>NC_046287.1:58014610-60514610 GCF_004115265.2 Rhinolophus ferrumequinum
TAACTACGACTGGCCCAAGTCTGTAGAAAGCATATTGTTTTGTTCTACAATCATACAACAAAGACCATCAATATTTATGCTACATAGTGAACAGAGGAGACCATGATGGGATTTTGGTATATTTTACCCCTTAAGGTTAACTGGTTAAAATTAATTGGTTAAAAGAGTATGTGTGTGTATATATACACGGAGTTGGCTCTGGAAAGAATGTGTTCCTTTTGAAATTTATATCTGGATGCCAGTGGGACCACATGGTTAGAGCCTTGAGATCCTGCTGACCTGTTACCCTAGAAAACATGAAGATGTTGTGAAGATGGAACCTACAAGCCTTAATGGCTGATTGGGTGAGGAGCCTAAAGGAGAATGTGTGAAGATAACCCTGAGATTTCCCATCTGGATGAGAAGGAGAATGGTTATGCTATTGAGAAAAATAAGAAAATCAAGAGAAAAAAGAGCAGCATCACAAATTTACTCAAACTCCTATGCTAACATATAAAGAAAATGTATCCTCTTTATTTCTCCATAACCAATCTGGATTTTCAAAAGAGCTCTCACTCTCTGGGTAACAGGAAAGTACACCTGAACTTTAAGCTTGCCAAATAGTGGCATCTCAGTCTCTTTTGAATGATTTGATCTCTTGAGCAAATGCTCAGTTTCCACACATCCCCACTCCCCAGCTGCCTATCTTCAAGAGGCATCTAGATACGGATGTTGGAACTGACTAGATTGCCAGGGGTCTTGATGATCTCCTGGAGGTAAAGTTGATTATAAAATTTATCATCATGTAAATTATAAATTTAAGTTTGCCTGAAGAAATAAGAGCAATGCCTATGTTTATGAAGCGAGAGAAAATAAAGCTGAGACCAGTAGTCATATCTCAGCTCTGGCTAATGACACTGTTGGGGAATTTGTGTGAAGATGTTTGTCTCCCTGCTAAAAGACAGTCCTTTCCTGCCTCCTTCCTTTCTTGCTGCTTCCTGCTTTTGAATGCAGTGTTGAGGCCATGATATTTGGTGCAACTGCAGCCATCTTGTGACTAGTAACCAACAAACATGAGGACAAAATGTCATCCTGATGGTGGTTTGAAAGTGCCTGGATCCTTGATGACATTATTAAACTGCTAAACAAACCCTAAATAGCCTACCTCTGTGGAGTAAACCATAAATGTTACTGTATTGAAGACATTGTTAAGTTGAATACTCTATTACTTGCCACGAGATGAACTCCCAACTGACGTCGTGTCTCTTCCCTACCGAACCATGAACTGGAGAAGCAGTACAGCGTACTGGTTCCAACAGACCTGTGTTGTTGTCTATGAGACTAATAGTGACGCCAGTGAAAGACTGGTGCAAGCAGAATCCATACCAAAGGAGTGAGAGGGGAAAATAAATAAGTAAATAATAAAGGAGTACGTGGGTAGTACATGTTAGTTTCTAGGATACTCTCTACCTACTGAAGAGGAGTGCAATAAACAGGGGTCAGGGTCAAAGCCAAATTTGAGTAGAGTCAGAAAACAGGGTTAAATGTGTTCTTGCCCTCTGGGGGTGCCCTCTGGGCTCCGTCTTCCCAATCACTCCTCCCACCACACAGATGATGTCTCACACCAGACAGGAATTGCCTCCTGCTCACAGCAACAACAGACATCCTTCTTGTCAGGAAAAGGAAAGAAGGAATGACGTCGGGGGAGAATAGCAGGATCAAGGAAAGAATTTCTTTTAGGATGGGAAGACTTGAGCATGTTTCTGAAGTGAAGGGAGCAAGAAATTGAAGATGGCAGGAAATGGGATAATTGATGGAGGCAGTAGAAAGGATCAAGAAATGTAGAGCTGCTCCCCGACAATGTCCGTTATTACTATTTATTCAACAAAATAATCGAACTACTGTATACCAGGCACTGTGCTAAGTGTGAGGACATACATCAGCAAATCAAACTAACATGGCATACTTGTCTTCATGAAGCTCTTATTAATGCTGCCAAGGAAATAATAAGTGCAAGGGGTGAAAATTCCCATCTGAGGAACTGCAGAGTCTGGTCTGGGAAGGCGTGACTGCAGAAATTTCGTAAACCACATCTATTGTATAAATCCAGCATGATACTTCAAGAATCTTAACTACCAAGTGATAGGTCAGCTCAACAGAACAAAATCAGAACATTGCTCAGTAAGTAAGTGTGGAATATCGCGGTAAACAACGTCCCTCCAAAGTTCACCTCTGCCCAGAACTTCAGAATGTGGCCTTCTTTGGCGATCAAGTCTTTGCAGATGTAACTAAGTTAAAATGAGATCATACTGGATTAGGGGGAGGCCTACCTAAATCCAATATTTGAATCTTTTCAAATATTCAAAAAGGAGAGGAGAGGTCACGCAGAGAAACAGGAGAGAAACAGACACAAAGAAGGTCATACAAGGAAGGAGGCGGAGATGGGGGTGATGCAGCTGCAGGCCAAGAACCCCCCAAACCACCAGAAACTAGAAGAGCAAGGAAGGAGTCATCGGAAGCACAGCCTTGCTGATGCTTTGATTTCTGACTTCTAGTCTTCAGATCTGTGAGGAAATAAATTTCTGTTGTTTTAAGCCACCCAGTTGGTGAGCATTTGTTATAGTATCCGTGGGAAACTAATACACAGGACAAGGTAAATCTGTATAGTGTGAATGACCTGCAGTTCCTGTCCTGGCAGCCCAACTAGTCAGCTTTATTACGTGGTTCTACCCACCAAAGCCACCACACTACTCCTGTTGGTTGATTATGGCACTTCTTCCTGCTCAGAGCTGGGCCTCACCCCGCTTTTTGTAAACTTCAGGCTGACCCTTCTCTCCTGCTAACTCTTTCTCTATTCAATATGTGTATTAAATCTCCACAGTCACGCATTTCTAGAACAGACTGTCTTTGGAGTTTCTCAGATGGGATCTTTTACTGGTTGCATTTAATTTTTTCAATTCCAGTTGACATACAATGTTATATTAGTTTCAGGTGTATAACATGGTGATTAGACATTTATATAACTTACGAAGTGATTGCCCTGATTGATCTAGCACCCATCTGACACTCTACATACTTATTATACTATTATTGACTATGTTGCCCATGTTGTGCTTTACATCCTTATGACTACTGGTTGCATTTACATTTTTCATTTCATTCAGAATTCTGGGGGTATCGTGCCCATATCCTCTTATACTAGTTACACATGGTATAAGCATATAATGAACGCCCTCCAGAAGTGGGGGAGCATCCTGGAGAGAGAGTGACCTGGGCGGTGGTAAGGACAAGACGACTGAAGAAGATTGCCAGCCCTCTTCCTTGCCTCTACTAGACAGATGTTGGTCAAAAGACTTAGCTAAACTCTTATAGGAAGACAGTAACTCCATCAGTTACTATTCTCTCCCTTCTCATTCCTTCCCTCACTTTCCATTATCATTTGGATTTAAAAATAAATTGTGTCCCCAAAATATTGGGGCCAACTAGCAATGATATTGTCAGAATTACTGAGTCTCCAGAAGTTTTAAATCTCTTCTTGTGCATGAGCTTACAAAGGCCTGTTGGTAAGAATAAGAATTTGGCCTTCTATTTGTGAAACAACACCAAGTGATAAAATCAACACAAGTACGGCATACTCGCAAATAGCAGGACAGACAATAAATAGCTGAAAGAAGCATGAGCTCTCTCTTTCCCTGGCTGCTTTCCACGCCTTGTCAGAGCACACACTTGCTGCCAACGCTTTCTTTAGCAAGAGGTGTGCACTGTCCTGGTCAGCCTGGGGTTAGAATTATTCATGTTTGTGTTGGTTGAAGTGGAATAGATTGTGCTACCCCAAACTGTGTCTCTTTGGCATAAAGATTATTTTTAACTAAAGGCAATCAAAGTCCAGGAGATTCAGGAAAGCTCTTTACCTCCCCTTCAACTACCTAAATTTACATTGGAAAGGTGGCCTGTACCAGGAAGAGAGCTATTACCAGAGGTATCTTTTTACCTAAGAAACTTATTTGTATAACAGGGCAACCTTTGATTTACAAACATCTCCTCTGCCTCCCTGTAAAAGGCCTTCCTCCGGTTTGTATCCCCAGACCCACGCCCCTTTCATTAGCTCAGGATGGTATATACACCTCAATTACCTGGCTGCCTCTTGTTCTCATATTTGTATAGGGCTCCCATACACATGCAATTAAATTTGTTTTTCACCTATTCTCTTCTCTTATGTCAACTTAATTAACAGACCAGTTAAAGAACCTACCGTAGAAAGGAAGAAGGTAAAATTTTTCCTCCCCCCCCCCCCGTGGTCTTCCCTCTGTAGGTTGCCAGCCCTAGGGGTCAAAAACTACCTGATATAAATATCTGTCGTCCCAGGACACTGCTTTGCACACAGCAAGGGCTCAGAAAATGCCTTATGTTGAGTAACAGCTACTTCCATCGTACTTATACTTATTGTTTTGGTATTTAGCTCTTAATGCCGTTACATTAGAACCTTTTGTTAATTGCTGACACATGGGATGTGCTCAAACAAGCTTGTTTTCTCTCCCATTGTCCTTTTAAATGTATTTATTGAATGTAAGTGTCCTTGATCTTGGATGGAAAATTGGGCAGACCCCTGACTTCTCTGCTCACTGAGATAAAAGACAGCTCTGTAATCACTATAACGTCTCAGAAACGACAATGTTCAGCCTAACAGATTAATCAAATGCTTCAGAACTTCACTCAAAGTTAGGATTCCACCTTTCACTCCCACCCCCATGCTACAATAAGTAGATAGTCAATCTGCTTCTAGCGGACGGCATGTGATTTCAATTACTATCAGGGAAGAGAAGGAAGGGTGGAAAAGTAAGGATATTGTGCTGCCTTAGTTGGCCAGTGTTGGCTTAGCTGGGTGCAGAGGTACACTCCACTCCAGAAGAGGCCAGGAGGCTAGAAGGAGGGACAGCGACAATGCTGTGCTCCGTCTGGCCTCAAGACGGAAGCCCTATATCTTGCAGCATATAATTAAGGCTGAATCACAGTGCCAGCACCACCCCGCTTGGCCCCAAAACAGAGCAGATGGCGGCAGACAAGAGCAGCAGGAAGAGATTCCTTTCCTCCTCTCCTGTCTTCAGCAGGTCCCACACGATCACTAACTGCCATGGACCCTTACGCCACGGGCTGGGGCAGCGTGAGTGAGGCATTGTCATGCAGTTCCCCCGCACCGGAACGCAGGATATGGTGAGGCCAAAAAGGAACCCCAACAGAGCCATGGATAGTCTCGCTGGTGGCTGGGTTGGAGACACAGAAAGCAGGAGCCACACGATCCACAATCCGCCGGCTGCTTCTCTGCCAACCAACAAGCAACCAACCAACCCCTTGCTAACTGCAGTCCGCACTTGCCAGCCACCATCTGCTGCTAGCGTAGCCACGGCAGTTATATTAGTGACCAGTGGCTCATTGGTTATAGCTGACGGCCACATAGCCACAGCTGATGGCCATCATCTGATCACAGTCGATGGCCATTTACCACCTGAGCCAGCACCTTTCCACGCGAGGCCGAGAGCCTGGAAACTGCTCTCCTGGCTCTGTCCCCACATTCCACCCTCCAGGGTCTCGCCTCACAATCTACGCGACAAGTGTCTTCCGCGAGGGGCCCTGTGCGAGGAACCTGGAGGTGAATGCAATATCCTGGACGCAGCCAGGCTCTCTGGGAACAGCCAGGGTTTCTCAAGGCACAACCAGTCCTTCTGGGCACAGCCAGGGTTCTCAGGGCACCGGCAGACTTCCTGGGCACAGCCAGTCTTTCTGAGCACAACCAGTCTTTGTGCGCACAGCCAGACTTCTTGGGCACAGCCAGAGCCTCCCAGGACACTGCCACTCTCTCTGGGCACAGCGAGACTTCCTGGGCACAGCCAGCGTTTCTCAGGGTACCACCAGTCTTTCTGGGCACAGCCAGAGTTTCTCAGGGTACCGCCAGTCTTTCTGGGCACAGCCGGGGTTTCTCAGGGTACCGCCAGTCTTTCAGGGTACCGCCAGTCTTTCTGGGCACAGCCAGGGTTTCTCAGGGTACCGCCAGTCTTTCTGGGCACAGCCAGGGTTTCTCAGGGTACCGTGCTGGAACAATAATGGCTCACAGCCAAGGTGCTTCCATATTCTCGATGGCGGCCGATCGAGACACAGAAAGTAAACATCTGCCTGCACCCCAACAAGGGGTCTTCCTGCACCAGTCTCGCTGGCGGTGGGGTGAGACCCAGGAAGCAAACATCTGCCAGTTCCACTACATGGTGGTACGTTCCCAAGCGAACAGTCAAGCGGTCCATCAAATCAGGGATGGAAGGCAATTCCCTATAGTCCAGTCATTCGCCAGGGCTGTGCGCTAGCTCTACAACGTGTGCCCTCTCTGCAGGGCAAGGGCTCCAAGTCCTCCCCAACCTGGGAGTGAGGGATGACCTTGACCTCACCCACATCTCCCACGGAGGACTCAGCAAGTGTTTCCTCCTGGGACTACAAGTCCTGCATCCGGGCTGCCTCAGCAAGCACGTCCCAGCCCACAGGGCTGCAATGACCTTTGCTCTCTCCGGCCTACGCTGGTTGGAGAACGGTCCACGTCTTCCCACTCCTCCACAAGGGTCCAGCTCTCCGGCAGCTGCTCCTCCTGGTCTTCCTAAGACCAGGTGTTCATAGGCACAAACTGCTCCACCATCCTTTGGAGAGCTTTGGTCGGCACAGTACTCTGCTCACAGCGCCATGTGTCACGCAGGGTCTCTGCTTCTGTTCCCCGCACAAGAACGCAGGATATGGCGAGGCCAAAAAGGAACCCCAACAGAGCCATGGTTAGGGCAGTCATACCACTATATAGTCTTGCTGGTGGCTGGGTTGGAGACACAGGAAGCAGGAGCCACATGATCCGCAATCCGCCGGCCGCTTCTCTGCCAACCAACAATCAACAAACCAACCCCTTGCTAACTGCAATCCGCGCTTGCCAGCCACCATCTGCTGCTAGCATAGCCACGGCAGTTATATTAGTGGCCAATGGCTCACCGGTTACAGCTGACGGCCAACTAGCCACAGCTGATGGCCATCTACTACTCGAGCCAGCACCTTTTCACGTGAGCCCGAGAGCCTGGAAACTGCACTTCTAGCTCTGTTCCCGCAGGCATTCACCTCGGGCACAAAATCTAAGGCAGCCCGAACAGTTAAGTCATCTTTTAATACAATATTTTAAAAGATCAAAATTAATAGAAAAATATCCATAATGAACAAAACGTTACTAATTTTTCCTTTTGCCTTAGGCTCCAATTTGATCAGCAGAGCTTTTACTGATCCTGTCTTTATTTAAATTTTTGATATTTTGCTCATCATGGATTTTTGGCATTAATTTTGAACTTTAGAGTTATTGCATTAAAATATTACTCACCATAAGTTGCATTCAGCTATACACATAAACTATACAGCTATATGCACATGAATACAGGTTTAAAAATGGCCATCTCTAGTCTAGTTAGCAGTAATGTTCTGATGTCAGTTTTTTTTGGTTTTGATATTGTTATAGCTACATAAGACGTCAGCATGGGGGACTACTGTTGCTGCAAATTCCTGAGTCTATAATTATTTAAAATTTAAAATGAAAAATTTTGAAAATAATCGTTTGTGTAAATGACTGAATTCTTTGGTTCAGTTTTGAGCATAAAGTAAGTGCCTCACTTGCCTGCCCTGGTTCTGGCCCTGCTTATTCTGCCATAACTACGGCTCTCAAAGTGATGGGGAACAGCAACCAAGAAGCTGATGTCACTCAGCGAACTTACAGAAACTTCCCTCCGGGCTGTCATAGACAGTGCGCTCCACAATGCATCCACCAGCTCCAGACACCCCTGCTGATTCTGTCCTCAGCCCACACTCTCTTCCCCTACCTGCACCTTTCTTTGTCTTTCAATAAACATCCTGTGTGCAATGATCAATCACAAGCCACAATGGATAAGCTTTTCTTTTCTGTTCTTTGACCAGCCCACTTCAATTTCAGTGAAGATTGCTCATGATGTAAACAACTGTTATGTTCCATTTTCGATTTTAGCAATAAATTAAGGTCTGTAGTTTAACAAGTGCCCAGGTGATTCCAGTGTGCAAGCCCAAGTAGAGAACTACTGCTCTTCACCAGTATTAGAATCTACTAGAATTTTATGAGGGTTAGAATATTCATCATCACCTGGGAACTTGTTAGAAATGCCAGTTCTCAGGCCCCACCCCAGATCTAAGATTCACAAACACTGGGGCCCAGCAATCTGTGTTTTGAAAAGCCCTGCAGATGATTCTGATGTATGCTAGAGTTTAAGATCCAATATTTAAAAAAATATAGTAAAATTACATAGATTTCAGGTGTGCAATTCTGTATCACATCATCCATAAATCACACTGTGTGTTCACCACCCAGAGTCAGCTCCCCTTCCATCACCATACATTTGATCCCCCTCACCCTCATCAGAAGAGAAAAAAAAAAAATTAAAAAAAGATATAGAATGCTTGGACCCACCCAGAGATTCTGATTTCATCAATTTGAGTTAGAGTCTTGGTACATTGAGCAAGTTCCTCGGATAATTCCAGTGAGTACCTGGGTGGAGAGCTGCTGCTGTCTGCTGGTCTGGTTGATCAGAGGCATCTCTGTCCCTGGTTCTCCAGCACAGTTTTTCTCTGGGGGTTTTCAGAGAAACCAAAGATCTTCCTCTAACAGTAGTCTAATGAGTTAAGAGGAAACAAAATGTTTTTATGACAATGCCATTCGAAGGACCCATAGCTTCCAGGAGGCTCCTTTGATTTGTATGAATTTTAGTTTGCATATTCTTTCTCTTCTGAACTCCATAGGGTGGCTAAAACCTCAGAAAGGTAAAAGAACAACTATTCTCTACTTGATCTGGAATAGGTATAATGCAAAGTGATATTAATTAATACCTCCTGGAAATATAATTTATTCCTGATAAAATGTTTACGTAATTTTCTCATTAAATTTAGAAAGATTAAGTTGTGTCATAGGAAACCAGTCACCCACTCGGCTGTCAGTGGCATATCTAGTGATGTTTAACAAAACACTCTGAATCTGGCTTAATGTTGATTATCTTAACATTTTCTCATTGAAAGGGAGCAGAATATGCCACCCTTAAATATGCCCATCTTTCGCATGTGGATTATTTTGAGCTAAAGACAAGCAAGACCCAACAGACTCAGAAAAAACTTTTATCTCTTCCTTAAACTACCTAAAAGAATTTAGATAGGGGGCCTGGCTCCAAAAGAGAGCTATTACCAGAGATAACTTTTAATCTAAAAGACCTATCTGTATGGCAGGAGAACTTCTAATTACCAAACATCTGCTCTTCTATCCTCCTTTGAATTACCCTCTCCCGTTTGAAGCCCCAGGCCCTTATCCCATTCCTTAGCTCAGGATGGCATGTATAAGCTTCAATTGCCCGATTCATCCTTCAGTCTCATAGCTTTGGGGCTCTTGTGCATATGAAATTAAATTTGTTTTTTTCCTGTTAATCTGTCCTATGTCAATTTACTTATTTGACCAACCAAAGAACCTAGAAGAGTAGGAGGAAAATTTTTCTGCCCCTACATTATCCAGTAATATAACTCTACCAAATGTGAATCAAGGCTGCCAGACAGCTTCCCTCTTACTGCAAGATTATAATAAGTTTTACATGGGTTTATTACTTACAGTCTAAACAGTTTTTTCAATACAAACTACAAACATTATATAATCACTAAACACAATTTTATGCAGTACAAACAATGCAGGGGTATAAATAATATTGATAGTCCTCCACTGACTTCTACTTCCCAAAGGTAACCAATTCTTGTGTGGTATGTGTCCTTTGGGCCATTTCCTATTCATTCATTCATTCATTCATTCATTCACTCATGAATATCCAATATTTATTGATCACCTATACTGTCTCAAGCTGAGTACAGGGGATACAAATGTGAATGAGACCAACCTGGTTCTTTACTTCATGGATCTTGCACAAACACAAACTCTCATACACAATTAGTTGAGTTATAATAAAGAAACTAGCTCCCATCTCAGCTTTCTTTTTCTGCTGTGGATTCACCAAGGAAGAACAAAAAACCTTTATCTTCTCCCTTCAGAGGAAGGAAGGACAGGGGTGGGCTGTCCTCCTCCCCCACCTTTCTGCTCCACACACCACCCCACCCAACTATTGACAGCTTTTATGTTTCAGACCGTTAGGGGCATTAGGATAGATTGCCCTGGAGAAGCCTCCAAGGACAGGCAGAGATCAAATTAGCCTGGCTGGAGGAGAGTGAAGGGGAAGGGAGAGATGTCAGGGCCACCAGAGGTGGCAGTGACCAAGCCCTCCTCACCCAACATTCCTGATTTCAAGGTGGCCTGGGGAGGCAGAATTCTAGGTGGGTCCATGTGGGGGGCCTAATGCAAAGTTCCTATGCCCGCCCCACCGCCCCCCGGGATCAAAGCCACTAACCTTTGAAATGGACCACTAGAGGTTGTGCACGGGACACCTAGCTGGGACCAGAGTGGACTCAAGGATAGAGCTAGTTCTTTAAATCCTCTGGACTGATAAATACTCCAGATTCCTGCATGGCCCTGAGGCCATAAAAACTGACACTGCCATCTCATTCCTCTGATCAGTGCAGACTGAGAGCCGGATGTAATTTGATTTAGGAAAATAAAACATAACATTTCCTGTGTCCAAGTTGTGCAAAGCAAATTTATACCCCTACACACACACACACACCACATACACATTCATGAAATTCCTATTTCATTTACTAACTCTGAATTCTGCCTTATCATTCTTTTCTCTGTATAGAGAATAAAACTGGACCAGAAGCCTCTTCTTGCCAATGATAGGGCTGGTCACTGATTTAGTTGGAGCTGTGCAGCCCTGGGTAAGAAGGCTGAAGTGTTACTGGAGAATGAACAGATCTTATGCCCTTTACAAAGATTCTACTGCCTGAGCAATGTTTGTGGCTGCGTGAGGCAGCGTATGGTAGTCACAGGGCTTTCTGAAGACATACGTTTCCACAGAGCATAACCAGGATCCCTCTGGGGGTCGCTAAGGAGGCTGAGAGGCATTGAGCATCTCCTCCTGAATTAGAGTAGCTATGTTTTAAAAACTCAAACAAACAAGCTCATCTTATTGGAGTATAATTTACACACAATAAATTGTACCCATTTGAAGTGTAAAGTTCAATAAGTTTTCACAAATATGTATATCACCACCACGTCAACGTACAGAACCATTTTCATTACCCCCAAAGTGCACCAAGCTTCTCTCAGCCACTTCCATTAAACACGGGCCCCTGCATCGAACAACCACTGATTTGCTTTCTGTTACCACAGACTGGTTTTGCTTTTTCTCAATTTCTATGCGAGTATATACATATCATACAGTATATATTCTTTTGTGTCTGGCTTCTTTCACTCAGCCTAAGTATTTTGAGATTCATCCACGATCTGTGTGTATCAGTACTTCATTTTATTGCTGAGTTATATTCTATTATATGGATGTACCACAGTTGGCTTATTTATTTGCCTGTTGACGGTCATTTAGGATGTTTCCAGTTTTTGTCAATTATGAATAAAGCAAGGCAGTTTTACTTTTACATGTTTTATATATTTGGGTTTGTGTATCATTTCAGTTAAAAAAGCATTTGGCTTCTAAAAAGAAGAAAAAAGAAAGGAAGTAAGGAAGGAGGGGAGGATAAAGGAAGGAAGGAAGGAAGGAAGGAAGGAAGGAAGGAAGGAAGGAAGGAAGGAAGGAAGGAAGGAAGAAAGGAAGGAACCCATTGGTGAAACAGAAAAAGCTCAGTCTTTGGAGCCAGAAGCAGAGCTGGGCTTTAAGGCTGGCTCTGATTCTAGTTACGTCAGCCTGGGAAATGACTACAATTTTTAATGTGTCACTTCTATTATTTGTGAAATGAGAATATTGAGAAGCATTATTGAGAAGATCAAATTCAATGAGAACACATATGTAAAGTGCATAAATAGTGCTCAAAAGTGGTATTTCTCTCCCATCTCCCTGCCTGGGAGAGAGAAGAGCCAGCTGGAAGAGCTCTCTGGCCCTGTTAGCTCAGCAGACCAGATGTACATGAGTAATTTCTAATCAGTGTCACTCTGAGGCTGTCTGTGAGTTTAGATGATGTAGCTCAAGTGCATATTGTCTGGTTCAAACTGTATTCCATGGACTTTTGGTCATTTCTAATCATGCTTGGAATAACTCTTTTTGGGTTATGCAAAGCCCTAAAGTATCCTGAGTTATCTTTAGCTTTGTATACCCTCGTATCAGAGATACTAGATAAAATGAGGAGAATTTGAGTTTACTGCTGGGTTAGAAATGGAAAGTTCCTAACAGCTAACTGCTAGGAAGTTTCTAGAAAAACAGGCTTATCAGACACTGGGGCAGAGTTAGTAAGCTTTACAGTCTAGCAGACTGCTCTGGGAAAGGCACCAGCTTTGTCTACGCTCTGTGCCACAGCGTCTAAAAGCCTGTATTGTCAAATGCCATTCTGTGCGAGTCAGGGAAAAAACGATGCTGAAACAAGCAGTCACTTGAAAAATAACCACCTGAAGCACCTGTAAAAACCAAAGAGCTTAAGAAGGTCATATCATATCTAATGAGGGCAGAGACCTAGGCCAAGAGTGAGAAGACTGGAATCTTGTGATAGTTTTACCTCTGGTGCTTGCAAATCCTGTTGGGGGTTTGGTTTCTTCATCTATAATGAAGGGGTTGGACCAAAGTCGCTTCCAGCTCTGACATCTTATAATTTTGTGATGCAAATTAATCCATGGATATTAGGTGCTGGGAACTTGGCTATCTGATTAAATTTCTGATGCTCATCCAGCCCATATGAAGTAACTCTTACAAAAGTACAAGCTGGGAAGATTTGTAAGGCAAAAAGACAAAAGTGATGAAGCTGGGCTCAGGGGTGTGGTGGGGGGAACCATTAGTTAAGTTTTTGACCTGCTATGTTCCAGGTAAAGGTAAGACATTACCATATACATTCTTAAAGGCATCTGGAATACAAACCTGGAGCTTAAAAGGAGAAGTAGAGTTGGGGATCATTGGCAAATCAGTTTTGACAGCTATTTATTGAGTATCTAGTAGTGCAAATGCTCATCCATGTAATCAGCATTTATTTAGCATCTATTATGTGTCGAGTGCCAAACAACATACTGTGGAAGAATCAAAAAGAAAGGACACACAGACTTGGTTTCGGAAATTTACAATATAAGTAGCGTTTGGATTAGACAATAAGAATTATGCTACAGGATAATGTAAAATGAGTTTGTAAGACAATACAGTGTTTTGGGATTCATAGGATGCATGTGGGATTGGGCCCTCAGAGGAGGCTTCTCGAAGGAAGTAGCATTCAAAATAGCCTTTGAAGAAAAACTAGGATTTTGATGGTGGAAATAGGGTTTGGGAACAACAGGCCAGAGAGAGGAAATAGTGCAAGTGGATCCTAATGCACAACTGGCAAGGTTTGGAGCATCTCTTGTGTTAGCACAAAGCCTGGCTAGAATGTGAGCACAGGCTATGTAGTTAGGTGCAGTGGGAATTAACCTTTGGGTAGACCAAGGTTATGTTATGGGTGCCGAAGGTGAAATTTCCTTATTTTGGTAGGTTGTAGGATGGTGTCAGGCCCCTGCTTTGAGCAGGTTTGTGTGGTGATCTGAGCTTACCCTTAATAGGATTTATCTGGCTGTGCTGGACAGGACAGAAGGAGCTTGAGCTAAGAGCCAGGTGAACTTCTAAGTTCTAAGATAGGATGAGCCCAGACGGAGTAAAGGCTGAGGGGAGAGAATGAAGGTCTGGACTTCATGTTGAGAGACACACAAAGACCAAGGCAGAGGAGTAAGGCAAAGCAGCTAGAAGCTGCAGAATCCACTTTACTGTTCCCAGGCCTAAAACAAGGAACTGAGGTGGAGAGGCAGATGGGAACCTATACTATTTGCAAAGCCTTTCACAGGTCCCAAATTTAGCAGAACCCAGACCTATGGTCCAGTGGAAAGAGGTGTGGACTCAGGGATCTGGCTCATCTTTGAGACCTGTTTTTCATTTGTAAAATGGAGAATTTATTAGGAAGATGAATAAGTTAAAGTATATAAAAGTAGTAGGTGCTTAGTTCCTACCAGCTGAGTCAGAATTATAACAGGCTTCATAAGTACATGGAATCTGTTCTACAAAAAATCGTCATGTTTTCAATATCATCAGGCTAGCAAAACACAGTGAGACTGCTGTCCCCCAAAATAGTGTTATAAAACAGTTGCACCATCCTGAAATGTCACCAAGAAAACAGCCAAGTTGTTGGAACGTCAAAGAACAGAAAATTTTGATTTAGAACCAGAGCAAATTTTATGCAGGAGTTTAGGCTTCCTGACTCTTTCCATCTTTTAACTCCTATTTTATATTCCAAATGCGATTTTACCCATCCCATAATATATTGTGACCTTTCACCAATTTTCTTGCTATGACATGGTGAGAAAAGGGAGAGGTGTAGTAAAGGTGAGCTAATGTTTGCAAAGGGTTTTGGAAGTCTCGGTTGGAACACACTATACAAACACAGGGTGTTCGTTCCAAGCTGCTGCTTAAAGAAGTGAGAGACAGGGAGGCTGGGTCTTCTGATGTTCTGGGCCAGCAGCAGGGGGCAGGTCAGGGGACCGGGAAATGACCAGCAACTTCCCAGAGCACTTGAGAGAGCAGAGCAGTGGGAGGCTGAGGCTTTAACCATCTCGGTAAAGGAGGATGCAAACATTTTCTAGACTGTATTGGAGGGAAGCAAAGCCTCCTTGGCAATTCAATCATAAAGATGAAGACAGTTTTGCAAATATAGCATTGGCTAGAAGGCTTGCAGGAGGTAAGCAGAGATCCTGGCAGCACATGCATTCCTGCTGGGAGTCCTGTGTATGCAAACTTCCTGAAGAGAATCTATGCATCCATCTTGACAGGCACCCTAGGGAAAGCCAGACCTTCTGTCTCTGTGCCATGCTGATTTTGACACGGAAGGTCACAAGCCAACACAGAACAAGACTGTTGCCTTTGCTGTGTAAAGCAGAAGGCAAAAGGAGGGGGTCACCTCCCAGAACCCTGACTCTAGTGTAAACTAAGGCAGCACAGCCTCCTTCGTGTTCTTTTAACAATTCTCTCAGGGCCCATCTGCCTCATAAACCAAGCCCCACACCCCAAGTTATGTCTTCTATGGCTCCACATATCCTTCTGTGGGTAGACGTTTGAGGTTTTGGATTTTTAAATTTTTATAAAAAAAGAGAGATGTAAATTAAGGGCTGCGAACAGAGACTTCTCTGTCCCTATCTTTTATGGGAGTTACTTTTGAAAAAGATTCAAAATGGATTTACTCCAATTCCACCAGCACTTACTGGGTATCTACTGCAGGCAAAATGCCGTGCTGAGCATCATGAGGATACAGGAATGAAGATGGTTTCAGTAATGCTTGTACTCTAGTAAAGGAGACAAACACATACATGCGTTACAAGCATCAGACAGACAACAGTCATATAAGAACATGGAAGATAAAAAAGGACTTCTTCCTGCTAAGAGGATCAAGAGAGGGAGTTTAACACAGGTTGGTATTGACTTGGCCCTTAGAGGAAGGATAGAACTTCAGCAAATGACCCTGGGTGTGGGAGGGGCACTCCATCTGGAGCCAAGATCCAAGGAAGAGAAATGTAAGACATTGTGAATATTTAGCTGTGGCTGGCGTGGTCCTTAAGTGGAGGGTGTCGTGGAAGGTGAGAAAGAACAGAAAGAACTCTGGGTAACAGACTGAGAAGTTTGGACTTAGTTCTCTGTGAAAGAGGGAGTGGTGAAGGTTTCTTAAAACGGGAGTAATACTATTAGAATGGAGTCAGCATGGAACGGGGAGGCCAGCTCAGAGGCTATTACAAGAGTCCAAGAGAGAAGCTATGAGGCCCTGAACTATATGGACTGAATTCCTAGGGTTCCATACCAAGAAGTATCATGGACCCAAGTATCATCCAAGGGACACATATGTACAGCGACTGTGATTGCTGTCACAGATCCGCATTCACCTGGATTTATGCTACAACCAGGGATCTGCGGTCACAACCCTTTCCCCTAGATGCTTCAGTGAAGGGAGAGAGAAAGACAAGAGAATGAAGTCAGTTCATTGTTGGGTGGTGGTAAGTCACCAATACTCTACAAACACCAATGGTGATGTAGGTTGAAGATTTAATGAATGTTTATTACGTACTGTGCTGGTTAGTCTCTATTCGCCACCCCACACCCCCCTCTCAGATATGCCCTCCTCTGTGTTCAGGCGGCTGCAATACCCTTGCCCTCAGCTTTAGAGTGGGCTTGACCTGCTTCTAAGGAACCGGACCTCAGACACCATCTTTTAATGGTTCCCTTAACTCTGCCCACATCTCTGTACCTAGTCCCATCACTCATTGTCTTTTAGGAACAATAATTCTTGTCGGCGTGCCACCTGTTTCCTGTCTGGACCTGACAAAGGTACTATCAGTCTTTTATACGTACTATTAATTCTCACAACATCCCTGGGAGGCATTGTTTCCATTTTGTAGGTAAAGAAAATGAGGCACAGAGAGGCTGAGATATGCTGTGGCAGAAACAGTAATGCTCATTAAGTCTAATGACACTACATTTCCATTCCAGTGTCCTGGCAATAGGAAAGGTTATGAGACTAATTCCGGCCTGTGGGTTGCCAGAAGAAGTACCGTCTAGACACACAGAAGAGGGGGGTGGGCTCTCTAGATGTGCTCTTCCTCTGCCAGGACCATTGTGGAGACTTCATGTTGGGAGGTGTGAGATGTGAACAGCCTGTACTGCTTAGTGACTGTAGAGAAGTCTCCTTTCTTGGACCCACAGCCAACCTTGCATGAGTGCAAAATAAACTTTCAGGGGTCAAGCTAAGAGATGTGTTACTTTATGACTCACTCTAAGCAATATGCTTCTCTAAGAGCACTTAACTAGTAAATGGCAGGATCAGGATTGAAGCAGGAGGCAGACAGCTCCACGTCCTGTGCTATGGATGAGGAATTAATTAGGAGGCAGAAAAAACAACAACACAGAGTGCTAGGTCAAGTGAAACCAGAGCCTGGGGCTCCTCTCTTGCTCACTTTTTCCACAGCTGTTCTACCCTTAATCACACCAGCATGCATAAAATGAGGAGCTTACATTTCTCAAGTGCTTAACATGTGCCAAGGAATGTATAAGAGGTTTTTTCTTATCTTATTCAGTCCTCATGTGAGATATGCACTATTATTATCCGCGTTTTCCATTCGAGAGAGCTGAGGTTAAGTAATTTTCTAAGTTCACATAGGTGATGTCAGCCCTGGGATTTTTTACTCAGACTGTGTGACATCAAAGCACAACGATTACTTTCTGCTGCCTCCCAAGACTATTGCCGATGCCGACAGAAGAAAGGTGGTATGAAAATCACACACACACACACACACACACACACACACACACACACACACACACCTGAACCACTTAGCATTCAAAGGAGCAAACCCAGTGAACCATGAGTCTTGAAAATATTCCTCCAAGGTCTGGCTACAGCATCTAAGCATATGCTTTCACCAAGATAAAGAAGTTTTCCATCAGATAATTTAGAACTGTTCTAAAGAACCCCACTGCTGCTTCTACACTTGCAGCAGTTTCTGTTTTGCAAGGTCAATGGATCAGGTTTGGGGAACTAGCTGTTTAAGTAAATGTGTACTATGGAAATTGAGAGGTGTGCTTACCAAGGTAGCTATCTGTGCCCAGGCAACCACAAGGTCCTTATTTGTAATGGGACAATCATACACCAGCAATTGCAAGTGCTGCCATGCAAATCATTCTTCCAGGCGACAATTAAATTTGACTAAGAGTGGGTCTGATCTGGTTAGCATCCATTTCCCACATAATAGTGGGTTAGGTGCCCATTTCCTACATATTAGTGATGTTAAACTCACCAGGGATTTCTGAGACATCCAACGCAACTCATTCTCTTACTTAGCAATATCATTTTTCTTCTGTGATCCTGTATATTTCTTAACTAGCCTTGCATTTGGCTCACATAATTATACTAATGCTAGGAAGGAACTCATGTTAGAAAGGCAAGGATGCATAAGATTTTTAAACGAAATTGTGTAACTTGAAGTTGCCTAAATAAGAGTGTAGCCTAATTTAGGCATTCCTCTATCACCATGTTTGGGTTTGTAGCTCAATCCAAGATGTAAACAAAGTCATATATCTAGGTACTTTGACTTCTGGGCATTTTTGTTTATTTGTTATGGTAATTTTTTTGTTTTCAACCAAAGATTTTTTTTTTTCCTGAGGGAAAAGTGATGTTGAATATGGAAGAAAACTTCCTTTTCCAGTATTATGGTGGAGTAAATATCCTGCAAAAACTATGCTAAATAAAACAACTAAAAATATTGGCAACAATAACTTTTAAAACTTTTTTTTAAAATATGTGACTGCATTTTCTTTTTAAAAACATTTTTTGCAGATTTTTTCTTTTGATTTTATTCAGATATAATTGACATACAATACTATATACGTTTAATGTGTACAGCATAATGATTTGACTTGTATATATTATGAATTAGATTACCATGATACGTTTAGTTAACATCCATTTCCTCGTAGTTACCAAAAAAAAAAAGAGAAAAAAATGTTTCTTCCTTGTGATGAGAACTTTTAAAATTTACTTTTCTAGCAACTTTCAAATATATCCTACTCTAATACAGATATAACTCTAACAGTCACCCAAGTACTTGTCTTATAACTAGAAGTTTGTACTTTTTATAACTACAAGTCTTATAACTAGAAGTTTGTACCTTCATCTAGTTTCCCCACCCCCACCCCCTACCTCTGGTGGTAATCACAAATCTGATCTCTTTTTATATGAGTTTGTTTTGTTTTCTTTAGATTCCACATGTAAGTGAGATTATACAGTATTTGATTTTCTCTACCTGGCATTTCACTTAGTGTAATGCCTTCAGTGTCCACCCATATTGTCACAAATAGCAGGATTTCCTTCTTTTTTATGACCGAATAGTATATATATCACATTCTTTTTATCCATTCAGCTATCAATTGACATTTATGTTGTTTCCGTATCTTGGCTGTTATGAATAATGCTGCAAGGGGCTGATCTTTCAAGAATGCAGGGGAAATTCTCAGGAGTGAAAATGAAGAGAGGCTAGGAAACCACAGTGGTAAGCAGGTTCCGGCATCTTCTATACATAGACCACCCTGAAGGAGTTTACCAATCTCAGTTTCCAAGAACTGTGGGTTTTAATGGTCTCATGGAGTAAAGAGACAAAGTTTTGGCTGCATACAAGTTGGGAAGATGGAAATAAGGCCCCCACATATATATGCCACTTTCAGCAAAGTGGACCTGAAAAAGTTCTGCACACCAGCAAAGACACAAGAAAGAAACTTATCTGCTTTGACCTTGACTTTAGAGGCAGAGAAAAAAAATCTCCTGAAAGCATATAACCATGGCCTTTCCTCACATGGATTTGGGGAATGAATTTAAATTACCTGGGCTTTCCAAAAATCCAAGAACTGAGAACTTTAAGTTACAGAAGTTTTAAGTTGAGAGCACCTGACAGAGTTAAAGGTACAATTTTTATGGAGGTTTGCACACTTAACCAAAGTTTCCCAAAGTTCCACAAATACAGCTCAATAAGTAGGACATGAGCTAACAACCCCACTTACAAAAAACAAGAGTAAACAAGCTACCATGAACAAGAGTCAGCAGAAAGAGCAAGAGCAGAGTTAGATCCCCCCAAGTATATGAGATAGTGGAATCACCCTCTCTAGATTCTACAATGAGCATTTTTATAAGGTTTAAAGAAATAAAAGGACTCAAAAAACAAGAGAAAGAAATAAGATACTATCAAAAAGACTAGCTATATTTAAAAAAAAAACAAACACATAGTACTTCTAAAAATAAAATGATAATAATAATAATGGAAATTAAAACTCGATAAATATGTTAAAAGGCAGATTAGACAGAGCTGAAAGAATCAGAAGAGACAATCATTTCCTGGGCTTGGAAAATTCCGTTTTCTGTTCTTGTGTATGTTCAGGCCATAAATAAGTATCCTACTGAATCTGTCTCCTCTTGGAGCTAGAGCACTGGAGCAGCCCTGTTTGTCATGTGGGAGAGAAGGAATGTTCAATTCTAATGTCAAGTAGGAAAGACAGAATAAGTCTTAACTTTGGAGTTTCCACTGACTAATATAAATCCTACTCAATGCCTATAGATTACAGCAAAATGAGGAAGGAAGGCTTGGACTTCTAAATGAAGTTTCCTTTTGTAAAGCTACTTAGATTGAAAGTTTTCAGAAGCCATTCCCACAATTTTCTGCTGAGACAGGATATGATATTTTCCTAACAGCACAAAAATCATTTTGGTATATCTATTAGGATTAATTTATTAATAAGCAAATATCAGAACCCTGATGTGTGCAACTGTTTAATGCTGAAATCTGCTCAAGGATATGTGTGTTTGTGTGTGTGTAAAATTTTAAATAAGACTTTACTGTGCTTTAATAGAATACTTAATTTTGTTGTAAACATAAGAGAGACAGGAAGACTTATGAACAGAAAAATACTTAAAGGTCTTACCCAGAATGTAGCACAGAGAAACAAGGAAATGAAAAATGGAAGAGAAAGAAACATGATGAAGGACAGAAGGAAAAGGTTTAAAGCACAGTGAACTGGAATTCCATAAAAAGAAAAAAAAATTGTCAAATATTAGAAAGCAAGGAATTTTCCAGAGTTGGTAAAAAAAAAAAAACACCCCACAAAGTCTTCAGATTTAGGAATTAAATGAATCACAAGCTAAATGACAAGAAATCAACCCCAAGCCACAGTGTCATGAAACTTCAGATCACCTAGAAAACATAAAAAGAACCAGTCAGAAATAACAAATACAATAACTGAAATGAATACATTAGAGGGAGTCAACAGTAGATTAGATGAAGCAGAAGATCAATTTAGCGATTTAGGAGGTAAGGTAGCAGAAAACACTCAAACAGAACAGCAGAAAGAAAAACGAATCCAAAAAAATGAGGGTAGTTGAAGGGGCCTCTGGGACAACATCAAGCATACCAACATTCACATCCTAGAGGTACCAGAAGGGGAGGAGAGAGAACAAGGAATTGAAAACTTATTTGGTGAAATAGTGATGGAAAACTTGCCTAACCTGGTGAAGGAAATAGATATACAAGGAAGTGCAGAGAGTCCCAAACAAGATGAACCCAAAGAGGCCCACACCAAGATACCTTGTAATTAAAATATCAAAGTTTAAAGACAAAGAAAATATTTTAAAAGCAGCAAGAGAAAAGCAGTTACTTACCCACAAAGGAGTTCCCATAACATTGCCAACTGATTTCTCAACAGAAACTTTGCAGGCCAGAAGGATTGGCACAAAATATTCAAAGTGATGAAAAGCAAGGACCTACAACCAATTTTACTCTACCCTGCAAAGCTATCATTTAGAATTAAAGGAAAGATAAAGAGCTTCCCAGACAAGAAACAAACTACAGGAGTTCATCACCACCAAACCAGTATTACAAGGAATCTCAGAGGGACTTCTTTCAGATGGAAAAAAAAAAAAAAGATAAAAAACATGAATAATGCAATGGTAATAACTACATATCTATCAACAATTACTTTAAATGTAAATGGATTAAATGCTCCAATCAAAAAAATAGGGTGGCTGAATGGATAAGAAAACCAGACACTTACAAGAGATTCTCTTCAGATTGAAAGACATACACAGACTGAAAATAAAAGGATGGAAAAAGATATTTCATGAAAATGGATATGAAAAATAAACCAACAAAAGAAGCTGGGGTAGCAATACTTACACCAGGCAAAATAGACTTTAAAACAAAGACTACATAAGAGACAAAGAAGGACCCAGTAATCCCACTTCTGGGTATTTATCCAAAGAAACTCAAAACACTACTTTGAGGGGACATGTGCATCCATATGTTCACTGAAGCATTGTTTCCAATGGCCAAGATGTGGAGGCAGCCTGGGTGTCATCGATAGATGAAAGGTTAAAGAGGAGGTGTATATACATATACACAATGGAATATTGCTCGACCATGCAAGGGAATGAGTTCTTGCCATCTGTGGTGGCATAAATGGACCTGGAGGGAGTGGAGTATGGTCCATAAATGGACCTGCTGAGTGGAGTATGTGAGACAGAAAAAAACAGATGCAGTGTAATCACTTATATGTGGAATCTAAAGAACAAAACAAACACACAGAACAGAAACAAACTCATAGATACAGAGAACATTTTGATAGTTGACAGATGGGTGGGTGATTGGGGGTTGGTGAAAAAAGGGAAGGGATTAAGAAGTACAAATTTGTTGTTACACAGTAGTCATGGGGATGTAAAGTAAAGCACAGGGAATATAGTCAATAATATGGTAATAACTATGTATAGTGCTCGGTGGGTACTAGACTAGTCTCAGGGGGATCACTTCTTAAATTATATAAATATCTAACCACTGTGCTGTACACCTGAAATTAATATAAAATAATGTTAAGTGTAATTGAAAAATTTAAAAGCGGGGGTGGGGAGGAAGGTAAAGGGGAATACGAAATTCAAATTTCCAGGTATAAAACAAATAAGTCATGGGTTTAATGTACAGCATAGGGAATATAGTCAATGATATTGTGATAGTGTGGTATGCTGTCAGATGGTTGCTGGACTTATCATGAAGATCACTTCTCTAGGTATATAAATGTTGAATAACAATGATGTACACCTGAAATTAATATAATACTGTATTTTAGCTGTATTTTAATAAAAATCTTAAAAAGAACTGCAGATCAACAAAGACAGAAAGGAGATATTAAAAGCAGCCAAGGAGAAAAACACAGTTTATGTATGAAGGGATAGCAATTATAGTCAACCAACTTCTTATTTGCAATATGAGATAGAGGAATATTATTTTTCAAGTATAAAAAAATAACTGTCAACCTAGATAAAGAATATAGCCTTTCATTCAAGAACAAGGACAAAAAAGGTATTTTCAGTTTTTTTTAAAAAAGGCAAGTTTACCCTAAATCAAGTTAAAGCCTTTTGAGTTCCCTGTAGTATCCTGGAGAAGCATAATATGGCTAACTATTCCCCAGTATGTGTCCTCCCATTCTTTCTAGTAACAGAATTCACCACCTCACACTTTAACTGGGCACATGGCTACCCAGCTGGACAACCATTCTCCAATGTGCAACTGGAGCAGGTTAAGGAGAGAATGGGAAGTGAAGAATCTGAGACAGGGACTAAAGACAAAGCACCAAGAAGAAACAGGGAGCAACAGCTAGAGAGGGACCTGAAGTCAAGGCACAGTTTTGCTTTTTTAAAGATGAGAGATATGAGAGCATGCTTGTTTATTTGTAATCCAACAGAGGGAGAGGAAACGATGTCATAAAGTAGAGAGAGGAAGCTGCAAGAGTGAAGGTTTTGAGAAGGCAAGAAGGATCCAGAGCACGTGTGGTAGGTGAAGAGGTGGCCTTTTATAGACCAGGGACCCACTCAATTATATAATCAGGTAACAAGTTTTCCTGCATCAATATCACATTATTTTATATATATATATATATATATATATATATATATATATATATATATATATATATATATATATTTAAGATTTTTATTGGGGAAAGGGAACAGGACTTTATTGGGGAACAGTGTGTACTTCCAGGAATTTTTTCCCAGTCAAGTTGTTCTTTCAATCTTAGTTGTGGAGGGTGCCATTCAGCTTCAAGTTGTTCTCCTTTCAGTCTTAGTTGTGGAGGGCGCAGCTCAGGTCCAGGTCCAGTTGCCGTTGCTAGTTGCAGGGGGCACAGCCCACCATCCCTGCGGGAGTCAAACCGGCAAACTTGTGGTTGAGAGGATGTGCTCCAACCAACTGAGCCATCCGGGAGTTCAGCTCAAGGTGCCGTGTTCAATCTTAGTTGCAGGGGGCGGAGCCCACCATCCCTTGCGGGACTCAAGGAATTGAACCAGCAACCTTGTGGTTGAGAGCCCACTGGCCCAGGTGGGAATCGAACCGGCAGCCTTCGGAGTCAGGAGCACGGAGCTCTAACCGCCTGAGCCACCAGGCCAGCTCCCACATTATTCTATTTTAATAATTCAGTTCAACACCCCAAATTTTAATTTCTGTTCCCAAAAGGAGCAGTTCTATACTCTTTCAGAGCAGACATCATGGACCTGTTAATGAGACTTGGAATCCCCAGTTGAAGGGTGATGATTCCTCTTGAAGACGTAAATCAGAGGGATCCCATGCAACAGCCAAGGCTGAAGAGCAGGTTTGATGGTAATCCCCAAAATTGTATGTGAATGCATTTAAGCAAACACATCTGGGTTTATGGCTGGTTATGTATATAATGTAGAAATAAGAATGGGTTCTCTGGAGGTCAGACTGAGGACTCATGGAAGGAGGTTATTGAGGAGGTAACAGCACAGAGGAGTGACTCTGACGGTGTCTCCTGAGTGGGACCCCAGGCAGGCATAATAAAAGGTGGAGGAGCTAAAAGAGCCAAAGGTAGGTTCTGACAGAATGTGGTAAGGGATAGGGGTAAGGTGAGAGGGAAGTATTACTGTAATTTAGTGAGGGGTTTCTAGAACTCCAGGGCTACTGAGATTAAGTAGTTATGGCCTAGTGGCAAGTTCATGGGAAAGAGCCAGAGGGAAAATTAACTTGTATTCGACATGAAACACATACTCTGCGGGTATTCATCAGAGTAAATTATATGCAGTGGGGACGTTTAAAAGCATTTCCTTTTCCTCCCTTAATGAATATGTACCCTTGGATCACATTGGACTGTCTGCCCTCTTGGGTTTTAGTAAACAATCAACCACTTCTGATGTCTATAATCTAGTGTTTAACTGTCTCTACTTATGATTAAACGAAGGGTGAATACACATTACCATAATCCCTCAGAATTGCACAATATTTCCCACCAATGCTTAGTTCCTTGCTCTTCAGCACAATGCAGGATCCCAGCCAGGCTGGCGGGCAATGCCGTGGGAGAGCCCGGGGTTGGGACAACACTCCACCTCTACGGGCGCCTGGAAGCCCATGTTTGCTGGCCTGGATGCCCAGTGTGAAATGGAAGCACTGAGCCACCTGGGAAGGTGCAGATGCTAGGCGGGAGATACTCAGGAGGGGCATTACTCCCCCTCAACACAGGGCATTGGCTGCTAACAGTCAGCATCAGTGATGTACTAACTAGGAGAGTCTGGGGGACCCATGACTAGAAGGGGAAGACTACGAATGGAAGGCAATCAGTCCAGAGGGGAGTGAAGGGGTGCAGCCTGGCTTTTGGTTTTCTTTCTCTTCCAGCTGAGCCCACCTGGGCACTTCCCTCCAGCTGTTCTTGTGATAACCATGCTGAACACACTAAGGTGAGGAGCTCCATTTACAAGATGAAAAGAGACAGATGGTTCGAAGAGGTCTTTTTAATAGGGGGTGGGGAGGGAGGGAGCTTTGCTCATCCTCACAGCAAACCTGGGAGGGAGGTAGAGCAGGTGCGAGTAACCACATTTCAGAAAAAGGGACTAGAGAGCTACTGTGACTTAGTAAAGGTCAGTGGCAAAGCAGAGATCAGGTTCCAAGTCTCCTGACTCTTAGTCAAGGATTCATTTCATCAAGACTTAGAATTATGTATAAGCATCTTAATTAGCACATGTGATTTAATGAAGATTTGAAGGCAGGGATTGACATTAATTGCTACCTCCTCAATCTTGCTTTGATGAGCCAGTATTCCGAGGTGACTACCTAATACAAGCAATTACAGAAAATAGTCATTTTAATGTCCAAATTTTGACTAGTGTAGTCCTAAACCTCTAACCAGGTGGTTTCTAAACGTATTTCCCATTCTGTGTTCACAGACTTGGAAAGTGGGTAGTGGTCCTGAAAATTTTATATATTCTGCTAATGCAAGGGTATATGACAGTAACAGGTATTGCATCCTCGCAAATGTAGGAGCATTATATATTATAACCAAGAAAATCTCCAGTTGTTACAGTTCTGAGTCTTAACCTAGCAGACGTGAGTAATAACTTGAATATCTGCTTGGAAAGAGAAGGAGGAGAAGGAGGAGAAGCTACCACAAATCCTTTTCCTATCAGTTGGTTCTGTCACTACTTCTCCATGTCCACACACATTTTGGCTTCTATTTCAACTAGAAGTTTGGAAAGGAGGCAAAAGGAGCAAAGCTCCAGCCACTTCCCATGGGACTGTGAGAGGGGTCTGGGAAAGCGTCCCTCTGTCAACTTCCCACTTTAGCCAGGTATGAAGGAAAGGAGCCTTCCCACTTTTGGTGGCCCAAACATCTTCCCCTCTTTGCAATGCCACCCCCTCTTACCCAGTCTGTAACTCCTGCTAAAATATGGTAGGGTTGCAAAGGGGAGGGGAATGTTCAAAGAAAAGAAATCATTACGAGTAAACTTGATAGAGCCAGAGTCTCTTCATTTGCAAGATTTCCTTTATCGTAATTAGCTGATTATCTGCTAAGAAGGTAGAAATCAATAAAAAAAAAATTTTAAATAAATTTTTGCTACAAACTCAGTGGTGTGGTGAGTGGCCACAAAAACCCCTGGAAAGACTTGCAATCCAGTTAGGGATATGGCTATGGTTACAGGTACTTTCGATGGATAAACACCAAACCACATGTAACTACGCACTAGGCTGTATGTATGGTAGAAACCACAAGAACTATGGAATTAAATGAAATAGATCAAAGAGGGCTTCCCAGTATCTTGGGAAGGCTCCATGGAAATGTTTCCAAGGTGAAAGGAAAGTGACCAGTAAAGTGTCACATTCGCCACTACATCAGAGGGCAGGAACCACTATGACAATGGGCAGTTCACTGGGATATTATACATTTGACTACAGCACAATTCTGTCCAGAATCAACCTTGTCTACCCCCACCTAACTTAGTTAAGACATTGGAATGTGGCAGTCTGGGCAAATTTGCCTAGGTGAAGCCTTAACTTTGTACCTTAAACACACACACACACACCCCTTCAAACTTTCTTTGGTGATTCAGTGACGGTGACTTTTCCTAGACATATGTTTGCCTTTCTCTTTTGTATGGAACCACTGTACCTGGGCTGTTGGTAAGTTTTGACAGAAAGGTGAATGGCTAAAGCTGCAGGCAGGGTTTCTTCACTGCAGCACTGACATTTGGGGCCAGATAATTCTTTGCTGTGAGAGGCTCTGCTGTGCACTATAGGGTTTGTGGGCTGCTTAGTGGCATCCCTGGCTTCTGCCCACTGTGTGGTAGTAGCACCCCTTCTTCCCCGTGCCCCCGTCATAACAAACAAAATGTCTCTGGTATTGCCAAGTGTCTCCCACTGCTCTAGGGAATGGGACACCACATTAGGGCACCACAGGACCATGTCCGCAGCATAGCGGTCTGTCCCCTTCTCATCACTCATCACGTTTTAGTCCCTGGGCAAAGCCACTTTTGTTTTCGCTGACCGTATTTGTCGTGCAGGGTGGCCTGCAGGGTCTCAGCTCCCCACATAAGAACGCAGGACATGGTGAGGCCAAAAAGGAACACCCACGGAGCCATAGGTAGGGGAGTCACACCACTATATTCTCGCTGGTGGCTGGGCTGGAGACACAGGAAATAGGAGCCACACAATTCTCAACCCTCACTGCGCCGCTTGCAGGCTCAGCCACCATCTTCTTGCCAGCTCCCATTTTCTGCTAGCCTAGCCACGGCAGTTATATTATTGCCCAATGGCTCACTGGTTACAGCTGACGGCCAACTAGCCACAGCTGATGGCCATTTGATCGCAGTCGATGGCCATTTGCTACCTGAGCCAGCACCTTTCTATGTGAGGCCGAGAGCCTGGAAACTGCTTTTTGGGGCTCTGTCCCCACAGTATTGCTTGAAATCGGAAGAGAATTTAGAATTGATCTAAGTCAAGGCTCTCCTTTAGAGGTCAAGGCCCAGAAGGGAGCTCAATTCATAGGACTAACCAACCACAACTACATTCCCATTCTGGAGTCCTTCAAGACCTCTTCACTCTGTCATTCAGATTTTTGGCCCATGGCATCAGCCATGCAGCCCTTCCAGGGCTGTTGTTTACCAGGCTGCAGGTAGTAGAGCTTCAAGCTCACCTTCCCTCAAGAGGTGTCCAGCAGGCCCCTTGTTGGGGATGGGTGTATTATACTGTGGATATTTGTTTTGGAAATCATTCCTTGAGATGCAGAAAAGTAAACTTAGATCATTTATTCACTTACCCAACAAATATTTTTGAGGTGCTTTTGTTGAATACTGAGGATACAAAGTCTCTGCTCATGACGGAGCTCGCAGATGAGTGTATAAGTGAGACACAAAGAGATCACGATCACCCACAAAGTGACAGAGGCGTATTGTGGGTGCTAAGGTTGTGCAGAGGGGCCATTCCCTATCCCACAAGGGACAACAAGGACCATTTCCAGGAAGAGCAGACCCCGAACTACGTCTAAGAGGATGAGTTAGTAGTTAGCCAGACAAAGTAAGGACATGGGCATTTCAGATACAGGAGAAATCATGAAAGAAACCTGTGGCCTTGGTGCAGTGAGTGTGTAGAAAGCCAATATTCTGATGTTGGTAGAATGTGAGTTGAGTGGAGGAAAAGTAGAAATCAGACTAAAAGGCCTTCTCTGCTGTCCTGAAGGACTTAATTTATTCCAGTGGGCAATGGAACCACTGAAAGATTAAGTCAAGGAGAATAAATTCAAGGCAGGAACACCAAGTTGGGATAGTACAGCAGTGTGGGAAGAGGGGATGAAACAGCTAGTCATGGATGGAGGAGAGGAGAGAGTCAAGGAATGTTTATGATGGTGTCAGGAAGAGTCGAGGATGACTCTCAGGTGTTCAGCAGTGCCTTCCAACGAGACAGCGAACACAGAAGGAACAGAAGACGTGGGGCTGAGAAGTTGCTGCCCTCTGTTTGGAACATGAGCCAAGGGGACCTATTCAATGTGTGTGTGTACAGGGTAGATCTGGGTTGGAAATCTGGGTTGGAGATCCAAAATGGAAAATGTGCATTAGGAGCAGATGGATGGTGGACGCAACCACAGAGTTTGGTGACATCATCCGGGGGAGTATGGGTAAAAGGAATGAGCACAGTAGGGCAACACTTTTAGGGATATAAAAGAAACCCCTCTCTCCAGAAACCTTCTTGGCCAGTCCAGCCATTCCACTGAAAGTCGTTCCAAGACTTTCAGCTCCTGGTTGCTCCAGCCCAAGCTGGTTTCCTTTGTGCTCCAAAAGGCGGTGAAATAAGAACGATGAGTGGAAATGCCCAGGCGGTTCATAAACTTTTGTGTTCCAATTGCCCAGTTTACAGACTTTGATTTCCCACCACCAGACTCTCCCAAAGGCACCACAGTGCTAGCTGGCACCCTGGCCCAGGATCCAGGATTCTTCTAATGAACTGTGAACCTAACATTTGTGGAAAACATTGTGCAACTTCTAAGGTTTGTGGTCAAATGGGTTCATCCACAACTTAATCGTAAGTGTAGACTCTTAAGAACTAAATTATAGCTTACAGAAGCTGTTGACTGTTGATTGAAAACCAAAAGATAGTTTACTTTAGCCATATATTTGCAGTTCTGTCTATTTGCAGTAGGGGGAATAAGGTTTTCTTTGAATAGCCCTCTCTGCATGTATTTCTTCTGATGAGTACCTATAGTGTCTGTATTTCCCATTAAACATGACTTGACTTTTCCCTTTGACTTTTTCCCATGAACTTGACCCTCCCTCTTCGTATGCTAGAGACAATACTACTTGCTCAAACCCTTTACAAATTCTTCTTCACTTTTTAGACATTTTAGTCCTTTTGGCAGTGATCACATCTTTCAGTCACTCAGCTATTTAATCCTGGAATCAGATTCCTGTCCCTTGGGGGAAAATAATGGTTTAAATGATGAGCATTTCCTGAAACATTTTGCATTTTATTTTATACTCTTATTTTTAAAGTGCTTTTATGTATATTAATTTTTCTTCCTTCCCTAAGTTTTATATTATTCTTTTTCTTTATTGATGAAAAATTAAAGCACAGGGCTTGAGGTAGAATTTAGAGTCTAGAAGGTGTCTTCAGATGGGTGGAGGCCTGAGCGTGGCCCCGGGTCCTGTCCCCTGGCCCTACCCAGCCTTCGGTTACTGACTAGAGGAGGATTTAGTAGTCACTGGAGTACAAGAACAAAGATATTTTTTCCCTGTTTAAGAATGAAATGCTTCATAGCAGAATGAAGTCTCAGCTCCTTCCTCATGCAAGCTGGACTCTATTATGCCTGTGATGTGTTTGGGGTATACAAATTGGTATCTTCACAAAAGGTCAGCTTAGTAATGCTCTCAAAACACAAGTCTGTTGTGAAATCCCCACCAATTTCTTACAGCAGAGTACAATCCTGTGAGAATCGTAGGGTTTTAAACCTTACAATTCATAGAATGGTGAAGGGTCTGGGCAGGGAGATTGAGTTTCTAACCTTGATTCTCCCAGTAATAGCCCCACAAGTCATTTCTGCTCTCTCAACCTCACTTTCCAATCCATAAAATAAAAGGTTGAAGTACATCAGGATTTCTCACACTGGGGGGAGTTAGACATTTTCTTGGGAGCTTCGAGTTCTCTACGAGGATTTCTTTTTTTCCCATTTTAATTTTAAAAATTTCAAATCTACAAAAAAGTCACAAGAATAAGATAAGAACATCCACATACACTTCATTTAATAGACTCACTAATTATGAGCCTTTTGTCTTCTATTAGTTTTTCATGTTAATGAAAACTCATAAAAGCTTTTGTGTGAATTCTACAGCTGTTCCCTTTTAACCAAGGACTGCAGCCTGTTGCCAGAACCTGGGGTCTGTTTGTGTTTATCTTCCTTTTGACATCAGACATCATGATTTTATTTCCAAGAAATACCCAGAAAAGAACTAAAGGGTCTCAACAATATTCACATCGAGTGAAGGCCAAATGATATGATAGGGCCCCATAGAAATGAAGCTTGTCCAGTAATTTTAACAAAGAAAGAAGTGGGCATGTCAAACACACAAAAATTTTCTCCATAGATGTCATTACAATATTTATATTACCAATAGCAATTTACTTTGAGCAAAACAACATCATTTGGCGAATTAAATTAATGTTAGTTATTAAGTTAAATTTTATTGTTTTTGGTAGTAATGCTTTTAATGAATTTGTAACTATTTTATTATAGTTGTTCAAGAGTTGTGGGAATAAGGAATTTATATTGATAATAATATTGACACAGACTTGAGCACTGAGTAGCAAGCACTACAATAAAAATAAAACTGGGGGCATGCAAGAAAACTTTACTGGGGAGCATATACATTAATCCTGTTTATAAACAGTGAGCCATGTTATAAACAGTGAGGCATGTCTCTTGAACGTTCAAGTTCAAGAGACATGCCTCCTGTCTCTATAATCCTGTCTTTATAATCCTGTTTATAAACAGTGAGGCATGTCTCTTGAACGTTCAAGTTCAAGAGACATGCCTCCAGGGGCACCTTGGGAAGAGGAGTGAGAAGGGGAATGAGGCAGTTAAAATGAGTGTGTTTCTTTACCCCATTTTGGTATAGTGCAATTCTGCATACGATTATGTTTGGAAAACAGAAGTTTGAGTACTCAGAGCTAGATTATTTCTAAGAATCCTTTCAGCGTTATCAACTAAAACCCATATATTTTCATTGACAATGGTAATTATTGGTAGCTGTGGAGCCTCTACCATCCCCACTCTCCTTGACATCTCACTGTCTTCAGTGTGTGCTGTGTGAGGTTCTACGAGTGTACATGTGTATTAGTCAGAGTTTCCCCAGAGACACAGAACCAGCAGGATATATATCTATATCTATGTCTATGTCTATATCTATGTCTATGTTAATATATATATATATATATATATATATATATATATATATATATGTTTGCCTGTGTGTGAGAGAGACAGAGAGTGAGAGAGAGACAGAGACAGAGACAGAGAAAGAGACAGAGAGACAGAGAGAGACAGAGAGAGAGAGAGAGAGAGACTTATTTTAAGGAATAGGCTCACACAATTGTGGAGGTACAAGTATAAAATTTGCAGGATGGTCCAGCAGACTGAAAACCCGGGGAAGAGCCAGTGTTGTAGTTCAAGTCTGAAAGCCATCTGCTGGCAGAAATCCTTCTTGCTCAGGGCAGGTGTTTTTGTGCCATTAAGGCCTTCGAGTGATTAGACGAGGCCCACCCACATTATGGAGGGTAATCTGCTTTACTCAAAGCTCACTGATTTAAACGTTACTCTCACTCAAAAAACACCACAGAAACATTCAGAATAATGTTTGACTAAATATTTGGCATCATCGCCTAGCCAAGCTGATGCATAAAATTAACCATCACAACATACATGAATTGGTTTCACCTAGAAATAATTTGTAATGGAGAAAAGAATTTGTTCTCAACAATGTCAAGATTCCAATGAGTTCTTGGTACAAGCCAGGTAGAATATCATCAACGTCCTTTTAGGAAATGCCTCCGAGATGGCAGGGGCTGCATCTGTTTTAGTTGTTATGGCACCCTCGTGTCTAACCCACTGCCTGGCATACACTTTACACGTGTGGACTGGTGCAATTAAAGTATGCCAGATGCTTTTGTTACATGTACCACAACTGGGAGATACAAAATTGATCAAAGTAACATTCTGTAAATCAGGAAGGCAGGACAAATTATCTGGCGTTATTCATTTGTAGAAGCTGAATTTTGACAGGGGAAGTCAAAACCGTCAGCAGCACCTGGCCAGATTCTTTAACTTGAGACTATCTTAAAGTAAGAAAAGTATTTGCTGAGCGTGAACTTCAATTCTGCGATCTAATGACTGACATGGCTTTTCCTGTACACAACTCAGATAGTCTCATAGAAAAGAGACTATGCCATGAAGTTTCCTACAACCCTCCAGGCTCCTCACCGGGTGAATGATGGAGACGTAGTCAGTAAGCGCAAAGCTCTGGCTCTGCTTTGATCTGATTCGCAGCTTCTTGCACTGTCCATGGGCTGCTGCTGTATACTGAGTTCCTCCGCAGTGTACTGCCTGTCTTTCTCAGGTCGGTACCATCGCGCTGCTTCCTCCCTCGTGGGTCTGCAGCACAGGAGGGGCTATTGTAACCTCCTCTTGAATGATGGACTACCTTTCTGATTGGAATCAAGCTGAAAATTGCGCCCTCCCCTCATGCTGCTTATGTACCTACCTTTGGCCTGGTCAGGAGTTTATCACATTATACTCTCATGTTGTGCTATAATGTTACATGTTTTTATCCTGCTCCCCAAATAACTCTGTACATACAATTTGTGCCCTCCAGTGTCATCTCTTTATAAAGCACAGAGCCCATGTCCAAATAACTCTCCACATAGTACCTCTCTCACAGCGCCTTTTATAAACAATTGCTCAATTCACGCTTCCAAAAAGATTTTTTTGTGATCAGGAAAGAAAAGTACGCTCACAAAAGAAATGTGAGAAATACATAAAAGGAGAGAAAAGCTATGCTACTAATTTCATCAGTTTACACTTGAAGTACTGTATTAAGTTTAAAGATTCAGAAAAATACAGAATACTTAAATCACCTCCAAAACATCATATTAGTAGTTTGTCATAAAATCCTTGCAGACACCTGTAATTTTATAGAAGACACAGAAGATTGCAAATAAAGTTGAAGTCATTTTTTTCTACCCCAGTCCTGTTCCTTTCCCTTGCAAGAGGTCACTGCTATCAATGGGAGGAGGAGGCGTCAAGCGGGAGGGACAGACAAAGAAAGGTGAGCACAGAGGTCCTCAATAGCCAGCCAGCAAGAAAGCCAAGCTTTGCGCAGTCTCGATGCAGGCTGCTCAGCTCGGATGCTTCATTCCGAAGGAGCCAACGGGCCTTGACACGGGGCTTTGGGTGCCAATCCTGAAGGCCAGGCTTTGAGTCCAAGTGTGGGGTCCCTATAGACCTCATGAGCGTTTCTCATTTAATATTGCTTAAGTTAGCTTCCCAGAACTTAGGATAAAAGCCATTTGGGAGACAAAAGGGAGATTTGGGTTGGTACTCTGGACCACCAGGGAGCTCCTGAGCTGGCTCCATTCCTGGTACAAGTGTAGTTCGCATTGGGGCCTGAAGCCAGGACTCTGCAGAGTGGTTTCCATGGGCATGAATAGGTCCACATCAGAATTCCAAGGCACAGACGCGGACTCCAAACAGAAAGTGACCCTCTGCTCAGAGAGTGACCTTTTCAGTGTTCACATGTCTTCTCCAACCCCTGTCCTCCATCCTGGCCCACACACTGCTCCTCCTTAACCCCTCATCACCTCCCGGTTTGCTTACTGGAGGAGCGGCCACCCCTGGGAGCATCAAATGGGGCGGCGGGGGGGGGGGGCATTGCCCCTGGAAACCTGGTGGAGCCTGTCCTTGTCCTTAGGGGAAGTGGACTGTGAGTGAATGTGAGGCCACCACATTCTTTTCCTGGGCCACCTTGTGTATTTCCCATTTGTGACACTTCAGCTTATGAAATGGGCAGAGTGGTCACAGGGGATGTCCAGCACTCGGCCTTCACCGAGCATGGTGGTGAGTGGTTCAGCACAGCATTTGCCAAATTCTTGGTGTTTTGAAAAAATTAAGTTCATGTTAGCTGGTGGCTGGTATGTTAGTATCCAATGGGGAGGGTGTCAAAAACCCATATTTCTTACTATGGAATTATCCTCTAATTTAAAACGAAACCAGTTTAGTGAAAAAGACACTGGAGTCATCAGACTCTTAAGGAAACATTTGATTCCAGTCCATGTGACCCACCCAGGACATGAGATGAATAAAGTTCACAATGTCAATGGCACTGCCAATGAATTCCTTTACCATTGTGGTATTTTCAAGTGGAAAACTGAAATGTCAAACATATACTATTGAGATGCGTCTCTTTTGTGGATGAGGAACCAAAGACTGCTTGTGTGACAAACAATAATTTTTATAATATTTGTGCAGCACTTTACCCCTTTCAAATCATATACACATAATCTCATTTGCTTATTTTGATTTTAGGATCTTGCTGCCTGAGTGTAAGTCTGTCTGTGCAGAAGTTAACTCCCTGGAGGCCCCTGTTTAATCTCCAATGTCTCGTGCTTTGTGGAGCTGCTCTACTTTTCTGAGAGAAAAGAAAGCTTTCTTTCACAGCTCTCGTGTACAACTTCCAGGGGTAGTAGATTGAACCACGTGAAATTGCCGTTTTCGTAAGTCAGAAATGTTGGGTCATTGGTAACTTCAGATGGTCCAACCTAATATTTGGTTTAAATAAAGTTTGTGACCAAAGAGACCATTCACTGAAAGTTCACTTGTCTGATCCTCCTTTTCTGGATTGTGGACAAGGTGGAAAGCATTCCAAAGGCTTTGCAGGCATTAGCTCTTATAATCCTCACTATACCCTCACGCAATTTAGCCCCTTCTTAGCCACCTTTCACAAATGAGGAAACCAAGGCCCAACAGATTCAATGATTCACCTTTGTTTCACCAGCTAGCATGTGACTGAGTCCAGCTTTGGGCCTGGGCAGTCTGAGTTGAAAACTTACGCTTTTTACTCTGCTACACTGTCTTCTCAGCCAAGGAAACCAAAGAATGGAGAACCAGATGGAGTGGGGCAGGGCAAGGAAAAATAATGTGTATGACCATCCAGAGGGGTTTGATATTTTCAGCTAAAAGTAAAGGTAAAACCTCACTAAAATGGCTTAAGCCCTAAGAAATATACTGGCTGTCTAATAAGAATCTAGAGATTGGGCCATGGCAGGGCTAGTTTTATAGAATAACAATGTCACCAAGGGCCAAGTAGCCTCTATGTTCTGCCGTCCTCCACACATTGGCTTATACTAGACTGGTTCTTCTCATGGGCCCTAAATGGCTGCACTAGTTCCAGGCTTCATACGCCAAGAATAATATCCATGCAGAAAGAGGTAATTAACCCTGTTTTATGTCGCATTTTAAGATCAAGGAAAACATTCCCAAGGCTCCTCAACAGACTTCTTGCATCTTATGGGTCAGGAATTCGTTTAAGCGTGGTCTCACAGCTCGGCAAAGGGAATGAGATCACTGTGACTGGATTAGACAAAACTAGCTTTCTCCTTGGGGCTAGAGGGGGCCCTAACTGCTCTGAAGGTCAAGGCCATTCCGAGGGGAGGAAAACACAACTGGGATTCTATTAGCAGCAAAGAAGGCGGGGAATGTCTGCCACAGGTAGAGTGCAGAGTGGGCTGCAGAAGATGAAGCCAAAAGTTTGGAACTGGCCAGACGTGGAGCTGGAATGAGAACTAGAGTGCATAAGTGAGGAAAGCTTAGGCAATTCAAGAGACTCAAATATTCATGACTTGATTTTATTGGTTTGGCAGGTATGTGACAAGTGGTGTACAGAGGACTAGATTAACACAATGGTTCTGAAATGTTTGGTATGTATTCATTCATTTAAGAATAACAATAGGTATTTGGAACATTATCTGGACAGTGAGAACAGGCTGGAGGAGGGGGTAAGGGGTCAACAGAGTGGTGGCGGGGATCAGGGCTAAGGAGACCTATAACCCCCCGAAGTCCCGGTGGTTAGAAGATCACGATTGTGAAGGGGTTCCTAGAGAGAAAATATTGGAGGGTGTGAAGAAAGGGGGGGCAGGGCAGCGGGGTCTAGGGCTCACTTTGGGGTGTAGATGAGGGAGGGGCTGTGCGGTGGGGCTGATGTCTCTTCAAGGGCTAATGTGCAGAGCCGGAAAGAGTTTTGCTGTCCCCATCTTCAGGCTCTCCAGCCTCAGGGTATATTTTTTTTCCTCAAAATCGTTCAGAATCGTTTGTGTTAGTATATCACCCTCTGCCATTTGGAGCAGCGACAATGACCTTGTGGCTCCTACGCTAAGTTGTTTCCCAGAAGTGGCTTCTCATGGGTATGTGGGTTGTGAGTGACCACTGTCAGATGATGAACCGCAACGCTTCTCTTCTTGGAGTAAAGATCCAATTCCCATCAAATGGAAATCTAGTGTTATGTTTATGCCGTTTATGTAACCCACACCTTCACAAAGTATGTCACCTTATGCACTTATATTTGTCTTCGTGTTGGGAGTCATTCATTCATTCATTCATTCATTCATTCATTCATTTATTAAAGGCTTGTTATGGATCAGACATAATGGCAGGTGCTGGGGATATACAAAAATGAGTAAGACATAGCTCCTGCCCATCCTCCCCAAAAAGAATAACAATAATAGACCTGTTATATGGTAGCACAAGTGACATTTCCCAAACTGTATTTTCCAAAACGAAAGAAAATTTAGATAGAAGAGTAGACTTGTTTTACATTTTTACGAATCTTTTTAATGTCTGAGTTAATAAAAGAGAGCTTTCATATCTGCTTCTGCAGATAGATTATTTTAGTACGTATTATTTTAATTGAAGAAGATCCAGCCTCACACAGATAGATATTTGGGAAACAAATGAGTATTTTAATAGCTTTTTCAGATAATGGTGGATATTCTTTGATACTACACCAAAACTTGACAGTAGTATTTAATGGTTAGTTGCAATGTAGGATCAGAAACCATAATAATGAACTTTTCATACTTTGTTACATTAAAATCCACTAGTCTATTTGACACTTCGAATAGATATTTTATTCCTGGATGTTTCAATAACATCACACATTTTTTCATTTGGAAAATATTGGTTTGCCGAGTTATACAGATCTTCTAACTGTTGAAATGCTTTATGCAATACAAAAGGATTCATTAATATCACCACCTATCCTATAAGGAAAGTATTGGGAAGCCATGGAAATCATGGTGGTGAATTCAAGTTTTACAGTATTCTAATTCCCCCCGAAATTTTAATTTTATCATTGGCAAGAAAAACTGTCAGTTATTTACCTTGAAACAAAAAGTTCACTCTGTTCATTTTCAACACAGTGTCTGACAAATACCCACGTCTGAATAATCATAATTTGTCTCTTTGCTGTTCTTTCAAGTAAAAATGATGTTCCATGACAAAAGTAGCTTGTTCAGCTCACAACTGTAACAGTTGCACAGGTGGTTTTCTTTGAGACAACGATCTTACTTCAGTATGTAGCACAAGCTTCCCATTTTGTCGTGCAGAAGTATTACAAAGAACTTTTACAGCTTCATCAAGGACGTTCCTAAGTGAAACTGAGTGGTAGTTGTTGTTTTAACTGTGCAGTGAAAAATGCAAGGGCTGTTCGTACAATTTAACGCTACTGCCTTGATTCATGCTAAGGCGCCAGCTGTTTCACTCACCTGGGCTTTTGTATCACCAGTGCAAATGTCAACAGACATGTTCCAGGATAAACCATGAGATTCAAAATGGTTATTCAACAGCTTGTGTTTCTTGTCAAGCAACAGATTTATTGTGTTTGTTGCCAAGTGTTCTCATAAAAAATTTTGAATGATTATTAGTTGGGGCTGATAATTAATGAATACTTGTACATGCAAAACAGCAAGCCCAGCCACATCAATAGATTTGTCCCACTAGAAAAGCAAAAGTATAATTTCTGCAGATGAGATATTACTCAGTTATCATATTTGCAGCCAAATATTTAATGCAACAAGTTACTGTGTCATTGGAATGGGGCACTACCATGATTTCCTTTACTGACTTTTCATCCAGCAGGCTTTCAGCAATGTCAACTGTAAAGGTTTTGAAACTCAACTACTGTGTGTACTTCTCCAGCCAACATAATAAAATAACTTACTCTGACAGGTATTTTAGAGGGTTTTTCATTTCTAATGTTAAAAACTGTAACAAATAATTTTTAGCTTTTTAAGAGCTCATCATACCTACATTTAAATATTTAATTCCTTTTTCTATAAACACTGAGTGATCGGTCTCCAAGTGATACCACAAATTAATTGGTACTATAATACTTTCAATTTTTTAATTAATAAAATTTATTTTCAGAGCAATTTTGGAAAAGTTTTTAAAAATTAAAAAATAATGATTGTAATTCAAGACAACAAAATGTGCTTACTTCTTGGGTTTCTGCATACGTGTTTCCCCGAAAATAAGACCTAGCCAGACAATCAGCTCTAATGCATCTTTTGGAGCAAAAATTAATATAAGACCCAGTCTTATTTTACTATAATATAAGACCGGGTCTTTAATATAATATAATATAATATAATATAATATAATATAATAAATATAATACCGGGTCTTATATTAATTTTTTGCTCCAAAAGATGCATTAGAGCTGATTGTCTGGCTAAGTCTTATTTTTGGGGAAACACAGTAGGCTTGAGGCAAACTTCAGGATTTTAAAATACAATTTATTGGACAATAATGAGATTAAAGAGATTATAGCAAGTATAACTGAAGGAAGTAAGAGCTCAGTAAAAGGACTGCGTACATAGCTAATCTCTGACTATGCACAAATTTGTATCCTAAACCTACTTTCTTGGAAAATCCTAAAAACATTTCTGAGCAAATGAAAGTACAAAAGGCAAATAATGCTTAACGATTATTATAAAAATAGGTTTGAATTTGCAAACTTCCTGAAAGGGTCTTGTGATCTCACAGGGGACCCCAAACCACATTTTGAGAACTGCTAGATTAGCAAAAAGGTCCATATATAGACAAACAGACGTCAAACACAGCCACTTGGCCCGACTTACCCGTGAGTGCATTTTGTGGTTGACCAGGTATTTTTCACTCTGGTGCTTACAATGGAAAACAATGACTGTTGTAGAAAGGTCCTTTGAAATGTGGAGACATTTTAAGTTAAAGGAATGGGGACAGTTTAAGTTTAGAAGAGAGAGCACCGGCCCTGGCGTCTGAAGTCTTCAGTTTTAACTCATCACTTTTTAACTACAGTTTCTTCACCATGCCCTTCTTCATCTGTAAAATGAAAACTTTAGATGTGTGATCTCAAATCCCTTGCTGTTCAAACAATTTCTAATTAATTCATATGATGAAATCACAGTGATATTTATACTCTCAGCACTGCACAGTTGTATCAGTTCACAAGAGGGTATGAAAATACAGCGTTAGCAATTTCTACAGACTTGCACAATTACTCGCACCAGTGGGGTCCTCAGAACAGATAACAGCACTGCTGGCTAGCATCCTGAGTGCTCAGTTTGTAGACTTGATGAGATCAAACTCCAGTTTTAACCAAAAATATCTCCACTATTTGGCCCACAGGAAAAAAGCATAAACAAAAACCTTGACTTAACTAAAATACCAGCAGAGAGGGACAGCATCTGTGACCTTGCTAAGGAATTTTGGAACTGAGTGGCTAAGAGAGAAATTTGCAAGAGAGATGCAGTATTTAATTTACAGTTTTTCAGACTGCATAGGAAACTTACCAAGGGGGAAAAATAGAGTAACAATAATCAGCTTGAAACAGTTCATATGTGTCCCACTTAAGAGCACAATAGGGAAAAAATATATAATTTATAGCCAATTTGAAAATAGAATGGAAGAAAAAACATATTTCAATTGTCTCACAAAAAGATAAAATATCTAGAAATAAATTTATTAATAAATGTGTAGTTTCTACAAAAAATTTTTTAAATTTAGTTTTGGAAGCAAAAGACTAACTGACTAAGTGGAACATATATGTGCTAGAAAGACTCAATATCATAAAGATACCAAGTCTCTCTAAGTTGATCTATAAATTGAATGTAATTCCACTAAAAATTTTAAGTGGATTTTTAAATTAGAGAAGTTGAGTCTAAACTTTGTATAAGAAATAAACAAGTAAGATTAGCCAGTAAAATTCTGAAAAAGAAGAGTAATTAAGGATTGGATCAATCAGATATTTTTAAATATTATAAATTACAATAAATAAAATAATGTGTTACACATAAATCAATAAAAAGGATGAAAAAGTCCAGAAACAGACCCAAATATATATAGGAATGTATAATATGATGAAAATGACATTAAAATCAATGGGGGGAAAACAGAGTATTCAAAAAATGGTCTTTGAACTTCTGAGTAAACACATGGACAAATTGCAAAGGGTGACTTATTTAAATATAAAAAAGTAACCTGTAAAAGTGGATGAGAAAACATAGCAGAATTTTTTTCTAAACTTAGAGTGGGTATGGCCCACTGTTCCACTCTAAGGAAGTGAGCCAGCAGCTAAGCAACAACTCTTATGAGCTAGAAAAGCACCTGGTGATCCCATCTTGACCTTCTAAGGCAAAAACAATATGGCAGCATCTTCACCTCTGCCTTCCAGTCTCATGTGACAAAAATGTCTCCTGCATCCCGCCCTAGCAAGAAATATATAGGGAAGGGAAGGCCCATGGTTCAGCCTAATCAAGCTGACATGTTTCAAAAACAACACCATTAAATGACATGCAATTAAAGTTTTCTATTCCATCATTGTTAGTTAAAATGGTTGCTATCACAAAGAGTATAGTTAAACAAATTATGGCAATCTATAAATTGAAATACTATAGTCATAAAAAGTATAAAAAAGCTCTTTATTTACTGGTATGACACAATGTTTAAAATACTGTGTCGATTCTGTACACCTGAAGCTGAAGCTGAACAATAATGAATGTCAACTACAATTTTATATATATATATATATATATATATATATATATATATATATATATATATATAGTTACAAGAAGCAGACTACAGCATTAGGAATAGAGACAGTGGAAATGTAATGGCTGTGTGTGATGTCAGAGGGGTAGTGGATGGGGGGAGGGGGGTTGACATGGTGTGAGGGATATAAATGATAAATGTCTATTACATTGTTTTGTGCATCAGAAACTAATAAAAAAAGTTAAATAATGATAATAATAAAAAATAAAATAAAATAAAAAAATAAAAAACAAAATATCGTGTTGATTAAAAACGGGAGTTGAAACCAAAGGGTTTAAATAAATAAAATATATTCTTATTTGCTTCTATATTTGCATAAAATATTTGTGAAAGGATACACAAGAAAGTGTTGATAGTTATTGATTCCAGGAAGGGAAAATAGGGGGACAGTATACCAAGAAAATATCCTTTACCACCTATTGAACCCTGAATCATATGAATTGACCTATTAATATTTTAAATTAATTAAATTTAAGAAACAAATAGCAACAATCAAAAGGGTGTGTATTGAATATCCAATACATACCTGGCACAGTGCTAGGCCACAAGATATATCTGACTTGGAATATCTCCTTCCTTGAAAGAACTAAGTATTCTGGGTTTTCTTCTTCCATGTTCCTTAAATATCAGTGTTTTGCAAGGTTCTGGGGACCACTCATTCCTGGGTAATCCCATGTACTCTAACAGATTTCACCAGCATCTATCTATATGCTGAATTGTCACAGACATGTCTTTACCCTGTGGTCACCGCTTCAGTTTTGTACATGTATGTCTGTTTCTAGTTCATTTGGACAGAGAAACCTGTTCCCACAAGTACCAACATGTCCAAAATTAAATCAATCATCTTCCCCACTTCCAGAAATGGCCCTGGAAGCTGCAAACCCAATCATCCTCCCAAATTTCTTATCTTAGTGGATTTTTTATTCTGTGCTTTATTGTTATTTACTATTATGAAAACACAAAAGTTAATTTTTACAAATCTGTCTTCTTTGTTCGCTTGTTTTCTGCTTTTGCTTGAATGCTAAGAAAGGCTTTTCTTACTCCCAAATCAGATAAAAAATTTTCTATATTTTCTTCTATTTCTTTTATGATTTAATTAAATCTATTATCTTTCTGAAACTTATTCTGGCGTGAGGTAGGGACCTAATGTCCCAACATCACTTACTGAAAAAAGAAGTGATCTTTTCTCTTATTTGTTTGAATAAGTTTTCAGCTGATTTCCTGGAGTTTTCCAGGTAGTAAATATAACTAGTGAAAACTTTACTCTCCTTTCTTTCCTCCTTATAACACTTAGTCAGAACATTTTGGTTGCCCACAGTAGAAACCCAACTCAAACTGTCTTATGCAAGAAATGAAAATACCAAAATAGACAAAAGTTGCTCCCATCATGGCTAAATTTGGGGATTCATGTGGTATCTTAAACAATTTATCTCTCCCTTGGCTCTGCTTCTTCTTGTGTGGTTCTCATTTTCAGATAGGTACACTAGGTTACTAGGTGTTAAGTTAACCATAGGCCCCACTTAACAGACTCTTTGTGACAAAACTTCATGGAGTCTTTAAGGCAGGCTGCCTGTCAATGTTATTTTTGGTCATTTTATCTGCCAAACCCCATGCAGAGGACGTCATCTTGTCATGCTGGGTCAGGCAGCTCTATGAATAGTTTTACCAGTTAGCTAAACAGTTGGAGTTAGACCACACCCTCTTTTCTAGTGTTTTTGATGGAAAGAGTAGGCTAAGCTCTGCTTCCCACTAAAATTTCTTAGTCTTGGGTTATGGATAGAAAAAAATGGACTGGGAGGTTGCAGAAGAGGTATTTTGTTTGCAGAAACATCCACTGATGCTGCATTTCAATCCTATCATCCAAAGAGGTTTCAAAAGGGAGGCCTGGCCACCTTTGCCCAGCAGCGGTGTATGGTGAGGCCCAGCAAGGCATAGGATTTGGGGGTTCCTAGTAGTTTGGACTCCTACTATGTATCCCAATTGCAATCATCAGACTCCAAATCTTAGGGCTTAAATCTTAGCAATAGAGGAGGGAGCAAAGTATAGAATTTAGTTATTGTAATTTGACATGATTTTTAGAATGGATCTCAGCATTTTTAAATATTTGGCTATGTTTTTTATTGTTGTTTCCAGCAAGCAACCTGGTCTGGAATCTGTCACTATGCTGATACTTTTTACTTAAGGCTCTGAGCCTGATTTAAGCTTTAACTCCAGGGGGCCTATGGTCTGAGGCCTAAGGGCCTTCATTGCTGACTTATAGTGGATTACCAGCTTTCTTTTCGGGGGTGGGGGGCAGGAATTCGCAGTAGCCCCCAACTTCACATTTTTCCTGAGGGCCTTTTACTTATAAACCTACTTCTTGTACCAATTTCTACCTTCACTAAAGTCTTTTGTATTTGAAAACCTAGTACAGTGTTTGTGCCTACTGTACCAACTCAAAATTCTCTTGTGGGCTTAGCTGTCTGCCTCTTCCCCACCCCACTCCCACACACACTCCAGTGAGGGGCTCTCCTCCCTCACTACCTCACTGTTACCTTTGCTTGTACAGTGGTTGGGAGTGAGGGAGTATTCACAATAGTTGTACAGTAGTTGTCACAGATGCGGGCAGGGCATCAACTGTGGCAGGGGCCAGGCATCTCTGCCACCTTGTACTCTGCTGGTGAGAGTCTGTGGCATCAGAGTTTCTACTCATGTGAACACTGGGCAGTTGACTGGCCCCAGCCCTGGCTGCAGGCAATTTGAATTTTCTACCCACATGGAAAATGAGAGACCACAGGAAAAAATAACAGCAAAAGCAGATTGAGAGAGGATATTTGCAGTATCTTCAACCAAACACCGTTTAATATCTAGAGTTTACGGGGAAAGAAGAAGAAAAAAGAAAGATAGAAACTTCAATTGAAACAAAGGTGGAGGGCAAACCCAAATAACAGCAACAGTAACAAAATAGGCAATTCAAGAAAAGGAAGCCCAAAAGGCTAATAAGCATATGAAAATATGCTCAATCTTGGTAGAGCTGACAAAAATGAGACTAAACAACAAGAATATATCCCTTTATACCTGCTATATTGGCAGAAAGTAGGAAAGTGATGATGCTGAGAGCCAGTGGAAATGTGCTACTGCAATGGGATTGTGAATCGTGTGGATTCTAGAGAGCCATTCAGGTATGTATTCTCTTCCAGAAGTGCAATTCTCACACTGGTCCACAAGGAGACATGTACGAGGATGTTGGTTGCAGGATTAGTTGTTATAGTGGGAATTTGGCTGTAACCTACGGATCCATCATAGAGGGAATGGATAAGAAAAATGTGGTAGATGTACACTGTGGACTATTTCACAGCAGGGAGAAGCAATGAACCAAATGTGCTATCATTTGTGCAGAATCACTTCCATTACCTTGTTTTTTGCTTTCAATCCAAGTTAAGAGTAAAATGGTACATCAGCTGGGATGCTTTTGCCTACACGTAGTAACCTATTCTTTCTTAAACAACAAGGAAAGTTATTAACTCATTAATATATGCTATATTGTGTACCCTAAGACAAACTTTAACAAATTTTAAAAAATTGAAATCATATTAAATGTATTCCTTGACCAAAACAAAAGTCAATAATAGGAAGATACCTCAAAAAAATCTCAAAATGTTAAACCAAACATATATAACCTGTGTGGGGGTCAAAGAGGAAGTCTAAAAGGTAATTAGAAAATGTTTTGAACTGAATAAAAATAAGAGGTCAGCATACCAAAATTTATAGGATGCACCTAAAGCAGCTTAAGGGAAATTCACCTCACGAAAAGCTTATATTAGAGAAGAAAAGTGTTACCCTGTCTCAGTCAGTTCTGACTGCTCTAACAAATGCCATAGATTGGTTGGCTTCAACAACAAACATTGATTTCTCGAGGTTCTGAAGGCTGAAAGCCTGAGATCAGGGTGCCAGAGCCAGCATGGCTGGGTTTCTGGTGGTGGCTCTCTTCCTGGTTATGTCCACACTTCACAGAGAAAGGACCTGTGTCTCTTTCTCTTTTTATAAGGCACTAATTCCTAATCTTTTTACAAGCAGCTATGTTCAACTCTTTTACTTATTTCTTCACGTATTTCTATTTCTTGTATTTCTAAATATTATACAACATATTGAAATTTTTGGAATATTTTCCATTTTAAACATTATCTATTAACTTTTTACAACAAAAACTCAGTCAAGGAAAAAAACACATGATCTGAAATAGCCCTATATCTATTGAATCAATTAAATTTGCATAAAATAAAATAAAAATTTCCTCATAAAACTTCAGGCTCAAATGATCTCACCAACAAATTCTACCAAACACTTAAGAAATTTACGTAAATTTGCACCCTTCCTCTGAGCATGGGAGAATGGGGCTGAAAATCATCTGAATGATGATATCACACCATGAATAAGAGCACCTTTGATCTGGGCTAGAATTTTGGTTCTGCTTTTATGAGCTGAGCAGCATAAAATGATTTAACATCTCTAAGCTTCAGTGTCCTATCTGTAGAATGGGAATAAAATAGTACTTAACTAAGTGCTCAACATGTTAAAAGGGAAGCATGTGAGAAGTGTTAACATAATGTGCAATGCTTACTAGACTTTAAACTGAAAAAAAATATGAGAATTTTTATCAGGTTAGAGAAAACAAATTGTAAAAGAATTATAATGCAGCAAAACCGTGCCCTGTCCTACTCCTTTCTATTTCCTCTCCTCCCACATAGTTACCACTTCTAGCCAAGTTCTATTTTCATTTATTCTAGTGTGTGTGTTATGTGCCGTTCAGTCAGCTCTGACTCCTGGTGACCCAGTGAATGAGTGATGTCCACCAGTGATGTCCTGTCCTCAACAGCCCAGCTCAGCTCCTGGAGACTCATGCCTGTGGCTTCCTTTATGGAGTCAATCCATCTCAGATTTGGTCTTCCTTTTTTCCTGCTGCCTTCTTTTTTTCCCAGCAATATTTTCTTTTCCAAAGAGCCCTGGCTTTTCGTGATGTGCTGAAGTAGGAGAGCTTCAATTTTGTCATTTTTGCCTCCTAGTCTAGTAGCTTACCCCTAGTACCACTATTGATTATATCAACTTTAAATGTTATCTATTCACTTCCTGCTTTGACAGTTAAGCATTTAGCTCCCTGACACTGTTTCCTCCAGCCCCCATTTTGTATTACGTTTGTGGCTCAGCTCTTTCCATCCCAACCCTTGTCAGTTAACCGTTATTTTAAAATAGGAGGAGGCTGTCATTATGCAGAGGGCTGAAAAGAGGAGGTTGCACTTGGATCCCCATTTGGATCCCCCAAACCAGGCTGACTACTTTACTGTTCCCTGGAGAGTACTTTTGATTTCTTTAGAAAATATAGTTTTTCTTTACTTGAGGGTTAATCTCCTGGCTACAAGACACCCTGCATGGAGAAATGGGGAAGAATTATGGGGCAGGATTGATTTTTTTCCCCATTAGTTTCAGGTGTACAAAACAATGTAATAGTTATGCACAGATCTTTAGCAAATCCCCCTGTGCTCAGCCTCACCTCATTCAATGCCTGCAGTACAGTCCCGCCCAATAATCTGGGCTTCTTAGGGTCCACTTCGTCGGTCGGGCCCCTTCCACACACTTTTTGTTTTATAGAAATTTGTTGAACTCCCTTGTTTGTTGATGACAGCCCATCCCTGTTCTCTTTATTGTTGGAGTTTTAAAAATATTATGTATTAGCCTTTTAATGCAGAGTTTATAAATTTATGTACCTAGTGTACCATCAGAGACCGAAAATCTTCCATTTCCTTTAGTAATCAAGAAATAATTTCATTGTTGCTTCTCAAGAGAAATGGAAAGGATTTTCTGCAGGAAATTTTGATGGCCAGAATGACTGGAGTGGAGGACATTTATAGAAAATGAGAATATTTCTCTTCTCCTGGTCCTCAAAAAGGTCTCTTAAGGGATCAGAACAGGCAAACTATTGACTTTCCCCAAGCCGTCTTAAACGTATTTGGTGTCTTTTCTTTCACATGTAGGCCTGAATTTGATACTAGTATTTTCTTTAATGAATGTTTTTTACGTACCACGTGTAATATACACATCATTTTATTTAATCCTAGCCACGCTTACGTTAGATACTATTATCTTTCTTTTATAGATGGAGGCTCAATGAGGGTAAGTATTATAGCCACGCTCATCCAGCTTATCAGAGGTACATTTAGAATTTCAACTAGGACTGTTCCTGTGCCTTCGCACTTGGCGCCGTGGTGGAGCAGAGCACGTTGATGTATAGGTACTCGTCTCCTCTCTGCCGCCTCCTCCCCTGTCCCACTCTCAGCGCCTGAGGTGGGTGCTGTAGTACAAGACCTACCAAGTTAGGAGTCGGGAAATCTGAATTTTAGTTTTGCCTCTGCCACCTTTTGTGATGTTCCCTCAGATCAATCACTAGATTGTTCTGCTGCTTTGTTTCCCCATCTATATAGAAAAATACAATAAAATCAGCTCTGCTTCTACCACAAGGTGCAGGAGAATCACACAAGAACGTGTGTATTAAAAGTCTCTGCAACTCACACCTGTATAGTCCTTTATAATTTGCAACGTGCAATAACATTGTGAAATAATACCTATTTTACAGATGAAAATTGTGGCTCAGAGAGGTTTGATGTAATACACCTCGTACTTTACGGAATCAGAACTGAAACCTAGCTCTTGTAACTCCAAATTCCACTATATTCCCACTTTATAATGCTGCCACCTTATTTACAAGAAGACTTCTTAAGTTTTAAGCAATTAACAATAGAATTTATTCACAGAGCTTATTAATTTAAAATTCTATCCTTTCTATTCATAATTTTATTTACATACTACTTTTTAGGAGCTCACCTATTCATTAGGTAGAGTACAGCTGTGGTAATTATTTATTCTTCATTTATTACTTTAACATAGTAAATGGTGTCATAGCGGCCCAAAAGTATGGAACAGTTCTTTGAAGGTGTTTAATACGAGTAAGGAAATTAAGCCTGACAGACCATGGCACATATCATATTCTCTGACATAACCACATACCATTTCTAGTAGTTGGATGATACTGCCAATAAAATAAAGAAATAAAGAGCTAGCTTGCATCCTAAGTCTTTTTTTTTCTTTTTTTTCCTTTTTTTTTTTTTTTTTTTAACATTCTAGCGAGCAACACAATGTTTACATTGTTTTTTCAGCTTTAGAATACATCATGGCTGAATACATCCCAACTAAATCTCTGTGAAGCCCTGTTGGAGAAGAACACACAGACATTCTACCCAGAGAGTCTGTTTGTCTAAATTGTGTGTTGGTCTTAATGCAGACTTCTCAAGGATAAATGAGAAAACAAGCCATTAAGCCTAGGACACGGGGTACAAAAGGAAACGCAACAGACTAGGACTGAGGAAAAAAAAAATCCAACAAAACAAAACAGGGAGAGAGGCAGAGGGAGAAAGCAAAGTTAGAAAACTAGAAGCAAGTAAGAAGGACTTTGTGTATTTTTAGTTTTGGCATCGCCCTAAGAAGGGTAGGTGTACAAGAAAGAGAAAAGGATGCTAATTTACTATTCAGGTTACAGAAGCCAAAATGAAGTTTCTAAAAGGAGAGGGGATTAACTCTGCACATTCGAAAGAGAAGCTAACAAGCACTTATGGACTGTCTACTTCATTGGACTGGTGAGTTTCATCAGATGGCTTCAAGACTGCAGGTTCTCTGTGGGTTGCATCACTTCTTGGACTCTGTGGCCCCAGGCCTGACTTCCCCATATCCCTCAGGGTGACGGATAGCGGCTTTGTTCATTGGCTGAGGCAGCAGTGACATCATTTACCAGCTGGACCAACAAATTAATTTCACAAGAGAAAGTAGGTTCAGCTTAAAGGTTTAAAATTCCATTATACCTCTACTTAAAACAAACCCTAGATTCATCTAAATTAAAAATCAACATTTAGTTGGGAAAAATGGTAAATTATGGGGGTACAACTTCATTCTACAAATCCTAGAAAATAGAAAACATATTTTGAAAAATCATCCATAAACTCAGTGTAGTTACATTCTTTAAAGAGTAATTTATGTATAACGATGCTTTAAATTTTCATAATAGTATAAAAATAAACTCTGAAACCACCAAAAGCTGCCAAGACTTCACCTTCCAGTGAGGATCAAAGGATAATGACTCAATTCTTAAATCTCTATGTATATATATTTTAAAGTAATGCTTTTAATATTTAGACTCCAGAATTCTAAACAATATTTTGTACAAAAAAAAATCATAAACAAGCTGCTGCATGGGAAAAAGAAACCTGTGAATGTTAAATATTATATGCTTAATTCCAGGTTCACTTCTGATCTTTCTGAAATGTATTCTGCCATTCTTATATAGTAGTAGCTTGTCTCTGCATACCATTTTGCATTCTGCTTTACTCACTGTATGTCACTTTATATATACATGCCCCTGAACTCATTTTCTAAGCTGCCATTTTCCCCTCACTGTTTTAAACTCCGTGCTGCCATCAATTTTGTTCTGGCGATGTCACTAGCCTGGTTAGAATCTTCTCTTGGTTCTCTATTGTCTTTAGAATCAAAACCAAACTCCTGACACAGAAAACCCTTCCAAGCTGGTCTCTCCAGTTTGTCTCCTCCTCTTGCACTAGATGCAGAGTATTAATGCAGGTTTTGATAAGCGCTGCTAGAGTGCTTTTCAGGATGGATGCACCAGTTAATACTCCCATCCCAGAGCCTATAGCCCCACCGCTCTTGTCCACATTTGGTGTTATCCAACTTGCTGATTTTGCTGGTCTAACTGGTATAAAATGATTATGGGTGAATGATGCTTCATTATTTTTGGTTTTCTCCTCTAGTAATTGTTTGTTCTTAATGTTTGGCCGTCTTCTTTTGGAGCACCCATCATTTTTTTCTTACTGATTTGCATTAGATCCTTGTCAGTTTTAGATATTGCAAGAATCTTCTCTAGGACTTATGAAGACTTCATTTATAGCGTCTTTCATTGAAGAGAAATTCCCAATTTTGATGTAACTATATTAACATATTTTTTGAGTTTTAATACTAGTGCTTTAAGATTGTTCTACTATGAGTGTAATCTCCTCTGTGAAATCAGTCATCATCTTCTCTAGGTTCCCTACAAGCTTTATTTATAGTTCTTTTATTTTATCTTCTTTAAAAAATTTCTTTAGATGTTCTGTCGTATTTTCTGAAGCTTTGTGTCCTTAAGGGCAGGGACTGGACATTATTCATCCTTGAATCTCCAGCACAGTCTGACTCATGCTAGTTCAATGTTGGTGGAATGAACGAATCAATGATCCATTTTAATGGCATGTCCTTGTCTGTGTTGAATTCTAGAAAGTCATTTCCTCTTACCCTTACAATGCATTGGGCAGAGAATCTTCTGCTCCTATGGCCTCTTCTACCCACAGTTACTTGGAATTGGGGCTCAGACAGACTGAGTCCTTTAGCATTAGATGCTGGCCCCAACAGATTCAGGAGCATAGGATGGCCATTCAGGGGCCTGTATGCTGATCATCAAGGAGTGAGAGGTGGTCTGCAGAAAGAAGAAAGCAAGAGGCCACAGGGGCAAGGGGAGAGAGACTGGGTTCTCCTTGGTTCTTGACAGGTTTTCTGCTTCTTATTTCTCTTGGAGCTCTGGATGTCATAAGGCACCTCTATATCCCTTTATCTAAAGAAAGCTTGAGTAGGTTTCTCTTCTTTATAAGCAAAGTATCCCAAAGATACCTATTTATATATTTTCTCCATAGTAACAGAATAATTGCAATTTTTACATTTTTTTCCTAGTGATAATAGTAACTTGTTCAATGAATATTCATTAGAGTTAAGGCATCTTTTTATTCTTTTAATAGGCACACAAAAGTGGACCCATGTTCAATATGTCATCCACTGATCTCTTTTTAACTGTCTACATGTTTTATTTTTTAAGTGGGCACTACCATGCTTACTATGACTGAAATCATGAGGCCTTATTAGTTTGAGTCATCATTTTGAATTAACAAAGTTGATTATGTACATTGCCATGTAAACTCTGTTATCATCTAAGATGACATTAATTCTACATTATATTTACAGTTGTTGGCATCCAAAATTTTTCACATGGAGAACTCAGAAAGCAATTTGGAGTGTTGGAGGGAAGACCCAATAAAAAGGTAGAAATCAAGATTATTCATTTATGTGTTTGTCAATTCTATTGTATGTGTTAAAAAAATATAATAAAATCTCACTAAATTAGTCCTCTATGATTTCACCTTTTTAGTTAGCTCATCCAGTAACTGGGTTGAGTAAATTTTTATTCAAAAATTTTAAATTGTATACCACACAAAACAAATATATAGCTTAATGATTATTTTTAAGGCAGATGCACACTTGTAATTACCACCCAGGTCAAAAACTAGGACTTTGCCACCCACCCCAGAAGCCCCTGCATGTGCCCCATCACAATCACAACCCTCTTGAGGTTAATTTTTTATTTTATAAATGACAAAATGGTTAAGCAATAGTACAAATCATTTCAAAGAGAACATTTACATATATCTGACTTTTTTAGACTTAAAATAATTTTTAAATCCTACTTGCAGAAAAACGATTATTATAATATTGGAATAATCACTACTTTATATAGTTCATTGTGTACTCTCTATAGATAGATGATAAATATAAAGTAGACAGACAGACATATATATGGTTTTAATATATTGCCCTCACTGTATACTTGCAAAGTGTTAATTTAACCAAGGAGGAAGCAAAAGGTCAAAGATAAAGAAATTTTTTCAAGGGACAAAGCTAGAATTGAAATCAAGCAGATGTTCCTAACATCCCTTTTCAGTATATCCTGCTATGATAATTCTAAGTGGTTCTTATTTCTTCATTAAAACAAGTTTGTCATAATTTATGCAGTTCTGTTACTGTGTGTTCTTTTTTTTTGTATGTTCTTGAGAGTAACATTATTTTTTAAATTCTTTTATTTTTTAAATTATATAATATACATATTTTTAAATTATATGATTTTTAAAATTATTTTTTAAATTATGTAATACATATATTTCACTCCTGAGAACTGAGGCCTTTTTTTCTTGAGTCATCTTAGTAATGCTTCACTTTATTTTTAGCATAAATTATATAGATTGGCTCAAAGAGAGCATACAACAAAAGCAGCTCTTATGGAGTACATAGTCTGTTGGACACCATGTTGAGCAGTTAACATGGGAAATTTCATTTAACCCTGAAAATAGTTCTTTGAGGTGGGCATTATTATGTCCATTTTAGAGACGAGGGCACAGAGCGCTGCTGATAAGAAAAAGAGGTGGGGTGTAAACCAGATCTTTCTCTGGTCACAGCTCACACTGCTTGCCCCTCCGGCACATGCCGACAGAACATACCTATTTACTTCTGTGTTCACTGGGTCACTGATGGCATCTGAACTGCAGTAATCTATTTTTTTCTTTTTATCTTGGATATTCTTGAGTCACTGAACTGAAACTATAGCAAAAAGAGATACCAGATGAAGCAAAAGAACAAACCCCAAGTCCTATGTGTGCTTCTAAGGCTGTCTCCTGGTTTTCTTTGTCTGATTTACAATGTGTCAGGAGAAGTGCTTTGGAGGAAAAGCTAGACTTCATCAATTGTCAATGGAAAGCCCTGGTAGCTACATTTGCCATGACTTACAAAAAGGATCCACAGGAGAAGAGGTACTGAAGCCTTTGTGTCATACTTACTAATTACTGGGGACATTGTAAAAAATTATGGCAAAGTGGCAATGAAAGAATAACTTTCAATATGAACGGCAGTTATTTTGAATTTAGCTTGTGTGGTAATTTATATGTACCTGCTTGTCTTCTTTTGATTTCAAAGTCATAACTTAAATGACAACCAAATATGTTAAGTGGCTTTTGTGAACTCGCTACAGTCTTTGCGTGTCCAGACTTGTCTGGTACAAAGTGTACAAAACAGACATGTGATTTATAAACTATGGAGTAATCAAATGAATACATAAAAAAAAGGAATCCTCTACATTTGAGTGTTTGGCAGTGATACTTTAAAAATATTATAAAGAAAACTTACATTTGCTTGACTTTTCTTTATCTCAATGGGACTTGAAAAAGGCTGATAAATTAGGCATACTACATTATTTCCCAGCAATAATGTCTGTGCTATTTTCTACTGAAAACAGCTTGAATCTCCAAACTGTTCTATTACGAGAAGCCACAGGAACATAGAGTGGAAAGAATTTCAAAAGATAGCACAATTCTGGTTTTTAACATTGGGCCTCTTCTCTAATTTCCCTGTGCCCATATTTCCATCTGAAAAATGGAGATATAAAATTGAAGGATGACACAGAAGACTGAAGATTTTTAGAAATGTAGTCAGAGTGATACCTAGCTATGTGTTCATAGATAGCAATTTTGTTTAGACGACTTGATTCATGTACTTTATAAGTTTTTGTTAGCTCACTGCTTTTCTTGGGACTGCAGAGAAAGCTAAAGAATACATACTCTGGTGATGTGGAGGTCTTAGAACTCCATCCATGTCTGATTTTGCTCTTTAGAGCTCTTAAATTTGTAAATTGGTTTCATAGTGAAAGAATATTGAACAACATCACCAAGGATCATTACGTTGCCGTCATGTGGTATAGCATTTAGAATCTGACCATCCCTGGGGTAAAGGCAGTCTTATTCCCATTTAACAGAAGAACAAATTGAGGCTTAGTACGATTAATGATATGCTCAAATTCAAATAGATACGCACAGATTGAAACAGGCTGGAAGTCAGGTTTCAAAGTCTGTGTTCTATTAACTAAACTGTTAACTAGTTCATTTTCTATCTACACTGGTGCTTTCAAAATTGTCCCAAAACATACAGAAATGTGGAGTTATCTTTGATTGTATTAAACATGACTTTATACAAACTGAATCAAATTCAAATTTTATTTTAACTTCTTAGGAGAAAGATGAACGACACATTGTTTGGCCAAAAATGACAAGTTACATTAGAGTTCAGAAAAAAAGATTATTTGGACCGTGAAGTGACTTCTCTCCATTCAGGATTGTTTCAAGCTAAATTTACTCCCAAACTGCTTGAAAAACTGCTTCAAGCTTCAAAGTTATCAGCTAGCAGAACAGTAAGTGTCTGCATTTGTCATATGTTGGTTAACACATTCAGTTCAAATTTCTCCATAGCTACAATTAAGGACTAGCATTTGTAAAAATTTTATAATCCTTTTGAAGCATACTAGATTTGCCAGGGTCCTTTTTTTTTTAATAAACAAAGAAAGGGTATATTTTAAAAGTATTAAGTTAGAATAAGTAAGAATTGTTATTAATTCTATTTCACCATGGCAATGGGCCACGGGCCATTAAGTAAGGCATCTAAGAAACAGCCAAGAACACCCAGAATCTTAAGTAAGGTTAGAATGCAACTAAATAAGCAAAGTTTAAGTAATTAAGCTTCCAACCACTTTTATTCATTTGTAACTTGTAGAAAATCTGTCCTTGAAACTGGCATTTCTAAAACTGTCTCCAGTTCTCTGCAGAGGACATCACAGGTATTGAAGATGAAAAGCGAAAGCTAATTTTGATGATCCAAAGTCTCAGGGAAGAAAGGGAGCAACTCCTTTCCCCAAAAGATTTGCTGATAAAAGCCTTGACAGCCCAAAGTGGGTGCATATATAGTTTGTCAGCAATTAGCCAGGCCAGCATCCCCTCCCATGCTCTGGACAGTTGACATATTTCCTCAGTTGAAGTTGGTTGCCAATCAACATTTTATTAATTGATGTTTTGCTGATATATAAGACAGTAGTAATGACATGTTAGATTTCGCTTAAGAATTATAAATAATGGAAGATGGCGAGTTAAATAAATTCATAATGTGATGCTGTAGTAATTTGCTAAACCTGAATATAACAATGGAGAAATTAATTTGTGAAAACAATCTCCTGCACCATGACAGCTCTTTTTAAAAATGGAATTGGTGCCCTCAAGATGGGGTGAATACCAACTGGCAAATTTGTAGATTACCTGCAACCCCTTCATAGTCCCAGGCCAGATTTCTTCCCTTTAGAATTCAAGTAGCTTTGCATTTGCTGGCGATCATTAGTTGTAATGAGTTTCATAAATTTCAAATAGTTAAAATACTGGTCTAGCAAAATGAATTGGGACAGGCAAGCATATAACAACATAAAGAAAAGTTAACATGTTTGGATTGTTTGCTTTTTCAGATTTTTTTTTTCTTGCAACTACTTTTATTGATATGATGAATTGAAATTTAATTGTTAAAATTTTTTTGAAGAATAATTATAATTAAATGTATATTTAATTGTAACACCTTAAAATTATAGAGTATACTGTGCCCTGGAATATTTTTTTGGGGAAAAAAAAAACCTTTTTTTTTTTTTTTTTTTGCTTTCTGGAGGGTATTAATATGACACAGTCCACAAGGCAAGGAACTGAGGTCTCCAGCCAACAGCCAGTGTGAGGGAGCCATCTTGGAAGCAGCTCCTCCAGCTGAAATATAGCCCCAGCTGACAAATGACACCCTCACTGCAATCTTATGAGAGACCTGAGCCACCCACCTACACTGCTCTTGAATTCTTCAACTGTGAGATAATAAATGCTTGTTGTTTTAAGCCACAAAAAAAATAAATATCATGTGGTAACCACTTTCAGTATACTGGACTGCCAGCTAGAGCTGCAAGAATATAGACTCACAGTCGCTCCTTGTTGCACTGGAAAAACAAATCCCAAAACTATTAAAACAGCTTTATTCCATAGGTCTGACTGCTTTCTGGGATAGCACAGCACTGGATTTAACCTGATTTAATGAAGTAAATATTTGTTAAACACCAACTAGTATTTGCAAGGTAGTACAGTAAATAAAGGAAAAACTTGACACCAGAGAAAAAGAAATCCATCAAGTTATTACATGTGTTTTAAAATACCAGTCCTATGTTCAAAAAACATTAGTAAATAGAGTGTTATTTACTATGTGTTTTTCAGAAATTGCCTTTTTATATACCCGCCTTTGTACCTCTCTCTGCCCCTGGAGACATTTCTTCCCATCTAATATTCACATTTCTCAACATTGCAAAAATTCAGGACTGGATGTATCATTCACACTGCTCACTTTTACTCATTTATAAAGTGGTAACCAAAAGATCATTATTACCTCTTATCATCTATTAATATCTTCCTACCTCACAGAGACAATAAAGGCAGAGCTGGCTGTACCCAGTTTTAAGCAGATACAAAAATTATAGAATCACTCTCATTTTTAGGAGTTCCAGTGCATTTAATAATTTTTGTGGGGCAGAGGTGACATTCTGATTGCTAATGTTTAAACTCAGATGATGGAAGAAGGTAGAGTTGGAAGTGGTAGCCTAATGATTAGGTGAACTTTAGTTAATTGCTTACGTGATATAATTTCAGAGGCCATTAAGGCTCTGTGATCCCTAAATATTACCACTGCTGTCTTGTCTGAAAACTTAGTATCTTTCCAATTGAAGGCTCCCTCTGTTAAAATGCAGAATAAACACTCTGTGTACAGTAACATTTTAACTGTTACCAGTCATTTATACTTTGTGGAAGTGTGTTTTAAATTCTTTCTTGGAAGTAGATTTTGATAGAGAACAGAATATTGGATACTGTGGGATGAAGTACAGAAGAAAGAAGCATAGACACCTTCGGGCACCCTGCCTGTTTTTTAGTTTTGGTTGGTATGACACATACCAATGATTGGTATGACACAAAAAAATAGAATTGGGTTTACTAAGAAATTGATTTGCAAATATTTTTTCTGTAACTTTAAAAACATAATTTCAAGTTTATAGAAAAGTTATAATAGTACACGGAACTCCTATATACACTTTTCACCCACTTAGTAAAAGCCCCTGCTTGTTCTATCATTGTCTCTCGCCATCTGATCATTCATTATGCCTAGAGTTGGCTTAGATGTGAGTTCCCATCTGCTATCACTTCTCTTTGGCCCAAAGAATTTCCTTTAGTGTTCCCTGCACAGATCTGCTGCTGATAAAACATTTATCCTTTACCTGAAAGTGTTTCATTTATCTAAACATGTTTGTAATACTTGAAAGGCCTTGTTTGCCCATTCTACACCTGGGTCGTCTGGGAGTCAGTTTGTATCTTTTTTTTTTTTCTCTCTTGACTGTGGACCACATTGCCTCATTTCTTCTCTGGACTGTGAATCCCATTTTCCTGTTTTCCTCATTCCTATAATTTCTGATTGTATTTTGGACAATGTGGATGATATGTTGTAGAGATTCTAGATTCTGTCATCTTTCTCTGCAAGTGTTGGTTTTTGTTCTAGCAGGCAATTAATTTGGCAGGACTCAAACTGTATCCCCTATGGCGGGCAGCAGCTGAAAACTCTGATTAGCCCTTTCAGCCTTTTAGCTATTTTTTTTTTCTTTTCTTTCTGCCAGATTCCTAAGAGTATCTGCCAGATTTCTAAGAGTCTCCTAAGAGTTCAAAGATCAGCCTAGGACTTCGCAGAATTTATATGCAGATTTTGGGGTTCCCCCTCCTCTGGTTCACTTCTTTCTGTGATGTTCTTCCTCACTTTCTAGTCTTTCCAGAGCCCTGAACTCTGTCCTGCTCCTCAAGCAAATTTCACTGTAGCTTTCTGCTTGAGTTCTAGCTACTCTTAATTAGTAGACTGGGAAATACGTTCAGACAAAGAACCATATAAACACAAATCTCAAGCAGAGCAGTTCTCTCTTTCACTTGATCTTAGCCAAAAGGCCGAGAAGCAATGAGTTCCCTCTTTCAAGGGTCATCCTCTCTTCTGGTGTGTCTGCTTGATTACCTTCAAATAGCTTTTTATGTTTTGTTCTGAACTCATCATCGTCTGTAAGAGAGTTAGTCTGACACGTTACTCTTCCATTACCAGAAGCAGAACCTACAAGTACTTTTTAAAAACAGTAAAAAAAACATTGATTCTGTAAATTATTACAATTAATTAATTCAACAAGTATTTACCAAGGATTTAGTTTGGGCTAGTTACTATGCCAATACGAGGTGCTAGAAAGCATTTCAGATATAAGAATTATATTAGACTGCAGTCAACTTGAATGGGCCTGGATTTTAAACCTCACAATAAAATGTTATTCAGACATCTGCAATCCTTCCTTTCCCCTCCCCCGCCAACAGAATGAATACAATAAACATTTACTTCTTCTGTCATAAATACATTTATGTGGGTTTTTCCCCCCAAAAAAATTCATATTGTTGAGATTAAAAACATTTGCAGTTAAGTTTAACAACACCAACAGTTGGTTGCAGTAAAAAAATCCCCAACTTTCTTCAGCTAGTTTGAAATTTGTCAAAATATTTAATAAAAATCCCTGGGCTGGAACCCCTCTTTCAAGAAACTCTGGAACTAGAAACATCAAAAATAAGTGAACAATACAGTGCTCTTTCAGTATGAAATTTGGGGCTGAGCGTCTACCGTGAACCTGCACAGTGAACAGTCTCCACTTGGGCTTATCCCATCTTCCTACCTAGAATGGGGAATATTACTAATCTATATAAACGGCTTTAGTTTTTTACTATATCTAAATAAAGGAAGAAAACACATCAGTATAGAATGCAATGCTAAATGACACTCATTTATTTTGGGTTGAGGTCAGAGAGGAGAAACATGGCCTAATGCTGAAAGTTCCCATATGTGCTACAGTTCGTAGGATTTAAAACCTTAGTTCTGTACTCCACTTCTTGTAACTATATATATATATATATATATATATATATATATATTACATATATATATGATATATATAATATATATATAATTATAGTTGACATTCATTATTGTTCAGTATTTCCACATGCAAACACATGCTTTATTGGAAAACAGTATCTAAAAAAATATTATCTTTCAAAAGGTTATGCAGATTCCCCAACACTAGCCATTATAAAACTGTGACTCTTATTTACAAATGTTCTTTTATATTGTGGTTATAAATAATCTACAAATTAAAAACAAAACAAACAAAAAAACCCTTAGTTCTCAGCTTAGTTCCTCATCCTTACTTTTAAATCCTCATTCAAGACCTGTCTCTCCCAAACAGACGTATAGGAGACTGAAGAGGGATTAAAAAAAAGTGGGAATTCTTTCTTGCTTTATGGTTTTGTGTAAGTTTGGCTCTGATTTATTAGGGAATGAAGTGGGAAACAGATTAAGACGAAGCTCCAGTCTCTATTCTACAATCCTTACTATTTTGTATACAGGTGAGAGGCATGCAAATAAGTGCCATTACTTCCATTTAGTTTTCCAACACCTATTCCCATTCTAATTGTTATAAAAATCAAATATCCTATAGAGTACAAATGGCTAGCAGAGTGTCACGCAGGGTCTCAGCTCCCACTCCCTGCACAAGAACGCAGGATATGATGAGGCCAAAAAGGAACAACAATGGAGCCATAGGTAGGGGAGTCATACCATTATATTCTCGCTGGTGGCTGGGCTGGAGACACAGAAAGCAGGATCCACTTGAGGCACAATCTGCCATCCGCTTCTCTGCCAGCCAACCAACCAACCAACCAACCGACCAACCCCTTGCTAACTGCAGTCCGCACTTGCCAGCCACCATCTGCTGCTAGCGTAGCCACGGCAGTTATATTAGTGACCAGTGGCTCATTGGTTATAGCTGACGGCCACATAGCCACAGCTGATGGCCATCATCTGATCACAGTCAATGGCCATTTACCACCTGAGCCAGCACCTTTCCACGCGAGGCCGAGAGCCTGGAAACTGCTCTCCTGGCTCTGTCCCCACACTCCACTCTCCAGGGTCTCGCCTCACAATCTACACGACAAGTGTCTTCTGCGAGGGGGCCTGTGCGAGGAACCTGGAGGTGAATGCTATTTCCTGGACACAGCCAGGATCTCTGGGAACAGCTAGGGTTTCTCAGGGCACAACCAGTCCTTCTGGGCACAGCCAGGGTTCTCAGGGCACCGGCAGACTTCCTGGGCACAGCCCGGGTTTCTCAGGGTACTGCCAGTCTTTCTGAGCACAACCAGTCTTTGTGGGCACAGCCAGACTTCTTGGGCACAGCCAGAGCCTCTCAGGGCACTGCCACTCTGGGCACAGCGAGACTTACTGAGCACAGCTAGCGTTTCTCAGGGTACCACCAGTCTTTCTGGGCACAGCCAGGGTTTCTCAGGGTACCGTGCTGGAACAATAATGGCTCACAGCCAAGGTGCTTACATATTCTCGATGGCAGCTGGTGGAGACACAGAAACATCTGCCTGCACCCCAACAAGGGGTCTTCCTGCACCAGTCTTGCTGGCGGCGGCGGGGTGAGACCCAGGAAACAAACATCTGCCAGTTCCACTACATGGTGGTACGTTCCCAAGCGAACAGTCAAGCGGTCCATCAAATCAGGGATGGAAGGCACTTCCCTGTAGTCCAGTCATTCGCCAGGGCTGTGCGCTGGCTCTACGTGTGCCCTCTCTGCAGGGCAAGGGCTCCAAGTCCTCCCCAACCTGGGGGTGAAGGATGACCTTGACCTCACCCACATCTCCCACGGAGGACTCAGCAAGTGTTTTCTCCTGGGACTACAAGTCCTGCATCCGGGCTGCCTCAGCAAGCACGTCCCAGCCCACAGGCTGCAATGACCTTTGCTTTCTCTGGCCTATGCTGGTTGGAGAACGGTCCACGTCTTCCCACTCCTCCACAAGGGTCCAGCTCTCCGGCAGCTGCTCCTCCTGGTCTTCCTGAGACTGAGTGTTCATACGTATAAACTGCTCCATTACCTTTCGGACAGTTTCGGCTGACACCATACCCGCTTGCTGCGCCCTGTCTCACGCAGGGTCTCAGCTCCTGATCCCCGCACAAGAACGCAGGACATGGTGAGGCCAAAAAGGAACAACAATGGAGCCATAGATAGGGGAGTCATACCACTAGTCTCGCTGGCGGCCTGGCAAGACACACGAAGTAGGATCCACACAATCTGCAATCCACTTCTCTGCCAACCAACTAACCAAACCCTTGCTAATTGCAATCCCCGCTTGCCAGCCACCATCCGCTGCTAGCGTAGCCACAGCAGTTATATTAGTGGCCAATGGCTCACTGGTTACAGCTGATGGCCAACTAGCCACAGCTGATGGCCATCTGATCACAGTTGATGGCCATTTACTGGAAAGGAGCCAGCACCTTTCCACATGAGGCCGAGAGCCTGGAAACTGCACTCCTGGCTCTGTGCCCACAGAGTTTATATTTCAGAACTATTTCTTGAATGACTTGGTTCCTTCTCTTTATTTTCTAAGACACATTTGTTATCTTCATATCTGAAATTATTTTTGTTACCCGTATTTTGTTATTGCTACTCAATACTTAAAATATTTCTGACTGGTTATTACACCAATTTTACCATAAGCTCTGCATTTCAGTTTCTGATGAATCATATAAATAACTCCACCTGAAACAGTGTGAGGTTGATGGCAAACATCTGTGCCCTTTAGAGGCCAACTTCTTTCCTTCGTGCATCAGCTAAACATCAATTATTTAACACACTCAAGCTGTGTATCAATAAAGGCTCACTGGTGATTACTGCTGAACCTCTTATGCATTGAAAAAGAGAACAACGAAAAGGAGAACATAAGTGTTAGTTACCAGTTTATTAGTCATTCCAGTTTTCTTCCAAAGAAAATAATTTCGTTGAATCTTTGGTGGATTTGGGGGGCAGAAGCAGAATAATCAGCTGGTGCTGCTTTGAAGTGTGCAGGCTTCCACCCCTTTTCCAGTTCAGCTGTTGAAGCAGAGAAGAAACTTCAAAGGCAGACTTTCTGTTGTTCCTGCCAGTGGGGGTGAGTGATTCCCATCAGGTAGCTTTGGAGAAAAATGAGGAATTCATCCTCTCTTATTTGGCAAGATTTGATGCTCACCAAGTGACCTACTGGATTTTAGCTATAACTGCCTCTATCTAGTGGATGCAAATAAAAATAATCACAGTCAGTTATATTTATTTATGTACACCATTTTTACAAGTCATCTGAGATAGCCAGTTTTTGTAATTTGTCCAGACTGTGCCACAAGTCAGTGACAGCAAGTAAACTGTTCCTGGTCCCGATCACATTATCTGCTCATGGAAATATACAGTGGTTCTCCAAAGAGCAAAGCAAAGTTTAAGAAGATTGTCTCCTTGCTGCTCTGCTACCCCCGGCCTGTAATTATAACTGTTTACAATCCTTTTAGCTATAAATGGTTTTTCATTCTATGTATAGGTGGTGCATTCACTTATTTGTGAGTTAAGAAAGAATTATTCTACTTGGTCAACAATTCACCTTATACAATATATACATTTTTGAGTGTGACATAGTTATATTTTAAAAGTAAATAAAGTTTCCCTGAATTTTTTTATTTGGTCTAAACCTTTCATTTAAATTTATATTCTTTTATTTCACAATTATAAAGGGAAAAAAAAGTAATGCTGAAATATTAACTCTAACTCTTAAAACTAAGAATAGCTTTAATTCAAAAACTAATTCTTGGCCATTTACATGGACAGTTAAACTTCCCTGCCACCACCTCCAACCAACTTTTATCTAAATAAATATTAAAAGTTAGGTAAAAACATTTCAATGTACAGTATGAAATGGTACAAGATATGAGAGTCTTCAGGGAAGCTTATGCTAAAAAAGCGTTAAGAAACCAGACAGTTACATTAAACATTGATCGTTACATTAAACATTGATCGTTCCATGACGGTAAACCAAGTTGCCAATTCCAAAATAGAGGCGCCCATTTATTCAGCAGCATGGCCCCAGTATGGCCTAAAGAAGACTCTTGTGGTAGAAACGAAACTATGGGATTAAAAAAAAAAAAAATACAAAGCAAACAAATCCGTACGAACACAATTAAAGGGGAAAATATTCCAGTCACAGAAAGCTTCCACAATTAGCAGATGGGTATGCTTCATGATGCAGAAAAGACAGTCTACTGTGCAAGTTCTGAAAAAGCAAATAGTTAATTCAATTAAAGGGTGGTAACAACAGCAGTAAGAACTCAAATTAGTCCATTATCCATCACAGAATACAATCTGAGAGGAAATTATTCCAATGACTGGATTTTCATTTTTTAATTTTGCAAAAATATTCAAAGCAAAGTGGCATAAGCTCTGGATTCTCACATCCAAGATGGGTTTTCATTCCTGACTGATTATATCCTGAAGAAATCAAAGGTCTTCACAATGTAAAATCATCATCTTTGATTATATTCTGTAATATCTTCCTCAGTATATGCAGACTGTTTTCAGGCCTTTGGGCCAATTTTTATTTGTGTAACAAATGACTTGGCGAAACAATTTTAAAAAGCAATATAAAACACAAATAATTGGGAAAAAATCACAAGTAAGATGATTTTATGGAGACAGAAGTTTAAAAAAATGCTGTTCCTGATTTAGTAGAATTAGGAACTTGCTACCATACTGTTTAACAATTACTCATGTTGCTCATTTTCTGAGATTTCATTCCAACGAGAGCTGTACACTGTCGGCTTGGTTTTGTGGCTGCTGATACTCATACTTCCTTGCTATTAAAAACAAACAAAACAAAAAACAAGGAAAAAAGGATAAAATTAGTAAAATAACAAAATAATCATTAGCTAATATTAAATCAGTCAAGTCATGATTCCCAGTAAAGAATTAGCTTAAAATTAAACATTCTTCTTTCATGAAGAAACTTAGTATACTTTGTGATCCTCTAATTTCACAACATTGCTGATATCCATTTTTATGTGTTTATTATTATTTGTATATCAGGATTATTCAGAGCTTTAAATTATAAGGTAAACATTAAGCTATTAAATTAAATTATAATAACATTTTGTAATTTCCTTCTTTCTTGTCCCCCATTGCCATATTAAAATAATAATGCTTTTGTCCACATCACAAGGAATTTGACTGTATTTTAACTTATAAGCCTAAGAGACCTATTATTGAATATTGTCCTCAATATAAACTAGAAGACAAATTTTATATTCTCTTTGTACTTCTGAGAAATGTTTATTGAAGAATGATCTTAACTTGAAACTAGGGAAAGTATAGTGACACTCTTTATGAGTGTCACTCACTGCTTAGCTTTAAAACTTTCAGTCTGTTCATAAAGTTTTTCCTAGCCAAGAAAGGGATATTATTTGTTTATGCTACTCAGGGTAAATCCAGATTTTTTGTGGCCTAAAGCTTATATAACTTTGGGAGTCCTCTTCAAGAAAAAAAATTTTGTTTGCTATTTCCTCTTGAACTGCCCGACTTTTTCACAACTAGGTATGTCAAACACTGAGAATGATCCAATGTGAGGGGAGTTATTAAATGTGCAAACTCACACATATACTCAGTTTATAAAAATAATGGCTTCCAAAGAGATCCCTGACGTAGTCTCCATAATCTGTGAACGTGTTACCTTACAGGGCAAAGGGGACTTCGCAGGTGTGAGTAAGGTAAGGACACTGAGAGGGGGAGATTACCCTCGACAATCTGGCCCCACCTAATCACATGGGCCCTGAAAAATGAGAGAACCTTTCCTGGCTGAGTTCAGTGAGAAAGGGAGATATAAAAATGGGATAATGATCAGAAAGATACAATGCCGTTGGCTCTGAAGTTGGAGGAATGGAGCCACAAAGCAAGCAATGTGGGTAGCCTCTAGAAGCTGCAAATGGCAGCAACAGATTTCCTCTAGAGCTGAAAGAAATGGAATCCTGCTGACACCTTGATTTTATCCCAGTGAGACTGCTGTAGGACTTTCAATCTACAGAACTGTAAGACAATTCATGTGTGTATTTTTTCCTTCTCTCATATATTTTATTTATTTATTTATTCTAGTTTCAGGTGTACAAAACAACATAATGATTAGACATTTACACCCCTCACAAAGTGATAACGCCCCTAAAGTCTACTACCCCTCTGATATCGTATGTAGCTGTTACAATACCACTAACTGTATTTCCTATGCTGTACTTTACATCCTGTGACTATACAGATGTATAGAGTCAGCTTCAGGTGTACAGTGCAGTGGTCAGGCATCTACACAGTCTATGAAGTGATCCCCTCGATAAGTCCAGTACCCATCTGGCACCCAACATAATCTATACATTATTGATTATATTCCCCATACTGTATTTCACATCCCTGTGACTGCCAATTTGTACTTTCTAATCCCTTCACCTTTTCATTTGTGTTATTTAAGTCTGAATTTGTAGTAATTTATTACAGCAGCAATAGAAAACTAGCACACCTTACAAACACAGGAATTCTGATAAATTTTATCGTATGCTCTTCCCATCAAAGAAGAAAAAAACTGTACACTGGGTTTATAATAGTCTATGCTATACTGCTGAACACATCACTGCTAGGAGGTAACTTCTGTTTTGACTAGGCATCGATGAAAACTTAATTCTATCCTTATAATTTTCCACACAAATCTCTGGCTCCATATTTTAATACTGAGGTTTTTTTTTAAGGATTTTTTTTGTTATGGGAAAATATACATAAAATCTGCCATTTTAACAATTTTTTTTTACATTAAAATTTATTGGGGTGACAATTATTAGTAAAGTTACATAGATTTCAGGTGTACAATTCTGTATCACATCATCTATAAATCCCACTGTGTGTTCACCATCTTGACCGTTGTTAAGTGGACAGTTCAGTAGCATGAACTACATTCACACTGTTGTGCTGCCATCACCACCGTCCATTCACTAAACTCTTCTGATCATCCCAAACTGAACTCTAGCTATTAAACAATAACTCCCCATTTTCTCTTCCCCCAGTTCCTGGCAATCACCGTTCTACTTACTGTCTCTATGAATTTGTCTCATATAAGTGAAACCATACAATATTTGTTCTTTTGTGACTGGCTTATTTCATTTCATTATAAGCATTACGAAGAATAATGTCTTCAAGGTTCATCTGTGTTATAGCAAGTGTCAGAACTTCCTTCCTCTTAAAAGCTGAATAATATTCTACTATATTTATGTACCACATTCTGTGCATCCATTCATCTGTCAAGGACATTTGGATTGTTAGCACCTTTTGGCTATTGTAAATAATGCTATATTAGTTTTACTTCTTACTTTGAACTGGTAACATATGCATATGGTATAAAAAGCAGAAGGAACAAAAGAGGAAACAGTGAAGAATTTTTTTTAGAGGTTCTACTTGTGTAAAGTATATATGTGTGTGTGTATATATATATATATATATATGTATTTTTTCTACTTTTCACCTAAAATTTCACTCCTTGCTTCTTTTTGTATGTGTGCGAGTGCATGCATACACACACACACACACACACACACACTCTCTCTCTCTCATATTTAAGCTTACTGTAGAAATCTTTCTTTTAAGAATGTCCAGTCTTTTTTCCTTAAATCCCACCCTGTCCCTATCAAGGTAATGCATGTTAATAATTTGACGTGTGTCTCTCCAAGCCTTCCTCTATGCTTCACAATTATATAGAACATTTACGTTACACATAGATGTTTTGGTAATTTGATTTTAAAAGAGTAACATCCTAGTATATATGCTATTACCATAGTTTGCTGTGTATGATGCGCACTTTTTTGCCCAGATTTGTGAGGGAAATATTAAGATGCTCATTATACATTGGTAGTTCTAATTCCATATCTATATAAATGTTTTTAATTCTTTTATTTATGCTTATGAGTTAAAAGTGTAACTCTAGAAATCGATAATGATATCCGCAAAATAATACCCTGGAATACAATAATCGGTTTTGTTGAACTTACAACAAACTTACAACAACGAAGAGTTCTTGGCTTTCTATGATCCATAAATATAATAAATTTGTTACTGGTACATACAATTTATTGTACCTTGTTTTGTTCTTGTGTTTTGCAATCATTTGTTACATAAAATTTCTTGTACCATAATATATTAAAAAATAAGTGCTAAAATTCCTTTATAATACAAAAAACAAGTACCTCAATGTAAACAAATAAAATTTTGAATTAAAAAATTAAAAATGAAAGATTATTTTCATTGAAAGTTTGGGCCAAAAACCTAGGTGCACATTATATACTGGACTGCATTATACACGGCAAAATACAGTAAGGTGTATCTTGCTTTTCTTAATAATACACCACAGAGTCCATACCTCATTCTTTGAAATGATGGCATAAACACTTGTGGCTTAGATGTACAATTCCTTGTGGCTCTGTATATTTTAAACTTTGTTTCTTTCAACTACCTACATACTCACTGTGTTCACTACTACAGAATACACTAATATTGAGACATGACCTCTGGCCTTGCACATGGATGTCACATGCCACATTCCTGGAAGCCATTCCTATACTGCTATGGCGTGCAGTTTATTTGTAATAGAAGTGACTGTAAACTCCACAAATATAAAATTCAAACCCCAACTAACAGTAGCTCCAACTCAATTTCTCCTTAGACGGGTCCCCAAAATGCTCTTGGCCCCTTCGATGCCATTCCACACGAGAAGTGCAAAGGAGGGCAAATTAGAGTAAGAGAACATAGCAATCTTAACTGATGATTAAAATAGCTAATTTTTGCAAAATTTACAAAAGTATGATTACATGAACCCATTGCTAGGGCTCTTCTATGGGTCTTGGAAGGGCTCCATAGAAGTGCGGGCTCCTCTAACTTCCTACAAATCTGCCTTTGCTGAAACTGTGTCGAGCAGCTGAAAAAGGCACTAAGTTTTCATTACCAACTATTTCTGATAACCTTTTGCTAGCTGGACTCAACTGCAAAATAAAAAACAAAAAAAATCGATTTTAAACATGCTTTTATATATATATATATATATAAAATATATATATATATGTCGGCACAGAATATACTTACAAATAGAATACATTTCCAGTTGCTGTCTTAAACGAATTTTGCTTATTGTGTCATAAAAGTTGGGCTCTGACAAAGTTTCTGCTGTAGGTGGCACACTGAATATCCTCATAATTTTCCTTTTATTCCTAAAACACAAAACCAATGCAGGAGACAGATTTGTAGTAACATCTATGGGATTGTAATATTCTCATGACCCTTGTAATCAGAAACTACATTAAAAGGACTTAAATGGCAAGGAATCCATCCTTATTTTGTCTCTGTGAGATGCTTCTTTGGCTCAAGTATTCTTTCTTTCACTACATAGTATGAAGCTGTACAAGTACAGCAACACAGCTATAAGGACGAAAAGAAAAGTAGCTGACAACATCCTCTTAATGCAACAAAGTGATTGTACCTCCATTGTGCCGCTACTCCCTCCCCCCAAAAAGCCAAGTATTGTATGGAAAAATGCATAAACAAGCAAGCATCTGATTTTTTACCTCTCTCTCATGTCATCTAAAGAAAGCTAAATTTCTGGGTTCAACAATAAACAGAATGTGAGCAGACCTTAACATTGGAAAATAGTGAATAAATGTATTTCTCAAATACAACAGCACGGCCTTAGTGGGGCCATCTATTTAAAATTAACAACAGTGTGCCTCTGCTTTTAAAACTGGGTTGGAAAGGAGGCGGTGGCTATTTTTAGAGGAAAGCTGTTTTCTGCAAGTGGACCAGTGATGATATGTGGAGCCTTCTCTCACCCATTTCCTAGAGCCCATGTGGCCAATGGGCCGGCTGCTCCAGGGGTCAGAAGGCAGGGAAGGGTGAGACTGCATGTCTGAGAGCAAGTCTAGGCTCAAAACTATTCCCCAGGCCAAACAGCAATTATTTGGGGATTACTAATTATTTTCAATTATCTGATGCCTTTTTTACTTTGGTAGAGGACAGTATGAAGCACGTGACTGTAAGCAGAAGCAAGTCAGTCCAACTAATACTGCTTTTCCTCTTTAAAGCACCTCCTTTTTTTTTTTTTTTAACTGTACTTAAAGGAGCCAGCGAGTGTGGAAAAGAACAGTTAAATTTTGCTACAACATCTAGAATTAATGTAGGAAATATTTATTTACACTATGCAGCACACTAAGAACACACAGGTTAAAGGTTCTTGTTCTCAAGGAGCTGAAGTTTCTGTGGAAGAGAAACAAGTAATCAGATAATATCAATAGTGTTCAAGTAGTACTGTGATATAGTCATGCACAAGAAACAGAAGGGAAAGCTTAAAATGTGTGAAGAGAGAATTGTCGAGCACATGAGAGTTAGTGTTTCTGCATTTTAGGGATGAGGCCCAAAAAATGTGATCATCCAAGGGGAACCGTGAACACAGGCCAGATGATAAAACTGAATTGCACCATGTTTCCCCGATAATAACACCTAGCCGGACAACCAGCTCTAATGCGTCTTTCGGAGCAAAAATTAATATAAGACCCGGTATTATATTATTATATTATAAAGACCTGGTCTTATTTTACTATAATTTTTGCTCCAAAAGATGCATGATTATCCGGCTAGGTCTTATTTTTGGGGAAACACGGTATTAGAAATGATAGAATGGGAATGCAGAGCAGCTGGTCTGGGTGCCAAGAGCTGCACTCAAATCTCTTTCTCTTAAAGCAACGGGGTTTTCAAAGCCAAACCTTGGTGTCCATGCTTGAGGATAGACACAAGTAAACAGTGCTTTCATAGCAGGAACAAAAAATGCTAGTGAAATTATTTTTGTGCATTTAATTCAGGTAAAACAAACAAACCTGCAAAGCTTGTAAATACCCGGGTTCTTATCTACCCTGAGATATTCAAAGATTTACCTCCTGGCATACATGAAGAGGCCGAAGCTAACGAGAATTACTACCAGGTAAACGTTGGTGGCTTCGTTCCAGGCCTCATGAACGCTGTAATCCATAGAGTCATCGTCACCCATCACTCCGTAACCCCCAGGCATGGGGCTGTAAGAAAGAAGAGAGAACAGGGTTTCTTTCTTTCTTTCTTTCTTTTTTTTTTTTGGTATTTCCAGGACTTTATTAGGGAACAGTGTGTTTTTCCCAGGACCCATCAGCTCCAAGTCAAGTTGTTGTCCTTTCAATCTTAGTTGTGTAGTTGTGGAGGGTGCAGCTCAGCTCCAAGTCTAGCTGCCGTTATTCAATCTTAGTTGCAGGGGGCGCAGCCCACCACCCCTTGCAGGAGTCGAATCGGTAGTTGCACGCGCTCCAACCAACTGAGCCATCCGGCCGCCAGGGAGCTCGGTGGCAGCTCAGTGGCAGCTCGCTATCTTCATTCTAAGTTGTCTTCATTCTAGTCGCGGAGGGTGCAGCCCGCTGGCCATGTGGGAATCGAACCCACAACCCTGTTGTTCAGAGCTCACACTAACCAACTGAGCCACCCGTCCGTCCCCAGGGTTTCTCTTAGCAAGTGATGATGGTACGACTGTCTGGAGAAGGGTTGGCCAACTCCAGTCTGTCTAGGAGCCCAGAAGGGTTGTACATTTCTAAATGGACACATTTTAAATGGTTATGCATACCAATATAATATCCTTGACTTTTGCCTCACAGCCCTCAAAGTCCAAAATATTTATAATCTGGTCCTTTAAGAAAAAGTTGGCCAACCCCTGGTCTAGGCATGTAACTTATTTCCCCTTATTTTCCACTTTGAAACATTAAGGCTTCTACATAAAGGTTAAAATTCGGGGTTAAAAAAATCATATTACTAAAAAGATCCAGGTTGCATTGTCATTGCACATTTTCTAAACTGTAACTATTATCCAGATTAAAGCAAATGAATACTTGAAACAGACTCAAACAACTGGCTGTGAAATACTGCTGCACTCATGACAGCAGCCTAGAAAAGATGTGATAGCCAAAACAATGCTCTCCCATATGCCTCCTCCCTCTGCAACTGGAAAACGTTGGTAGCTTTATCTAGTTTTGGCCAGCTGGCCAAATGTGGTTGCAAGAAACCATGGGATAAAAAGTTAATTTTTGCTATTTACACAGCTGTGACTTCCATTCAAGGAAATGCATTCTTTTGACATTCCCACAGAAAGTTAAGAGTGGTAATAGCAAGTGTATCAAATAGCAAGTAAAAGAGTAACGGTTTCTTATTTGTTTGGGAAGGTAACTGAATTTTTCCTCAGAGAGAAAGTTCCTCCCTTGTTGGACATAAAAGGTAAGCCTAAGTAAAATGACCTAATATGTGAAAGAAATCCAGAAGTGTTATTTCAGACATTCCATTAAAAAAAAGAAAAACTGAACAAATGATAGGTGATAACTGTACTATAGTTTCTAAGAATAAGACAATGATTTTCTAATACTAAGAAAAAGCGTATCTGAAATGTCCGAGAAATTATTTTGCAATTTTTTTAGGCATTCTACAATGAAGGCATTGCAGAAATTCTTCCATTAAAATATCTTGCAATCTGTCGTATGAGCCTCCAAAATATCCTTTAATGTCGATTTGCCTCAGTAAATTACCAAGTGTGTATTAAGGGCAAAACCTGTTTTCTTTCTTATAGTTTGCCTCTGCATAAAATGAAATTTCCCAAGGCCTGCTCCTAAGTCATATGGCATATTTGCCCCTTTCTGATATCTGAAGTTTTTGTCAGACCATTTGGGGACATACTGTACTCATTTATAATAAAGTGAATATCATGAATGGCCATTTAGCTTAAATTCTAGACACTGACGGTAAGAATAGTTTCTCTGAAAACATCTATTGGTATCTGATGAATATAAAGATTGGTCTTGTAAAAATTAGCCAGAGAATAATAAAAATAGAACTTACTTTAAATTATAAAATTTTATAGATGCAAGATCTAAACATTATTTAAATATGAGACCATACCCCATTCTTATATATTAAAGTCTGGTTGTCATTTTTTTTTTTTTCTTTTTAAGAGAGTAAGAGGCACAGGGGGATTTGGCATATTCAAAATTTTAATTCTTATCCCTTAAAACTGAACTCCAGAGTTTCCTGAATGTAACAAGATTTATAGTAAATAATCAGCCTACTTTAGAAATGGAAACTTTTGGAAGATCAGAGACTAATAGGTGTCTTTATGATTTATAAAATCTAGAATTTTCTTGGTGCCAACGATTGTGTTTGGCAAAAAGAGACTTTAGATGTCTGATATGAGATGTTGCTGAAGACCCTCGATAATTATGGAACAAGGATGGTAGCTTTCAGGATTGGGAGTTATTAACAAATTAGAGAAGAAACAGGAAACATACAGCAATGGCCACTAGAACATTTTGCAGGTGCCATTTAACTGACAAATTACGAAAGTGTTTCCTGCCTGTTTTCTAACACCTACGTGGATGTGAGCTAAGTTAATTTCTGGCTTCAATTTTTCAGAAAATTCTGTTCCTGTGCTTCTCAATAAATGGTGTAATCCTACAGAGTTTGTCTTCCTCCTGCTACTAATATGCCAGCCTTTAACTACAGAGAATTTCAAATTACTGCTGACCCAGATGGTAAAATTTTAACGTGAATTATATAACATACATTATACAACATCATTGGTATGCAATGACACTACTGTTCCAGTTCCAGGGACATGCACTGGAGTTATTTGTAGTAGTGTCATTGTGAAAGATTTGCACTGAGGGTAGGCCTTTCCTGCCCACTCCTCCATCATGACCAGTGGCATGACTTTGTAAGACTGCCAGGAATAAGGAATAGTCTTATCCAAAAATCACAGCACAGACCCATGGCCCATATGTGGCCCTTCCAGCATGCCACAGTCTAACCACGTGTACACACATACACCTACTGAGTGTCACTACATAACACCACCACAGCCTTTCTCTTGAGTCTAAAGCAAAATGCCCAGGGGCATTACAATGGTTCATTCCTGGCAAGTTAATGTTTCATTAACTACTAATGTAGTTAGCCACGTGCTTGGATCGTGATTCATCAATTTCTCAAATTTGTCATTTGAGAAAACTGAACTTTTTTTCACATATTTTTCCTACACAGTAATGCTTGAACAACTTCAAGTAAGGAGATAGTAGGACGAGCTGAATGAAGTTCCAGGTAAACATTAGTATCCAGAGATAAAGTTGCCAAAATATGACAACTAAGGTTTGCTTTTAGCTTGATAAACTTTTAGGTTGAGAACTAGAACTTTTCTAGGGATCAAGTGACTACAGCATAAGTTTTAAAATTAGTTTCCTGATTGGGGTTTCCTGATACCATGTCTCCGTGGTTCTAAAATTGAGTATCACTTGTCTGGGTCGTGTTATCACTGTTGTCTCTTAGAGCTGTTATTTTGATACAAATTCAGATTAGAATCACTTACAGTTCCAAGAGTTCCTTATAACACAATCCACTGCATAAATGTGATTTTCTTTCTCAGTCCTCTTTAGTACTAACGGTTGGGTTCAAGTCGCAGAAGGATAAACGCTAATAGGCCTCGAGGAGGAAGGAACCAATAGGAGGAAGGCAATTAACGTTTGAGGGCTTAACAGTGCTGGGCAGTCCACATATTCACTTAATCTTGACAACCACGCTGCTGGGAGGCACTAAAGCTCCATTTTACAGAAGAAACTGAGATGGTGGTGGTGGTGGTTATACAGTTTAACTTGTCCAAAGTCACAATTTAGGGAGTGGAGGGGGAGGTCTGTCACATGCATTTGACTCCCAAACCTTAACTCTTCCGGCCCTGACCCCAATCTTGTGAGACCTGCTCCTCCCGGAAAGAAATCCAGTCGAGCGGGTATGGAACGTAATCCTTTTTCAAGAAGTGGCCGCAGGCAGGAGCCTCCAGAGGGGCCGGGAGATCTTACGCGTTTTCGCCGCTCGTAGGCGGCCTGTGATTCAACCTTAAAACACTCCTGCTAAACCCCAACCGCCCCGGGGCCGTCGCGCCCGCCCGATGTTCGCGCGGCAGCTGCGGCTGCTTCCACTTTTTGTCTGCGTTTGTGGACCTCAGAGCCCCATTATTCCCTACGAGCCTGAGAAGCTCCGAGCAAGGGCGAGGAAGGCAGGAGGAGCCTCCAGGGCCCGGGCTGGGGACATGGGGCGGGCGGCGACCCCCCTCGCGTCCTCTCCCCTCCCCGACAGTCCGGGCTGGGGCGGGGCGAGGGCGGAGGGCGGGGCCGGGTGACGCGAGATCGGGGCCCGAGAGGCGCAGGGACGCGGGTCCACTCACGCTGCTCGCTCCGGAGGCGGCGGGCGACCAGGCTGCTCCGCTCGGGGCCCTTTCCCCCGGAGTCGGGGCCGGACTCACGGGAACCGGTTACCGCACGGACCTGGACGACCTCTGCCTTCGTCATTTCCTGCCGGCCCGTCGGTTTCCGGATGAGACAAGGAGCCAGGTCTTTCCCTTCCCCCTTTTACCCCCCTTTCACTTTTTGAACGGGAGAGACGCAGCGATGGCCCCGGTGCCGCCCCCGGGCGCGTGAGTGGAGCCGGGCTCCCTTCCCCTCCCCCGTGGGGCGTCATCGCCGCGCTCCGCCCCCCGCCCGGGCCGCGCGCGCCGCCCTCCGCGATCCCCTGGCACCGATCCCTGCGTCCCCGCGGGAAGGCGGGGCGGGTTGGGGCTGGCGGGGGCTTCTAGTAGCGGTAGGTCTCGTCGCCCCCGCCGAGAAGTCCACGTGGATCTAGTTGTGTGCTAAAACCTAGCGGGAAGTAGCGGGGACTGGTCATTAGCCGGAGTTCCGTGCCTCTTCCCGCCCCGCTCCGGTGCGCCCCAGGCGTGACTCAGCTTGGGAGGGGGAATGTGCATTGTCCCACCAATCGAGGTTAAGCTGGGAAACACGAAGATTCGCTTTCGCAATGAGGGCGAGGGTTACTTTTAATAGTTACTTTAATATTTACTTAAGAAGGCATATGCCCTCCAAACTGTCTTTCCATTTTCCCCTATCACAATAAAGGATGCGTTGGCTGAGACTACTGAAGGTCTTTAAAAACTGGATGTGTCCTGGATGCTGTAACATTGTCAGTTGAAGGGATTTTTGGGTATTTAAAAAAAATTGGTGTAGGGACTTGAACCTTCTGTTTTCTAGCTTGAGACAAATAATGAATTTATGTAGGATTTCAGCATGCATCTGTACTGAAGTAGTAAGATTTGAGTGGTTGGTGCAGCCTTGCAAATAAATGGCCATCTGTACACGTGCTGGAGGTCTTCACTATTCATTTTGAGCTAGTTCTCCAGGATCAGCTGACTGCTAATTATAATTCATGCTAGACGATGTAGAGGTGGTATTCTTAATTGATAGACAGAGATAAGAGCCAATATTTAACACTACCCCTCAGCAAGCTTTCTCTGCTTTGTGGATCATTCTATTACAATTAAATTCACCTTTGTCTAGATAAAGAGCATTACTTGGTACAGTAATATACTGGCTTTATTTATACTATTAATACTTATTAGCTTATATATTATATGTACATAATATATATATAATTTTATAGTCATTTACTTTGACTATAAGGTTGGAAAATTAGGAGCAATATTAATGGGCAATGTTGAGTACTGGGTGTTTGCCAGGCTTGTGCCAAAATGGTCTACATGCTTTATCTCATTTAATATTCCAGGATAACTTTTTGCATAAGCATAGGATACTCAAAAATATTTGAATACATGAGTTTGATTTGAATGTGTCCAAATGTGGAACTACATTACTACTTTGGTTTCCGTTTTTGTAAAATAAGAGTGTTGGCAATCTAAAATGACTTGTAAAGTAAATTAATGTGTTTTTCAAGTTGGAAAATGGCTTTAAAGTTGCATAGAACTGCAATTAGTTCCTTTATTTGGGTATTCAATAGTGTCCAAAGCCCTGTGTCTCTTATTTATCTAAGTTCCCATTACATATCATTGTTACCCAATAAGCAGGCTGTGCTTGGACTTTGGAAAAAAGTAAATTTTGGGAAAGCCTTTATAGCCCCTTCTGAAAGGCTCCCTCTTCCCACATTTAGTTTTTAAGTGACATTCCTAATTAAGGGTTAACAAATGACAATGAAACAGGGAAGCGTAATTTTCCAATACCAAACCAAGGAAATAAAAAATAGTTAGTTGGCTATTCGTTGATGAATCTAATATTGATGGGTATGTGAATGTTAAGAATGTTAGATTATCTACATTGTAGGCGTTCTACCTGTTTTCAGTTTGCTTGTAAATGTCTTAAACATTCAGTGTCCAGTCTAGTACTTTGTGCATTAAGAAGTTGTTTTTGATTGGATTTAATTCAGTAGTTTTGACTTCCATAATCAAGAAGTTTATTTTGACTTTGTTTCTACAGATAAAATTTAAATTATATAGGCATAATCATGATGAGAATGATGGTGGGATCTAAGTTTGCATCTTAGGAGAGTAAAAGTATTTGAAAGGACTGGAGAGGATGAGGGAAATACTTGGAAATGTGTCTTATTTGTTATTAGAGCATATTGGACTTAACCTATCTTCTGATTGTAGTGGTCCATCGTTGGAGAGGTAAAGATGGAGAATGCTTTGCCGATCAGTATTTATAAGAGGGTTCCTTTACTTAAGGGCATTCTCTTTGGGGAGGGGATGAGTGGAGAATTGTCATCAGTGGGAGGATGTAAGAAGAAAAAGATGCACTTGTTTTCTTTTGGAGTTAATACTTGCACCCGTTGTGACTGATCCTTACCACCACGTGCGCTTCAAGCACTCTCCTAGTAGATACATATTTTTTGTAGGCAGCCAATAGTAGTTGAAGTAAAGAAGGGGCGAGGGGGGGATAGGGTGGCGGGGCAGGGAGAAAAAGCACAGGTATACAGAAAAGCATTAATAGGTTTCATTTGGATAAAATTTATGAACTGGGTCATTGCAGCTTCTATTATGAAAACTTCCAATAACATTGTATGTGTTTGTAAATCTCTTACATGTTATTTGTATCCAGAAATATGGAGAATATCCCTTTAATGTGCTTTAGAAACAATGGGACATTTAGAATACAGTACGTGGAAAGTTGTTGAATTTTCCATGGTAGCCATTTGTGTATGTACAACACTTTGTTAGAAAGCGGGGGTGACCCATAATGCCAACACTGGCTCCTGCGTGTTGTATGGCATTTAAGTGATGTCGTGCTTCATCAGATTAGAAGACAAGTCCTTCTCATTCCTTATTTCAAAACTTCGCTCTCACATGGAGTGCCCTTTAAAACGTCCAGAGTGCCAGGACTTTTTCTGTGTCGCTCATTACCGTATACCCAGAATCCAGAAGAGAGTCTGGTGTAAGGAAGGTGCTTGGTGAATATTGGTGAAATTAACAAAAATACATTGGAATTGTCTCGCTTCTTTCCACTTAGCTTTAGGGGCAGGACCACTACAGCCTAATGCTTTCCACAGTCTGCAGCCCACGATGAGCCCTTTGAATGTTAGCTGTTTATACCACACACATACTTTGGCATTTAATCTTTTACGGCTGTATATTGTTCCCTGTGTTTTGTGTGTCTTCCCACCCAAAATACAGGCTACTGGGGGCAGGGAATATATATTTATATAATACTATGTTTGAGAATTTCCTTGTTCATCCAGTGTAGTAATATATACTGAGTAGGTTAATATTTATGTATTGAGTGAATATTGATACCATGGGGGACACATCAGAGATATTCAAAATGTGGTCTCAGTCCTCAGGTAGGTGGTATTATAGTCTGGCAAACATTGTGTACACACGTGAAACAGTATGAGAATTTGGAACTAAGTAAAACAAAGTAATAATAATAGTCAACATACGATTATATGTTGTGCTTAAAGTGTGCCAGATACTGTCACAGGTACCTTTACATGTTAATTTATTTGATGCTCACAACAATCTTTTGAAGCAGGTGCAATTATAATCCCGTATTTCAAATGAGAACACTAAGGTACAGCAAGGTAATTAAGTTACTTGCCAAAAATCACATGGCAAGTAATAAGTAGGGAGACACAGGCAGTCTGAATCTTGAGTCAGTGTGGTTTCTTTCTCCAGGGAGTTTTACTTAATCGAAGACAGAAGAGAGATCGAAAAGTTCACACTACTTTCTCAGCTGTAAAACGTGCTCTATTTTAAAATTTCAGAGTAGCATAAAATATTACAATGATTCTGAGCTGCAAAAACAATGCTCGATTTTCCAGATAAAAGTTGATAATGAAATGGTTAAGGGGTTACTGTATTTTGAAATGACTAAAGGCAAGGGGAGAGAAACTGAATTTCTGATCTCAAAGCTGAGTGAAGATTGTATGTAACTCTTCAAAGGTATTGAATTCTAGGACAATGATTCACCAGGACATAGGGCAATGACTGTTTGAGACACTAATTTAGTATCAGAAAACTAATGTGAAATAAAATAATATTGAATGGCACTTGATATCTTACTACTTTTCTCTTTAAAACACTTACTAGACTTAAACTCCTAATGGTAGTAATTTACCAGAATGTGTGTTATTGAAGGTTTCCTGTGCACTTCTGTCCATTTGCTTTGTTCTCATGCAAAATCTTAATCCACTTTTTCAGCTTATCTTGGGCAATAGAGAACACATTGGGGCCAGGAGGCCTCTTCAAACCAAGTAATATTCCTTTAATGGAATACACCGTAAAATTGTGCTATTGATTTGGTAACAAATGTGGAGTGAAGTCATTTTGAAGTCTTGTGGAATTCAATGAGAGAGAGCCTACAAACAAAATCCAGCAAGATGAAGGAAAATGATATTTTCTGAAAGCCCGGTTTTGAATCCCTTTGTCGGGAGCTGACAGTATTATTTTGGGGGTATTGGGGCTCAACAGAGTCACTGAATCTAATTGACTCCACCTATCGGGGAGTAATCCATCACCACACCCACTGCTCAGGATTCAGAGGAGGAAGTGCCCTTGAATGAAGCATGGGTCACAAACCTGGTTAGCAGCCAGGGAGGACACACGCTCTGCAGGTATAGTATTCTGTATTACAGATGATTTCTGCTGTGTAGGAGGTTGAGTCGTTTGTCTTGGGGGTAACTTTATAATTTGAGTCAGTGAAAAAATGACATGCTGCTGTATTTTAACATCACTTATTTTGGGATGTCTTGTAGAGAACCAAGTTAAAACTATGAATATTGTCCCACCGTTGTGTTCTATTTAAAATCCGAGGAAATAATTTGGAAAATTTAAGTTAAAATCTGTTTTGAAGTTTTTATCCAATTGACACGTTAGCCTTAATTTCAGGCTCTTTCCAGAATAGAGGGTTTTAGGGAAAGAAAGTGATAACGCTGATTCATTTATTTTAAGCCTATCAACTGGATGATTGAATGAAATCTCTACTGCCCCATTTTATCAGTTTTGGCGTTGTAGAGCTGGATCTTAAACATAATCTAGTGTGGTGGTTCTCTAAGTAGGAATATACATCAGAATGACACTTTATTATAAAAGTAACAGATGTCTTAGCCTCGCCTCAGGAACATGGCCTGAGCATCTGTATTTTAAACCACCTTCCCCTGTAAGAAGAACAAACCCTGTATTTTACAGATAAGAAAATTGAGGCAAAGTCAGATGACTTGCCTACAGTTGGTTCAGTGGTACCAAGATTTTATCACTAGATGTTATGTAATTTCAGAATTTTATGGCTGGGAGAAAATTTCCAGGTCATCAGTTTAGTAGCTCATTTTACAGCTGAATGTAAACCATGCTTGTTCATAGCATTGCCAAGTAAGATACGAATGCAGAGAAACAGTGTTTTCTCACGGCCGCTCTTCAATCCTGGCCATGGTAAAGATCAAAAAAACGTCAGTCACCAGAATTTCTTCACAGTTTTAACTGACGTTTCTTATTAATTTCAGGAACTGTCAATTATTTGCAGTACTTTTGTATACCCTGCGATGCCCTCTTAAATTTTGGAGAAAATACAGTGTATTTGAAACTGAAGTGAAAGATTAATTTTTTTTATTTGTATTACTTATTTTTCAATCTTATCCTAAATGTAAGAGAGAAATGTAAGAAAATTTGCACTGCTTTTTTAGAGTATTGTGTTTGTAAAGCTGGTTGATTTTTAACTTTTTTTTTCAAGGCATCCTACCTTGGAAACAGCACAATTTGGCTTCCATGTCATCTTTGAGTATGAGAGAGAATTCTAGTCTCAGCATGTCCTCAATAGAAACCAAAGAACCAGGTTTGTTTCTTCAAGACGTCTCCTAAAGTTTGTGGAGCAGCAGCTGTTCTAGAAGTCAATAATAATGTCGGATGCCTGTGAATGGACTATTGCCCAGTGACTGATTAAGATATTCATAGAAGAATGGTAAAATACTGAAGAAAAGGCAAATTTCAAGAGCGACCCTCATACTATTTAGATTTTTTCAGCAGCCGAAAGAAGATAGTTCTGAAAATACGAGTGACAAGACTTTCGCATATTTCTTGGATGTTTCTTACATTGTCTTAATCCATCTGCTTTGGTATATAATATTTTCCTCTACTGCAGTAGCTGAGATCTACTTATGATCAGAGCATTGTTCTATGTGAATAGAGAAATAGATATAATAGGAGAAGTAGGAACAATTCATTAGGATGTCACCCCTAGAAATTGACTTCACTGAATAATTACTAAAGGTGCAAAATGCTGATGAATTCATAATGATGTGCTGCTGTCACAATCTGTGTGACGTTACATTCTTCTTTATCTACTCTCAGCCTCTGTATGTGCCTCCTTTTGCATAATTTTTTGGACTAAAGATCTTATGACCTTATTGTTTCAGTGTAAAAGTAAGAATTATATCTTCATAAATAGACCTTTGGTATGATTGCTTTTCTGACATAGGTTATTTTTCAGAGTAGTTGTTCTTTACTATTTTTATGTTCTTGTTTAATGTTTTGTTTTCCACTATATCTAGATGGAAATGAAGGATGCATTGTTTTTATTTCATCTATATTCAGTTTTCAGTTATCTAGGAAAGCAGAATAACATGGGTAGTAGAAATTTATAGAAAATTTACAGCATCCCTTAACCATTAATTGTTTTAACCTTATTTTAAACCTCCATCAAACTTCTTTTTAGCAGGGAGTTTTCCAAATGCTGTTAAGCACCGTTGGGGGTGAGGGGGGAAAAGGGGAGAGAGAGAGAGAGAGAGAGAGAGAGAGAGAGAGAGAGAGAGAGAGAGAGAGAGAGAGAAAGGTTTTATAGTTAACAAATGAAGCAATTGGTCATTAAGGTCATTAATGTGTATGTATACATTATTGGTATGAAAATTAGTTTGTCAGAGTTAAGGTGATTAACGACCTAAGTAAATTTTATTGTTTTTAGCTCTTCTTAACTTTTTGTGATTAAGTCAGTTGAACTCATCAAGAATTTTCTGTAAGTTGAAGAAACCTTTATTCGTATGTATCAAGATTTACTCAACAGAGAGAAAAATAAGCAAAAGAACAGATTTTTAAATTTAATTAAAAAAGTAAAATTCCAGAAACAATTTTTTTAAAATACCTTCTTCCCAGTAGACCTGTTTTACTTCCCCCTTTTTCCCTCTTTCTACCCTATCTACTTATCACCTGGTCTCTTACATTTTTTTCTCGTCTGTCTATAATTTGTTTGGTGTCTGTATTTTGCCTACTTACTGCCTTTTCCTTGATTCAACCTCCCATTGAAAATGCTTTCTATTCTCTTTACCCCCAATTTCCTTGGGCGTCCCTCCTTCCTAATCTGCCAATTTCCGCCTTTTGTTGTTGGTATCTGTTGTAATTCAGCTCCTGTCATCTCTAGCTCCTGCGTGTTTTCCCTCTTCACCTCTGTCCACTTCACTTCTTGTCCGCCTACATTCCACTCTCATCTCCCATTAGTGGTGATCTTTCCACCACCTTGGTTTACTTCTGTCTGTATAGCTCACTGATCTGTCATGTGTTTCATGCAGCTTTGATTCCTTTTGATCTCCAAATTTATGTTGTTTTTCTTCCTGGACTTTTTAGTCATTGTGCATTTGTTCCGTGAACTCTTTTTCTATTTTCCTGTCCTTGGATGGCAGGTATTACTATATGATTTTATTGTCAGTATTTGCATAGAACACAGATCCTTGTATTTCCTGGGTAGCCAGGATGAATCAATTATTATTAACTTTTCTTGGAACATTGGGCTTCCTGTGTTTTCTGCTTCTAAGAATTAGATTAGTATTCTAGAAGACTAGTATTACTTTAAAGAGAGTCAGGATAGTTATATGATACTGTCATTTTAACTCTTGTATTCAAAAGTTCATGACATTTGAATCTACTGTCTTATTCTGAAAGATTTTAAAGAAGACATCCAAAGCAGGTTTGGGGATCAGGTGGGTGGAGGGTGGGAAGAGGCAAGTAAATAGTGTAAAAGGAATCGTAGGCAATTTCTAGAACTGCAAAGAAAACTGAAACCACAAATCACATGCTTTAACATTTACTAGGTAAAAGGTCCCCTAAAAGAAAAAGTATCAGGAGTTCTGATAAATAGGTTTTCTGTATTTTTACATTTCCTTTTAAGTTCCAAGACTTTAATGTTTAACAAAACAGAAATTTAATCTTGTAAATATTCAATTTATTTTGAGAAGCTTGATATTTCCTTAAATATTAACCTGTGTCATTTTGTAATTACACTGTAATATTTTCAAATTGCCATTAACAGTCGACCATGTTAGTTACTTGTGTGGGAAAGTATATAAATTGTATGGTCTTGCCCCTCTGGACTCTATAGTTGCGGTGTAATGAAAAGGTAGCTTCTTGGCAAAATTTTATTTTATGCTGTTGATGATTTACATTGTCTTATATTTTTGCTTTATTCTTATATATACTATGAATGTGGTGATCTCCTGTAATTTAGTTTTCTATAATATGTATGAACTACTGGAGTTAGACTAATGTGAGTGCAGATACAGCTTTATTAAACTTAAAAAAGAAAGACCCTATACACCACAAAATATAGTGTCTAAGATTTTAAAAACAACCCTACAAATTGAAGTTCATCATATTGAGTATTTTTTTTGTTCTAAGCCTTCCCTTGTGATTGATGGTAGTTGTTAGGTATCTTGAAGCTAAAGGAATGGCTAATGGTTCGATAATGGTACTGTAATGTTCACCACTAATGAGCAGCTATTAAAGACATCAGAAACACAGTTAAGCTACTATACAAGTAGCTACTATACAAGATGTACTAAGTACAGGACTGGTTTCTGGGATTATAGAGAATAAACCAGTAGAAGAGAACATGGTATAGGAATACATTCTTACTGCATAGATACTATGCTGCTCAGAATACTTGGAATTCTCATTTTAAATTTGCCTTTACAGTTTTTAAGAAAACTAACCTAATTAAAAATGTTATAGTCAGTCCCCTCTTTTAAAAAAAAAAAACAAAAGAAATTTGTTTAGCTTGATCTATTTGCTAGGTGTAATTGTCAATGACATAAATCATAACTGGTCTCAGAGAATTTAAAGTTTGCTACAATTAAACATAGTTGACAAAAGTGCCCCAGGCTTCTAAAGTGCTCTGCAAAAAATGACATCACTGGAATAGGTCTCTGTGATGACTGCTTTCAGGAAGTTGGAGTAAGACTTAATTGGATACGGAAGCTTTGGAGTATATGATAAAATCAGTCTTTGTATAGTTGTAATCCCAGCATTGGGTTATATATACCAACCTGAATATAATTTCTGGATTATGTCTAGTTTCTGGATTATATCTATGTTTTTGTTATTTTAAAAAGGTGTTTAACTTCCTTTAACAACCAAACTGAGCAGTGTGCATATTCTAATGTAGTTGAAAAATTGGCACAATGATTTATTTAATATTATTTTGTTTATGGTTGATTAATTTCTTCCTAAATTAGCAGGTTTTTAAAATATGGGTCTGTGTCCTAGACCATATGATAAATTAGGTTCGGCAGACTTTTCACTTGAAACAAAGGGATTCTTCTGATTTTGGTTGTTTGACTTTGTTATAAAAGTCTACTAATTCATAGTGTAATTAAACTTGTCTATTATATTGTGGTTTTGTGTATTGTAAGTGTTGTATTTGGCGTAATTTCAGAATATCAATGAGTATTGAGATAGAACTCCCAGCCCAGAATTTTGATAAAGATCAAAATACATGCCTTATGTAAAGCTTCTTTATTAAAGTTCATTATTTACAATCAAGAGATTTAAATTAGTTTATATTTTATGGCTGGTGTTAATTTGTATTGGCATTATATTCATAGATAGAAAACTGTTTCTAATGGAAGAGAGACTTGGTGTATTAGTATTCCAAAGCTTAGTTTAAGCTGGTTATTATTAGAAAAGTGGCTTTCACTTCTATTTTCTGGAAGGTTCTCAGTGGTCCTGTGGGCATGTTAACACGTTTAATTGCCATAATGAATATCTAGTTAGCAGAGATGTTTGGGAAATTCCTGCAGATGCAGAATGAACTGTGGTACTGGTTTGTCTTTCACTGCTCCCTGTTACATTCTTTGAGAAGCTAGTTTTTTTTCATAGTGTTTCAGTTTTCTTAGATGGTTATTATTGATCTCAGTAACAGCTACCATTATGGAGCCTCAATAGAGTCAGACTCTTGGCAGACATTGAACTCTCTGCTACTACTTATGTAATTTTCTAATAAAATTTGATGTTATGAAATGTATTTTATGTAATATATTCATATTATAGTATATGATATGTGTTTATGTTGATAAATAAGTAAATAAATGTTAGAGCAGTTCTGCAGATCAATAGGTTGGTTGGGAGAATTACATTTTCCCCACTATAAAAATGAGGAAGTTGAAGGAGGTTATTGAATTGCTCAAGGTCACACAGATAGTAAATGGTGAAACCAGGATTTTACTCTTGGTCTAATTAAATCATTTTTCTATACTGCCTTTAAAAATATTTCCCCTTGAAACAGTAAAATTTAGTGGTTATAAATGCACATAATTTGAGGTAAGGAGTATATACTCTATTAATTGTATGCTGTACACCTAATTTTTTTCCAAAATATAACAACTTTGTTCCTGATTATAGAAGTAGTTGGGCTCAACATTAAAAGTAATCGATACTTAGTGGAAAAACAAAACCAGAAAAGTATAGAGGGGGATGGTGAGAATCACTAGTAATTCTACCACCAAGACATTAAGATTTTGATGTATAATTTTCCAGACTTTATTTTTTTTTTAACTTTTAAAAATTTATTTGAAGTGTGTTTTTCCAGGACTCATCAGCTCCAAGTCAAATAGTTGTTTCAGTCTAGTTGTGGAGGGCGCAGCTCACAGTGGCCCATGCGGGGATTGAACCGGCAACCTTGTTAAGAGCACCAGGCTCTAACCAACTGAGCTCACCAGCCGCCCCCAGACTTTTTGTATATACATACATATGTGTATATTTTAAAAACAAAAATATGTTCATAACATGCATTTTGTTTAATTATTCTTATTTATTAGATATGGACCATCATTCTATGTCATTGTAAGTTTATACCTTCGTTTAAAATTTTCCTTCTTTTTTTAAAATAACCTTTTTATTTTAGAACAGTTTATTTTAGAACAGTTATTAATATCTTATACTAGTACGATATATTTATCACAATTAATGAACCAGTATTGATGCATTATTATTAACTGAAGTCCATACTTAGATTTCCTTAGTTTTTACTTCATGTCTTTTTCTGTTCCAGGATCCCGTCCAGGATTCCATACTACATTTAGTCATCATGACTCCTTAGGCTCTTCTTGGCTGTGACAATTTCTCAGACTTTCCTTGTTGTTGTTTTTTAATGACTTGACAATTTTGAGGGGTACTGGTCAGGTATTGTAGAATGTCACCTCACCCCACCCCTACCCCCATTGGAATTTGTATGATATGTCTCTCATGGTTAGGCTGGGGTTGTGTGTTTTGGGGAGACCACAGAGACAAAATACCATTTTCATCCCATTGTTTCAAGGGTACATATCGTCTGCATGACTTACCACCGTTCATGTTGACCTTGCTACCCTGGCTGCGGTGTTGGTCAGGTTTCTGTCCTAGAAAGTTACTCTTTCTTTCCTTTCCATCATGTGTTCTTGGGTAGGAAGTCAGCCCACGCTTAAGGAGTGGGGAGTTATGTGCCACCTCCTTGAGGGCGGAGGCTGAGTAGCTACATATATTGTTTGGAACTCTTCTGCATGGGAGATTTAGCTATCCTCCCCATTTATTTATTCAATCATTTATATCAGTATAGACTAATGGATATTTATACTTTGGGTTATAATCCAATACAACTTTATCGCTCTAATTGTTCCAGCTTTGGCCATGGGGAGCTCTCAGTTGGTTCCAGTGTCCCTTTGCCATACCTCTATTGTTATGGATTATTATCTTCATTTTTTACATAGCTGCATGGCATTCTTTTATAAGAGTATGCCCATAATATATTTAATCCCTGATTAAGATGGTAATTTAGTTATCAGATTTTTCCCTATTATAAACAGTACTGTGATGAGCAGTCTTTAAAAGTATATTTATGCAAATATCGTTTGATAAATTATTTAGGAAAACTTGCTGTATTAAAGAGACTGCCGACTTTACATTTTATGGCTATATGACTCTTTTTTAAAGATTTTTAAGTGGATTTCTGAGGAGTGAGCATTTTCACTTTACCTATGGGAAATAGTGGTGTGTTTATCACTGTAGTTGCCTCCCATTTTTCTTTTTTTCGTGTGATCAGAGGGTGGCACTAAGTCCAAAGAGCTGCATTGAGGTCATACGTTGTCTTAAGGCACCTTCTCCGTGTAGAATCAGTAACGAAAGACAGTTAAGCTGAATTTAAACTCAATTCAGTAAAGCAAAACAGCATTCTCACCGAGTATAAACTAGAGCAACCTTAGAAATCATGTACCATGCCTGCATTTAGAAATAGGAAACTGGTACTATTATTAGGTGAGGTGATTTGCATGGGATTATGCAGTAGCAGAAACATTCAAGAATCTGGATTTCTGCCTAAGCATCAGAATTCCTTGTTACGTGGGTGTATTTTATATCCTGTGCAAGGATATACAAAACTTTCTATGTTGAAAATTTTCAAACGTGCCAAACAAGACAAAATAGTATAATTGATCTCCATTACCCAGGTTTATCTATCAATTTGTGGCCAATCTTGTTTAAAACTCCCCCCACCCCCATCAGTACTTCAGAGCATATCCCAGATATTAAATCATTTCATCTGTGAATATTTCAATATATTTAAAAAACTTTTTTTCAAAACACAACTACAATGCCATTATCACATCTTAGAAACATTTCTACTCAAGGATAGTTATAAAAACTTCCAAAGTTTGTTCACCATGGATTATAACCTGGCATTACTAACAATGCACGTTTTTTGGTATAATTCTCCAGGGATTATAGAGAGATTCTGTTGATAGTCCACCGTGCAAAATGGCCTGGGTTAATTAAGGGCTTTTATCAAACTCTAATGTGTTACGGTTTTTTATCTGGAAAAAATAAACATCATGATTTCTTCAGAGGCAGAAAATTTTATAGAGTGTATGACAGACATCTCCTAACTGTACATATTTGCATTTTGGCCCTTAACTTTCTGTGTGAGGAAGAAATTCCAAGGACATACGACAACAGGAATTCTTTTTACTATATTAACCAAAGCCATGGATGGAAATAAAGTGGTATGGCCATTCCACTCCAAATCTGTAGGGAAATTTTTGAATGTCAAGTAAAATTCCTGCATGTTATTTCCCGAGTTGTGATTTTCAAAGCTTCTAGGAAAACCAACATATTGACATCATCACTGCATTTGTTTTTAAGAAGATAACTTAAGAGGAAAGAATACCTTTGATATCAGAGATAATCTAAAGGCATAACTGACCACAATTACTCTTATTTTCTTCAAGCAGCACTTTAATCCACTTTAAGTGGATTACATGACTGTCTACAATTAAAAAGGGTGATTATTACTCCCAATGTTTCAAATACTGTCTTTTCTTGCGGTTTCACTGGGTGTTTAAAATTAAGTGAGATACTATATCTTTCTAGAAAAATAACCCTGTCTCAGAGGCTTTACAATAAGAATAACAAGCTTCCTTTTAAATACTCATTTACTTGCATTGAATTTATCTTAGAATTGCCTGGTTTTTGACATGCTATTAAGATATGCAATGATCTAAATTGGAGATGAAGTGATACTGAAAGACAGAAATTTTCCATTTGCTTTTTCTAAGCCAAACCGAAACCAATCTGAACTGCATGATTTCATTTAAAACTATTTTATTGCAAATACATACTGATCTCGCTAGCCTTACTCATTGTATGCAGATTCATGTTTTTTCCTAACCTAATTTAGACTTTTCTGCCTTGGCTTTTGATAATATTTTAGCCTTTTTCTTTTGTGAGTAGGCTTTGTTATATAGTCAGCTTTATTTTCCTCCCATTTGAGTACTCTGTATTATTCCTGAATTTTGGCTCACTTTTATCTATTCAGTGAACACCTTTTAAAGAGGAGAAATTAATGTTGTTTTTCTTGTCTCTAAGCAAAAGTTGAAAGATTAATAAAAAATAACCACAGTTTCAAATATATGTCTGGTCAGGTGGGTTGTTTATCGTAGGTCCATGTGTATTACAGATTTTAAGTTCTTGGACGACAGTATTCAGCGTGGTGTGCTGTGATTTACTGCGGTAGTGTTTCACCTACATTACCTATGTCAAGCTACTTTTTAAATGCCTTCTTGATAAAATAATGATACTTTTTTCTTAAAATCCTCTTTGCTTTGAAATTGTCTTACTTAACTTTGACATCTTTGCTACTTGCCAGCTGTGTGACCTTGCCTGAATTTATCTTCCCTCACAGTTTCCTCATCTCAAAAATGAGGATAATACAATAATTAGCAGCCACCTCATTGGATTGTTTGTTGAATTAAATGAGATAAGATGTGTTGCCTGGTACATAATACTCCATAAATATTATTCCAGCCATCTTTTTCTCTCCAGCCGTCTATTAGATCTTTACCCTTTACTTGTTTATACTTTCACTAGATTAAGAATAACAGTTAACTTATCTTAAATAAGTGATCAACTTCACGTTTTTCTCAAACATTTAAAAACCTTTTTGTTTTGAAATGACTACAGATTAACAGGAAATTACAGAAATATAGAGAGGTCCATGTATCCTTCACCCAGTTTCCCCCAGGGTAACTACAGTACAAGATCCAAGCCAAAAACCTGACATAGATACAATCCACAGAGCTAATTTGCGTTTCTCTAATTTTACATGCGCTCGTGAATGCGCTTGCATGGGGGGGAGGGTGTAGTTCTATGCAGTTTGATCATGTGTACATTTGTATAACCACCATCACAATCAAGATACAGGACTGATCCATCAACCCAAGGCTGCTTCTTGCTACCCCCTTAGAATCCTCCCCCTCAGCACTTGGCAACCACTAATCTGTTCTCCAGCTTTTTAATTTTGAGAATATTATACAAATGGAATCATGCAGTATGTGAGCTTGTGAGATTGGCTTTTGTACTCGGCGTAGTGTCTGTGAGATCCACTCGGGTTGTTGCACGTATCACATTCGTGCCTTTCATGCTGAGTACTCTCATAGTGTGATGTACCAGTTCTTAACCATTTTTCCATTGGAAGGACATTTGGGTTGTTTCTGTTTTGGGGCTATTACTAATAAAGCTGCTGTGAACATTTCATATACAGGTTTTTTGTGTGGATCTTATCTTAGCTTTCATTTCACCAGGATAAATGCATAGGAGTATATTAATAATTCCTAGATCAGAACTTTTTTATGGACTGTTGTAACCTTCTTTGAAAATATATGCTAATGCCGTCCATACTTGTAGATATATATAAAGGCAATTATTTCTTAATGCCTACCATAAATATTTATTTATGTTGTCCTTTGTTTTAAAATATATTTCTGTATAATTTGCAGCAAGAGTTTAAAGTATAGAATCCTGTCTTTTTGTACTGTAATATAAAATGTACTAATAAATATTTTGTTAATGAATTTCCTTTCATATTTTATTGACATTTTTCTTGTGGGGTATATTACTGTTCTCATATACTACATTTGAATGGGGGAGATATTTCAAGTAATGGTTTTTCTTTTTGTCAGTTCTTTGCAATGTAAACAATGTAAGATGTTGAGTTTTTAAAATACTTATTAGCACAAAAAATCAGGAAGTCTATTAAATGACTAATGTTCAGCAACATTTCAAATAATTGGTAGAGCAGTGTTGACATTTTGGTTTTCCAACATAATGTTTGGGGTCCTAAGATGTTTTATAAAATGATTGTCTCCAACGTTAATAATAAATTATAAATCATAATTAAGATGAGGCTACAAATACTCTTTGACATGTGAAGGGCTCCTAATTATAGCCATCGTAGATTTAAGTAACTTTATTTAAGTTGAGCATTAAAAGTCAACATAACAGTATAAATTACGAATGGTGGGCAGGCATTAGCTGGTTGAGTGGTTTTGGCTTTCCCAAATGTATCTACTAGCCTTAACTGATAAAGGAAAAGCTCTTGGCAAAAAATTAGAAGAAGGAAGGAAAAGGATGAAATGTAAAAAGTAGTGGTTCTTAACTGACTGCCCATACGAATAATCTAGGTAGCTTTTAAAATGAAATAAACACCTATGCCCAGGCTAGTTAAATGAGAATCTCTGGAAGTGGCGCCCAGATACTGGTATTTTAAAAAATGATTCCAGGTAGTTCTCATGTTCAGCCAAGGTTGAGAAGCACTGAACCAACAGAAATGGCTTCAATGCTCATATTTCTTTTCCTTAGAATTGAATAGGTTTGTATTGCACGCATCCGTCTATGTATTGGACTAATGTGAGTTCCACATACCTTTTATTTATGGCTCTTAACTGAGATGCATATTTCCTAAGGTGGGAAAAATCATACTTGTGTATCGTGGACACATTTAAACTGTATAATACAACTTGAATATGTCTAACAGAAGAGTGCCTATGAAGTGCAATCAAATATCCCAAAGAGTGAGGAACTCAGAATTATTGAAAGTCAAAAGGAAATTAGGTTTCATCCAGGATATACTATGGATGGGAAACTTTTGGGGAAATTATTTGGAAAACCTGTATGGAGAGTTGCGGTAAGAGACCTGAATCTTTATTGATAGATCTTATCGTCAGTCTTACTTAGTTTTTCTTTTTTTATTTTAATGTTTCACTTGGTAAAAGCAATATTTACTTGTAAGAAGTGAAAGTGTGCAAGGATGAATAGAAAAGAACCCCCAACCTGTGTTCACAGCCTGATGTGAATTCTTCCACACCTTTTTCTATATTCATAAAAGTAGTTTTAATGACATAAGGTTTGAGTTTTTTCTTTTTTAAATAGGATCATACTCTATACATTATTCTAAAGCTTGCTTTTCCTCCCTAATATATCATGGATATTGCTCCAGGTCAACAGATGTAGGTTTAACTCTTGTTTTCAAAAAATGAGTAAAATTTTCATTATACTTGATTTATTCAACCATAGACATTGAGGATGTGTTTTGATGGTGGTGGTCGTTTTGTTTCGTTTTGTTTGTCTTTGCCACTACAAACACTGGTGCAACACATACGAGTATCTTTGTAGAGATAATTTTAGGTACTTGTGCTTTGTTTCTAAAGCATTCTTGTAATCTGTGGTTTGGTTTTGGTCAGATTTCTTAGTTTCTAGATACCTTCTCTGATAGTTAATGTCAGTCAATTTTCAGTTAACTGGCTCCTTTTGTGCATTCATTTGGGCATTAGATAGGCGAATCAATTATTTTAAAAATGAATATTAATGAACCCTAGTGACCAGAAATGTTTTTCATAGGTCCTAAAACCCCTAACGTAGGGTACCGTAATAGGAGGCAATGGATGGGCTTTATCAGATTTTTAAAGGGGCTGTTGCCCCATAAAAATGTTAAAAATTGATAATATATGTATCAGAGAGTAGTACTTAGTCTAGAGAAATTGTAAAGTACTTTGGGTTCCCATCCCATTCTTAGCACTTTTTAAAAAATAACTGTCTCTCTAAAGATGTGGATGAAATAAATTTACTTAATTTCCAGATGACGTAAACGTAGGAGAGATGAACAGTCCCATAGACAGCAGACTCTAGTTGCAGAATAATCCGAATAGGTTGTAATGTTCTAAAATTAGCAAGATGAAATATACTAAGGATAAACCTTCTGTAGGAGTGGAGGAACGCTTGGGGGGGCGGGGGAGACAATCTCAGATGCACCTGAGATGAAAAGAGCTGGGAGTTTAGTTGACCACAGGCTTATGTGAGTCATCTCTCTGATGTGGCTGCTGAAAATAGGAGCTAGTTAGACCACATTTGATGATCTGTGTTTATGTCTGTGAGACCACGTTTTAGGTGAGACATTAGCAGAGCCAGTTAAGGATAGTGATGGATTGAGAAGGGACGTCACGTGAGGAAACACTACTGAAGGAGTTCTGTTGTTGGATCTGAAGGACGGGTATAAAAGAACGATGGTTAGGGAATAGGAAGACCAGAGGGTGGGATACAGAACTTGTGCACGTGGGACACAAGTGCTCAGTAAATGTTTGGAAGAATAAATGAAAGAAAGAGAATGGATGTTACAAGGCAAAGGATTTTGACTTGATCTAAGCCCTGGTGAGTGCTCCAGCGAGGGGGTGGGCTGCCCTGGAAAGTAAGGACTTCTTATCCGGAGCCTTTCAACCATAGGTACAGGTGACAGAATGAATTCCCCCAAGTGAAAGGTTGTACAACAGGACTTCAAAACGGTTACAACTGGAATTTTGTATTTCTTCTCTCAGATACTTGAATTCTAAAACAGGAGTAAATTCTAGGATAACATAGGCTCTTTAAAGGTACTTTTATAGAAGGAATGCATTTGACTCATAGGCCAAATGATTGTCAGTACAGGTATTTCAAAGGTGCTGAAATGTTGAAATATAACAAGCTTTTATCTGAAACTGCAGAGCATATGTTATTTCACTGTTAAACCAAAAGTAAGTAGTTGAGACTTGTGGAGCGTGGTTCAAGATTTTATTTTTGTTTTTTAGAAAAGAGAAAAACCATTCTTTTCAAAAAGAGAGTAAAAAGAAACTTCACCATTTCCTGGCTTCATTGTGACCTCAGGAAACACAAGACACTATCTCCATTAGACTAATTGTTCTGAATTCTGACTCAGATAATTACAACACTGTATGGAATTTGTGTCATGCTTTCTCAACTATATAGGGTTGCACCCAAGTTTGCTTATTAAAAATGTATCTCTAATATTTGTTAATTGAGACAGAGATATCCCTTATTTCTTCTCAAATAATTGAAACAATATAACAATCCTTTAGGTTATGAAAATGGATAAATATTGTCAGCATTTTTTTATGTAAAGCTTTAAAAGAAAAACAAAACACTCTATTTTAGAACAGGTCGGGAGTTGCTGCCACTTAGGACATCATGGTTTCCAGTCCCTTTTGGACAGCCAGGGTGGTCTAGGTGAGGGGTAACAAGATGGGCTCCACTGTTCACTGGCCGTGTGACCCATGTCTGTTTCCTCACTTGGAAAGGGAAGATGCTAATGCTTACACTGCTCTGAGAAAGCACTTTGCAGGGTGCCAGGCACACGGAGAGAATTCAGTAAACCTATTATCACTGTATCTTATGCTCTTACCTCTGGAGCTCTTTTCTGTTTTTTTCTGATTTACCAGATGACGTCATGTGTGTCTTGCACTATCTTGAATACAGCATGTCTAAAACAAATGTGTTATATCCCTACCCTGACCCGTCCCTCCTCTCATCCGAAACCTCCTGCTTTATCCTCCTGTCACACCTTTTTTTTGGTTAAAGAAGAATATGTATTATTATGTTAACCTGTGTTACATTAAGGTGGCTATATATTTGGCGTTTTTTATTTTTATTTTTTAGATTCAGGTGTACAAAACAATGTAATAGTTAGACATTTCACCCCTTACAAAGTGATAACCCCCTTTCCCCAATGTATTGCCCTCTGACATCGTATATATCTATTATAATTCCATTGATTCTATTCCCTAAACTGTACTCCGTATCCCTTGACTATATATTAAATTATAGTTGACATTCAGTATTATTCAGCTTCAGGTGTACAGCGCAGTGGTCAGGCACTGTCTCCTCTTTTTAATTAGTGGGAACCACTTGCCAGAGGTGGTATGGAAAGAGGTTAACACTGCAAGCTCCAGAATCATACTGTCTGGGATTAAATTCCTGCTCCACCCCTTACCATCACGTGACCTTGGACAAGATACTTAATGTCTCTAAATCTCAGTTTCTTCAATTATGAGATAGGTGTGCTAGCAAACTGTCTTACAGAATGGGGAAAATTCAATGAGAAATCCATAGTGAGTGGTTAGTGTGGTTCCTGACGCTGAAGTAAGTGCAGAATACATGATTATTATTTCTAACTCTCAGCCTAGGAATGCTAGTGTCATCCTTAGTTCCTCTTCTTTGCCCTCACCTGGAAGTCCGATGCTACTGAATCTACCTCAACAGTCTCGCTCTCATCGCTGCCTTTAGGCCAGGGTTTCTTCACTTGAATCCATTACTCAAAGAGGTTCATAATCCCCTGAAATTGGAGGTACATTTTTTGACGTGTGCATTTTTCCTAAGGAAAGTACTTTTACCTTTTATCATTATTTTTCACACAGGTCAGTGACCCATAGTTAGTAACTACTGGTAGACTTTTATTTCTCATCTGTATTCAGTAGCCTATACGCTGGCATTCCTCCCTGATCTCGACCTCTAAGCTACTCTTCACACTGTTGCCCACTTAACTGTTTTGTGTGTGTTTACATCCCCATCCTACTTAGACAGTTGTGTGGGCTCCCTGTTGCCTACAGGGGTGGTTCCAACCCCTGAGCACATACTAGAATTACATGAGTAGCCTTTTAAAAACTACTGATGTCCAGGCCCGTCCTAGATCAATTAATTGATACCAACACATATCAGTCATCCATATTTTATTTTAAAGCTTCCAAGGAGATTTTAATGTACAGCCATTGTTGAGAGCCTCAAGGCTACAGGATAATGGACTAATGTGTCAGCATGGCGCATAAGGACCTCGGCAACCTAGCGCTGATCTACTTTTTTAGCCTAATCTCCCACTCATATCTCATCACTTGCACTCTGGACACATACTTTTTTTTTGCTATTTTCAGAATATGCTGTGTTGTTTCCTGCCTCTGAGCTCTTGCCTGTATTGATTACTCTGCCTAAAATGCCTTCTTTCACCCTTTCTTTGCCTGGTCATTTCCATCACACAGAGAATTGCAACCCTTACTTTCGTATAAACCTTTGTTAGGGGAGCTATACTGTATTACAATTATTTGTGTATCTGTCTTCCATACATGAACTCCAGGAAGGTAGGAACCTTACTTATTTCATTTCTCTAGTGCTGGGCACCAGGTTAAGAAGCTCCCTGTGAGTCTAATAAATAGGTAAACAAGAATGAACAAACAGCAGTCTACGTGGGTGTTCAGGAAATCCATGGGGTTGGAGTATGTAAGTCAATATGGTATACTAGATATGGTAAGGAATGCACAGCAGACGTTTTGTCCCCTGTCATTGCTTTTTCATACTTTTATAAAAAGGAAAGATCAAGGTATGTGAAGTTTCTCATCTGGGACCAGGAAAGTTGAGACCAGTGTTAAAAATACCTCCAAACATTGTTGAACATAATAGCATAAAGTTATGTCGTATTTGTCTCCTGCGGCTTTCCCGAGACTTCTGAGAGATGGAGAAGCAGCCATTGTGATGATGGCAGCTGTTTATTTTGCCCAGTGGATTATCCTTACTTAGTTACTGATTTAAAGATACCCTTATATGGACAGTTTTCCAGACATTATATGTTTCTAATTTTGATCTCACCCTTGGCCTTTGTGTTTTAACTGCTGCCTAGTCCTTCTCGGCTATTTTTAACACTTTTTTTTTTCTCCGTGTGTCTCAGAATTGTCTAACATATTCTAAAGAATTGTAACTTAAATGTGATTTATTATTCCTGTTTCTTCAGTGCCCAGAATTAAGTTAAAGATGATTTTGAAAGAGGTTACTTTAGTAAATCATCTCAGAGATACTCTTGAGGATGTTATGAGGGGCATGTTTTGGGTGATTTGCCCTTTATCTTAATTATTCTTCCCGGACACTGACTCACCACACTCTTATGAGAAGAGATGGCTTATTTAACCCTTACACAAAAAACAGTGAGTACTAGTCTGATGTGATTTGGGTGTACATCGTAATATGCCGTGTATGAACAAATAGAATACCCTTTGTCTAATTGGCTGCTTTTTATTTTATAATCGTGTATCCTATAAGCTTGAATAATAAGGACAAGATTTTTCTTACTATAAATCAGAATGATTTGGAATTTATTAATATACTACCCTTTTATGCTCTCATCCACCTTATTTAAAAAGTTTTTTTAAAAGCGTTAAATCTGGATCTATCAAGAACTCCTTTAAATGTGGTTTACATGAAAGGATCAATTGGCAAAATTAAAACGAGTAATTTTTAGTCATTTTTAAGGGCATTTTTAAAAAAAAAATCTGAGTCAAAGAATTGGGAAATATATCTGCTCCCAGCAATTGGAGAGACAGGAATATAATGTCAAGCAAAAGAAGAAACTAACTCTTACAATGGAAGCATTAAGATCTAAAATGGACAGTTGTCTGTTATTTCAGGCTACAGTCAGCACAGATGTCCCAGTACTGTTTGTCCTCTTTTCTTTCTGTGAACCGGGGCCCATGAAAAGGAACTGGTCTCTTGAGTTTCTGAGAGTGGCCTCTTGGATTATTGTAATTACTGGGTTCTTAAGGTTCTTAGAGCTGAGTTGTTAATCCTCTGGTTTTTTGCTTATCGCTGCTACTTTGAAAAATGAGCACTCATTTGGAGCACTTTTTAAAATAATACTTAGTGATTAAGAGATACAATTGTGTACATTTATCATCAAGACACAAAACTATACCTCCCTCCCTCTGAAGAAACCACTCACCTACTGGACTCTTGTATTCAAGTGAAATTAAAATCTCTTAGGAAAATTTCATCTCTTAATTTGAGGTTGATTTTTGAACTGCTTACCTTAAAAGGGACTACTTCTCAGTTTATCTGGTTGGGAACAGACCACATCCATTTATAGCAAAACTATTAAAAATTAGAGAATAAATTCTTGATTTCCCAAGTCTGTTGCTAAATTGATACCAACTGTTGTGCTGTAACACACACTTCAGCATCTACCCTTCAAACAAATCTTACAAATGTTCAGGGACTTGATAGTGGGCTAGCAGGAGCCATGAGAACATATTGGGAATTATTAATAGTAAAACTGGTGGTTTCGGGCTCTTCTGCTACAAGTTCCCTGTCCATCTGAAATAAGATAGAGAGGGAACCTAAAAACCCAGAACCCCCAAAAAGCTTCTCTAACTACCACATACAGGTGGTTCAACTAGGAACTCCCCTTCATTGTTATTTCATACAGCTAAAATATATATTAAAAAAAAAAATCCACGCCAAGTACTGTTCTGAATGCTCTGTGTGTGTGCATTAACTCATTTTTGCAACAATTCCAGGAGGTAGGTTATTATCCTCATTTTGCAGATGGGCAAAGAGAATTCTGTTAACTTGTCTACGGTTGCAAAGTTAGTAGCTAGTGGAGTTGAGATTTGAATAAACCCACAGTATTGTTCTATTAAAATACTCTCCTACAGACCTCTGTTCCTCAGAAAGTCTTCAGTTTCAAGTTAGAAGTAGGGTAGCCTTACCCTAAAAAGATTGCAGGTGCTGCTGAAGTAGACGTGATTGCTTGTGAAGCAGTGTGGATTGAAATAACAAATTAATATTTGGTGCTAATGTACCAAAAGATTTTGGAAATTAAACCGTGTTGCCGATCCTTAGTAGTTTTCCTGTGATTGGAGTGAGTAAACTGATTGATGAGTATTTATGATTAGCAGTTCAGTACAGACTCTATTCACCAACTCAGAACTGGCAATAAAGTTTGATTTGTGATGGGAAATTTATGTTTGATTATCTGTGAAAAAGAGTTTTCTAAACAAATAAATAGAATAAGACTACTGTGGGAAAATTTTACTTATTTCTGCATAGAATATTTTCAAGTACTTTTAGCGGTATCTTTTTGTTTGTAGTATAATCTGTTAACTAGCTTTAGTACTTTCATCTTAAAAATGAAGGGAACTCGGTTTACTATTTTGTTAATAGATTCAAGGAATAAAACTGCGTTTAAAATATTTTCAGTTTGAATATATAACTACTTGAAGCCAAATTAGGCTGGAATTAGTAAGATTTTGTTAACCTACCTTTTGAATTACTGTGGCTCTAAATCTAATGTTTTCTTTTCCCTAAAATCTCAAGTTACAGTATATTTAAGGTTTCTTATTTTAGATTAGCTTGAATACTAATAAATTATAGAGGTTCAGATTGTACTTAATAATCCTATGTTTATTTTTCCATTTAAGATATATTTATTATATAAAGTATTAGTACTCCTTTGTTTGAATCTGGCAGCCATGCTGTGTCTGTCCTGCAGTTTCAAGCCTAGCATCTTATATTAGCAAGTGCAGAATTGTTACCCCCAAGAAAAAGGAGGAAGCCCCCATCTTCAAAGTGGTGGAGGGACAGTCTGTTCTTCTGACTGAATGAAGGCTAATGTTGGAGCACATGAAAGCATGTGCTCTAGTGTAATTCTCTGTGAACTCCAGACAAAGGGGGAAAAATTAAAAATATATTTAGCACCTACTGTGTACCAGGTGCTATCCTTGATGATATAACTAGATCTTTATATCTATATTCATACACATCTGTCTATCTTGCTGTGTATGCATAAACCTGAGTTTACTAATTTATTTAACAAAACATTTGTATATTAAGCACCAGGCATTGTTCTACATGCTTTACAAATATAAATGCATTTAATCTCCATAATAATCTTATGAAGTATGTATCCCCATTTTAAAGATGATGAAACTGAGGCACAGAGAGTAATTGTCCAAGGTCAACAACTACTAAGTGATAAAGCTAGAATTTGAACCCATGCAATTTTGCTGTAGACTCCATACTCCCAAATGAATACTTTATAGCATAGATTTAGAGAAATTAAGGAATTTTATTAGTAGTCAAAGCAGCTATTAATTGATAGAGCTGAAATTTGAATCCCAGCCATTCCTCAGACACACATTATAGTTTTCCTTTTTCTCTATCTTTGCTTACATTATTGTTTCTGTATAAGTGTTCTTTCCAGTCCGTTTGCTATTGAAAGCCTATCAGCGTGCAAAGCCTCAATTCAAATGTCACTTCCTCCAAGATGCCTTTCTTGATTACCCCACCTGGAAGCCTCTTCTTTTCTTAGATTTCTACTGGAATGAATTTTCACCCATTGGAATGCTTACTGATTACTATCTTCATGGGGGTTAGGGGCACCGACCCTCTCTGGAATAGAAAATCCACATATAACTTAAGTCTGTCCCAACTTCGGATGGATGGAAAATACAGTCTACTGTCACATCTCCTATCAGATTATAAGCCTCTTGAAGGCAGAACTGTCAATTACTCCATTTTCTACCATTGTCACGGGCATCCTGCCACTCACACAAATCTTGCAAATGCGTGGGAGTTTCATAAGGCAAGAAAGCAACTGTTTAACACATGTTTGTTAGATGGACAACTATTAGGAATGTATGGTGAGGGTAAAATTTCCCAATAGAATTCTAAGGTACTTTAAAAAGTTAACTACGTTAAAATAAGTCTTCAAATAACAGCAAGTAATACTTTCATAGTCCTGATATAAAATTATGGTGAATTAGCTGTTTATCAAAGTCTTAAGAAGAACTGTCTTAAAGAGTTTGCTACTATTTATAGCTTTCCTTTAGTTTACCAAAAAAAAAGCCGAAGAAAAAATGGTTTATTCTTTGAGTTAGATTTCTGTTCGTGTGTGTATAAATTGGTACTTTGAAGTATTAAGACAGACTGAATAGCTATGAACTATGCCAATCATCACTCTGAAGGCTAGGATGGAGAAATCATTTCTTTAGCATACATAGTTGTAGCATTGAAGGCTACATATATTTGTTTCAAATTATAAGATGAAATAAATAGAGCAATTATTATTTTAGCAATTTTAGAATCAGACCATATCATTGTTTCATTTTAGTTTGATTAATATACTAGTTGATATGATAAAGTAAATCCAGTAATCAGAATGGTAAGTTTTTTATAGAATTGTGAATTTTAAGAGTAAGACACATAGATTAGTCTTAAAACGTTTCATTTGAAAGTAAAGGAATAGAATATTACCGACTTTTTGAAGACTGTATATTAGTGAGTTTTTGCTGCATAACAAACTACCTAATACTTAGAAAAGCAAACATGTGTTGTAGGTCACCTAGGTGGTTCATCTGGTTTGAGTGAGCCTGACTGGTCTCCGTGGTTTGCTGGCTGCTGGCTGGGGCCACATGGCCTCGGATGGCCTCACTCAGGTCAGGCAGTTGTCACGCGGGCTCGTGTAGGGGCCGCAGCAGCAGGTGGTGGGTCTTTGCTCCATGTGGTCTTCTCATCCTCGGAACGTTAGCCAGGGCTGTTGCATGCGGTGGTCTCAAGGTTCCAAAATGCAGCAAGACAGGGCAAGCCTCAGTGGGCCTGCAGTTTTCACGTCTGTGGGTTGTGTTTGCTGTTGTCCTGCTGGCCATCCCACAGTTGGTGTGGGAAGGGGCTACCCAAGTATATGGATACAGGGAAACGGGAACAAATGGGGCTTATCACTGCACGATCTACCAAGGTGTGGAATTTGTCCATAGGTGCTATTTAGTCATTCTGATTCAACCGTAGGCTAGCAACAAGAGGTGATGTAATCAGGCTGTGAAAGCTATAGTTTTCAAAGCGATAGTTTTCAGACCCTGGGTTTCCCCGAAATCCTTAACAATCATTTGAAGCCTCTTTCAACTTTGTAGTTTTTGAAGCCTTGAGCTATAAAAGTAGCCTTTAATCCTCACTCAGTAAATATCCCAAATTGATCTTCATCAAGGACTCCACTGATGGTAGAAGCGGGATCACAATGGCTACGGCCATCGATGGAGAGCTCCTATGGCCGGGCTGTACCCCCTCTCAGGGAGTCTGACACTCTATGTCTGCTCTCACACGGTTGTACAAGTGAGGAAGCAGTCTCACAGGGCCTCGCTATGTTGCCTGAGGTAGGTCGGGGACTAGGTTTTGAACACAGTTCTTTCTGACTCCACAGCTACGGTCTTAATCCTAACGAGTTGGTAATGTTTATTTTTTCAGCATGAAGACTTTGAGTATTTTATGTCATCCTGTGAAAAACTGGGAACCATGGTGAAACATGAATTGTTTTTCCTTTTCTACTCTTTCCCTACCCTACCACCTGCACTAGTTTGACCAAATAACCAGGTTTAATCTGGAGATAATAAATAGCTCAGAATAGTAACTTTACTGCTGGTTCCAGATGTAAGTTTTAAATATTTTGAAAGAACTGATCTTTCTGTGATCTATCCATGACTCTTCTGAGCTTCCAAAATAAAATTCAGAATCCTGAGATATTCTGGAACATATATTTAAGATTTCATTAGAAAAGAACATTTATTTTAAAAATGAAGTGTGCTTCCCTCGTGCCCCATCCTCATGTGTGCTTTCTAGCACATAGGAAATTGCTACATCTTCGTATGCACCAGGACGTTGTACTTTGCATGGGTGGGCGCCAACATACAAGGTTATTGAACAGTAAGCGCGTGTCCTTTCTCTCTGGTTCTCCAGCACCTAGCCCTGGAACGGGAACGTTCCGGTTTGTTACATGATTTTATAATCTATGCCTAGGAAAAAATTCTTTTTCTCTTTTCTTCTCTCCTCCTTTTGGTTTGTTTGTCCTCCTTTTAGTTCTTTCCCCTTTGTAAATCATTTTTCCTCCTCTTTCAGTCGGTCTTAGTTCTTCGGCTGTCCTCAGCTTACCATTTTTCCCACCATCTCATTAGTAATTTTTATATTCATTACATGTTGACATGATAGTATCTTGGATATGTTACTAAATTTATTAAATATATTAAATAAATATATTACTATAATTGATTTCACCTGTTTATTTTTACTTTTTTCATGCGACTACTGGAAAATTTAAAATTACATATGTTGATTGCTCTAGAGCAGGGGTGTCCAAACTTTTTTCAACGTTTTTCACCAAGGGCCATATGCGGTAAAATACACAAACAGCCGGGCCACTCACTCGAGGTGAAGTACGTATTGCCTCACCTGGTTTATTTAAGTAAACTAAATATATTTTTGGAATTTGCTGCGAGCCAATAAAAAATGGATTGCGGGCCGCAGTTGGCCCACGGGCCGCAGTTTGGGCACCTCTGCTCTAGAGGGTCTATATCCAGGTTAATTCCTTAATGCAAGTTCATAAAAACAGTTCTTTCTTTTGTTTTTGTTTTAATTTCATGGATCTATTGGACTAAATACCCGACAGATGAGCACCCCCCAACCCCCCAGCATAGTGCTGCCTGTCCCTCCTCCTGCAGCACCAAAAATTCAGGAGAACAAATGGGAAGAATTGATCTTGCTTCTAACGATGCACATAGATTTTCCTCCGCTGTCATAAGTATGCCTGGAACAAAGTACAATTGACTCTTAAATTATTTTCACTAATAAAACAGAGGCAGCAGATGACTAATGTAAATTGGAGGATACACTATTTTCTTTGGAATGTTTTGGTGCTTGCATTTCGGAACAGGTGTGGCCACTGTTGAAAGAAACAGTGGAGTCATACTCAGCATGAACGTATGAGGATCTGGAAAAGTGCTCAGAATCCCATGCCTTCACTATAATGGATGTAGGATCTATCATACTGTTCTCTGATGAAAAATCTGACACATAAATAAATGTGGTGTATTTGCTTTTTCTTTCCGGTTTAAGGAAGAAATAATATTTTGGCTTAGGAACTCTTCTCCTGAACTATGACATAAAGGATAGGGATAATTGTGTCATAAATAGCCTCACAATGTCCTCTTTTGGCTTTAAGAATTCCAGAGTAGGTTTGCCTTGGATCACTGAGAATTAGTTATAGTAATACCGTAAGAGGTCAGCCATCTTTGATAACTGCCAACTTCTTTCCTTTTGGCATGGAGTGGGAAAGGCCCACCTCCAGTGACTTTGGGGTGGGGTGTTGGTAAGCGCACACCAGCTACCATCCCACGAGGGTGGAGCAAGCGCTTGCTCCAGCTGCCTGACGTTGGGCAGTGGGGGTGGAATCCCAGATTAGCAGCTAGCAGTTTTTGTAAACAACCAGAAGGGGGATTGTGCTGGTGGTTACCAGCTCATGCCAAGGAAAAGGAACCCCTTTGCCACTTTGGTTATGCATGCCACAGGTGCACAGTGCTTTGTCAGGGCATGGTCCTGTCCATGTGTCTGCAGTAGTGAGTTGAGTGAGCTCCTGGAGCTCAGACCTGCGATTTGGCAATTGAGCAGAATCAATCTCTGAAAGTCCAAACTGACATGACATTTTAAATTAGGAAAACAAAACAGCTCTGAAAATATGTATAGTTAAATGATTAATATGGAAGACATGTCATAGAAAGGTTAGAAGGGGTATGGAATAATCCAGTGTTGATTCAGAGAGAAGCCTTGGACAAGTCATTGAATTTCCCTGTTTACCCATCTGTTAAAAAAAAGGGGGGGGGGAATGACATCTCCCAGAGATGTTTGGAGATTTGATTGATGTTTATAACATGGTTTGATATATTTCATAAAGTGTCCAAGAAGAGCCAAATATGTCATCGGAACTTAAATGTCTAAAACAAACAAGCCTGAACCATCTTGAGTAGATATTAAGCAGTTCTGTGTCTTTGATATAAGTTGTCCTTAGTAAGGGAGTTTACGTTTTTTAAAGAAAGTTCCTTGTTACTTGTAATTTTCTGTTGAATATCAGCTGTATACTTGGCGTCTTTCGCTGTCAGCTTTAGCTTCCCCATGCTTTATAGATAGTCAGTAACCTATAGAGGAGAATTTGCTAGTTCCAGCCAGCCAGGCGGTTAAATACACTTCAAAATGCTTCTTGCCAAGGACCATGCCTTTTGCAAATATTTGAGATGTTTGTTCTCAGTTGTAATTTATTAGTGAACCTGTGTCCTCATAGCAACTCCTTGGGAGGTGCAGAAGACGAAGCCAGAAAGCAGTAAATGAAATTAATTCATTAGATAGCAAGGGAAAAAAGGTCTCATTCAAGGCGACTGGTTGATAGACTTACGGGTACGTGTATTTGATGCCTGTGTAATTTTACACAGTACCACATCCAGTCATACTGTTTAAATAAGGACAGAATGCCCTTTTAATTTGGCTTTTCCTTGTGAAGAGCATACAGCACTGCCACCTTGTTGCCAAAGTTTTGTCTGATTTGAATGTGCTTAAAAATGCAAGTGAATGCCTGTTGTGAAAAAAGAGCTTACTCTTTCTCTTTGTCAGTCCTTGCGAAAACAACTTAAAAGAAGTTAGTATTATTGGACTGAATTCAGTAATTAGCATAATCATGATGCTGTGTATTGTTCACCCGGGCACGCCCCTCGTCCACATTTCCCATTAAGAGGACACCAAAGTTGTCCTAGTGAATAAATCCCCAGCACATATGATGCGAATCCGCGAGTTCCTGCCTGCCGGGCTGCTGCTGGTGCAGTTAATTTTAGCCAGGGTTTGTTCTGTGAGTTGTAAAACTGTTTACCCAACTAGAAGTTAGTAAACTGAAATGTCACTTCTCGTCCTAATGTGATAGGGTATCTATTTTAGACTTCAGATTGTGTTCACGATCGGGAGAGCAGTATTCTGAAGAACTGCGGCTCAGATTTCCTTTGAAAGTGCTTGTGAGTACTGGGTGCATTTTTAAGATTACTCTTTGTTCTTTCCTCTGTAAATCTTCTTAACGTTACTATCATAGGCATTTTTTAATCTCTTTGGAAAACTGGCAACTTTGGGTTGTGAACTTTAGAGGATTCTAAGAATGGTGGCCAAAGGACTTTTTTTTTTTTTTTTAATGTATCCTACTGCAAGAAACCTGCCTTATTCAGTTTTCCCAAGAGAAAGTATTTGATTCTTACTGTTTTTATCTCTGCAAAGCAATCTGTAAATTATTACTTATTTTATCTGTCAAAATACTCGGTTGATGGAAATGGCTGTGTCACTGAGCTTTATTTTCTATGGTAACCAAACTCTTACAAAAAATAAAAGTTAAAAGTGGATTCCTGTTCTATTATTATACTTACCCTGAACTACAAGCTTCTCCAGAAATAATGGGAGTGTCAAATGTAATTTTGTAAAATGTATAGATGGACTATTTTAAATTTTTTTTTAAGGAGCATTTTGTGCTTAAAAATAGACCCATATACTCCTAAGGAGAAGCACTTAAAAAAACCAAATACTTTTAGGAGGAAGTCTTTAGAAAATAATGGAAAGCATCCTCTGGTAGATTTGAGTTATCAAAATTAACCAAAAGCCATGAAATTCTCTAATTTTAACTGCTCTTAATTTGACAAGTGATTGCCAACTTAAATTTGGACTGAAGGAAACTAAAGATTTTAATATGGAATATTTTTAATTAAATCTGAATCACCTTACTTAGTTTGAAATGTGTTTTAATTGAGTACTGACTTCATGCCAAACAACTTGCTTATAACACAGAACCAGGCAGAAATTTCTTTATCAATTAACACATAAATCATATCCCCTCTAGGAATATTGATTTCAATGAAACAATTTTAATAGGTGGTGTAGTAGCTGCTTACCAGGCTTTCCTGTCTCTTGTCATGTCTGTGAGCAAGGACCAAGGCATGCTTTCAAATGCTATTTTCCCATTTTGAAAGCTTTTTTTCCCATTTTGAAAGCTTTTTTTCCCCCATTTTGAAAGCTTTTTTTCCCCATTTTTTCCCCCATTTTAAAGCTTTATTTAAAGACTTCTTTGTTATTATGTATTGTCTGATTTTAAATCCAAATGACCTAAGGTGTCAACAATGAAAGGAAATGTTTCAGTGGTACATTTAGTAGGAAAAGAATGTAAGAAAGGAAAATAGGTTATTTTTGGAAAGAAACTTTTTTTAAAACTTAAGTTTTTTATTGAGCAGAAGAGAAATTTGCAGTCCAGCTTAATTGTAATTATAACAGAACAGTCTGTAATGTCATCTTCAGCAGTAAAATATACTTTGGTCCAGTATATGCTTCATAACACATACTTTTATCCTAAGAAAGTAACCATTCTTACTGTTAACTGTTAATAGGACGCCACCAGAATCTCAGTGGAGTGTTTTTAAAGGCATATTGTTAATTTAACAGAAAGAAATATCCATCGGTGTTTTTCCTACTAGGAAGCGTGTATTCTTTTAGGAGTTGCTAGAAAGTTTCATAAACACTTTGAGTGTTTATTTTAATGATTTACGTGCTGTGAGAGAGTGATACAGGTGAATAAAAGAGATGGTTTTTATTATGTAAGTGTGTCGGAATTTCTCATGTTTGCTTGTGCTGTGATTCTTTTCGCTACTTCTTATCCTGTGTGCCTGACGAAGTGATACTGTTTATGGTTCCCTCCTGAGTAGAGGCTCTGCCGACTAGTTATGACCTTGGCCGTGACAGATCGCAATGAGCTCAACTCAGAGTCACAAAGGAGGGGGGGTCCAGATGCCAAGAAACACGGGCAGCTTTGTAGCCTGTAGAAATGTCCAGGATCCCATGGTTTCAAGCATGTGCTGTGCACGCCTGCACACTCCATCACCATCCTCTTCACTGCCGTTCACTTTGTGCGTTATCTGTCCTCCAGTCCTGTTTAAGCTGCTTTCACTGGTGGCCTGCCCTCTCCTCCTAGTCCTCTATCTCTTAAAATAGTCACAGACTCAGAGGCTCTGACAGAGTAGCTCCTGACTGCAGTCAATTTATTTTACGGTTACTTTATTCCTAGAGACTAGCCTTCTTCTCTGAAGCTTTGAGGGATTTTTCAGGGAAGCAAAAGGTCCTCTTCATCCACATGAGGTTTTTAGTAGGTAACTTGTCTGTGTAGCTTTATGGGAAATTACGTTATCTAACAGGTTGCCTTTTGGTTTAGAGCCGAATGTGAGTGCTCAGTGATCACATCTGTAGAATGTTCTCTTTCAAAAGGAAATTTTGTAGGAATAGGCTTTGTTATATTGAGTTTCAACTGTTGTATCTAAAATGAAAAGAGCAGTGAGCGGAGGGATGCTTTCAGCGTTGCCTGTCTTTTATACACAAGCAAATGGTATTAGGATCTGCCTGACGTCTGGAATGCTGATTTCTCCTGAAAATACTGGGACTGTTGTTACTGTTTAGCATGTATTAAACACCCCCAGAGCACATACAATGCACAAAGAAAGCATAGTTCCTACTCTCAAAGAACTCACGTGCTAAAATTAGACAGTACACAGAGGCTGGGCCCTTGACAAGCACACTGAACACACTGGCAGAAAAAAGCATATGGAAATGAAGAAAAGGAAAACAACAGGGTGTGAGGGTCAAGGGCAGCTTGCGGGTTAGCTTTCAGTTCATCGGGGCTTTTGCCCAGTAGGATTAGGACAGGCAGCAGTGCCACCTGGGGCGCCGCTACCCTGTCTTCCAGCGGCTGGGGCAGTGATGGAGATGAGTGAGAAGACCAACCCAAGGAGCCTTATCCACAACTGCCATTCTCTGCTCCAGTGCCCCCACAAAGGGAAGCAGATTCAGTAGTTTTATCTATACCTGGAACTTATTATTATATGGAGGAAGTATACTTGATATCTTGTAAAGTCCAATAAATGGAAGAAGCATCTTGCACCATACAATGATATTTGGATAGAAATTTGAATTTGGGTTCCAGATTTCCCCTCCCTTCCTGAACGGATAATGCAGTTGAACAAGTCATTTGACCCTGCACTGGTTTAGGATGTTGAGTCAACTGTTAAATTAGGGAAGTGCGTTGAGCATGTCAGAAGAAAGGCATTACGAAGATCAAGCATTACTGCAGCTCATAAAGGAGTCAGAAAAACATGAATCAGAAGAGAGCTAGTAAGGCAAGCCTGGGTATTGGAGATTAAGAAACGGGTACAGTGTGTGAATCTGTGAGTCATTTCCCCTTTCCCTCAGCCTCAGCCAGTCTCTGACTAAGGATCTGGGTCTAGTTCATGTCTCCACAACTAAAGAGACTGGGAAAGGGCTCAACAAAGAACCTCAAAAAATGATTAAAGGGTTGAAAAACGATACCTATAATAAGATGTTAGGGAACTGCTATTATTTAGCTTGAAGGGAAAAAAAATTGGCAGGGGGACTCTTGAATTGTTCTTCAAGTATATGTAAGCCTCAGTACCAAGAAATAATGACCAACTGGTATCCATTTCCATTGAGAAAATAAGGGTTCAGTCCATTAAGGGTTCGGTTAGAACCGTGGTCCTCAGTGCATTCCTGTTACCCCAGCATCAGCACCACCTGGGAACGTGAGAGAAATTGCATCACCTACTGATTTAGAAACTGTGGGGGTGGGGCCCAGTGATCGGTGTTTTAACAAGCCCCCCAAGTGATTAAAGTTTGAGGACTACTAAATGAGATATAAAGACGGTATTACAAAATGAAGATATTGGATACTGGAAAATATAAACTTTTTTCCCAAAGTCATCTAAAAATGATCTTATATTTGTTTGCAGTGTTTTCAGTATTCTCTCTGAAGTCAGGACATAGATGACCTCTCAAAGTCCTTTCTAGCCCTGACTTTGCTCTGGATTTCCTCTGTCACTTAGAGAAGATTAATATTCAACCAGAAAAATTTTGCAATTAACTTTTCTGAACTCAGTAAAGATAGTACCCATTTCAAATGAGGATCAAATGAGATAATGTAATAGTAGTGATGTAATGTTATCAGATGTATCCTACTTTATCACAGTGTTATTAAATAGAGTCCCTCCTTTCCATGTGACTTTTTCACAGCCACGTGAAGGGAAATTTGGGTTGAGGTCAAAATGAGGAGCCCCTTGATGTTAGCCTGTGGTCATTTCAAGTCACTGACCGCTGGCTGGGTTGGTCAGTGTCTTCACAAAGCCCATTTCAGAAGAGAGGTGGCTGTAGGGAAATTTGCCTCTACCCTATTTTCTCAACTCGGCCACTTCCATAGGAGAAGTTGGTGGGTGAGCTGTTTTACCACCTGCAGGAATGCCATTCCTCATCCCTGCCGTGGAGAATTCCGTCAGGTATCCTGGAAGCAGGAGCAAAGTGGGAGGACCTAAAAAGAATGAAAGTGCAGGATAATGCATTATCAGCTTGGTGGGTCTCCAAGTAGCGATGGAGGCTAGGGACCTATTTGATCTTGACATTTTTGTCTCTGCAGGAAGCAGCCAGTGGTACGCATTAGTAGGCACTTAATACAAATACTGCAGTTGAAATGTCCAAGGCCACAGGTCCTCTGCCCTCTCCCGTGTAATTAATTATCTAGAGTCTGGCAGTTGGCAGTTCTTACTCTTCCCAGCCAACACAGTTACTCCCAAGAGTCCCTCTATTTGTTCCCACTCAATCCCCGCCACTTTTTTGCTCCTGATATAAATGCATCTTAATTTAGTTATATCTTTGCGCTTTGTATGTTTTTTATTGTGCTTTTGCTGGACAGAATTGTCCCATTAAAAACACAAACTACTGAGAGTGTGTCTATTTGTTACACTTTGTATAGCAATTAGTACAATAAAAGCTCTTTGTGATCATAATGAAGAAAAGGTTCTCTGAGGACATGTCTTGCCAGTGCTGCTTAAAAAGTGTCATACAAGTGGCACACTGCTCTATCTTGGCCAGGGCCTGTGGCCCTAATATTTTAGCCAAAGAATGGGACAGGTAGAATCCTTGGCTTTTATAGCTGTAGTTAATTACCCATTTGCAGAATATTAAAAATTCCTTGAAGTGAGAAAAGACAAGTGAGGGCAGTCTGGCTCAAACTCTAGTTTGCCTTGTAACAGGAGACAGAGGGATTAAAGTGACAAGTGTGTATACTGATGTTGTTACATAATCTTGGGACCTCGTTAGATTTGAAAAAACTGACCTTTCCGACATTAAGCGACACACTTATTTTCTATGTCTGTGTCTATTTACAGAGGGTGTGAGGTCCAGTGAACAGGGTGGTTGCACGCTGATAAAACAGATATGTCTCACTAATCTGGAGGGCAGAGGTAGCTGATTTTTAACACCCTAAACCAGTCTCTGAATGTAAAATACTTTCTTAAAAACATGGGAACTATTAATAACTATATATCCAAGTAGGGAAAATTCCAAATGGTTGGTTGATTTGGTTCCTGATAGCAGACAAAGCCTATTTACGTTTCTATATAGAGAAATTACTGAATATTTATTCTTTTTTTGTATTTAGCCCTGGCAAAAGTAATTTTGTTTCTAAAATCAATCATATCTAGTCCACATATGTGTCATTAAAAAACGGGAGTGGTTAAGTGGTTTGGGATGAATTTTGTCTCATTATAGTTGTTCAGTCAAAAAAATTAGAAGAGAGAAGGGAGAAAAAACCTCCTTTGCTTATTATTAGGTTACACAAGAATCACTGACCTAATAATTCAATAAAATATCCTAGAAACAACCTAACAAGAAACTAGTTAAATAATTTATGGTGTTGCCATATAATGCCACACTACGTAGCCACTTTAAATGATGATGTTAGATCTATTTTGAGTAAAATGAGCAGGTTGCAAAATACATGTTTATGACTCCATTCTTTTTTAATGAAAGGCATTTTTAATGGCTTGATGGCTTTCATTTCTTTTTTACAAGGTGTCACTCATAATGTACATGAAAAAAGAATGCTGTGAACCAAATGTAAGCAATAGTTAGTTAGCTCTAGCAGATGAGTTGACATGTGATGTTTTTCCCCCTTCTTTTTGGGTACCTAGTTTAGATTTTTTTTCTTCAATGAGCGTATATTACTTATGTAATAATAAAAAACTTTCATTTCAAAAACCAACAATTGTAATTCATTTTTGTTTTGACTTTTACATTTTATTTAATTTGGCAGTGGCCTCTCAGTGGTTGCCGTGAGTAATGCCTACCCCAACAGGAAAAACTAGCACACCACAATGTTGCACATAAACTATGGTTCCATCACCGTGGTAGGCCTTGTTTTACTCTCTACTTTTCTGTATTTACCAAAATTTTTATATGCATGCATATTATTTTTGTAATGGAAAAATTTGACTTATTTTTAAGGCGGAGACTTGAGGTCTAGGCTCTTGGAAAGGGGTCCACACAAACTGATGTGTAGCAGTTACAGATAATGGATAATTCTTTTAATTCTGCAGGGTGAAAAATATTCAGCAAGGGTCTGATTTCACTGCTTACTGCTCTGGATGTTCAATGAACTCTAATATGATCTCGTATTGGCCAGGAGAGCAAAGGAAGGGAACTGGGGAATCCAGCATATTAAGTTATTAAAATAATACTTCTGGTGTTAGGATTATCCATTTAAATTTTGTAAGGGCCTGTAATTCCAGATCTTAGATATAAAGTAGTAAATGGTGGAACCATATGCCATAGACCTCAGATAATTTGAGTGACATAATGAGGGATGATGGAAAGAACTAATCCCTTGGCTAGTGTTTCCAAAGCACTTATTTTTGTAGTATCAAAGTGTATCTCACCAGTGTTTACTAAAAGTGATAGCACTTTAACAGAGTACTGGTTCCCTCTATTATTTCTGCCAAATGCTGCTAGGATGTCCCTGTGGCCTTAATCAGAAGGTTATTTTCAGTAACTGTTTTAGTTCTGGTGGCAGTTGATTTAAGTAAATCTTGAGCAAAAACTGTAGGCCTCCCTTTCAATCCACTTTGTGTGGTGACGCGTGAGAATAAGTACTTTGATGGTTATTTAAAGGGCCTTTCTTTGAAGTATGTTCCTAAGCCTGGTCCTAAATGAGTGGAATCTGTCACCAGGTTTACCTGGGGACAGAGGTTTAGATTGAGACCCACTTTCAGCAGGACTGATAAACTTAATTTAAAGCCAAAGTGCCTTGAGAAATCAAAAGGCATCTAGTGTCATGTGCTACCTTATTTTGGCCTAGCCTTTGGTTCAGAACCTTTGTTACTCATAGAAAAGTGTTTCCTGGAATACATGGAACTAAGAAAGCTGGTTTTTCAAGTTTCCTTCTCACCATTTTTCATCCTAACAAGAAGTACTTGTCTTTTTATCCTCTCCTTTCTTTTTTTTATCATCTTATCTCTTTCTCCTGCAATTATATCATAGGAATCATCAGGTAATTCCTCTCAGCACTGTTGTTTCCTAGAGGAAGTAAAGAATCATCTTTGCTTCCTGGGTTTATGTTCATTTTCTCTGAGTTGGTGAGGCGAACCAAAAACTGTAGGTGAACCATTTAACATAAACAGTCAGATACTCAATGGGTAGTGAGAGTACTGTTCCACTGAGAATTGTGGAAGCCACAGCATGTCCTCGCTGCCAAGCGATTTCAGCTTAGGTGAGTCACAAAGCTCTCCTGCACACCGTCTGGGCACAGATGTATGAAGTACCGCATGCCACATCAAGAGGGAATAAAGGGGTGGTTCCAGTCTGATGAATAGACTGTTTTGCGAGTGGAGAAAGAGTGAAGAAAAAGAACATCTTTTTAAAAGGGATAGAGAGCAGATAAAATTATGTCCTGCGACTATACACTAAGTTAGAAAAGGTAGGAAAACTTGTGGCTATCAAGGGAAAGGGTGGCTTTTGTAAGAGCAAGAGGACCATGAATCTCAGCGTAAGACGTGGACTGAGTGTATTTTCTTCCTTTTTTGTTTTTGTTTGCTCATTCATTTCTTTTGTTTTGTTTTTGCCTTTGCTTTGAAAAGTAAGAGGATATGAAGGTAGTCAACATAGTAAGGTGGTTGGGAGTTATGAATGAGCTCATCTATTTATAAAGGTTTTAAAAAAGAAAGAGTGATTTCTTTAGACTTGACTTGAAATTAAAGTGGTGGCTGGAGCAAGAAGAGAGAATTGCTGTGATATCCTGTCACGTTCTGCCTCAGCCTACTGTGCAGAGTAGAGTAGATGGTAGAGCATCTTTCTGTCAGGCCTGATTTTTGCCATCTCTACTTTTGTTTACTTGTTTTGTTTTTTCCCTTCATCTTTAAGTCACAGTGTCTGAAGGCTCTGTGAGACTTGTCAGTAACAGATAAATCCAGAATGTTTACTTGAAGAATTTAGACTTAAAGCGTAATCCAGAAGAAACTTCTTTTGATCAGGTATGGGCATTCTTTGGAGGTACTGTGGGTTCAGGTCCAGACCACTCCACTAAAGCGAGTATCACAATAGAGTCACAAGAATTTTTTGGTTTCCCAGTCCACATAAAAGTTATATTTACACTATACTGTAGTCTATTAATGTGCAATAGCATTATGTCTAGAAAAACAATGTGCATGCCATAATTAAAAATACTGTATTGCTAAAAACTGCTAACCATCCTCTGAGCCTTCAGTGAGTCAGTCTTTTTGCTGATGAAGCATCTTGCCTCAACGTTGATGGCTGCTGACTGATTAGTGTGGTAGTTGCTGAAGGTTGAGTGGCTGTGGCAATTTCTTAAAATGATTGGCTCTTCCTTTCATGAACTATTTCTTTGTAAGCTGCAGTGCTATTTGATAACATTTTACCCACAGTAGAACGTCTTTCAAAATTGGAGTCAATCCTCATAAACCCTGCTACTGCTTTATCAACTAAGTTTATGTAATATTCTAAATACTTCGTTGTCATTTCAACAGTCATCACAGCATCTTCACCGGGAGTAAATTCCATCTCAAGAAACTTTCTTTGTTCATCCATAAGAAGCAACTCCTCACATGTTAGTTTTATCACAAGATTGCAGCAATTCAATCACATCTTCAGGCTCCACTTCTAGTTGTAGTTCTCTTGCTATTTCCACCACATCTGCCGTTACTTCCTCAAAGTAACTTGAACCCCTCAAAGTCATCCATGAGCGTTGGAATCAACTTCTCCAAATTCCTGTTAATGTTAATATTTGGAACTCTTCACATGAATCACACGTGTTCTTAATGGCATCTAGAATGGAAAACTTTCCAGAAGGTTTTCTATTTGCTTTGCCCACATCCACCAGAGGAATCATTATCTATGGCAGCTACAGCCTTACAAAATGTATTTCCTAAGTAATAAGATTTGAAAGTTGAAATTACTCCTTGATCCCCAGGCTGCAGAATGGATGTTGTGTTAGCAGGCATGAAAACAACATTAATCTTGTCAGGCATCTCCATCAGAACTCTTGGGTGCATTGTCAATGAGCATTAATAGTTTGAAAGGAATCTTTTTTTTTCTGAACAGTAAGTAGGTCTCAACAGTGGGCTTAAAATAGTCAGTAAACCATACTGTAAACAGATGTGCCATCATCCAGGCTTTGTTGTTTATAGAGCACAAGCAGAGTAAATTTAGCATAATTCTTAAGGGTCCTCTGATTTTCAGAATGGTAAATGAGCACTGGCTTCAACTTAACGTCACCAGCTGCATTAGCCCCTAACAAGAGAGTCAGCCTGTCCTTTGAAGCTTTGAAGTCAGATGTTGACTTCTCCTCTCCAACTCTGAAAGTCCTACATGGCATCTTCTTCCAATATAAGGATGTTTCGTTTTCATTGAAAATCTGTTGTTTAGTGTAGCGACCTTCATTAATTATCTTAACTAGATCTTTGGATAACTTGCTGCATCTTCTATATTAGCACTTATTGCTTCACCTCGCACGTTTATGTATGGAAATGGCTTCTTTTCTTAAACCTCATGGACCAACCTCTGCTAGCTTCAGACTTTTCTGCAGCTTTCTCACCATCTCTCAGTCTTCATAGGATTGAAGAGAGTTAGGGCCTTGCTGCAGATTAGGTTTGGGTTTAAGGGAATGTTGTGGCTGGTTTGACTTATCCATCCAGACCACTAAAACTTCCTCCATATCAGTAATAAGGCTCTTTTTCTTTCTTATCATTTAAAGTACAACTTTTAATTTCCTTCAAAACCTTTTTTCCCCCCTATTCACAGCTTGGCTGTTTGGTGTAAGAGCCCTAGTTTTCAGCCTATCTTTCAAGATGCTTTTAAGTATTAGAATGGTACTCATTTTTAAAGTTTAATCTTTATTGTGTCCTAAGAGGAAATGACCCTCAGTAGGCAAGAGTATAAGAAAAATTTTGTTTTCTGTCTCCAGATTAAATATTAAGTAGTGAACTTCTAAGAACTCAGTGATCAAATTGGATCCAGATATGTAAGAGCAATACAGGTGTAAAAGTATCTTTTTTAAAAGGCAAATCCTGCTCACTTAAAAAAAGTTTTTGTACAGTAAAATTCACTTTTTCTGGTGTGCAGCTCTATGAGTTTTACATATGCCCAGGGTTTTATTGCTACAAATGCAGACAGGACACATAATAATTCCAACTTCTAGAAGATTACCCTTGTGCTGCCTCTTTCTATTTAGACCTTTCCTCCAGCCCTTACTCCCTGAGCTGTGAGAGTAGTCTCTATCCCTGCACACATTTCATGGTAAAGGGTGAAAATTTAACTAACTAAAGGGGCTTAAGCACAACCTTTGACTATTAAGGGCCTTATGCTGTCTCATGGGTAACCCCTAGTAAGCCAGACTAAACTGTAAATACATGGGGAAAAAGATCTGAGCAAGGACATTAAGAGCTACACACTTCAGAGAAAGGAGATTTCACAGTATTAGTTCAGCCAAATAAACAAAATAACAACAGATCTGGAGGGGAGTATCAGTAACAGAGTTGCTACAATATATCTAAAATGTCCAGTTTTCAATAAAAAATTTTTGAGACATGTAAAGAAATTGGAAAGTGTGACACATATATAGGAGAAATAAAGCAGACAATAGAGACTGCTTTTGAGGGGCCCCATATATTAAACTTAGCAGAGAGACTTCTGAGGAGCTATTATAAATATGTTCAAAGACTAAAAGAAACCATTATTAAAGAATTAAAAGAAGATGTGGTGGCAATGACTCATCAAATAGAGTCTAGTTTTAAAGAGGTAGAAATGATAAAAAAAAGAAAAAGAAAAAAACAAATACAGATATGACACCAAAAGCAAAAGCAACAAAAGTTAAAATATAGAAAGTGGATTACATCAAAATTAAAAGCTTTTATATATCAAAGGACACAATAGAATGAAAAGACGCCTACAAAATGGGAAGAAATATTTGCAAATCATATATCTGATAAAGTGTTTGTATTCAGAACATACATTATCCAGAATATACATAGAAAGAACTCTTACAATTTAACATCAAGGAAACAAACAACCTGATTAAAAAATGGTCAAAGGACTTGAATGGACATTTCTCCAAAGAAGATATACAAATGGCCAACAAGCACATGAAAAAATGCTCACCATTACTAATTATTAGGGAAATGCAGATCGAAACCACAGTACGATATCACCTGCCTCCCATTAGGATGGCTACTATTAAAAAACAAAACAGAAAATAACAAATGTTGGCAAGGATGTGGAGAACCTGGAACCTTTGTGCACTCTTGCTCGGAATGTAAAATGGTGCACTCACTATGCAAAACAGTATGGCAGTTCCTCAAAAAATTAACAACAGAATTACCATATGACCCAGAAACCCCACTTCTGGGTATATACCCAAAAGAATTGAAAACAAGCATTCAAAGACATATTTGTACACCCATTTTAATAGCATTATTCACAATAGCCAAAAAGTGGAAGCAACCTAAATATTCATCGACAGATGAATGGATCAACAAAATGTGATCTATTATTCAGCCTAAAAAAGGAAGGAAATTTTGACTCATGCTACAATATGGATGAAATTTGATAATATTATGTTAAGTTGATATAAGATAGTCACAAAAAGACAAATACTGTATGATTTTACTCATATGATGTACTTAGGAGAGTTAAATTCATAGAGACAGAAAGTAGAATGTGGTTGCCAGGGGTTGGGGTGAGGTGGGGTTGGGACATGATTGTTTAATGGGTACAGAGTTTCAGTTTCATAAGATGCAAAGAGTTCTATAGATGGATGGTGATGATGTTTGCACAATGCAAATGTATTTAATGCCACTGAACTTTATACTTAAATGGTTAAATGGTAAAATTTTGTGTTTATTTTATCACAATTACATTTTTTTTTTCTAAAAAAAGAACTTCTGGAGTTCAATAGTACAAGAACCAAAACTGAAAACTCACTACAGGGACTTAAGTAGACTTGAGTTGTCAGAAGAAAGAATCAGCAAAATTGGAGATAGAGCATTAGAGATTGTGCAGTCTGAAGAGCAGATAGAATAAAGAATGAGGAAGCATTTGAGATCTTGCTCCCCAGCATATGTCATATTTGGCTTAAATAAACTTTTATAAAATATTCAAAAAAAAAAGGAAGAAGAAAGAATAAAGAATGAAGGAAAATGAACAGAACCTCAGAAAAATATAGGCCACCATTAAGAATACCATTAGCGGAAGAGAGAGAGAAAAGGACAGGAAAATATTCAAAGTAGTGGCTGACAACTTCCCAAATGTGATGAAAAACACTAATGTATACATCCCAAACACTTAATAAACTCCAATTAGGATAAACACAAAGATTCACACCCAGACATATAGTAGAAAATTTGAAAGAGGAAATCTGGAAAGCAGCAAGAGAGAAGTGACTGGCCACGTATAAGAGAACACCAGTACGATTAACAGCTGACTTCTCATCAGAAACAGTGGAGGCCAGAAGGCAGTGTGAAGACAAATTAAAGTATTGAAAGAATCCTATATCCTGACAAAGCTGTTTTTCAAAAGTGAAAGCAACATAAAAACATTCTCAAGAAAATTAAAACAGAGAATCCATTGCTAGCAGATGTGCCTTATAAGAAATACTAAAGGAAATTCATTAAGCTAAGATGAAGTGACACTAGACAGTAATTTGACTATACATACACGCAAGGTTTCCAGTAACAGTTATTAAGTAGATCATGATAAAAGACAGTATAATTACATCTTTCTTTTTCTTCTCTTAACTGATTTCAAACATCACTAAAGAGCAGCTTATGTCTTGTTGCTTTCTAGTTATTATAAGAAAGCTCTTTATGTCACATCAAAGCACCCTCCCTAGCTCTAAGTTTTTAAAGGAAAAATGGGCAAAGGGAGCTAGTGAATTGCCCAAGAAAATTTATCATGCATAAAGAATTAAATGCCAGGAGCACTCTCAGAATTAGGAAATCATTCTCAAAGAAATCATATAAACTGTCTCTCTTTTTTTTCCCTTCTACTTTGGTCCTTTCAAGGTGATATCAAGTAAATGGTTATAGTTTCTTAATTTAGTAAAACGATTTTAATTACAGTAATCTCAGTAGGAAGATATGAAGAACTGCTAAATTTTCACCTGACTTACCAATCAATCAGATAAACAATTTTGTGGACTTCTTGCCTAGTTTAGACTGTTTACACTGCTAATTTGGCAAGTTACTGCTTGAATTGAATCAGGTTTGCAGTTTTGATGAAGAACTTCAGAAACTTGAACAGACTTTCCTACATTGCAAAAAGTAAAAGTCTAACTAAATCAATTTAATAATTATTTGTCCTCTCTTGCTTTTTCTGCTGCCTAAGAACTATTGCCTAAGAACCTCTGGAATGATAACACAAGAAATATGGTGCTGTAAGTTAAGCATGGAAAATAGTTAAGATAATAATCTTTATCCACTCTTCTATTTATATTAGTGTTCTATTAACAGAAAGAATATGTAGTAGTATAGGAATCAATGTTTTTGTAAGTATCATTCATATTTTTATTAAGCTTCCCCTCTATTTGGAACAAAATTAGCAAATAAAAATATGTAAGAACCAAGATATCTATTTACATACATAGTTCCATTTTAAACTGTGGCTGAAGGGAAAGTATTTCCCTAATATAGCTCTTGGAACCTAGCCAAACAATCCAACACTTCAGGGCACAGAAGTGGAGCAAGTCATCCTAGGTTTGCCATTTGATAGAAGTGATGTTAAGTGATTTGCTTGTGAAAACTATTCTATTTTTGCTTATGAGAGAAGAAAAAAATTACCTAGAATATCTGGGAAGGGCAATCCATCTATAGTGCATGCGGAAAGGGAAAATGTTTTATCAGCCATTTCTATCTTAGAATGGAATTAAATGTATAAATCTCAGCTGTTCTTGTCCCTTGCTTTCAAGCAATATTTTACCTAAAACAGTCCAGCAAGGTGGTCATAATCTATTTTTAAAATCTCTGTTGCAGGTAGTTCCACATTTCCAGTGGGAGCTCATTTCAGCATGCAACAACCCATTCAGTTACAGTTTTTTCCTCCTATCCAAGTGTAGTCTTACTCATTACAATGAAAGACTGTTTGCTATATCTTTAAATTAGATAAAGAGTGGTTAATATGATTTCCATATATTGGCTTTTTCATAGAATTACTGAATTATATATTTAAAATGGAAACAATAAATACAAACGTTCTTACTATGACCCATCATATAGTCATTAAGATTCCATTTTAACATCACCAAGGAAATGGCACTTTACACTCTCTGAGGACGTCTTTCAATTTTTAAAAAACATTTTTCACGTAGGACCTTCTAAGTCTTCTCTTTTTCAGGCCAAATCATCTCTTTTAACTTTATCTCATTTTAATTATTTTTTCTTTTTACTTCTTTATCCTTTAAAAAATATATTTGCTTAATAGATTTGTGTAATACCTCCAGAGAGAGCAGAAGGTTGTGTGGAAAACATCTAAATAAAACAAATGCTTTATGAGCCAAAAAGTATTTAAATGTCAGAATGACAAAAATGCAGGAGGGAGAGTGATTATAACAGGAATGAAGTCTGGAGATGAAAAATGGTTTTGAAGGGCTAAGCCCACAGGGTCTGCAGTGGAAACTTTAGATAGAGGACCAAAATAAGTTTGTTCATGTTCCATAAATTCACAAAGGCCGTTGATTGCACTTTCTCAAGGAAGGGTCAGAAATTTCCACCCCCTCTCCCCACAGAACAATCCTGTGGTTCATTGTACTAAGCTAAACTACCTCTTCATAGTCCTGCGGTCTCTGGCTGATGTAGAAAAATAGAGTTGAACAGGACTTGAAGATATCATCTGATCTTGAAAATTTCCAAGGATGAAGGCTCTGCAGCATTCTTAGTAATCTGTTTTCTTTATCACCCTTTCCTCTTTTTCTGTTGTCTCTGCCTCCCCATCCCCAGCTTAGGCCAGGACCCCAAGGAATCTCAACTCCCAAAATAGGAACCAGTATCATTAAGAAGACCTGATGAATGCCATCCAGGAGCGTCGCTTCCTACTGTCTCTACAGTGTTTTCATTTGAGTACCTTCTATGAAGTAACTAGATGCATTTTAGGGAATCATTATCTAATTTATACTTTCAGTTATTACAGTTACATTTTAAAAATTGGACTAGAGGACTCCTAAGTCCCTTCAAACTCTAATGTTTTATGATTCTCTAATTCTGTGAGCTAAAGTAGAAGTGAAAAGAAAATTATAGGTTGTTTCTTGTAAGCATTAACCTCAAATACTGTTTCAGTGAAAAAGGCCTGCAAAGTACTTGACTCCATCAGGACATTTTCGTATTCTTTGGGTAAACTTCAATCCTGATGGCCAACAACACTCAAGACAAGCATAAGGAAGATGAAGGAAGAATCCTAGAGGAAGAGCAAGTGTGACGGAAGATGGACCTTTAGAATCCTGCAAATGGGAGTGTACTAGAAGGCTCTATATCAGAAGAAAAGGGATATTCTTAAAAGTGAAAAACAAAGATAAGATAAATAAAGAGAATAGAAGGTGTATTTTGTGTCTTAAATTGTAGGCAGTGAGCTTGAAGAAAGAATTGTCTGACTATGTTAGGCTGAAAACAGACTCACGTGAAATTCATTTTGTTTTATTAGCAAAAACTAAGCATACTTTGGTGGTAGATTCCTAACTTTTTTTAAAAATGTACTTTCCTTTATAGTGTTTTGAAAGGTTTTTCTAATGATAAATGTGGCCATTGCTCATGGTAGAAAATTTTGGATAATATTTTAACAGTAAAGAATACCTAGAGAGAGCTGCTCAGTCTTGGGCATATTTCTTTAGTCTTATTGGCAGTGCATTCGTAAACATAGTTAAAATGACTATGATATATGACACATACCATTTTGTGTACTGATTTTTCATTTAACATTACTTTGTTTCAATGTCAGGAAAAACTCTGAAGTTACATCATTTTATTGACTACATAATATTTCATCTTCGCCAGGATTTCCTTAGCCTTTTTTCGGTCTGGGAACAGTTAGACAGTTTCCTGATCAAAACAAATGACACTGTAATAAACATCTTTGTACATCAGTATTTGTTCACCTTGCAAATTATTTGCTTATTTTCTTGAACTTCTGAGATTAATGTAACAAAGAAACCCATACCCTACCTGAGTACTCCTGTTCAAGAATAGTTCTGAGGTAGCCATGCCTCTGACCCAGCCTGGCAAGTTTATGAAAATAAATGCTGTCACTTAGAACTGTTTAAGTCGTTTCTAACTATTTCTGGGAGAAAACATTACAGAACTGATTTCAGACTTGGTATTGGAATTACAGACCAAGGTGACATTATTGCTTGCTTGTACTCTAATTTACTTGACCTCCTTGAAGCTTTTGGTATATGAAGTGTCCACAGTCCAGATTTAAAGTACCTTCAATCTGCAGGGGTGATTTTTAGCTGAAATGTTTACTATGTTTGCCCTAAACTTGAATGCTAATAAGTGAGTTTCCACCTTTTGGATCCTGTAGAAGTGATGTTGAAGACTTGTCTCCACAGGAAGGCCCGGCTTTCCTTTCCTCTGTAGAAGTACTAACTGCCTGCTTTCAAAAGAGGTCAGTGGTCTATCCCAGTAGCAAACCTTTTCTCTCTCATCTCTGACCTCAGAAGAGTTGTGTCCGAGTCCCTTTCTGTGGAACTTTCTACTTGTCGTGCTAAGTCAGCTACCTCCTCTAATTGATTTGTATTTGCTCTTTGCTTCTTGAGCCATTGTTTTAAACAAGGTGTGACAGCCTATCCCTAAGCTTTTGCCCTATTGATTGAACTGGTTGGTTTTACTGTGTCTGAGTAGGATGTTCTTTCTTTCACTGAGTAAGGGAGCTCCTCTTTGTCTTTTAAAAAAACTATTTAACTTATATAACTTATCCTTGGGGACTTAGGGGCATGGGGGACAAAGCTGGCAATACAGGAAAGGAAAAATATCAAAAGTGATCATTACATTTTCTGAGCAGTATTGTTTTCTTTTTTTCCCTTTAGCTTTACGAGGTATGGTTGACAAAATTGTAAAATATTTAAAGTGTACACCATGATGACTTGATATACATGTACATTGCAAAAGGATTCCTCCCATCTAGTTAATTAACAAATCTATCACTCACATATTTATATATACCACTGTTATTTTCTAATCAGTTTTACTGAGGTATGATTTATATACAATAAAGTTCTCCAATTGCAGGTGTACAGTTTCGTCACACATGCACAGTAGTGTAACCACCACCATAAGCAAGTATAGAACAAAAAGTTTCCTGTGTAGACATGTTTTCAATTCTCTTGGGTAAATGTACTTTGGAATGGGAGTGCTGGCTTGTGTGGTAGGCATATGCTTTATAAGAAACTGCCAAACTGTTTTCCGAAATGGTTTTACCATTTCATGTGATTTTTTGTTGTTGTTTTGTTTTAGCACCTTTTAGAGTTTCTTGTCTCTACCTTTTCACCTCCCTCCACCCCTCAAAAAAGTTCCTGTAACTTATATGTCAGTCTTTAACCAAAGACAAGGCCAGAGTTTGTACGTTGAGAAAGAAGAATAGGACTGGAGGGAGTTGGGCTGGATATATCTATCCACAGACTAGAGGAGTTGGGAGCATAAGAATGGGGGCATAAGATCCTTCTAGAAGGATTTTGGGACCTGTGACTACAATGATAGCAATAACTTCCAGTTGCTTGATGCTAACCACAAATTAGAAAACACGTTGCATACATCAGATTTGGTTCTAACAATAATTCTGTAAAGTATATGTGTTATCACTATCCCCATTTTACAGATGATGAAATGGGATTCAGAAAGTGTACATGACATACTCACAGTCACACTACTAGTTAGTAGCAGAGCCAGGATTAGGCCTCAGGGTATGTGATCATTGCCCTAGCGCTTTATCTGCTAGTAATGGTAACGGTCACCATGTAGTGATTCCCAGCACTGAGCTAGCACCTTTACACAACCACCATGTTATGTACCAGTATTCTGCTTCAGATGAGTCATTTAAGTGACTTGCCCAGTGTGGTGTAGCCAGTAGCTGGCTGGACTGGAATGAACCCAGGGCCTCTGACTACAGGTCCCGTGCTCTTTCACCTTGTCCACGCAGAAGAAAGAAATGCTCGTGGTTTTTGTTTTGTTTTGTTTTGTTTTAACAGCAGAGAGTAAAGGAGAAAGCCAAAGGACATTTGTTGCTGGGCGTGAGCCACAGTGTGTTAGCAAACTGTCCTTGCCACTTCTTTTCCAGTTTACTTTGGGTTTTAGATCAGCTTATTCACTGTGGAAGTCTAACATCTTTATTATCAGGCTTTCTGTTCAGGCTGTTTGTCCCCAGTGAGTAAACCTGCTTCTTAAACCTGCTTCTTCCTGCTTCTCTTATCTGTGTTCTTCTGTTTCTGTGTCCTCTGTGTTGCGGGCAGTGTCTAATGTTTGGCTTGATTGTCTCGTCTTTCCTTCTGACATCATTTTCTTCCCCTTTCTCTCTCCCCCTCTCTCCTGGTCTCCGCTTGTCATCCTCTCTGCCCCTCCCTTCCTTGTTTGCTTTCTTCCTTCTCCCTCAGTCAAAATATCATCTGCCTTTCTCCAGGCTCCTGTGTTCCCATAGACTGCTTTGCATATTTGTAAATATTTCATTTAAAATAGTTCAGGCAAGTGTCAGAACTGTCTAGTAATGTTTCGATTTTTTATCATTAGTGTGAAAATATGAAACTCAATATTTCTAACATTAACATTCTATACTTTTTAAATTATTTTTTAAAATTTAAGAGTGTAAAGCAGATGTTTTCATGAACTATTCAAGAATGATGTTAATAGAAAGTACTTATGATAAGATCTACAGCTTGAATGTTGAAAGAAAACAACAAATAGTAAAATTCCAAAAATGAGTCTTCCTTTTAATTTAAGTATTATCAGATAAAGCTAGTAATTTTTATGTCTGTAGTCAGGGTCACCCACATGTAGCAAAGAGTCATTAGACTTTAAACTGTACCATCGAAGAGATATCTGTGTCTTCATTATTTCTATCTGGGTGTCAGATTTCAAGATTCAACCCCGGCTTCCAAGAAAGTAGGTGTTACAGTTTTAGACGGTGGATGCGAGGCACCTTGGGCTTCGGGGGAGGTATTGGAAAATTACTTCTGAGCATCAGGTCCTCTGCATGGGGGACCTGGCTGTTTCCCTTCACCTGTTGGAGGAGATGTTGGCCTGGGTGCAATCCATGAAATCTCAGGGAACAGATCCTCATAGGTCGGAAGCAAACGCATGGAAAGTGGAAAGGAGGTTGGCATGGGCCAGTCCTTTAAAACTGCAAGTCCCTTGGGGACTTCAGCCACAATCCACTACAGACCTGGTTGTTGGGACTAGTGCCGATTGAGGTGATTAGACTCTAAGGCTGAGAGAGGAGAGCAACGCTGATGGGAGAACTGGGACAGACATCTCCTTGGCGTGTTTGCTCGGAGAAATCATTTTGGATGTTACCTTTGGCAGCATTCCAGAGCAGAGATTCTCCTACCCAAACTTCTTTTGGCACAAATACCTATTAAGTGCTTCACTTCAGCAACATTCCTGCTTTTAAACAGTGTGCATATCTGTCTAGAAATATTCTGAGAATGTTTGTTTTCACTTTAGCATTCAGATTTCTAGTGTGGATAAGAGGATAGAGTTGAAGCAGATGCTCGCAGAGAGGAAATTAGAGGAAAGGAAGCTATGAGCACTTAAAGAGTCCTGCCAGGGCACTCCTTGAGCCGGTGATAGAAGTAGAACTGGTTCAGAGATCAAGGAGTGGAAGTGATGGCAGGCAAACTGAAAGTTGAGAACCTTGTTCAGAAGGCATTAGGGTACTGAGAAAAGAAAGGGAGGATCTTGTTAACATTACAACTTTGGGAGACAGAGCTTACGAAACCCTGCGGTACCTTTTGCACTAATTAAAAACATTCTGAGGTCTCTGTTCCTCAGGTGCAAGAGGTGGGTAGCATTTGAAAATTGAAGAGTAACTTGTGACCTTCAGTCCTGTGAATCCCAGCCACATAGGGGCTTTCATATGAGGGGAAGGAGAGAGCGCAGAAAGCTTGTTCTAACCTTTCCTGTTGTGACCTCCTGCAGAAAAGCCCTGTAGGAGAGTTAGAAAGAACCAAGGCAGTAGCTGGAAATTCTAAACAGCCTTGTACCCCTATTGAGAATCATTGCCAAGGAGGAGGAGCACAATTCTGTGCGATGCTTCCACACTTCACACCTCTGTCTCCCAGCTACATGATTTCTGTGAACCTAAACGTGTGCATTCTTTTTATTCACTGCCTTCGAGGTCCTTTGTAGGCTTCCCCACCCCATATTAAGTAAATATTTACCTGTGTTTTTTCTTATTCTCTTTTGATTTCAATTTTTACATCTGAATCTTTCATTTATTTTTGGTATGAGGTAAAGATCTAACGTTTTTCTTCTTTTCAGATAATTAGCAGTAAGCAGGTTCTCCAAACATTATTTATTGAACTGGTCATCCTTTTCCCACTGATTGGATCGCCCACCTTCAAAATCCTACTTTCAAACAACCAGCACTCTCAGATGTCACACCTGGTCAGACCTCAACCTCTGTGAATGCGGGCTTTTTATGTTCTTGGCAAATTACCATCTGGCCTCCTGCACGGGGGTCCTCTGGCCAGCCAATGCCAGCATTGTCACCTTTTTATATGCAGCAGATTTGTAGTTATTTAAGTGTTTTGTTTTATTTTGCTTGTGTTTGATAACAATTAATTGAAAGTGGAGGAAATCAAGGTGTTGGTACTTGCCTTGCAAAACAGGTCTTATAAATATATAATGCAAGATCGAAATCATTTAGGTCTCAAAAATGTGACAAGCCTTTCTCCTCAGACAGATGCTTATTGGACTTGAGCTGGTTACTGAGAGTATGAAGTGAAAGAGAAAAGCCAAATTAAAGAACACAGACACAACTGTGGGAATAAGTTATCTAAAATTATCAAAGTAGGAGAGGGAATCCCTAGTCTGAAATGGTGCCTCAAGAATCATAAAGCCTGTTAAAACCCTCCCCAAGCAAAACTGGGCTGAGGACACACCTGCTTTGGTGCCTCAAGCAGCCACACTGCTCTTCTGTGCCCCTGTGATTTACCTCTATGTTCAGTGTATCTGAAGTGAACTTGTGGTCAAAACCCATCCTAATACCTGAAAACTAATGCAAAAGAGAAGTAAGAACCCACTCAGTTATTTTTCAGTCCAGTTCTGCAAGTCAATAACCATCTATTCCCTGTCAACACCCATGTACAAACCTTCAGCAAGTTCTATTGACTTTATTCACTGAAATAATTTCTCATGCCTTCATCACCACCACCAAACTGGTCCAGGAGACCTCCTCTCGGGCCTGAACCATGCAGTAGTCTCTCCACATTCACTCTTGCCTTCTGTCCGGTCCATTTTCCACACTGCAGCCAGAATGATCTTTCAAAAATGAAAGTCTGATCATGGCAGCCCCCTCTCACCCCCGATTAAAACCCTTCAGTGGCACCCCATTGTTCATATGGTGGCCACAGTCTTTAATAGGGCCACCCCAACTTTCATCGTGATTTCCTCACACTGGCCTGCTTCCGGTCTCCTCTCCTCATTCTGCTCCTTCCCACGTGGGGAATGCCTGGAACGCCTCCTCTAGTCCCAGAGTTAATCCCCCCAGTTCCCACTGTCCTTAGGTTTCAGGTGAGCCTTTCCTGCCCCACTCTGTGCTCTCATGACGCTCTCATGTGATGCGTGCCTCCTTCCTTTGTAGCACGTTTCATAGTTTACAGTCGTACATTATTGTTTGATTAGCATCTGTTTCCTTCACTGGACTGTAATCCCCGTATGTGCCAGGACTACATCCATTATTATTAAGGCTCACTGTCATTATATTCCTCGTGACTGTCACAAAGGAAGTTCTCAATAAATATTTGTTGATGTTCTTGTTTGCCCTGTTGGCAACCTAACCTGACAAACAAGATTTCCTCAAGAATTCTTTGTATTTTAAGGTAGATACCATTGGTCCAAAATAGTTTGTATTTTATATTTTCATGTATAGATTTAATGTGCCCGTCATAGTAATAAAATACTCTTTCCGTGGAATATTGTCTTTTGCCGTTAGAGTGGTCTTTTCTTTTGTCTCACTTAGATCTGAATCTCCAGAATTGCATAGGCTACAAACCTCGGGAAATGGTCAGATCTGCCAGTATACATTTTCTATTTCGTTGCACACCTGTCAGTGCTCACATAGATGATACATAGATATGTTTATTTTGTCGATTATATATTATTTTAATTTGAAAAGCACATAACCATAGTATACACTTTTTGGAGAAAAGGGAAAAATCCTCTGACACTACCACTCAAACTCAACCACTATTATACTTTTCATATATTACCTTTTAGTCTTTATATCCATTTTTAACATTGCCATAATCACAATGTACATAAAATTTTGTGTCCTACTTTTATTCCCCAATGTAACCTTAATATTGATTGATCATTATGTTGTATATGAGCCTAATTTATTCAATGACCATTTATTAAGAACCACACTGCTAGGCACCTTTCTATGTACTTTATACCATTCAAAGAAAATATACAGATTTGGAACTGTATAATAATAGAACACTGTAGTTCCGAAGGTTTCTGTGACATTTTTACTTCACAGATATATTAATTTTGTGACATTTCCTCTCCATCCCAAAATGAGGAATATGCAAGACTTTTCTCCATTTGTTTAATAGCTTCTTCATTTATTCAACCAATTTATTAAAGTTTACCACATGCCAGGTGCTGTTCTATGTACTGGAGATACAGCAGTGAATCTAACAAAGTGCCAACATCTTAGAGAGAAAACAGACAAGAATGAATGAATGAATGAATGAATGAATGAAGTGATATGTAGAAAAGAAAAATGGTGAGAAGGATGGATAATGGCATGGGGGAGGGGCTCCCCTTTAACAAGGTCAGGAAGGCTCTCTGATGGTGACATTTGAGCAGTGACCTAGATAGAGAGAGGAATGACCTGTGCAGCTGTCAGGGAGATTTTTCCTGGCAGAGGATCAGCACGTACAAAGGCCCTGAGGTGAGTGCTTGATGTGTACAAGGAGAGGCAAGGAACCAATGAGTGAAGAGATGAACAGGGGCTGAGGTCACTGAGCTGGGGCAGAGCCCTGAGGAGATCTTGGAGGGTCTTACAGACCATGGTGAGGCCTCTGGCTTTTCCTCTGAGTAAGATGGGAAGTAGTGGAATAGTGACATGATCTGACTCGTGCTTTAATAGGGTGGCTTCATTCTCTAGTTTTCTCTTCTTTTGCAAGGCCCATCAGCTCCCACCTTTGTCACCCTCTGGATGAGTCACTTTGAACCAGAACCTGTAAACTGCCTTTCAGACACACATGATGTAACCATAATGTGAAGTGCTTATTCCTTATGTGTAAATGTGCAGGTAGATAATTAGCCACACCCTGTGGTGTCACAGAATCAGATTTGGTAATCACTGTTCCAAGAAATTTGGCATATTCCACATATTTGAAAAACTCTATAATTCGGATTGAATTTCTCATTTCTTTATCTTTTGTTCATTTGAGGCAATTTTTTCTTTCTGAAAATAATGACCGAATATATTTTTCAAACTGCATAAAAATGTATCCTATTAAGGCTTACTATCAGTTTCGTAATTATAAAGCATGTTTCAACCTCTGGCATTCTAGAAACCAGCTTTTTTTGGGGGCTGGGGGTGGGAGTAGCTAACCTAATTATAATCTTCCTTGAGTTGCTTTATAGTCAGATCTGTCACATGCCAAAGTTAGATCCCTTTAGTAGGCTTAAAACATTTATTTCTGAAAGAACAAACTGTTACAGGTTGCTTAGGGTAATTGATTTCTTTTGTTTTCTTTCTGTTACAGGAGGAGACATCACAGCTTTCCCAGATTGGGAGGAAAAATATGGAATGTGTTTTACCGCTGACTGAACACAACCAAATGAACTGTACTGACAGTAGTTTGAAAACCAGCAGTTAGCAGTTTGTTCAGACTCTAACATTGTCCAGCACTTTCCAGAGCAAACTCACTGTTTACAAGAACTCTCGGCCTTACGACGTTTATAACCTCAAGCTTTGTTTATTTGAAATATTTCTGCAAAAGAAAAGTACCCAGAGCCCACTTTCCAAAATGGCCATGACTGAGTATTTGTGGATGGTCATTTTGGGTTTTATCATAGCTTTTATCTTGGCATTTTCTGTTGGTGCAAATGATGTTGCCAATTCATTTGGTACTGCTGTGGGCTCTGGCGTGGTAACCTTGAAGCAGGCGTGCATTTTGGCTTCGATATTTGAAACCACAGGCTCAGTGTTATTGGGAGCCAAAGTAGGAGAGACCATTCGAAAAGGTATCATTGATGTGAACCTATACAACGAGACTGTGGAAACACTGATGGCGGGAGAAGTTAGTGCAATGGTCGGTAAGTAGCATTATTTTTTCTACTGATGGAAAACGTGTCCATGGACCTTCTTCCCTATAGTGCTTTTGTCATATTCATAAATGTACTTTTTGCTTTAACTTTGCAAAAACTGATTTGATGTTTCATATTTACTATATCTTATTTTTGTTTTCTGCATTTCAATTTGAGTGTGTTTTTTTAGTGTTCAAATGTCAAGCAAACACTACTTTTCTCAAATTTTTTAGTAAACTTGGTTGTTAAGATAGATTTGGCTAAGTGAGTACTTTTCCTAAAGTGCAGAAAAAGATACTTGTAGAATAGCTCTTTGTCGTTTTAAAGTTGTTTGAAAGTTATTAGTGAAATAACATGTCTAAGTGAATGTGTTTGAAAGGTTGACTTATGAGATTTCCTTTAAGGTTTATTTCTATTTTTTCATAGATTCTTCATCAATTAGGATGCAGTATTTTGAAAACTTGGATGACAAAAAAAACACAATACTTAACTTTATTCTCAATTTAAGTTTTAAAGCAGTTACCCAATGAACCTTAATTGTTTCTGTTTCCAGAAATTGTGCTCTTCTACATTATTTGTAACCCTCTCGTTGACTTCTGTTTTGATTTTTCTGATTCTACCTCTGGGAGCTACATTGCGTATGTTTGTTTTGTTTTCTGGCCAAAAGATCATTTGTATGTCACCTGTTTATAGTACGACATTTACTAGGAGTTTCGAGTTGTCTAGATGAAAGAGAAGTGTTGAAGGTAGTGAAGTATGTTGATGAGCAGGTTGCTTGGATAGTGATTTCTCCATTGGCCAAAGTGACCATAGATTGGAAGGACTGTGGGGGCACTTTCCTTACTGCTTACTGCCCTGCTGCACCTGAGGACCAGGCAGGCAGGAAGGCCTTAGTGCTGCTGACAGGACTCTTGCTCTGCTTGCCTCTAGGTAGAGGTGACGTCACAGCAGACAGCTGGTCTGTATGAGTAATTTGGTTAGGGACAGGAGGGTTAGAGAGAATTCTCCCACCTTCTGCTTTCAACAGGACATATCCTTTTGTAGGGAAGAGTCCTGCAGTAGGAGGTAAGAGGCTGGTGTACCAAGAACACAGCTACCTTCCACAGGTCCCTAGTTACTTATTGTCACTGGCATTTCTTAAGCACCCAGAATGCGGAAATTATTTGCCACATTTGAGATGGCCCATCATCTTTTTATTACAGCAAATTAGTTTGAGAAGTTGTTGAGGAATTTGATCCAAAGGAGACCAATGTACTAAGGTGTTAAATACTACTACTGTGTTTCCTCGAAAGTAAGACCGGGTCTTACATTCATTTTTGCTGCAAAAGATATATTAGGGCTTATGTTCAGGGGATGTCATCCTGAAAAATCATGCTAGGGCTTATTTTCCGGTTAGGCCTTATTTTGGAGGAAACACAGTAAGCATAATAGGCTGGTAATGTATGAAAAGGAGTTCCAATCTCTAAACTTAACATTTTGTGTTTTAAAGATGTAAGGTTCACGATTGCTTTAAATGCAACAGTTATTGTAATGCTTGAATTTTACTTATCTTCACTGAACATATATTTTTCATAAGAATCAGATATAATTGAAATTTCCCTTAGAAAAATAAGTTACTTGTAAAATTCACCCTTGTATAGCCATGATAGATGTCTAAAACATAATCATATCATGCTGAAATTATTATTTTTCCAGTCAAGATGATGAGGGCAAGATATGTTGAAAGTAGAGGAAAAAATAAAGAAAAACCACAATTAAATCGGTGCTTATGAAAGAGATTTGTTGGTGAGGCTACACTGAGGCCCTCAGCTGGACAGAAAGCCTTGTGAGCAGCTACACGTCACTGCTGACTTTTTGTGTGAACAGTATAACTTGTCCAGTTTTTCAGTTCTCCCACCGCTGGCCTTTGACTCTTTCCTAAAAGAATGAAGAATACTCACCTCAACTAGAATTTAGGTTAACTGAAGCAATCTGGGGTTTTGTTGTTCGCTTTGGTTGTCGTTGTTGGCTCTCGTTCTCCTTCTCTGTGTGTGTGTGTGTGTGTGTGTGTGTGTGTGTGTGTAGGTGAACCTCAAGGCCCAATTTGCTGGAAATTTGTACGGGTTACCTAGATTTTCAAAACTGTGTTCCTTGCAAATGTGAGCTACATAAACTGACGATGGTGGTATAATTATTATTGGCCAAAACCAAAGCTGATTCTGTTCAGATGCCTGAATTCTCCCAATCTTCCTCTTCTAAATTCTACATCCATGTTTTCTCTCCCTCTCTCCCCCTGTCCTTTTATTCTGTTCTATTTTTTTTTCTCTCTTTTTTCTTTAGAAACTTCTTCCCAAGCCCATGGGTCTCTGTGCTTTCTGATAGAGTTGTGGTAGCACTAAGTTGGTTGGGTAAAAGAAGTTAAGTTGCCAGCTAAACTTCCTGAACAAGTTATCTTTTGGGACTCTAGCTCAGCCTGAAAGCAATAATCAGTCCACTTAGTATAAAACCACGAATGGTTCCAAAACTCTGAGAATTCAAAACTCACTGTCTTCTCATGGAAATACCCACAACAGCATGAATGAGCCGCCTCTTTGAACTTTGAATGACACTAAGAAGTGCACCGTCCCCTTAAAGCTCCCTCTCTACCCACCAGACTCCCGAGCCTTCTCCCCTCCCCCCACTCACTCACACCTGCCTGTCTGCCTCCTAGAACCATGAACCTTAGCTCTGCCAGTCTTCCGTTTTCCCGGGAACCAATTGCCTCAGAGATGCCCATCTTTCCCCCACTTTCCCTAGGTTTTGCCTTATACCTTTTTCTTGTGCTTAATCCCTTTCCTCTTTGTAGGTGATCATTATCTTAGGTTAAAATATCTCTTTTTTCCCCTCCGCTGTTTTTCTTAACATTCATGTCATCCCATTTGCTTTCAGAAATCCCTAAGGTTCAGGCAGCCTCTCACCCACTCTAACATTGCTAGGTCCCCTGCAAACACCTGCCCACTTCTCCCCCTGCTTTCAGCTGCTTCTTCACTTCTCCCGTTTCCTTCTTCCCTCTCTCAGGCAGCCCCCATACTCCCTACCTTTCTTTACAAACCCTCCTACTCCAGGACGTATGTTATAAAGTCAGCCAGAGAAAGAATAGCCGCTTTCAGGAAAGAAAATCTCATGGTCTGAATTCATGTGGGTGAGTTTATACCATTCTCTTAACATTACTAGAGTATTTTAAATTTTGAAAGAATATAAATCATAAAATTTGTTTTTTAGTTATGGTTCTATGCCATGAAACATGCTTCAAACTCTGGCTTTATTTTCACAGCAACTACATAGCCCCTGAGGAACCCAGGGCTTAGATGTGAAAGCTTAAGGAATTGTCCACCGGGAAGCCTGGGTGCTGCCATGGAGCCTGTCACTGGTTTGGCAGCACATGGTGGCCCCTTGTTCTTCCAGCACATGCTTCAGAGATAGACATGGGGTCACAGCCCACTGCGGCTCGAAGGTCAGCATGCCCAGCGCTCACGGAGCAGCTGTCAGCGCTGCTTCACTAACTGGGACCTGTACAACCTTTCATGATCCTCGTAACTCAGACAGTTTTGAAGAAAATGCCAAGGGTCTGTTTTAAAGTTCTGCTGCTGCCAAGCAACCAGATTTCCAGAATTAACATTTGGGATTAATAACGGGCCCTGCTTATCAGCCAAACCCTTTGTTCCCTTACAGCTCTATATATGAACTTTTCAACAACTGTGTCTGAAAGTGATCTCTCCCAGCTGATGCTTTTAATACTCACGGCAAAATTTGATCTGCTTATGAAAATATCTGACGTGAACTATAGCCTAGAAAAACATTAAGCCTGGAAAATAGTGGTGAAATTGAGGTAAAAGGATATAAAGCCACAACTAAGGGATCCTCTTAGCTCCTAAAAATGAGAAGGCTTGAGGGAGCACACAAAGAAAAGGTTCAGTATTCCAGGCAGGGGCTGAGGGCAGATGCCCATCTTTAGGTTAAATATCATAGATCCTTCTCATGTGAGACGCAGACATCAAAAAGCAGCGTGGTGCTATACACTCCCTTGTATAGACTAATACAACACAGCCGATGTCTAGCCATCGTCATTCTGTGACCACAAGGCATAACTACAATGAAGCCTTTTCCAATGCGCAGCCTGTGATGTTAGTCTGCCTTCATTCGCGTCTGTAATCTCTTGCTTGTTCTTGGCCACACTTTGCATCAGAACGAGTGCCTCATCAGCTCCCTTCCCTAAATGGGACAAAGACGGTTGATAACTGGCATCAGGAAACTTTTCTTTAAATATTTCCTTTAAATGAATCATCATTATCTCTTCACTCTTGAAAACTGTTCCTTTGAAGTTAATCGAGTGACTTTTTGTCAGGACATTAGCACTTTGCAAAGAAACAACTCACAGAAAACTAACTCCAGCGAGTGTTGTTATGGAGAACAATAATTCCGGTTTCTTCCCTTTGTGGCCATTTTGAGGCGCTGCACTCTGTGTCTAACCTTTTTCTAATCTCTCCATTTATAGGTTCAGCTGTTTGGCAGCTGATCGCATCCTTCCTGAGGCTTCCAATCTCAGGAACTCATTGCATTGTTGGTTCTACTATAGGATTCTCACTGGTTGCAATTGGTACAAAAGGTGTGCAGTGGATGGAGCTGGTCAAGATTGGTAATTGCCGTTTTCTTTTACCTATAAAAAGTTTGCACTCGGTAGAATAAGTTTTATTAAAAGTTACTATTATAATATATCCTTTTCTTCAAGTGTGAAGCTTTAGAAGACCTATATGGGTAATGCATTTTCCCTTAAAATTTTTGGTAACAGCGATTGTGAACTGTTATGTGTTAGAGAATGTTTTTTTGTTTTTGTTTTTGTTTTTTTGTGTTTTTTTAACCTCTAAGCACTCACTCTTTTCAAATGTTACATTGTCATCCAGTTTTGAAAAGCAATATTTAGATGTTGTTTCTAGGCAGTGAAGAAATTTATCTGATTGAAATCAGTTTGTAGTCAGAGAAAAACTAGTGAGAAAAATATCATTAATGTCCAGGAGTCAGAGTTCATGGTCATGGAGAAGGCTTGAAGTGAGCCTGATGTTATTTACCTCACTGCATTCAAGAGATCACCCAGTCTGCCCCTCACAGAGGAGATACCCTAGGGTTCTTTCTGGGTTGTAGGCTGCCCAGAAGGAACTGTCCTAAGAGATGTGACAACCTGCTTCCTGGCTCCGGCTGAAAGTAAATGGGAAATCCATTCAGACTCATAAATACCAACCCGCTCATTGTAAAAAATAATCTTGCCCCATCTCCCGCCTCTGGGTCACTCATCCTTTTAAAAATCACAGTGGCCTCAGTAGGTCTAAGTGGAACAGATCCCTGACCTGCTACTCAGGGAGGGACACACAGATGACCAGGAAAATCGCCTTAGATCCTAGGCTTCTAGAACAGTGGTTCTCAATTCTGGCTGTACTTTAAAATTACCTGGGGTAATATTTAAAAATATCAATGCCCAGACCCCATTCCAAACCTTTTCAATCAGAATTCTGGGGGTGGAGCCAGAGTATAACTAGTTTTTGAAAATTTCCCAGATATTTCCAATATGCAGCCAGAGTTGAGAACTACTAGGCGAGAGGCTAAACTTGCCCGGATGACAGTACCAGGCTGGACTTGGAAAATGAAATGGAAGGTGGCCCACCTTTTACATCACCCTTCTTGTGGGAGCAAGGGCCAGGTCTCCATGTGGATTGATAAGAAGAGCAGGCAGAAGTGGCTCAGTGGGAATTAGGTCTGTTTCCTGAGGCCAGAGCTCAGGGCTCTTTCACGTACTGACTGAGCGCTGGAAGTGCGCTCAGTTCTGTGGGACTGTGCGGGTGTCTGAGGAGAGCTGTACATGTGGGAAAGGTCAGCTCCGCCAGGGCAGGAGGACTTGGTAGCTTCTGAGTTATGGTGAATAATTCCAGGAATATTTATCATGTTAATGTATGTACTGTATATTGGTTATCATTGTATTACATAAATATGACTTACATAGGATTTTAACATTCATTAGACTTTTTTTTTTTAATTATTCAGTTGCTTCTTGGTTTATATCTCCACTGCTGTCTGGTTTCATGTCTGGCGTGCTGTTTCTACTGATCAGAATTTTCATCTTAAAAAAGGTATGTGAGGCTGTTTTTTTTAAATTAAGTTTTAGAACTAATTTTGGTTTTATTCAACAGAAATTAATCATGAGGCGTCAGAGGAATAATTGTGTTTTTACATTTTTAAGGCACATTACCCTGGAGTTAGAATCAGACTTTATTGTAAAGTAGCAGGAAAGGTTCAAGGTAGAGAACCCAGGGCCCCCCCAGAACCCAGCATTGTAAATACTGTTTCTTGCCCTATGATTTTAATCAGCACTCCCAGGCATTGTGCTTTGACCTCGGAAAGGAAAGATAACTATTTCCTGAATGTTAAACAGAACAGAATGAGATAGTGTTAAGATTTTTAAATCGTCTATAAACTAAAAACAGCTGAATTTCTTTACCTAAATGTAAGGTGTTTTCTGTGTTTTAATGGAGAAGGCAGGCTGGAAACCCTGACTTTTTCCTGTCCTTTAAAGGATACAAAGAAGGACATATACCAGTTGGGGGTATAGTTTATCAAAAATAAAATGAGGTTAAAACGAAAACTTACTGAGATCAGTATTCTAGAAAAAAACTTGATTGTATTTTTTTATTTGACTGTCAAAGGGTTGTTGTAATATTTTATCAGCCATAAAACAGGCTTGGATCATTGTGTGAGAGCTCACCAGGGACATACCTTTCTTCAGCTGTATCCTTAGAGATGCAGCTGCGTTTTCTTATCATTGCCGAGTAGTCTATTGAAGTACTCATTCTCTTGGATAAGTACAAACTTACCATTCTTTTTCCTGGGCTCCCGCCTCACTAATATTTGTTTACATTTTGGGAGGTGCCACCCATCTTGCCTGCTAGCCCTTTCATTTCCTCTGTCTGGAACCCATCCTTGTCGGCAAACTCCTGCTCCTACTCATCCTCCAGGTGTCACTTCCTAGGAAGCCTTTCTTCTCCCACCCCAAGTTCTGATTGGTTCCTCTCTTTTATACCCACAGCACTCTGGACCCTCTCACCATTGCACTTGCTTGTTGTATGGGGTTTTGTTTGCTTAGTGGTCTGTTTGCTGTTTTGCTATTAGATCCATGAAAGTAGAAACCATGACTGTCTTGTTCACTTTTCTGTTCCTGTGCCCAGCCCTGCACTTATCACCTCAAAGACACTGTTTGAATATTTGTTAAGAGGGAATGATAGATGCTTGGGTAGGTGGCAGTGAAGGGATGGGAGGGAGGGAAGGAGAGAGGGAGGAAAGGAAAGAGGCAGGTCTCAATGAGAAAGTTGTCATTTGAGTTTTAAGAATAGATATTTGAGAAAAAAATACGGTGAGGTAATTAAAAACATAAACTGAGGACTTACACATCTTCAGAAGTGATTGGTTGGGAGTCTTTCTTTAGCAACTATTGTCCCCAAGGAAACAACATTTTGGAAACCAGAGGCAGTAGGCATTTGAGCATCCGAATGTTTTGTTTTCAGTTCGGCCCGGGTTCTTTTCACGCGGTACATGGCAGATTTAGAAGACTGTCGTGCCTCTCCGCCCAGCTTCTGCCCCTTACTTAGTTCTTCATGTTTGCTATTCTTCATCTCCCCTGCCTGATCTGGTATGGCTCTCATGGAGTTAAATCACTTCCTCCCTCTGCTCTTACTGTTCCTTATACCTCACGATCATTCAACTCAAGCCTCTTGACAAGTGCTGGTGGTTACTTGAGGCATTCCACAATAGATTCTTGAGGAGTTGTACAGTCCTGCAAACATACTTGATTTCCCTACATGTTTGCATTTGACAGTAGGAATCTTTGAGATAGACCCTACTTATCCTTACTCCTGTAGTTCACATCAGTGTTTAGATTGAATTTCCTTTTATCATGGGAAGGTAGCAGATTCAGATAAATGTACCAGTGTCTTATATGGTTATTAGAAATTAGTCCTTCTTTGAATTATTTAAGTAACACATAAGTGCCAGTGCTATCTTGAGGAGTTCCCAGTCCATATTTTTGTTTCAAAGTCCTCTTTAGATCTGCTGAAAACTCTAAAATTTCTAATATTCTCTGAGATGTTATTTAGCCTAAGACATGTGCAGTACCTTTCTTGTTGAAGTAGTAGATTTAGGGAATGCTGTACCAGTACCCTAAAGTTGTAGATAAATGTTTTATTAGCTAAAGAACCCACAGTTCTTTTTAACTTTTAATAGTTGAAGCTTCAATACTATATTTTATGAGAAGATGTTGGAAATCATAGCACATGGTGATATATTTGTTTTCTATAATTTTAATAGAGCTAAAATTTATTGTGTAGTAGAGTGATGTAAAACCGAGCAGTGATGCAGTGCTGTTTAAGTCATTTGACTCTCTTAGGGCTTCCTCAGAGAGTTGAGTCTCAAAATATTTGTTGAAAGTAGATTTTTAGGGCCAAACCTGAACTAAGCTTGAGTAGTGAGTGCCCAAGCTTCAGTCCCCAGGAACTGACCTGACCTAACAGTTCTTCTCTGTTTCTAAATCTGACATCAGCTCATGTGATTCTAGTGCTTTGACATATCTGCTGGGCACAATAGTGGGCCCTTTGAAATAGCATTTGTGTGGGAGAGATGGCCCAACCTGATGCTGTTTCTGTAGCTGTGAAGTAGATCACACAGCAGTGACATGGCCAGCTGTTTTGGCCATGCTGACCATGCAGACCATGCATGTTTGAGAAGACTTTCTTGAAACAGTGTTTTATATTGTGTTGCCTGTACTGGCTTCAGATGCTTCTTGAATCCTGACCTTCTCCTTTATGTCATATCATGCAGGAGGACCCTGTTCCCAATGGCCTCCGGGCACTTCCAGTGTTCTATGCTGCTACAATAGCAATAAACGTATTTTCCATCATGTACACAGGAGCACCAGGTAAGAATTCCTTGGCAGCATACTTCCAGCAGGCAAGGTATATTGCGGTCTAATGGTTTGGTTTATTTGGTGCTGGCACTGTCGTAGGCTGACAGTGAAAGCATTATTCACGGTCATTACGGACTAGTGAAAAGAGTAGTAAATGCATTTGTTTGTTTTAAATACTCGAGAGATATGTAAGTACAAAGGCAACAGACTTTCGAGTTGAAGAAAAGAAAATTGAAATTCCCGCTTTGCAGTTTACCCAGGTATATTGCCTAAGCAGCCTCTTCGTGTTCTCTGAGTTCCAGAACACACCTAACTCCTCACGCCTCCCTGAGCTGGGGAGGACGTGTGAGCAGTACAGTGCACACCTCGGTGACATGAGGGGACATGCTGACGTGGTCAATATCGCAAATGCAGAACTCCCTGGAAATTGTCAGACCAATGAATCCAGTGACTAGAAACTACGCTTTTTTTTTTTTTTTAAGATATTGAAACCAATGTTTGATTTTCTTTTCAGAATTACTCCTTTTTTTCCCAACCTGATGGGTTTTGTTCTTTTTTTTTACAAGGGTTTGGGCGGGGGCAGGGATAAAAGTTCTGTGGTTGTTTCTTTTTTAATTTTCAGTGGGTAAAGAAAAACTTATGTACAGTACTCTTATTTGCACACATTTCAGTATTGATCAACTGGCAACATTCTAATTCAGTATTTCTGTACATGTTTTGGTAGGGAGGACTTTTTCTGGTTTTTTTTGTGGGATGAGCCTCCTGCAGCCAGACCCTGAATACAACCATTATTGTGGGGCTGTAGGGAGTCAGCAGATATGTTAGTTTGTGTTGTTTTTCTTCTTGTCAATGTTCTTTATGCATTAAGATTCAGATATTGTCCATATCTGACAAAAATCTCCCTCTCTGATCAAAAGATAAAATTTCTACAAATGGCAAGTCATATTGTAGTTGAAAAGTGCCCTCTTCCAAAATGGGGGACAGTCCTTATGAATTTCTCAAACTAGGTTTTCTTAAGGCAGTTTTTGTCAGATTTTAATAGCCACATATAATTATGCTTGTGTATTTCAGTACTGAAAATAAAAACTATTTCTGAGTGATTCTTAGCATGATATAGCCTTCTACTTTGGCATCTCTGCAGCATTCACAACATTGATCTTAAAGGTTTGAATGCTTGTGCTCAGGACTTCCAGACTTTGGGTGACAGCCCAGCCGTGAAGCACCACAGCTGTTTTAAGTTAACAAAAAGCCCAAAGCTGAAGGTCATGGTGATGAGAGAGATGAAACCCTAACCTCACATAACAGCAGCAGCATGGCCCTTCAGGTTTTGTAATTCATGGACTATGAAGTACGTTTGTCACAGATAGTTTTCAGTATCTATAAAAAAATCAGAGGCAAGGAAGAACAGTCCTACACCACAGGTTAACCCCACCACCGAGTCTGCGAATCTCCCAAAGCTTTCACATAGTGGTGGGCAGGCCCTGGAGTGCCAGGTTGGGAGTAAACTGTGGCAACGGATTTCTTTGTCCACCATCTTTTTGCTCGTGAGTTCTTGTTCTTTATTTTGTTTAGGCTCTTGGAGGTCCAGTTAACTGAACCAAAAGCTAAGCAACCATCTGTAGCCAGACACCTCCGCCTTAGTGAGTAAGGAAACTGAGTCAGTGAATGCCTGGAATACCTTTGTAGTGCCAAGTCCTGGAAATGGGAATTGGTATAAATAAGGATGATTTATTTTTTGTTTCTGCATTTTATTTTTTTCTACTCTCTATTCTTCTTGCTCCCTGGTTCTTCCAAACGTCAGAGGTCAACTGTGTGATTTTTTTTTTTATTATTATTAAAATTTGACATTTTCTGTACTTGGCCTATTTTTTTCCATCTCTTCTTTTTCTTTTCCTCATGTTTTGCTGCAATGTTACTGCAAATTTGCTAAAAGAATCTTACTGGGAGAGTAAGTTATTCTAGAAAAAATTAAACTGTATAATGGATGAGATACTAAAGATAATATAAATGCTTCATAGAGAGGTTGTGAGAAATAAATAATATAAATGCTAACTTTTATTGAGCTGCATTTTACATGAACTAATCCTTTTAGTCATCCAGATTTCTCTAGGAAATTGGTAATATGGCTTTGCTGATAAGTGAGAAACTGAGGCATGGCAATACTGAGTTCCCAAGGCCATATAACTAGTATAGTGCAGAACCAAAGTTTGAAGCAGACAATCTAGTCCCAAGCCACCTAGTGTATAGTACTTGCTATCCAATGTCACTGTTAATGACAGTCAAAATGCATCAACCTTAATACATTCTTTCCTTTCTTGTCACTCTCTTTAAAAATGGCTTCCAATATATTTGGAAACCTGGCTGTATGTTTTTTGTATATATTTAATATACAGGTAGTATGAAGAGGGTGGATACCTCTTTGGTTAGGAACATTGAAAAATCTGTGCAAGAATCTTGAAGATCATTGCTCAATTGAAAGCACAAACAGTATTCCCAGAGCTAGAGTTAATGTTAAGTACTTTGGTTGGGTGACTGTACTGTCAAAAATATCACATTTCCTCACCTCCCTGTACCTCTCTGTTCATCATCATAAAGTAAGGACAGTAGTGGGATCTCTGTGAGGTAATACCGGCAGGGAGCTTAGCACAGTGCCTGACACATAATAACTACTAACACATGTTAGGGGGTATTTTATTACCATCAATCATAAGTAGCCTCGTCTTTTTGGTCTTAAGTTGCTAACATATCCTGAGTCATCCTATCTGTGTATTTTTTCCACACATACTGGTGTGGAAAATTTCTTACTTAAAATTTTCTGGGGGGCTTGCGTAGAAGGAGAGGAAGAAGAAGAAGGTCATGATTCTGAAGGACCCACCATTTTGTTCCTCCATTTTGTTCCTCCACTAAGTCAGAAAAGGACTTTGCTAATAAACATTCATGATGAATGTTTCTAGAATCTCTCCTAGGTGAGTCCAAATCTTATTTTTATTTAAACATTGAAGGTTAACTTTTGCCCTTCAAACTAGATTTTAATTACGTGCTATTTCCTCATGTAGGCCCTATCTGCCAGACCACATAGATCATAAATAGCCATGCTGTCACATTTGGTGATAAGGCTGAGCCGAGAAGTGTCACTTCCACAATAACTTGGTCAATCTGCACCTTTCAGGATGTGTCTGCCTTTCTGCCAGTCTGGGGTTCATTCTTCTTTATGTCCCTTTCTTTCTTAGAACATTTCCATTCAACACGTAGGGGCCTCAGAGATAAAAGGAAATAAAATTCTCTGGAGAAAAAAAAAAGAGTGACGGTATTAATCTTACCCAGTTTCAACTTTAAGAGATTTTGATAAATAGCATTTTTATGCATGGAGATGAATTTCGTGGGGATACACTGGATGTTGAGTTACAGTGTTTTGTTTTGATTTCCTCTGTTCCTCCACTCTGAATTATTTTGAAGTTGTTTATATCTTAGGCTTAGTTTGATTTGTTTTACTTTGCGTTTAACATGACTTTTCTCAAATAAAAGTCGTTCTTACACTTCAAAGACGGAGGTAGCACTTTAAAAAATTGTCTTTGCATTTTTTTTGTCCTTCAAAAAATAATTTGCAAGAAGCAAAAATAACTTTAGGAAATAAAGTGCTCACTTGGGATGGATATAAGCCTGAAGTTTATTTTTAATGACAAGGTCTTCAGTTGTATGGGGCCTGGTTTTTGTTCAGTGTTTAAAGAATGAAAGCTGAAATTCATCACATGCCTCTTTGAGCAGTCAAAGCAGACCACCTAATTGAGCCTAACTATACATAACTATATAACTTCTAAGTCAACATGTGGTCTCAGCATTAGCTTCTCAGCAGCATTAACTTCTCATGGTAACAGATCAAAATGCATGTTCTCAGGCTCAAGCCAAGACCCACTGAGTCAGAAATCCTGCAGCCTGGCAGGCAGCCCTCTGGTGATCCTGATACATGGCCCAGTTGCAGAGCCACTGCTCCAGGCACTTCTTTACCATAACCTTCACCACAAACACTGTTACCTTATCACGGTTCTTATGTAAGGGGTGCTCTTCAAAAGTTCTCATTAGCAAACTTTGCTCACTCTTCTTTACCAGCAAATGAGTTCTCAACCTTAACCAGGCCTGGTTTCTGGCTGCTTCAGTATAGTCTGCACCTGAGACCCAGCTGACACTGCCTCTCCTTCTCCTCCCTCCTCCCCACTTGCTCCAGCTCCTCCAGCCCCGCTTCCTCCTAACTTTTCTCCTCCCCCTCCTCTTCCTTCTCCTTTATCTCCTCCTCTTTTTCCTCCAGTTGCAGCTCTTCTGATCCAGTCCCAAGAAAATTCGAACATCAATTCGAACATCAGTTCGAAAATTCGAACTCCTCGGGCCCTGTTGGCTTTGTCAGAAGGAGCTTGGTGCCCATGAATTCCATGTCACCATTTTAAAATTCTGAGCTGCAGAGAAGCCAGGCATTATGACTGCAGCAACTCCTGGCCCTGAGTCAGGAAGCCCTGGGTGAGAAGAGTCTCCAGTTATCACCAAGGGCTGCATTCAAAACAGAGTAACTTAAATTCACTTCCTTTTCTGAATTATTATAAATGGATACTGGTTTGAGAAAGTTGGTACCATATGCGAAGAAATCCCAATTATAGGACAAATTAGGAAATTGCATTTTTTTATTTCAAAAGTATGCTCCATTTTCTTGAAGAAGTTGCTCTAGGATTCCTCTTAGGTCTTTTATGCTCCCTCCAATGCTTTGAGCATGTTAATCTAAAACAAACAAAATAAAAACTGATAACTCAGTTTATCAGATAAGGGAGGATTAGTAAAAAGTGATTCTGCAAATGAGGTAAATGCATGTGGAAAGATGTCCACAATATACTGTTATTTGAGAAACAAAAGCAAAGAGCAGTACATCCAGTAAGATTCTACATCTGTTAAGTTAAAAAAAGAGAAGGAGAAGGAGAAGAAGAAGGAGGAAGAAAAAAGAAATTATGGCAAACACTCTATACTGTGTGTTGGTTTGTATTTAGAAAATGCCTGGACAGATATATACCAAATAGTTAACAGCGTTTCTCTGGGACATGGGTTCAAGAGGGGAGGGTGATGAGGAATTTATTTGTACATCATAACAGTTTTGTACTGCTTATATTTTTATGTTATTTATATAAAAAAATATATAAACTTACACCAAAAAGAGAGAGAGAGAAGAAGGAAGGTTGCAGGCAGAGGCTGATGAGTAGGGATTTAAGGGAGTCCATATGAACTGAAGACTTACTGCTTGTATAGAAGTTTTATTTCTTTTATAGAGTCTAATAATGATTGTTGTAGATGAAAAACAAGGGGTGTAACAAAATGATGACTCTGGAAGACTGTGTTTCTAGAAAGTTCTATTTGCTTCTTCCCTGAGTCACTTGAATCTTCTGATCTATGGGGGATTTGGAATAGAATTGTAAAAATGCTTGAGGTTAGAGCTAAATCACTAGTCATCATCTCTCTGCTGGTCAGAAAACAGAATGAGCTGGAGATGGAAGTCCGTTGAGTGGCTGGAGCGGAGGACTGGGGTTGAGTGTGCCCAGTGTTGGTTCCTGGCAGCCACTTTTGGCTGAGGGAACTGGAGCAGTTCAAGTTGTGTCCTCCTTTGCCTGTCCAAGAGAGAACTGCGTGCCGTGCTTTACGACCCTTTCAGGTGTAATTCTTGCAAAACATTTTGAGATCCTCACGGGAGGACATGTCAATACAAAGTATTTTTGTCAAGAAGGTGGTTATATATATATCAACCTCAAATTTTTCAGAAGAAAACTCGTTTTCCTTTGGATGTACATTGATTCAAGTACTTTTCTATGCTGAATTTTTGTATTTAATTATTTTTTTAATCCATGAAACTTGGTTATATATATTGAGCACAATTTAGAGTTCTTTATAACATAACTGTCAGTTTGCATTTCTCATATGCAGGCTTTAAAAGTAAATCCCCGTGTTCTTTGGATGCTCTGTTACATTACTAACTTGCTGGGATAATTTGGTACGAATCCAAATTCCGCCCCATCCTGTTCTCCCTCCTGTTTTACTCACTGTCAACGACTTTGCCTCTATTTTCCTGCATTCCTTCACTCTTTTCCTCCTTAGTGTTTACTCTGTCTCCTCCCCACCCGCCTTCTGTCCTCAGGAATGTGTGTAGCCCCTGCTCTTTCCTTGTGACTGGGAGGGTGACTTCACAGCTCTCCGGCCATGTCCCAGGCCAGACCAATGGCAGAGGTGGTCCTCATAGTAGTTTCAAGGAGCAGGGGATGTTGTGTCTTACTATCTAAACAAAGGGTCAAACGTTTTGTAACCAAACTCAGTTTCTCCCTTTCCGATGTTGGTTCTGACCCCTCTAGAACCCCACTTGACCCCCGGAGAGAGCATGGAGATGGGCTTGGGAGGAGCCCAGAAAGCAGCCCTTCTCTGCTTTTGTTGTGGGTTCTGTTCCACATGAATGGAAAAAAGAGGGCCTGAGAGCAAAAGGGTTCACTCATTTATATATCTCCCAGATGGTTTCTCTTTCCCCACTGCATCCAGGGTTTGCCTCTCTTAGATCAGGTTAACACAATGAAGCCAAAAGTAGCACAGTTAGCAATTTTACCATCAACTAAACCAGGAGCCACAAAGGAAACAGGAAACCTCTTCAAAAACCAAATATTTTTAAGCTGTAAGAGTGACTGGTGTTGATGTTAGTTGGTCAGTTTGATGTTGGTAATTAACAGTTACCACTCAGTTTGGCAAGATACAGCTTTGGAGTGATTCTTTATCACATGTATTAAGACACTGACGTTAAGATACAGCAGAAGCCAGGAAGCCATGGCCCAAAGTTATTAAGTTTTCAGGGGGCCTGGTGAGGTCAGTCCCTGCTGTTTTATAAGGGGCTCCAAGCTTCGGATTCTAGGGCAGAGTCTGGAGCAGAGCTGGGGCTGGAGCTGGCTGTCAGCTAACTCGGCGCAGCCCCTCAGGAGTCCCCAGCTTTCTGATGTACCCAGGAGTTTGGAAGTGGAACCGGCTAGCCCCTAAGTGTCTGTACTCCCACGGGTGAGCCCTTAGCTATAATTAAGTTAGGTGATTCTGGTTTTATATATGCTAATTCTAACTCCCCATTTATAGTATTAACTACCTAGTCTACCTTTTGCAATTACCAAAATGTTTAATAATACTTTCATTGAGTAACTCTGAGTTGGTTTGCATAAAATGGTTAACAGTATAACAAGCCTGCATGATTAAAGAGTTATTCAATCAAAGGGCAGAGTTTTAAATAGTTCACTCCTCTAATACTTTGAACAACTTACAAAAGTGACATGTTTATTATATATTTTAAAAGCTAACAGTACCAAAGTATATGTAGTAAGAAGTGAAAGCCCCCTCTGGTTTCCCATCTCTCCACAGGAGTAATCACTGTATCTTTCCAGAACTTTATATATTCACACATATGGTAGGAGCGTAAATGTGAGGTTGAGGTTGTTACCTTTTTAAACCATAAATTGGATCATGCTGCTCATGCCATCATCCAACCTCCAGCCTTTCTTACTTAACTATTACTAGGTTGGTACCAAAGTAATTGTGGTTTAAAAGGTTAAAAAAAAAAAATTACAAAAACCACAATTACTTTTGCACCAACCTAATAGATCTTGGGCCTCTTTCCTTACCGTTACATATAGATCTACCTCATTTTTATGACTGTGGACTATAATTATTTCACATTTCCATAATGATGCATGTATATTAGTTGTCTTATAAATTCTTACTATTACAAGTAATGCTATTGTGGGAACCCTTGTATGCATATCTTGTGTTCCTGTGCGAGTGTGCGTATTGAAGTTGTACCTCTGTGAATGTGTGTGAAGTGTGCCTGTTGCCACCGGTGACAGAAGATGTACAAAATTCAGAGTGATAAGTTCTGGAGACATTACAGTGCTAGGAAAATACGATATTCCTAAACTGTGTGCACTCCTCCCCTTTTTTTGGCTAATGTAATTGCAGCTTAATGTGTATCACTGGATTTTTAATGAAAGGTTTTTTTCTATGTTGTAATTCCCTGATTTGACATTGCAAAGAATTGAGTTTGAAGGTCAATATTCTTTTTAAAAACTTTTATTTCTAAACTGATTTTTAAAAAGTTAAGTGTATGTGGTCAGAGTGTCATGTCCATTTAAAGCAAGGCTGCTGACTACTGAGAAACCAGAAGAGGCAGCAGTCAGCGGCTCTGTGCAGCGTTCCAGACCTCAGTTTCTTTTCTTCCAGCCCCTGGGAGCGGGCTGGCTGTTAGGACACAAGATGGACTCCTTCCTTAGCCACGTTTGTCCACTTGGGAATTTAGATATTGAAATAATATGCAAATGGTTTTATTGCCAACTGATTATGCTGCTTGTGCCAAATTTGTAAAATTTTAATAATTAGATTACTAACCCATTTAACTACAGATTCAAAACGTGTAGTGTGTCTTAAATTCACAGCTTTCTATCCCAAAAAGTATAGCACAGTTTTGTGTTTGAGAATCTCATTAAATACAAAATCCAGGTGATTCGTTTTAGGTTTGGGGAATGGAAAGTATGTTGACATGAGGCTTGACCTTTCAGAAAGTACCCACTGACACCACTGCTGTTCTTTTTATTTCTCAGTACTTGGCCTGGTCCTTCCCATTTGGGCGATAGCACTCATCTCGTTTGGTGTAGCACTGCTTTTTGCCTTTTTTGTGTGGCTCTTTGTATGTCCCTGGATGCGGAGGAAAATAGCAGGTAAGGGCTTTTTCATTCTTCTAATTTACAAAAATGCTCCCAATCCCCAAGACTTCAGATGTACTCCATAATTATCCTTACCTCACAGAGAGAATGGAAGCATGGATAACTCTAGAACCTACACTGAGATACAGGCCCAGGCCTTGTGTGTTGGTTCCCGACTGCTTTCTGGCTCAAACTTTTTATTGATAACTTGTGACCCAGGGGAGCAGTAAGGTCCCAGTTGCCATGGATAACTGGAAGTTAATTATGCAGTTAAGTTCTACCAACCTGATAAAAAACATTAGTCTTCAGGGAAATGCAGATTAACACCACAATAAAATATTACTTCACACCTGCAAGAACCAAGAACAGCTAAAAGTAAAAAGACTAGCATTTATCAAGTGTTGGTAAATAAGTGCAATAACTGGAATTCTCATACATGTATTTATGGTAAAACATAAAATGGTACAATCATTTTGAAAATTAGTTTAGCAGTGTCCTATAAAGTTAAGCATACATTTACCATGACCCAGTAATTCCACTGCTATGCTCTTCTCGGTTTCAAGAGCAATGAAAATATTTGTTCATGAAAAGACTTGTGCACACATTGTTAAGTCATAATAGCGAAAAACTGGAAACAACCCAAATGCTCATTACCAGGTGAATAGATAACCACATTGTGGTTTTCATACAGTAGATCAGTACTTAGCAATACAGACAGTGAACTATTGGTAGGTGCAGCAACATAACAAATTTCACAGACCTTATGTTGAGCAAAATAAGCCGGATACAAAAGAGTACATACTATATGATTCCAGTGAAAATTAATTTATAGCGATAGAAATCATTGGTTGCTGAGGCCAGTGGGGGTCGTTTACAGGAGACTGACTGCAAAGGGACATGCGGGAACTTTTCGGGACGTGGAAATGTACCCTGTCTTAACTGGGGGACTGGTCATAGGGTGGAGTCATTTGTTGTCCCAAGTCATCCACCTATATATTTCAAATGTACAAATTTTATTGTATGTAAATTATACCTCAATGAAAACAAGTTTTAAAAAACAAAGAAGAATATGGCTTAGAAAGTTGCCAGAGCCATTTTCCTGTCAGTAGCAAAATAATTGAATTCCAGGCCTTGAGTCCACATGTTTTTACAGGGCTCTCAAAAGAAAAGAAGTATTTACTTTTGGCCACAGAATGTATCTTACAATCATTTCAATATGGATATATCCGAATTTGAAAACCCGTATTTCAAAGAAGACCAAAACAAATAAGACATCCCATGCTCATGAATTGGAAGACTCAGTAAAGATGTCAGTTCTTCTCAAATTGATCTATAGATTTCATACAATTAAAAAAAAAAAATCCCAGCAGGATACTTTGTAGATTTAGACAAGGTGCTTTTAAAATATATATAGAAGAGCATTTCCATTTCACTTCTGTAGGTGAGAGCTTAGAAATTTGCTTAGGAAAATTTGCAAGCAGCAAGATCGTTAAATCAGCAGCATCACAAATCAGATTTGATTAAAAAGAATGCTGTTGAGCTTTAAAACAGCTTTTTAAAAAGTACCTTGTTTCTTTTGAAAATAAAGGATTTTTAAAAGTAAGTAGGATCTCCTCTGTTCCTTTTGAGGAAAATGATTTACTTGTTTCCTAAAATTTGGTGACCTGAAGAAATCTGAGACCCATAATTTATTGAACAGAAGAAAACCAAATAGACAGTAACAATATCTATGAAGACAAAAGGGAGAAACATTTCAGTGGTTGGATTCTGAGGTTAGTTTAAGAAAATAGAAAGCCAATCTAGATGCTTGTAGAATTACAGTGTTAGCCCTGGAAGGGACCCTGGGGGTCAGGTCTAGCCCTTTCTTCTTTGTTGGTTTTGGATGAGATGACTCAGGCCCCATGCCCCCATCTTTTCCTCAATAGCTGAATTTTCTGGCTTGGGTTTCCCAGATAATCAATTGAACTCTCCACTTCATTTTTTTCTGTCTAGCTATAACTTTTTTGTTTCATCTCCAAAGTAAGTACCAAAACGTAAAGATAAATATTCATTTTGTATATTCATGTGTCAATAACAAGAATTCTCTTCCAAATTTTTCAGTTATGACTCTGCTTTCTTTAGGCAAATTACAAAAAGAAGGTGCTTTATCACGAGTCTCTGATGAAAGCCTCAATAAAATTCAGGAAATAGAGTCCCCAGTATTTAAAGAGCTGCCCGGTGCCAAGGCTAGTGACGACAGCACCCTCCCTCTCACGTGCACAGCTGGGGAGACGTCTGGAACGTCAGAAGGCACATCAGCGGGAAACCACCCCCGGGCCTCCTATGGTAAGACCCACTCGAGGGCTGGGGCATGCATGGCGGCAGAGAGCAGTTCCTCGGGGGTAACGAGCTGGGCCCGCCTGGGAGCAGTTAGGTTTTAATGCACAAAAGTATCCCCCAGTTTTATGTTTTGAGAAAGAAAACCCAGAGGCTAAAGAGGCCTCTGGAGACCATTCAGTCAGCAGAGCAGGTTTACTCTGGTCCTGTGCTTTTCTTCCAAGAGCTATTTATAGTCCTATCGGCAGCACCAAGGGCACACACCGTGCCTGTGTGCAGCTCACTTAGCTGCATGTGCATGCCGTCCATGTTGTGGAGTTAAGTTACCTCACTGCCAAAGGCTGGCTTATCCAGCTTAACACGGATGCCTTCATGGTGGAAGATGCAAAGAGAAAAATAGAATTGGAACCAAGGTGGTCATCCCACTATAGAATCACAGAAACCTCAGAAAACATCAAGACCGTCCTGGGAGTGTCCTTTTGTCCCATAATGTTGTGGACAGTGATGGGCCAGCACCAGCCTCTGCCAGGCCTGTCAGGGCAGCTTCCCGCCTCCTTGCAAGGTGGGGCTCTGGCATCTGCTTTTCATAGGTGCGGTCTCAGATTTGGCCCAAAGAAAGCAAAATACTTTTGCCCCACTAATCTGACAGATACTGCCTTTGACAGTCCTGATTGGCCTTTTAAGGAGCACCTAGAATATCTGTCTCATCGTGAGCTGGGTTTTGCCCCTTGTGTATGAAGTTTTTCTAAAATAAGTGCTTTATAAGGATTCTCCCTTTACTGTTTACTAGAAACAGGAAAGAATGCTGTAGTAATCTCTGGAAGACACTTTTTAGGAGAAATTAAATAACAGCATTTTAAAAACACCATGTTACCAGTTTTACCCTTTTGTAGTATATGTCCAAGTTTCCTTTTTTGTTTTAGCCATACTACATGTCCTTTATAGTTAATTTAGAAAATAAGGCCTGTGGAAAAAAATTTAAATCACCCTTAATCCAACCTTCTAGAGATTATCATCATGAACCCGTGGAGATGAATCCAGACACGATTTGTATTTGAAAGGCTAGAAAATAAGATTTTTTTTTAAACCCTTTTCAGGAAGGGCACTCTCCATGACGACGAAGTCGCCCATCTCCAACGGCACCTTTGGCTTTGATGGCCACACGAGGAGTGACGGGCACGTCTATCACACTGTACACAAAGACTCGGGGCTCTACAAAGACTTGCTGCACAAAATTCACACAGACAGGGGCCCTGAGGAGAAGCCTGCACAGGAAAACAACTACCGGTTCCTGCGAAGAAACAACAGTTACACTTGCTATACCGCGGCCATTTGTGGAATGCCAGTCCACTCGACTTTTAAAACTGCTGACTCATCATCTGCACCCGAGGATAGTGAAAAGCTGGTGGGTGACACCGTGTCCTATTCTAAAAAGAGACTTCGCTATGACAGCTACTCGAGCTACTGCAATGCGGTAGCAGAAGCTGAGATAGAGGCAGAGGAGGGAGGTGTGGAAATGAAGCTGGCATCTGAGCTGACAGATCCTGCCCAGCCTCGAGAGGACCCTGCAGAAGAAGAAAAGGAGGAGAAGGACACTTCCGAGGTCCACCTCCTGTTCCATTTCCTGCAAGTCCTTACTGCCTGTTTTGGATCCTTTGCTCACGGTGGCAATGACGTAAGGTAAGTACATTGATTCATTTAACAAGTATGTATTGATGGCCTGCCGTTCTGGGAGCTGGGATACAGTAGCGAACAACACGGACAAAAATCCCTGCCAGGAAGGTGAGGGTGGGGCGCATACAGTAAACAAATAATGGGCTAGACAGTGATAAATGTCAAAGGGAAAAGTACAGTGGAAAGGGTGATGGGAGCATCCGGAGGACCGCCGTGTTGGTTAGGCTGCTCAACTAAGGGCTTGCTGAGTGAGATCTCAAGGGGTGAACAGAGCCAGCCATGTGGCATCTGTGGGAGGAGCATTCCCAGAAGAGGGAACAGCAGGTGCAAAGGCCTGAGGCAGGACTATGCCTGGTGTATTCTATGTAGAGCAAGGAGGCCACGGAGGGAAACTGTAGATTATAAGGTCAACAGATCATGCAGGCCTGGAATATGTAGAAAATATGTAGAGAGTCTCTAGTCTCGTCTTACTAGCTGCATAGCTAGTAAGTGATGTCGCTTGATTTTCCTAAAGCCTCAGTGTCCCAATCTGTAAAATGGGGGTAAAACTAGTACCAACCTCGTGGGGATTCCATGAGGATTAAGTGAAATGCTTTATATAAGGTGTTAGGGCAGTGCTCCTCTCATAATCAGTATCTATACATTTTCACTGTTACTATTATTATAATGATCATGCAGGGCTAATGTTTCTGTCCAAATCAGGAAAATTTGCTATTGTTGCCTTTTATATTGCCCAGGTATATGACTGTCCATTTTACAGCTGTGAGTTTCCATACAGTGTCTACCCATGTGCAACTGCATTCCTGTTCTTTTTAAAAGAAGTCTTTCCACCAGACCAGAGGCCTGAACATCTTTGGTCCTGCACAGTGTTGCATAGGTGCTGCCATGTTATTTTGTTTAGGGAACAATGTTCTGTCCTGTCTTAAGATTTTGACTGCCCTCCTTCCCCCAGACCCAACCCACTTCCTCTTCCTCCTTGTCAAGGATTCTTTATTGAAGGCCTGGTACTTGCAAAATGTTATTATTTGGGTATTTTAGGAATTTAAATTCCAGCCAGGGAGATAAGAAATACATATAGATGGAAAAGCAACAAACCACCCTAAAACAGTATTTCAAGGCCAAAGGAAGAATAAGCTGTAACTGTACAAGGTAACCAGAGTTTAGAGCAATTGCTTGCAGTCTTGAGGCTTTTGAGTAGGGATATGGTCTGATAAAGGCAAGGTTCTAGAAATAATAATGTGACAGTGAAGAGGGGCATCTGTTCATTCAATAAAGGTTGTTAAGTTTGTATCAGGCCTCAGTGCTGAATCATTGGTAACTTTTTCTAACCCTTCTCAAAACAGCCCTTTGAGGTCATAAGTAGTATCTGTCAAAGATATGAAACCGGAAGCTCAGATATGTGACATTTTATGCCCAAAATAACACAGCGAGAGAAAAGCAGACCTGTGAGGCAGTTCTTTGCGAATCTGAACCCACACTGTGTCTACACAGAGTGTAGACTGAGCTGTGAGGTGGAGATGAGCTACAGAAACCGTTAAAAGCCTGTGTGTGATTCTGCATGTAAGGAGGTTGGAAGTTGTTTCCCTTGTTTCCTAAAAACAAGGGAAAAACTGAACCGACTGAAAAATCAACAACTCTTCTTGGATCAAGAAGAGAGAGGAGGAGGACACAGGGCAAACCACTGCTCCCAAGATTGGAGAGACAGGGTGTCACAGAGGCTCACAAGAGGAAACTGCTGTGGGATCCAGTGCCCGGTAGGAAATCTGGACTGTAATAATGAATTCTTAGAGGCTCAGTGGAGACAAGTCTGAGAGTTGAAGACTCCAAGGGGACCCAGTGGTAGAAACAGTTTTTAAAAAGTAGTGTAATTGATATGCTGAAAAAGGAGAGAAAATGGAATCATATAAAATGCTCAGTTAAACAATAAAGTAAAAAAAAAAAAAAAAGAAAGTGGAAGATAAAATAGAAACAAAGAACAAGGGCAACAAATAGAAGAGTAACAAATATGATAGATATTAATCCAACTATATCAGTAATCACTTTGAATGTCAGTGGTTTAAATACACAAGTAATGGACAGAGATTGTCAGAACGGATCAAAAAACAAGACCCAACTATATGTTGTCTATAAGAAACCCACTTTAAATATGAAGATACGTACAGGTTAAAAATAAACACAAGGAGAAAAATAGGTAGGTGCAAAAGTAATTGCAGTTTTTGCAATTATTTTTAACCTTTTAAACCACAGTTACTTTTGTACCAACCTAATACCATGCTAACACTAATCAAAAGAAAGCAGGAGTAGCTATGTTAATTTCCTACAGAGCGGACATGGACGATCCAGCAGACAGAAAATCAGTAAGGACGTAGTTGAACTTGGCAACACCATCAGTCAACTGGATATGATTTACTTCTATAGCTTTCTGCAACAACAGGAGAATTCATATTCTTCTCAAGCTCGTATGGAACATTCAGCAAAATAGGCTACACTCTGGACTGTAAAACATAACTGAGCACATTTAAAAGACTAGAACTAGTACAATGACTGCTCTCAGACCACAGTGAAATTAAACTAAATAACAGAAAGATGATCTGGAAATCCCAAAATACCTGGAGATTATACAACACACTTATAAATAACACATGAATCAAAGATGAAATATCAAGAGAAATTTTAAAATATTTTAAACCAGATGAAAATGAAAACACGCATCAGTATTTGGGGATGCAGCAACAGTACATAGAGGGAAACATAGCATTGAATACAGATATGAGAAAAGAACAAAAAAAAAAAATCAATAATCTAGGGGCCGGCCTGGTGGCTCAGACGGTTAGAGCTCCATGCTCCTAACTCCGAAGGCTGCCGGTTCGATTCCCACATGGGCCAGTGGGCTCTCAACCACAAGGTTGCCGGTTCGATTCCTCGAATCCCGCAAGGGATGGTGGGCAGCGCCCCCTGCAACTAAAGATTGAACATGGAACCTTGAGCTGAACTGCCACTGAGTACCCAGATGGCTCAGTTGGTTGGAGCGTGGGCTCTCAACCACAAGGTTGCTGGTTCGACTCCCACAAGATGGTGGGCTGCGCCCCCTGCAACTAGAAACGGCAACTGGACTTGGAGCTGAGCTGAGCCCTCCACAACTAAGACTGAAAAAGACAACAACTTGAAGCTGAACGGCACCCTCCACAACTAAGACTGAAAGGACAACAACTTGACTTGGGGAAAAAAAAAAAAAAAAGGCCTGGAAGTCCACACTGTTCCCCAATAAAGTCCTGTTCCCCTTCCCCAATTAAAAAAAAAAAAATCAATAATCTAAATAGTAATCCTAGGAAACTAGAAAAAGAATAATAAACAAAATAACAGAAGAAAATAAATAAGAATAAGAGCAGAAATCAATAAAATTGAAATCAGGAAATCAATAGAGAAAATCAATGAAAACAAAAGATTGTTCTTTGAAAGATCAATAAAGTTGATAAGCTTCTAGCCAGGCTAAGTAAGAAAAAGAGAGAGGACACAAACTACTAATATAAGAAATGAAAAAAGAGACATCACTGTAATCCTATGGCCATTAAAAAGATAAAGGATTACTATGAACAACTCTATGCCCACAAATTTGATAACCTAGATGAAATTGGACCAATTCCTTGAATGATACAATCTACCAAAACTCACACAAGAATAAATATACTATCTGAATAGATCTATATCTGTTAAAGGAATTCAATCAATACTTAATAACCTTCCAAAGCAGAAAGCACCAGGCCCAGATGGGTTCACTGGTAAATTGTACCAACATTTAAGGAAGACATTATACCAATACTCTGCAGTCTCTTTTAGAGGTTAGAAGCAGAGGGAATACTTCCTAACTAATTCCATAAGGCCAGCATTAATTATCCTATTACCAAAATCAGACAAAGACATTACAAGAAAGTAAACCTACAGGCCAATCTCTCTCATGAACATAGATGTAAAAATCCTTAACAAAATTTTAGCAAATGGAATCCAACAATGTATAAAAAAAATTACACACCATGACCAAGTGAGCTTTATCACAGGTATGCAAGGCTGGTTCAACATTCAGAAATCAATTAATATAATCCATCACACCAGTAGGCTAAAATAAAAAACATCACATGATCATATCAATAGATGCAGAAAAAGCATTTAACGAAATCTACCACCTATTTATGATTTAAAAAAAAAACCTCAATAAACTAGGAATAGGGGGAACTTCTACAAAAAGCCTGCAGCTAACCTCATTGAGTTTCATTTGAGAAACTCAAAGCTTCCTCACTAAGATCAGGAGCAAGACAACGTTGTCCCCTCTCACCAGTCCTTTTCAACGCTGTCCTGACGTTCTAGCTAATGCAGCAGGACAAGAAAAGGAAATAAAAGGTATACTGATTGGGAAGGAAGAAATAAAACTATCTTTGTCCTCAGATGACATGATCATCTATGTAGAAAATCTGAAGGTATCAATAAAAAACTCCTGGAACTAGTAAACACTTATAGCAAAGTTGCAGGATATAAGGTGGTTGATATACAGAAGTCAATTGCTTTCCTACATACCAGCAATGAACAGGCGGAAGTTGACATTTAAAACACAATACTATTTACATTAACACTCCTAAAAATGAAATACTTAGATATAAGTCTAACAAAATATGTAAAGATCTGTATGTGGAAAACTATAAAACTGATGAATGAAATCAAAGAACTAAATAAATGGAGAGATTTTCCGTGTTCAAGGATAGGAAGACTCAATGTTGTCAAGATATCTATGCTTGGGCGGCCGGATGGCTCAGCTGGTTAGAGCGCGAGCTCTGAACAACAGGGCTGCTGGTTCGATTCCTACATGGGCCAGTGAGCTGCGCCCTCCACAACTAGATTGAAGACAACAAACGAGCTGCTGCTGAGCTGCCGGAGGGGCGGCCGGATGGCTCAGTTGGTTAGAGCGCGAGCTCTCAACAACAAGGTTGCTGGTTCAATTCCCACATGGGACGGTGGGCTGCGCCCCCTGCAACTAAGATTGAAAACAGCGACTGGACTTGGAGCTGAGCTGCGCCTTCCACAACTAGACTGAAGGACAATGACTTGGAGCTGATGGGCCCTGGAGAAACACACTGTTCCCCAACCAAAATTAAAAAAAAAAAAAAAAGATATCAGTTCCTCCCCTCTTGGGGATATTGATAAACAGGGAAGTTGTGCACGACTTGGGGCAGGGATTTTACGGGAAATCTCTGCACCTTCCCCTCAGTTTTTCCGTCAACCTCAAATTGTTCTAAAGGAACAAAGTCTTGATTTAAAATTTGAAAAAAACAAAAAGCTGTTATGGCACCCCCTGAAAATGTCAGGGTGTGGCTGCCAAGGGCCTGAGTGACGATGACAGGTTTAGGGGGAAGAACATGAGCACCTGAATGAGTCCTGAGCTCATGTCCCAATCCTGCCTCCTGCTAGTGACATGACTTTGGTGTTAGTTTGCTTGTCAGTAAAGTGGGAGTGACAATACCTAATTTGCACGGTGGGTGTGAGAACTAATGATTAGCACTGTTTGTGATCCCACAGTGTGGGGCCTGACATGGCTAATACTAGTAATGGAAAGAAGAAGAGAAAAAAGAAATTGTTTTTTGTGTCCACTTCTTGTGATTTTTTTTTTCAGTGATTTTTTTTTCAGTACTTCTAAAAAATTAATAAATCACATGCCCGTTAAGATGGCTTCTATTAAAAAGAACAGAAAATAAGTGTTGGTGAGGATGTGGAGAAATTGGAACTCCTGTACACTGTTAGTAGAATGTAAAATGGCACAGCCACTGTGGAAAATCGCCTGGAGATTCCTCAAAAATTTAAAATTAGAACTACCTTATGATCCAGCAATCCTACTTCTGGTTATTTACCCAAAAGAATTGACAGCAGGGCCTCGAAGAAATATTTGCACACCCATGTTCATAGCAGCATTATTCTCAATAGCCAAAAGGTGGAAGCAACTCAAATGTCCATCAGTGGATGCTGAATGGGTAAAGAAAATGTAGTATATACATACGATGGATTATTCAGCCTTAAAAAGGAAGGAAATTCTGACACAGGTTACAACACGGATGAATCTTGAGGACATTATGCTACATGTAATAAGCCAATGTCAAAAGACAAAAGCTGTATAATTCCACTTAAATGAGGTACCTAAAGTAAGTAGTCAGATTCATAGAAACAAAAAGTCAAATAGTAGTTACCAGGGCCTGGGGGCAGAGGGCAAAGGGAATTATTGTTTAATGGCTAGCGTTTCAGATTTGCAGGATGAAAAAGTTCTGGAGATCTGTTTCACAACAATGCGAACATATTTAATAATACTGGCTCAGATGGTACATTTTCTGTTATTTTTTTACCACACCAAAAAAATTAATAAACCATTTGTATCACCAATAGGTTATATAAGCAAGCCACAAATACAGGAAGATCAGCTATTCTCAAGACTGAGAAATTACTGCATTGTATACGGCGCCGTTTGTATATACAATGTTTGTACAATTCATCTACTTTTTTTCTTTGCCCAGTAATGCCATTGGTCCCCTGGTAGCTTTGTGGCTGATATACGAACAAGGTGCAGTCCTGCAAGAAGCAGCTACTCCCGTCTGGCTGCTGTTTTATGGAGGAGTTGGAATTTGTACAGGGCTCTGGGTTTGGGGGAGAAGAGTGATCCAGACCATGGGGAAAGACCTCACGCCTATCACACCATCCAGGTAAGCCGGAGGTGCAGGCTGGATGGCAGGGCTGGTCCTCAGGGCCTGTGATATGTCCAAAAGTCCTCCCATGCTGCTCTCATGCCCCCACGTCCTGAGCACGGTCACTCTGCAGCTGGAGGTCACAGTGAGAAGGGGGCAGAGGGCATGCACATGCCACCTCTGCTGGCCACCTATCGTCCCCTCCCTCACGCTCCTCAGCCCCCATCCAAAGTGGCAGATGAGGGAGAGAAAATGAGAGAGGTGGGGAGAGAAGGAAGGAGAAGCTGAAGCAGAGCAAGAGGGAACAGAAAAAGGCACCCACCCTGCAGTCCCCTCCACTCCCACTTGTGGGCTTTCCCAGTGTGAGCTCCGGAGAGCAAGTGGGGAGGGAGGTGCAAACTATACCCCTGGCCCAGGGCCTGCCTTTCCCGAAAATTCTCTGCCACATAAGCTCCACCTGCTGGAAGGAAGCAGCTGTCACCTGCCACCCTTCTGAGTTTACTTTGTGCAGCCGGGAGGGTGTCTGTGCCATCCAAGATGGGGTTTGGAGACTCTCCCACATGGTTTTCTCTGTGGTCCTTACATTGTGTAGCTTTCAGCTGGATTAGGGGTTAAATAACAAACTTACAAGAGAACTTGGAACTACCTATTGTAAGAAATCTTTCCCCTCTTGAAATTAATTGTAATAATTCTTTTACAAGATCGATTTGAAGAAAAATTAGAATCTGAGAAAAGAATTAACTGTTTTGTAATAAGCATACATTTTAAAATGAGAGTATGGTTTTTCCTACGCCACTTTAGAAATGACTTAGTTACCATTTTTTACACAGCAGGCATTTCTGACCCAGTTTCTACAGTGTGTGGTTTTTGAAAGCTATCAGAAAAACAAGGCTATTTAGGGTTGTAAACAGTATAACGCAAAGCGTTAGTGTGAATTGTTGCCATTATACAGCAGTTTCTTATTCTGTTAATGTCATCTGGCCCAGTCAGCAGTCAACAGTCAATTCAAAGAATGTTCTAGTGAGACTTTGGCACCCCTGGGGTGTCAGTGAGACTGACACAAAGAGCGCCTGTGATGTGTCCCTTCTGCTCCCTCCACAGCGGCTTCACTATTGAACTGGCCTCAGCATTCACAGTGGTGATCGCCTCCAACGTGGGACTTCCTGTCAGCACCACACACTGCAAGGTAGGCCCCTGCCAGCGCCGTCCTTTCATCAGGCTGCTAGGACCAGCCTAGAGTCACCAAGGGAATCTGAGCAAAGCTGGTAGTGCTTTGTCCATGGTTGTTTGTGAAAAAAGTCATTTCAGGGTTTGCTGGGTCTGCTCGAACATTGCTGGATGTGGGCGTTTGCTTTTCTCAGGCTGACCCTCTCCACCTTTCCAGCTCAGCAGTGTGACACCTTCTGTCACACAGACTGCTTTTTCAATGCATGCCTGGCAAGAGCTTTCCCTCCTTTGATGTGTGCTCATACTTTCCATTTGTCCTGTTTCTCTCTCATTGTTTCCACAGTGGATTTTGCATTGAAGTCATGTGTGCGCTAACCATATTCGTAGGCTCAAATGGGGGCTTGCCACTCAGTTCCAACCCATTGCAGGGGACTGGGAGTTGACAGTGGAACTAGAGATAAGCAGAAATCATCTCAATGGAATTGTAAGACACAGTTGTTTCAGTTCTTTTTCCTTATATGATGGTCAAAGTGCCTGTATTGCCTTACAGTAAATTCCAAGTGAGGGGGAAACGCCTCATATTGCTCACTGTTAAGTGCCCTGAGACTCAGGGCTATGCAAGAGGGAATTCCTGTTGGAGTGGTGGAATGTTGGAGCTGTAAGGAACCTTAAAGATTAATGAAGAGGAGACAGGCCCCCTGAGTTTCCAGGAGTTACCTGAGGTTACTCAGGGTGGAGCCAGAACTAGAACCCAGGTCTGCCTGGTATCAGGAGAGCATTCCAGAACACCTTAAATAGACAAACATATTCACTAACTTCAACAAAGCAAAAGTCACCTCCAGATTTTTCCTAAATTTATTTTTTCCTATAATTCAAGAAAAACTCATTTGTCCCTGCTGTGTGTGAGGTAGTGTCCCAGGCCAGGGGTACCGCAGCGACAATGTTAAAACTCCAACCAATGTCTTTATAAACAGACATCACTAAGTGTGAATGGTTTAGTGCTTTCAATATTAAGGCCAGGCAGCATTTAGGGGAGTATTTTCAAGTGGGCCAGCTGACAAAGCTGGAGCTCTACAGCATGGGGAATCAACATCACTGGAAAGAGGTTGTTTTTCTTCTTTCTTTTTTGCTACAGAATATAGAAAAACTTCAATTTCCACCAATTTCCATTATAAAAATTTCATTGTGAAAATTTACTTCCACTTACTGAGTGTATACAGAGTGCCAGGCACTGCGTTTAGGGCTTTATGCATACACCATACATCATTTAATTCCCACAGTGACCCTATAATATTTGTACTGGTCTTCCCAATTTACAGATGAGAAAACTGAGGCTTCCAGATTTAGGTCACTGTCCCCAGATCATACATTTATCATGTGATAGCACCAGAATTCAGACCATCACCTCATGCTCTGTGCCTCCTAGTTGTGGTCATAGTAACCATGGTCATGGTAACTGACCACAGCTAAGATGTGTGGGGCAAGTGACCTCTGCTGGGCACTGTTTTAAGTGCACTGTGAATATCAACTTGTTGAATCCTCCCGAGAACTTTTTGAGGTGGGTGCTAATGTCATCCCCGTTTTATCAGTGAGGAAACAAGCATAGAAAGGTTGGGTAACTTGGCCAAGATCACACAACTAGCAAGTGGCCAAACCAAATGCCAACACGGCCCCAAAACTCTGGCCACGCATCTCTCAAGTACAAAGAAGGAAGGCAGCAAACGTGCAGTGCACTCCGACCACCCCTACCGTTCATTTACTGTTATTTTTCGAATTTCATTTACTTAAAAATGACAAAGAAGCACATGTTCTCTGAAACATTTCAAACAGTACAATACTATACGGAATCTCCCCCCTCTCTCCACCTCTACTTGAACTTACTGCCTAGAGGAAACGCGTGTTAGTAAATATATTTCTTCCCAGAGACGTAGGATTTGAACTTTTCTGTGGTGGTAACTAGTCTTTGGGGCTGCTTTGAAATAAATGTCACCCTGTCTTTTTAATGATTAACACTCCATGTGAGCAAGCCTAGAACTCTTTCACACCAGTTGAAAGAGATCTCTGGAAAAAACAACACGAGTTTGTTTTTTCTGGGTTGTTATTGTTAAACTACATTAGCAATCTAACATCAATGTGTGAAGTGTTATAACTGAGAACACTAATTTTGCTAATAGCACTAAACTCTATAATCCAACTTGTAGAAATAGATGAAAAGTATAAAATGCCTATAAAACTCCACTCTTACATTTTTATCTTTAAATGTCATTTCCCCAATCCTTAGATTTGTACTGTAAGAAGGAGGTGTTACTAAGGGGTTTACATGCGGTTTGTACAGGACCTTAGTGAATATATGTATATGTTATCATTGCCCGAAAATCTCTACAGATTATATCAATGATAGGCTTTATTTCCTTAGAGCTGTTGATTAGTGTCAGGATAGCTTGCTGGCACTTAAAACCAGTCCCTTAACATGGGACCCCAGAAGATGTCGTGTGTCAAACAGACTTGAGACAGAGCTCAACTTGGATTCCAGGCAGTTTGTCCAGTATCACTGATCATGGACTTCTGGACAAAGCCCAGAGCTGCAGTAGCTCAAGGACAAGGTTCAAGAATCCTCTCTCTCAAGAACTTGCCGTGGACAAAGAGAGCGAGTAACGCTCATCAAAGTCCAGATAATATGAGTGCTAAGGAGAGTTCACAGTTGCCATCACCCCATAACGCAATTCTCTTACCCCACTGTTTCTTCTGCACAACAGTCCCAAGTGGCAAATGTGGGGTGAAATACGAGAGATGGGGATGGCGTGAAGGAGGCCTATGTGAGCAAAGCCACGAATATGGACAATTCAAATCGCGTTAATGTTCACCTACAATCATAATCCCATCAGATTTTCAGGAATTAGACCCTGTATTTGATTTTTCCAGCTCTTTGCTTCCTCTCACGTCTACTTGTCAGGTTTCTTGCTTAGAACCACCCCCATGAGAAGGTGGGCAAAAGTTGGGAAAAACAATTCTTCTTACCTGAAAAAGCAAAACGTAACGTTCCACCTGAGGCCTGGGAAGGAGCTGGTAAATGGCCATTTTGCAACTATTGCAGTCAAGATTGGATTGCTAAATCTTTAAGAGACAGGAGGGGAAGAGAGTTGCTGAGGAGCAGGATATTTTAATCACATAAAAATGTTTCTTCATAGACTGTGGCAAAATGTTAAATATCGGTGAATTTGGGTCAAGGGTGTATGGGAGTTCTTGCAAGTTTTCTGTCAGTTCCAGATTATTTCAAGGTGTTTTTTTTAAGTGCCATCTCTAATTTATAATCCACTTCAGAGAATATTATTTTTAAATCCTAAATAGAAGCTATATGAATGAATATGTTAATCATGAAAGCGTTTCTAATAGGGAAGAATTGGAAGCAAATTGGAAATGGTTAAATAAGGTACATCCATCCACCTAAAGATGGACTGTTTTACATGATGATCAGAAAGGCGGTGAGCTAGCACAATGGAAAGATGCTTATGTTTTTTTAACAAAGGAAATAATAGTGTACCCTATTTACAAACAAAGGTGTATATTTGTAAAAATACTAGACAGGAATATATAAATATGACAGTCGTTGGGTTCTGGGTGATTGTCCATCCCTGTTACATAAACTTGCTATTATATTATATTACCTTTATGCTTTTTAGACAGTGTTCGAAGAAGGGAAGAGCGCGTAGATAAAATTGAAATTTGAGCATTCTCTCCGTAAAATAATCCCGCACAACTGAAGGGGGCATGTTCTGGGAACAATGAATAACAGGAAGAATTTAATCTCAGAAGCCAGTGTTTGGGAACTTGATGGCATGGGTTGACAAAATGTCAGATTCACCGCCTTTAAATGTGCTGTTCTTGGTGTTCCGTTTGCTTCCATAAGCAATTGCAAGTGTTGGATTTTATTTTTCCTGTGGTTACACCCTGGTTGCTATTTGAACCTCACTGGCTGCTGCTGATTCTAAAGTATTTGAGGGTCAGAAGAGACAATGCCAATTTTACGGAGTGCTTCAAGGGCCAGAAGGAGCCCCAGCACCCTGAGGAACTCCCTGAGCTTCCCCAGGGGCTGCATGAGGCAGGAGATGTATGGGCACTGTACTTCCTTATGATGTCTAGGTTACTTAAAGTGTCTTTCCTTTGTAAACTTTCAACAGACCATAAAATGAACTGCAAGTGTTTAGAAAAATATTTGAATTAGTGTTAATATTCAGATTTTCAAGTATCTGTCATTTGTGATGCATGATTGACAATTTAGATCCAGTAACACTTATGCTCCATTTTATTTTTTTATTTAGCTAAAGTACAAGGCAGTTTGAGATGATGGAGAAAACCAGTTTGTAGTCAAGAGACCTGAGTTCTAGTCCTCAGCCTGCCATGATTTACTGTCTCTGCTCTCCTCGGCATCCCTGAGCTCCAGGGCTCTGCTCTGCCCTCTGTAAAATCAGCCACGTGGTCTCAGATTCTCAAAGGTCTTCTCCAGCTCCAACATTTTATGATGCTGATATTCTAAGAAAAGGATACATTATTGCCATTTCATTATGTAATGAAAGCAGTTTCACATACTGTAGTAAGTAATATCCTACCTGGGGAATATTTAAAACGGTCATTCAGAATTTATAAGGTGCAGAGAGAACAGACAATTAATTGGCTAAAGTTCCACTCAAATAGAGTAGAATATAGGTGGAAAAGTGCATCAGATCTGTATACTGAATAGAATAATCCTACAACAATTATACCTAAAATTTAAACTATTTTAAAAACTTTTAGTAAGTTTAGGGGAAAGAACCGGTGATTTTATAATATAGTATATTTGAGATTAGCCAGTTTACATTGATTGGATGTGGATTTTGTGTCTCACCTGTAAATGTGCAGCCTCTTTGTACTTTAAAATGTCTGTGCTCCTGCAGGTGGGCTCCGTGGTGGCTGTGGGCTGGATCCGCTCCCGGAAGGCCGTGGACTGGCGCCTTTTCCGGAACATCTTCGTGGCCTGGTTTGTGACTGTCCCCGTGGCTGGGCTGTTCAGTGCTGCTGTCATGGCTCTCCTCATGTATGGGATCCTTCCCTATGTGTGACGTGCCGTCTTCCCACCAGTCAACAAGGGGTAGTCTGGTGTGGGGATGTGTGGGAGGCCTGGGCCACGTTTCACTCACATGCACTCGTCCTGCTCGTGCATGGACTGTCTTCCCACCAGCTTCTCCAAGCCCGTGCAGGTGGCTCTGAACCACGCTGTCCACCTAGGTGGTAGGCTCATCCTCTAGAGCTAACTTAACTACTGTACATAATACTGTGCATTCAGCTGGTGTCGTGGTGATATAACGTGGTGCAGTTACTTATATATTAAAGATATATTGTATACATAGAATAGGTAGCATTATTTCAAACATAATCAGAATGGGAGTGGAGATAATTGTCTAGAATTCAATATTCAACAAATCTTTGTACATAATGATTTCAGTGGCAAATTTTAAGAACCTTTTAAAAGGAAAGTGTAAATTGGAAAATGATATTTTTCCCATTTAATTTACCGTAAGATAAGTGAGATGCAGGATGGATGATACGAATTTGGGAAGGTGTACGCGTGTCTGAGTGCTAGTGAAGAATACTGGAACGGTTCACAAGTGCTTTCACTGAAGAATTTGTTCATATACTGTAATATATCATAATTGCTTCTGTAAATACTTAAAACTGTAATTTTTTAATGGCGTGCTTCCCTTATACTTTTTGATCAGAGAATTTTGGAAAGTACCAAAGAAGCAGGGGAATAGGTTGCCAGTACTATATTTTCATATTGTTTGTCTCCCCTCCTCACGAATCCTACCATTAACCTGGGAGGTAGCAAGACAGCCAGGCTCTGAGCTGCCCCAGAGAAGTGTGTGGTGAGGCACCAGCACCCCCAATCTTGTGTGCGCCCCACCTCGGGTCCCCTGCCCCATCCACCCCCACCACTGCCTCCAGATATTGGTCAGCCCTGCAGTGGCCCGTCACTGCCGTCAGTGTAGAGAATGTACAGACGTTAAGGACACATAATCAAGCACTACATATCAAGTCCAGCTTATATTTCCACTCCTCTTCTCCGCTGCAGCTGGAAGAAAGGAATTCTTGTCTCAAATACTGAGGCAAGTGCTTTGCCATTCTAGAAATTCGGGAGGGAGGAGGCTGAAATACCAGACAACACACTGGATTTGAGGGACTCCTTGAGGCCTTTGCTAAGCTGAGCATCTTGATGCTCTACTGTAGTCCCATTGGATTCTTTTGTCGATTGCGGGAGGAAGTATGACTAATGTTAGAGCCTGAAACTATGGAAATGCTGCTAAAATTTTTATATTGACAGACATTTTCTCGGTACTTCATTGTGATTTTTTCATTAATCAACCACATTAAATTTATAATAAAAAATGCCCCTCAAAAGTTTGCCTCTGAAGTCTTTTTCTAAATAGCTGTATGTTTTTTGTTGAGAGTTTTCACAAATATTATATAAGAGCTATATAATTTGGTTACTTCTATTTTTCAAATACCGTTTTTTCCCCTTATTTCACTACTACGACATGTTTGTGCAGCAAATACACATAAGAATGACGCACAGCTCAGCATCCGGAAATCCCCCCCGCTGACATACACACGCTGATCCCTCAGTAATGAACAGACGAGAGGGTTGGTCCCCGGGTGGGAACGCTGCGAAAGGGCGTAGCACACCGCGGTGCCCAGCCGTTCCCATGTCACTCTGAGGCCGGCAGGACTTCAGGGCTAAAGACCTAGGAGGGAAATGAACAGCCTTTCTTCTTGGCTTAAGCAACCAAAAACAAAACAAAAACACACCAATTTAGAGCTTCAAATGGAAACTCCTTCAGCCTCTACAGCATGAGCCACAAGCTCCAGTTCCTTCTGGAGCCAGGATGATAAGAGAGGAGCAAAAGTGGCCAGGTGTAAAAAGTTCCTCATCTTCACAAAGAAATTTGCCCTTTCCAATATTTAAAATGGCACTTTAGGCCCTTCATTTTGCTTTTGATAAAACCATAGATTCAATAAGTTCAGTTTCCTCCTACACTTATTTATAAGAAAAATAACAGCCTGACAGAGTACCAGTTTTTGCAAGCTGTCCTGGGAGGAGGGCGGCTATCTCAGCCCCGGCACAGCTCCAGCACAGCTCCAGCAGCCGGGTAGCAGAGCCAGAGGCCCAGGAAGCAAAGTGGGACAAAGGTCACACCCACACCGAGACTTTGAATGACTCAGCACCCAACTGTGTGGCAGCAACCTGTAGAGAAGCCTTGTCCACTGCAGAGATGCTCCGCCTTCCCCAGAGGCAGGTGGGTGATTTCAGGCAGAGGACGGGGCAGCCCCGGGGGGAGGGGATGCTAGTAGAGGGCACCCCTGCCCAGGCCGCCTGGGAGTCTCCTGAGTTAATCAACCTCGTCCTCTAAAAATGCAAACACTCCTGGACACGGTTAACTCCTGTGTCCCTGGCATCTTCCTGTGATTTTGTCACCAGAGATCACCCTGTTACGTACAAGAGCTGTCTGGAGCCACAAGGAGTGCTCCGGATGCTGGCTTGCCACGCCACTCCTCTCCCCGCGGCCAAGTCTGCGCGTGGAGCACAGGCTGTCAGAAGGCGCTTCAGCTCAGAGACAGTTCTTTTAAACTTCCTTTTATACCTTTCCGAAAGGGCTGACCTTTAGAGCAAATATGTAGAAATACTTATTTTCAACAAGATAATTTTTTAAATAAGTACTCCTGTCTCCTCAGACTAAGCTGTAGAGTAAAAAAAAAAATTTTTTTAATTTTTAATGAGTTTGAGCCAAACTGACAACTTATGCTAGGGAGCAAGATCTTAAATGCTCCCCTGTAGAATAAAAATTAAAAACCACTCCATCGTTCAGCAAATGGTGACATGTATAGCTCTGTGGCATCAATGAGCTTACACATATACAAAGCGAGGCAGGCAGGAGAAAGGGCGCTACAAGGAGATGCAGCAGTGTTTCCTCAAAATGAGGTACCTCTGCTCCTCTGAGGGAGACCAGATTTGCCCAGTGCTCCTGACAGGGTGATTCTGGGCGTCTGGTGGAACTGGGCTCAGATTTCAGCCACTTAACCCTATGAGCTCCAGTTTCCTTGCAGGAGGACAGTGAGACCATAGCAGGGGCTGCAAGGGATTCTGGGGGACGGCGTACGGAAAGGGACCATTCCAGGCCCGGCCCAGAGTAGCGCGCCACAGACAAGTACTGTTTCCTCCTCGATGAATGGTTACTCACGACCTCACTTTTCATGGATGACCTCCCCCCTTCAGGAGGATTGCCTGAAGGAGAACATTAAATCAGATGATGAAGAACAGAAACAAAATAAGACAGATAGATGAATGAGACAAAAGAGCAAGGGACTAAAAAGAAACTGGAGAATGGGTTCTCTGCATGTTTGGTGGGGGTGGAAAACAAAAAGGTTGTTGGTGAGACCTGCAGAATATGGTTCAATTCTCATAAAGGGGAAATGTCGCCTTGTCCTTACATTGTCAGCCCATATTAAAAATATTAAGTATTTTTATAGTGCATCATCCTTTATTACTGAAAGGACAATAAACAACTCTGAAGCATATTCTGAAACAAAAAAAGTCACCTCCGCTCCATCATCCCTACCATCTTTTGCGACACCTGGAGCTGGCCAGGCCCCGGGGAACTAAGGCACAGAAGGAGGAAAGTTTAGGCAGCCAAATGGTGACGGGGGCAGAGCAGGCGCCAGGCTCCCTGACCTGATCGCAGGCCCTTCCTGTGCAGCAGCTGTCAGGCTGTGTCCACACTGTGGTCTCTACACAGCTCAGGGGACTGAGCTGTATGGAGGCCTGCGAGGGGGACTCAGAGAAGGAAGGAACACTGTTAGGGGGCTAAGAACTTGGAAAGGAAGCCTAGGAAGAAAGGATGAGATTTATTCTGTTTTTATAAAGGAAACATGAGGAATTAAATATGATTTTAAGTAAGGGCTTTCAGACACAAGGGTGACCAACTGTTCCCCATTTCCACTGGCTAGAACAAAAACCTTCAACAGAGCAAAAGGGATCTGGGCCAGAGTAAGATGGAGAATTTCCTTGCCTTTCCCCAAGGCTTAATATTTACAGGTTAAACCAAATCCTACATGTAAAGATTCCAAACTATAGGTAGGTAGGCGTTGGGGAAGGGAGTGAAGAGGACAAAAGGAAGGACAGGCTGACCTCAAAGGCAGAAGGGAGAGACCCAATAGCGGGACCGTCATCTTCTGCTGGCAGTGACCACAGCGGCCCCCAGTGGGGTCAAGTGTAATTGCAATTAATGACCGTCTTTCCAGAACCCTTTTCAATTGCAGCAGTGAAGTCACCTCACAGAATATTATGTCATAATTCAAAGGGTTGCTAGAAATGCCAGGAATCATCTGTGCTGCTTTGATGGCCATAGGGAACTACAGTACTTGCCAAAGGAGAACCTTCATCTGTACGCAGAAATCCCCATGAGCCGGAAGCCAAACTGTGCCATCCTGCCGGATGGCCGGCCCATTTTCATTCATTCACACTTCCACTGGGTGCCTATCATTGGAAGGCCACTGAAGGTAGGAAGACAAAAAGATAGGCCTCTGGGAGTTCCTAGGCAGGAGGGGAGATGAATAAACAAAACTGCAATCAGTGTGACTGCTGCTACCATAAGGATGTTTCCACAAAGTGGGAGCAGCCCGAGGGGAGGCCGGTAAGTGGCTTCAGGAGATCGTCGAGGAAGCTTTCACAAGAGAGGCAGACATCTGGCTGAGACTCCAAGCGCAAAGTCGACAGTGAGAGCATTGGTGTTAGGTGCCTGCAGAATATCCAAGAGGCCTGCCGTCCTGACGGGCAGCTGGCAGCCGCGAACCTTCTTAGACGGGGATACACTCTGGGAGTAGTCAGTGAGCTTTAGGAGGTAGCTCCCCAGCACAACAGGAGTGGTATTCAAAGGCCGAGCAGAATGGGTGTATGAGCATCACCAGGAAGAGATGTTGAAGCACATCCGCCACTCACCCCTACCTTAAGGTTTGGATGTATTTCCTAGGTGACAAGCCGGATCTCTGGCAGGAGGTAGAGATCAGCTATGGCTTAAAAGCACACCTACTGGTTTCCTGGTTGAAAGCTTCAGGACTCTGGTCCAACATGGCCCAAGACAACGCTCCAAGCAAGGAATCATAGACGAAGTCCACCAAATTCACAGACCAGTTCAAAATCCTCATCAAAGCATTCAATCAAAAACCTTACCCAGGTTACCCTACCAAACAAAAGCTTGCTTTAGAAATCAATATCAAAGAGCCTAGGATCCAGATTTGGTTTCAGAATCGAAAAGCTAGGCACTGAGTTCAGAAAAGAGCAGAACCTGCAAAGGACTTAGAAGCAAGCTAAGGCCAAGATCACCCTGAAGAGAAGGCTCACACGTAGTGGAGTAGATGGTGTTCTACCAGCTACACCTTCTCCCAGTTGCACACTGTCATCACAGCCGTCACCAACAACCCTTATCCTGGGATTGATTCCAGAGAGCAACCTGCTAAGGAAATGGGGATTCCAGACTCAACAGTCCAAATGTGGTTTCAAAGTCGAAGAACTAGATTACATGTCCAGAGGAAAAAAGAGAACCTGATGAGCCCATAGAACAGAAACATGACCAGGACAAGCTAAGACGAGGGAGTTCAAGGTACAGAAACCACACCAAACGGCACCAACCTCGCTAGAAACTCTTACTTCTCTGAAGCCAGAACAGAATAGACCAAGGGATAAATTCAGTGTATTTGATGTCACCAGCCTGGGCTCCAAATCGCTCTCATCCTGGGAACATACCCTTCTAAATATACCTTCAGCTTCTCAAGAAGCTGAGCCTTCTGGAGATGGTAAACAGAACTGCAGGAGGCAGACAGATACAAGGCACCACACAGCTCTACCAACGGAGCCTGGCTCCACAGTTCAGCAGATGTCAAGGGAAATGAAAATAAAACTTACATCCAAAAAAAAAAACAGCACACAAACTATGAAAACTGCGCCCCGTTCTTAAGTATCTCCTTCCATGTGACTGGACCACCTTCAGCATCATACTCGGGCCTCTGTCCCTTTTAGTCCCTCCACCAGAGGAAAGGAGTACATCTGATTGGTACATTTGGGGGAAAGGAAATGGGCAGATAAGTCAGTTCCTCTGCCTTCCTCTTGGTGGGGAGACTGACCTCAGAGCACAAGATGTCCCCTCTCCTCCCTCCATACCACCCACGCTGGGCAGGCGGGGAGGCCGCCCTGGTCACACATTGCTGTCACTGACCCTGAGCAAGAATGTAAGGAGCCTTCAATGGTAAAGATGGTCCTAATTGACAATTCGTTTAAAATCTGAGCGAGGAAGAATGGTGCTATCAGACCACCTTATTCTGAGAAGGCCCCTGAGGCATATCAGGATCTCTAAGGACAGGCAGCTGTCATCTGGAAAAGCTCCTTACAAAAAAATCACCAGGGTGCAGAGTTAGAGAAGGTTGAGACTAGAACCTGAATGTCAACATACAAGTGGAGGGCAAAAGAAAAAGGTTTCTAAAGGGAAACAACCAGAGGGGACTAATCAAAGAGGAAATAAAGCATGTGTAATCAGGCTCTAGTCTCATAGGGAAGGCTAGCCTTCGTGTGCAGAAAACAGCGATCTCGTGTGTGCGCGTGCGTGCTGTAGGGTGGCCCAGAAATAGCTTCGGCTCCTGCTGTCCAAGGTTCTAGAACCTGATGCTTCGCCAAGTTGGCAGAGCTCTGAAGGACGGACATTTACTAACTTAATGAAACTCTGGGATATTTATTGTCCCCCTCTGTCCCTTGGGCAGTGGTGCTCAGAGTATAATGATGGATTAGTAATACATCGTGATGTCCTCCACGTCTCTTGCAGTAATTAACAAAGTATGACGTGTTAACTTTAATCTGCTATTATAAAATTTAATAAAAACCTGCCTATTAGTTTCTTATCACAGGCGACACCAGTACTCTAAACAATCTACGTGGGGAACTTCTCTAAGGGTGGCAAGTAAGAACCACTGGTATCCCAGCCGTGGTCAGTGACTTGGGACTCGCTGACAATGAATTTGGTGCTTACCCGCCTCTCTCTGCTTTCCTTCTCTATTATACTATCTCCTGTAATGGTGGTTCAACCCACAAAGACAAGAAAATTTTATCAGAGTGATTGGCATCAGATTATTTTTGGACATAAGTGGTGGTGGTTAGAATTTGGGTTCTAGTGACGATAATCTTTCATGGTGGTAGGGGGAAATCCTTGCAGCACAGAAATTTTTTTAAAAAACCAACCGTGTCTAGTTGTTTTGGAAACTGAGCAAGGAATTTGAACAGGTAAATCAGATAATTATAAACGATCAGTAAACATGAAAACAGCTCCATTTCACTGGCAATTAGGGAAATTCAAATTAAAACAAGATACCACTCTTCATCTCTAAAACCGATAAAAATTCTAAAGTTTGCTAACATTCCATGTTACTGAGAACGTGGGGAAATGGGCGTTCTTATCCACCATTGGCACAAATACAAATTGGAACAAAATTTCTGAAAGGCAACTTTGTACGACGTCACTGTGCACACCGTGACTCAGCAGTCACCCTTCTCCATCTATCCTAGAGCGCTGCGCTGTCTCCTCCAACAGCCACTCGCCACATGTGCCTATTTAAGTTTAAACTAATCAAAATGAAACAGAACTAAAAACTGAGTTCTTCCATTGCCCCGGTTACATTTCAGGTGCTCACAGCTACCTGGGGCTGGTGACTACCACACGGGAGGGTGCAGACAGACCATTTTCATCATCACAGAAAGCTATTGGCAGTGCCGCCTTGGAAATACTCACAGAAGTGGGCAAAAAGAAATGGACAAAGATACTCAATGCAGCACTGTAAAGTAAAAAACTGAATACAGCAAAACAGAATAGCTAAATAATGTCACATTTATACTAAAGCATAAAAAACATAAGGCTCTACATGAACAAAGAGAAAGAGGGCTCTATCTGTTAAATTTAAAAATATAAACAAGGTGTACATTTAAGTATCATAGATATATTTCTAATCTCTAAAAGATACTGAAAAAATATCTGCAAGGATATTTATCAAACTGTTAGTAGTAACAGAAGAAAGTCTGGCGAGAGGGGTGAGTGGAAATTTTCATTTTTATTTACTTCTAAACTGACTGAATTTGTTGCAACCAGCATCTACTGTGTTTCCCCAAAAATAAGACCTAGCTGGACAATCAGCTCTAATGCGTCTTTTGAAGCAAAAACTAATATAAGACCCAGTCTTATTTTACTATAATACAGTCTTATTTTACTATAATACTGGGTCTTACATTAATTTTTGCTCCAAAACACACATTCGAGCTGATTGTCTGGCTAGGTCTTATTTTCGGGGAAACACGGTATGTTTAAATTTTTTTTTTTTTTTTTTTTTTTTCCCCAAAAGGAGTTCTACTTTTACAAAGAAAAGTGATTTACCAGTCAGCGGTGAAGATATCATAGTGTTCTTCATTTTTTTCTAAACTGGTATTTTAATTCTTTGGTGCTTATTTTTCTAGACCTAGTCACCAACATTTTCCCGAGGCCTGGGAGGAGCCATAGATGCGTCCTCCTCCAGCTCTGGCCTCCTACCACTCGCTTCCCTGTAGTATTTCTAATTGTACTCTTTCCTTTGCTCGTCTTTTGCCCACTCACACCTTCACTCTTTCTCAGCAGCTTCACAAAACTACCAGTCTGATAGACTATCACACTGCAGTGGGAAGTACCTCAAGAGATGTGCTTCTGCCCAGCAGAACAAAACTCCGTTTCACTTCTCGGTCTGACTGCAGAGGAGCAGTAAGAGCGGAAGGGACCGGCAACAGCACAGATACTGCAGACATACCACTTAAGGCATACATCCCACCTGAGAGTATTTTTCAAAGCAAATCACACCAAATGTAAAAAAACCACCACTAGCAAGTCAGATGAGCAATTATGTTCAAATGTGATGGGTTTATTTTATTTTACTCTGATGCAAAACCAAAGATTCCACTACAGCACAGAGACCAATATATTAACAGGTTATGAAAAAGTGGAGTGGGACATGCAGGACGTGATGTACAAACTGGAAGATCAGGTCATTTCCTTTATAACATGACACTACACTGTTGCTGAGGAACGCATTTAAAACGATACTGTGGAACTGAAATGTGGCACAAACATGACAACTTCCAGGCATGCCTTCAAGCACCTCCCTTAGGATGGACTTGCAACTTCAGTGTGGGGAGGACTACAATTCTTTGGAAGAATAAAAAGTTCACACTTTTGAAATTTCAGAGAAGAATTTTAAGGCCAAAACATAGTGGGTTCATTCCTCTTCACCTTCAGGGACAAAGCTGATGCTTTATTCAAAACCATCTTAAGCTTCTAGTTCAAATCCCAACCCAACCTTGTGACCGCCTGCATTGAAATTCTTTCCATCGACTAAAGCTGATAGGGTCAGTTTGACTCCTAGGAAGAAGAAAACAGCACAGTCACTTGTAACAAGTATTACAATCAGATCTGCATTTTTTTTAGAAACGATGGACTCAATGAAATGGATTACAGCTGGGTGTAAGAGTTACAAGCTATCACTAACTTGACAAGGGGTTATCTATAATCATCTGATTTGTAATGAGTAAAGCATAATCATGGCAAACTTTACTTGGAGTTCAGAGTTAAGAACAATGAATGATGAACCAAACTCACAAACCCAGAGTAACCAAGTTATAGCTAGAAATACATAATTTTTTTTAAGCAAAAGTACTTAATGTGTTCTACTTGATATGAACCAAGTGTTTCAAAATGGTGTGAAGTAACCTACAGTGATTGTAGGTGTTTCCGTAGGTTATTTTCATTATTGCTCTGTCACCTTCCACCCGAACCCTGTTATTCTTTTACTTACCTGGTCGAAGAGTCTGAGTATAACCCAGTCCAATCAGGCTGGCATTATTTACTTTAGCCTAAGATGAGAAGATGAAATAGAAACAGAAAGAAAACAATCAATTTTATAACATGTAAGTCCAGTACAGCCACCACTTCATGCATCAGATTTCCAAAGCTAAAGCACCTTACGGCCCATCTAGAATAACTGAAACTGAAAATTTAATTAATAAAGAGATAAACCTTGTAAGAAATTAAGAGGACTGATATGGACAGCAGGGTCCTTGAGAATGCATGCTTAACGGCCTCAAGCAAATATTTTTAAAACACTGTGCAGCCAAATACCCGTGTACTGAATTCTTTGAGATACCAGTTTACGACCCAACAGTGGTTAAAGCTTGAACTCTGGAAAGAGACATATCTGGGTTCAAATCTTGGCACTGCCACTTATTGTGTGACCTTGGGCAAGTTACCTGACCTCTCTAAGCCTCAGTTCCCTCATTTGTAGAATGGGGATGAGGATACTACTCACCACCTATAGTAGTTGTGAGGATTAAATGAGATAATACACGTAAAGCCCTTAGCACAGTACCTGAAATTTAAGAGCTCAATTAGTGTCATTATTAATAAGAATTACTAAAACCAACAGGAATAGTAATCAAATCCCACGAATCTATGAAGAAAATTTTGAGGCCAATGAGAAAAAATGACTTGAGAAGGTCAGACAGTAGCCAAATACAGGAAGAACTAGGACTAGAACCCACATTTCCGGACTTGAGGTATAATGCTCTTTCATACACAATGACTAGCTCATTCAAGTTAACAAAACACATGCAAACTACAACTGTATCATAACGTTCATTAACAACTTAGATGAAACTCTAAGCGCAATCTAAGACACAATCTGCTAGCACATTCTTACAGAGAGAGAAGTTCTACAATCCAGCTTGTATTTAGCAGCGATGCCAAAACGGGTGTTGTTACTGCCAGCTGTCCAAGCAAGGTTTATTGACGTTTCAATCTTCTCGTTAACCTTCTGGTAGATAGACCCTCCAAATTCAGTGCCATCATTCCTGTTTTCATGGTAAAAGTCATAAATATCTAGTTTGTACCATTGTTATGATATGGAAACAAATTCTAAGACTATCTAAATAAAGATCTCATTTTGCAACTATAGATCTTAGCAAACTTCTTGCATAAATTACCAAGCAAAACAAGGAGCTAAATCCAGTTATGTAATTTAACCACCTAATTAAAGTGCAGTTAACACTTGATTTATTTACGTGGCTCCTCCATGTGATGTAAATTTCTTAGACACAATTAAATTATGCAAAGGCAGACCCCTCTGGTAAATATGACCTATAGGTCTCTTTAAGATGTTCAGTATTTAAAATTCTGAAAGTTGAGTTCAATAAAGATTCCACAAAAAATGTATATAGTGGTACAAGTACAGGAAGAAAGCCAATTGGGGATTTTATTTAAAACAGAGTCCTAGAGATAGAAAGCACCCACCCTACAAAACTTAGGGTGCATTGCTCCAGAGAACTACCTCAATAAATGCTTCAAAGCATCCCAGAAGTTAGTCCCTGAGTTTTCATGATGATACTGTTTCATCAATTTTAATGCCACTGTCTATATCACTGCTTGACTTTTAGTCATCGTAAGTGAATTAGAATATCTAGTGAAGAGCAACCTACAACACTTCAAACGCACACAGCTTGTCCTTTGCTTTCTCTTCCTGGTATAATAGAAGTGCTGGCAGCCCGAGATGTAAAATGCAATTTAAAAGTTCAAATTCATTTCCCCACCAGGGTGCAGCCTACACAACTGAATCCAGAATTGCTGAGGATCTGAGGATCTGTGAATGCAGTAGAGGTGGCTGGGTTCTGACAAAGGGTATCTGTAAACCTCCAGAGAATTACTGAGGATGCTCCAGGATGCTCAGCTCAATTAGGCAGCTATTCTTCATGATCCAAACAGACCTGCTTCCAGATATTGCCAAGCTGAGTAGGGCACCAGAGGAGAGGAAGCAGGAATGCCGCCAAAGGATCCTTTCTACCAGGAGGTGACCCATGCCCTGGGTTCTCTCCATCCCACTGCTGCTTCTACAGATTCTACAGCTTCGTAAAGTTTGGAGTACAGTCTAAGAAGCCAGTAACTACCAGCAGCATAGCACAATGCCCCAAGTGCACTAACCGCTGGCAATGTTTTGCTATGAAAACAGTACAGTGACGCTGGATGTCCACCAAGGCATATGAAATGCAAGTGCCATCACTTGTAACCTTCTCGACATATTAACGGTTACCGAATTTTTGGATGACCGCACTGACACTAAAGGAGGAATGATTATAAACACTCACACATGAGTGTGCAGCTGGAAGTCTGCAGCCTTATAACCCAGGGCGAAATTATTCTGTGACAGTTTGGATTTGGCTGTGTCAAAACTCATCTGATAACCAGCAAGCCAACCTTCAAAGGCTAACACAGCCCAGCCATAGATGGTTGGTCCAGAAAAATCTATATCAACATTACTGCCAAGACTGAAACAATCCCGTTTGTAAGAGGCCTTCAATTTCCCACTCTTCTTTCTGTGAAAAACAAACAAAAATAACAATGAAAACAACATGAGTTTCTGTCCAGGAATCTTTACAGTAAGATCCCCTCTGTGCCCCAGTGTAAATATCATTTTGGTAGATGGCATATATATAGTAAAAATGTTTCAAACAACTTAGCTCTAAAAACATAATTTTGTTACGATTAGAAATATATGTACTATTTTTATGTATTCCTCACTATAAATTCAAATGATAGGTACTTCATGATTAATTCCTTGAAGGTATGAACAAAAGCATAAAAAGGAATAAGGGTATTTCAGTACCAAATTAATAATCTGAATACATATCTATTACGAGAAGCCAATTTTTTTAAATGTTCCAATGCCCAAATGCTATACGAAAGATAACAACACCCGACCCACTTCACTTCTAAGTTATTAACCTACCATGGAGAGAACTGTACTTTTTTTCTTAAAGGGTACAGCCCTTTAGTAAGCATATTTATTTTCTGTAGGGTGTTTTCTCCATGGACAACGTTAAATGGATGAAAGAGAAGTGTGCATTTTTGAAGGACAATACTGAAATTAGTTCTTAATCATCCTTGTTTACTTCAATCAGGACTCTTACAAGAGAGAATATGTGTCCTGAAGATTGCTACAGTATGTGGCAGGAAGGACACAGCTGTTGCTTCAGCTGAGAAGAAATGCTTCTTTGCCTTTATCTCACATCTCTGCCCTTCTGAAAGCCTTGGCCCATGATAGGCAGATAAGAAACAACACAATCCCCATTTTTTAGATTTAGAAATTGAAGCAGAAAAGTGGGGGGATTTATAAAGGCTAAGAAAACAGGTCAATAGCAGAACTACTCATCACGGTGTTCTACAGCCAGAATATTACTGTTTTCTTAAGAAACTAACTTCTCAGCAAAATATCACATCCATGGATCTTTAGAATAGCTTAAGAAGTATCTAATTTCAAACACTGCTAGTTCTTAAACTTTTTCTACCATGTGCCTCTTTGGAATTAGATTTATATTTTTGTTCATCTGTTCAATTTACAAATCAAAATTTTATCCTGCCTCAAGGGAGTCTTCCTTTCTCTTTACTGCACACACAAGGTCTCTAGTATTCCTAACAGCAACCTCCCAAGCTCTTCCTGTATCTAAACTTTTCATTGCAACTCCTTATTCTAAACCTCTCTATCGCTACAGGCTATAAAGACATTTCAGAAAATGGGATTTAGATAATTACCCTGTGTTCGGTACAAATATGGTATCAAGAGTCAGCTTCAACCCTTCAGCCAACTGAAAAATAAAGATTTAAAATTAATAATTAGTAACTTTCAATTCTTATTTTGACTCAAGAAATCAATTCTAAAGTTTTCTCTAACTTCCTAACAAAAAAAGGAAGTCATTAAAGAAAGCCAAATATTAAATTTAATAAATGATCTCTTCATTTTTCCCTGTCCCTTTTTACCTCTCTTCCCTCACCCCAGGCTTCATCATGATTCTCTCACCAAAAAACAGGTTAAAATATAAAGATCAAATCCTCTTCCAGCCAATAATATAAAGCACAGCACAAAACAACAAAATCCCAATGCAAAAAATAATCTTGATACTCTCTTGAAATTACTGTAATAAAACAACCTGATATTTAACAAGCCAGCTTAAGTAATTTATTCAGCCATACATATATATTACCTATATGTGGTAATGTGCATATAGACATACCTCAAAAATAGTGCCCTGTATATAACAGGCCCTTGACAAATATTTGATAGATTTTCTCTTTGAAAACACAGAATTTTAAAAACATTTTTCTGTGGAGCCAATTTTGCAATGATTATAAAACAAAATTAAATAAAATCACTGCAAATAGTTTTGTCTAGCCAAGAAAGGCTCAGCTATATAACAGAATAAATAGAAGAGTTCAGAACAAAGATATAAAGTGGTAATTATGTACTCACAAAGCCTTGCTAGAAACGTAAGACATACCAAACAAGGCCACATGCAGCGAAAAAATATGGCTACTGGATAGGTTGTAAGATCTCATTCAGATTATATTTGGCGTTTATCATCTTACTCACAAGATAAATTTACCCTACAAATAACTTCTAATGCTTTCTCTTACCTTGTTCTCCCATGAGATTTCTGTTCCAAGAGTATTGTCTGTGTTCCATTTTTGGGTGAAGGTAAGTCCATAGTTACAGACCTTATATTTGGTCTCTAGGTTGCCTGATGCTTTCCCTGTATCAGTGTAAGCATGACCAGAAGTAGAAAATTCCTGATAAAAAATAAAAAATAATTAGCTTAAAAGCAGCTCATCAAATAGAAAATACTCATTTCAGAAAGCAGTGTTCAATGTATCAGGCACGAATACAATTAACTTTTTACCACAGCCCTACTGTACAGCAACTTATTTCCTGTTTTCCTTCTTTCTAATTTCTCAATATCTTAACCAGTTTTAGATCTTTCCATCTCACCTCTCTCATCAATATTTCTTGTTTCCTATACTCTCTAACTAAATGGAATCTTAAATTCTATCCTTCAAAAAAAAAAAAATCTTAACTGAAAATCCCTTTACTAAAAGGATAAAACTATACAGATTCTTAAACATTTTCCTTTCAGGGTCTAAAAAAGGATGATCAGTTCTCTATCATCTTTCAAGCTAATTTTAAAGTCCTTAAAAAGAAAAATCCCAAAACAGTGCAAACACTAGCCTCCCTTCCCTCTTTTAGACCTTTATTGCATTTTTTAAAAATTTATTTTTATTGTGATAAAAAACACTTAATATAAAATTTACCATTTTAACCATTTTTAAGTGTACAGTTCAGTGGCATTAACTACATTCACATTGTTATGAAATTTTTATTACTTTTGTCCACAAAACTATCTGTAAAACTTTCAGCATAAACAGTTTTAACATTTGAAAGTATCTATCCATTTTTTACAACAAAACTGAATGTTTTAATTTATACTTCTTTCTCCCTTCTCCGCCTATCTACTTTTTTAAACTTTCTATCATTATTGCTATGAGTGCCTTAAAATAGATCTTCCTCCCTCCTTAGGTGTCAGGCGTCATTTCAATCATATGACAAGCAATTCGAAATAGATCTCCTTCTAGGGAGAAGCAAACAGTCAGCACCTGTCACTGACAATCTATGAACTGTAAAGAAAAGCACATTCTGATTGGCTCTGTTTTAAAGAACATTTCTGAAATGCTGCCAACCCCGACCAGTTGTGTTTCACTGCCTGCAATATGAGTCCTCCCTTTACCAAATACCCTGCTCCCTCACTCTGGTTCTACAGGCTGATGAAACAACTGGGAAACTACGATCTGTTTATCACCACCACACAGAAAGTTTTCAAAGAGAATATCATGCTGCACATTTAGGACAGGGCCTTAGTAAAAAATGATAAAATGCTAGTCATGTTTAACAGTTCACACAATTATTTAATTGACCATCATTTTCTTTTAGTAGATCCAACTACCCAGTGTATTATTTTTTACATTCACCTTTCATAAACTTGCAGTATAGCAAATATGAAGCTTAATTTTAGTGCACAAAATTAAGGTAAAATAGTGTACTTTTCTTCCTTGTTATCGTCATTTCTTAGTTTGAAGCTCTATTAAAGTCTAAAATATTAGAGATACAAATTTCAAAGAGAATGCTAGAATTTTTCTAAGTTGAGTTCCAGCATCATAACTGCTTCAGTTTTTGTCTTATTTCATAATTAGATCAAAAAGGGCAAATTACATTTACAACATGCATATAACATGAACAACTCTACATTAAATGCTAGAAAGCAACAAAACAATCTTTAAAATGTTATTGTTAAATCAATGGTATACGATAAAAACATCAAGATATTATCTAAAAAATTTGGAGCAATGGGTGCAATTCATCCTAAATCAGTACCAGAGACCAAAAGCAGCCATAAAAACAAGCACACAAACATGCTGTTTTTCTTACCATCTGAATTAATAGTCCACACCACAGCAGCGTGAAAGGGAGATAAAATTTTAGTTGATGGGTTTTGCAACACAAATCTAACTTGAGCAAATTCTGAAACCCTACTCAAAATGAGTATAATTTTTCTATTTTAACAAAACCATACAACAATATGCCCATCCTAGTAGGGTAGTTGCATATGTTATTTATTTACCACTAGAAAACCCAGGGAAAGAATAACAGTGACAAACCAGGATTATACAAAATATGAGACAGTATTAGAATTCTACATACCTCTTGCCCTTCTAATTAAATCATTGTATCTAGAAATAAAATTTGTACTGGTTTGAACAGGTAAATATCAAAAACAGATGTGGCCAACAAAGCAAAATCAGAGAACGAGGTGAATGTAAAGTTAATCTAGTTGCTGAGACTTACTGAATAAAAGCTCTGATTAATGATGCTTTGAAAATATGCCACATCCTTTACTACATTCTTAACTTCCAGGAAAAAAGACTTTATGAACATCAATAAAAACTACAAACTAACCTACATGCATTTTATTTCTACATTTGCTTCAATTGATTATGAAAGGACAGAGGCTAAAATTAACTTATTCTTGTTAAAAGGCAATAAAACTTGTATGAACCCAACACAATGGAAATAAAGTTTTTAGTGCCCATATACATATTCATGAAAGTATAATAATATTTCATGGATTAAAAAAATATACATATAACATATTCTATATCTTCTGAGTCAGACTCAGAATAGTCTTCTTTTTTTAAAAAAAAACTTTTTATTCATTTTAAGTGTGTTTTTCCAGGACCCATCAGTTCCAAGTCAAGTAAGCAGTTGTTTCAATTTTGTTGTGGAGAGCGCAGCTCACAGTGGCCCATGTGGGGATCGAACCAGCAACCTTGTTGTTATGAGCTCGTGCTCTAACCAACTGAACCAACCGGCCACCCCTCAGAATAGTCTTATTATGACAAAAACAAAGGGGCTTCCCCAAAATTCAACCTGAGTGCCTATGGGCTTAAGTGGCTGAGTAGAGGATTCTCACTGAAATTGGAAGAGTGGAACAAAGCTGTAGGGAAGAGAGCACAGTGCCAAAAGTATGCTATTTCACATAACCACACTAAACATTGATTTTTAAATAGGTTCCTTTAAGTTAATTATGCTGCATCTATTGCAAACATATTAGGTACTTACCACACCACTACATGACTTGGTTCTCAGATCTATTTTGACCATGCCAAACCCTAGACACAAAAAACACAGAAACGTACAAAATGTGACGTTCACTCCAGTTTTTGCAACTTAGAAATTATGAAATTAGTCCATAGTACCTTCCATATGGAAAATATACAGTATTCTCATTAAGTAAGAGTTCCATGAGAAACTGAACTATAATGAAATAACTGAAGTATAATTTTAAGCCCCTCAAAATAATAAAGATGTATTTTTAAAATATAAGCTAAAGAACAAATGAATGAAAGAAATATGTACTATTCTAAGAACCAAAATTATTAGAAAATACTATGAAGATATATATACAAGCTTAAAATATACAATTAACATTACTCTTAAAAAAAACAAAATGTTTACAACACAAAAAACAGAAAGTTTAATCGCTAATCTTTAAAAACTAAAAATAAATGTCTACTTGGGACCAAAGAATATATGCTACCCCAAAGAAGTCAAATTGTGCTTTACTCTCATGAAAACGTTGCCATTATTTGGAGAAGGAAATATGTACCCCTACTTTAAATGTCCCCAGGGAACACATATTACAGATTTATATTATTTGGTCTTACAGATTATATTAACTATGATATATATATATATATATATATATATATATATATATATATAACTGTGATATATATATATATATCACACATAGTTAATATATATATACACATATATATACGCATATACATATGTATATGTATATGCGTATATACATGTGTGTGTGTGTGTGTATATGTATATGGTTGCTTTTAATGCCAGTGGGACTCTACCTCTAAAGAAAGAAGTCTAACAACCTATTAAGTTACCCCTTAAATCTTGTGAGGTATATTATTGTTGACTTAACCTCATTTTACTAGCACAGGGTAGTAGCATTCAATACTAACCCTTAGCACAATCTGGACATTTACAATCGCATACTCACCATATCCTTTGTTGAAGACATCCTTGGCAGCCTTTCCTAGGTCACAGTAAGTCGGTGTGTTACACATATCTTATAAAGAAAAACAGGGACAGTGGAATAAAAATAACCATTTAGTATTTGTTTACGTGTAGTCCTTCTACGGTTTAGTGCTCTGAGAAGAGATATATGGTTTTCTCTTTGCATCATTAATGTTTATACCCTAACGCAAGCAAAGTTGAGAAGGCATTCTGCTCCTTTAAAAAGAGCTTTCCAGAACACTGGAGAATAAAAGGGTTTTTTCATGAGATTCACAGAGGTCATCTTTCTGATTAGATTTCAAAGAAAATAAATTTCTCACAGGCTGGAGAAGAAATGGGTTAATTTGACTTTTTACTAAAAAAAAAAAAAAAGGAACATTTACATTAGAAAAATATTTCTTGGGCTGTTATAAATCCAGAGAGCTATATAAAGCAACAAGGTAAATTTGTCGAGGAATTGTGAAAATAGATGCATTAAAAATCTTCAAGGTTAACATTTTGCCACTACAAATTCAGCTCTTAAAATAAGAATTACCATACTAATTGAAATGTATTCATCCAGAATATGCCCTCTCAAAGCTCTTCTTTAAAAAGTGCTATACTCTTACCCATTAACCAGAAATAGGATCAATTCTACGTGCAGTAATCTGCCTACCAAAAATTGGTGTACTCTCTCAAGTTAAAGCCTTCAAAATCCCAAGGTGCCTTCACTTTTCATCTTATCTAATTAATATTTACCCAGCTTTCCCACTGCCAATATGACCCTCACATCGAAATTCCCAGAAGTTCTACAAGCAATGCAGAACATACCATTCCTTTGCCCTCTTTGTATAACAGGAAATCTTTTCCTGCAGCAGTCTCAAAAGCCATGTGTAACCAATTGTAGAACCACTTCAAGCAGCCCCATTACCCAACTATATCAGAAAAATCCAGAGCACCAGTTAGCCCTTGCAAGTACTATGCCTGAACTATCTACTAATATCAAACTAATATTTATTTATATTTACCCTCGTCCTTAATGTAATCTTCTGCTAAGTTTCTGCCTATACCATATCTGGACATAACATACACTTAAGTTGCACTTCTGAATTGTGAATTCATTTAAAATTTGTTTCTTAACCTAAACTTGTCAGATATAACAGACATTATGTTAAGAGAACAAGCGTCCTATAAAAATATATACACGTAAAGTTACAAGGATTGAGTAAAGATGAAAGGCTCGGGATAAATGTACTGACTCCTACCATAATAAAACTTTGTTCTAAGCCCCAAGGTTTCAGAGTTCACTTCCAGAGCAATTATTTTACAATTCAGTTCCTTGTATTCAAATGATCAAATTTATTTTTTTTACTCACTGTCAACTGCAATCTAATTACTCTTTATGATCACAACTGATGTTGGTATCTGTTGGAATTCTGTCAGTAGTCTACAATTTGGGAAGTACAGAAAAGCAGGCACTACACATTCAAATAGAAATGTTAAAGCTTTACAGCCCGGTTTTTCATCTACTGACAAAAGGTACACCTAAATATTTAGAACCTTCCATCTAGGGACTCATCGCAATCTTTTAGCATTGCTTTCTTTTTCAAAACCACTGCCAATTTGAAAAAGTCGTGCAGCTGATTTTTAGTTAACTAACTGACCTCAACTCTGCCTAGTCCAAGCTTACTTTTCCAGGACCACGATTCTGATGGGAAATGCACGGCAGGCATGATCAAGCAAAAATCGAGAAGCCACAGAGACCTCATGTTATTCGAGAATAAAGCTATTATCACATATTTCTATTAGCTCTACAAAACGCACTTCTTTGTAGACATGCACAACGTATCGAGGTTGCATTACACGGAGGTGGCGGAGATAATACTGCTTTACACAGTAACTACAAAGCCGGTAAATAGCCCGTTTTGTTCCTAGTTTCTCTATTTTAAGTTGCACATATAGCATCCTCCCTTTGGCGGTAAGGAGTGAATAAAGGGCTTCCCTGATGCTGGACAACAATTCCAGAGAGGCAGCTGGGGGCGGAGAGTAGGTTTGGGGTTCGAGGATCCAACTTCCTTAGAAACCAACCTCCTTTCTGGGCATGACGCCTGGAAACAAAGTCCCGTGGGCACACCAGGCGGAGGGAAGGTCGCGAGTAGGCACTCGGCTCGGCGCCTGTCCCTGCCGGCGTTGCGGCTCCATCACCTAAGGTGGCCAGGGGAGCAAGGTCCCCTCTACCCTCCGCGGCCCGGCCCGCGCCCCGTTGAGGCTGCTCTCTCCCTCCCAACCCCTCCGTTAGACTCGCCTCTCGTCGGGTCCGGGCTCGGCAGCGGCCCACCTACCCCTCAACCCCGGCACGGCCCGCGGCCTCGGTTCTTCTCACCTCCACCCAGAGAGCCGATCTCCGCTCCGCCAGGGCAACGCTGAAGGTCTTCTTCAACCAACGCCGTCCGCGCCTGCGCGGCCTCACTCCCCCCGCGGCGCCTGCGCGCCCCTGCCTACCCCCGCACCGCGTTTGCGCCGTGGTGTCACACCGGGGTCGCGCGCCGCGGAGCTGCGTGCAGAGAGGAACAGCTGGGGCGTAGCAACACCACCAACTGTCTGGCTCTGGACGCGCGCGCGCGTGCGCGGCAGGGCCCAGCGCGCAGGTGGCTGCGGCGGGGGTTGACGTGAGACCCGGGAAGCCTGAAGGCTCGCACCTTTGTCCGTAAAGGGGCTTGCTCTCGCGAGAACGCCCGGAGTTACTGTTGTTATGAGAGGGGCTGCGGAGAAGGCGGCTGGAGGACACGTGGGATTCCTGAGGACGGAGGCTATGGCCTGGCATGTCAGAGCCAGGCTGTTTCTTTCTCTGGCAGATGCCTTGCAGATCTTTATGGGAAAGTCTCCGACTGACTAAAAATTCAAAAATGTGATCCTTGGGTCATCTTAAGGATGAGAAAACATGGGTTCTCAGGGAGTACGTGACGTCACTTTTCCAGATCTCACAGGTAGCGGTAGGTTATAATTCAAAGGGAAAGATATAGAGGAGGGAAAGCTCTTCTTCAGAGAAGAATACCAACTAATAAACATAGAAGAAATAATAGAAAATAAACACTTTAGAACCAGCAATAGTTGACTCAGACAAAAATTATAAGTGGATGCAGGACAGTTGAGGATATTCCAAGTATCACCCCACAGATTACTTACTAAAGAGAAAAGGGTACCTTCACATCAAACAAATCAGACTGACATCACGTGCTCCCCTGATGTGATTCACAGAGGACACAATGATAATTATTCTTGTCAAAAATGTGTAATTTGTCTCTAATCATGAGGAAACAGACAAACATTGAGGGACTTTCTGCACAACAACTGCCCAGTCTCCAAAAACCTGTATTTCATGAAAGACTAAGAAAAAGACTAGTAAACTGTTCTAGATTAAAGGAGATACAAACATAGTACCAAAAGCAATGTGGTCCCAAATTGTATCCTGGGTCCAAAAAAAAAAAGAGAGAAAAGAAAAAAACAGCTATTGGAAAACATTATTAGGACAAATTGAGAAAATCTGAATGTAGACTATATTAGCATTGTTACAATGTAAAATTTTCTGAGGGCAATAATTGTAATATCTTGATTATGCAGACAGGACATTGTTTTTAGGAGAAACATGCTAAAATATTTAGCAGTGAAATAGCATGTGTCTGCAACTAACTCAAATGGTCAAGGAAAAAAGAGAAAAAAGTAAATGTGCAAAATGTTAACAATTGGGGGCCGGCCGGGTGGCTTCGGCAGTTAGAGCTCCATGCTCCTAACTCCGAAGGCTGCCGGTTCGATTCCCACATGGGCCAGTGGGCTCTCAACCACAAGGTTGCTGGTTCAATTCCTCAACTCCCGCAAGGGATGGTGAGCTCTGCCCCCTGCAACTAAGATTGAACACGGCACCTTGAGCTGAGCTGCCTCCCAGATGGCTCAGTTGGTTGGGGTGCATCCTCTCAACCAGAAGGTTGCCAGTTCGACTCCCACAAGGGATGGTGGGCTGCGCCCCCTGCAACTAGCAATGGCAACTGGACCTGGAGCTGAGCTGCGCCCTCCACAACTAAGACTGAAAGGACAACAACTTGAAGCTGAACGGTACCCTCCACAACTAAGATTAAAAGGACAACAACTTGACTTGGAAAAAAGTCCTGGAAGTATACACTGTTCCCCAATAAAGTCCTGTACCCCTCCACCCCAAAACAAAAAATCTTAAAAAAAAAAAAGGTAAGTTTAAAAAAAAAAAAAGTTAACAATTGGTGAATCCAGGTAGAAGATATATGGGTGTTTCATTATTGCATTATTCTTGAAACTTTCCTGTAAGTTTAAAATTTTCAAAATGAAAAGTTGGGAACAACCCCCTGCCCCCACCCCACACACACACACCAAGTCTGTGATGTTCAGTCCACGATACCTGGTTACTGCTTCATTCAATAGGCAAATATCACTGTTTGCCTGTTGTCTGTAAGGCATTTCAGGCTAATAAGAGAAGATAAATGCTCCCAAAGGACTCATAATGCAGGACTTGGACAAATGCCTGCCAAAGGAGGCAGAATATGGTGAATGTCATAAGCAAAGCAGTGTAAGTAGGCTAAATAAAGTGAGGTCTGGAGTCAAAAGAGGCTGGATTTGTATCTCCGATCTCCCAACTCTGTGGTCTTAGGCAAGCAGCTTAACCCCTCTATGTCTCAGTGTCTACATCTGTGAAACAGAATGAAGATCTATTTCAGAGGATTGTAGTGGATATTAAATGAAATAATGTATCCACGGCACATAATCTACCTGACACATGGAAAATGTTCACTAGCTAATAACACAGATGAAAATTAATATGCTATGAGTTTAAAAGCTATACAGGTGTCATGCAGGGTGTCATGCGGGGCCTCTGGTCCCGCTCCCTACATGAGAACGCAGGATATGGTGAGGCCAAAAAGGAACACCCACGGAGGCCTAGATAGGGGGAGTCATACCACTATAGTCTCGCTGGCGGTTGGGTTGGAGACACAGGAAGCAGGAGCCACACGATCCACAACCTACCGCCCACTTCTCTCTGCCAACCAACCTCACTAACTGCAATCTGCGCTTGCTAGCTCAGCCACCATCTTCTTTCACCCCCATTTTCTGCTAGTGTAGCCACGGCAGTTATATTAGTGGCCAATGGCTCACTGGTTACAGCTGACAGCCAACTAGCCACAGCTGGTGGCCATCCAATCACAGTCTATGGCCATTTACTACCTGAGCCAGCACCTTTGCACATGAGGCTGAGAGCCTGGAAACTGCTCTCCTGGCTCTGCCCCCACAACAGGAAAAACCTATACTTATTCATATGTATATGTCGTTCGGGGTGGCCTGCGGGGTCTCTGTGGCCTGCTCCCGCTCCCCACCTAAGAACCCAGGACATGGTGAGCTCAAAAAGGAACACCCACGGAGCCATAGGTAGGGGAGTCATACCACTCTAGTCTCGCTGGCGGCTGGGTTGGAGACACAGGAGGCAGGAGCCACACTATCTGCAACCCGCCATCCACTTGTCTTTGCCAAACAATCTCACTTGCTAGCAATCCGCTTCTCTGAAATCTGCAATCCACACTCCGCCACTTGCTAGCTCAGCCACCATCTTCTTTCAGCCCCATTTGCTGCTAGCGTAGCCACTTCAGTTATATTAGTGGCCAATGGCTCACTGGTTACAGCTGACGGCCAACTAGCCACAGTTGATGGCCATTTACTACCCGAGTGAGCACCTTTCCACGTGAGGCCGAGAGCCTGGAAACTGCACTCCTGGCTCTGTCACCACATATATGAATATTAGAGCCACAACTCCAGCTTGTACTTTGGCACAGAGCTGGCTTTTGTCGGATACAGCAGGCCATTAAAGGCTGTAAAGGGCACTTTGAATGGCAATTTGGCAACAGTCCTTCCTTCTGCTTCTGTTACCCAAAGATCTTTCTTCTGAAAAGACCTGACAACACCAGTCCCAGGTCATGTAATGAGACTTCCTTTCTCTCTACACCTGATGCAGGAAGGTGATGAAAGAAACTGTAAGGAAAACAGTTGCTGCAGAGGAAGTCCTTCCTTTGCTTCCTGTCCCTTTGGCCTTGTCAGTTTAGCTAAATCCATGTTAACATTCAATGTCCATATCTTGATTCTGGTCTTGGCCACTTCGAAACTTTGGGGACAGAGCCCCAGAGAGCAGTTTCCAGGCTCTCGGCCTCACATAGAAAAGTGCAGACTCAGGTAGTAAATGGCCATCAGCTGTGAGTGGCTGGCCATTAGCTGTGGCTAGTTGGCCGTCAGCTGTAACCAGTGAGCCATTGGCCACTAATATAACAGCTGTGGCTACGCTAGCAGAAAATGGGGGCTAGCAAGAAGATGGTGGCTGAGCCAGCAAGCGGCGGATTGCAGTTAGCACGGCGGAGTGCGGGTTGCAGATTGCAGAGAAGTGGACAGCAGGTTGCAGACAGTGTGGCTCCTGCTTCCTGTTTCTCCAACCCAGCTGCCAGCAAGACTATAGTGGTATGACTCCCCTACCTATGGTTCCGTGGGTGTTCCTTTTTGGCCTCACCATATCCTGCGTTCTTATGAGGGGAGCGGGACCAGAGACCCTGCAGGCCGCCCCGCACAACAGAAACTACAGCCAGTTCTTATTTCCCCACCTACACTGAAATCTAAATTCTTGGAAAATGTAGAAAAGACATTCTCAGTCCAAATCCTAATAACATGGCATTCTTCTATAAAATCTAGAACCAGAATTTTGGAGCAGGGGAGGGACTTTGGACTCCTTCATTTGTGAGACACTTGCTAAGTGCTTGCTATGTACAGGGCACCATGCTCAGAGCCGAAGTATGAGGAAAAACCCCAAAGTGTCAGTGCCGTGTGGGTCCAGTGGCCCACGAAGATGAAGTCACCTAGTGAGCAAGTTCCCAATACAGGTCACCTGCTGTAGAGACAATCTCAGAAGGTTATATACTTTTACCCTCAGAAATGAAAAAACAACTGGGAACAGAAGCCCCACTGTGAAGAATTGGTAGCTCAATTAGCTTAGATGTAAGAAAAATCAAGATTCTGAAGGATGCAGTGTTAACTCCCAATTCTTTAAAGAAAAAGGGTCCAGTTGCTTGTTTTCAAGGACTCCAAGATTCTGAAGGGTGAGGATCTCCTAGTTCCTGAGTGGTTGAAGGCATCTTTGAAGAAGAGGAAGTATGAGCCATGTGCTTGTGGTTCTACAAGCAGGCAGCAGAGAACAGGGACCCAGCAGCGAAAACACCTAACTGTATCTAGGGAGGAGACTGAAGGCTTCTTTGAAACGTGATGTCTTGGAATGACTCGGGTGGACAAGAGGAGAATGGCTTCCAGTGCAGAGGGACAGAGTGACCAAAGACTTAAAACATCATACCCTGAAATTCCATGTCTAAGTAATAATCCATTCTAAGTAATAGTCCATCTCAAGGCAATCATCACAGATTTATGCAAGATTTATCTTGAATAGCTTGAATGATTTAGAGTAGCTAAAAATTCGAAACAACCAACATGGCCAACATTCAGGGGATTCATTAAATAAACTATAATAAACCCATATTCTGAGTTATGGTACAGTCACATGTTCTGATAATATTTGATGATCTGGGGGAAAGGTTCAGTGAAAAAAAGAAGAAAACAAGCATAAGTACAGTATAATGCAGTGTGTGGGATGTGTGTGTTATAATTTTATTTTAAGAAGAAGCAAGACAATTATAACTATAAACATCAGTGTTCACCTTTGGTGGGGCAGCAGACAGAGGGATTGGATAGAGCAGGCACACATGGAGAGACGTAGGCATCAGCTCTGGAGCTGGTGTTAGATTAATTATGTTGCACATTAAACAAATAAATGCTCTCTCTCTCTCTCTCTCTCTCTCTTTCTCTCTCTCTCTCTCTCTCTCTCTCTCTCTCTCTCTCTTTCTCTCTCTCTCTGTGTGTCTTCATAGAAAAGGATTAAGAAAATTTAACAAAATTTGATAGTTACTACCTCTGGCAGGACAGAGGATATGTTAGTCTTATTTTGTTCACGCTTTTCTGTATTTTCCAATTTGTAAAATTGTGAAATACATATATCTTAGCAAAAGTAAGCTCACTTTCATAAGATGGGAAACTTCCTAGATTTACGAGAAGGAGAGTGCTGTTCCATGGGGAATTTCCACCAAAAATTGGGAAATGCTTCTGGAATATAGTACCTGGAATTTGCAACGGGCCTTCTGAGCGCTCACTTCACTCTCGACCACAAGGGGGCAGAAGGAAACAAGATAACAGGAAAGCCAAAGCTGCTGGTGGGTGCTGGGCTTGGGATTCAGAGACAGGGCCATGGTCCCTGGTCTCCCCTTGCTCCCCACAGCCTCATCCAAGTTTTTCACAAGGTTATGAACACAGTTATGAATCCTATGGGAATGGACGGTGAGTCTGGGGGCTTCCCTACCAAAGTCAGAGTTTAACTTGAATGTCAAAAAGGCCTCAAATATTTACAAGTTGTTTTTATGAGGAAACCAATTTTGTCAACGTACCACATGTAGATTAGGGTACAGCCTGGCTGACACACAGTCTGCAAATTACTTCATCTTAGCCACTTGCTAGTGAAGCACTATAATCACACTTACATAAAGGATAGATAAGTTAAGAAAAAAAGGTGACATACCCCTACAATCATATATAATTCGAAAATAGCAACAGGCAGTGTTCCCTATGATTTTCTTGGTGAATATATAGCTATATTTCAAGCAACTTAATATGTTTGGAACTGGACTTCCATTATGAGCTGTATAGTGTAGTATAGAGGAAAGATTAAAGTTTGGAACCAGAAAACTTATGTTCAAATCCTAGGTCTGCAACTAGCTGTGGGACCTTGGGCAGATCACTTGTACTTTCTGAGTCTCAGTGTCTTCGTTGTTAAAAGAGAGACTCTCAGAAGTGAAGTCCTGGTCAAATGGAGCCCACCCAGAGGGCTCCAGACACATCTAGATTCCTGTGGCTAAAGTTCTAAGGAAACTTGAAGCACACCACGGATACACTCAGAGTAGGAGCCTGGGACAGAGATGGCTAGATCACACCCAGTGAGTCAGATATAACAGCCAGGAAAATGGAGTCACCGGATGAAGACTCACCCGGAAGGGGGAGTGGATGGGGCTGTGGGAGCTCTAATAAGGAGGGATGTGAGACCTGCGTGGGCCCCTGTGGGGAATAAGGGAAATTCAAGGCAAGCAGCCTCTCCCCTCGTAGGGGATGCCAGAGCTCATGTGTACAGAGCTCATGGGTGACAATTCTTTTTCCAGCTTTATTGATATATAATTGACATACAATATTGTGTAAGTTCAAGGTGTACAATCTGATGATTTGATACATATGTGTTTCCCAAAATGTTTACCAATGTTTAGTCAGGTTAGTTATCACATCTTTTACCTCCCATACTTACTACTTTGTTATTATGGTGAGAATATGAAAGCTCTACTCTCATAGCAACTTTCAAGCACACAATACAGTACTGTGAACTATAGTCATGATAGCCATTCATTTTGAAAACTTTGCTTCTTCAGACTTGGGACTCCAGGCAGGATTGGGGTCTCCTAATGCCGTGGGATGCACCCTCTACTCTTGAGGAAAAAGAATCAGATCTAGTTTAGTCTGCATCTTAGGGTCCAGACCAACAGTGGTGGAAACTGTTTTGTCCTGGGAAGAGGCTGCAGGCTGGTAGCGTTCCCTGTTGTTAGTCCTTCCCTGAAACAGACTTTCTGGATCACCTACTCACGTCCACTCTCTGCACCCCAAATCAGACACAGTGTCGCAGTGGAATGTATTTCTCACTCTCCTTCCACAATTCTTCCAGCCTCCCACTTACCAGACACCACAGAAGGGCCCAGGACCGGTATCTAGGAGACATTTGGATCACAAACCTATGTGGTAGAGTTAACCGCCCCAACTTAGATGGCTACCACTGGGGGAAAGAGGCAGACCTGACCATCAGCTTACCATACCCTTCGGGCTCTGAATGCCACCACAACACCATTAAATTTGACAGGGCATTTGAATTACGGGAAAAGAGGGGAGAATAAATGGGGTTAGTTATGGGGATGCTGAGAAAATAAGAGAATGAAGAGAAAGGAGGCAAAAGAGAAAGACTCAAATGATGAAAAAGATTATGGGGTCTATAGGTGTAAAATACAGACAATGGATTTCATGAAAAAGAAGAATGGAGATTGAGCTCCACTCAATTTTATAGGTTTCTGTCCTCCTCCTAATGCCCTCCACCTCCCTGCATTGTATTTACTATTATATTACAGTCAGTAAAGAGAATAAAGCAAAGTGAATTCTGTGGAAATACCTTGCTTTCCAAATTGTTGCTTCACGTGAGAGAATTTCATGGAACCAAAAAAGGCTGAGAGGGCTTCAAGGAGTCAGTTGTAAACAACTCTAGAAACATAAATATAATTCAGTTAAAAAAAAAACCAAACACCGAAACTTTACGTACATGATCAGTAGAATTCTGCTGGCACACATAGTGGACTTGATAAAAAGACTTACAGTAAAAGTCAGGACAATACTGACTCAAGTCCACTCAAATACACAAACATCCTTTTCTCAACATATTGACTCCTTCAGTGACCAATGAAGACGTTGCTGTGTTTTCCAACTAACGTGTATTGAGACATACTCAGCTTGTTTTTAATCTTTTCTTGACTTTTCGTAGTAGCATCTATTATCATACTCCCTCGATCCTGGCCCCTGTGTTTTGTGAAACATGAGTATGTCAGCAACTGCTTGGAACAGAAGACGAAGAGTATTGCTGTGGTCTGAATGCTTGTGTCTTCCCAAAATTCATGTGTTGAAACCTACTCCCCAGTGTGGTATTATTATCACTTTGGGAAGTGATTAGGTCCTAATGAAAGTGACCTTGAGGTTAGTGTCCTTATGAAAGTGACCCCAGAGAGAAAGAGGCCCCATTGCCCCTTCTACCAGGTGAGGAGACAGTGAGTTCTTTTATGAACCAGCAAGCAGGCTTTCACCAGACACAGAAACTGACCATGAGGGCACCCAGATCACAGACTTTAAGCTTCTAGGACGGCGAAATCCATTCAGTTGTTTAGAAGCCACCTAGTCTGTGGTATTTTTGTTCTATCAGCCCAAACATACTAAAACCAGTATGGAGAGTGCCCAGAAATAGGGTAAGATGGCCAAGGCATTTGGGATTTATGAAATCATACACAACATCATTTAAATTTTTTAAGCAAAAAGAAGGCAGAGCATATCCTTGAAGCAGGCAGGTTCAGGGATTCCTGGTACTGTTCCTAGCTGGATGGCTGGTGTGCAGTCAGGAGAACTCTAAGGCTGTCGCTGCTGCAAAACGGAGGTCCCCAACCCCACCATGTCACACAACTCCGAAGAGGGGCCATTCACATAGGCTACTGTCTGAATGGTGCCTCCTGGAGCTGCGCAGCACGGTGGCTGGGGCGACCCCATCGTAAACTCCCAGAAAACTGGTCTGTAAGAGTCCTTCAAGGTCACACGGAACTGAAGCTGAGAGGTGACAGCTCTCCAGGGCCCCACAGTCAGTGGAAGAGGCTGGAACCCAGTTTCCCTGTCTCCCACCCGTGCTGTCTCTGAATGCTGCCCCCACGCTTCGTTGCAAGACATCTGACATACTCTACTCCTCGGCCGTTGCACGTGGTTTGCTTTACCTTCTGACCTCAGGTAACTAAATGGTAACATTTACATCAGCTTTGTGATTACATCCTGTAATCTTTGTCTACTCTCATCAGCATGTCCCTTCTCATCTTTTATTTATTGAACATTTCCTGTGAGATTCTGCCAAAGACCTGCTTGTTTCAGTTACTTTGATTTTTTTTTTTAAGAAAAGCAAAATTTAAGGAAATCAAACTGGTTTCGACACAGGAGCCATAACAAATAAAAGTTTCCCTTCCTAAGCGAATATCAATCATGGGTTCTGACACTCTTCTTTGACTTGAACAATCACAGCTGTCCTTCGGGAGGATACAGGTGTCAGCTCTCACACAGCAACCTGCATTTCTTCCCCAGGTCATGAATCACCCAGAGAGTGGCTTCAGACCTACAGTGCCGAAACTGGGGCCCTTGGGATTTTGGGCGGGGTGGGGTGGGGAGGGTGGATTTTTCATTTCCTCTAAGTTCAGTCAGTAGTGCTGGATTTTTGTGTTCCTTTGGCCCAGGTGCTCACGTGGAACTAAGAGGATCATCTTGAGATTTTCAGTGAACCTGTAATCCTTGCCAGGGGCCATCAAAATGGCAGCATCTGGGCCAAAACTGCACGTGAGGGTTCCCTTTGTTCTGTGGCTGACGGAGGACAGCCACAGCCCAGCGCGCTGCTCCAGGGGGCGTGCGGACAGGCTGGGCTCTGCAAGTGCTCTGTGGCTGCAATCTGCATTGTGAACTCTGGCGCCCTGACCGAAAAGCAGAGAAAAATGCCTTTGAAGCAGAAACATTTCAAAGCCTTCCTCTCCCCTTTCCTTGTCCCTGCCATCCTCTTGCCACTGCCCCATCGTCCCTAATCCCCAAATAATTGCGATGCCGCCTTCTGGTGGACGATGAATGAGGCCATTGGGCATCGCATTTCAGTTGTTGGCACCCAGCTAAGGAGTACTGTGATTCGCATCAGCAAGCAGCCCTGGCAGATTTGAAAATATACCAAAAGTCATTTTCCCCATACTTACTTTTCTCAAAATTGCTCTGGCTTTTTAGAAGACACAAATAGCCTTATTGCAAAATGAGGCTTCCGGTTGATAAATTGGATTAAACAAACATCTACCATTGAGAGCCTGCCATGGAAGGGCCGTGCGTTATGCTAGGCAGTAAAGTTTTATGTGATGATGGAAGGTTGTGGCCTGGAAAATGGATTAGAGACATTTATTTAGAGTTTTAAGAGTGCCAGTTACCATAATAGGTTCTGTACACGTATTTACACACTGAACCCTTAAAATACAGTTATTATAAGGGTGGTACTGCCAGCTTTATAGATGAGATTGCAGATTGTAGCCTAGACAGGGGGGGTAACTTAACCAAAGTCACCGAGTTACTATAAATCCATTTATTTGTGCATTGATCCCTCATGTAGAAAAATTTATGGAGCTTCTATTATGTGCTAGACACTCAAAGCATGAGGATTCGAAGAAGAGTAAGCTCTGCCCTCAGAGAGCTTATCATCTAGTTGTAGAGACAAAAACATAGACAACTGCAATAGAGTTTTATATGATAGATGCACAGAGGAGTGCGGGCGTCAGAGTATATAGGAGAAGCCAGCCTGGTGCTCAGACGAGTCAGCCTGACTCCACAGCCTGTACTCTTTCCATGCTGAGACAGACAGACAGACAGACAGAGATGGAGACAGAGAAGTCTGCCATTTGGTCTCATATGATGCCTTGTTGTAACCCTCCAGCGTCTGCTGTCTGTATCTGCCTCTGTCTGCAGAAGGCAAAAAGGAGACCATTGGTCCTGGAAGACATGGCGGTTAATCTTCTATCTGGATGTTAGATATCCAGCAAGGACTTGATGCTTTTCTCACCGCCAGTGGTCATCCTGCCTCCCCTACCGTGTTTTCATCCTGATTTCCCCATCTCCAGTGCCATCAGCATGCACTCAGCCTGCGAAATTAGAAATGTTAGAGTTAGCTCAGCCTCTCACTCACTCCCAACCCCAAATGAAAGGGATCAACTTCAGAACTGCATCCTTTGCGTGGTTCTTGGTGTTACTGTGTCACTCCTTTACATTCAACCTCCTCCTCATCGGGAATAAGCGCAACTGAGAATAAGTGATCGCCCAGCGCCCCCTTTCATCCAGTACAACCCGAGCTCCACTCTGCCACCAGCACTGACTTTCCTAAAAAGCAAATTAGGTCATTTTCAAGCTCAAATACCTCGAATGACTTTCTACTGCATATAAAATAAAATCCAATTTTCTTTTTGTGGTATGTCAGGTTCTTCGCAGTCTAGCCTCATCTCCTTCTCCATCATCTGCCCCAGCCACACTGACTCTCTCCCTAGAACCGAAAAGCACCTCTCTGCCCCTGCACACGCTTCACATGCTGAGCCTGGGGTGAAACCACCCCCTGCCTCTCAACCTAGGAAACTCCTACTCATCCCACAAAACCCAGCCCAAACATTACCTCCTCGATAGATGCATTCCTTTATTTCTCCAGAAGGTCTATCACCCTCCTCTGTAATCCTCCAGCCCTGCAATTATCCCTTTATCTTAGTGCTGTCATAATATAATGAAATCATCCCTAACTACATGTCTTCTGACTGGACACTAGCTCCTCAGGGGCAAGGACTGTGTTTTGTCCTTTATTCCCAACATCTAACCATAGGTCCTGCGACATACAAAATGCTCAGTGAATGTTTGTGCTGTGTTACAGGATTTCCCACCAGTCCTTTGGTCTGTGTATATTACAGAGCCCATTGTGCCCTGATAGTCTCTCTTCTGTTAGGTAACAGGAAGCAGAGAGTGAACCCTGGGGCTCTCTCCTTTATCCTTGGTCATAATTGTCCAACTTCAAAATCAGTTCTGTAACACACCTAGTCACCAGGTGTGTCATGCTATCTATCAAAGGGTGTTTGATGTTGTAGGTTTAAGAGAAAAAAAGTGGTACTTGCAGAAGAAGTAGCTTGCATTGCACCTACTAGATGGGCAGCACCTCCACGAGGAAAAGAGCCCAGTAACGGAGGCCCCACGACACCAGCATCAGCTGCTGAATGGCACTGGGCAGTGCTCAAGAGAGAGAACGTTCCCATTTTACAGACTGTCGAGATACACACATTTCAATAAACTGCGGTTAGGCTCTCCTGGAGGAAGACCCAGGAAGGCTAAGATTGCCATTTATGCCATAGAAAAGAGGCGTTGTTAGATTTTACACAGCACCTCACAGCCGAGGTGCTAGGACGAGTCTACACTGAGAACAATGAAAACAAAGAAAGGAGGAAAAACAGAAATTTTTTGACCCAGATCTAGGTTGTTTTACCCTTAAAGTACTTAATTCAATGATAAGCCCTCATCTAAATTACTTGACTTCTCTAGCAGTCTGGGTCGGGGGGAAAAATAAGACAAAAAGGGATGAAGCAGAAGTTTTTAAAAATTCAAATTAGGAAAGTTGAAAACACATGAAATCCCATTTGAAATCAGCTAGACTTGGAGACCTGTTCTGCACGAGTCAATTTAACGTATAATGTAACACAAATGATATGCTTTGCTCATAAAATGGATCCAAAGCTTCCTATTGAATTATATAAATCTGTATAAAATGGACTTTCGGTGTCCCCGTCATCAAAAAAAGGGTTTTTAATAAATCTCATCATTTTCCTAATAAGTAACCCTAACTTCAAACAGTACAATTTTCATTTAAGGAGAATTATTTTCCAATTGACATTTAGTCGGAACAGGTGCTATTATGTTCACAGCTTTTAAGCTACTTTTTTTTACATCTGGATGCCAGACCAAATCAGAAGGCATTTTCTCTCGTTTCTATCTGTCTTCACTATCTGAAACACAGTTTAAAGCTTTTGAGTATATTTTGTAACTCATTAGTTTTTGGCATCCTCCATAGCACATTGGCCAATATGATTCATCCTTTCTTTGAGCACAATTAGCTGTGAAAACAGATCTTAGAACAGACTCCCTCCACCCCCAAAGGATTATTGAAGGTAGGAAATGCAGGTGATTATCAGAGTTTGCCTTTGATACAGACATCCTGCTCTCCGCTAGCCCTTTGAACTAACTTTGATATGCAATAATTAAGAGGGATCCAACCCCTGGAGGAGAAGCCGCTGTGGCCCTGCCTCTTCTCTCCTTCTATTGAGTCCTTGTTTTGAACTATTGATCAAACAGATTTGAAGGGATTTGTTGAAGCCTGTGTGGGGTAAGAAGGAAGGAAATGAAGCAGGAGGGAGGAAGAGAGAAATGAGGGGGCATATCTGGTTATAAATAGTTTCAGAAAGAACCACTGGTCAGACCTCGCTCCTCCTACTTCGCACACCTTACTCAGACGTAGATTTGCTTCTCTCAGAGGAAGGAGTCGCAGGCAACTTGCTAAGGTTTCTTTGTGGCAAAAGCTCTGTGGTGGGTGGTGGGTTTCGAGCAGCCCAGCCCCGGAGGAGAGGACTGAGACGGTCTAGGACACCGGGCGATTGAAGGATGGCGGTGGTGGTCTTGCTGGGGCTCAGCTGGTTCTGCGCTCCTCTGGGAGCCCTGGTTCTGGACTTCAACAACATCAAGAGCTCTGCCGACGTGCAAGGGGCTCAGAAGGTAAAACGCAGCTAGGGAGGAGGGGACGCTGTGCGCTCCTGGTTGGCGGTGCTGGATTTGGGTTTAAGTGAGTCCTTCAGATTCCCGGCTGAAATACCTTACCTGGAAGGTAAATTGGATTAATTTAGGAGTTGGGAAGACACCCAGGTAGAATCCAATGGCCTTAGGTATTAACATGTTAAATAAGCAAAGTGGCTTTTCAGGGCACTCAGCTATAAATTTGCCTATAAATTTGGAAGGAAAGTAACATTTAGAAAGCTCTGCCGCGTGCCAGATCTTTTATGCGTAATAGTTCATTTAACCTTCCTCACAACTTGAGATAGGCATCACACCTCCTAATTACGACGATGAAAATGAAACTCGGAGGTTGAAGAATTTAACCACGGCCACACAGCCAGGACATTGGGGCGTTGTTTTGTGCCAAGGTGCATTGTTTTGTCACCATCTCACTTCAGAGAATTGTTTCTAGGGATCCTTTTACATATACATGAAAAAATATCAACTGTAGATGAGACAAATTCGTCTTTGATGTCTGTTTCTCGGTGCAAATGCGGCATCATTAAAAAATCAAAAAGGACAGTTCACTTGGGTAAGGCTCACCACAGTGCTTTTTGGCAAATGGGTGCAGTTGATGTGAATCATTAGAATATAGAATTGAATAGGAATGCCACAAACACCAACCTGATATTTATATTTAAACTGTAGCATAGCTTGTAGAGTTCATAGCTATATATCAAAAATCTCAATCATCTGTAAGGCACACATGAGAAAACATTTTCTTCCATTTCCACAAAGCATCAGAATTAAATTTTGAGTTTTAAAAGTAGGACAATTTTTCAGACACCAGTTATCTTGGCTGCACATGGGTCTCTCTCTTCATTGGTGATTCTCCCCTTTGTGAGAAACCCAATCATATTGAAAAGTTAGGATGCTGCCCAAGGTTTGCCACAGCATTCACAGTTCAGCTCTGACTTTGCTTCCTTTACTTCCTGCCTTGAATCAAAAGTCATCTTACGTGGTGTTGAAGTCCCTAGCCCTGTGACAACACTTTCTCTTCACAGGGCTCACAGTGCTTGTCTGACAATGACTGCAATACCAGAAAATTCTGCCTCAAACCCCAAAATGAGAAGCCGTTCTGTGCTACATGTCGTGGATTACGGAGGAGGTGCCAGCGTAATGCCATGTGCTGTCCAGGAACGCTCTGCATGAATGGTAAACTATCATCCATCCCTGCAGGACCGCTTTGCTCCAAAACTGAAGCCAGCATCTGAATCTCAGAGACTAGAATATTCCAAGATAAGCATTTCTGAAGGTTTCCTGGATCCATGCTTGAAGTAAATTCATACAACTCACTTTTCTTGATGCAACAAAATAGTGTTATTTCCTGGCAACAACTCTTGACAGCAATTTGGAGATGATTTTAAAGGGAGGGTACAAGTTGGAATCTTTCAAATTCTTCTGTTTTCACTTGGATTCCATTAATTACTTAACTACCTTCTTTGCCATATGAGCATGTAAATATTTAGTGCACGTGTCCCAGAAATCTAGAAAATTATATATAAACTGGAGGCAGCAGTACCGCCAAGCGATATAATAGTATGATAATTAGCATGTCTTTGGTTCTAATCCTTGAAGTTAATAACTACACCTGGTTTTCTCTCAGATGTTTGTACTACAATGGAAGATGCAACCCCAATATTGGAAAGTCAGATTGATGACCACGATGACATCGACATAAAAGGAACAACTGAGCATCCAATTCAGGGGAAAAAACACAAAAGGAAGCCAAATGTTAAGAAATCACAAGGCAGTAAAGGTAAGAGCAGCTTCTGAATACTTTAAAATTTTTTTTTCCTCCTCTAAGGCTCTTAAGGATAGGCTGAAACTGACTTGGCTCCTCTCCACCAAAACCACATAGGGAGCGTGTCCTGTTTCTAATCTCTCCCCCTAAGCAACTATGAGATTGGGCAGGGAGTAGCGTAAGGTAGTCAGCAGGCCAAGAGGACAGGGGAATAGCTATAATTATGGACTGGTTAGCAAGAAAACCTTTCATTGTTTAATTGTATTTTACATACACATCTTTTTACAGTCTGTAATTTAACAAGTGGCAGTTTCCCTTTTTAGATCCTCAGAATACAAAATAGAGACGAACGTAAGCACATTCACTTTTCATTCTTGGGAAAAATACAAACTTCACTAAGATGCTTTTTAACAAATTGCAGTCTCAAATTCCAATCGTCATAAAATAGCTAGAAAGTTTGAAGGTGGTGAACTGGCCATTCTTGTTTCTGTCTTCAGGTTCACTGGGCCCTTCGTAAGTAATGGTCTCGCTTTGTCAGTATAAATGCCATTTAAGAAAACATTGATGAGTGATACTTATTTCATTTCTCAAGACTGGAAATCCCATCTTTCTTTGATAAATGTTTTAACTTTATACAAAAATTTGTTCTGTTACGTAGGGCTGAAATTTCCATTTCATTATTGCTTTTGGCATAAAAGTCGAGCTCCAGGAGACCTGCCTGTTGTTTCTGTTTTCACTTTGCGGCCCTCAGTCCTACACCCCATGCATTCATCCCCATAGCACTCCCTCCACATGCCACGTTCCCCATTCACTGCTAAAGCTCATGTTCATCTTGTTACAGGACAAGAGGGAGAAAGCTGCCTTAGAACTTTTGACTGTGGACCTGGACTTTGCTGCGCTCGTCATTTTTGGACTAAAATTTGTAAACCAGTCCTACTGGAGGGACAGGTGTGTTCTAGGAGAGGGCATAAAGATACTGCTCAAGCTCCAGAAATCTTCCAGCGGTGTGACTGTGGTCCTGGACTAGTATGTCGAAGTCAAGTGACTGGCAATCGACAACATGCCCGGTTAAGAGTATGCCAAAAAATCTAAAAAGCTGTACATATTTCAAAATAAAGATGACTCGTTATTGTATTCAAGTAGAAATTGCAGACATTAATTTTTAAATATTTCCAGACACATGTATCTTATAGCAACTGAAATAGACTGGGCTAGAGAACTTGTGATGAATGGAAATCAGCTTTGTTCCTGCAGAAAAGTGATGTGATTCTATAACAAGAAAAATTAATTTTTACCTAGTGATTAAATTAATTTAAATAAATCTTTAAGTAATTTCTGGTGAAGTTCTGGTGACTGACAGTAGCTTGGGGGAAAAAAAGTGATGGTATCTGCAGTTTGATGAATTTTTATATCCTACCAGTGAAAAGTATCACAGCAAATACTATTTTTTCTTAAAAACCCTATTGTTTGTTTTCTTTCATTTCTTGGAAGGGAAATGGCATTTCACTACAAAATAATTTGGTTAATAAATAACATTCAAAAGGTAATATCATCTGTACAGTCCTTTTTTGTATAGTCCAAAATATTTTCACATATTTTGTTTTTAATAACTTTACTTAAAATTTGTTAACTTTTTATATTTTGTATTTATACAGTTTTAATATTTCAAAGCTAGAGCTTCAATGAGTGTTTTTAGTTATATATTTTTACCATTTGAATTTAAAATTTACCTTACAGGAAAAGTAGGGCAAAAAAGTGAAATTTTTGTTTGTTTGAAGTTTAAGAGGCCATATTTTGTACATATGGGTACAATTAGAAGTGATTTTTCTTAGGGAAGCTCTTCTGATGGATTACAACCAGTTGCTACAGATTTCATTTAAGTGGTAAACCACATACTTGTTCATCTATTTAAGTTTTAAGCATAGATTACAAAATTGAATATGGGCCAACCAAAGAAAAAAACTAAATTTATGAAATTCTCTAGTTTCTAAAAAATATTGAACCATCTTCCAGAGGCTAGCCTCTGGGTATACCTTAACTGAGTAATTTGTAATCAGTAAATAGGAGTAAAGGTACTGGGTAATGTGGTTCATAATATAAGGGAAGAAAATGAGAAAATAAAAATTCCCATTAAAGAGTTGCTATCACCTCACCTCTTAATTCTCTCTACTAAACTCTTAATAAAGTGTGCTCATGAACATAAATCTAAATTTAGACATATTTGCTAGTAAAATAAGAACAAGATCACCTAACAACAGTCCAAGAGATTTTATTGACTACAGTGCAAGCTAAAGCATGAAGAAGAAACAACCATTTAAAAACACCAAAGACCCTTACATAGCAAAGGTTAAGAAATAAATTAAGACTCCTGTTGGGCTGTGCCTGGGAGAAGGATAGGCCTCATTCACTTCGATCCTTGGGTTCTCGGTATTTCCACTGGATGTAGTCAAAGATGTCTTTCTCGCTATCCACTGGCAGGGGTTCTCCAGCAACTCCTGAAAGTAAACAGAGAAAAGAGACTTACGAACCAGTTTTGGGATTCAAGAGATATATGGGACTCACTTTCAGAAGAAAAAAAAATGGTAACAAGCCACTAAAAAAAAAGATACTGACTGCCCCTATCCTCCCACATGAGCTTGTGTTTGTCACATATGTACCAGTGCTATCCATTGTATCTATCCAGATATCCATTGTAGCCACTATATATTATATGAAATACATACCCTAGTTAGTAGTTAGTTATAACTCAAACCGCGGTCCTTGGACTAGCAGTAGTGGCATCACCTGGAAACTTCCTAGAAATGCAGACTCTTGGGGAGTATTCCAAAGCCCACTGAATTAGAACCTGCATTTAATGAGTCTCCACGTGGTTTGTATGCACATTGACCTATGAGAAGCACTGCCCTAGTCTATCAACGACAAAAGCCCTATTTTATTTCATTAGGACATTAGGACAAAATGACAAAAATCTTCATTTTCCTAGCAGACAACAGTAAACAACAGACTATATTGTGAAATGTTAACAAGATCCATAAGACAGAGATTCAGCAATTCTTATTCTTTAAACTTTCAAAGCATGGGGCCAAAGCTACCAGGTTGGGCCTGGCACTAAAAGCACTGATACCCGGGTTCTTCCTAAGTCTTGGAGATACATTTAAAAAAATAAAAACTCTATAGATCAATAAGATTTTGTTTTACTGACCATCATAGTAGAAAGGATCTAATCCATTCTGATAGGATTAGAAATAATTCTTGCCATCACTGGGCTTTCAACTGAGGGCCTGGGAGCATGTACAAATTAAAGCCCCTTTTGTTGCCTGAGGGACTAACAATACAGAGAAAACTACAATTAATTAGCATAGGTACTTAAAGGCTTTTTAGAGAAACTAAAGTTGCTAAATCAAAATACCTTTGAAAATAACTTTCTCTCCAGATGACTGGGATTCTCTCTAATGGACACAAATACTCACCAGTGACTCCCAGGGGACGGATTGTATATTCATTGATTGTGAAGCCCTTTTCTAGGGCATGAGCTCTCATATTCTTATTGAAAATATCACTCCCCGTGAAATAGAGAACACCACAATAATATTGATCCTTGGGTATCAACCTAAAAAAAAAAGATAGATATTTTACTACACATTTCAAATTTAGCAAAACTAAGACTTAAAATCAATACAGAACAAAATGCCTATAATAAATCTATGTGGCCTAATAACCTGGACAAGAAATTATCATTAGGTAGACTATTCAAATTACTCCAACCTTGCAACTTAGTTTTCGTAAACTCTGCTCTACAAGAGGTGTGGAGAAATGAAAAGCAGTATCACTTATTTACAACTAACTTTCCCCAGGCAGGAAACTACTTTTGAGCTGTGGAAGGCATCATGATGAGATGCAAATATAGAGAAAATAAATTAGTTCCTGTAGACAGTCATTATTTACATATTTTAAGGCTAAACATTGTCTATAGCCAGAACATACGGCATTTCAGAATGAAAAGGGGTTTTAGACATTGATGTGAATTCCACGATATACCGGGGGGGGGGGGGGGGGGAGGAGAAAAGAAGGGAAAAGTTAATAGGTCAGCAACGAGTTTTGAGTAATACCTGATATCAATTCTCCTGTGTGGATATTCCTTTTCATCATTTTTACTGGGAAGCTGGCAAACACCCTAAAATGGATATTTAAAAGAGTGCTTAAAGATGTTTTAAACTTCAGGCTTAATTTTAATCAAATGTTATTAATGTGAAGTTATTTTTGCTTTCATGGAGGCAGTTTTTGAATTCAGAGTACTTTTAACTTAGTGGCTTTTCTATGCCTATATGTTATCACTACCTTCCTATTACACTTCACGATAATTAAAGAACTATGTGTGTAACAGCAGGCAGGGATTATAGTTATGAGGATTTGGAGTTTGTGTGATTCTAAACACCAAGCTAATAAGCAAACTATCAAACATGAAAGATGGAGACCAAGGTAAACAGGAAAAAGCAACTTGGAAGTCAGGAAGCAGAAAACAAATAACAAAACAGCTATCAGTAATACTCTCAGATAAGAGTAGATGTTCTGTCCATGAAATATGGGCAGAAAAAGAACACTCAGGGAAAAGGTTTAAATCAAAATAAAAAATCTGACAGCAGAAGTACAAGAGTTTGAAATTGAGGAAATCTCCCAGAAATTAGAAGACAGAGATGAAAGATAAGAAAATTTTAAAAGAAAATTAGAGGATCATTTGCTTCCTTCTCTATAGGTGAGTTTTCATTACACTTCCACACAGTTTTCAAACAGATATTATCAAGGTCTGTTTTTTGTTTTAACTTTTCCTTTTCCAGAAAAATGGGCAAAAATTCTGGATTAGTCAGCAACCCCTAAATATGTAAAAAGAGCTATAAACATCACCAAATTTCAAAATAAAAGTTTCAAATGCCACATTCTAACAAAAATACACAAGTGATAGGCTTCTGGTCCTAAAAAGTAGTCTCATTGGTACACATGTCACTAAAAGCCATACTTTTTGCTCAACAACATAGAAATCTGAAATCCACAATGGGTATTTTCTTTAGCTGTCCTATGACTGAAAGATTAATGAAACCCGTTTATTTTCAAAATATGAAACCTACCTTCTTAGGCATTAACAAGTTCCAACTCAACCTTCAGATGGATCAGAGATGACTTCCATCTGGAATTACTATGAGGTATTACCTTGCGGATATGGGTGTTTGGATGCCACAGGCAATGATCTCGCCATTTGTCACATCAGTAATAGGATTTTATTTAATGGCTTTGTTCCTTTCCTCAAGGCAAATTTTATTTCCTGGACTTTTCTGAAGTGTTAATGTCAAAGAATTTCTCTGTATTATTGTAAATTCTTTATTAGATTAGTGGATTAGTTTTGTTTGGCATTTCAATCAGGTAGCTTCATGCTAAGTGTCTGAAATAAAGCCTCTCTCATTTCCTCAGGGTGGTCAAGGTATCTTCTATTGTCCCTTGAATCCTTACTGCAGATATTTCACAGAAAATCATCCAAGGCCAAACTTGCACAAAATGCTAAAATTTGAAGGGTACTCTTCATACATAAAGCAAACAGGCATCTAAATGCAAAGGAAATTGGTTTTTTCCTTCCAAATGTTATTATATTCACAGAAAGAATAGCTCAATTATCTAAAGACCATAATTTTACAAGAAGATTTGGAATAACCCTGGCTTTCCTAAGGTTTGATTACTATTAAAGGAATTCATGTTTTGAAGGTAACTTGAAAAACACACAAATGGTCATATCTTTAAAACTATTTAAGGTGACTCATTAGCGCAGTAGGTAGCGCTCAGTCTCATAAAACTATTTAGTCAGTGGTTATAGCAACAAGAGGTTTTGAAATAAAGTGGATATGGAATGAGAATGGTTTATTCTACCTTATAAACTGAATTCACTTTGCAACCAATTTCCTTTCAGAAACTGAGAGATCTTCTTTGGCTATTTCCGCTAATGTCCGTGCACTTAGGGTCATTGCTCCAACTCGTGCCTGGCTACTGTACCTCCAGGTATGTGCTTAGGCTAAACCCCTTGCCTCAAGTCTTTCCTCAAGTCTCATCTTCTCAATGAGGCTGCCTCTGACCACACAATACTATTTAATACTATCTCCTGCACACCCATCTCCCCATACTCTGCTCCCCCTTTCTTTTTAAAAAATAGTACTTATTATCTTCACATAACATACTATATAATTGACCTGTTTATTCTGTTCATTGTTAACTATCAGTCCCTTCTCACTCCGCAAATATAAGTTCTACTTAAATTCACTGATATATCCCAACCTCCTAGAACAATGCCTGGAATGTAGTAGGTGCTTAATACATATTTGGTGAATTGACTAAATACACCTTCTTGTCCTATTGACACTCATTCTCACCATTTTGTTCTTTCACATCACATACAATAATGTCTAAACCCGCCTACTCTTAGCAGTCACTGGGATTTGGCTGCCCATGCACTTCCTAGGTAAAAGTCTTCTCTTTTTCTTGATTGAGTAGCTACTAGGGTAACACAATTACACCAGTGTCAGTAACTCTATGTTCACACATACTTGGCTACCCACCTTTCCTTTTCGGGTTACACCCCGCCCATCAGCTTGTAATTTTTCCTTGTATTTTTGCTAGCTGGTTACTACGGCCTCTGTTGGTTTTTCCTCTGGATCTCTCTTTGAGCATCAGCAAAAGACTGTTCAGACTGTAAAAAAATGCTTCTGCTATTGCATTGTGTAAACAACTTCCTGGTTGCTAATTCTGAAAGCAGTTGGTGCACTTCCCCAGTAGGGAGCCCCAGTGCCTCTCACAGAGATGACTACTGGAGGAGCGTTAAGCCAGAAGGGGTGGCCAGAATTTGCCCAGGCATACAATGACACCCTCTTACTATGAAACAAATATCCAACTTGTCTAGGTCATATTATTTTTAGGATTTTATCTGATTCAATGTTCTTAAATGTAAAATTTATGCACATTCATTTTGAGTGAATTAAAAAATCAATCTAAATTTAAAAAGGGTGCTCATGGAGCATATATAAACCCTATTTTAAATAAGATCTCATGTGTGTATATACTATAGGCATAGAGAAAGAGCTCAAAATCTGACAGGTTCAGGAGAACAGGTCATAGATTTAGTTCCCAAAGACTGACTAGAATTTTTATTTTTACCTTCCCCAAAGTAAAACATTGATAAAGTGTGACCAACTTAGGCCATACACTTCCACAGCTCATTAAAATCACCAGGCTGGATTTAAGAACGTGATTTTTTTGCATGATTATATATATGTAACAAAAAAATTTCCATTTTAACAATTTTTAAGTGTGCAGTTCTGTGGTATTATGCATACTCACATTGTTGTGCAACTATCACCACCATCCAACTCCAGATCTTTTTTCATCTTCCTCAAATGAAATTCTGTACCCATAAACACCAACTTCCCCCTCTCCCCTTCCCCCAGGCCCTGGCAACCACCATTCTACTTGCTGAATAAGATGATATGTCAATTATCTCAAACATCTTCTACTTTGAGTTAAAACTGTCAAATTTATTTATTGAGATTTGCTAATTCTAGCATGTCCACTCTTCAAAAGCACAGTCTCTTTCCTTTCAGTCATCTAACTTGTGAAAAGGAGGGGGCACAGAGAAAAGAGATCCAAATGATGTATTTAAGTGAGCAGTAGAATAAAGGAAAGCCTTTATTACCTTAGTCCTAGATTTCTATTTGCCTTCCTGTTGGATTTTACATAGGGCTATTTATTAATATGCTTATAATCCATTTGGCATTTGTCTTGAATCTTAATTCCCTAGGAAGACAGTTTTGACAGTTCATCACAATGGGTTTCACTTTGAAAATATCTGCAAGTGTCCCCCACTATTAACTCCCCTATTTATCATTCCACATAACATGTTTCTTCCTCTGTGCATTCTATCACATACTTTGATTCCTTTTCTTTCTTTGGTGTTATAATAGATTAATACTCTTCAAATAATTCTAATCTCATTGAAGAATTCTGAGTCAGAGAATATGAAAACACTTGCTAGTTTAGGGAAAAAGTTATATGTCAAAGTCATTATGGATATTTTAAAAATAGCAGAGTACGTCTAGTGATCTATTCCGATGGCAGAGATTATTTACCAGTGGGGAATTTAAAAAAAAATTCTTTACTAAAATATTCTGAGATTAGCATCCTGCTAATTCTTTTTCTCTAAGGACTCATGGATATTTAGACTGTAATATTAAGCTACAGTGAGGTCACACACCCAGAATAGTTACTGAACAATCTTTTTTTTTTAATTAAAATTTATTGGGATGACAATGGTTAGTAAAGTTACACAGGTTTCAAGTGTACAATTCTGTAATACATCATCTATATATCACATTGTGTGCTCACCACCTAGAGTCAGTACTGAATAATTTTTAAGGTTTTTTTTTCAGATGTGTTAACTCAAGCGAGTACTTACCATGAATTTTGTTTCACCTTTTGACAGAGTATCTGTAATAAAATGGACCTTTTGTAACTGCTCCACAACACGATGTAACAGCTTTGGCTGTAGAATCATAATTAGGGAATAAGAAAAAGAACAATTACTCTGTTATGGCAAGAAAACATTTTTAAAATGAGTTTTCCGATTATCTGTAGAGAAATGCCTACTTGTCCTATGTTCTGAGTAGGTACATATTTCTTCTAACAGAAAATTCAACTTATTAAATGAAACTTATTTTTAGATACCACCGTCTTTCACCAATATCATGACACACCCAAAAAAACCATCATTTGAGTTTATCTGTTTCATTAAATCAAAAAGTTAACTGTTTCATCTTTAAAAGGTATATATTCCAAAATCAAAAACGTTTACCTTTGTGAGGTAGTTTCACAATATAATATTTTTAATAGAAAATATTCCTTCAATGAAAACCTAAACATCATATTAAATAACTAAAATATCTATGATAGACAGTAATTCTGGAAATGTTTTACTAAATTTCATTTCTTTCAAATGTTAGACCGTCCTCCCAATTCCTTGTGGGAAAACACGTATCCCTTTCAAAAAATTATTGTGCCTTTCACAGAATTCAATCAGTATGAAACATTTCAATTGACTTTTTATAAAGATTAAAAAAAAATCCTGAAAATACCAAACTATCATTTAGAAAATGATACTCACTGCTATGTAAGACTGATCCCATTGATTATAAATTCTGAGGTACCTGTTTGGTTGACTCAGAGGTAAAGCTTGGATGCGTCAGGAGAACGTCCATGTCACCGCTGGACTCTGCCCCTATGACAACAGAGAAGATGTATGGAATTCTTCAGGTAAATTTGTCTATTGGGCAAACACAGAACCAAGGTGATGACACACATAGAAGAGCCTTACTTCTCACAGTCTATCTTTCTATTTCACTGTGCTTCATATTTATAATTAGTTAAAAGATTTCAATTTTCAGTCCAACTATTCAGGTAAATTGATGAAAACAGCAGAATCCAGTATAAGAACAGTAATTGGAATTAGAAATTGCACACAATTGGTTAATTTAACGTATTAAAAATGCAGCTAAGTATTTTATAATGAGTAAAAACATTTAAAAATAGCTTTAAAATACATCTATAAATATTATATATCTAAAAATCTCAAACAACATGCTGTGTGTAAAGTTTAATCAGAAAATATTTCAATTCTTGTGATTGAACTTATTTAATGAAAACTGGTAAAAACTACTATTATGGTATCACGGATAAGAACACAGCACCTTATAATGACTTAGGCTTTCATTTTGATCTCCACTCTAAAACCATCTAACTTCAGGCAGATTATATATAGCTAATTAAACCTTTCTTTTACTATAACACCATGAAATTTTGTCTTCATTTAGAATGATTTTTTTCTATGTTAAATGTCTTCTTTTTTCAGTATTGTACATGAAGACTATATTCCTCTAGACCTCAATTTCCTTGTGTGCAAACTACTAAAAACTACTATGCAGGCCACTGTTCAACTAAGAACTTATGTAAAAGCATCTGGAATAGAACCTGGCACACAGCAGGCACACAATAAAATAATTGTTTATTGCCTCTCTTTTCATTTTTATAAGTATAATATATAAAAAATATACTGTTGGTCACTGAAGATCTTGCAGTGTCTCTGGATTGTGATCAATACATCAATAATCTTTAACCAGATACTTAAACATAAAGAAGACTAGATTGAATCTGTGCTGATCCCAGCACATTCATGGAAATTATTTTAACAAAAAAATTTATTGTCTTCTTTTCTTCTCATTTCTTTCTTCTAAAAGCTGAATGTCTTCCACCATCTACCTACCACCAGAAATGTATTACTCTATCTATTTAAAAAACAAAAACAAATTATTTGAGCAAAAAGTAAACAAGAAACAATCCGAGGGGCCATTAATCGAGGACTAGATAAACTATGGCACATCCACGTGATCGAATGTTATGCAGCTATAAAAAATAAGAAGCTTTCTATATACTGATGTGGAAAGATCTCCAGGATGTATTTTTCATGAAAAGAGTAAGGTACACAGTACTGTGTATTATATTAGGTTGGTGCAAAAGTAATTGCGGTTTTTGCAATTATTTTTAACTTTTTAAACTGCAATTACTTTTGCACCAACCTACTATTACCTTTGTGAAAGAGAAGAAAGAAGGAAACCAAGAATGTACATTCACATTTACATGCAGAAACATGGAAAGAAAACATAAGAAAGTGGTTATTAATGGAACAGTAAGGAGGGAGGGAAGAGAGTCAACAAGTACCGGATAGAAGAGAGCCTTCTCCCTGTATATCATTTTTATATGAAAGCACGTAACCATATAACCTACTCAATAATAAAAGTAAAAATAAAATAAAAATATAGAAATCCAGAAAGGTTGTCATATCCAGAAAGGCTGTCATATTCATGCATGTGGCTTGCTGTGCATGACGGTCTATGTTTTGAAAATATAGATTCCGAGGCCCCACCCAAGGAGAGTCTTATTTAGTAGGTTTGTAGCAGGGTACAGCAATGTGTATATTTTTTTTTAAAACTTCCTAGGTATATCTGGTGCACAGACAGACTTGAACAACCAGTTAATTTTAGTCCTCTCATTTTGCAAATGGAAAATAGGATGTGAAGAGACAAACTTAACTTAAAATCATATAGTGATACTAGCTATTAAGGAAATACAAATCAAAACCACAATGAGATACCACCTTACATCTGTTAGAATGGCTATTATCAACAAGCCAAGTAATAATAAGTGTTGGAGAGGCTGTGGAGAAAAAGAACCTTCACACACTGCTGATGGGAATGTAAAATGGTATGATACCTATGGAAAACAGTATGGAAGTTCCTCAAAAAATTAGAATAGAATTACCATATGACCCCGGGTATCTACCCCCAAAAATCTGAAAACATTTATCCATAAAGATAAATGTACACCTATGTTCATTGTAGCATCATTCACAGTGGCTAATGGGAAACAACAAAAGTGTCCTTCGATAAAGAAGATCTGGTACATATATACAATGGAATATTACTCAGCTACAAGAAAAGATGAAATAGTGCCATTTAAAACAACAGATGGATCTTGAGATTATCATGCTAAGCAAAATAAATCAGACAGAAAAAGTCGAAAACCCATATGCCTTCACTCATATGTGGTATATAAAACTGAAAGCAACAAACAAGACAAACAAAGAAACAAAAACTCATAGATACAGACAATAGTTCAGTGTTTACCAGAAGGTAAAGGTGAGGAGGGGGCTGGTAGAAGACGGTAATGGGGGTCAAATATATGGTGATGGAAGAACTGACTGTTGGTGCTGAACACACCGTGCAATAGATGATGTATTATGGAAATAATGAAACCTATATAATTTTACTATTCAAAGTCATCCCAATAAATTTAGTAAAGATTAAAAAAAATCACATAGTGATAGATTGGTCTGAGAACCCAGGTCTTTTGGCCCTATCCAATGTTCTTTCTACTTATCAGCAGTTATGGATTTAGTTCGTTCCTCTCCTCAACTCTAGATTCTTACAGCAGCTACCCAGATAACTTCTGTAGCCCATCACCTACTTCCTAAGCAAAACTCCAGAGGTGGCCAGAGATGCAGTCAGATATCTATTCTAAAATTTTTAAATAAAGTTTTTCTATTCCAATTTTTTTTGTTTGCTTCTTTTCTACTCCAATTTTTAAAACTAATATTTTTAAAGTTATATTACCCTTCCAAAATTTTGAGCCAGTGAGGGACCATGATTATGTGATTCTCGCTTTGCTCATATTCACATAGTAAATGGAGAGCCACAGAACCTTGTTGTTGTGAGAATTGATTTTGAACTGGTGCTTCTGAGATATTATTCTTAGATCCATTATATTAAACTGAGAAAATACAAAAACTAAAACAAACAAAAAAAACTACCCATAGCTTCACTAGCATCTAACCACTATTAGTATTTTAACATACCTAGAATTATTTTATAAATTTTTATTAAAATTAGCCATTAAATTATCATTCTGTAATAAATTCAGTATGAATTTCCTAATTTTCCATACATGTCTCCATCTACATACAAATAAATCTAGCTAAAACTACCGGATCTTAATAAATCTATAAAGTAATACAAATTATATCTTTTTAATCCATGTTTTTCATATATATTAGGCAATTTTAACATCAAGATATGAAAAACCTAAGATTAGTAAGTATGTTACCTCGTCTGAAACTGCCACAGACTGTAGCAATGTACTCAGAATCCACTTTTTTAACTTCATTTAGTACAATATCCTAATAGAAGAAAAATTAAGTCATTATTCTAAAAATGGCTCTTCACCAAGTGAAAGTCTCAATTCTAATCAAAGAATACAATTTAGCACACTCTTACTTGCATTTGTAACATCTCTTCACGAGGAATTCTTTTCTCAAAGTCCTCAAAATATCTATAAAGACAGAATAAATAGACAAAAGATTTTTGTGACATTTAAATCTTCTTAAAAATTAAATTGCCTACCATATCAAGTGTCCTTACACTAGATCATTCAAAAATCAAGATTAAAATTTATTAAGAAGACAACAGTAAAATGGGGTGGGGGTGGGAGGTTTATTTTTAACTTGGATCAAAATCCTAAAGTGTCATCCTTTGTGATATTCCAGATATCCATTAAACTTATTTATAAACTTCACATTCATATACCAAGAGTAAATAAATATATTTAAGCTAGTACCTTTCCAAATTAGACTGCTCCCTATTGGCAAGTCAAGGGGTTATAGTTTATTGTTCTTAAATCTAGCAAAATTATCGTATTTTAAAATATTATCCTAGTAGCATCCTACATGGATGAATACAGACAACATTATGCTAAGTGAAAGAAGCCAGTCACAAAAGACCGCGTATTGTATAATTTCATTTATATGAAATGTCCAGAATACACAAATCTGTAAAGACAGAAAGTAGATTAGTGGTTGCCAGGAGCTGGGGGGTAGGGGTGGAGTGAAATGAGGAGTGATTGCCAATGGGTATGGGCTCTTTTTGGGATAACAGAAATGTTCTAAAATTGACTGTAGGGATGGTTGTACAACTCTGTGAGTATACTAAAGCCAACTGAATTGTATACTTTAAACGGGTGAATTTTATGGTGGTATATGACTTCTACTTCAATAACACTGTTATAAAAATATTATCTCAGTATGAAATAATATCTGAGAATAAAGCACCTGTCAAAACCAATTCTCACAACAACCAAGATCTTCAGAAGATTTCTATTTACTATATAAAAGCAAAGAAAGAGAGAACTATACTCCCTGGTCTCTTACTGGCTCAAAGTTTTGGAAAGGCAGTATAAGTTTAAAAATATTATGGTAAGGTATCAACAGGACTGAATCACCAACAAGACTATGTAAGACTAGAGGAGATACATGCTTATGCAGGTACATAGCTTATGCACTACATATTTTAAATAATCGATTAGAAAGGGGGTTCCAGATTATTTTGGCATACACAATAATAGCCGATGCTGATATACAACAGACCTACGAGCTATTCCTTTACTGTTATTTAGGTGTTTGAAGTTTTCTTCTTTGTTTTCTTTTTATTTAAATTTAGTGTTTCATGTTCATGTCCTACCTTCTTAGGTAGACTCTAAACTTCTTAAGGGCTACACTGAGCCTGTTTCCATCCTTACCCCATACCCAGGACAGCACTTTGTACAATGTAAACATAAAATCAACACCCGCTGACTGACTGATGCACTCAGGCTGTGTTTTCAGAGGAAGTTTCCTCCTAAAGTCAAGAGAATGAGGGAAATACTGAAGACAGGCAAACCAACTGGAAGGCAATAACAAAACCTATAAATATAAGCAGATTCTTTATAGGAGTTTACAACAAATCTTAGCATTTCTGAATAGAAAACAAAATGGTTGTGTTCAGCTAACTTTTATTATGATGTATGGAAAAAATGGCTATAAAACTTTTACTTTTACATCTCAAGGTTCAAAAGAAAATTTGCTATCTTACTTCAGCCCAATTCGCTGATGATGGTTCAATTTATCTTCATTTTTTCTGAGATCTGTATAGAAGATTAAAAAAATTAAAGTGCTAATTTAAACATTTCTGGAAAAAATGCTAAATTCAGTAATCCTTTTTACAAAGAACTACCTGGAAAATATACTGAAATGACTTTGAAAAGACAATGAAAAAAAATTTCAGATATTAAGAATTAGATAAAAGTGACTCTTCAAATCAATGTAATAAAACCTAGCAGTTATTTCATGATCATTTTGTTTACGGAATCAAAATTTCAATTATAGTTATATGGAATAGTAAACATACCAATATCATAACAAATTTCACTGACTATAGCAAAATGCAGCCTTATAAAAATCTATATTGCTTAATTTATGGTTAATAGCAACAGTAACCACAGCTTCTGAATGTATTATAAGTAAATTCATTCATATTGTTCATTTGTTCATTCAATCCTTCAGTTAGTATTTATTGAGTACCGATTTGCACAGGCACTGTGCTAAAAATACTATTGAAAGGAGAGGTACTCTCCTCATTTTTTAATTTAAAAAGATGTCATATCATAACACCGTATCTTAAACCTAAAAGTGACTTAGTTCCATTTGGAAGTTGCTCTTTTATTGGGCATGAGTACAGGAGTAAGCCTTGTTAAAGAAACAGCAAGGTAAGTGTGCTTCAAAAGCAATTCCTATAATCATCCTTATAAATTCTCTCTGGAAATATAAAATGGAGAAAAATAAGCAACTTTATTATACATGGAGCACTTAATATTTCTCATAGTTGTGTGTACATAGAAAACACTAAAGTACATGAGTAAAAATGAAACAGGAATATTGAATTTGTTATATATACTTGTAGATATATCAAGTTATTGTATGTCTGTGAACCGTGAAATAATGTGATCCTTGACACTCCCAAGGATGCAAAAAATACTTTTGAGAAACAAATTTTTGACCTCTTTATTCAATATTTCACTCAGATAAACTATATATGCCACAAGCAGAAAAGCACAAACTCTGAGACGTGGTAGAGTTCATTCTCTAGCCACGTGGCTCACACATATTCTTAGTAATTACTAATTAATCATGCCTCTTAAGCGTCACTTATTATTTTTCAGTACTTCTAGGAACCAAGCACTCTGCTAAATGCATTACATACATTACTTCATTAAATCGTATGAAGCAGAAATTATGATACCATTTTATAGATGAGAAGTGAAGCGCCATAGTCATTCATTCTAATAAAGTGGTGGAGACTGGATTTAAATCCAAGTCAGTCTCTAAAACCTGTCCACCTAACCATTTGGGTTGCTTGCAAGTAGCTGAAACCACAAATATTAAACCCCAAATGCCACAGATGTACTACTATAAGGAATCCATCTCTCTCTCTCTCTCTCTCTCTCTCTCTCTCTCTCTCTATATATATATATATATATACACACATATATATATATATAAAAATATAATATACCCTTGAAATATATGAAGAAATAAATTATATTTAAAGGATTGTTATGTTAAGTTTAAGAAAAGTGTTTCATAATTACTTAGGGTCTATTTTTATCACTTCTTTGAAAGCAAAAATTCATATAATAAGCATTACAAACCTCTTAAGCATCTTTCTCAATATATATGACTTGGCTTTTAAGATGAATGTGTAGGGCTTTGTTGTTTAAAATTTTATTAAAGAAACAAAGGCAATTTAAATCATCTAAAAATCCACAAATGAAATCATTGCCTTAAAGCCGAAGAGCCACTTCTTACTCTTCATTTTCTTCTGAGTTACAAACATAAATATGTTTAAGATGGGAATATAAACTACTCTTTATATCTATTCTTTACTGTAGAGGTAAAAAGAAATCTTATCATTTGTATGTACTAATTGAGACAGGGTTTTTCAAGTTCTAGTTTGTGAGAGCATAAATGGTTCTTCAGGCCCATATTTAATCTGGAATAATATTGACCAGTTATATATACTCACCTTCTAATGTTTTAATTCCTTCATCTACAAACTTCCTTGCAGCAGATGGACTACAAAGAAAGAAAAGCATTATCTCAATATCAAATGAAACTTGGGATCCTTGTAACAAATAACCAATTATGCCTTCTCTTGTCAAACACAGAGCTACTATTGAGCTAAACAAGACCTGCTAAAATGTTGCATGGTTACTTTGGTAATGTTCCATTTCATTCAAAGAGAAGAATTCTTGAAGCTTCAATCTAGAAAGACTACCATGAACTTGGGCATGAAAAAGATGTCTAAACAGCTAGGTGTCAATAGTGCCCACGTATTTTATTCATAAAACAAACATACAGGCACTTGAAAATTGTTCATTCATTCAGTGAAATTTACTGAAGGCCGATTATATGCCAGATACTCTTGTAGGTGCTGAAAATACAGCAGGAATAAGACAAATAAGGACCCTGGTCTTACTTACATTCTAGTGGCTAGAGAGAGATAATAGATATATATATATATATAAACGAACAAGAAAATTTTAATTTATCAGGTAGATGAATTAAAATAGGGTAATACGACAGAGTGGCTGGGTTCTACTTTAGACTGGATGGTGAGGGAAGATCTCTGAGATGATATTTAAACTGAGATTGGCATGACAGAGTCTTTGTACAGAAACTTTGTGGTACAAAAACTGATATTCATGTCAAGAAGCAATGTGGCATAGAAGAAATAGAACTAAAATGGGAATTAAAAAACATGGGTTCTAATTCTGACTCTGCCATAGTTATCTCATTTTCTGTATTTAGCTTTCTGGCCCGGAAAAAGAGGATAATATAACACATGCTCTTTAAAACAACTTCTAACTGACATCTTATAATGGTCTTGGGTCCCCAAGTAGTCAAGCTCATTTTCACTGTACTAGATTTAAAAATTTAAACTATTTTAGAGAAACTTTCATCAAACTGTTGCCTAAATTTGAAAGACTGTCATATACCTAAAAAAAAAATAAGAAGCCTCATTCCATGAAGATTAGAGTAGGTAAAGCATTACAGCCTTAATATTTCATTTCAAAGAAGTCCTCTTTCATGCTAGTCCAAATTTTAAGATAAAGATTCCTTCATTAAAAAAACGCTTGAGTGCTAGTTTCAAATTCATAAGGTACTATGCTAGGTGCTATGGAAAAAGGCTTAACAACTTAAGATAAATATCACGCTCAGAGAAGCAAAAAAGGCATAATCTGGAGAGAGTGATAAAACGTACACAGAGCAAGTGTTAGTGGAGTTTAGAGGAAGGAGAGATTATTTCTGACTGGGGAAATCAAAATGGTTTCATGAAGGAGGTAACATTTGCCTTGGAAGGGGCTTTTACAGCAGAGGCAGCATATGGAGAACCAGCCTCAGACATGCAAGCTGCATGGGCAAAGGCACAGACGTGGAAAGGAAAGGGTTTTGAAGGGAAATAGCATACACTTTCATTTGGCTGACGTAAATAGTGAAATCAACACTACTATTGTGTCTGCTTAAAAAATAGTTCTTACCCAATGCCAGTAACTCGAGTTAGGAAATTGATGGACGAACTCGTATCATCCTGCCGAATCTTGAATGAAAAAAAAAGCATAACAATAATTTAGGAATGCTTTGAGGACTCAAATGATCTTATTGGAAATACACTAGTCTGCCAAGAGACTGCAAGAGCCATTTACATTTGCCTGGATAACCCATACAGAAGTATTCATATATAACCTAAGGGGTTATATTATAGGTATATAACAGAGCAACTGAAGATATCTCATCTCTAATTTATCCAAAACTTTAAAAAGACTTATTCATAAAAGACCAGAAGTAATATAGTTACTATCATCAGAGTGCAACAGAAACATAAAAATGCTTCGGAGAGTTTAAGCTTAGAAATTCTAAAAGATAACATCTTTAAGTCAAAGTTTATAATCTCCCTTCTGAATGGTACTGAAAATAAAGAGCTAATTCTTTCATTTATGCTAACAGTCTCTTAAATGCCACATAAAATAAGTGAACATTTTATAGAAATAATATTCACATTTAATTAATATTCCATTTTTTAAAATGCAATACTTAAAGCTGTAAACTCCCTTCCTCTCTTTTCCTTCTGAGTCTCATTAGAGTGACACCAGTCACCTTTCAATGGTGCTCTACGATAGTCGCCATAAAGGTAGATACTATTATCAAATAAGCAAACAAGTTACAATTTTACCTTTTCCAGTTTACGCAATTTTCCAGTTGCTAAAAACTCATCAATCTTTTCAGCAATTTTTGTTCCTACTCCAGGCTATACAGAAAATTAAAAATATAAAAGTCACATAAATATAATTCTTACTGAATCACTAAAAAGTACAAAATGAGAAATGAAAAACAAATGATTGTTACATAACCAGTTTTGAAACACAGGACACAGAAAATTGAGACCCAGTAAAAATATATTCTCCCAAAGATAAAATACCTAAATGATTGACAAAGGAGAAGCCTTACTAATAAAACAATTCTAAATGATTCTTGCATTTTTAAAATTAACTTTGGTTGTAGAAAAATCAGAAAATATAGAGTTGTATAAAGAAAAATATTTTTTAAATCACTTGTTAATTTCATCACTCCGAAAATTAAACTCTAACCTATCACTTATAGCTTCTATATATTGACTTATTTTCTGCTTATCTATAAAAGCAGAGTTACTATATATGTAGATACATACATTTTCTTACAAAAACAGAATCACACTGTTTTATAAAGTGCTTTTTTCAACTTAAAAATACATCATGAACAAATTTCCATGTCTACAAATAAATACAATTACAGTATCTTTAATGGGTGCATAGTATATCATTGTATAAATACCGTAATTTACTTAATAAATACCCTTCAGGTGAACATTTAGATGGTTTCCAATTTTTGATAACAATGCTGTCATGAACTTCCTCTAGAACAGAGGTTCTCAAGCTTTTGCATACATCAGCATCAGCTGGGGAATATGTAAAAACTCGGAATGCCAAATGCTATCTTAGAATTTCTGACCCAAAAGGCTGCACTTCTAACAAGCTCCCAGGTGATGCTGATGCTGCTGGTCTGGGTACCATACCTAAAGAACCACTGCTCTAGAACTGCACTGTCCAAAATGGCAGCCACCAGCCATGTGACAATTTAAGTTTACATTAATTAAAATAAAAAATTCATTTGCTCAGTCATATTAGCTACCTTCAAGAGCTTACTAGCCAAATGTGGCTCGTGGTTACTATACTGGACAGCACTGCTCTAGAATATAAGCTCTGAGAGAGCAGTGATACTGTCTTTTCAATTTTAGTCCTAGCACCTGGATGACTACCTGGCATATAGGTGCTCAAAAGTTATGAACTAATGAATCTTTGTATACATAGAGCTCTACTGGTTTTCTTAGGATGAATTCCTCAAAGTGGAATTGCGGAGACAAAGGATATATACATTTTCCAGCATTCTGCCACATATCCTTCAGAGAGGCTGTAGATAACACTTTGATCAGCAGTAAATGAGTGTCTTGTTTTTCCACATCTTTATCCACATGGCATATTATACTTGATAGTTTAATAGGCACTATATGGCATCTTGTTTTAATTTGCAATTCTGATTTTTAGCGAAGTTGAACTTTTTCATACTTAAAATGTTCAACATGCATAACACATGTGCCAATTATTTCCTACTCTCTCTTAGCCCTAAGTTCACCCTTCTATATTCTTTTTGGTTTGTTTGTTTGTTTGTTTTTTCTTTTTACACTCTTCTATATTCTTGATTTATTTAATATTTAATAAGTGATTCAAGACTAATGAATGCATATTCAAGTTTTGAAAATAGCAAACACCAGATAGAAATGAGTAAGATTTAGGAAGTAGAATAGATTTGAAAAGGGAAACTGCTTAGGTTTCTCATTTCCTATGTCAGAAGATTCATACTGACCTAAAGCAATTTAGGCCAGGCTATTTTCTATACCTAATATTAAGGAATAAAAAGCAAAATATACATTGTAGGAATTTCAGATTTCTAGAATTATTGACAAGAACTCATATACACCAGAAAATAGGTGTGTTTTAAAACAATAGTGAAAAGGAATAATGAGATTTTCATATTAAGTCCAGTCTTATGCAAAAGGAATTTGGGTACTTTTGTGTTCTTTCTGGGATATACCATAAACTCAGATTTGGGATGAAGTGCATCAGAGCTTGACAGAAGTTTGCCTCTAATAAATGAGTAGGATATTTGCAATCAACATAAAAAAGGAAATTCAATGGTGAAAAAAGGGGAACAGAATGAAAGCAGAAGTGGCTCCTGAGGTAAACAATAGGTCAGTTCACCAATAGAGATATTCAGAATTAAAGTCTAATGTATTTATCACTTGCTTGGCTAGCCTATTTGGGGAGGATATACTGATGCTGAGAACTATTTATGGTATAAAGGATTTAAAACCTATACACCATAGAATGATTCATATTGAGTAATAAATTCAAGACGAAGATGTGGTACATGACTAATGTGGATAATCTGTCACTCAATCTTAAGTACAAGATTTATGGTAATGTTCAGACTCTGAAAGATGAAGATATAAAAACAGTTACAGTTTACTCTCTGAAGGCACTCATGAGAAAATTAAGAACAATCAAATATTAATACCTAAATTCTAGAGGACTTTTATGAAACACAAATGGGTTAAGAACAACAGAAGAAGGTGATAACTAGATGGATCAGACTAATCAAAAGCCATGTCAGCTTGACATCTTTAAGAAAAAATGAATAAGATGGGGTCTTTAAGTTTAAGGAACTTAGAGACATTAGTGAGATTCAGATGAGAGAGAATAATCTGATTATGAATAGGTAAACTTTCCCAGGATATTCTTAGCAATATTATTACAAATTACCAAGAGATGTGACTCTCTAGAAATTGTGACACAACTAGTATACAGGGCTTTATGGAAACTACAGAGGATAGGGCTAAATGCCATAATATACAAATGGGTTTAATCATGTGCTTATTAGTAGGTAAGATCTCTTTGGGAACACTAACTCACATAAATTCCTATACCTGGGGATCAGAAAAAGGTCGCTGGGGTCCAGACATGCTAGTACCACTCTGTCACCATACTCTCTTCAGAACTATACTCAAGCTGAAAATGGGAGTGAGTACATGTATATACGGAGAAAGTAGAGAACCAAAATTGTAATTATATATATTTAAGTTTTTTTAATCCACCTCCTCCCACAATCAAAACACTTTGAGCTTGAAATAAATATTATTCCAAGAAATCTGCTTGTGAGGGACAAGGCAGATTCAAGGAGGTAAATTTAATTTTGTGGGAGTCCACCAAATTTGTACATGTGTGAACTCTTTGATAAACCTCCTCATTAAACTTACCAATTTCTTAGCTTCTGCTCCACTCTTTATTTTATGTGGGTACTTTGCTATCACAGATGCTGCTTTTCTACAAGAAAAAAAAAAAGGAAAACCAATTAGAAATCCAGCGAAGTATTAATTTTTCTTAAACTGTACACATAAAAAAGCAAATATGCCACTTAAACTTTCACCAAGATAATTAATTTTCCATATTCATGTAAAACATAAAAAAAACTCAGATGAGCTGACAGATCACCTACCTCTCTAATTTTTAGAAGTACATCTTGAAAATCCTCACATTTCAGGATAATATGATTTTAACTGTATTTGTAAAACCAGGAAGATAGGAAACCAGTAACTTTTCCTTTCTGGGATTAAGTGGAAAAGTATCATTGGGCCTTCTTTTTAATAGCTAGTTTTTAGAAATTATCCATAACTCTCTTTCATAAAAATGTGCTACTTAGTAGTATTCAGACTACTACTGTGTTTCCCCAAAAATAAGACCTAGCCAGACAATCAATTCTAATGCATCTTTTGGAGCAAAAATAATATAAGACCCAGTCCTATTTTACTATAAGACCGGGTATAACATAATATAACATAATACCTGGTCTTATATTATATAAGTGAATACTGAATATTAATACTTGCTCCAAAATACGCATTAGAGCTGATTGTCCGGCTAGGTCTTATTTTCAGGGAAACACAGTAGACACCCAATTGGCTTACGGATGGCTTTTTTTTTTTTTCAGAATTTATCTTTATTTAGCAGTTTATTCAAGTGCTTTACAGCTATTACAACTAAGGAACAGTATGGAAGGCTATTTTTAAATTCATTGTTTAAAACTGCATTCCTCTATGTCCTTATTCCCAGTTCTTTTTTTTCCCATTGTTCCCATTTCAGTTTCACATCAGGCAGTGACCTAAAATTCTTGCCCATCTCCATATATATTTGGCTCAGTAATCTGGTGACAAATTAGGTACACCCTGAGAGCTGACTGATGGTATCCTGTCTAATTTCAATACTAAATGCAGTTTAGCATTAATGCTGATAAAAAGCCATACTACATCTAAGTCAAAAGCATAAATATTGGATAATCTTTGGAGTCTTGGTTTTTCATTTTATTCTAGCACATATAAACCTTTAGACTTGGATTTCACCTCCTCTTTTAGCACAACACTGATGATGAGTCTGGAAAGGCAGGTTGAGGTCAGTTTGTGGAGGGAATTGTTTCAGTAAAGGCAAGTCGTTCTAGATAATTGGCACAATAGGGCAAAGCCTGAAAGGGAAGACTTAGATCATGAAAAGCCTTTTGTATGTCACAATGCATTTGGGCTTTATCAAGGTAAAGAGGAAATATTTAATTATTTGATATGGAAGAATAACAAGATCACATAACTATTTTGAAAAGAATAGTTTGGCCACAATCAAGAGAAATGTATATAGAGGAAGGAAGGAGCATGCAGGGTGTTACCTGCTTTTCCAAACTTATTTCCCACTCAGACCATATCCCTTAAGCAAACTGAACTAATGCCTTCCTAGAAAATGTTATACCCCTTCAGGTCTCAATGTCTTGGAATATTTTGTTTCCTTTCTCTAAATTGTTCTTCCCCTCACTTATCCCTGGTGTGCTCCTTCAAGACAAACCTGTCTGAAGCCTGCTATGACTCAAATTATAGGGTTGAATAGTTCTCTGATTTCTAGATACTAAAATGTGTGGATCATAGTATAATTAGTTTACATAAGAAGTCACAGGAGGTAAAAAAAAAAAAAAAAAAAAAGGAGGGCCTGTAATCATGTTTGAATTATGCTGAGTGGAAAGGGACAGGGGGAGTTTAGTTTTGAAAAGGTAGAGGTAAAGGGAATATAGGCCTAAAAAATCTGGAGAAAAGCCCAGTGAGATACAGATTTAGAGTCATTAACATACCAATACACAAAGCCACCATGAATGGTAAGATTGCCAGGGAAAGTATGAAAGTGAAAGAAGAGGGCTAAGGTTGGACCTCTGGGAAATATCAACATTAAAAGGTAAGATAAAAGAGGAGAAAGAACAGAAGGTTGTGCCATCACAGAAGTCAAGGGTAAGACTTGAATGGAATGAGCTCATGGTGAATGTCATGAGAGTCCAATAAGATGAGATGTAGGTGAGAGCATTTTCAGAGGAATAGTAAGATATACATTATACTGCAATGAGATAAGGCATGACTAGGGATGAGGAAGTCCAGGAAAGGAACAGATTATTTAAGAGAGTTAACTGTAAAATGGAAGAAAGAAATGAGGTGCTAGCTAGAGGGAAGTTAAGAAGATTGTTTTGTTTTTGCTTTTAAGAGCTGAAGGATTTGGACATGTTTAATAGGCTAAGGATCAGAGGCAGGTAGATGTGATAATAATGTCTAGGATAAGGCCACTGGTTAGATGAGCTGGTTGGATGGGACCCAAAAGGTGACATGATTAGCCACAGACCAACCAGATGGAAAAAGCTGATTCGTTGAACCACATCTATTTCACAGCACAAACCTCATCCACGGTTTTTCATTATAGCTTAAAATTAAACTGTATTTTCAATTTACATTTGATGATGGGAAAAATATGTATCAGCCCATTTTCAGTCAGAACTGGAAATTGATCAGAATTGTTCCTACAGAGCTCTGCTCAAGTTCTCCCGGAAATATTGCAGTAAGATACCACCAGAGTCAATACCCTCAGTTCTTGCTTTTTTCTCCTCTTGTAGATGGTACAAATATCCACTGGACCCCTCAGCCCTTTTAACTGCCACACACCCCAGAACGCATGTTACCAGAGAAGGCGGCACCATCCCACCTGTAAGCATTGTACTTGTGGATCGCCTGGTTCACGTTCTTCTCAAAGTTTGCGAGTTCTGAAAGGCAGTAAGAGGCTCGGGTGAACAAGAACCACGAGTAAACAAACGAGAGCGGAGTTTCCCAGAAGGGGACGTAACAGTCTCTTAAAGGACAGTGACAGACACCACCACCACCACCACCCCCACCACCACACGGGCCAGGCCAAAGGCAGCCCAAGCAGTGACACAAGAGTCCCTAGCAGTACTAACAATCAGCCACCGGCAACCGGGGCGGAAAGAAAATCCGCAAGGCAGACTACATGCTGCGAGGGGCCGATCTCATTCACTGGGCTGTCGGGACGGGAGAAAAGGTAGGGAAGGCAATGGGGTGGGAGGAAAAAAGAAAGCCAGCGGCCCCGGCTGGGTGCTAACCTGTGAGCATGTCGGTGATTCCCCCGTTGAGAGTCTCCTGTGGCGCCTTCCGTTTGCTCATGGTGGCCTGCACCCGAGAACCTCAGAGTGCTCAGAGCCAGGAACTGGTCCCCTCTTCCAGCTTTAAAGGAGGGCAGAGACTTGGAGAGCGGGGTTAGGACCAGCCCAGCCCCGGCACAGCCAGTGCAACCCGCTGAACAATGGCTGCCTCTGACAGGAGGCGCGGCGCGCGGCGCGCGTGGTGACGTCACTAGGGCCGGTGCAAGGGGCGGGGCTAGGGCGGCGCTACTTCGGCTTGTGAGCAAAGGGAACCGAAACGCTGGAGGGGACCTGAAACTTGGATTTGGCTGGAGGAAGGTGGACACCTCAGAATTACATCCCAATGGGGTTCCTTTGGGAAGATCTGGATTCTTACCCTAAGACATATATTTTCCCAGTACGTTTTTCTGAAATCCTCCCCCTATCACGGGACAAACAGGAGTCCGATTTGACTCTAAAATCAAAACTTCAGATGGTGGGTTATATGAGGTGGTAGGGTGGGAGATAGAATAATGAGGACTACTCTGTGTACATATTATATATGCAGAATAATAGTTATTAATGCTTGACGTATTTTCTATGTGATATCAGGCATTACCTGCCTGTCATACTTACTGTCAAAACTTTCTGTAAGAATACTGCGGTGCAAAAAAATGTATACACGTGACTTGTATTCAACTTTTGTTGTCGGTGTATATTGAGTATTATAATTTTAATAGTTTATTTCCTTTCTTAAAATGTGTATATATATAGTTCAGTCCACTATAATGAATATAGAACGCCGCTACAATGGCGTTCTCCTGTACTGGGTGCAGCAAGAGTCTTGGATGAAATATGCCAATAGGAAAGCCTCCCATACAAAACTTTTTAGCAGATATGCCTGCCATCCAATGTCAAAATATATTTTATTTTTTATTCCCTTGCCTTTTGTGGTATGAGCCAAAGTGAAAAAACCCACTAGGGAGGGAGAAGTGCTTAACCTAGATAATGAGCAATGAAATTGTCATTACAACGTGATGACCTATATCTAAGAAATTTACAGTTCTGCTTGAGAAATGAAAATGTGACATCAGAAATATTTTATTTTGCGAGAGTAACTCCTGGGGTTCATACTAAGCTGCCAATTCCAGGCAATTGCTTTGTGTGTAAATAAAATTAAAAGCTTATTACATGGTCTTATTACATAATGATACATGGTTGCTATAGAAAAATCTGAAAAATGTATAAAAGGAGAAAAGGAGAAAATTAAAATCAGTGATCATCTAACCATCCAGCTTAACCACTGTTAATATTTTGGGATCTAATGCAGTTCTTTTTAAATTCCCATTATTTTTCAATTATGGAATGCTGTAGTTGTAATTAGTATCTTTGATTAGGCTGCACTTGGTGTTTTTTTTTTACAATATCAGTGTACATCTTATGTTTACTGGACATTTGTATTTCTTTTGCGAATTTCCTATTTATATACTTTGTTCATTTTTCTAATGGAGTAATTGTTATTCAATTTTTAAATGTTACTACTAACCCTTTTTGTACATTGTATATTTTTGTAAATATTTGTATTTTCCCCTTATCCCTTGCCTTTTAATTTTATCCTGCAGCTTCTTAACTCCTTGATTTCCACCTTTATTTACATATATGAGTCATCTTAGATTTTTTCTGTTCTCCCTTTTTCCTATCCAATCTCTAGTCCTGGCTGTATTCATATTATTTTGTTCTGAAGAATGAGCATCTCTCATTAAATAAAAAAGTTATTATTCACCTCTAAATAATGAAAGTTACTTTAGGGAATTGTGGGATCATTTTTTACATGATTATATGTCAACTTAAAAAAAAATCAGTGGGTGGGAGATGAGGGTAAGGGGGATCAAATATATGGTGATGGAAGGAGAACTGACTCCGGGTGGTGAACACACAATGGGATTTATAGATGATATAATGCAGAATTGTACACCTGAAATCTATGTAATTTTACTAACAATTGTCACCCCAATAAATTAAAAAAAAAAATCAGTGCCAGAAAATCCAAGGAAAATGATCAATTCTCTTTCCTCACCTTCTTGGACCAACAGGTAACACCTTATCCCTTTAATCACTCTCTTACTGAAATAATTTGTTTTCAATTGGCTTCTAAGATAGCACATGCTCTGCATTTCCCTTCTTCCTTACTAGCCACAAACTTCTCAAGTATGTTGTGTTGTTTTGTTCTATTTTTTGTTTTGTTTTGTGTGTTCGTTTCCAGCTCCTCCTCCACTCTCCAACCTCCAACCTCTATGGGAAAGTCCCTCAGGCCTTGATCTTCTAGCCAACTTTTCCATCTTGTCCAGTTTCACCTTTGTAAATGCTTAAAAGCTCCTAAATTTGTATTTCTAGTCCTGATATCCCTTAAGCTCTAGTCCCATGTATGAAACTGCCTAAGGGATATCTCTAGTTGTCCATAATAAGCATCTCAAAGATAAAATGTCCTACAGAACTCTTGATTCTTGCTCCACTAGCTTCTCCTTAACTTTTCTCCATCCCAGTTAATGACGCTTTAATCTACCTTGCCATCAGGCCAAAACCCTAGGAGTCTCATCCAATCTGTTAGCAAGTCTCGTCTGATCTGTCTCCAGAATACATATTTGAACTGGATTGCCTCTCACCATCTCTATCCTAGTCCAATCTGCCATGATCTCGCTCCCCACTTACTGCCACAGCCTCCTCAGTGAGCTTCCTGCTTCTGCTCTTGTCCCCTACAGGCTATTCTCCAAATGGGACAAGAGTGATTTAAAAAACAAAAAAATGTGTTTCAGAATACGTCATTCATTTGCTTAACTACCTTCTCGTTGCACTTAGAATAAAATCCACACTCTTTTCCATGGCCTACAAGACCTAATGTGATCCATCCCCTACGAATTCGCCTTCATTTCTTGCCACTTTTCCCTTTGTTTAGTATACACACATCATTATTTAGTACACACATGTACCTGCCTTAGGTCTCTTACTGTTCAGGCCTTTGCTTGCCTGCCTTCCTCTCATCACTCAAATCTTAGCCCAGTAGTCACATCCTTGTCACATTCCCGAACAGCACTAAGGCACTCTCTATCCATTACTGTGTTTTATTTTTTTCATAGCATTGAAACTATTTGAAACTTACAATTTGAAATAACCTGCCTATTATCTACTCCCTGCTCTACTCTTCTCCCACCTGTGTGAACTGTAAGCTCACGACAGTAGGGAGTTAATTTTTGTCACCTAGAGTTGCTCAAAAAGTACTTGTTGAATGAGTATCCTCAACTGCAACTTTGCTGAAGTGTCAAATATTTCAAATTACACAGAATATGGACACATCGTAATGTAAGATGGCTAATCATCCTGGATTGGCAGTGAGTGACTGAGAGTTTTACTGGGATACAAAACTTTAAGGGCTAAATCCAGGAAAGTTCTGGGAAGTTGGTCACCAAAGATTGGTCACCATTTTAACAAATTATGATACTAACAAGATGTGGTCAACAGGTTCTGTGATTTAAAGCAAAACAACAATAACAACACTAATTTTACCACAGGCTCATTGATATAAACAAAAGTTAAGTTCCTAGGGCATCTCATCAACACTGTAGCGAAATGAGGTTGAACGAAATAATGTTACTTGAGGACCTGCTATACTTTTATGTACCAGTGTACAAGGTAGATCTCCAAGAGATCTCTAATTAGACCATGAAGCATTTCCGAAACTTACTTAACCATGAAACCCTCTGCACTATTTCCATGGAAGCCACTTTGTGAAACTCCTGTATTCCAACTTTTTTCTCCAACCAAACATACCTATTTGTGATCATCTGACCTTGTTTTGCTTTCCTGCTGTATATTATATAAAGGTGAAATTCTGTAAGTCAAAGCAGTGCTAGTGCTATGGCACTGTTTTATCCAGGCACTATTCCAGTTTATAAAATTCCCCATTAGGTTGGATTTTGAGTTCGTCAGTCCTAACCATAGGAATTATAAAAATGGATTATGGAATCTTGTATAAGTGTTTGAGTCATGTTACGAGATATAGAAACTATTTTTAAAATAGGTCAATTTAATAATACTGCTAGATGACATGAGAGGCAGGGACTCCCTGTCTCATGACAACCACACACAGGTATGAGCAAGGACAGGAGGTTGGCATTGTGGTCAGCAGGCTAGTGGTAGACAGATAACCTTTTCGTCTTCTTGGCAACTCACTCCCTGGTAACCTTTGGGATCCAAAGGAAGGGAGTTGCTCTTTCATCCTGGCTCTAATGAGTCATTCTGTGGCTGAAAGGACTACACACAGGCAGAACTTAACATTTACCTACAACCTTGCCGAAGGGAGGACAACCACCAAAGTGTAGGTAAAAGGAAATTTTTAGCAGCAGTAAAATAAAAAGAGGAAGAGAGAGGATGGGGCCGTGCCAAGTCCAGATTTAAAAGTCTGTTTGAGAAAAGCCAAATCCGGTGAAACACCAGCTGTGAGGGCAGGTGGATCAGGGCCTCTGGAAAAGAGGAGGGGTCGGGAGAGGACAGGCTGGCAGTAAGTGCAGGTTGTACTTTGTCCTGGAAGATCCATGGTAGACATTTGCCCAGTGGTCTGTGAGACAACTGTACTTTATGCATTTTTTTCAGAGCAGAGAAAAGTAGCTGCCATGGCGTGGTCTCCGTACGCGCATGTGCCTGGCATCAGCATTTGCTGAGCCTCTGTGATGGAGGCTTCCAGTGTGCAGACAAGTTGTTGGCAGTGCCAACGGAGGGCCACACCCTTGGTCCACAGTGAATGTCACAACGGCTGGGGAAGTGAGAAGATCTGCATCTGGGTGCCAAAGATCGCTGGGACATCATTACAGCAGGGGCCACAGTGCGAGAGCATCAGGCCAGGAGCCCCAACAGGTCCAGGCCACACACACAGTCACGAGGCCTGCTCCAGGCTATTCTGCTCTTCTTCCTCCGTCTGTAACCAGCTCCAGTCTAGAGACTGAAAGTCAACAGGCAGGTTAAAAATACAGTGGCCACTAATACACCTCAGGTTGTTTTTAAATATTTTCCAGAGGCAACCAGCACAATTTAGAAGGAAATTTAAATCCTCTCATTAGTAAGTCTTGTTATTGCAGGGTACCCTTGAGCTAAAGTGACATATTCTGTCGCTGTACAGGATTTTTTCTTTGGACTGGCTTGGAATCCCTGAGATTCTGTGACTGTGGAAACTGGAAAGGCAATTTTAGTATTACCTGTGCTCACAGCATTTATTTATTTATGCTCACTGTGGGTAGGGGGTACCAAGAGCAAATCTCAGCTATCGAATTCTAACCTCACCAAATGAAATGGCCTGATAAGACTTCCTTTTCCACTGGCAGAAGTGCAAATTAGCAGTGAAAGGATAAAATATACAGTGCCAGGAGGAAGAAGGGCAGCAATAAAAGATACAGAAAGGCCCAAGTGTTGGAGAATACCACTTGAATAAATAAAAGGTCATTACAATTAGTGGTATCCCTTCTGATTCTTCCGAAAACTGAGAAGTTAGGGGGAGGCTAGCAGGTGATTGATTGCATTGGCAAGAAAAGGTTAAAGATCTGAGGGAATGACTTAGGATCCTCGCAGCAATGTTAGCTTTGTGTTAATGTACTATCTTGACTAGTTCTTCTTCATGTTAGCTTCCCTAAAACTTCTTCTACCTACTACTAAGCTCTGAGTCCCTAAGAAGAGGGGCCATGACACGTTCTTGCTTTATCCCTGAAGTCCAGCTCAGCACCCCCTCCACCCACACACAGACGCTCAGCAATGGTAAAAAGGTTGCAGGGGTGCAGGGGAAGGCCTGGGAATAACGTTACCTTCTTCATAAGGACCAAGTGTTGTAAGGCTTAAATGAGATAATACACATAAAGTACTTGTACCCATTCAGTAATCGTTAGCGTTCTTATTATAGTGCATAATAATAAATATGTACAGGTGACCCGTGAAAAACGCGCAGGTCCACTTAGATGTGTTTTCAATAAACATAGTAAATGTATTTTCTCTTCCTTATGATTTTCTTAATAACATTTTCTTTTCTCTGGCTTACTTTATTGTAAGAATACAGCATATAATACCTATAACATATAAAATATGTGTTAATCGACTGTTTATGTTATCAGTAAGGCTTCTGGTCAACAGTAGGCTATTACTTGTTAAATCTGGGGGGAGTCAAAAGTTAGACATGGATTTTTGACTCTGCAGGGGGTTGGTGCCCCTAACCCCCACGTTGTTTCTAGCTGTACTAGAAAATCTTGTGTATACTGAGAACGAGGAAACACTAGATTGCCTTTCCATTTTCTTTTTCTCGTCTGCTGTAGAAAGGACATGGGATAGCTGGGGTTCACACAGGCTATTACCTGTAAACTCTGGTACTGTTCTTTCATGGTGTCTTGCATTGCACTTTCTAGCTGGCTCCAGAGAGTATGTGCTTCAGCCATCAGTTCTTCACTAAAGAAAATGATCGAATTATTAGAAACTGGTGTTATTTATTAAGAGATTAATACTACTGTTTAAAAACATGCTAACAAGCTTTTGCAAGATTTTAAAAATTGAATAATAATTATTTTGGTTCTTGTCTTAAAACACCATGTCATTGACTAGTGACGTCATTCATCTAGTTAAGCACTTTTCAGAAGCCCAAATCCATCCGTAAATATTACTGGTCACAATGTGAAAACGCAAATAGATCCCTGCTTAATAAAAAGTTAAAAGTGAAAGAGCTCTTTCAGACTTAACTAGATAGCTGAATTTATTAATTCTTTCCAAACTACCAAAATCTAAAGATATCTCCCAAGTCACCCATTTCTTAATTTTTGAAATGGAAAAATATATATAAACCAAGCAATTTCACCAGATTTCCACAGTTCTCTGAGATCTGCAGAAAAGCAAGTTCTGGAAACTGTTTTCATTAGTCTGCGCACTCTCTCTTTTCTTTGATAAGAAATGCAGTGCCTTATCAAGAACAGGCCCTGGTGAGATAGAGGAGAGTACAATAAGCCATCTGTCGTTTTCTAACTTCAGCTCTCTGATGTGGAGAGACAATCTGCAACCTGTGCTCCCAGGATGATTTTTCTAGAGCTTTGAGAATATTCTTGGAAGGAGTATGACAAATCCAGGAAGACAGTGCCCTGGAACTCCTCTCACCTTGCAAAGGGCAATACTCTGATAGAAGGAACACAGGGGCACTTTTTTGCTTAGCATTATCTATAGGGCTACTAACTAGGTTAAAGGCTCAATGCCAGCTCCAGAGGGCAATGTAAGAGGCACAAGACCTGTTTTCTATCCTCAAGGAACTCACTGTAGGTTGGGGAGAGAATTAAGAACCTAAGGCCACATATGATTAAGTACCAAAACAGCAGAACCTATGAACTCCCCAAGCACAGGAACAGTACTTTTAAAAACAGCTTTATTGAGTTAAATTTATATACCATAAATTTCACCCATTTAAAGTGTACAATTTGATTGTTTCAGTATACTTAGAGTTGTGCAACTATCACAATAATCTAGTCTTAGGACATTTTCATCACCCAAAAAGAAATCTTCCATCCATTGTCAGCCACTTTCCATTTCCGTTCCCCACCTGTCCTAGGCAATCATTAATCTATTTTCTATGTTTATAGATATGCCTACAGGAACTGATTTTAACCACCTTCAGTGCCTAGGGCCTGACACATAGATGGTGCTGACTAAATGGGAATGGGACTGAATTAGAAGCAAAAAAAAAAAAAAAAAAAAAAAAACCCACATGTGGTCAAGAAGACAGCAGTCCCCGTGTGCACGTGCACTCAAGGCTTTGGAAGAGGTGAGAAGCAGATGTGCCCTCCAGATGGGAGGACCGCTGGGGGTGGGGGGAAGGGCGTCGGCCAGACGCCTGGTTCTCGAACTTAAGTGTGCATCAGAATCAGCTGGGACTTATCAAACATGGACCACTGTGCCCCACCCCGAACCTTCTGATTCAGAATCTGCATTTCTAACAAGATGCTGCTGATGTTGCTGGTTGGACTCTACTTGAAGATAAACTGAGCCAGAGCAAGGACTTTGTCTGGGGACAGTGGATCCACCCGGAGAGCCGCTGTGAGGCGGCCGTGATGCCTGCAAAGGCTCAGGCTGGATCCTCCAGGCAATGGGAAGCCCTTGCTAGTTTCTGACCAAGATATGCCTTCCAACGGCATTACGTGAAGACTAATTGTACCAGTAAGGGGTTGGAGGCAATATAGATAGGAAGCAGGGAGGCAAAACGCCTTGCCAGAAAGGGCTGAAGTGTTCTGTTCACTACCTCTATGGCAGTCGTCCAGCTGACAGGAGGGGAAAGGAAGGGATGAGTGGGAGGTGATGAGAGGCAACAGGAGGAAAACAGTAACTTGGTAACTCAAAGGAGTGGTGGGGTGAGAGGGAGGAGGCAAGAGCTCAGGAAGGATGAACAGGGCTCTCCCTGCGGGGAGTCTGCTTTTGAAGAACAGATAATGATGGCTGGACTACATGGCAGCATGTGACTGACTAGCACTTTCAATATTCTCATTGAGCAATTAGTAATCCAACCCTCAGACAAGGAAACTAGTTAGCAAGTTACAAGGGACGACCGTGTTTCCCCGAAAATAAGACCTAGCCAGACCATCAGCTCCAATGCATCCTTTGGAGCAAAAATTAATATAAGACGCGGTCTTATCTTAATATAAGACTGTGTCTTATATAATATAGTATAGTATAAGACTGGCTATAATATAACACAATATAATATAATATAATATAATATAATATAATATAATATAATATAATATAATGTAATATAATACTGGGTCTTATATTAATTTTTGCTCCAAAAGATGCATTGGAGCTGATGGTCCTGCTAGGTCTTATTTTCTGGGAAGCACGGTATGAGACATTCGTCCCTGCAGTGCCTAGCATATGTAACAAACACCAAGGAAAACATGCACAAAACCATTAGACAGATGAAACGGTCTATCAAAGATAAACACGCATTTCCACCCCATGACCTACGGATGTGCCCTTGAATATTCCACTTGGCACTGTTAACGAATGACATACCTTTTGTTGCCTGACTCAGGTAAGCTGTTGGGGGCATTGGGAGGCTGAGACATCAGCTGACCGGAGTGAGTAAGGCGAGAAGCATTCATGCTATCTGGGCTTCCACTGACAGGACCACGGACCTTGCTCTAAAGAACATAACCAAAAAAAAAAAAAAAAAAAAAAAAAAAAAGTCAACAAAATTTTGGAGCAAAGGGATAATTCAAATTTTGCCTTCACATACTATGGTATTTTCTTATGAGCCAATTGGCCACAAGACAGATGTTATTCCTAGAGAATATCAGTCAACATCTCTATCCGTGACAACAGCTGAGAGTTTGCATTTTAGTTTAAAAAATGTTTACTTATAGATGTATTTTTTGATAAAAGAGTCTAAATGTAAGAGATTTGAATTGCCCGTATTTGTAGGCTGTATTTCATTAGTTTGATTGTTTAATGAACTCATACAAGGAAATTGGAAGAGAGATGTTTTTACTCTTTTCCAAGTAGGAGACTGAAACACACAAAAAGGTTATCAGTGACTGTGAATCACCCATCTGTGGGACAGTTGAGAAGAAAACCAAGATATCCTGACTCCCGGGCTGCAGTAGCCACTCCACGTTAAAGCCAAGATGCTAAGCCAATGGCTCTTGCTCCAGCTACTTGCACCTCCTCACACCTGCAGCCCACAGACATGACCTACAATCAAGCTTCTCAGCACCTCAAGCCACGTCTCCTCGCTGAGCCCCACCACACTCTCCTCTGTTGAGCTCTCCTACTGCTCACTGACCCCTGCCCTGACCCTCACTGCAGCCTGCAGCTCTGCATCCTTCTTGCCTCTGAAGCTGTGGGGCCCATCCTGGCTCCACATCCTCCCTCCCACTGAACGTCACGGTGCAACTTCATCCAGCCATTCAAGCACTCAGTGTTGCCCTGTTCTTTGTCCTTCTGCTTCCCTGCAGATCGTCGCCCATGGAGAGACCCAGTCATCCACCTCCTCCCCTTCTGCCTGGGTCTGCACGTGAGGCAGGAGACCACTCCTGTACGATCGGCTCCCTTTCCCTCCCACCAACCTGTCCTGTGAGGATGGCGGATGAGGCTACTCAGCTCCAGCCCCCACGGAGTGGCCCCTCCCGCTCAGTGGTGAGGTCTGCCAAAATCTCACATCTGTTCTTCAGCTGCCATCAGAGTGATTTTTCTAAACCCCTCATGTGATCGCACCATTGCCATGCTTAACTTCCTTCACGGTGAAAGGCAAAAACAAATCCTGCAATGTTTCCTCTATGCCTTCAAAACACAGTGTGGCCTGCGTAAGCTAGCTAGCCCTTGTTTCTCTCTCCAGTTCCATCCCAGTGACACCCCAGCCCCACACCACGCCAACCTGATTATACCCCATTCCAGCCTTTTGACAGAGCAACGTCTTTGTCCTGGAATGTCCTCATCTCCACCTACCCGCCTCCTACTCATTCTTCAGGTGAAACAGCACCTCCCTGTGAACACTGCCTGTGGTTCCCTCGCCTCTACGGTGGAAGCTGGGGTTCTTCCTCTGCATTCATGCTACAGCGCATGCTACTCTAGCTGCTGTACCCTACTTCCTGCCCTAAACTGTCCTCATTCATTTCCTGCCTGTGCCCCTCACCAGATTATGAGGTCCTTGGGTCAGGCGCCAGGCTTTTCTTCCTTCCCGTAGCTCCAGTTTTCACCACACTGCTGGCCATATAGTCAGTGCTCACAAATCCTATGAATACTTCGACTTTCCTCTCCCTCTTAAATCCTCTCTGCCTCGTCACCTCTCCCCTTCTCTTTTCCTCTTTACTTCCAGGAGGAAATGTCACCCAACCCTTCCCAAGGCCAAGCCTTCCTTTCATGCTCATGATGCTGACCTTTCTACTGTTCTCAGGAGTGGAGACTCAACTGCCTCTTGGCTCTGATATTGTGAATTCCCTGGTACACTTTCTCCTACACTTTCTCTACTTGGCCTACAAATATGCTCCAGTCTCCATGATCATAAACACCAGCCATATATCCTGCTTCCACCTTAAGCAACTATCTTCCTTCCCATTCTCCTCTCTGCTCTTCAAGGCTATCGATGACTACGTAGCTCTCTTTTCAACTTCTTTAACTTTTCTGCAGTCTTCACAGTGGAGGCCACTCTCCATCAGCTCTGGCTTCCATGGCTTTTGCCTGGCTCTTTTCCTTTCGCTGTCCTGGGCTCTCTTTTCTGTGTTATGTTTTCTTTGTGAGCAACATTCAATGAAATCACAGCTCCATTAGGACGGTGGGCACAGAAAGCGTGAGTTCTGATACCAAGCAGCAGACACAGATGAGGATTCATCACATCATGCTGACATGCGCTGTACCGGACTAAATGGAGGACCCCAACACGTCTGTCCATTCCTAACTCCAGGAACCTGGGAATGCGAGCTTATTGGAAAACCGGTCTTTGCAAACGTAGTTAAGGATCCCAAGATGAGACCATCCTGGACTATTCTGGTGGGACCAAAATGCAAGGACAAGAGTTCTTATAAGAGACACCCAGAAGAGAGACACAGAGAAGAAGGCCATGTGAAGACAGAGTCTGAGACTGGAGTGAGGCTGCCATAAGCCAAGCAGCGCCTGGGGCCGCCGGAAGCTGGAAGACGCAAGGAGGGGGTTCTTCCCTCGAGCCTTCAGAGGGAGCCTGGCCCTGTCCACACCTTGATCTCAGGCTCTGGTCTCCAGAACTGTGAGAGAATACTTTGTGGTAATTGACTACAGTAGCCACAGGAAATGAATACATACATAAATGAAAACAGCAGGCCTAGGCCCTAGCTCTGCCCCTGCCTGTTCACTCTAACTCATGGAGAAGAGAAGTGAAGACGGAACAGCAGCAGCTGAGTGCTCTATCAATGGGCTTGTGGTCTCTCTGGGAGGGCAGTGACAGCAGCACAGAGGTGAAAAGGCCCAGGGAGGCTGGTCGACTGAGGGCTGTGGGCCTGGTACAGGGGCTCACTCACACAAGCGATCTTCAGGAGATTCCAGAGTTCCTTCTGTCGCTTCTCCTGAAGACGAACAACAGTCTTCTCGTCCTCATTCATTAAACTTACTACCTCTTCCACCTTGGGCAACAATTCCAGAGCCTTCTGCTTGCAGACCACAGTTTTACTGTGAAAGATAAACAAGACAAACTCCAGTGGCTTTTGGGTTGGAGAAAGTGGGCGAACATAATCCCTGGCAATTATGAATCCATTCCACGGCTGGAGATACATTTTCTTCAGGTGGTTTAAGTGTATCAGAGCAGAGTGAGGAAACGGCCTCACACAGCCTCGCTGATTCTCCACACTGCATCTCAAGGAGGAAAGTAGGGGCTTATACCTGAGCTGTGTATAAATCACTCGCACTTTCTTCTCAAAGGCTTGGATTGCCTGAAGTAGCAGCCGTACCATTTCCTGACTGTCACCCTCAGTTCGTTGGTCTGGAAAGAGGGAAGGAGTTGCACAGTTCCTCCAGGTGGCTGACAGAGAGTACCAATGCCTCACACCTGAGACAACGAGGAACCCAAGGCAGGCATAAAACCCCACTTACCTCTTGGTTTTTCCCTTAGTCTCCTGTAAAGCTCCCTCGCTTGCTCTTCTCTGAAATATACAAAGAAGCAGCTATGTCTAGATTTGAGGCCAAATAAGCACATTTAAAGCACTGATAAGCTACTTCCTGCCAGTAGAATTACTGATTTCTAGAATCATGACTGGCAATGTCTTAACTGGAGAAAATGATTATTCCTGGAGATATTATAGGTGATAACCTACAGCAAGGGAACGATCACCCTCATTATCAAAAGTCAAACATCTCTAAGGTGTAAGGAGAGAGAATCTTAAGGAAAGGAGTCTCCACTCTGTCCCTGGAATTCCTGTCCATTTGGCTTCCACAATAGTGATTCCAGGAGCCATCACTGGACCCAAACCTGGAGAACATGGCTTCCCCTTGAAAACTCAGGCCCGCAAGCACACAAACTGCTATCCCTTTCTCTCCTTAACACAGTGAGACTGGCTGACATGTTCAGAGTGAGACAACTGACTTTCATTTGAAAACTAGAGGGGAATAAAGGGTTAAATGACTCGAGAAAATGTACAAATAATCAGGTTTCTGACGTTTGGGCTCCTCGTCCTGAGAATCCTAGTAAAAGCATCAGAAGACACTGCTGAGCCCAAATGAGACAGCTCCTGAGAGGCTGATGTGCTTGCCTGCCTGCCTCCTGTCTGCACTTAGGGGCTGCATGCGACTGTGTGATTTCCTTCAGGTAGGGAGCTCTGCCTGAGCGCTTCGTCCCCTCCCGGAGCCTAGGCCAAAGTCCTGATAAAGATTCAAATGAAGTCTCCAGGTCCAAGCTTCTAGGAGTTGCCAGGCTTCTTCTCTGCTCTACTTTCTGCTCTCTGAGCCACCCCTGGGTCAGGGTGGGCTGGACGAACAGAGACGTTTGATACCATGGGAAAAGCTCCTGGCATTACAGCCTTTATAGTTTACGAACTACTGCTCTGTGCATTATCTGAACTGATCCTCACAACTCTGGGAGGTCAGTCTTGCTGGCCCCTCAATACATATGGAAACTCAAGCTCAGAGTGACAGTGATTTGCCCTTGCTCATCTCTGGACCATGCCGAGATGATTGACTGGGGGGCATGCTCTAGAGAATGGCCTCACAGAGCTTCCATAATAACCACATGGGACCCCACACACATATGGAAACTCTGGTTGGGGCTGTGTGTAGGTTGGGGACAGCGTGTGGTTCCCTGCCAGCTGGTACTCACAAGTCGTCCAGAGTACCCCCCTGCTTCCGACCCATCGGGCTCCTCTGCAAATCCACGATGTCCGTCTGCAGTGCCATCATCCGTTCCACCAGATGTTTCACTTCATTCTCCTGATGAAAAATCTGTGCTAATGTCAACTGACATAATACCAGCACTCTGAGATGTAAGATTTTCAGGGAAAATCCTCCAAACTCACTAAAGACTCCTGATTGACTAGCTACAAGGAATATGGACTTTGAAGTCAGAATGACCTGGCTTTGCATCTTGAGGCTGCCACTTTCTAGACGTGTGACCCTTGGGCAAGTTACTTAACCCTTGTCTGCAGTTTCCTCCACCACAAAACAGGCTTCTAATAGTGCCACTTTAGGGGTTAAATAAGATAACCTGTGTAAGTATCTGGCATGGTGCAGGGCATACAGAAGATGCCCTCCGCATATTCTTTCCCTTGTCTTACTTTGCCCATCCACTGCCACCTATGTGGGAAGGCCTGGACTCCTTTATTTCATAGATTATGTACATGAGCACCAAGATGGGTGGAACCCTCACCATCTCTGGTTAAATAAGGTATTGTCTAGATAATAGCTGCCTTTAAGCATCCATTCAGTACCGATTTGTAGAAACAGACATTAAAACACAGAGGTGAAGGTCCTTGCCCAAGTTCACAGGGGAAAATGTTGAAAAAGCCCAGGAAAAGCCTCAGAGCCCAAGGTTCAGTCTGTGTGAGGTTCACTTCCCTTGCCTTAACAGTTAACATTTTTCAGTGGCATTCGATAAACATGGTCCTAAGACTCTGCCTAGACCTCTTCTTCCCTACGGATTTAACGTCCCAACAAAATTCGGCAAAAACCTTTGACTAGATGAAGTGCTAATCATTCTTCCAAGGCCCCTTCTAACAGGAAGAGGTCTAGGCTTCCCCTGAAGGACACTTCACATTGTGCTCCTTATTCAAATCTGGACCAGCTCTGTCTGTCTGTGTGGCTCTTGAACCTGCCACAGTGGGGCCCCCTTTACTGGCTATTCTCCCAACCTCTTTCCAGAAAGTCCCAGGTAAAGTCAAAGAGTATGGTGAGAAAAACTTGAATTCTGACATGCAAGACTGACCTACTCTTTGAAGGGAAAGTGGAAAATGGAAGAAAAAGCCTCATCCCCCTTGGTAAGGATATAAACCTAAAATGAGTCTCCTACCCGCCCACAGAGCTCCACAGCCTGTTCCATTTCCCTCCAGGCCAGCAGCAGTTTATCTGATGCTGGAAAAAAAATGTAGGGAAAAAAAATTGAAAAACACCACAAAACCAAAACAGAAATAAGCAACTCAATTATAAAAAAAAACAAAAGAAACCTCAGGAAGAGAAAACAAGAATGGAACGAGCTCTCAAAACGCATTGCAAAGAGTACACTCACTGATCCCAAACTCAGTTTGTTCACTATACTTCTCCAGGTCAATCTGGATGCTGGTCTTAAAGAAATCCAACTTGGCCTTGAGCTGCTGAGACATGGAAGCCATGGAATTCTTCATCTTGGAGAGGCAGCTGTTATTCCGGAGAAGATTCATCCTGCAGGGACCACAAGAAATAGAGCCTTGGGGCATCTCTGGGATCCAAATACCATTTCCTGTACAATAACAAAACCACCTCAAATGCCAAGGCAGGTCCCAGTTCTAATTATTATTATAAGAGCAGCCACTTATAACCATAGACAATTTTCTGGCCCTCAGCAATGCATGTGGTTCTGCACCAAAATTGGAACTAGGCTGAGTACTACACAAAGGGCCAGTAACCCAAACTAGTCATAACCTGGGGAAAGAGTCAGTCAGTCCCTGGCATGACAATCAGGGGAGTGTTGCTGACCCAAATTGCAATGAGCTCCTCCACGTTCCAAATTCTGCCCCTGGTTCAACCAGCCCAACCCTCCATTTACACTCCTGCTCCATGGGCTGACCTCACTCACCCTGTCAGGTCTAAAAGGGCCTTTCTCCATCCAGCTCAGCGGACCACTTCCTGCCCATCCAAACCAGTGTCTCCCTCTTGCCTCTCCTAATAGTTGCTTGTGGGCCCCTGCCTCTGCCACCTCTCTGTGGCAAAAGCCACCAAGCCATTTTAAATAAGTTAAGCCCCAAACCGCCTGGCACAATACATGGCAGCTCGCTGTCCCTGCTGCAGCCGGTTACAGTCCTCCTTCAGGGTTTGGATGCTGTGCCAGACTTGGCCCCACACTTTCCGAAGCTGGAAGAAAGACAGGTTCCTCTTGGGCTCTTGGACTGGAACAGAGACACACACAATTGTCAGAGAATAACTCCCTGATGATGAACCGCGTCCTGCCTGGCAACAACACTGCACTTTACCTTCGTGCAAGTTATATAACTGCTATGCTATTACAAAAGGTTTTTGGGTGCTATGCCTGGTTACTATCTCATCCATTTTTTTGTACCCCATTTCAGCACAAGCATGTACCAGTCAACAAATGGCCGTTAATTTGAAGAAAACTCTGTGAACCAAGTGGCGACAGTCCATGTACGGGCTCACATATTTTCAATAGAAACTCTAAATTTCACAATATTTAAGGTCGTATGAAGTTTTCTAAAAATGCAGCTTCAACCAGCAGTACTGGAAGCAGATTAAATAAGCAACAAGCCTGGAGATCTCTAAGCCCTTGGACCCTTGATCTGTGTGAGTTTATTCTGTGTGAGTGTGTGGGAACAGGAGTGGGAGATGCAGTAACATGTCTATCTAACGCTCACTCAATGGAATGCTATGCGGGCATTTACAAACTAGGCAGCTCTACATGCACCAACAGGGGAAAAAGCTCCAAAATAGTAATACATTGTTAAATGAAAAAGGCAGGTAGAGAACAGTATGTATTGTATGCTACCATTTGTTTGAGGGGAAAAAAGAATTATATACACATATAATTTATAAATGCATAGAATACCCATGGAAGGTATAGCCAAGAATTTGATAGCAGCAATTTCTCTGGAAGCTACTGTATATCCTTTTGTACCTTTTGATTTTTTTGGTACCATGTGCATGTATTAATTATTAAACTATAAATAAAACTTCAAAAATAAATAAAATAGTCATCTGATTCAAGTTCAGTAGCTCACAGGCAGTGTTCTCTGTCCTGTGTTTAAAGTTCTATCTATGAGGCTGAAGTTAACTGAAAACTTCCTTTGCTCTTTTTCAGCAGGGCTGTTCCTCACGGGTCCCTAGTAAAGGAGGCTGCCCCGAGCACCGAGTAAGCTGATCTCCTTGGTTTGGACCAGCCCCTGGTCCACATCTCTTGCTCCTGCCTCGTCCCATGCTTCGTAAGTGATTTAAAAAAAGAAGAAAAAAAGCAATGATGTTCTTACGAATACAGCTGACACTTTCAGGTTGGGGCCGTGGGGAGATCTGAGTCTCATAGGCGATTTTACTGTTGTCAAAGAGAAAAACGAGATCCATGTCCAATGTGCGGCCCTCATTTAACTGCAAAGGGACAAGAACAAAATGAGCTCTCGTGGGTCCAACCCCTCCTCTTTCCAATTAATAACGAAGAGATTTCAGAGCATTTCCCACGTTTCATGAATAGCATCATCTTTACCCTGCGAGTACTGAGCACCCATGAGTCTTTCTTTCTTTCTTTTTTTTTTCAGGAGGGCGCAGCTCACAGTGGCCCATGTGGGAATCAAACCGGCAACCTTGGTGTTATTAGCACGACACTCTAACAAACAGCCACCCCCCCCAGCCCCCGCCATGAGTCTTTCTTAATGACTCTGGCCTCTACTTCCTTTTCCTGTTCCTTTAGCACTTATTATCTGAATGGACACCTTACTTACAACTTATCACATTCTATTTTGTTCTCTGATTGTCTTTACCGTACAATTTAGACGTTTGCTATTTCCTTTCCTCTCCAATGACTGTCTCTCATGTGTTAACTTTATTAGCTATTTGGGGGCAGGAACCATGCCTCGCTTTGCTTCGGCTGTCAGCACAGTTCTGTACGTGAAAGGTACATCATACACGTTTTGGTTGACTCAGAAGAATGAAGCATTGCTTTGGCAAAAAAGGCAAAACAAAAGGCACTCTAAGTGGTCTGGAAGTAACAAGGTCTGGATTCGTGTGTCACATTAGGCCATGCAAGGGATCTTATAGTTCAACTTAGAGAAAAACACCAAACAAACAGGTAAGTGTGCGCACTGTGTTCCTGACAGAATTGATAAAGGAGAGCTAACATCTGAATGCATGATTAGTTTCCTTGCAGGCAAAGTCAGAGGAAAACGGCATTCTGTAAGAAGCCCAGGGCTCACCTTGCCGTCTGAAATACACTGAGTGGCAGGCTTGTCGGGGATCAAGGCCAGACCTGCCTCTTGCAGCAGCTCCTGATCCTCCTCGGGGATTCCTGTGTCTTGCCGGATTCTGTCCTTTAAGCTCTGCAGGCTCTCGTCCTCTGTCACCGGGTAGGTGTGAATGGTGCCCGTGACCATGTTCAAGATATGAACCAGCTGCAACACAACCCAGATGTTACTGGAGAAAAACCCATCCCTAAACAGATGTCCATCTCTTTGCCTGGATCCTCTGCTACCCTCAAATTTCCCAGCCACACAAAGCAAGGGCCTAGCTTGAGGAAGGGGGTCCAAGTGCTGTGGTTTATACATTTCAGTCTGTAATATTCCTGTTTGTCCATAGCTACGACCTTACAACCAACGATCATCAGCGCAGGGTCCTATCCTCTCACTTAGGTCGAGGTATGCTCTCACAGCAACCTCAGTTTCCCCACTGGTCAGGCAGCCCACGACCTAATTCGTAATGAGCATTTCTTTCCCCTAAGAACTGCCGCGTCCCACGGGGACCTGACCTGCTGTCTCAAGGCTCCATGCTCACCTTTAAGTTTAAGATGTCATCCAGGGCCTTGAAGCAGCCATTCGGCCCGTACACAGGATCGGTGCCCCGTTGTCGGGGGTGCCACATTAGCATCAGCTGCAGCCACTTCTCCAGCCGCTGTGCCAGGACGCTGAGAAGAGAGGAGCACAGTGCAGGAGAAGACACCTCCACTGCCAACCTCAGGCTGCCTCCACGTGCAAAGTGCACACCTCACATGCATTGCTCCATTATACACACAGGTGGCAGCCAATAAATGATGATGGAAAATGAATTAAACTCAGAGAAAAAGTAACATTTCCAACTAAATTATCCAGGTGCTAATCACCTCTCCTGATCTGCTAAAACATGCCCACCAATCAGGGATTTCTCAGCAGATGGATCAGCAGACTGATCTCCAACTGGCTGTTGGAGAATGATCTGTGAAGCTTTTTAAATGCACTTTACAGGCATGCCGACCTCCAGGTGATCCACACACACAATCTAGACCCCATGCTGCTGGATTTATTTTGTTAATCACCCCCCTCAAAGGCAACAGGTGGGTTCACATGACAAAAGTCACGCTCCTTCCCTTGGCACTGCACGCGCGCCACAGCTGGCCTCCTGTAAGCAGGGTCAGCTGACCTCTTTACATCCTCCACTATAGCCACTCACAGAGGCCAACAGAGGCTACTCACCGCTTCCCAAAATGTGCCTTTGCTCCCCTCAGCCTTTCCCTTTTAACTTCCTTCCTCTTCATCTATCCATTTCCTGCACATCTTTCCAGATCCTTCCACAAAGTTCTAGCTCATCCAAAGTCATTCCACATAGCTCTAGTCCATACAATATCTCTACCCATCCTCCAAATACTCATGGTAATTATTATCCATGCTACTCAACTGTGTGTGCCTTGCAGCACACACAAAAGCTGCCTTGTAACTTTCTTCTGTACTATTACCCAATTCTATTATTATTTAACTGTTCATACTCTGGCTCTAAGAGTAGATTGCAATGCTGTTAAAACTACAAAGGTTTATTTGTTGGCTTTGACACAGTATTGGGCTACATGAGGAGTGCAAAGAGAAATAAAATATAATTCCCTACCCTTAAAAGGCTTACAGTTGAGTAGGAGATCATCTCTATGGAAAACCGAATGTAATACAAGGTAGAAGCTACTAAGGGTAATACGAGGTACCGATAAATTGTTATTTGAATTTAGAAGAGAAATGATTTCCAGATGGGAGTAAGTGGTGGGCATCTGTTCTAAGTTTAAGATAAAGGTGGATTATGTATGTCAAGTTCTTTGTCATAGGATGATAACCTGATAATCTATTTAAAAGCCTATGGATGACACAAAGGAAAGGCCATGTGAGGGATACATTGAGAAGGTGGCCATCTGCAAGCCAAGGCAAGAGAATTCAGGAGAAACCAAAGCTGCCAATACCTTGATCTTGGACTTCTGATCTCCAGAAATATGAGAAAATAAATTTTTGTTATTAAAAAAAAGAAGCCTATGGATGTCACCTCAGACATCTATTTCGAAAAAAGAAACATATGTAGAAGAGAAATGCCACTGTGTCTTACCTGTTAAGATTATTGGGGTAGGGTAAAGAGCTTGAAAACTTCACTGCTCCATTCAAGTCTTCAAAAACGACGATATCCATTTCACTCTTCTGCCGGACTTTGGAATGCCTGCAGTCAGGTATTCTTGTTGATTACAGCCCTTAACGCTGCAACATATCACTTTACAGCTGTACAGGATACCCCCCAGGTCACTATTTAATCTTTTGGGATAACAGTCAGTGCATTTCCACCCTGCTAGATGGCATCTTTGAGAGTTTAAGAAAGGACAGTCATGGCTGAATGAGTGAGTAGTCACCAACCATTCTGTGCCAAGTCCTGCAGACAGAATGGCTTGCTGAAACTTTATCTCCTCCTTGTCTTATCCTTATTATTTTCTCTACCTTTCATTTTATCTAATTCAAAACTCTCATGTGTTGATGGAGGATAAAAGTAGGACTTCCAAACCATGATTACGGCGCACCTGTCACATGTACAGGAAATGTGCACAGCACATGCACACACACATACACTTTCCTCTAAATGTATATGGCTAAATATTATTTCTAAGGGTAAGTGAACTTTTACATTTCCCAACTTAGAGAACTTGTTGATGCATCTGAAGTAGTTTTTAAAGGAAAAAAGATTTTTAAATCCGACTGGTTTCAAATCTCAGTGACAAGGGTAATCATTTGAATAATGCTTTCTAGATAATCAAGTACTCTGACACTGAACATGTACCCCTTTGCCATGATAACCCCATATGTGGCAGACACTGTTTTTAGTCCCCCATTCAATGGTAAGGAAATGAAGATCAGGTAATATGCCCAAGGTTACACAACTAGAGAGTGATAGAACCGGGGACGCACATCCAAAGTCTGGTGCTCTTTCGACTCTGTCTGAATGTCCAAATCCTTCCTTTGCAAAAAACACCTAAGAAATTCAAATAAAAAGTGTTCACCTGTGCAACTCTGATTGGTAAGGGAAGCACATGGGAAACCCAGAAGAGCTGGCATGTGGGAGAGGCTGGTGGGTCACAGCTCTGTCTGGACCTGTGCCTGTAGGTCACCATCACCAACACTCTGTCATTACATACAAATGGGATGGTCCTCTAACAGAAAACTTAGCCTGTCAATGTGAAATTATAAAAATAAAAGGTCACAGTAAGTAAAATGCTTATTGCTTACGTCCTAGATTGCAAAATAGAATTCTAAAGCTGAAATTGCATTTGTCCTGAAATTACTATCTACCTGCTGTCTGAGATGAGAGTGAAAATTTTAAAAGCTGTCTAAGCCTTACAAAGCAGATGAAACAGGCACTTCTCACACATGAGTCCACTCAACAGCTCCTTACTGGGCATCAGAGAAGTCCGTTTGAGAGTGGTCACCTGGCCTTCCAGCACCAATGAGGGCAGTTCTAGGATGCTGGTTCTGGAGACAACAGATTTCTATGAAGACGCCAAACCATTAGGAATATATTTTCAAATGGCACTTGTTCTTCCAGTTATAATGGATTTTAACTCATCTTGTTACAAATAATGGAAAAACTCAACATCTGAACTGAAGAAATGCAGTTAATTCCTTGGTTAGTTAAAAACACTATAGCTGCACAGATATGTAAAATTATTTTTATGATGGTTACATTATGAGGTGTGACTATAAATTAATGAGTGAATTTCCCCAAATTTAGAATCTGTAAAGGTTTAAAATCAGTCACCACAGGAGGGCATACTTTGCCATTCTACCTGACTCCTCAAAGGCAGGGACCTGCCTCATTTCATCTTTGCTTTTCTAACATCTGGTATATAAATGTTGACTGAACTGAACACATCACATAAAACTACTCTTCTACCAGATTTCAAAAGCTACATCTTATTCTTATCAATAAATAGTCTCATGATTTAAATACCTATTTTCGAAAAAGTTCATTGTTTTCACTGCTTCTAGAAAGATACTTAGAAAAGTGACAGCAGCCAGTGTTGGCAATGGTGTGGTGAAAGGCACAGCTTTGTATGTTCCTGGTGGAAATATTATTTATACAACCTTTCTGTTGAGCATTTTGTTCACACACATCAACAACCTTTAAAATATGCATAATCTTTGATCTGTTCATTCCACTTCTAGGAATTCATCCTAGGGAAAAATAATTGTGGATATACAAGGATTTTCCTACAAGAATGTTATTCTTGGTGTTATTTTAATAAGTAAAAATTATAAACTACCCATACTTCCAACAAAGGGAGATGAGTTACATAAATTATAGTACGGCCACTCAGTGGAATACCAAACAAATAATAGGGTATAAAATAAATCATTTTCAATAGTAAGTATAAAAGGCGGGTTATATAAGAGTATGCAATTTGTGTGTGTGTGCGCATGTGTCTGTGTGTGTGTTTTTAAGTATAACATACACATTGAAGAGCCTGGAGATACACAAAAATGGTCATGGTGATTGTTTCCAGGGGTATGTGAAGGAAATTCTCACAGTGTAAAAATGCTTTAAGAGCACATACAGAACAGAGTTCATATTATACTACCATTGATGTAAAAAAGGGGAAAGATACATAAATGAACAAACAAACAAATACATGCCAATGTGCTTGGATATGTGCAAAACATCCGTAGAAGCACACCAAAAACCAATGCAATCGAATGCCTGTGGGAAAGAAAACTAGGGGGGTTTGTCACGCTGTATACTCTGTTATACTTTTTGAAGTTTGAACCATATGAACTAATTACTGCCCCAAAAAAATAAAAACTGAAAAAAAAATTTGAAAAGTAGCATCGTTTAAATTACTGGGTGGCCTCTCAAGAAACAACTCTGAATGAAATCTAACTAATTTAGGGGAATGTTAATTTTTTAATTATACATTTCAATAATTAACTTTTTAGTAATTTCAGTAATTCAGTGATTAACTTTTATACATATAAAATGAACAACACATTATTTTTATAATTAAAAAAGTTAAAGAACATAATTTTTTAAAACTTAATTGTATATTTTGGTTTTTTATTAGAAAATCTTTTTTTGTAACTTATTTGGTTCACATTTTAAGCCATCTTCTTATGCTTTTAAAACAAATTTATGTTCAGGTATAGACAACAATAGATTTTCATGTAAATATTTCTCATTTGTCATGTGTACATATCTTTTATTTATTTACTAAAACACAAGTATTTTCAGTGTAAGTGCACAAATTTACACAAAAGCCTGTGTGAATGGACTGACTTATTGCTACTGAACATAGGGCTATTTGTGTCATTTATATAGTATTATATTCAAAGATGTTAATACCTGACAACTGCTCCACTTTTCTAGGTTTTTGGAGCTTGGACTGCCCACACACAGGGTCCCAACAGGACTTTCTTTTTGTAACACAGACCTCAGATGTGCCAGACCCAGCCTGGGAGTGCTCAGTGAGATGCGAACAGGTAAACTGACATGACAAAGACAGAAAGACACACTTCTTCCTTCAGGAGACCCTCCTGGCCCTGCCCCAGGGCCATGGTCTCTCACTCACCATTGCACAGGCTGCCAGTTGGGGAGGAAAGGACGGAAGCCCGTGATGCACTCGAAAGCCAAGGTGCCAAAGCTCCAGTAGTCGACGGTCACTGTGTACTTCTGCTGCTCCAGCAGTTCCGGGGCCTGAAAAGATGCATGGTGGGGACACGCCTGAGCTTCTCCCTCTTCTGAGGAGTCACCACAGGAAGGGCAACCAGCCCTTCTAATCATGCCCCACACTCTCCTGGCTCCATCCAGGGGGCACTGGCACGTCCACTCAAGGGTGAGGAGGTGACCACGTTTAGGTGGTGGTATCTAGGATTTTTCTGTACCCTGTTCACTCATGATGCTGACACAAGGGCCACGAGTGGTACTTTTAGGTAGACCGGAGTACATCACATACCCTTCTCTTGAGCTCTGTGTAGAGATGGAAAGATAGGCTACATACAACAAAGGACAATGACATTGGGCTGTACGCACCAAATGCATCATACAGACACTAAATGCTGACCAAGTCTCCTGAACTGATGTGGTTTATGACATGTGGGCATACAATGGGATGGAATATATACAATCAGGAAGGAAAAAGCCAGATGCGTGACTGCTGCCCAAGTAGAGAGAGCTGGGTGACCAAGGAAAGCTTCGAAGAACAGGTAGGACAAGAGCCAAGCTCCGAAGAAGGCTCCTCACATGAGTGTCTGCGAGGAGACATTCCAGAAAGGACCATCACAAGCAAAGGCTGTGTGCTACCTGGCTGGAAGTGTGACGCCTATGGAAGGGCCAAGGAGTCCAAACTAAGAGGAAAAACTGGGGATGGTCAGGTCCCTCTTGGTGTCTGGCTATGGACAGAAGGTTTAGCTTCTGTACGTGAACGATGTGACGGAGCATCCTGGTCAGAGCATGGAGTCTCCCATTTAACTGCTGCTGAGTTGATGAGGATCCCAGGAGATACTCCTGGGCCTACATGCTCACGTTACACAGACACAGGCACCGGAATCACAGCCCCCCATGAGTCACAACTCTGAAACCTCCAATCCACACAGCAGGTGATAAATCGGTGGAGCCCATTACCTTAGTCGGTGGGATAAGTAGTAAGTATAAATGCACTCAGAAAAACTTCAAAGAATTTCTTTTCCTTTTTATTTAAGAACTAGATAGGATATTTGAGCTCATCTAGCTTAGTGGCTTTCAACTGTTTTTCTTTTTTAAACTGCAGACTCCTTTACTCAATCAACATTTTCCTAGCTGTTATCATCCACAAGCAATCTACAGTAGTACCTTGGTTTTCGAATGTCTCCATTGACGAACATTTCGGTTTACGAACGCCATAAACCCGGAAGTAAATGCTTCGGTTTTCGAACACGCCTCGGAAGTCGAACATGTGACGTGGCTTCTGCTGAGTGCAAGATCCTGAGGCCTAGCTGTTGGCTATTTTCGAACGTTTCAGAACTCGAACAGTCTTCCGGAACAGATTACGTTCAAAAACCGAGGTACCACTGTATTACCCGGTCTTGCTGAGTCTCTTGCTAAGCATTTCTTGCACCAATCTCGACGTCTGTCGCCAGCTCTGGACTGCCCATCACAACAGCCTCCTTACTATTTGCCCACATTTACTTTTGTTCAGTGAAATTCATTTTCCCCATTGTTTCAAAAGTGGTCTTTTTAGAAGGTAAACCTGATACCTCCCCAACTTCAAATCCTTCAATGTCTCTCCAGAGGTTTTAGGATAAAGTCCAAAATCTTTATCCCAGCTGAAAAAGCCCTGAATTATCTCTCCCCTACCTGTCTCTCCAGCTTCAACTCAAGATACTCTCTTCCTTCTTCTGTAGGTTCCAGCCACACTGTCTGGTCTCCTAATGTACTATCTTCTCTTTGCCTGGAATTTCCTCTCGCTCCCCACACCTCCAGCCCCTTTTCACCTATTCTTCCTTCAGGTCCTCCTAATATATATTTTTATAACACCCTGCACTTCTACTTGGCAGCACTTATAGAAACTAACTATAAAGTCTTAGTTATTTGTGTAAGTACCTGTGTAATACCTGCTTTCGTGCTAAACTCTAAGCTCCTAAAGGCTAGGGACATGCTTGTCTTCTTTCCCATTGCATCGCCAGCTCCTAGCACAGTGCCTGGCACACAGACTACACTCAGTCAGTATTTCTCGAATGAATGAGTGACTCACATAGAACCCCAATATTCAGACCAAGTAACATAAAGAAAGGGTGGGAGCTCAGACCTCTCATCTCGTACTCAATGGCCCCCGAGACACCTTATGGAAACTGTGGCCTCTACAGACCAGCATGAGTCTAAAGGTTTTTTTTAGATGAAACACTGAAGCGCAGAGGTTAATGGGATCTGGACAAGGGCACACTAGCAGAGCTCTTTTGACATCAGAGAAGATGGCCGTATCTTTCCACAGGGACTCTGTGTTGACTTGAACTGATAATTATGGCTCTGACCTCATGCGACAATTCTTACGCATCTAGGAACCGTCCAAAGAGCTGGCAAGACTTAGATGCGAGAAGGCAAATACAGTATAGAGAAGGGCCCACGAATGTGGCCACCAGAGAGAGACTCACCAGCAATCTTGTAAACCCCGTTTCTTACCAGGTACTGCAGGGTCCCCACAAAGGAAGTACAGAGACTGCCCTGATCCAGTTCCTTGGCATATCCTAGGTCAATAATTTTGTGTATTAACTGGGAAAAAAAAAAGAGAAACCTGAGAGTTATGAGAATACACTATCCTCCTATAAAAATTCTGATTGTTTGCTGACAGAGCAGAGAATATTTCTGAAATCCTAAGTTCCTCAGAACCACCAAATACACAGAATGCCCTGAACGTGGTAGACAGAGGACAAAAGGAAACATACACCGTGAAAATGCTGGAAAAAGGCGTATGTTCTCCCTTGCTCTGGGACCAATCACCTGAGGGAGACTAACATTAAAGCACCAGCCCTCAAGATCGTTAACCCTGGACTTTATGATGTGAGAGACCAGGTCAGTCCCTTGTCAGTAAGTACCTTTCGTTCTTAACTCTTAGAAGCAATGATGAGAACGTGTGAACGGGAACAAAGGTGAGCTCTGTGGTGGTCCTGGGCCAGCCGAGAATGCTGACAGAAGCAGTCTCGGACAGACTCAGTGACCTATGAGTTGAGTTACTACTTCCGCTCAGCTGAGCCGTGGCTTATCACCCCAGATGAAAACACAAGGCCATGAAAGAACACAGTGCCAAGCCCCATGGGGAGGTTACCGCCACACCTGTGTAGGAGGGCCACTGAAAAGGGTCACTGAGAGCTCTGGGGAAACTGCAGGCTGGGCCAGGCTCCACGCACAGGTGCCAGAGCCAAACGCCTCTTCGCAGCCATATCTAGAACAAACTTAGCACTGGTTTCTCTGTTAGCATCAAAAGTGGATGCTCTCAAACAAAGGAAAACAAAAAGTCTATTTCCAAGAAGTGCTAGTCCCAAAGGTTGGTGGGGGTGGGGGGAAGGTGGGAAGACAAACATTATTTTCCTTATCAGATTCCTGCATCTTGGGCAATTAACAATGTGATTCATTCAAACTTGCCTCAATCTGCAAGCAAGAACTTTCTGTTGGATTTTGTTTCAAATCAAAAAGCATTCCCAGAGAATCAAAGCAAATACAAACGCAAGCAAATGCAAATATAAACAATCATGCAGAGCTCCAAATATAAACAAACATGCAGAGCTAGATCCTTATCCACCAGAACAGCTTCCCTAAGGCAATCCCAGGACTTTCCAAGTCCCAGGGGGGTCACTCACTCTTTGCTCTCCTTGCTGCAGAACGATGTTTTCTGGCTTTAGATCCCGATGGATGATTCTGTTTTCATGAAGGTATCTAAGTGCAGAGGCTGAGAGGGTGGAAAGGGGAGCGAGTTTTCATTATGCCCAAAAAATGCTTTTCATTTCAAAATCGCCTATGCTGTGAATGATGAATGTTGTGTGCCCCCGAGACATATTCTGACTTTCAGCACAGCCTTACGGTGGAGGGACAAGGCCTGAGCAGATGAAGGGAAGGGGATCTGACTATGCGAGAACTTGGATCACCACAAAAATCAGGCTTTTTCATGCAAAGAACTTGTAGCCTCGAATCTATGAGGTCACCAACCACAGTCTAGAGCAGTTGTCCTTAAGTGGCATTGTCTGGACCAGCAGCATCCAAACTTGTGAGAAATGCCATGTTCTCGGGTCCCAGCCCAGACCTGCTGAATCAGAAACGTTAGAGGTGACCCTGCAGTTTGTATTTTAACAAGCTCTCCAGATCATGCTGATGCTGATCAAGTTTGAGGAGGGAAACTTCTCCAGGGTAGAGGTTTAAAAATCTGAATTCTACAGATGGGTAAGAGAGAAGGGCCCTCTGTGCAAAGAACACTTTGGTTATCTGGTCTAGAGTCCAATTACATAAGAACTCGCCTCAGGGAAGAAGTGGGAAGGGGGGGCCGGATGGCTCAGTTGGTTAGAGTGCAAGTTCTGAAAATGGGGTTGCCAGTTCGATTCCCACATGGGATGGTGGGCTGCGCCCCCTGCAACTAAATATTGAAAACGGTCAACTGGACTTGGAGCTGAGCTGCGCCCTCCACAACTAGATTAAAGGACAACAACTCAGAGCTGATGGGCCCTGGAGAAACACACTGTTCCCCAATATTCCCCAATAAAACAAAAGTGGGGAGAACTAAAGAAGAGAATTGGAGCCCACTGAACACACCTGACAGTTCAGCATATATTTATCATGTGCCAATTCTCTGCTCGGTTCTGTGAGAGGCATAAAATAAGGAACGTGATCCCTAACTATAAAGAGCTCAGAATCTCGATGGGAAGGCAGGAGCCTGCACAAGACTGGTTTTGAAGTCATTTGATACCCACAACTTTTGCTGTGAAGAGGAAATATGATGACGTTACACAGAGGGTCATGCCACAGAGCCACAGGGGTGAGAGAGGGGGTGGCGGTAGGGGTGGGGATCCATCTACAGCTGACTCTAAGCAGGATGTGATTTTTGCTTGTAAGAGAGGTTTGATGACTTTAACAGAAGTCCTAGCTAACTGTACTACAAAAAAAAAAAAAGGAATAAAATTATCTTTATTTGAAGATAAAACTATCTTTATTTGGAGATGACTATATGCCCAGAAAACTCAACAGACTAAAACATGGAAAGAACTTAGTAAGTTATTTAGAACTAAAACAAGTATATACAAACCAATAGCTTTTCTCTATGTCAGCTATAAAGATCCCATTCACATTAGCAACAAAAACTCTAGAATACGAAGGGATAAATTTAGCAAAAAAAAAAAAATTAGTGGTAGGTGAAGAAAAGTATATGGCATAAAGAAAAGCGATAAAAATAACACAGAAGGTTCTCAAAGTTTTTGGCAAAAGATACTATTCACAAAGTCAAAAGACAAAAGGGCTGAGAAAAAATATCTGCAACACATATGCCAAAGAGTAAATATACCCAATAGACAAAAAAGCTCTTATAAATCAATAAGAAAGCAACCTGGGAGAAAAAGGGCAATTTACAGAAGAAACACAAATGGCAAACAATTCTGCAGAAAGCTGCTCAAGGTCACAAGTAGTCATAAAAGTGCAAATCAAAGCACAGTGAAATACCTTTCTTCACCTCTTCAACCAGCAAGAATTTTAGATGGGAAATAAAATGCCCTTCCCTACATGACTGGAAGGAGTAAAAATTGCTGTGCCTTTTTGGAAAAGAAGTACGGCAATAATCTATTAAGTTTTAAAACATACATATTGCTTGACCCATTATTTCCACCTCTGGTAGTCTAGTTTGTAAAATCAAAAGCATCATAACATACAAATAAGGATGCTTATGGCATAGCTTTGAGTGAAACAGCCAGAAACAAACTGAGAGTCATCAAGCAGGGAATGGTTGAACAAATTACGGTAGATTCACATTGTAACAGGCAACTGTTTTAAAATCATTTAGCTTTATAGATAATATCACCCAGATATAGATAATATGCCTCAGAGAGACATCAATGACGCACTGCCAAGTTAATGGCGTGATCTGGTTTTTGTTATTAAAAAAATGGTTGAAAGCAAATGCAATAACAACACTAAGAGAAGTTTAATAATGGTAAATAAACTCATCAAGCCAGACTTAGAATGTGGGCAAGCCAGGAAGGTGTGCAGCCCCCTGACCAGGGCGGCCGTTCCTGCCTGCTCTGCAGAGCAGGAGGACAAAGGCCTTCCACAGGAATCAAGTGATCACACACGCTACACGAAGACTTTCATGCTGAACGTTTCCTGAAAACACATTTGAAAGTCAAACTGAGACAGCTAAACAACTAACATCTGATGAGGGCAGTTCCGGCTCAGAACATTACATTATATGACAAAGCCTCTAATTACATCTGCCCTTTGAAACCCAGCCTTTGACCATATGGGTACAACATTTTATACTTGTTCCTTATTTTTCATTTCTTTCATAACTGAATACAGTAGACTGGCTTAGGTCCATTGACTGTCCAAATGGAGTGGAAGACTTGCTGCTTTCAATGCCTAAAAAATTCCACTCCATCTTGTTCTCCACTGTACTAACTTTTAAAGACCAATCCTTCTTACCGGCACTTTCAATTTTTGTTTTACTCATTTTTACCAAAGAATCAAAGTATAGCAAAACACTGAAATAACTGCCCAAACACAACCTTGGACATAGCGATGGTACTGCTGTTGAACTTGAACTAGTGGCTGCCAGGGAAGGCGCACAACCGTGCAGTAACTCGGAAGGTTTATTGACTGACTCACAAAGAGCCTGTTTGGGTCTATGACAAGAATGTCAGGGTATAATACGTAAAAGTATGGGTTAGTCTGTTCAGAAGCAGAATGTATGAAAGTTGAGGCTCACTGCATTTTGAGCGAGCCTACACGTCCAGCCTGAGACAAGGCCTCTGAAGCTAGATGTGAACATCTCCATGCAAATCCCCTGGAGCACGAGCAGGCGAGATGCCCCAAGCAGCCCCTCAGTGAGGAAGAAGAGTGCTCAGATTAGACTGAAGCACTATTCCCTTCGTCACGCTGAGTAAGAGTTGTCACCAACTCTTTAGTGAGATGGGAGAGCAATTTGATAACTAATCCACTAATTACTACTAATAGTTGTCTATTTTTATGCTTAAGCAACTATATACAACAAACTTTTAATCCTCATTTTGGGGCAGTCATTTATTCTCAAATACTCTTGTCAACTTAATAAAGTCTGAAATTAAAGAATCTTACGTGTATTGTTATGCACCGTTTCTTGGACTGAGTGGAACAGTCAAAACTCTCTGATAGGTAAGACTTCTTAAATAGCTCTCCTTATAGAATTAGAATTTTAAAAGCTTACTTCGGTCTGACTCTGCTACATTTTACAAAATAGTACCTGAAAAGCATCATGAAATGAATCAAAATTATCTCAAGCCAAGAGAACCTAATTTGATTTAAATTGGATGGAAAATGAGAATTTGAGATTAAGAAAAACTTTTGCATCTGAACATTTATAAAAAATCTAAAGCCCTAGCAATAGTGATAATACACATGTATATACAAAAAAAAAAAAACACACCACAAAGCATAAAGCCTAAAAGTTAATTTCTCACATTCCAATTACAGAAAAGTATTTTAAGAAGCACCTACTCTGTGTGAGCCTTTAAACGACACAGCAGCACTCCCTAGGGCAGATACCTCACAGAGAGGCCCATGTTAAGGACCTGCCCCAGGAAAAAGACAGCCTCCTGTTACCCTCGTCAGGAGCAGCAGCCAGGCACTAAGCCCAGCTTTCCCGGGGCTTATGAGGCAGACACAAATACATAACTGAAGAATGCGACACTCCTGTAGTTCTTACCGATGAACGGGAATCCCAAATCATAGCTCCTGTATATTTTTTCATATCAAAAACTACAAATTAAGGAACAGATAGGACCAGCTAGACTTCCTTGTAGAAAAGCAGTTTAATAAGGGTTATATCCATGAATTGCTACTTATTATACTCCAAATTCAAAGAGATTGCTAAGCTCCCATAACAACATTTTTATTTGAGATACATTCCATAAAGAAGAAATGGAAAGATAAATGGACCAAAAAGCTGACACAGAGATTAGAAGAGAAAGAAACGACAGTTACCAACTGGTGATTTAAGTCACCAATGAGTAAGAAGGGCAACAGGATGTTTGTTCACTCAATAAAAATTGATTGTGTGCCTACTATGTGCCAGTCATTTTGGTGTCACTGGGCTTTCCGAACAAAACAGATTGAAAGGTCAAGTGTGGACATGTGGAGAGAGATTTAGTCCAGCTTAAGGTTTCTCGGCTAAAACAGTCCCTATGACTAACCAGCAAGGTAGTAAGGCAGTCACACCACGTGCTAAGAATAAAGTGCAAAATCAATCTCTCATTCATTTCATTAGCACTTATAAAGTGTCTTCTATTTGCTAGGTATTGTGGAAAATGTGCCAGGGAATTGAAGCGTTTTCTTCACGTACCACACAAAATCTGGTCAATGGGCCCCAAGCCCAGAAATCAGTCCTCATTTTCAGGCACAGGCAGAGAGATCACGTAACAAGAGCAGAGATGCCAAGTACCCAGTGAGGGGAGGAGGCAACAAGGGGTAAAGAATCCCATGAGAGGGAGAACCTCAGCTAGTGACGGGTCAGGGCAGACCTCACGGAGGGGACAAGTCTAAAGCTACGTAAGCCCCCAAAATAAGAAGGCTTAGGGTTTTGGGGGAGGTGCAGGAGCAGCATCCAAAAGGAGGAGCATATGCAAAGGCTAGCAGGAGGGTATAAAAGTGTACATGTGAAGTTGGCTACAGTGGATCAGGGGAAATGCAAGGTTCTGAAGAGGTTCAGCCTGGATCTCATGATGGATTATGAGGAAAGCGTCCTTTCCAATGAAAGACAAATTAGTAAAATGGGGATAAGAAGGTGAGGTATGACGCCATTACAGTAATTTGCTGTGACACTGAATTAGTGGAGACAGTGGGAACAGAAAGGGAAAATGGGATATACAACACGAAGGAAAGCTGGAAGAATCTGAAGACGTTTTAAATGGGAGGGTGTGGAGCAGGAAGAGGGGCAGATTTTTAAGAAATGAGATTCCAAACTGGGGTCATGTCCAGGTAACTGGCAGAAAGATGGGGCTTGTGACATAAGAAAGAGGGTATCAGGAAGACTTAAAGAAGAAGTCTAGGATTTCAATTTGGAAGTGACTTTGGGAGAAATATTATATGGATGTGGATATGGAGTTGAGGATGGAGATGAGGGCTGACTACACAGGTTTTAGAGATACAGCTGATAGAGACGTCATGAGAATGGCCTGGCAGACAGAAGATTGGAAAGCAGTGGGAGGTCAGTCCAGGTGCAGAGAGGGATGACTAGGATGGAACAGGAATAAAAAGAATGCATCAAGCAGAGTTCTGGGCAAAAAGATGATGCATTAAAGGAGAGGTGAGAGAAACTGTGGAAAGCAGTCAGGACGGGACAGTGGCGTGGACGTCAGAGACATCCCAGGGCAACCATTCTGAAAGTCGGCTATCTGATAATGACAACGCAATATTCAGAGTCAGAAGGGACCTTCTCTAAGGTCACTTAGCCCAAATCCCTCGTTTTAAAGTTGAGGACACATAGGCTCAGAAAATTACCAGTTTTCCGTAAAGAAGAGATGAAAAGATACATGGACCAAAAAGGTCCTTGCCCAGGGTGACAGAGCTGGGAAAAGAGGAGCCAGGACTGAAAGCCAGTTGTTGTCTCTTTTGTTATTATTATATTCATTAATCAGATTTATGCTTTCCAACATAATTTATATACCAATGATCTGAATTTCTGAGATCAGGCAATCCTCTTTTGTTATAAACCCACAATTAGATAAACACTAAATAGAGAGCCCAATTTTCGGATTCCTAGAAAGGAGCTCTCTTCCCGAAAGCCCTGTGTTCTCTTTGAAACCCTCTCTGCTCTATCCGGGGACAGCATGGGCAGTCACCACAGTAAACTGGCCACCTGGACAATCAAGAATGATCGACTCAGACACATGATCTGATAAGACCATGGCAAATGCCCCACTGGTCCACCCAGCTGGCCTTGATCTGGGCAGGTCCCCACCCCTGGGACAGCAGAGACGTGGGACTCCAGAGTGCAACAATCTGTACCTTAATCTGAGTGCCCAGGAGTCTGCTCCTCAGCTAACAGGAGGAAACACACGCCAGTGTTTTCCAATGAATAATGAGCAAGACTATTTCAATAGAGTCCACTTAGGTACAACTTCCTGGAGCTATTTTAGGATCGCATTAGGTGGAAGACAAATAATTTTCAGCTGCCTCTGCACGTATCCCAGGATCTCTTACCAGCATAAGAGCAATGATCTAACAGGCCTGTACTGGCATAGGAAATAGGGCTCACCCGTGTGCTCACCAGGCATCTGCTTATTTCCTCATATGTACACTGCGATATCTTCTTAGACAACTTAAGGTTCACTGGAAAAATCCTACCTGTGTCTATTATCTTGGTACCGCTCTGAGTAGGCATCTCTGGGAGGCTAGTGGCACAGAAGAGATTAGGGGTAAACAGGTATAAGCCAGAAGAGAAGGCAATGAATCTGGATCCAGCGGCCAAGGGTGTGGTTCTGCCGCTTATCTGAAGTCAACCTGGCAGAGAATGGCCGTGGCAACCAAAGGGAACGTGGGGCCAGCACTTGAAACAAACTGGAACAAAATATGCTCAGGAAATGTTTCAGAATACAAAAGAGTTATGTGAGATGAGCTCCAAGAAAAGCTTTTGAAATCTGGCTTGGTGACAAAATCCTTGCACAAGAAATAAATCTGATGAGTCTTATACACAAATCAGAAATGGGAATGAAAATATAATACAAGCTTATCAGCCACCTCTACGGCGACCACAAAGTGAGGGGATGTGACTGCATCCAAAAGGTGGCTGAGATAAGAATGGGTCTGAGGAGGGGTACCCATTTCCAGGAAGGGAAAGTCTCATAAGACAACCACCTGCCTGGCTCAGTGGATCCCAACCTCAGATCAACACGCAAATAACGGTGACGGAGGTTTTACAAAAGGGATGCTATATAAATCCAAATCCAGAAAGGGAAGGAAATGAGAAAGGAACTAATGTTTGCTGATGGTACATTCTGCCAATAGCAGAGCATTGTACCAGGAGCTTTGGGCACAACATCTCATTTTATCCTCATAACAATTCTAATAAGGTGACTAATGGTCCCACTTTAGAGCTAATAAAACCTATGTTCTTAAAAATTAAGTAACATGCCTAAGGTCACACTGCCAATAAATGGAAGAGCTGGTATTTGGCCTGAGAATGTTAACTACATGTGGACACCTGTTTTTGTTGTTTTTTTAAATAGGTCCTTACTTACTTTGATTTCCTTGGGGATGTATTTCATTTATTTGACAAATATTTATAGAGAAGCTGCTATATAAAGTACTACTGTTCCAGATGCTGAAGATATATAGCGATGACTAAAGTCCCCACCTTCAAGAATTTACTTCTAGTGCACTAGTACTTTAAGGCCTTATTATTTCAATTTGGGGTCACAGAGAAGAAAGATGGGGAATCAGTGACCTAAAGAATTTTAGTATTTATCCACCTCTAGGAGAACTGAAAGACATAAGCCCTTGGGAGTTTCCTTGTTTTCATTATTCTGATTTACATATAACTCAAACACACATATACAACTTAAGTAGATAATAGATAATATGACAGCTACCGCACAAGTCGATGGTAAGTAGAGACACAATGTGCCCAGACCAGAGAATACGCAACCAGTAGCGGCTCTATTAATATCACTCGAGAACAACTTGAGGAAGTAAAAAGTGATATGAAAAAGTAAACAGTTATGTGTACCTGAGCCAGTAATTTAAAGACTTTCTTAACTATTTGCTCAATGTACAAATAATGAAAAAAAATATTTGAGAGAATAACATTTTAAAAAATGACTTGAAGCTCTAACCAGGGAGAAACAAAATAAAAGTTGCCCATGAAGGGCAAAAGAATATTTCCAGATCTATTAACCCACCTTCAATCTAACTTGACAGAGATTAAATTAATGATATGGCCACTGGGAAAAGGACACAATCAAGTGACTGTCTCAGCAAAATGTGAATGGACAAGCAATGTGGCAAGGTATCGAGAAAACAGGTGTTTTTTTTTTTTTTTAATTGGGGAATATTGGGGAACAGTGTGTCTCCCAGGGCCCATCAGCTCCAAGTCATTGTCCTTCAATCTAGTTGTGGAGGGTGTAGCCCACTGGCCCACGTGGGAACTGAATGAGCAACCCTGTTGTTCAGAGCTTGCGCCTAACCGAGTCATCCAGCCACCTGGAGGAAACAGGTGGGATTACTGACGTATGGATTAGACCCTCTAGGTAGACACACAGGACCCTTTCAGTAGACCCACATGGACCAATGCATGAAGGAATCAGTCTGGCCAGAAATGGCAGCCCACTCAAGTCATATAAAATTGGTGCAACGTCAACCTGTCCTCACTGTGAAGTCCATCCAACGGACAAAGACACAGGATATAGAGGGAGATGGAATTTTCTGTCACATTGCTTTGATCCTAACCTTAAATATGTCATTGCTTGACTTTCCTCCCTTCATTTCCTTCTTGCCCACCTACTATCAAAAGTGGCACAGAGTAAGGAAGAGGCAGACCCACACCAGCAAGGCGACGTGTTTAAGAGACTTGAGGCCCACCTATCCTTCCAGGTCAAGCGTTAAGAGAACACAGCTTTACAAATGTGGCAAATTGGTAATAACTGGCGAATCTAGGTGAAGAGTATGTGGGTTTCACAGTCCTACTCTTTCATTACATTTGTGTGATGTTTTTCTAAAAAAAAAAAAAAAAAAAAAAAAAGTTTTGGCAAACAAAAAGAAAAAAAAACAGTTATAAAAAGGCTGCAGTGAGAGAGGGATGAAAATGGTATCATTCCCTAAATCTGAGGGCAACACTGAATGATAAATTCTGGATAACTCTAAACTTTAGATCTCAAACTGTCAACTTGTACCAAAAACCTTGGAGATTTTTTTTGTGTTTTTTTTTGTTTGTTTGTTTTATTTTTAAAAGGAGGCCTGGGCAGCCCCTCTCTCACTCCTAATGTCTGTTTCCCTAGGCTGGAGCCATGTGCTGACTGTGGCGTTTGCCCTCCAAGTTCCCTCTCAGAGCAGGCACCAGAGTCTAGAGGATTGCTTCTGACCTCTGCAGTCTGAGGTCACTCGTCTTCTCCCTGAAGTCAGCCGGGCCTTCTCAGAGAGTGCCACAGATACCTTCATCTGAGGACACCAACAGTACCAAAGGATTAAACAAGGGCAGTTTTTCCTACGCCTGCAGTTGGCAAAAGAACTGCCAATGTGGAAGTGGAAAAATTTGCTGCCAAGGGATGAAATCCATTCAGTGACAACCTACTCCATCGCTGGCCATTCCAGGAAAGTAGGGAGTGGAGCTTTTTAATGGGAAAGGAAATCTGTTATTCTATATGCATCATAATTCACTTCAGGGCTTAGTCAGGAAGGAAGGGGAATCTATTTGAGTTCAGCGCCTGCCTGACTAGCCCCTTGTTGACCTCCCCACTCCATCTGCCCCCTCAACCCCACCCTCTGTAAAGCCCAGAGGACCGAAATATCTCTCCCTGTGATGCACAGACTCACAGGGGCACCACACACTCTCCCTGGAGGGCTTGGCCTGACTTCCAGGGCTGGGATTTACCAATGTCACTCAGCAAGGTGAGGATGGCTCCTTCGCGCAGGCCACAGCAGTTTTCAAACTGGTTCAGGTACTGTCAAAAAGATGAAAAGAAGCATCAGACTGACTGGTCATCAGCCACCAGTAAGTGTGCAAATGTCTTTTAGCAGCTGAAGTCATCCGAGTGCTGACCTCGGCCCGGGGCTTTGGGGACCTGGGCTGACAGGCAGTCGGGCAGGAGGACTGGCAGGAACTGGCCCAAGGCAGAGGAGGAGGAGGCAGCACGGAAAAGCCCGGGAAGTGCTCCCTTACGTATCACTGAGGTGTCTGAGTCATTCTAACACAAAGGATTTGCATTCTTGCCTGTGCTGAAGTTCTGAGGGACACAGGCCAGAGTCTAATAAGCTCGACCACAACTGGCCCACTACTCCTGAGCGCCCCGCAGAGGGCAGGGTGGACAGCACTCACTGAAAACCACCTTCTGACCACTTGCCGCCAGGGCCGCACCAGCGGGCTGATGGTGACAGGAGGGAGTATGTAAGGAGCACATGCTGGGCAGCGGGCTAACCAGCACACGGATTAGCTCAGTAAACCCGCTTTACCTGCACTGCCTCATTGCATCCTCCCCACGGCCACGGAGGAGTACTGCTGGCATTTCCATTTTGTACGTGAGAAACCTGAGACTGGAGGCGGTCAGCGCTTTGTCTGCTCACACAGCCATTCCAGGGCCGAGCTGGAATATGAAGCCATGTGTATCTAAGGCTCAAGACCAGACACTTAATCCCTTTGCTCTCCTGCCCCCTCTCAACCCGCCCTCTGAGGGCTCAGCAGCTACTGGAGGTTGGCCTTGAGTAACGACAACGGAGAAAAAAGCTTCCCCACTGAGGCTTAGCGTCATTTATAACGAACATTTATATCCACGAATGAGCCACACATACAGACCACTCTTCCAAGCAGTTCTGGCTTTTACATTTACTCATGTGCTGGCCTCTCATGCTCAGGGTATATATTTTGAACTTTTTAAGGCGGGAAGGACAGGCTGTGTCAGTTGGATAACAAAGAGGACCTGAGAGAGGAGGGCGGCAGCACCGTCCGGCCGGCTCTCCCTGCCCCAGTGACACCATGGGCAGGGGCCCCTTAGGGTGCACTTGCTTCCTGCCTCCCCAGGTCATCCTGCACCCACACCGGGTCAATTATGTGAAGTTTGTGTCTTCTTCCCTGGCCGACTGGCTCTTTGCTGCCTACACGATCAAGTCTGACGTCCTCGGCCCAGCCTGAACCCTCTGTAATCTGGTCACATCCCACCTACCTCCCACGCTGCCCTCTGAGAACCATCTGTTCTACTACAACATGGCTTTCTCTCCTTAAATAACTGCAGTTAGTAACTGGATGATTGTCAAAGGTTAGGAAGATAAAGGGGAAAACTGAACCTTGTCAAGTTCCCCATTTCTCATCAGTTATCAGTGCCCTGCCTGGAGTCATGCCACCGACTGTGTCCACATCCTGCTGTGACACTGCCAGGATACACCCACCACCCATGGTGGGAAAAAGCCACTGGGGCGAATCAACCCTCATCGAAAGTTTCCTTGTGAAAGAGAAGACGGAAGGGGCCAGAGTACTGAGAACAGCACATGATGTGCCATGTGAAGACAGAAGAAATGCCTGAGTGTCCGCCCTCTCCGTATCGTGGAGCTACTTCTAAGGTGAAGAACTGAGGGAGGTGTGCACTAACAGGGCAACCTCTTTTTCAACACAAAGTCAGAGCTCTTAGTTTACCTCGTGCTGTATGGCAATATTCAGTTTCACAGACGGAGAGGTGGCCTGCAGTTGGGTCCCTACAGGCTGTGACCCAAGCTTTGCCACTGCAGCTGTGTGAGGGTGGGTAATCCACCTAACCTCTCTGGGCCATGATATCTACTCTTCACATGGGAATCACACCTGTTTTACCAACGTCACAGGGTTGTTGAAAATCGAATGAGGCAATGTGTCAAAACAGGTTGTGTGACGCTGTTTTAGAGAACATCGGGGAGGTGGACACACACCACTGTCCCTGAACTAGGGTGGGCTGCCATCACCCACTCTGAAGAGCATGTTCTAGCAAAGGGAAGTTAATATGGTGAGAAGGAAGAAAGTGGAGCCCAGAGGCGAGTCAGTGGTAGCTCTGGAACCCCAGCCCAGCGCCCTGATTACTAAGCCAGCCCCGTTCCTGCTCCACTCTGTGACCCTGAGGGCACTGCTGCCTCGTCTGAGGGAGAAAATCCCCCCTAATAAGGACAACGGTGACGCTGACATAAAAGACTGAAGTGGCCCGGACATGCCGAGGGAGGAAAAGTTTGTTTTGGAATGCGTCCAGTCCTTCTCCGGACTCAGACCTAGTGATCGCTTCCTTGTCATTTTAGTAATCGCTGTGCGTTCCCTTCCCTGATTTTCTCGTAAGACCTTCTGATTCAGTGTCGTGGTTCACACCCCATATCCATTACCCCACGCTGGACACGGAAGGGGGGATTTGAGAAGGAAAGGTAATCGCGCTGAAGTCACTGTGGCTCCCTGAACTTCCTGATGATGGAAGCGGTGAAAGGTCGCCCCACTGCTCTCACCCAGGGAGGCCGGGCCCCGCCCCCGGGAAGCCTCACCTTCCGGAGATCTCCTCCTTGGCAGTACTCCATGGCCAGCAGGGGCAAGTCGTTGGGAGCCAGGTTCTGCATGCCCTCAGGGACATCGCGGGCAGCCACCACATTGGGGTGGTTCAGCCTAAGAAAGGGGGGAAACCAATGAGGGAGGAACCCAAGCTTTGGCTCAAATCCACTCCTCCCTCTGTCTGTGTCTCAGCAAAGCTCTCCTGACAACAAAGGCCTGGAAGAGCCAAGGGCACTGGGGAGTAAATAGGAAGATGGGAGTCAGGAACTGGTGACTTACCTCAGGGCCTGGTCACTTAGCATCCACCCAGCTCTACTTTCAGCACCATGAACTCAAGGACTCTGTGAGTGCATCCTGTGTAACTTAATTTTCCTTAGAGTGCCCCATAGCAAGTCCTCATTGTACTTCGAAACTGCTTCTAAAAGCAGAGAAAGTAGAGGGACTTCCAATCTCATGTCACTCGAGTACGGGTGCTGTGTGTGTGCACGTGTGTGGGTGCTCGCAGACAAGGTGACACCTCCCCTTTTTAGGAGGTTCGTGGAGGGGTCACCTGTGTGAGGTCTTCCAAGCTGACCAGCTTTCTAGTTTACCTGCACGATTACCGTTGTTAAATACCTTACTAGCTGGGTGGACAGCATCCACCTGGGGAGAGACAGACCCTGTCACCACACCGGGGGAATAAATGGCAGCAACAAGTTCACAGCGGTGGAGTCACATACCCCCCTGGAACTGGAGATACAGGGGGGAAAGGATTTCTGCTAACAAAGGAAAATTCACTGGGGTGGCTGTTTTAAACTCTTTAATATAACAAATAAAATTGACCAAAAGCCCTTGAGAAGGCCTAGTGTTGAACACTAACCACCACTCCTGTAGAAACTTCTACCTGGACAGGCTGGCTGGTATCCTGACTGGGGACTGTGATTTGCAGCAGGTAGGGCTATTGCTACAGATCCCAAAGTTTAGCTGGCTCTCCCCAGATTTCATTTCAGTGCCCCATGGCCCCTCAGCTCCTGCAGTCCCCTCGGTCCCCCCACCCCAATGGCAGCTCTGTCACATTGGCTCAACTCAGTGGGCCTCACCTTCTCATGATCTGGATCTCCAAGCACCACCGCTCTCGATTCCGGGGGCTGAGCTCCTGCCGGCACTGCTTGATAGCAATCTGCTCACCTGTGTCCTGAAGCGAGAGCAACACAGGGAGGATTAGCAGAACCAACAGCCAAACACACAGAGAAATCTACAGGTCAAATCTGAAATTGTCTCCCCAGGGTCCAAAACGTGGATCTCTATCACCTCGGGGCTCCCGAGCTGGCATATGTATCCACTGATAGGTATGCCAAGTCACCTGCCAGCCTGTCGGGCGCCACCACCCCCTCCTCTCAGCACGCCCTTCTCTCTCCACCAAGGCCTTGCTCAGTCCCACCTCCTCCTCGAAACGTCTGCTGGCCATTCCTGCCCGAGAGATTGCTCATTCTTCTAAACCCCGACGACTATCACACTAGGTTGAACCATATGACATCGCCGATCTTGACCATTCTGACCTACGCAAATGGCACTTCCATATGGTTCAACCTAATAGTTAATGCCACACTGTCTTCATGTTTCATGTTTCTCTTCTTCATGTTTCTGTCTCCGGAGAGAGTTTTGTCTCTCCAGAGAGAATGCAAGTCTCGTATAGTAGAGGGAGCACAGGCTGATTTAAATTCCTACTTAGCCATTTATTAGCTGTGACCTTGGGCAGACCATTTGGTCTGACTCAGTCTCTTCATCTGTAAAATGGGAATCCAGACACCCACCTTTCAGGACTGTCATGAAGCTGAGCCCCTAGTAGTGTCCAGCCCCGAGCAGGTGTTCAATAACACTCCTGCAGGCAGACCCATGTTACACAGGTACTCCTGGCATTTAAAGTCCTCCAACGCTGGGCTCCAACCTGCCTGTCCAGCCATTCCCCACAACTCCACCCCAAGCCTCTAACACTGTAGGGGGTTAGCCCACCTGGCCCAGTCCTGTGCTTTTAATGCTCTCGTAGGTACACAGCCACTAGTCTTCCCACCACAAGGGGCTTTTGCCCTCCTCTCTAAACAGGTAACTCTTCCATTGCCCTTACCTACTAAAGACATTTTCTGTAGGTTCATTAGGGTTATTTTCTCTTTTCTTTGTTAAATTATAGGTTTGTTCATCCTCATGCACTTTAACCTCTATTCTAGTAACTAGCCCAATGCCCTCCATTGAGATTTCGTGAATGGAAGAGAAGGCAATCAATAAAACTTTTGTGAATAATTAACTGACTGCCTGGGTCCCGACGATGAACACTTCCCTTTTGCCTGTGCTCTGCACCAGAGAGCCATGGGGGACAGAGTAAAAGGGCCCCGAGACTACAGCGTTGGCAGCAGCAGGGACAGTAGCTCTAGCTTTGGATGCTCTGGCCGCCACAAGAGGGTCACTGCTACGCTGCTGCCACCTCCTCAGGCCCCTGGGGGCCTCCAGGATGGCTGAGAGACAGCAGCTGCCCCTGGCTGTGGCTTTGGTGGCCCCCGCCTGGAACTGGTCCTGCCATCAGGGAACAAACTGACCTACACCAATAAGCTGTGCATTCTATGCAGCTGCACCAAGAACCGCGCCCCAAAGCCCCACACTCAGCATGCAGCCGGGGAAGAGCCGCGGCCTGCAGGAGGCTCCAGTGATCCAACAGTAAGAAAAGATTTCAAAACGGGACTAAAATCCTACTGTTGCCCAATTGAAGGATGTCTCAGAGGCCCTGTCAGGCCGTTTTCTCATTTTATGATGACACATACTGAAAAGCATCATAAGCCTTGTAAGCGTAGCAATTCATGTGGTACTGAATGGGACTTTAAAAAGACACACGGAGGACTGCGACAGGGCTTCCCGGCGTGCACGTGGCTGTGCTTCAGGCAACAGAACTGCGTCACGGCCACACATGTATCAAACCAGCCATGATCCCTGCGGGAACAAGGACCCGCCCAGCAAGAAAAGGAAAGATGGGAATCTTCAAACTCAAGCAGTGCTGTCTAATAAAGACCACTGAATCACCGCTCGATAACCCAATCCCTAAAACTGAAGGTCAAGAACTACCAGCTTCAGAAGTAAGGTGGAAGCATCTTCTGACCCTTCCAGCTCCAACGCCAGAAAACAGATGCTTACAACACCTGTAAGATACTCTCCAAAGTTGCTTTCATCAAATCCCCAGATTGCTGTGGTTATGCTCTCCATCACGCAGTTACCTCACATGCCTGCTTTTTTTATTTTTAACAGCTCTATTGAGAGGGAGTTCACATACCACACAATTCATTAATTTTAAACTATACAATTTAATGGTTTGGGGTATATTCAGAGGAGCACAACCAAAACACAATTTTAGAACATGTCCATCATCCCCCCAAGAAACTCCACACCCACTAGCAGCAGCTCCCCATCTTCCTGCCAACCCCTCTAGCCCTTGGCAACCACCAATCTACTTTCTGTCTCCATAGATTTGCCTGTTCTATACATTTCATACCGATGGAACCGTACAATATATGGTCTTTTGGGATGGCATCTTTCACTTCGCATGTTTCCAAGGCTCACCCATGCTGTAGCCACACGCCTACTTTTGTGACGGCAGACTCCTTGGTGCAGCCTGACAATCAGGTTCTGCCCTAAGTATCATTCACTTACTTTGCTATTAGAACCCTGATCTTTGGTCTAGATTCCAATGCTCTCTCTGAAGGTGCTCAAAAATTGCAAATCCTGTTGATACTGAACCAATCAGTACAACTGTACAAGTGAATTTGGGCAGAAGTCCATCTAATACTTTTCAAGAGTCAGGGAACGTGTCAAAAGAATGCCATTTCTTCAATCAATGTACAGACTGTGCTACATCTCACAAAATGTTATACCCTCTACATCCTGAACTTCTGGATTCCTCTATCTGTTCTCAAATGATTTGAATTTGGTTTCAAGTTTCACTTCCCATTAGTGGTCAGATTCAAACACTTTTGCCCAGTTCTCTGGTAACTTCGTCAAATAGCGGCCCTGACAGGCCGTTACAGATGCTTGTTTCCAGTCAGGTGGAATCTCCATAGAAACTCAGACTGTGGAATGCCGAGTTCTACAAATGACAGAAGACGGGTAGGCCAAGCTGTAAACTGAGGTAACAGTATTGAAAGCATCCACTCAACATGTGATGTTTTGATGGACTTATAAACAACAGTTTACCAGAAGATACTCATGGTTTGTTACCTCAGAATGACTCTGATAGTTTAAACCAAGATGTTTTAAAAGCTGCACGTATTTTAACTCTAATACACAGAATAGTGTGTGAGTTTTCTACTGCTGCTGTAACAAATTGCCAAACTTAGTGGCTTAAAACAAATGTGTTTCCTTACAGTTCTCGAGGTCAGAAGTCTAGCATGAGTCTTACTGGGCTAAAATCAAGATGTCGGCAGGGCCATGTTCCTTTCTGGAGGCTCTAGGGGAGTCCATTTCTTTGCCCTTTCCAGCTTCTAGGGGCTGCCTGCTTTGTTGCTTGGTTCAGGGCCCCTCCCTCCATCCTCAAAGCCAGCAATGACCAGCTGAGCCTTTGTCACATTGAATCACTCTGACGTTGACTCTTCTGCCTTCCATTTTCCACTTTTGAGGACCCTTGTGATTACATGGGGCCCACCCAGATAATCCAGGATGATTTCCCATCTAAAGTCAACTGATCAGCAACTTTAATTTCATCTACAACTTTAATTCCCCTTTGCCATGGAACTTCATATATTCATAGGTTCAGGGAATTAGGATGTAGACATCTTTGGGAGGGGCCATTATTCTGCCCACTACAAATAGTATGCTTCCTTAAAACTGACAGATAAATCAAACTCAAAGGTAGATTTATTAAGTGACTGAGAAAGTATTTTGGGCACTCTGTCTACCTATACATTGGAGAACCACAGATAATTGGAGTCTTTTGCTCAGTACAAACGTTGGACCTAACACACAGCTGTCACCTGGCCCAACCCAGAATCCAGGAATAGATTTTGATATTGAAGACCGACATTAAAGATTGACGATTTCATATTGGCGTCAATATCCATATTCAAACTAAAGAGTCAATTTAGCAATAAGAACACTGGAATAGCTGGGCATAGAGACCAAAACTGACTATCTGTTTGTGGCCAACTCAGCTTAGTCCTACAGTTGAAGGGGAAATCCTAACTTCCTCGGCCTGGGGATGTCCCATACAAAATAGACACACAGACTATTCTTACACAGTGGCTCTCTAGGATATATTCTGAAACATTCCAGCTTTGCCATGAATAATCTTTCATTTGAAATACAAACCCAAACAATGATTTTCCGTTGCTAAAAACATACCTGCTCTAGAAAGCAAAATTCAGTACAGAAATAGACTATGAATACTGGTTTTGAAACCCTGGGAGTTTGTTCTTCATCAGTAGTGAAACTCAAACAGCAGTAGATGACTTTCTGTATTTGGCCTGGAACACCCTAGAGGCTCTGCTCAGTTCTGTGGAAACCTAGACTTGGCCCGAACCATCTCAGTATCCAACTTCTACTAAGTGGACTCTTCATATGGATCCAAATTTAAAATTGGTTTGTATTTTGAGAAAATGGAGAAAGGGGCCAACAGTGTTACCTATATTGCATGCAGTTGATTATTATCAATTACATTCTCCGTTATTCTTTGCTTTTTGTACATGAAAATAGAAAACTTATGTATAAATGTGAGTGTATTAGAAAGTGTAGAAGGTGAGAGGTGAGAGGTGGGGGGTGGCGGTGAGACACATCCTCAGACTTCTGAGAGTTCCCGAGAGGTGCTAGAGCACAAGTGAGCTGCAAGGCCAGTCTACACAGGAGCTGGCCCAGCTTCCCCAAAGTTAGCTTTCTTTTAATGACTAGGGAAAACACAGGTAGCCAAAACGTACATTCAAATCCTTAGCACAGAAATTCCACTCTCGTTACCATGGCATGACCACTGTGGTATAAGGGAGCCATTAGTAATAACCTGCTCATTTCCTTTTAGGCCCTGCCCTCCAAGATGAATGTTTCAGAAAGGACGTGCAAAGCTGGGCCCAGAGAGATCCTAGGGACAGAACCTAGGCCTGATAGTCAAAAGGTTCAGGGTCTGGCTGTATATTCACCCCTGATTCAACAGCACTGACCCGTCTACACTGAGAGGGCTCTGACTTCAACCCACTCCTTTCAGTGTAAACACTCAGTGGACACAGTGGCCTCCAAACTCACCCACAGGGCTCAAGGGCAAAGTAGGTCATGGTGTAACTCCCTCATCCTTCACCTGGTAAATGTGTGACATTGAGCCCATTACTTAAGCTTCTGGGTCTTTATCCATAAGATAGAGATGCCTCTACCCTTTCCGGTGTTGTCAGTTAAAACGAGCTGGAGTGTCTGACACATACTGAGATGAGTAAATTACAGTAGTATCATTTCCTTTCGCTAGCCTTATGTAGATGTTGCTCTACCCATCTGAAGTGCCTTCTCTTCTCCCATCAGACAATGTATAGTCTACCTCCTTTCAAGATCCTGCATAAGTTCCATTTCCTCAAGAAGCCTTCCCTCTCCTCTGAACATTCAAGAAATAATGTGGATAAAGCACCTAGACCACCTAGCACATGACTCTTGATAAACAGAAGCCATTATTATTTCCATACAAGTTGATGCATATATTTAGATTTACTTGATATATTCTTAAGTATTCATTTAATATCCTTGAATAGAGAGAGCATAAGCACATTAAGGACAAGGTCATCTCTTTTTTTGACCTGATGGATCCCTGATGGAGCTTGGGTCAGTGCTCAATAAATTCCTAGTGAACTGACTGAGTAAAGTCTTTAAGACTTCAAAACACACAGATAAGCTGAAGTGAGCCTCGTTTGCTCCAGTGTAGGGACCAGTAAAAGATAATACTACTTCATAGAGGGAATGATTAATACACCTCATCTTTGCTATCTTTATAACAGCCAGCATATTACTTCATCTTATCCTCACAAGTATCCTTTGGAACCAAAGGCAGTATTTCCCAGACTCTTTCAAAGCACTCAGAGAATAGATTTACAAGGTACCCTAGGACATTTCCAGAGGCTTCCAGAGGGCAGCTGCCCCATGTCTGGCCCAGACATGCTGAGAGCTGAGGGAATCAATATCTGAGCATCCTCAAAATCAATGGGGGAAGTTGTGGCCCCATGAAGCTGGCAATAGCAGAGCCAGGATTTGAATCCAGGGCTGTGTGATTGCAAGTCATGTATTTTTCCCCCCCTTTTCCCCCAAAAGGTACTGCAAACTGAGGTCACTCAGGTCATCTCCTTTTCTTCCTCCTTTGTATTTAACAAAGATCTTACTGAAAATATCAGCCTATCTAGACTGTAGTGACCTTGAGCTAAAGATTTAAGGGAGTACCAAGGCAGCAAGGGTTGTCAAGGCCCATGCTTCGTAACAGAACCAAAAAACTCAGGGAAACAATCGTGACGTCACTGTTACACTGTCCTTCCTCACTGAGAAATATTCATTTTAGAGTTCTCTGGTAAACAAGGAAGACATGTATTTTGTCCTTCAAAGGAGGGTTTTTCCCTTAGTGCTTTGAAATGGTTTAGACTGATGGTGAAGAACTGAGAATGTTCTTGGGATATCCCCACTTTAAAATTCCCCACCATGGAGAAGCAACAAGCCACAGTGGAAAAAGCATGAGGCTGGGATTCAAAGAGATGGAGGTTCAGATTCTAGCTCTTTCACTTACTAGCTAAGCCTCTTTGGGTAAGTGACTTAACTTCTCAGCGCTTCAGTTTCCTCAACTATAAAATGGAATGAAAGCCTCCTAGGGTTCTTGTGCAGACTGGCGATAAAGCATATAAAATACCTCAGCCAATGCTGACACGTAGTAGGTTCTCAATAAACGACAGGTCTATTCTTAGGCATCACTTATCTGACGGAGGATACCAATGCTTAGGCAATTTCATGCAATTCTGCTTTATGCAATGATCAAGCAAAAACAGTCTCTCTTTTATAGACAAGATAAACGTGGAGTATTAGGGAAATATACATGGTTATGTTAAGTCTGATCATTATAACTGACTGGAGTTAAATAATCGATACCACTCTATCTCAGCTGCTTTCTTCAACAGGCTCTGAAGAGAGGGGTATCCACCAGAGAACACCTGGCTCATGCTCTGATCCTGAACATCGATTCAAGAACCTCCCCTAAGCACCCAACTGAGAAGCCAGGAGGATGGTGAGAGCTTCCTGGACTGAGCCAGGCTCATCAGCAAATGTTTACTGAGTGCTTGTCAACAATCGAAGGCTCCAACTCCCTCAGCCCTTCCACTTTCTAGTCCACCCCTAAGTCCTGTCACTAAAAGAGCTCTTAAATCTGCCCATTTCTCTCCATCTCCACCACCATCTGCCCAGTCCAATCTCCCACCTGAACTACTCCAAAAACCTCGTAACTGGCACCCCTCCCTGACAGGGCAGTGCCAGTGGTGTCCTGCTACCGGCTCCTCAGAGTTGATTGTTCAGTATTGAGGAATTCAGGGAGAACTGGTTGTTAAACTATCAGCGGTTTACAATAAGCTATGGTCAGAGTAGTTACCCTGTGGAAATTGGTAACTGCTACCAATCAGAGCATTTTTTCAGACAGCTGATTTCCCAGCTCCCACACCACTGCTGGGGCCCCTTGCAATTTGTCCCCGCAGGCAGAGTGGACCCCGTTCAACGGCTTCCCGTTGCTCTTAGTACCAAAAAATAGCCTCCTCAGCAGGGTCTGACTCTCATCTTCTACACTTCAGCCTTCCTGGCACCTGGCTCCCCTTTATCCTCCCTTCCTGTCACACTTGTCTTCAGTCCCCCTACTAGTCATGACCTACCCCTCCACGGGTGCTCTAAACAGGCCGCTCCCTCTGCCTGGAACTCTCTTCCCACCGTCTCTGCCCAGCTAAGTTCTACCAATCCCTCAGGAGTGCCACTTCCCTGGGAAAGCCTTCCCTGACCCTGGTATGAGGTCTCATTGCACTGAGCCCCTCTCCCATGCTGTGCTTACCATAGCTGGGAGCTCACATTTATAATTATTGATTAATGGCTCTCCTTTCCAAAAAGGTTCTATCAAAAACCAAAAGCGTTTTAATCACCACTGCATCCATAATAGATAATATTTATGGACTGACTAAGTGAATGATTTTGTGCACACACATGTATAATATAAAGACTGTTGTTATGGGGAAATCGAAAGAAATCCAAAGCCAGACAGAGCCCTGGCTGACCAGGAACGCAGAGACTTGACAAGGCATACTCCTACACAGACAAAGAGGCATTATGTGAGGCACGCCAAATGAGTGGAGCTCAAGGCATTCAATGGAGGAACTAATTCCCACGGAATGAAGGAGTCATGACAGGTTTATGGATGAGATGGTCGAGAGCTGATCCCAGAGGAATGGGTAGAATTTAGATAAAGCTGTCCAGGAAAGAGAGGCTTGTCCAAGAGAGGGCTCAGCCGACACACCTGTTGGGAGCCAACACGGGGCGCCAATGCTAGAAAGATAGGAGGAGGCCAGACTCTGACGGGCCTCCAACGGCAGGATGAGGAATTTGGCATTTGGCTTTTTAAAAATAAGTTTAAAGTTTTGAACAAGGAAAGGAACTTGAAATGAGTAATTCTAGAAGAGTAATCCACACACACACACACACACACACACACACACACACACACACACATTCTTAGGCCAATCTATACAGCCAGAAATGAATTCTACCCGACAATGGTTTTCCAAACCCAGAGGGCAGGTGGCAGCCATTATGAACTAAAGATGACAGACAAGGAGATGGCACATTTGGACAGAATTCTTTTGGAAGGAAACCAGGATGGCTCTAGTTCAGCTGCAGCAAGAAGTTAGCCATGGTCAGGACTCTAGAAGCCCTTGCCTGCTTAGAAGCAGCCGAGCCCAGGTATATGTGGAGCTGTGGAATGAATGATCTGCCTCTTCTGTTGCAATGCTAGGCCCCTGGCTATACTCTGACCAGGATAACTCTGAGCCAATGGTGTTTCTAAGGCCCCCGTACGCCAGGTATAGGTTTGCTGGAACCCCAGTCTACCAGTTGGGTGTGAGAATGTTACTGGAGGGCAGAGTACAGTGCGGGCTGGCCAGTAGCCTTGATGACCCTCCCTGCTCACCGCAGTCAAATTCCCGGGATGGCGTGCAATTTGCCATTCTTTCAGTCCAAAAAGGTGCTAAGCAGCTCTTAACTAACAAACAGGTGCCTTTCCTCAAGGACTTCGGTAGGTCTGAGTTTTGAGTCAGGAAGCAAATTTTGGCTCTTTGGTGAGTGAGGGTTCCCTAGAGCAGTGGTCTCCAAATTGGGTATGTGCACCCCAAGGGTATCCAAGACTGCAATCCACAAAGACTTAAAAAGAAACTAAGCTTTTCTGATATTAACTGTATGGCACTCTCCTCAGGTCATTTGTCAGAAGGTCACTTGCCTCTTCTGGTACTCGAGGTATCCTGAGGAAAATGGGCGTTCCATAGGCAGGGGGACAGGGGCCGATGGGGACATATTGCAGGTCATGTGTGCCCCACTCAGGTAAAATTATGGATTGTATTATTCCAATAAAATAACTCTCATAAAATGGACAAGTGGCTTAAAAAGATTCTTGCAGAGAATTTTAGTATGTGTAACACCTGCACAAGCAAACAGGAAGATGGAAGAACACGTCTAGTGTGAGAAACTCAAGTCTAACACGTAAGGAGTAAAAACAACGAGGCTCCAATCAGATCTAAAAAGAAACCAGTGCAAATAATTCAAAATTATAAAAATTATTTTAAATACGGATTTTCATCTGTATTAAATACGATATCCTCAAGAATAATCCTCACTTTCACGTGTATCTGTGTATTTTGTGTTGTGAAGTATTGCAAACAATACTGGGAAGACATCATAATTGGCAAATATTTAAAATGTAAAACAAATTTTTTTAAACATTTAAAAATATTTCATTACCCTCATCCTTTAAATTTTTCTATTTTTGTATGTTTTATAACATGTGATATATTAGTACACAATACACTAGTACATGATAGTCTAATGTTAGCATAGATACATAACTTAAAATATATATAATTGAGGCTGGAAGCTGAACATTTTTTTTACTATTTAATAGGTGGCATAATCAATAAAGCTCGGAGACCACTAAGCTAGAGTCAGCTTAGCAGCCCTGAATCCCCTTCACTGCTCCCCCTTCTCATTCTCTCCCAAGAAGCGCATGACCAAAGGTGAGACCCATTCACCCAGCCAGCACACTGCACATTGTGGGGTAGGCAGAGGCAATGGTGGGGTGGGGAGAGCCTGTCTTCCCCGCCCCACCCGCGCGGCCCATGGCTCTTCCCATCAGCACAGAGCCCCTACCTGATTGTGCCATCGGATGACGTTTCCAAATCCCCCTGTTCCAAGCCGTTCTTTCATTTCCCAGGCCCCACATGTCTGGGTTGGCAAGGAAGGTGACCAGCTCATACTGATGCTGTGCTAACTCTGTAAGCAATTTGGGGTGGGGGACAAAAGGTTATGGTTAAGAAAAAATGGAATTCAATGAGATGGAGAAGGTAAGCGATACCATAGAGCTCCAGTGGAAGAGAAAAAGGAGAAACTGAGGTTTTTATTTTGTACATAAACCAGTTTGGTTTGTTTTTTGGTTTTGGTAGCAAACTTCTGGCTTTCTCATCTTTCCCAACCCAACCTCAACCTTGTGTAAGCAAGCAGGGAGGGAAGTCACTCAAAGGAGATGATACCCCACGCCCCATTGCCTCGAAATGGGATTCTCCAGCCTGGACTCCAGCAAGGGGAGACCTGCCCTGCCATTCTGCCCAAGGTGGCAGAGAGAGAATCTATCTGAGTTGTCCCACGGTCACGTGTGTCTTCACACAGTCCGAAAGAATCACAGCTCTCTCCCAAAGCCACCCACTTCCAAGTATCCACCTGGAACCACCCCGCTGGTGGGGCCTCCCAACTCCAACGGCACAAGAGAAACAATTCCGTGCCCAGTACCCCCCGACTTTTAAACTCGACAGAAGTTTTTTCAAGAGCCTCAAGGGAGGCGGGAGGTACGAGCCTGCCTGGGCGAAGGAGACGAGGGGTCGGCAGGTGACACGGAGGCCCCGGCGCCCCGCGGCCCGCGCCCGCCCGAGGACTCACCTGTCGGCGGGGACACGGGGCGGGGGAACCGGGGCTGGGGCGACAAAACTGGGGGCTCTGGTAACACCCCGCAGACATTAAAATACGGGAATCTTAAACATGCCAGCCGAGCGCTACTTCCTCAAACACTTCCTGCTCTGACGTCACGGACCACGTGGACCGCGGCCGGCCCTTAAAGGGGCCACAGGGCCGCTGGCCCAGGCCACGCCCCGTGCCCGCGGACTGTGGCGGTGCAATCAGGTCGGTACCCTGAGAACCCCGCGTTCAGGTGACTCCGGGATGGATGCATGTGGCTTCTAGACAATTCTAATCGAAATTAGGCAGGCTATGCCCCCGGAGATAAAAGAACAGCCCGAAAACAAACCCTAATACGCCAGAGTTCTCTTTAAGTAACCGGCCTGAAGCGATTTCTAGGACAGAGGTGATGGGGATTTCCTCACCCCAGTCCTCCCGTAGTGAACTTGACCCCTCTTCCTAGATTTTTAACTAGGTGGAATTTCCCGCGCCCTCGCTAGGATTGATTTAAGGACTGTTTACAAGAATTGGCTTTGGCCTCCTGGCCTCATGCTGTGCTCCCCTGGTCTGGAGGTTCTTTGGCTCAGCATCAAGAATGATAAATCACAACTTTACTCCTTAGAAGTGACAGCTCCCTCTCCCCCCCTAAGAAAATAAAGAAAAAGGGGTGGGGGCGAAACCTAGTAGTGCAACACTAAACTGCCCGTGTCAGCCCCAGTGATGCAGAAAAATTGAGAGAGGCTCTCAGCCCTGAGGTTTATTGTTCATCTCCTACCTACTCGGCGTTGGAATAAGGTCTTTTATAATAAATAGCTTCTCAGATCTGTGGCATTATGTTAAAAGACAAAGGAGTTGTGTGTGTATGTTGGTATATTTACTCAAGCAGGAAAAAGTATTATAGGGAACCTGAAATGATAATAGCTACTTTTATAGAGCTTACTAAGTGCCATGCACTGTCTAAACTATGTACTTGAATTTCCTCATTCAGTCCTCAAGGCAACCCTACCAATTGGACAATACTGCATTATCATTATTGTCTCCATTTTACACATAAGAAAACTGAAGCACGCACGGAGAGGAAAAGTCTTTATCGCAAAATCACAGGCTAGTAAGTGGATGATCTGATAGTCAAACCCCAAGCAACGGTTCTTGGGCCCACACTCTTAGAATTTGATTAATAGTAGCTTACTAAGAAGTTCAGAAGGAGGCCAACTGGATTTGGAAGCCAGATACTACTATTACTGACGACCTCTAAGAAACTAGGGCCAGTTACTTAACCACTCCAGGCCTCCATTTCTCTTTGTTAAACTGTAGGCAATATTAGATTGAGTTACATGAAATATTTTTAAGACATTTTTTTTGAGTCATTTTTTTAATAAGACAAAAGCAGTCAAAACATCAGCATCAAACGTCAGCGATTTCATTTGGTTCAGCCTAAAAGCAACAGAAATATAGGAGGGCACACGCGTCAGAGAAAGGAGGCGCCAGCAGTGTTGTTGTGAAGGACAGATGAGGTCATGGCAGAGCCATGCTTGACACACAGGACACTCTTGCCTGAACAGAGCCCAGAGGCTGAAGTTAATTAACTCTCAGGAATTATGTCACCCCAAACAGATCGACCAGCAGTGCCCAGTGCCACCCTAGGCACTGAGGCCTGCCCAGGATTTCTCAATTTACCCTATGGTCTCTGCTAAACAGCACACTCACTCAGCCTCAAAGCAGGAAGAGAAAGGAACATGAGTAAATAGTTGTAAAACACTTAAAATAGTGCCTGACATATTCTAAGTGCAACATAAGAGTTTGTTTAATAAATACATTTTTAAAATAAAACCTATTTATTGAGCTCCAATATGTGCCGGTCCCTATGTAGAGTCTATCTCCTATATGACATCATAAAAGATTTCATTTTAATCCTTTCACCTCTGAAAATCACTGTCTCTGAGAAACTTAGCTAAATATCCACAGATAGGCCATAGGCGTACTCTGTACTGCTATAATTTAAGAGTTCTCATTTGCTCAGCTCAAAGTAACTTGTGTTTCAACTAAACATAAATCTCTCTGATAAGTCATATATTACTAGATTTTAAAAAAATGATGGCTCAGGAAAGGGTCACTGGGTTTTATCATGTCCCAAGATATTAATCAGCTTAAGCCCTGTTTTCCTTCCAGATAAAACATGTCTACTGTCTACACCTCTGGTCTCTATCCTTCTCCAGAGATGTGAGCGGACTGTTTACAAAAAAATGTTTATTCCTTTTTCTTCCTGTTTTGAGGCTGAGTGTGTTACTTAGCAGTAACTATAGGGTAATCAAGAAATATGAAGCAGTGCGAGTGCCTCATAGAGCCCTGGGTACTGCTGACTCAGGGGATCCAAGCAATATAACTCTTTTCAGAGGCACCTGGAATCTTACTGGGGCCATAAGACTCACAGAAAGCCAACAAATGATGAGAGATAAGGATCAGGTAATAAAAAACCAGTGATAACTAGTTCTGCTGTAGAGGCAGTATGGTATTAGTGGTAAGGATAAAGTTTCTAAATGGTTCCTTTTAAAATAAAATCTTTTTCCCAGGGTAAGTCAAAGATAACTATCCTCTTACTTAGCCTTTTTGTGTCATCATTTGAGAAAACTGCTCTCTCACCTATTAGCAGCCAGTCAAAGCAGCACTGAGTTCCTCTGAGTGAGAAAAGGCTTGTTTCCAGAACAATCTGGGAGCTGACTCATAGTAAGAGAAGCCAACTTAAAAGATTAGAAAGCAATTTAACAGACCACTCAGGATAAGGAGGATTTCTTCAGCACCCCAGCACCCAGAGGCAGCTCTAGTTCAGTTACTTCAGCAACTCTTTTATTATTCTTCCAAGTTTATTTTATCCCAGCCCTGCAGAAAGAGGACTTTGCAAGTTAGGACTTGCTCCTTCAACAAACAAAAATTCTTCTGCCAGAAAAGTTGGAAAACTCGTTTAGTTGGAAGACATGAAGAAATCCACTTTTCTTCTAGGGGAGTTGGGAGGAGTAGAAGGTGGAGTTGAGCTGGTGGAGACTGATGGTGAGAATGAACTTGGCCCCAGATCCTTCAGGACTCAGTGCAGAGCTGGCTGCAGAAGAGTAAGGAAAGAAAAGGCAGCTAACTTCTATCTCTGTGAATGAGACCTGCCAATGGTGAGTCTTTAGAGGAACAGGGCCAGCCAGGCCATCGTGCCTTAAACCTTGGATAAAACACTGAAAGCTGAGGATTTGGGGCCCTGAGGATTCTCCCCAGAAGAATGATAGTTTGAGGGAGGAATGATAGCTTGCACACTCTCTTCATGTTTACACACAGAGGTTTTTCTTCTAGTAAATTCAAATTAAAGTGGAAGAAGTCACTAAAGGACAGCTGCCCATTCCTTGGCAGTGGAGGCAGGAAGACCACAGATATGCGCTGGGTGTATATGTTTATATCACCTGGAAGGTATGTTTCTTAGCTCACATCAGTTCTGAGCTGCTACTTTGGTCCATGGAAGCAGGGATTTTGTTCACTGTTGCATTTCTAGTGCCTGGTACATCAAAGGTATTCAATAAACACTTCCTGGATGAGGGACTATAGTCAGTAATATTGTATTAACTATGTATGGTGTCAAATGGGTACTAATTGGATGATCATTTCACAAGGTATATAAATGTCTAATCATTATTTTGTACACCTGAAACCAATATAATACTGCATGTCAACTGTAACTAGAAAATAAATTTAAAAAACAAAAGAAAAAATTTTCATGAATGAATGAACGAATGAGTGAATTACAAAGACTGGGGATAACTGCACTCTTTAGCTCTTGGATATAGTGGTCCCTGGAGTCTGAAAGACATGGGTTCTAATCCTGGCTCTGTTTTCTTGGCTCTGTAAGCTCTGGCAGTTTACTAAATCTCCCCAAGCCTCAGTTTTCTCATCTGTAAAATGGGATCTACTAAAACCTACTCCTCATGATTATAGGGTTTAAGTGAGATTATGTACATAAAATGCCTAGTACAGAGCCCTCTTTGAATAGTAGTTATTAATGCTGTTATTTTTTAAAAGCAGTAATCCAGAAGTCAGCTGAGATCCCTGTTCTTTGTGATCCCAGTGACTGGGCTCAAACCCTCCCCACTTACAGTGAAAGGCCCAGTGCACTTTCACCTTTCACATCTCTTCAGGAATTTGATGCAAGAGATGGTGATGTGTGATGGTGAGTGAGGTGGGTGGTATGTTTTTTAGTTACCTCTGATTCTGAGCTCCTGTTTTTGCTAAATCCTTAACCGCCCTTTCAAAATAGGTCCTCTTCTCCACCACAACTGGCTATTTTGTCACCACACTCTGTTCTAGTCCCTCAGAGCGCTTATCACTACTTTTTTGAGTTCAGCTTTTTATTGAACATGTTACAAAAGAGGGTTAGTGAAAAAGGCCAAAGCCCATGTCATCATCAGACCCCTCACATTCTTCTTTCTTTGCTTCTACTCTCTTCTCCTGTGCTGGGGGCTGTGGGGCAAGAAGGAGCAGGACGTCCTGCTGGGCAGGGCCAGCAGCCCCCACGTTGTAGGTGAGACGCCCAGTGTTGAGGTTGGCCAGAGCCATTGCAAACTAGCCTGGCCACAAAGATTTAGCATTTACACTGGCTGCTGTAACAAGGACATTGACCTTATCTTCTGGGACTGTCACCTCATTGTTGTGCAGGATGAGGACCAGAAGATGCGAGCTTTGAGATGGAGGCCCTGGTACAGAAGAGTACAGTGCTGGTGGCTGTCAGGCCTGGTGCTACGTAATAGCTGGCCTCACCTCAGTGCAGCCATTACTTCTTTGGAAGTATACATCCAAAGCATTGCCAGAGAATGAAAGAGTTCTTGTATAGTCACAGGAAGGCATTCCATGACGTTCAAAGCCACGCAAACAATACCACGTAAGCCGAGCATTTATTAAAGCAAAGAAAAAGAATACATTCCCAAAATAATGCGTATGGGCAGGCCAGGAAAAAGGGCAACTGCACTGAAGAGCAAAGAAGCTTAGGATTACATTTGAATAAGGGCATGGGATGTTCAGGGGTGGCATTACAGGAATTCCCAGGGGGGTCCCTGCTGTTGATGAGCGCTCTCCCTTTCGGAGGTGGGATTCCCTTGTAAGAACTGTCATGGTGACATAGAATGGAGATTTTTTCCCTGCCCACAATGCTAATAGTATTATAATCTTACAATTAGCTGGAGCTGCACTTTTTCTTTTTTTAATTTATTTTTATTAGTTTCAGGTGCAGCATAATAGTTAGACATTTAAACCCCTCATAAAATGATAACCCACCCCCCGAGCTACTACCCTTCTAACATCGTATATAGCTGTTACAATACCATCGACTATCTTCCCTATGTTGTACTCCACATCCCATGACTATATTCACCTACATATGTAGTTATAGTTGACATTCAATCTTACCCTACTTCAGCTTCAGATGTATAGCGCAGTGGTCAGGCATCTACAGGGTCTATGGAAAAAAAGGTGAAGGCATTAAGAAATACAAACTGGTAGTTAATACGGTATGGGGCATATAATCAACAATGTTGCACCTTTTCTTAAGAATGATCTTACCTCCTCTTTTCTTTGTTTTCCACACTTCCGCTTTCCTTTCCTCTCCCTTTCTTCCCCAGAGCCCTGTTCTTTCTGCGTCTGTAACACCAGCACCTCCATGGCAGCTGTGGAAAGGGGCCCTCACTAATTTTAATACGATATTAGTTTATTATTTATTGGTTGCCTCCACCAGTACTGTCAGCTTCCTGCCTGTCTATTCTGTGTCTCACTGTCTAGGTATCACCTACCTGTGTGCAGGCCACACGTAATAATAATAATAGCAAACATTTATGGCCATACAGTAGTGCTCTATAATTATTTCTGTATTGGAGGAAATTGATCAGTTTACAGGTCAGTTTGCCATCCTGGACTTCTGGATCTGGTTCTTTGCCCAGGCGTAGAAGTCAACCCTTTTTCTCGAATTCATCCAAATGATTATTCACAGGAGGACTTGGTATTTCACATAATTCACCAAAGGTTTAGACAGATGGAAGGATTCACATCGCAGTGCCACAGCAATTTAAAATGAAACATAAGACAACTTCTCTTCAGAAGTTTCCATTTCTACCACCTGAGCTCTAGCCCCCACCAATCCTCCCCTCAGCCTTCCTGCTCTCGAACAAAGAACTAGATCCCTCCTGATTTCTCATGCGGAACAGCCAGCTCTCCTCAGCCACAACCTTCCAACCTCAAGTCCCAACAGGAGCTTGCAGCCAAGGACTCTGAGATGGCCAGCACAGCGGTCTCACTTCGATTCTGATTCCGAAAGCCTTAGGCTGAGGCCCAAAGCCTTCCCTTTTTCCGGGTGACGGCCCCACGCACAAGCTGCTGCTTCTCAGGCTGACATGACCTCCTCCCGACCCTGTATGAGCCCTTTTGAGCCACCCCTTTGTATAAGCAAGCTCTGCGCTAAAAGGGCCATCTTCGTTGTCTAATTTCTTTCTCTGTCCCTGCTCAGCCACCACCCTCTGTAGGAAGGTTTGATATAAATTATGCCTCTCCTTAGAAGGTAGGAAAAATGACAGACCATTTATTAGTCCTGAATAACATTGGTTTTCCTCTCTGCTACCGCTATTACTAGTACTAACTGCCAATCTGAGTCAATTCATACTGGTCCAGTGGGTGGGTCTGCAAAGTGGGCAAAAATGGCAGAACAGCATGGGCCGGGACAGGCGGGGAGATTCTTAGGGAAAAAGAAAAAAACTATAGATCCCTATTCATTCTATTACCAGAGGATATCAGATCATTTAAATACATAAGTAATGTTTCTACTTTATTTTGGTCATTTAAAAAAAAATCATGTTTAGATTCAGCCGGCCGTCCTAGACCATGGACTTTCCATCCTAGAACTACGGCCCAGTTGGTCCGTAACCTCGCAGAGAAGTCCCCGGCGCGGTAAACACTGCTGTGACTTACTGGAAGCCTTGATTGGCCACATTTTGGCACTATGTTAAGGTTCAGCACTCCTCCAACCCCTGCTGAGATCCTGACTGCTATTCAGAGCTTGAAAACAATAGTCAACGGTGCTCAAACTGGTAGCTTCAAACAGCTCCCAGTGAGGAAGCTCTGCTGAATGGTTGGGTGGCCACTGAAGTGTGATGTGGTTTCATGTGGGCGACACCATAGGCAAGGGTGGCATCACTGGCTGTCAGGTTTGTAGACCAATCGTTCACTTCGGTCTCTTTGGGGTTTATTATTTGAATGTTCTTGGGCCATGTGTGATCAGACTGGTATTTGAATAAAATGTGTCAAAATCAGCATTTTCTATATCAAACACTGCATGGAAGGTCTCATGTTCTCTTCACATTAAGTTGGATTGTGTTTTGCTTTAATGATGTTAATATAGCTGTAAATGAATGTCTGTGCTTAGCCTGAAATTGGAAAAGATATATGTAAACATACCAACCTGTTACAATATTTATGAGGATAACATCTTAATTTGAAGGTTGGAAATAATGTTTACTTCCAGAAAACTTGGGGGAAAGGCCTTGAGAAAGCTAGAATTTGCTACACAGTAGGAGAAATAGTAATACCATGCACCAAAGTTAAATCATGTCAGTAGTATAAAGAATAAAATTTGGATGGTTTCTCTTTGCTAAAATCAGAAAAAGTCGTTTTTGACAACACCTATGTCTGTAAATGTTGGGCTACTTGCTGGTATTCTATGTATCTTTATAAAATCTTTAATGCCAGGACAAAGTGAATGAAAGCCATGACTAAATTTTTGATCTAATTTAGATATGTGTATTATTAATCTATCTGGTTTTATGATTTTTAGAACCTATTTTTGCAAAAATAAAACTCCCTGTGGATATTTAAACAGGGTTATAACTCCGTATTATCCATGGGTCTAGAGAGCATATTGTGTCCTGAAATAAATAGAAGTGATTAGTTATCCAAAAAAAAAAAAAAAAAAAAAAAAAAATCATGTTTATGCAGGTATAATTTACATATAATAAAATTTACCAGTTTTAAATGTATAACTTAATGTGTTATTTTACAATTGCCCAGATCCTAGTGAGTATCATTAGAATCATCCTATAGAACATTTCTATCACCCCAAAAGGTCCCTCAGGCCCCCTTCCAATCAAACCCCTCTCCCACCTCCTGACCCCCAGCCCTGGCAACCACTGATCCACAGCCACTATAGTTTTGTAGTTTGGCCCATTTTTAATTAAACCTCTTAGCCACCATTGCTGGAGAACTGCTAAGGTGTTGCCAGACTGCTGGGCTCGGCTGGCTTTGTCATGCCGAGGAGTCAGGGCCAGAGATGACCAATGTTAGGACTGGGAAGGCCGCAGTCAGCGGCTTCAGGATAACATGGGGCTGAGCTAGTCAGGGCGGGAAGGACTGCTAAATCATGAGACTTCAAAGCCCTTGCCAAGAATGAGGAACAGAGAGAAAAGACCAAGGCCAGAGCAGTCTGCAGGGAGGAGTGGAAAAGGCCACACAGCCAGTGGAGATGGGAACTTGATTTAAAGGCCCTGAACTGTGTTGCAATTCAACTGTCAGACCCAAATCCACACCGAGCCCAGGCTGCTCTCAACACTTCCTCTGGTTAGGGGTGTGCTTCCCACCTACCTGCCGGGCCCCACTTCTCCTTTCTGCGGGAGACTGCAGCAATGCTCAAAGTGGGTCTTGGTCTTGGGGCCACCCCCCTATCCACCTCTGGGGCTGGGGGTTCAAACTGGAAACATTATACCAGCTCCTTTCTCTTCTAGGCCTCTGTCTCCAAGTTCATGCCCCTGTCTATGAGTCATGCCCCTTGCAGGGGCGGTTGAATTTTAATTAGGAGAAGGACAAGAAGGAAGTAAATGAACATGTATCGAACATCTTGTATCAGAGGGGAGAAAAAATTCAAACAGTTAAGAAAGACACAATGAAAAGTAAAAATGTCTCTCTCTGGGTCTTGATGCCTAGTCTTTCCCCAGGAGCCAACATTGTCAAACATTTCCTGTATGTCTGTTGCAGAGCAAAAGAGGGGATATTGTTTTAAAGCAGCATGATATATGCATGGCTCTGCATCTTCACTTTATCGCTGCATAATCCATGGAGCTCTTTCAGTGCCAGCATATATATTAATTTTGATATAATTTCAACCCTACAGAAAACATGCAAAAATAATGAAAGAAACTCCTGTATACCCATGACCCAGCTTCACCAATTATTTACATTGCACTTCTTTGTCTTATCATTTTCTCTGTATCTATCTACATGTTATTTTTTCTGAACCATTTCAGAGTACGTTAGAGACATTGTAACCCTTACCCCTAATTACCTCAGTGCACATTTGCTAAGAATAGAACTTTCTTTTACATAACCATAGTTCAATTATTAAAATCAGGGGATTTAACAGTGATACAAAACTATTACCTGATTCACAGTCCATACTTAAATTCCACCAGTTATTCCAGTAATATCCTTTTAATTGGATCCCCCAGTCCAGGATCCAATCCAAGATTACATATCACATTTAATTGTCTTATCTCTTTAGTCTCCTTCTATCGGGAAGAATTCCTCAGCCTTTGTCTTCTAGACCTTGACATTGTTAAAGAGCACACACTAGTTATTTTGTAGAATGTACCTCAGTGTGGTTCGGTCTGATGGGATGTTGTATCTTTCTCAGTGTATCATTTCAGGAGGCACATGATGTCATTTTCTCTTCACCCGTTATTGGTGCCTTTCATTGTGATCGCTTGATTAAGGTGATGTCTGCCAGATTTCTCCACTTGTAAAATTACTATTTTCCCTTTGTAATGAAGGTGATTTGTGTAAAGATCGGGTGCCTCATCAAACTTTTATCTGTTTGTTTCTGCATCCATTGATGACTTTCCAACTCTATTATTTATTATAGTTGATATTCTACTGTAAAGAAGTTGGGTTTTTTAGCTGGTGTTCTACTGTGAAGAAGAGCTTTCCCTTCTCTGACATTTATTTATATGTTTGTTTGTTTTATTAATATGTGCTCTTAGAATCTTATTTTATTCAATGAGTTATAATCCAATGCTATTATTTTTATTTATTTTAATGCTCAAATGGTCCTAGATGGCCAGTGTCTCTTTGATATGTCCCCATGATTCTTTGAGCACTTCCTTACACTCTTGGGCAACAAGATGTTCCAGGATCATCTTACACTTTCCATTTGACAGCCCTGGAATCAGCCTTTTCTCCAAAGAGTCCTGGTTCCTTTAAGTGGAGAATGATATTTGGAAACCAAGATCAGGGTGCTAGCAGCACATATGTTTTTACTTAACTTATTTGTCAGCTGAATATTATTCTATTGTGTGCATGTGACATGATTTATATAACCACCTGTTAATGGACATTTGTACTGTTAACAGTTTCTTGCTATTACACATGTACTGCTGTGAATATTCTTGCACATACGAAGGTATGACAGTTAAGTTTGCCAACTCATCCTAGAAAAAGTGCTACATACCTCATTACTTAATATCACTATGGTCACCTTTGAAGTACTCCTTTGGGAAGCTGTGCACCAACGCCAGCACCTAGTCTACCCTTCAAAGCGATTTTGGAACTCTTTTTGGAATGGTCATCAGAGCTGTCATTGTATTACACTTGATGTCCTGAATGTCGTCAAACTATCTTCCTTTCAATATTTCCTTTCTCTTCAGGTAAAGAAAGAAGTCATTGGGGGCCAGGTCAGGTGAGTAGGGAGGGTGTTCCGATACAGTTATTTGTTTACTGGCTATAAACTCCCTCACAGACAGTGCCGTGAGAGCTGCTGCATTGTCGTGATGCAAGAGCCATGAATTGTTGGCGAAAAGTTCAAGTCGTCTAACTTTTTCACGCAGCCTTTTCAGCACTTCCAAGTAGTAAACTTGGTTAACTGTTTGTCCAGTTGGTACAAATTCATGATGAATAATCCCTCTGATAGCAACATCGTTGCAACAAGTTCAGGAACTTAATTGTCAGATCTCGTATACCTGGCTTACGTTTGGGATGGTATCTGTAGAACAAATTCCTAGCAGTGAAATGCTAGATTATGTTTATGCATTTAAAAATGTGATAAATGTTTCCAATTATTCCTTGAAAAGATTAGAAAATTGTACTGATTCACATATACTCCCATCAGGTATGTATGGGAGTGTCTTTTAACCCAAATCTTGCTAATTCTAAATATTATCAAATTTTTTAAATTTTATAAATTTGATTATGGTTTTGAATGCATTTCTTGTGCTATGAGTGATGTTGAATATCTTTCTTTGATTTATTGGCCTTTTGTATTTCATACTGCCTGGTCAAATCCTTTTCTCAGAAATATACATTCTCTGTATTCTTAAGAAATGTGGACAAAATTTTTGTCAATTTATTTTATGACACTGCTTAGTGTGATTTTTTTTGCCATAGGAAAGTTTTAAACATTTATAACAACCAACTTATTGATATTTTGTGGCTTCTAGAATATTTTGTGGCTTCTAGAATATTTTATGTTCTGATTAGACAAGCCTTCCCTACTACAAGATTATAAATAAATTTCACACAAATTTTCTCCATAAAATTTTGTATTTTCCTTTTTAGGTTTAATGATTCATTTAGAATTGCTTTTTGTATGAAGAACAAGGTAGGAATTCAGCACTACTTCCCTCCAGGGGTTGAGCTTATTGTTCTAGCCATTTATATATAAATCCCTCTTATTTCTCACCACACAATGCCACCTTCATTAGAAACTTTTTTCTCATTTGTTTTGAATCTATTTCTGCACTCCATTTTGTTTAATTTGGGTCTTTTTTATTCTCCAAGAAAAAAATTATTTTAATTATTGTAGCTTCATAATATGTTTTGCTTTCTGGAAGACAATAGATGATCTCATTTAAACCTCAAAATAATTCAGGGAGAAGACTATTTCTCCATCATTCTAATAAGGAAAGGAAAAAGAGGTGAAGCAACTTGTCCCAGACTGAAGAAAAATTAGAATTCTGGGACCAGCAACAACCTTTCCATCTCTCTCCAGGGCTTTTTTGAATGCATGGCCTTATAGCAGGGTTTAGTAGGTTCTGATGCCTTACTAGGACTCAGAAGAGTCATCAAGTTTTTCCTGGGACAATCGAAGGTCTTGCTGTTTCTTAGTCTTGTTAATCTTACAAAGTCCCAATTAATAGAAATATTTCTTGCTCTATGTGATAGATGTTTCTGAAAAGTTGTATTAACCAATTTTTACAAAGTGAATCCTTTTTCAAATGAACCAGAGAGGGTCTCTGTTGAAAGGAACTCTTTAAAGATCTAGTACAGCTGAGTCCTTGTGCAATTGTAAATATTCGCTCCTTCCCTTACCTGTTTTGTGATCAATATTTGAAGAGGATATCTGGGTCTCTTGAAAAGAGGCACACCCACGCTACTAGAGTCCGATTACGTTATGGCAAGTGTGCGTGAAGACCGGAGATATTGTGAAAGGAGCAATAAGGTTGGACTCTAAGGTAAAAATCAGGGCTTCCTGGAGAGAACATCCTTCTTCTTACTTCACCAGCATCTGATCCTCACTGAATGTTGTTTGGTAAAAATGACCAGCAAGACAAATGATGGTATCAAGTGTCTGAGAAACCAGTTCATCTTCCTTAAACAGGAAGCTTGAAATTGCTGTGTAGGGACAGTCAAAGGGCGGAAAAGCTGCTGAAGAAACTGTTTTCCACTGGCTCTCCTCACTGAGGTGCTGTGGTTTTCTGCAACAAGATCAAGAAGGTATCTGTTGCACCTAGATGTTTACTGATACTGCAAAGCCACTATTTAGTTAGCATCAATTCACGGCTGATCTGTGCTTTGTAAATCTCATTGGATCCTCATATATCTGTTTTATTATATACAACTTTCCTAGTTAAAGGCATTTTTAAATGCAAAACAATATATCTCAGGGGGGGAAAAAGCAATACAGAAATGTATTATGTGGAAAGTGAAACTTCACAAGGCCATTCACAGAGATCAACTCTGCTGCAATATTTTTCCACTTAGTACTATGTCTTGAAAATATATCCGTGTCAGTTCTTATTCTTTTTAACAGCAGCTTTGCATCCCATTGGATGGATATATCACTTTTTAATCATTTCTCCATTGATAGTTTTTCCAAATTTTGGCTGTTATAGCAGTGCTGTAATAAATATCCTTGTACATGTGTCTTCATACACATGTCAAGAATTTAATAAAAATTGCTAGAAGCAGAATTGCAAGTTCAAAAAGTATGCAGGTATAAGTATTGTAATAGTTATTGCCAAATTGCTCTCCAAAATGTTTATGTTTTATAGGCATATTCAGGATAAGTTCTCCTGTGTCTAGTCAACATAGGGCCGCCATTCCTCTCTGAGCCTGGGAGTCCTCCAGTCTCTTGTAATCACAATAAAATGAAACTGTGGGATCCTAGAGACAGGGTCTCGCTCTCCCTTTATTTTGCTGTCAAATGCATGCCAAGTGGTATCCAGGTACTTGATGCTGGCAGATGGCCGGTGGCCTGTCCCTGAGCCTTTATGAACACAGTCAGTTTGCAATACTGAGGGGATGAGATATCCTGACCCATTTTGTTGTTTTCCTCAGATCAGAAGTTGTAGACTCAGGGTGTCATCCAATTACAATGCTCTCACTTCTTTGGGGGTACTGAAGGGAAAGTGGACAGGTATTCCTAACATGTATAGAATTATAAAAAGTGTGATTTCCAAACAAAGGGCCTAAAAGCCCTTTTAGGCTAGGGCTTTCCAGATATCCGGTGACTGGATACTGTCTTCCAATTCCTGGCTCGATTACAGGGAGCAGCCCAGTGTGGCTGGATAATCCATTGATAGCTGACAATTTAACATATAAAATTCATTACAAATTATTTTTTCATGTCATTGTTAATCCAACACAGGAGTATAGTAAAGAAGATTAAAAGGAACAAAAGGAGCTGGGCACACTTAAATCAGGCCTATTTACTCAAAACATAATCTGTGGCATCATACTCGTATGTGTTACAGGCATCGCCTGTCCAACAGCCAGAGCGCTTGGACTGCCAAAGATGCATCCTCCTTTATTTTCTAAACAGGAAACAGAATGGATTCTGTTTTACTATCTTCTGCTGATCAGGGTAATTAACCACCTTGTGCCAAGTACGGTCAGATTAGAAGACTGTAAAGCTTTAAGTAATTAATCCATTCAAATAAAATTAACCCAATGATGTGACAAATGTGTGCGCTTGGATTTCCACATCTTGGTTGGATGAACTTAAAGCATCAAAACTCCCAAATAAAATAATTAATACATTTTATGAAAAGTGCCCATATACCTTCCATGCAACTGAAAACTTATTACCAGAAATAGCCCCAAAATAACAAGAAACCTGTTTTCGAATTTGTATAGACAATAGGGTGTACAGCCTTGAAGTCAGATTAGAGCACCCTAACGGGGTAAACCACTAGTAAAGCCATGTATGCTCAGTGATTAAAGTCCTACATCATCCGAGTTCAGCTCAGTTTCTATCGCTATTCCAGTTTTTCCATAGGAACAAACTCCTGTATTAAATGCAATTCTAAAAGCTCAAATACTGCCTCCAACTACAGATGCTCTGAAAATGATTCACCAAAGCACCAGGACTGTTGATTCATATTTTAATGTTCTGAACACCAGATCTTCACTGTACTGACGTGCAGTTACAAACGTCACGTTCCTGTCAGTACTGCCTGTCTCACTTACACTCAGTCCTATGCTCTGACTCAGCCTTGAACCAAAGTAGCCTTATGCAGTGCTATAAGCGGTAGCACAAAAGATTTCATATGAAGTCATGCTAGTTGTCATTCTGTTGTTTATACATTAATTAGTAGTCATTATTATTAATCCTAACCACCACTTGGGAATGGTGGGACATGAAAACCTCAGAGATGTTTGGGGGCTCTGAGAGCAGAAAAGATCTGTGCCTACGTCCTGAGTGCTCTGCTTGCTGTCAGCAAGCCCGCAGCAGTCCTGTGGGCATGGTGACTGGGAGTATACCGTCCCCAGTGTCCCTCAGCCCTTCTGGAGAGCATCAGAAGTGACTAGCAGAGGCTCCAAGAACCAGGAGGAGCCTCTCAGCTGGAATGAGGGGACTCCACCCGCAGAGGAGGCACTGGCTTTATAAGCCCGAGAGGCCACGGAAGGACCATGGGCAGCAGCAGCAAATGCTGCAGGGAATGAGGACAATGACCAATGAATGACCAGGCAGAATGGGTTGACCTATTAGTAGAGGGAAGCAGAAAACAGCACAGACTAGAGCGTTCCCCCATCTCTTACAGAACTTAGCCACAATTAATTTACCAACCACATATACAGAGTGTTTTAATTATGCCTTTATTATTTGTGATAGGGGCCCTACCTCGTTTGTATATCCACTTGACAACATCTACCTTGATATCTCTAGTTTTTCTCTCATTTTCAGTGCACAGTGCTGCTATAAGATGAGGCTTGCTAATAATAGCATCTAATGCCTGCAATATTGGCTGTATTCAAAATCAACCGCTTTTCAATGCTAAAATCTTTATCCCACCCACAGGGATGATGCTCTAAACTGTCCTTACTTTATTTATTTATTTTTAAACTGTCCTTCTTTTTCTTTCTTTCTTTTTTTTTTTTTTTTTTAAGGAGGGTGCAGCTCACAGTGACCTGGCTGGGATCAAACCGGCAACCTTGGTATTATTATCTCTAACCACGCTCTAACCAACTGAGCTAACCGGCCCAGCCACCCCCAAAACTGTGCTTACTTTAAACTGGTGCTCTTTGTTTTGTCATATTAATGCCTCCCTGCTTTGATATAAGTGAATCTGCTATCTGAGCTGAGCTCAAATTCCACACTGACCACGTTCCACCCGTTCTCTTTCTCTTCTCCTACCCATATTCATAGCATGGCTTTCACCACCACTGCTTATAAGCAGAGGAGTTTATATTTCCATATTAACTCCACTCCATTCTACTACAAATGGCTGAGACTTCCAGTGGGTTTTTTTCATTTGTTTCAAGTGTGTTCACAATCACTCACTGAAGTATTTTTACGATAGCCGCATTAATGTCAGACAATTCTAACATCTCTGTCAGCTTAGTCTTGTTGATTGCCTTTTCTCACTCAGTTTGAGATCTTTCTGGTACTTGGTACGATAAGTGATTTTTTTTTTTTTTTGAAACCTGGACATTTTGGGTGTTATGAGGCTCTGGATCTTTTTCACGCTCTGTGTTTTAGCTTGCTGCCTCTGATACCACTTGTGGAGGGGAAGGTGGGAGTAAGGGTGCTACTTCATTATAGCCAAGAGGGGGTAAAAGTACTGATTGCCCTCTCAGCTTTTTTTTTTTTTTTTTTGTAAAACAAAGTGTTTATGGAAATTTTCGAACATACACAAAAGTGGAGAAAACAATACAATACAATGTATGCACACGTACCTATCACACAACCTCAACACTACCAATACCTGGCCATTTTTCTTTCATCTACTCCCACCCCACTCTTTTTTTTTTTTAAACTGGATTATTTGAAAGCAAGTTCAAAATTTGGATATAATATGATTCCATATAATGTCACCTGTAAATACATCAGAATGTATCTCTACATATAAAGCTATAAAAAAAATCTGCAATACCATTATAACACATATAACAAAATTAACAATAATTTCTTAGTATTCTCTAAAACCCAATCTGTGTTCAAGATTGCCCAGTTGTTCCTGAGATTGTTTTCTACAATTGATTTGTTTAAAACAAGATCGAAACAGGTTTCACATATTCGTATTGCTTCTGATTGATAGTTCTCTTAAGTCTTTAAAATTGATAATGTTTTCCTATTTCCATTTTTTCCCCCTGGCCATAGGTTTATTGAATAAAACAGGTCATTCAAGTATAGATTTTCCTATTTTATGTATTTGACTGACTGACTCCTTTGAGTCTTTTAGCATGTTCCTCTATCCCTTCCATTTTTAAAAACTGAGCAATAATTGGCATATAACTGCGTTAGTTTAAGGCATACAACATAATGATTCGACATATATATATATATATATATATATATATATATATATATATATATATATATATATTGTGATCACTATGCGAAGTGTCCTTAACACCTCATTCCAGATGGGGGAGGAGAGGTGAGGGGTGGTCTAGACTCCCCCCTCAATCTTTGCTGGTGTGGGGCCACAGTTTTTCTGTGATGTTTGCCTAGGGTAGAGGGGTGGTCCAGAAGTTTTCTGTCTTGCTAGGCTGCCCCTTTCCTGGTCTTTTGCCTAGAGAGAGCAGGCTTTTCTTGAGGGTTTTTTTCTGTTTTCTTTTTTGTCTGCACCCATTGGAATTTCCAGGTGGCTCAGTTCTTCAACTACAAGTCTGGAATACATGAAGCAAAAAGAAGACCCAGGAGGCTCACCACAATATGGGTCTCATGGTCCCCAGCCAGTCTGTCTTCTTAAGTTTGTTTTATATATAATGTCCAGGGTTTCTAGCTGGACTTAGTACAGGAGGAATAGAAGAATTTATGCATTTTTACTACTGCCTGTAAGGGATATTTTTATAACAAGATTAAGAAAACATTACAAATATTTTCTTCATCAATAGTAGCAGCAGCACTAATCAAGCTTATGAAGATGTATAGGAGCAAAAGCTTTTCTACTCTCTCATGGGTTCACTTCTATATTATTTATTTAATAACTCAAATTATAAGGACATTCACAGTAGTTCTATCCTTTTGTGTGAGGATTATAAACATTACTACCAGCTAACTTAACAAATCTAGCTTTTTTCCTCTTGTTAATCTAATTGGAGCAAAGTTATAACTAATGTTTCTTTCTTTTAATCAAGCATTACGGTTTTACTAATAGGTCCAAATTTAGTAATTACATATCTTTCTAATTATATAAAATCATTATAATAGAATGTAGCATATGCATTTACCATTTTAATTGCTCTATGCTGTCTTTTATATATAAGCATACCCATATAAAATTAATCTCTTTTCTACTCTTATAATTTAACCCTAAAATTATTCTTGGCTGCAAGTACTATAAATACAATATAAATTAAATTTAAATTAAATTGGATTGTGATTCTACTAAGAGAAGCTCATTACTTCTTATTTACTGAGACAGATTTTAAGAATTTTTAATTAGTATTACTTTATGTAAATTTTTTGGGGGTGGTTCAATAACAGTAGTTATTTTTTGTTTTTCAGAGCCAAAAACTTGGTGATATTCCAAATTTAAAAGTATTAATATAGTTATTAGGTTGGTGCAAAAGTAATTGCGGTTTTTGCAATTGTTTTTAACCTTTTAAACCGCAATTACTTTTGCACCAATCTAATAATACTTGGATTGTAATAAATTTGATCACTTTTCCTATGTTATCCATATTTCACACAAATCATATCAATCTTCAAGTGATCTTAAAATAGTTATCCCACAGGATGGTATAATCAGTCTTGTCCATGGTCTTACATTTACTAATGCAGATCAGATGACTACCATTTCTACATTGAGCAATAACCAATATAGTAATAATAATAGTAATAATATGTAGGCTCATCAAAAATACTACATTTGATTATATTTCAGTAATCTTTATCTCTACTGCCCTTTTAATAACATGGTTAATTCTGAAAATTTCAAAAATGAGTATATATTTACCCAAATATTAATCAATTATGTTAAACATTTACCTTCATTTATGATCACTATATAAAATTGCTCCTAACAATATTTTCAAGCTTTTTGTTGGGTAATAATTCATAGAAGTCATGTGATGTTATTAATTGGTTAATGATATGATCAAACAAATGCAAACACAGCATCCCCCCTCCAAGCAGTTCTCTGTGATAGTGTTGGAAAAGTCAGCTTTGAATCACGCTTTGAAAAATGTATAATTAACTCTACTTCATAAGCTTTTGACTAATTTTTATAATCATCCCTACGTGGCTTCTCATTTTAGGATTATTAGGTCCTGTTTGGCCTCTGGTCATGACTGCTTTCTATAGGAGAAGTCTTCTACCACTAACAGCCTTGCCTCATCCCAGGGCAAGCGTAAGATCAGGATTTGTTTACATTAATGTGACTCTAATATCTCCCTAGAGAAAAAACAAACAAAAATGAAACACTTAAACCCTAAACCTCTGTTTATAAGCCCAGACAACACTACTTATGGCAATCTAAGTTCTATGAAAAAATTATATTTTAAAAATAGTTGCTCTTTCAACTTTTGACCCACAAGGCATAATAATAATACCCACTGGAATTAATCCAACCTACTTAAAAAGAAGACATACAGAAGGCAAATAAGCATATAAAAAATGCTCCACATCATGTCATTAAGGAATCGCAAAGTAAAACAACAATGAGATACCACAATACACCTGTTAAAATGGCCCAAATCCAAAACACTGACAACACCAAATGGTGGCAAAGATGTGAAGCAATAGGAAATCTCTCATTCATTGCTGGTGGGAATGCAAAACGGTACAACCACTTTAGAAGACAGTTTGGCAGTTTCTTACAAAACTAAACATACTCTTGCCATATGATCCAACAATCATGTTCCTTGGTATTTATCCAAATGAGCTGAAATCTATGTCCACACAAAACCCTGCATCCGGATGTTTACAGCAGCTTTATTCATAATTGCCAAAACTTGGAAGCAACCAAGATAACCTTTAGTAGGTAAATGGATAAATAAACCATGACACACCCAAACAAAGGAAATTTATTCAGCACTAAAAAGAAATGAGCTATTAAGGTATGAAAAGACATGGAGGAAATGTAAATGCATATTACCAAGTGAAAGAAGTCAATCTGAAAAGACTACATACTGTATGAGTCCAACTATATGACATTCTGGACAAGACAAAACTATGGAGACAGTAAAAAGGTCATTGGTTGCCAGGGGTTGGGCGGACAGAGGGATAAATGAGAGCACAAAGGATTTTTAGGGCAATGAAACTATTCTGAATGATTGTGTAATGGTGGATATATTTGTCCAAACTCATAGAATGTACAAACCAAGAGTGAACCCTAATGCAAATAGAGAACTTTGGGCAATAATGATGTGTCAATGTAGGTTCATCAATTGTAACAAATGTACCACTCTGGTGAGGCTGTGCTAGTGTGGGGGTAAGAGAGCATATGGGAACGTTCTATACCTTCCACTCAATTTTTGCTGTGAACCTAAAACTGCTCTAAAAAAGTAAAGTGTATTTTTAAAACATTTTTTTAATTGTTGCTTTTTCAACTTTCTGCCTGTTAGGAGTAATAATAATACCAACTGGAATTAAGCCAAATGTTCTTTAAAATCCTTTATATCTAGACACATGTTTTTTTCAAAGAAATTTTATTCATTCATCTTGGTTCTGTTAATCACAGCTTTAATGATGAATGAGATATTTGCAAGACAGGAGGACTCTTCTCATCCTTGCTTTTTATTGTGTCATTCACTTTAGTTGAATGCTTTTTCTAATATGCTTTTGAAAATTATAAATTATGAAATATTTCAACCTTTAGGAAAGTAGAGAAAATAATATAACAGACAATCATATATCCACTACTAATTTAAAAATAGATGTTAACATTCTGCCATATTTGCGTCATTAGCCTTTTTTAAAGACAAGGTACATTACACTTGATGGGACAAATCACATACTATTTGTAGGCCTTATCACCATGCATATCATCTCTGCTTTTTTTCCCTTGATCGGCAAATTCGTGAAAAACCAGCAGTGCTGTTGGAAAAGACTCTTCTTCTTGGCCCTGACCCATTGTTCAAAGCAGTTTCTAAGCTGAACTATATGAGTATATATCTGGTATCCAGCTCTTTCTTCAAGAGTATGTAACCTAAAGTTGCCCTTAATTCCTCTTAAATAAAACATCATGACAATGAATTCATGACTAAGTGGTCCATGGTCATACATAACTGTGGTTTTCTCAGTTGGATATCTTTTGTTTGAATGTAACCTTAACACACAAACAGAAAAGCACATAAATTATGAGGGTGTGGATTGATATCACTCAGATCATATTGTATCTTATTAAATGAGTGAGAACCCGGATATGGCCATAAAAAACTCAAAATAGTCTCAGAACTTACATCATATAATTTATGAATCTATTTACTTAATGTTTGTGAGATACAAAATAAAATATAAATTCTTATTTTACCAGAAGTAATGTACATAGGTACAAATGCACATGAGTTAGTTAAGTATAAACTGGAAATTAATATAAAATTAAATTAATTTAATTTGTTTCCTGCAAACCCTCCTGCTTCCCTGAATTGCCTAGCCCCATTACTTTTAATATGTTGTTAGACCTCTAAAGTAAGATTAGTATATACAACAGCAATAGCTATTATCCTGTATTAAAAGACAAAAATTTAAGTATAAATAATGTTAAAATTACCAATGTACCCTATAGAATTTTTACCTTGGCTTTACACTTAGGGAAATTACCTGATTTTATGCTTCAATACAGATACAGAACACGAAAGCCTCCTGAGTTAATTTAGCCTATATTAAAGCTGAGCAATGGAAATGTCCAGATAGGCTTTTATAGGCCCATAAACATAAAGGTTGGGCCTGGCTTTATTGTTAGTTGTCAGCAGAATTACACTTCCATGAATCAGCACACCAACGAGAAGGGCCTCTGGTTCACCGAAAACTGAAAGGCTCTAGCACCAAGAACACCGTAAGGCAGCTCACCACATCTTGTTTGACCGCATCCCCATGGAATCATCAGTGATTTTTTTTTTTAGAAAATCAAGCAATAAATGAAGGTTTGACTAAGATATCCTTAGAATGGTGAATTTCATCCTAGCAATAGGACTCACATAACTGGCCTGAACAAATACTTCCCAGTGTAAAGCATATTTAAAAGTGAAGATGAAATTCAACTAAATTGTAGATATATCCAGCTAAAATTAAAATGGAGATACTTTATTTTTGTCTTGGGGTGGGGAGTTATTTCAAACATACAGAAAAGTTGAAAGAATGGTACAATGAAAATCCATATACTTTCTACCCAGATTAAACAATTGCTAACATTTTGCCATATTTATGCCCTCTCTCTCTTTCACTCTCAATTTCTCTCTGTCTCTGTCTCTCTAGACAGACAGGTAGATGAGGATAGCTAGCTAGCTAGCTAGCTAGCTAGCTAGCTAGCTAGATAGATAGATAGATAGATAGATGATAGAGTTACATAATTTATGTTTTGCTATGTCATTTGAAAGTAAGTCGTAGGTATTATGACAGGATGACAGGCCATCCTTAAATATTCTAGCAGGAATCATCCATGAATAAGGACAATCTCCGACATAACTACAGTACTATTATCACACCTAAAAAGAACACACTAATAATCATTCCATAATAGCATCTATATACAATCCATATTCAAATTTATTAAATAGTCACTTGTTATGTTCTTCAGTCTCTTTCGGTCTAGTCTAGACTTTCAGTCTAGTACTCCCACCCTTTTTTCCCCTCAATGACCTTGATTTTGATGAGTCCAGAACAATTTTCTTGTGAATGTTACATGGCCTGGATTTGTCTAGATTTATCTAATTTGTCTCTTGATATCTTTTAATTCTTCTCCCTCCCCTGTACTTCCTGAGAACTGGAAGTTAGGTTTGCAGCCTTAATTAGACATAGGTTAAACATTTTGGAAAATAAATACTTTATAGGTGATATTCTGTGCTTTTGTGCATCATATTAGGAGGCACATTCAGTCAGGTTGTTGTACTATTTGTGAAGTTAATTTTGATCACTCAGTTAAAGTGGTTACCACCAGTTACTCTATTATAAAGGTACATTTTCTCTTTACAATTCATAATTAATCTATGAATGGTACTTCGTTGCCATGAATATTCTGTTCACTAAAAATCATTCACCTAATGATTTTAGCATCCATTGATGATCCTTGATTGAATAAACTATTACATTTGAGTTACAAATTGGTGATTTTAAGAAAATGACTTTAATATTAGAGAATATGTAAGTCAAATCTCTGAAAAGAATTATACTTTACTATGCTTCAACCTAAACTAACACAAAGCATTTTTTTTTTTTTTTGCCGGAGTACTGCTGCTAATGGCTTGAAACTCAAACAATGGGTGGTTCCTATAGCTCTCTGAGAATCTGTTCTATAATTAATATTCTCCTAAAAACCTCATCTTACTTAGCCTCTATATCAGCAAAGCCTTAGTTGAGTAGAAGAATAAGCACAATATAATCATAAAACTATTAAGAAAAGGTGCAGCATTTGGGTTAAGAATAAATGAGCTACCTTCTCTAGTTTAGAGTACAGTGTTTACGAAAGCCTCCCTGGTTAAATAGTCCAAAGGAAGATTTAATAATTAATGAAAACAATCCATAAGACACTCACATACCACCTCTCTCCATATATATCCTCAATGAAAAATCTGTAATTCATAATATGATGGATTTTATTGGAACTTACAGAGGAGATGAGTCAGAACACAGTAAGCAGACTGAAAGGTACACTTGGATGAATCCAATCGTAACTCAAGCCAAGCACTCAGTTTACTTGGTGGTAGTCTGGGGAACCCCTGATTACTCTGAACTCACCCTAATCCTTTCCTAAGTCTAGTTAAAGTGTACTTAACATTTCCTAAAGCATTTATGTTCACTTATAAAAGTAAAATACACAGGGGATTTTTTAAAAGTGCTAAAAGAAAATGACAAAAAAATCAAACTATAAAAATTAGTAAAGACCCAAACTTAACATCTGTGATGTAAAAAGTTAACCAGAACCATACACCCAAAAGTTTATCAGTTTAAAATACCGTAACTAAATGAATAACTCATGAACAATGAACAAAGTGAAGTCATCTATGTTGCAAAATAGTGAGAGAATGTATTAATAGGGAGAAGCCAACTTTGCCTAGAAACGGTTGTCTGAAATGGAATTAAGGTTAAACATGAAATATACTTTTAGAAAAAATAAATGCAAGCTTATTTTAATAGAAAAAAAAGGTACAGGTATTTAGAAATAGGAGACACTCTTTGTTTAAGAGTAAAAATACCAAAAACTCCTAGTAGGCATAGAGAAGGGATCGATTAAGTGGCTTAATTACAATAATTAACCAGTACCCTTAAACTGTTGACGTATTGTAGAAGAAATAACCCTTATATAAGTTAGAGATAAGAAAATCAGATTTCTTAGCATACCTTCACTTAAAGGAGAAGTAAGAGAGAAGGCTGGAAAGGTGAGATGGGGACCAGACTGGGGGTGGAGGAGGGGCACATTCTCCCATAGGTAGCAGGGAACCAATTAATGTTTGTGAGCACAGTGGCAATATAAAGAAGGAATTGTTGGGAGACGATTGGGAACAACTCTCTGAGAAACGATAATGACTACATTGGGGACATCCAATATGCCAGGCTCTGTGCAGGTTCAGTGGATATTCTTTCTCTAAGCCTCACGGGCACTCTGCAAAGTGAACATTGACCCTGTTTTACAAATGAGGAACAGGCTCAGAGAGCGCGTATCTCACCAAAGGCCACACTGCTGGCAAATTATGGAACTAAGATTCAAAATGAGTGTGTTGACTCTGAAACTGGCATTCTTTTCTCTACCCCAAGCAGTGGCCATGAAGATAGCACCTGCCACAGCTAACAACGTAGAAGGCCGGCCGTCTGTGCAAAGGAGAGTGCTGGCTGAGCTGAGGACCGAGGACCGTAGATAGGGTTTCTGCCATCTTTCCAGGGACAGTGGTGCAACTAGGGGATCCTCTTCCCCTTGCCCCATCCCTTGCCACTGTATTAGCTGTATGACCTTGGAAAAGTCACTTTACCGTCACTCTAAACCTCTAAAGGCTTGGCAAAGGAATGAAGAAATAGGACACAGGGCATATGTAGTCTACATAAGATAGGAAGTGAGGTATTTAGCTCTGGCTCTGAAATGCATCATCTAAAATTTTTTCTACTCTCACTTCCTTCTTACCTAGCCAACTACTATTGCCGCTAGAAGCATGGGTGGGGCAGATACACGCAAGGGAAAGAATTGGGAACGGGGAGAGATTTATGGGGGGTTAAAAACGTCTTCTGGACTCCGAATACATAAAGAATATCATTTTAGAGGTTATTTAAGGAATAGAATTGGGGTTAGTGACCATTTCTGGGTGTAGTGCAAAATCATGTCTCTGGTTTCTCAAAGTCAAGTACATGTGCATACGAATCACCTAGGGGTCTTATTTTTAAAAGATTCTGATTTAGTGGGTCTGTGGAAGGGCCTCGGATTCTCCCAGGTGGTACCATGCTGCTCGTCTAAGTCCACACTTGGTGTAGCAGTGACCCAGACTTCTGTAAAGGAGAAACCTCCGCAAAATAGCTTTAGAAGGTGTTGGTGTGGAGAAAAATGTGAAGAACTAGATCAAATCATTTGTATAAATGATATACTTCAATGTTAATTACTTAATTCAACACATGTTTATTGAACATCTACTAATTTATTGGCATGCATGATAGAGGAAAAAGAGACCCGTTCTTGAGGAGAACCGTAACTTTCAGAGGGTGGAATCCAAGAACCAAAATGTTCAGCAACTAAGCAACCAAGTAAACTAGGCAGAGGGATGAAATGAGCCAGGGGTGACTCCTAAGCAGGAATCTCTGGAATTCCTCTCACTTCATGACCTCAGGCATACAGAGCAGTAGAGCTGTTACCCCTGCCCTAAGCTCCAGGTGGACCTCAGCCAGGATGACTGGAACAGAGCAGGCAAACAAGCTGCCACAGAGACACTCCCTTCTTCCCCAGGGAACCAGGCTCTCCCTGGCTCCCAGCCAGCCACCTGGGAATGCTCCAGTGCCAAAGGGGCCTGCTGCCCTCCCCGCTTGACTAATGGGGTTTTCTTCCCCATAACAGTTGACGTCTCTGTCTAACTCTGAGAAATCGTGGCATTCTATAAACTTTCCCACTGGCGATGGGACAAGGGAAGAAAAGTTCCTCTGGGTGGAGCCCTACAAGGGGGAACAGTGTGGAAAGAGCCAGAGGTAGGGCACTGAACACGTCTGGGTTTGAATCCTGACAATTGTTTTCATCACAAAATGGGATTAATGATACCCACATCACTGTATTTTTGTGAGAATGAAAATGAAATTTTTTACGTGAACTACCTAGAATCATGGCCGGCACATGGACGTGGCAAGCATGTTTGCGCCTCTTCCCCCTCTGCCCGAGGATAAAGACTGAAGTCTTCACTATGGCTCAAAGAGCCTCTCTGAACTGCCCTCCCTCTTTCTCTAGCCCCATCTGTGGCTCCCCGTTTCTCCCCAGTCTAGTCACACTAATTGGTTGTGGTCACCTAAACCCCCATGTGGGTCTGTATCACAGGCCCCTGCTCCATCATGTTCCTCCCCGTTCATCAAAGCTGCCCCTTGCCCAGCCCACGTGGCCAATTCATACTTCTCCTGTTCAGTTCAGCACAGCAAAGCCTCCTTCACAAAGCGTGTTCCATCCTAATGTGTCTTCACTAAAAGTGGCAACTCTCTCCTTCGAGCCATGCTGTCCCAGGTACTCACTTCCATTCTATACACCCACATTCTAGTGCAGGGACTGATATCAGAATGAAATGGTGAAATAAGGACACTTACCAGGACCATGAAAAGCTCGAGCACATGCAAGAGATTCACTCTCTCTGCTCAGTGCTCCCGAGGATGGCTCCTAGGACGCCCCAGAACTGCAAAACAGACTCTACAGGAGGCAGAACAGTAGAAAACCAGGCAAAAGTTGTGTACACCTGCTTCTGTCTGAGGAAGAGTTCCGCAGTCAGATTTTATAAAGAGAGAAAACAAGTGATCAAGTCAGTCTGCCATGAAGGGATAACAGCTTCATGAGTTAAATTGGCTGGGGCTTTTGTGATACATACTTTTGTGGAGGGTCATAACTGAGGCTTTCTTCAGATAGACAGCATCTCTTACCCTATAGCCATATTTAACTTGGATTTTATTTCTTTGGAGCAGTAAGGTTTATTTCCTGGTGTTCTAGAGAGCCTTGGGCTGGGTCAAGGACCCTGGAGTTCCAGTTCTACCATCAATTGGTTGAGTTCCTATGGGTCCAGAAAAGTAAAAGTACAAAGTGTAGGGTAAACCATGTGAACTCTAAGTCTTCTAGTTCTATAATTTTGCAAATCTGATTTGCTCTAGCTCTGGCCTTGGGAGTGAAGATTCCCTTCTCGTGCATGGGACTAAGGTATGAGGATCTCAGTACAGAGAGAGACTGATATGTTGTGTCTACTGTTTTTGTCCTCTTTGAACCCCTTTCTGCTTTTTCTGGTAACAGACCCCACTTCCCAAGCCATAAAGATAGACACGTGACCCAGGCAGGGCCAGTCCCCAGGATCTTTCTGTGGTAACGGGCTGTAAGAATTTGAGCCTGGAGCTGTAAGGTCTGTGTCCCCTGGAGGAGTGGAGTTTCAGTCTGAAAGGAGCTGCCATGCAGAGAGAAGGAGAGAGTTGATGAGCAAAGACCCAGGGCCTGCTGCCCATCAGGCCAGTTTACTGGTTACCTCAACCAAGAAACCCCCTTATCTGCTCAAGATAGCTCACGGCAACCATACCTCAGCAGCACATGGCAGTATCCTAGTCTTTTCACACCGTTTCAGACAGCTTGTCTACCTTGGGCCCAAAATACTACCCTTTCTAATGCCCTTTCTGTTCTCTCTGAGAGTCTTGTTTGGGAGTTTATGTGTTTACTAGGCCATGCTGCAATGCAGTTACACAGGCAGACTCTGGGTCGGGTTGGATTAAATCCTGGTTCTGTCACTTATTAATTGTATAACACGGAGCAAGTGACTTTAGCTCTCAGTGCCTCTGTTTCCTCATCTGCAAAATGAAGACAATCACAGCACCAACCTCACAGGACTGAGTATATGTGAAGTGCCTGCCCATGGAAAATGCTATGTAGGAAGTGGTTATTAATCTTCTCCGGAGTAACTCAATCCTCCTTTTAATAAAACTATACAAAGTTTTCAAAATTATAGTCAGGTCAAGGGAGCCAGATGTGGTGAAATATTTGAAATCTTGACAACAGGAACGTCCGTAGTCACGCTGTTGGTTCTAACAAGCGGCAGGACCCCAGAGGTAACACATACCACTGTTACCATTCTTCACCGTATCGTCAAGTGGGGTCACAACAGATCTATACAGAATCACAGAACTGTGTGTTTGCAAATGGCAGAGTCTTGGAACTAAAACTGCTGGGGAACAAAAATGCAGGTTCCCAGGTTCCTGAAATGTTCTCTCCAGTGGTGCAGGCTGATATGTGCTGAGGGGGGTGTGCTGACAGCCTTTTGACCTCTCTGTCCTAATTGACAAAGTTTACGAACACTGCTTAAAACAGACTCCTTTCCATGAGATGGCGTGAGTACATTAATAAACAATTGTGTTTAACTTTTTGTCCAACTCCCAGCCAGATAGAACCACTTGGGATATGTTTTTGTTTATTGCTTTACCTTGAATCATTTTTAGGAATTCAGCACTTAGGCACCATTCATTTCCTGTTTAGGACAGGCAGAAGTGCTTAAGGGAAATGGTGCTGCACCAGCCTTTCTAGCCCTCGGCTCCCTGCACTGTAGGCCCCCAGGGCTGTCAACCTCACCCGAATGGCTAGGTGATCCCAGGATAGCCTGAAGAAAATCTCATGGGCTGGGTAGAGTGTGCAGAGGTTGCTGCACTTCCTTTCCCATCTTCCCTGCCCCTCCTACTCCCTCTTTTCCGTCTGTACTTTTTATGAAAATACTTCACAAGGAATAATACTTTATGTTTGCGTAGTAATGTCTCACTAATTATCTTCGGATCCTCCAAAACCTCTCTGAACGTAGGTATTATCAGGTTTCATTGCCATTCTACAGATGAGGAAACTGGCTCCGAGAACTGAAGAGTCCTGACCTCTGGACCTGGTCAGTGCTAATACAGGCTGAGCCTTGGGGCAGATGTGTTCCAGATGTGAGTCTGTCTATCCCACCTGCCTCCTGCTGCCTCTCTCAGCTGGAAAGCGGCTTCCCCAGCCTGGCCCCGTGGTGGCAGGCAGGGCTGTTCCCCGGAGTGGTGCCCAGCATCCTCTGGCTGCCACATCCTGGCTGTTCACTGAGCACTGGCCAGAAGGATCTGCCACCAACGCCACCACCGTGGGGCTCCCAGCCCAGTGGGAGGTCGCATCTACAGGGATGACTTTAATGACTCTGGCAAGGACACGCCTTTGGCATTTCTGGGGATGGAAAAAGAGTGATCTGTCTCAGGCCCGACAGGGTGGAGGCAGGTGGAGGGGGGCAAGGCTTCTTTGCTGCAGCTGCAGCTTCTTGGCAGCAATGACCTCCCCTTGACCAGGAGGCGGTGGCCATTTCAGGCCAAGTGTTCCTGGGGGTTCCTGACTGGGGTGTGGGAGCTGAGAGGCCCAGGAGGACATATGGAGGTGGTGACAGGATTTAGGGAAGGGGTCTTCTCCTACCATTAGTGAGGGAGACAAGCAGGAGGAAACACGATAGGCATGCAGTCTCAGGAATAATCTGTGGAGACCAGAGCCTGACTAGACGGCTCTGCCTTGAGGACATAAAGAGCACAGGGGTGCCGTGTGCTACAGGAAGCCACTTGGCATGTGAACCTACCTCAACAGGATCCCTTCTGGCCAACACACCATGAGAGTTTGTCTCTGATGTGGTGTGGGTTCTGGGTAGCAGGACAGACGAAAACATCAACAAACTTAATCCTCCTCACTTTAGTTGCCTCCTATGAGAGCTGATGTTGGGTTCTGTAATTGCCCACTGACAGGTGGCTGAAAAAAGGAGTATTTCTAATGGGTGGTGTCCTGGCTGGAGCCCAGATTTTATTTCGGTTGACCTTGTTGGGCTCCCTCATGTACTGGTGATCTGTTCTGTGGCCACAGACAAGCCTCTCTCGGCCTCAGTTTCCTGCTCTGTGAATTGGGTATAACACCTCTGTCCCTCTCATAGGATATTACATTTGTGAAGAACAGATGGGATCGTGTATAGGCAAGAGCTTTGTAAAATACCAAGTACTATAAAAAATTCATTATTAGCCACAACCACATGGTGTCTGCAAGGGAGACTCCCACTCGTAGCATTTGGCGTCTCTTGGTTTAAAGTCTTCTGCGTCTCTCTAGCTTCTCTCCAAATAGTCACCGTTCTCTAGGGATGGTGACGTGGAGGGCCATCTCATCAGCACCACCCTTCAGGAATAATTTCTACTTTCCTTGAAGACTCAGATTGCCTTTCACTTCCCCAATAAACCTCTGTCCTTCCCAGCTTCATGCTACCCCCAGAGCCTTCCCAGTTCCCTAGTCCTCGAATCGCCTCTGCTCTTCAGCACCACCCCTTCTGATCCTTGACCCCTTTGCCCTCTGCTAGCCTGGACTCAGCGACCCATTAGCACAGTGCCTACTAGGTAATAGGCTAGAAACGCTTACTCCCTCATCTAAAGCCAAAGTTCAGAACTTGGCCCACTCAACACTCTACTGAGGGGTTCACCTACTCCCTTGGTTTCAAATATTATTTCAGAGCAAAAGGGAGTGTGGATTTTTGTTAAAGTTGGCCTCATACTGTGCTGTAACCTGATGTAGTTCTTCACATTCCAAAGTAATTTCCACATTAGCCCAAACATAAAATAGTGACTTGAGAATGGGTGCATCTATGCCATTGACCTATTACAGTTGTGATGGTCATGACAGGTAGACAAGTCGGTGCTCACAAAGGTCTTTGAAATGGGAGGCTAAGTCGGCTTATTCAGAACAAAAAGAGCTCGTTCTGTGCTCTGCGTTCTGGCAGCTTCCTTCAGTTTCTAATAAAAGCTGTGGACTGAGCCACTCCTAAACCAACACAGTGAGGTAGGACAAGTGACATTTGGAATATGATTAAACTCATCAATCTAAAATCAAACAGGAAACTCTGTGCCCCATAGATAAAGGAAGGCTGAGAAAAAAATGGATCTCAGGTTCATTCGGATTGGTGCAAATCCCACACGGGGGGGGGGGGGGGAATGTACATTTCAGTCAGGATGAAGTAAAAGATCATCTCATAAAATATGCATCACCTCCCTGGGGTGGAGGAGAGGTATCTGTGGAAAGCTACACCAGAACTGTATTCACCGGGCAAAAATTCTTGACTCAGGAAGAAGGCCTCCAGAAAAGGGCGTCCTATGATACTGGAGTGGGCAGGTGGGTCCAGTGTAAACAGTATATTCCTGTCACCCTGAACACGTGGGGTTCCCGGGCTGGTAACCAGAACTGATGCGGGGGCTTCCCCTGCGTAATTCAGTAGGCACTGACAATGTGCCTCACTTATCGGGGATGTCTCATTGCTGACATGAGGAGAGCTTTGCCAGCTCTCTCCATGGAGCCCCTCCCTGACACAGCAAGGACCTAATACCTTGGCGTCAGCAAGGGGGCTGAAGTGATTCACTGACCTGGGACCATTTGGTTTTGGTTCTTGTTGCTGTCATTATTTTAAAGAAGAAGGGAAAAAAAGACCAGAAAGGCTGAAAGAAAACAAATCAAGCACTTCACCTGAGGCTACCAGGTATGGTGGCACTAGGTACAGTAGGATGAGGGTTTACAGAAGCAGAGGAGCCCAGAGTTTCAGCACTGGCCCAAGAGCATCTACACTGTGACTTGGGGCAGTCACTTCTCATTAGCCTCAAGTTTAAAGTTAAGGGATTAGAAGAACTCAATTTTCCTAAACATAATTGACCACAGACACTCTTAAGATCAAAGGATGCTGATAGAATATCTATAGATGTTGATTAGATAGGACATACGTGGATATAAGTAGATGGCAGTACATGGTTTCACAGACCAATTAATCTGTGGGGGGGGGAAAATTGGATTCAGATGTATAATATGTATACATGAGGGCCAGCCCGGTGGCTCAGGCGGTTGGAGCTCTGTGCTCCTAACTCCAAAGGCTGCCGGTTCGATTCCCACATGGGTCAGTGGGCTCTCAACCACAAGGTTGCTGGTTCAACTCCTCCAGTCCCACAAGGGATGGTGGGCTCTGCCCCCTGCAACGAAGATTGAACACGGCACCTTGAGCTGAGCTGCCTTCCGGATGGCTCAGTTGGTTGGAGTGTGGGCTGTCAACCACAAGGTTGCCAGTTCGATTCCTCAAGTCCCGCAAGGGATGGTGGGCTGCGCCCCCTGCAACTAGCAACGGCAACTGGACCTGGAGCTGAGCTGTGCCCTCCACAACTAAGACTGAAATGACAACTTGGAAAAAAAGTCCTGGAAGTACACACTGTTCCCCAATAAAGTCCTATTCCCTATCCCCAATAAAATCTTAAAAAAAAAAAATGGTATTGAAATAAACTTAAAAAAAAATATGTATACATAAATATAATATTATAGTATAATTTTATATCAGACTTGGCTTTATTTTGCATTTTCAAGTAAATATTATTTTAAATTAATAAACATTATTTTTTAGAGCAGTTTTAGGTTTACAGAAAAATTTAGCAAACTAGTTTTCCCATATACCATTCCCTTCCCCCCGACAGTTCCCCATAATTATCTTGCATTTAGTGTGGTAGCATTTTTAAAAGAAATGTGTGCAATGTTTTTAAAAGAAAAAATATTACTAGCATTAATTTTTTTCCATGTGTGTGATAATCATACTGCTCAGAACGCAGTGAAAAAAATCTGAGGTAGGTGCTCTTTAAGGTCCTTTCAGCATCTTTGAAAAAAGAGTGAGAGGTTTTCCCCTACAAAGGGCTTCCATTTGAGAATAGAAAAAGGGGACAAAGCTGGGGGAAAAAAATGTTTATAAAACAGCTGTTAAATCACCAATAGCATGTCGTTTGTTTCAAAGTGTTTTCCTTTCCCTTTTCAGTCAAATAATAATCCTCTGAAACACAAGGAAGCAAAAGCCCAAGGCAAACTGACCCATAGTCCTGCAACTAATTTCAGAGAAAAAAGGGCAAACTTCCTGATTTACAGCCGCAGGCTTTCACCACCAGACACACAGCTCACTACTAGGAAGTGAGCACAAGTGGCCAAGGCTTATTAACTCCTGGAAGATTGAAATCAGGGGTTCCGCCTCAAGGTTCAAAAGGAGTAGCTTTAGGACCAACAGCAGGAAGTACTGTTTTAGAGAGAGAATTGGGAGGCCACTCTGAGAAACTCAATTCACTCCATGAAGGAATTGATTGTAAATGATACGTATTCAAGAAGAGTTTGAATAAATTCATGGAAGTCTACAATAGGTTGAGGAAAATTCCTAATCTTCCGACACTCTATCATGGACAAGCCTGCCCTTCCACTGCCTGTGTCAGAGAGAAACTACTGAACACACTCAGACTAGCCTGGATCCAGTATGGAGTCAGTGAGTCTCTTTTTTTTCCCTCCTTCTTCCGTCTCCCCGCCCCCTCCGGTTCAAGCCGTTGTTTCTCAGTCTAGTTGTGTAGGACACAGCTCCCTGCCCATGCTGGTATTATGAGCCTTGTGTTACCCTGGCTGAGGCTGTCGGTCGCCAGTTGTCGGTTGGCTGCTCACAGCAGGTCACGGTAGCCCACGGCAGCACACCGTAGCCCACTCGTAGGCCACAGCAGCCTGAGGCAGCTCACACCGACCTCCAGCTGCTCAGGGCAGCCCAGCTCCAGGGAGAGCCGTGGTTCACAATCTTAGCTGTAGAGGGCGCAGCTCACTGGCCCATGTGGGAATAGAACTAGCAACCCTGTTGTTCAGAGCTCATGCTCTAACCAACTGAGCCATCTGACCACCCCTACCTTTTTATTTTGAAGTAATTTCAAACTTGCAGAAGAGTTGCAAGAATTGTACAAAGAACTCCCGTATGGCCTGGTGAATAATTCTTAACAAGAACAAGCATAATTTAAGGGTACTTACTTCCTAGGCACTGGGCCTAAAAAACCCCAGAAATGCTCTTCCTTGGTGCTTGTGTGGAATTCAGGTCACGGGTACAGCTGACCAACTTGAGAGTGTCTAGTCTGGATGAAGGCCTAGAAAGTGCCTGCCACAATCACACTATTTCAAATCCACTGTGCTGTTTACCCCACTCCCTGAAAAAACATGGCTACCTAAATTAAACCTTCTTAGATTGTGCACAAAATTTCTGTCTCCTGGTCCCAAACCTCTTTGTCACAAGCTTGTCGTCTATCTCTTTTTGCTTGAGTTTTCACAGACATCACGTCATTTCCAACTCAGCTGACTGGGGTCTCGGTGCAATCCTTGTTCTGCCGCATCCCTGCATCCACCCAGTTGATAAGGGGCCCCCTGATGGTGACTCAGGCATTCTGCAGGGGAGGGGCCCCACCACAGAAATAGTGCCAGGCTGGGAAAAAAGCTTTGTAAGAATACTTGCTTCCAGTTTCCCTGTGCCCACTTTGTATCTGTGTTATCTGGGCCTGGATTTTATTTCTCTTCCTTGAAAGCAAAGGGCTTTGATACAGTTTTCCCAGGATGTGATTTCACCAAGGTTTATTTTTATTTTTTTCCTCCACAGCAATCCCTTGACTAAAATCAAGCCTCCCATTGTGTTATTATCAACCTCCCTACACCTACCTTCTCCTTCTCAGGCTTCCCTGAAGTCCCCAGTCAGTGAAAGGAAATATAATCTCATATTTAGTAGGAACACAAAGGTCCCAGAGACTATAACCAGAGTATTAACTCGTCTCAGTCATTTGGGAGTATTCAGCAAAGCTCTTGCTCCACTGTTCTTTCTCAAAACCTCAGACTTCACCCCACCCCAATGCAAGTCTTGGGGGTGTGCAACAGACAGCTTCTCCCCACTGGAGACTACTTTGAAGGTTAACTTATTAAATCTGCACTTTAACTGGAAGCTAGAAGGGAAAGAGTTTCTAAAGGTGGAATTGTAGGCGTCCTGACAGGTGATGGGGAAGGACTCTCCCTACCCCATTCCTGCCCAGGCTTTAGGAGCCAACACTCAGACCACAGTCTCTATGTGACCTAACGATTTAAGTGTGATCGCTCAGGAGCAAATCATCCTCTTCAGGAGTTCAAATTAAAGTCTCATTGTCACCAGCCCTACACCTCTGCTGAACCAAAAGGCCAGAAAAAGCCTCTGCCCCTCATCATGGCATACCATGTCACAGAAAAGTAGACACGATTCCATGGGACAGGGCCACCCTGTGCTGCAGCATATCTCAGGTCCTATTTCCAGTGCTCTGTAGCAAACTCAGTCCCCATTTCCTCTTTTCTCCTAAAAGCCATTGGTAGAGCTAAGGTTTGATAAAAATATGGAAAAACAGTTTGACTTTGCCCACAACTGCCTTATTTTGCAACCTGAAAATTAGCTCTCATTGCTTGATAAATATGAGCATACTTAGGATCAGAATATATGGAATTTGGCCTCTCCTAAAATAGCTGGTCATCCCACAATTTTCTCTGCCATCTTCCTGTCCCTTCTCCGGCATCCCTTCTCTTCTCTCTCACTTTTATAATGCCTTGTCTCTGCTAGATATCAACCAATAATAACAAATACTGAGACCTGTGATCCACCAGGGATCTTAGGTACATGGTCTCTAATTTGCACGTGACCTGCAGATGCTAAAGCACAGCATAACAAAAACTTGACCGAGTTTTCACATCCCTCATTACTGGTAGAGCTGATTCAAGCCTAAACCTTTCCCCTACACTGCGCTGTGTTTCGTTATTAGTCATCTTTATGGTGTTAACAAGTCAAACAGGTTGTCTATCTCCAGGAGCATTTACATTTAAGAGCAAACTATAGCACACTGAAAAGCTTCCCATCCATTTAAGGGGTGGGTGGCAGTAATAGAATTTCAGGCAAGGTTGAGCAGGAGAATAGTTTGGGCAGAGCATTGGCTCAGTACCCCAACCCCCTTTATTCCACAGCCCCTCTCAGGGAATGCTGGAGCTGAAAAGACCTCACTTACCCCTGATTCACTTTATAGAGAGGAGAAATTATTTTCCCCATGATTGTAGAGTGGCAGGATTGGGGAGTGGCAGGGCAAGTGCCTGATGAAGCAGATTCCAGACTGGGGCACTTTCCACTACAGGTGAGCAGGTGAGTCCTGCCAACCATAACTGCCCCACCCTCTCCCCAAATGCTCCAACGTTGGCATTTCCTCTGCCTGTAGGCACCTGGTCCACCTGTTCAGTCCTTCCAACCTCTTGTGTCCAGAAGGGCAGAGTTACTGCTGGAGATACCAGAAGAATCCCTAAATCTCCTCAATGTGTATTTGTTTAAAATTGTGAAGACCACTGTTGGTGACAGGGGCTTAGAGCCAAATGATCCTCGGGGTCCCGTTTAGGTCATTGAGACTAGGATTCTAAAGGAAGATGACTCTTAAAGTTCCGTCTAACTCCCAAATTCCTGTGATTCAATGACATCAGGACCATGAATAATCAGGCTGGCCCAAAGCCAGGATGGGCTGTGCAGCTTCCATCGTGAACTTCCTCCCCCTCTTTATAAAAACAGGCCCGCCCCGCATTGGTTCCCTCATGGCTCTGTCCACTGGACATCCTCCTGCTGCAGAGAAATCCGCCCACCAGGGGCCACCGACCCCACCCCCTGCCTTGAAATTTAAAGGAGGTTGGAGCCGTGCAGAAAGATTGGCGCTGAGGTCTTGCAAGAGCTGAGGCTGACGAGAAAGCCTGGGAAAGAAGACAAGGAGTGGCGGTAGGTTGAATTCTGTGCCTCTCTATGCATCTGGCTCCTCTTCTCTCTCTTAAAAGTCTTTCGTGCAAACTGAGAGATGGACTTTGTAATCCAGGCAAAAATAGGATTAGCTACAGTCTACACCCGGGGGAGGTGGTCAGGGGAAGAGAAAATAGGAGGGGCTATTTCTTCGAGAAGAAATCTCTGCCTGCAGAGTAAAGGGAAAAGTGAAAAGAATTATACAGAAATGCTCTGAATAGACAATAGGAGCACCTCATGACTAACGGGCCAGAAATGTAAAATCAGCTGCCTACGGACACGCTGGTGGGGTGGCAGTGAGAAGTGGGAGCGGGCTTGTCTGGCTAGGCAGCCTCCCTCAGGGAGCCCATGGAGAAGCTGCAGCTGGGGATGGGGCAGAGAGTGACTTATCTCCAGAGCAAGATTAACTGGTGGGAAGTGCTGGGAAAGAGGAGGGGACTTGCAGAGAAGGGCCTCTGCTCTCCCCTGACACCCCCCACACCATCTCCGCTGGACAGTTTTGTCTTCTGGATTTTTGCCTAGTGCGCAAGGGTGACGTCTTCTTTAAGGAGTTTTCAATTACAGGGGGAAAACAAGATCAATGTCTTTTATTCTTAAAGCACTCTGCAGGAAGCATATCAAGGCTCTCTAGATTTTCACTGTTATTATCTTTATTTTCTTAACCTCACAGGGAGGGCAGGAGGGAGGCAGGGAGAGAGCAAGGGAAGGAGGAAAACATGCTGAGCTCCTAGGTAACTAACGACAATCTCCAGTGCAAAGAAGTGTGGTAAGGATGATTTATCTGGTGGCAAAGTTGGAATAATAGTGGTGGTCTCCTGCAGCTGATTGATGACAGAACAGTGTGTGTGTGTGTGTGTGTGTGTGTGTGTGTGCGTGCGTATTTACAATCCCATGAAGAAATTCTGCAAACACAACTGTTAAGTAGAATTCTCTCAAAAGGACTTCCTAGCAATGCTTGCCTGTGGGCAGGAAGACTCTTGCTGGGATCTGGATACTGACTTGTCCAGAATCAATAGATGATGGTCTGAGTGAGCTGCTGGGTGAGCGAGTGCTTCCTGTAAGAGCAGAGCCAGGCTTGAGGCACCCGCAGGGAGGCAGTGAATATTGAACTAGAAATAGCTCCATTCCTACCCATCAATTTATTCTACCTAAAATGTTCTCAGAGACACCAGCCTTGAATCTCTCGATTTTGTCAAGAGTCAGCGAGAGCTAACCTCTGTCCAAACCTCCGGGTCTGTCTCTGTCCAGACTCTCCAAGACCATCTCAGTTTATTTTGCGAAGCCTCGTATCAGATTCTCCCAGTGTCTGTGCTATTTGCAGTTGTTTTATCATGGCCGGGCACAGTTCATGCAGCCAGGGAGGAGCTGAGGAACAGCAATAATGCTCTTCTTAGTTTGTGCTCATTGTGCTCATTGAGGCAGGACTCGGGACGCGGGGCCTAACACTCTGATGGGGAGGGCTGATGCTCAGCACATTTCAAACTACTGTAACAAGCAGCCCAGCCTCAGCTTTGGCGGTGTGACTTGCAGCAACCCTAATCATTTACTAATTTCGTAAATGAGTGGCGGGGACCGCAGAGCAATTGGAGAAACGTAGAATCCAGGTGAGGCTTGTTACTAACCTGCCAACAGAAGTTTTTCTGGTCATGGGATTCTATAGCAACTTAAAGGGCCCCTTGGCTAGGATAATCATTTAGAAAGAGCAGTGCTAGCTTTGGGACTTCCAAAGCTTCCAGAGTGTGTGTCGGTTATTCTCCATCAGACAGCTGAGGTGGCAACATGGTTCAAAGCAATGGCAGTGGATTTAGCTCCAGTCAAATGTAATGCATCTGCTTCTCTGAGATACAGAGTATCTGGTTATGAGGAAAATTTTGGGTGTTGAAATGAAACGTTCAGTTTCACTTTATTTGGCATTGCGCGTCTGCCGTCTCAGAATAAAATTTCTGTTTTCTGTGAGTGGTTTTCAGTTCTTTTGGATAAAACAGCCAGGATAGACAATGAGTAACCAGTACTCTGTCCCTTCTTTCTTTGGTCATTTGCTTTGCATGGGGAAAAATTCTGTGCAGTTTCAGGTTGCAAACCTCATCCCAGTCAACTAGCTCGCAAAACCATGTGGTGGGTCTTAGATCAAACCAGATAAAAAAGTGAGGCTCCTTTAGAATCACAGAAAGTTAGAGCTAGAAAGAATCCATAGAGATCACCGGCCCTGGTCCAGCCCCATGGTCTCCTGACATTGGCTTAGCTGCCTACTTACATTCAAAGACAGCACATTTTCTAAGTGATATTTTGTACCTTTTATGTTCTACTCTCCTGCCTAGGAGCTAGTCTTCTATAGAAGGGGGTAGAGAAACAGATAAACCTCTTGATCACCTGAAAATTAAGTCCCATGGCAGAAGGCTTACTGAACCAGATGCTGGGCACGCAGCAGGCATTTCATAAATATTGTTTGAAGGGATGACTCAGGGCCGTTCTGAGGCCGATCATGATTCCCCAGGAAATGCTAACCAGGTGTCCTTCCTACAGAACTAAGAGTTGGCTCTCCTCAGCGGTTGCCTAGCACTCTCCGTGCCAATGGCCATGCTCCAGAAGGTGACTCTTGGCCCCCAGGCCCAGCTGAGGTGCACAGGATGGCTATGTGATGCACCTGATATGTACACCAGTGGCGTGGAGAGGTTTGTTTGGGGATTGACCCACAAGACCTGATTCCACCTGGAGCCTCTGACCACGTCAAGGTCAGGTTGAACACAAACACTGGGAGACATTTGTATGAAGAGCTTTTTCAGCTTATTATATAGTCACAAATATTCCGCTAACTTACAGCTAGGCATTAGAGAATCCAAACTTAACTCCTCCCCCAAAGGCCCCTATCCTAGACCTCTTGGGCTCTCCAAACCACACTTCCTCCTAAGGAAACCCTGGAAGGGAGACCCTGAGATGTGTGAATTATACTCCTTTGCCCAAAGAAAGGTGTTTGTGCTGAAGAGTAAGAGGATCTGGTTACTTGTGGCTGTTTCCCTGGGCCCCAAGCAATGGGCCCATCTTAGGGATATGCTGTCAGGAATACCCCTTCATTGCCTGGCTAACTCCTATTTTTGTTCCATAAACAGCTTATAGAGTACCCATTCCAGAAAGCCTACCTTCATCAGCCCCTCCTCCACTGTCCAGGAGGACCCCGCTTCCTCTGCATCCCCACCTTTCATCCTCAGCCCCTAGCATATCCCAGCGCTGATCACGTTCTGCTATGATTATCTAGTTACTTGTTGGTCCCCTTCCTCAACTGAGTTTCTGAGAACAGAGCATATGTGTCTTTATACCACAAACCTGTGCCTGGTGAATGGTTGGTGATCAATAAACCTTTGATGATAAATACAGAGAGTGAGTAAATCATCACCTTGAATTCAAGAAAGGAGGAAATTAGACTGAGGTTGAGGTTGAGGTGGGTAGAATGGGGACCTGATAGACACTGGCGGACGGCACCCGAGAAGGTCCTCAAGCTCTTTATTTGAGATCTTTGCGTGAGCAGTTTGATGTCAGCTAAGTTTCTTGAAGTTAGGGAACAGAGGTGAGCGGGAAAGATAAACCCAGTAATCTACGAATAATCTTAAAAAAAAAAACTTCCAGTCAACTTCTCTGTTGGCTATTTACATTTTGTCATGTTCACGCAAAAGAGAAACTTGTTTTATTTTTCCTCATTGTAGTAAGAGCCACTGTCTGCCACCTGGGCTGCAGAGAGAGGGGTTTTACTGAGAAGCTTCAGTTCCCTTGTTTTTCTCACATAATGTCTCTGGTTTTCAAATATTCATGTGGTCTACATTAGACAACTCTTATCAGTAGTGAGGGCCTGATCTTCCAGCTGTCTTAGCTGTTAATTCTGGCTTCCCATCAGAGTCCACACAGTAGCCTTGGCATGTGTGGTGTAAATAGGCCTGGGAAAGGCCAAAAAAAAAGCAACAAAACAGATTAAAAATAGGATAAAAGACACCACCTCATATTCAGGAAATAATGGCTCCTGTTAATACTGATCTGTACACATACATGAAGGGTATGATTCCATCGATGGTAGAGAATCTGGGCATAGATTATCACAAAATGGCCCTGTGGGGACAGAGCCCCAAAAAGCAGTTTCCAGGCTCTCGGCCTCACATAGAAAGGTGCTGGCTCAGGTAGTAAATGGCCATCGACTGTGATCAAATGGCCAGCAGCTGTGGCTAGTTGGCCGTCAGCTGTAACCAGTGAGCCATTAGCCATGAATATAACTGCCGTGGCTACGTTAGCAGGAGAGAAGAAAGGGGGAGCTAGCAGGAAGATGGTGGCTGAGCCTGCAAGCGGCGCAGTGAGGGTTGAGAATTGTGTTGCTCCTGTTTCCGGTTTCTCCAACCCAGCCGCCAGCGAGAGTATAGAGATATGATTCCCCTACTTATGGCTCCGTGGGTGTTCCTTTTTGGCCTCACCATATCCTGCGTTCTTGTGTGGGGAGCGGGACCAGAGGCCCCGCCTGCCGCCCCGCACGACACTTGGCGAAGTCGGCAGGATACCCTGCACTACAGGCCCGATGATCTAGGAAACAGTATTTGGTATTAACACTTGAATGCCATGAGGACCGCTTGGCAGCTTCTAGTTATTGTTCCAGGAAGAAGCTATAAACTTTGGTGCTCCCCTTTCTGAAGGATGCACATGACAGTGAGTATAGCTAACCCTACTGTGCACCAGCCATACGTAGGGGCTTTACCTGCTTCTCTAATTGCCATAACAAGTCACCAGGTGGAAATGACTCGCCCGTTAGAAAAGTCAGGAAACTACACACAGCTGCCTGTGAGGGGCAGGTGGGATTTGAGGTTAAGACTCCGAGGCTGTGCTCCTCACAGTATGACATGCTGCTCCTCTCCGATACCAGCTTTGAACACATTAAAAACATTTGCGATCCAGCCTCAGGACACAGTAAGGAGTAGTGGAAAGTGTCAGGTTTTGAGTATTAGAACTGAGTATACTCGGTTTGAGTCCCAGCACAATCTCTAACAAGGTGTGTCACCTTAGGGCCAAGTCCCTCATACTTTTTTGAAGTTGATTTCTCTCATCTGTAGAAACACATAATAATATTGCCTTAAATGATTCAATGAATGTAAAAGCGTTTTGTAACCTCTGTTACAAACCTCTGGCAAGTTGTGGGTACTCAAAAAACTGATGAGTAAGTGGCATTAATCCAGTTCTCAAAAACATACTCTCACATTACTTTCACGAGTCCAGTAAATTGCAAACAAATTCATGTAATAATACAATGACAGTTTCAATCATTTTTTTCTGATGCAAGTGTGTTGAAATCGGGAGATTCTAAAAAATTATCAAATTATTACACATTTAATTATCATACAGTGATGTTTGCTTTAGGGAGTGGAAAGAAAATGAGGAACTATCCTCATTGCTTAACAAGGGTTTTTTTTTTTTCTAGATTAGATTGCAGGGTTTATTTAGATTTAGACTTTGGGGTTAACATTTTATTGCACTGACTAATTGAGTTAGCTTTTGCCAGCTGAACCTTGTTTTTTCTTTACAAGGATCTAAGTTTATTAGGAAAGGATTTCTTTTAGTTTTTATTGTAGGAGGAGGTTGGACTTCTATTTCCCTAGACCCACAATCAGGATTACCTGTTAGAGGGTGAAGTGTTGAGGAGATAACCGTGCTCAGTATAGAGTTTTCTAAGTAGCCAGGTTAATATCATCTAACCCAGACACAGGTCATATGCTATATTTTGAAGATGCTTTGGAGAGAATTCTGCCCTGAGAAACTGAGTGGAGATGGGTTGAGGGGAGGAGAGGATTCTATTCTATTCATATCATTGGAATGGATCAAATTAGATAGGAAACAGACACTTCCTCTCTTGTCCCCTAGTTATAAAGAGTTCTGTTCAAAAAGAGAGAAAATAAGCTTTGGCACATGGAAAATTACCTTTTGAAATGTTAAGAATTTCTTACATGGTGACAGTTTTTGGCAATGGTTTTTATTCTGAGACCATGGCCTCTATAAAAAGCAGGACCTGTATACTTGTAAGTGGGACCAGAGCTACCAGGCCAATAGCTCCTGTCCTGGCCTCTGACTCTGGCTCAAACAAACGTGAGCTTTTGTGGGAGCTCACCACCTTCACTGAGAGCTGGTTCCTCTCCCCATCTCACCTCCTCTCTTGTCCTGACTCTAGTGACGCCTTTGCTATTTCAAAGCATTCTGACTATTTCTTTTCTAATTTGTTGGCATCCATTCTGGGCCATTGTGGTTGGGGAATGGAAGGAGGTTGTTGGTTTTAAAGCCATGAGTCATTTTAGGGTATTTGGTACTCTTGGAGGCTGACCTCCTTTTAGATTTTCAGAGAGAAGCTTTGCAAAGCAATAATAATCCAAAAATCTCCTTTACCAAAGATTCAGAGAGCAAACCTTGCACACAGTGTAAAATTTGATCATAGTATCAATTTACTTTAGTCTTTCCCTTGCAATTTCCATCCTCCTCTAGCTTGCTCATATGTCTGACTTTTTCTTGCTGGCAGAAGTGGAAACTACAAATCCTCCAGTTCTGTAACATCTGAGGTGATTGCATTGTTTATACCTGGAGTCATAGAACTTGACGGATTGATTAACTACATTTGTACAGTTCCTTTATTGCAAATCTTTATTGCATGTGGCTGAGGGTTTAAATACAAGTACTTATACCCATTTATAAGTGTTTTAAAGTTCATACAGCATGTGCACACTCCTTATATTATTTGTTCTCACAACAGGAACCACAGAATGTTAACCTTGAGAGTCCAGCCCACTTGGTTTTGCATCTTTGGGAACAGATTTTATGTCTCAAAATGTAAATGCTTTTGGAAGGGCAGCACATTAATTTTTATTCAGTCATTTTAACCGTATGTGAATGAGCGCATTAGTTCCTTTCCTGAGAGCAGATTTCTATGTGGGAAGATGGATAAGGTAGGAGTACAGTGGACGGGGAAGAGTAATACAAAGGGAATGTAAATGCACTGAGGACAACACATCATCTGTTGTCCCCCAGGTCCTTCGTCTAGCAGTCCTACTGTCATTCCAATGGCTCCACCCAGTCTAGACTCAAACAGTAATTAACTGGTGCCTCTCTATCAACTTCCCCCATGTTACTCCTGCAGAAATGGACAGTGAGTTTCTGGTTGTCTTGATCATTGATTTCTCAGCCCGAATGGCACACGTCCTGAGCTCTAGGAGAGTAACCCTCCCCCTGGTTAGCAGACCATTGTTCCCGTGTTTTCCTAGAGAAGTCATCATTCATGGTTGTTCAGAGCCAGTGAACAGAGTCTCTCTGTTGCTGCAGCCAGCAGGACCCGACATGGCTCCCAGGCAGGAAGTTCAGAGATGCTGTGGAAGCAGACAAAGCGAGGCCTCTGCGTGTAGTTGTGCAGGCTGTGTCCTGCACAAGCATACGTGCCCATGCATCCTTGAAATCCAGGTCATGCTTTATTTGACAAGTCATGTGCCGTTTTTCCTAATTTGCATAGAGTCTTTGTCAACTTGCCAAGCCTTGTGTCTGCTGAACTCCATCCACCAGAGAGGGTACCCTGTGCACATCTGCAAAAATCAATTTTTATGTGCTAAGGTCAGCCTGTCAGGGCTGGAGCCTCGGGATCTTGGGGACTGCAGGCTTGATGGCCATTCTACTGATCCTCTCACACCGTGATTCGTGCAGTGATTCAGAGATTCCAGTCTAACAAATGTGAGAATCTTCATGGTTTCCCTTTTTCCTTTCCTTTCCTTTCCTTTCCTTTCCTTTCCTTTCCTTTCCTTTCCTTTCCTTTCCTTCCTTCCTTTCTCCCTTCCCTCCCCTCGCTTCCTTGCCTTTTTAGTTCTTTGATCATGGGAAACTGTTAAATATAGCAAAAGGAAGATAACAGAAAAAAATTACAAGTCTTTGTACTTATAAAGCGAACCTCAGAAGGACTTCTTACACTGATTCCTCAAACCTCACCTCCCACCCTGCCCTCTCCATGAGCGTCTGGTGCTTCTCCCTTTGGTGGGAGCCCGTGGTCCCCTGAGTCTGAGTCCACATTTCTGGCATTCACTTTGTTCTTTGTCCAGGTACTACCCCAGACCTCTGCACCCACCTCTTTAACAAAGGCGAAACAAGGACACATTTTCCTCCCTTTTCTCCTCCTTCCTTGTCTTCGTACTGCACTGGGATGACGAAGTTCTTTGTCATCCTCGTACCCCTTTGGCCTGTCCAGATGCTCTCATTGCCTCTGTGCAGTGAGGATAAAGCTATCGAATTGTTGGTGTGTGTGTGAGATTCAATGGCACTGGATCAGCTCAAGGCCCAGCAAGGCCAAAAGAGTCAGAGAAAGATTAAGAACTGATAGAAGACAGTCTCTAATTCTTCCTGGAGCAGAGGACAAAAATATGCTCCTTCCCCCGTTATGCTGATTCTTTAGTTGCACAAGGGTTTAACATGATGCAGCTGTTGGAGTCTTTACACTCAGCCCTAAGTCAGACTCCTCCCCTGCATTTGTTCCTCCTCCCCCTCATATGTCAGGGAATGTAAGCACAGTAATACTTCGCTTCTCACTTTGCAATTTTCCAACATCTAGAATCGTGTTCCATTTATCAGGATGGTGAGTTCTTGAAATAAAACAGTAACTTGGTGGGCATCCAGAGAAAAGACTAAACCAATCCGCTGGGCTTGGGTAAATGAGTATAATTGAAAGGGCTAGTTGGTTTGGCGTGTAACTTAAGTTCCTGTCCGGCTGGTGGTTCATTTGCTCTTTCATTCCTTCATTGTTTCATTCAGAATTTCTTCATAAAGTCCTGAGAGTTTAGACGTCTCCCTATCCTCAAGGCTTGGCTAAGCTAATAAAAGATGGAGTAATCTGTAAATATGTGAAAAATGATTAAGGTCAGGAAGAAAGAGGGAGAATACATTTAGGAAGATCTATTTTTAAAGGTTATAAATAATGGAATAAAATTAAGAAGGGGAATTTAAGAAGAATTTTGGGAAATTTTGAGAAAGGTTTAAGGAACGTTAAGAAAGAAAATCCAGAGCAATTCTCTGTGTTCAGAAGACCCCCGGTGCACTCCAGTTGTGGATGGCCTCACCTCCCTACTGCTTTCTTCTGAAACTGCCTGAAACCAATAAGTAGTAGCAAGCTGACTCCTCTGAGTAAGGAAACAGCCCCCAAAGAGCACACCCCACCCTGCCTAGAAGGGGGCTTGGGCATGCAAATCAGAACAAAGGCCCAGATCCCGAGCTTCTTTCTGTTTCCTTCACAAGGACCAAGGGGTGTGCTGGTTAGCAAGACTCCCTGTGAGCCCAGGGTCTGGGTTTTCTTGCTGGAATCTTGTTGGCCAGGTCCTCTCCCTCCCCCCACTCTAGTTTCCCTCCTCTGCCTGTCACCGGCACCCCAGGAGGAATCTTTGGGGCATAAAGAGTCTCCCACCACCCCTCCCACACTTTATTTTTTTATGCTTGCTCTGAAGGGAGCTTGGGACCATGTAAGGGGACTGACACTTCCAATAGCGAGTTTCTTTTGCGAAGAAACAAAGAAGGAACCAGAGTCAGAGGTAGGCCAGGATGAAAGTCCTGGCAGCCTCTATATGGACAGATCCCTTAGGTTCCTTGGGTTGAGGGGGAAGGATGGGACCAAAAGTTGTTGTGACTGAAGGGAAGTGAGTCAAAGGAATAAAGGCCCTAATTTAATTCTTATGGACGAAGGAGTGAGTGGGTCTGCCAGACCACAAATAACGTCCGACCAACTAACCTACTTTAAGTTGCTGAGGGCAAGATCACTAGTGAAAGGCACATGGAAACTAGGAATTTGGAGCCCAGGAAGATCTGAGTTTAACGACCAAAAACCAGATGCCTCTGCTCCTTTCTGCAAATCTGCACTTTGTCAGGCCTGTCTAGAAAAAAAAGACACAGACATTCCAATGGAGCTGTGGGGAGGGGTGAGAGCTGATATGGAGGAGACTTCCCTTTGTTAGACAAAGAGGCATGGAAATATAAGTGGAAGAGCTGAGGCAATCTGAGGTAGACTGGCTCTGTGATGTGCCAGCAATCAAATCCCTATGGTTTCCTCTAAAAAGCCAGAGAGAGGACATTGCTGTGGCTCCGTCTGGTCAACCCCAGGGCAGGAGTTCACTTCCAGGGAAACCCAGTGGTACCCGGTCGGCCAAGAAGTTCCAGGTATGGCCTTACCCTTTAGCCCATAGAAGTCTCTGGGCAAAATGATCTTCCAGCGAGCTCTGTCCATCAGTGGATGCGTGGATAAACAAAATGTGGTCTGTATGCGCAATGCAATATAATTCAAGCTAAAAACAAAGGAATTTCTGACAAATGTTACAACGTGGATGAACCTTGACAACATGATGCTAAGTGAAGTAAGCCAGGCACAAAAGGACATTGTATGATTCCCATTATAGGAGGTACCTGGCATAGTCAAAGTCATAGAAACAGAAAGTAGAGTGGTGGTTGCCAGGAGAATGGGGAGTTATTGTTTCACGAGTACAGAGTTTCAGTTTGGGGAAATGAAGGTTTGCAAACGGACAGCAGGGATGGCTGCATGACAATGCAAATGTACCTAATGCCACAGAACTGTCCACTTTAAAATGGTTCAGATGGTACATTTTTTGTATATTTTATCACAATAAAAAATGTATACTATTATATATATTTAAAAAAATATTCCAGACACGTGTCATGGCATTTCCTGCTGTGGGAGTTAATTCTGAAGGGCCCTGGCCATGATCAAGTTGCAGGTTCTTGGACTTAATTGTACTCTTTGACCTCTCATATCACATGATTAAGCTTTTTTCTACTCTTCCAAAATTTAAAGGACACTCTGAAGAAACCATGAATAAAATGAAGAGAAAACTGTTGTGTGTACTGCTGCTCTGTGGAGCTGTCTTCACTTTGCCCAGCCAGGTGAGTGTGCACTTTGCGTCTATGTGCCCCACCCCTCGAGGCTTTGGAACTTCCAGGCGCTTCTTGGTACACCCAGGAGCCCTAACGCAGGGATGGTGTCAGAGTAGAGAGACAAAGGGACAGAGGCCAGCAGAGCTACCAAACACACATGTACACAGTCCCCAGGATGCTCAGGATTCAGGCTTCTGGCAGCAGAACCCTGGACACTCATTCTGACTTGAGGAAACAGTTCTTAATTCCACTCCACTGCCTCTGAATGCTTTCTTTGGAACTGTTTTTAAAGAATGTGTTTGAATTAATCCATAAAGTACTCATAAAAGACAATGCAAGCACTGTGAGCTATAAAAGCAGGCAAGTGGCCCTCTTTTTTTCTTTTTTTAATTGGGGAATATTGGGGAACAGTGTGTTTTTCCAGGGCCCATCAGCTCCAAATCAAGTTGTTGTCCTTCAGTCTAGTTGTGGTGGATGCAGCTCAGCTCAAAGTCCAGTTGCCATTTTCAATCTTAGTTGCAGGGGGCGCAGCCCAACATCCTATGCGGGAATTGAACCGGCAACCCTGTTGTTAAGAGCTTGTGCTGTAACCAGCAGCCATCCGGCCGCCCAAGCAAGTGGCCCTCTTGCTGCTTACTATCTAATTGGGGTGGAAGCTGTACAATACACATGCTCTCCGAAATGCCCAGCAACAAAGGGCATCATATGAGGCCACATGAACAATACCTGAGCAGCAAGATTTTAGAGGAGAGTCAAGGATGGTTACGTGGAGGAACTGAGAACTCCAACTCCACCATTCAATATGGTAGCCACTAACCACTTGTGGCTATTTAAATGTAAGTTAATTAAAATTAAACAAAATTCAATTTGGTCGTACTCGCCATATTTCAAGCACTCAGTCACCATATGTGACTAGTGGCTACATATTAGCACGGATATGAAACATCTCCATCATTCAGAAAGTTCTTTTGGACAGCACTAGACTAGAAGGAGAAGAAGAATTAGATAAGAAGGCAGGAAATGGACATTCCACCTGGGGCCAGTTACCTGAGGGGTATCTCTGGGCAGGTGGCATCTGGATATGTGGTCTTTTGGGTTGGCCACCTTTATTCTTAAGACACCCAGCATGTGCTGATCCTTGTTCTACCCGGGTTTCTTTGCAGGAAATCCACAGGCGATTCAGAAGAGGGGGCAGGTCTTACAGAGGTAAGATGAAGCTGAGGAGGAGTGGGGCTGATGGAGGTGGGAGGCAGGGTAGGGCTCGGGGGCTCGGGGTGCTTTAGGCTCTGTCAGTGTGGTTATCTTCTACCCATGACCTGCTAACTTAAGCTGTATGAGGGTGAAATTATGCAGGGCGATTCTGCACAAGTGCCTTGTTTTCCCTCCATCACTTACTCACCATGTACCCAGGTAGATGAAACCAGTGAGCTGGGATCTGAGAGGACAGGGACAGGTGTGTCCTCAAAGAGTCAGACTGTTAGGGAGTCAAAAAGCTGGTGGGAGCCTGCAAGCTCAATGGCCCTAAGTCCTGTGACACAGAGAGGAGATGGAACCTGGAGGGACTGAGCGCTTTGCCCAAGGCCATACTGCTGCCAGGCCACACCTATCCTGGTCCTCTGGTGCCTTTTCCCGGGCTGTGATCCCATTCCTGCTGGAATCCACCTGGCATCTGTCTTAACAGCTCTGTGCCTCAACTTCTTTCGGTTGGTAAATAGGGATAATTAACCTTCTCATTAGAATTCCAAGAATGAAAAATGCTAACAACTGGATTGTCTTGACTCTGATTTGAAGAACTCTAGGCCTAGCTTCAGGTCCAAAACTACCAACTTGGTGCCCTCATGTCTCCTTCACAAGCTAGTTCCTTTTGTGTCTGAAAGACTTTGCAACACACCTTTTAAGGTGGACGTTTCCTCAGAGTAAGTCACACCTTAACTCTCAATGCCCTCGCTGTTGGATAGCACAGCATTTCTGACAAGGTACGCTGGCCCCAACAGGCCCTCAAAAGAAACAACAGCACTATTTACAATGAGCATTATGTTGCTTCCTTATTTAAAGATTTTTTAAGTTGGTGTTCTCTTTTGCAAAGAAAAAGAGAAAGAGGGAAAGAATATTAATAGGAGTACTTCAGTAATTTTCATTATACCAAAAATACTATTGGAAGCAGCACATTTTCTACACTAACTAAAATGACAATTTTCTTTGTTTGGGGCCAGAAATGCATCATTTCGGTGTGGCCATACTCATGCGGATCAAAAACGCTGTGTATATTTTTGATGAATTAAAATGAAAAATTGGAGTATTATCAAATAAATGTATTTTGATAGATAAATTCAAAATGAGGGCCCATCAGAGAAAAAAAACAATAAAAGAGGGCTTTGGTGACAAAATATTAGGTATTTGTTGTCTTCCAGCTGAGAGCAAGAAAGGAATAAAGGGTGGATCGTATTGAAAGTGAGTAGAGGATTTTCTCAGTAAGACCAGCAGTGGGGTGTCAGTTTTTGGTGACTTGTGCCCTAAAGAGACCTGCCTGTCTTTTGTTATAGTGACCTGCAGAGATGAAAAAACACAGATGATCTACCAGCAACTTGAATCGTGGCTGCGGCCAATGCTTAGAAGCAACCGAGTAGAGTACTGCTGGTGTAACAGTGGCTGGTCACAGTGCCACTCTGTGCCCGTCAAAAGTACGTATGTATGGACTGAAAGCAGAGCTTTCAAGCTTCAGGATCCAATCCCATAGCCCAAACCCTGTCTTTCATGGTCCCTGGCGTGTTCAAATCTTCAAACAGAGATTCCAGGCATGTTCCTTAGGCAAATGTGAAGGTGCCAAGCAAAAAAGGAGCAAGGCTGTGTGACCTCAGACAAATGCCTTCACTTGCCGAGCCTCAGTTTCCTTATCTGTAAAATGGGGAGAATAAATAGTACATACTTCATTGTTTGCTCTGAGATTGAATCAGTTAATTTTTGTAAACCGCTTAGAATACTGCCTGACATGTAGAGAGCACTTTTAAAATTTTAACTCATATTACTCTTAATATGAGAAAATAATTAGGGGGTTCCTTGTTTATACTTGACAGGTTGCAACGAACAGAGATGCTTCAATGGGGGGACATGTTGGCAAGCTCTGTATTTCTCACATTTTGTCTGTCAGTGCCCTGAAGGATTTGGTGGGAAACTCTGTGAAATAGGTGAGTGGTCGGTGGGTGGGTGTGAGAAAGGGTCTGAAATCCCAATTGCCAAATCTACCCAGAAAGAAAAGGAAGTGTGTGGTGACAGGGACATGGGTGGGGGTCGGGACAGGAAGGGTCATCCCAAAGGTCAGTTAGGAAACCAAAGCCCTGGGCCCAATGGGCAGAACCTGGGATGCGAATCTGGAGTCTTGCTCTGCCACCTCTCAGCTGGGTGGCACTAGGCACCCATTTACCTCCTGCATTTCCAGTAGCTTCAGCAGCCAGCCTGCCTCATGGGTTTGGGGTGATGACAAAAGCAGATGTGAAACCCTTTGAGAAACAAAATGAAAGGGGGGATTCACATGTGAGGTGTCATATGTCCTGCTTTCAATCAGATGCCAGTGCCACCTGCTACAAGGACCAGGGTGTGACCTACAGGGGCATGTGGAGCACAGCGGACAGTGGGGCTGAGTGTATCAACTGGAACAGCAGCGCACTGGCCTGGAAGCCCTACAACGGGCGGAGGCCAGATGCCATCAAGCTGGGCCTCGGAAATCACAATTACTGCAGGTGAGAGGGCCCTCTTCCCTAATGAGTAGGTTTCTCTCTGGTGAGAAGCTGCTACTGTTAGAGAAAAGACCTGTATCAAATTGGTCAGAGCTCTCCATGGAAACAGAACCAAAAGAATATATATATATATATATATATATATATATATATATATATATATATATATATGATTTATTTTAAGGAATTGGCTCACATGATTGTGGGGCTGGGAAGTCTGAAATCTGTACATAGGCCAGCAAGCTGGAAACTCAGGGGTTGATACTGCAGTCTTGAGACAGAATTTCTTCCCTGCTTTTGCTCTTAAGGCCTTCAACTAATTGGATGAGGCCCACCCACATTATGGAGGATAATCGCCTTTCCTCAAAGTCAATTTATTGTAGATGTTAGCCACCACAGTTACAAACTCCCTGTGCAACTGTGCCTAGGTTGGTGTTTGATTAAAGAACTGGGCACAATAGCCTAGCCAAGTGAACACATGCAACTAATCATCAATGTCCACCCGTTGTCCACCTACCCTGTTTCCCCGAAAATAAGACCCAGCCAGACAATCAGCAATACTGCATCTTTTGGAGCAAAAATTAAGACCCTGTCTTATATTATGTTATATAAGACCCGATATTATATTATATTATATTATATTATATTATATTATATTATATTAGACCCGGTCTTGTCTTATATTAAAATAAGACTGGGTCTTATATTAATTTTTGCTCCAAAAGATGCATTACATCTGATTATCTGGCTAGGTCTTATTTCCGGGGAAACATGGTATGCATATCTCCTTAAACCACACTTAATCTCCAAATGAAGACAATAAGTAAGTCCTATTTCTGCCTAACATACTACAGCTATCTTGAGTACAACCAAAAGCACTCTCTTTCCTCAGGAGAGGATGCAAAGTCCTTGGGCCTGAGGAGGAGGCTTCACTTTTAACCTCCCCCTGGCCCTCCCTGACTAATTTTTCAGAAACCCAGATGGAGACTGGAAGCCTTGGTGCTACGTCTTCAAAGCAGGGAAGTACACCTCAGAATTCTGCAGCACACCAGCCTGCTCCAAAGGTAAGTGCAGCCTCCCCACCTTCCCCTGAGGCGGCGTGGGGAGAAGAGTCTAGAAGGACAGGCTGATAGTTATTCTACAACTGAGGAGACAAAGGAATAGGCTACTAGTTAATCATTTTGGTTGCAGAAGGAAGAAAGTCAAGAGACTTAGGTCTACATCCGGGCTTGACCTCTAACTAGCTATTTGTTTGACCTTGGGCAGATCTCTTCACACTTCTGACCCTCAGTTTCCTCATCTACAGAGGAAAATGTGGGGCTGCATCAATCTTTTTGAGAATGAATGGAGATTCTCCCTGTTTTGATTGATGGGCCTTCCTCTCTCTATATATATATATTTCTCTCCTTTTGACGTTAGAAAATTTCCCAGATTCAAAAAATACTAAGTCATAAAAATGTACTATGAATTCAATGGTGCTTTCACAAATAATTATGTTATTGACCACAATATTGTGAAAAACTTGCCTTAACATTCTAAATATGTGCATATTCAATGTGCATTGAATCTATAGGTCCTGCTGACATACCTGTGAGTTTGACTCTTCACAGTAATGCTAAAGCATCCTCCCCGTCTCCCAGGATCTGGTCTAAATTGGGACTTACAGTCTAGATGATCTTAAAGATCCCTTCTAATTACGGTATTTATGCATAGTGGTAAAGTTTGTCAGTTTCAAATGGGGATAAAAGAGGGTAAAATGAGGTAAATAGGTGAAAATAGGTAGCACTCCACAGTTCGTACTCTCGCTTCCTTCCCAAGCCCAGCGAATCCTTCAGAGCACTGGCAGACAAAATCTGAGAAATTAGGGCCTGATGACATATCCCTCCATTGAAGTACCTCGGTTCACTGTCAAATATAAACAAGGAAATCCCTAATTACTTTCAAAGCAGCTTCAGAAATAATCACCACTAATTGAACACAGCACTCTTTCCTGCTGAACCTGGATATACCCTCTGAATCTCTCTCAACACAGCAATCTAGGAAGCCACATCCAGTTGATGGAAGTTGGCACACAAGAAGAAAAGCCTTTGCCATCCCTATGTAAAAGGGCTTAAGAGGGAAAGGGGGAGGTGAGGTGATACCACGCCTTTCTCACTGGCAGGCTGGCTGCCTTCACCTCCACAGGCCAGCAGCTCCATGGCAAGCCCCGATGCAAACCCCAGCTTCCCTGCTTTAGCATTTAATGGGTTTTGTTTCACTTTGAGATTTTTTTTGTTCTAGAAAAAAATGGGGACTGCTATTTTGGAAAAGGGTTAGCATACCGTGGAACCCACAACTACACCACCTCTGGTGCCTCCTGTCTCCAGTGGAATTCCATGATCCTGCTAGGCAAGATTTATACAGCACGGAACAGCAATGCCCAGGCACTGGGCCTGGGCAAACACAATTACTGCCGGTATGTGACACAGGGTCCAAGGGGCTCAGGTCTGGACAGAGGGCGAGATTAGGGTATGGGATGGGAAAAGAATTGATGCCTAAAGTTATATGGAAGACCCAGTGGGCGGGAAGAAACTATGGTTATTATCCAATCCAACCTATTCATCTGCTAGAATAACAGCTATCATGAAAAGCGAAGTCCACCAGTTTTTCAACCCCGAATGAGAGGTCCTGTCCCATAGCCATTTAGTCTTCTTTGTCCCGTTCTCACGTGGCACTGTTATTCCAGTGAATTGTAAGAGTTTTCTCAAAGCACAGCTCACAGTTATCCCCAACAACCTCATGAGATGAGAATGTCATGTTGCTGAAGTCAAAGCTGTTTTCCTGCGGTTGGGTCTGAGACCGAGCCAAGCCCAGAACATGGGGTCCTCCCTCCCAGCTCAATGTTTTTTGTCTTTTGTTCACTTCTCCTCTAATGTGGCTAGTGTTGTGATTGAAAACGTGATTGAAAACCTTACTCTCTGTATCGTCTAGGAATCCAGATGGGGATGCCAGGCCTTGGTGCCACGTGATGAAGGACCGCAAGCTGACATGGGAATACTGTGACATTGCCCAGTGCTGTAAGGACCGGCCCTTGGCCACCTCCCTTTGCCCAGCCTAAGTGCCCTGTTCCTCTTGACCATTTTCTCTGCTGTTTCCTGTGTCTTCACGGCTGCCTCGTTCAGCCTGTATAGCTGCCAGATTTTCAGGGAGGTCAGGCCTTGGTGGGGAGGAAGCTTCCGTGACTGAAGCAATGGTGGGGTAGCAACACTCTTGGACAGGTATCTACTTCCCACACATGGGAAATTGTCTAAGAATAGATTATTAGTACTCAGTTCCTGTGAACACACAGATCAGCCAGAATGTTCCATAGGGCACATAGAGTCTAACTGGGCAGGTAAAGCACAAACTACCAGTTAACTCACAATGAAAGTCGTGTATGACGAGTCCTCAGTGAGCAGTATCAGGATGCTCACTCCAAACCTAGTAGGCTGGGAATATCGAGAAATCTTCGTAAGGAGGTAGGATTTCACCTGGCTTGAAAGATGGACAAGTTTGAGTAGGTGGAAAAGAAATGGGGTAGACCTTCCCCAGGAGGAAGTTGCGATGCTTCATTATGTCTCAAACCAGGAAGTGGCTGCAGGAAAAAAACAAGAGATAATGAAGCATAGCAGAAAGATCCCCAGTTTTGGATGTAGACAGATCTGGGTTCTAATCCAGGTGTTTCTCAGCCTCTCTGAAGTTCTGTGTGGTGAAGGTTAAAGATGGTGTATAGACAGTGTTTGGCATGTACTGTGTATTCAACAAATGAAAGCTGTGGTTTTTATCATCATGGAGACTGCTACCGCACTCTGCACCAACCAGTAGAAGTGCGGTAAGCCTGTAAAAATTTGGGGTTCCAAGAGAAGAAACCAAGGTGGGTATTCAAGAACCTCACCTCATGACTGCAGGTCTGATCTCCCTTCTTTGTCCTTTCCTCTCCCAGCCACCTGTGGCCTGAGACAGTATAAACGGCCTCAGTTTCGCATTAAAGGAGGACTCTTCTCAGACATCACCTCTCATCCATGGCAGGCTGCCATCTTTGTCCAGAACAGGAGGTCGCCAGGAGAGAGGTTCTTGTGTGGGGGAATATTGATCAGCTCCTGCTGGATCCTGTCTGCTGCTCACTGCTTCCAGGAGAGGTAGGGACTTAGAAAACCCAATCGATTTCCTATTCTCTAAGGCCTCAAAACCAGGCCCATCAGAGGAAACCTCCCAGCTAGAAGTGTGTCCTAAGGCTGTCTCTCCATTAGGTTTCCTCCCCACCACCTTAAGGTGGTCTTGGGCAGAACATACCGGTTGATCCCTGAACAGGAAGAGCAGAAATTTGAAGTAGAAAAATACATCATCCATAAGGAATTTGATGACGACACTTACAACAATGACATCGGTAAGATGTCATTATTCTCCCCAATCCAGTTAAAACTCCGGATCGCATAACGCACATCCACAAACCCTCCTTCCAAACCCTTGCCCTCTCCTTCATCTATTTCCCCTAAAATCAGAAGCTCTTCACACCGGGCTTATTCTCTTCCTCCTCCTCCCTCCCAGCACTGCTGCGGCTGAAATCAGATTCGCTACAGTGCGCCCAGGAGAGTGACACTGTCCGCACAGTCTGTCTCCCGGAAGCCGACCTGCAGCTGCCCGACTGGACGGAATGTGAGCTGTCTGGCTACGGCAAGCATGAGGCATGTAAGTGGAAGGAAGTCACGGCCCCATCCTGTCTGTCTGCAGGACAGCAGGGGATGCAGTTGTTGACCAGAGAAAAAAGAGGTCCTGAGAATGGTTCTGGCCTGGGGTCAGGCACTGTCACTATGGAAATGTGGGCAAGTTCCCTGTAGAGTGAGAACCTATCCTCTGCCTTCCCTACCTCACAGGGTCACCATGCAGGTCTGAATAGCACAGATGCTTTGAAGAGCTTAAGGTTTCAAGAAGATTCTGATAAGAGTGGAGTACAGTAATTAAGGGTGTGGCTACTTGGGCTCTGCAGTGCTATAGTCCCGAGTTCAAATCCCAGTTTTGCACTTTGCCAGCAGTGTGGGTGTAGATTTTTATTTTATACTGCTCCAAGCCTCAGTGTCCTCATTGGTAAGACAGGGACAGAATAGCTACCTCCTTAGGTTATAAGGATTAAGTGACTTATTAGGTTAAACCAGTAATTCTCAACTGGGGTGATTTTGCCCCGCAGGAGACATTCAGCAATGTCTGATTTTTGATTGTGACAACTCCGGATGAAGGCTTACACTGGCATTTACTGAGTAGAAGCCAGGGATGCTGCCAAGAACAGCATGCCCAGGACAGCACCCCACAAAAATTGTCTGGTCCAAAATGTCAATAGAGCTGCTTTTAAAACCCTGGGTTAAACTCATAAAACAATAAAATATCGGCAATTCCGTAGGATTCAACCTAGTATGTGCAAAGGTTGATAAATGTTAGCTATTATTAGAAAATATGGCTTTCTCCTTCCAAAAGGTTTAAAAATACCTGGTCTTGAAACCATAAGACGTTTCCCTCCTCTCTTTCAGCTTCTCCTTTCTATTCTGAGCGGTTAAAGGAGGCTCATGTCAGACTATACCCATCCAGCCGCTGCACATCCAAGCATTTGTTTAACAAAACCATCACGAACAACATGCTATGCGCTGGAGACACACGAAGTGGAGGGGACCAAGCAAACCTACACGATGCCTGCCAGGTAAACTTGAGCGTCCTTCTACTCTGAGCCCACCCAAAGGTAAAGATGTTCTTTGACCAACAGGTTCTTAACCAAGGAAAAAAGTTACAGCCAGAATGGAGTGATTTCATCTTGGTGAGGCCCTGGGGATTCTAGATGAGGGCCTCAGAGAATAAAGCAACTGGAGAAAGATCAAAGTTACCCAAACTTAAGAAATCTAAACTGCAGGAAATTTCCCCAATGTCTGCACAGGAAACTCCACCTGGTACAGGATTTCCTGTAAGCCTCAGCAATTAATTGACTATTGAAGTGATGGATACAACAACACAAATTAAGAAATTCTTGACTTCTGTAGGTTCTTCAAGATTGAAGTTGCTTTGTAACAGGGGGAAGGAGGAATGACAACTGATGGGAAGTACGACAGAGATGATTTGTGAGAAATAAGTTTTAAAAATTCATCGCTAATACTCTGGGAAAGCAAGCTGTTTCAGGCTCTTTGTGTTGGAATCTTTATTGGAGTTGGTACTTCTATTTGATAATAACAAGACACTGGTGTGTGGGACACAGACACACTTGTGATATTAGGACCTAAATACAGCCAATGATCTGTTATTGAGGAGACACTTTCGTGCCTGCAGTGTGCCAGGCTGTCCACTGAGGGGTTGGGGTTAGAGGGATACAAAAAGAAGTAAGTCCAGGCTCTTGCATTGAACATTTTGTGGACTTTTTTCTTATAAGGTAATCATATCAGCATTTCTCCACTCCCCCTTGGTTCCTTGATAGCCTTTGGCTCTTTGAATAGTTTCTTCAGAAACCTCAACTGTACCACCTAGCTCAACAACCATAAAAAGTTCGTATACAAAGTGAAACCAGGATTATTTGCAAGCTTCAAGTGAAAAAACCAAAAACATCATTTTGAGTCAATAAGACAATAACAGCTAACAATTGCCAAGAGTTTTGCTAAATGTCATACATTGTTCTCAGAGCTTTCCAAGCTTTTCTTCCAATTAATTCCCATAACAACCTTATCAGGTATATGGTATTATCTCTATTTTACAATAAAGATACTGCAGTACAGTTAGCCCAAGGCTACACAGCTAGTTAAGTGGTGGAGTTAAAACCAAGGATGAGGCCTGAAATGTCTGAGCAATTATCTCAATTGTACGTTACACTGTAGATACAACCTAATTCTCTAGATCAGGGGTGTCCAAACTGCGGCCCGCGGGCCAACTGCAGCCCGCAATCCATTGTTAATTGGCCCGCAGCAAATTCCAAAAATTTATTTAGTTTACTTAAATAAACCAGGTGAGGCAATGCGTACTTCACCTCGAGTGAGTGGCCGGCTGTTTGTGTATTTTATCGCATATGGTCCTTGGTGAAAAACATTGAAAAAAGTTTGGACACCCCTGCTCTAGATGATCATGATCATGGAGATAAAAATTTCCCTCTCTGAAGTAAGCGCTTTGAAGAGTACAATATTAACACAACAAATACTAACCCTAATTTCTGCCCATAGAGTCTACAATTTTTGCAAACAACTAACCTGTTCCTTCTTTTGCAGGGGGACTCAGGAGGCCCGTTGGTGTGTCTGAAGGACAACCGCATGACTTTGGTTGGCATCATCAGTTGGGGCCTTGGCTGTGGGCAGAAAGATGTGCCGGGTGTATATACCAAGGTTACTAATTACCTAGACTGGATTCAAGACAATACGCGCCCGTGACCAGCACCCAATCCCTGAAATCACGGCTGACCCTGCTGCCTCCACTTCAGAAGACACCAACACAGAGTGCTTCTTTATACTAATTTCTCCATCAGCAATCGTACAGTACAAGTGGGGGGAGAACCGGTAGGAGAGGGGAGAGGATATTTTTTCACAGGTACTTCCCACTTTGGAAGTTTTCAGGGTTTACGGTCTGATTTCTGAATGTGTTCTTTCAGATTGGCAGACAGATAAATGCCAACCCCTCCCAGAATGCCACCATTTAGGGCACAGGAGAGATAGAATGAAAGCCCAACTCCGAATCTGTCAACTTAAGAAGCTTTGGGAATGGGACCACAAAGATAAAAAAGCATGTCTCCGTAGTAAAAACTTAGATCCTTCAGGAAAGAAGCCTTGCATTAGAAATAGAATGTGTATTTATAGCCACAGGAAGCCCAACAGGGGCCTGAGCCTCCCAATGAGGAATGAGGCTGGCTGGCCAGATCATATTCCTCAAAACCATCCTTTCAATCAAGTATTTGTCTTTCTCCTTTCTCCACTCTACAGATCCTGGAAGGTATTCCTTTCGTGTACAGTGTAAATCCTTTTCTTATCAACTTTATAATAGAAGAATTGTATCATTTTCGTAACTGATAAACTAGACTTTAGCATATTTATAGCAATCCATTTCAGTTTTTACTTTCTGTTGCCACAATTCTGTATTATACTGTATTGAAATAATAAATTCAGATATATTTTTCACATATTTTCCCAAATCAGAGTGGAATAATTGTTATATACACAGTGTCCCACAGCTGATTTATTCATATTTACGTTTTAAAATCATTCAAAGTATTTCCTTTCATTCATTCAACACACACAGAATACTTGCTGCATCCAAGGCAGTGTGTTAGGTGCTGTGGATAGGAAAAGGGGGAAGAGAAAGGAGTTCTTGGTCTGACAGGAAAATAAGGTTATTTCGAGAAATAACAAGGCAGAGCAGAGATGGACCACAAAATGGCAGAGAGAAACTTTTACTGGAATTCAGTTGCAGGAGGGGTTAAGGAATCTTAAGGGGAAAAAATAGAATTTGGTAGGGCTTTCAAAAATTGGGCAAGATGTGGACTGGTGGAGAGGTGGGGGAAAGGCGTTCCTGAAGCAAGAAATTACCACTGCATGAAAATATAAAGATCTGGAGAGCAAAAAAGGCAGTGGGTATATGGGGAGTTGAGAAGTACGGTGTGAAGTGCATGAAGAAGAATGTTGGTTGGCATGTGTTATAGGGACTCTGAATGCCCAACTAAGTTGGGACTTCATTTTGTAGGCAAAAGGGAGAGCCACTGAGGTTCTTGCTTAAGGGAAGTGAGGAACTGAGCATGCCCTAGGAATATCAAGCAAGTGGTGGCTGGAGAGAGAGCAGACTAGGCAGGGAGACTCCCTGGACAGCAACCCAGTAACAGAAAGGAAACGATGGGATAAGAAGAACTTAAATATGACCTGCTAACATAGCGACATCCCAATTGTTGGTTCAGACGAGAAGCTAGTATTTAGGCCATCTTTTTTCTCATTCTATTTTGCTTTCCTGTTAATCAGAAAGAATTAACTCCCAGATTAGTTCACGCAAATGTGTTACTTCAGGAATGCTGCTGTCTGCTTCTCTTAGACTACTCTATTAACTATCTTGAGATCTAACCCATATTCCTGGCTGATACCTGACAGTTTTTATCACTGACACCCCAGATCCAGAAATAAATCTGCTCATGCAATGCTTGCTGTTGGGTAGATTTTGACAGTTTCTTGGAGACAAGCAAAAGTATTTGCAGTTGTCTCTGGCTCTTGAGATGTTGTCAGAATGCTCAGCTTAGAGGTTCTTAGAAGAAAAGTGGTTTCAACTCACAAAACAAAGAGTCTAGGGCTTAAGAGGTTGCTTCAGGAAGGAACAAAACCAACCTCCCTGAATTGTAGTCTCTAGACCAGTCCAAAAAATGCAGGTCACGAAAACTTAAGTCACAGATTTCTTGACTTCAGACTGCTTGCTTTCAAGTTTTCCTGTGCAAGTGGCAGGTTTTATTTTAGATAGATGTGCATCTCAGCCATTTCGGAGAAACATGGCTCGAGGACAGCAATAAACAAGACTCCTAGCTACTACATCTCCGGCAGGAATTCAGCTTGTTTCATCCCTCCCCCCTTGCAAGACAAGCTTCAAGAAATGAACTGAAGCAGTTAGGCCTCCTGGGACGGAAATGCAAAGTTAAAAGGCCTCAGCATTCCTCTGAGTGAAGTCCTGGAAACCACAGTCTGGATGGAGCAACCACAGTTGCTCAGAAGAGGCCACTGCCTGAGCAACAGGAGGGAACAGATTCCTTTGAATTATACCAAAATACATTTGAAAAGCAACACATCCATTATCCGGTGCAGGTTAGAAAATTCAAGATAAAATACCTGGAACTTGTTAGGGGAAGGAAATGGGCATGGGGGGAAATTAAACAGTATTTCCTCATCACCCCCAGCTGGTTAATAAAATAAATAGATGCTAATAGACCCAAAGAACAAGAAACAGTCTCAGGTAATTGTGCAATTAGTCTTAATGGGTAAAGGCTAGAGGAACTCAGATAATTGAAACTGCTTTCTTCCTAGAGCCTCAACCTTAAGTCTGGTTTCCAGAAAGTGTCAGAAACTTTTGGTTCCACGTTTAACTTCAAAAGCCAAAGACTCACACAGTCCTCAGTACCTGTGATCTTGGGGAAAGTTTGAGTTTCAAATTCAATTCTCCTGTTAAAATTCTAACAAGTGAAAAATTAATTTCATTGCTGGCACTGAGTCACCACCTACTGGCCATCCAGCAAAGTACAAGTATCAAACATACCTCGTCACACCCCAGTGCTCCCAAGACAGCAAGGCCAAGGCAAGAGATATTAACAATGACTAAGAAAGCCAGGATGGAATAATAATAGATGGTAAACACTTTTGATTAGTGAATGGAAAGAAGTCTTAAAAATCTCTTTAAGGCCATGAGGGATTTATAGAAGGAAATTAGTACAAATATGGGATAATCATATCTGTCTACACTTTACAAAGACTTCCAATGTCTTGTCTTCCAAGACATCTCCTACAGTTAAGATGTCTATGACCTTGAAGCCCTATTCCATGATTTAGTTAATCCACAAAGAAGACCAAGAGCATGGGGAAAGCATTAGAGTGGAAATCAGCAACTTGAATGGTTTTGTCTTTTACACACTGGGGAAAAATAATTTGATCTGGACCTTCGTTCTCACCACCTTAAAAATGCCATTAAATACCAACATGCCCTATCTTCCAGAGGTGACTAGAGAATCAAACCATACATATGGTTTGATTTAGGTCTGCTGGTTGAAAAATACAAATGTAGTAAGTTCCTCCTAAATTGATTGATTTCTTACTGCTTCTACTGAGTCATGCATGGTATACCACTACCATTAGTCCTAGTAAGAAAACGTTGAGGACATAGAGGACTGGTAAAACTTAATTTTATTAAGACTTAAACAGAGAAGATACTTCTACACATGTTAAACACATATGGAACTGAACAGCTTGATTGAGACACCCTGCACTACATATGCTACCATGGCTGGGTGGTAGCAATGACTGCACCACACTTCAAAGGTCTGCGACACAGCTGACGTAATAGGTACTTCACATGCTAAGGCCTGCAGCTCCCATACCCTAGAGACTTTATGTCTCCTTCAGTTCTTCCTTTGAAATTAGGATGCGCTGCCCTGAAGGAAATAAAACAGCTGGACTTATGAAACTAAAGAGATTCAGGGACCAAGATTGGTTGTTTCCTGTGAAACTTTAAAATCCTTCAGAGCCCTCAGGAGAAGTAACTCCAAGTATTCTGGAATCCACAGGCAGAGATGTTTCCCCTACCACAGGAGGTGTGTATATGAGACATAATAATCCTGAACAAATTCTGGAGTGATGGAGCACGGAACACATCTGATTGTATACGGCACAATTTATCCCAGAGGAAAACCACAAAGCAACATTACTCTGCAGCAAAAACAAATCCAGGAAATAGTAAAATTAAACTAGCAAAAAAAAAAAAAGCAACTTGTTTACATATTTGGAAATAGGGCTTCAGAGAAAAATTGCAGGGTTTGGAGAGTATAAGTCTTCATTTTTCTCCATACACAAAGCAGAGCACAATATTACTACGTAAGCTATAATTTTTAATAACCTGTCTTTTATACAAATATTTAGATGGGTAATAGATACACTGAACTAGAATAAAAATTATCCATTGGGAAATCCTGAGGTACTCCTTCTGTTGTCATGTTTCTTAAACTGGGTTACACGAGATCAACATGCCCCATCTTCCTACAAGATCAGTTTTATTCAAAGATTTAGGGGATTTTTTTTTTGCCTTAAAACAAAAATAGACTGGTAGATATCTATTGTTAATAAATACATTGAGTACAAAACAAAAGAATCTGAGAAAATAACTCTACGGAGCAGCTTCAAGGATGACCCATGTCCTCAATGGCAAGCATTCCTCTTACTTAGGGATGCTGATGGAAAACTTTCTGACAGGATGGCTTAGACTCCAATACCAGTACAGCACTGACAGATGGACATAAGGGACCACTGGACTATAGTTGAGGTACACCTTCATGAGGAATGAGCTGGCCATCCACACTCCAATACTAAGACATACAAAATCTGGCTGCCATGGGTTTATGGGATTGGCTTTTCTAAAACTCTCCTCAGGTGACAAGGAAAAGGCTGGTGAATTCTGTAAAGGTGGGATTGTTTTGGGTTAGGGAAAGAGGCATTTTAGGCAACCACCACTGGGAAGAGGACAGGTCACCTTCTCACTGAATGACGGACCAACTGCAAAAGGCAAGCAGCAGTTAGTATCTGAAAACTGGCCAGGTATATTTATGGTCTTTAAGGGAAAATCTGATTCTACCGGGGTTTTCCATGTCAATCATGGAGTTGAATTTAAGAAGTTTCCAGTTCATTTCTAGAAGTACAAATGTGTGTTGTTGTTGTTGTTGTCTAATATATGAAAGTAGAGGGGTCAGAAAGAAACTAACTCAACTCTGTTCTTCCCAAAACTCCTTCATGTGAGACTTGATTGCTTTTCTTGCCACTTTCACTCTAGTGTCCTCATACTTCTTTAATGCTGTTTCCTCTTTCTTCTCCCTCATAGATCAGATCCTTCACTGGCCTGTCCTTGACTAACATTCATTTTTTTCCAAGCTCCCTTCCTTTCCTTTCCTTTCTCTCTCTCTCTCTCTCCCCCCCCCCTTCTTTCTAATCTTTCTTTCCACTTTAAAAAACAGTAACAAAGAAGTCTTTCATTGGCTTTAGATAATTAAAGCCAAGCAAGTAACAAATGCTAGTCTTTTCCTATGGCAACCACGTTAAAAATCATTAAATATGGTATCAAGCATCTCTGGCATCCCTCCATCGCACAGGTCTTCTGTAAGAACCGAATTGGTGCTGATTGTTTCAGTTCTGTCCAGCTTTCCCTGGCGACCCTTTTCTCCCTTGATTAGTTCCATGGCACTGAAGGCTAAGGAAAAAAGGGAGCGGATGAATCCAGAAGGGGACTGACCTAGGAGACAGGCTGATATTTTTTTCCTTTTAGACAAGTAAGAAATGAAAAAGTGTTCATGACTGTTCCCTTCGTAAAACTCTCCCTTCAGGTTCGAACTTGGAATTTTCCAGCTTTGGTCATGTATTTTATGCCTTTAAAGGGTTTGTACTTTTCTCCATACATATCCAGACGGTTCACTTTGAGTCCTGGAAGGAAAGGAAAATATGACATAAGCATTATTCAAAAGAAGCATGTAGCATAACTTTAAATTCATTTCAATTCAAAGAGATCAGTGGACTAGAGATAGTTGTAACAATGAAGCAGAAAAATAGTTTCCTTTATTTATACCACTTGAATGAAGCTAACAGATTCTTCACTCTTGGTACATACACTGATCATAAAATATTACTCTAACCAAAAATTATCCTATTAGAAGACCTGTTCCTGAAATAGAAAGTTCAGAAACTTATATACAGACTGAAATGAGGGTTAAGGGAAAAATAAGAGCACTCCATGCTTTTCTCAAGTTACTGGAAAGAGTACATGAATTAATAATAACAACAAAAATCAATGAATTAATAATGAAATAATAACTAAATGAATGACCAATGAAAAATAATGAATAAACGAATGCTTCCTAGTAGTCTCACTGTACTAAGCAAAAAATATTTTACATTATATAGAGCTTTAAAGTTTGTTAAGTGTTTTAAGATGAAAGAGGTTATAATTTAAGTGAATTCTAATCACTTAAGTTAGACAAGGTCTGTTGGTAAAGAAAAACAGGAACTTCATATAAAGCTAAAGTCATCTCCTATCTATCTTACAGAATTGTTCTAAGGATTAAATAATAGATGAAAAGAGCTTAAAACAGTGCATGGCACTTAATAAATGCCCTGTAAGTGGTAATTATTATTCTTACTATTATCCTAAGGTAGGTGTAGACTATAGTGGACTGGGTTGGATAGGCCCAAAGGTTCTAAATGATAATAAAAGTAAATGGGAAAGTCCTCTGAAATTGAAAGAAAGGAGAGGAAATTATTCTTTCAGCTACCAGCTGAGAGTGCAGAAGCATTCCTATATTGAAAACCTTGGGAACCTCAAATTGACAACCCTAGGATTCTACAACTGCCTGGGAACACCTACGCCTACCAATATTGTTTCTTTCTCATCTGTCTTAGACACTTTTATTCAAGTCACTTAAGCCAACTTCAAAGTAAGGATTGCAAATTTTCCCCAGAAATTTGCTAGAACCGGTTTTACTAAAGATTACCCATCAGGTAACGAAAACAAACTTTGTCAATAGGGAGCCACCAGAAGGCTTTTTGATGTCTGTGCTTTATTGGAGAAAGCCATTTCTGTTCTCTTCAAAGCCACCTGAGCTGTGGGGCACTTACCAGAAATGGCCAGCTGCTGGATCTTGAACTGCAGGTTAATTGTGGGGTTCTCATCTGGTTTGGAAGCTCCAGCCTGAAGACTCATGGTCCCTTTCAAACTTGGTAGCTTTTGGGGATTTATTTTTCCTACATCCCAAGACAGCATCTTCAAATTAAAAAACAAGCAGAAGTTTCAGTGGAACCCTTCCTGGGAGGCAGTTGAGCTCTAATGTCAGGGTATCTGTCCACAATATTAGAAGCTGCTTCTAGGGTGTTTTTCAACAGAGAACACTATTTATTACCATAAATTATCTCAAGGAGAAAACAACGTCCCTTTGATTAATCTCCCCTTTCCACAAGGTATAAGGTCTATGTGGAGAGCTCCTGCAGAGTTATCTCTATTTAACATCAGCAATTCATAACCTCCTGCTTATTCTCCTACCTTGGTAACTGGGTCAAATGTGTGTGTCCCCTGAGAGGGAGTGAGGCTCATATTCAGGACCCCTTTGGGCATCTGGCTGGTGACAATCACTCCCTCGATGGTCTTCCCCATAGTCTGCTTAGGTCCTACCGTTATTTCAAAGCGTCCAAGTGAACTACTGTCCCGGAAACTGATGTTATGTTTGACATACACTGGAATTGCCACCAGACTGGAAAAGACAAAAGCCCATTTCATTAATGTATTGGAAAAATGGCAACCTTTCCTCCTTTTTTGCCCTGTTGGCGGCTTTTCCTCCCTTACCCACTCCCTTACTCTTTATCTTAAAAATTAAGCACAGAAAAAGAACCTCTAGTAATCTTTGATTATTATTATTTTTTTTTTTTTCATTTTTTTGGTAAAACTAAGATGCTGTCTTAGTAAGTAAACTAACTCTTCTAATGACTGGATAATACCAACAAAGTCAAAGAATATACTAAGCCTACTATGAGAAAGGCATTATAAACAGAAATTAGGAGCCACTTTATTTCTATGTTTTACTTTGTGACATGTGATCAATAATTATTTGTACTTGGGAGAGGAATATTTGTACACCATGGACATTTTATAATTTCTTGAGAGAGTTTTTACTTGACCTCATCTGATCCTTACAGAACCCTATGAAGGAGGGTAGGTTGTCATGATTTGACAGAAGAGGAAATAGGGAGCCACAGAATAATACTAAAGTAGTAACAGTTCCTAACACCTATTGGTCACTTCCTGAGTGCCAAGAACGCTAAATGCTTTCTATTATCTCATTTACTCTTCCTCATAAGAATGAAGTAGGTGCTGCTACTACCTTGATTTTATAGATGAATTCTGATATCCTTATACTTAACTGAGCTTAAGTAACTTACCCAAGGTCACGTATCATAAGTACCGAAGGTGGGGTTTAAGTCTAGGCAGTCTGATTCCAGAGCCTTTGCTCTCAAGCACTCAGATATCTTCCTAAATTGTTTATTCCAAATCGCATAGGAAGGTATTGGTGGTTCTGGGGTCTCGTGGCTCTCTTCAGTCCGCAGACCTTCTAGTAAGGGCTTCCCAAAACCCTTCGACTCCATATTACAGAGACTGTTTAAGACCAAAAATCAGTGCATTTTGTCGTTTCTGCTGCATTATTTAATGCTTCTTTTGGGTCAGAGGGGGATTGAATACAGGTGTATTCAGATTCCAATTTAAGAAAAAAATGTTCTTGTTTAGACATACAATCAAAACTACACAAATAATAGCAGAAAACTCGAGGAGTACTTATTTTGTGATAAGCACTATTTAGATTCTCTTACTTAATCCTCAGAACAAGGGACTTTTATTATTTTCAACTTACAGATAAGAAAACAGACACAGAAAGATTAAGCGACTCACCTGAGGTTACCCTATTAGTAAGTATAGAAGCTGGAATTTGAACCCAGGTAACTCCAGAGCCAGAGTTCTTAATCATTACAGATAATGTTTCCACACATACCCATATACACAGATTCCGTTCTTAATTATAAGGGCTGCTTACTTCTGCGCACTGACATGGTAAGAGAGCAGGCGGAAGTTTCCATCGGGAGGGATGAAGGAGAGGATACGCTCGGATTCCCAGCGCTTGAAGCGAACACAAGGATGGAAGCTCACATCATCCAGTAACCTGGGGTTCTACAGTTACCAGGCAAGGAAAAGCAAGAAATAGGAATTAAACATCCATATTTCTTTCAGGAGTAATTTAGATGCTGTTCTTATTAAAAAACACACACACGTTCTGTAGTTACTTATAGAAAATTCAAGGCTGACATAAGTTTTGTGGCTGTCCTTAGTTATTTCTTCTTGCTCCATTTCATTCTTACCACTCACTCTGTGTTTCCAAAAGCATTTAACTTCCCATCCCAAGAACTAAATCTCTGGTCCAGGCTTTTACCATGAAGGAAAGTGTAAGGTCTGGCATTCCTGTCAGCTTGACACAGGCATCAATCACCCCCTGGATCTCCGCAGTAATTGTGGAACCTGAGACAGGAACAAGACAGGAGGTAAGAGGTTACTCAACTCTTCCCTGTCTTTCCTAACTTATTTCCTCCCTCCTTTACTTTCTCTTTCCCTTCCCAACTTATTTCCTTCCTCTCTCCTTTCTTTCCTCCCTCCCTCATTCTCTTTCTTTCCTTCTGTCCCTCCATCCAATTCATCTACCTAATCCATATGTCCATCCTTCCAAACATTTACCAACTGCATGTCAAGTATGAGACACTAATATGAAGTAATGGGGATAAAAGATTAATAAGATAGTTATTAGCCTAAAGAAGTTTTCAATCTAGTACCAGAATCAAACAGAGAACATCATTATCTTAACCAATGGTTCAAAAAATTTCATACCAGAAACGGCTCTCCCTGATGTCACCAATGAGCTTTGCTGTTAAATCGAATGGACACTTTTGGTCTTTATCCTACAGGATCTCTCCGTAGCATTTGTCAACAGCGACTCCCTCTTCCTTTTCAAAATCCTCCCCTCTCCAAGGTTTCTACTTTTCTAGCTCCTCTTCCTCTTTCTGTTTCTTCTCACATCCTTTAAATGTCTATGCTTTTTCATAGTTCTGAACTTCTCTTTTCTTTCACTCGACCCTTCCCTGGGATTACTTTATCTACTTCCCAACCTTCAGTTTTCATTGGTGGCCAATTATTTCCTAATCTTTTATTCCAGTTCAGCCAATTGGACAACTCCACTTGGATGTCATGGAGGCACTTTAAACTAATCCTGTTGCTGAAGTTAGAAAATCCTTGACCCCTTCTACTTCTTCAGTGCCCATATCCAATCAATGATCAATTCCTCTCTTTTATGACTTCTCTCTTAAATCTATTCATTCCTCTCCATCCTCACTACCATTGTTGATGTCTATATTTTGTGACTTACTCAACAGCCTCCTGCTTTTCCTGCCTTCAGTCTTACCCCACTTCAAGCCATTCTTCACACTGCAGCTAGACTGACAGTTCTAAACTACAAATCTGTTCAAGTTACTCCCCAACTTAAACCTTTTCAATTGCTCTAAATAGTTCTCCTTAAAATAACATATAAGACTTCTTGATCTATATGAAGTTATTGATTTGTTTTTTAACTTTTTTATTGAGGTAAAACGTGTAATAAAATGTAAAAATCTTAAGTGTACAGCTCAATGAATTTTTAAATATGTACACACCTATGAAATGCCACCCACCCCAAGATGGGGAACCTTTGTAGCATCCCAGCATGCTCTTCTTGCCCAACCTAGTTAATTCGAGTTCTTAAAACTCGATTACCGTAGATTAAGTCGCACCTGTTGTTAAACTTCATATAAATGTATACAACTGTATCTAACCTTAAGCATCTGAGTTTCTTGCTTGACACTGTGAGATTCATTCATGTTGCTGGGTGTATCAGTAGTTCATTTTTGCATTACTATACCATTTTCCATAATGGCTGTACCAATTTATATTCCCACCAACAGTGTACAAGGGTTCCCTTTTCGCCACATCATTGCCAACACTTATATTTTGTCTTTTTAAAAATATTTTCATTAAAATATAGTTAACATACAACATTATATTAGTTTCAGGTGTCCACCATAGTTACTCAACATGTCTATATCTAAAGAAGTGATCACCATAAGTCCAGCAACTATCTGACACCGTACTATGCTATCACAATATTGACTATATTCCCCATGCTGTACATTACATCCCCCTGACTTATTTGTTTTACCTGGAAATTTGGACCTCTTATTCCCCTTCACATTGTTTCCTCCCTTTGTTAAATAATGTTGAGAATCTTTCTTTTTTATTATCTTTTTTAAATTAAATTTGTTGGGGTGACAATGGTTAGCAAAATGATATAAAATTATTTTTCAATTACAGTTGACATCCAATATTATTTTATATTAGTTTCAGGTTTACAGCATGGTGGTTAGACATTTGTATAATTCATTTGTTGAGAAACTTTGCTGACAATAATGTAATAATAATGATAGTGATGGAATGAGAGATATCATTAATGTGAGGGTATCATAAGTGAAAATCACATAGAGAAAAGAAATGGCTGAGGATCCCTAGATATAAGCAAGGGAAAAAGCAATTAACCCCTTCACTGCAAATGAAAGACACCAAATATAATACATATTTGAAGATGAGATATAGAAACTCTCAAACAGGAAAGCAAACCCAGTAATTAAGTTATTATATTAATTTCAGGTGTACAGCATAGTGGTTAGATATTTACATAATTTAAGAAGTGATCCCCTGACTAGTCTAGTACCCACCTGGCACTATACAGTTATTACCATATAGTTGACTATATTCCCTATGCTTTACTTTACATCCCCATGACTCTTTTCTAACTACCAATTTGTACTTCTTAATCCCTTCATCTTTTTCACTCTGCCCCCAATCCCCTCCCATCTATCACCCCAATAAATCTAGCACCCATCTGACACTATCCATAGTTATTACAATATTATTGACTATATTCTTTATGCTGTGCCCTACATCCTATTCTAATCGGTATGAGGCGACATCTCATTGTAGTTTTTGATTTGCATTTCCCTGATTAGTGAGATTGAGCACCTCTTCATTTAACCTGCTGGCCAACTGTATGTCTTCTTTTGAAAAACGTCTATTCAGGTCCTATGCCCACTTTTAAATCACATTATGTTTTTTGTTTTGTTTTGCTATTGAGTCGTATGAATTCCTTATATATTTTGGATATTAGTCCCTTATCAGATAGATGGTTTACAAGTATTTTCTCCCATGTATAGGTTGCCTTTTCACTCTGCTGTTTCCTTTGCTGTGCAGGAGCTTTTTAGTTTAATGCAGTCCAACTTGTTTATTTTTGCTTTTTTTTTCAGGAAGCTTTTTCCCTATCTTTTCTTCTGATAGTTTTACAGTTTCATGTTTTATGTTTAAGTCTTGAAACCATTTTGAATTGATTTTTATATACATGGTGTACAATAAGGGTTCGATTTTATTCTTCTGTAGGTGGACATTCAGTTTTCCCAACACCATTTAATGAAGAGACTATCCTTCCCCCATTGTATATTCTTGGCAGTCTTGTTGAAGATCAGTTTATTGTAAATGCCTGGTTTTATTTCTGAGCTCTACATTCTGTTTCATGGGTCTATGTTTTTTTTTTTCCTGAGCTCTATATTCTGTTTCATGGATCGTTTTATGTCAGTACCACACTGCTTTGATTAACATAGTTTTGTAATATATTTTGAAATCAGGAAGTGTGAAGTCTCCAGCTTTGTTCTTGCTCAAGACTGCTTTGGCTACTTGGGGTCTTTCTTGGTTCCATATGAATTTTAGGATTGTTTTTTCTATTTCTGTAAAGAATGCCATTGGGATTTTGATGGGGATAGCACTGAATCTGTAGATCACTTTGGGTATTATGGACATTATAATAATATTCATTCTTCCAATCTGTGAATACAAGTGTCTTTCCATTTATCTGTCTCTAATTTTCTTCATTAATGTTTTATAATTTTCAGTGTACAAATCTTTCACCTCTTCAGTTAAGTTTATTCCTAAGTATTTCATTTTTTATTTTTTGCTATTTTAAATAGGACTATTTTCTTAATTTTCTTTTAGAATAATTTGTACATAGAAAATACCACTATTTTTATACGTTGGTTGTTTATCCTGCAACTTTACTGAATTTATTAGTTCTAAGAGTTGTTGGTTGAATCTTTAGGGGTTTCTACATAGATGATCATGTCATCTGCATCATAATATTTAAATCCATTCCCAGTATTTAGCACAGTGCCTGACACAAAGTAGGCACTAAGTTAAATGAAAGATTTTGAATGGAGCATAATTCTGATGATAGCAAGCATTATGTGAAAGGGACCCCTTTCAATTTTTATAGTTCTGAGAACGGAATAAAAGCACCTACCTGATTTATCAATGATGGCATCAATCTCTTCAATCACATCAAAATAAGCTTCATTGTTGGTATATTTCACCCCCGTCCGTCGCCAAGGCACCACCGACAGCTGCCCAGTGGGAAGCTGATCACCCACATTGGTGCTTCCTGAGACAATGAATATTACTGTAATTTCATTCCAATTTGATAATTGGATGTAACCAATTATCTAATAATCATAGAACACGTCCCTAAAAGTTTCTACATTCCCACAATTCATGCACACAACTGAAGAAAATTGTAAAATATGATGAGAATTTTCCCAACTTCTACATGGATAACCTAGTCTATTTTAAAAACTTGTCGCCATCTGGTCTGCCTTCTTAAGCAGAATGAAGGTTAAAAAAGTTACCTGAGTAACAGATATCATATTTTGGTTTTGAAAGTAACTTGAACTTGGGCTCTCAAATTCCACAATAGCTTGCAGCTTAAATAATGTATTGGCTTTCAGTAGGGATGGTAATCTACATATTGATATAAAATTTTCATGGGTAAAAACAGTATTCTAGTTTGAAGTAGGCTCTTAGGTACATTTATGCTAGGTATTAAAATGTATACATCAACATAATTTCTCTCATATCAATATTGAAACTTAAGAAAAGAATAAAAATTAGATCTTTCCCTGTCTACAAGAACTGTAAATCCATTCCTTAACTTGTTTTCCCCACCACAGGCATCAAAAATACATATATTTTTTAATTTAAAGATTCTCTACTAAAATTATGACATAGTATAACTAATTCAAAATCTATTTCCTTCTTCTTTAACCTGGATATTTTTAATCTAAAAAAAGAAACAACAAACACACATCTATTTACCTGTTTACAAACATTTTAGCTTTTCAAAAGTGGTTCTCAGATACCTTTTTCTAGATTTAAGTGAGATTCAGGAAAATGACTTCATATTATTTATAAATGATTCAGGCACTAACAAAGCTTTTAAGGTTTAAAACGAACCCAGAATATTGAAAACCCAAACAAATTTGTTTTCTTAAAAAGATGCACTATGAATTAAAACATGTCATCAAACTATAATAATTAAATCAGTCCGATAATAGGGCAGGGAAACCTAAAAAAAAAAAAAAAGACCAAGAATCCATAATGACTTAGTACAAGATAAAAATATCATTTGAAAATGGGGGAAAGGATAAATTATACAATAAATGTTGCTAGGAAAACTGACAATTTGGAGAAATAAACATAGAACTTTACCTTATACTGTATACCAAGATAATTTTCAAATGGATTAAAGAAATCCAAAACTAAAACCATAAAAGAACTAAAAAATATATATTTTTTTTATAAAAGAAGATCCAAAAGACATTCTCCTATGTTTTCTTTTAAGAATTATAAAGTTTGTTTGGTTTAACTCTTTGATCTAGCTGGAACTTATTTTGTGTATAGAATGAGTAAGGGGACTTCATTTTTTTTTCTGTACCAAAGCTGACTGTCCCAATGCAATGTACTTAACAATTGGTCCCCTGGCCCACTGATTTGATATATGATCACATCTGTCTATACCAAATTCCTATAAAAGCTAGGGTCTGTTTCTGGACTTTCTATTTTATCCCAATCATCTATTTGTCTATTACTAGGCCACTACTATATTTTTTAAATTACTGAAACTTCATACTACTCGTATATATCTATTCAATGAGTTTTTGTCTTGTGTACCATATGAACTTAATATATCTTGATATTTGACAGGGCAAATCTTTCCAATCCCGTTGTAATTCTTTCTCAAAATTATCCTGGCTGTTCTTGCATATTTATACTTTTTAAAACATACTTTTCAATCAGTTTGTCAAATTCCATTAAAAGCCTATTTATATATTTAGTGAGACCCAAAATGTAAAACCTTAATGAAGCAGAATAATTTTACTAAATCAAAAAAATTTTTAATGTGGCTAAACAACATGATGAACAATGCCAAATGACAAGGGGCAGATTGTGAGAAAATATCTGTAACAGAGTTTACAAAATATATAAAGAACTCTTACAAACTATCAGGTATATTTCCAATATATGATAGTTTAATATCCTTAAATGGAAGGAATTCTTTTAAATTAGAATAAAAAAAGAAAAACATTTCAACCAAAGAAAAACATTTCAACCAAAAAAAAAACGAAAAAAAATGGGCAAGGGACACAAAAATGTAATTTACAATAGAAGAAGAATAATCAATAAACATTTGAACAGGTTTTAACCTTTTTAGTAATAAAAAATGAGTACGTAAGTAAGATATAACTAAACTTAAATGGCCAAAGTTTTCAAAAAATTAATAATAAAATAATAATGAGAATAATAACAATAATAATGATGCAAAAGCTGGTTAGAGTACACAGAAATTGCTACTGAAAGTATAAATTAGTGTAACTTTTCTGGAGGGCAATTTGGTACAATGAATTAAACTCCTTAAAATGTGCACACTCTTTTATCCAGCACTTCTATTTTTAGTACTGAAAAGAGACCATCCTAGATGTACACAAAGATTTAAGTATAAGAATGCTAATTGCTTGTTATTTAAAAAAAGGAAAAATCAGAAATATCACAAATAGGGACTGAGTAAATAAGTTAGGGTCTATTCTATGACATAAAATTGTAAAGTCACTAAAAATGATGTAGAATAGTTATCATTATGGGATAATGTTCACAAAATATTGGTAAAAGTTTAAAAAGTATACAAGAGTTGTTTAAAAAAATTCTATCCATCCATCCATTATCCATCAGTCTAGAAAAGACAAAAAAAATATACACCAGTTTGTTATAAGTGTGGTGAGATTAAGAGTTATTTTTATGTTCTTTGTGTTTTTCTGTATTTCTAATGTTTCTACAATAATCATGTTTTTTCTATAATTGGAAAAAAATTATTTTTAAAGGAGAACACTTCATTCTGACATTCAAGTCAGGATATTTTCTACATTAACAAAAATCTATATCAGGTCATACTCAAAGACCATAAAGAACAAAATTAAGGCACCTAGACATTTGAGATCCCCAAAGATAAACACTTAAAACAATGCACAATACTGAAGTAAGCCACACCCCGGATGGCAGCAGCTTTCTGTGGGTTTCCCCCTTTTCCATACCTGTTATGGTGTTGACAACTGTTCGAAGGATAGTGGGAGGCTTTATTAGTTCTTTGAGGATGTTTGACTCGGTAGCTAATGGAAACCCATTGTCAAGCATCTCTTCCAATACCTCATAAACCACAACCACATTGTCTTTGATCACTGGCTCTGAACAGACTCCAAAATAATCCTGATGAAAATACAAGACATACATTTATCACTCAGAGACTATATTAAGTGAAAGAATGTTCCTACAGAATAAGGATCTAGTCCTGCCCATATGTGTTTACTCAATGTTTCTGGGATAGTCTTCTACAATGAGGGAAAGAAGCATAACCCCAGTTCTCTTAGACAGTTGATTTGGTAGAAAGAACACTGGACCGGCTTATAGTACTGTCATTACTAACTTCTTTTATAAACTAGAGTAAGTCATTTAACCTCTTTGGGTTAGTTTCTTCAACTAGATAAAATATGTTGAATACAAAACTGAATCTAGACTATTATATGTGCTATGAACAAGAATTTGAAAGAACTATGTAAAATGATAATAATGTGATATAGATTGGACCTAAAAATCTTTTAACCCTTACTGTTGTGCTATGTCTTAACATTCATGCAGCTAATAAGAACTGAGAAGGAAATAAAATAAAATGAGGAGGATGAGCTAGCACACCAGATAATCTCTTTGGATCATCCCTATTCTATGATGCTAGGATTCTAAGAACGCTTTGTACCTTTATTAACAAAAGCTAAACTTAGATACTAAGTTATCTGGGTTGTGGAAAAAGCACTAGATTCCAATCAGATTAAGTCATGCAAACTAATTTGGGTCTTGATTTCTTTAATAGCATAATCAGGATAATACCACTGGATGCACAAGGATGTTGTAAGAACAGAGTACGATTGATTAAATGATAATATATATGCAAAAGTGCTCTGTAAACTTCAAAGCACCATATGTAAAATCTGGCACGTGATGAAATGATTTACAAAGAAATGCTTGTAGTCATTTGACGTGCTCTTCTAGCAATGTCAGTCATGTCTTCTACTGGATCTCTGAGACGATCATACAACCCTCTTTGAATTCATCCACTGAATGGAAATTTACCCTTTTTGAGAAAGCCCATTCTATTCATGCATAGCTCTGATTATTAGAAAGTTCTTTCTTTTGCTAAACTAAAATTTGCTTCCTAAATCTGCCTTATAGGACAAGTTTATATAACAATGAATTAAAGTTATTTGAAGACAGTTATTTGAAGACATCTACAGGCTTCCACTTCGATTTTTTTTCTCATGGCTAAATTCCCTGCTGATCCTTCCATTGTTGATGCTATAATCTGGTTTCTAGATCGTTTTACCATCTTGCCGTTTCTTTGAATATGCTCTAGTTTTCCAATATTCTCTTCAAATTAGGACACCCAAAATTGATTCCGGACTCCAGATGTGATCTATATTATATCAGATAATGTCAATTATCAGAGCCATTCCAATATCCAAGAGCATTTTGTGTTTCTAAAACAAAAGATTTCTTCCTAAAAAAATGAGGAATTAAGGGGAAAAAAGTTACACATTTCCTTCCCAAGAGTGATTTTATTTTGAAAAATAAATAAAATACCTCACTAGATTTTATAAATCAGGCAGGACATGAATTGAGCAGTTGAAAAGGAGACTTTTTAAGTATGACAAACTGCTATAGCAAAAGTGCTTGCAATTGTATAGCTGAAACGCTTCCATTATATTCTAGTCCCAGAAAAATAATACAGCCAGAGAGAACACACATCAGATAAGACATCAAAATCAGAATGTATCCATTCAAAAATGACAAGCTCTGAAGTCCCAAACTTCCAAACTAGCCACTTTACTGTTTTCCCTCTGTGGTTTTAACTAGATAAAACAACTTCTCTTACTTTCTGTCTTGTATTAGATTGGTGCAAAAGTAATTGCAGTTTAAAAAGTTAAAAATAATTGCAAAACCGCAATTACTTTTGCACCAAACTGAGAATTAATTACCTAATATTGGTATGGCAATATGAAGCTGATGTTGAGTTTCACCAATGGGACTGTGAATCCTAGGAAGGGGTAAAGTATCATGTGGAAATCATAACAAGGCCCAGTTAGAGTGGTTTAAGATCGTAACTACTAGGTTTTTCTACTTACAGTCCCTCCACAAACTGGGGCTTACAATTCTCAGGTTTTCACTGTGGGAAGGACCTAGTATACCACATGAGAACTGGAATCCCGGAATAGGACTAACAGAAAATATTTGTGGGAAAAATTATAAAATATAATTCTCTTGGAACGAAAGCTGTTCTAGACATGTGATGTAGATATGAGTGCAAATGAAAGGACTCTTTGACTTGTTTCTAAATTTTTATCGTCTTCTTCTCCAATTCTACAATTTCTGTATTCATATGACTAATTCCAGACCTCACATGACAAGAAGTTGAACCAAAGGGCCCTTGCTTCTCATTTATCATTTGAATTATGCAAATAACCACAACAGTTAGAAGTTGAGCAATTTTTTTAGGGAGAGGATTCCACTGTCTGAATTCAGAGTCTGGGCAGCCTAAAATCCTGTGCTATAAATGGCACTGATATCCTAGTATAACTAACCTCCCCTGTACCTACTCCTCAGGATCTTCAAATCTATTCCTGAAACAAAAACTTAAAATGAAAGCTGTATCTTGTTACTTAATGTGTTACTTAAATTCTTAACGGGTACAGAAGATTTTCCAATCTTAAGTTTGCTCATCACTAGTACTCCTGTGCTGTGGGTAAGCACCACAGACCAAGATGAAGTGTGGATGCACAAATTTCCCCTGCCAGGGAGTGAAAAGAAGCATTACTTAGCTTTTCTACTTAAAAAAAAAAATACATATCTATACACACTCATCACTTTTTGATACAACTCAAAGAAACATAGTTAACAAAGGTCAGCATCAAGTTCACTATTTAAAAAAAAACAATAAACTCCTCTAATTTGTGAAAAAAAGTAGGACAAGTCAAATCTCAAGAACTGAAATGACTGTACACAATCTACCCAGTAGGGTTCCTCTCTCATGCAACAGGTTCAAAGTATTCAATTTTAGATGCAGTCAATTCCATAAATCGCAGCAAGAATTTTATCAAATGGGAGAGGAAGTGAGCAATGTCAGAGTTTTGATTTTTGTAAAAGTTCCTTAATTGAGGCTGAATACAATGGAAACAGAGCTAGACAGATACTTTATAATTTACATGTATGAACGTCTTCACATTCACATACCTGAAATGTGTCCACTACTCGGTGAAGAAATTCAATGACAAATAGAGGAGGGACCTCCGTCTGGATCACAGCCACAAAAAAGATCTTGTGCCGGTAAACACTTAAGAGATAGTGGTGAGGGGTAGGGATAACTGGTGGTACGTTTTCTGCCTCAGTAGCTCTCTCTTGTGCCTCAAAAAAGTAATCACAAACAGAACGACTGACCACACTTTTCCAATGTTTCTCCAGGAAAATATCTCCAGAGGAGTTGATCAAGAAAAGGCTATGAATCATGGTGGAGATTGTCAGTGAGAGAAGAAAGTCTTTCTCAGTCTGAAAGCCTCAGGACTCCGCAAACTTTCAACCCTAAAAACAAAAGAGGCTATGATCAGTTTCATTCAACCAAAACACCTTCCCCATCTTTTCCAGCAATCCAAGTTTTACCCATCTTTCAAAACTAGACTCAAGTCCTCCTCTACTGCATGAGCCTGAAGTATCCCTCCCTAGAATTCCTAAGGATAATTATTAGCCATCTTTTGAATCAAGCATATACTGCCCAGTTATCCTTACTAGTACCTGAATCATATCCATTTAAAGTTCGACTTAATTTTGGGATGTGTATTTTCTTAACTGGACTGGAAGCTCCTCAAGAAAAAAGACCATGCCTCATGTTTTTCTGTCACCTCACTGCGTATAAGAGGGCTTCAAAGAACATTGAGTTTCATGTATTTGACCACAACTCACACACACATAAGAAATATTTATGCTTGTTCAGTCGCATATGGTACGCAGCCATTAGCCAAATACGGCCATTGAGCAACGGAAATGTGGCTGGTCTGAAATGATATGTTCTGTAAATGTAAGACATACACCAGATTTTGAAGGCTTTGTATGAAAATGAGAATTTAAGATATCTTACCAATCATTTAATACTGATTAAATTAATGTCAATTTAATATTGATATTTGGATATATTGGGTTAAACAAAATGTATTACAATTAATTTAATCTGTTTTTTTATTTTTTAAAGTGGTTACTAGAAAATGTAAAATTACATAGTATGTAATTTACATTATATTTCTATTGGACAGCACTTGTCCATGAAATGGAAAGCTGTCATTGTGGTCTCTATTCATTCAGGCAGACCCCATTCTCTAAGTATTTGTTATACACAAGGCTTTGCGTTGGATGCCTTAAAAAAAAAAAATCCCTCTGGGAGATACCCCTGGTGCCTCAGGGACAGCATCTCTACGATGCCAGTCCCCAGGATGAGGCAACCACGCTAGACCCCCAACTGGGACCATTCCCCGAACTGGCGGCGAACTGACCCAGCAGGTCGACCGCGAAGACCTGATGTACCAAGTGCCCCAGGGCTAGCTTAATCCCTCTGCGGGTGGACAAGGCTGCGGGAGGAAGGAGAAGCTGCGAGTAGCTAGGATGTGGAGGAGGTGAGGTGGCTGCCAAAGTGGGTTATTTTTGCGCTTGTCCCAGCCCAGCCGCCTGCGAACCAGGGATGGAGGCCCTTTGGGGCCGGGGTGGACGAGGGGGCGGATTTAAGGTGTGCGCACGTTCGGAAGGTGAAAAGAGTCGCCAGTATGCACACATGTGTTACCATGACAACAGTGTTCCTTCCTCCCTCAGCCATCAGGTCGTGGGAGCACGCCACCTCCGCACACCGGTACTCAGTCCCTTACCTCTCCCTACCGCACCCCGCAGCGCGGAGTGTCAGTCCGGCAGCATCCCGTGACCCTGCCCCTACCGCGCGTGCCCCCGCCCAACCCTCGCGCGCCCTAGCCCCAACCCCGGTGGGCTGCGGGCCCGTGCCGCCCCCACCCCGGACCCGGGTCATCAGCCCTCCTCACCCGGCCTTGCTCTTCGCCGCTCTCACCGTTCCGCTGAGCGAACAGGCCCCGCCCCCCCGCCGCCGTATGCCCGCCGATTGGCCGGCCCGCGGGCTTCGTGCCAGAGACCAAGGTCTGAAAGCCTCGGACTGGGAGTCGGTGATCCGATCTTCCCCTCTGATTGATCGCTGTCCACCGCTAACCCTGTTCTGGAGCTCAAGCCCCCAATTGGCCCCTGTTGAGGTTTCGGTAATCTCGGATTGGTTCAGCTCTGTGGCACCAAGCCCTGATTGGCTGTCGTGAACAGTCAACTAGCGCCGGGCTTATAATTACCCAGTCACAAAGGGCCGAGCTGGCTGCCACCTGCGTAACCGCGGAATGCTCCTGGTGGGGGATGCTAAAAGTATGATTTCCAGGGCATTATTTATCGATAGTATATCATGGATAATAAATCATGAGCAGTAGTTATTCTCCATTAGATAAGTGCATTTAAAAAGGGACATGATGCCTTTTCATTTATGTGCATTGGTAAAAGGGGCATGAATGGCAGCTCCTCCTTACACAGGACCGTGATAAATGTTTGTTGACGGTGGTATGGATTGTTGTCTGCCATACTGGGTAAGGGCAGATAGTTGGCTAATTCTGAACTAAGTAAAAAGAGAAAACCCAAAATCAAAATGGCTGAATGATGTGGCATCTGTAAGCTTAAGGGATCTGGTGCCAGACTGAGAAAGTACCTTAACTTCTCGAAACTTCAAGTTACGCAGTTATCAAATCAGGACACTAATAGTACTAACTTCATAGAGTTCCTGAGGATTGAGTTAGAAAAGGGTTAGCAATTGTTACTACCTAAGAAGCAGCACAAGTACAATTAAACATGGTTACTAAGTAATGTGCAGAAATGCAATAACTGCTATGGGCATTTCTCATTCATTCATTGAATTAACATTTACTAAGAGCCTTCCATGTATCAAGCCCTGTGCTGGCGATGCTGCAATAACTAATATCACAGGCATAGTCTCTGTTGTCACAGAGCCTAGCTGGGAAGAGACATGAGAAGCAAGTAATTGCAAAACAGTGTAATGAGCAAGGAGCACATGTTGGGTGGTTGGGCGGTGGGGGGTGGTTGCTGGGAGGGGGCTGCCCTAGAGTCAAGGATTCCCATTAGGGTGGAAGGACAGAGAGAAGAACACATGTGAAAAGCTCCAGAGATGAGAGAGTGAACGAAAGCTGAGTTAGAATGCGAGAAAGAGTGCAGACTTTCTTTTTTTTCCCCTAAAATGAGTTGAGGAAGACAAGTTGGAGCCAGGTAGTGGGGAGCTTTGTAATAATTGTTAATAGTTATAAAGCACTATGTACCATGCACTGTCCATTCATTCCATTAATATTTAGAAGGTTCTGTGTACCAGGCACTGTTCCAAAGCTTGGATACATAACACCGGTGAATGTAAGACAAAAATCCTTGCTCTAGTAGAACTTACATTCTAATGAGGAAAGACAGATAATAATCAATAAACCAAACAAAGTATATATTATGTTAGAAGGTGATAAGTGCGATGGAAACAAAACAAAAGGGAGATCCATTTGAGCAAAGGCTTGGGAGTTAGCTACCGGGATATTTGGGGGAAGAGCATTCCAGTAAAGGGAACAGGCAGTGCAAAGGGCCTTAAGACCACAGCGTGCTTGAGGAGTCCCAGGAACAGTAAGGATGATAGTGTGGCTTGAGTAGAATAAATAAGAGGTAAAGTAGGAGATAAGTTTGCAGGGTCAAGGGAGGGGAACCAGATTACATTTATCAATCTGCTGGGTTAAGAAGAGACTGTAAATGGGCCAGGGTGGAAGGAGACCAGTAGGAAGGCTGCTGCAGTAACTGAGGTGAGAGAACCTAATTGGGCCAGGGTGTGACCACGGAGGTGTGAGGAGCAGTCAAGTTCTGTAGACAGCCTGAAGGAGAAACTAGCTGGATTTCCTATCGATGGGATATGGAGAGTAAAAGTGAAGAGAGAAAAGTGAAGGATGACTAAGCCTGAGCCTCTGGAAGGATAGTACCATGAACTGATATTAAAAGGACTATAGATGAAGCAGGTTTGAAGGAAACAATCGGGAGTTCAGTTTTGGATATGATAAGTTTGATATATCTATAGCCATCCAAGTGGAGATATTGAGAAGGAAGCTGGATATACATGAGTCTAGGGGTTCAGGAGAGAGGTCAGAGCTGGAGATATAAGTTGGGGAGTTATCAGTATATGGATATTTAAATCTGTGAGACCAACCGAGACGACTAAGGGAGTGAGCATGACTAAAGGAGTTGAAGTGACTAAGGGAGTCCAGGACACTCCAAATGTCAGAGTTCTTAGAGGAGAAGGAGATCCAGATTCATTTAATCTTCCCAACACCCCTAAAAGGAATTACTGTTATGATCCCCTTTTTATAGATGAGAAAACTGAGGTGAGCGCTTAAGTAACTTGCCAAAGGTCAAGTAAGCAAGTAAGTAGCTGAGCTGGAATTCAAGCGCACAGGAAGATCAAAGCAATCTGTCTCAGAGTGCACACCTCCTGCCTCTCTTATAAGCCTAGGGGCCCACTGAAGAAATGTTAAATGGGACGGTGAAGACCATGCTTATGGGATGGATTGGAGAAGGTCAAGCTTGGTGGCAGGGAGATTATTGAAACTATTGCAGGAATCCACCTGAGAGACACTAGTGGCTGCAACCAGGATGGGGCATTGGAGAGAAATGAACAAGTTCCAGAGGTGTTTTGGAGATAGAATGATAGGGATTGGGGATTCATTGAAAGTGAATAGTGAGGAAGAATGAGGAATCAAAGATTATTCCTTGGTTTCTGATATGGGTGACTATGTGGATAGAAGTGTCATTTGTTGAGAGGGAGGTCACTGGCAGAGAGGAGCAGTGAAGACAGGGAGAGATGGCATGAGTTCAGTCACAGCAATGCCCAGGGTCATGTGGCAGTCAACACTCGAATATTGGCTGAGCTGAATCAAGCAACATAGAATTGGGGAGCTTGTATAGTAAATTCTCGTGGTTTTAAGAGAAACCACAACAAATCATCGACAAATGGTAAGTCTATTTTAGTTGTATGTATAAAACTCTCTAGGAAAATATTTTCTAAAGCTGCCACTGACACCATCCCAGTGTTGAACAGCCCTCGCTGCTGAGACATTTTTCTATCATGAAAAGCCAATCCCAGCTATCAAGCTTCCTTGGGAATGATAATTAATTAATTAATTTTTTGGGGGGGTGGGCATGTGAGACAACAGTGGCCTTGCTCACTGAAAAAGACATTTTAGAAGGGCTCTGCAATGGGACCCCAACACACTTCTGTGGCTTTGACACTTCCTCCTCTGTCCATGCGTGCTACTTTTGCATCAAACCTTACCACTGGTCCCAGATGAAGAAATGGAATGCCTACCTTCCATGTCTGTGTTCTCACTGATCCTTCTCATTGGCATGCATTCATCTCTTACTCATCCTATTTGTGGGAATTCTCTCCAGCCCCTAAGGCTTAGCCATATGTTTTCTCCTCCACAGAGTCTGTCCCAAGCACGATAACCACATATTGGAAGTAATTTCTCCCTCCTCTGTGATTAAATAGCCTTTCACTGCTCTTTCATGTAACCTACAGTGCTTTTGACACCTGCCTTGCATTCATGTATGCAATCTGATCACCATAACTGGGTTGTAAATTTTTGAAAACCATAGTGTATATGTCTCAGTGCCTTATATACATTCATCCATCTATTAAACTAACATTTGGGGGAGGGCCTACTACCTCCTGGACACTAAGGAAATAAAAAAAAAAATTAAAGCATGTCTTCAAGGAGCTTACAATTAAATATGGAGGGAAAATCTAAAGACCAGCTCCCCTTAAAAAATCAAAACCAGCTCCTTTAAGGCTGTCCATGAAAGGAACCTGTTCTTGTGGAGAGGAGAACCTAAACTTGACATCGCTGCTCTCGATAAAGAGACCCATGTTCCCCTTAGGGATTTCCCACTACTGGCTGCTGCCCCCACCATGTTAGACTTGGGAGGCTCAATAGCCCTTTAACTCTTTAACACCAGTGTCGACACACTAGTTTTTGTTAAATTTCCCATAGTAGAGCAAAGACATGGGTGGTCATTTATACAAAAATTGTCTGAAATCTTGGAGATAATAAAAGCATAATGAACAGAAAGAGTAACATGCAAGTAATAATGTAGCTCATAAAATGTGATGTAGTCAGGGTATCTTGGGATACACACCTGCTTCCAGGTGGCAGAGGTTCTCTATAAATCCTCTTACTCAGGAGCCTCAGCAAAACCATCTCAAGTTCCTGAAATCCAAACCCTGCCTGACAAGAAGACAGCAGCATCCTTCTCTTGGCAGACTCAGGCTGGCCGACTGATTCCAGTGTTCTGAGGAAAGTAATTGCTACACCAAAAATGGCCCCTTCCCTAGACAATGAACCCCAGGAACATCCAACTGTGAAGCCCCACTGACACCTCAGGAGCATGGCATTATTCTATGGCTTCGTACTAGACACTCCTCCATTCTCTGTCTACATTCTTTGCCTTCATGACCTCATGTGTGTAAGAACTCTTTTAATGATGACAACTCTTGATTTTATATGTCCAACTTCAACCTCTTCACACACCTTCTGACCCTCATATCCAATTACCCACTTGATATCTCCACTTAGGTGCCTCGCAGACATCCTAATAGGGCAAAAAGGAACTCTTTGAGTTTCCTTCTCAAATCTGTTCCTTCCTCCAGCCCTACTCTACCTTGTTTCCTCCATCGTAGTAAATGACATCATTATTCATTCAACTACTCAAACCAATACCCACAAATTATCCTTAAGCCCTCCAGTACCCTCATCCCCTCTTCTAATCAGAAGCAAACCCTGTTGATTCTATCTCTAAGGTATATCAAGAAACCATCTTCTCTCCAACTTCACTGTCACCACCCTAGTGCAGACGACCATTGCCCTTTGCCTGAAAGACAATGAACCCTCCCAGTTCCACTCTCATCCCTCTTCGATCTATTTTCTATGCAGCAGCAAAAGTGAGCTCTCGTTTTTGTTTTTTATTCTTTTTAAAATCAGTTTTATTGAGATACAACATATATTCCACTCACCCTTTTAAAATGGTTTTAGTATTTTCACAGAATTGTGCAGCCATTGCCATAATCTCATTTTAGAACATTTTCATAACCCCAAGAAGAAATCCTGTACTCATAAGCAGTCACTTTCCATTTTCCCCCAAACTCCCTGCGCTTGGCAACAACTAATCTCCTTTCTGTCTCTATAGCTTTGCTTATATTGGACATTACATATAAATGGAATCATGCAATATGTGAACTTTTATGATTGCCTTCCTTTTTATTTTGAGAAGTTATCCTTATTTTATGTAAGCAAGAAATATTTATTGAACATCTATACTATGCAAACAATGACAATAAACATTGATGCCTATGGTTATTCCCCTTTGAAGACCTCATTGTGAACAGGCATGTGGAGAAAGAAAAGATAATACTGACCAATTATCTTGGAATTAGGATATGTGCTTAAAGGAAAAAAGTATATTTATAATCCTAAGATGAGCAGTTAGGGCAAATGTGACCATAATTCATTCCTGTACTTTATTTATTTATCTTCACTCCCTTCACCCATTTCTCCACCCCCACATCCCTCTCTTCTGGCAACCACCAGCCTATAACCTATATTTATGAGGGGGGTTTGTGTGTTTTTTTTAATTCTGCATATAAGAGAAACCATATGGTATTTGTCTCTGTCTGACTTATTTCATTAGCATAATGCCCTCAAGTTTCATCCATATTGTCGCAAATGGCAAGATTTCATTTTTTATGACTGAATATTCCATTATATTCCATTTTATATATATATATGTAAAATATATAGTAATATATAATATTTATTTTGACATATATACATATATGTCAAAATTTCTTTATCCATTCACCCATTGATGGATGGACACTTAGTTTTTGCCCATATCTCAGCTATTGTAAATAGTGCTGCAATGAACTTGGGGATGCGTATATGTTTTCAAGTTAGTGTCTTCATTTTCTTTGAATAAATACCCAGAAATGGAATTGTTGCATCATATGGTAGCTCTATTTTTAATTTTTTGAGGAATCTCCATACTGTTTTCCATAGTGGCTGCACCAATTTGCATTCCTAGCAATAGTGCACAAGGGTTCCTTTTTCTCCATATTTTGATCAACACTTGCTATTTCTTGTCTTTTTTATAATAGCTATTGTAACAAGTGTGAGGTAATATCTCATTGTGGTTTTGATTTACATTTCCCTATTGATTAATGATGTTGAGCATCTTTTCATGTATCTGTTGGCCATCTGTATGTGTTACTGGAGAAGTATCTATTCAGATCTTCTTCCCCTTTTAAAGTCAAATTGTTTGGGTTTTTGCTATTGAGTTGTATGAGTTCTTTATATATTTTGAATATTAACCTTTTATCAGATTTTTGATTTGTAAATATTTTTTTCCATTCAGTAGGTTGCCTTTTCATTTTGTTGATGATATTCTTTGTTGTGCAGAAGCTTTTTAGTTTGATGTAGTCCCACTTGTCTATTTTTGCTTTTGTTGTTTTTACTTTTTGTGTCAGATTTAGAAATTATTGCCAAGGCCTATGTCAGGAAAAAGCATTTGACAAAATTTAACATCCATTTATGATAAAAACTCTCAATGAAGGAGGTATAGAGAAATGTACCTCAACATAATAAAGGCCATATATGACAAGCCCACAGCTAACATCATACTAAATAGCTAAAAGCTGAAAGTTTTTCCTCTAAGATCAGGAATTAGAGAAGGATGCCCACTCTTGCCACTTTTGTTCAGCATAGCATTGGAATTCCTAGCCAGAACAATTAGGCAAGAAAAAGAAATAAAAGGCATCCAAATTGGAAAGGAAGAAGAAAAAGTGTCACTTTTTGCAGATGACATAAGATTATATGTAGAAAACCCTAAAGACTTCATCAAAAAGTCAAGAAATAATAAATGAATTTAGTAATGTTGCAGGATACAAAATCAATACACAAAAATCTATTGCATATCTAAACACTAATAACCAGCTATGAGAAAGAAAAATTAAGAAAGAAAAAAAAGATGCCTAGGAATAAATTTAACCAAGGAGGTGAAAGACCTATACACTGAAAACCACAAGACATTAAGGAAAGAAAATGAAGAAGACACAAATAAATGAAAAGATATTTTGTGCTTATGGATTAGAAGAATTAATATTGTTAAAATGTCCATATCGCCCAAAGAAATTTACAGATTCTCCCAGTTCCACTCTCACCCCCTTCAATCCAATTTCTGTATGGCAGCAAAAGCGAGCTTTTAAAACTCTGAGCAGTTATCTGCAGCTTAGAACCCTTCAGTGCCTTCCCATGGCATTAAATCCAAATGCCTTTAGCACCCTGCTATAGACTGAACGTTTGTGTCCCCTCAAAATTCATGTTAAATTCTAAGGCCCAATGTGATGGTATTTGGAGGTGGGGCCTTTGGAAGGTGATTAGGTCATGAAAGTGGAGGTTCTAGGAATGGGATTAGCCCTCGTGAATGCACCTCTTATAAAAGAGAGCCCAAAGAACATCTTTGCGTGTCCCACCATGTGAGGACACAGCAAGAAGATGGCTATGAACGAGGAAATAGATCCTTACCAGACACTGACTCTACTGTCACCTTGAACTTGGACTTCCCAGGCTCCAGAACTGCGAGAAATAAATGTTTATTGTTTAAGCCACCCAATCTATGGTACCTTTGTTATAGCAACCCGAATAGACTAAGGCATACCTCTTTTACCGATTCCCTCCCATATCTCCGGTTGAATCTTTTGCCGTACCGCCCCTCTCCTCTGCTTCTGGACCCTAGAATATGTGGTTTTCTCTGCTTAAAAGGCTCTTCCCTTGGTCTTCACATAGCTAGCTTTTTCTTCTTTCAAGTTTTACTTTTGTGACCTTCTCAGGGAGTCTTCCTTTACCACCTTATCTAAATGTATCCCCCCGCCCACCATCTTCCTTTTCCTCTGCCACCCAGGCTATTCTCTAACCTTTATAACACCCATCACAGCTTGTAATTACTATATTTACTTTCCTGTCTTTTTTTTTCTGGAGGAATTTTATGGTTTTATTAAAACACAATTTGCACACAAGCTGTCTATTCATTTTCTTCACTGCACAGCCTGACACTGGGATTGGTGACTCTGATGGCCAGCTGGGCTGCTCTTTTCACAATGGCTTTGCGGTTCTTTGAGGAGACGTCGTGAGCAATCTCAGCACAGTAAGATTTGTTGCACATGAGCAGCACTTCAAGCTCTTTGACGCTGTGGACCAGGAACTTCCAAAAGCCACTAGGCAGCATATGCTTTGTTTTCTTGTTACTCCCGTAACCAGTGATGGGCATCACGATCTGGCCTTGAATCTCCTGTGCACCCAGTTGTCAGTGCCTAGGGGTTTCTGCCAGTTACGCTTGATTTTGACATACTGGTCTGACTGATGCTGTATAATCTTCTTGGTCCTCTTTTTGACAATTCTGGTCTTCACAGTGGTCTGAGGGCAGCCACGATACCGAGTAGGAGACCAGTGCCACCTCCGTAGGTGGAGCAGAGGAAGCACTTCTCTGTTGTCTTATTTCTCTGTCAGTCTTCTCCACTAGAGTATGTGTGTCTTGATTGTGTCTGTCTTGCTAACCCTTATAGCCATTGCCTAACACAGTACCTGGCACCCAAGAGGCCACAATGAAGGTTTGTTAAATAAATGGGCTGTGCTTATCACTTCCTATTCACTCTATATGTGAAGGAACGAACCCCACCCTAAATAAGATGGCCATTTCCTAAGATGGCCAAATATATGACACCCAACACTGGACAGGTGAAATTGACAGCAGTTTATTAGTGACATATATTCACAGACCAGGGAGGAGGACATTGCACACCATGTAGGGCCTCATGGGGGTTGTACCCTAGAACAGAGGAAACCAGCAGGGGCTGCGAAAGTCAAGCATTGCAGTGACAAAAGGATGGGATGATCCTTGATTCCTGCAAGACTATGTAATTAGCTTGTTTAAATAATTTTGAGAGCTAACAGGAAGGTGGAATCCATTCGTTTAAGCACTGCATGGAACACTAGTCCAGCTGATAAAGGAATTAGCCAGACAGGGAGATTTTACTGCTGTTGGGGATATATCTGGTGAGAGTAGGGAAAATCATAGTTAGGCCTTTGGGTCCTTTCATGCTCAAAGATGTCAAGGCAGCACTTGAAATTTCAGGTCTCGCAATACATGGGCCTAGTATCTGGACAAGAGACATACACATATGTCTACACATAACCAGGGGTAGGAGTAGGGGGAGGAGATGTCTCATTACATCACTGAGTAAATGAATTATTATTATGCTATCAGCCCTGTGATGGTACATGTAAGTACAATATCAGCAACTAGTAAGTGTTCAAAAACAGATCAGTCAATAAAACTGAATTCCTAGCCTACTTTGTTCCTATCCTAAATAGGAGCCAGTGGGGATTATGTTTCACTGCATGCAACAGAAACACAAATAATACTGGCTGAAACAAGATATAGGTTTATTTTTCTCTCACATTATAAGAAGTCAAGAGGTAGGAAATCCAGGGGTGGAATGGCAACTTTGCAACAAGGATTTAGGCTTCTCTTAGGTTACCATTCCATCGTTCATAGAGTGGAGTTTCGATCCTCATGCTCACTTTCTTGTTGCTGTGGCTCCACTCATCAGGCTGTATTCCAGACAGAAAGAAGAAGGAAAGGCAAAGAGCAGAACGGACATGAGCCAGCAAGTAAGCTCCCTTTATGGAGCTTTTCCTGAAGTCCAGCCTGTGCTTTACTACTCAGAATTGAGTTAAAAGAGGTCCTGGGAATGTTTTTAACCGGGCACATCACTAGCCCCCAAAACAGGGCTCTGTTAATAAGGGGGACAGGAGAATGGATATTGGATAGGCAACTCATAGGCTATCCACAGACAGTGGCAGTGAATAGAGCAGCGATAATCACTGAATAGATTGGATATTTTACATAAAGTCTGTAATTGAAGGACTTAGGGAAGACAGACTAGAAAACAGGGAAACTCCACGAGATAGCTTTTATTTAATGTCGACAAGATATACTAAAATAAGAAGACAAGACAAAAACATGTTCATCGTAACAAGAAGGTCCAGCAAGTGATGGCCAGGGAGGGGGTAACGTGGTCAGCTCTGGTCTGAAAGGGCTGTAAGGATGGCAAGTGGGCACAGGGTGTGATCTGTCTGATGGCGCGATAAGTTCCTTGGATCTCAATGTCCTTATCTGTAAAATGAGAGGATTGGACTAAATTATCTCCAAGATCTTTTCCAACTCTAAGTTTCTGTAACAGTGGTCTTCATTTACTTTTCTTTTTTTTTTAGCAGGGAACTCTTTTAGACAAATGAAAGCTTATGTAGAAAATAGATAAAGAAGAGCTGCTCTGATTGACGCGGGGATCAGAATTCTAGAGTTCCGCCTCCTTGGCCTCACTCTTAGTCCCCATGGTGACCCCTGAACTCCATGGAGCACACTTCTACCTAGTTTTATCAATAGCATTAATAAAATAAAATTTTGGGTATTTATTGGTAAAAATCAGACTACAGATATAACCGAGTATTACTGTCAGGGAAAATTGCTTTTACTTGTTATTAACAATCTTACACACCTTTTAAAAACCGTTAAGTTAAATAGAGTTTCAAACTGTGACGCTCTAATGTGCCTCTCATTTAAAAGCACCGGGGAAATATTCATCAAACCTCACAGAAAAAAATGACAGAATTTCCTCCAAAATATATTTGGTAACGCTGGGGAAGAAAGGAGGTTGGACTGTAAAGAAAAGTTTTCAGAGTAACATGCTTATATTATTTCTAGAGAGTTATTTAGACTAAAATTATTCTCAGATTAAAAAAAAACCCACAAATCTTCATTTTGCAAATACTTGTTTCCCGTGTGCCAGACTTAGCTGCTTCCTGTTTACCGAAAGTAATTATTAGTAAATGGAAGCAAAGACCAGAAAAATGTACCTCTTGTCAGTCACCTGCTGAACTTCCTTTCCCTTCTACTTGTCACTCTTTCAGCATTCTCAAAGTTTTTTTTAAAGTCCTTTTTAAACTTTAATATATTTTTAAAAAACAGTCTCAATGAGATCTGGAAGTTATCCTCAAATTTCTACCTCTAGCATCTACCTTTTTTAGTATTAGATAATGTTTTATGAATACTCTATTTTTCCCCCCACCAGAATCTTAAAGTGTCTCTCTGTCTCCTTAATAGGTCAATATACCTAGCTTTGCTGTCTCCCTTTCTTTCTGTCCCCACTGGCGATTACAAGCTTCTGCATTTTTTTCTCCACAGCATCCCTCCTCCTTCGGATCCTGCTTTTTCTTTCACCACAGTAATCATTTTTACTTCCAAATAGGTCTGCAAAACACCATCTGTTCCAACCTTAGGATCCCTAGTGCCGAGTACAGGCTCGGGGGCAATACTCTTTGAACCCCAAATCCCAGATGTTTTCTCATTTTTAAATTTAATTTTTATAAAGTTCCTCCACAGACTAAATAAACCATATTTAGATATTCATTCAAAGTAATACACAACGTTGAAATAAATATTTTAATAATACATTTAAATTAATGTTGTTTATATAATTGTGTCGTCTTTTCTTCAGCCAGAAGGTGTCTGTTTGAATGAGACTCGATCCCTAAGATAGTTAACCACCTTCGTCCTTATTCTAAGGAGCAGGCCCAACTTTTAAACTAGCGTGGTAAAGAGCTTTTTGCTCCAACAACGGGGACAGACTCGGTAATAAGCCTTAGCTACAGAAGGTGGTGCTATTGGGTCTGAGGGGGGAAGTGGCTTCTACTAGAACTCCCAGAGCAGAGTTGAAAAAAGAAACCCGGGATTTCTAAAGTGAATTCCCTCAGTTTGGACACTACACTTGAGAGTGAGACTTCTAGTGACTCAAAGAGTTGGAGGCAAAAGCAGAAATGCTTTGGGATGAGTGAATCCGAGAGGAAATTCATACCAAAGCTACGGGTGGGTACTCCGGCTGGGCTCTAAGCATCGAGGGGCACCTTCTGGGGACAGGGCGCAGTGCGCGGAGAAAATGTTGGGCGGAGAGAAAGGGTAGCGATGAAAACCAAATGTCTTTCATCCCCTGGAGACAAAGAGGTGCCTTCTTTTGACAACAGCTGCCAGTGCCACACACACCATACGGCGGGCCGGAGGGGGAGGGGAACCCAGGAGGAGAGTGTCTCAGGCGGGACCCGCTCTGACTTTCAATAATGGGGTGGTTGTCATGGTGATGAACCATACATCTAAAAGGGGCGGCTGAAAGGACCCATTGTTCTGGAGTCAGGCTGCCCGGGTAGTGCCTGTTTCTAAGAGACACCTTTAAATACCTCCCTTGGTTGGGGGAGGTCTGTCGACCAGAGCTGGGAGGGTGTCATCAGGAGCTTCACGCCAGGACCACGTACCACAGATCGCAACGCCACCTCGGCTCGACACACTCCGCGAGAAGAACAAGCAGCCACTTGCCCTCAGAATTGCTCCCTCCCACGCATGCATGCATGCCCCAGAAATCAGCGTAGGACATGTGTGCTCACCCTTGTGTAGACACACACACCCTGACATACGGTTAATAACATACCCGGCTCCCACCAGGACCGAGTAGGTAGATGAACTGGAGATTTAAAACAACAATGCTGGAGGAAGAACCAGTAACTCCACACATACTTGCTAAGATTTGGGGCCAGGGGACTGGGGAAAGCCCCACATAATCACTTTGCAGTCATGCTGGAAATAAGAGGAGAAAATCACGATATAAAGAAGATAAAAAGTTACAAGGCACCATTGCAATTTTTCTTGTAAGAACTAACAATTGGAAACAACCAAAAAGTCTGTCCCTGGGGGCTGGTTAAATAATGTGGGGCACATCCCTGTGATGAAATATTAAGCTGCCATTAAAAAATACAAAGCAGCTCTATATGATTATGGAGAGATATGGAAAATTTCCGTTATATTCTAAGTGATAAAGCAAGGTGCAGAACAGCGTGTAGTGTGTGTGTGTGTGTGTGTGTGTGTGTGTGTGTTTGCATCTCTTGAAGGAATTGCTTCCTAGGAGGGCAACTGTGGGATAGCTGATGTAGTGGCGTGATGAAGAAAACTTCTTTTTCATCACTTAATCTTTTGTACCTTTTGAATTTTGTCCTATGAACCATGTATTACCTTTAAAAAAGTAAATAACTTTTGAAAAGAACTTTAAAATTGCATTTGCTTGAACACTATCTAATGAGATTTGCATCTGAAAAAAGGCATCTGAACTTTTTTTAATGCTTTAATAAATATTAATTGCAAAAGTACATATGTACAAGCGAATAACATTAAGTCACAGATATGTAAAGGTAGTCACAGTGGCAAGTGAAACATGAAAATACACCCCTCCCAGGAGCCAACTGTATAATCCATTTATTATTATATCAAATTAATCACAGGGCTTCCAAAGTTTTAAAAATGTCCTATTACATTAGAACGATTTTCCTAATTACAAAATGGTATATAATCAGTGAAATGGACTATTGAACCCCAATATCATGGATAATCTTTCCACACAGATAAAAATAAAAATTGTTATTTAGCAATGACTTACTGAATAATGATAAACATCTATTGAGCAATTATTATGCATGATAATGAAAAATGTGTTGAGTTTGATATGCATTATTTCTTTTAATCTTCCATACAAAGTTTGCATATTTTACAAATGAAGAAACATGCAGAAATGTTCTTCAATTTACCTAATATCACACAGCTAAGAAAGCTGCAGAGCCTGGATTTGAATTCATATCTGACTGACTCTAAAATCTGTGTTCTTAACTTCTACATCTTACTTTTTAAATTATGGTAAAAATACAGGCTCAATATTACTCTTTAATCCTGTGGTTTCACAAATGGAGTAAAAGGTACCTTAATATTAAGAATTAGGCTTTATTTGAGGAAACATTGCTTCTATATAGTGTAGTGAGTCTGTAAATTTTTAACTCATGCTATAGCTTTGTTGTGCAGAGTAAATAAGAGGTCTTTGTCTTGTGTATAACTAATGTATGGTAGTCTTTATTCAGGTGTCCATAAATAAAATTGGAATACAGACATGCTCATTCATTTATGTATTGCCTATGGTTGCTTTTGCACTACTATGACAGAGTCTAGTACCTGTAAGATAGACTGCATGGTTCACAAAGACAAAAATATTTACTATTTGGCCCTCTCCAGAAAATGTTTAGATCTAGAGTTAAGGTCATGCACTCAGAAAGGTAAAAGAGGAAAGGACTTTAATAATTTAAAATACTATCCCCATTCTAAAAGCGTTATTTTTATATCCATTCAAGTATTCCACTCCTGTTCAAAATTATACATTCAGGCCTTCAGCACTGAGAAAATTCTTACAGAATATCAGTTCTTACAGAATAAGAATGAAAAGTTGCAGGTTTCATTCAGTCCCAGTGCTTGTTTTTCCTTTCCGTGAGATACTAGCTCACTGATGAGTGCGTATTCCTTTGTTTTGGAGTCTGTTCTTAACTAAAGACCTTCCAGGAAAAGAAAGAAGCCAAGGATATATGATGCTTTGCCAAAATGAAGCAGTTATTATGAGTTGAAATATATAGCTTGTGATATCGTATATGATAGATAGTTGGAACCAGCTTAAAGAGATGATTGCCACTGCTTTCCTTAGATTTCAAAGAATTACTATATTCCTTTTTCTCTTCAAAGGCTTTAGTGGCTCTGAAAAATATGGAGAAGTTTGTACGAATTTGTAGAAGAGAGCACATGGGGAAAGAGTACTGTGCCATTTGTGGGGACAATTTCCACTAACCTTAGAGTAGAACTTTTAGGAAAATCAGTGTTGGAAGGGTGGTATGAATCGAGTTACACCCTCCTCTCTGTGCTGGTCACCTTCCAGCCCAAAGCAATTGTTCTCTTATTGCACAACCAGAAAGACCTAAGTTATGCCTACGGACAGCACCTGCTTATAAGGGCCAAAAGTTGTAGGTGTCTCTAGGCAGCAAGCCAGATGACTTTGAAGTTTTGTTTCTTTAAGCTGGGAAGAATTCTCTAGAAGCTCCTCCACCCAGCTAACAGCTGACCTGTGTTGGCTTGTTTAAAGCACTCATGAAATTGGCTGCTGTACAGAAGTCTAATGAAGCACTGGACTTACCAGTAGGAATGGAATACTTCCTGTGTAATTATGGTAGAACTATCACTCTGTTCCACGTCACTCAGAGGTTTAGGCAAATGCTAGTTCTAGCTAATCAAAATAAAATTCTGACTGTATAATCTAGGGGGTGGGCATATGGTTGTTCACTGTACATTTCTTTCAAATTTTTTTGTGCTTGAATTTTTTTTCTGATCAGATGCTGGGGAAAAATTAGATTCTTATCTGAAAGCTCTATTTTGCCCAAGTTTCTGAGGAACAAAACAAGACTGATGTTTGAGGAAATATTAGAACTTCTCATTTAAAAACATGGACTCCCCCACCTCCAGTAAAAACAAAACAAAACCCCAAAAAAGCCTCCATTAAGATCATAAGTATTATGAATAACAAAAACACAGGATAGGATATAGAAGCTAAAATAATTTCAGTGGTGTGGTCCTAAGCTTGAAAACACTTTGGGGAAAGTATTTTGTAGTAAAACAATTCCCAGAATTAGTCTTAAATTATCAGAGAATGATAATAACACTAGTTGTGTGTGAATGGAATATTTTTTTCACTCCATTTTTAATTTTAAATGCCATTACTTGTTTCTGACTCCCAGATTGCCCTCTTGTAGGTGTTCATTTACCAGATGTTCCTAAAGGGCCTCAATCCTATGTAAATGTCAAAGTCTTCTCTTTCCCTTTCGCTCATCTCCTTACTAAACATCCGTCCATGGGCATTTCTTCCACAGCTGCCAAACTACCCACTGACTTCTACTCAATCCATCTCTTAGCCCTTTCAGCATACATACAAATAAATAGAAAAGAATATAAAGTGACTAATGAACATTGTGCATTTAGTCAATTGGACTTAAAAAATTTTTTTAGCTTACTAATATTTATTCATATTAGTATACTAATATAGCACCCTAACTCCAATACCCCACTGTTCAAGAAGTGTTGTGATTAAGTACATAAGGAGTTAAGTACTTATCTTACTAAATTAGAAAAAAAATCTTTTTAAATCTACAAAGAGAAAAATGAAAATAGTAAGAATTGAAATTAATGAAGTTGAAAATTAATCAAGAAAAAAAGAGAAAGTAAAAATGGAAAAGAATAAGAAAGCTATAACCATTAATATAGAAGATATTTTTTAAAGTTTTCTTTATGGTGTTATAAATTATGCGGCAGAAGATCTGAATATCTAGATGAAATGTATACTTGCCAGGTAGAATGTAAATGACAAAAAATGATCCAAGAAAAAGTGGAAAATCTGAATGATCCATTATCATAGAAGACATTGGGAAGATAATTAAACATCTTCTATTAGAAGAAGAGGAAAATAAAAACTGTTATCAATATCTTCAGAGAGATAAAAGAGATCCATGGAAAGAGAACAATATGAGAAGGAGCAATAGAGAACAAAGACTAAGAAAGAACTCTTAGAAATTTAAAATATGGCTATCTTACTTAAAAATTCAATAAAACATTTGGGAGAGTAAGTCTAGAAATCTTCCAGAAAGTGTAAAAAAAACAGACAAAAGTATAGAAAACAGAAGAGAAAATACAAGAAAAATATGCAGGAAGTCTAATATCTTACAACAGGAATGTTATAGAGGATAGAAAAAATGGAGAGAAGGATCTTTTTTTAATCTAGTAAATTTCCCAGTACTGAAGAACATGAGTACATAAACTGAAAGGACTCACTGAGTACCCAGGTCAAAGAATAAAAACCAACCCACAGTAAGAAAAAGAACGTACATGGATTTAAAAAAAAAGAAAGAAAGAAAGAAGAAAGGAAGGAGGGAAGGAGGAAGGGAAGGTGGGAAGGAGGGAAGGAAAGAAGGAAGGAAAGAAGGAAGAAAAAGTGAAAGGAAAAAAGAAGGAGGAGGAGGAAGAAGATAAGGAGGACTGATAGGTTACTTGGCACATTTCACCAGGTGGGAAACAATGGAGAGGGGCTGTATAGTTCTATGAAATAGTAAAAGAATAGTGATTTGAGCAAACAAACAATAGGTAATTGTAAACTTCAGGAAAAAGCAGAATGCTGTACAATAAAGAAAACGTCATCATAGTATGTTACTCAGTTTATCAGTGGTAAAAGATCAATATAAAAACTTCTATAGCGCAACAACAAAAAACAAAAACCTAATTTAAAAATGGACAGAAGACTGGAATCAACATTTCTGCATAGATGACATACAAATGGCCAACAAGCATAGAGTGATGCTCAACATCACTAATCATTAGGGAAATGGAAATCAAAACCACAATGAGAATCACCTCACCCCTATTAAGATGGCTACTATTTAAAAAAACAAATCTAAAATAACAAGTATTGGTAAGGATGTGGAGAAACTTGAACCCTTTTGCACAATTGATAGGAATGTAAAAGGATGTGGCCACTATGGAAAACATCATAGTGGTTCCTCAAAAAATTAAAAATAAAAATACCTTATGATACAGCAATTCACTTCTTGGTATATAGTCAAAAGAATTGAAATTAGGGACGTGAAGAGATATTTGCTTATAGCAATACTAGTCACACAATAGCAAAAAAAGGTGGTAGTGGCCTAAGTAACAAACTCAGATCTGACCCAGAAGACTCAAGCCCTGATATCTAAAGGATCCGGGACAGAAAGAACACAAATGTCCTTGGTCTAACTCTTAAATACTCCTCATCCAGCAACAATAAAAAACAGTATTCACTTACGAAACCTAGGGCAGCCAGAGACCTCCTGGCTTAGACATGGCATAACCTAATGAGTAACTCCTCTAAATAAGAGGTTGCTCTTGATTAAGAGATATCTAGACATGGCATGGTCTAATGGGGTATAAATCATAAATATAAGATTCTATGCTAAAGAATCATGACCAGAGTTCTTTGGCTTAGTTTAGCTGTGTATCGAAACTCTACAGTATCTGGAGCAAATTAATTTGACATCTTTACTTCCCACGAACCTCCTTGCGTCTTTGCTGCTGCCAGATCCAGGTAATGATGCTGCCTATATATCTCTCCTGCTGTTACCCACCTTGGAGATTCACTCTTATCTCCCTGCTCTCTAGAATATCTTCAACCCTGTGAACATATCCAGTTCCTACTTAAAAGTCATTTGTGGGGGTGCCTGGTTGGCTCAGTTGGTTAGAGCGTGGTGCTGACAACACCAAGGTTGCCGGTTCCATCCCCGCATGGGCCACTGTGGGCTGCACACTCCTCAAAAAAAAAAAAAAAGTCATTTGTTGTCTGAATTAATTGATACTTTCTGCTCTGACATCTTTCTTTCTCTGTTAAATGAAAGTAATAAAAACCTGCCCAATTTACACCACACACAAATGTACTAATAGCTATCATTTACTGAGCGTTTATTTTATGCCAGGCATTGTGGGAATATGCAATCTAATTAATAACGCAAAACACTAAAAGGTAAGTATATTTATTTTACATTTGAGGAAACTGAGGCTCAGAGGGATCAAATGATTCACCAGGATCACAAAATTAGTAAATGCTATAGCTAAAATTGAATTCCAGGACTAACCCAAAGTCCACACTTTATTTTATTTATTTTCATAAGTGATAAAGAAGTTAATGTCTATAAAATAAATTTTTGAATGTAGAAATGCAATGTTTATTGTTATGCTTGATTTGTCATTATGACTTACAAAGCTTAAAGACATTCTTTGAAGAAAAGTTGTTCAAATTACCAAGCTACAACTGGACATGAGGTTTCTCCTTTATGGACATATTTCTTCTATGATTTCTGATCAGAACTATTTCCATGATATTGGGGTGAGGTTACTCCCAGACTCTCGGTGGACAGAGCTAGGGAATGTATATATGAACATATGTATGTATACACATATGTACATATATATGCGTTCACATCTACGTTCATTTTATTATCCATGTATATATTGACATGAGTTCTCACAATACCTTTAAATCATCCAATTTTCTCCCTTTCCATTTTGTAACTTCCTTTTCTGATAATGAGAAAGCTGATTCCAATTTTCCTCAATATATTTACTTTCTGAATCACCCCCTTCCACCACCATGTGTAATCAATCTCCTGCTACTAATACCCCACCATGCAAATATCCTTCTCACCCTGCCAGAGCTGAGACCATGCCGGCCCCAGCTCCAGCTCCAACCCTCTCTGCACAGGTACCTACTTTGCTTGGCTCTACTAATGGTTTTTGGACTGAATTCTTCTGAAAGGAAAGAAGGAAAGCAGTCTAATAAATGTCTCTACTTAACTTTTTGAACTTCTGGAATACAGTTGTAACTGTTTTGATGTCCTTGTCTGCTGCTTCTGGCATCTATGTCACTTCTACATCAGTTATGACTGATTTCTTTATCTCGTGTTGTGGGTCATATTTTCCTTCTTCTTTGCATGTTGGGTGATTTTTTTTCTTTTATTGAAGGTCAGACATTGTGAATTTTACCTTATTAGGTGCTGAATAGTGTTGTATTCCTATAAATATTCTTGAGCTTTGTTCCCTGATTCAGTTAAGTGTGTTGGATACAGTTTGATCTGTTTGCGTCTTACTTTTATGATTTGTTAGGAGGGTCTGGAGCGGTGCTCAGTGTAGAGTTAATTATTCTCCACTGCTGAGGCCAAACTCTACCCAGTGCCTGTGATACAGCAGGTTCTACTCTAGCTGATGGAAACAGACACCAGTCGTGGTCTTGTGTAAGCACTGGGCACTGTTAACTTTCATTCATTTGGATGGGTCTTTCTCTGGCCTCAGTTCCCTCACACATATGTGTAGCTTAGTACTCAGCTGAAGACTCAGGGAGGACCCAAGGCAGATCTCTGGCATTGTCTCTCTGTGTAGCTCTCTCCTCTTTGGAATTCTATCCTAAGAACTCTAGTTGCCTTGTTCTTCCCCAACTCTCAGCACCATCTCCTCGACCCAGCAATTCTACTGGGCTGTTTCTCAGTGCCTCCTCCCTGTGCCATGGCCTGGGAATGCTGTCAAGGCAGTGATCGAAGGCAACTGCAACATTCGCCCCATCTGTTTCCTCTCTCACAGAGATCGCTGTCTATTGCATAACGCAAGTGTCTCGAAAACCAGCATCTCATATATTTTGTCTGTTTTTGTTGCTGCTGCTGTTTCAGGTAGAAGGATAGATCTGGTCTCTGTTATTCCATGGTGGGGGTAACAGAGTAAAGCAGTACATATTTAAGATGAAAAAAATTTTAATTCTTAAACTCTTAACCCTCAATAGAGTTCTTAGTTCAGATCCAATGCCAACAGCTGGTATGTTAATGGTCCCATAATGTTTCAAAGTATTGAGATTATGAAAATATCCTAAGAGACAGGAAAGTGCCTCTTTGATCCTGGCTAAAGAATAATGGTTAGAAATACTCGTGACTGTTCCTGACTATGATTAAACATACTTTTAAAAATGCTTAATAATTCTCACTGAATATCCACAATATATCTATAGCTATGTTCAAGCATTTTGGGAGTACACTGTCCTAAACTTAAAGAACTAGCAGCTTCACAGGGAGACAAGACATTTACAAATGTAAGATGAAATCGCAGGGTAGTATGGGTAAGGTTCAGATGACTGATTAAGACAATGATTGATAAAATACCACATACCATTTCTTCCTGATAATGGACACTGGTAGAGTTTTCTGGCCCCATTTTTTTTCCCCCTTAAAACAATGATAATGCACTTCCGCTCAAATAGATTAACATTCTCATCTTGCCTGGTTCATTTGGCAAGAACAAAAAGTTTACATGCTGTGGCAGATACAGTAGATTGAATCTCTCGATATTTATTTCAACCTCCTTCTAGGGTGCCTTCTTGTATTGCAAAAACAAGAAGGCTGAAAAATAAAAATGAATTTCCCAGACTCCCTTGTAGCTTGGGGTCTGGTATGATTTAGGTTCCACCAATCAGAAACCTTTGTGTAAAAACTGAATTTGAAAGTAAGTTAAGTAGGAAGAGAGGTATAGGCATTCATGTTTGCTGGTATGGACGGTATTGCTGAGGGTGGGCGTGGCTTTGAAGCTGACTGTTCCACTGGTATTGTTGATCCACTTGTCACAGCTAAGGCAGCTTGTGCCTGGAAATAATATGACAATAACTACCTGAACTCCTGACTGAGGCTAAGATTATGGTATTCTAGAGCAGTGGTTCTCATCGAGGGGCCCTTCAGTGCCCAGGGACCTTTTAGCAAAGTTTGGAGACAGTTTTGATTATCAAGACAGAAGGAGTGCCATCAGCACATAGTAAGCAGAAGTCAGGGATCTGTTTAACACCCTGCAACAGCCCCCTTAGCAAAGACTTATCCTGTCCAAAATGTCAACAGTGTCTGTCCTAGAGCCTGAATTTTGTTTTGCATGGTGGCATACTGATTCCTGAAGTGCTCGATCATGGCAACAGAGCCGTTCCCTCAGGGATCACTTTTTTTTCCTTTTCCTTGTATTCTGCATTTATTCCATGCCCTAAGTTTTTGTTTCTTCAGCTTCTTCTGGGATATCTTTCTCTTGTGTGCAACCTCCTCTTCTGGTTGCAAACAATCTGCTCTTTTTCAGTAAGGATCCTCTCAATATGGCAGGAGGAGCTCATGCAGTGGTTAATCCAAGCAGCAGCTCTGTTGAGTCTTGCGGTGCATCTTAGGGGCATTGTTCACTTGGATGAGCTCAATGACCAGAGAATCTACATCTGATCCTTAAGTTCAGCATTATCTCTGAATTTTTAAGTATGTGCAACAAAAAATCAGCACTATTTTTAGGCCACTGACCCTGTTTTCAGCGCCACTGTTTGACCTGGGCACAATTACCAGCTCCGCCATTGTAACCATGTAATGGCACACATTGCTTCTGTAAAGTGACATCGTTCAGATACTTGGGGACTTTTCAAGTAAGCATATCCATTAAGGCCTACGCCGTTTCATGGGTGTGTTTGAAGTGAACACACAGATTTGAACCTCATCATTTGCATGATTTGGGGGAGGTTTCTGGATTAAGGGAGCAGTGAACCATTTTCAGGCATCACCTCAAGGCTGCTTCCAAGAAGAACAGAAGAAGGGTCACTTCTGCAGTCATTCTGAGAATCACTCCTAGAGGCCCAACCTAAAGCCTGCTTTTCTAGCCTTTCAAACAATTTTGTAAGTACCTAATTCCTTGGATTAAATTCCTTTTCTGCTTAATATACCCAGAGCAGTTTCTAATCTGCTATCGACTCCGATACACATACCATTGCATGAACTGATCTCCCTATGATCCCTCCACTGAAAAAAATGCACAAAATGTAATTGTGGGATAACAAACCATGAGAAGGGTTAAGCTCTTGCATATTTGTTTGTCTCCTTTTCTTTTACCCACAGAGATGTCTGTTGATTTGTTTGTAGAATTATATGTCATATGTTGGCTCCAAGGATTTTGAGATACAGCAAAGGGAAGATGTGACAAAAGTAAGAAGAGGATGGAAGGGGCCTTTCATGATTTATCAGGATATAAATACCAGCAAACCGTTTTAAAATAGAAGCAAACAAACAAGAAGTTTCTATGGACTGGAGTAGCCGTAAGAGGCTTAGTGGAGGCAGCATAGTATAGGATTGAGAGCGTAAACTGTGGTCTAGAGCAGGTGTTTTGGCTCAAATTCTGGCTCTGTGCCTTGGGAAAGTTGGTTAACTTCATCTGTAAGTTGGCAATGGATAATAGTCCTTATGTCACAGGGATATTGTGCAGATTGAAGTAATTAATACATGTAAAGCAGTTAAATAGTGCTTCTTCATGCATTATAATGCTATTTAACTGTTTGTTAGATAAAATAAAAATGGGGGTAGAACTTCAGTAGGATGGGATGGGTATTGTTCAATAAGTGAAGAAATTTCTGTAGGTACAAAAACAGCAAGGCTAGAGAAGAGGAAGGAAATCGGCTTGACTGCTGTGTAAGCTGGGTGTTGAGGAAAGGTGACATACCGTGTTTCCCCGAAAATAAGACCTAGCTGGACAATCAGCTCTAATGCATCTTTTGGAGCAAAAATTCATATAAGACCCGGTCTTATTTTACTCTAATAGAAGATCGGGTCTTATATAATATAATATAATACTGGGTCTTATATTAATTTTTGTTCCAAAAGACACATTAGAGCTAATTGTCCAGTTAAGTCTTATTTTGGGGGAAACAGGGTAAAAAGTTGGCACAGTAAGGAAAGGGCATGAGTGAAGAGGCTTGAACATCCTCCTACACAGGGCCAGGCTTTCACCTGTAAAACTTGGGCAACTACCAAAGGACGTTCTGCAGGCAGTTGATGTGGATATAGTGATGTTTTAGGAAGAACATTCTATGGGTGATATTTTGTTGTTGTTGGCATCCTACACTTTTACACCAACCTGACACAAACCATGAGCCACTTGCCAACTGGCCCATAAAAGGATGCTTTAAACACCTGCAAGTATTCATGGCAACCATCTGGCCTTTCCCTACTCTGTCCTGCCCTACATGGTTTCAGGGGCCCTTGCAGTGGAGGAAGGAAAGTTTGGAAAGTCATTAACTTTAATAAATATTGGTCTTAAACATATCATAGTTATTCTATAAAATTCTATTTCAATTAAAAAATATTGGTGTATCTTGGCAGCTTTCGTTTATTTATTTATTTATTTATTTATTTATTTATTTTTTCTTTGTGTCACAGCTAAATTATTACAGGTCCTGGTTCAAGGAAAACTCTTTTTTCCCCCTTCTTCAGGGTCTCTCTCTTGACTTGTCATGGTGATCCTCATTTCCTACTTAATGTCATTTTTTTTTTTAACGTCATTTTTCTCTTGGGTACAGGCATACAAGCAGGGTGAGCGCAGACCCTCACAGACTCCTGGGTCCTCATCTCGTGATTGGGCACAGAGCTGCCAGGTTATGCCTCCTGCCAACCAGGGACTAACACCCTTGAGCTCAAGCCAGGCATCAACCCTTCCCGTGAGCCTACAGTCCCTACACACAGCAGACAGATGATCTCTAAGAAGATTGTTACTTCTGTGTCTGGATGCCTTAGGTAGTTGTACAGGGGTGGACAAGAGGCTTGGCTGGCAAGTTGATCACTGAATGTGCCAGAGTTCTGTCAGCCCAGGACTGGGACAGCCACTGTTATGCCCTGCCCAGAGATATCACAGTGTGACTGTCCCCAACCCTGACCCTCCCTGCACTCATACCCAGAATCCCATCATTGGGGTCAGAAAGTGGTAGCAGTCACAGAAGATGGGGAGACCCTTGGTGCTAGGGTGTAGGAGCAATAGACTGAGAACCTGTCCCAGGGATGCAGGGAGGTAGTAGGAGGGAAGATGGTGTGAGAGCTGATACACATGTTCCATTGTCTCATAGGACGTCACTTATAAGACATAAAGTCAAAGATAAAATTATTAAGAATTGCAAAACAGCTAATACAGACCACTAAACTTCAACCACAGGGCCCTGTGCAACTGCACTGGTTGCCAACCTGTTATGCACTGAATGTTTGTGTCCCCCCAAATTCATATATTGAGATGCTAACCCCCAATGTGACTATATTTGGAGATAGGGCTTTTAGGAGACAAGTAAGGTTAAATAAGGTTAAAAGGGTGGGGTCCTAATCTGATAGGATTGGTGGCCTTATCAGAAGAGGAACACATGCACACACGTAGGAAATGTCATGTGAACACACATCAAGAAGGCAGCTGTCTGCCAGCCAGGAAAAGAGTTCTCACCAGAACCCAACCCTGCTGGTACCCTAATCTCAGACTTCCAGCCTCCAGAACTGTGAGAAAATAAGTTTCTGTTACTTAAGCCACCCAGTCTGTGGTATTTTGTTACAGCAGTTGGGCTGCCTAAGACACCTGTGAAGCCAGACCTGGAGAAGGTTGTTTGAGGAAGGTCATGAATTCAGTATGGACCTGTTGAGTTTAAGGGACCTAAGTGATATTTAGCTGGCAATTTTTCATATATGAACTCACAGATCCAGTAGCCAAGAGTAAGTCTAGAAATACCAGTTTGGGAGTCATTAATATATAAACAGCAATTAGATTCATGGGAGTGGATGAGATCAACAAAATACAGTGTTTAGATTGAGAAAAGGGTGAGGTTAGAAACCAAGGTGGGAGGTGTCAACATTTAAGGAGGTGGCCAGAGGTGGGCAGATCACAGACAAAATAGAGACAGAGAAGGAAAGAAAAGAAAGAAGGGAGGAAATCCAAGAGTAGAGTATGGTATTCTGGAAGCCAAAAAAATAAATTAGAAATTGGTTAGCTTGTCAAATGTTATGAAGTTAAGCAAGATGAAGATTGGAAAGTGTCTGTCTGGTGGATCTTGCCACAAGGAGGCCTGAGAGCAATTCGACTTGAGGATTAGAAACTAGAAGCCAGTGGGATGAGTTGAGGAACACAACTACGAGAGGCAGTTGACATACGTCAACTGTCTGTATCAGATTCACTCAGGGAGCTTGAAACATATAGATTCCCAGGCTCTTCTTCAAAAGATTATGATTTGGTAGATCTGGGATGGGACCTAAGAACCTGTATTTTTCTTAAGGTTTCTACATGACTCTGATGCCCTGCCAAGTTTGGGAACTGCTGATCCAATGCAAATAACATGACTTGCATTCAAACTGACCTGGGTGTCACTGATTATGTCACATTTTAGCTGTGTGAGCTGGAACAAGATACTTAATTCTCTTTGAGCCTCAGTTACGTCGTTTATTAAAAAGCAGAGTGATAGCTGTACTCTGTGGTATTGATTTGAAGATTGTAGATAATGTAATAAATCATCTGGTACATAGTAAATGTTTATTAAATAGCAGCCAATACTATTTAGCAGTGGATACAATGAATATAGACTATTCTCTTAATAAACAGCTTAGCTCTGAGGGGCAGGGGAAAGAATCAATCGCTACAGGTGTACGAGGGTCAAGGAGCAATCGTGTTCTGTCTTGATTTTTGTAAAATGGCTGAGATTTGAGCATGTTTACATAAGCTGAGAGGCAAGAGAGGCAGATGGGGTATGATGAGCCCAGATCTCTGAATTGATGAGAGGAACTCTCTCCAAATCACAGGAAGGATTCGCTTCTGAAGGGACAAGAAACTCCCCAGAAAGATAATTGGCATGGGGGCAGGATATTCAGGGATTTCATTCTTAATAATCCCAATTTTCTCTGTGAAGTAGGAAGCAATGTCATATGCTGAGAGAGGCAGGGTTCTTGAGAAGAGGCACAGGTTTGGAAAGAGTATATTGAAAATTGAGGAGTGATAGATGACAAAAGATACGTAGAAAGATTAACAAAATGTGCCATGGTCTTAGTTTAGGTTGGAGACCACTGATTTCTTCTTTGCCTTAGGTTACACTACTGACATTTTCTATTGTTAGTATGTGCCAGACATTGTACTAAATGTTTTTCACACAATATCTCATTTAATCCTCGCAACAACCCTACAATGTAGGTAACATCCATTATCCTCATTTTACAGATGATGAACTGAGACTAGAGAGTTTTAACTAACTTGTCCAAGGTCACTCAGCCAATTAATTGCAGAGTAGGTTCTCAATTTCAGGTTTGTCAATTTCAGAGCTTCTATTCTTAATGGTGGGACATCATGCATTAATTAAGATTAGGTTTTGGTGGCATATACAATGAAAATCCAAACAAGCAGATCAAACAAGATACAGGTTTTATTTCTTTTTTACGTAAAGGAAGTTCTGAGGCAGGCAGCCCTGGGCTGGTATGGCAGCTCTGCAATCATCAGATACCCAAGCTCCTTGTAGCTTTTTGATCTACTATCTTTAACATGTAGCTTCCATCCTCAAGATTGCTTCATGGTCCAAAATGGCTTCCAACCCTCATGTCTGCATTCCAGAGAGCAAGAAGGTGCAAGAAAGAGTACATGCCAGAGTCTGTCTCCTTTTTGAAGAGTTTTCCTGCAAGTCCTACCCAATAACTTCTACTTGCATTTCATTGGTGGTCTCCCTAGGTTCAAGAGAAACTGGAATATGTCATTTTAAGAGCACATTTTGCTGTCCAAAATATAATTGAATTCTGTTACTAAGGAAGGAAAAGCAGATATTGAGTAGGCCACTACCAGTATTTGTCATATTGAAGCAGGGCCTGGTTGGCACCCCCACAGTAGAGACCTCTTCATGTCCCCGACCTCACCTTTACTTGACCTACCTATAGCTTAATAATAGATCAACCCCCTGTGGCTTGAGCTCTGAATGTCCCCTGTCCCCCCCAGTTCCCTATTTTAGAAATTTACGATTAATACCTTTAGGCTCATTGATCACAATCTCTACAGTCTAGCTTTCTTTCCAGGTGAATCCCATCATTATTCCTGGGTTTGTTGACTTTACCACAGAATCACATGGCCAAAGGGAAGGCTACATGCAGACCCCTGGAACCATCACGTAGCCTAGATTTTTCCCTTAAGAATCTCAAGCCTGTCTGAGAATGGTAAGGCAGTTTTTGGAGGTGTTAACTCGCTGCCCTCTCAGACCACTGGTGCTCTGATACTAAACGTTTATTCTATGACCCAACTCCTGTGTTGGTCTATTGGCTGAGTGGTGCAGGCAGCACGAGCCCCGACCGGACTCGTGTGGCCTCCGGTTTCAGGAGTGGGGGTGACTTATCTGAATGGTGAGTTAGGGAGAAGGAATTGGGCAGATATACCCAGTCTGGAAGTCTACAACTGCCAACTGCATTATTCAATCTATTTACATTTATCATTATAGATACATTTGGATTTCTTTATCTGCAAAAAGAATAAATCAAACTTTTAAAATATCTTTCAATGTTTGCCCTGCAATGCTTTTAAAGATACAAATTAAAAACTTTTTGTTACACTAGTTATGCTTTGAATTTTAACTTGATTACCTATCTTTAAAAAATCTAAAGATAATTGATATTTTTAACTCCAAATAATCTTTTAACTTCAATAACTCCCTCTCAGGCTTAGATTGTTATTGTAGTCCAACCAGTTTGTTCTAACTCGCTATTTTTTTTAATCCCACAAATTAAACATTATTATCACTGCTTTATAATAACCAATGTTTGTTTAGAGTTATCCACACCTCAAATCTTTTTTCTAGAGTCATTTTCATTCTTCATGAAGCATGTCTTTTGAAAATCCCTTTAGTGGGAAGTAAATTTATTTTTATTTATCCTTCTTGGAATTTACTGGAATTCCTGAATCTGTGGATTACTGTCTTTTGTCAGTAATGAAAAATTCTCAGCCACTTTACTTTGAATATTGCCTCTTCCCCTTTCTGTTATCTACTTCTAGAATTCTGTTAAGACAGATGGCAATTTCTCATTTTATAACACATATCTTAACTAGCCTTTCAGAGTCTTTATCTCTTTTGTTCCTGGGCTACGTCCTTTGAAATTTCTCCAGATTTATCTTCTATTTCAGTATTCAAACTTTGTCCATTATGCTGATTAACTTTTCTGTTTGTTCTCAATATTTTATTATAATAATTTTCAAGATATAGATAAGTTGAATTTTAGACTAAAAATCCCACACACCTACCACCTATATTCTACAATTAACATTTTAGTATACTTTCTTTATCACACATGTAGCCATCTCTCTATCCCTCAATGCATCCATCAATCTAACTTTGTTGTGCATATCAAAGTAAGTTGCAACATCAATACACTTATCCTCAATTCTTCCATTTAGTTTTCTTTTCGATTCTTATATTTTCTATTCCTAGAAGGTCCATTTGTTCCTCTTTCATATCTATCTGGTCATTTCTGATGTTTTCTTGCTCATCACTCACCTTTCCAATTTCTCCTTTTATTTCTTACATATTTGACATATTTACTTTATAATAATCAGGGAAATACAAATTAAAATACTACAATAATATTAATAAGAGTTAACATAATGGTGTGCTTACCATATAACACAGACTATTTTAGTGCTATAACTATAGTAACTTTTAAAATTTTCACAATCCTATACGATAGAATGGTAGGCATTAGTAACAGTAACTGATATACCCTGCATGAGGAAACTGAGAAAGTCTGAAAGTCAGGCAGTATAACTCCTTCAATTTTGTTCTTTTTCAAACTTTTACGACAGTTCTACATCTTTTGTATTCTCATAAGAATTTTAGAATCTGCTTCTCAAGTTTCTACAAATGAATCTTGCTGGGATTATGATTGCTATTGCATTGAATTTATAACTCAATTTGGGAATAATTGACATCTTAACAATATTGCATTTTTCAATCCCAAAACAAGGTATATCTTCCCATTTTCTTAGGTCTTCTTTAATTTCTCTCAGCAACATTTTGCAGCATTCAATGAACATATCTTGTACATCTTTGTCAGATTTACCCCTAAGTATTTTATGTTTTTGATGCTATTGTAAAATATATTGCTTTTTCCATTTTCATCTCAGTTGTTGCTGGTATATTGAAATACGCTTTTAAAAAATTGTGGTAAAATACACATAATATAAAATTTACTGTCTTGGCCATTTGTAAATGTGTAGTTTAGTGGTGTTAAGTACATTCACACTGTGGTGCAACCATCACCATCCACCTCCAGACTCTTTTGATCCTGCAAGACTGAAACTCTGAAATCATTAAACAATAACTCCCCAGTTACTTTCCCCCCCAGCCCTTGGCAACCACCATTCTACTTTCTATCTCTATGAATTCACTACTTTAGTTACCTCATATAAGTGGTATCATACATTTTTTAAAATCTTTTTGTGACTGGCTTATTTTACTTAGTTCATATGTTCTCAGGGTTCATCCATGTTGTAGCACATGTCAGAATTTCCTTCCTTTTTAAGAGTGAGTCATATTCCATTAACATTATATATATATATATATATATGTATACATATATACATATATATATATATATATATCACATTTTATTTATCCGTTCATCCATTAATGGCTCTTGTGAATATTGCCTCTTGTGAATATTGTTGCTATGAATAAGGACGTGCCAACTATCTTTAAGAACCTGCTTTTAATTCTTTAGGATACATGCTCAGAAGTAGGATTGCGGAATCATATAGTTTTATTTCTAATTTTTTGAGGCACCACCATATTGTTTTCCACAGTGGTTGCACCAATTTACATTCCCACCGACAATGCACAAGGGTTCCAATTTCTTCACATCCTCATCTACACTTGTTATCTTCTGCTTTTTTGTTTTTTTAATTTATAGTAGACATCCTAATGCGTGTGAGGTGGTACCTGCGATTTTGATTTTGCATTTCCCTAACGATTAGTGATGTTGAGCATCTTTCATGGGTTTATTGGCAATTCATACATCTTTTTTGGCAAAATGTCAATTCAAGTCCTTTGCCCATTTTTAAAGTCAGATTGTTTTACACTTGATTTTTGTATATTGATCTTATATGCTGCAACAATGATAAACATTAATTCTAGTAGCTGTTTGTAGACTCTGTAGGATTTCCTAGCTAGAAAATCATGTCATCTATGAGAAAAGATCTTTATTTATTTATTTCCAATTTGGAATGCCTTTTTATTTTCCTGACTTATTGATCTGTCTCGAATCTAGAGCAGTGTTGAATAGAAGTGGTGACAGCCAACACCTTTGTCTCGATCATGTCTTAAAGGGAAAGTATTGGTCTTTAATTGGTCTTTAATGGTTTAATTGGTCTTTAATTAAGTATCATGGTAATTGTAGATTTTTCACAAATGCCCTTTTATCACTATGAGAAGGTTCATAGTTTGCTGAGAGATTTTTATCAGGAATATTTGTTGGATTTTGTCAAATACTTTTTCTGTATCTGCTGAATTGATCATATGAATTTTTTCTGTTTTAGTTTGCTAATGTGAATTATATCGACTGGTTTTTCAAATGGTAAATCAGCCTTGCATCCCGGGGATTAAACCCAGCTGGCCATAATATATTATCCACTATATATAATGTCAGACTCAATTTGCTAAATTGACCAAAAGTCAGTGGAAAGAATATACATAGAAAAAAATCCACAGAAGATCTAGCTATTGTAATGATCAGGAAGAGATTTAAAATAGCTAGACTTATACGTTCAAGAAAGTATAGGCAAAGGTGGAGAAAATAAAAAGATGGAGAATTGCTCCAAATGAATTGGATTTTATTTTTAAAAAATCATATGAAATTTCTAGAACTTAAAAATACAATGACCAATATTAAGAATTCAATAAATAGATTTAAGAGAAGATTTAGGTAGATGGATAGAAAATTCACAGACTCATGCATAAAGAAAGATGTCAAAAAAATGGTAGTAAATACAGATGGTAAACAATGAAAAATTCTGACATATGTGTCACCGAAGTCTTAAAAGGAAAAAAGAGATAAGACCAAGAATTTTCGAAAACAGATAAAAGATACCAAGCTACAAATTCAAAGGACTTCACGAGTGGCACATGCCACTCATGAACCCAAGTGGGATGAATACAAAGAAAATCACATCTAGACATATCACAGATTATTTGTGGAAAACTAAAGAAAAAAAATGTTAAAAGGAGCCAGAGGAAAAAAGATATTAGTTTCCAAAGGAATAACAATGGAATGATGGAAACCAGAAGACAATAAAAGGACATCTTTAAAGTGCTGAAAAGAAAATTTGCCAAACTAGAATGCTATCTATACTCAGCAAAAATATGAAAGATAAAATGAAGTTTTTAGGCAAACAAAAATGGAGAGAACTTGTCACCAGCAGACCTACTACAGTATGAACAGAGGAATTATTGAGAAAGAAGGAAAAAATTCCAGTCAGAAGCACCAAAATGTATATTGGAACAAGGAGTAACATAAAGGGTAAATAAATATGTAGGTGAATATAATGAATATTGACTGTAGAAAACACATAATTATAAAATGTTGTATGGCTTAAAATACCAGGGGTGCCAAATAAATGTATACAAGTGGACACTTTGGTCAACATTGCTCAAGTAGTAATTCGCCGTCATCAGAAGTGTCTGGATGCTGATGGTAACCACTTTGAGCACCTCTTGTAATTGCAGAAGACAAACGTGACTTGTATTCATCTTTTGTTATCGGTATATATTGAGTATTACAATTTTAATACAGTTTTCCTTTCTTAAAATGTGTATACATTTTTTTGGCACCCTCTGTATATGCACAATTAAAATCTGTGACAATAAAAACCACAAAAGTGGAAGGGTGGTGGAGACATAGTATTCTAAGGTCTTAGCATTATTGGGAAAGTGGTATAAGTAATTATTTATGTTAGAGTGTAATAAGTCAAATAGGCAGGCTGTAATTACTAAGATTTCTAAAAGAATGTATAACTAATAAGCTAATAGAGGTTAATGGTATAATTAAAATATTTTAATTAATTCAAAAGAAGGCAAAAAAGAGAATAAGGGATGTAAAGTAAGTGAACAAAAGAAAATAAATAGCAAGATGGCAGGTAGAAATCCAAATACAGCAGTAATTATATTAAATGTAAATGGACTAAAAGCGTTTCCTGTTGAAATAAGTATAGAGCAAACTTCCAATTTTAGGCTTAGCTAGAGTCAGCATAAAAATGTAACTACCTACTACAAGTGAAAAGGCAGGGATTCCTAGTGCAAAATGTGGATGAGGGAAATAACATAGCTGGCAACCCTGCAGGGCTGAATTCTGAGTCAAGTTTGAAGCAAGAAAAACTGTCTGTTCAGTGCTGTGGATTTTTTTTAACATTTGAAAGACGAGGACTTTAATCTGTCTTTGTTGCAGATCTTTTGAGAAGACCTCCTGAATGTGCCCTCAAGTTATGCAAATGTAAAGCAAAGACTCTCTATGGAAGCTGTTTGAAAAGCTAAACTGTTCTTTGTTGTTGCAAATTGTTTTAAATTCTTGCTACTGTACTCTAGTTTGGTCTTCTCACAGGAATGGCTGTAGCTAGTTTTCTTCCAAATTATCCAAAGGCAAACACAGTTCATCTCTGTAAATGTTATTTTTCTTCTGAAGACCACACACTAGTCTCACGCGAAGAACTCATTTTCTTTCTATTAACATGACTTTATCTGTTCTCTTTGGGAAATAAAAACCTTTCTTTATTCTTTTAAAAGAGAATCTCCCTCCACCTTTTCTTTCCTGTATGTATTTCCATTTCACAAAGAGCTCTCATTTTACCTGAGAACGCATCTGTCTGATTCATCTAGGATGAAAAATATCCTTTCTAATAGATTAACTTGTACCTCCAAATTTCTCTCCTAATTTGGCAATGGGGCTTGGAAGTAGGTGACGGAGGGTGATGAAGTAAATCTCATCACACCACACCACATTTATGTTCTCAGTGTCAGTACTAGGATATTGAGTTGGCTGGACCATCATCTGAAAATATGTTTTTATGTTGTTATTGAGTGGTCTAGACAGTCTAAGGATTAGAGCAGAGAAAAGCTAAGAGATAAGAAAGTATAGGTTGAGGAATACACCAGGTTTGAGCTGGAGGTGGAAATTCCGTCTTTTTCTCAGTGGCTTAAAAATTTTCATTCACTAGCAACGTTTTGAGTCTGTACTACTTGTAACACAGTAATGGAGATGCAAAGAGGCATTCTAGAAGAACATACAATGTTACAAAGGCCACACATCCTGTCAAACGAATAGGGCAAATGGTCAGTACTACAAAAGTTCAGAAAAGGAAGTAAGCATGGAAGTTAAGGGAGTGAGTGGGAGGGTGGTCTTTAAAAGGTAAAGCTGGGGTAAAATGAGATGTTAGAGAAAATATCGTGTTTCCTGGAAAATAAGACCTAGCGGGACAATCAGCTCTAATGTGTCTTTTGGAGTAAAAATCAATGTAAGACTCGGTCTTATTTTACTATAAGACCTGGTCAATATAATATAATGTAATATAATATAATATCCCAGTCTTATTTTACTATAAGACCGGCTCTTATATAATACAACATAATATAAGACCGGGTCTGGTATTAATTTTTGCTCCAAAAGAGGCATTAGAGCTGATGGTCCCGCTAGGTCTTATTTTCCGGGAAACAGGGTAGTCTACGCAGGATGCACAAAGCAGATAAAGGTCTAGTAGCAGGAAAATACTTCCACACAAAATTATTAACGATTTAGTATGTCTTTTCATTTGTCATTTACTGCCTTTCCAATGAATGTAGTAAATAAAATTTAAAAAGGGTATGATTCAATCTCGAGAGACAAGACAAAGAAACCAGTAGAGGACAGACATGCTATGAAAAAAGTGCCAGTTCGTGGTTCAGCCATAAATTCGGACAAGAGCAATTCTGCATAGGGCACGAGAAGACAGGCGTTGGAGTAAGGCAGATCTAGGCTCCAAACTCAGATGCGTGCCACAAAATAGCTCCGTGACCTTGTGTAAATCTTACGACCCTCGTCTATGCTGTTTTCTATGAAAACGTCTCTAGTAAGGTCCAACAAGTCTCATTTGTGGGGAGGGTGAAATCATTGTGGTGACTTGACAAAGAGCTTGACACGAGTGTCTAAGTTTCTACCCTTTCTCCCTTCTCAACACACCTCCTCTTTTTCCTACAGTAGGAGTGAGATGTGTGGGGTGAGTAAAGTGAGCAGAAGGGGAACGATGAAGGGAGGCAACTTCCTCTCTGCCCTTCGCCCCCTCCCCACCACACAAGCTCCCGACCTCAGGTTCCGGGAGAGTCACCGTGGAAGTGGGCTGAGGGCACATAAGTGGGGAGGGAGGATCTGCTAACTGTAAACACAAACGCCATCAAGAGTTCAGAGCCCGTCTGGCCACCGGATTTCCGTGCCACACTGAAGCCACCCCACCCATGCGTCTGCTCTCAGTTTCCCCAGCTGTGTAATGGGGATACATCATCTCCTCCTCTCACTGGTATCTGCCCGACCTGACCGTGTGTGAAAGGCTAGAAAGAGCCCCCAGTTTTTGGCCTCCAGCCCCATCAGGTCCTCCTCCCGCTTTGGCTTTGGCCTTTTGTACCGGCCCCACGTGACCCGCCCGGCCCGCTCTTCCCTCCTTACCCGCCCCGCCCTCCGGCCTTTCCCGGCTCTCGGCCCAGCTCTTCCCGCTCCTCTGCCGCCCCCCTCCCGCACTCTCTCTCCCTCCTCCCCCCTCGCCTCCCTCCCGGGCTGTTGCCGCTCCCTCCTCCAGGCAGCCGTTCCTTCGCGACGCTTCCCCTCCCCCCGCGGCTGTTCCGCCGCCTCGCCTCCCCTCCCCCCGGCCGGAGCTCACTGTCTCCAAGATGGCGGCCGTGTCAGTTTGGGGCATCTCCGCGGTCCGGCCCGGGGTCCTGGTATCCCGGCTCTCTTCCTCCCCGGTAAGTAGCCGAGAGGCCACCCTCGGCCGCCCCCAGCCGTCGAACCCGAGGCTGAGTCGCTCTGGGGCCCGCTCCGCCGCCTCGCGGGGTCGGCAGGAGGCTGCAGGCCCCGTCGCGGCCTGCGCCGCCTCCCGCTGCTCTGCGCCAGGCCTCGGGCTGGGGCGCCACGGCCGCCCCCTCGCGCCCGGCCGGCGCCCGGCTTTCCCCGCCCCGTGGTCCGCGCGCCTCCGGCCCAAGGTCCCCGCCGCCCGCCGGCGGGCCGGGCCCAGCCGGGGAAGTCGGCGGGTGGGCAAGCGGCGAGCGGCCCAGGCCGCAGAGCCTCGGGCTGGGCTGTGCCGTGCCGGCAAGCCCGCTCTCCCTCGGGGGCGCGCCCACCTCCCCGGCCCCACCTGCGCCCGGCGCTCGCCGCCCAGGCCCGCCCGGCCCCTCCTGCCCGCGCTCCGGGGCGCTCCCTCTTCGGTTGCGGCCGGGTGTGCGGAGATCCGAGAGGGGCTGAGGCGGCAAATGGGGGTGACAGGCTGGCGGGTGTTGTGGTGCGGAGGAGGCAGCACGTGTGGTGTTGTGTCTGTCGGGCTGTCAGCCCGGACGCTGGGAGGGGAGGCGGCGGGCTGCTTGTCAATCGTCGGCCGGTTTGGACAGGAGCTGCCGGACCTGTCAGGCTCTTCGGGTAGCCTGCATGCCCTAAACCCTCCTTGGAACCCGCCTCTGTGGAGCTGAGGATTTGGAGGAGCTGGGAACGGGTGATACATTGCTCTTAACTCTTTCACGTGATTTCATTGTTAACTTAGTCCTCGGGTTCTGTTTCCATCTAATGGGAATGGCGAAGCCACCCGTTGGCAAGCTTCAGGGTTGTGCTGTTCCAAGTTTTTAAAGTTTCTCGCTCTTTAAAAAGAGAGCGCGAAGATGTGTTTGTGGGTGGGGAATGGAGGCCGGGGAAGAACTGTCGGAAGCAAGTTGTGCTTTCTCTTTAGACGCTGGTGTAAAGTTCAAGTCTGCAGGCCCTTTACTTTGGTAAGACCTGGACACTAGTGAAAATCCCGGCCGGAGAGACAATGAATAACTGTCATTCATTCTTTTACCTGCGAGCTTAATCAATTACGTTTCCAACTTCTTAAACTCAGGTTGTAGCTTCTTATTTAGTTTAGCGTTAATATCTACATAATGAACTTTCGTGGAGTAATAATAGTATGATTTCTATTCTCTCGAGACTCTCACCAAAATGAAGCATAGCTCTCAGGGGGCTTCTTTTTAGTCAGATTAAAAATAAATCTTGGCTCAGATTTGAGTGTTTACTTCAGCCTTTTTTTTCCTATCCGAGTTAATAGTACTATCCCTTTCCTAATACCTGTTAGTTTTCCTTTGGATTTTAATGATACTTGTAAGAATAATTGCTGTGGGAGCCATTTTTTTTTTTTTTTCTTTTGTTTATGTTGTAATGTAAATGTTCCTCAGATTAAGAACAGAGGTTCTAAAAAACACAAAAGTAAAATTAAATTTAGTTTTGAAAGCAGAGGAGTTGTTTAGATTGTGAAAATTCATTATTTTGGTGATTTTTAAAAAGATTTGTATATGCCAGGTTCTTTTGTCTGAAAGAAGAATATTGACTTTGATCCTGGAGAGGCAGTATATTTATGTTTGTGTTTCATTCGTTAATGTTCATTTCAGGACAGCAGTCTTGAATCTTTATGAGATCTTTGTAGACTGGCAAACAGGGAATAAATTTTTTTCTGTACCATACGTTTGATATGTAGTCTGTGCATTTGAACATAATGATTCTGGGCCTTTCTCATTTCTAGTTTCTCTCTCTGTAGATTGGTTATGAACATTTTGACAGTTGTTACTCCCTCCAAGTACTTTAGTTTGGCTTAGGAGATGCTATCAGCATGTAATTCTTGAAATTTGAATGAAATTGGATTATTTAAAAATTCCTTAAGCACTTTTCCCACTTGACTACTTTTCATATTATTTTTGTTTCCATTTGGAATGTTTAAAGTATATATTGCACTTAAAGTATGAACTTGATCTGTGTGTGTAAATTGTATTTGTTGTTTTTCTAATGTATGAAATAGTTAAAATTTTCTTAATTGTTTTCTGCCTATTCTACTGACTGTTTTATCCAGTCTGAATGTCTGGAATTTTAAAGATGAAAGATTCACTTTTACTTTCATTACAGGATTCTTTCTACTAATCCAGATACTTGTTGAAGTGCTGAATAGTTTCTTGGGGAAAGATGTCAAGGAAGAGTTTCAGTTCATAGACTGGTGAGCAGAGATTATGGCACACAGAATAGCCAGCACCCTCTGGTTAATTGTAGTCTAAGGTTATTCACAGTGCATCTCATTTTGTTTCCTCATTGTATTCTAATTACTCATTTCATTTCTTTTCTTATTTATCCCAGTGGTTTACATACATGATTGTTTTGGAATGTTGATAGAAACATGTTAAAATTCCTACAGGTGCTCAATAAACACTTGCTATTTGATTGCTTTTAAAGACTAGGATGTTTCAGTTATAGCTTATTTACAAGTGGGACTTGATAGAAAACTGACTTTGTTTTCATTGTTTTTCAGGCATAAGATAAACATTCTTCTGCTGGGAGTGACATGTTCCTGAGTTTTTACAACTTTATGAAGAGACCCACATGTGGTGCTATTGAGAAATTTATTGGGAAGTTTGAAGACATTTCAAATAACTGGTAGTTGCGGTTTCTAAAGTAAAGTGGGGAGGCATCTATTTTATGAAAGGAGGAAGGACTTAGGCCAGAAAACTTGTATGCTATGGTTAACTGGTTCTCAGCCTCCGAGAATGTTGTTTTCCATGGTGTAAAACTTACTCAGCATCAGGATAAGGGATAACGACTCTATGGATATACGAATCCTTCACCATGGTAAAACTCGCTAATCCGCTGTATACGGAATGGATTTTGGAGGCCATAAAAAAAGTGAAGAAGCAGAAACAGCGTCCTTCAGAAGAAAGGATATGCAATGCAGTGTCTTCATCCCATGGCTTGGATCGTAAAACTGTTTTAGAACAATTGGAGTTGAGTGTTAAAGATGGAACAATTTTAAAAGTTTCAAATAAGGGTCTCAATTCCTATAAAGATCCTGATAATCCTGGGCGAATAGCACTTCCTAAACCTCGAAACCATGGAAAATTGGATAATAAACAAAATGTAGATTGGAATAAACTGATCAAACGGGCAGTTGATGGCTTGGCAGAGTCTGGTGGCTCAACTTTGAAAAGCATTGAACGTTTTTTGAAAGGTCAGAAGGATGTGTCTGCATTATTTGGAGGCAGTGCTGCCTCTGGCTTTCACCAGCAGTTACGATTGGCTATTAAACGTGCCATTGGCCATGGCAGACTCCTTAAAGATGGACCTCTTTATCGGCTCAACACTAAAGCAACCAATGTGGATGGGAAAGAGAGTTGTGAGTCTCTTTCCTCTTTACCTCCAGTGTCACTCCTTCCACATGAAAAGGATAAGGTGAGAATGGTATATGCATCAGTGTTCATAGAGCTGATGATGTAGCATGCTACAAAGTCACGTTTCTAGGAAGTTATATAGAAGTTAACACAAGTTTTGTGTTTGGAGACTTGTGGAATGATGATCACCTCTGGTTTTTCACTGGTGAGTTCTAGGTGTGAGAACTCAGTAGATGCTAATTGTTCTGATATTTTGAAATAGTTGAGATTCAAAGTGTAGAGTATCGATCAACCAAAAAGAACATGTTTAGATTAGAATTAAAAAGTAGCATACAACTTTAAAACTGTTGCATAAAAGTTCTTGTATCTTACTGCGGGAAGCTGATGAACAGCCAAATGCTGGAGACTTGAATTTGAAACAAACAAGTGACTCTAAGAACCTTTCTTCTTTCTTCTTCCCATTTTGTTGCAGTTTATCATTACACAGGAATGAGACCAATTCTTGTGACCCATAGTAGTAGTTAAGCAAATTTAGCAATTCTTATATCTACTGTTTGTATTCTAGCTTTCTGTCATGTGTTATTCTTTCTATATGACAAAGTCCTAAATATTATTGCTTATGACAGGTGTAACTACATGGGTCAGGAATACTGTACCCTATATTAGTAAAGTTCTGGGGAGCTGGGAATTTTGATGCACGTATGATATACATTACTGTGCTGTGTTTTATGCTGTTACTTTGTGCACTTGAAAGTATGTCTTAACGGTAAATTTTGGCCCTTAAATAGATAATCAGGGTTGAGGAGAATTTCGTTAATAGCTGTTTCTTACATTGACCTAGTGTCCTAGCTGTAAATTTATTTCAATTGCTCTGAATTGTAGTTCTGTGGAAAGTGTAGTAATTTAAATTGTTGTGCACCTTAGTAGGATGAGAAGATTGTAAAGTTAATGTTGAATGTATTTAAACATATTTGAGATTTGCTCTAAATTTACTGTAGTTGATAACCCACCTATAATTTTTTACTTAAATAACAATTGAAAATTAACAGTATTTTTCTTTGATGAAGTTTTTAGAGATCGATTTTAGGATTCAATTTTCTCTGTGAACTTTGAACTAGAAATTATCTTACTGTGATTACTCTTAAAATGATTCTGATAGAGAATCCCATTCATAAAATGGCTCTGTATCATTTCAGCATTTAAGAGTACAATATTAACAATTCAAGGTGGACAAGTAACTAAAATGCTTTATTCTGTTGTTCAGTGCTGTAAGTACTCTTAATCTGTGAGAACTGTTTCTTGATCACATATAGCTTAAGTGAAATGAAATACAATTGATTCCTACAACTGTTAATCAAGTGATCTACAGGTTAATTGCTTGGAAACAGAATAATTTATAGTTTAGAATGAATTCACTGTCATACCTGTGAATTGGATATTATAAATTCTTGTTAGAACACCTGGATGCTTGCTTTTATTATAAATTCCCTTGCTTGAGTTAGATATTTTAATTTAAAAAAATATTAACTATACATAAAGTGACAGTTGTGCATATTACTAAAAAGTAGTCAATATAGTGCAATGTAGGACAAATCTGACTCCTATCACCCTAAGGCTTTACTCCTGGAAAGAGACCATGAGAACCATCTAACCCAACAATCCTTATTTTGCAGCTGAGTGGAGATCTTTGCATTAAAAAAAAATGTTTAATCCAGCAAAGATCTGCTGGTGTGCTTTGGTTAGAAATGTCTCTTTGGTTACATAATTTTAATATATAGTGTTGTTAGCCGGAGTAACTAAATGTGGAGGATACGTTTGGGAAAATTGAGTTTCTTGAATAGACTCCTATCTATATATACTGGTCTTGTTGGAAAACTAATTTCATGATAATATCTACAAAATTAGGAATGATGAGATCTGTTTGTATTTTTAAATGGAGTCTTATTTTCAATAGTGAATTCCCTGCGTGACTTTCCCCAAAGATATGAAAAGCTCACATTCAAAATCATAATAGAGTGAACTCTAACGTGAAGAATTATTCTTCCTCTCAACAGATCACAGTGTATGTCTGCTCCTTGTACTTTAACTACTTTCTTCCCTCTTTTTTAAACTCTCCATTGGATTCCTATGTGGAATTGATTGCTGTTATGAATTTAGGTATTTTCAAAAAAATTATCCAGTGTATTTTTGACAGTGATGGAGAAAGGAAAGTGTAGGCCAGAAGTAGTTTCACTTTTAAGGCATTAATTTCTGAAATAGTTATTGGGCACCTACTGTGGTCCAGGTACTTGGCTTAGAATTGAAATGGCTTGGAACTGAAATGATTTTATGTTCTCTGGAATGCAAATGTATCTTATTAGTCTGGTCACTGGGGTGAGAGATGAAATTAAGGGACTATATGAAGTGACGAGCAAGTTCCTCTTTTTTCTATATCATTTCTAACTTTTTCTTTATTTTTTGCTATATTAACCTTTGGCAGGCATTGTAGACCTGTATGTTAGATTTTCAGCAACTGAGTGGTTTTTGCTCTTTTTGATGAGATCAGCTGTGTAGAAATATTTTTAAAGAGTTTTTGTGAAGACAGCTGAATTTAATTGTGTTTTCACATTGATAGTGAGGAGACTATGGGATACTGTGGTTTAAAGTTGTATCCCTGTTCTAAGGGAAATTTCTGAGCTAGCTTTAGGTTGTGGTAGTTCATAGTGATTTATTTTTTTAACTTGATGTGTTTACTGTGTGCCAGGTGTTACTTTAAAGCTATACATATGTTAACTCATTCAATCTTCATACAACTCGAGGAGGTAGGTACTGTTATTTTACAGATGAAGAAATTGAGGCGTAAAAGAGGTTCTGTAACTTGTCCAAGTCAGAGATATTAGGAGACAGAGCTACGTAGGGATTTGGATTTGGGCAGACTGGCTCCAGGTTCAGTGTAATAGTGATAGTTCCTGCCTCCTGGGAGGTGTTGTGTGTAATGCCCGTCACTGCGCTCAAATACACAGTTGTGAAGGTTTTGGTGTTAACTTCATAGCACATTCTCTAATTGTGAAAGGACATATGCCTCCCTCACCCCTTCACTGTGTCCCTTTTTTCTCTTCCCATCATAGAATGAATTCTAAAACTGACTTTGAACCAGTGATAAAAGTATAAGAAACCAAAGATTACGAGTAGTCTGGTTTTCACACGTATTAAAAAAATAGTTTGTCTACATGACATTTTATTTTTTTTCTTAAAGATAATTTCTAAGTTTGTTCATTTTTGTTTCAGTCGTCACTGAAGTTTTATCATTTGAAGTTTGGGATTGGTTGTATGGCTGTAATAGAGTGCTTTCATTTGGGACAAAATGTTGTTTTCCCTTGAATTGTGGGTGATAGTGTGTAACTGGCATGAATAACAACTTCCTCCTTGTAAATTTCTTTTTGAAATACGGATATTACTGTAAGATAATTTGTTCATTCATTTCATTTATTCCTTATTCATTCAGCAAACATTTAGATGCCTACCATGAACAGTGCATATAGGATTTAGTTTTTGTTGGGGATTAAGGCAGACAGCATAGAGACAGCATAGAGTCCGAATTATTTTGTTCCTGAAATGTGGCATGGGATAAGTGTGGCTTTGACAGGAACTTAGATTTTTTGATGTAGAGATGCTGATTAGAATGGAAATATGTTCAAGTTATTGAGAGTTAAAAATGATAGTGTTGATTTAGCTATTTGAAAATGGCCTTTATAGTAAAATTGTTTCACATTTTATACGTTAGAATGGTGGTATTATAAAATTGTTTACACATGTAAGCTTAATTTCAATTTCAGATATCCTGTTGCTGTGATGCTTTATACTAGTAAGTGTCCATGCTGTTAAATTCGGATATGTTTACTGCTTGACAGAGTGATTGTTTGCATAAAGAACGAAACAAAAAACACAACAACCCCTATATCATCTGAAAGCAAAAGATGCTACAAAAAAGTTGAGAAGAAATAAATTAGTAGTAAATAAGTGGAAGAAGTTCTCAATCTAAAGAATATATTAAGGGGTGGCCGGTTAGCTCAGTTGGTTAGAGAGAGCGTGGTGCTAATTAACACCAAGGTTGCCGGTTTGATCTCCGCGTGGGCCACTGTGAGCTGCGTCCTCCTTAAAAAAAATAAAATAAAATAAAGTATATATTAAGATGTTCTATGAGAGCATACAAGCAAGTGTATTTTATAGTATGATTATTGGGAAACTTTATTTTTGGGGGAAACTTAAATTACAAATTTTAATTCTTACATTATAAAGGAAGGAATGCAGGATGATGCCAACATAGCAGTTTTTAAGTAAAGAAGGATTATTTTAGAGGAAGTTATTCTAACCATATGTAGTGGACCTCATTTTTCAAGTCATGGCAAGGACACAGTGACATGGATGATGTAAATTTTGTAATGTTACTGAGTGTACAACTGATTGATCTCAATGGTTATGTTTTTTGTACATTTCTTACATCATTGTTTATACTGTTTTTTGTTCTACACCCTGAGGAGAAGCTGGCTAGAAATAAAAATTTGTTACTGACAAGTCATTGAAGTAGATTAAGTATAAATGTAGTTAGGAATTGCCTTTGTCTCAGCAGATTTGTTCATATAAAAAACAAAAACAAAAATTTAAAAATAACTCTGGCAGAGATATGTTTGTAATGCAGTATTTGTTTAAATACAATCAACTGTACAGATATTTTTTGGTCTTCTAGTTAGGCTATGAGCTTTGTGTGTTTTGGTAATTTTTAGCCCACAATATACCCTGAGAGAAAACTTGAGCTACTGAAGCCAGCTTTGGTTTAGTCATTGCTAATCAAAACTTCTATACCCAAAACTTCTATGCATACAATCTAGACATTTTTCTTACAATTACTAGCACTTTACTCTTTCTTGGGGTAACTTCTAATAAATTGATGAACTAAAAATAAGAAATTAATGAAGACATCAGATACTACAAATTGCTTCAGGAATACAGATCGAGAAGACCCCATCATCATCACTTCTTCTCCCTGTATCAGTAGGCCAAGGGAATGTAAGCAGTTGCTTATAGAAACCTATTAATAGCTAACATTTGTTAAGGGCTAACAATGTATTGGGCAGCATTGTTCTTAGAGCTTTAACATATACTTTCTTATTGAAGTCTCAAAAGGACTCTACGTGGTTAAGTTTTAATAGGTATGATATATAGTAGCTCTTCTATAACACAAATTTTCATTATTGCTTGTCATAAAACACCAAATGGAAAATGAATATATGCAAAATACATTATCTTCTTATCTTTGCTGCCTGTTTTTTTGTTTAGTTCATCCTGTCACATGGCCAGCACTTTTTACTTTACATTTACTTTTAATACTGTGGAAGTGAATAGATAACAGGAACTGTTTGAATCTGAAAAAATTTTTTTTTACCATTCCAGTCTTCTTGAAGTTGTAAAAATCTCCTTGACAGTATTTTTTTTTTTGTCTTTTCTTTTCTTTAGAATATTGGAGAAAGTATATTTTTTACACTGACTTGGTTCTTAGCTGTGTGAAAAGACAGTATGGGTGCCAAGTTTGCTGGTTTAAGTAGAATTAAAAATTTATTTCCAGTGAGCTGAGAAGCATTTATTAAAATCACAATAATGAATACTTTTCATGCTCTGATTTAAAAATTTTTAAAGAAACAAATGTTACATACAGGAATTATTAAAAGCCGCGTTCTGATGTAGTTGTTTACCAGTTGGCTACTCGGGTGGAGTCAGTTCCCAAAGGATCTGCAGCAAATGAATTAGACCAGTAGCGACTTCACTCTTCTGCTTTTTCCAGCTGGAGTGGGATTAGGACTCATTCGGCTGCAGCTGGTTCCCAGGAATATCTAAGGTTGTTTCTTTTGTTTTTTTTCCCTTTGACAGGAAAGTCATAGTTTCCAACAGGTGGCTTTCATCAGCACTATACATAACTGTGTAAATTCAAGTTCAAAGAATTACTTTGCAACTTCATTAGGGAACAGGTGAAGAAACAGTTCATAGTATGGCACTTGGTTAAGGGTTGAAATGAAGCATACAGATTGTAGTGGCGTAGCATTTAGAATGCCATTCTGGGTCAAAATAGTTTTTAACTGCCAGCAGTTAAAAAAAAATAAAAGCTGCTAAGGAAAACTAAGTATAGTGTTGATTGAGGGTTGTTTTTACAGTTGGATTATATTATGTTTACAAATATAGATATATTTTTAGAAAAAAAGAATTTTCTGCGTTTTGTAGAATTTTATAATAATCTTGGGTAACAATGATTCTAATCTTATTTCACAAATAGAGAAACTGAAAGCCAAGGAGATTGTCTTGTTCAATGCCACACAGCAAGTTCACACACATGTGGGAGAAGTGGTCAGGCCTTTCTCTGTTCTATGCTTTTTTCCTATGGGCTGTAGTACTACTTTATAGCATTAGAGAGCAATAAGTATAAACTAATATAGTTATAACTCTCTTCCTTGATGGAAACCATAGAATAAACCCCGGTATAGAGAATTTTCGTGGTTTCTGTAAACCACAAATATGTAAATCTGGTTGTTTCGGTGTTTGAAGATAGCTATAGACTCTTGAAAGTTGAAACAAGTTTTTTGAGGGAAGGGAGTCTGCTTTCTTACTGCCCATATAAGGAACTATAATGTTTTGTTATGTTTTTAGCTAAATATTACAAGAACACGCTCAGCTACCTTAATGCTGGTAGAAAAAGTATTCCTTGAGTTTTGAAAAAACAAAACAAAAACAAAAGTGTCCACTTACAGGTAAGTGTGATTTTTCAGAAAGTCTATAATACAGATGACCTCTGAGTGACGTGGATAATTGGTTAGAACTTAAAAATTTTAAGACTGAAGTAGAAAGTAGAAAGGTACAAGCCTTTCTAGTAATCAATGAAGTAATTCTTCTTTATTTTTATTTTTTAAGATTTTATTGGGGAAGGGGAACAGGACTTTATTGAAGGGGAACAGGACTTTATTGGGGGAACAGTGTGTACTTCCAGGCCTGTTTTTCCAAGTCAAGTTGTTGTCCTTTCAATCTTAGTTGTGGAGGGTGCCGTTCAGCTTCAAGTTGTTGTCCTTTCAGTCTTAGTTGTGTCGGGCGCAGCTCAGCTCCAGGTCCAGTTGCCGTTTTCTAGTTGCAGGGGGCGCAGCCCACCATCCCTTGCGGGCGTTGAACCGGCAACCTTGTGGTTGAGAGGACGCACTCCAACCAACTGAGCCATCCGGGAGCTCAGCGGCAGCTCAGCTCAAGTTGCTGTGTTCAATCTTAGTTGCAGGGGGCGGAGCCCACCATCCCTTGTGGGACTCGAGGAATCAAACTGGCAGCCTTGTGGTTGAGAGCCCACTGGCCCTTGTGGGAATTGAACCGGCAGCCTTCGGAGTTAGGAGCATGGAGCTCCAACCGCCTGAGCCACCAGGCCGGCCCGAAGTAATTCTTATTAAAGGCAATGATTAGGATATACAGTCTATCACTTGTTGTGTATTAATAGTATCTTGGTTCGGGGTGATTTCTAATACCAGTAAACAAACCTTGTAGGGAAGGCAGCAGACAACAGATCATGTTTGTCATTTTTGGTCTTCATGACTTGAACAGTTCATATCTGCATTATTTTTACTTTGTCATAAAACTTAGAAAATAAGAGTAAAGGTTAAGATTGGGGACAGTTATTAGTAAAATAATTGAGTAGTTTTAAAGTTATTAGTAAAACGTTAAGGAAAAAATGATGTAGAAAGAAAATCTGGCAACTAAACTTAAAATCTTTGTATGCGTGAAAGAAGACAGCTGATTCTTTTGCCATTTAACCTTTAGTGCAGAAGAGGTGGATTCCATGTGTGTGGGGTGTTATCATGTTTAATACTGTAGGCTGCTTTTTCCTAGAGAGCTGCTAAGTGTGGGTTTTCAATTCTTTCTGCTTTGTAGAGTGCAAGTTTTTCTTTTATCTTAGTCATTGGACTACAGTGAAGCATTTAACTCCTGAGTTTTCTAGAACCTGTAACAACTCTGGGGAACGTTACATTTTGTGTGTGTGTTGAGTGTGATGCTGTGCGTTAATGGTTTTCCAATTTCTCTCTTCAGGACATCTTTAAATATCTGACTTGGTAAACAGTTTAGATCCTCTTGAACCATTTTCCTGCTTTAGTTATTTCCTTTGCTAGTCAGTTTTTCTTTAATTTTTTAACAGAAGTCTAAACTCCTATTCTTTCTAAAGCACTGGTTCTTGACACTAAATCCACTGCCATGTCTTACTTTGTAGAGAAAATAGAATCTACCTGGCCATATGAGCTCATTCAACATATTATGCCCCCATCTCATACTAACCTAAATACATCTGTACTTAATGTTACCCCCTTTGCTACCTTTTCAGAGGCGGTGAAAGAAGTGTCTTGTCCAGAGCTAATTTCTCCATTGAAGTGCAGGATCCTGTCCTCTCCTGTCTCAGGGGCCTTGTTCCATCAATAATAACGTTCCCAGTCTTTTCACTCTTTGCCCTTTTGCGTGGGAAGTCTCTCCCATCAGATTAGAATAAAAACAAACAAACAACGCTGCTTCAGAGCCTTCTCTCCATCTACACCCTGTCTGTTTCCTTCCTTTCATTTTGAAACTTCTTGAAAAAAAGCCCATATTCCTTCCAGATCTGTTGCAATCTGGCCTTTGGCCCTAGAGCACCATTTGAAACAGCTCTTACGGACAGTTTTCAGTCTTTCTCATAGTTGACCTTGCAGCAGCGTTTCGCACTTGTTGACCATTCTCTCTTCACTTGACCTCTGGGATAATTCTTTCCTAGGTGTCTTCTTCCCCTTCTCCTATCTTTCTGGTAATTCATTTTCAGTGTACTGGCTTTTTATCTTTTGCCTTTGTTATCTTACATGCTGGATTCCTTAAGGTTCTGTTTCAGTCTTCTTGAGTTAACTCTGTACTTGCCTCCCCTTTACTAAGTTCGTATCTTAATCCAAACCTCTCTTTTGTACCCTGGACTTGCCTGTCCCACTGTGTAGTGTCTTACCTAAGTCAGTTCAAATTCATGACGACCCAGATGGAATTTATCACCCGCCTCCAGCTTCTTATTGTGGAGGGAGGCATTGCCCTGGCTCTGATTACGTACACAGAGGTGCCTCTTCTACACCTTGTTTGTACCTTTTTTGGTTCAGTTCTAATCCATCCCCAATCCTTTCTCCTCTACTGCTTCAACATCTCTTTCAACGAACCTCTTCTCCATTCCAGCTGCTGCTCTCTCAATGCAGGTCCTCCTCATTTCCCTCCTGATTACCTAGTAGCTTCCTCATCGGTCTTCCTTCCCCAGCATCCTCGCCCTCCAGTCCGTTACGCCAGGACGATCTGACTGAGAATGAAGAGCCAGACCATCTGGGTTTGCATCTCATATTGGTGTTACTCGCTCTATGACCTTGGGTCATTTTTTAAATCTTTCTTTGCCATATTTCTTTCTATAAAGTGGGGATAATACAGTGCCCTTCTCATAATGAAGTTGTGAAGATTTAATGCATTAATATACATCAGTGTTGACTAATAGAGCCTTGTGCAATGGTGGAATGTTCTGTAGCTGCTCAGTACAGTAGCCAGTTCTTGAAGTGTGGCTTGTTGATGAAGAACTGAATTTTTCATTTTATTTAATTATAATTTAATTGACATAGCTACAGATGGCTAGTAACCACTGCACAGCACAGAATACATAAAGTCCAGTATCCTGTAAATGTTAGCTGTTACTACAGTCTTTCTAAAATTAAACTTAACTCCTCTTCATAAAATCCTTCAGTGCCCAATTCCATGGCATACATAGTATATGTGGTTTTTAACCTGCTTCTTTCCCCCCTGCGTTCCTCCACACTTGTCTACTGCTACTTTTTCGTTTTGTTCTCTGTGTTCCATTTTACCAGTGGTTCTCAAAAGTGTTGTCCTGGGACTAGAAGTAGCCGTACTGTCACCTGAAAACTTGTTTGAAATGCAAATTCTTGGGTTATATTCCTGGCCTACTGGATTACAAAATGGGGGTGGGGTCCAGCAACTTGTAAGTTTATAAGCCCTCCATGGGAATCTGATGCATGCTAAGATTTGAGAACCACTACACATCCAAACTTCTTGCAGTTCTCAGATCCACCTTGCTATTTCTAGCTCCTATTTCTCTTTCGAATAATCATCCTTTCCCTCTTCTTCACCAATTAGCTCTTATTTAACCTTGCAGACTTAGCGTAGCTGTGTCCTCTTTGTGTTTCTTCCTTGCCTTCCTTTCACCCATCCTGCTTTCAGGCTGACTTAGCTCTCTTCTTGCCCCTGATATCTTGTACCTACCTCCCTCATAGTCCGTTTTACACTGTATTGTTGCTTTAGTCTGCCTCTCCTACTAGACAGTGAACTTAGGATCTTGTTTTTCGTCTTTGTATCCTTGTCCATCTGGTACCATGTCTGCTATGCTCTACAGGCATTGATGGCACATCGTCCAGGTACCAGCACGGTGATTATGTTGTAAGTGTAGGCGCTCCAGTCCCTGTAAGTAACACGCACGATGAATGATCAGTGCTCTGACGGGATAAAACAGTGCTGTGGAAGCGCAGCTGGGGGAAGGTAGGGCCGTCTTCTCAGAGGAAGTCACATGAGAGGTTAGTGAGGTGGAGAAGCACATGGGTGGGGTGGGAAAGAGTGGTTCCTGCAAAGGGAACAGCACGTACAAAGGCCTGGAAGCAAAACACTGTAGGCCATAATAAATGCTTAATTGAGTATGAATAAAGAAACAAATCACGTCTCACTTTTAGATCTTGGTTTTGAAGTCACTACTCCCCCCAGCAAACATTTGTTAGAATTTTCTATGGTTAAGGTGTGAGGATAACCTGCGAGTCAGCAGGGTACATTGATCTTTTTTGTTTTTTGTCTTTTAATCGTAGAAGGGTTTGTTTTATCTGAAGAATTATTCTACAGTGCAAGTAACATCCATGGTGGCAGAGGTAAACACATTCCTCTGATTGCATAAGAATAGGTCAAGATTTTAAACAAACAACTTCAAACTCCGCATTGACAAAGCATGTCACTAAGAAGGCTTCCAGGTGGCCAGCATGACAACCACAACTGTTTCACTTCTGTAGCCCCACTCTGTATTGGCCCTTCTTGCCCGTTGCTGCCATCCTGGGCTTTCGGTTGCTCTCCTTAGCCCTCCTTTTAGAGCATCAAGGCCCTGGTAAATGTGCTTTGTAAGCTCCAATTTTTGGTTGCTGTTGAGTACCTGCTTTTGTCGGTTTGGGACTTTGTATATGTAATTCTCAGTAAAAAATTACCTTTTACTCTCTTTGAATACTTTATAAGTGGGTTGGCTCCATCATCTATCTTTGAAAGAATGGTAAAAATACACAATTTTATTCTGATAACTTCAACTAAGCAGAGAACTCTTAACTTCAGCCAAGAAAGCTAGAGAAGGAAAAGGAGAAACAGTTTTTTTCCCTCCAAAACTTCATATGGGTGGTAATAACATGTTTCTGAAGTGTCTCAGACTATAAAAAGTTTTGCTTTCACATGTATTTTCTTTCTTTTTTAAAAGATTTTATTAGGGGAGGGGAACAGGACTATATTGGGGAACAGTGTGTTTTGCCCCGGACCCATCACCGCCAAGTCAAGTTGTTGTCCTTTTGAGTTTAGTTGTGGAGGGTGCAGCTCAGCTCCAAGTCCAGTTGCCGTTCTTCAGTCTTGGTTGCAGGGGGTGCAGCCCACCATCCCTTGCGGGAGTTGAACCGGCAACCTTGTGGTTGAGAGCACGTGCTCCAAGAAACAGCCATCTGGCTGCACGGGAGCTCAGTGGCAGCTCAGCCGCAACTACTAGAATGAATGTCTTCATTCTAGTAGTTGCGGAGGGCGCAGCTCGCTGGCCCATGTGGGAATTGAATCTGCAACAGAGCTCACGCTCTATAACCAACTGAGCCACCAGTCAACCCCTCACATGTATTTTCTTTTATATAAAATTTTTGTCGTAAGGTAGGCAATCCAAGTGCTGTGATAGCCAGGTTTTACTTATGCAGGATTATATGATTAATTCAGGGAATAAATGGAACTAGAGCCCAGGTCTCTTTTAAGCCTAGTACTCCTGCAGCCACATCAGGCTGCCTCTTGTTCATGAAAATGACAAGCATTAAAAAAAGTAGGTACTCATTTAGCATTTACAACATACATCTGTTAAAGCATTTATCAAATCATATATGTTATTAATCTTTGTATCCAGGTCCTGGCATTTTGTAAGATGCTCAGAAAATGTCTGTTGAATTGAAACTGTTGGGTTTGAACTGGAAGGGCGTGTGATAGAAATTAGATTTTTTTTTGTTTTTTTTAAGCGTTAACTCTCTTAGTACATTTAGAAACTTAACTCAAAATATATACCCTCTGTAGATTAAGAGGAGAGAGTTTCAGATGTTTTCTACAAATGTTTGGTAACGCATCTGACAAGTACCACTTCTACTTTCTTCAAGGTAATATTGGTTCTCTATTAACCATGTAGTATTTTTTTAAAGTTTAGGAAATTGTGTTTTCTCAATAGATAATACATTCATTAGTACATAAATTTTAAAAAGTACAAGAGTATTCTATGAAAAGTATTCTCTTATTTCCTTGCTAACCAGTTTCCTCTTGGGAGGCAGCAGTGAATTTTGTTTTCTGCCTTCCAAAGAGATTCTATGTATATATACAAGCAATCACTTCTTATGTTCATTTTTTGTGGTGGTGTTTTTTTCTACAGTTGGTAATAGATCTTATTAACACTTCTGCACCTTTTTTTCTCTTCATGTAACAATATATCTTAAAGTGTGTTTCATATCAGTTTATAAGATTTGGTGGTGTTCCATTGTATGAGTGTACAATAATTTATAAAACCAGTACCTTGCAGATGGACATTTATTTCCAATTTTCTGTGATTACAAACAGTACTCAATTGAATAACCTCCTTTGTACATTATTTTACTTTTAAGTTCCTAGAACTAGAATACTTGGGTCAAAGAATGTGTGTCTTTGTAATTTTGATATTTCTTAATTTCTCTCCACAGAGATTCACCAACAAAACAAGTGTGTGAGAGTACTTGTTTCCCGACACCCTTGGCAACAAACACAGTGTTGTCAATTTTTTTGATCTTGGGCAAATCATTATTCATTTTTCTTAAAAAGATTTTATTGGGGAAGGGGAACAGGACTTCATTGGGGAACAGTGTGTACTTCTGGGACTTTCCCAAGTCAACTTGTCCTTTCAGTCTTAGTTGTGGAGGGCGCAGCTCAGCTCTAGGTCCAGTTGCCTTTGGCAGTTGGAGTGGGCGCAGCCCACCATCCTTTGTGGAAGTTGAGGAGTCGAACCCGGCCACCTTGTGGTTTAGAACCAGTGCTCCAACCAACTGAGCCATCTGGCCACCCGGGAGCTGAGCGGCCCCTCATTGACTTCATTCTAGTTGGGGAGGGCGTAGCTCGCTGGCCCATGTGGGAATCGAACTGGCAGCCCTGTTGCCCCGACCTTGTACTCTAACCAACTGAACCACCCGTCCGCTCCTCATTATTTTTAACTCCATTCTTTCACTCTCATTGGAGTTTGCTCTTTCAACCTAGTGACCAGAGACAACCTCTAATCTGTATTTCTAAGATAGGCTGTCTTAAACTGACTACTTAAAAACATACAACTGTTAGAGGTAATCATAAATTTGTTGAGTTTTTTTAAACTGTTATTATGTTGCTTTAAGAAATATCTAGGCCTTTTTGCTGAGCCTCTCTTGTAAGCAGTCGCCTATAGTGATAGGTTTCTTTCTGTCCTGCAGAATGAGCGGTGCCCCTCACCAAATCAAAATCTTAGCCTGTTGCTTTTCTACTGATTGCAGGGAAACCCTATTTAATAGATCATTTAGTGTGTCCTTGTTTGTCATTCTTTTTAAGTGCATGTCATGTAGTACTTATATTTGAAAATCTGTATAATTTTGAATAAATACTATGTGCTAGATATTATGTTTAGGTTACAACAACCCTATGAGGAGGTTGTATATTTTATAGATGAAACAAAGGCTCATAGAGGTCAAGTGATTTGCCCAAGATTCTATAGCAAAAGTATATGAGTTAGAATATAGACGATAGTGGAGTGGTCAAAAGAAAAAAAAAAAAAAAACACTGTGAATTGAGAGTTGAGATAAACCGAAATTCTGATGAATTCCTCCCCGGATTATTACAACACTATTTCTGATTAGTTGACCCTTTATGAGCTTCAGTTTCCATTTTTTGTAAAAGGAGGAAAGTAATTGTACCTAAATCATCAGATTCATCAAACACCTACCTTGTAAAGATTGTTTTTAGACTGAGCAGGTCACAATTCCAATGGTTGTTTAGCCTTTGTTTTTAAAAATAAACAGCAGGAAGTAGTGCTGACTTCCCTCTCCTTTTTCCAGTAAAACAAAACAAAACAAATCAATTTTTTAACCCACAAAATACTGCCATCGTATTCTGAAGACTATTTGAAATTTTCATGAACACATCAGTTTTTACAGGACATAGAACCAGACATCTAGTTTTTCATATTCTCGGTAATCCATCTAAATTAGGATGGACGTTCTCTGGTCGTATTCCTTTGGACTAGGCAAAATGTTTTAACAGTCCCCCACTTGGTCCTATTTTTTAGTAACAATGTCTCTCCTCCCCAATAAAAAACAAAAGAAAGTACCCCCTTTGTTAAAATTGTCAATCTAGATCTTTATTTTTGTATCTTGAAACTCAAGGTTAGGGTAAGGATGAAGCCTTGGAGTTTTGTTTTTTTTCCCTATGCAAAGTGACCTGGCCCATGTTAGGAATCAAACTATATACTAGTACAATTAAGCACAATGTTGTATAGCATTGCTTTGCAAATTTTCATCTGGGGATATTGTTAAAATGCAGTTTTAGGTCTTTGGTGAGGCCTGAGTTTGCATTTCTAACAAGCTCCCGAGTATTAGACACAACACACTTCGAACAGCAGGTTTCTACAGGACTTAATCTCCTTTACTCTTACCTATTGTCTTAAGTCATATGCTTATTTTCAGACATTCATTGAGCAGATTTCCACTGAATGTCTGTGTCCCAGGTACTGTGCTAGGTGTTAGGATTATAACAGGGATGCTAGATAGGTACCCTGCTCTCAGTCAAGTGGGGAAGCCAAGGAAATAACAATAACAACAGTATATGAAATGTGGTGATAGGTGAGTCCAGGGAGCTCTGAGAAGCAATGAACACTGCTTTTCAAAAAAAGTTTGTGAAGATACTGAAACTACTTTTTCTGATGTGTTGACATCTGTGTTCCCAATAGTTATACAATAGAGATTTGATTGAATTGCTTGTGAGTCTAAAACAGATGTTGGCAAACTTTTTCTGTAAAAGGCCAGATAGTAAATATTTTAGGCTTTGTGGGCCATATAATCTCTGACCTAACTACTCATCTCTGGTCAAAGCAGCCACAAGCAATATGTAAACGAATGAGTGTATGTTCCAATAATTCTTTATTTATAAAACAGGTGGTGGGCTGGGTTTGGTTTGAAGGCCATAGTTTGCCCAGCTCTGCTCTAGACCAGCAATTATTACACTCAGTTGTACATACATTGAAAATAATATAAAGTAAGGAATGATTTATTTTAAAACTTAAGGTGGTTATCTCTATAATAACATCACTGATTTATTTGCATTCAAGTATGCTGACTGGGAATGTGAATTGTTTTATATATCTCGGGATCCCCCTGAGAGTATATTATGTATATGGCTGTCATGTGTTGTGTGAACCACTGGGACAAGAAAGTTAAGGGCTACTGCTATAGAATTTTAGTACACTTAAAGAGCTTCACAAATGCCTATTTTCCCCTTTTATTATTTGGGAAAAGAAGCCATCCCAGGTACGGTGGGGTCAGGGCGACTCAGCATAGCTGTGCAGTGAAGCATTTATGTAAATTGTTCTTCTGGTCAATGTTGAAAACTATGTAGTTCCCGGACCAGAAGAGGGTGGACATCCTTGGATACTCAAATCAATTATCGTCATTTAGGGTAGCAAATAGAATTTGGGCTTTGGAGTTTGCTTTCTGGTTTTACCACTTAACTAGATGTATGGTCTTTGGCAAAGTAACCGCTTTGCCCCTCTGTTTCTTCTTGGGGTCATGATACTGCACCCAATTTTGGAGATGATAAGAAACACTATTTGATAGCATCTGGTATAGCATTGATAAATAGTAGATGTTCCTTTCCCTCCCTTCTGACCTGCCTGCAGAGTAGTTTACTATGTACTGAGGAAAATAAAAAAAAAATGTTCCTGGCACATAAGAATCTTCAAATTTTCTTGGAGGTGAAAAAATAAAAAGAGGAGCACTTTCAAAATAACATGCAAATGAATGTAAAGCCTCTCAGTGAAGAGGCTATCTCAAATAGGTGAGAAATAATTGATAGTAACTAAAAGTTTCAGGAATTCTTTCCATTTAAACCCTTATTTTTACATATGAGAAGAGATTAGATGACTTTCCCTCCTTTCTGTATTCTGTTTTTATAGATACATAGAAAAAGAGACCCTAACATTGATTAACCAGATGTTACTGTTTCTTGATTAGGAATTTATCTCTAAGCTAAATTCGTCTTGTTTCAGTTTAAGTTCCTAATAGCTTGCTCTGCATATTTTGAACACTTGGTAAATGTTGACTCAAATAATTTTCTGATCTCAGCAGAGATGGAGAGTAACTGTAGTCCTGACTAAATTAAATAATTTTGATTTCTTTAATATTGCCACTAGGAACAATTTTCTATGGCATTTTTGTATCTCTTTAGTAAACTAACTTGGATTTTTTTTGCAGAGCTTAGAATTTACAATACTGTTAGTCTCTTTTACCTGCATTAGTAGAAGGGAAAGGTGATACTGAATACTTACAACAAAACTAAAATAAAATAATTTCTATTCAGCAGCTTTAGTCATTCTTCTATTTGTCTCCCATTGCTTTAGTTCAGTTTTATTTTTTCTTGGGTTACTGCACTTGTCTTTTAGCTTGTTTCACTTCATTCAGTAAATATTTAATGATATTTGACATATGGTAGGTGCTGTTTTAAGTGCTGGGGATTGAGCAGTGAACCAAATGGATAAAAATCCCTGCCCTCGTGGAGCTTATATTATCTAACAGGTTCCCGTCTAGGCTTTTGGAACTCACCTCCATACATTTGTCTGATTACTTTCTCTAAAATACCATGTTCTCCCCTTGTTTATTTTATTATTATTATTATTTTAAGATTTGATTGGGGAAGGGGAACAGGCCTTTATTGGGGAACAGTGTGTACTTCCAGGACTTTTTTCCAAGTCAAGTTGTTGTCCTTTCAATCTTAGTTGTGGAGGGCGCAGCTCAGCTCCAAGTCCAGTTGCCGTTGCTAGTTGCAGGGGGTGCAGCCCACCATCCCTTGTGGGAGTCGAACTAGCAACCCTGTGGTTGAGAGGACGTGCTCCAACCAACTGAGCCATCCAGGAGCTCAGCGGCAGCTTGGCTCAAGGTTCCCTGTTCAATCTTAGTTGCAGAGGGCAGAGCCCACTATCCCTTGCGGGACTCGAGGAATTGAACTGGCAACCTTGTGGTTGAGAGCCCACTGGCCCATGTGGGAATCGAACCGGCAGCCTTCGGAGTTAGGAGCATGGAGCTTTAACCACCTGAGCCACCGGGCCGGTCCCTCTCCCCTTGTTTAGAGTCCTCAAGTCTAGTGGATTTCTGTTGCCTTCTGGATAAAGTTCAGGCTCCTTAGCCTTTATGCAACCTCATCTGTTGCCACTCTTTTTTTTTTGTATTTGTGTTGCTATTTTTTTGTTTTTAATTTTTTTTATTGGGGAATATTGGGGAACAGTGTGTTTCTCCAGGGCCCATCAGCTCCAAGTCATTGTCCTTCAATCTAGTTGTGGAGGGCGCAGCTCAGCTCCAAGTCCAGTCGCCGTTTTCAATCTTTAGTTGCAGGGGGCACAGCCCACCATCCCATGCGGGAATTGAACCGGCAACTTATTGTTGAGAGCTCGCGCTCTAACCAACTGAGCCATCCGGCTGCTCCTCCCCAGAAGCTCAGTGGCAGCTCGTTGTCTTCAATCTAGTTGCAGAGGGCACAGCTCACTGGCCCATGTGGGAATCAAACCAGCAACCCTGTTGTTCAGAGCTCGCGCACTAACCAACTGAACCAACTGAGCCATCTGGCCGTCCCTGCCACACACTTTTTAACGCTGTCTTCCAACATGTTGCAGTTCCTTGTAGTTAACTACACTCGGTTGTGTTTCAGTTTTTAAATGTATGTATCTCTGCTTGGAATGTCATTCTTTTAGACATTCTTCCAAGCAAAAACAAAAGGAGCTAATACTCATCTTTTAAGCCTCTTTGACCTACCCACTACCATTACTGGCTTGGTGACATGTCTTTCTTTTTTTATGAACATACAAACATATTCTCATGCTATGTTAGGCATGCTGATACTATGACATTTTTCTCCCTGTATTGTGATACTCTGCTTCTCCTACTGGAATTAAAGGCAAGGGCTGATTCTTATTTCTTTATTTCTCAGTGTCTGTCAGGAGGCTTGGCTCATATTTGAATTATTCATTGAAAAATGAATGAATTGCCTGAACTTCTATTTCAGCACTATCAAGCTGACCGGAGAATGTTGAGGGTTCATTCAGTTTACCTTTGAGTTTACAGGGTGCTTACTGTGTGCCAAATAGATATACATAGAAAACCTGCCCTCAGGTGAGTCAACAATAAGACTGACAACTTCCATATTTTCCCAGCAGACTATCGTTTTTATTTTACGCGCGAGCACACACACACACACACACACACACAATAAATAAGTGGTCTCTATCAAGTATCCACACTTTTGCTGATGGAATATTCTTAATGAAATAGTGTTTTAAATTAGTGAGGAGAGACTGATAAAAGTTGGGGGGGATCCACAAACATTTTAGGATTATATGAGGAAGGAATATGAGTTCTGGTTTGTCCACAGAAAACTTTCTGTTGGCACTTTCTGGTAATACCAAGAAAGTGTCGGCATCCAAACTTGCAGAATGGGGTTAACAGCTTGGAAGAAAATTCTGGAGACCAGAGTGAAATAGTCTTTAAGAATTAATGGGGGCCGGCCCGGTGGCTCAGGCGGTTGGAGCTTCATGCTCCTAACTCCGAAGGCTGCCAGTTCAATTCCCATGTGGGCCAGTGGGCTCTCAACCACAGGTTGCCAGTTCAATTCCTCGAGTCCCGCAAGGGATGGTGGGCTGTGCCCCCTGCAACTAGCAACGGCAACTGGACCTGGAGCTGAGCTGCGCCCTCCGCAACTAAGACTAAAAGGACAACAACTTGAAGCTGAACAGCACTCTCCACAACTACGATTGAAAGGACACAACTTGACTTGGAAAAAAGTCCTGGAAGTACACACTGTTCCCCAATAATGTCCTGTTCCGCTTCACCAATTAAAAAAAAAATCTTTAAGAATTAATGCATCACCGACACCCTGGTGGTTCAAAAAAATGATACTCTCAAAACAAACAACAAAAAATGAGCACTGACAACTCAAAAAATGAGCACTAAATAGAAAAATAATTCAGAGATGAACTCTGAATTCAAAAAGGTTTAAGGATACTTAATTTTGCTTACATTTTTCTTTTTTGTATGCACAAGATTGATATAAGAGCATTTTCTTTTTCCCCCCCTTCTTACGCTTACCCCCCCACTCTGGTTCAAGCCGTTGTTTCTCAGTCTAGTTGTGTAGGACACAGCTCCCTGGCCCATGCTGGTATTATGAGCCTTGTGCTACCCCACCTGAGGCCGTTGGTCGGCCATTCACAGCAGCTCACGGCAGCTCTCGCCAGCTGCTGGCCACTCACGTTAGCCACCGGCCCCTCTTGGTAGCACATGGTAGCCCACAGCAGCTCATGATGGTTGCCAGCTACTCATGCTGGCTGCTGGCCACTCACACCAACCCCCGGTTGCTCCCGGCAGCCCAGCTCCAGGGAGAGCTGTTGTTCACAATCTTAGCTGTAGAGGGCGCAGCTCACTGGCCCATGTGGGAATCGAACCTGTGACCTCGGTGTTAGGAGCACCGGGCGATGCAACCACGTGAGCCACTGGGCTGGCCCAAGAGCATTTTTAATAGCTTACTTTAAAAATTTAAGTAATAAAAGAGTTTGGCAAAATAAAAGGGGGGGGCGAATCCAATGAAGTATTTGTGATGCTAATATTTTTTGTACACCCCAGAGATCTAGAGTCATTTGGGTAGTTTAGTAATATACAAAATATATTTTAAACAACTGTATTTGCTTGTTAGATTGTTGTATTTACTATCTTTAAAAATGTGAAGTCTTGTAAATGTTCTCTTCCCCCAATTAAGAGTCAAGTCTTGAGTTCCAGTCAAAATGGCAGAGTAGGTAAATGTTGTGCTCGCCTCCTCCCATGACCACATCAAAATTACAACTAAATTATAGAACCAGCCACCCTTGAGAACCACCTGAAGACTAGCTGAACAGAACTCCTGTAACTAAGCATACAAAGAAGAAGCCATTTTGAGACTGATAAAAAAAAGTAATTTTTTAAAAAGAATAGAAGGGTTGGTGATGGAAGGAGAACTGACTCTGGGTGGTGAACACAATGTAATTTATAGATGATGTGATACAGAATTGTACACCTGAAATCTATGTAATTTTACTAACAATTGTCACCCCAATAAATTAAAAAAAAAAAAAGAATAGAAGGGTGACTAGTTAGCTCAGTTGGTTCAGGTGTGGTGCTGATAACACCAAGGTTGCCAGTTAAATTCCAGCGTGGGCCACTGTGAGCTGTGCCCTTAAAAAAAAAAATAATTGTGTGTGTGTATCTATATATATCTCTCTATATAAATAAATAAATAAGAAAGTCTTGACCTTTAAATCCTACCTTTGGAGAAAACGGTATCTTGTATTTCACCAACATCCCTCTTTTTTAACGTAGTAGATTAGTAGTAAATTACTGCAGTTCTCTTTGACTCTTATGGGTATTATACTTTGACTTTTGTATTTGTAACTATTAATCTAGCAATCTGCTGTTTTATGTTTATGGAGATGTTAGAAGTGTTAAAAGTGTTTTTTATATCCATGCAGTATTTTCAGTTCAAGGGTATGAATATGTAAATCCACCGTCTTGCAAAGAATTGTTAAAATACTTGTCACAAGGAAAAGTTTTAGTTAATCTTTGAATAATGAGCCTTTATGTTAATTTTTATTGCTCACTTTTAATACTAATTTTAAAGAAATAATTAGAGCTGTATTTCCCAAATTGCTCACTTGGTACACCAGTTCCTGAATATGTGTTCAGAGAACAGAGGAATTGTGTCACAATCAGTTTAGGAAACAGTGCATATTCATAGTTCATGTAAACATATTAAGGGAATTATGGCATCCTCACCGCTACCCATCTGTACTATTACTAACTGAACGTGTTTGTGTAAGGGAAGACAACCACCCTCCTGCCGTCTCTTACCATCCTTAAGACCTGATTAGGAAGCACTGCTATTATGCTTTGTTGTGGGCTCTAATATTCTTCCAGAACTTAACCTTTTGGTTACTAATGGTAATTAGAGCCTTTGTGCTTGTCTGCATTTGCAGTAAAATATCTGTGGAAGTTATTTAAAGGGGGAAAAAAACCCAGTTTATTTCAATTGGAAAAACCTATCTCTAGGATTTGCGTATATTCTTGGGCAAACTTTGCTGTCTCGATTCCTATGTGAATATCAGACTTGTTGGCTGTTCGGGTTATGGGAGTAGAAATAGATAAGTTTATGTTTGACTCAGTTATTCATGGCATTGAAAGGGACAAAAATGTTTAAAACAAAGTTATGGTTAAATAAAAATGCTTTTTTAAAGAAAAACTTTCAAATAAAGAAAAATACCCTTGAATATACATGTGTAGCTCAGCCTTTTTTATTATTACCCGTTTCTCTGCTGAGAGGATAGTATAATATATATTCCAGGAGTTGAAGAACTGTATCTATAAAATCATACAGGAAGTTGTTTACTGGCATGGAAGACTTTCTAGATCTATTAATTTTGTAAGCACCTTGAAGATTAAGTGTTCATCTTTATTGCTCATCGGCAAATACTGTTTTATGGATGACAGTAATTTGTATCTGAATTTAGGGCAAGAGGGCTTTGTATTCAACTACAGAGTGCCTCCTCTGTGTCTTGACATTGTTAATCACCTCGGATTGGCCATTAAATGCTATTGTGGTATCTGGAAAGTTGTGTATTACAGTTGCCTCCTGATTGCTCTGCCCTCCCTGCTTCCTGGCTCTGCTTTCCCTCAGCTCCGGGGCTGAGAGGATCCGGCTGTGGACTGCCGTCCTGCTTGCTGGACAGCGCTGCTAGCTTAAGAGGCAGGAGTCTCTGCAAGACAAAGGGACACAAAGCCAAGGCCCTGACCTCACTGGACAAATTATTTGTGGGTTTTGATATGTCGGTGGTGACACTGATATGTGGATGATCATGGGTGGAGCACCTCTAACTTTGGTTTGACATTTTCTAGCTACTCGATTATATTCTCCTCCTCATGGTCTTCAGGTTTCCCCTCACACAGTGGTTAAACCACATGAAATAGTCTCTTGAGGCTTAAGGCCGAAGAGTAGTTGAGGAATTGTGTACAATGATTCCTCAACGAATTAAAGAGTCCTGAGCCTATAATCTAACCTAATTTAATTTAACCTAATCCTGAACCTGTAACTAAAGTTAACCACTGTGTGCACCAAAGTATGTTACTGGATCACACGCTGTTCCCGCTTCTGCTTCAGTTTCTGTCTCCCTTGTACCTGAGGTTGTTCATCCTAATTGAGTAACATCTCTGTATTTCTTTTTTTATTTATGTGTATAGATTTCCTAATCTAGTCTCCCTGCCTCAATTTATCCTTTACTTTTTTCTTTCTTTGCTTCTTTTTTGTCTCCCCATCTGTCCTTGACTTACTGCTGTGATTTCTACTCCCCGCGTCCCCCCCAAAAAAAAATCAAAAACAAAAATTGGTCATGGTATGGATTGCAGATATATTTGTTGATATAATTTTATATATTTAATAAAACTGGTAGCTTGAGACTTTGTGTGTTTTAAGAAAGATCGTAGCCCCTAAATATCAAGTCAAAGATGTGGTTCTTTCTACTGGTATATTGCCTTCAGTTGGTTTTTCTATGGGATTTGGCCCTGGATAGCTGTAGCATGGGTATAGGTGATTGTGAATAGCCTCTAAGAGCTAATTACAGAATTGTGGTCCAGAAATTGTTTTGCTTTCTACTATATATGGAATAGTTAGGTATAAAAACTATAGCTAAGAGACTGTAATCGCATCACATCTCTCTTTCTCACACATCACATGTAGTCCAGTAGCAAATCCTTATGGCTCTGCCCTTAGAGCAGGGATTGGCAATTTACAGTCCCCAACCAAATCTAGCCCTCACCTCTTTTTGTACAGCTTATGAGCTAAGAATGCTTTTTACATTTTTTAAACTGGTTGAAAAAAATCAAGAGAATAGTATTGCATACATGTGAAAATTACGTGTATTTCAAATTTCAATGTTGTATAAAGTTTTACTGGAGCACAGCTACACTCCCTGGCTTCTTTCATGCTTACAGCAGAGTTGAGTAGTTGCAACAGAGGCTTTATGGCTTACGAAGTCTGAAATATTTACTACTTGACCCTTACAGTAAAAGTTTGCCAATCCCTGCTCTAGAGTAAATGAAGAATCCATTCACTTCTCACTTACTCTACAGCTATTATCTGGTTCAGACTTGTTGATTAGGCCATTGCTATTGCCTCCTAATTATCTGCTTGCTTTTGTCCTTTCCTTCCTACATGCACACACTTCCTGGTTTTACTTCCTGCTGTTCTCCCCCTCCCTACTATACACCAGCCAGGCTGACTTTCTTGGTCCTCGTACATCCTGGCCTCAGGGCATTTTGCATTTGCTGTTTCCTCTTCTTGGGACACTTTCCCCACAGACAGTATCTTTTGAGTACCCGCTATATACCAGGTTCTGTCCTCAACTTCTGGGCTATATCTGTGAGCAAAACCTAATTCTACACTATATGTAGCTCACATCTTTGTGTGTGTGTGTAGACAGTAAAAAAACTACTAGCAAACGTAAAAAATAAAAGATAGGTAGTGTGTTACAAGATGCATACATTGGAAAATATAGAATGCATGCTGAGAGAGGCCCCTGGATAAAATGACGTGTGTAACAAGAGCAGGGCGGGTGGTGGTGGTGGTATCTTCCAAGTTACGTATCTGCGTGGCTTGTGTACCTCGCCTCCTCCCTGACTGGCCTGTATAAAAGTGCAGGCTCTCCACCGCACCCAGAACTCCTTATTGCAATTTCTGGTGTTATTTTTGTGTGTGGCACTTATTGCCATCTGACGTACTCCATATTTTATTTATTTTTGTTTGTCTTCTCCTACTAGAGTGTAAACTCCAAGAGGGCTTTCTTTTGAGTCCTGTTTTTTCCTTAGTGTCTGGCACATAGTGGGTGTTCAGTAAGTATTTACGAACTAAATCAACCTAGGTGAGCTGATAATCAGTCCCTAGACGTATTGTTTACCAGTGTTACTAGCAGCGTGCTTATCACTGCCTGTGTTTACTGCGCCTTAACAAGAATAGATTACTGGGTGATAAACTGGGAAGCAAGGGAGGAAGTTCAGCACTCTTCAAGATGCATTTGTTTCTATTCAGACCAAATGGGTACTTACCTATAGTTGGGAAGAGAGCTATTCAGAAAAAGTGATGTTGGGAAGTGATTGAATGGGAGAGAGAAACGTCGGCTGTACTCAGTGACACACACAGGTGGTTAGTGACGTGGATGTCCTACTTCTGAGTAAGAATGTCCGTAGGGAGTCTACTCAGATGGTCAGCACTCTGCTCTTTTCCAATTCAAAGTATCCTCAACATAATTGATTTAGAGCAGGGGTCAGCCTGGGGGCCAAATCCTGTCTAAAACCTATTTTTACATGGCCCTTCAGCCAGTTTTATGTTTTAAAGAGTTACAAACAAACAAACAAACAATATGCTCTCAATGATACAGACCTTATGTGGTCTTCAAAACCTAAAATACCTAACTTTCTGACCCTCTGCAGAAACAGTTGGCCAACCTCTGACTTCTAGGCGTCTTGGTTGCTTTCAAGGGTAGAAAGATACTTCTCTATGGGGGTCTTCATAAATAACCGAACTTCAGAATTGGAACATGTACTCCACCTCAGTTACAGGTTACACTGAAACCTAGAAAGCTACATTAACTTTTTGGGGTCACACAAACTTTATTAGGTATAGATCCTGAGTCTCTAGTCCATTATTTTTTGTGAACCTTTTTTCACATCAGTTGAATAATATTCCCTGTTCTCTGATGTCTTAGGCAAACTGTATTCTCTAAGCCTTAATTTTTATCATCTAGAAAACTGAGAAATTGATACTAGTATAAGGTTTTTGTAACAATTAAGTGAAATAATGCACATAAGATACTAACTAGCATGTAGTTTAAAATATTTAACAGATCATAATTTTATGTGTAGTGAATAGATTCTGGTGCCTAGGAATCACTCCCTCTTTCACCCCCATATGTATTTTTTAGGGGATACGGCCAGGGAGGGAATGTTTTTCTGTCATTAATAGCTTTCAGATCTTCTTTGTATGTAGAAAAGTAGTTCAAGATCTAACTATTTCAGTAACATTGTACTTCATTGATTTTTGGGCGGCTTAACCAACTTTTAGAACATAGTTAAATGGAACATTTTGTTCCAAGTTGTAAACAAGTGATTTACAAATAGAGGAACAAAGTTGGATTGCAGATTACTTTTCTAAAAAACTTAGGCAGGAGACATTTTTGGTCTTTTTGTTCCATGCATTTTTAGTGCCTTAGTGTGTGGGAGCTGAAAGAGAAAGACTGAGGGAAGGGAAAGAAGGAAATGGAACACACCTGTGGGAATTCAGCATAGGATTATAGGCCAGTCTTATTTCTAGTGCATGTTGACAAAAATGCTGGGAGGTTATTAAAATGCTCAGAATGTCATTTATGCACGTATTAGTGCTGTTTCAAAATTTACCTAGTCTGTGAGGGGTAAGTATATCGAGAGATGTGGAAGGCTATGTTACTGTTCAACTCTCCTCTCCCACCCTCTATATAGATGAAATAGGATTAATAAATTAGTGTCAGTGACAATTTTGAATGAAAGTCACAAAAGGACTAGCAACTTTAATTCATATAGGATCAAGGGATCGCATATCTGGTGTTTAAATGTTTATTGAATAAAGGAGTGATTATGTAAGTGTGGATGTGAGCATTTAAAAAAATAGTAAATGAGCTACTTCCCTATGTCACACTACATTTATTTATTTATAAATTTGTACACAGTACTGGATTCTTTTTGGTGTATAATTTTATGAGTTTTGACAAGTGTGTAGCGTTGTGTAACCACAAATAAGATACAGCAAAATTCCAGTATCCCCTCCAAAAAACTTCCCTCATGCTACTCTTTTGTAGTCAAACCCCACCCCCCACCCCCCCACACACCCTCCCCCCACACCCCCGAGCTGACAGACTGCTGAGCTGCTGTTCTCCCTATGATTTTTGCATTTTCCAGACTGTCATATAAATGAAATCATATATAGCCTTTTCAGTCTGGTTTCCTTCATTTAACATGATGCATTTGCCAATCATTAATGATGTTGTGCGTATCATTTTTTTGTTCCTTTTTATTGCTGAGTAATATTCCATTGTATGGATGCACCATAATTTGTTGATATATTTCTCTATTGAGGGCTATTGGGTTGGTTTCAGTTTTTGGCAATTATGACAATAAGGCTGCTATAAGCATTCATTGATAGGTTTTTGTGTGGATATACATGTCTTAGTTTTCTGTGGCTGCTGTAACAGATTGCCAAACTAGGTGCCTTAAAACAACAGAAATGGGGGGCAGCCAGTTAGGTTAGTTGGTTAGAGCTCAGTGTTTATAACACCAAGGTCGCCGGTTCGATTCCCACATGGGCCAGTGATCTGCGCCCTCCACAACTAGATTGGAGCCTGATGGGTCCTGGAAAAACACACTGCTCCCCAGTATTCCCCACTAAAAACAATAACAACAACAAAAACCGAGAAATGTATTCTCACACTTCTGGAGGCCAGCAATCCAAAATCAGTATCACAAGCCCAACATCAAGGTGTTGGCAGGGGCACAGCCTCTTTCAGTTTCTGGTGGCTTCTGGCATTCCTTGGCTTGTTGCTATATCACTCCAGTCTCTGCCTTCATAACCGTATCGTGCCTTCTCCTCTGTGTATGTTTCAAATCTCCCTCTGTCTCTCTCTTATAAGGTACTTGTGATAGCGTTTAGGGCCGACCTGGTAACCAGGCTACATCTCCAATCTCAAGACCCTTACTCACATCTGCAAAGACCCTTTTCCAAATAAGTTAACATTTACAGGTTCCAAGGATTAGGACCTGATATCTTTGGGGCCATTATTCAGCCTACATTTCACTTTGGTAAATGCGTAGGAGCGGGATTGCTCGGTTGTATGGTAGGGGTATGTTTAATTTTATAAGAAACTGCCAAACTGTTTCCATAGTGGCTGTACCGTTTTGCATTCCTCCCAGCAGTATCTGAGAGTTTCGCTTACTCTGCATCCTCACCACCATTTGGTATTGTCATTTTCAGAATTTATTCTAATAGATATATAGTGGAATTTCATTGTCAATTAATTGGTATTTCCCCAATGGTTAGTCATGTTGAGCATCTTTTCATGTGCTTATTTATACGCGTATCTTCTTTGGTGAAGTTCTGTCCATTTATTTCCCCGTTTTTAAAATTAGGTTATTTTCTCTTTTGAGTTTGTTCATTTTTATTATCTCTGTTCTCCCCAGAGTTAGTCCTGGGCCCCTGGGATTAGGAAGATGTTGGTGTTTTTGTGATCCTTGAAGCTTCTCACATTTCCTTGCTGCAAATTTGTTTCCTTTTTGTTTCTAAAACTAAATAATTAAACTTGAGTTCTTTTCTGGCTCCTAATAGATATACTCAGTAAAGGAAATAGAATCTAAATCAACATGTAGTGGGTGTGTTAGTCTGGTCTGGGGTTACAAGTGACTGAAGCACTTGAGTAAAAAGAACACGTTATTAATGTGTGTGATCAGACTTCAAGGAAGGTTGTGATGACGGAGTTGGCTTTAGGGACATCTGACCCGAGGATTAGAGAGATTAGTGCCTGGTTTCTCTATTTTCATCTCTGCTTCTCTTTTCCAACTGGTCAACATTGTCTCCTGTCTCAGATAGGTTCTCTCCAAATGGTTGGAATCATGGTTGCAGGTGTCCTAGGACTCAGATCCTTCCTCCACCTTAGTGACCCTAGAAGGAAAAAGGGATCTTTTCAAACTTTATTCAGAAAACCCCTGGGGTTTTCAGGATGAAGCCACTCTTCACCTACTTGAACATCTTAAATTTAATGTGAACAAAACAAACTCTTCTTTCTTTTCCCATAGTTTTCTTCATATCAGTAAATCCATCCCTTAGCAAAGCCAGGAAAACAAGGAGTCCTTGATCCCTCCTTGATTTCCTTAAAGGAATAGCCCCTGTTTTCATATCCAAGCCATCATCCTTGCTTACCATTTTGTAACTACACTGTTCTTCTCTTAGTTTCTTACTACATCAAGCTCTTTCTCTTCTTTTGCACAGCTGTTCTTCTGCATGCAGTGGTTTACCCTTCTAGGGGTAAAGCTTCTCCTACTCCATTAGATCTCTGCTTTAAATGTCACTGTCTCCGTTCTCTTTCTAAAGCATGTAGCTCCTTCTTCATTCCCATCCCTTTCTAAGCTCCTTGTTTGCTTCACAGTACTAATTACAATTCAGAGTTATCTATCTCTTCATCTGGATTTTGTCTTTTTTACCACTAACCTATAAATTGCTTAAATTTAGGGCCATTATCTTATTTACCTCTGTATCTTCAGTTCTAGTATCGTATGGGGCATGTGGTAGGCATTTACAAGTTTTTGAAAGAATGAATCAGAATGCATTTTTACTATTGGCTCAACCTGGGGGTGGGATATAGAAACACAGCAACCACGGCAGTAGGCTCCAAGTGCATACACATTAAGATGCCACACTTAATACTTTTCTAGTATTTTGAAAATAATGGTAATTAATTCTGATATTAATCATTATATTTATTAATATTTTTATTTGAATAGAAATAATCTCTAAGAGTTAGCTGTAGGCCAAGGTCTAAACTAAGTTTAAAATCTTTAAAACAATAGCCAGTAGAGACTGGTTAGCACTCTTCAGCTGCTTACTGCGGTGGACTGAGTGACATGTTATGGGCCAACCAGATGTTTTAAAGCATCAGTAGTAACATTCATTTTCACATTGTTCTGTTATGCTTACCCTTGGGGGCTTCTGTTAGCTTCTTGTATTGTCCTTCTAACACTTTCCTTTTGACCGGTAGTGTATTTACTGCTCTCCTAATGAGCTGTGGAAAATTCAAGACAAAGGGGTCTAGAGTCAGGAATGTTTGGACAAGTAGTATAGCACAAAATTGATAAACCAGGCTGGGAATGACTGCTGCTAGTGAAGGTTAGGGTGATCGTATAATTTGTTACCCAAACCAAGTCATTTGTGAGATGAAAGGAAGTGCCAGGAAAGCAGGTGTAAGCCAGGCTAGCTCATGATTCCTGGTGCTGGGGAGGTGGTCACAGTTGTTGCAGGATGGGGTGCACTGAGCCTGAGAGCTGTGAACTAGAAGAGACCTGCCCGCGTGTGTGGGGGAGGCCAGGCAGAGCTCTGGGCTTGCTTTTCTTTTCTTTTCTTTTTTTGTAGACAGAACATAAACAGTGAGCCAAGAGTTTTGTAGGTCTGTCCTAATTAGAAAAGGTAACTGCCTTTCAGATGAGGTTGAAATCTAGAATCTGAACCTAATTCTCTTTTATTTTCTCATAGGAAACTAGTACTGTGCTTTGCTATAATGTTCACTCAAAGAATACACGTGTTGTCTGATCTGCAAGCTTCTGGCCTAGTGTCAATAGAAGGTTTTTGAGTATTTTTTGCACTGGTGTTGAAGGATTTTCCCAGATAAGTTCACACTCTCTTGCTAGTTTGTCCTATAGGTAGTTGTAGTACACATTTGCAAGTAGGTTGGAAAGATGGGCTTTAAGATTGGTTTTTAAGTGGCGGGAGGTGGGAAGAGGGAGCCCAGAGTGCACACCAGGGAACGGGAAGGAAGGCAGTCTAGAGGTGGATGGTGGTAATAACAGAAGCTGTTACAATTATTTTTTAAAAAGATTGGTTTTTAAGTCTTATTTATGTAAAGCAAAGGTAAACTCAAATTAGGGAGAGGGCATAATTTTTATAGTCAAGTACATACTATAGAATTTCATTGTTGCTTTGTAAATTCCAGCCTGGGAATTGTTAATAGGAGCATTGTAACTGAGCTTGACATAGCTATTGTAATAGCTATGACAGTATGTAGCAAGACTGATTCTGTAAAAATAAATTCATCATTCCAGAATTGGATTGTTGTTATTAGGTGAATGTGTACTTTCTCTTTAATGAGATTTTTTGTGCTTTTGACAAAGGATACTAATAACGAATATTTTGTGGAAAAATGAGAAAGGCATCAAAAGACTTGTGAAGAATGTAAACCACACACGTTAGTTCTCTTAGGGCCACCTCATATATTATCTTTTCCATGAAGACACTTTTGTGACGCCTTTTCTTATAGTTGTGGTTTTTTTTCACTCCCTTACTAGGTTATATGCACCTAGAATATATATAGTTGTTCAATGAGAATCATAATTACTGTGAAGTTTTCTGAGATAATAGCATTAAAAATAATATTCTAAAATTGTATTCCTATAAAAATAATACCGATGCCTTTTTATGTTTTAATTCAGAGTACTTTATGGTTTCCATTTTGTTTCATTTAGTCAAGTCAGACAGATTTAGTTACTGTTATCTCTATTTTATGGAGGATAAAAAAAGAACCCACAACTAGCTGTATTTTCAGCAACCAATTAAACTCAACCCTGAGAGCATTAAATTAAAGATGAGGGATGACGTGAGGCACGTGGTATATATGAAAGCTAGCGTCGTGCCTGTGCACACGGTCAGTCACACTGTAGAGTTTATATTAAAATTTCTTTTTCAAGGTGAAAAATTGCTATGTAAACATTGCTATATTCACTTTTTTATAATACTCTATTCATGAACTTTAAAACTTTATCAGTTTTAAAATGTCTTTCTAGAACTGCCGACAGTTGCCATTAGCCACATGTACTATTTAAATTTAAATTAAATAAAATTAAAAAAAAGGTAATGGTAGCCACATTTCAAGTACCCAGTAGTCTCATGTGGCTAGTGGTTACTATATTAGCACAGATACAGAAAATTGTTATCATCACAGAAAGTTCTATTAAACAGCACTGTTTTTAAGAACAGTATTTAAGACAATATCCCTCGAGGACAGGTTTTGATTTTGTTTATTAGTCTTTAGGATTTTCAAAGTTAAAACTGTTAACTTTAGATTGTTTATCCTAATGAAGGAGCTTTGTGACTTACTATCTATGGATCAAGCGTGTGACGTTCACACTTAGCCGAATCTTTTCTTAGTCTGCCTGGCTCTAAGTGAACCAGTCATACTAGGCTGAGGGATATTTGGGGCTAAGTAATACAAATTTTGCAAATGTATGTTTTATGTCATTAATACTTAATATCTTTTAAGCCTTAATGCTTAATATCTTTTTCCTTATCCAAAGAATGAGGATAATGAGATAACTACATGGAATTTGAATTGATTGGGGTTATGAAGTTAAACATTCGAATGCTAGTGAAACTCCTAGTCCCAGCAGAAATCTGTTTTGAAGTTACCTCAGCTTCAGCTCTCCTGTGGTCTCTCAGCCCCGAAAGTCAGGACCAGGCCCCTCAGTTTCCTGTCACTGAACACAGCCTACGTACTTGTTAAGTAACTTCTCTGGATCAGTCATTGTCTTATATTATTGGCTAATTCATTTATGATTATCTTTAACTAGATTGTAAGCTCCTTTTTTTTTTTTAATTTTTATTGGGGAATATTGGGGAGCAGTGTGTTTTTCCAGGACCTATCAGCTCCAAGTCAAGTCGTTATTTTCAATCTACTTGTGGGCGCAGCTCACTGGCCCATGTGGGAATCAAACCGGTGACCTTGGTGTTATGAGCTCTGTGCTCTAACCACAGAGCCAACCGGCCACCCGTAGATAGATTGTAAGCTCCTTGAAAGTGGGAAATCCTGTTTTGTATTTAAAATACCTATAATTTTAGAAATTAAGAACTGAAACTCTTCAGAGATATTCACATTAAATATTTTCATGTTACAAATGAAGAACTATGACAGGTAAAGTTGCTTGCCCATAGTTGGAGAACTAGGGCTGGAGAGCTTGGATAACCTTCTATCAAGCTATCTCTTTAACTAGTTGATTGTTAAATTTAATCTGAAGGAAGTGCTAAGTACTACTGTTGGTTGAAGCGACTGTATTTTGTGTGTGTAAACTATGTCAGTGTAGAACAAAGTTGTTTGTAATTCCTGATTTCAACACACGGTATTTCCTGTTTGTTTCTTTATGACACATACTTAGGGGCAGATTGTATGCTATTTTTGGAGATACAGCATTTTTATCTTGAAAAAGCATTTTTGGTTTTAGACTTAGATTTACTGGTTTCTCAGGTTAAATAAATGCTCAGACTTTGTATTTTTCTTGTACTGCATTAGATACTAGAACTTGTGTAGTGTTGTGGGATTGGAGTGTCCCTTTATAGAAACTAATAGTCCTGTTATGAGCTATGAATTCTAATCTCTATTTTAAATTCCAGTTACAGTTTTGGTTTCGGTGTTACTATTCTGTTTTCACACATGTGTGCGTGTGCACATACACAGACTCACACACACTCACAGGAGTGCTTAGAACAGCAAACTTTACTATGTGCAAACAAGACTTTACATTTCTAGGGTACCTGAACTGTTTCTTAAAATTCACTTTTATTCCCTATAGTCATTGGCAAAGGGTACATTAGGTATTTATAAGGTGATTGTTATTTAATAGAATACTTTTGCTTCGCAGAAATATTATTGGTTTATTTCTGTGGTGGTATATGCTTGTAGTTGGCATAGATCAGACAGCTCAGGCTTTTTGCAGAATACTAGTTGTTTCCCCCCAGGATTAGAATACACCCCCATCTCTTCCTCTCCCCCAAGAATTGAGATTGATTTCAGAAGTGTCTTTCCTTGTGAATCAAGACTTTAATTATAGGCTTTGTTCTTTCCAAAGGCACTTCCCTTTTCTGCAGTTGTTCTTTAGCGTGTGTGTGTGTGTGTGTGTGTGTGTGTGTGAGAGAGAGAGAGAGAGAGAGAGAGAGAGAGAGAGAGAGAGAGAGAGAGAGAGAGTGTTTGCTTGCAGCATTTGGATCAGTGCAGCAAGTTGGCTTTCTAGACATCCTTTGTATAGTAACAGCATGTGCGGAGGGGCTGGCAGCCTGTAAAACAGTTTTTCTCCTCTTCCCCCTCCTCTCAACCTCACTCCCTCCCTAGATCTGGTGACATTACATAGATAAATGTGTTGGCTAGGAAAACAGCAGAAGGAATTGAATGTCTGCCAAAAATTTGCAGCATGAAACCAAGCTGGCTGCTTCAGCCTCTCTCCTGATCTCTCATTGTGTGTGTGCAGTTTGCACTTACCAGGGCTTTCCTCGTTGCGCATTATGTCACTGCGTTCTCCACCCTCGGTACATTATCTTTTCTTTTGAAAAGCTACTGGCCGCAGGCTTTAAACTTGTTAAACACTTAAGGCTTTATTTATACTGTAATGAAGGTAATATTGAAGATGAAATTAAGTTTGAAAGAAATTTTAATTTGATGTGACACGACTTAGGGTATGCAAGTGTGTGCGCGCGTATGAACGTGTGGTTCTGGGCAGTATTAGCATAGTGTGGAGAAGCTAAGGTTCTCATACCTACCCGAAATCATTACATTACTTTCAAAATATCTTTCTGTTCTTCAGGAAGAGATTTTTTCAATGGACTTTGAAGACAGCTTAGAGAAGTATTGATTTTTAGCCATTGATCAGCATTGCACATAGACATTTCTAGAACAGAAGTGATTTCATTTATTTACTGTCTGTTGAATTAAAGAAGTTAATATGAGAGCTTGAAATTTGGGGTTCTTATTGGTGAGACTGCTTACTTAAGTCTATGTCCAAAAACAAGGGTTTTGGCTATTAGTGTAAGCTTTCTATAAAACTGAAATATTCTACTTAAAAAATACTTTTAGGCTTTCTGTCGTTCAGGAAAGCAGTTATTTTGAATAGGTTCATTTGAGCACCTGTAACTATAGTATTTTCATTGCATTTGTTCCTTATCCTATGCTACCCTGTACTGTAATATATTTTTAATGCATATGTACTAGTTTTACCACTAGATTGTAAGACCCAGCAGCAGGGAACTGTTTTGTAACGTCTTGTTTTTCTAGCGTCTTACTCAGTGCCCTCATACATAATAGATAGTATGGATAATAGTATGTGGAGATCACACTGAAGATGAGACTGGTGTGAGTGAGTTCAGTAGCTGCCTGCCCTCAGCAGGGGAGGGCTCCCATAACAGAACATCAGAGACTGGGTACATTCAAAAAATGAAGTTTCCTTTCTCACGTTTCTGAAGGCTGGAAGTCCAAGATCAAGGCGACAGCCAGGTTTGTTTCTCTGAGGCCTCTCTCCTTGTTTTGCACATGGTCACCTTCTCGCTGTGTCTCACACGATCTTTTTTTGGAACCCACACTCCTGAGGTCTCTTCCTCCTCTTACAATGCACCAGATCTGTGTGATTAGGGCCACATCCTCGTGATCTCACTTAACCCTAATTACGCCTTAAAAGCCCTATCTCCAAAGAAGTCACATTGAGGGGTAGGGCTTCAGCATCTGAATTCTGGGGGGCACACAGTTCAGCCCATAACTCTGACCTGAGGATAGATGGACATGCCCAGTCATTAAGCTATTAGGTAACATACCAGGCACGGTACACTCAGGAAAACCAGACCCCACGAGAGAATGCAGTGTAGGGAATTGATAGAGCGGAGGGTAGAGAACTGAAAAGCAAAACGGGAACCCTGAAGTGACACAGAGGTAATAAATTCTTTAAGCAGCTACCATCTCTAGGGCTGAGGGAACAGAGGAAAGACATTTGGATTATTAGACCCTAGAAGAGTGGAGGAGTGGCCCCAATGAGCTGGGGTTCAGACACTAGGAGGAGGGCCCACTGCCTGGTTGCTTTTAAAAGCTTGGGGAGGGACCCCACAAAGTTGGGATGCAGACCTCGCAAGAGGGCATGTGGCCCTGCTGCTGCTGCTGATACGTCCAGGAGCTGGAAGGAGCCGATGAGTGCAGACGACTGTTGCTGCTGAGGAAAAGGACCCGCTTGGGTGACGCTGGTAGGAACAGGAAACAGACTAGAAGGAGCAAGTCTGTTCTTTCGTCATCTTTTACCTCCTAGGCTTCCTCTCATGTTCCCTGTTGGTGGAGGCTAATGAGAAGGCAGCTGACAGAGGAGAAATGAAATTGCGTTCTGAGCCCAGCATCACCAGGGCTGAGAACAGCTTCATGGCTGGCACGCATCACTGGCAGGAGCACAGCCTCTTTAAAATTCAGTTTGGCAGCATGAGTCAAAAATCTTAGAAATGTGTACACTCTTTGACCCAGCAATTCCAGTTCACAAAATACATCCTAAGGAAATGATCCAAAAAGTGAGCAAAGATGTATTCACAAGAATGTTTGATTATAGTGTTGAATATAATAAACAATTACAAGTATGAAATGTTCATGAATCAGGGATTGCTTAAATTATCTTACACATGTAATGGAATGTTATATGCTCATTGAAAAGATGATGTTGATTTGGATTTATTGATGTGGAAATATATTTAACAAAAAAGATTATACACTGTCATAGTATAGACTTATGTATATATATATTTTTTATGTATATGTAGGAAAAGCTGAGAACAATATACATGAAAAGACATAGCGCAATGGCAGGTTGAAGAGTACAAGCTCTGGAGCCAGACTGCCTGCATTTTGTATCTGGGTTCTGCCACTTTTTATGACTTTGTGTAAATTTGTCTTTCTGGGATCTGTTTTCTCATCTTGAATATGGCGATAAATATACCTAGGGCTGTTGTGAGGTCTTTTTTAAAAGTGTTAATACTGTAAAGCATATAGCAACGATTTGCATGCTCAGGAAATGTTAGGTATTATAGGGCAGGAAGAGGAAGATTGGGAGAGAATTTTACTATTTTTTCCCCTTTATTATCTGATTTTTAAAATGAAAATATCATGATTTTATAATTAGGATAAGCAATAAAGCTTTTCTTTCAAAACTAAAAGCGATGAAGCCAACAAAGATGTAAAAGTATGCTTCCTTATGGAAGTCCTAGAACTTCAGGATGTTCTGTAGGTAGAAACGCATTTCCCACTGCGCCTGGAGGCAGTTGACAGCTGAGCCTTGTCTTTGGACAAGCTCCTTATTCCTTGTGGGGGAAATTTCATTCTTTTTCAAGATTTCTGCAGATGCTCAGGGACTTACATTATTATGGTGCTTCTCACTAGTTTCCCGAGCCCTCCATCTTACTTTCGCTGTAGCTCCTTGGATGGTTCTCTTCACTCTGCACAAAACTTAAGCCCCCTTACTTTTTTTTTATTACTGAAATATTGCTCGCCTCTGTTTTACACGTGGACTGCAAATTTCAAGATTTTTATGGTAGCATAGAAACAATTTAGAACTGGGTGTTACACAGTTCTTAAAAGTCCTTTGACCACCCTACTTCTAGGAATTTGTTCCTGGCCACCTCTCCACATTCTAGCCTTCCGCAGCTCTCGCCCCCGCTCACTCTCTGTTTCTTTAGGCAGGACAGTGTTTACAGAGTTGCTAATGGACTGTGCTAAAACAAAAGATCTCATTACCCCTGAGGTCCATTTAGGATCCTGCTGTGGCTTCTGTTTTGGTTTTCTTTCTCTTTCCTGATCATTCTCTGAGAGTGGGAAAAGGGGATAAAAGGTTGAGTTCTTATTGGTATGAATCTTGCTACTTTTTGAAGAAGGCAGGAGGACCTGTGGTTTTAGTTTTAAATATGTAAATTTAAATCCTGCCATATCATATTATTAGTAAATAGTATCACTATTTACCAGTAATGGAAACTAAACATTTTCCATCTGTAAAGTGTTGTTTTCTTTCAACACTTTTTAAATTATTTTTAATCTAATAATAGATTAGATTATTTTATCTATAGTTTGTTTAATTGAGTTGAAGCAGTTTAGAGGATTGGACTTAGAGTCAGAGTGTCTACCTGACTCTGAATAACTCTAATCCCTTTACTAGTCACGTATGTAGCTTTTGACAATGATTTTTATCTTTGGTAAAGTGAGTATATAATGATTTTTAAAGACCCCTTCCAGTTCCAAACTATCATGATTCTGATAGTAACAGAACAATACACATCTTATCAGACATGTATTTTATTATTTTTCGGAGGTCTTGAGGAAAATGATGCTATTTGCCAATTTGTTCAAGTGTTACTTATCTTAGACCTTAGTTTGGCCAGAATAATGTTCGCAATTGCATCTCTTAAAAATGTAATGAACATGAAGGTTTTGTTGAACATCTTGGTCCTTCTAAACTATCACTTTTATGTATTTTTAGTATAGAAAATATTCTTTTGCTAATGCTCTTGTACTCAAAGTACCACTAAAGAATTTTTCAAAAGTGGGTAATGTGCAGTGTGGTAAATATGTGTATTCAAAAAGACTTTTAAAAACCTTAATGTGATCATGTAAATAAATAACATATAGGAAATCTGTTAGTGCACAGAAAATGTAATCACCTTGCCTTTTTGGGGATGTTTAAACAACAAAACAAAAACTTACTCTGACTTGAAAAGTGTCAGTCACTTAACAAAGATAAACTTTGAAGGGTTGTTGTGAAAAGGAAATCAGCATTTATAGGTGCTTCTTATGTTTGAGTTACAGTCCTATAACTTTATCTCACTTACTCTTCACAATAACTTCAAAGATAGGTATGTTGTACCATTTTAAACCAAAGAAGTTAAGTAACTTGGCCAAAGGGATGCCATAAGTGGCAGAACTCAGTCTGGCTGTAATCTCTACTGAGCTGATTTCTTAGAGAGAAGGATACAGAGGACTTTGAGGAATAGGGTAAAATCATCTGGAGAAAGAGTATAAATTATGCTCTCTGAAGACAAGGGAGTAGGTTGAGAACAGAGGAAGATAGTGTGAGAAAAGTAGTGTCGTATATCATGGAGGGAATTGCATAACAACCTATAATAGTTGGCAGTTGGTATATGTTGTCTAAGTTTTGAGCCAGGCAAATAACTGAATAAAAAACATAGTATTTTAGGAGTATTAATGTGATAGCAATGTGTCAGAAAAACATCAAAGACTAGAGGGAGTCAGTCCATATAGAAGGTTACCTATGGTGGTAGGACTCTGAATTAGGGGAGAGCCCGTAGGTATATAAAAGAAACTGAAGTAGAAAGGAAAGGACCATAAAGGAAAGGAGAGATAGTAAGTAATACCCTGGCAATATCATGTTTGGATGAATGAGGAAAATGACATATCACTGACAGATAGAAAGTGGAACTTTCAAATAAGTGATGAATATGTGAAAGAAAGTAATTCTATAGTGTCTTAGAGTAAAATTTAAATTCAGCAAATAGTGCATACTATCATTTTTGATGTCACCTCTGATTAGGATGTAGAACATTGTTATGGTATCTTGACACATGATTGCTTTCGCATCTAAATTTACAGTAATCTATATACATAGTAAAAAATGTAAATTGAAATTGATCGTTACTGATATAATTATACCATTAACTTTCTTTCACCAATAATCTTGTTATTGTATCTAATTGTAGAAGTCATTAAATGAACTCATAATAAAAATGTATTAAATTTAGTACCCTTATTAAGGCTTTGTAGTGGCTAATGGATTGTATTGGAGCTGATTAAAACTATACAAGGTTACTTTATTGTAGACTATAAATAATGGAAAATTGACTCTTTTCAGGCCATTCAAGTTTTTTTTTTTAATTATATATCTTGTGCAACTGTATACTTTTAAGGAAAAAAATTATTCTAAATATATGTTTAGTGCTTGATAGTACATAGAGTGCTGAAGAATTTAAAGAGATTATTTCCTCCCCTGAAGATGATTGAGTCTTGGAGAGACTTTGAGTCGGTAACTGGTAAACCTATTTGGAGCGAAGCATGATTTTGTTGTATTTTACTTTCAGTAAATGCTTATTTAGTACATACTATGTGTAAGACACATGAGGTGGACTAAGAGGTCTAGGGTAATATCTGCTTATCTAGGCATATCTTTCTGGAAATGATGAAGAAAAAAAATGTTGAGTTCTAAATTGTCAAGATTTGAGAGGAGCATAAGTTTACCCAAGGCCATTCATTAGTAGTGACGGAATGAAGAACTGAGAGGCGGGCTTGCCTGACTGGAAGAGAACAGCGTATTTTTGTTCAGCTGTCTCAACCAAGTACAAACACCTTCCAACAAAGTGTTAGTTTCCTAAGTGAACTTTATGTGCCAATTGTTTCCCCTATGATATTGGAAATAACCAAATTGTGCAAATACTCTCACAAGGCTTTCTTTTGAATTTTTTGGTGTGTAAGTAGGTAATATGAATAGTATTTAATTGTTTTCTAATTATTTTGTATGGATTTTGTTTTATATTCACTGACATGTATAAGTGCTTTGAAAATGTGAGTACTGCTTTTTTATCTTCTCTCTCTCTTTTAATATTACAATGCTTACCAAATAGTATTACTTGCAGACTTCCTATGCTTTGGGCAGTATTTTGAAAACCTAACAATATGTTTTCCTCATGCTCAGTCATTGGGCACCGTTTGGGTTTCCTTCACTGGACCATGACTGAGAATAAATAGTTCAGTTTTCCACTTTTCTAGGCTAAGACTTAACTCCTCATATTCTTTGGGCATTTATTCTGTATAATAAAGCGATTCTTTTAGCTTTATTATGTATATTATAGTACTTCAGCAGTATTACCAACTAACAAATGATATCAGCTGAAAATTATTTGTTTCAAGTTGTGTGAAATAAATATCCATTGAAGAAAGTTAATTTGCAGTTAAATTTACTTGATTATAATTTCAGGAGAAAAAAGGGGCAGGATAACAAATACCTCGAACCATTAGACTCCAAAGAGGTAGGCAAGCCTGTAGCTTGAAGAAAAGTTAAAAGTAAGGAAGTGGGGGTGGCCGGTTAGCTCAGTTGGTTAGAGCTTGACACTAATAACACCAAGGTTGCCGCTTCGATCGCCACGTGGGCCACTGTGAGCTGCACCCTCTTTAAAGAAAAAAAAGTAAGGAAGTAAGGTTAGGTGTGTAGATTTGAGAGGAACTTACGGTAGTTCATGCAGAGTAACCTGGCTCAGATACGCAGCAGTCAGAAAGAGATTTTAGTTTGAGACTGAGTAGTGATTGATCGATAGATTTTAATTCTTAGACTGCCTTACAAGAAACTTGTTAAGGCATAAGGGTGAGCTATTTTTTGTAATTGGATTAAAAGGTAACCAACCTCTATCTTATCTGGATAGCTAGAAAATGTCATTGTACTTAAGATATTCTAAATGTGTCTAAAAATCCTTTTCTTTCATGGTATAAACCTCACATAGTAGAGATCACTGGGCAAAATTTTTGCTGTTCTTGTTTTTAAAAATTATTTCCAAAAGCTCAACTCAGAACGCTACTCAACTACTTGTTATCAGAGCATCTACTATGGATTTGCCTCAATGCTGCCATCTGGTGATTATAACGGAGATCTCAACGTGGTGCGTAAGGCCACCTAGAGCAACAGACGCCACGAGAATCAATCTGAGTGCCTCCTGCCACAGATCTCCCACTGCTTTTGAGAAATTGAGTGGAAGTGGGTTACTGTGGCAGAACTCTTATTTACTTATTGAGACCATGAAATTACTTGTGGCATTGCTTTGTAAATAGTAGAGCATTTATATACTAAGATTATTATTGAGTAGCTCATAGCTTTATCAGGCTCATACCAACTCATTGTTCTTTCTAAGATACTATTATTCTTATTTCTAGTTCTGCAGGGTAATTTAATGTACTGAACAACACTTACTGAATGCATATTATATACTAGGCACTATTCTTAGTACTAGGAATACAGTCCTGAACAAACATACAGAAATCAGAACGTTCACAGAGTTTACATTTAGTGGGGGGCAAATACTAAGACACACACACAATATGTTAACTGCATGAAAAGGATTACGGGAAAAGATAAAGCAAGGAAGGGGGATATGAATTGTTGTGGTTGCTTAGTTGTTTTGAATGTTAGATGGAATGGTCAAAGAAAGCCTGACTGAGAAGGAGACTTTTGTGTAGAGACGTGAGGGATCTAGGGAAGAGCGTTACAGACAGGACGAGAAGCAAATGTGAAGGGGCTGTGATGGGAACATCTGACTTGTGAAGAAAACACAAGCAGAGCAGCTGGAGTAGATGTAAGAGAGAGAGAGCAGCAGAGACAGAGAGGTGATTGTGTGTATATGTGGGGGTGCAGATCACGTAGCGTCTTGTAGTCATTTGGCATTTAGTCTGAGAGGGAAGTCATTGGACTGGATGGAGGGTTTGGGGCAGCCCGGTGACATGCTCTGATTTAACTTGTAACAGGTTCTCTCTGGCTGCTGTGTTTAATGGTGTGTAAGGTGATTTGCTACAAACTTTTTGTTTGTTTGTTTTATTAGCTGTAGGAACAGATTTACTTTATATTGATATGAGAGCAGTAAGATAAGGACTAAGCTTAGACAGGTGTAGAAATAGTGATTATATGGCATATTGCTTATCTTCACAGATTTTTTTAGATTAAGATTTATTGCGGTGACAATGGTTAGTAAAATTACATAGGTTTCAAGTGTGCAATTCTGTAATATAATACATCATCTATGTATCACACTGTGTGTTCACCACCCAGAGTCAGTTCTCCTTCCTTCACCATATATTTGACCCCCTTTACCCTCTTCATTGTGTTAACAATTGTTCTCACTTAATCTTCTTGATACAAGATAATGAAATCAGCTTGTAAAGTTTTACTTGGAAAATGATATGAATATCTCTTCACTATCCTAAAACCACCTTAGTACATTTCAGGTTTAAATCTTACAGTGAACCCAATGTAGTTTTAGCTCTTTTCACTGATTTTCATGCTCATTAATATTTTGGGAATGAGAATGATCCCGAGTTGTACTGTTTTATGCTCTTAACAGTATAGTTAGCCATATTCTAAAATCAAACAGTGCTATTTCATCATAAAGAAAACCTCATAATTATGTTGTCACCTAGATGATTTATTTAAACCACTTTTTTGTTTGTAGCTCAACTAAAATGGCTAATCCTCAAAATACTATTACTCTGTCCCAAATAGCACTTTAAAACCCTGAAATGATCAAGTAGTTAAAAAGAAATCATAATTGTCAGTAATAGTATTTCTCTATGGATTCAATATTGTTTTGGTAGCTGAAAAATTGATCATTTTTATGTTTGGTCCTGTGATGTCAAAGAATAAACATCTTCAATGTGAAGTGTTTAGGTTAAGGAAATGTGGCTGAACTGCCATGTGTTACGGAAAACTACCTGTTTCTATATAATTTGAGTCTGTTTGCACCCGTGTCTTTATTTGACTTTAAAAAATTGCTTTTCAGGCTGTCTTATTTTCACACTGTAAATATCAGTACTATGTAAACTTAAGTAAAGTTGTCATTACTGGGGATAATCAGCAACTTGTTTCGTGTAATGAGCAGGTGAGGTCTAAGTCTATGGTCATTTGATGAGTACCAGAATAATTGAGTTAAAACTGTCTGCACAGCTCCCAGTAACCAGGCAGCCAGTTTGTCTAAATCATTACCTGCCCCCGCACCCCCCCCTTTAATGAGTAGGTTTGAATGACCTCAGTTATTTTGTTTTGGGTAGACAGTACCTAGTAAAATAAAGCCTTGATCATATATAAAAAATATTGACAAGCAGTAATATTATAGGGAACATACAGGAACGTATAGGGACAGTTTTGCTAAAGATTTCTTAGGTATGATTTTATATAACATTTTTCTGCTAGTAGGAACTTTATTATCTAGTTCTTGATGATAAAGACGTGTTTGAAGACACAAATTACTACAGAGTTTTAATTTTTAAAGACATTTCCTATGCTAAAGAATAACAATAATTTCTTTTTCAGACTTTCTCTTTTCTTCATCCTTGTATGTTTGCTCCCTTAAATACTTTGCTATACTTAATATAGTTTAATTATGGTAACTTGGTTTGAATTATGATATTGTTCCTGCTCTGCCCTATTGTTCTTTATTATAAAGTAGGTTTCTCCATCTCCTCCGTGATTGCAGGTTCCATAGCATTCTTTATCTGAACTCAACTTTGTTCCTTTATAACTAGATTGCTGAAGTAAATACAATGTACTTTATATGTGAAAGTGGTACCACTAGCCTACCACTAGTAGGTGAAGCTACTGTTTTCATATTCTTACCCTAGTTTAAAAAGAGAGTGAGATGGGGACAGACTCAAGAAGAGTTAATAGATACATTCTTTGATTTTCACTGCCTCTAGGATGATTGTTGTTCCTTAATTAAACACATTTTTCTTACATGAAGTTCTTCGCATCTACTAATACCTCGATCTCTGGGTTTTTCTGCCGGTGGAGGGTGAGGGTCTGGCTGTCATTTATCAATATTTTCTCTAAAACTTTATCCTGGGCACAGTCATTTTTGCTGACTTGAACACATTTATATGATTCTTCTAAAATCATGCTTTCCCAGCTTCTTTTTTTTTTAAAGATTTTATTGGGGAAGGGGAACAGGACTTTATTGGGGAACAATGTGTACTTCCAGGACTTTTTTCCAAGTCAAGTTGTTGTCCTTTCAGTCTTAGTTGTGGAGGGCGCAGCTCAGCTCCAGGTCCAGTTGCCGTTGCTAGTTGCAGGGGGCACAGCCCACCATCCCTTGAGGGAGTCGAGGAATCAAACTGGCAACCTTGTGGTTGAGAGCCTGCACTCCAACCAACTGAGCCAATCGACAGGCAGCTCAGCTCAAAGCGCTGTGTTCAAATCTTAATTGCAGGGGGCACTGCCCACCATCCCTTGCGGGACTCGAGGAATTGAACTGGCAACCTTGTGGTTGAGAGCCCACTGGCCCATGTGGGAATCGAACCGGCAGCCTTTGGAGTTAGGAGCATGGAGCTCCAACCGCCTGAGCCACCGGGCTGGCCCCTTTCCCAGCTTCTTGACGTTGTCTTCTATGTTACTTCTGTGCCCAACTAGAATGTAAACTATGAAAGTGGGGCCTTGCCTTTTTCACGACTGCACCCTCAAGTGTCTAGAATAGTGCTTACTAAGTATTAAAAAATTTGTGCTTACTTGCCATTGGAGTTTTCTTTGTTAGCTAAAACTTTAGGCAACCACAAACTTGATTGAAAGTTCCTCTGTTGACCACAGTCCTGCTTTTCCAATTCTTTTACTTCCTATTGGACCTTTATTTCCAGTTCATCAGGATTTCTATGGTACTTTAACTCTTTATCTCTCAGTTTGTCAGCTCCCTTCCGCTCACGATGCCCAGCATCAATTTTGTGGCCAACTATTTTAGAAATATTCGTATTTACATTCTAGTCGACCCTACCCTTTGGCTTAATTGGTCAGTCTAAGGTTCTCAGATTTTGTCAGTCCAAGGCTTCAGAAGTGTGAAGGAAACCATTTGATTGGAAATACTACAAACTGCTTCTTTCTGATCTTAGCTTGGTGGTTAGGGCTGGTTTCCATCACTAATTGATTCCCTGTCATCTTCCACATAGAGACTTCCGTACTTCTCCTGCTCTCTGTAAATGCCCAAACCCATGTCTCTCTGCTTCTCTTAAAGCAGGAGACATTGGCTTCCAGTTTATGAAACGCTGGAGGCCATTTTGTAGGCTCTCTGTCAACTTTTCTCCCTGTATTTTGAATTTTTCTCTATGTTAATACATACTTCTCTAATTCTGTCTGGCCTGAAGAAGGTGTGTCCACTTTCTGTCTTGATAGGAGGACATTTTGTTAGCGCTGTTCTTGGACCCAGCCAATCCCACCTCTCAATTTTCTCAGTCAGCTATCACTTTCTCATGTTCTAGCTAACCAATCCCTGCCCCACTTTTTAGCAGGTGATTTTCTTTCTTTCTTTTTTTTTTTTTTCAGGAATAAGGAGGCTGTGAGAAATTAGCACCCTCACGTTTTCCCTGTTCTCACTCACTATCCCATCTACAGTGTGCGTCTGCACCATCCACTGCTACGGCCAGTCCCTTCACCCATGCTTTAAAATCATCCTTTTTCCTAAACCAGTGTTATCCAATAGAACTTTCTGTAATGATGGAATCGCTCTGTATTTGTGCTGTCCAGTATCCTAACCACTGGCCACATGTGACTATTGAGCACTTGATATGTAACTAGTGTGACTGGGGAATTAATTTAACTTTTATTTTAAATTTAATTAGCCACATATTATAGTGCCTACTATATTGAATTGTGCAGCTTTAAACCTCACTACATAATATGTTCCTGTTCTTGTTTTGTGAATGTCTGACCATGTATGTCTTCTCTTCCATATTTAAATAGATTTTACTTTCTTATCTTAAATACCTCAAACATGTCAAAATTCTTTCCATTTCTTTTTGGCTGTCTCTTGTCTGCTGTCTGTCCCTTCATGGCAGTTTGTTGGTTCCTATGACTTTAGCTCTTATTCTGTCACTGAAAACGGTGCTTTTTTACTGAGGTCTCCAACTATTTCTCAATTGTGGAATCCACCAGTACTTTATCTTCCAACATTGATTGTTGATTGCTCTCTGCTTCTTGAAATTCTTGGTTCTGTTTTTGCTCAGACATGGTCTTTTCTGGTTCCTTTTACCCCTTTGGTGCTTCTAAATGTTGATATTCTTCTATCTCAGACTTCATCTCATTTCTCCACTCTCCTCCCTTTAATTCTCTACCATATTCTACCCACTCCGCCTTTTCACTGGGTGCTATCAGGCATTATGTGCATGTTGATGCCTTTAAAATCCATCTACAGCCTGTTCTCTTTCCTAAGTTCCAAACTCAATGTCCAAATCGTCTTGGCAGAATATTGCAAAACTACTACAGTCCTACTCCATAGATGCTCATTAATTTAAATTTAACTTTCAAATTAAAATATGCATACAGAGAAGTACACAGATTGTAAGTCTATACCTCAATTATTACATAATTAACATGTATAAAACCACCATCCAGATCAACAAAAAGAATATTAGCAGCATCTCAGAAGTCCCTTTCCAATTCAGTACCTCTTCCTTTCTCCCTAAAGGTAACCACTATTCTGACTTATGACAATATAGAGAAATTTTTGAATTTTACATAAATAAAATGATATAGTATACATTATTTTGTGCCTGTTCTTTCATTCAGTTGTTTGTGATGCACATCCATTATTGTTGCCTGTAATTTGTTTATTTTCATTACTTTAGTAGTCTACTGTATGGATATAGCACATTTTATCTCTGCAACCATTGGTAGTTATTTGGGAAATTTTTTAGTAAATTTTGTTATGAATAATGCTACTGTGATCATTTTTGTGTTTTATTGTTTATGTGTGTTTGAACTTCGTTTGGGTATATAGCTAGGTGTAGAAGTGCTGGATCACATGGTATTGCCTATGTTTAATTTTAGCAGATAATGTCGAATAGTTTTCAGAGTGTTTTTTTTCTATTTAAATGTCTGTTAGCCATTTAAGAGAGTTCCTGTTGTTCCACTGTCTTAGCCACACTTTCTGTTGCTGATCTTCATGATTTTAGCCACTTAAAGATCTACTTCCTTGATGGCTAATGAGGTTGAGCATCTTTTCTTGTGTTTATTGGCCCTTTATTATTATTTATGTTTTTCTGTTGTGAATTATCAATTGACATCTACCTACTTTTCTACTGAGTTGTCTGTGTTTTCCTTAGTGATAGGTGAGGGTTCTTTAAATATTCTGGATATGAGCCATTTGTTAGTTAAATATGTTGTTAATATCTTTTATTCTGTGGCTTGCCTTTTCACTTCTTTAATGGTGTCTAAGTCTTCCATCTTCCTTACTGTGCTCCCCGCCCCAAATTAATTAGCCACCAGATCCTACCAGTTCTGTCTGTCAAACATCTCTTATCTCTCTTCTCCATTCTTTTCGTGAGGGCCTCAATACAGACCCTCATTACTCATGGCCTGGATTATAGAGGGCTGATACTGTGATTTCTTGCACTTAATTCAGTGAAGTTTTCAACTTAGGGGAAAGATTTGCTTTGTTCAATCCATGTTGTATCATTTAGTTTCAAAGTGACCAACTTAATTGGGATGTGATTTTTTTTTTGGACCGAGGTTGTCACTACAAGGACCAGTTTGTAAAAACTCACTTACTTAGTTGGAGATTTAGGAGAGTGATGCAATTGTCCTAAAGTTACATATAACTTTTGTAGGAATTTAAAACAAATTTTAATGTCTTTATGTTAATATTAAAAAATAGTACCAGTGCCTGAGCTAATTGTGTTTGTTTTTTACAGCCGGTTGCTGAACCCATCCCCATCTGTAGTTTCTGTCTTGGTACAAAAGAACAAAATCGAGAAAAGAAGCCCGAGGAACTCATCTCCTGTGCTGACTGTGGAAACAGTGGTACGTGATCCCTCTGAGTTTTCTGACGTGTGCTGTCAGGCAAGAAGGAAGTACGGTTAACGGAGTTTGTACCCTTGACCCTTATCAAAGTCATATTTTAATTTGATTCTGGTTTTAGGTAACTTAGATGAGCTTCTAGACAAGGGAGCAATTTAAATGTATAGATGAAATGTTTTATTCAGTTAAGTCAAACCAGGTCTTAGGCTTTTTTAATAAAAAGTTTTCCATAGACTTATTTTTTTCCTGTTGATCTTTATATTTCACTATCAAACATCTGTTCAAATCACAGCAATCAGTCTGAAGTTATTGCTGGTTTCTTTAATAATCACTACTTATCTTTCTTGATTTATGCCTCCAGCTTTATGAATAGAACCAGTGTGGTTCTATTCTTGGTAGAAACTTACATATGTCACATTGGGAAATGGAGTGTTGACACTGCATTTTAGTTAGCTGTATGAAATTCTGAGCTCTGAAAAAATTTGCAAAGAATCTCCCAGTTTGTTAATTCCAGAGATATTCTTGGTATACATTTTAACAACTTACAAGGCTTTGCAGGAAGGTCTTAGTAAACCTACATTATCTTTGATCATTGGCTGAGTTTTCAGTGTTTTCTATCAGTAACAATCAGGATATATTCCAGAAATCAGAAAATACACCAGATACTTCAAGAGGAAAGGAGTTTAGTATTATATTTGGGTATTTGTGAAATTGTTGGAAGAGCTAAAGAGGCAAGCTCTAGACAGGGCTTTAAGGACTAATTCCTGGGACATTGCAGAACTGAGTCACCAGGGAGTCACTATGCCTGCGTCCACAGTGGGAGGCTCCTGTGGATCCCCTCAGCTCTGTAGTTGGAAACTGAAATGCTGAATTTGGCCGTCATCACAACAGCCTCTGGGTAGCCATGAAGGTGAAGAGTGGACACTGGCATTTTCATGACTTTTCTTCTCATTAGAAAGCAGTCAGTGCAAGGAGGAAGATGGTCTTTGCTTCATTTCTGCCTTTCTAAAATCACTCAAACAGGGCCGGCCCGGTGGTTCAGGCGGTTAGAGCTCCATGCTCCTGACTCCGAAGGCTGCCAGTTCGATTCCCACATGGGCCAGTGGGCTCTCAACCACTAGGTTGCCAGTTCAATTCCTCGAGTCCCGCAAGGGATGGTGGGCTCCGCCCCCTGCAACTAAGATTGAACACAGCGCTTTGAGCTGAGCTGCCTCACGGAAGGTTCAGTTGGTTGTAGCGTGGGCTCTCAACCACAAGGTTGCCGGTTCGACTCCCGCATAGGAGGTGGGCTGCGCCCTCTGCAACTAGCAACAGCAACTGGACCTGGAGCTGAGCTGCGCCCTCCACAACTAAGAATGAAAGGGCAACAACTTGAAGCTGAATGGCACCCTCCGCAACTAAGATTGAAAGGACAACAACTTGACTTGGAAAAAAGTCCTGGAAGTACACACTGTTCCCCAATAAAGTCCTGTTTCCCTTCCCCAATAAAATCTTTAAAAAAAGAAAATCACTCAAACATATCAAGGTGTTAGAACTTGACTCATATCTAGAGCCTAGCTGCAAAGGAATCTAGGAAATAGTTTTTAGCTTTTTGGGTTTTATGTATGGAATGCATTAGAAGAAGGTGGGAAGAAATCTTGTATAGTAGGTGACCGTGTCCAGCATAATATCACAAACCAAAATGAACTGTGGATGGATTTCACAGTTAAATATAAACCATAAAATTCTAAAAGATAAAATATAGTGACATGTCATACAATGTGTTGATTGCCAAACTATTTTAGTAATAGCACCCTTAAGAAATCTTATGGGAACCTAAATGTATAAAGCAGGTAAAAATGAACCTGTTCTAGGTGAGGTGGGAACGAAGTGGGGTTAGGGGGCGGGTTGTGCCATAGGCCTGCTTTCTAAGAAGCATTATACGCGTATTTGAGGTGATGTCTGAATTTCTGTAAGATAAGGAAGAATGCAATTTGAAAACTTACCATAGAGGAAACTTTAACATAACTAGTAGAATAAAGAACTATATTAGTTATCTATTGCTGTAGAAAAAATTTCAAAACTTAGCAGCTAAAAGCAACAACAAACATTTTTTATTTCATGTTGTTTCTGTGGGTCAGGAATTTGGGAGTGGCTTACCTGGGTGGTTTTCACTTGGGATTTTTCATGAGGTTGCAATCAAGATTTCATCTGGTGCTTTAGTCATCTGAAGGCTTCCATGATGAATCACTTCACTGGCAAATTAATGCTGCCAATTGACAGGAGATCTCAGTTCTTTGCCTTGTGGACCTCTTGATTGGGCTGTATGTGTGTCCACAACATGGCAGCTGGAGTATCCCAAGCAGGTATCTGAGAGAGAGCAAAGTAGAATCTGCAGTATCTTTTATAACCTAGCCTTAGAAGTCACACTGTCATTTCACTAGTACTCTATTGGTTGCACAGATCAGCCATATTCAGTGTGGGAGTGAACTATACAAGGGTGTGAATTGGTAATCTTACCGGGAGGCAAGAATGATTGGCGGGCAGCTTGGAGCCTGGCTATCATAATAACCAAGAAAGAAAAGATGGACATAGTCAAACATATGACATTTTTTATTTTCCAAATTGAGAACTAAACTACCGCTCCTCCCCAAAAATGCAAGAATTGTTTGAGGAAAAAAATTACATTAAACATGGCAAAGGCTCAAAAGCTGTAAAGTATAAAGATCATGTTTACATTTGTAAGCATAAAATCCAAGGGTGAGAGCCCATGAACAGGCAGTCTATATGAGAGAAAGTTAGTAGTTGAGCATATATTAATGTTTTCCCCAAATAATAATAGGAAGGCACATTAAAGCAGCAGTGAAGTGTCATTTCATAGCTGTTACAATACTAAAACTTCAAAGATAAGAGAGCCCAAACCTAGAGCTGATGGAATTGTGGTAAAACATTTGTACTTTGCTTGTGGCACTGGATGTATCATAGGGTTTGGAACATGTTTTGACAGTGCATGTCTTTCTCTTAAGCTAGAAAAATGTTTATTTCATTTCACTCACCAACCCCACTTTCAGGAATTAATCGTAAGGAATTAATTTAAAAGAAGGAAAGAATCTATAAACATGAAATAATTTATTTTAGTATTCGAACTGTTATGGGTAATAGTCTAAGTATTTAACAATAAGGTAATGGTCAGGTAGGTTATATTGTATCGACTCGGAATATAATCATTTTAAGGTATAGAAATATTAAGTTTACTTGGTTAAAATTATGAAGAAAAGCAACAAAACTGTATATACCCTGTAGTTAAGAGTATGCAAGAACTTTTAGCTAGGTTCGAAAATGGAAAATAGAGCATGAAAATGGCTCTTCTAGGATGATGAGATTATGTGAGATTTTTATACCTCTTCTCCTATTTTTCTTTAATGTTAGTGATATTTTGATGGTAAACTTCTTACCACCTCGTAAAAGAAATAATTATTTAGGAATAGTTTTCCTAAGAAGAGAAAATACTTTAACCAGCTCGTTTTCTCAACAAAGAAAAATAAACATAACAGAATTTTAGAGAAAAGGGACAAATCCTTTCAGACAGTTGAGGGCAAATTGACTACTCTAAAGTTTTGAGAATCAAACTGATACTAACTCTTGGAAAAGGAAACAATTTTTTCTGTTACTGCTAATTCTGATCACAACAGAACTATTGCTTAAGTTTTAGTTTTAGCTTGAGTGCCTTAAGCCATAAGCAAATAACTCACTTTAAATTAGGAGATTTTGGTTAACATATTTTTTAGTTATAGGTAACACATATTACTATTTAAAGAAATTGAGAGCACAGGAGGGTATAATGTGAAATGTAAAATCTTTCTCCTTTTAAAGGTTTATAGCTCCATATCCTAGGATGTTAACAATTGTAAACTGTTTTGGAGTATTCTTCGAGAAATGGCCTGAGCATATTATGTATTCATATACACAAAAGCATGTGCATACACATAATGCTTTAATGCAGGCTTAATAAAAGTTTGGAGTTTGTCAAGTTTTTTACAACCAAGTTTGTGGGGGTGTATACTAAATTCTATTTAGCATTAATAAAACTGAATTGAAGTATAAGTCTCGATGAGATGTGTATGGCAAGCTCAGGAGCATCTTGTTTTCTTTAATACATGTTTTAAGGTAGTTGCCTTTTTCTACATTATTCCTTTAATACAATTACAAAATGATTGTTGATTGTTTCATTTGTGAATTTTCCCCTCTTACTAGGTCATCCATCCTGTTTAAAGTTTTCCCCTGAACTAACGGTTAGAGTGAAGGCCTTACGGTGGCAATGCATCGAGTGTAAAACCTGCAGCTCCTGTCGAGATCAAGGCAAAAATGCAGTGAGTATCTTCACCTTCCAATGTGAATACTTCACTTGGAAGTAAAATCTACAAGTGGCATTTCCCTCTATGTATGGTTTGTCGATTTTTAGTCACTTGGTCCAGCAGAATTTAGAACAGTAGCCTCTTTGAGTTACATATTAATAATTTAGTATACTTGTTCATTGAGACTTGGATTATTTCTAGGTAGTTCTACAGCACCTTAATAGGAATTTGCAGAGACTAAGCTATTTTAAAGAAACTCCAAAATTTGAGTAGTATGGAGGCGTTCATTTAGAAATGGTCAGTTAGTATGTTATTACTAACTGATAGTAGTATATCATCCTTTTTTTATTATTAAAACAGACTAAAGTTAGCTTATATCTAGTTACTGGATAAATTTGAAAGTAATGAAACTAGTTCTTTATTAAAGATTGGATGAAGCAAAACTTTTTGCTAACTCAGGCTCCATTTAGTCAATTAATATAAACTATGGAAACTTACTGTTACAATAACTAGATATCTCCTTTATGAGGTCGTTGAAACTTCCTATGTTTTATGAAGTCATGAGCCGATATGTTTCCGTTTCGTAAGGTTAAGCGGAACTGTCCTTTCTCTTTCTTAGGATAACATGCTCTTTTGTGATTCCTGTGACCGAGGTTTTCACATGGAGTGTTGTGACCCACCACTCACCCGGATGCCAAAAGGTGAGAAATACTTTCTGAAATCACACTGGCCATATAAAGGGGTATGTTAGTGAAAGCACTTTTTATCTCCTTTTTAAAATGAAAGAGTAATTTGCATCTTTTATTTGGGGTTGTATAAGTAGGAAGAGAGCTGTCACTTTGAAAGGAGGGGACAGTCTTTCTGTTTAGCATCCTAACATCCTTATGTGCTATGGATTTATTATTATTTTCCTCTATTTTCAATATTTAAGTATCTATGGAGGGTGAAGTGGTTCTTTCATATTAATATATATTTGCCAGGCCTGTAGCTAGAGGACAAAATGCTTGTCTTATAATATTTTGAAATATTTCTTTCTTTAAAGGAAAAAGTGTTGATTATATCACTGCTCATCACTTTTGAGGGGCCTAGAGCTATTAGAGTCTCTGGTTTATTCAAAACTTAAAAAAAGTAAAACTTTTTAGAAAATAATTTGCAAACAAGTAAGTGCCCAAATCATAACAGTACAGCTTAATGTTGTTCTATTCTTTTTACTCCTATTCCTTGAATGGTATTTAGTTGGGATATAATTGCCTATAGTTTGGACTTCCATCTTACTGTATGCTTATAGTTTCTTTAAAAAATCCAGTTAGTGCTCCTGCTTTGTCTTATCACAGATTCCATTCTGAGCTCTGATTCTGTGATTTATACATTGCTTAAGTAAAATGCTTGTAGGATTTTTGATAATGTCAGCTTGGAGAAAGTTTTCCTGTTGATGGAAAGAGACTCAACCTTAGGTATGGCCAGGTTATTCCACTTTAGGATCTTACTTAAGTCCTTCTTACACCACTCTGTTGATTGTTACCTTTTGAAAAGTCTTAAATTTACATATATTGGTAAAAGAAATAACCCCTTTCCTATCTTTTCCATTTACTTGAAATCTGAGCAAAAGGCCTTCTGAGAATCCTTCACAATAAGAAAAATTTTCTTAAAACTTCATTCCTGTGTATTTACTACCTACAAAAGAAGTTTTTTAGCAGCTTAAAGCAAGAAACATTTTCTTTTGAAATAATTTCAGACTTTTAGAAAAGTGAAAAATAATAGAGTTCTCATTATACTCTTTCCCCAGCTTCCTTTATCTTAACATCTTACAAAACCATAGTACAATTATTGAAACCAAGAAACTAATATTGATATGATACAAATAACTAATCTACACACCTTATTTGACTTTCTGGTCCACAATCCAATTTCAGAATCTCAGAGTACATTTAGTTGTCATAGTTCTTTAGTCTCTTTCTGTTGGTTTTAATTCATCAGACTGTCTTTCTCCACCATGACACTTTTGAAGAGTATGTACTGGTCAGTTATTTTGTAGAAAGTCCTTCAATTTGGGTTTGTCTCTTCCTTTATCATGATCAGATTAAGGTTATGAAGTTTGACAGGAGTACCATTGAACTGATGTTGTGCCCTTGCCAGTGCACGAAAACGGGTGTATTACACTGGTATGTCTTATTACCAGCAATGTTAACTTTGATCACTTGATTATAGTGGAGAAACCTGGCAGACACCTTAAAGTTAGTATTTTTCTGCTTTGCCCACTCACTTTAGCATCCATATGTGACTTACATGCACCAATTTTTACTATTTGCATAATGATGATTTTTTTTTTTTTTTAAAGATTTTATTGGGGAAGGGGAACAGGACTTTATTGGGGAACAGTGCGTACTTCCAGGCCTGTTTTTTCCTTTCAATCTTAGTTGTGGAGGGTGCCGTTCAGCTTCAAGTTGTGGTCCTTTCAGTCTTAGTTGTGTCAGGCGCAGCTCAGCTCCAGGTCCAGTTGCCGTTGCTAGTTGCAGGGGGCACAGCCCACCATCCCTTGCGGGAGTTGAACTGGCAACTTTGTGGTTGAGAGGACACGCTCCAACCAACTAAGCCATCCGGGAGCTCAGCAGCAGCTCAGCTCAAGGTGCCGTGTTCAATCTTAGTTGCAGGGGGCAGAGCCCACCATCCCTTGCGGGACTTGAGGAATTGAATTGGCAACCTTGTGGTTGAGAGCCCACTGGCCCATGTGGGAATCGAACCGGCAGCCTTCGGAGTTAGGAGCATGGAGCTCTAACCGCGTGAGCCACTGGGCCGGCCCGCATAATGATGATTTTTCTATGTTCATCATTCTACGTTTATTAGTTGGAATTCTTCTGTAAGTGAGAGCTATCCTTTTCTCCCATTTATTTGTTTATTTAATTATTTATATCATTATGGACTCACCACATTTATTTTATTTTATGTGTTATGATCCACTGCTATGATTATTTCTTTTTTTGCTCAGATTGATCTAGATTTGACTATTGGGAACTCCTTCAAGTTGGCTCCTGTGTCCTTTTGAAATGCCTTTATCATCTTTTGAGCACTTTATTTTTTGGCATCACAAGATATTCCAGGTTATCTTATATTTTCCCTTCCTCTGTCCTGGAATCAGCCATTACTCTATGGAAACCTGGCTCCTTTTTTTTTAGGGTGGTAATTAGAAACCAAAATCTGAGTGCTAGGTATAGAGCAGGGATTTTTAACTGAGGATCAGTGGACCTCAACCATGTGTGGGCTTCAGGATATTTGTGAGTCTCTTCCAATTGTTTGTAGAATTTTGTGTGTATGTTTTCATGTTTCTGTTTCTTGGGGGCTTGAATCAGATTTTCAAATGAGAGTCCTTGACCTGAAAGAGGTGAAGAACTCCTGGCTTAGAGTATATGAACTCTTTCAGTGTATTTAAATCTGTTGTGCTTTTACGTGGAATGTTCTTTCTTTATAGGCATGTGGATATGTCAAATATGTCGACCTAGGAAAAAAGGACGAAAACTTCTACAAAAGAAGGCGGCACAGATAAAACGGCGCTATGCTAATCCAATAGGACGTCCAAAAAACAGGTTAAAGAAACAAAACACGGTGTAAGTTGTACTTGTGGCAAGGTGAGGGGAGAAAAGGATAGGGCTTTCTCTATAGTGTAGGATTCACTTGTTTGCTTTATGAAAAGAATTTCAATTGTTGAAACTGGTACTTTTATGTAATAATAATGGCTAACATTATTGAATCCTCATTGAAGTGCAAAGGCACTGTTCTAAGTGCTTTACATGTGTTAAGTCATTTAATACTTCCAACAACCTAGTGAAATAGGTACTGTTACTGTCATTTTTCAAAGTTGGAAACGATAGCATAGAGAGATTAACTTGCACAAATTTATATAGTGAATGTTGAGCTGGGATTAAAACCTAAGTAGTCTGGCACCAATGCCTGACTCTTAACTATTGCCTTACATAAAAAACGCAAAAGAAAACATTATGTTGTTGTAGTATTTCACAGATTTTTCTCCTGATACTAGTCTCAGTAGTTTATTTCTATTAGATGTACAAATCACTGGATAGCTTCTTCTATTGAGGTCATAAGTGCCATTTTTATGTCCTGATGTAAAATACTGTGAGTTTTTCATCTGTTAGCAGAAATCAGGATATAATTATCTTTTGTGAACTAGGAAACTGGGCGATGGCTGGAGGAGGTGGGGCAAGATTCAGTAGCTAATTCTTTTTTTTTTCCCTTAGTATCACTAAGGTAATTCACTTTTGATGATATGTAAAATCTCTTCAGGCCTGTAAACCTCTCTTTATTCTCAAAAATTTTACCCACCACTTAAGACTATCTTAAAGGTGATGTAACTTAAACGAATGGACAATAGGAGATTAAAATATATAGAACGAGTATTATAGTTCATGTTTTAAATCTTAAATCAAGTTTTAATATTCCTATAAAATGATCTTTTGATTCCTCACTTTCAGAGAATAACCCGTCCTTGTGTTTAAAGGTAAAAGTACAAGTCTGAGTTGGTGCAGAGATCATAGGACTTTATACCTGGAAGTATCTTACTTGTTCTCTGGTCCAACTCTCATTTTACAGATGAAGACACTGATGTTTAGAGAGAATGTGATTTGTCCAAGATGTACAGCTAGTAAGTGGCAGAATTATGACTCAAACATGCCTTCTGACTCCTGGTTTAGGATTCTTTTCACTAGAAAATAATTAGGCTTCTCGGAAATAAGATGTTTTTAATAATAATATTCTTAATCATACAAAATTTATAGTTCATGGACTATTCTTAACAATACAGATTTTTTTTTATTAAGCTGTAGGTTATTTACTGATTATGTTATATATTAAATAGAAGCCTTATAAAGATTTATTTTTAATAGTTACCCTTTTCCCTGTTTGATTCTTTAGATCAAAAAGTCCCTTCAGCAAAGTTCGAACCGGCCCTGGACGGGGTCGGAAACGTAAAATCACCATCTCCAGCCAATCAGCATCATCATCGGAAGAAGGATATTTAGAACGAATAGATGGCTTGGACTTCTGCAGAGATAGCAGTGTCCCCTTGAAGTTCAACAAGAAAACCAAAGGGCTCATTGATGGCCTTACCAAATTCTTCACCCCTTCCCCGGATGGGCGGAAACCTCGAGGGGAAGTGGTAGACTACTCTGAGCAATATAGAATCAGGAAAAAGGGCAACAGAAAATCAAGCACTTCAGATTGGCCCACAGGTAAAAGTTTGTTCACTGAGAAGCAGAAAGTATTCCAAAAGTGTATTATTTGGAATAACAGTAGTTATCTGGAATAGATTTATATTTCTTTATTGAAAATTGGTTATGGAATATAAGAATGTATTAAAGATACATATTTAATGATACTAAGATAACTATAGCAAGAATTTAGAGGCTATACATGAAGTTGCAGAATGGACAAGTAAGAACTCTGAGAGAAAAGGTGTTTTGTTGTGGTGGTGGTGGTGGTGGTTGTTAGAATCACAGAGAATCTGCCTACAGAAATTTGGGCTATAATCTTGATCAAGGATAACTTTTCATACATTACAAAATAAATCATGTCATGGGCATCATGATGCTTGCTTTATTCCCGGAAGGAAATTGGAAGGAACACTGTTGACCTAAGCGTAAGGAAGAGACAAAAATATATCCAAATATGATGAGGTCATTGAATTTTCTACTTCAAATCTGGCAAATACAGCTATAATTTTTCATGTATTACACTTACAGGGAGAGAGAACCATAGCGTCAGGCCATTTGCTTATGTATCAGGCTGAGTTCCCTAGTTTTCAAAGTAGAAAACTTCTGTACAGAAGACTTAGTACTGTAGCAGGTTGATTCAGGTCAAAGGAGAAAATTTTGATTAGCTATCCAAATAATTAAAGCTTAAACTAGCCTTATTGCTATTGAGTGCTTTTGAGTTTAGAGAACCTAACCCTATGAGGGAAAAGTAGAAAGCGCTCTGGGAAAAGGAGAAGACTTGAGAATAGGCTTTTTGGATCCTAAGACTCTTTTGTCTCATATACTATGAGAGAATTGCTTACCTTTGATTTCCTTCCCCTGAATGTCGCATTTGTGATTGTATTCACTGCTTCCTCATTCTTATATAAATGGTTGATTGGGCTAGTGCAGGAGAGAAAATTCTTGTCATTGCCAGGTCCCCCTTTTTAATGCTATATTGATCGACTTTTCACCAGAGTGGCAATTAACCAATTACTCTTTCAGCATTTAAGTACTCTTCGTGTTTTTATCAGCCATGTAGACTGTAGATAAGCACCAGTCTGAGCATGTTTATCTAAGGAAACGTGCAAGCCATTTAGGTTGGACTTAGAAGGAAAGAATCTCATAAAGCAGATCCTAATGAAAAGCATTTTTGAATTAACCATTTCACTGGAGATGGAGTATTAGAAGAATCTACTGGAAACTTATAGAAATAGAAATTACTAGAGCAAATGTGTAAAGTATAGGGAGAACCAGTATTGAGCTTTAGGCGTTGGTGTCAGCTTTTGCTTTAATTGGCTCTGTCATTTTCTTTTATGAATTTTGGAGTTTAAGAAACAGTCTGCACCATCTGATAACAGTTCTACTGAATGCTGTACTAAATCTGTGCCTGCATCCATATCATGCACTAGGGGGCATTAAAATCACATAGTACCTTTAGATTATATATATATTTTTTTCAGTTTGTAAATATTGTGAACAGTGAGTCCTTGTCCTTTTTGTTATATTAAATGAATAACAGACAGTCTATATATGCAGTTGATATGAAAAGAACTATCTCATTAATTGGTCTTTTCAGCCACACTCATACAAAGAGGAAATGAGTCTAACAGCAGTGTCATCTTCAAATGCAAAGGATAATGATCTACGTAATCCCCCAGTATTCTTTTCACTAATTTCTTTGTCCATTTGAGGAAGACGCATCATTTAGTGGATTGATTGTTTTAATTTCTCATAATTACCCAGAGGATTATCATCTGTGATCCTCAGGTTTGTGGAGTTTGCACTTTAAAAGGGCACTCACAATTTGAGGGGAATTGGTACTTCTTGACCTCAGTTACGATAGCTATTTTGAAGGTTATCTTTTTGCTGAGATAAGAATGTATTGGCCTAATGACGATTGCAGGATCATAGAGAATTTTAGAAGGAGCACATTTTCCTTATTTTCTCAGGTGATGAAAATTATGTTTTACTGTAACATAAACTTCCATACTACCAAAGAAGGAAAAAACAATATTTGAATGTTATGTTAAATTTATACTAAAAGTTTTATATTCATACTATTTCAAAATAAATTTCATAGTCCTGAGACTTTTTTCCTGTCTGCTTTTGTATGTATTGTAGTATATTAAAATATGATCTCTTAGTGAAGATTAAATTTGGTTATGTAGTAATTTTAAGAAGCTCTAAGACAATTCAGTATTTTCATTATAAGGCAGATACAGTATGTACATATTCTTTATTGATTAGTATCTTTCTAGGAGTCCTCTTCTTTGTTATATAAATAATATTGTCTTCAAACTGAAATAAAGATTTCTGAAAATTTTTTTCTAGTTATTAAACTAAGTATAGTATTAATAATGTGTGAACCCTTTCTTTATGTGCAGACAATCAGGATGGCTGGGATGGCAAACAAGAAAGTGAGGAACGGCTTTTTGAGAGCCAGGAAATCATGACTGAGAAAGATATGGAGTTATTTCGTGATATCCAAGAACAAGCACTGCAGGTAAAATTGGATATTCAGATTGGATAGTCAAATAATTTATTCATGGATGAGAAACAGGATTAAATATATCGTGGATAAAGCAGTAACAGTAATTTATTTATCCTTCTGATCTGTGAATATTCTGCCGTGTTTCTTTGTAAAATTGTTTTCCTTCTGTAAGTTAGGACTTGGGTCTTTATTTTAATTGTAGTGGATAACCATTGAATGATTTTTTTAGCAAGGAAATAGTAAGATCAGATTTGCATTAAAAATTGTTTTTTTCTTAGTCACTGTATGAAGAATGGATTGGAATTAGGTAAGAGTGGAAACAGGGAAACCAATTTTGAGGCATTTCTAATGATCCAGATGAAAGAAGATGGCAACTTAGACTAGAGAGGTGGCAGTGGAAAAGGGAGAGAGGTAGCTGGATTTAGAATACATTGTAGAGATGGAATAACCAGAACTTAGTTATAGATTTGCTGTGTAACTTGAAGGAACAAGAGGTCATCAAGGATGACTCCTGGGACTCTGATTTCAATGTAAGAGAGAGAGCGCATTGAAGCCAGTGGGAAAGTTACTGTTGATTACATTAGAGGATGTTTTAAATAGTAAAAGCATTCATAAAGATAATGCACAAAGTCATTGTTTTAGAGCCTAGATATGGCTTAGTAGAAGCTGCTTCAACCTTTGCTTCAAAAATTTTGCAGGGAGATTTTATTACAGGGGTTTAGGCAATCTTATAGTTGGACCATTAAGAGATGAATGATAAAGGCGTTAGTATTGGAATCCATCCATTCAGCAACCCATCACTTATTGAATGCCTACTTTGTTCTAGAAATTGTGCTAGGTGTAGGGGCTATATGAATAAGACATAGTTTATATTCTCATAGAGTTTACAATTTAGTAGGAAACATACTCTAAAAAGCAAATCCAATATTTGTGCATAGTGATTATCTTGAGTAACTTCACATGGTATATTATTATCTAATTCAAGAATTATTGAAATGTTTAGCAAGATTTTTATCCAGAAGAGTCATCCATGAGTTGGTTTTGATTTTTTTTTTTTTTATAAATTTTATTGGGGAATATTGGGGAACAGTGTGTTTTTCCAGGGCCCATCAGTTCCAACTCGTTGTCCTTCAATCTAGTTATGGAGGGCGCAGTTCAGCTCCAAGTCCAGTCGCCGTTTTCAATCTTTAGTTGCAGGGGACGCAGCCCACCATCCCATGTGGGACTTGAACCGGCAACCTTGTTGTTAAGAGTTCATGCTCTAACCAACTGAGCCATCCGGCCGCCCTAGATTTTTTTTTTTTTTTTTTTTTAAATTTTAGGAGAAGTAAGGATATAGTTTGCCTGGTTCCTTATATAGCTAATGATGCTCCCTAGCTAATGATGTTCCATCATTAGCTATATAAGGAACACTTCCATAAATCAAGAGCCACCTCTGAAAAGAAAAATAGAAGCATAAAAATTAATAGTATAGGCTTCTATTCTGGAATTGTATTTCAACAGTGATCTTACAAGCTTGGAGGAAATGTTTTTTCTTAAAAGGTCCATCGCCAGAAAGAAGCATTTGTATTCATCTCTTTCCACTAGAACATAACAGCCTTTTTGAAACTTATAGAATGATTTTTGTATAAAATATTACCAAATTTGCATGTTAGATTTCCATACTTATTTTAATGTTTTTTAGTTTTGAAGGATTTGCTATTAGAGCATTTGGAATATTAAAATAATTTCCTGTTTTGCATAAAGAACTGAACAGTTATTTGAAATGAAGTAAGTTAGTTAGATTCAACAACTCTCTTAACCCTCTGAGGTAAGGATTATCTCCATTTTACATATGAAGAAACTGAGACTTAGTTGCATGACTTCCCTGAAGTTACATAATTAGTAATGGCAGAGATGGAGTTAGAACTCAGGCCTATGTGATTTCAAATCCTATGCCCTTAATCACAATAATATCCTTCATTACCCTGTAAAAAATGTTATGGAGGCCTCAAAATCACAGGGCATGAACTGAATGTAAGTAGGGGAAAGTACATAGGAAGCTAAACAGCAAACAGGCATAGAATACCAATTTATGTACTCTGTTGCTGTTTTAAATGATATAGACTGTTCCACGTGTTCACAACATACTAAGATTAGTAAGAATTGGTGTCATCTGAGAGGATCATAGAAAGAGCAGGCTTAAAGGATGATTAGGATTTAGGTAAATGGGGAGAAAGAAGGCTTACCAGGTAGAATAAACATTAACTTAAGCTTTGAGGAATAAACTACTATAAATACAAGAGACATAGAGATTATTGGTTCATCAGATCAACAAATATTTGAGGGCCTACTTTGTGCAAGTTGCACTGTGGAGATGATGTAAAAAACAACAGTAGCTGCCCATAAAGGTATTGTAATACAAGCAGCCCTTGCTTTGCATGACACTGTGTTAATAGAAACGTGATATATCAGAATCGTGTTAATGCTTTTATTCATTTCTGTGGCGACCGAGATTTGATCTTATTTCTGGTGTGTGTAAGTTTCAGTTAACATGGCAACATGCAAAGTGAGGACGACCTATAGTTTAGTTTGAGAGTTAAAGCAGAGTTGACCATGTGTTAGGCAACAGTAAGAAATATGTTTACTGACTTAGTATAGGGCTGGATATTGCAGGGCTTTGAATAGTTGTAAGAGGACATTAGTCTTGGTGTGCCAGGATTTAAGGTATCCCCATGACTGCTTTTTTTTGTTGTTCTTAGAGTGATTTCTCCTTGGTACTGGTGAAATTAGCGATGGGGAGTAGGGGACTGTTTTAATGTCTTAAGCATTTACCCATAAATTATAAGTCACATATTAAAGACTATTTAGAGGTATTTTGAGTTCATCCATTTAACAATTCAGCATAATTTTACTGAGAATTTATTAAGACAGTGGTTAAGATCCTAGGTACTAGGAACAGCCTGTTCAAATCCTGTCTCTGCTGAGTGACCTTGGTCCGCCAAGTTACTTAGGTTTGTTGAAAGGCTTAAATGAGTTGATATTTGCAAAGCACTTAGTGTGTCAGTCATGTAGTGAACACTGGATAAATGTGAGCTTCTGCTATCTATCTTACTTGCAGGTGATGGAAATACACAGATAAATAGAAAATGTGTCTCTGCCCTCCAGTTGTGGAGACATTTATAAACAAAAAATTAAAGACATGTGATTAGTAATAGGTACTGTTTTACAGTCAGCATTATATATCAATTTGTTGCTTTAATACAACCTTGTTATTACTTGCTCCCATTTTACAGATGAAGAAATTAAAGCTTTAGAAGGATTCTCTTACCTAGAGTTATATAGTTATTAAGTATTTGAACCCCATAGTTAATTAAGATCTCACTCCAGATCTTTAGCTACTAATTGCTAGTGTGTAATAGAATGCTACCATAGAGATATGCATAAGATGCAATGAGAATGAATAGGAAGTTACTGTCTAGGAGTGTTAGAGAAGTTTTCATAGAGGAGGCGATATTTGAGCAGGGTCATGTATAAGAATTGACTATTGAAGAATAAGAGCAAGGCATTTCAAATAGAACAGTTTGGGTGTAAGAAAGCTTACTGAACCCTTGGAGCTGGATGTAGTTCATTTGCCTGGAATTCAAGGAAGAGATGAGGTCGAAGACAAAAGTATGGACCAGATCACAAGTATCCTGTGGTACATGTTACAAAGTCTGTACTTTATTTTTTAGTTACAGGAGCTTTTTAAAGTAGTTAAGTAGCTCTTGAAGAGCGACTGAAGATTTTTTTAAAAAAAGAGGGTGACATGATCATATTTGCATTTAGAAACTCAGCTCTGGTGACACCGTGAGGAACAGACTGAAGAATTCCTGACGAAGGGCATCCATCAGTCCAGTGACTATAGAAGTCAGAAGGAGAGGTGACTAGGGCCTAAGTGAAGGCACACGGGGCCGGGAGGCAGAGACTTGGAGAAAGATTCAGAATAGAATGGAAAAGAGACCGTGTTGGGTTGGGAGTTAGGGTTGAAGGAGAAGGTGAACCAGATAGGTCTCCCAGTGTTCTTCTGCTTTGAGTGCATGATGGAAGAGGAGCCTTTTTGGATGAAGGAAGAGACCATGCTTACATAAATTGGGGACTTGTGTAAAATCTGAAATGGAGAACTTTTATAGACTGTTGTATGTGGAGATCAGGAGGGCTTTGGGCAGGATCTTTGCCAGGTTATCAGCACATAGGTGATAAATGAAACTACATAGGTAATAGCTGAAGTTAACATAGGTAATATTCATTTAACAATAAATATTACTGAGTACTGGTTACCATGTGCCAGGCACTAGAGAGGCAAGAATGAACAAAACGGATTTTTTAAAAAAAATCCTTATTCTCCGGAGCTTACATTTGACTTGGGGCGTAGATGGGGTTAAAGTATGCCATGTGGTAGTGTTATGGAGAAAGCAGGGAAGGGAGAGAGAAAATTCAGAAGGAAAGGATAGATTTGTATAGTTTTAAGTTACTGGGTTAGGCACTGTCTGACATTTAGTAGAAACCTAAAGGAGGTGAGGGAATGAACCATGTGAATATGAAGGGAATAGCATTCCAGGCAGGGGAGCAGAAATGTAAAAGCCCTGAATTGGTCAACGAAATGCAAGGAGGCCAGTGTGGTTAGAGCTAAGAATAGAAATTAAGTGATGAGGGCAGAAAGGTAATGGGGAGGCCAGATTTCGTAGGGCTATAGCTTTTACTCTGAGCGAGATAGGAGCCCTTAGAGGATTTTGAGCAGAAAAGCGGCATAGTCCAACATAGGTTTTAAACAGGGTTGCCCTGGCTTCTGTACAGATTGAAGGGAGGAAGTACAAAAGCAGGGAGAATTTAGGAGGCTGTTATCATTATCCAAGTAAGAGATAACGGTGGTTCGGATTATAATAGTAGTGGTGAAATTGGAATTCTTACTTATGTTTTGGAGGTAGATCCATTGGGATATGTTGGATTGGATGGTTATGAAAACAAGGAGTCAAGGATGACTGACGCAGAGCACAGGTGAAGGAGGGAGTCGCCATTTACTGAGATGGAGGAGGATAGAGGAGGCCAGGGTTGGGGAGAAGAAGATCAGGATTTGGATTTTGGACTGTTAAACTTGATATTCCTTTAAGACATTCAAGAGAGGAAATACCAAGTAGATAATAGGACATACGTGTTTGGAATTCAAAAATCAGGCAGGTCTGTACTGAAAATTTAAATTTAGGACTTGTCAGCAAGTTGGTGGTATTCAAAGGAATGAGACTAGAAAGAGAAGAAAAGAGCTTTGAGGAGTCCTGGGATATTTCAACTTCTGGAGATTGGAGAAACTGAGAAGAAATGGCCAGTTAAATATTAACTCCCATTTCTTGCTCTCTCAGCCCCGGGCAACCACCATTCTGCATTCTGTCTGTATGAATTTAACTACTCTAGGTAGATCTCATGTAAGTGGAATCATACAGTATTTGTTCTTTTGTGTCTGGCTTGTTTTACTTAGCATAATGTCTTCAGGGTTCATCTGTGTTGTAGCATGTGTCAGAATTCCCTTCCTTTTTAAGGCTAAATAATACTCTATTGTATGTATTTGCCACATCTTGTTTACCCATTCATCTGTCAGTGGACACTTGGGCTGTTTCCACCTTCTGGCTATTGGATAAATACCTATTTGGGTTCCTGCTTTCAATTCTTTTATATATCCAGAAGTGAAATTGCTGGTTCATATGGTAATTCCGTGTTTAATTTTTTGAGGGATTGCTATACTGTTTTCCACAGTGGCTGCACCATTTTACATTTCCACCAGCAATGCACAAAGGTTCCAGTTTTTTCACATCTTTGCCAACACTTGTTGTTTTCTGTTTTTTTATTTTGTCTTGTTTCTTGATAGTAGCTATCGTAATGGGTGTGCAGTGGTATCTCATTGTAGTAATCTGCATTTGCATTTCCCTAATGACGAGTGATTTTGAGCATCTTTTCATATGCTTATTGGTCATTTGTGTATCTTCTTTGGAGAATGAAAAAAAAATCTATAACTCATTTTACAGTAAGATCTCACTTAACTAAATTCAGTTGTTGACAAAACAACTGAACTGACTTGAGACTGTACATATTCTTTATTTATTTAATGTGAATATTCATATGGGTTGTTAAAGAAATATTAATGATGTCTGATTATGGAATGTTGCGCCAAATCCTACAGGATTTATTGATTTAAGATACATATTTGTAGTGTAATGCCTTTCTAACATCAGAAAAATCCGGGATTCTAAAACACATTCTGTCCCATCCAAGAGTTGGGGAGAAGAGTCTGTGGACTTGTAGGTTCATTTCTTTGGAAAACCAAGTTCCAGTTCAAAGAAAATTAGCACAAACTTTGGAATTCAGAACATTAATTAGTGGAGGGCTACCCATATTTTCTATCTCACCTCTACCCATTTTGTTCTTTTCTCTCTTTATGCTTCATAATGTACCGGTCCTGGAGTGTGTTGCCTCCTAACCTTTCCAAGCTTTCTGTCCCCCCCGCGCCCCTCCCCATGTATACAGTGGGACTCTTGTTTCCTACTTTGAGGGCCAGATTGTAGGGATCAAATGAGATAACAGTGCAAGGCGGGACCAGCAGGTGCTCCACCAGTGCTGAGTGTCTTTATTCCTTAAGTTCATGCTCTCTCCATTTTGGAGCATGTAAATTGTTCTTACATATCTCTTTCATCATGTAACTTTTAATCCCAAATGAATGGAACTATTTTTTAACAAAATAGTCTGTCTATGGGAAAGGTTCAAATACCCAGAAAGACACCACTTCTCCCCACATTTCGCATTCTCATGCTGATAATAAGGGTGCAGTCCTACCCTCCACTCCCACCTCAAAATGTCATCCCCCGTAGGGGATGGAGAAGGAAGGTTTGAGGGAACCGTCCAGTGGAGGCAAAGGGAGAGGAGCAGGGCAGTATGTACATCGGTTGTAGTTTTCACATTTGTACCAGATCTGGGCTTGGGGATCTGCAACAGTGGCCTCTGCATATTGGAAATTAGAATTGGATAAGTCATTTATCGGAAGACTAATGCTGATCTCAAATTCCTGGTAATAAAAGTTCTATTATCTAGAATAGGCATATTTAAAGTTATCTTTTGGTTTAGCCCAATTACTAGTGCATTTAGTGTCCTCTCCCAACCTTCTTAGATTAAAAAATCCATTTATATGTGATCTTTTAAAGATTTTGGCATATTCAAATGAGAAGGAGGGTACAAAATGGCAGAACTTGCATTAATAGTTCTTAAAAATATTTTGTGCTCTTGATTATATCAAATATCTGCTGCTTTGGAAAGTTGCATGTTTAATGAAAGAGTATTTTGGCTGAAACTTAAAAATAAAATGGCCTAGCAAAGGCGCCTTTGGGATTCAGGTTGACAATCTGACTTTGGCAAGGACGGGGTTAATGAGTGGCTTAGCTGTAGCCTTTGCTTCCTCACTGTGTAGAGCCTTTGTTAACTCCCAAACCTTAGTAAGCGGCAACACACTGGCTCAGGAGGCTTTCACCAGGGAGTTGGAGGTGGTGGTGGCGAGAGGTGGGTGTGAGTGTGTGTGCCAGAACGTTTCAGAGTGCACAAAGGTGAGGGTGGGTGAGGCGGTGGGGAGATCCCCCGAGTAGTTTTCCACAGCCTCTCTTAGTTGCGGTGATGTGCAAACAACTATACTGGAACTGGGTATCCAGTTTCCCGTCGGGCATCCACCTGGAAGAGCCATGGACCACTGATGGGAGGGCTGTCAAACTGCAGGCAGTGCCACCGCAGGTGCACGTTTTCAGCTTCTGTGCTTCCTCTTTGATCTTCGGCTCCGGAAATTAGACTTGGTTTCTCATATTATTTTGATATTTTCTATACTATTGTTCTTGTTATTTTGAACTGTGAAGATAGGTTAAAATATGCTACTTTATGAATTAGAATACTTGATTCTGGAATGTAGTCTACAGAACAGTGGTTTTAAAATCTTCTACAAGGCTCTATTTTGGTTTTGAGAAATTACAAAAAAAAATCTTATTTTAACCCTCTCTTGTATAATTCCTTATGATTTTTGTATTTGGGAGAGCCCCAGTAGTCCTTGGTGTCATAACACAATTTATCCAACTAATAGTTGTTTGTCTTTTGTTTCGAGGTGTCTAAGAGGTTGAGGTTTCACCTGGCTGTGTTCCAGTATGAAACCTGAGATAAGTCCCTTGGCTTTTTATAAAAGGAAATGGTTAGAAAGACCAGGGAGAGTGCTCAGATGAGTTGTGGTGAAGAAGCTTCTTCCTTAAATGAGTTTCTATTAAAAAAAGTGAATTAAAAAAAAGCTCTGATCCTTTTAGTTTTGTAGAAGAGGTGCGTGTGCGTGCGCGCGTGCGCACGTGTGTGTTTACGGCTTTAAAGAGGGACTTTTAATAATCTTTCAGTGCTTTTTAAAGCATAAAGTTAGATAATTTTGGTAGTTCTTTTGATGAAGACTTACTACTACTTGGGTTTGATTAGGCTAAAATTCTAGCTCTGTCGTTTTCTTAAATCAGTTAAATTTTTATAGAGTATCCATGATAAATATACATAAATATTATATACATAATATGCACACATTTATGTGTATGTATATATAAGTATGTTCCTCTATTGGATGCAGAGCAAATCAAATTGCTCTTCAATTTAGGTTTTAAAACCTGATCTTTGTAGTCCTTAGCAATGGCTTATATTGGAATTGCTGGTGTGGAAGTCATAAATGCTTTACAAGTTACTCTTTTTTAGATAATGTAGTTATTCAGATTATTGCAGGGATGAGGGCATAGAGATTGTTTTTATTATAAACAGGAAGAATAACAGTATGTATATGGCAATATTTTTTTTCTTTGGTCAAATCTGTGAACAGCTACTAATGAAGGGAATTTTAGGGGCAATGTAGAAGGAATTGAAGACTTTCAATACCTGTTTTGCCATATTCTTTTTATATTGTTCTTATATATCTGCTTTCCCAAACCAGAAAATCCTTCTTTTCTGTATGTGCTCTCACGTTCAGTAGGGCAGTTGTTAGTTGAGCCAAGTATGTAACACTCCTCCTCCCACTTGTTAAAAATTATTCTGTATCTTACATTCCCAAATACCTGCAGTTTCTCTTTAGTAATTAAGTCATTAAGGGCATGAGTTTAGTTGAGGAAAATATTTGCAGTATAATTAAATATGGAATACCCAATGACAAAGTATATTTGGTTCTAAGAGATTTATTAGCATTTTTTGTTCTTCATTTGGGTGCTCTATTTAAGGAATAATACAGCTTATTTCAAAACTTGTCAGCTTGTTTCTGGCTTTTCTCTGTTCTCTTGTGGAATCCTGAGATGATATTTAGATTCAGATTGTTTTGTTTTGTTTGTTTTGTTATCTAAGTGTACTTAATTTAGCTAACTTTTTTTAAATTAAAGTTTATTGGGGTAACAATTGTTAGTAAAGTTACAAATATTTCAGGTGTACAATTCTGTATTACATCATCTGTATATCACATTGTGTGTTCACCACCCAGAGTCAATTCTCTTTCCATCACCATATATTGGATCCCCTTCACCCTCATCAACCACTCCCCTTCCCCCTCAGTGGTTACTCTGGTAACCACTAAACTATTGTCTGTGTCTATGAGTTTTTGTTTCATCATTTGTCTTGTTCTTTTGTTGTTTTCCATTTTATATACCACATATCAGTGATATCACATGGTTCTCTACTTTTTCTGACTTACTTTGCTTAGCATTATAATCTCAAGATCCATCCATGTTGTCGCAAATTATACTATTTCATCTTTTCTTATGGCAGAATAGTATTCCATTGTGAATTTAGCTAACTTTTGTAATGTATCTTTTACCTGCACAGAAAGTTGGAGTGACTGGTCCCCCTGATCCACAAGTTCGCTGTCCCTCTGTCATTGAGTTTGGGAAGTATGAAATTCACACCTGGTACTCTTCCCCATATCCTCAAGAATACTCAAGGTATGTTTTGAGAGACCCTCTACCTTCTGTTTTAAAATTCATAGACTTCCAACACTAGAAGGGGTCTTAGGGATGTTTTAGTCCGTTTCATCTTTTTACATTGGAGGAAACTGGTGGCTTGTAAATGTTCATGATAGCAGCATTCTTAATCCCAGCTGGCTTTAGAGTTTTTTTTTTCTGTAACCTGTTCAAAAGCTGATATTTAAAATTTGAAACCCAACAAACACATGGTCAGAATGAAAAGGGAATAGTTTTTTTCTTTAAGACAAATTTGCCATCATACATCACACTAAGAATTGAGAGATTCTTATACTTAACTATAAATAAATACAAAGTTTCATTGAGTAGCCATTTATCTAAATTTGTTTAATTAGGAAACTTAATGAAAGATTTGTTTTCCCAGGAATAATTGGACAAATGGTATAAAATTATATATAAATAACTTGGGTTTCCAGATACAAAAATTGATCACTCATCAGCTTTTGGCATTGAGGCAATGTGCTTAGTGAAGCCAAATTGGTTTCATGACTCGACCCTGACATTTATAAGCTGTGTAACTTAGAAGTTATCCAACAACTCTGTACCTCAGTTTCTTCATTTATAAAATGAAGAAATAGTCATAGTACTGACCTCATATGGTTTGTTGAAAACATTACATGGGTTAAAACATGTAAATCACTTAGGAAATGGTAAGTGCTCATAATGTCAGTTATTATTAGAGTTTAAATTAAAAGAGTTGAAAAATAAGATTTGGTAAAAAAAAATGAATGCTGGTTTATCAGTTGAAGTATAGTAGTCACATTAAAGCTCTCTGTAAACTTCTGCCACAGTTTGCCATTTAGCGGGTTCTGTAAGGAAGAATAAGTGACGGTGCTCTGGGGGTTAAACACATGTTCATTGTACTCATCTGGCAGTACTGCTTGTCCAAAATACTAGCAAAAACAATTATAGCATTAAATCATTTAGTGTTTTACAGTAGACTGAGTGATTTAACATGGTTTATTTCCAGGAAGTTGGAAATAGGCCAGTATATTTGTTAAAAAAACTAAAACTCAGGATTTTTTTACTTTTTCTTTTCATATAAATTAATAACTTGCTTGCCTGGTTTCCAAGTCTAGCAGAAGTAGAAAAATAGGAGTGAGAATGTTATTACAGAATAGACTTCAGTGATAAAAAAAGAAGAGAATGCAAAACTCTAAGAAACTAACACACAAGTTCATGAAACACAGCAGTTGAGAGCCATATGTTAATAGGGTCAGTTAGCCCTAAACTCTGTGGTAGATCTTTAAAGCACCATTCTATTTATATCATGGAATAACAATCTGAGTTTATTAAAAGATTATATTTATATGCTTTATATTTATAAAATAACATGTTAGAAGAAGTCAAGAAATTCCTCAACTACCTATAGAACTCAGATATTCAAAGCAGTTTACTCTTCAGGAGTTCTGGATAGCCAAGATAATATGTGACCAAGAGGAAATACGCCAAGGAGTTAATTTCTTCATCAAATTTAAAATATTACTTTTTTTTTTTTTTTTAGTGAGCTCATTGCAAGCTCTGCATATTGCAAGAGTGCTCAACGTAGAAAAGAAAGTGTTTTCAATGTATGTATCAACTGTTCCAAGGATTGTAGTACAGATAGATTGAAACCACAGGCATCCTGTCTCTTCTGCGCAGGGAGAGGAGATGAAATCAGTTGACTCAGAAATGGAAATAGAGAGTCAGCCTCAGCACTTACTTTTCAAGAAAATGATAAGAATGGAACCATAAGGCTCTTGTCTTTAAGATATTCAAAAGCTTCATTAAAAATGTTGCATTTTGTTCTGATGATTGTCATTGGAACCCGATTTCTTAATCAAGTTTGAGGGAATTGGTTATCAGTGAAGGAATAAACATTGCTAGCAAAAAAATTTAAAAATATAATAGGAATCATAATAGAAAGCAGCAATAGGACAGGAGCTATAAAACTCATCAACTTTAAGTACAATTTTAGATGTTTTCTATACATTTTCTTATCCATTGTGGAGGTTTCCCTGAATTTTTCATCAGAAAATAATTCTGTGATTTAATAAGTTCTTTAATAATTGCGACTTTTTTTCTGTCTATGTGTTCAAAATTCTCTTAGTTACATTAAAAAACTACACATATCTATTTAAATGAGTTTTGGCTTGTTTTACTTCTGAGTTCTTTTAAATTTGTGTTCAGTAAAATGTTTAGAGATCTTATGTTTTCCAAATAATCTATATCCTTATTTTATTAATGACTGTTTATTCTGTGTTAAATTACTTCTCAACTATTTTTTTATTATAAAAGATTTTAAACACTTTTTTAAAAATTCCAAATGCCAAAGCATGTAAAAACAGGACAATTGGAGCAAACAAAGAAAGGAAAGATCACAAGAGGAAAAATCTTTTGGGAAGTGGGATTATGCATTTTCTCACATAGTATCAGATATTTAGATGTGCATTATATTACTATATTAAGTAGTCTTGCATACCTCACTTAAAAAAAAAAGAACAACGAAACAATAGTACTACTTTATTTGGAGCAGTATGATTAAGTCTCAGACATTGAAGAGTATAAACCAGAGTTTTAACCCTAAATTTCTCCAACAGGGCCATGTGATGCTCTCACACATGGCAGACAGGTTCTTAGAGAGCCCTACTCTGCCATTAAAAACATGAGGAGACGGGCTGAAGGCAAGACTGTGACCATCCTCAGCTGTGTAGAGTTTAGCTTCATAATAACCTTCTTGCTATGAGATCATACTGAGATCCTAACGAGGCAGATTCCCATATAATTGAGTAGCTTAAGAAGTTTCCTCAACCTTTTGATCCTGTTCCTGACTTGATTTGATGCATAGATTATGTATAGCCCCAATTACTGAAAAACCAAATCCTTTAAGTTTTTGGATGACCATTAAATGATGAAGCAAAATGAATGAAAGGAGAATAAAAATATTCATAATACTAATCATAAATAACAGCAACTGTAGTTACCGTTTATTGAGCTTGGCGCTGGACTAAACATTTCTGGATTAACTCTGGGAGGCAGATATTACTATCTTTCTTTAACATACCAGGGCCCAGCAAACTTATTCAAGACCATACGGTTTCAAGTGGCAGAATCAGGATTTAATCCCACTGTTTTCTCTTACCACATAGCCGTAACCTTTAAGCGCTGTGCTTGCATTACTCTGTATAGCATCTGTGTCTAAGTGGATCTTCCCTGGGTTGTACCATTATCTTTGATTTAAGTAATATTCGTTGTCATTTTTATTATTGTATTAAAATTTTACTACAAGTTGACCTATTTTGAAGGCCATACAAACTGCTACTATCTTGGGCAATGTTCAAAAGCAAAGAATGAATTCCTGGGAAGAATATTTGCATCGCTGTAGAAGGGAAGCAAAGTTTCCAAAGCACACATAGCTGCAGCCCAGTCCTGACTTCATAGGCGAGGTGTCCATATAGTGGGTGACTTTCAAATAAACTTCATGTGTGGAAGCCATACCCCATGATACAGTAGATCAGAGTGACCTTAACGTCTATTCGACAATCGAGTCCTAGGTGCTGTCAGGAAGAAGATGACGCAAAGCAGCACCCAGCAGGATCCGTTAGGGCTAGGAGTATTCGTAATCTCACTTTATTTCATGTGATCTAAAGGTCTTTCTAGACAATGTGTTTTTTTTCAATGAGAAAACTACAGTCGTTTGTACTGTTAGTAGAAAAAAAACTTGTTTTTCCAGGAGTTTTTATCAGATGATTCCCTTTAGACTAGCAATGTCATCCCAGTGGGCTTGTTTATAATAAAGAGGCTTTTTAAATGTTTTCAGCAAGAATGAATTGGAATAAAGTTTTAATAGGTCTTGATGTTTGCTTTTACTTTATTAGTTTTCATATAATAAAGTTTTTTTTCTTTTGTCAATAAAATGCTATATATCTTGCTATTCTCTCTTTCTCTCTCACTGTCTCTATATATTTCAAACATATATTTTTAAAATATATTTTAAATGTATTAAATATTTTAAATATATATATATTTCAAAAAGTACAGAATTTTGTTTAGTTTTCTCAGATTCACAATGGAGGGAATATTTAGTTTTAGTATTTAGCTCTCAAAGTAAAATACTCAAGGATTCTTCTGTATTTTCGTGTTGCAACAAGGTAAAATTGCTCGTTGAGAATTTAGCACATGTAAATAAAGGTAAATAGAATAGTGGGGGAGGGTGCCATTAATAACATTTACATTAACTTCATTTTAAGAAGAATTTTCTTAAAATCCAGATATTCAGGAAGACAGCCTGGCATTTGTGGACCACCTTTGAGACTCATTTAATGCATCTAATCTAGTGCCCACATTAGATGATGAAGTTTACAATTGGGGCCGTTTCATTCTGAGATTTTTCAGTTCTGATGGTAAAGAAGGAAAAAGCTTTTTATCCTCCTCCTGTCATTCCTTCTCTGGGTAGTGGGGTTCAAGGCAACATGCAAAGGAAATAAGCAAAGTAGCCTAGGAAACCTTTCTTTTCCATGTTCTTGGCTCTTGCTTCTTGATTTTAATTTATAATGTCAGTCATTATTTGTTTCACTTAGTACTTTATTTTGGAATAACTATTGTCCTAATGGTATAATTTCAGGTTGTTTCGGTTTGGCTAATATTAGAGATTTTGGAAAACAGTATTATATATTGTAGACATTTAGAAATATTATACCACAGCCGTTTGTTGGAAGCTTTTAGTGTACTGAATAGCAGTTTAAAAATAAGATGTGAGGCCGGACCAGTGGCTCAGGCGGTTGGAGCTCCATGCTCCTAACTCCGAAGGCTGCCGGTTCGATTCCCACATGGGCCAGTGGGCTCTCAACCACAAGTTTGCTGGTTCAACTCCCACAAGGGATGGTGGGCTGTGCCCCCTGCAACTGGCAACGGCAACTGGACCTGGAACTGAGCTGCGCCTTCCACAACAAAGATTGAAAGGACAACAACTTGACTTGGAAAAGAGTCATGGAGGTGCACACTGTTCCCCAACAAAGTCCTGTTCCCCTTCCCCAGTAAAATCTTTAAAAAAAAAAAAAGAAAAAGAAAAAAAATAAGATGTGAGATTGTATAAGAAGAATTAATGCCCATTGTGAATCCCTAAGGGAGAAGGGGAAGAAAAATATCCCATGCCCTTTCCCACCCTTATTTTAGCATAAAACAGTGCATACAGGACTAGTGTTCCAGAAACACACCTTGGAAGAAGCTTTAGTTGAATGTTAGCTGTTTTCAGATAAATAATTATGCTTCTAAACATGCTTCTGAAGTAGAACTTGAAAAAAATAGCATGGTCTTCACATTTTAACAAATCAAACATTTTTGTATTTAATCTTCTTTTTCTTTAATTCCAGGGTAATCTTTTTAAAGCAAAGCTATCTAAACCAATAGCAACCAAATTAATGAGTTTTTTTAAAAATTCAGTTTCAGTACTTATTTATATGAGAGAAGACACAGTAATTTATTCGGATTATTTTTTTAATCATATCATCCAGTATTTTTGCATATGCAGTTTTTAATATAGTATCAGATCTCAGATGACCAAGGGACTAGTTCTGGACACAGTTCAGGTTGCGGGGAAGCCTCTGTGCTGCGGGTGCACGGGTACGTAATTGTATAATAGAAGAGCCAGATGGTGTTCTGGATTCAGACTGAAATAGGAATACAAGCCACTGGTTTTTAGTTTCGGTTATGTTCCTTCCATTACTTTATGAACTGATATAATCATTTAACTTTATTGCCTAATTCCTCATAAAAAGGAAGAACTGTTAAACTACTGCTAAAATAGCAAGACTGTTGAATAAATATGAATTAATAACAGAATATCTGGAAGAATAATTTGAACTTTTATTTCACTTGTTGAATATTAGACTTTTGAGTTCCAGAATTTAATGGGGTATTTAACCAGAGTGAAAGGCAGAATTTCAGGGGTGGAAGGAAGGAGGTACATTGTAGTAAGTCCTAACTTGAAAAAAAATATTCAATATTATAACTTCATACTTAAAAAGATACACAAAAATCTGCTTTTATAATACTTACTATATGTCCATTTCACTCAGAACTCTGTACTTAGTATACCTAGCACAGGGCCTGATACACAGTAAGGATTCAGCAAGTGTTTATTTTCTGACATTAATGAATGAATGATCAAATAAAAGAAGAAAGAATATCTTGACAAAATCTTCTTCACTTATTGGTGTGTTCTAAAGGTAGACTATTTTCTACTTATTGGAAGTTATCGAGGAGAGAATGTGAGATTTTTGTATCTGTCAAAATGGGTAACTTGGAAAAAGACTGCAAAGTGTTAGTCTAATAGGTATAAGTCTAATAGAAAGAACGTGGAATTGGGTATCTTGATTTCTCACTCTTGCCCTATTGTTGTTAATTAGTTGGATACTGTTATCCAAATTAGTTTTATCTTTAGTTTTTTTTCTTTCTTTCATTTGATTAATGGGAGAATGAGACATTATCTACCTTTTTACCTGTGTAGTAATGAGAGTCAAAAAAGAATTGAGAATGTTTAAAGTCTTATAAAGTATAAAGCCCTGCCTTTTTTATTTAATTATTTTTTACAGACTGCCGAAATTGTATCTTTGTGAATTCTGTCTAAAATATATGAAAAGTAGAACTATTCTACAGCAGCACATGAAGAAATGTGGTTGGTTCCATCCTCCTGCCAATGAGATTTACAGAAAGAATAACATATCGGTCTTTGAGGTAAAGTAGATGTTTAGTAGTTATCGTCCTATACATTTCAAATATAGTGCCACCTATACTGTATTAATTGTGCAACTTGATTTTTTTTTTCTTTTGGAAACGTTATTTTACTGTTGTTCACACATATAGTATATAGTTCTGCTATATGAGAAGCAGAATTAAGCCAATACAGATGGTACCAAGTTCATAAGCTTGATCTCAGAATAAATTATTCTGTATTTCATTAAATTAAAGGTATTAATTACATCTTATTATTTTATGTACCACTAAGAAGGAAAAAGTACTGCTAATATGATTTAAGGACTCCATTTGATTGTAAATGCCAACTGATTTTACATACGTTGAGAGGTGATTAAATTGTGTCTTAGAATCTATGAGCTATGGAGTTTAAATAAAAAGATTTCTATTGCTCTATTTAACGGAATATTTTGAAGAGGTATATTTAACTGTAGTAAATCTTTATATATTTTCCTGACTTCATCGTGATAGGACTTATGCTATATGTGTGATTCTTCTGTGTTATTAGTAGTGGTTTTCAATTTCTTGATCTTCAGTTCTGTGGTTTGATTGCTAAGTATTAATTGAGTACCTGCCATGTGTTCAGTTGTGTTAATTACTAGAATTTACATTACTAGAATGATGATAGAATTTCACATTGTCTGAATCTACTCAGTCTGTCCCTTTCTTGATCTTCCCTAAGTATTTTAGGTGTGGAATAGAAGAGCTCTTCACCTTGGTGGGGAGGGGAAAGGATGTGGTATACAGTACTGTTTCAGAATACCCAAGAGCAAAATGCTTCTCACTTAAGCACGTATTGGTGTGTGTTTTAAAAGTAGTATTAAATTACATAAATTGTTGAAGATGTTTCGGTCTTGAAATGTCAATGTCTTGAGGTCTAATGTGGGCATCCATTGGCATAAAAGAGCGAACTCCAGCAACTCGAAGAACACAGGGGTATCAGGAGCAACCAGACTACTGCTCCTGATCTTGGGCAACCCGAGTCCAAGAAATATCTCATTTGCCAGGTTGTTACCTAGGGAACCTGCCTGGTGCTTCTGACAATAGCTAATACTCTCTCAGGTAGCTTTATTTGGAGGTAAATCATGGCAGTTAGACTACATTGCTTCTGGCTGCTGGCACAGATTAGATTGTAGTTATACCTTGTTTTATTTACAAATGTATTTTAGAAGCAGTATTTAGATCTTTTGTTATATTAAATACTTTCAAAAATGAATCAGATCAGCTTGCCATCTGAAGGATTCCTGCCTTCAATCTTATAAAAACAAAAAGTGCTATTTTTTGAAATGGCCATCACCTCCTTGACTAGTTATTCATGCTTTGTTGAACACAGTATTTTATATATTATGTTTTCTTAAAACACCAGGTACTGCGATTCTGCCATTTCAAAGGATAACTTCCAGGTTCCAGTGTGTTCTGATCACTGGACTGTGGATACTCAGAGGCGCTTGTAACTGATGTGTTTTGTTCTGAACTAAGAGAAAGTCTGCTGACCATTTTGTCCTGTTATTTTCCTCTAGGTTGATGGGAATGTGAGTACCATTTATTGTCAGAACCTGTGTCTCTTGGCAAAGTTGTTTCTTGACCACAAAACACTCTATTACGATGTGGAGCCATTTCTTTTTTATGTACTAACACAGAATGATGTCAAGGGCTGCCACCTTGTTGGCTACTTTTCTAAAGTAAGTATAGCAGCTACAAGTTGGTTTGAATTCATATGTAAATCTGAAACAATTTTTGCTGGTTCTCACCAGGAGACACTACTGGGTACAATACCTTCTGAGTGCCATCTAGCTTTTTTTTTTTTTTTTTAATAAATCAGAATATTGGGGGACAGTGTGTTTTTCTAGGGCCCATCAGCTCCAAGTCAAGTCATTGTCCTTCAATCTAGTTGTGGAGGGCACAGCTCAACTCCAAGTCCAGTCGCCGTTTTCAATCTTTAGTTGCAGGGGGCACAGCCCATCATCCCATGCGGGAATTGAACCTGCCACCTTGTTGTTGAGAGCTTGTGCTCTAACCAACTGAGGCATCCGGCCGCCCCTCCGGAAGCTCAGCAGTGGCTCCTTATCTTCAATCTAGTTGTGGAGGGTCTGGCAGCTCCCTGGCCCATGTCGGAATCGAACCGGCAACCCTGTTGTTCAGGGCTCGCACTCTAACCAGCTGAGCCATCCAGCCGCCCTGCCATCTAGCTTTTTTAGAAAGGAAAATAGAAGGAACATTCAGAAACATCAAATGCTAGAAGATGCCTAGTAACATGCAACAGACTATATATACTCTCCTAGGAACATGAACTGCTGGTTATCCTCAAGAGGAAAAGTTTTTAAATGACTTCTGTTCCCATGGTGGTAATAGATAGAACTTGTGAAATAAACACAGTCATTACCTCTCTTGAGTTCTTTCTCAATTTAAATCTTCTCTTCCTAATTTGTATTTTAGGCATAAAAATTAGAATAAGAAGCCATTTTTATTAAAGGATATTTTTCTCCTTTAATCTTACATTCTCTTGGGGAGAAAAAAAAGTTGTCTTTCGTCATCAAACAACATAAAAGGTGTCCTTTCATTTGCACAAGCTCATGGTAAAGTCTAAATGCATAAAATAGTTAAGTGGAAAGTTTTATAAGCATTAGCTTTAGAAGCATTCTGTTACTAGGCTATTTCAGTAGTTAAGTATAATTTAAAATATATTGCCTTGTTTACAAAAATGTATTTGTACCCAATACTTTGGGACTAGGTTTTATAAAGTTAGATACAGTTCATAGGGAGGTGGGGCTGCCTATGTAGGACCCAAGAAGGAAATAACAGAAACTTTGAAATAGTTGACGATGAATCTTCCCACATCTGGAGTGCCACATTGACTCATCATTTGTAGCTTCACCAATTGGGACTCCGATTCCTCTGCTCATCTTAGGCATTGACATACTGTTTTTGAGTTGCAGGTGGTGTTGGATGGCATCTTTTATTGTACAGTTTTATTCTCCTGGGATAGTTGCTTTGTGGGTAATGACAATGACTTAACATTGTCCTATATCCCAGTGGGGCATTTTTTTTTCTTGATGTACATTGTCAGTCCCAAAGCACCAGGGCTGTGGTTTTGACTGTTAGTCTTTGTTTCTTAATAATTAGCATTACTGTTCAGTCTTACCAGCCCGTTGTTTTAAAACTTGGCTTCTATTTTCTCCACCAGGAAAAGCACTGCCAACAGAAATACAACGTTTCCTGTATAATGATTCTTCCCCAATACCAGCGTAAGGGCTATGGCAGGTTTCTCATCGATTTCAGTAAGGATTATAAATAATTTCTCATCTCTTACTATGGACTATATATTAATAGTATTTTAAAGATTTGAAGATTATTTATTGGTTGTCGTACTGCTGTATGGAACTTTAAAGTCATGAATTTTTTTTTCTTTTGGCTGGACATTAAATATTTTTAAATAGCCAATATTGAATACCAACTTTTATGTGATCTATAGCAAATACCTTTAAATTGCAACTGTCAGTTTACAATGGAACTTAGTTTTATGTAGTAATTCCAACTCACAATAAAACTAAAAACATTGTATAACTACTTAAATTAGTACTAATAAGTACAGCACCTGCCCTATTTTTGTTACCCACAATGTGTACATCGTTTTTTAGTTACAGGCTCTACCTAGTGGCTAAAAATATGCAGTGCTCCTTTAAAAATCTTAAAAAGTACATGATACAGTAAATAATTTAATCTGAGTTAAATATTGAAAGCTAATGGTTCTAAAAAGGTCATTGTGGAACTTGCATTTTGTTTTACACATTGATAATCCTGCTTAGAAAGTAAACGTGTGTTTGCAATAAATTTTATATTGATTTATAAAATAGTGATATTTGAGGGAGTATTTTCTCAGATATTGCTAAAAATAATAATACTATTTAAAAGAATATATTCAGAAACAGTGGTTTAAACCAAGGATTTTGATACAGGCAATCCTTCTAAATATCAGATAATTATATTACTAGTATTAACAAGTTAATTCTTACATAGACCAGTGAATATTATTCTACTTGGCCTTAGACAATATTTCTAATCTTGGAAATATGTGCCATTAGTGAATATATACATTGTCTTAGTCTTTTTGGATTACTAGAAGAGGGTAGAACTTGGATTATTTCCTTTACTATCAATATATTGTTTTGAAATAGTACTCATAACTGGACATGTTATGCCATTAAGTGACATAGGTAGAGGAAAATATTTTATTATGCATATTAGTCTTTTTTTTTCTGAGATATACAAAGATCAGTTTGTATAGTTACAGTATATTTTTTTCATTTACTTTTCCTAATGTATATTTTCCCATTATTACCATTCTTGGATTTCTTTTGTTTTCTTTAATGACTAAAAGCAACATTTCTTCTGCCATCTCCATTTTCAATACTTTCCCTTAGAATTTATGCCTTTCTTTTCCTGTTCTTGAGAGTCATGTACTAGACAAGAAGACAAAGTAATACCATCATACACTCTCAGTGACACCCACATGCTTACCAAGAATTAGGGTGGTGATAGGGAAATGTGAGGAGAACTTTGGTTGAAGTGAGAAATTATCGTCTAATTCGCTCACAGAAGAACCACAATCTTTTTTAATTCGAAGAACAACCACAATCTTAATAGATAAGATTATATAAACACTAAGGCATTCTTTTGCATTATTCAATTCAGGTATAACTGTTGCCATCTAGTGGTCCAAGTAAAACATGCAAGGGTGGTTTTCTACCATAGTATATTAAAAATAAAAAGCATTATTGCCTTAATCTTAATGTAGCCTCTTAATAGAAAGTACTGATTTTTAACAATTTAAATATTTTAACAATATAATTTATATTAACTATAGATAAGGTAATACTAACCTTATGTTCCATGTATACAAATTATGTAATCTTCCTGCAAATTTGTTTTCAATTAATTTTGCAATTTTGTTTTCTTTCTTGAAGAAATTTACCTTTGAAATTATTGTTGCCTACAATACAATGTTGCCTACAATACACAACCAATACAGATTGGTTGTGGAAGAGAGGATTATGGTTTTGGTGAATTAGCCTATTTTCAGCTCTCTGACATATTTGTGTTTTGGGGGTTTCTTTAGGTTATTTGTTATCAAAGCGCGAAGGCCAAGCAGGGTCTCCAGAGAAACCATTATCCGATCTAGGTCGTCTTTCCTACATGGCTTATTGGAAAAGTGTAATATTGGAGTGCCTTTATCATCAAAATGACAAGCAAATCAGCATTAAAAAGTTAAGTAAGTTGACTGGAATCTGCCCTCAAGACATTACTTCCACACTCCACCACCTAAGAATGCTGGACTTCCGTAGTGACCAGTGAGTATCCCATCCCTTTGTATACCTTCGAAGGACGGTGGAAGTTTTTGGGTCAGGCAGCCAAATTATTGATGGAAGACCATAAATAAACTAATATAAATGGAACACTTGGTGATCCTTAGACGTCATTTTCCTTTCTATGATATTTGGTACTGTTGACCATATATATTTTTTTAACTGTCTTTTTTGTCATCTTCCTCCTAACCTTGAACCTAAGCTACTGAGTCTTATTTGCTAGTATTGGAAGCTTATTCAACCCTAGAAACAATGTCAAGTAAAATATACCCATGCTTTATTTCCATATACATGATGCAAAATGAAATATAGGTCAAAAGGAAGAGCTCATCCTTATCTTGAATGGTTGGGAAAAGGTCACAAAGAAAAGAGGCATTTGAGCTAGAAGTATGGAAAGTCGGAGATAGAGAGCAGGAAAGTAGCAGAAATTCCAGAGGTGGGAAGTATGAGACAATAACTGGTAAAATAACTTCATCCACTGCTATAGTCGAGTGTGAAGTATTTATCTAACTTCATATTTCATAGCTATCTCATGTGATGGCATGTTTCTGTATTTCATCCTCCCAGGGTTGCTATTTTTGAAGCATTTATCATCATCTCCAGAGTTTTCTGGGGCTTATAGCTCCATATTCATTGTTAGGTACTCCTTGTACATCGTTGATTGCTATAAACTTTTCTCTGGTTCCAGATTTGTGATTATCCGCCGGGAAAAACTTATTCAGGATCACATGGCAAAGCTTCAGCTGAATTTGCGACCTGTAGATGTAGATCCAGAATGTTTGCGCTGGACTCCTGTCATAGTCTCCAATTCTGTTGTCTCAGAGGAGGAAGAAGAGGAGGCTGAGGAAGGAGAAAATGAAGAGCCGCAGTGCCAGGAAAGGGACTTAGAGACAAGTGTAAGGACATGAGTGTTTCTGAAATACATCATGACATCTTAAACCAATACAGAAAATTCACATTAAAATTTCAGAGTTTATTTTAATAGTAGACATTTCAGAACACTGGGTTTTGTTTACTTATTTGTACATTTTTAAGCCTTGGATCACTAGCAGACCTTCAAATTTGTTATAACGTGTTACTTGTGACTAAATATTTCTTACCAGCATACCAGTAAGCAGCTAAACTTGAAGCTGTGTAGTAACTGAGGAATCTGAATTGAATCTAAATCTGACCATTGTTAAAAATGAAATGAAGATACATTTTTCCTTAAATCATTAAGGAATAATGTAAACATGTATGTTTTCTAAGAGAGTGCTAAATAGTCTAGTAGATAGACAAATGTCTTTAGCCATTAAAGGGTTCAAGCCATTAAAGAGAGACTGTACTATATTATATAGTTTTCAGTATTTTTCTTCATGTGATACAGACCTTTTGTTTTTAGCAGTATTTTTATCATTTAAAAATCTGTCCTCCTCTGATAAACATAGTTTCATGCCCCTGTTTAATTTTCAAAATGAAATTAAATATTCAGAATAAAAATAAATCAAAATAATTATAGAAATATTTTTTCATTATTTTCAAATACCCCCTTTCTCTTGCACATGCCCCAGAGCCCATTTCCTCCTCTCCGTTTATAAATTTTTATTTCTGAGAAATTTAATAAACTATCTCATTTAACATGTATAAGAACAGTAATATTCACTTTCTTTATTGAAGATGTTATTGCATAGTGGCTAAGGGCACTAGCTCTTGGATCAGACTGCCTGGATTTATATCCCAGCTTCTTCATTTGCTATTGCGTGACCTGGGGCAAGTTACTTAAACCTTTTGTGCTTCAGTTACCTCATGTGTAAAATGGGCATATAATTATAATACTTTATAAAATTGTTGTGAAGATTAAATGAATATCTATACAGCATTTAAAATAGTGTCTAACACATACAAAATAGTCATGTTAGCTGTTAAATAAAATTTTCTTTTTTAAAGCTCTGTTTTCTTAGTATTTAAAATGTTAGAATAGGTGATATAACCAAGTAAGACTGAAAAATTAACCAGCCTGATTTTATTTTCTAAAATCAGGTGGGAAAGTCTGCATCTCGGGAAAACAAAGAACAAAATTCTTATTCTTCAATAGAAAGTGAAAAGAAACCAGAAGTTATGGCACCGGCCAGTTCTACACGTTTGAACAAACAAGTCCTTCCCCGTGATAGTCTTCCTGCAAATAATCAGCCATCTCGGAGAGGCCGCTGGGGGAGGAAGAACAGAAAAACCCAGGAACGTTTTGGTGATAAAGATTCTAAACTGCTCTTGGAAGAGACATCAACTCCTCAGGAACAATATGGAGAATGTGAGGAAAAATCAGAAACCTCCCAAGAACAATACACTGAAAGTGAGGAACAGTTGTCAGCCTGTCAGGAGCAGCCAAGCCAGGATGGGAAGCCAGATATTCCCAAAAGAAGACTGAGTGAGGGGGTTGACCTATGGCGAGGACAGATAAAGAAAAGCCCTGAGGCTCTGAAGTGTAGGTTACCAGACGGCAATGATAGATTGCCCCGTCGCTATAGTGATGGCGACAGGGCTCTCCTCAGGGGCTTCAGTGAGAGCAGTGAGGAGGAAGAGGAGCCAGACAGTCCTCGATCCAACTCACCACCAGTTCTTACAAAGCCCACACTGAAGCGAAAGGTAAAGCATTTCTTTGATGTAGTCTTTTCTTCCTCCAATTGCAGTTCATTGTATACTTTTGTTCTGTCCTAGAGTTCTGAAAGAGTAAGTATAGAAATTATTACCGTGTTATTTTTTCGACTTTAAGCCTCAGTATACTATTCCTAGTGAACATTTGAAATGTGTATGATTTCTTTGGTTCGTAGGAATTAACTTAGAAGTCATAAGCTTATTTAAGAGCTGACAGACTGTATTTTAGTGTGCTGGTTTGATGTTTAAATCATGACTTTTAGGGATTTTAAAAACATTTTAAAAGTGTGTACAGATGAGAATTGTTCATATTAGAAAAGGACAGGAAAGTATTACACAGTTCCATGGAAAGTGGTGCTTAGAGTGAAGCCATTCATCTTATTTTGAGCGGTACTGTTTGCCCTGCACTCGCTCTCTCCTCTTCACTCCTCCAGCGGTTTGACTTAGCCTTGTTTTAAAAATATTTGCTAAGCTATATTTCATCATCGTTCAAAGTTTGAGTGATAGCCAGTTTGTTAATAAATGCTGTGTGATGATGATAGTGAATTCTGTGAAACTGTATCGGAACTATCCCAGGCTATGGAGTGAACTTGCAGCATTGCTTCAAGCTAGCCAGACTGAAGTATCGTAGCTTTCTGGTTGAGCCACCTTGTAGTAGCGGGGTGACAGATTTCACCCAAAGCAATGAAATCGTTCCTTTCCTTGGCAGACCTTTAAAAAAAGGTAGGGCTATTTATAAAAAAATATAAGCTCTTAATTTTAGAACAGTTTTAGATTTGTAGAATTATTACAAAGAAAGTACAGAGAGTTCCTGTATTCCCCACATCCAGTTTCCCTTTTTATTAACCTCTTTGGTTAGTATGGTACATTTGCCCCAAATAGTGAACCAATATATTGATACATTATTAACTAGAGTCCATACTTTATTCAGATTTCCTTAGTTCTCCCTAATGTCCTGTTTCTGTTCCAGGATCCCATCCATCATGCCACATTATATTTAGTAGTCATGTCTCCTTGGGCTCCTCTTGGTTGTAATATAATAGTTTCTTAGACTCCTTGTTTTCGATTACTTTAAAAGTTTTGAGAATGTCCCTTGTGATATTAGATAAGGTAATGTTTTTTGAGAAGAAGACCACAGAGGTAAAGTGCCATCCTCATCACATCATGTAAAGGGTATCTATCAGCATATATCTATATACCAAATGCAAGAGTATTTAGTATTAATATGACTTTTCACTATTGATATTAACCCCCATCACTTCGCTTGAGGTTGTATTTCTCAGGTTATTCCACTGTAAAGTTATTCCTTTCCATACTGTACTCTTTGGAAGGATATCACTGTCCACAGCCCACACTTAACATATGAAGAGTTATACTCTCCTCAAATGCAGAATATTTATGTTTATTTAGAATTCTGCTTGGGACATTTATCTGTTCTTCCCCATCTATTTATTTATTCAAGCATTTATGTCAATATGGACTCATAGATACTTACTTTATACTTTGGTTATAATCCAATACTACTCCTTTATTTAATTTGTTGTTCAAATCCTTCCAGCTTTGGCCATTAGGAGCCCTTTCAGTTTTGCTCCTGTCCCTTTAGCATACATGCCCTCATTATTGTGATTTTTGTTTGTTTGTTTGTTTTGAGCACTTCTTTCTGGTACTACAAGATGTTCCAGGTTCATCTTGTATATTTCATACCCAATCCTAGAATCAGTTAATTTCTCCAAAGAGCAGAGCCATGGTTAACCTAGTTTGAAACTTATATTTTCAACTGGAAGGACTAGCAGAGTTGAAGTAGAGGAAAATTGAACTCTTGGCTAACTCTGTTATTCATTAGAGACGATGAAGACTATATCTTTGCCATCCTATGCTTAGATCGCTCAGTTATAAATTAAAATTATGCTCTATTCTTGTGTAAAAAAGGAATATTACAATAGGCAGTGAGATCATGTACAAAGTACTTGGAAGTTCTTGAAGAAATTCACTTGGCTTGGAGTCAGAGACTATATTTTACAACCATTTCTATACTGACTGAATGTGTGACCTTAAGCAAGTCCTATAACCTTTCTGACCTCTATAGAACGAGGGGATCGGATTAGATCATTTTTGGTACGTCATCTTTGTTTTGTGCTATCTATTGTGTGATTTAGAGTATTAGATCAATCCTAGTACACAATTGTGCCTAATGTGCCAAGTTCCAATAACGTTAGATTTATTTTACTTTTGAAATGCTTCACTAACATCAAGTACATACATGTCGGCTCCCTGTTTCTGCATTCCAGTATAACTTTATAGATAGGTCATGAAAATGGTATGAAGTTTTACTGACAGTTATTAGACAAAGTGTTTTATTCCCTTTTTTCTCTTGAGGAAAGAAGTTAAGGGCCTAGCCTATGTGTCATTTCCGTGTTGAAATAGTCAACTCCCTAGGATGTTTAATTTAACTGAACTGTTAATAGGAAATTATAATATCTACTCTTTGGGCATACCTGCCTATTCTTTTACAAAGTTGTATTTAGTTATCCAACATCTTTGTATCTATGATACATTATGTATAGTATCTTACTATAGTATTTTGAAATAATATTTAAAATGTCTTTTGGCAAACAGCATCCTCGTTTGATATGTGCTAATTTTCTTAGGTTTAAACCTATTCACCATGTTGTTAATAAAAATGATAGTGTTCATTACTGTAAATAAAATACTTTCTCTTTTATATAGAAACCAATTCTTCACCGTAGAAGGAGAGTCCGAAAGCGCAAACACCACAATAGCAGTGTGGTCACAGAAACTATATCGGAGACTACAGAGGTATTAGATGAACCTTTTGAAGACTCTGACTCTGAAAGGCCAATGCCAAGATTAGAACCCACCTTTGAGATTGATGAAGAAGAAGAGGAAGAGGATGAAAATGAACTCTTCTCTAGAGGTTACTTCCATCGTTTGTCCTCACAGGATGTTCTCAGGTGCCGATCCTCTTCTAAGAGGAAGTCTAAAGATGAAGACGATGACGACGAAGAATCAGATGATGCTGATGGTATGTTTTACAGAACTTTTGCTTACTGTAGTTTTGTCTTTAAAAATAAAGCAATGATAGCTGAAACCCTTCAACAAAAATGCTGAAAAATGAACACAACCTACTAGGCAAGTAAAGGATGACTTGGTAATCTTTAAAAAGTTGTATCAAGTGTATTCACCCTCATTTTCTCATTTGTCAAGCTTCCCCTTCAACTTGGGACCTATTTTTGCCCCTGCAGAAAATATCTTGCCGTTAGGAAATTATTCTTTTTTGTCTGATCCTTTTTCATCCATTATCTGAATCTTTAATGGGTGGATTAGACTTAGCATCAGGAAGATATTTAAGTAATAACCCTTTACTAGAATATGCACTCTGTAGACTTAGTCTGTTTTGCTAAGTATGCTGAGTGCTTATATAGTCACTCAGTAAATATTGTTAAATGCATAAGTGCTAAGAATGTGGTTCTTAAATAAGATCACGTTCATGTAAATTGGACTTGCTTCAAATCTGTTCAGGAATCCTTCCTAAATCAAATCTCTAATGTGTCTTACTCAATTAGTAGTAAATTTCTAATAAAAATGACTCAAAATAGGTTAAATTTTATGGCATAGCTGAACATTCAATAATTTACTTTTAAAATAGCCTTGTTATCATTTTCTCTTGAGAAATAAACAAACTGGGGCGCATATATGAGCTGGGTCATGCACTCATCATTTGCGTTCTAGCCTAAAGATTTTGCCAGAGTGTCGTGCTGCCTGCATCTGCAGTGTTGACCTTGCATGGGTCAAACTGAGTTTTTTCACTTTGCTGGGTGACTTTGAAGCAATCTCGTTGTCTACATATAAACTTGTAGCTTTTATGTATTAACTAGTTGAGTCTTTCATTCTCCTTTTAAAAACATTCACTCAATTTCATATCTCGTGGATAACGTGCATTTTCTCCATTCTCATGTTTTTATATAACAAATACTTTTAATATAGTGATAATATGACTGAGTTTTTTGCTTTATGTGAATGATTTTCCAGAGTTTTACGATGTTATATTTTCAGATACATAGCTAGGGAACTAAAAATTTATTTCGTAAATTTGGCATGTTAGTAAAATTTTAACTTGGATCATTGTAGATTAAAATAGTATCCTTCTAAGTTTCTGTTGAGCTGGACAAATTTTCTCTGTTACAGCCATTTCCTTAGTAACTTTCCAAAGCCATACAGTAGTGATGATAAACTTGAGCTAGTTTTAACTAGTGGATGGTAACAGAATATTGACAAGCATTCTTTCATTATTCACTGTGTAACTTTAAAAGATATCACTAATTAAGTTTCTCCTTTAGATTCTTAACTTGAAAATGAAGATAAGAGTTTGTGATGATTTATGAAATCATTTCTGTTGTACATGCTAGTCTCAGAAAAGGGCACTGGAAAATATAAGCTTTTATAACCTATTCTTATTTTTTGTTATCACTCCTGTACAGATACTCCTATCCTAAAGCCAGTATCTCTATTGAGAAAATGTGATGTGAAGGATTCTCCACTTGAGCCAGATACATCCACACCTATGAAAAAGAAAAAGGGATGGCCCAAAGGCAAGAGCCGCAAACCAATCCACTGGAAGAAAAGACCTGGTCGCAAACCGGGATTCAAGTTGAATCAGGAAATCATACCCATTTCTACTCAAGAATGCATTGTTGAGCCCATTGTCCCCATGCCTAAACCTGGACGTAAATCCAAAATTCAAGAGAATGAAGAAACTGTTGAATCAAAAGAAGACTTGCCTTTAACCGAAGAAAGAAAGGAGGAGGAGGAGATGCACGTGGAAGCAGAAGAGGGAGAAGAGGGAGAAGAAGAAGACACAGCGAGCAGTGAGGTTAGAGCAGCTTCTCCAGTGGATAGCAGCAACAGTCCCGAGACAGAAACAAAAGAACCTGAGGTAGAGGAGGAAGAAGAGAAACCCCGTGTCTCAGAAGAGCAGAGGCAATCCGAGGAAGAGCAGCAGGAGCTGGAAGAACAGGAGCAAGAGGAAGAGGACGAAGTGGCTGTAGAGACAAACCAGAACGAGGACCATGATGCAGATGATGAAGATGATGGTCACCTGGAATGTGTGAAGAAGAAAGAGCGAGAGGAGCAGCCAATTGGCGAAGAGGTCAAGGAGGAGCCTGGGGGGCCAGAGGCTTTTTTAGATACGAATATGCAGAGCAGTAGGGAGAACATAAAGGACAAAGATGAAACAGAACCAGATTCTGAAGAGGAGCAGACTTCCCATGAAGCATCCGTGCTGTCGGAACACGTGCCGGGGTCTGAGGACGACCATGAAGACGAGTCCAATTCTAAAGAAGAATTAATTGAGTTAAAAGGGGAGGAAGCGATTCCTCACAGTGAACTGGATCTGGAAACCGTGCAAGCCGTGCAGTCTTTGACTCAAGAAGAAAGCAACGAGCATGAGGGCGCCTACCAGGACTGTGAGGAGACGCTGGCCGCCTGCCAGACGCTGCAGAGCTACACGCAGGCTGACGACGACCCGCACGTGTCCATGGTTGAAGACTGCCATCCTTCGGAACACAATAGCCCGCTCTCTTCTGTTCAGTCTCATCCCAGCCAGTCAGTCCGTTCGGTCAGCAGCCCCAACGTGCCTGCCCTCGAAAGCGGTTACACCCAGATCAGCTCAGAGCAAGGATCCCTGTCGGCGCCCTCTATGCAGAACATGGAGACCAGCCCCATGATGGATGTGCCTTCCGTATCAGACCACTCTCAGCAGGTGGTGGACAGCGGCTTCAGTGACCTGGGCAGCATAGAGAGCACCACAGAGAACTACGAGAACCCTAGCAGTTACGATTCCACAATGGGCGGCAGCATTTGTGGGAATAACTCTTCCCAGAGCAGCTGCTCCTACGGGGGGCTGTCCTCCTCCAGCAGCCTCACCCAGAACAGTTGTGTGGTCACTCAGCAGATGGCAAACATGGGCAGCAGCTGCAGCATGATGGCGCAGAACAGTGTCCAGCCTGCTGCCAACTGCAACATCAAGTCACCTCAGAGCTGCGTGGTGGAGAGGCCTCCCAGCAACCAGCAGCCGCCGCCGCCACCGCAGCAGCCGCAGCCGCAGCCGCAGCCAGCCCCGCAGCAGCCGCCGGCACCGCAGCCTGCGCCCCCGCAGCCGCCGCAGCCGCAGCCGCCGCCGCCGCCGCCGTCCCAGCAGCCGCAGCCGCCGCCGCCACCCCAGCAGCAGCCGCCCCTGTCCCAGTGCAGTATGAATAACAGTTTCACTCCAGCGCCCATGATCATGGAGATCCCCGAATCCGGAAGCGCTGGGAACATCAGTATCTATGAGAGGATCCCAGGGGATTTCGGTGCGGGTAGCTACTCCCAGCCGTCGGCCACCTTCAGTCTAGCCAAGCTGCAGCAGCTGACCAACACCATTATGGACCCTCATGCCATGCCTTATAGCCATTCTCCTGCTGTGACTTCCTATGCAACCAGTGTTTCTTTGTCTAATACAGGACTGGCTCAGCTAGCTCCATCTCATCCATTAGCTGGGACCCCTCAAGCACAAGCCACCATGACACCACCCCCGAACTTGGCGTCCACCACCATGAACCTCACGTCACCTCTGCTGCAGTGCAACATGTCTGCTACCAACATTGGCATTCCTCACACTCAGAGGTTGCAAGGGCAAATGCCAGTCAAGGGGCATATTTCCATCCGCTCCAAATCGGCACCGCTGCCCTCTGCGGCTGCCCACCAGCAGCAGCTGTATGGCCGCAGCCCGCCAGCCGTTGCCATGCAAGCTGGCCCTCGTGCATTGGCTGTTCAGCGCGGCATGAACATGGGGGTTAATTTAATGCCAACCCCTGCCTATAATGTCAATTCCATGAATATGAACACCTTGAATGCCATGAACAGCTATCGAATGACACAGCCTATGATGAACAGCAGTTACCATAGTAACCCTGCCTACATGAACCAGACAGCACAGTATCCTATGCAGATGCAGATGGGGATGATGGGGAGCCAGGCCTATACCCAGCAGCCTATGCAGCCAAACCCTCATGGAAACATGATGTACACTGGCCCCTCCCATCACAGCTACATGAATGCTGCTGGTGTGCCCAAGCAGTCACTCAACGGACCTTACATGAGAAGATGAGCAAGCGAAACTTTCACTGAAAAAACTTAAATATATATAAATAAAGGAACCTTTTATACTGACAAACCAGAGAAAAATGGACCTTTTTTTCCAGTTAAAATATTGCTGTAGATTTAGAGGAATTTTTCTTTGGTTTATTTTACTTTTTAGAAAACCTGGTCTTCTCTTTTTTGGGGATTCCTTTTGTTCTGGGTTTTGGTTTTCTTCACAATCTTGAACATTTTACAATAGAACTCATCTAAATGGATTTGGGGATAGGGGAAACATGCACAAAAAATCTTTTCATAATTAAAAAGAGCCTTACTTTCTTTACGCACCACATGGACAGAATTTGTGTAAAGGTGAAATATCTTTATTTTATTTTAAAATGTATGTTTCCCCTCACTGTTTGCAGCTCCCAATGTTGTCATTTTTAAATGTTATATATACATCTCGAGGGTTAGCCAGGCCCTGTCCTCCAAACCCAACCTTTCATTTCCTACTTCATTCCAGCAGGAGGCACTTATGGGAGACTCGGATGGGGACGTGGAGAACAACCCAAGCTCCTTAAACTTATTATTATTGTTAATATTATTATTATTATTATTATTAATAAAGTGAGGCAGGAAAATGCTTCTCCTTTTAAAATCCCCTCCACTCCCTACACACACACACACACACACACACACACACACACACACACACACACACACACACACACACACCTCTTGAAACCTTTCCCCAAGAATGTTTCTTTATAGATGGACTTCATCGAAATGTTTGTCTTTCTTAAATCAAGTGTAATATAATTTTTTTTTACTATTCCCACTCAGCACTCAGAGACACAAAAATACTGTAAGTCTCAATTAACAGCAGAATCTCAGAGGAAAGCTGTTTGCAATCCTAATTCAGCCTTGGAGGAGTAGAGATGATCAATTAACAATCAAAAAGAGGAAATGAGCCTCTTGTTTTTTACCACCTGGTGAATCAGCCATAATGCCCATATTCCATGCAGCCTCTTGTTTTTAGTATGTACTTTGAGATGCTAAGGGTCTTGATTTTTGAGCCTTTGACTCTAATTAAACTCAAGCAGCAGTTCCCAGCAATTAGCCTCTTACATTTCTTACAGTGTTGGTGGATGACTGTACATGTCAGTGATTTGAAAATACCTGACGAAACTTGGACAGTTTGTTTTATGTTGGAAGGGATGACACAGGACGTGTGTCATAAGGGAGATCGTGGCGTGTGTTTATAGCTACTTAAATAATACATACCTCTAGTCTTCATATGTCTTCTGCCATCCTGAGTTCCCCCTGTGAATCAGTGCACCAGCCCCTCTCCGGGAGTGGCTGAAGAGAAGAGGGATGAACCAACCACCAGCATAGTAGGGCAAACGTGGACAGCAGGGTTTTATCAGGCTCCTATGTTGTTCCCAGTTCCACTCTCTTTTCTTATGCAGCCGGTTTGCCCATTCTCTTCCTGTTACTTGCTCCAGGGATAGGTAAAAAATATATATATATATATATATTCCATCATTAGAAGATGGAAACTATTATACCACTTGGTATGTGCAGTCAAATATCCAAAAGGGGGAAGTACTGCTTAAGAATTACCTGTAAGCATTAAATTCTCCTTTATTTGTACACTTTATATAGATAAATTTTTGAAGTACTAATTAGGCATTAAATTTTTTCAAATGCACAGGTTTGTTGGTTTTTTTTAATACACTTTAATTGACTTTCTCAATTAAATGTGTTAGGTAGAAAAAAAGCAGAATTCACATCTTACCGCTATCAATTCTGAGCATGTGCAAGGCTGTGTAGGACCCAGTTTCTCTGTATATACTATTCCGGTTCCCAATCATCTATGTAGAAAGTGCACTGTGCTGCCCTCTCCCTACATCTTCAGCTATGTCACTGCTTCCTGGTGGGGGTGGGGGTGGGGTGGGTCGGGAGGGAAGTATATGGGGAGGAGGGGGGGGATCAAGGCAGAAGGAGAAGCTGTTGAAATGAGGGCCGTGAATTCAGTTTCTGTTGGTTTGCGGTTGTGTTTGGTTTTGTTTATTTCTTTAAAAAAATAAAAATTCAATCGGGCAGCTCCCTTTTTCCACAAGCCTTTTTGTGACTGTAGAACTATTGTAGAGAAAATGTTCTTTTCTATATTATAAAAGAAATTATCCAACACAGTAATATTGGTACCTGTCATTTTTTCACTTCTGTTTAAAAAAAAATGTATTTTTAGCAAAATAACTTGGGTAATCTTCTAAAAAAGAAATTTAAAAACTCACTGTTAGTGACTTTGATGCCTTTTAAAATAAGAGCTTTTTCATTTCATTCCATCTTTAAAATTTTTTATCTTTGTTGTAGAATATTAAAAACTATTTTAAGAAAGATAAAAATTCTCTTTAAAGAGATCTCTAGAGTGTGTGAATAGAGCTCCAGATGCCTCTAAAAGCCGCATGTACAAATGAAGCTAAGTCTATACCTGTCTGTTTATATTTGCTTTTCCTGTTTTGTAACCTCTTTGTACTTTGTTCATGGTGACTTGTAAGCTAAGGGGAAGGGATACCTAGATGCCTTTGTATTTCTCCATGTCACGCGCTCCTGGGCCAGTCGGTGTCCCTTCCTCTCCTTGTATGTAATACCGCTTTTTTTTCCCCTTTCTAGCAAGTACTTTCAAAAGAACTCTGTACATTTTAACATAAAAAAATAAATTATGTTGAGCCATTTTGGATGTTTGTCTTGCATGTGGAATTTTTATCCCAAATATTTCAAACTCTCCAATTCTTTTTCTACACACAGAGACTTAAAAACATTAACCTTTTCATGTTCCTCTTCACATAGCAAGTATAAGTTCATGACCTTGGCTTTGAAACTTCAGTTTTCAAATATATATAAATGCCAACAATACAAATGGTTTTTCCCTTTCCAAGGAAAATGGTATTGTGATTTCACTTTGGATTTTTTAGGGAAATCCACTGGAAAACCTTGTAAAGGCATTGTGACTCACCCAACCAAAGAAAGCAAATACAGTTGTAATGAAGGTAGCGCTTAGACTTGAAACAAAGCAGTGTTTTTCTCATCTCAGTTTACCTGATTAATGTAATCTAGGAAGATTTTGCCAGACATCAAGGTCCCGAATGAACATTGATGATCTTTTTGGATGTTGTCTGAGTTAATGTGTTTACCTGTCATTATTTAGATTTTTGGATATAAGGCAGATTCCTGGAAAACTAACAGCTTCTTGGGTAGGAAGGTGAAGCAGGTACAAGTTTTAGTGACTTTCAAACTTTATGCCACTATTGCACACTGAGCTAGGAATCGAGGAAGTGTACGTGAATAGTATCTGTAGCAGACATTTGTTCTAAACCTCATGCCATTAAAGTTTTAGGTCATAAAGTCATGTCATCTCCAGAAAGGAAATGGTTTGTTTCTCTGATCTCTTTGCTGAAGTAACCATGGTTTGGACCCAAGACTGTTGCAGTACCCTGTACTTATTAGTGGATTTTCTCGAAAACATACTTCTTGCCTTTGCTGCTACCAACTACCTGCTTTAAGTGAATTCAACATACAGAAATTCTGATTTTTCTACAAAGGAGATCATGTGACCAAAAAATGCATTATAGATTTTTTTGCATGTTAACTCCTCCCACTCTATATTACATTTAAAATAGAATTTGAATAATATAATTTCATTTATAGCCAACTCACAAGTGATATGAGCAGAGGAGGTGCTCTCATTTGTTTATTGTCCACCCTCTGACCTTTTCATTCTGCATCAGAAAGTAGATGTGGGCGGGAGGTGGTAACGCCCTTGATTAATGTGTATGTTATTGAGAGCCTTGGACTACCAATTTAGACTATTGCCATGCATTCAGTAACTAGGGTTCCAGAAAGCACATTCCTATAAGGTCTCTCTGAGTATCTCAGGCCGTGCCCAGCTTTCTTTGTAGCATGATGACAAGTGTGTGTGTATTCACTGAATGCCGAAGTCTGTCAGGTTGACAGTTGTAGCTCTTTAGGCGAGAATTACTGTTTCAGTTTCTCCGTATTAACATCCTGGGCAGTGTGTGGTGTTTTTTGTACTTCTTGTCTTTTCATAATGTACAGTGATGATAATGGAAAGACATAGTGAAAAGAGAAAAAAAAAATAACTGTCCTTGTTGGCAGACAAGAGTAAGCAGGGTTATTATGAGAAGAGGGGGTGGGGGGAGAGCTCCATATCCTTGGTGTGACGACTTTCAAGTAATCTAAAAATTCAAGTGACACGTTTTCTGTAAATGAACACAGAACACCATGTAGAATTAACATTTTTTTATGCTGGCCAATGTCTGGAATTCTTGAGCATGGCCATGTGATTAAAAGCCGACAATCCCCAGATCAAAACCCAACTCATTCCTTAAAAAATCCCTGTTAAGGGGCAGGATAAGTTTCTTACATACGTTGGTGTGGTTACATAATGCAGCACAGACCCGTGGATTTTCTTCCCAGAGTGACAGCTACAAATTGGTCTTGAGATTCCTTGAGATACCAATAAGGAGCCTAAATATTGGTATACAGATTACTTAAAAGCTCAAAAAGGTGGTGGTTGTAATTTTTGTCTGAAATAAGGAAAGCCCTAGAGTATGATGGGCTTTGGTTTTTTGAGATCTTTTACAGCACAAGACAGAGATAGTCATAGAGTATTGTTTCCTGTGACTATTGTGAATTAACTTTTTGAGATATACATTAGTGAGATGTACATTCTTACTAGCAGGAAAAAAATATTCTAACATTTAACTACTAAATAGATATTTCCGAAAGCCACATTTAACATTCAAAAAAATATTAAACGTTCTCTGGGATGATATGTTCATTTTTAGCTAACCATTTTTAGTTTATACATGCACAAAATGACCAAGCTAAGATGAGCAGATGACCTGAGAGAGAAGCTATTTGTTTAATGTATATGAAACGATAGTGCTGGTATATAGCTCGTTGGGATTTCTATGAATATGCACTGAAAAACTGACATCCGGTTCATGTCGGGAGACACAAGCCATTCAGATCACCTCTTGAGTTATTTAAGACCTTAAAGAGCTTTTTGGGTCCCAGAATCTTCTAGTTTAGGATACCAAACACTGTACTTGGTATCCTAAGCTTAAAGTCTCTTGTGAACAAAGTAAAGAAAAACATTCATATATAAAACTTCTTTACTAGGACTGAGGCTCTGCCCCATGTAAAAACAAGGTCTAATTGTTTAATTGATGTATTACATTTTTAAAAATTGACTGATTGATTTAATTTTCTTCTTAAAAGAAGGTTAAGAAAAGCAGTTACAGTCAGTTATGTCAAAATGATTGAATTTGATCATAGTTTTCTAAAGAAAATGCAAACTGTTATATATTGATTAGGAGACAGTAATGAAGGCTTTACAAAAGGCAAGGTCCTCTTGCAAAATAGAATAATTACAGGATTCTTTTTTTTTTAACTTTTATTTATTTTAAGTGTGTTTTCCCAGCACCCATCAGCTCCAACTCAAGTAGTTCTTTCAATCTACCGTGTTTCCCCAAAAATAAGACCTAGTCAGACCATCAGCTCTAATGTGTCTTTTGGAGCAAAAATTAATATAAGACCGGGTCTTATAGAAAATTATAATGTAATTATAATTGTAATATAATTTTCTATAATACATAATTATAATTTTCTATAATATATAATATATAGTTATAATAAATTATATAAGACCCAGTCTTACAGTAAAATACAACCGGGTCTTATATTAGTTTTTGCTCCAAAAGACGCATTAGAGCTGATGGTCTGGCTAGGTCTTATTTTCAGGGAAACACGATAGTTGTGGAAGGCACAGCTCCCTGAACCCATGTGGGGATCGAACTGGCAACCTTGTTGTTAAGAGCACCGCACTCTAACCAAGTGAGCTAACCGGCTGCCCCTAATTACAGGATTCTTTAAAAGTTTGTCTATCTCCTGTTTAAGGAAAATAACTAGAATTGACTAGAACTCCTAATTTGACATCCCCAAAGGGTTCTTAATTGAAGGTTGTAATCTGAAAACGGAATAATATGAAATGTTGCAAGAACAACTTTAGAGAGCCAAGCTATAATTCCATCAAAAATAAAAAGGAAGACAAAGCAAAACAGACCCAAACCAGCCACTACAGCCTATTTGTTGAGTCATTTTGTTGGGTCTCCCAGGGAATGTCTGTCATCAATCTACTCCACCCTCCCTAGTGTATCGACTTTGTGTTCCGATGGCTCCTGCCCAAGCTGCCTTCCTCTGCAGGTTCAAGCATCATGCGGAGATATGAAGAAGATATGCCCAGAGAAGATGAGGGACTTTGTTCCCCAACATCTTTTTTATGCCCATATTTTTATTGTGAAAATTGAGTACACAGAGAGTACAGAAAATACGAACAATATAATGAATCTGTATAAAGTGAATACTTCTGTAAAAATAAAGCAGTTCAAAAAGTGGAACAGCAGCCTAGAAATCCTCTACCCTGACTCAGGACCCCTTTCTAATCACAGTCTTCTCTCCCAACTGAGGGTAATCACCAGTTGGGTAGTAAATGCTTCCTTTAATTAAAAAAAAAAAATGGTACTCCCTTCGTATGCATGCTTAAATACCATAGTATCATTTTGCCTGGTCTTGATCGTTATGGAAATGGAATCGTGCATTTTGCACCTGGCCTCCTCTAACGACGTGATTGTGAGATTCATTCATGGTACTGCCTATTGCTATAGTTCATTAATTTTCACTGCATAAGATCCATAATATCCTATTTATGACTAGTATATTTCTAGAAGGAATTGCTGGCTGATAGGGTAGGTGTAACTTCAGCAATACTAGATAATGCCAAAGTTTCAAAAGTAACCATAACCATTTTTTTTGCTCCTATCAGCAGTGTATGATAATTTCTGTTATTATACATTCTCTTCAATATTTGAAGTTTTCAATTATTTCAATTTTTGTCAGTCCAGTGGATGTGTAGTGGAATCTCTTTGTGGTTATGTTTTGCATTTTCGTGATTACTAATGAGGTTGAGCACGTTTTCCTATGTTTGTTGGCTATTTGAAATTCCTCTTTTTTGAAGTGTCTGTTCAAGTCTTTTGCCTGTACTACTATTAAGTTGTCTTTTTCTTATTGATTTGCAGGAGTGCTTTATGCATTTTGGATGAGTCTTCTGTCATTTTATATGGATCACACATATCTTCTCCCATTCTATAACTTGCCCTTTCACTTTCTTAATGGTGTCTTTTGATGAACAGAGTTCTTAAAGTGATCCAGTTCAATAATATCTTCCTTTATGGGTAGTGCTTTTTCTGTCCAGATTAAAAAGTCTTTTCCTATCCTGAGATTATAATAATATTCTCTGTAATTTCTAACAGCTTCCTTGTTCTGCTTACATAGTTAATGCTTTAATATATATGGAATTGATTTTTGTTCATAGCACGAGGTAAGGGGACCAGTTTCCTTTTCTTCCCATATGGCTATACAGTTCTAACACCACTTATTCTTCCACCACTGCTCTACATCAAGTATCCATATATGCATAGGTCTCTCTCTGGACTCTGTATTCTGATTCATAACCACATAGACTTCCCACACATTTCCCTGCAAGTCCACTCCTAGGTATTTACCCAAGAGAAATGGAAGCATATGTCCACTCAAAGAGTTATACACAAATATTCACAAATGTACAACACTGAAGAACCCACTGTTCATCAGCTGTGGAATGGGAGAACAAATGTGCTATATCCATACAATAGGATACTTAACACTACGGATATATGACAATGTAGAGGAATCTCAAACACACTACACTGAGCTAAAGAAGCCAAACTTAAAAGAATACTTAACTGTATCATCCCATTTGTATAAAATTCTAGAAAAGGCAAAACTAATCTCTAGTGGCAAAAAGCAGATCAGGGATTGGTTGCCTAGGGATGGGGTGAGGGACTGGCTGCAAAGGGGCGCAAAGAATTCCAGGGCATGGAAGTATTCTACATCTGGTCAACAGTAATCAAAGCGCACACATAAAGTGGGTGAATGTTGTTGTATGTAAATTATACCTCGATTAAATTTGATTGAAAGATAAAACCCATGCTCATAGCTGTATTAGTCACAAGAGCCCCAAAGTGGAACCCAAGTATCCATTGATGGGTAAATGGATAAACAAAATGTGTTATATACACCCAATGGAATATTATTCAGCTTTTCGAAGGAAGGAAATGATGACATGCTACAATATGGATGAAACTTGAAGACAATATGCTAAATGAAATAAGCCAGACACAAAAAGACAAAAGCTATATGATACTACTTGTATGAGGTACCTAGACGTGTCAAATTTATGGAGATAGAAAGTAGAATGATGGTTATCGGGCTGGGAGGAGAGGAGAAAGGGGACGTCATATTTAATGAGTACAGAGTTTCAGTTTGGGAAGATGAAAAAGTTCTGGAGATGGATGGTGGTGATGGTTTCACAACAATGTGGCTATCCTGAATGCCACTATACACTTAAAAATGCTTAAGATGGTAAAATTTATCTTACGTATATGTTACTACAATTTCTTTAAAAAAAGAAGAGATGGGAAAGACCCAACAAGGGAGAGCTGAGGACCAATGTCTTCTTTGTAAATTTTCTGAGAGCTAGCTCTGATTACAGGCCTGGGTGTGTCTCAGGGGCCCTGTGCCAGCAGGAAGGTAGACCTACCACATGGCAGAGCAGGGTCAAATGACTGATGGAGAAGAGCTTACCCTATGCTGACAGTGCTCACGCAAAGGATAAATATAGAACAGCAGAAAAGAAACAGAACTAATTTCACCACGTTTACACTGACACAAACACGAGTCCTTCATCAAGGTCCTGCAAGTAAGTAACTGAGAGAGATGCAGGAAAAACCCAGAGCAACCAAAGAAGAACCCAAAAATGATGTTTTTGACAGCAATTGACTAGTGACTGATAGTAAGTAAAGTAAGAAGATATCCACAGTTAAAGAAATAAAACTGCATAGAAGGGTATGTATGCAATGAAAAGTTAAATTCCTCGCTCTTCCCCAATCCTCTGTTCCCTGCACCAAGGGCAGACTAGTTAAGAATTCTCCTTATATCTTTCCAGACATTTTCTATGTACATCTAGGCATAGATAGGTACGTCTGCCTGCAAATATGTGTGTGGCTTTCTCATATAGCTCTCTGCTTTCTTGTTTTATTTCCCTATTGAAAGCCTATACTGTTCTTATTTTTATCCATTACTCCATCTTGGTCAATACTGTTCTTATTTTTATCAATTACTCCATCTTGGAGATGTCCCACGTGTACATGGAATTGCCTTGTTTTCCTTAAAGGCTGCATTGTTTTCCATGGTATGGGAATGTTCCCATTATGCCTGTAGGCTAACTCAAAGCCTTTTTTCACTTTTTCTTGTGACCTCTAAGTTATTTGCTGCTCAGCTTCTACCTGGAGCACATATGCGAGATGCCATGTGATAGCTTCTCTGCAGGGGCCATGCAGTAGCCATGCTCAGTAAGCACTTGAAGGAATGATGAGACTTTTCTGCCTTTGAAAATCTTTTAAATTCTCTGGTCCCAAGTCTCCCCGCCCTTCACATTTGCTTGCATTTCACTTGGGTTTTTCTTCTTGTTCATGTTCTCTCTCTTCCGCCCTATTTGGCTGCCTGCGTCTTTTCTTCTGAAATGCCTTCACGGAGAAGGCTCGCTCCCTCACCCTCTCCACCCTCATTGGCCTTGACTTCTTTTCTCACTTGGGCTCCTGTTCACCCAGAGGGCCTTTCACCTTTTGCTTGATTAGAAACAAAACCAAACCTACAATGAAAGGTTAAATGGAATACTGCACAACTTATATTTAGATGCATTTTAAACTCTTCCTGTTGATGTATTTCTGTAGATGTCTACATTTAGAGTACTGGGAAATTATGGTTGGTCTTGGTAGAGGAGAAATGTACTTTTAATTTGGAGAACATAGAATCCGAGAACATTTGCAGTGGAAGGGACCTTACAGAGCACTTGACTTTAGCGACGAGGAAGCTGGGGCCCGGGGAGGCCAAGCGGCTCGCCTGTGATCACACAGCTGGATTGTCATTTTGAGGCTGCGTGTGACTGTGTATATGGAACTATGTCTCATTCAGTCAGTCAGTCAACAAACACTGTGTTTTACTTTGTCAAACACTGGACGAGGCTGAAGATACAGCAGTGACGGGACAAGAGAGACCAGATGAATGGTGCCCACACTTGCTGCGCCTCAGTGAGTCACTTGTCTAAGTCACAGAGCCGACCCCTGGATGGTCACTGCTAGGAAGAGAACACATTGTCCTCCCCTGCTCTGGACTCCTCCAGACTGCCTGGGGATGGCTGCATCCCTCTGCTCACTCATCCTGCACCGCAGTGCTTTTCCCTTGCGCTCTCCCTGTGCCAGGGCCATCTCCCAGGAATGGGGTGCTCTTGACTGAGGGCTCCTTCAGCCAGTCCTCTCTCACACCCTGCGTTGCTCTCTGTTTAAGGTGGGTCCCTGGGCTGTGACTCCACTTGGGGGGATGCACCTCGCATGAGCTAAAAGTTCCCTCAAACTGACACACAGCCCCTTGGCTGCCCTACAGAGTTCTGTCTCCTGCCTTGAGCTCCACATTCCCTGGAACTGCCATCCCAGGATGTCTCTGGAAAACCCGACCATCTCTCCTGGCTTCTCCAGTCATCCCGGCATGGTCTCAGGCAAGTCACACCCCTCCCTGCACCTCAATTTCCTCCTCTGCAATGGTGGGTCAGAAGATTTTGCAAGTGCCTTTTGGCTCTGACATCCTGTGATTGCATTGGCCAGCCTGGGGTTCTGGACACAGCCCTCACTTATGACTTCGAAATCCTGAAGAAGGAACAAAAGAAACACAAACAAACAAACAAACAAAACAAAAAAGAAAAAAAAAAACCCTGAAGAACAAGGGGAACTGTCTGTGAAATCTCTTAAGGCCCATTCTGTGATATGCCTTGCTCCTTGGTTGCAAGGGAAATCAGCTGAAGCCTTGAGGGCCCCTGGGGGTGTTGGGGAACAGAGGTGTGTGTGGACATGCCTCCTGCCCCTTACTCCTCCACTTTCCCCTGAATCACCACCCTGCTGCCCTGCTCTCACACAAGCCCTTGATTCCAAAATGGGATCCCAGAGCAGCCATTTAGAAATTTGAGGAGGAAAAATTAAAAAGGGAAGAAAAGACTTTTTACCAAAGAAATACCAGGTCAGCTCTATCTAACTTGATGCATACAAGCGCTCTAACTAGTATTATATGAATGAAAATATGTAAGTCCATCCACATTTTAAAAGCACTAGAGGAAAACCATTACTAAGGAAATGCACAGTAAATACTTAAAAAGAAAATACTTTTTAAAAAAAGGTTCTTTTAGTAAAGCAATCACCCTTCTTTTTTACCCCTTCCCTTTAGTTGATGTTTTTGGCATTTTAAACTTTTTATACATTGAGCCTTCTTAAAGCAAAGCCCGCAATTATAGAAAACTCACTAGTGGAAAAAAGCTGCACTTATGCCTCTTGGGGTATGTTTTTAAATACCAAACAGAAGGGCAGGAGGGAAAAAAATCACATGCCTTCTGGTGCCAAAAAAGAGGTTAAGAAATGAAAAGGCTTTTTACAGTTGGATTGGAGGAAAAGGTACCAGAGAGAAAACAGTCTGCTAATAAAGGAGCAAAAGCATGCCATTAATAATGATGGCAAATGTTTTAAACGTTAAGTCCATTTTCAAAGCTCATTAAGAAATCTTTCAGAAAAATAATCAAAGAAAGAAATATGAGCACCAGGACGCTCTGGAGGCCTTGCAAAAACAGTTGTGGCTTTCATTAATTAATTAAATATATATTAATTATGTATGTAAATTATATCAGCATAATGCCTGCTCGGTTCCAGGCTCTGTTAGTGGCACTGGGGATGATGCAGAGAACAAAGCAGACAAAAATCCCTGCTCTCACGGGGCTTACATTCTAGTAGGGGAGACAGAGGAGAAATACAGTACATAATTAAAACACATCATGTGACAGATAGTGATAAGTGCTAAGGGAGAAGGGAGAATGTGGTGGGCAGGGGGAGAAGATTTTTGATAGAGGGTTTAAGGAAGACTGTTAGGGGCTGAACTGTGTCACTCCCATAATTCATATATTGAAGTCCTACCTCCCAGTATCTCAGAATACTACTGTAACTGGAGATTGGGTCTTGAAAGAGATAATTAAGCTAAAATGAAATAATTAAGGTGGGCCCTAATCCAATATGACTGGTGACCTTACAGGGAGATTAGGACTCAGGCAGAGGGAAGGTGGTGGGAGGACACGGGGAGAAGATGGCTATCCACAAAGCCCAGGAGAGAGGCCTCAGAAGAAACCAACCGTTCCAACACCTTGATCTCGGACTTCCAGCCTCTGGAATTGTAAGACAATAAATTTCTGTTGCTTAAGCATCCAGTCTGTGTATGGCAACCCTAACAAACTAACACAAAGACCCCAGTGAGAAGGTAACTTTGGAGTAGAGATCAGAAGAAAGTGAGGGAATGAGCCAAGCAGATGGGTTAAGGGGGTGAGGTCAGCAGGGAGAAAGGCCCTAAGACAGGGACATGCCCCACGAGGCTGGAACAGAGCAGTGAGAGGGGTCAGAGAGGTGACCGGGTGTGTGGGGGCGGGCAGCTCTGGCTTTTACTTTGAGATGGGAACTGTTGGAGGGCTTTGAACAGAGATGTGTGACATTGTCTGACCTGTATTTTAACAGAAACATGCTGGCTGCTGACTTGAGAATAGATATCAGGAAGACAAGGGCGGAATCAGGGAAACCAGTTAGGGGGTTAGTTAGTACTTCAGATGAGAGATGAGAGTGTCTTGGACAAAGTGTGGCAGAGGGGGTGGTAAATGTGGTTGAATTCTGCATCTACTTTGAAGGCAGGGCCAGTAAGATTGGCTGATCAATCGCATGTGGAATGCGATAGAAAGAGAAGAATCAAGAGAACTCCAATGCTTTCGTCCTGAATGCCTGGAGGAGTGGAGTTAACATTACCCAGGATGGGCAAGACCATGGCGGAGCAGAGTATGAGGAAGTGTCAGGAACGCAGCTTTGGGCATGTTAAAAGCCTCCCTCTGCCAAAAGAAATGCACAGGAATGCTATGTCTGGAGCAGCTTTATTCACAGTAGCCTCAAACTGGAAACACCTCTGTTCATCAACAGGAGGATGGAGAAATTATCATATATTCATGCCGTGGAATACCACACAGAGATACAAAGACCTCATTGAGAAAGTAACTTCTGAGTTAGAAAAGAACAAACTGCTGACATATGCAACACCACAGATAAATCTGATAGACATAATGTTGACTGAAAGAAGACCTGTATGAAAGGGTACATATCGGGAGCACTTTTCTATTTACTCAATGGGATCCTGCCCGATTCATGAATCATTCAATAAAGCCAGTTAGGTCTTTAAATTTAGTCAGGTGAATTTTGTTTTTTAATAGCCTATACAGATCAGGAGAAGATGGAAATGAGCAAGTAAGGCCTAATGTAGAAAAAGAAAAACTAACCACCAGAAATTTACTGAAATTTATTTTATTCATCTACAGTGTGAACATAAAACACACACCAGTATCTATGACAATGAATGTTTAAAATTCAGCATGGAAAAATAACTTTTAACAAGGAAACATTTCCTATTTTTACTTTATAATTCATTGCCCACTGGATTTGAAATAAAAAATGATTTCATTTTATTTGGTTTTATGACAGAACACTAATACTTACAAATATAGATACATACAAATGTTGGTAAATTTATGTGAAATATTTCTCCTGGTGTTTCCTCTTGAGCTGATCTTTGTACAGTAGTCAGCACTTCTCCCAAAAGCAGTGTGAAACAAATCATGCCCCTGCATGATTTTATACTGAGAACATTCCTGCCTCCTTCCCAACCCCCACCTTAGAGAGAGGGAAGCCTTTGCCCTTCTTACCTCACCTCCTCCGTGCTGAGACTTGGGGATCAGCCTGGAGTCACGCCGGCCTTCAGGAAGATGTTTGATAATATTAGATTGGTGGTACGGGCTTCTGTAATTTCAGTGTGGGCAGAAGTTAGATTTTAGTGGCTCCACCTAGAGGCAGTATAGGTGTGAGGAGCCGGGTCCCCTCTCAATGGACAGGGGCCTTCATGTGCATGACAGGCATTAGCAAAAAAAAAAAAAAAGAAAGAAAGGATACACATTGTATGATTCCATCTACATGAAGTTTAAGCGTAGGCAAAGTTAATTCTGAGGTTATCTAGCTCAGAAGAGTGCTTAGCTGTGGGGAGGAGCACTGGTAGGGAAGCGGCAGAAAGGAGCACACTCTGGTGCCGAAACCGGTCTTTATCCGATCTGGGGGGTGTTACACAGGGTGTAGGGACGGAGAGTAGGGGCCATTGTTGCAATCCACCCATACCTACTGAATCAGCATCTGCATTTTTATAAGATCCCTAGGTGATTTGACTGCACATTCAAATTTGAGAACTAGTTTTGAAGAAAGAAAGGAATCTAATGGGCAGTGGGATTAGGGGTGTAAAGGAGAGGCAGTGGGGAGCTTCATGGGACCCCAGGTTTCCAGCTTTAGAGAGTGGGTGAATGCTGTGCCATGAAGTGGGAACTGAGATGCCAGGAGAGGGATGAGGCCGTGACTTATGGTGCTGTCTCGGCAGCCCTGGGGCTCACGACTGGCCTCAGTCTTAGGAGACAGGTGAAAGCTGGAGTTACAGATTCAGTGTCACTGGGGTGTGGGTGCTGGTTGAAACCAATGTTGAGATTATTGAAGGAGAAGCAATAAGCTGAAAAAGGGCCAGGGCAGAAGTTTTTATTAACGAGCCCTTTAAAGAGCATTCAGGAGATAGGAAGAGAACAAGGAGAGGGTGCAGTCTCAGAAAGGAAAACAGTGTGCAACCAGGTCAGATGCACCAGGGAGTTAAATTAATGATGCACATGTGACGAGGTTCCGCGATGTGGGGACAGAATTCCGGGTGAGCGGTGAGGGAGGTGAGGAAGCGCTGACCGTTCATTCTGGCTGCTTGGCTGTGGAGGAAAGTGAGGTAGTTATGGCGGGTGGAAAGCCTACAGGCTGAGTGGAAGGAGCTGTGGAGAGGCATGTAGCGGGGATCGGGGGAGGAAGGGATCCCTGATGGCAGCGTTTTCTGAGGAGGTGAGAGGGGATGAGATCCAGAGGATAAACCAAAAGAAAAGTGTCGTCAAGGGAGAGAGTGTAAATAAGTGTGAACGGTGAGGATGACAGGGAGCTGGGATGGTCAACGTGGTGGCTTCCGTTTCTTCTAAGACGTTTAAGACAATGGCATCTACTGAGAACGACAAAGGAGAGAGGAGGGGTAGGGCTTGAGATTTCCAAGAGCAGATAGGAGAGTAGCAGAAGGGGTACTGAGGACCTAACTCAGGTTGAGTGAATAAATGAATTTTATCCCAGCACTTCCCAAGAATCCAAATGTAAAACATCTTCTATTTTTCTGTTTTCTCTGAACACCTTGGCTTATATACTCTTTACCTCTTCAAATTCCACCCTGGAAAACGCAATGATTAAAATGATATGTTGCCTTCATTTTTAAACCTTGGACAGGAGATGGACAGTTCTTGAGCTCATTTTCACCTTTGCTATGAACTCCTGAAATTATTGTGGACAAATATAAGGGAGAAGTGAAAGCTCTTCTCAAATATTTGAAGGGCTATCACACCGAGAAAGGGTTTGAATACTGTCTGTGTCTTGCCCGAGGGCTGACGTGTGCACACTCTAGGGAGAGGGTTTGGACTCCATGTGGAGCAGAGAATCGGCCCATTGGGTAGGCTGTCCAGGGCACGATATGTCCTGGGAATGTGAGAGTGAGCAGAGGAAGGAATCCAATCCTCCCATCGGTTGGGAAATGGAAAGGAAATTCCTTCAGATCCTCAGATTCTCTGATTTTCCATTTGCTTTCCTGTTCCACCGACAGCATTCATGCCTCATGGATGATCTTTCCTGGCTCAGACTTGAACTGAGCACCTGCAGGTGCGACACGGGCTGGATGGTTGGGACCCACAGGGGAGTGGGACAGCCTCTGTCCTCAGAGGGCTCAGGTGCTGGTGGACGTTTGTTGGCTCCTTCTTTCCTGAAAGGGATCAAGGGCACAGCATTGTAGTAAAGATTGACTTTTTGGTTCAAATCCTAGGTCCCATGACTTACTAGCCATTGATCTTGAACAAGTTATTCATTCTCTCTGTGCTTCAGTTTCCCCATCTGTAAAATGGTGATGATGATAATGGCACCGGCCTCATGGAGTTGTTATTAGGGTTAAATATGCTCAGAAGAATGTCTGGTACACTCAATATATTTTAGCTATTTATATTATTTAGTGCAGGAGGCAGCTTTTACCTTCAGAAGCTTTATTAATTATTAATAATGTTTCTTTTAAGAACACAAATCGGTCAAGTTGCATAAACCCATAACAACAGAATGGGGTTGGGGGAACTGGTTGGAAATTTTAGGGAAGGAAGCAAAAATATAAAAATGGATCCCTTTCCCTTTACTTAACAGCTAACTAAAAGGGCCCCCACTGACATACAGAATTTACTTGAGTAATAATCACTCCATGGGGAAAGAGAAAGAAGAGGGGCTTCTAGAGACTTTGCTGGCTGGGGTTTCCATTTGCATTTCAGGGCCCTTTTACTGTACGTCTGAGTGAGCAGCCCGTCCTCACCATGGGTGCACACAGGACTCTGGGGTACAAGAAAAAAAACACAAGAAGAGCCCTAAGACCTGGTCAGGTGGCTGTGGCAGCAGCAGACGTGGCCCCTGCTGACTGCAGAGGGGCAGTCTCTTCAACCCTGATGCTGTGCAGAGTGCTATGAATTTTGTTTTTACAACTTCAGAGGAATAGGTTGGCCTTTTGGTTGCCTGCCTGGGGATATTATTGTATGTGTTTAACTCAAGTAATTCCTATTACTTCTGCACCGCAGGAGAGCCTGCTGAGTCAGTGCCAAAACGAGTCATCTGATGGTTTCCTTTGTGTCAGGCTTGGAGTTAGGCAGCTTGGATCTGAATTCAGACTCCATCCCATTAGATGTGTAACCTCAGGGAAGTCAGGTAAACACACTCAGATTCCTCATGTGAAAACAAGGCTTTTGTTGTGAGAAATAAATGTTATGTAAACAATTGGTAGTGCCTAGGGCATAGCAAACTGTCAATACTGTAAGTGGTGATTATTGGCTGCTGACAGGGAGTGTCTAGAAGGATTATCTTCTGAACCCTATAGATACCCAACATTGTCCATCCTCTGATGGGGAGGGAGGAAGTCCCTCCAGCCGCTGAGACGGCTGGTGTCTGTTTTCTCCCCTCTTGTCATCTGACATAGGAACTCAGTTAGAGCGGCTGTTGTCCCTTCAGCATCCCTGCCAGTATCCAGGTCAGTCTGTTGGAGCAAATGCCTTCAGACAGCACAATTCTGTTTCCTCTTTCTCCGCTTGCAATCTTCTTAATATACAATAGGATACAAAAGAACTACCTTACAAGTGAACCCTGGACGTGAACAGAACTTTCATCTTGCCCTCTATTGAGTTTTGGGAAATCCAAGGCCAAAGCTGCCACCATTAGGCGTAATTTGGGGGGAACCAAGGCAGGACCTTTGTACCCATCACCCACTGTTCATTAATGATAATGTTTCCCCTTTGTGTCTATGAGTTTTTCTTTGGATCTTCAAAAGGTTCCTATAAGGATTTAGATATATGAGAGAAATCAGGATTCTGGAGCTGAAAGGGGCCTTAGACACCAACTTCTCCATTTTCTTCACTCCTTGCATCAAGAAATTGAAGCTCGGTACAGCACTTTGTTTTACTGAATCATTCCACATTCACTCTCTCCCCTGGTCCTCCTGGATTTTTTTTTTTTAAATCAGTATCCTTGTTCATAGATAGGGAAATTGACTTATTTAGTGCAGCATGATGGTTTAGAGTATGTACTCTGGGGCCAGACTGCTAGGGTTCAAATTCTGGCTCCACAATTGACGAGCTGTGTGACCTGGAGCAAGTTCCTGAACCCACTTGAACCCCATTCCCCTAATCTATAAAATGGTAATGGTTGGGGCCATAAAAAAGCTAATAAGTGTCAGCTAGTTTTATTGTTATTCCTTAAGCTGGAACACAGGGACCGGTTGGTATCTTCAACACATGTTTATTGAGCTCCTGTATGCCAGGAGCCATGCAAGGTACTGAAGACATAGGGTGAACAAAATCAGACACCATCCCTTCATTTATGGAGTTTAAGTGTAGTGGGAGAGGCACACATCAATGAACACAATCACACTAACGTAAAATTGTGTGCACAGCAGGTGCCGTGCAGGAGGCACAGATGGAGTTATAGTAAGAAGGGAGAGTTGGTTCCAGGCTCCAGAGGAACCTCTATGAGGAAATGAAGACCACCTTTATGTCTGATGAGTGAGTTGGAATGAGCCAGACTGAGGGTGGGGTGGTTGGAGTGGAGACAGAGCACTCAGTGGAGACAGTCTGGATAGGGGGCAGAGAAGACAGTGGCCTTGTGGAAGGACAGCACTGACATGTTCGAAGGCCACTGAGGCCGGAACACTGGGACCAGGGCAGACCTGGGGTGAGACCAGTAGGTAGGAAGAGCCTGATCATTCAGGGCCCTGTAAACGAGTTTGGTCTTCATCCCAGGAGCAAAAAAGAAAAATGGTAAGCTGAGAAGTGACAATGATCAGATCTGTGTTTTGAAAAGACTTGTGTGACTGCAGTGTGGGGATAGATTGGTGGGTGGCAAGAAGGGATGCAGGCGTGAGGCGTAGGAGGCTGAAGAGCACAGGTACATAGCTTGATGCTCAGAGGACAGTTCTGTCCTGAGATAAAATGTGTGCCTCCTTGGCAGGCTGATTACAGCCAAGGTCACGGTCAGCCGGCAACAGTGCTGTCCAATACAGTAACCAGGAGTCACATGTGGCTCTTAAGCAACAAAAATGTGCCTTCTCTGAATTTAGATGTGCTCTAAGTATAAAATACACACTAAAATGTGAAGCCTTGGTATAAAAGAATGTGAACTATTTCATTAATAATTTTATATCAGTTGCGTGTTGAAATGATCATATTTTGGATACATTGAATTAAATCAAAATATATTATCAAAATTAACTATATCAGTTTCTTTTAACTTTTTAAAATGTGCCTACTGGAAAATTTAAATAACATTCAGGATTTGCATTTGTAGCTCCCATTATGTTTCAGTTTGACAACACTGATCTAGATGGGAAGAGGAGAGGGGTCCAAGAGGGCCCTGGGAAAGAACGATGTTCAAAGCTCGGTTTCAGCCAGCACCATAATTAATGGCAAGTATCTAGGTGGAGAGCGTTCAAAGGGATAGGGAGATGCAGGGGGAGTGGGGAGAGATGCAGAGGGAAGGTTCTAGTAAGGGGAAAGCTTGGAGGCTGGAGAGCATGTGGGTGATTCAACCACCTCCCAAGTGTGTACTGTATGGAAATGGGGTGCCCAAATCAGAGCCCTTTGAGAGTCGTTTCCCCATAGCATAGTGGAGATACTTTCTAGGCTCTAGTCTGTGGCTGGTTAAATGTATGCATCAAGCCCTTGGCTTAGGAGGGCCAAAGGAAGCAGACTATTTAACTTTTCACGAATTCTTAGATAACTGTTCCCCACAAATCCCTCTTTCGCCCTATGTAGATGAAGAGCTCCATGCCACCACATGGGGAAAGAGTGGGTTGGGAGCGGCACCAGGCTGAAGGGGCTGTGGTCCCCAAGTTGGGGCCTCAGTTTTCCCGCCTGTGACGCGAGGGGGTGCTTAGGTAACCTGAAGGGCCCCTCCCTCTCCCGCAGCCTGGATTTGTGGCTGCATGCCCCACACAACCAGGTGTGAGGTTCTTTACAGCTGAACACGGGTACCGACGGCGTTGCCGATTGAGGGTGTGTGTGAGTGTTGGGAAGCGGGGGTGGGGGGTCCCGGGTGCAGAGACCTAGTTCCACTCCCTTCAAAGGGAATGAAAGGAAACTGCTTACTTCATCTTGGACACGTTTTCTATCTATAATTGGTAAATATGCAAATGAAAGGCCCACATGGTCTGAAAGGGGCAAATCAAGCTCTAAGAGAGCGACAGGGGAAACCAGCTCTTTCCCGGGGAGCCCTGGCACAGCGCGCGCCCCTCCGCGGGCTGCCTTAGCGGGAAGGCAACCGAGGCTCGGCCTTGGCGCGTGGCCGCAGGGCAGCGGCCGCCGCCCGGGGTCGCCCCTGCCCCCACCCCGGCCACGCGGGCCGGGCCTCAGCGCCCCGCGATGCTGTCGTTTCCGCCGTCGCTTCCGCCGCCGCCTCCAGGCGTGCTGGTCCGCAGGGTCGCCTCGGCGTGGGGCCCGCCGCCCGCCGCAGCCTCCCCTCGCACCCCGGCGCGGCGAGGCCACCCGCCGCAGGATCCTCTGCGGCGCCCCAGCGGCTCCGGGTAGAGCCGCCGGCTTTGTCACCCGGGACCCGACGGCGCGGGGCCCGTGTATCTGGCGGCAGCGGCAGCACTGCAGTGGTGGAAGCCCGGCCGGCCCGCCAGTCCGCCGCCGTGCGCTCGCAATGCACCAGCGCGGGCGCCGAGCGCTCCGAGCCTCGTCGGGCCGGCCCGGCTCCCCGGTCGAGAGCTGCACCCGCGCCCTCCTGCGTTAACTGCTGGAGTCCGCCTCCTTCCCGGCCCGCTCGCCGCTCGCCGCAGTACAAGCTGCCTCCCCACCCCCGCCTCCCGCGCCGCCGCCGCCGCCGCCGCAGGAGAAGGAGGGAGGGGCTGAAGGAGGGAGGTGGCGGGGCCGAGCCCAGAGCCGGTCCCCGGCGCCGGCGAGTGAGCTCCGGCCACGGCGGGAGGCGCCATCCGGGGGCCGCAGGGCAGCCGCGGCGCGCCTAGCCCTCCGCGGGGCTTGCAGCCGCCTCCCCCGCCGACCCGGCCGCATCCTTCCCGCGGCGGGGAAAGAAGCTCCCCACTCCGCGGAGCAGAGACTCCTTTTTTCCTTCTCGGGAGGGTGTCGCCACCTGGATTGCCAAGTGTTAGGGGTCCGGGAGGCGGGGACCGGAGCACCGTGACCCACCATGGCTCAAGCGGCCAAACAGCTGAAGAAAATCAAAGACATCGAGGCGCAGGCCCTCCAGGAGCAGAAGGAGAAGGAGGAATCCAACAGGAAGCGGAGGAACCGCTCCCGTGATCGAAAGAAGAAGGTAAGAGGGGGGCGGCGGCAACAGACCAGCGGCAGAGGCGCCCTGGAGGTAGCTGCTGGGGGAAGATGCTCAGCAGACCCAGGAGCGAGGTGGGGGCGCGGGGCCCGGGCGCCCGCGGAGTTGCTGCCGCCGGAGAGTAGAGGGCACGGGGCAGAAGGAGAGGAGGGAAGAGGAAGAGGCTCGGGTGAGGCGGGGAAGAGGACAGGGCAGGAGGCTGGAAGGGCAGAGCGGGCGGCCAGGAGGCGGAGGGCTCACAGCAACTAGCCCGCCTGCCGCCCGCGGAGACCTTTCAGCACCTTGGACAGACGCCGACAGGCCAGCGCTGATCTGGGAGGAACTTTTTCCGCTTCCTGGCGGCAGGCGGGTGGTGGGCTGCTCCACTCCGGTCGCCGCCTCTCTTGCTTTCCAAGGAAGCACCGGGCTTCCGAGGCTGCTTTGCCCGGCGCCTCCCGCGGTGACCCACTCTTTGGCGCGGAGAGCATCGCTCCCAGGTCTCTAAAGGAGTGGAGCTCCCGCCCTTCCCGATCCCTTCTCGAGCCCAGGAAGCGCCTTTCGTCACCCTCTGGGTCGGCAGCAGAAAGGCATGACCCCAGGGCATTTGGCAACGTCTTCCGTTCGGGTCACTCAAGATGAGCGACTGATGGCCAAGCGGAAGTTCCTTTGGAAGCCAGACACGGGTGCTGTCCAGCCTGGCCTAAGGGCCTGGTCAGAGAATAGGTCTGCCTTTTCGTGGAAGAGTGTGGAGACAAGCTATTCCCCCCACAATGACCCAGACACTGTAGGGCAAATGTTGCTATGTTTAGCACTTCCATTTTGGGTCTGGGGTCTTCCTACCCCTGACTCAAAGAACCTATAAGGGGGAACACCTTTGCTTGTGATGGGAGGGGGGCAGTTAACTGAGCAGAGGGCTCCAGCCAAGAGGTGTTTTAGAGCACCCTGCCCCCTCCCCCCACCACCATGGAGGACGCCAGGAGTAGGAGGGTGCAGGTTTGGGACTTGAAGATAGGGAAAGCTTCAGGAAAGCCATTTTAACCTGAAGACGTCTATGTGGAGCACGGCCTGCAAGCCTCCTTGCCAGGGAACGGGGCCCCTCAGGGTTCCAGGACAGAGGCATTGGTCTTAGTTGGGAAGGAAACAGTTTTTTCCTGAAATTGCCTCACTCTGAGAAAGAAGTTTGGAGCCTGTGGTTGACAGCAGAGTGTGGGAAACAGGCTGCCTGTGGGTTCCACTCCACTTACCAGTGGGTCAGGAGGACCAGCATCCCACCTTTTCCTAAAGATGACACACAGGGACAGCGAGGTTCTCTGTAACGGATGTAACCAACACTCTAGGCTTTCCTACACCCCTTCCTTCAAAAGACAGCTTCTCTTCCCTCAAGGGATTGGCGTCTTATGTGTAAATAGTAGTTTCACAAATGCACCACCCCTCTAGCAGGACCAAAAAAGAGGCCTTCCCCAAACCGATGGTGAATCAGAGTTTGGGTTGGTGCCACTTAGAGAATCTCATCAAGTCCTGCTGCTAGGGTCTGAAATACCAGAGCCCATCCTGTGAGTCAGGCAGGGGAACGTCTGGTTATATCTGACGGTGTTCACCCACTTTCTTGGCATGAATGTAAACTTTATATAAGGAAGGAGTCCTCTCGATTTCAATTTCTGCCTATTGCTTTAGGAGCCAAGCCGATCTTCTCTCCCAAACTGCTCACTCTATGTTTTTATCCCACTTTTTGCTCTTGAGCTTCTTTCTGGATGCTCCTGATACCATAAATAACTTTTTTTTTTTGAGCAATAGTCAAAGGAATACTCTCCCTTCTTTTCTTCTTTGATTTCCTTTCATTCTGTGAAACTCTCTTCAATGTAACTCCGAATCTTGACTACATGTAACACATGCATGTAAAAGTGCAATTTCAATATTCTTTTTACTCCTTTGGTCTTAACGTTTACATTACTAGTCAACTTTATTTCCATTTTCAGTGCTAGATGATAATATATTCCCCTCCCCCTGAGATGTGTTATGTCGTTTTACTAGCTGGTCACAGCATACTGCGTCAGTAGCCTTCAAAAATCTTCCATACCGATTTTCATTATTTTATGCAGTATCCTGGGTGCTATGATTGATACAACAGTAATAAGGAAAGCTTAATTCAAAGTGACAGTGATGATATAAACTCTGAGAGCTGATTCTTTGCGTAAGGGGTAGGTAGTTTACAGGGTAAGGTATGGGGGGGGTCCTTCATTTGTATTTCATGATTGTGAGTTTTGTTAGACATTGGCATGGCCTTGAAAGCCATCTCAGAGAATAGGGTTAAAATTTACAGCAAAATACAAAATCACAGGTAGGTAGAAGACCCTAAAGAGAAAAGGTGAGGGAGGCAGGAAAATGCAGAGAGGATGTTTAGAGCAGGCAGGAGAAGCTCATATAGGTCCTAGTTAAGCAGATGGCTGGGGGGCTAAATATAAGGGGAAGTCTAAGACCATGTTTCACAAATGAAGTAATGTTTAAAGACAGTGTATTAAAATCAAGCGGCTGAGGACTTTACATTTGGTCGCTACAGACTGTGGGAATGGTGTGGAACCATCGTTCCATCGGCAGGAAGAAAGAACTTCATACACGCAAATACACAGTTTGTTCCAGTGAATTGGAAACTCATGTGAATGTGTGGCTGAGCCAAGGGCATTCTGAATTTACTAAAAGGAAAGATGTTTGTCCCACGGGTAACCTAACCGACTGAGCCGAACCGCATTCCTCCCCGTTTGTAGAAATAATCACGGTTGTAACTTCGGCGGTGCTTGCAGTTTTACAGTTGATGATACAGTGTGGGAAGGCGCTTGCTGAGGGGTGCTGTGCAACGGGGGAGGGAGGCTGATGTTGTGACGCACTGACTGTCACAGATAGAAACCACCTCGACACAGGGAATTGAGCTAACACTCTGGAGCTCCAAAAAATGCCTGCATTCTTCTGGGGCTCCATTCACTTTTCTGTTTGTGCAGCACACATCCTGGTCGGATGCTTGCTGGTAGAGCTGCAGCTTTTCAAAAAAAGAATAAAATCCAGTACTTGTGACATTTACTGATAAGTCCCCTTGCTTCTGAAGGTTTGGATGGAAATAAATAAATTGCAAAGCGTATATAAAGCAGATATTTGTACTCAAACGACAGTTTTCTAGGGTGAGGAAGCCTTGGGCGTGAGAATGCCAGTGTTTTTTTGTTTACCCAGAGCTTGAATATAGAAGAGGACAGGGAGGTTGGAGAGAAAGTGAGGCTGAGGATGAATGGGAGGAAGAGGGGCAGAATTAAAGAAAGGAGGAGACGATGAAGAGGTGAGGGGGACGGAGCGGGAAGGAAAGGGGCTGGCATCTCAGCCTTACGTGAAGGTAACACTAAGCCTGCAGTAACTAAGTACTCCGGGATAGCATGTACCGAGCTCTCTCCCTGTCCGTCATTTTGTCCGGCTACTTCATCTTCCGATGCTGGCGAAGGAAAAGTTCTTGTCCTGTTCATAGCTGTATACCCAATACCCAGCTGGGCACCTGACGAGCAATGGGCGTGCAATAAATAAATGTGTGTGGAATGAGTGGTTGAATGAGTGGGTCCAGGTATTTGTCTCTGCTTGCCGAGGTGACCTGTTGGTCAAAGGCATGTGTTCGGATGAACAATACACTCTTTGATTGGCTGTCTTTTGGGGCATCTGAAGAAAGCCTGATAATTTCTTCTTTTCTAATCATTTACGAAGTAATTGAAAATCGTAGGCAGGCAGTGGAACCATCGTGTTTTTGTGTGTGTTTTTTTGGTGCAGTGATTTCTACCACTGAGCACATAGTTAGTTCCTTGCAGGGTCTCTGCTGCACTAAATGTCAAGTGGTTTTAGCCGTTTGGAACAACAACGGCGTTTGCACAGGGGCCCAAGGAGCCAAGCAGAGGAGGGCACAGAAAGAAAAAAACGAGCCCAGGAGTGGAAAGCAGCCATCACCACTCTGCTGTGCAGGCCGTCTGTGCGGTTCTCCCAGAAGAGCCCTCAGCCTTCCTCACACAGCTGGCCGGGCCCTGCTTCTGGACAGCGGAGATATTTTTGGTTGATCCAGTGATTGGAAGCACAGGGCTGATTTTGGGGTACCTGCACGAGACTGGAGTGGTCCAGCCAGGGCTTATCATCAGGATGGTCAGTGGAGGGGGAGGGTGGGGTGAACAGAAGGGAATTAAGAGGGGGTCACATGGGCCTATGTCATTCATTTGTAAAGGGCCTCGAATTTTCGCTTCTGCTCTTATCTCCAAATGAGTTTATACATTTAATCCAAGAGATAACTGACAGGATAGAAAGAGAACGAGGTTCCTTACATATCTTTAAACGTAGGTCCTGTTCTTTAAACCTATGTCCTGTTGCTAACCACATCACTAGTATATGTTGCAATATGAACTGATATTTGTATATAAAGTCTCTGTTTGGCTTTTGAATAGTATATGCTGCATTGCATGTTAATTATTAAACATGTTAATTTATTAGTTGCAAACCTTGAAAACACACCACAACTTTGGTAACCCTACTTTGGCATCTCTTCTTACATTATTACGTAGGGAGCCTCAGAAAATGGAAGTGGCCCCGTCCCTCTCGAGCTCTGGGAGGTGCTGGCAGTAGCTGCAAATAGGGGAACTTTCCCAGCCTGCTCTATGTCCATCTTCCAGCCTAGTGCTTCCCTCCATGCTGCAGAGGCAGTGGTGGTGGGGGCTGTTCCCAGGGTGCTTCCATCACCCCCCCCCCAACTATCTGCTAGACCAGAAGAGCAGGTTTTTGTGGGCAGAGAAGATGTTATACCCTCAGTTACGTCCAGACCTATATAGTTTGCACATCATTTGCTTCCCACAGACACAGTTCAAAATAGGCGGGGCAGAACCTGTAGCAAGCGACCTCCCTGTGAAGGGGACTTCGAGCCAGCCTCTAGGCCCTCTCTGTTCTCTTGCTCACCCCATCAAACTGCTGGCTCACCAGTTCGGCCTATCTCCTCTCAATATGGCAATGCTGCTTTTTGTTTTTTAAACCTGTCTAAGGCCTCCTTCCCCCTTCTTCTAATAAACATGAGCAAGCATTGGTAAGTGGATACTGTGTGCCAGGCACTTTCCATGTATGTTAACTCATTCCCATGCTTTGTCCCCATTATGCCTTTGTATGGCTGATCTGTCATTCATTTCTTCCTCCTTCCATGTCAAAGCCCATCACTCTCTTCTTCAGGAAACCCATTGTGAATGTCTCCTCTTCACCTCCACCCCCATCACTCTTTCTCTACACTCTGCTTTATGTCAGCCTGGCCTTCGTTGTGCGTGTGTGAGACTCATTCTTATTTTATCCCTTCTACCAGATTATAAGCTCCCTGGCACCAAGGCCTGAGTCTTTGTATATAACCACTCAGTAAATATTTATGGCTCGAATTGATTCAGAAGCTACATTTAACTGTGGTTCAGACTTTTTTCTTAGTCTTTCTATTTGATTTTGCAAGAGTTGGCCCTATAGAATTGGAAGCAAATATTTTTTCCTCTGAATTATTTTGAGCAAACCAAAGTCTGTTGTCATCAATGTTTGGTTTTGGAAAAAGGCAAATAAGCTTTGCTTGGCTCCATATCTCCATTTTTGATTCTCAAAAAGCAGCTCAAAAGTCTACCGCTTACAGAGTATTAGGCTAGGAGTCATGCCTGGGTTCCAGTTTCAGCTCTTGCATTTATCAGCTACATGTGTGTGAGTAAGCCTCTGAATTTCTCTGAGTCTCAGTTTGCCCATCTGTAAAATAGGGATGAGAATCAAATGAGGGTGTGCTTTGTAAAATTTAAAACTCCCATATATTTAAGAGGTTATAGTGAACAACATGATTGTCTTGTCAGTTAACTTATTTCTAATAAATGCAACGCCAAAGCTCATGCTAGCCTTCCAGTGGTAGCGTGACATCTTGATGCTTGCCTGGGAAGGCCAGCATATTATTAATGCGGTGCTAGGAAATGAGACAGGGATACTTTAAATCATCTCTTCATTTCATTTTCAGGAAAGGAATGAATTTTCTATTTTGATAAGATTTATTATTCCAGATTTAGTTATCTACATGGATCCAGTTTATAACTTTGAGACGGGCTTTGCCAAAATTCTGCCTGGCAATTGGAGCTGCATGTCAAAATGGGAACATAAAAGTGGTTCCGACATTTTCTGAGAATCCCATCATCGGGAGAGCCATGGCCGATATATCCAGGGTGTGGAATATCACAGATAATGGGACCCATGGTGTCGTGGGCAGACCAGACTCCTCCAGGGAGACTTGTGCATCTTGGGAGTGCAAGCATAACACATCCTCAAAGGAGAAATTGTGTTATGGACACTCAAAGCAAAGAAGATGTAATGGCCAGCCGATTTTTTAAAAAACCACTTTTTTTTTCTTATTTGTTTCCAACGTGACTGGATGCTTCCCCTCAAAGAAAATTTCCCCCTGTTTTTGCTGAGGTGCTGATACATTTTCAGTTTCAGGTACCATATTTTTATTCGTGTCAGGGCATCACTGACAATGTTAGCTGCAAAGCCACCTTCCTTGTTTACCAAAGGTAGAGTCTGTATTTACTGAGCGCCCGCATGCCCTACAGGCGTTACCTCACTGGACCCTCCAAACAAGAGCAAAGCCGGAGCTCACACCCAGATCCCCCTGGCTTCAAAGCCTATCTACGTGCTTCTGCACTAAGCTGCCTTCTTAGGTATTTGTTGCCCTCTCAGGAGAGTCAAGGCTATGCTAGGCAGTGAAAGCGGAGGTGGACTGATGATATTTTTCTTGCCTTCATGTGAAGGACTTGCAAATTAGTGGGAAACCTGCCAGAGGAGGAAGTAACCCAAGGCAGAGAGTGGAAGCAGGTGATTCGGGCGCAGGACAGAAGTGCTGGCGTCCGGATTCCAGGTGGAACCGGGGTGTCCAAAGGCTCCTCCGGACGTCTCAGGAGCGGCCCGAGTGATGGTGAAGACCCTGTCCAGGTACCTGGGTAAAGACAAGAGGCCAGATGAAAGAGTGGCTGAAAACTGAGTCCTAGGGGTTACCTGCTCTGTTTACAAAGTGGTTACTTCCCCCTTTATTTTCTCTTTTGGAGATTTCTCTACCGACTACACAGTCAGCATCTTTCATATAATTGTTTAATACTGTGCTTCCATTACACACAAAGATACTGACAAACAGCGTTTCTGCTCTTGTCATCTATACTCGCTCTGATCTGGAACTTTTACTTAGTACACAGAGGGACCCCTGCCTCTCTGAGCTCCTGGGCCTTTACATGATGTGCTTGCCAGGAACCGGACTTGGGGTTCGGTGCGTTAGGGACACGTAGGAGTAAAAGACGAGCACCACGCAACTCTTGCCCCAAGTTCCCGAGTCCATTCCTGGGATCCCTCTGGTCTCATTTCCTGCCCCTAAGAAGTCAAGTGGGATAAGGAACGCCCACAAAGAGGAGTGCAGTCAGGGAGAAAACAGACACAGGAGGTTAGAAGGCACAGAATGTCATTAAAGTAGAATTGGGAGACATGGGGAGGGAGTGAGGGGAAGCTGTGGGGACAGAGTCCCAGACAGCAGTGCCCAGGCTCTCCGCCTCACCCGGAAAGGTGCTGGCTCGGCTATTAGCTGGCCATCAGCTGTAATCAGATGGCCATTCGCTGTGGCTGGGTGGCCATCAGCTGTTACTGGTTAGCCATTAGCCACTAATATAACTGCCGCGGCTACGCTAGGGGGTGGGTTGGTTGGCGGAGAAGCAGACCGCGGATTGCGGGTAGCAAGTGCTGTTAGCAAGTGTGGATGGTGGATTGCGGATCGTGTGGATCCTACTTCCTGTAGGATACTTTGCCAGCGAAACTAGGGTGCAGGAAGACCCCCCTGTTGGGGTACTGGTGGATGTTGGCTTTTGTGTCATGACCAGCCGCCAGCGAGACTATAGTGGTGTGACTCCCCAATCTATGGCTCTGTTGGTGTTCCTTTTTGGCTTCACCATATCCTGCGTTCTTATGCGGGGAGCACGACCAGAGTCCCCGCCTGACAAAGCATTATAGGAAAAGGGAAGGAGCCACTTAATTATGGACTGGCCAGAGTTATGACCCCTAAACCCAATTCTGAAATTGAAGGGACAGCCCAAATACTCAAGGTGAGACTGCAGGAAGAGGGAAGGGAGAGCTGGGCCCAGTAGCCCCTCAGCTTTGCTAGTATCAGAACCACCTGGGGGGAGAGAGCTTGTTACACGCAGACCTGCTGCACCTCTCACTGCAGAATCTGATGCTGGGTGGGTGGGGCCAGGCCTCTCAGGTGAAGCTTGCTCAGAGCTCATTGCAGAGCCTCTGTGCTAGCAGACTGACAGGAACAAGTTGATGGAATGTGGCAGAACTAAGGGAGAATCAAACCAGGAGATGAAGGAAAGAGGTAAAGGAGGAGAGGATTTGTATTCACTTATTATTTATCCTGTATCCACCTCCCAAAAGGAGGTGGGCAAGTAAAAAGTTGACTTGAGCACTGTGGCCAGTCATACGGGGGAAGTAAGCCTGGCCAGGGCCCTGGATGGGGCCTGGAGAGGGGAGGGACCTGAGCAGGCTTCCCAAGTGGAGACTGGGTCTTCATGGGTCAGCCTGGTGGATGAGGTGTGGAGGGTGAGCAGATGGGGTCTAGAGGAGGAAGTGGTCTGGGAACTGTGGGCCCAACAGCAGGAGCAAAGAAAGCAGAGTGAAGGAGGACAGGATGAGGCTGGAGAAGGAGCTGAGACAGGCCCGGCTCCGAGGGGCTCCGGGTAGAAGCCTGAAAAGTTACTTTGCCTTCAGTGCAGAAATGGGAGTATGGGGTGGGGTAATTGGTGAACTGGGCATCTAGAATGCAGAGGGATAATCCAGCTGAGGGATAGAGGTGACTGATGGGGATGGAGAGCATGTGACAACCTGGAGGTATTTGGGTGGTTGAAAACTTGGTCTTCAAGAGTAATAAAGTGGGTACAAGGAGGTAGTCATGGACGATGCTATGTTTCATTTTGACACATGTAACATACTTGCGTGTGTGTGTGTGTGTGTGTGTGTGTGTGTGATTAAATGTCTACAGGACCTCATTTCTGACTTGGTGTTCGGGTAGTTAGTTGGTGGTGCTTTTCATTGAGCTGGGCAAGAGGAGGGGGATCAGGTTAGGAACACAATGATGAGTTCTTTCTCAGTAATACATTGTTAGGTAGCTTCCTGAGCCTCTCAGTTGATAGAGGGAGAGAACTGTTCTTAAGTATCGGGGAATCTGTCAGGCTTGTGGTTCGAAGGAGAGGCAGTCAGCTCAAGTCTGAGCTCTCCTGGACTGCTAATCTTCTGAGTGATTGCTTTAAATAGAGCACCAGCATGTGATAGAGCTGTCGGGGGCCTTGTGGGAACTAAGGAATCTGACTGGTGGATGCCCCTGCTGGCAGGGAAAGCGAGCCCCTAGGGCGAGAGGTGGGCTGTAGGGAGCCAGGACTAACCTGCTCAAACAAATGACTTGGGCGCCGTCACCCATATGGTGAAATGCTACGCAATCATTAAACAAGGTGCTTAAAAGAATATGTGTAGTGCAGGGGATCCTGCTCGCTGCACCATGTGTCGTGTGGGGTGTCAGGCGGGGTCTCAGCTCCCCACATAAGAATGCAGGACATGGTGAGGCCAAAAAGGAACACGCACGGAGCCATAGGTAGGGGAGTCATACCACTATACTCTCACTGGCGGCTGGGTTGGAGACACAGGAACCAGGAGCAACACAATTCTCAACCCTCACTGTGCCGCTTGCAGGCTCAGCCACCATACTCTCGCTAGCTCCCCCTTTTTCTGCTAGCCTAGCCACAGCAGTTATATTAGTGACCAATTGCTCACTGGTTACAGCTGACGGCCAACTAGCCACAGCTGATGGCCATTTGATCACAGTCAACGGCCATTTACTACCTTTCTATGTGAGGCCGAGAGCCTGGAAACTGCTTTTTGGGGCTCTGTCCCCACAATATGTTTTTAAGAATATGCTTCTAATAAAAAAGTAGGAATATGCTTAGCTGTAACGTAATTTAAAAAATGTAATGTAATTTTAAAAAAAGGCAGAGAATGCACTGCATGTCAAAGAGGGTAGCCAGGTCCTTCTCTGCCTGTGTGTCTTCTGGACATGAAAGCTGGAAGTTATAGATGACATCATACCCCCAATTAAGAATTCCAAGGTGAGGTGGACTAGAGCCAAGTAGGTAACAGAACGTACTGGCTCAAAGTGGAGCTGGAGTGTGGTCCGAAAAGTCTGGGTTTTGGCATGTGAAGCCGTCCATTGTAAACCAACTTGAAAATGTGTGTGTGTTGGGTCTAATACTACACTCTGCCGCCAGACTGATCTTCCAAAAATGCAAATCAGATCTCGATACTCCCTCCTTTAGATTCTTCTTCAGTGGCTTCCTAATTGCCTTTAGAATAAAGTCCAGACTCCTTACTCTGGCTTCCTAGCTACCCCACCCCCATCTAGCCCATAGCCGCCTTTCCCATCCCTTTCTTTCTTTCCTACGTGCTGCACTCAGCTGTATTCTGAACTAGTACTTTGGATATGTGCTCTTTCTCTGCCTTTAGATCTTCCTGTCTGCTGAATCTTTCGCTTCAAACACTAACGCTGACTCCTCTGTCAGAATTGAGTTTAAACGTTGTCTCCCAAGTCCTAGATGAGGTTAAGCTACCCTGCCCCATATTATTCTGGTATGCTTGTGGGCAAGGTGACCAGAAAATTAAAAGGACTTTAGTGTGTGACGGGAGGTCATCTTTGATTGGGATGGTGAAGCAGCCATGAAGGGATGTGGGCTTTGGAATTAGATGGAGTCAAATTGTCCTGGGTTGGTGTCCTGGCTCAGATGTGACTAGCTGGGTGACTATGGGCAAGTTGCTCAGTTACCCTCCCTGAGTCTCTGTTTTGCCATTTGTAAGGTGGGGAGAAAAATATCTACTGTACAACCACACAGGGTTGTTGGAAGGATTGAGTGAGGTAATATGTGTGAAACACCTGGGATATAGTAAGCACTCAGTAAGTGCCTGCTCCAATGCCTCAGTCCCCACTCAAATCCGTCTCCTACCCTGGAGCAACCAATAAAATCAAGACACAGGCTGTGGACATGGGGGAAGGGGAAGGGCGACAGAGAGAAACACATGTTTGCACCCAGAGCCCTGAATGGATAAATAAAGATTTTTTAAAATGTGACCACTGGAGGTTTCCTCTTTAACCCTAAATAAGACTTAAAAGGTGAAAGTCTGGGCCCACTTAGCTAAATTCTCACCTTGTGTATAATTCAAACACAGTGAATTCCTTTCCAGAGATGGCCGTGAAGGTTATATCCCAAGGTTGAGCGTACTCACTTAGTATTGCTGCCAATTTCTTAAATGAATTAGGAAAGACTGGAGAAATGTGAACCTGATCTAAAACTCCAATTAAAATGAAGAATCGAAAACAGCCCAAGTCAGAAAAGCTTCAACGTCTGAAATGTCTGTAGAGTTGTATTGAATTTATGAAGATATTTTTCCCCGAAAATAAGACCTAGCCAGACCATCAGCTCTAGTGAGTCCTTTGGAGCAAAAATTAATACAAGACCTGGTCTTATTTTAACGTAAGACTGCATATAATATAATATAATATAATATAATATAATATAATATAATACCGGGTCTTATATTAATTTTTGCTCCAAAAGATGCATTAGAGCTGATTGTCTGGCTAGGTCTTATTTTCGGGGAAACACGGTAGATTCTCCTTTGGCCTGGAGATTTGGCAAATTCATTTTAATGCCGTTTGAAAGAGCTGCTTTGGTCTCTGCCACTCTGGAAACAAGAATGCTGTCCTGCTGATCTTAGGTTATATGCTGCTTGGGAATGCCGTGGGCAGGCCAGGCGTGCAGTGGATTCAGTGCGAGAGTCTTCTCTGCTTTAGGACAGCTGCAGCACACAATGGAAGGGCCCGTGCCTGTCCACTGACATCGAGCTGTGTCTTACGAGCCATGATATATGGTAGAGTTCTTGAGCAGCTGGGCTTCACTATCTGCTTTAGGTAGAGTAAACCCTAGTCAGTTTGTCTTTCTTTTAACGAAAGACAATGACATATGTCATAGCCTTTGGACCTCATTCTTGAGCAGATCTGCCTTTGAAGGATATCTGGACTGGTTGAATTTGAGTACTTTAACCCACATGTCAATATCGTACCCCCACCCCCCCCACACACACACGATAGGACTGAAACGAGGCAGATGGAAAAGATATTCTTTATGATTCTGTACCAAGGTAAAAACTACACCATCGTTAGATTCTTCAGGAAGCGCTTTGATGGATCCTCCCATGAATTCACCTTTCTCCACCCCAGCTTGCACCTCCACTGCTTTTGCCCAAGCATCATTCCTGCAGTAACCTCTTCTAGTCTTACTCTCCAATCCAGTCTTTATCTTGCAGCAAGAGTCATGTTTTTCTCAAATAGTATAATAGGTGTCACTTCCCTTCGTAAGATCTTTCAGTGAGTTCGCATTGCCTTTAGGATGAAGTCAAACCCTTTCCCACGGCTTCTGAGGCTGTCCAGGATCTGCCTATGCCTGCGTCTTACCCCCCACCCCACGGCCCCCACCTTGCTCCCAGTCTGTGGTGCTCTGCTGCTCCTGCGCCTTCACACGCTCTCTGGAACTTGGTCTAATCCCTACTCGTCCCTTAAGGCCCAGCTTCATCTTTTCCAAGAAGCTCTCCTGAGTCTGGGTCAGGGGTACCTGACCTGAAAGGAGGCTGGTTAGATTGTGTCCATTTGGACACTGTGTGTGGGCCCAGGGAGTTTCTCAGGTCTTTTAACGCTAATGGCACTTTCAAATAAGTCCTAGGACAACACAGGATTATGGACCCAGGCAGGAAATGAAGCCAGTGTATTATTACCTTGCGTTTCTCAGTTAACGGAGCCTGTCTCTGATCTGGATTGTAGGAGCCTGTTCTTCCCATCCCACCCTTCAGATTTGCAAGCGTTAACTACACGTGGTTATGAATAAAAAGAACAGACCTTGGGGTCGAGAGAACAGGGTTGAGTTCTAGTCCTCTTCACTCTCTTGTGTAGCTTTGGACACTTCTCTGAGCCTCAGTTTCCCTATCTCTAAATTAAGGGGATTGGTTTAGAGAGCTTTGAAGCCTCTCCTGGAGGTACTCATAATTCTGTAATTATGTGACTTTACAAGGCTGCAGGGCAGAATGGTTCCCAGATGCCAGCTTGGCCTGCGGTGTGCCCGAAGGGAAATGTGGGTGGAGGAGGCCGTCCTGTGCTGTGGTCCAGCTCTAATGGGTACCAGACTGCGAGGCACAGGCATGTTAGCAGAAGTGTGACAAGCCACCCAGAATAGGGTTCAGGTGCAGCTCACTGACACTCATCCCATCCAGCGTGTTATTTCCACAGCTCTGACACTGCTGTGGGTCGATTAAGGAGAGGAGGGCGTGCTGATAAAGTGTGGGGGCCACGCGGGCTGTTGGAAGGTCGCCATGCGCAAGGTTAGCAGCTCTGGTCCTTGGGGTGTGTGTTTTTGGAGAGCCTGTGTAAGCACGTGCCCCTGTGACTCTATAAACCTCAGCTGAGGCCAGTAAGGCCCCTTCTATCTCTGTAACAAAGAGTAACCTCTGAGAGGTCAGAGTACCTGCCGCAGGTGAACTGAGAGAATGCAGGAGACAGAGCGCCTTCTATTTTCAGTGCAAGGTGTCTGGGTCTGTCACACGCAGAATTGCTTTCAAGGTCATGAGCAAAGCAGGCCTCCTCCCGTGGAGCTTGGAGAAGCACGGGAGGCTGACTCCAGCAGGGGGAGGGGCTCAAGCAGCCCTCTCTTGCATTTTCCTGGAAAGCAGACCCAGGCAAACCCACAGCCCAAAGATCAGGTAATGTCTTATGGGATATATGATGTGGTTTGTCAAACAAGCCTGGCTTTTTAGCGACTTGTCTTTTAGACATGAATTGCACATTTTGGGAAAATCCCAGCTTCATCACTTACTGAGTTTTCAAGGAGTCATTGTTTTCAGGAGAGATCAGTACCCCAATTCAGCCCTAACTGAAGTGCTTTTCTGATTCCAGTCTCTGCCCCACTGGCCCTCTCTTTCTCCATGGAATACAGTGTTCACTGGTTTTAATGAAAGCCCGAGGCGCTAAAAGCCTGTCACATTTTCTCCAGTGGCTGCTCTGCTGGGGCTGGGGAGGGAAAGGAGAGAACTGTCCCAGGAAGGGGACAGCCAGGTCCAGGCTGTTGTTGAGCTAGAACCCTCTCCAGTGGTTGTATCTCCTGGGAGACTCGCCCCTGGGTCTTCAGGCCTCAGAGAACCCTGGGACTGTCTCTCTCTCTCAAGTCCTCGTTTTTTTATAATAAGCAGGTGAGAGCAGATGTAGGTGTTGTAGGGATCGAAATTCATGTTGTTTTCTGTTTCTCTCATCTATCAACTACTTACCCGGCGACCGGCAAGAACACAGCAAGGCCCAGTCATGGGTGGCTGATGAAGGAGAGAAGAGAAAGCAAGGGACTTCTCTGACCCTCACACTACTCGCTGGAGCCCACTTAGCCTGAGGGGCTGGGAGAACAGCCCATTTGACAGGTGAGGACCTTGGGGAGCTCAGGAAGGTTAAGTAGCTTGCCCATGGTCACACATCTGATCAGAGCCAGAGCTGGGGTTCACACCAGCTGCCTGATTTGAAAACCTTCACCTTACTGCCTCTAGGGCTATTGTGAAGATTAAAATCAAATAGATAAAGTGCCCAAATGGGGAGAGATGAGGGGCAAAAAATAAAAAAACATTTTAAAAACAGTTAATGTAGCCTAGAGCTGGATGAGAACTCTACATATCAGTTCCCTTGACTTTGTAAGATAAAATACCATCCCCACCTGGGAGAGAAGGCGTGCATTCCTACTAGAAGAATGACCACTATAGATATGGATCTAAAGATACAGATGGACATACAGATAGAGAGACAGATACAGACATGCATATGAGGCCGTTCATGGCCACTGCCTTAGAATGGGAACATTAGAAACTAAGGATGGTCCCGACTCTGCCCCTAGGAAGTGGCTGGGTGACCTTGGAAAATGACTTCACCTCTCTGGGCCTCTGTTTTCTCACCTGTCATATGGAGAGCCTGGCTAGCATCTTGGAAGGGACCTTGGAGATCTCATATGCCATTCCCTTCGGGGAAACTATAGTCCAGAGAAAGGAAATGACTTGTCCAGACCATGCAGCTGTTTTTAGTGGCCAAGCAAATACTAGAAGCAGGTCTCCAGACTTGGTTTTTCTGTGCCTGGTAAGAAATTCCAGCCCTTATAGGTGATGATTCTTTGAGCACTACATGGTGAGAAGGACTCAGAGAAGGGAAGGGACTTTGGTTCTTTTGTTCCATGTGGAAACAGTCCCACCAAGTAAAGGTGAAGAGTGTGCAAAAATCAAATGTGGCCCTCTGCGCCGAGGGTGGAGAGGCTACATGATTTGGGAGCCTCAGGACACCTGTGCCAGGGAGAAGGCTGTCAGGGAGCTCGATTTGGGCCTGGAAGCCTGAGTCCTCTCTGGGCCTGGTGGAGGGAAATGTGTCCTGGATAGATCATTCCAATCTGGTCCTCATCTCACTCTCCTAATTAGTGCTCTTTGGTGTCACGTGCAGCTTCAGGCATGTTCAGGGCCTGATGGGCTGCCAGCCATGGCCTGGTGTTGGCACTTAGTTTGTTCTTTGCATCTCTGGCTTTTGGGGCATATTCATTAAGTACAAGCTGGTCATTCTACAGATGGGAACTGAGGGTGGGGGCAGGGACCTCCCAAAGGCTCATGGCTGAACTGGGCCTGAACCTGAGATTTCTGAGTGCTGTTTGGATACAAGGTCTGGTTGCCCCTTGGGTTACAGAGTCTGTCTGCCTACTATTTTATTGGGCTTCTTGGGGAAAGAGGGAATAAGAAAAGCTCCTTTGTAGGTACAGTGAACTCTTCATACTGGCTTAAGCCTGTCTTTTCAGTTTTGTCGTCTTCTTCCCTCCTCTCTTTCTCTTCATCTCCTCAATATGTTCGGAGCCATTTCCTACGTGCTGCCATACTCCCCATGCCTTTTCCCTACTGGCAGCGCTAGACACAAAGTCCGAAACCCCTCTCTCTCTGCCCTTGGCTACCGAGTAAACGCCTATTCATTTTTCAAATCCAGAAAAAAAATATCGCCTCTTCTGGGAAGTCTTCCATGATTTCATTAAGCAGAAATAATTGCTCCCTCTTTTGTGTTCCATTAGCACTGCTAATCTCACTATCACAACACTCACTGTTTATTTAAGTGAGAGGTGGGCAAATTTTTTACTGTAAAAGGCCATATGGTAACTGTTTTTTAGTCTCTGTTGCAAGTATTCAACTCTGCCGTTGTGGCATAAAAGCACCATAGACACACAAATGAATGAGCATGGCTGTGTTCCAATAAAGCTTTATTTATGGACACTGAAATTTGAGTTTCATTTCATTTTTACATGTTACAAAATGTTAATCTTTGTTTCCTGCAACCATTTCAAAATGTGAAACTCATTCTTAGCTTGTGGGCTATACAAAAACATGAGCAAGCTGGATCTAGCCTTTGGGTACAGTCTGCCAACTCCTGGGTTAAATGCTTGTTCTCCTCGTTAGACCTTGCACAGAGGCTGGACCTTGGTCATCTCTGCATCTCTAGAACCTGTTGGTTGAATGAATGAATCTGGCAATTTACATTAAACACATCCACAGAGAATAACGATCACTAACTTCTTAAACAGTCCTTTGAGGGAAGGACACAGGAGAGGCATGATCACTCCGATTTCACAGACGGGAAGACTGAGGCTGTAGATCTGGCGCCCCGTTAGAACCTCAGGGCCTCTGACTCCCAGTGCAGCAGGGGAGCTGCTGTGTGTTTGGTCCTGGAGGGTTGCTGCGTCCTCCTCAGTCTCTGGGGAAGCTCTGAGGAGCTGGGCCAGCAGGACGGCTCTGCTGCTGGATGCAGTAGAAGCCATGTAGGAGCACATCTTTCAGCTGTGAAAACAGAAATAGTCTGGTGCCTGCCGGGGTAAAAAGGCCTGTGTCAGAATGGTTTGGTTTCCTTCCTGCATCCCTGGCATACACTCCTCTCCTCGAATGAGAGGCAGTGTTCTGTTGAGGGGGAATTGTTACACATAGCTAAAATTAGATGTTTTGTTTGAATTATGCTAATTTGACTTAATTGCTGGGGAATGTCAATGTTCTCCAGAAATCCCAGAGCTCTGTGGGTCTGGGTGAATAATAGTGATCCCTTATATTTATGTTGGGCCTCCCCATTCCCTGGCACTTCCACCTTCATTATCTCATTTTCTCTGTCACAATAAACTCAGGAGGGCAGCAGCCCAGAGACGTGATCCCTGTTTCCTGGATGAGGGATCCAACGCCCAGATGGTGATGTTACATTCCCCAGGTCACACAGGTCTGATTTCTAGGTGGCCTCCATTCCACTACTGCTGTAGTTTAAAAATTTTGTCCCCCCACATTCGCCCTGTTTTTTGAGCTGTAGGCAAGGCTGGCTTCATTTGCAGGCAGCTGCACAGGATCCTGTCCTTAGAAGGGTCCTGAGCTTGCTTTAATGTTCTGCTATGGCCATTTTGAAATAATGCATCTTTTATTTTTTTAACAAGGGACTTCGCATTTTTGTTTTGCATTGGGCCATGCAAATTAGGTAGCCAGTCCTGGCCATCAGATTGTCTTCATGGGTTAGCACTTGTATCTTTCTATCCAGTTAACCTTGGATGGAATTTGATCTTGGCTATGCAGCTCGGATGTCCAGAAGAGCTTCTTTTTATAAACAACTTTCCTCAAACCTGTCTAAAGGTGAGATTCCTTTATAGCTTCTGGTGAGAAGGCCAGCAGGTCAGCCTCCAGCTCCTCTTCTGCCAAGGGCACAGGTATGCCGTCCTGCCTCTCCGGGACCCTGCTCCCGGTCCCAGCCTGGAGGTCACTGGTCAGGAGGGGTGTGTGTGCTTCTACAGCTCAGGTGTCAGTTTTCTGACCTCTGCTGTGCCTGGCCTTGGGGGTCCCTAAAATATCTTTATTTTTCTAAAAAATTGGACACAGAAATGATTTTGATTTTGCTAGGTTTTAAATACAAGTCTTTACACTAAATCACATTTAGTTTTACGTTGATCAAATGGTCTTTATTGAAAAGAAAATATTCCATGAAACCTGTCTGAACCTCTGATGGATGGTTCCTATAACCATGAGATAACTATGCAAATATACTTGGAAAAGTTAAAAGTGGTACAGAAATGGGAGGATTTCCATTACCGACACATCTGCTGTCTTGGTTTCTTAATAAAATCGATCAAGACGATGAGGATCAGCTTAGGGGATTTTAGAGGTTTCTTTTTGCACCTTCAGCGTTCAGGTTGGAAGTCAGACCTCTCAGTGGTGTTAAAGGAAAGTGGTGTTGGGCAGACCTCTGCTCGGATCTGAGCTGTACATACTAGGTGCTGATTTAGCCCATCTGAACCTGTTTTTCTACCTAGAACATAGGTCATCAGCCCCTCCTTGACCTCTCCTTGTGGCTGGAGGTTGAAAGGAAATGCTAAGTGCGTGTGCTTCTCTCTGCCCCACTTCTCCATCATGTTCAATGTTACTCCCTCTCCGGGAGGGCGGTGGCACTGAGCGGCAGGCCACTATCCCCCCTCACGGATGGGGATAGGCAGCAGGAGGTGAGGGCCCATCCCGCAGGGGTGCAGCACCTCGGAGCTAAGTGCTGTTTGTACAGGGTGGTGATGCCGGCCGACCTGCAGTGGCTGGGAACCTTGCGCTTACAGGTGGGGTCGGTCTTCTCTGAGCATCTGCAGACACGCGGAGACCAGGAGCTCAGTTGGGGCGGCCACTCGCAGCCTGCAGAAAAGAAGGAGGGCTTCTTCGTCTGGGCAGCAAGCATCAGGTGAGGGTGATGGCCCAAGCAGACGCTCAAGGTCCTGGGGCGAGGCGTGGGAGCGAGCGTGTTTGTGCACGTGCCCAGGCATGCGCAGGCTCGAGGGGAAGCCTTGGATGTAGCTGATATTGAAAGCCAATCAGGTGTCTTTGGGCCTCCCTTCTCGCACCCTGCAGCCTTCTGGCCCTGGGTCTTGCAACATTAGATCATGTGAAAACACAGCAAAAAACATGGAAAGATGTTTCTGTCTCTCTGAGAGAAAGGGCCTCCCCCATGAACCGGTCGTATAGGGAATCCGTCAGACGCCCTGCAGCGTCTTTGCCTTCCTGCATGTGCCGTGCTACCCGGCGCGCTTACTTAGAAAGAGAGGCCGGTGGAGGGATATTCATTCGATCAGCAGTTGTTGAACACCTAGAATAATGAACAAAGTGAACTAGACGTTGGAAGTGTCTACCTACTATGTGTGCCGATGGGTTTCACTGTGGAGCTTTGACACTGAAGCTTGGTAGCCTATTGGAAAGAGTTTTGGACTTGGATGGATTTGGAGTCAAACCTAGGCTCCACCTGGCCACGTCACTTGTAGCTTTTCTTTTCTCATCTTGTCAGTTCTCCAGTGTTAGTGTTTAAGACATGCATCTAACTTGTGGTGTGGAGAGGCCAGTGGTTGCTCTCTCCAGGACTTCTGGACACCCAGAGCTGAGGATTTGGTCTTCATCCATTCTGACCAATGCTCTGCATCACTTACCTCCCTCCTCTCTGCCCCAGATTCTTCAGTGTAGGCCTATTGCTGCCAGCCTCTGAGCTGGGACCTGACTGCTGGACCGGTTATGGCTGACACTGTGTGCCAAAGGGGTGCAGAGCTCCAGCTTCTGGGCCACCACGGCCTGGTCAAGCGGGGTAGGAGGGCTTGGGGTTAAGGATAGGGGAGAAGAGCAGCAGGAAGAGGGGAACCTTGTCATCCCCATGTCCCTTCCAGCGCAGCTCTATGCCCTTTGAGGCTCCATAAATGGACTGAAGGAGTGTCCCGAGGGTCTGCCAGGGATGGAAAATGCCTTCTTTCTGGACCACCTAGTACTGCTACTTCCTGTCCTGAGAGTCTTGCAGCTGGAAGCATTTTGTCTCATAGTTAGACATCCATGATTACATGCAAATGCCTGGAGGAATAGCCCCAGGGAGGGTCAGTCATACTGGAGAAATGGGAAGTTTAAGAGCAAGAAGTCGTGACAGTGAAGGAGAAGCAGAGTGAAATGAGAAGGCCAGAGCTCAGGAAGTAAAATTCTCAGTTGTAAGTTTTTCCTCGCCAGTGCTAAAGAGTGGACATCTATGACGGAGGCCGTCGAAGGCCTTCTTAATATAGACCAGTCAGGGAGTAACAAAGGCATTTGTTGTCACCTCCTCGCCTGGAGATAAAGGGAAAGGCAGAGGGAACTGTCCTGTACCTCATGTCCCTGCTGTGGTACATGAGAGAGATACGTATTTACCCAACAGCACAATAGGCCGGCTGGAGGGCCTGGAGGGCACAGGACCCAGGTGTGTGAGCAGGTGAACTTTAGGAAACTACTCCTTTGCTGAACAATTTTTACCTTAACCCATCATTTTCCTGGGCCCACACTACCTTTCAAAATTAAATTTAATTTAGTAGAAATGAATTTTAATGGATATGAAAAAAAGAGATCTGAAATAAGGGCATTTCCGAGATCCTGCTGGTCCTGGCTCCGCGGCAGTGGGCCTTTCTCTGAAGGCAGCCATACGATGCTCCATTTCTGCAGTAGCTGCAGTCAGACAAGGGTGCCCCCTAGAAAATTCAGGGTGCAATGTCCATGCCTCACCTACCCCAGAATGCAGCTGCCCTTCCCCTTACCCGTGGGATGTCCAAAATCTGGGCTGTTTCAGGGCCCCACCCCTCCCTGTTGTGTGTCCAACGGTGTTTCAGTACTGAAAACCCATATGTATTTGTGTGTGTGTAGGGGAGCTTAGCTAGATCTGTTGATTCCTACAGTGACATGTCCTGCTGAGGCCTAAGGTAGACGCATTGTCACTGCCGTACTTGTGGCCTGATTTCTCTTAAAGACCTGAGGCTCTCAAGGAAGTGTGTCCAGGGCCTCAGAAGTCTTTTACTGCCTAGCTCTGAAGCAGGCAAGGCACAAGACTCTGTTCCAGAGCTGCCCAATCTGGTAGTAGCTCTTCCCACCCCTAGAAATATCTGTGAACCTGGGCCTGACATTTGCCGGTTTACAAAGGGCTCTGGTCTGCGCTCTGGTAATTTAATCCTCAAAGGGGCATTGTGATTCCAGCTTGGGTTTTGGAGTAGGGCTAGCTTGGATATAAATCCCAGCTCCACCACTTGTAACCATGAGCCAATTAACCTCTTTAAGCCTCAGTTTTTTATCTGCAAAATGGGGATGAGACTAATAATACCTCTCTTGTAAGGTTATTGAGAGGATTAAATGAAATCATGAATGTAATGTGTCTGGTTCATGGTAAGTGCTCAGAGTGTAACTTATGGACGTTGATATTATCTTAATTTTACAAATGGGGAAATGGGGGCCTGGAGAGAGAAGCTGTCTCAAAGAGTGGCACTGTCGGGGTGTGATGGATCAAGTATGACTTTAAAAGTCGTTTTTCTGAGAGGCACTCAAAACATGGTTAGAGATAATGATATTAAATGAAACTTGGAGGCAATGGGGAAAAAATTTAGTCACTTGTTTCTTCACAGACTAAATCAATCAAATCTTTTAAATAGAACAGTGATGTTTTTTTTCCTAAAGAAAGTGAAGTATAACGGAGAGAGAGCACTCAGGAAGGATGAGCAGTCGCAGAAAACAAAACCCTTTTCACGTTGATGGCGTCAGGCTTTCATCCTCTGTACTGTGCTCGTGTGTGAGACTTCTCTTCAGTGGAAAAGGATCGAGACTTTAATATTGTGTTTCCATGAGCCATGTTACTGGTGGTTCTGCCCCAAACCGCTCTGCCTTTGTCATCAGAGACATCCGGCTTACGAGTCCCTCATCATTGGGGGTGAATCATGGCAGGGGAGGTGCTTTGAGAGTTGGGAATCTCAGTGTTTGTCAGGTAAGGGCAGTAGGAAGCCGAGGTGGTAGGGAGACCCTGGCCAGTCTCATAAAGATCATTCCAGGGGAACACCTGAGCAAACCTCTCATCTTTCAGAGGCTTTATTAAGCCTTTCTGCAAGTGTGTCACCTTTAAAAAAAAAAGCACAAAAAAGCTTAAGTTCCCTTTATAACCCAGGTTGAGGATTATAAAGCGAGTGTCCCCACCCCACTTGGCACACACCCCGGGTGCACTGATCATGCATCCGCTGCTGGATGTACCCCACATGGCTTTCAGGTCTGTGACCCCGGACCTTTGCTCTCCCTCTCACCTTCACCTGGAATGACCCTCCAGAAATATGTCTTATTAGGAGGGAAAAGCTGGGGGTTTTGGAGTTAGAACTACATGAGAATCCTGGCTTCAAATCACCACATGGTTTCTGGCTGCTATTGAACTTCTTCAGACCCGAGTTTCTTTTTCTCCGAAATGGGGGAAGTAGCAGCCCTGGAGGAGTCAATGGGATAACGTGTGCAGAGGGTTTGGTCCAGTGCCGGACATGGAGTGGCAAATGAAAACGGGGCAGTGGCAGGCTGGGCAGGTGGAGGATGGATGTCAGGGCGATGTCTGGGCTCATGAAGCCAGGCCTCTCAGCTGAGGCCATCTTGACTGATGTGTTCAAGCTTTGTTTGGGGGCGCTGAAGCCTCTAGGGGGGCAGCTTCTTCCCTCTGCACCACTGTGAGACGTTTAGGTCAGAGTCATCTTGCAGCAGCATTTTGGCGAAGTATTTGGTATGACTGAGACTACGAATAGCTTAGGCAATGCTAGGCTCATCTGTTTCTAAAATATTAAAAACGCTCTGAAGTGAGTTAGCCTGAGCAAGTGATGACAGCAGCTTATAAATAATAAACCCATTGGGTTGCCGAGGCCCTGTCGCCTGGAGTGTGGCTGTCTCTCCCGGACTCTCCCCCTTCCCCACCCCAGGGGGTTCTCCTCCCAAGCTCAAACCCATGGGAGGGGCTTCCGGGGCTGCTTTCACTGGGCTTTCTAAGATCCATGGATCCACAGCCAGCACCGCCCCTGCCCTCTGCTGCGTGGCAGCTACCGTGGCTCTTTGGATCCTCACAGATTTTAAACAAATGTTTTCTCTCAGGATCTTAGATGCATGGTGTATTAGCTTGCTGGGGCTTCCGTAACAAAGTACCACAAACTCGGTGGCTTAAGCAACAGAAATTTATTGTCTCGAAGTACTGGAGGCAAAAAGTCTAAGATCAAGGCGTCAGCAGGGTTGGTTCCTTCTGAGGGCTGCGAGGGAGAATCTGTTCCAGGCCATTCTCCTGGCTTCTGGGGTTTGCTGGCAATCTTTGGCGTTCCCTGACTTATAGATATGTCACTCTGACCTCTGCCTTCATGTTCACATGGCTTCTCTGTGTGCTGCTGTCTCTGTGTCTGTACTTCCCCCTTGAACAAGGACACCAGTCATTACGTTAGAGCCCCCCCTACGGACCTCATTTTAACTCGATTACCTCTGTGAAGCCCCTATTGCCAAATACGGTCACATTCCAGGTACTGGGGGTTAGGACTTCAGTTTATCTTTTTGTAGTGTGGGGAACACAAGTCAACCTATCTTCTGGTGGTTTGCTGGACAGTGTCACCCTGAAACCTTTGTCTGTCCTTGGAGAGAAGCCTGGGCTCTGGAATCTCAGACTCTCAGAGCTGGTAGGGGCCTCTGCTCATTTGCTAATGAGGAAACTGAAGCTCTGAAAGGGTGGACCCTGTGTCAGAGTGCCAGCTGCCTGAATCTCAGGCCAGTCGGCTTGCTGCCACACTCTGTACCTCCCCTGCTGGAACTGTTAGGTGTGACTGCATATATTTCTATGACCAAAAGGAAGGGAAGGGAAAGGGGGAAGGCAACATTTCATGTGTGCCAGATACTTTCACATCTCATTTAATTTTTATGATGGATATGACCATCCCCCTTTTTTCCTTTTTTTTTAATTGTGGTAAAATACACATAACATAAAATTTACCATCTGAACCATTTATTTTTTTCTTTTCTTTTTTTTTTATTGGGGAATATTGGGGAACAGTGTATTTTTCCAAGACCCATCAGCTCCAAGTCAAGTCGTTTTCAATCTAGTTGTGGAGGGCGCAGCTCAGCTCCAAGTCAAGCTGTTATTTTTCACTCTAGTTGTGGAGGGCGCAGCTCACTGGCCCATGTGGGAATCGAACCAGTGACCTGGGTGTTATAAGCACTGTGCTCTAACCAACTGAGCCAACTGGACACCCTGAACCATTTTTAAGTGTACAGTTCAGTGGTATTCAATACATTTGCGTTGTGCAACCATCACCATCATCCATCCTCAGAATTCTTTTCATCTTGTAGAACTGAAACTCTATGCTTATTAAACAATCACTCCCCATTTTTATTTTCCCCCAGCTCCTGGCAACCACCATTCTCCTTTCTATCTCTATGACTTTGACTACTCTAGATACCTCATATAACTGGAATCATACAGTATTTGTCTTTTTGTGATTGGCTTATTTTGCTTAGCATAAATAATACCCTCAGAGTTCATCCATATTGTAACATGTGTCAGAGTTTTATTTCTTTTCAAGACTAATGTTTCATTGTATGTATATATAACATCTAGCTTATCAATGGATCCTTGGGTTGCATCCACATTTTCGCTATTGTGAATAATGCAACTATGAACATGGCATACAAATATCTGTTCTCTGCTATCAATTCTTTTATATACCCACAAGTGGAATTACTAGCTCATATGGGAATTCTATATTTAATTTTTTGAGGAATTACCATACTGTTTTCTCCAGTGGCTATACCATTTTATATGCCCACCAGCAGTGCACAAGGATTCCAACTTTCCACATCCTCACTTGTTTTCTTCATTTTGATAGTAGCCATCCTGATGTGTGTGAGGTTGTATCTCATTCTAGTTTTGATTTGCATTTCCCTAATGGTTAGTGATGTTGAGCATCTTTTCTCATGCTTCTTGGCCATATTCATATAGCTTCTTTGGAGAAATGTCTAGTCAAGACCTTTGCCCGTTTTTGAATTGGGTGTGTTGTTGTTGCTGTTGTTGTTGTTGAGTTTCCATCCCCACTTTAAGGACGAGACAATCACGGCTCAGAAATTAGGTAACTGGCCAAAGATTGCAGTGCGTGGGTGGTGGAAGGCTGGAATTAGGACCCCAGTTGGTCCACAGCAAAGTTCTTTCTCTTTCTACTTTCCACTGTGTGCTGCCTTAGAAGTAGTGGCTTATATCTACCGTGTTTCCTCGGAAATAAGACCTAGCCAGACAATCAGCTCTAATGAGTTTTTTGGAGCAAAAATAATATAAGACCTGGCATTATATTATATTATTACATGATATGATATGATATAATATGGTATATAAGACCCGGTCTTATATTATAGTAAAATAAGACCGGGTCTTATATTAATTTTTGCTCCAAAAGACGCATTAGAGCTGATTGTCCGGTGAGGTCTTATTTTCAGGGAAACATGGTAATGATTGATTTGAAAGAGGGGCGTAGAGCAAGTCAAATCTATAAGGATTTGTTGAAACACCCACTGTGGATCCAGCCCCTGCCTAGGTTCTACGGGGAAGTCAGGAGGGCATGTCCATAGTCTTATCCTTCAATGGCTTCCAATCCAACTGGGGAGAGAAGATTCAGACTCATAAATGAATCAGAGAACAGTAAAGAGTTATGTTAAGGTCCACATTGGTCTGAATAGACAGGGAGTGGTGTCAGCCGACATTCCTGGGGAGGGGTAATGGTAGCAGAGGGCCTGTAGGTCAGGTGTCTGCCTGGTGGGAGGGACTGACCTGAATGAGTGTGGTCTGGGAGGAGAAGAGTGGACTTGCTCCATTGGCCATGGAGGCTGCAGAGAGGGCCACTTCTCGAGGACAGTGATTAGCTGGAGCATGAGTTTGGAGGACAATGAGAGAAAAGGATGGGAAGAGACAGACAGGCTGCATGATATTGTGAGAGCCAGGAGGGCAAGGAAGTAACTTGTCTTTGATTTCAGAAGGGATTTACCAAGTGGAGGCACCGACCCTCTGCTTATAGCTGTGTCCCTTGCCATGTGCACCGCTGGCACTGGGATGCAGAACCCCGGTCAGACCATCACCAACAGGACCAATAGCTCTGTGGATATGAGCTTGGCTGCTGCTGCTGAAGCCCCAGGATCCAGATGGCGTGTATGCCAGGCCCACCCCTTCCTTCAGTCTCTTCCAGCTCAAGTCTGGGCAGGTTAAGAATTTATTTTACTGACTTTCTTAGAACTTGTGTCTGTTCATCGTCCCCCAAAATGGGCCTCTCAGAGGTGCTCTTGCTCAGGGCCACATGTTTCTCTGGCCTCTGGCAGCCTTGCCGAATACATAACTATTTTTGTGTAGTTCCTTCCATGATCCGTGGAGCTAGGGGTTAGTAAGAGGCCCCTTGATATTGTGGGGTTGAGAATCCTTGAGTAACAACAGTGAAGTCATAGGGAATTCTTCAGGATGGGAGTGACACTCCTTTTTCCCTGGTGTCTAGCCCAGGATCTGACTCATGATTGGAGTACATGTGGCTTGAATGAATGAAGGTGAGTGAATGAGAGAAGGTGACTCTGCCTTGTTTCCAGAAGGGACCCGGGGTATATTTGCATAAAAAGAATGTGCCCATCAAAATCTCTCGTATTTTTAGCAGAAACTTTAGCCCGGCCATTTTTCTTCTTATCTGCCGTGTCTTCACCTACGTGATCTCAATGTCATTTGGTAAAGAAAGGTAGGTTTGGGAGGGGCAGGTGACTCTCCTTATCTGGCTGGATCTCTCAACCTTCTCCCTTAGACGACCTTCTCACAGGGCACAAAGAGGTGACCCTCTCCTCCAGCTGTGTTTGTGTTTCTTGCAGGGTGGTCTTCAGACCACCTGAACCCCAGTCGTGCTGTTCATATCAGAGTCCTGCTCTCCTCAACCTGCTGAATTGAATTCTCTAGGGCTAGACCTCCAGAAACTTGTATTTTTAAATCTCTTCGTAGGTGAGTCTTATGTACACTAAAGTTTGAGAGCTATTGCACTCAGAGACCAACATGATTGCTGAGTTATTGAGCATTTGGACTTGTAGCAATATGGAAAATACATAAAACGCCTACCATTTTGACTGGACATCAGCTTTTACTGAATATGGGGTCACCAACTCAGAATCTTCTGTTAGCTGCCTACAGATGTCCAGGTATTGGAGAGCACCCCAGGCCTCCGTGGGTGCAGCCTCTGCAAGTTCTCAGGCGGCTCTTCTTAATGAGGGCATTTTGCAGTGTGGGCCTTCTCTTACCCATGTCAGTGTGCAGGGCCCATCATAAAAAGGCAGCGTCTGTGTCCTGCTGCTAAGTGACTGAATTAAGATCTCAGGATGGGGTCCCCAAATCTGCATTTTAAACAAGATCCCTGGTGAGTCTTCTGCTCAGTAAAGTTCAAGAACCACAGTTGTCACCTCCCTGCCTGGGACCTTAAAGATGGTATGGGTGTGCTAGGGCCTCCTGCTAGTTTCGAGAGTTTAGGAAGAGCACATTTTTGGATGTCTCCCTGCACTAGATTTGTGATTCCCCTCCTTTCTCAACACAGGAAGATTCACAAGGGAGACCATTATGTACTACACTTCTCCTATGTGTCGTTCCTGTGCTATGTCCTTTGCTCCTCTAATCTCATTTAACCACTCCAAAGAATATGAAATGGTTTTAGGCAAATATTTCCCTTGCCCCTTTTTCATTAGGGCATACTTTACCTGGGTACTGAAATCCTGGCCATTCCTTTTCTTTTCCCCCAGTTTGAACCTCACCTTTCTCATTCCTTTCCCTTTCGTTAAATAGGCCGATGATGGACTTTCTTCCATTTGAAAGTTTGGCCTAAGCTCTTTAAAAAAGATTTTGAATGGAACAGTTTTAATGCAGCATTTCCTCAACCCAGACTTCAGCGAGGTTTCTAAATAATGCATCAGACCAGGGTCAATATCTTATAGCAAATGATTTAAGATTCCTACCAGATGATCTTTGGAAGACGTTCGCAGGCACATTTTTAATTATTCACAAGGTATATAAAGTTATAAAGCATTCACGAGGTAACAAATGTGAATATTTCTGATGAGATTTCATACATTGTCTGGAATATGCATGCACTTTCAGAAGGTCCCTGAGAGGACAAACCCTGCCTGAATAATTGTACTTCATTTTGGTGCAGTGGATCTGAACTTGAGGTGATTTTTGCGCCCCGCCCTCCGCCACGGGACTTTTGGCAAATCCTAGAAACATTTAGGTGGTTGCAACTAGGAAAAATGGTGCTACTGGCATCCAGAGGGGAGAGTCCAGAGATACTGCTAAACATCCCACAGTGCATAGGGCAGCCCGCACAACAAAGAATTATCCAGCCCCAAATGTCTCAGGTGGAGAAACCCTATCTTACCGACGCTACTGTCATCAAAACGTGCTTTAGAAATATCGTTTATCCATCCAAATATATTTGCAGAGATTCAACTGTGTGCTGGTTCTCAGGCGAGGTATTGGGGATACAGAGATGAGAAACACTGTCATTTCAACAAAGGAACATACGGGAGTGATGAAAAAGAAAACCAAGCAATATAGCAATGGAGACATGCCAAGATCCTAGGAGCACAGAGGAAGGCACAACTAGCCTGGGGATCAGGGAGGCTTCCCTGAGAAGGTAATGCTTGAATGGAATCTTCGAGCATAAATAAGAGACTGATAGGTGGCCACAGGTGGGGGAGGGTGCGCCAGGCAGGAGAGCAGCACATGTGAAATGGAGAGCACCTGGGGGTTGGGGGGGTTGCTGGGTCCAGAATCCCTGGCTCATAGCATTTTAAGAGATTTGTATTGATGTTGTGGTATCAGCTAGACACCCTGAGAAACAGGGATGGGCATTGTCCACTGAGCTCTCAAGTGGCTTACTGATGAGCAAGTATCTTCACCCTTTGCAGTACGTCATAGCTCCCTCTTAGATCCTTTCCCCTTCTACATTGGAACAGGGCCATCCTAAGACAAGAGGGGAGAGGAGCATTATGGGAGATGTGGGCCTGGCACGCACCCTGCTCTTGGAAACTCCTGTCCGGAGACGTCTCTTTCTAAGGCCTCTTAATGAGCTTTTAGCAAATTGCACCTTAGCTGTTTCTCTGGGTGTTGGGGTCTGTCCTCCCCCATGCTCAGAATAAATTTGTTAGATGGATAAAAAAATGACATTTGGATAGAAAACTGTATGGATGTTCCTCAAAAAATTAAACAGAATTACTATATGATCCAGCAATTCCACTTCTGGGTATAACCCCCCAAAAAATTAAAAGCAGGGTTTTGAGCAGATATTTGTACAGTCATGCTCATAGCAGCATTATTCACAAAAGCCAACACATGGAAGTAACCCAAGTGCCCATTGACAGATGAATGGATACACAAAATGTGGTGTATACATACAGTGGAATATTATTCAGCCTTAAAAATGAAGAAAAATCTGATAGGTGCTACATGGATGAATCTTGAGGACATTATGCGAAGTAAACTAAACTAGTCATAAAGGGACAAATATTGTATGATTCCACTTATATGAGGTCTACCTAAATTAAATTCATAGAGATAGAAAGTAGAATATTGGTGGTTAGGGGCTGGGGACGGGAAGAACGGGGAGTTGTTTAATAGATGCTGAGTTTTAGTTTTCCAAGATGAAAAGAATTCTTGTGGATGGAGGGTGGTTATGGCAGCACAACAAGGTGGATGTACTTAATGCTGCTGAATTGTACACTCAGAAATGGTTAAGACGGTAAATTTTATGTTATTTTATGTTATTTTACCACACAAAAAAATAAAGTTACATTTGAGAAAAGGTAAAGAAGGCATGATGTCTTAAGACAGAAGACAATATAGGTTATCACTGGGTGGCCCTGTGTATTCGAAAAAGAAAAGTAAGAAAAGAGAGAGCAGGTTTCAGACCCCTCCACCTAAGAGGTGTCAGCCGAATTCCTTCAAATTCCACTGAAGTGGGTGTGGCTGTGAAGAAGAGGTGGGAGCTGAGGGCGAGAGGCTGACAGTGGCTGGGCATGACGCAGCTTGCAAGCCAGTGACACTGGAGCCCCATGGAGTGGCTCTTTCACGGTTGCATTTTTAGAAAGATTTTCTGGGGTCACTGTGGGCCGTGGCTTGGATGCTGGTGCAGGGGTAGGAAAGAGAGCGTGGTGAGGAGGAGACTAGAGGCAATTAAGAGGTGATGAAACGATCCACTGGGAAGTGACGAACGCCTGAGGGAAGTAGTGGAGGCGGACGGGAAAGAGGGAAACGGTTTGAGAACTATTTCTGAGGTCTTACATGGGCAGAAAGGAAAGTGGATAGGTGTCAGTGAGAAAGTTAACGAGTTCCCTCTCAGACATGCCCAGACCAGGGTCATCTGCTCTTGCAGCCAGTGAGGTGTGTGGAGCTGGCACTGAAGAGGAAGAGCTGGGCCAGAAGTACAGGTTTGGGAAGCGTCATAGCACAGATACTAACAGATGGAGCGGTAAGTGAGGGAGTCGTTCATTTACTCATTCCATAAGTATTCGCTGAGCCCCGACTCTCAGTTACACACCATGCTAGGCAGAGCAGGGGTACACACTTTTCATTTTGTCATGAACTCAGTGGGATTTGTTGAGTAGTAAGTTGTATGGACTGGGCACTTTGCTAGGAATGAAGATGGAGGAAGGCCCAGCTCAGCCCTGCGCAGGTCCTGCAACTGTTGTTTCAAAACCATCATTTTTAAGCAGTTGGTTAAAGTCCCTCTAAGACTCACTCAGAGAAGGTAGGCCTGGGCACCTACAGAATTAACCGAGTCCCTGAAAATGTGGGGTTTATAGCAACTTAAAAAAGAGTAGTGGCTCCCTCATAATACGCGATGTTGTTCCTATAAATGAGCAAAACCCTCCGGGGCTCTGGGCCAAGTTTTTAATGCTTTCCTCTATGGGAGTGAAATCTGCTAACCCTCACAAGCAGTGTTCAGTTGCCTCGTGAGTTTGTCTTTTTGCCAGGACTAAAGCGGAAAGTTTGCCCCAGTTAACCCTCACGCAGGCACTTGAGCCTGCGTATCCAAAACTGGATGCATTAGGCTCTTTGTGCCCATTGATCGCAGGCTCACAAAATCTTTGGGAGGCCAGAGGATCTTAGGAACACAGGCCAGATGACGTCTGCAGCCAGTCACACACCGCGAGAGCAGGGACCGGCAGGAATGGGGATGGGATGCTGGGTCCCTGAGTGTGCAAGGCTTCCTGTAAGGGCGGGCGGCCTGAAGGAGGCTGCAGTCCTGCTGGGTTCCCTTCTTGTCATCTTGTGATCAGGCTGGTCAGAAAGACACCTTTCCTGGGGGGATAAGCTGAGTGGCTTGGACTGCGGAATGTTTATTGGGAAACAGTATAAAAATCTAGGTGTCTGGCTTCATGTGCACACAGCTTTGATCAGGGGAGCTGTGGGGCCCTGGAAGAAGGCAGAGAGGGGGGAGATCGAGTCACTAGTCCTGGAGGGGTCTGCACACCCCACCATCACGTGTTCAATGACAGACACTAGCTGATGAGGTGGCCGGAGTGATCGTTTCCACCTTCTGATCATTTTCACCCCTTCTGTGCTAATCTCTCTGCAGGGCTTAATTTTCCTTGAATTCTTCCATTTATTTGGTTTATGATGCAATTACTGTGGTAGAAGCGGATGAGGTTTGCTGTTGTTTACAGTGCAGCCCGAGTGTGGTTACCAGACAGTAAATCCTGTACACGTAAGGAGGAGCGATGGGCAGGGAGGGCCGTAGAGACGGGTTCCTTCAGAGTCACCCGAGCAGAACGCCGTCAGCAGCTCTCCAGGCGCAGGCTCTAGCAGCTCACTTCTGCAGGAGGGATTGTCCACGGCCCCATATGGCCACTGATAAGCGGCCCAGGCGTTTAAATAAGGACACTTGACTGTAGGCCTTTCATAGGTAATCCAACGGGGAGAAATAATATTCCATTTGGCTTTAGGAGAAAATGGTACCCTTAAATATAAAGGAAGCACTTAAAATGAAGCCGACTCATTTCTGGCACCTGATGTTATATAATGAGAACAAATATGAACTGACTTTGGTGCTTTTTCCATCTCTAGACTCAGAGGAACAGCCCAAAGAAAGAATATTCCTATTCCAGAGGGTAGGAGACCTCAGCTCTGGGCCACAGTCCACTTCTGACAACTTGTATGACAATTCCTAAAGTCCCTTTCTGGGCCTCAGCTGCTTCATCTGCAAAAATGGGGTTCACAATACCTCACTGACAAGGGCAAAACTCAGAATATTTTTCAACCAGTCTAGCCAAGGCCCTAACCCACCAAAAGCTAAGATTCTATGAACATTATCAAAAGCAAACAATGTTAATGTCCATTTTGTATTAATATGCATAATAAAATGCAGATATTAATATGCATTAATAAAAAAGCAAATGACTAAGAGTGCATGTTGTATTATTTCATTTTGGTCAGAAAATAAATATTTGCTTATCAAAAATGCCAAGCAGGACGATCACCAAGTTGTATACTGTTTTGAAATTACCTTTAGCGCGTAAGATTATGATGATTTTTCTAAGAAGGCATGCTAATAAAGTAAGAGTCCCCTTTAAGATTTAGCAAGGAAAGCAGTAATCCAGGGAGAGGTCAATCCAGGGAGAGGTGGAGAAACTCCTCGCCTGCCAGTCCTCCCAGACGCCAGGTCTTGAGCATCTCCCCGGTGTGGCCATCTGTCTGGAGGGCTCGGGTGTGCTCCTGCAATCATTTCTGCTGCAGTGCTGGGCGCAGGCCTGGCTGTCTCTGATGTACTTGGTGAGGTCTGGTAGACCTCCTGGACAATGAAGTCACCGAATAAGAACTAACCTCTACTCTGAACTAACCAACTACTCTGCTGAATTAGCAGCAGAGTAGGGACTTCCAAACAAGGCTTTTTCTTCTGTAGCAGAGCTTGAAAATGGTGTCACCAAAGTGTGTTCCATGGTGTTTTACCAAAAAACGAAATATGGTTCCATGTTCCAACCTGTCTGGTATTTCTTTACTGCAGGACCTCTCAGTGCCTTTACTCTGTGCTTTGCAAATTTACAGTAGGGGTTATGTTCTGCTGTGTTCCCAAACACTTTTGACCATGGAGCCCTTTAAGAATGGAGCATGTTGCAGTACTAGTTTCCATGAAATACACTTTGGGAAATGCTACTCTCTAGGATTATGTGAAAGACTCTGTAAAACTCTGCATTCTATAAAACAGGATCGTCAGCTACCACCTCATTGGAAGAGAGCTCCATCCAGTGCATGTGACTGTACTTCGTGAGATTTGATTCCAACTGAGGACTGGTATCTGTCAGTCTGTCACTTTCGAGGATCTATTGCCCTCCTCCTCAGCCACACTCGAAAGCCTTGCCTCCTGTTGATTTTCCTGCCAAACCATGGTTGGGGGGACCTTGTTAGTATTTTGATCACTTGTGCCAGGGTTTCTAGGATGAAGCATTTCTGAGGTTGATAAAATGGCACAGGAGTTTCTGGAAGCAGCAGTTGCTCTGTCCCCAAGTTGCTTGAGACTATCTGACCCGCTTTACATAGTTTTTATTGGCAGCATTGCAGCCCAGTTTTAGAAATCTGTTTATTTGTCCTTAGATGTTGCTCTGTGCACACAGGAGAGGTGCTCCAGGGCCCGCTTCACCCCTTAGAGTTTCTTATTTGGCCCCCACAGCAACCCTAAGAGGGCCACCTCCTGGAGAACACTCTCAGTTACTTGTAGACTCCTTCACTTACAGTATTTTCCCCATATTTGGGAGAGATGCTGATCTTAAAAACACCAATTCTGTTGCAATGCTTATTCAGTGCCAGTCACCATCCTGTGAACGTTTCCTGTGTCAATCCTCAACAGTCAATGAGGTAGGTATTTTTGTTACTCTCATTTTACAGCTGAGAAACCTGAGGTTCAGAGAGGTTAAGTGACCCACTCACGTAACACAGCAAGAGTTTGCACCACACCTACAGCCTGGAGTGAGGCCCTTCGCATCTGGGTGTCTCATATCCTGGGTGTCCCAGGTACGTTTTTACAAAGGATGTGAGATTTGGCCTTGACTGCTCCATTTCCTTGGACAGGGCTGATCTGACTCCTTTATATAGTGGGGTGCTTTCTTCTGTGAACCCCAGCAATGGAGCTGGTCTAAGCCATGGTGAGATTGCACCACTTGCTCAGAGGCATCATCCAGGTGGAGCAGGACTATCCAGCGTGTAGCATAAATCTTGTGCTATTCTTGGCCTGCAAAGACAAGACTCTAATGATCTGTCTCCTCTGGACTTGGGAGACTTAGCAGAATTTTAAAGTGTCCTTCCAGAATTAGGCTGCCACCTTCCCCACCCCAGCTGTCTCCTCCCACTTTGATGTCATAAATGTTTGAGCAGGTTCTGTCTGTATCTGTCTTGTCCTATTTGCTAATGGTAGGTGTCCGGAGTGTGATGTCTTACTCCACATCCTTCTCTCTGACCCTGTCTCCCGCCTCATTTTCTCTTTTTTAAGTGAGATTAAGCGCTTGGTGGCAGAGGTCAATCAGAGGATTGGCAGTATTCTAGAGAATCCGGACTATGGGCACACTGATTTTTCTAGCTGATTGGGGCCAGAGTCACCTGTCAACCTGCCTTTTGCTGTTGCGGCCACCACTGAGCCCCTGCTTGGATTTGTAATGCTCCAGTCCCCTTAGAGGTTGGGGAACATGCAGTTCTTAACCCTGTGCTTGAAACACTGCACAAAGAGTTTCATTCCTGGCAACATTAGCCAAGGAAGAAATCAATCAATCAATAAGTAGTTATCGAGCACGCAGTCTGTAACTGTCAAAAAAGTCGCCACTAAAGCAATATGGAATTAAGAAACTAAACTTTTGTCAGAGGGCCAAGCCGCAGGAACATTCTTGTAGGTGCTGTGGGGCTCATTGTCTTCCCAACCCCAGTCCAAGGGAGCTTGCTTTCCTGTGGTGCACCCATACCTTCTCTCTACTCTAGGTTCTCATGGTGTACCTTGGGGCCTCAGAGACCCCACATGGAACCTCCCAGGCCTGCCCTCTGGATGGATAACTCCTAGGATCCGATTCCATTGGTCCTCTGTTCAGTATCCTTCTGCCCGAGGGCACTGTCTCTGAGCATGGCAGTGTATGTGACAACAATGGGTGAGGTTGGTGGGACCCCCCTCTGCCCTTGTTTCTGTGCTCACTGCCCACTTCCCTCCCTGTTCTGAATTCTCTCCACTCTTCCATGCCCGTTATCTGTCTTTCTCCGGAAGCTTCCTCCAGTCAACCACACTCCACACAGGTCATGAAAATGACCTTAATTTATTAAATGCTCTGTAAATTGTGTCCCATGCTAGGTATTTTACATAAGCACGTCATTGAATCTACACAACAGCCCTCTGAAGTAGGTTTTAGTGCTGTCGGTCTTTGTTGGTGTTGTTTTCAGACAAGAAGAGTGAGATGAACTTGCCCTGTGTTTACAGGTGATAAGCAGAAGGACCAGAATTGAGACCTAGATCTCCCTCACTTCTGAGCCCAGGCTCTTGATCACCAAGCCCTCAGAGGCTCTTCGACGTCTATCCTTATTGTCTGAGTGGCTTGCCTGGCACTTAGGATGCACGACTTATGTCATTGTTTCTTTGTGGGGTTATATTCATTTCTTGGGACTCAAAACAGCTTGAGGAACATCCCATGGTACTTCCCCCAGTGTCTCACATGTGGAAAGAAGTGCTAAACAAATATTTCTTGACAGATGATTTGGGTGTTACACCCTTTGGCCTAAGCAGATTTTGAACAGAGACCATCAATGTCTTAACACAAAGAAATGAGTTAGAGAGGGGATGCAAAGTATTTTAGGGTTAGAAGCTTGCTTGGGGAATCTGCCAGTTCTAATTAAAGGAAAGGGAAACAGAGGAGGGACAATACAATGAAATAATATTTACTAAGCACCAAGGCACAATACTTTTCATGCATTGTCTGAAAACTCTGAGCTAGTATTATCATTCCTATTTTTCAGATGAGAAAATGAGACTCAGAGAGATTAAGTGATTTTTCAAGGACACAGATATTAAACGAAGAATGGGAACTTGAACCTAGGTGTTTGTGATCATAAGCCATGCAGCTTCCATTCTGCACAAAGCCTCTCTCCTCTAATTTTCTAAGCCACATTGAGGCAAATGATTTAAAATGAATCTTCTGGATGTTAACATTAGATGAGGTACAGACGTGTTTAGAAGACTAGAGCAAAGGCTTCAATGTTTTGAGGGATTGTTAACCTAAACCTTCTGGACCCTACGAATAGCCCCCAAGATATTCCCTTGAAATTGAAAGCAAATAGTGTGTTTATGTGCATTTTCCTTGGGAGACAGGAAGGGGCCATACCTTTTATCAGTTTCTCAAAAGTGTCCATTGACTCAAAAAGGGTTAAGGGCTTCCAATTTAAAGGGACAGATGCCCAAAGGTAATTTCATGTGCAGACTTCGGATGGAGGAGAATTTGTCCTGGATTGTTGACAGAATTTCATGGGCCTTCAGGAGGGAGTCAGTCAGAAGATCTCTCAAAGCCTCTTTGGAGCTCTAGATTTAGAGCTATGTCATGGCTCTAAGTCCATGGAGACTGCAGTCTGCAGGGCCATCCTACAGTAGGTGATGAATTAGATGTGACAGAAGGTGGATGGTACGGGAGCCAGAAGCTGTAGGAGTTTTCACTTGGCAAGGGCAGGTCCTGAGTGAAGCTCTGCCCTCTTGGGTTAATGCATTCCGGCATTCTTGCTGATGCCAGGGGAAAGGAGGAGAGGATGTGTGCAGGCTACAGAATGCACTGAAGGCAAAGTCCAGATTTAGATAATCCAAAGGGTTATAAAAATAGGGTCAGTTATCTTGGGTAGGCAGAGACTTCTTCCTGACTTTCTTTACTCAGAATGATTTGATTTCCAACATGGTTGAAAAACAAACACATCAGAGTGAATCTGTTGGTTCCTCCATACATAAAGTGGCTTCTTTTTTTATTTTTGATTAGTTTCAGGTATACAAAATAACACCGTGACTAGACATTTACACACCTCCCGAAGTGATAACCCCAATAAGTCTGCTGCCCCTCTGACACTGTACGTAACTATTACAATACCATTGACTGTATTCCCTGTGCTGTGCTGTACATCCCACGACTGTGTGTATTTTTAAATTATAGTTGACATTCAGTATTATTTTATATTAGTTTCAGGTGTACAGCATAGTGGTTAGGCCTTTATACAATTTATGAAGTGATCCCCCCAATAAGTCTAGTACCCACCTGACACTATATATAGTTTTTTTCAATATTATTGACTATATTCCCCATACGGTATTTCACATCCCCACGACTGTTTTGTAACTAACAATTTGTGCTTCCTCATCCTTTCACCTTTTTCACCTCTCCCCTTCCTCATCCCCCTCCCTTCTAGCAGCCATCAGTTTGTTCTCTGTATCCATGAGTCTGCTTCTATTTTGTTTGCTAGTTTATTCTATTCTTTAGATTCCACACATAAGTGAGGTCATATGGTATTTATCTTTCTCTTTCTGACTTGTTTCACTTAGCATAATGTGGTGGACCTCTAGGTCCATCCATGTTGTTGCAAATGGTAAGATTTCATTCTGTTTTATGGCAGAATAATGCCCCATTGTATATATGTACCACAATTTCTTCATGTTGTGAATAGTGCTGCAGTAAACAAAGGGGTGCATATATTTTGTCAAATTAGTATTTTGGATTTCCTTGGATAAATATGCAGGAGTGGAATTGCTGGGTCATAAAGTAGTTCTATTTTTATTTTTGAGGAACCTCCATACTGTTTTCCGTAGTGTTTTCCAAAGTGGCTTTTTTAATTGAATTGGACTGTGAAATATACTGTAAACATGACCCAGTGATCTGCAATGTTGACTGAAGGAGGATGAATGGCTTCTGTGCAGTGTGGTTTATTATATATCTTCCTTCACTCAGGCACATTCTAAATGGGAGGACTCATATTAGGTTTGCAGCCCGCTTTCTTCACCTTGAAATAAAAAAATGCAAAGTGAACAAGTCTAGAGATGACCTGGATTCTAGTGATTTTTATCATTTAACATTTTTCTGTCCCATCACAATGCATCTCATTTATTTATTCTATTGTCCATGTTTCTGCCTATCTATCTATCTATCTATCATCTGTTCAACTAACATTTCTTGAGTATTAGCTATTAACCAACACTGCAGTTGGGAAAGCAGAGATGAATAAAACATAGTTTCTGAGCTCTAGATACTAGAGCAATGCTTCTCAATGTTAATGTGCACATAAATACCCGGGAATCTTGTTAAAATGCAGATTCGGAGTTGTAGGCCTAAGGGAGGGCCCAGAATTCTGCATTTTTGAAATGCTCCCAGCTGATGCTGCTTGGCCCAAAGACTCCACTTTGAGGAGCAAGTAGCTTCAAGGTCCTCGTCATCTCCCCCATTTTTTCAGCATTGTTGTGAGAATCCTGTGGGTTAATGCATATAAAGATACTTTAGGAAAGCAGGGTACGTGTCAAATAAAATGTGTGTTCTTGCAATGTATTCTTTCTGGTCTCCAGACCATTGGGGAATGTAGATGGTTTCTGTTGGACGTGTTATGTGGCCTCTTGATTGTTGAGGGCCAAGCTGAGCTACATGGATATCAGACCGTTACATAAGCTCAGCTCCCTCTCCCCTCTTTCCTCTCCTTCCTATGTCATGTGAGATTTTCTATGAAAGATGTTTTCTTTCTCCTGAAATTGTCCAGAGCAGTGACCCTCTGCAGGGAGATGTTTTTGCCATTTAACTAATTGGCAAGGTTGGGATCCATAATAAAGAGCCAAGTATTTAAGATTAATTAGTAAATAAATACTATATTAGCCTGATAAAGAGAAAGCACTTCTGTCTTTTATGGGAAAATGGTCATGATGTATGTTATGCGTAGGGTGAACATAGTAGCCCTTCACTAGCCAATACAATATAAACCCAAGGGAAGGTGACCCTGTGTTTTATGAATGTCCATCCTCTGTCAGTGTCTGCTACGAGGTGGTGGGGGTGGGGGTATAAGGGGACTGAATTTAGAGAAGACAAGAAGCAGTTTATTCTAGACTCATTTTTTGCTGCCTTCAAGATACAAAAATTAAAATAAATTTGATTTTTAAAAGGAGCGGTACATCAATATAACCTAGAGCAAAATCAATAATAAAATTTCAAGTTGAAAAATTACTGAGAGGAAGAAAAACATTAAGTGTTCAGACCCCCAGAAGAAGGAAAGTCTAAAATATATTTCATTGATCTTGTCACAGCATTTTTAAGTTTGATATTTTTTCCTCACTATTCTGCCTTTGCAATGCAGGAATTCCCAAAGTTTATTTGAACATTGCATTAAAGAGGCATTGTAAGCAAAGTTGCCAGAACATTTTTGTAGAGCAAATCATTTTTTTAGCAAACTCTGACTCTCTTTGGCATGTCAATATCAGGAGAAAAGCCAGGAGAGCGAACTGTTTTGTTCTCTTATAAATTGACAGTGGTTATGTTCCTGAAAAGTTGAGTGTCAAATGAGTTTTGTAAGTTGAGTCTTATTTTGTGTGTACTAGGGAAATCCCATAAAAACAAAGAAGCCTTTTTGTTAAGTAAATACTTTCCTCTCTCTTGTTTTGCAATTAAAAAAATGTGTTTTAAGTCTGGATTTTTGTATATTTTGTCTGTTTTAAGGTATCGATCACCTGTGGATGAAGGGAAGAGAAGGCAGGATAATTTGTCCCAGTTCCCGTCTGAGTGTTTGGAGAGCATTTCAGAGGGTCAGGCCAGATGCAGGAAGCCTTGGAGCAGCTTCTTCATGGAAGACCTTCCAGAGCAGGGTGAATCATACATGCTCTGGTGGCCAGGGCATGAGGAGGGGCCGGAGCGTAGCTTTGGGGACAGACTGACTTCAGTTTGGCTCCTGATTTCATCTCCCACCACCTGTGTCCTCCTAGAGAAGTCATCAGACCTCAGTGCACTGCACTTCCTCAACTCTATAGCACTGAGGCTACTTCTCTTAGAAGCTGCTTAAGGGATGAAATGAGATTGTGCCAGACAAATAGCAGATGCTCAATAAATGGTAGCCACATTTAGGGAGGGGCTGGGGTCTTTTGGTGCAGAGCCCCTGACCAAACGGGAATATCCTGTGGTTTCTCCCAGCCTCTTCGTCTCTACATACCCCATTCCTGTCCCTACTTTGTGCTGCTCTTATAGTCTACTAAAGGTGATATTTCTCTCAATGATTTGCATTGAGAGTACCATGACCAATTAGCGGAGAGGCAAGTGGTGACGTCAAAATGTTACAGTTGCTATCTAGTTTTTATATCAAGCTGCTGCCCCATCCCCTCACCCAGGCAATCTTAGGATGGGTCAGTCCCTCGTACTGACTCACTATCTCTTTCATGGCTAATGCCTCAGAGCAGCCCCCCGACCTCTCTGTGCACTTCCACCTCCTTCCTTCCACTGTCGATGCCTTCCCAAAGCGGCCTCGTGCCCTCCTGCTTCCCCTTCTAGGCTCACACCCCGAACTCTGCTCTCCTTCCCTCCATCTGAATTCAGGTAGGCAGCCAGGGCTCAAACACCTGCTAGCTGTGTGGTCTTGATACACTATTTCTCATCCTGAAGCTTCTGTTTCCTCAGCTACAAAATGGGAGTGATGATGTCTGACTGATAAAGTATTGAAGATCAAGGATAATACGCAGAAAACCCCTTGTCATGGGTTATTATTCGGAGCCTGTTTGAACTAAGAACTGGGAGCCAGTGGTGGAAGAATGTAATAGCCACGCCAGTTAACACATTTGCATTTATTGAGCGGGGACTTTCAATACTTAGACACCAAGGAGTGGTCTCCAGAGGCAGACAGGTGTAGTGGAAAGCTCCGCTGGCAGGCAGGCAAGAAGGAGGGAGGCAGTGACAGTTATCGAGTGCCTGCTGTATACCAGGCACTGTGCTAGGCCCTTTGAGTTGACTTTGTCTCTCGAGAACCCTTGCCCCTGCCTCTGGTTCCCCTGGGTTTAGATCTAAGTGATCTGGTTGGTGGTAGTGTAGGTTCCGGCTTCCCAGCTGACCCTGCAACATGCCATTGCTCCATCCCTCCCATATTATCTGGTGTTTGCGGGGCCTAGTGAAGCTTTTGAGAGAGAAAGAAAGGAAGGGAGAGGGAGAGGGAAACAGAGAGGGAAGCAGCTGAGTAAGCTGATGACCATGTCATGATATTAATATTGATCAAGATTTAACCAATTTCTGTCTGTGAACTCTGCAGCCCCACTATTGATCTCTAAGCACTAAAATCAAATAGGAAGGCATCTTCTTGTCAGAAGTCAGATCAGCTGGCCAGCTCAGAGGCTGAAGTGAATTTTGAGTGAGAGGATACAGGTAAGATTTCTGTGGAGGGGTTGTCCTTCTCAGAGACCACTGAAATCTCTTTAAAGGACTTTCCATTGGTGGCATTTCATTCCTCCTGCCTAAGAAAGAGGAAAGGTAGCTTGGCCTGGTGACATGAAGTGAGCTTTTAAGTGAAACACACTTGGCTTTGACTCCTGACTGAGTCCCTGCCTTTACTAGCTGTGGGACCTCAGGCACAGGGCAGAACCTTTCTGTTCAATAACTATTTATTGAATGCTTACTATACACTGGTTACCTGGGATATCCCAGTGAGTAAGTTAGACCTATACCTGTTTTAGTAACATTCTTTTGTTCTTGCTTGGAGAGGTAACTTTTTATTTAAAATTTTTATTATGAAAAATATCAAATACAGATGAAGAGTTTTCACTAACCTCCCACTTAACCATCACCCAATTTAAACAATTATTAAGCATTTGGACAGAGCTGTTAGCCAGTAGACTAAACAACTACAGTACACTGTGACAAGAGCTAAAGGAAGTTGCTGAGACCCTACTCAAGTTACGGACCTCTCTCGGCCTAAGTTTCTTCATCTGTAAAATGGGAAAACATGTACTTACCTTATAGAGCAGTATAGGGGATTAAATGATGTATTTTATGAAGTGTGCTAGGACAGTGACAGTAAGGGTGTGTGGCCCTCACACATGTGGGCAGTCATAGGGTTGTTTGGGAGGATTCAGTGAGAATGGAGAGCTGCTGGCGTGAGGTGATGATGGCGCCATAGCAACAATCGGATAAGGAAACATGGGCACCATTACTGTGCTGCTGGCTGTTTATAGCAAGTGCCTGGCTAACAGCAGGCACCTGACAGAGGATGACGACAGTGATGGTGATGGTAACAAGATGAAGTTTTCTCAGATTTTTAGCATGGCGGGTGAAAAACAGTTAAGAGGATATGAGAGAGAAAATTGTGCTTGATATGTGCTAATGAAAAGAACTGAAGAGATAATTTAGAAAAGGCATTATCCTGTTAGGTGAAAATAATAAAATATCAAATCTGAAAATATTCAAATGTTGAAATGATGTAAAACCCCTAGTGTGTGTTGAGTACCTTCCATGTGCAAGGCGTCGGGGCTGAGTTCTGTGGGGCTCACGGTCACGGTCGGGCCGGACCTTTGCCTTCGAGGAGATTGTCCTCTATTGAGGGAGACACGACAGACGCTCCTAATAAATTATGACAACAAATTATTTAAATAACAGCCCAACATCAAAGAAGAGCTGACACAGGTGAAGCTGCTTAATTGGCCCATTAATTGTACAGATATTAAGTGTTCATGACTTCAGGGAAGAACAAAGCACTTCAGGCAAAGACATCAGAGCAGCCTCACCTAGAGGATGGGATTTCCATTAGGTCTTTGAGGATGGGTAGGAGATATACAGTGGGTCCCTCCAAATTTGGTTCAGAGATCAATGAAATAATGTTGAAGCTTGGTTCAAATTTCACACAGTTCAGTGGTTTTTGAGTCATTTTTAGGTTTGGTTCAAATCCCTGGTGCCCTGTGTGGCACTGGAGAGTAGAAGCTCAAAAAATAATGCCCCAGATTTTAGGGGATTTAGGGCAGGCCCTACTCAGGGCTATGGCCCCAGACCTGGAAGGCATGGTGGGGAATGGCTTTGCATGCCAACCTTGGACAGTCTACCTCCTCCCTTGGACTTGGGGCATCGAGTTGTAAAATGGGGGTGACCATACTGACCTCTCTGAACACGGCTTGTTGTGAGGATCCCATGAGATCCTCACATGTACCTCACATGTACCTTAGGGTACAGTATATTCACCTGCCCAGACTTGTGCTGTTTTCAAGTTAGTTTCATCCAATCCCACTTTCAGAAAGAATGAGTTTTTTTCTTCACCTTTAGGGATCCATTCCCTCAACCGCCCACATCCTAGGTGGTTTGCTGAGACATTTGTCTACACAGGAAAGAATCTGAGGGTACAGATGAGGGTGTCCCCAAAGTGGACAGTGAACCAGGGCTGGCTGCTGGAGAAGAGAAGACATCAGCCCTTGGGTCTGGCTCTACAGAGACAAATGATACTGAGCTAAGGTGTGAATGACTGTTAATGCTTCCTGATTTACACTTGCCTTGTGCAGTATTTGCATTTTAGCCAAGACCTTCTAGCTATACCTTATTACAAAGGAATTACTCTGGTGGAAATCTGGGAGGCTGTGTGATCTGGTGGAAAATACACTGGATATTTATCAGGAAGCATGGTGTGTTAGATGTTTGTTGCCGAATAATGTATATTAGTTCTATTTTTCAAGAAAATGATAAATCAATTGGATGATCACTGTGAATACATACATGTATATAAATGCATGAACAAAAAGACCCAGAAGGATGCACACCGAACTGATAACAATGGGAATTTGGGAGAGATCTGGGATAAGAGGTAAGATGGCCAAAAAGGATTATAATCTTCTCTATAATGTTTCAATTTTGTCCAAGGAGAGCATATTCATATGTCAGAGCAGAGGATTTGGAGTCAGAGTGCTGGACTCTCTGAACCTCCTCATGAGTAAAATGAAGATAAGTAATCTTCACTGAGCTGTCATGGCGACTGAATGAGATGATTCTTATATAGCTGCTTGGCACATGGAACTCCGTAAAAGCCAGTGTCATTGTCCCCTCTGTAGCAGAGTGATTGGATACTCACTTGTCCATTTCCTCTTCCTGGTCCCATGGAAGACTATATTTCCTAGCCTCCCTTGCAGTAATCACATGACTAGTTTTGGCCAATGAAATGTGTGTAGAAGTGATGTATACCATTTCTGGCCTCGCCACAAATCCACCTGCACCATCCTCCTTATATTTATCTCCTCAGGTAAACATTAGAGGTAGTGGTGTCCCAGGATGGAAGGAGCCTCCATCCCCGAGTGTCTACCTAGAGGACAGCCACCTAGCTCACATTAGACTGTGATGTGAGCAAGAAGTGAAGTTCTTGTGTCAAGCCACTGAGATTTGGAGGTTATTTGTTGTCAATGCTAGCTGTATTAATATATCTTCTCTTTTGGTTCTGAATTTTTGACTCTGTTCTACTGTCTAAATCTCAGTTTGTTCACTGTAAGGTGGGAGAAGTTACTTTTTTGGTGTTTGGCCTTTCTTGCCTGTCTCAGAAGGTTGTGTGTGAAAACCCAATGAGAGATTGATTGTGAAACTGCTCTGTGGCTGCTGAAGGGATGTGGCAGACTGGGTAGAGGGCTTAGAAAGTGTGCCTTTTGGAATCCCTCGGGCCATGTGGTAAATAGCAGGCTGAATAGGTGAAACCCCTAATAAGGAGGGCCTGGCCTCAGACCGTCTGAAGGGCTGGCGTGGTGGGGTGAGGAGAAGGGCTTGGGAGGAGGGCCTTCGGGCATCCCCCAGCTGCAGACAGGAGCCTGTGGCTGGAGGTGGTTGCTGCAAGCTTCTCTAGTTACAATGGAACCCATGGATCAGGCAAGGATCAATTCCAAGGATCAATTCACTGCAGGCTGATAAGAGACCCAGTGTGTTTTGGGGAATTGGCCATTACCCAGGCCAAAGCAAAAACTTGCACTGTAAGCAGTAATTAAGAAGTGATTTGCCCTTGGCCCCTGTTCCTGGGATGCATGCCAGCCCCTGTGAGCCTTCAGAGCTGCCGGCCTCAGGAGCCGGCTCAGATGGGGACAGGTGACACGTGCCTGCATGTGCTGCAGCTCACATAGGCCTTGGCAGGACTCTGTCCTAGCTCCAGGCCCGGGTCATCTGGTGCTTCAGTTCTGTGGGTGAATACTGCTGGAAAGGGGCTTTAAGGGCACAAAGGTGAGTCTACCTCATCTGCCACTTTGCCAGTCTAATGGGTCAGCATAGTCATTTGGACAGAGCTCCAGACTCTGGTTCAGGTTTTGGTGGAATCCATAACAAGCTGCGTGAACCTGGCCTTTGCTGGGACTTAGTTTTCTCCTCTCTTCAGTGGTCTAGGGAGTCTTGTTTGTCCAATCATAGAGCCTGGGAGACAATGCAGCACAGACAACATCCCTGCCCTCATGAAGCTTCCAGTCTGGTTCACCACTCCGTGCTCAAGAATTCTCAGGTTCTGTGACAATAACACTGAAATCTGAAGCATTCCATTTTGCAGAGAAGGTAGTAAAAATGAATTTGGGGATGAGGTAGTGGGGCAAAACATGGACAGAAGCAGGATTTTTTTGGTGATTCCAATGTATAAACATTCTGCAAATCTCTGTGTAATAGATACACTGACGTACTTTTTGCCTGCGGAAGCTTAAAATCGTTTTGTATGTTTATTAATGTAGTGAGAAGGGAAGAAGAAAAACAGATGGGGAAGAGGAACAGAAAGGCACATTTCCTTTTGCCTTTACTCACGGTCAGATTATTTCATTGGAAGGCATAATTTATGTACTTCTACACAAATGATCATGCAAATGAGCCAGTTTCCTAGAGTTATTCATTTCTCCTTGCCCCACTTACTGAGTGAGTGGAACTGCAGCAGGAAGGGAGTGACTCACTGTTTCACAATCAAAACTCCCGAGTCTCAAATCCCTCTCTCCAAAGGCACACACCTTTCCATGGGGCTGCCCTTAAGTCTTCCAGGCAGACCCTGCTGAGAAATACAGCTTCCCCACAGGCAGGCACCCCTGCCAGGAGACCACTGAAGAAATGAGAGAACTGAATGAAGAAATCACTAGTCCCTTGGGTCAGAAATTCACATTATTATGTGAGAAGATTTACTAACCTGCTGTTGTGGGGGGTGAAGTATCTCCTCCAGAATAAAAATGGACTTGGTCAGTTAGCTGAACAAAGATACCTTTTTCCTTCCTTGAGATGCTACAGTTGGTGCAAACCCCATGGAGGTGCAGACAGGTCCAGAAAGTTCATCCCAGAGGGTACTTTTCAGGCTCTTGGTTCTTACCTTTCCTCTCCCAACTCTGTGCCTGCCCCCACCCAGCCCTTATTATTTCCTTGGATGAAGAAATTACATTTTCTATAATCTAAAGCAGAAATGACCATGTAATAACAGTAGCTTACATTTGTGAACTGATTGGCAATGTACACAGCTCGTTCACAGACTTCTACCTATTTGCTCTTTGCCATTTCTCTTTGTAGTTGTGGAAACCGCAGATCAGGGAGATGAAATGGCGTGCCTGGAATCAGGAGTGATAGGTGGTATGGCTGGAGCCCAGAGCCTCTGACTATATCCTATGCTTGCCCCTCCGCAGCAGTGTATGTGTGTGTGCCCGTGCATGTGTGCGTGTGTGTGCGTGTGCCTGTGTGTGCGTGTGTGTGCCTGTATGTGCATGTGTGTGCATGCCTGTGTGTGTGCCTGTGCATGTGCCTGTGTGTGTGTGCTTGTGTGCGTAGGAGGGAGGTAGGGGCTATGCAGTGGTGATGGTGGTGAGGAGGCTGTCACCTGTACTGGCTCATGCAGAGACCTGCAGGCCCGTCCATCCATCTTCCTGATCTGGTCTGCCTGTATGTCCACTGCTCCACCTTTGCGCCTCTGTCTGGCTGTCCTTATTAGAACAGGTCACACCCACAGTTCACCTATGGATGTCCCTGAGAGGGTTCCAAGGTCTGCCAGGTGTCGATGTTGGACAGGAGCTGCCTTTCGAGACTTCAACTTCAAAAGGCCAGGGACACTCCCAAGCCTCCTGGTCTCCCCTCAGTGATAAATGTATGGTTTCATAATGAGATTTAGGAAAGCCCTGCCTGACCTCCCTCTCTGTGATTTCCAGCCTTCCCCATCTCTTGGCTTAACAAGTTCCATACATTTGTAAGCTGCTGTAATTTGTTCTCAAATCACCCCCTTCAAGTTTCCTGAGAGATCTTCTGGCTCTGGTGTTCTGGTGAACAAGTTCGTGTCCACCAATCCACTTCCTGGAGATTTTTCTAGACTCCCTTCATTGTCATCCCCTGGGCCTTCCCAGGAAACCCCAGGGAATGTCTTGAGAGACAGAACGCATCTTCGGACTCCCAGTTGCGCAGGCGGCACGACTTGCCGTGTTCTTGCTCTGTGTGCTGACACCGGGCTGAGAGCTTTACATGCACAATCTCTCTTAAAACATGTTTTCACTTATTTTATCCAGATAATGGATGCACGTGGTTACACGAAAGCAACGGTCCTTCCCCCATCCCTTCCACCCCTTGGACCCAGTCCTAAGCAAATCTACTTTAACTGTTTCTGTTTCAGTCTTTTGGTAGTTACTTTCTTATCTAAACATTAATTCATGCTCTCCTTTAATCTGCGCGACAATCGCATGAGGTAGGTACTATTATCTACACTTTATAGATGAAGAAATGGAATCTTAAAGGGGACACATGGTTTGCCCAGGATCACTTGAGCTGGGAAATGGCCAAACGAAAGCTTGACTCCAGATCTTTACCTGAAAGCCACAGTGCTGTGCAAGAGGTGGCCTCTGCTTCCCCCCAGTGTCCCCGGGAGCCCTGTTCCCCAAATGGCATCCCCACTGTCATTCTCTGGCTTCCAGTGCAGACTGGTGAGTGATCACCCCAGCTGTAGTTTCTACCCAGCTCAAAGCATGGCTTTCTATCTGCTAAACAGGCCAATCTGGCCCCTTGTCTCCCAGTCAAGCACTGTTTTCTGGGTTTGAACAAACTACTTGTACCACCAACTCTAGGAGCATCAGGTTATTTCTTCTGGAAGTGATGCTTCCAGTGTGACAGAGCTGGACTGGCTGGGAGAGATCTATGCCTATGACGTGTACTGCTCCTGTTCCACAGCGTGTGCCTCACCGAAGTTAGTGTATGTTTAATGAGTCCCCCCAGGCTGTGGTATTTTGTTATAGCAGCCTGAGCTGACTAAGACAAATTAAAATGTGAAAAAGTAGGCATCACTGTAAAGCTACTAAGTAGTATCATTAATAAGTGTGTGTGTGTGTGTATATATATATATATATATATATATATATATATATATATATATATAATACACTTTATTTTTAGAACAGTTTTAGATTTACAGAAAAATTGCAAAGATAGTACAGAGTTTCCATATATACCGCACCTGGTTTTCCCTATTACTACAGCTTCCATTAGTATGATACATTTGTTAAAATTAATGACCCAGTGTTGATACAGTATTAGTAACTAAAAACTCATACTTTATTCAGATTGCCTTCATCTTTTCCTAATGTCCTTTTTCTGTTCCAGGATGCCATCCAGAATGCCATACTATATTTTGTCATCATGTGTCCTTAGATTCCTCTTGCCTGTGACAGTGTCTCTGACTTTCCTTAGTTTTGATGACCTTGACAGTTTTGAGGGGTGCTAGTGGCCACTGGTTTTCTAGGCTATAATTTTGGCTGATTTGGTTGTTACCAGTCATTGACAAAGATGATGCCCCAATCAGGGGTGCCCAAGCCTTATATCTTATCCCACTTATCTGGGGAGGTCCCACAGTGAACGAGGATTTGGGGCTAAACACACTACTTTCCTGAGCAATAGTTAAATCAAAGGAATTCTTATCCCACCCATCTGAGTGAGCCAGAGATGGAAAGGCCTCTCCAGGCCCTGGGGAGGCTGAGCCTATTGTCTGCTGAACACTATTCCTTTCACAGTTGTCTTGTGGGAGGGGACCCTGCTTCCCCATGTCCCCCTGAATCCCTGCGCAGTTCAGGGAGAGAGTATACTGGGTGGCTCTGGGTACAGACTACCTCGGTGTGCATGCAGCTCTGCCACTTGCAGCGTGGATAACCCTGGCCAAGTGACTGTGTTGCCTTATCTCAGTCAAAGTGAAGATAACAGTAGTACCCATCTTAGTTCATATCTGCAAAGTGCTTAGAATACGCCTGGCATAGAGTCAGCACTATTATTATTATTATATAAAAGTACCAATTATAACTGGAAATTATGATACATAGACAAAACAGGTCACTTCTTTCTGCAGCACAGTTCCTAACTGATACTGTTGGTATCGTTATTATATTTTTCAGATCTCTTTAAGACACACTATAGGAGTGTGTGGCACATAGTAAGTGGTTAACAAACGTTAGCTATTCTTAGAATAGTATGTTTCACAAGCACCCTGGGCTCATTGCCGTCCCCTAGACCCACCCAGCTGATTCAGGTCATATAACCTAGTGTTTAACTAGGTTTATACACTAGGTTCATATAACCTAGTGTTTAACCTGTGGGCTCTGCAGTCAGATGGACTAGAGTTCAAGTCCTGACCTCTCTAACCACCAGCTATGTGATATTGGGCAATTTACAAAACTTTTCTGTGCCTCACTTTCCCCATATGTTAAATAGGGATAACAGTAGTACCTCTTAATAGGATTATTCTGAGAAGTAAATGAGATGATAGGGGTTGACATATAGTAAGCGCTCAATAAATGGTAGTGGTTTATGTTATTAATACATCCATGGACACTGTCTTTGTGGAAGCCATTGTTTAGGGGCTCAGGGAGAGATCACCAATGGCAGGAAGGGGTGAATGTGTGGAGGAGGTGACGTCTGAGGTCCAGTCCCCCCCTCCCCTGGGACTCAGGGTACCAAAGCGGTTATGCTTATGCCTCCTGACATTGTTTATTGGTGTCATCTGATTAAGTTAACATTATTAAAGGTCTACCATGTGCCATAGATGGTGCCCAAAGCTTTCATGAATATTAGTTTATTTGATTTTTACAAACAGTACCTTATTTTACAGGTAAAGAAATGAAGGCTCACGTAGCCATCCTCAGGTTGTGAGACTATTGACAATGGAATGGGGAGCCCATGGCCAGTGTGTTTAGCTCCCCATCTCTGGGACACAAGGATCATATGCTCGAGAAATTTAAAGAAAACCAAAATACCATCTTTATTTATGAAAAGCGGACTTAAATCTCACCAGGACAAGGGCTGTTTCTGTCTGCTTCACCTTCATCTCAGAACTTGGTCTAGGCAGTGGCACCTAATAAGTGTTTAATAAATATTTGCTGAATGAATGTATAACTATAGAAATTTACAGCTGTGCTGCATTCTTTATCTCATCCAAGTCTTAAAACGCCCCTGTGAGAAGGCAGTTGATGATACGATCTCCATTTTCAGGGCCAAAGAAACGTGAGGGAAATGAACATGTACCGAGGGCTTTCTACGAAGCAGATGTTTTGTTGGTATAGGCTCATTTCATTAATGCATGTAGTCTTTGAGGAAGTGTCCTACCGCTGCTGCCTGCAGAGCCAGAACAATGGCCCCCACGTCCAGACCCAGGCCCGTGTGCTGCCCGCTGCCCCCAATACCTCCCGCCTTCCTTTCCAGAGGCCCCTGCCCTCACAGCCCTGAGCTCAGGCTGAGTAGTTGCAAGTTGGAAGCCAGGGCACTGAAAATGGAACTTTACTAGGACCCCAAGATACTCAAGCCCCCCTAAGACCACCACAATCCCGGGGAAGGCAGGAACTCTGCCAGCAGTGCTGAGACAGTATCAGTCAAGGGCTTGCCACAATGTCTGGCACATGGGGTGTGCTCACAGCATGGCGGCTGTTGTCATCAGGCATTCTTATTCTTTAATCACATGGTACCTGCTCTTGTAGACAGGAGACAGAGCAAGAAATTACTGGAGGGTGAAAACCTTGCTTCATTTCTTTATGTTACTAATGAATTCTTCTCCCCTCAGAAAGAGCAAGAACTGAGGTTTTTTTCCATCTTAAAAAAAAACCAAAACTTTTTTTGGTTAACAAAAGAACTGAATCATCAGCAGATTTTCCTTCTTGAGAAGGGATTTGCAGCAGGAAAGGAGGTCATTTTGACAAGTCCTGTGAGTTGAGCTGGGCACAGGGGAACTTTCTGGCAAGTCTGGGCCTACCAGAACTGCTGAAGTATTTTTCTGAGGCCTCAGAGAGCCACATAATTCCTGATAAAGTTCCAAGGGGGAGCAGTGGCCCCCCTAATTGGAACAGCTGTGCTGGGCACAGGCCCAGAGAGAGCCTTGGGGATCAGCACATTTGACCTGAGCTGCACTTTTTCCAGCACTTCCCGATTCTTCCCACCCTCAGGAGACAGTGGATCCTTTCCTCTTTCTCTGGTGTGGGCTTTCAGGAGACTGGCCATCGGCATGAGGGAGGCCTTTGTTGAATGTGAGGGTCCCAGCAGGGCTGATGAGGCTTTTGTCTGGTGGAGGAGCCACAGACCTTGCAGTGACAGTGTTCCAGAGCAGCTCTGACCCCAAATCAACATCTCAGAGTGGGAGAAACCTTAGCTGCCCTCTAGTCCGGGAGTCAGCAAATTTCTGTAAAAGGCCAGACAGTAAATATTTCAGATTTTGCAGACCATATGGTCTGTCACAACTGTTATCCTTGATTGATTTTTCCAGCCATTTAAAAATGTAAAAACTAGGAACTTCCAGTCAAGATTGTGGAGTAGGTAAATGCTGGGCTCACCTCCTCTCACAACCACCTCAAAATTACAAATGAACTACAGAACAACCATCATTAAGAATCATTTGAAGTTTAGCTGAACCAAATCCTACCTCTAATAACATACAGAAGAAGACATGTCAAGATGGTAAGGAGGGGTGGAGATGCAGAATGGGCTGGCCCACACTCGCGTGTGGCAGTTAAAAATCAGGAAGGATATCTTGGCTGTGGAGGTCCCCCCCGAGGAATGAGGGGTTCCAGCCCTACATGAGGCTCCCCAGCCCAGGGTTCCAGTGCCATGGAAAGAAGTCCCCATAACTTCTGGCTGTAAAAACCAGCGGAGATTGTGGCTTAGTGAGGCAAAGGGGGGCTCGAGCCCCAGGTATTCCTCTTAAAGGGCTCACTCACTCTGAGCTCCAACACTGGGGCAAACAGCTTGATAGGTGCCAGGGACATATGAGGAGGAACTGAATTGTCTGGCCTCAGGGTGAGGGCTGGAGAAGCAGCTTTTTCCCAGACAGAAGTGGTGGCAGAAGCCATTGTTCCTTTGTGGAACTCTCCTCCAACCCAGCCTGTACACACAGGCAGGTGCCATATCTGAGTCTCCATCAACCTGGGTAACACTGTTAGCCCTGTCCTGGTGATTCCCTGAGACCCCACCCCATCCAACCTGTGGTCCCACCCAAGCCACTTCCAGTGGCTTTTCCATACAAATGGCCTATTTTGGTTCATGCTTTGGACTTTCCTAAAATCTCTCAAATGTTCACAAACCCCAAACAAACAGCATCTGGCCTCAGCATGCCCCATACCTCATGCTAAGCAGCCCCAAGCCCAGCACTAGCAACAGCCAGCCTCAGTTCCCAGCTTAGCCTCTCAGGCACCGCCAAGCCCAGCACACCTGGCACAAAGTGAAATGCAGATTGCTTTGTAGCTCATACCAAATGGCTCTGGACAGGGCACAGGCAGTGACTGACCTCGGCGCCTCCCAAGAGGCCCCAGAACAAGTGCCCCTGTTGGCTAACTTCACACCACACCAGAGCACCACCAAACCACCTCCAAGGACGACACACCCAAAGGGCAGACTCAGCAGGCACCACAGCTCCACTAAAGAGAACCCTGCTCTGTGGGGTCATCCCTTGCACAACAGCTCCTCCGCTGTAGTCACAGCCAGTCCTCACAACCAATCAGCCTGAGGATCAATCCCTCCCATTGACTTGCAAACAGCAATCAAGGCTCAACTACAACAGGAGGGCACACACAACCCACAGAAGAGACACACCTGGAGCACCCAGCTCAGGTGACTAGGAAGACTGTGTGACTGGGCTGCATATGACACCTACTAAATAAGACAACTCTACCAAAATCTGATGATGTAGCAGCTCTACATAATACATAGAAACAAATACAAGGAGACAGCCAAAATGAAGAGACAAAGAAACATGTTCCAAATGAAAGACCAGAACAAAGCTACAGAAAAAGAACTAAACAAAATGGAGACAAGCAATCTACCAAATGCAGAGTTCAAAACACTGGTTATAAAGATGCTTCAACAAAGAGATAGGCAATATAAAAATACAGATAGAAAAAAGAACCCATCAGGAATGAAGAATGCATTAGACGGAATCAACAGAAGATTAGGTGAAGCAGAGAGCGAATCAGCGATTTAGAAGATAAGGTAGCAGAAAACAATCACAGCATCAAAAAGAATCTAAAAAAAATGAGGATAGTTTAAGGGACCTGTGGGACAACATCACGCGCACCAACATTCTCATCATAGGGGTACTAGAAGAAGAAGAGAGACAGCAAGAAATTGAAAACTGTTTAAAGAAATAATGATGGAAAACTTCCCTAACCTGATGAAGGATATAGATATACAAACCCAGGAAATACAGAGAGTCCCAAACATATGAACCCAAAGAGGCCACACCAAGACACATCATAATTAAAATGCCAAAAGTTAAAGACAAAGAGAGAATCTTAAAAGCAGCAAGAGAAAAGCGGTTAGTTACCTACAAGGGAGCTCCCATAAGATTGTCAGCTGATTTCTTAACAGAAACTTTGCAGACCAGAAGGGATTGGCAGGAAATATTCAAAGTGATAAAGCAAGGATCTACAACTAAGATTACCCAGCAAAGCTATCATTTAGAATCAAAGGATAAATAAATAAAAAAATGAAAGGAATTCATCACCACCAAACCAGGATTACAAGAATGTTAAAGGGACTTCTTTAAGAAGACGAGGGATATGGCCATTTAATCTACGACAATGGAAGCAAGTATGTACGATGGAGTAATGACAGTCTATTCAATAAATGGTGCTGGGAAACCTGGACAGACACATGCAAAAAAATGAAGTTGGACCACCTCCTTACACCATATACAAAAATAAATTCAAAATGGCTTAAAGACTTAAATGTAAGGTCTGAAACCATAAAATACCTAGAAGAAAATATAGGAAGAAACTTCTCAGACATTACCCGGAGTAAGATTTTTACTGATATACACCCTCGCTCGAGGGAACTAAGAGAAAAAATAAACATGTGGGATTATATCAAACTAAAAAGTTTTTTCACAGCAAAGGAAACCATCAATAAAACAAGAAGGGATCCTACTGAATGGGAAAAGATATTTGCCAATGATATATCTGATAAGGGATTAATATCACAAATCTATGGAAAACTTACTCAACCCAACTCCAAAAAAACAAACGATCCAATTAAAAAATGGGCAGAGGACTTGAGGAGACATTTTTCTGAAAAGGACATACAGATGGCAAACAGACATATGAAGAAATGCTCAACCTCACTGACCATCAGAGAAATGCAAATAAAAACCACAATGAGATACCACCTCACCCCAGTCAGAATGGCTATCATCAATAAATCAACAAACAACAAGTGCTGGCGCGGATGTAGAGAAAAGGGAACGCTTGTGCACTGTTGGTGGGATTGCAGACTGGTGCAGCCGCTATGGAAAACAGTATGGAGGTATCTCAAAATTCTGAAAATGGAACTACCTTATGATCCAGTAATTCCACTCCTAGGTATCTATCCGGAGAAATCCAGAACTTCAATTCAAAAATCTTTATGCACTCCTATGTTTATTGCAGCACTATACACAATAGCTAAGACATGGAAACAACCAAAATGCCCATCGGTAGATGACTGGATTAAGAAACTGTGGTACATTTATACAATGGAGTATTATGCAGCCATAAAGAAGAAAGAAATCTTACCATTTGCAACAACATGGATGAGTCTGGAGAACATTATGTTAAGTGAAATAAGTCAGACAGAGAAAGATAAGTACCATATGATCTCACTTATTTGCGGATTTTAAAGAAAAGAATAAGTGAATGAACTAATCAGAAACAGTTTGGGAGACAATGAGGAAAAACTGAGGGTTGCTAGATGGGCGGGAGGGGTGGGGGGTGGGGGGGAGGGTGAGGGGATTGGAGGGCAGTCGGTGACCACAGGATGGCCACGGGGTTTGAAAATTAATCTGGGGAACGTAATTTGGTGGTTACCAGAGCGTAAGGGGGTTGGGGGGTGGGGGATGAGGGTGAGGGGGATCAAATGTATGGTGATGGAAGGGGAGCTGACTCTGGGTGGTGAACACACAGTGTGATTTATGGATGATGTGATACAGAATTGCACAACTGAAATCTATGTAATTCTACTAATAATTGTCACCCCAATAAATTAAAAATAAATTTTAAAAAAATGTAAAAAAAAAAAATTTATTTTAGAGAAAAAAAAAAAAGAAGACGAGGGAGAAAAAGATGAAAAATATGAATAATAAAATGGCAATAACTACATACCTATCAGCAATTACTTTAAATGGATTAAATGCTCCAATCAAAAGACATAGGGTGGCTAAATGGATAAGAAAACAAGACCCTTACACATGCTGCCTACAAAAGACTCATTTCATATAGAAAGATACACACAGTTGAAGCACAGGGATGGAAAAAGATATTTCATGAAAATGGAAATGAAAAATAAAAAAGGCTGGTGTACCAATACTTATGCCAGACAAAATAGACTTTAAAGCAAAAGCTATAACAAGAGACAAAAAAGGACCCAGTAATTCCACTTCTGGGTATTTATCTGAAGAAATCCAAAACACTAAATTGAAAAGACATAGGCATCTATATGTTCATTGCAGCATTATTTACAATAACCAAGATATGGAAGCAACCTAAGTTTCCATGTTAGAGGAATGGATAAAGAAGTGTACATACATACAATGGAACATTACTCAACCATAAAAAAGAATGAATTCTTGCACCTGTAGCAACATGGATGGACCTAGAGGGTATTATGCTGAGTGAAAGAAGTCAGACAGACAAAGGCAAATAACATGGTTTCACTTATATGTGGAATCTAAAAAACAAACAAACAAAATAGAAACAATCTCATAGATACAAAGAACATTTTGATGGTATCCAGATGGTAGTGGGGGTTGGGGGAAGGGATTAAGAAATACAACTTAGTAGTTGCAAAAATAGTCATGGGGATGTAAAGTATAGCATAGAGAATATAGTCAATAATACTGTAATTACTACTTATGGTGTCAGATGGGTACTAGATTTATCGAGGTGATCACTTCATAAGTTATAGAAACATCTAATCACTATGTTATATACCTAAAACAAATGTAATACTGTATGTCAACTGTAATTAAAAAAATAAATAAATAAAAATGTACAAACCATTGTGAGCTTGTGAGCTGTATAGTCAGTGACTGGGTTTGACCTGTGGGCCACAGGTTGCACATCCCTGATTTAGTCCGTGGTCTTCTCCCATCTCCTCAAAGTCCCCCATGACAAGAGTGTTTATTCAGACTTGTTCTGCACGTCCTTTCAACAGCCTGTCTCCCATTACTCCTGAGACTGGATGTGGAAAGACTCACTGGAAGTGGCCCCTGGTCTCTACGTCACCTCCTTCCTTCTAGCTATGCACCTTGTGGCTGATTCGACTGGATTTCTCACCCCCTTTTTGTTGCCTTCAGTTCCAACATTTACTTGCCTGGAATTAGGCCTGCATACAATGACCATCCTAGTCAGCACCTTGCAGTGAGGTGCTTCTGAAGAGTGAGGGTGTTCCGTGGTGCCCAGTGTATGCAGTGGCAGGAGGGGAACAGTAGGCGGCAGCACTGAGCTGCATTTACTTATCGTCACCCTCCGCGGCATCTTTACACCCGATAGGACTGTATAGCCTTTGCCCATCATTGGACAGACAGGGATACTGAGCTCCAGAGTGGGGCAGGTGCTTTGGAATCCTTACCTGGGCTCCATCTGCCACATTGCTTCCACTAAGATTGGGCCATGTTCTTGTACTTTGTGTGACCTTTTTGATGCCTTCAGGACATTGCCATGGTCACCACTAAAAGTCTGCTCTGGAGCCTGATTACCTCTTTCTGCAGATCCAGGTCCAGGCACACCCATGAAACTCTGGCTGAAATGGTGGGGCAGACTGGAGATGGCAGAGCAGCCTTTGTGTGATGTGTGTCATGGGTTTGGGGATGGGGGTGTGATTGGCCAGGGTAGGGTGGGGTGTGTACCTAGAATTTACAGGAATGGGACCACAGTACTGCCCCTGAGGCCACAGTCATTTCATTTATATGATCCTAGCCAGTTGATTGGTGTTTGAGGCCTGAAGAGACATGCAATCTAGAAACCTGGAGTTCACCACCTTCTGCCTCTTTTTCCCCATATCCAGTTAATCTTCAGGTGTGCTGGATCACCTCCTAAGCGTTCTTCAGATCTGTCTCTTGCTCTCAACCGTGCTACCATGGCCTGCTTGGGACCATGGTACCCCAACCCTGGACAGACTTTGGACCAGTGTGCTCCTCTTTGCTACCGGACTAACCTTCCTGAGATGCACCTTGGACATGATACTCTGACATGTTAAAAACCCTCATGGCTGCTCAGCATAGAGGGAAAACCTCTAACTTGTCATGCCAGGCCCACCAGGCCCTCCACTCCTATCTCTTGCCATTCTCCAATTTTACGCTCCAGCCACACTGTTGTTCCTCAGCCGTTTCTTACCTCCATGCCTTTGTTCATCTAGGTCCTCTGCCTGGAGCATTGTCCCTCTCCAATCTCCAAGCTCCAGCCTTCTTCTTACTGGCTAACCTCTGCTTTTCCTTTAAGACTCAGCTCAGACATGACCTCCAGGAAACCCAGCCTGAACCTCCTGCTGCAGCCCGGCTATGCTCCAACATCCCCAGAATCAGCTCTGTTATCACCTTGGCCCTTTGTGGTGGTGATTATCCCCAGAATGTGACCTCCTGGGATGCCAGCAATGTTTTGTATATATGTTTGTAACCATAGCACTAGTGCAGCGCTGGGAACACGGACATGCTCAATAAATATTTAGTAATTGTATGAATAGGATGCAATGAGAACTTGAGGCCCCATCTGACCCTCTATTAGGCAAATGCTAACCTGTACCATGTTTTGGAAAACCAGGAACAAGAGATGATCCAATCCTCTGCAGTGACCATTCCCACCTTTGCCCATGTTTCTTGTCATAACTCCCTTCACCATATCTTATCTAACCTAAATCCCCGATGTTTCAATTTAACCTTGTTCCAGCAACCTCACAGATGGAGAACATCTGCTTAGCATCTGCTGGAGCTTTTAATATAAATTCTGGACAGGTTTTCCTTTGTTAATGGCAAAATAAAAAGCCCCAGAAAGGAATAGCCACCCCCTTCCCTACATTGTGTGTGACTCCCACAGTCACCTGCTGTAATCACAGGAGCTCAGTGGTGACCTGGTGGTGACCTGGAAGAGGTGGGCTGATTGCAGAATCCATCTGACGGGGTCTCTGTGGGTGACCCCTTATATCCTTTGAGAGGGTCTGATGCCTCCTGGGGTGGGCTTGGGGCTGCCCTCGCCCCAGCCTGCTCATAAATACAGTCTCAGGATAGGTTTGCCTGTCCCTGTCCACCCCACACACATTTGGCTGGAGTCCAGATTCTGGTAAGGAGTAGAGGTTGGATAGGGTATGCTATTTGCCTGGCTTTTTCTCCCCTTTCCTCACCACCCCTCAGTCTGCTTTGGGGCCGGTTTCTAGAGAGATTTGCCTAATAGACCCAGTTCTCTAATCCCCAGGGGATGGTCAATGAGGCAGACAAAATGTATGTTTGGATCCAGATTGATGAAGGTGCAACAAATTACCTTCTGATGTGTGTCAGGTAAAGCCACACCCCTATGGGTGGAGGATAAGGTTGCCAGATTTAGCAAATAAAAATACATGCAAATATTGCATGGGACAAACTTATACCAAAATGTAATTCATTGTTTATCTGAAATTCAAATTGATTGGACATCATCTATTTTCTCTGGTAACCCTGGGGGAAAATTCTCCCTTGAAGGGGGTAGGCATTCCCAGTGTCAGTCAATCAAGAAGAAGTGGATTCTCTCTTTCAGGAGATGGGGAACTGGGAACCTAGGCCTAAGTACCCAGGTCATTCCTCTTGGCTTTGCTTTCCTGGGGTGCCAGATCTTTGGCCGGCCTGATGGTAGAAGTGGCCTCTGCCTCATTGACACTGAGTGGGAGCTAGGCAGGGGGCTGATGGGCATTCGTCTCTGAATTTATTTCCCCCGTGTTGACCTGAGCCTTTAGTCAAGTTCCATGACATGTTCTGGCCTGGTGACTGGGGGGCTGACAACATGGAGGGGATGGCATGGTCCTTGCATGGGGACCACCAGGAAGTGGCAGTGGGGAGATGGGTTCTGGAGGACCTGAGCTAACTTTGAGGACACTTATCTTTCCCTGTCTCTCTCCTCTCAGCGGAGAGTCTTTCTCTCTTTTCTGCCTTGGAGGATCTGGGCTTGAATTTGACAATAATTTTTAATATTTATTTTTTAATTCAATTACAGTAAAATTTACTTCCCTTTTTCTTCAGTCCTGTGAGTTGTGACAGATGCAGGGTCAGTTACCACCACAATCAAGATACGGAACAGCTTCATTACCCCTCAGAATTCTCTCATGCTGCCTCTTTGAGGTCAAGTCCTCCTGCACCCCCATCCCCTGGCAACCACAGTTCTGTTCTCTGCCACTATAGTTTTGCCTTTTCTGGAATGTCATGTAAATGGGATCTTTCAGTATATAGCCTTTGCATCTGGCTTTCTCTACTTAGCATTTGAGATCCATCCATGTTGTTACAAATGTCAAGGGTTCATGGCTGAGTAGTGATCCATGCGTGGATGTGCGCTTTGTTTATTCACTCACCTGCCAAGGACATTTGGTTTTTTTCCAGGTGGGGCGATTATAAATAAAGCTGCTATAAACATTTGTGCACAGGTTTTTGTGTGAACATAGGTTTTCATTTATTTTGGCTACCTACCCAGGAGTGGGATTGCTTGGTCGTGTGCAAAGTATATATTTAACATTAGAAGAAACTCCCTGAACGTGATTGTTAGGGCACTAGTGGGTACCCACAGCCATTCCACACTTTTCAGATGATGGAGAGATCAATGACTAGTCCAGAGTTTCAAAGAAAGTCAGCGTCAAGGTCCAGGCCAGAGCCTGGTCTCCTACCTCCCAGGTCAGTGCTCTTCCGCCTGTATCTTATAGTTCCCTTTGTCATCTTTCGCTGCAACTTTATTCTAGGGGGACCCTTTCTGGGACGTATTGGGTAGCCACGACTAAAGTTCTTCTTCCACTGATAAGGAATGTGACCAAAAGGATTAACCCATTTGGTGAAGAAAACCAAGGTCCTGTGTAAATACAGCCATATCGATGAGCTGAATTGCTCTTCCAGGGTTATGAGAGAATTATAGACACAGCCCTGGCTCTGGTTGTTTGGCATGATGGAGTCATCCACAACATTATTCTTCTATGATTCATCTACAGAATTATTCTTCGGAGACCTTCTCAAGCAGAACCAAGGCAGAACTGGTTTTCTCTGAGTTTTTCCTTGGGCGCGGGGTACTGTTTACTTTGTCTCGTTCAGTTCTGACTGTATTGCCCTTGTATCTGTCATCTGGGATTTCAGTCCGGTGCCTGAAAGTCCTAGTCCCAGACAGCTCTTCCTTTATCTGATGGAAGTTCAGAACGAAGGCAGCCGGTCCTGATCCTCCCTGGGAATCTGGGCTTTACCACAATTCCAGCTTTTGAACATTTCAGTGGGGGATTCATTGTTATTCATGCTGTCATTGTCATGTAGGTCACTTTTCCTTTGGAGCCAGTTGATGGGATTTCATTATCTGTGGAAAGCAGTCATACCGGAATGGGTAATACTTTTGATTGATGATTTAGCTTAAAAATAGTTTCCTATTTTAATAAGTTTCATCAGGAACACATGACCCCAGAGAGGAACTGCCTGCTTATCTGGTAGCCTGTGTACTTTGTAGAAATTCGTGTGTTTTGAAGAAAAGGAGAAGGGTGTTTAGTCTTGGAGTCTGGGTCTGGAAGCCTCACAGAGGCTTGCACTGGCTGTCCCAGCGTGACCGATTCCCTCTGTACAGGGACCTGCAGTGTCCCTCATGTCGAGGAGAGAGAGGCCATGGCTGAGTGGATGTTTCCAGTTGGATTCGTGCAGGCACAAAATTAGATTCAATAAATAGGTATTTAGGACTCACTGTGTGCCAGGCAAAACGTGCAGGATACTTGCATTTATATTATCTGGGGGAATATCTAGGGAAAGATAGGGGAACTTCGCCTATAAAACCAAAATACCTTGCCACGTCAGTTGTGAAAGTCCAGTTAGGGGATGGCAGTCTTTTAAACAAGGGATGGCCATCGTTTAAACAAGAGGTCCTCTAGTGCGCTTCAAATGGAAAATAAAGAGAAACTAAATTTTGGAAGACTATTTATTCTATCTTATGGAACTATAAATGCCAGATCTTATAGAGTGGGTTAGACTTGGAGAAAGGAAAGCATAGTGGTAAAGATTGGGACTCTGGAGTCAGATTACCTACGTTCAGATCCATCTCCACTCACTGCTTGTGTAGCCTTGAGCAAGTAACACTTAGCCTCTCTGAGCCTCAGTTTCAGCATCTGCAAAATGGGGGTAGTGTTGGCCCATCTCCTAATGTTGCAATGAGTATTAAGCAATGTACCTGCAGCCCCTCAGAAACATCAGCTGAGATCATGAAGCCACAATGAGAAATCTCAGATTTTTCTTCTAGGAAATGCCACAATTGAGATTTTCCTTGAAACCTTGTGAGGAAGCTTCTGAAAACCGACTCACAGATCCAGGAAGAAGCTTCCCCAAATGCCACCGGTGTATAAACGCTGGTCTCCATCCGAGGCAGTGGAGGCTGGAGAGGGGACGTCAGCAAGACTGTGCAGTGAGCAAGGGAACTTCCCCCAATAACCCCTCCCTAACGGTTCTAAAGTCGGATCAGAATAAGATTTATTCTTTTTTATTTTTAGACAGTGAGTCTGCCTCAGGTTTGAGGCCGGTGGGACCAAGACAGCCCAGAGGCCGCTAGGGAGCGCTCTAGAGAGGACAGGCGGCACCGGGATGCATTGTGGGGCTCAGCCCTCCTACCAGAGAAGGAGCCCCAGGGTCTGCAGCCCCAGCAAAGCAAAATACGGGTGCTACGATGGAAACCGGCCCTTATCCCGCTGTTTTCAGGGTTCTTGAAGAGGAGGAACAGCCTGCCACCACATTCCCCCTCTCTGCTGCTTTTGCACTCTGTGCAAATACCCGTCCTCAATGTCTTCTCAAACCTTCTATGGAACATCTTCAGGGAAATAAAAAGTAGCTCCCCCACCAGAGGTAAAGCACTGTGAAGCATGCATGAGAAACGATGGCTATTTTTGTTACAAGTGCCCGCTCCCCAACCCTGTCACTGTAGTGTACGCAGGAATAATCCAACTCAGAGTGGCACCCAAGGGCATTTCAGTGCTACTGTTTAAAGGAGGTAAGAGCTTTTGGTATAAAGCTCACCACAGAGGAATAAACGAAATGTACTTGGAGCACAGAGGAGAAGATTCACTCCATTTGTAGTCGTGATGATGATCACCATAATTATAGGGAAAGAACGGCTTCATGGAGGAGGTGACATCTGAGGTGCGCCTTGGCTGCTGCTTAGGCGAGGGGATTCAGGCAGGAAATAGAGGCTGGTGGCCACAGATTGACTCTACAACTCACCCCCCCACCCCTCCCACACACACATACCTCAAATTGGCACTTTAAAATTTGGAATATGAAGACGGTGAAAGTGGGGAAGGTATTTCATAGAATGTTAGACGATGTGCTAGAAGGAGGTCATGATTCATGTACAAATGAGGAAACACGGCCCAGAGAGGTAAAGTGATTTGTCAAAGTCAAACAGCCAAGCAAGTGAAGGGTCAGGGGTGGGGAGCACGGGAAGGAATGGTGGGGGGTCCGGAAGGAAGAGGAAGTAGCATCTAGACTCCTTGTCCGCTTCTCCTCCCCCTGCACACAGCCTTTACTGTGAAATTCAGCGTTAAACGTAGCTGATGCGGGATTGATAACTCCAAGTGGATGCTGAGGGCCTGGAATTAAAATCCTTCCCATGAGCTAGGGAGAAAGTGTCCTGTTTAGTTTCTGTGGCCCTGGAATGGAACTGGAGTCGAATAAATCTCAGTACCTTATTATTAATAATAGGTTGAGTTGCAAAAAATTGGGGCGGTTACTCTTTCTCTCTCCAGCAGGGGGCATGTGTGTGTGGATTTGTGTTTGGGAGCAGAGGGAATCGCCTTTGCAAAATGGGGTCAGAAAAAGTGCTGCTGTAATATTAGAAAATAACTGTCGTTAATTTGCAATCCTCTCTAACCTGAATTTTCTCTTAAAGACCTTTTTGTTTTATTTATTTTTAAGTTGCGAAGAGAGTGTGAGGAGGAGAATTTGTATCTCATTATTTCTATGATGTTTGACTCATTCTGGCTCTAGGGTGATTCACCCTGGATAAACTACAGCCCAGGAAGGTCCAGGATGGTTCTAGCCGTCCGTCAGTGCTTCTTAGCGATCTATGCTATGTCTGTACCAGCCAAGAGAAGGGTTGAATTATGATAATACAGGATGGGAGACCCATGCTTTTCTAGGATAAACTTTACAAAAGCATTTTCACCATGAGATTGGTTATTTATTCCCAGCTTTTGGTGGCTTTATCTGATAATTTTCACCTTTGCATAGAAACAACAAAGGGCAGAAGGAGTAATGGAATCTGAAAACTATGAAGCAATATGAAAATCAGCAAATCCTTACTGAGCACCTACTATATGTGAGACATGGTTGCTGACCTTTAGGGGATTCTCCTCCAGGAATAGAAAACCAATTCTCAAAGTTATTAGAAAAGACAAGACGATAGATCAAGCACTGAATTATGCAACCTGTATAAACAAAGTCTGAACATATTGACAGGAGCAAAATGAATACAGTCTGGGATTATTAGGCTTGGCTTTGCAGAACAGGGAATTAAAGGTAGGGGAAGATTTAGATGAGTGACAGGGAGGGGAGGGGAAGTTGAGAAGAACAGCGTGCCTGAGATAGAGGCAAGAATCAGAGGGATGTGTTTATTGTCATAGTGAGGCTTGAAAAAAATTGCAGGCTACAAGCTATTATACCTGGTATAAACCCAATTTTGAAAAAATATATATTTTATTCATATGCAAATAAAAAAGACTGTGAACAAATGGATCAAAATATGTTTATGACATGATGGAGGGATTATGGGTGATTTTTAGTTTCCTGTTTTTACTTGGTATTTTCTAACTGTTTACAATGAAGTGACTTATTCTCATAACCAGGAGAAAAACAAAAGCCATTGTTCCTGATTGAGAGATGGATGTGCTCATGCACTGGTGGGACACTGAGCAAATGGCCCTTCCGAGGAAGGGTGTGCCTGGGGAGACCCTGGGCACATCTGTGGCCTGGAGAGCCCGGCGCCCGGCAACAGGAGGAGCGGGCCAGTGAACGGAGCGGATGGAGCGGGCAGTGCCGTGTGGGCTGCGTTTGGGGCTTGTCTAGCAGTAGTGGGCAAATGAGTGATTTAGACCCAAGGGAATGGGCCCTCGGCCCCAGCAGGGTCATGGACAGTGAGATAACAGCCTGGGCCAGAGAAGGCTTTTCTAGAAAATAGGGCAATTGCACGGGCAGGAAAGGGAGGATAAAGAATCTAACAGTGGGTAGGCTGGGGGCACTGAGGGCCCTGAAATGACCTTTCCCGTCAGTGGAGGATTGGATGCCCTCCATCAGCAAGTGCTGAGAGTTCCCAAGTTGCCAGGCCTCTTTGGATTGGGACTCTGGGATCGGTGATCCTGCGTGTTGTCATTAGTGGGTCGGGTCAGGGGTGGGGTGGACATGAGACCCTGTCACTCCGTCCAAAATCTCCATCTGTAAAGGTGCGGCTCTTCAGTGCGGAGTGTGGGAGTGTGTACCTACTAGTTCTCTTCGATGCTCACCTCAGTCAACAGGGCACGGTTCTCAGAGGCAGTTGCTGCACAGGTCGCCCTGAGCACGGGGGGTTGTGTCAGGAGGGGCCCTCTGCAGCATTGCATAGCTATTTCCAAGTGTGGAAGAGGAACCTCAGCCACATTCTGCTGAAGACAGAAGCAATGTTAATGTGTCTGCTCACCTGCCTGGGACACATTTGCTCTTCTGAGATGCACTATCTAAAGACCTAACAAACACTGCATTTTCACTCTGAACTGTCCAGTGCGTGTTGAAGGGCGGTTCTCCCACCCAGAATGTAGGGGCACAGTCAATGAGCATGACTGGCGTGAGTGTGATCAAAGTGAAAGTGTGACCCAAAGGCCAATTCTAGAGGGGACAGGGGCTAGAGGAGTCTTGCAACTTACCAATAATTGCAATGAAAGATTAATAGAATATTGATCACGTATATTCATAGAAGAACAAGGAACACCATGAAGTCGAAAATGTTTTTAGCCAGAAGTCTGATTAACAGAAAACTAGGATGGGCTAAAGAGTCATGTTGGATTACCCTGCTAGTAATTTGTGAAGTTTGCCTCACTTTCTTGCTCCACCCACTTGGGACCAGTGGAAAGCAAGAAGGGAAGCCTATGAGGTTTTCACTCTTGAGTCAACACACAGCTGGAACCTGTGAATGGAAGATAGACCCTAGAGACAGGTGGACCTGTCTGGAGCTAGCCCTCTGCACTTACTGGCTCAGTGTGAATGGAACTGGGAGGATTGGTAGTCTCTTTGGCATAAACTCATATGCAGATGCCTCTGTTAGAAAACTCTCTTGGATAGAAAAATCAGACTTGTGAAGGTGGGGGTGAACTCCCTGTCTTTCCTAGATATCCACCTGCTTTCTCTGGGGAGAACTCATTTAGATATTCGTGACATGTCCTTATGCTCCATTTCTTGAATCGCAGTATCCATTATTGCTCTGCCTAATAACAGAAAGGTGGGTTTTCTGTGGAAATAGTGAAATGGAAGCAGTAAAGATTTGCAAATCCAAAAATGGTTTTGCAAGGGAATCATTTTTCATGTAGTTTGTGCTGACATCTTTCCAGGACTTGGAAGTGAAGGGATTTTAAAAAATTATTAGTACAATTAATCATAGCACAAAGAACATAGTAGGCACGTTATAAGCATGAATGAGTTAATGAACCAAAGTGATGATAATAATAATATATTTATAAGACATATTTTTAAGGTAAAAAATATATTAAAAATGATACTATATATTCCTTAGGGTTACAGATGTATGTCATAAAGGGGTAGAAGTGTGTGGGGTGATAGATACTAAATTCATAATATTGAGGGGGAAGGAGGTGATGGAGAAGTTGGATTTAACTGTTTCCAAAGTTTTATTTCCTGAGTTGAGTGTTGTATACATAGCTATGCGTTGTATTTTTCTTTGTCTTTTTTTTTTTTTGGTATGTGTTAAATGTTGCATGATACATTTTAAATATAAATAAAATTACATTTAAAAATATCTCTAATACAAGATTGCCTCACTGAAGAAAAAGTGGAGGGCAGAAAAGTTGAGTAAATAAGTCTGTTTCTTCCTTAAATTGGGCGCTTTTTTTCTCATGTTGCTCATTAACTCCCACTCCCTTTCTTATCTACACCAACCACTTCTCTCTCCCTAGATTGTCCCTTCCAGCGTTTCTAAGTAATTATATCTTCCACTACCGGCTAGAAGAAAAGTACTTCCATGCATCAATATGGAGGCTCTTGATGAGAGCCAAGCGACTTCATTTCTTACAGACACCACCATTTATATATAAAGATAATGCAACGTACATGAGAGGACACAGCCATTGGTTGGGCATATATTATCCAATATTCTGTGCCCATGGTATACATATTACCTCATTTAATCCTCCTAGCAGCCTGAAATGTAGGTATTAACTTTCCTATTTTATAGATGAGTGATGACAGCATGGTGGTGCTCAGAAACTAGCCTGGGATAAGGCACCCATGGCGAGGGTTGACACCCAAACCACCCTCCATTGCCCATGTTCTTGCGTTGTGCTTCAAATAAAGGGTTACAGGTCCAGCCACGTTTTCTGGCTCTCCACCTTGTGACCAGTGACACAGATTTAGGAGGTGCCTGGAAGGTTAAGATTATAAGCTAGGTCGTTCCAGAGGGCAGTGAACCTCTCTGGCCTGAAGGGGAATTAGCTCATCACCCCGATGGTAAACTCTGATGGTCCTTTGGTCTCCAAAGAGGGGTCCATGTACCCCAGTGGTGTGCAAGAAAATGCAAGAAGAAGACATTTCATCCTTTTAAAATTTCTATTTTGTTGTCTGTGTTATAATGTACATAATATATTGGCACAGTAGTCCATGTGTTTGATTTATAGATAAAAAATATCCATATATTGAAGGTATATGCTCAAATATATTTTTATTGATAAGAGTATGCAATTTTAAAAGCTTGTGAGATTTTGCAAAATCTACTCAACTAAACTGATCCATCTTGTTTCCAATCAGCCATTATGTTAATACATGAGTGCTAAATTCACTCGGGTTTTCTAGTCCTGACACGTGTCCTTCCTGGTGCTGAGTAAACTTGGACATGTGGTCACAGAGACGCTCTTGGGAATGTTGGTAAAATCCTGAAGAATTGGAGAAGAAAACTGGAGGCAGGTAGCTATCTCACTTTTTAAGAAAACAATTTCACAATGCCAAATTCTTGAAAAATATTTAGAATGGATTATTAAACAGATGGTTTATGACCAGTTAGGGGAAAATAGTGGTCTCTGGCAGCTAACGTGGATTCACCAGGAATGAGTCACGCCTAACTAAGCTCATTTCCTTTATAGTACTCGACAATAGTTTATTGAGAGAGACCATTGGTTCATCCATTCTTTGATGCATGCGTACAATCATGGTCCGCTTGACAGGCAATTACTGAGCAGCTATGATGTTTAAAGCCCCATGCTTGGATAACATCTAGCAATGAATGTATTGTAATCTCTGCCCCAAAGAGTTTTCCTTTTAATAAAGGAGACAAACATGTACACAAATAACCATAATAAAATTAAGTACTTCTTAAGCGCCATGTAGTGGTTATATTACAAACAACGTGGTTGTATTATAAACAAATGTGACCAGGATTCAGCAAAAGGAGAATGCTATAAGGACAGCGATTCCTGATAGTAAGACATTCCATTTCAGTGAGAAAAGGAAACTTAGAACCTCTCTCTATATTTTTAAATATCATATCTCAGTTTTCTATTTTGCAAATGCTTTATATTGACCGAGTATCTCATGATGTCTTTGTGGACCAAATGAAAAAAAGTAAAGACATTTGGGTGGGATGATAATAGTTAAGTGACTTGAAACTAGTCAAACAACCATAAGTGGGTTAATTAAGGGACCAATGTCAGCCCGAAGGAGGGGGCTTTGGTGATGTGCTATGGAGCCCATCCTCAGCTATGTACTATTTAACTTTCCAGTTTCCAGTTTGCCTGCAGATATAGCAAGCATGTTTATTTAACTTTGGGGAAGGTGGCGCATTAAATGCATTCAGAGGAACGGAGATCACAATTGCTGTCTGTCCTGTGTTAGAACATACTGGAGTGTTTTGCCAGGATCTCCAGATGAAAGACTTTGAGAAATTTGGACAAACTAAAAGTATGTTTGGAGAAAATAAAGATGATAATGGTTACATTTACTAAGCACCTACTATGTGCAGGCACCATGGTGAGCACTGTATATGCATATCTCATTTCATCCTCACAGAAGCTTTATGAGGTAGACACTATTGTTATTCCCACTAGATAGTGGGACACATTAAGGTTTAGGAAGGTTACCCAACCTGAGGTGCAGCTGGAATTCAAGCCCAAGCCAACCCAATCACTCAAGACTGGGTGAAGGACCTGGGCTTGTGGCCTGGAAGGGAGGTAGCCTGAGTGAGGTGGGACAGCCGGCACCCTATGTGAGCAGTAAAGCTGAGAGGAAGGAGGTGGCAGGCACAGCTGGGAGCAAGGGGAGGGAGTCACAGGGCAGCAGCCTCTGTGTGTGAGGAAGGACCTTCTACCTCTGGTACACGCCATTTCACAAGGTCTAGAGGAGGCACCACCAGTCCAGGTAGGAAGAGGGAGTCCGATGGCAGATGACCTTTAAGGTCTATTTCCTCTTCGAGTTCTGTGATCCTGTGTAAAGTAATGGACCTGCAGTTGCTGTGTATAGACAGTGGGTTTGCCAGCCATTGAAAGAGACATTGATCTGGCTTCGGGGCAGTCTCCATGGAGAAGCCACAGGTGGCTGGCTTCACTGTGGAAACCTGATTCCTTTCCAGAGAGGCCAGATCCATGACCTGAGGGGTGGAAGGAACAAGTCTGAGCTGCTAGTACCTAAGATTTGCCTTTTCGGGTGGGGTAGGGGGTGAAAAATAGCCGTCCATCTTTACAACTTCTAGCATGAAACTTTATATTCACTTATTCAGCTGAATTTTGAGCATTCAGCACTTGTCAGTATGACTGACTTTCTTCCCCAACACTGCCTCGATTTAGGAAATGCCAGACTATAAATAATCAGACAAACCATGCCATATCTGAAAGCATAAGCTGAAGATTTTAGGAGTCTAAATGCACTCCAAGTTGGCGAATGATCCTTAGACTAGTTAACACTTGAAATGTTATTATCATTAGATCAGGGGTAAAGCTAAAATTTGGGGGAACCTGAAGCAAAATTCTCTCCTTCTCTCTGTCTCTCATTTCGCCCTCCCCGACTCCTCACCCCTAAGTACACCCTCCCCCATCCACCAGACACTATGGTTCACTGTAAAATGATGATGAGAGAGCACCAGTAATCAATTAACCCTCAACAATATGATTAATTTATTTTCACAAAGTAGGAGAAGCCGTGTGGCTTGAGAGTCTGGGATTTTGTCAGAAGAACGGATTCGAGCCTCAGTCACTAATTAGCTATAGGGCCACGGGCAACTCAGTTTGATTCTGAGTTTCAGTTCCTTGCTTTGGAAAACAGAAATTATAATAAAATTTGTTAACGATAATAAAAAGTCCAGGGTCGGTTTGAGTATTACATACCATAGGGATGTCGATATGTTTGCAAACTGCAATTGCTCTACAAATGTACATTATTGCCATGATTATTATAAGACGGAAACTCCCGCTGGCTTGGAGGTTCTTACAGAGGTGTGTGTGTATTTGGTATAAACGCAGTGTTTGTTTTATGGGTCCTTAAAGATTGGGATAATTAGGTAAATAAATCTCTGCTAAGCCAGCACGTGTAACTGCCAGACCAGGTGGTCATGCACTTAACTCACAATGTGCACAAAGAAGAACTACGAGGAATGAGGTCACAGTGGGGGTTAAAGACTATTCCCCAGTGAAGGACATTCTAGAAAGTATGTCACCAGGTCAGTGCAGGCACTGGATGAGCCAATCGGTGTGGTCCTGGGCTCGTAACCCTGTTGTGATACAACCTTTCAGTCACAATTGTGGTTCTATTCAGTGAGATCACAGTTATTTTCTCATTTTTTAAAGTTATCTGATTTAAAACATTTATCTTATGAAAAATGCTCATTACTTGTGTATTTAAAGAAGTAAACTGTCTCTATACCAAGTGGATAGGATGGGGAAATCAACTCAGAGAAATCTGTGACTGCTCCAGGAGATCAGTGGGCACCAGAGGCTATTAGCACTCCGAATACTGCCAAAAAAAAAAAAAAGCCTCATTGAATTTGAATTGATTTATCAGGAACGGGGGAATAGATAAATCAGGTCATTTCTCACTCCTGACATATATTATCTAGAAGCATGACTATTGTTCCTGTTGATGATAATAAAGTGCTTTTAAATCGAGCACTTACGGTCCTCATAACAATCCCGGGAAGCACGCATGTTACATCCATTTTACAGATGAAGGGAACTGAGGCTCAGAAAAGGTATGTGGCATGTCCCACTTTCCATAGCCTGAAATAACAAAGGCTTGATTAATAGATTTTTTTTTGTATTGAAAATTCACAGGACTGATAAACACCAAATTCAGGTAACTTGCTACCTCTAGGACAGAGGGGAATGGGATCAAGATGCATTGCACAGCGGCTTCAACAGTATCTGTGTTTTATTTCTTTAAAAAACCTGACACACGTGGCAACATTTAATGAAGCTAAGAAGTGGACATAGAAGGGTTTGCACAGATAGTCTCTGTAATTTTCTTTTTGTTTGAAATATTTCATAATAAAAACATTAACGTAATTGAAATATGCATAGAAAAAGAGGCCAGAGGGAAACACATCAAAATATTGGGGGGATTGAGGAGGACTGAGATTATATGCAATATCCTCCATTTTTCATTGTTTTTGGTCAATGAGGATGTCATTATTTATATAGTAAAAAACCTGTTAAAAACCTCTTTTATCGAATTATTTATTTATCATAGATCACTGAGACAAGAACACCTGAAACATTCAACAACCAGTTGTTGAGTCCTATACTTATTAAGGGAAATGGACTGGCTAACTGTGAACTTGAAGTTTTAACCCCAAAACAAAATGGCGGACTTGGCCTCCAGACCCAAGATCCAGACCACTGGGTTGGAAACTGGCTCTGCTTCTTCTTGAGTAGTTTTCATGATCTCTCTGTGCTTTGGTTTCCTCATCTGTAAACTGGGCCTAATGACGTGAATAACTTACAGAGTAATTAAAAGGATTATGTGAGTGAATGCCGAGTATTGGAACAGTGCCTGGCGCATAGTAAGCACTGTATATAAGCTTCTACATAAATAAATAAATGAAACAAAGATGAGAGGGGCTTGTGAAGGGCTGGGCAGGGGGAGTGGAGTGCTGAAATTGTCAAGGGATCCTCACAATCCTGAAATAGCCTGGCCTTGCACTTCATGAGTTGGGACAGCTTTTGTGGCTTCTGAAATGAAGAAAAAAAGAATTGTATCAGAGAACTTGTGGAAGCTCTTGGAAGCAATCTGCTGACAAGGGAGTGACAAATACGACTTCAACCCACATCATATAATGTGCCCACCCTTAGCCTGATTGTCACAAGAAACACTGTCTTAGGGACGAATTTAGGGATGTCAAGCACATCATGAGTCCAGTTCTTTAAAATCGAGCTGCTTGCATGACTGGCCCAGTTCCCTCTAGCCTGGTTGTTTGGTTTATCCCTCATGCGTCTGGCCGTTTTTCCTTTTTGATGTATCCACAGGACAATAGCCTTACGTTGCCTGGAGGGCCCTGTTCTGGGGTTACGTTCTGAGGCGCCTTGGCTCCTGGAGAGGCTGAGCTGCTGGAGTTTTAGGGCTCAGGGACATGTGAGAGACTATCTTGCCACTGGAAGCACCATATAAGGACCTTCCAGAATCAAGCCTGCCTGACCATCTGCGCTTGCCGAAGATTCGAAATTACAGTTTCTACATACAGAGCATTTTCTAAAGCATTGTTCCACTCCATGATTACTTGCTGGCATTTTCTCCTCAGAACTTGGGAATTCTAAAGAGAAAAAATCTTGTTTCTTCTCTTCCCTGAATGGTGAAATGGCTTCTTGTTCTTGTCACCCGGCTAGTGACAAACGTGGATCCATTCCAGAAACCTTTATTGAGCACTTGCCATGTACCATTTCTGCTCTAATTCCAAACTTGTTCCTATACCTGAGTGGGGTGTAGGGCAACACCCTGCCATCATGAGCCAGACTCGCCCAATCTTTGTTACCAAATAAGACTATTTGTCCTGAGGCAGTGTTGTTTGAAATCATGCCTACCATGACCTGCTTCTTTTTTATGTTTTAGTTTTCCGGCCCTCTCAAAAAAAAAAAAAAAAGAAAAAAGAAAAAAAAAGACCATTGTTTTGAATTTTGTGCTTCAAAAGGACTTGTGCTATAATGACTATGTTGGTTATTTTTGGTAGAAATGTAGCCTTGCCCCTGCTTTGCCTTCCGCACACTATGTCAGGTGCTGGTCAGCTCAGAGATGGCCCCCCTTTCACTGGGGGGCTTTCCAGCTGCTGTGGAAAATAGATGGTCATGAAGAGGCCCTTGGCATTTTCGACTGCAGCTGTGTCCTCACAGCAGGGCCCATTTGGATCTGTAGGACTGCTCTGAAACCAGATGGCTGCCTGTCAGGGGCCCTGGACCAGCCTCAGCCCAACAGGAGGCTAAGAGGCATGTGAAGAAGGCTGGAGGTACCCTTCTCGGGCAGGACGGAGCCCAGTGTTGTCAATACATATCAAGAAACAAAATCACGGATACATTACATGTAAGCAGCAGCCCCCATGTAGGTGAGGCTACACCTAGACCTCAGGGGAACTGTTATTCTTCAGGCCTCACGTTTCAGTTCCTTTGGGTCATCCATTGCCTCTGCCAGCCACCAGCTGCTACTCCAGGGCGCAGTGTTCTCACAGGATAAAGCCACTTTGGGCGGATGCCACCTCATCCCATTGTGCGATGGACGAATATTGCAAAAGAAGCCTCCTCCAGCCAGGCCAGCAGGAGCTTGGCCTTCTATGGGCCCAGCCTGGGCTCACTGGGCAGCCCCAATGTCCTGGCAGCAGGGTGTGGGTAGCTGCCTTGCCCCCACTACTCTCCTAGCTGCTGTTTGTGGTAACCTTCCTCTGGTTCCCAGAAACGTTATTTTTGGCCCCAGTGTTATTAAGATTGTGCCCAGATTCCCTGCAAACCAGCAGTTAAGGAACATGGCCCCCCGTAAAGCTTCTGAAAAATAGAGGGCCAGAACCAAGTGTCCTGCAGAGCCAGAGCTGGTTAAGCAGAGAAGACCATTGGCTCTCCAGAGAGTCCCCTGCCCTCACCTGGGGGCTCTGTCTCCCCCAGGAGATTTCTCCAGGTAGCCTGGCCTCTGGAGGACTCCTGCCCCTCAAACTTCGCAGCCAGCGGAGAGGAGAGGCAGCGGGCTGGTGCTCCCTTTGACTCCGTGCAGGATGCCCCTGCCTTGCTCGCGGCCCAAGGGGGCCCTTGGCAGGGACTGCACCGGTTTAGGCCTGGTGCGTGAGAGGGGTTGAGCGGGTTGAGCCGGAGCAGACCAGGTCACCGCTGTAATCTGCACGAGCCAGGCAGAGGCCTCTCCTCTTCCCGCGCCTCTGCTGCTGATAAGGCCTGTCCCAGGGCCCCAGATGTCCCAGGGCCCCGCAGAGCAGTGGTGCCATCCGCAGCCCCAGCTGTTCCCGCCGCAAAGCGCAACTGACCCTCCGAGGGATCTGGTGAGGGACCGGCCGGCCGGCATGCCCTGCCCGATGGGCTTCTGCAAAGTGAGTTCTTGAGCAGCTGCTTGAAGGGAAGCAGGTGGGGCTCGGGAAGGCTGAGGACACAGGAAGGGGCTGCAACAGTCCTGGGGACTTGAAAGTCTGTGTCACCTAGAGCAGCTCTGTGCTTTATAATTACATCAGCACTCATTTGCTTTGTCGCTGAAGGTAGCAGGTGGCCTCTGCTTGACTCAGTTAATCCAGTTCATACATTTTACAGCAAGAGATTTGCTGTCAAATTGAGTTCCACCTTCCTGGGCCTCAGAATTATGCTCTCTCTGCGTTAGAGGTTGAGAAGAACTAGCTTTGGATTATATTCCTTTGATCTGTCTATTGAGATTCTAGAAGCTTTCCTTTGACTCTACTGAGCAATGTATTTTTCAGGTGTGTTATCACAGGCCACTGACCCTGAGGGAGAGAATAAGGGTCACAGGCCTGTGAGGGTGGGCTGCTCCGCTGGGGGTCCTGGGTCACCCCCATTTGGAAGGGAGTTTTCTCCAATACCCACAAAAGCCAGTCACCTCATTGTCACATCTTCTCTGTTCTCGAAATCCTGAAATTTGGGTTTATGTTGCTAACTAGAGGGAGAAAAGTCTAAGAAAGAAGGGCCAAAAGCATCAGAGTGGCTGTGGGAGATAGGGTCTGATGGATATATTTAAAGCGATAATGGAGCACTACAGAGGGTTACTTATGCCCCGCACCCCCTCCCTGTGACGATAGGACATATCACTGTCTAGCAGCACTGCCACTGTGCTGTTTGTAAAGTGTCCTGTGTCAGGGTGAGGTTCAACGTTTTGGTGGTAAATTCAGAAGTCAGAGTTGGACCCCAGGCCACACGCTCCGAGGGACCATAGTGTAATGGGCAGACAGAGCATCTACTCTTCCACTTCTCTAAAAGTCTTTGAGTGCAGGGAAGCACTGTTAAGTGGGAACTTCTTTTAGTGGTCTGGCATCTTTGTAATTTGCCTTGCTGGTGATTGATTTTTTTTTTCCCCAGGAGGGTGTAGGGTCTGTGGAGGAACTCCCGGACTCCCGCTTTTAGTTCAGCAGCAAGAGCCAGGTTAAGTTCAAGTGAGTCTTTTGTTTTCCCTGGGCAACCCCAGGCCACAGCGGTATAGTGAGTCTCAGAGGTTGTGCATCACAGACCCCAGACCACAGGGCCATGACTGAGTGGTACATGGGGACTTAGAAACTGTCTCCAGACCCCAAAACAAGCCTGGCGTTTTGCAGAAATAAGGAATGGTTTATGAACCAAATATTTAACATTACCATGATTATTTTCACCAACCAAATAGCTGTGGAAGAACCACTTTTTGTGTGCCTCAGTTTTTTAAATCTGGGAACTGGGTCTACAGTGAGGCGGAATCTGAAAATATTAGAAAAGGAAACAAAAACTTTGAGGGTTGTTTTTATAAGCAGCGTCATATAAACTGAGCTGACCCTTAATTTCAGGGGTCAATCGTAATTAGTTTTTAAACTCTGGTTGCCACCCCTCACCCCAACATGATTTGGCCAGTGTCTTTGGAAAATCAGCTAGCTTATTTTGAGTGTAATCTAAGTGAAACATATTTAGAAAGACTGGGGTTTTTTGTTTGTTTTTCTTACTGAAAAAGTAAAAGAGAGAAAGTAAGAAAGATAAAAGAGTGCTTCCTAAAGGTAAAGTAACTGAAAATCTTTGTCCTCAAGGTCTGTTAACATTTAACAATCATTTATCACATACCTGCTTGAGTCCAGTCCTGCTGTAGGCACTGGAAATACAGCACTGAACAAAGACACAAACCCCTGCCCTGTGGAGTTTACCTTCCAGCTGGACAAACAGACAGACTCAATACAGAATAAATGAGCACTCATTTATTAAAAGATGAGAAGTGCTCTGGGGCAGGGAGCAGGCAAGGGGGATAAGAAATGTGGGAAGTTGTGCAATTTAAACAAGGCACTTTAAGAGAGCCTCAATGCGGTTTACTTTGGCTGTTGTGTTTCAAAGTTAGATTCCACATGACCATTAATCAGGATTAAAATTTAATGTCAAGAATCTTAAACATTAAGCTTTGATTATCAGAAGCTACAGATTTCTGTACATCATCACTGTTGAGATGGATTACCTTTCGAATCTAACAGAATTTGTGATACTTGCCTATGCTGTCTGAGTCAGACTTTTACGGTAGTGGGTCAGTAGCTTTTCTTTCTGGCTGACGCAAGTGGTTGGATGACATCTTAGGCCTCTGATTTTTTGGGTAGCCAGGATTTCTTATGTCATACTGCTGATGATTGTATTTGTCTATTCTGACTTTTTGGGAAACTTTTGTCAGGTGACTTGTTAAATGTGTTACAGGCACTGACAAACATGATGATCTTGGTTAGCGGTGTTCTTGAGAATAAAAAATATTGTTTTTTATATCTCTTGAAAAAGCCACCATTGAGCAAAGACTTAAAGGAGGTGAGGGACAGAGCCATGCACAACTCTGGAGGAAATAACAAATGCGGAGGTCCCGAGGCAGGCATGTGCTATGGGAAGAACCAGGAGACCAGCGTGGCGGGAGCAGAGGGAGGAGGGCAGCGTGGGAGAGGCTGAGGTCAGAGAGGTGGCAGAAGCGAGATACTGAGGAGGGGACAGGGGTATGAACATGTAGGGCCTTGTACATCCTTGTAAGGACACTATTTCTGCCCTGAGCAAGACAAAAAGCATTAGACAGTCTTGGGATTAGACAGTTGGTATGATTTCACTTCTCTCTGTACCTGTGACTTCCTAATGTCTTTGAAACCAAAAATCCCAGGAACGAGCTACCAAACATGGTGTGGCAAGTGGCATTATCCCCAAACTCAGCCTGCTTTTTGGGGGTACACAGAGCAGGTTTTTTACATAGTTATGCATAATATTGTAGTTCATGGCCATACCCTGGTATTGATAATCCCCTTCTCCTTTACACTCTCCAATTTAATGAGAAAATGAATAGTACCACAGATGCTCTATACTTTAAAAAATTACCATGGGTGAAATTGAAAAGGAAACAGAGTTATTATGACATCACAAGTCATATGCAGTACAGTAATTTGCAATTATCATTGCTGACGATCCTTCCTTGTTTTCTCTGGACACTAGCTGCCAAGCAAGTTTATCAGGTGTAAGCATAGGAAAGCAGAGCTGTCACGGAGAGCGGGGACCTTGAATTTGCTCTAAGTTTTATAAGGTTTAATGGTCTTCCCATAGGTGGTCTGGTTCCCTAGGATCCATTCTTTACACACAACTGAGGTGACTTGTAGAAGAGCAAATCGCCCCGTGTCATTTACCTGCTTTAAATCTTCAAGGGCTTCAGGTTGTTCTTGGGATAGAGTCCAGACTCCTCCCAGTGACCCCTTCTGCCTTGGCCTGCCCGTCTTTCCCACCCTGCTTCCTACTCGGAGCTCCCATGACAATTGCTCCCGCCTGTCAGTTCCTTCAACAGGCTGCTCTTGGAAATGTTTATATTATTTTTGTAAGCGCCATACCTGGGTGGTTGTGCTTGTCTTGTTCACGATTGTATCCTTGCCACGTAGCCTGGCACTGAGTAGGTGCTCACCAAGTATCAGCTGCACTCATGAATGATCAACAAACTATTTGGTAAACAATTCACAAATGATTACCGCTCACTAATTTGGTCACAAACCTGCAGTCAAAAGTGAACGTCTCTAGTGGTTTATGTGTATGACTTTTTAGACACTCTGCTCTTGGGATTTTTTTTGAAATCCACAAGATCGTATCTCCTTCCTCTGAACTCTCCGTGTACTTGATTGGAATCTCCCTTAAGGCCGTTCACATTTTCTACATCTTGACACTTATTTACATCTATGTCACCCGTTACAATTATTTACATCAATGTCACCAGTTACAAGCTGGGGGCAGCAGCCCCGGCTGACTCATCTTTGAGTCATTTCTATTTTCCCCGGCATTGACCAAGGTCTTACACATGGGGCTGAAAAAATATATTTTTTAAATGAAGTCATTTCAAACCATGAATGAATCTGAGCTCTTGCTTCTCCTTTACTTGCCCAAACTGCAAACACTGACTTGCTGAGTGTTAGGAATTTATTGGGTCGTTTATTTGGAAAATAAATCTCCGACAGGCCCTGTGCAGAAGTCAGCGGTCACAGCCTGAATGCCCTAGCTGGCCAAGCACCCTGGTTTCGCTGACACGTCCAGTCTGGACTGAGGGTGGTGTCAATTTGCTCAGGCCAGGTTCAGAATTTGTCATCATTTTCCAACAGGCAGTGACATCCAATTAGAATTCTAGTGAGAAATAGGATTGTCATCTCCCCTGCCTCCCCCTCCCCCTTGACCACCACCATCCCTCTGTGACTTGCTCTCCTAGTAGAGGCTGATTTATCCCCTGAATTTACTGTCACGAAGGAAGGAAGGCGCATTAAGGGAGGAAGCGGTCCCGCTGGTAATGGGCCTGACCAACCAGCTTCAGAAATGTTAGCCTGGAGTGGAAGGTGGTCTGGGAATGGAGACAGAGTAGATTGCTTGAAGGGGAAAGTTGCTTACAGACAGCTTAGTAAAAACAAAATAAGCCAACAACCCCTGCCCCCAGCCCTTCTTTCCTGGGGGTGGGGGTGGGGGAGCGTATGCTGGAACATGTGTTCCCTCCTGGAAGCTGCAGGCACCAGGAGACTGAGAAGGCCGTGAGTGGGACACCTGTCTGATCCTCCCTGGGACGATATTGGTCAGAATATTGCTGTGCCCTTTCCAGGAGTGGACTGTAAGAAAGAGCACCTGGTTTCAATTTCCTTTGGAAAGCTAGTGCCTATAAAGGTTCAAAAAAGCTGGCTTGGGTCCAATCCTTCTCATTCTCAGCCAGTGATCAAGGCTGCTGCTGATTTGCAAGCAATGGAACAGGTTCCAGCTACTCAGAAAACCCATCCTAGGTTCCACTCATCTTCCCACTCTGGCAACCTCTCCTCCCAGTAGGGTAGGGTGGGGTAGGTCGAGTTATAATTTGTACCTCTGATTTTCCTTTTTCTCCAAAGGGAGGGAATGGCTAGGGATGTGTCATCTGTAAGTCCCTCCAGGGCTGGCTAGTTTCTGTCTACAGGGTGTGATTTGAAGGTACCAGCAGAATCCCCTAGGCCTCCAATACCTTCACCACCAATCTTCTGGAAAGCCTGAAGTTCCACCATTAGAGATTATTCCTTAGATACTTAAAGGGGTTTTGGTCTCTAAAAGTCTTCTATTAATTGCATACACTTATGCCTTTATAATAGAATCTTGAATTTTACAGATGCAAAGAACTAATTCTTTTTTTTTTATTCAAGTATAGTTAACAGATAATATTATATTAATTTCAGGTGTACAACATAGTTATTCAACATTTATATACCTAATAAAGTAATCATCATAGTAAGTCTAGTAACCGTCTGTCACTGTACAAAGTTATTATGTTATTATTGACTATATTTCCTATGTTGTACATTACATCCCTGTTATTTATTTTATAACTGGAAATTGCACCTCTTATTCCCCTTCACCTTTTCCACCCATCTCCCCACCCACCTCCCCTCTGGCAACCATCAGTTTGTTCTCTATATCTATGAGTCTGTTTCTATTTTGTTTTGTTTTTAGATTCCACATATTAGTGAAACCATATGGTATTTGTCCTCTGTCTAATTTATTTCACTTAGCATAATATCCTCTAGGGCCATCCATGTTGTTGCAAATAGTAATTTCATTTTTTATGACAGAGTAATATTCCATTGTATATATGTACCCCATCTTCTTTATCCACTCATCTACTGATAGACACCTGTGCTGCCTCCATATCTCGGCTATTACTAGTAATGCTGCAATGAACATAGGGGTGCATGTATATTTTCAAATTAGTGTTTTTGTTTTCTTTGGATATATACCCTGAAGCGGAATTGCTGGGTCACGGTAGTTCTATTTTTCATTTTTTGAGGGACTTCCGTACTTTTTTCCATAGTGGCTGCACCAATTTGCAATCCTACCAGTAGTGCAGTAGGGTTTCCTTTTCTCCACATCCTCGCCAACACTTGTTGTTTGACTTTTTGATAATAGCCACTCCCACAGTGTGAGTTTTAATTTGCACATCCCTGATGATTAGTGATGTTGACCATCTCTTGATATGTCTTTCAGCCATCTCTGTATGTCTTCTTTGGAGAAATGTCTATTGAGATGGTCTGCTAATTTTTTAATTGGATTGTTTGTTTTTTGATGCTCACAGGTGTGTGTCTTCCTCACCTTACATGCTAGTTGTGCTGAAATTATTTTACATGTCTCTTTCCCCACTAGTCTGCACTCCCAATGCCCAAACTATACAGTGCAGTACACTCACCCAAGCAACAGTAAGGGCTGACAATCTGACCACAGTGGTCCAGCTGGTAGGCTCTGCAGCCAGACCACCTGGGTTTGAATCTCTGCTCTATAACTTTCTAGATGGTGCAGTGGACCAGCTATAAACCATCCCCATACCTTCATTTTCTCGTCTGTAAACTGGAGACAACAGTGGTTGTCCTAGGGGTGTCATGAGAAGTACATGAAATTGGAAATGAGCATATCAGGAAATGCTGGTTATTATAATTTTTTTGGAATCGCGTGTTTTTCTCTGGAGCAATAACTTTTAACATCTTAAGAGCTTTGGAAATTTTAAAAACTATCTTCCTTCCTTTTCATAGCTTCAGTTCAGGGAAGTACTATATTAGTGGGAGGTTGGAATGGGGAAGAATTAATTCTACTTTTCTTTTGAATAAGGGAGTTTGTCAGGGAAGCTTTGGAGGGAAAGAGAACATTGAATGGGCCTTGAAGAATCAATAGCATTTTACAAAGCAGAGATTGGGAATGTGCTGGCAGCAGAAAAAGCATGATCAGAAGTATGGAAAACGTAGAAGTGCCTCAAATGTCTGGTGAAGCATATGATCCAGGTGTTTAGGGACAGGTGGGTGGTCGGAGATGAGGATGAAGAGATAGGCAGGGCTAAACTGTAAAAGATCCTGAATGTCAGCCTAAGACTTTGGACTTTATTCTACAGGTGTTGCAGAGCTAGTGAAGGGTTTTGAATAGGAAAGCGTCATGATCAGGAAGCTCATTCTGGCAGGGTTGAGGAAGAGGGGTCATTGGAGCGGCAGGGAGTAAAAACCAGTGGGGAAAATATTACTGCTCTCCAGGTGAGAGTTGATGAGGCCCCACTTAAGGGGAATGGCAGGCCATTAACATTACTGAGTAGCTACTGTGTACCGACCGCGATGCTATGTGATTTACATACCTCAGTCCATTTAATGCTTATGGCAGCCATATAGGAATTAGTACCCACGTCACAGATGAGGAAATTGAGTCTTGTTGCAGTCAGGAAGAGCGAGGAAATAAGATTGTTGTCTGGGGCTATCGACCGACTGCTCATAAGGGAGCCCTGTGGTCTGGGATCTCGTCCTCAGCTTGCAGTTTTGAGGCACAATTAGAGGACAGCAGGTTTTGGTGACTAACTGAATGCTAACCCAACTCACAGGAATCTGGTGTTGACATCAACCTGCCAACTTTACGATGAGAAATATGACGCCTCTGGTTTTCTGTTTTGTGTGTGTGTTCTTGTGTTCACTTGTGTTCTCTGGTCAGTGAACTCTGTCCTGTTAAAAAATTCTAAATGGCAAGTCAGTTATAACAGTGTTCTGGAAAACATGCAATCAGAGACACAGCGGGCGAAATTCTTGAAGAATACGTCGTCAAAACTGTGGCAAGGCCTGACGAACCACTCATGCGCCATAGCCAAGAGCATCTCATTTGTTGCAAATTGCTGATGAAACAACATTGAAATAGAAAATGAGTCTCCTCATTGCTCGTGTCAGCTCCAATCCAGTTGGTAGCACCTGCCTGGGAGGCCGTGCTGAGAAAAATTCTGGAGCCCTTTTTAGGCATATGGGCAAGAGCGGGTGATAAAGTAGCAGCCTCTGATGGGCCTGGTTGGGGAGGGCTGGTGTATTGGTGGGAGTGTGATAATAGCCATTTCTAGGCCATTGTGGTTTCTCTTTTACTTCTGTCTCTTCTTCCGTTGAGCCTGAATCAGATGGGCCACGTTCTTTCTGATTGCTGTTTGTTTGAGAGACATCCAATCTTTCAAGGAGACTTCTGAAGCTAGTGTTGTGCATTATGTGTTGATTTAGCTGGTTACCTCTCAGCAGGCAATATTATATCGCATATTTCAAGTTCCTTATCTCTCCTAGCTACCACTATCAGGTTCTGGGGGTTGGGGGGTGGGGTGGGGGTTAAATTCAGTCCAGAGAGCCAGGAAGTGGTAGTGTCTGCATTGAGACATAGGCAACAAACAGTCGAGGTCTTTTCATTGCCAAATGTGTGTGAATTACCATTGAGTATCATGTGTTAGAATTGAGCTTTCCAACCCAACTTCCTTAAGCTTTTGATAGAATCACCAACAAACCGTCACTGTTGGCCTCCAGGCCAGGCCTGCCCCTCCACCTCCATCTCTCTGTGCTAATCCAAATGCTACCCATCCTTTGGGCCAGAGAAGGGCCCACCATCCTCTCCAGCTGTCATAGCTTCTCCCATCTTCTTGTCCCCTTAAAGCCGTGGCCTTCACCTAGCAGTTGATCCAGCTCTGCTTTGGGATGTCTCTGGCACTAAATGAATACTTGTGAAGTTAAAAAAGTGAATGATCATTGAACACTAACTCTGACTTGTGTGTGTGTGTGAAATGTGGAACTTTATTTTTTATGGATCCCTCATGGAAACTGCCTTTTATTAGAATTGCAGTCTTTCTCAAATTTGGTTAAAAAACATTTGCAGACGGGGTGATGAACCGACAAGTTGGCAGGTATGAATTTTCAGTCGCCATCTAAATTGTCTCCTGTGGGGTTTTGAAAAATTACTTAATTTTGAACGTCCTGTGTCTCCATCGGAAAAATGCTAATATAATAACACTTGGCACTGACAACCCCAAGAAGTTTGATTTCAAGTGCTGAGTTAGTATTAGCAGGTAGTTGTGAATGTCTCAGGCACAAAGACATTTCAGCAGATGCTCCAGGATTAGGATAACCACACCGAGCTCTTTCTCTCTCCTCCATTCACTTGTACCGTCAGGAACTTTGTCTCTAGCTTTTGAACAAATGGGAAATATTACTAGCAGGCAGTGCATGGGGCAGCACTACGTTGCTGATTAAGGGTCTTTGCTTGTTTGCATCTAATTCTGTGTAACAATAGAGGTGCACCCTGTTTAGAGACACCACTGAGAATTGAACGGGGCTGGGGGCTGTCCATCTTCAGGGTCTCCCGCCTGCAGCTCAGTGCGACTCCTCCCCAGGCAGTACCCAGAAGCGGTGTGCAGGGCGGCCTGTGGCCTCCCTTCTATGATGTCTTTCACACAGGAGGCCTTCCTCTGAAATTTTCCTTACCCCCGTCACGATTGGCCCTCACTCCTGTTCCTTCAGAGTCTTGCTCTGGAGCATTTCCCAAGCTGATATATAATTACTGAGCATCTGAGATGGGCAAAGTCCTGTGGGGCTGCGGATGTGAAGCAGCCTGGGGTGGAGGCTCTTAAAGGACTTTCAGCCTGGAAGTGGAGATGAGGCGCGTACCGTAAATCACTCTAATCCCAACGAAGGAAGGAAGCTCCTGCAAGGGATAAAATGCTCTGGGAAGCTGACTCTTGCACCACTGTGTACAGTTGATGGGAGGGAGCCTGGAGGTGGAAAAGATTTGGAGGTGGATGCTGAGTGATCCAGATGAGAAGTGATGGAGATCCAATCTACAGTGTTAGCATTAAAATGAAAAGCAGCGGATGGATGTGAGAGCTCACACCAAGAAAAGGAAACTGTGAGAGCCCTCACTAACACTTCCTGAGCCCTGTGCCAGGCCCTGTCTAAGAACCAAGCAGGTATTCACGCATTTAATCCCTGTAATGGTCCTATGAGGTCATTGCATGTCACAGATAAGGAAACTGAGGCACAGAGAGATTTAATTTGCTCAAGGTTAGAAAACTAGTAAGCAGTGGAACTAGTATATGAAGCCAGGAAACTGGCCCAGAGCCTGGCTTCTTAACCCCCAGTACCTTATTCTGCTTTCATTGAATGGTAGAGCAGGAGACTCGGGAAGAGAAGCAGGGGCTGGCAAGGACTGGCATTACTCCTTCCTTGTCACACTGTGGGTTGTCACATGGAACTCCCGGGAGCCCACTCCCCAAATGCTTGACTCCAGGGATACGAATATTTGGCCCTGTGACAGGATCATGGCAGGCTCGGTTTTGGACGCTTCACTCTGCTCATTTCTTCAAAAAGTCTTATTGGACCCACTGTGCACAGGGCTGTCCCCTGTGCTTTAAAAACCCAGAGCAGAATGCCCTCAATAAGTATATAGGCATCTGAACCCACCAAACAGATGCATGACAGAATGTTTACTTAATTTGCAAAAGCTTCGCTATGGGGTTTCTTTAAGTAGCTAGCTCCCAAGTGCATAGGAAAAGTATTATACATAAAATCTTTCGTGGAAGGCAAAAAAAAAAAAATGTTTTAACAGAATAGATTTGGATACACCGTACATGCTAAAAGTAGCTAGAAGTGTTTCCATTTTTCTCCTTGCTTTTCATATTTGTCTGTGAATTTAATAACAAACATCAATTGCCTAAAAAAAAATCCCTGTGATAGGTGGTAGCATTGAATTAATTGTATTACAGGGCTTACTGAAGAAATGAAAGTGTAATCTACTAAAGTTCACATGTACAAAACAGGAAAATTATGGAATTGCTTAATTATACCTCAAAAGGATATTTTGCTTTAAGAAGGAATTTACAAAATTCAGTTAGCTATTGCATTCAAGTTCTTTTTAATTTTTTTTTTAAGTCCTTTGTTTTTATGTTATTAGATGCTGGAGGTCAAGGAGGCTGGAGGTAGGATAGAGTAGGTAAGGTAAAAGAGAGTCGGGTAGAGAAATACGATGAAGTGTTACGAGGCTTTTAGCTAGCTGGAGGTCAGTCAGGGTGAAAATGACCAGCCTTTCCCGAAATTGTGTTATTTGGGGGGAAATAGAGTCTTCCAGTCAAATAACAGTGGGAGCCATTGGCTTAAACACCACTGATCAGGTTTTCCTCACGACTACTCAGAGCTCTAACATACTCCCTTGTTTTGAGAATCTCTAAGGATAAAGTTTGTTTTCCCATGTTTACTTGCCCAATGCACCCTTTGGGGGTGGATTGGGTGACATTGAACAGGGCTGGTGTTCCTGAGAACTCACTTTGGGAAACGTAGTATCAGGCTACGTTGAGAGGAGAGCATTCAGATTTTCGTTTTGGAGAGACCTTGGTAATTGGAGCACATATATAGACAGGGAATCACCAAGGAAAAGGGTCTGGAACTGTGGCTAGGAGAAACCTTGAAGAAACAAAAAAGATAAGCCACACTAAAGAGGCTGAAAGGTAGTCCCTAATTGTCACCAGGGTGCCACTGGCAAGAGCAGAGACTCACCCCATGGTGTTCCCAAGGTCAGCATCAGGTAAAGGGTAAGGTATTCATCACAGGAAAATAGATTCCAATTTTTTATGAGAAAGAACTTTCTGAAAATTATAGAAGTATCTGATCTGGCCTGTCAAGAATTTCCAAGGAAGGACAGTTGCGTGGACCAGGATGAGCTTGAAAATGACAACCTTGAATGACGTGATTATAAGATATACAACTCAAAGAGAAAATGGGGTTTGATTAACAAAAACTGCGTGGGCTGCATTCACTTTGGTGCAGTTACTTTGCTAAGGGTTGACTTACTAAATGTCATCTAATTTCTTTCTCCTCTTGGGTCTGTGGGGCCTGGATAGTTTGCATGATTGGTTTAATAGCTCTTTGTCAAAATGAGAAAATCATTTAATCAGGGGAAATGGATTTGGGATGAGCAAAGAAGCTTTTTCCGGTATGGATATTTTAGGAACGCCTATACCATTTAGTATATATAGAAGTTAGAAATTTTGGGACTTTCTGATCAGCTGGTGTCTAATGATTGAGTCAATGAAATACTTGAAATTTTGTAATCTGAATAGGATGGAATCTTTCATCTAATTTGGGATGGAGATTTGCATCTTGTTTAGATTTGCATAGGTGCTTAGAGAGGCCCTAACTCCAAATGAGTAAGACGAAATAAAAATCAGTTTATGTAGTGTACTGTATCTTGATTCACGTATAATGCTTAGCGTTTGAGTCACCAAGAATCCAAGACCTCCTGAGGTGGTTTTCAACAGGTGGCACCTCTCCCCCATGGGTGTTAGGAAATACCTGGGGGGCAAGGAGGGCCTTAGAGATATTTAGGGACCGGCCTGCAGGATGCAGAACTGACTCACTCAGTCTGATGCCCCCACTGGGAAATAAGTTCTCGTTTTGCGGAGGTGGAGACTATGGAGCAGAATGGTTAGGTGACTTGCTGTAGTCACTCATCGGTTAGTGCTGAACAAACAAAGGGAGACACATGGAGGGGTGATGTTAGGAGGCCTACAGGACAGCAGCTTGGCTCCCCCAGTTTGAAATCGCCACCCAAGAAATGCCAGGAACATCCTCACGCAGCACAGATGGGCTTCTCTACAACTTGCCCGATTTCTTTTTGGCCTTGTGTCTTGGCCTTGAGATTGGAATGTTTGAAAGCTTTCTTTGGAAATGTGCCTTTTTCCATCAGGCAGCCCCACAGCAGAGATAGACTTTCCCAGAACTGGGGTGGGTTGGGGGACAACTTAGAAATAAAAGGAGGAAGAGCGGTAGGAAATGTGGTAAGATCAGAGCTTGAGCACCCACGGCTCAGAGAGAGCCTGGAAAGGCGGGGCCATCCCATGATCCTTGGGGTGTGGTACCCAAGCAGAAGGCACCTGGCACAACTGCTGGGTGGGTGTGGTCCATGTGGTACCTGCCTAAAAGGAGTCTCTCAAATTGCACAACACAGTGCCTCTCCAAGTAGGGAAGGGCCACTAGGCTGCGGGTGCTGGCTGGGGGTTTGTGGACAGTCCAGAGCTTGCTGACGGTCTGGGAAAACAGCAGAGGGCAGGGGGAGGTTGAGGTGACTGAGGAGATTCGGGGTGAGGAACAAAGCTGCAGATGATCCCACCGCCACCACCAACAAAACCTCCTGCTGGTTTTTACCTCCTTTCTCCAACCTTCCAAACGCAGGCCCCATTTAAAACAGAAAGTGGTATGACTTTGTTCCCACAAATGTAGAAGAACAGGGCAGAGAGCCTGCTCTTTAGCAATCCCGTTAGGGATTTCACTAGTTTCTTAGTGCAATGCTATTAGCAGTTAAATGCTCAATGACTTTGGATTGGTTTGTTTGTTTGTTTGTGGTATTTTCTCCCCCCACCCCCAACCCCCCAACTGCCTGTACCTGCTTTAAGGAATCTGTTTAGTAAACTATACTACATTTGCCTGCAGAAAAGACAGTGAGTCCAGCAATCCTCTGCTCTCCTCAAACCCTCCCCACCACCAGCTCCCAGACCCCGGAGTCTAACATTCTTGACCCACCCTTGTTTGTCTCACTGTCTGAAGTTGCCCTGACAGTGATCACACACACACACACACACACACACACACACACTCACACACACACACTCACACACTCCCTCAAAGTGGCGTAGGCAAGTACTAGAGCCACCCAGGCCTCAGACTCCAGGAAAACCGTTACTCTGTGGGCCTGAGAAACATCAACCCACTGGGGTGGGAAGAATCTAGTAAAAGAGAGGAGTCTGCTCCTCTCCCCTCCCCCTGGGTGGGTGTAGGAGGGTGTCTCATCCCAGGCAAGGAGATGAGACTAAGTTGATGCTGTAATAATGAGTCACTCAGGTTAACTCAACAAACCCCTACAGGCATTCGGAAAATATTAATGTTGTTCATTAATTGAATCAGAGTCCAAGAGGTAATAATTGAAAGTTATTGGTTCAAAATCAAGAGGTGAATGTGGGCCTCCTATCTGGTCTGCTTGGCCAGCTGCCTTCCAGGGGAGCCCCAGGGAGGACCTGGGAGGTCTATTTCAGCTGTCTGTGACTTCAGCTTCCCTGACTGGCCTCAGGACAGAGTAGGACTTAGCAAACACTAAATAATAATTAGAGTAAGTGGCCTGGACAAAGCCGTGCTGGAGAACACACAGAGCTTAGAGAACAGAGATTTGCTCGAGCTTTCTCTTGTCTCTTTCCCAGCCAGACCTGATGTCTCTTTTATTTATTGCTTCCTCAGAGTTCCTGGGCTTTCTATCCTTCTGCAGTCTCATTGTTGTCTAGAGCAGAATGCTCATAAGAGCAGGCTTGGCTCCAGATTGCTGAGTTCAAATCCTGACTCTAACACTTATATGCAATGTGACCTTGGGCAAGTGTTTTTACCTCTCTGTGCCTCTGTTTTCCACTCATAAAATAAGGACAATTAGAGCATCTACTTTCTAATGTTGCTGTGAGGATTAAGTGAGTTAACACTTATAAAATGCTTAGAACAGTGACTCGCACACAGTAAGCACCCACCAAAATAACTTTTTTTTTTTTAATTGGGGAATATGGGGGAACAGTGTGTTTCTCCAGGGCCCATCAGCTCCAAGTCGTTGTCCTTCAGTCTAGTTGTGGAAGGCGCAGCTCAGCTCCAAGTCCAGTCGCCGTTTTCAATCTTTAGTTGCAGGGGGCGCAGCCCACCATCCCATGTGGGACTTGAACTGGCAACCTTGTTGTTGAGAGCTCACGCTCTAACCAACTGAGCCAACCGGCTGCCCCCAAAATAACTTTCATTCTTTCTTTTGGTTCCTATTCTTTCATGTCAAATGGGCATCAAAAGATGCATAGAATCTGTAGGTACAGAGGAGGGCCTTCCAGCCTGAGCAGGAGGCGTATCTTGGTGATGGGCGGGGATTGAGCAGGGTACTAGAGTATTCCTTGACCTCATCAAGCTTACCTCTCATAACTGGATACCACAAGGTCCATCGTGCCTGCACAGGCCTCTGCTCCAGTGTTACCTCTTCAGAGAGGCTTGTGCATCTAACACCGCATCCCACATCACTCTCCGTCTCCTTTCCCTGTTCAAGTTGTATGGCACTTACTAGTACTTCCCATAGGGTAGATATTTTATTGCCCATCCAGCCACTTCCCTGTCTCCTATTAGAATACAGATTCCACAAAAGTAGGGTTTTTGTCTGTTTGTCCAGTGCTGGATCCTAAACAGTGTCTGGCACCGAAGAGGCACACAAATATATTTTAAACGAACGAATGATTCAAACAACCATCATCTCATTTTCCTCTTTGAGTAACATCCCTGTGAGGGATGGAAACTCCCTTCAACCTCATGATAGGGGACATTTAGAACTTTAAAAGCTGTACTATCATTAGGAATAAGTCATTCTTTTGCATAATCACATAATTCCCTAGAGGAGCCATATTTATTTTGTTGCCTAACATATATATTATTAATTTGCAAGCAGTTGTTTCTGGATCCACGCATTCTGTTGGCAGCATGTGTGCCCTTTGATGAGCTTCTATAACCAAACACCTGGAATACAGGTGGCTCCAAATAAGCTTGGGTCGTGTTGACATTGATAGCCATGACTTCCTAAAAACTGGCAGTTCTTAAAGTTTGGGTCAAACCTCACTGCTCCATAAAAGATTCCTCCTCTGATCTCAACCCCTCCTTTAAACTCTTGGCACTTTTTGTTGGAACCTCTCACTTTGTTTTAATCATACATGGCCATGGGTCATCTCTTGAGTTATTGTCTCAGTGAGTCGTTGTTCTTTTTTATTTTCTGTATGGCTATATCTTTCATCTCTACAAGTTCGCCATCTTCCCAAGGGTTGGAACCATAGAATATACTTACTTATGTCTGCTGTTGGGTTATAAACTGCACATGACAACTCAACAAGTTCATATCTGAATGAAAGAATGAATGAATGAGGAGAAGCTGACCTGTTTATACCGTCAAGTCTTATATTGATAATGTATCTCTGTTGCCTTCATCGTCACATCACTTGAGGGATAAAGGTTGATGTGAATATTGGCAATGATTTTCCTTTGGAATTGTTGCTTATCATCTTTGTATCTTATTTCAGAAATCCTGGAAATGTCTCTCTCTGGAGGCTAATCACCGCCTCAGTCATTACAGATACAGTAGTACAATAATAGTGTTTTTAGTGATACTTGGTACACTGCCCATTTCTCTCATTCGTTCTCTAATACTTAACATTCATTTATTTAGGAGTTCAAGGTTGGGGTGCTGAGAAAGGTCATGTTGAAAAGCAGCTTATGGAAGTGGACTACAAGGTTAATGTTAGAGTAGAAATAAGGTCTTCACTTCATAAAGTCATAAAATTTTAGAGATGGAAAGAACATCACTACATCTATCACATTTTATTTCTTTTAAAAAATAGGAAGCCAAGGTTTCAAAAAGGGAACATCTAGATGTGCTTCATCGCTGTGCCGATTAGAAATGTCCAAATGAGTAACATACCTTGGGATTCACCCAGGGTAGGGAGCAGTTTCTGCAGATAAGCAAGATGGAGAGAAATGTGGAGGTGGCTGATGAATTATAGCTTACTTCCTCACCTTTTTTATTTAAATAATTATCAAAGGGTGATAGAAATACTGCATGAAAAGATATCTGAAAGAGAAGCCCGCCAGAATTCACAAGAGGATTAAATAGAAAGATAATGGTCTCCATTCAATTATTAAGGATATAATGAGCCTTGTGTGAAATATGTGTGGCACCTGCTCTTGTTGCCTTGGTAGTAAAGAGAAAATAGGACTGGGGAGCAGAAGGCGGATGCCAAGGTATTCTTCACTGGTAGCTGCTAAGTACCCTGTTGAAAGGAGTTTAAGAGGATCTCAAAAGAAAGAGCTTGTCATCCTGCTGTCAAGTTGTGAGGAATGACAAAATTCTGGAGATGGTAGGTAGGCCAGGTAGTAACTTAATTGAGTTTAATTGTTTGGGCTCCAGAAAGAAAAAAGAAACCTCTTCAGTCAGCGTTTGGCCAGCTGGGTCTGCCCCTGGTACCACAGCATAGGGTCCCTAAAGACTCCACGACCTCATTATCTCTCCTTGAGGCTGAGGATCCAGGACCACGCTGGAGGTCTTAGCACCTGCTTCCTGGAGCTGCTTTCACCTGGTTCAGAAGGGGGTATTATTGAAGTTACTGTAATAATTCTAGAGAACTCAACTGGAGTAGACTGGGATTAAAATCAACCTTATTGTTTCAAGACTCCATTTCCCCAACCCTGTGGGAAGGGACAGGCTTAGTTCAGTCACCTCTCATTAACTACTTGAGGGCTTGGGTTCGTGTCAATAGCGGCCTAACATTTCTGCCCTGAACGTGCCTCAGGTCAGTGGCTGAGGTCTTTCTGACTAGAGAGAATGGCCAGATTAATAAAGAGGACTTAGAGGCACTCAGATTTCCAAGACTGACCACTTCTTCCCAGAGAATATTGAATTTCACTTTTCTCACTTCCCCTAAGAATACCTGAGGCGCCTGTGATCAAGCAAAAGCCAGAGCACTCCCTTCACTCTGCTTCATACACCGCCCAAAGCATCATAGTACTCTTCTTGGGTGACTTTTGTTGAATTACTTAATGTTTCATGCCTTGGTTGTCTTTTGTCAAGTGGGGATAATAATAGCAGCTACCTCATAGGGTGGGTGTGAAGATTAAATGTGTTAAGACATTTAAAATTCTTAGAAAAGTACCTGCCTGGCATGTAAAGTTTAACTGTTATTTTCAAATCCTTTCTCCTTTCTGCTCTTTCATTTGTATCTCATTGTCACTACAGTGAGTTATTATGGGCCAGAGGGCACTGGAGGGGTCACACAGCATGATATTCCCAAGCCCCTATTCCTAGTAGATGTCCCAAGGCCATCTCCCCTAAGCTGGGGAAGCCTCTCTCCAGAGGCTGGACAAACTTTGGGGAACACAGGCCCCTCTGAATTCTTCAGGCAGGTCAGGCTGGCGATGGGTCACCCATCCTGCCTCTGTCTCTTCAGGGAGAATTGTTCAAGTAAAGGAGACGTCTGAGCAGATCTACTGGCTAGCTATGCAAGGCTGTCTGAACTGACACTTGGGCATCCTTCAGAAACTCTGGAATCATGGGGTTCACTGCCAATATCAAGCCCATTTGGCAATTTGAAAAACAAAAGTTTTCCATATTAGCATGTCCCAGTGAGAAGCGAGTTTGATTTTGCAGTTTCTCCAATGTATATGACTCTTCTTCCTATACCAGCAGGCTGCAGAGGCAGGTTTCCATAATGTATGGAAGCACGGGATGTAGTTTAGTAAATGGGACCATTCTGGCAGTGCGTCTCATACATGTTCTCCAAAATGTGTGTAATCTCCACCCTGCATCTGGGCTCCCCAGTCAGCCGCTAGGCAGTATGTTCTGAAGTGTTAGTTCTGAATGTAGCCAGCACCTCACACAGTGGGGAAACTGAAGCATGGCGGGGCAGCATGGGCCAGTACACTTGACGCTGGGGGATGCTGTTAGAATTATATGCACGCACCTCATGACATCCCACCATCTTCTTACCCTCAGCAGAGAGAGACGAACTGTTGAAGAACTGCCTGCCTCATTGCCTTGGGAGTTGGGCCTGGACTGGCAATTTAGTGCTAATGGAGATTGTGGAGGAAAGGCCGGGAGGTGTGGATTGGGTGCAGGATCCATTCCAGCAGCATAGCCCAGGGCTCTGGGATGGGCAGCGCCTGTAACTTTCCTCCCTAGGAAAAGACAGTGTTTCCAAGGCTATTCCCACAGGGGCCATAACAGCTTGTGGGGGAAATGAACAATTTGGTCAACCCCAAACATCTCATTGTTTTTTTCACTGATGTGACTCATTTGAAAATTTGAATTAATTGGGTTCCTTTGGATTCCAATTCAGCTAACATTTTTTGAGACTCTGGTGTGTGGTCAGTGTTATGCTAACACTCACATATGTTGTTGTGACCCAGCCTCGCTGAAGCTCCCATTTGGTTGGGGAACATAATTCTATTCAACTCAAGTGAGTGCTTCCTCTGTGCCGGGCATGGGGATTCTGAAACGAATGACTATGAGAAGATGCCTCATCTCATTCTTCCCTGCTTGGGTAGGCCTGGGTGGTCCCAGAACTGCTCAGCCGAAGCCTTTGCTTGTTCTCAAGGCATTTAGTTCTTTAGGAATCAGATCTGATTCTATTTCTGATCCAAAAAAGAGAAAAGGATACTGAAGCTGAAATTTGTTATTGTACATAAAACATTCTGTTCTTTTCATCTGGTTATTTGATGAGAAACAGTGATGTTTGGATGCCTGTTTGCTTCTCACTACAGGGAAAATAATCCTGTCCCCTGTTGACTTGCCATTTGAATCCTGTCCCCACCCTTCTCTCCAGCACAGGGAAAGGATTTCTGGGGTGCTGGGCACAGAGACCACTGGGACCTCAGGCTTTGCTTAGCTTCTCCCATTGGCAAAGTCTTGACTGTGGGCTCTGCAGTGCTGAGGTAGGGATAGCAGGAAAAGGTGTGTTCAGAGCATATGATTTGGAGAAGAGAGGGAGATGACAGACAAATAAAAAAGCATGTTAATTGTTTTACACTGGGAAAGGGGATATTAAAAAAAAAAAGTCTCAATACTGAAAAATAAGTCCAGAGGGCAAAATCCTTTTCTAACCCAAGGGCATGTGAGGAGTCCCATTCCACTGAGGTCATGTCAAGGTGGGCCTGCAACTAAAGCAATCCCTTTGGGACGACAGTCAATATCTGGTCCCAGGAATAAGGGGAAACCCTATGTGTATATACAGGTGTCATGCAGGGTGTCATGCGGGGTCTGTGGTCCCGCTCCCCACATAAGCACGCAGGACCTGGTGAGGCCAAAAAGGAACACCCACGGAGCCATAGATATGGGAGTCATACCACTATAGTCTCGCTGGCTGGCGGCTGCGTTGGAGACACAGGAAGCAGGAGCCACACGATCCGCAATCCACACTCCGCCACCTGCTAGCTTAGCCACAGCAGGTATGTCAGTGCCTAATGGCTAACCGGTAACGGCTGATGGCCAACTAGTCACAGCTGAGTACCATCTGCTACCTGAGCCAGCACCTTTCTATGTGAGGCCGAGAGCCTGGAAACTACTCTCTGGGGCTCTGTCCCCACACAGAGAAAATCCTAGATTCAGCTTCACGCTCTCCCACCTCTCCCGCAGTGTCGGCCCTCCCTGGAATCCATGTAACACCTTTCTCATAGATTTAAAAATAGACTCCAGGCCGGCCAACCCTCTTAAAAGGAACATAATAGAGATCAGTGCCAGCACTGTGGGACCTGATACCCTGCTCTGATCATCTCCCTAAATAGACTTGCTGTTGGGATCCCTTGCTCTGGTGAGGCAGGGCACCCTAATTGGCCACTGGAAACACTACACAAAGTTAGCAAAACAGCCAAGACTCTCTTTTCTCCTCTGCCTTTCTTCTCTCACTACTAAAAAGATTAAGGAGGAATTACAAGGTCTGAAATGTGTCAGACTGGATCGCTTAATCCACTCAACATAATGGCTGTAGTGTATGTTCTGTAAACTTCCTTCCTAAGTAACTGGGGAGGGGGCTCGTGAAGGAGGGTGCAGCGGTGTCCATATGCGGAATAACATTTTCCCAGCAATGATGCTCTTGATGGTTTACAAACGCCCGGGGTACTTGATGGCCGGCTCCCAGTGGTGATAACCTAACCTGCCTTTCTCCGTAAAGGGTGGAGTTCCCGGTACCCACCCTTATCAGCCGGGCCCAGAGACTCTAGGAGCTGGGGCAACTCCCTGTGTGGGTGAGGGGTAGGACAGATAGAAGAATGGTGGAGAGCAAAGCTGTACTTGTCAGAAGGCCACGATGCAGCCAATGGCAGGAATCCTACAAGAGGAGCTGTCAGTCACGGGGGCGGGAGGCAGGGGAGGGGGGCAGGACTTCAGCTGTATACATTACTGGAGAATTGTTTCCTCACTGCAGAGAAAATAGAAATTGAAAATGGTTATTTATAAGCCCAAGAGGTCTAGTTGCTACAGCAGAGCGTTGGAGATTCTTAGGGTCCTATTCTCCGACGTGGATGTTTGATCTTGGATAAGCAGTGACTAGGTCTTAATTTTCCAGGGTAGAAACAAGATCAGTAACACCCCATACCTGGAGTTGGGGGGGGGAGTTAACTTTTGGCAAATGCTTTGGCTGAGAAGAAGGAAGGGAAGGAGGGAAAAAGAGTGTCCACTGTCATTTATTGAGTACCTACTATGTGCCCAAAGTGGTGCTAAGGCATTTTCACATTATTCTTACAACTGGAGAGGTGGGCCAAGTTATCTGCATTCTAGTGATGAGGAAACAAAGGCTCAGAAAAGTTGTTTCCCTTATCAAAAGTTACTCAGCTCAACTGTAGTGGGTGGGCCTAATAACTTCAATTATTTTAAGGTTTCCCAGAAAAGCTCTTGTTATTAAGTCAGTTCCAAGTCTGAGTAGATTGCAGAGGATGGTTAAAGCAGGACGAGGAGAAGGAGGGACACATCTGTCCTCCAGTTAACTGCAGGGGAGAGGAATGGCCATTGCCCAGGGCGGGAGGTACCAGGAGGCCCTTCTCTGGAATCCTGGGTCTGCCCTGAATTTCAGCTGTGATGTTCCTTTAGAGGGGAGCCAGCTTGGGTCCAGGCTGGCCGCCACGGGAAGCTTTCTGTTCCTGTTTCCCTAAAGCATTCTGGGGAGGCAGAGTCAGCTGAGAATCCCACACCCCTGGGATTCTTGGCTTCAGGCTTTTGAGCAGAAAGAAGTCTTCTCCCAGTTCTTGGAAGAGCTAAAGATTCATGGGAGAGTTCGCGGCAGGGGGCCCACAAGCGGTCCCAGGCTCCCATTCTACCCAGGGATTTTATGTGTTGCACAGTGAATTTCTTCTCTTTTTATTTCCTGCACTGTTTCCTCCTGACGTAGCTTAAAGTGGCCTAGAGGACTGAACTCCACAGCTAAAGCCTCCAGCACTTCATTATGCTTGTCTGCGGAGGGAACTGCGGAGGTAGTTGGTAAAATATTTAGCAAGATTGGAAAAAACCTGCGGACGCCGTCAATCTGTAGGATAGAACAAGTGGTCTGGTGTCCTCACTGAGAACCCCTAGTTTTTTCTTTAGCCCATCAATCCCTTTCTGTTCCTTTGCTTTAGTTTTGGTGATTCTCACTGGCAGATCTCTTGGGCACACTAAATACCTGCCTTGAAGTATGAAAAAAACCAGGAAACAGGCAAGGAGTCCGATGAATATTTGTTGTTGAAGGGTGTGCTAGTGATAGAAGGTGGAGGAAGGACAGTCAATTAATGGGGAAAAATAATGGCTTATCTTTCCAAATCCCTAGAACCCAAAGAGACCCCTACAAGTCATTTTGTTTATCCTGTGCTTTTATACGCTGTATCAAATGGTGAGTTATCTTTCTCTGCTATCCTGAAGGATCCTCAGCAAAGATTCAGACCTTTCTGAATAATCTAAATCTTCTCTACATCAATTTTAACCCATGATTTACAGTTTCCTTATGACTACTAGAAATGGTGCTTATGTCGTCTTTAAACATCTGTCCGTGAGCATTTACTTGGCGCGACTGCCCAGCACTATGCTAAACACATAGGGAGCTAGTGGGGACAGAAAGGGGAAGGGGCTGGGTACACAGAACATGTGAATCACGCTGTCTCTGCCTGTGAGCAGCTTATAATTGAATCGTGGTGACCAGGCTACCACACCTGGGAGAGGGCACCTTACAGTTAGTTCCATTCGGGGGTTCCAGGCTCTAGTCCTGGTAGAGTTTACATCTTGAGGGCCATGTCCTTTAGCTTCCTCATCTTCAGTGTCTGCCGTCTCAGTTCCTTTAACCTCAAACCTTACTGAGCAACATGTCTGTAGTCATTTCTTTTCTTCTCCTCTTGGGCCTTGCTTGACTCTTCGCATATCTAAGTTGTAAAGCCTCAACCCTAATGAGGTCATGGCTAATATCAAGAGTTCTTGGCAGTCCTGAGTACTCAAGTCCTCTGATCATACCTTAGCATCTTTCCCATTATTCTCACAGTACTATGGATTGTATTCAGCTTCCGGTCCACTATGACTATCTCTACTTTTTCCTTTGTGATTGTCTATAACCTATAGCATTGTATAGTATAAAGAGTACTGGGCTTAGGAATTATAAGATCTGGGTAACAAAGTTGGACTGGGATTTTTTTTTTTGTATTTAACTTTGAACATTTCACTTTTCTTGCAAGATCTCAGTTTATCTCACCTTTAAAACAGATATTCTCAAAACTCAATAATAGAAAAACAAACAACCCAATTTAAAAAAGGGCGAGAGATTTCAACAGATACATCACCAAAGAAAACAAATACCTATGTGGATGGCAAGTAAGCCCCTGAAAAGATGTTTAACATCATTAGTTATTAGGAAAATACAAATTAAAACCATACTGACATACTAGTACACATGTTTTAGAATGTCTTAATTAAGACTGACCATACCAGGTGTTGGCACGCACGTGGACTAACTGGCAGGAGGGAGGGATCACTAAGGGACAAGAGGAAACTTTTGGAGGTTCATTATCTTGATTGTAGTGATAGTTTTATGGGGGCATACATAATATCAAAACTTACCAAACTACATGTTAGATATGTGGTTTATAATATGTCAACTATACTTCAATATTCAATACAGCTGTTAAAAAATACTCTTTCAGTTTATCGTGCAAGTCAATTGCATCCGTGCTTTGAAAGTATTGTACATATTATTCATCTTCCATTTGAGTAGGGCTTTTTCTCTCTCTAAATATTAATGTTGGAACAGTGCTTTAGAATCCCTTGAGATGTCCCACTGGGCTATGATCAGGGCTGTTCCAGTAATCATAATTTATTAATTGAAGGTTTCGGTGGAGAGGATTAAGCAGATCTGAGAAGCAGTTTTAAGAGGCACAGGGCAAGAGACCTATAGCAAGACTTGTACTTTTAAAAAGTGTGCATGGGGAGAGAAGGGGCTGCAGTGACTACCCCATCCAGACACCCTGCCCTTTGGTACAGCAGAGTGGGGGTTTTTTCAGCCACCTTTCAGAGGTTGCCTGTTCTGAAATTCATCCTCTGATAATGTTGAGGTTCTTGGCCTGCAGAATTCTGATGCTATCTTCAAATACAAGTTGTTGTTTTTTCATCCACATAGGGAGGAGATCTTTGCATTACATGCTTCAGATCACTCTTTTTTTGGCAACATCCTGATCTTTTCTCTTGATCTTTATTTATCCCACTAGTTTGGGACTTTCCCATAATTGTCAAATGGGCTTGAAGAGCACCTAATTTTGGAAAACACTCTCAGAGTGTTTTCTACCTTTCAGGAACATCCTCCACATTATCTCTGCTGGCTCTGAGCACATCTTTGTGAGGAATCATGGCAGTGCTGTTCACAGAAGGGCTGTGGGTCAGTAGGACCCTCCATTTATCGGTGGTGACCTTGGTCCTGACTCTTAACCTCTCCGAGCTCAGTTTCTCCATCCATACAACTTTATTACCATTGGCTACCTTACGGGGTGGCTGTGAGGGTTATATGAGGTAATGCAATATGTCCATCACCTAAGGTGATCAATGTGTTAATAATTCCTCACCAGCACACAACTCTACTCTACTCCTGAGTCAGGGCAGGAGGGGTGGAAAAAAGAGCATTTGGTATTGTGTCTGGACAGCTATTTGAAGAGAGCATGAAACCGGACTCATAATATAGAACATCTATGATTTGAACAAGCAATATTGTCAGGGGCCCAGGTATCTGGCATTGCTTTTGCTGACCATTTTTCATGACTATGTTGAGCCTGCTCTTAACAATCCCTGCTGTCTCCCCAAAGACATGGCCAGCCCCAACATGCTTTGACATCTGCCCCTGAAATGACCTCATGAAAAGATGAGGATGGTCCCAGAGCAGATAACTGGGAGCGTACTCCAGCCCTGGGTGACATTTCATTAACAGCAGCAGACCTGAGGGATGAGGGAGGCTGTAGTAACAGATCTGCGTCCTGCCTCTCAGCTTCATTTCGCGTCTCTGCTCTCCGGCAGAATCTGGAATAGACTGATTAGCTGGGATCTCAGGACAGGATGTAAAAGCTCAAAACATGCAAATTGGTTATGGGGCATAAATAGACTTTGCTGAGCTCACCCTGGCCGTCTTTGCAGGCTCCGAAGCCCATTCACTGGGGCAGCCGGGTGACAGGAGGAAGGGCGGGAGTGCCATGCAGCTTGGAGCTCCTCACCTCCATTGGACGTGTGTGCCTCCCTTCTGCAGAGGCAGGACGCCAGCTCTCCGCCCGGGCCCGCACCTGCAGCTCGGGCCGCACCCCACCCGCACCCTCCATGCTCCCCCCTCCGCTGGGCTTGGCAGCAGGTGCTTTCCCTCCTGAGATCTCTTCGCATTAACTTTCCTATCTGACATAATGGAGAGAAAATGAAGAGATCCCATTAGCGGCTGGCTGGCTGGCCGGCTGGAAGGCGGGCGGGCGCAGAGTCCGCGCCGGAGCCTGAGCCCGGCGCAGGGAGCCTGTATTTTTAGCCAGATGCCGCGTAACTTGCTGGCGCTCCCCGCGCCGCCGAGCAGATAACGGGGGAGGGGGAGCAGGGAGCCGGGCTCGGATTGCAGCGCGGGCGCCGGACGATGGCAGCGAGACAGGGCAGGTCCGGTCCAGACCCTGCGGTGAGTGACGACTGGCCCGCGGTCGCTCGGCCAGAGAGCTCCGCGCGCGGGGGGCCGCTGTGCGGGGTTCGGGGCAGCGGGCCCCTCGCTGCGGGCTTCGCAGGCGCCAACTTTCGGGAGGGTGCGGGGACGCGCGCCGGGCGGCCACGGCTTCCAGCAAGATCCAGAGGAAAATTCCTTTAGCCCGGAGGCTGCCTTGGCTGAGGGGCTGGTTCCGGGAGGCGGCCCGGGTGAGCGGCGCACGCGGGTGTGCGGAGCCGTCGCTCAGGTTCCCAGAGGGGACCCAGGGCGCGCGGGGCCCTAGCCGAGGCCGCGTCCCCCTCACCCCGGGAAGAGAGTCCCGCCTAGCGGATTTTGGTGTGGGGACGCCCAGCTGCCCTTCACCAGGACCCAGCCGGACCAGCGGGGATGCCACGGCCTTGGCCTTTGGCCGGAGAAGGGACCGCCTCGCTCATGGCATGCCTGACCCCTAAACCTTAGCAACACGATGGCCCCGAGGTCCAGAGGTAGCAGGCAATGAATGGGGGCGAGAGGAAGGCAGACCTGTTGTGTGTTCGGGAGCCTGGTGCTTTCCCTGTACCTTGTCCCTGGCACAGACCCCAGCAAGCTGGGTATTATCCCCATTGTGGCAATGGGGAAATTGAGGTTTGGGAACTTGTGAGAGGCACAGCATCAAGTGGCAGAGCAGGAATTTATGCCAGGTCTTCCCAACGAAAGGGTCCACTCTGGCTTTTCACACATCACGGCATCACCCAGCCTCTGAGGCAGGATTCAGGAAGAGCACAAGCATGGACAGGGTTTTCCCCAAGGCCTTGCAGTTGTGTTGGGAGATGATAATGGAATGCAGGACTCCTGCTTACACATCTCTTTTCCCTAATGACACCTTTGATTTGTTCATTTTATCTTTGCCAATGGTAGTCTGATTGGAGCACCTGGAGGAGACAGTTCATAAAGCTTTAAAAGCAGAACTTTCTGGAAAGAAAAAGGAAAGAAACCTGCTATAAACACACTGTGACCCAGGGTTCACATCTGTTTCTCTGTAGTCGATGGGATAAAGGCAGTGGCCACACAGGCTGGCTGAAACTGTCCTTTCTGTGAGGCCTGACGTGGCCTGCGAGGAACACGAGGCGCTGAGTTTGAAGGAACTCTCAGATGTAGAGGGCAACCCCAACAGCCAAGCAGACAGCTCCACATCCAGAACGCTGCCTGCTATACTCTCCTGGATGTGCTGCAGTACCCGCAGGAAAGGATCTGGAATCTCTTCCTGGGAGTTCTGACGGGGACTTTGTTAAAGGAACTGCATTTTGCCCAAACAGGACACTTTGGGAAAGAGACTGTCTTATCACTGTTTATAGAAATTGATGATAGCTCAGTTTCCATTCATCTTTTGAGATAAGAATGTTGCACTAAAAAACCTTGAAAAAGTAAGTCATGATTTGTCCTGGGCCATCTCAAGTCCCAGAGAAGATATGAAGAGGCCCTGGGGTTCTCTTACCCCGCCTAAAACTAAAATTCTCCTGGCCTCTGTTTTTGAAGCCTTCACGGCTCATGTGTTACAAGCATGCTGACATTTAGCAGCTTCCGGCCTTTCCCTCCCAGGACACTGGAGCCCCCTCAGCTGCTTATATATTGCTATATTCGTATCACCCCACTCAGGAAGTGCAAGTTTAATAATAGTCTGGGTGTCTCAGGTAACCAAGGGTTCACCTCCTTTTTCCTGAGCAGCCCTGATGACAACTTGAGTCCCAGAAGGAATTCCATTCCCTTCCTTTCCCCTCCGCTTACTTCCTTCTGGAGTGAGGGCTGAAATGGGCACAGCCTCTGAGTGCAGGTGGAAGCTTCCTCCAGCTGAAGCTGAATTTGAGAAGAATCTTATGGGCACTAGAAAATGATTGGCCCCGTGAGGCAGTACAGCACCAGGGTTAAGAGAAAGACCCCGGAGGCAGGCTACCTAGATTCAAATCCTCACCAAACCACATATTAGTTGTGTGACTTTGGACAAGTCACTTCATTTCTCTATGACTAATTTACCTTATCTGTGCAAAGGAGACAATAAAAGTACCTGCCTCATGAGATTATTGGAGATAATTAATTTAAGTAAAGTGCTTAAAACACAGTAAGAGCTTTATAAAAGCAAACTTATTTTGTTATGACAGGAAGTTCTGGGATATCACATGGATTAACCCCGGATGTGGGCCGGGGACACAACAAAATGTGTACACCCCCTCTTCCCCTCAATGCAGGCGCGAGCAATTTTCTCACAGGTAAAATTAAAGTGAAGCCCAAGATGAGGAAGAGGCAAAGACACAAGTGGGCAGCCTTGGTGAGGTGCTCAGAGAGGGTGACGGCTCCTCAGTGGTGATTCAGGGTTTAGGGTCATTGTGGACTGATTTTCTGCACACAAGGAGCAGCCCCCTTGAGCATCTCTGTTCTCCTCTCATGGAGATGCCTCCCTGACGCTGCCCCCGGGGGACCGTGGGGCTCAGAGAGGGCCAGGGACTCTGCTCTAATTTATCCTAACCCAGAGATACTCTGGTTAGTATTTTGTCATTGTTGTTGTTGTTTCTTTAGTTAGTATTTACTCTTAGGTAAATATGCTAAATGGAATATATTGGATTCTTTTGATTCTCTTTCTGCCATCTTGGATCACACAGGCTGTTCCTAGATGCATCAGGAAATTGCCCCTAGAATAGGTCATTGAATTGGAGGTAATTGGATTAGATAGATGGGCAGTATGGGCTCAGAAGAACGAGATGGTGAGAATGGGTTTAATATTCCAACAAGGGCCATTTGCTGTGGAGCTTAAGTATTCCCTGGAACCTAGGTGGGGTTCAGTGAAGGCTTGTGGGATGAATCAATGGGTGCATGCATGCATGCACGAATGACCCCTTTATAACCAAGTCACTTCATTTTTTAAATCATGAGGGCAGGGACCAATATTCTGATTTTTAAATTCTCTCTCCCTTTGGCCTAGCAGGATCCTGGACTTGAAAGAGGACCTGTAAATATATTGTAGAATTAAACTGAGCAATGCAGAGTGAGAGTGACACCATTATCTACAATTCACCTGTAACATACCCTGAGGATCCTGCTTATGTGCCGATTACTCTATGCCTAGAGAAGACCAAAAAGAAAGTGGAAAAGTCTTAGCCACTGAACTTTAACTATCTGGTGACCTCAGCCAGTCACTTTATTTTACCATCAATTTTGTCACCAGCAAAAGGAAGGACTGGGACAAGATGATTCCTTTTTAGAGGTCTGACTTGGCTTTAACACAGGGCTCAGGGGTCAGAGCTGGGATCTGCTGGGGACCCTTTCTCTGCCATGGATTAGCTGTTTGATCAGAAAAAGTATGTGGCCCCTCCCAGCCCCTACAGTCTGTCTGGACACCCTCAGATTTGGAATTGCTGAGAATGCACCTCAGGGTCAAGAGCAATAAAAAGGCAGAGGCTTTAGACAGGGAGTTCCGGGCTGATTCCCTGAATGTTAGTTAAGTGCAGAATTTGGGCAAGTTTTTCACCTCTCCTGATCTCAGTTTCATGACCCCTAAAATGGGGGTAACAATTATACTACCTCACTGCTTGTTATGATGATTAAAAGATATCATGTTGGCAATACATCTGCCCAATGACTAGGAATAGTATCATAATTCCATTATTATACAAACTGCAGAAACGATTTAGTACTCTTCAGCCTAGTCTAAACTGGGGTACCTTACTCTCTATTTATCTGTGTGTCTGTCTGTCAGAAATACTCTCCTTCGCTTTCTACATTCAGGACTTTTAACAGTCAAACAGTATCAGTGGATATTGCATCTGTTTTTACCCACCATTCTCAGGTTTTCATCCTAAGTTCTATTATTGTGCTGCAGAAGGTAGTTTAGGTAGAGGGGATAGCAGGAGGTATGTCTCTCTAACACTCTTATTCTTAGGGAAAAATATAGTGTTTTTCCTAATAGTTGGATATAGGAAAATACTCTATATAATAGCTGACAGTCTTTCTGAATCAGCACGCACAGACACACATTCCTCTGAGGGACAAAACCTTGCATCTGATTTCTCTGAGAATACAGCTCATGGGGAACCAACGGATTGGCCCTGATTTCTGAAATATTTCCTCCACCACAGATGTCTTGCCGAGGAACCTGGGAATATTAGGTGCCCTGTGTTTTAGGCCAAGGAAGGTCTTGGCCTAGTAGACACTTCGTGCTTTGAAGGATTCAAAAGCAGTAGAAAATTTGGTCCCTAACCCAAGAAGCAAATATTTGGCTGGGGAGACAAGACTTGCATAAATCAAATAACTTGAGAAAGATATATGTAAAACACATTTTATTTTTTGAAGATTTTTATTAAAATATAGCTAACATACAATATTATATTAGTTTCAGGTGTACACAATAGTTATTCAACATTTATATACCTAAAGAAATGATCACCATAAGTCAGCAACCATCTGACACCGTATTATGCTATGACAATATTATTGACTATATACGCTATGCTGTACATTACATCCCCGTGACTAATTTGTTTTATACCTGGAAATTTGAACCTTTTATTCCCCTACATTTCCCCCCCCTTTTCAATTTTTCAATTAGAGTTAACATTCAGTATTATTTTATATTAATTTCAGGTGTACAGCATAGTGGTTAGACATCTGTATAATTTAAGAAGTGATCCCCTGACTAGTCTAGTACCCACCTGGCACTATACATAGTTTTTACCATGTTATTGCCTGTATTCCCTATGCTTTACTTTACATCCCCATGACTATTTTGTAACTACCAATTTGTACTTCTTAATGCCTTCACCTTTTTCACTCTGTCTCCCAACACCCCTTCCATCCACCACCCCAAAAAATCTAGTACCCATCTGACCCCATACATAGTTATAATATTTTTGACTGTATTGCTTATGCTATACCCTACATCCACATAACTACTTTGTAACAACCAATTTGTACTTCTTAATCCCTTCCCCTTTTCACCCATTCCCAACCCCCCTCCTATCAGGCAACCATCAAAATGTTCTCTGTATCTATGAGTTTGTTCTGTTTGGTTTGTTTGTTTATTTTGCTCCTTACATTCCTCATATAAGTGAAATCACATTGCATCTGTCTTTCACTGTCTGATATAATACTTCACTCAGCACAATACCCTTCAGGTCCACCCATGCCACTGCTGATGGCAAGAACCTATTTCCTTCCGTGGCCAAGCAATATTCCATTATATATGTGCACAACCTACTCTTTGTCCATTCATCCATTGACAGACACCCAGGCTGCCTTCTCATCATGGCCACTAAACAATGCTGTAATGAACATATGGATGCATATGTCCCCTCAAAGTAGCATTTTGAGTTTTTTCGGATAATTACCCAGAAGTGGGATTACTGGGTCCTTCTTTGTATCTTGTTATAGACTTTGTTTTAAAGTCTGGCATAAGTATTGTTACTGCAGCTTTTTTGTTTTTGTTTTTTTCATTTCCATTTTCATGAAACATCTTTTTCCCATCCCTTTACTTTGAGTCTTTGTGTGTCTTTTGATCTCAAGTGAGTCTCTTGTAGGCAGCATATGTAAGGGTCTGGTTTTCTTATCCATTCAGACACCCTATCTTATGACTGGAACATTTAATTCATTTACATTTAAAGTAATTGTTGATAGATGTATAGTTATTGCTATTTTAGTATTTGTATTTTTTATTTTTATTTTTTTGTTTTTTGTCTGAAAGAAGTCCCTCTAACATTCCTTGTAATATTGGTTTGGTGGTGATGAACTCCTTTAGCTTTTTCTGGGAAGCTCTTTATCTGTCCTTCATTGTTATTTTATTTGTTTATTTAAAATATTTTATTGGGGAAGGGGAACAGGACTTTATTGGGGAACAATATGTACTTCCAGGACTTTTCCAAGTCAAGTTGTTGTCCTTTCAGTCTTAGTTGTGGAGGGCGCAGCTCAGCTCCAGGTCCAGTTGCCGTTGTTAGTTATTATTTGCAGGGGGCACAGCCCACCATCCCTTGCGGGAGTAGAACTGGCAATCTTCTGGTTGACAGCCCACATTACAACCAACTGAGCCATCCAGGAGCTCGGCAGAAGGTGCCTTGTTGAATCTTAGTTGTGAGGGGCGGAGTCCACCATCCCTTGCCGGAGTTGAGGAGTCGAACCAGCAACCTTATGGTTGAGAGGACTCCCTCCAACCAACTGAGCCATCTGGCCACCTGGGAGCTGAGCGGCAGATCATTGACTTCATTCTAGTTGTGGAGGGTGCAGCTCACTGGCCCCATGTGGGAATCGAACCAGCAGCCCCATTGCCCAGAGCTCGCGTTGTAACCAACTGAGCCACCCATCCGCCCTGTCCTTCAATTTTAAATGATAGCTTTGCTGGGTAGAGTAATCTTGGTTGTAGGTCCTTGCTTTTTTTCACTTTGATATTTCAAGCCAATCCCTTCTGGCCTGCAAAGTTTCTGTTGAGAAATCAGCTGACAGTCTTATGGCAGCTCCCTAGTAGGTAACTAATTGCTTTTCTCTTGCTGCTTTTAAGATTCTCTCTTTGTCTTTAACCTTTGACATTTTAATTATGATGTGTCTTGGTGTGGACCTCTTTGGGTTTATCTTGTTTGGGACTCTCTGCACTTCCCGGGCTTATATATCTATTTCCTTCACCAAGTTAGGGAAGTTTTCAGTCATCATTTCTTCAAATAGGTTTTCAATTGCTTGCTCTCTCTTCTCCTTCTGGTACCTCTATGATGCAAATGTTGGTACACTTGATGTTGTCCCAGAGACCCCTTAAACTTTCCTCATTTTTTGGATTCTGTTTTCTTTTTGCTGTTCTGATTGGGTGTTTTCTGCTACCTTGTCTTCTGAATCTCTGATTTGATCCTCTGCTTCATCTAAGCTACTCTTGATTCTCTCTAATGTAGTCTTCATTTCCGTTATTATAGTCTTTATTTCTGACTGCTTCTTTTTTATGTTTTCTATCTCCATTTTTATGTTTCCTATCTCTTTGTTGAAGCTCTTCCTGAGACCATTGAGCATCCTTATAACCTATGTTTGGAACTCTGCATCTAGTAGATTGCTTGTCTCCATTTCATTTGTTCTCTCTATGGAGCTTTGTTCTGTTCTTTTATTTGGGACATGTTTCTTTGTCTCCCCATTTTGGTTGCCTCCCTGTGTTTGTTTCTATGTAGGACTGCTATGCCTCCTGGTCTTACTAGAGTGGCCTTATGTAGTAGGTGGGTTGTGGGACCCAGTGATGCAGTCTCTGTGGTCACCAGAGCCAGGTGCTCCAGGTGTGTCTCTTGTGTGTACCCTCCTGTTGTAGTTGAGACTTGATTGCTGTTTGCACATCGATGGGAGGGATTGACCTTCAAAATGATTTGTTGTGAGGACTGGCTGTGACTACAGTGAAGGAGCTGTTGTGCAGTGTCTGACCCTACAGAGCAGGGTTTGCTCTATCAGGGCTCTGGTGCCTGCCTAGTCTGCCCTTTGAGTGTGTCATCTTTGGAGGTGGCTTGGTGATGCTCCGGCCCAGTCTGAAGCTGGCCACTGGGCTTGCCAGCCCTAGGGCCTCCTGGGAGGGGACCTGCTGCAGGCCAAGTTCAGCCGCAGTCTATGACCTGCCTGGGGCCACTTGGCATGAGCCACAAAGCAATCTAGAGATGGCCGTCACCTGCACTCTGCTTAGAAGTGCCTTGAGAGGCCAAGCCACCAAGGCTGACTGTTGCTAGTGCTGGGCTTATGGCTGCTCAGCCAGAGAGGTATGGGACATGCTGAAGCCAAGTGCTTCTTGTTTGAGTTTTGTGAACCTTTGAGAGATTTTAGGAAAGTCTGCAGCTTGAACCAAGGCAGATCGTTTATATGGAAAAGCCACTGGAAACAGTTTTGGTGTGCCTGAAAGTTGGGTGGGGCATGGTCTCAGGGAATCACTAGGGTGGGGCCAATTTGTTGGAGACTCAGAGAGGGGGTGTCTGCCTGCGTCTGCACTCAGGGAGGGGGAGGGTTAAGCAAAGAAACAATGGCTTCCATGAGTTCTCCATCAGGGAGAAAGCTGCCCCTTCACAATGAAGTTAGACAACTCAGTTCCTCTCCGTATGTCTCTGGTGCCTTTCAAGCTGCTGCTCCAGAGCTTGAGCTGAGAGCGAATGAGTCTGTCAGTGGGTAAATCCATGTGCCTTTAAGAGGAGTGCCTGGGAGTACAGCTGACCTCTGTCTCACTCAGACACAATCTCTGCTGGTTTTCACAGCCAGAAGTTATGGGGACTTCTCTTGCTAGCATTGAAGCCCTGGGCTGAGGAGGGGCTGGGATCCCTTGCTCCACAGGGGGCGACCTCCGTAGCCAAGATATCTCTTCTGATTTTTAATGGCCACACTCAGATGTGGGACCAGCCCGTTCCGGGTCTCTGCCCCTCTTACCAATCTTGAAGTGGCTTTCTGTATGTCCATAGTTGTAGGGTTTCGGTTCAGCTAGACTTCAGGCGATTCTCAGTAATAGTTGTTCTGTGGTTTAGTTGTAATTGATGTGGTCCTGAGAGGAGGTGAGCACAGCATTTACTTACTCTGCCACGGATTAAGGCTCAGACATAGCTTTTTAGGACCACCATTCAGCCCACTATAACATATTCTCTAAAGAGGTAGCATGAAGGAAGGAGACAGGAGGAAAAAACATGATGTATGGATGGGACTTCTGGAGGAACGGCATCACATGCTTCACCTATGGCCTGTCATGTGACTCTTACCTGTCAGACTCAACCTGAGTAAGCACCGTACTCAGCATTTGTGCTGATATAATAATGATAATATTAGGTTGGTGCAAAAGTAATTACAGTTTAAAAGGTTAAAAACAATTGCAGAAACCGCAATTACTTTTGTACCAACCTAATAATATATATTATTTCCTTTCAGCTTCACAGCAATGAGAAAGGCCTTACCCTCCCTGGCTTATAGATAAGGAAACAGGTGTAAAGGTGCCTAAGAATGTAGGGCTCTCAGCTACACACAGGAGAGCTGCTCTAAGCCACCTCACCCCTCTGTAATCGTGTGCTCTCCCACTATACTTGTCTGTATTCGTTGACTTTATTTTATTGTCCTTAGCTCTCACTCTTTCTGACTGTCATTTATTCTTAATACAAATAAATGTTCCTGGCAGCAGTGTCTTGAAATGTTGGTGTAGGTGGCTGAGCAACAGCTAGGAACTGAAGTGCTTTACTGTCTGTCATTCAAGATGAGGGGCACCTGCCAGGTAAAGCTCACGGTAAGCTGGCAACAGAGAAAGGAGGTTAAGTTAACTGACTTCAGAGCCAAACCTCCTGCATTATAGTCCCGGCTGTGCCTCTTACCTGCTGTGTGACCCTGCACAAGTCATTTTAGCTCTCTGTGCCTCAGTTCCCTCATCTGTAAAATGGAGACCACAATAGTACTTACCTTGGGTTTTTTTTAAAAAATGAGAATTAGATACATATCTGTGTGTCTATAAATCTATATTATATGTAAAATGCTGATAATGGTTTTTAGCGCACAGTAAGTGCTATGTGCTGTTTACTTAAAAAACAAAACCACAAAATAGCACCAGAGAGCACATTTGGTTCCTGTAGTGCCTGCATCCATGACTCGTGGGGGCCAGTGGCTATGTGATTGATATAGGCTCTTTGGTAAAGATGTGGAGCCCTTGGAAACATCAAAGTGGTACAACACCAGGCTTTAGAATGGGGTCCCTCTCAAAAGCTGGTTGGTCCCTTCTGGGTCCTAGCCAAAAATGCTTGCTCATAAAAATACCAAAAGGAAGGGAGGCTGGGCTTGAAGGCAGCCTCACATTACAGACCCCAGAGAGGTCCTGCCAGGGGTTCTAGGGCCCGTACCACATCTGGGTACCATGGTGGACACCAGGGCGCTGTAATGGGAAGATGCAAGGCTGCCGCCATGACCTTGCCCATTTTTCACAGCCCTGGGCTTGAATGGGATCGTGAGATTGTTACAACACAGAACACACTGACAGCCTGCTGTTTCTCCTCACAGGCCGATGCTGCTACCAGCTTTCTCAGGGCAGCAAGATCAGGTAACTTGGACAAAGCTTTGGATCACCTGAGGAATGGGGTAGACATTAATACCTGTAACCAGGTAAGTGGGATGGGGACAGGCATGTGGTCTCTGAAGAGTGGCTCTTGCCTGGTGCTATTCCCTGAGAGTTTCAATCTGCTTCTATTAACCTTTTCCCAGTGGCCTCAAAAATCCCCCAGGGCTCCCACCAGCTGAAGGCCCTAACCTTGGTGCTCATATCCCTGCTCCAGTCCACGGCCCCACAGAGAAGGGCTGGTGCTTGAGCAGTGTGGGCTGGGCCCAGCTCCACCCCTGGGGCCTCTTCCCTTAGAAGTCGCTGTTGGTCCCTGCTGTGGTCTTAGAATATGTGGCCTTTGAAAGTGGGCACAGGAGAAGGGCCTTTGAAGGATGTTGTGTCAGTGGTGACATTAAATCTCCTTTGTCCGTCAGCAGCCTTTGAGGGTTCTCTGCGGGCTGAGAAGGAAATAGTGGTGAGGGCTGGCTCACAGGGTATTGACAAAGGCAAGCCTGGCTCAAGTTGGAAAACAGTGTGGCTTCAAAGGCCGCTCTGGAGGTTTCTAGTGCTAAGTGACAGGGCCTTGGTTTCAGGAGGGGATGGTAAAGAAACTGAATGTATGCAGGATTGATTGGAGGGCAGTCAGACCAAAGCTCTAGGAACTGACCGAATAAAGAGGCAATCACTCCCCTAGAAAGAAAACAGGGGTGTGTCTTGGGCTTGTGGCTTGGATGACTTTTGTTTGTTTGTTTTGCCGGCCAATTAAGTTGTTCATGTGCACATGCTAATTCAGTTTCTAATTTAGAATAAATTTACCAATTGTGACTTTTTTTGTTTTTACCATTTTAACCATTTAAGAAATCTTTTACATTGTGGTGAAATATACATAACATAAAATTTACTATTTTAACCATTCTTAAGTGTACAGTTCAGTGGCATTAAGTGGATTCATATTGTGGTACAGCCATCAGCATTATCCATCCACAGAACTTTTTTTCATCATGCAAAACCGGAATTCTGTACCCATTATGCAATATCTCCCCATTCCTGCTTCCCCCAGCCTCTGGCAACCATTCTTTCTATCTCTGTGAATCTGACTACTCTAGGTGCCTCATATAAATGGAGGCAGAAAGTACTTGTCTTTTGTGACTGGCTCATTTCACCTTATAATGTCCTCCAAGTCCACCCATGTTGCCGTGGGCTGGATGACTTTTACAAGCCAGCAGGGGCAAATTCCCAGAAGGCAGGTTAACTTTTCCACTGGTTATGTGCTTCTGTCCTTCTGCCCCCTCCACCCTGCTTAAAATGTAAAATACCACATTCTCTCTCTCCCAGGGTCAAGACCCCATTTGGATTCAGTTGGTCTTCTGTGGTGTAAATTCACAGCTAAAAGATCAGAGAGGACAGAGCGGGTAGTGACTGATAGGAACCAGAAGTAGTAGGTGTGTGATACGAAGCGGACGCCCATGGCAGTGACCTTCAGAGGGGAGAGGAAGCATGTAGACTGGACTTGAGGTCCCAAACTGGATGAGGAGAAGCAAGCCCTCCTCCTCTTCTTTCGTTCCTTCATCCAAATATGCCAACATGGGCCTAAGGACATTTGTGGTAATTCTCACCAGACATGCAGAGGTAAAACTGATAGCAGATTAAAACTCTGAACCCATTTCTTTCATGGGAAGAGGCAGTAGGAACAAAGTATGGGCAAAGGGTGGATCAGAGTTGCTCAGGAGAGGGGTCCCAGGGACCGGTTGAACACTGCACCCCGGAAACAGCTGTAGGAGCTACAGTTGTATTGTTCCCAGGCCCCCCAGGTGAGGAGATTGTTATCTCTCCCCACTGGGGATGCATTCTTGGCAGAGACAGGCCAGTTCTGAGGCTTCCTTTGTTCAAGCTGGGCTGCAGGAATCCAGATGCACGTTTCTCTGCACTGCAGTGCCCTGTTGGGGAACACCAAACCTCCAGAGGCCTTCCAAGGGTTAAGATGCCAGCTCTCAAAGGAATCCATTTAGCAGAAATGGGGACAACTGAGCATTCATAAGCCTTGAGCCAAGGCTCATTTTCGGTGTGAAATTGGAAGATTTTGATGACACCCGGGGAATGGCTTTGTCCTGATTGGTCTCCTATTGGTGAGGCCCTGGGTGTAACTGGCTTGCATCGCTTCTGTCTCTCCTCAGAGCACCTCCTGGGTTCATCTGAGGCTCAGAGAGCAGCAGGCACCCAGGTGTTATTTGCACTTTATTGACACCATTTCCAATCGATGGATCCATCGGCTCAGCGCCAGTGACAGGTCACATTTAACCCTGCTAGAGACTGAGGGGAGGCTCCAACCTCAGAGTGCAGACTAGTCTTGGCTAAGACCAGCCTCTGATTTTCAAAGAGAAAAGTTCTGCTGGCAGGGGAGTAAAAGGAAGGATTCGCCATCGTGCAAAGCCCCTCCCTGCTGGTTTAGTCCTGGTTCCCCAGATCTTGGGCCCTGTTGGTCTTTGTCCTATGTTCTGTGACTGCCTCGGTGCAGGGGCTGCAGGTGGGCTACCCCGAGGGTGCCAGCGTTGCTGAGCCTCATTCTGGTTTTATGGGGTATTATGGCTTTTGCTCTTGAGTGGAGAGTATGGTTAATGTGGGAAGGACTATAGTAGCTGAACTTACGCCCTCATTAAACACATTAGTGTACCCATCGGGACAATGCTGCTGCTTGATAATGTTCACAGAGCTAAGCCTCGTAATAGCGCTCGAGCTTTCTTCTCTTCAAAATATGCATTTGTTGTTTTGAGAAGATAAAAACAGGCTCTTGTCCTGGGGTGTTGGCTTGAGAATGTGCTTTGGCTTGAATCTTTTGAGCTGGTGGACCGTGATAGCAGTAATACAGCAAATGCTGATCTTTATATAAGTAACACACTTTCAAATAGTATGTTGTGTGGAAAGAATATGTGCTGCTTGCCATAATAGGAAGTAATTACTGTAAGTAGTGTGAAAAGAGGAACTCTTGGCTTATATAAGAGGCAGATGAATATTCAGGGCAGTTTCCTTACTGCATAGATTATGTCTACTCATTTTTATCATCATCATCGTCGGCATCATCATTATATTTATAGAAAAGAACAAATTTACCCATAAGGACATACATATAGACATGCGTGCACCACGTCTGTACATGAATATAGGATTCTTTCATTTATTCAAGCATTGGTCATGCTTTGTACCCATTGTCTTTAGCCAACGTCTTCCTGTACATCTCTACGTGTATATGGAGTACTGGGCTTTAGGGATTTGATAGTTAAAAACAAAACTCCTGGTCCTCATCCTCTCGGAACTGTCGTCCACCGGGAATGAGAGCTGTATGAATCAAATAATCACACAAATAGAAATGCAAACCAAATTATGTTAGACACTGTGAAGGAAAGGCACAGGATTTTATGAGAATATATATAAGAAAGACGTGACTTAGATGGAGGTCAGAGAAGACTACTGTGAGGAAGAGATAATTGGCTAAGGGATGACGAGGAGTGAGTGAGGTGAAAGAAGGGAAGAACATTCTAGTCATAGAGAGCAGCCTGTGCAAAGTCCCTGAGGCAGGGAAAAGCATGGAAAGTTTAAGGAAGGTCAGAGTGGCTGCAGAGGGACTGAGAAATAGTCACAACAGTCTCCAACTGGGACAGTATGTCCCAGGACCCTGAGCAGTGTGTGCGTGCATGCACGTTTATGCCTATTGTGCATCAGAGTGTGTTTGCCTGCTGCCCCACACGTTAACCCTGTCATTGCTGATTGAGGGGAAGGATCTGGGGAGGGGACAGAGTGGCCAGAGCAGTAGCAGTGGGGGGTATTTAAGAGCTTGAGGCAATGGCTATTGACCAAAAGGAATGGAGGTATTTTAGCATTTAACAACATATATAGCTGTATCAGTGTGTCCTGGTAGAATAGAATAACACTACTTATAGAAGTAGTGTTAAAGATTCTGATCTTTATCTTAAGAGCAGAGGAAAGAAAACCATAGGTTCAAGCATAGGAGTGACATGATCAGAGGTGCGCTTTAAAGGATCATACTTGCTACTGTGTAGAAGACAGATGGAAGGGCCCAGAGGTGAACATGGGGAAGTCAGTTAGGAGACTATTGCATTAGTCTGGGAGAGAAATATCGGTAGCTTGGGTAAAGGTCAGGGGTGTGGAGATGGAACAAAATTAACATGCCTCTGTGATGAATAGGATGTGGGAGTGATACAGGAGAGTTAGCATGTCCCTAGGTAGACAGGGAGGTCCCTGGTGGAATAAACAAAGACAGCCATATCCTAAAACTTCAGGTTTTGAAATCACTCCTTCGCTCCAGGACATAATGTAACAAGCCCTTGAGGTTAATCATAAAATTCCTTTTGGCCTGACAGATGGAGCAGATCTGATAGATAAAGAGTGGGTTATTTTGCTAATTCCTTTAGGATGGGCAAGCAGAACAAACCTGGTAGACAAATTTCATTAGAAGGCGCCAGTTCCCTTCTTCAAACAAGTTCTCTTCTTCAAACAGCTCCCCTTCCCCAAGTAGACAAGGGAAGGTATAAAAGTAAGAGCTTTTGCCTCAGTCAGGGGCACCCCCCATTCGAGACCCCCTCCCGCTTGGGAGCTGCAACCTCTTCTCCTGCCTCTAATAAACTATAGTTTTTTTAAAAAAAACTATATATTTTTGCCTCTCCCTGGTCTGTGTTTCCATTCTTTGGCTTCACGAGACACGATCCTGGCCCACACTCAGAACCTGCCAGCAGATCCAACATCACCTACATCAGGAGGGCAGGAAAGAAAACTATAAGCATGACCCTCAGAGGTCTGCCTTATGCAGGAGGTGGAGACCACATTCACTGAGACAGGAGACCCTGGGAGAGAACTCTGTGTGGAAACAGGGTGAGGAGACAAGAACAGGGCTGTGTGGAGAGCCTCTTAAAGAGTCTTAGAGGAATCTAAGTGAAGAGATATAATAAGCAATTAAACATTTGAGCCTGGAATGTAGATAAGAGATCCAACCCAAAGATAGATATTTGGAAGTCATTCAACATTCGAGGAAGTCAAATGCTGGCGTTGGCTGATAAAAACTGGGCCGAGAGGCATGTTGAAGCTAATCCCACCAGTGTCTTTGTGGGGTCATTCTCCATGTATTTATTAAACACCCACTTTGTGCCAGGTACTATTCCAGGCATTGAGCGAGACAGACAAAATAGATCAAGTCTGTGCTCTTGTGGCATTTACATGCTAGTAAAGAAGACAGACGATAACCAAGAAAAAGAATGAATACATAATGTCAGCTAATGAGAAGTATCGTGGAGGAGAAAGGTATTTTAGTGGGGGTAGTTAATGAAGGCCTCTCTAAGGAGATGACTTTTGAGAGACCCAAAAGAAGTAAATGAGACCATGTGGTTTCTGGGGGAAGAGCTTCCTGGAAGAGGGGGAAACATATGCAAAGGCCCTGGGGGCAGGAGTAAGCTTTGTTTGTTTGGGGAACAGCAAGAACAACAGTGTGGCTGCAGTGGAATGATCAAAGGGGGAGGTGGGAGAATCGAATGGAGGTGGGAGAATTTTCTAGGGCCAAATCTTAAAGGGCTTATGTGCCATGGTGAAGACTTGAATTTTGCTCCAAGGGTGGGAAGCCATTGGAAGGTATTACACAAGAGATACTCAGTCTGATGTAGGTGTTTTAAACGATCACCCTGGCTGCTATGTGGAGAATAGACTCGGGACACGGACAGAAGCAGGGAGACTGGTCAGGAGACTAAGACCGTGGACTTGTTAGATCCCTGCTGTGACTCTAAATAAGCGGGGACAGTGGATTTGCCTCTTTGGGCTTGCGGTGTTGTTGCCTCTGGTTATGGTGGTCTCAGCACACATGACACGATGGCATGTAGAGGCCAGGGGCTCTTTACTCATCCTGGGACCATGTCATTCTTGCTACCACAGGATCCACATGGCAATGGGATGATTTGCTTGAGTCTCAGCTCAAAAGCCATTGTGAAGACATCTTTGATCCCCAGGGCTTGAAGTAATCTCTGCCTTTACAAGTGATCAGTAGCTCTCTTCCAGCTCAGCCTGTCCTACCATGTAGCTGGGTAATGTTGAGTCTATCTTATCTGTCCTAGCGGATGCTAAGCCACCTGAAGGTGAAGTCCAGGACTGCTTATTTCTCACAGCACTCGGATTAGGGGCTGTCGTATAGTAGATGCTTGATATTTGTTTGACTAAATGGCTACATAATTATGCACATACCACTATCAGCTTCATAGGTTCCATTTTCAGAATTATTGCTAGATTACTTAATGAGGTCAAAATGCTTTATTATGGAACACATAGCGATTTTAAAAAATATGTTCTGATATTTAACTCATTGATCTTACATGTTTACCAGTTAGCCAAATAAAAAGATAACAAGAGGAGAGTGCTCAGAACCTCTGGTCTCCTGAATTCCTGGAATTGTCAGGTCAGCGTGGATGCTGCCCTGGAACCACGAGCTGTATGTAACTCCAGGGACAAAAAGACCTCACTATTTTAGTTTCTGTTCTATTCTTGCAGTGCTAGCAGCCACTGGTTCACTCGGCCTCCCTCATAGGAAAGACCTGAGACACTGGCGGAAAAGTTCACACCCAAAAGAGAAGCCTTGTTGTCTGCGGTGCTGGCATACGACACAGAGTTAGAAGAGAGGTTTTCTGCAGCATCCCAGCCAGCGTCTATCCACGTAGCCTGTCTTATTTCTCTCCGTTCTAGTAGTTCTTACTACCTGACTGATGATGCATCTGTGTCTCTTCCCTTTTCTCTGTCTTCTCTACTAAAATGTAGGCACTTCGAGGGGAGAGGACTTGGTTTTATTTGAGGCCCCTTGTCACCTGCCTGGCACATAGCAAGTGCTCATGGATTTAGTCAGTAGATGTTGAGCCTGCTCCCCACTGATGATCAAAGTTTATGTATTTGATGCTTAGCCCACTTAGGAACTTGATCTAAGCACTCTCACTTTTAAGAGCATTGTGAAATAGTCATTCTTAGGATAATGACTCTGGTGGCTCAGATTCTGGCACTAGCCCCACTCGTCAAGTACACGGCAATATTTGCTGCAGTATCAAGAAGTTCAACCATCTGAATGAACACAAAAACATAAATAACTTCCAATGCTAAAACGGCCAATAAAACCATGGGAGGCCATGCTGGTTCCAATGATGGCCCCTAAATTTCCACATGTACAATCCACATGTCCCCCATTACTACAGGGACTTGTTTATCTTGGAAGTAAAGGATTTTAAGCATTTTAAATAAATGGAGCACCTATAACAAAAGTTTCTGCTGCAATCTTTACTACAGAAGCCCAATGCCAAGTCATTTGATCAGGATTTCTTGGGCTCTGGTGATTGTGGTAATCGCTACCTTTCCAAACCTTAGAATCTTAGAGCTTAGAGATCATGGCATTCAACTTTCTCACTGTGTAGTTCAGAAAGCTGAAGAGTAGAGGGTATTTCTGAAAATCTTCTGAGCTTTATGACTTTGGATTTGGTGGCATGGGCTTAAGAAGACCACCTGAACTTTCTCCCGTCATTCGTTTAGTCCACAAACATGTACTGAGCACTTGCAGTGACCCACACACCTTGCTAGAGACTGAATCATTCATCCCCTGATCTCAACGAACTCAGAGGCAGGTTGTATATAGAAGAAATACAGCTTGAATATACAGCTTGTATATAGAAGGTTACAAACTCAGCGTCACAAGTGCCATCCAGAACGAGCACAGAGGATGTTTTCATTCGTTCAACAAATATTTAATGAACTGCTATAATAGGCCACGTGCTGCTTACTCATAGGTGAGTAAGTCCCGGTGCCCCGCTCTCTAGCCTGGGGATAGTGGCTAACATGCTGATGAGTCAGAGAAAGGCTTTGAAGAAAGAGTAGGAGTTTTTTAGGTAGAAATTGGAAAAAGGGAAATGCAGCAGGAAGAATAGATTATGCAAAGGCAGGAGTGGTGAAGGTCATGTGCATGAGGGAGGCCAGTGGGATTGGGGTAAATGAAATGAAAGAGGGTGAGGATGGCGGTCAGCCAGGCTAACGAGGTGATGTCTGGGTCAGTAGCCTAGTACTTTTCTCTGTCATCTTTTACTTATTGACAAGCATAGAAATGGCATTCAAATACGTAGTTGCCTAATTTTACCTGCACTCCCCAAACTCACACAAGAAAGCCTTCCTAATATGATAATGTGGCATTATTAAACTGTCTTAAAACGTGCTGCCTTGTTGCAGCTCTGGAATAGCAATGAAGGAGAGAGAAGAATATATTTTTGCAGCCCCTACATGGGAAATTGGTGTTGTGTGGTGTACAGTTCAACAAGAGAAGCAACTGGATGCCCCAGGCCTGGGACCATGCGTTCTTCTGAAGTTCTCGTTCTTACTAGGAAAAATATTAGTGAAAAAAGATGAAACTTAAAAGCTTCCATCCCCTAAATTATTTTAAATGGGTAAATTACCTTTGCATTTCAGCAGAATAAGCTACTTGATGTTCATCTTGCTAATTATATGACCGATATACAGTTTTAAAGTAATTTGATTACTTGTCATGAGTCAGAGCGACCCAGTGTTTAATAATCACAGATTCCAGTTCTGCGGTGTCTCTGCTTTCCCCAGGCACAACCACTTTTAAGGCTCACATCACTCTTGTGAGTTGGACAGAGCAGATGACTAACAAGTGAGGTTGTCAGAGATGAAGAGTATTCCCGAACTAGAGCCCCGTCTCCCAGCCTAAGTGTCTGTGCACTGCACCCCACAGGTGGACTTGAGACCTGCAGGAGGTCCAGTTCCTCTGGGAGACCTTCCCTGTTCTGGTTTCATTTCCCCTTCCTTCTTGGTGAAGGAAGAGTTAACTGACCAATTCAGTCACATAAAGATGTCCATTGGTTGCCACAACGGGGACATCTCTGGGATGCTAGGGACTAGGAAAAGTGTGAATAACATGCTCAAGAATGATCTGGAACATATTGCAAGGAAAGTGCACCCTCCAAACTCCCTTCATGGTTTGATTGCTGTGAATTTACAATATGAAGATCAGATGTGATATTTTTACTCTTGAGAGACTAAGAAAAAAGATAGCTGTGTGTGGGTCAGGTTTCATGAATGTGCATTCAATTCTGCAAACTCTTATGGAACGCACACTACATGCCAAGCCCCATGCTAAGACCTAAGATACAACGGAGAGGAAAACATAGAACTTTAAAAAGGCCTATCCTTTGAGAGACACAGACACAAGAGCAGATAAACGCAATTCCATGTGATACAGGGCCTTGCTAGCGTTATCATCAAGTACCATGGGAACACAGTTGAGACAGCAGTTCACTTTTGCAGGGCTGGAAATAGGCTATGGTGTGCCGAAGAGAGACTGACAGGGAAAGTCACAGAGAAGAATGGCATTTGATCTGGGCCTTGAAGGAAGATTTGCCTCTCTGGTTATTAGAGGAAATGCTAAACCCAATTCCTATTCTTTCTGATTGGAATAGACCATGCATGTAAATTAGCCTGAGATTATTTATAGTTGACTATGAATTCTTTGATACAAACTTTTGGGGTCATTTTTGACAACCCTGCCCCTGATTTCAATTGTTTTGTGATTTTTAATTTAACAACAAAATTTTACATGGTAGTTATTTACAAATTCATACTATACAGAAATATATAAAGTCTTCTGTAAGTCTCGCCCTGTGCCCCAAATCTCTGTGAACAGTTTGGTGTGAATCTTGTCATACCTTTCTCTATGCATCTCTCCATGCGTACCTTATTTTCTGAGAGCTGTTACATTGTTTTATTCTGGAAATATGGAATTAAGAGGAATCTAGGAGATGGAGCAGTTCTAACAGTTTGAAGACAGATAGATGGAGGCCCAGGGAAATGAAGTGACACGTCAGCAGGACAGTTCAGAGGCCTCAAGCCCTTATCCAGTTCTTTGCTCTAAACTCCACTGCCCTGTTTCTGAAGGTCTGGCTCTTTTTCTCTTCTAAAGGAATGCCAAGATCTCGGACATAGAAACTCTTTCTAGTCCATAGGAGATATTCTTAGCTGCTGAGCTGAATTTTAAAGTTTTATTCTCTCATTAACTTGAGCTCACACTTCCTCCTCCAGTCTCCCCAAGGGCCTTCAAACCCTGCAGCTGATCTGCTCTGAGCCGTGGGACTTTGCAGAGCGGGGAGGCCGTGCATGTTTGTTACTTAGAGTAGAGAGAAGGTGATCTGGGGCTGATTCATCCCCAAGAGGTCTGAAATAGTTGTGGCTTCCTTCCTTCCTTCCTTCCTTCCTTCCTTCCTTCCTTCCTTCCTTCCTTCCTTCCTTTCTTCCTTCCTTCCTTCCTTCCTTCCTTCTTTCCTTTCTTCCTTCCAGAAAATGAAAAGGTTTAAAGCATTTTTCCTCCTCATGAATATCTAGTAAACTATGACTCTTCAGAGCTGCCTGGGTGGGAGAACTAAATTTAGGTTGCAATGAAACAAAGGAAGGAAAGTGCTTAGAGCCCGTCTGATTTTTTTCCATCAGCGCCACCTCTTTCTTTCTGAGTTTGCCCTTTCCTCTGTTTCTGCTCATAATCTCCTTTCCCCATCCCTGGATAAGAGACAGGTTGGCAAAAGAGATAAGATGTGATTTTTCCATCAGGTTATGGCCATCGCTTCAGTTCTGTCTGGCTTCTGATCCATTAGATCCCAGGATCACATATTTTTAGCAGACCTATCCCACCAAGCGGTCTCTGGGGAGCCATGTGATATCTGGGTCAGGATGAGGCTGCAGGTGGGACGGCCCTGCAGAACTGATACCTGCTCTTGGCAAGAGGCTACCCCATCAGCTGGTTCCCACGCGGGCTTACAGCCTGCTCTCTTGCCATCGTTTGGTGGCACTCCAGGGTTTTTAGCCTGGAATAATCTTGGAATTCTGGTAAGACTTGCACCTCTCCTATTTAGAAATAGGAGGGATGTGTGTGCTCAAGTCCTCACACTGGCTCTTAGTTCTGACACAAGCAGAAAACTTCTGGGGTACCCATCCTCTACCACCATAGCCAGAGCCCAGAGTGACCCACAGCTCTGCTTCTGCTTCTTCAGTAGCCTCTTCCAGTACCACTCTCTCCCACCTCCCACTTTCATTTTTAAAAATTTAAATAGTTTCAAACATATAAAAAAGTTGCAGGAACAGTACAAAGAATTCATACATCTCCTTCACCCAGATTACCATTTTACTGCATTTGCTCTATCATCTGTCTGTCTATCTATCTATCTATCTATCTATCTATCTATCTATCTATCTATCTATCTATCTATCTATCTACCTATCTAATTATATACACTATATACGAGTATGACATAATTTCCTATCACTTCTAAACATTCTAGTGTGCACCACGCACCCAAACGTAAGAACACTGTCCCACATAACCACCCTACAAGCCTGCCAGAAATCAGGGAATCAACAATGATGCAACACAACTATCCACAGACCCTGATAACATTTTGCTAAGTGTCCCAACAATGAGAAATTGTTCTTCCTCTCCCTCCCTCCCTTCCTACACCCCCCCACTTCCTCCCTCCCTCTCCTTCTTTCCTGCCCCAACCCACTTCCCATCTCTATCTCTGTCTCTGTCTCTGTCTTTCATCCCCATCCCTGTCTCTATCTCTCTCTGTTCCAGGAGTCTTCCCAGAACACACTTTGTATTTAGTTATCATGTCTCATCAGTCTCCTTCAATATGTAACACTTCCTCAGTCTTTGCCTGTGTTTCATGTTTTTGACAGTCTTCTATTCTGTAATTTGAACCTCAGTTGCGTCTGCTGCTGTTTCCTTATGACCAGACTAAGGCAGTGCATTCTTGGCAGGAATACCACAGAAATCATGCTCCCTTTCCACCCTGGTGATGTTAACCTTGATCACCTGGTGAAGCTGGTACCTGCCGGGTTTTTCTGCTATAAAACTATTGATTTTCCCCTTTATAGTTGATCAGTATTTTGTCATGGGAGGGGGCATATTCTAATATAATGCCAATACCCTGTTCCTCATCAAACTTCCAGCCACTAACCTTGGCATACATTGATGACTTCTGCCTCTTTCAACTACCACTAAGCAGTTCCAAAGAGTGATTCTCCATCTCCATCATTTCTTCTAGGTTTATTACCTAACATTCTACGGAAGGATGCGCTTTTCCTCCTCCCTCACTGATTTATTTTTTCATTATTTATTTATACCTGTACAGACTCATGGGTTCCTGCTTTATTTGATGGGTATAATCTCACACTCTCATGATTTATTTTGAGGTTCAAATCTAAATTAGGCTGACAGGAGCCCTTTCAATAATGCCTTCTTTGCATGTCCTCTTCATTCTTTGAGCATTTTCTTACTTCTGGCACATATTGTCCCAGGGTGATTTTTTTTACTTTCCCTGCTCCACCCCTGGATCAGCCATTTTTCAAGGTTCCTTTTAGTGAGGATGGGATTTAGATACCAAAATCTGGTCACTTGATGTGCCCATTGCTACTGATTGCTGTACATACATGTGTGTGTATACATACATCTATAACTATTTCTACACTTATCTATGTATAAATATTTTAAAAATCCATGAGAGCATGGCAGTACTTCTAATTCTAGTTCCACACTTCAGGGTTCTTTCTAGCCTTTCCTCTTTCCAGGTTTATAAATCCCTTCAATGACAAACCTAACTGCCACTGAGTTACTCCATCCTCAACATATTTATTTATTTGCTTGATGTAACAATCTCCCAACCACGCCAGAATAGCTCCCTCCTTTTTCTCGACCGCAGACATGCTTCTGACAATGCCTTTGTAGGGCCCCTCTTTTGGTTCACTGCCCTGCTTCTCCGGTATTGACATCTCTGAGCTGCATGTGGAGGGAAGAGAAAAGGAACAGAAGGTAAGATGAGAAAACTCCCGTGCACTTTTAATTTGTTTTGGTTGAAAATTTAATCCAGGCAATCTGAGGAAAGAAATAAGTTTTTATATTGTTCTAGTAATGTTTTTGCTAGTTGCTCAATTCATTTCCTCATCTAGTCAACCCACAGTAATGGCCACTCCCTCTTTCCTTTCCTATCATCTCGTTTGTTCATCATCTCCTCTGCCTTCTTTGGTTTCCATGGTCTTTACCTTCTTTTTCTTCCCTTACCATTTCGCTCTTTCCCATCAACTTCAGGATTTTGAGTAGGAATGGCAACCATTCAATCCTTTTTTTAATTTGTTTTTCTCCATAAGATCTGTTTAATTCTTTTTTGATACTCTGTTTTAGGGCTGTAGACCTGCAGATACATAACATAAGTGATCTTGCTCCACAAATAGGGACCAATAGTAGAGCAATGCTAGAGGTCACAAATGCACAGTCTGGTTGTCACTTGGGGAATTAAACTTCTGTAGCATAGAATGTAATATTTGTCATCTCTGGACAGATATAACAAACTAATAGAGGATCTGGATTGAATAGGAAAAATGGGATATTAAATATAAAAACCTATAGCTGTGACCCTCTTCATATATATCCTTGTACTTGTTATGGGCAAGATCTTCTGACTGGTTCTTTACTGACTGCACGGGGAAAGAGGAGTGTTGCGTGAAGGCAGAGTTATCTAGAAGTCCTCCTCCCTCATCTCCCTTTTTGTTCACTCTGGGGCCCTCAGATTTCTTAACATTCTCTGCTAATTCTCGTGGTTTGTTCTTCCCAGGACTCCAGTCCTTTACTTCCCCATAAAAGTTTCCCCTGGCCAGTGCCTCTGAACCTGGCGAGATGGCAGCCAACTAATTGAATAAGCTGAACCAATAACACGGTTGTAGGTGTTTATGAATAAAAAGGTCGTACTTCCTAGAGACAGCATCAGCACATGAGCTTAAGTCCTCTGGAAATTTGAGCACTGCGTGGCTCAAAGAAAGGAAGTAGAGGATGGAAATAATGAGTTTCAGGTATGTGGGGTGGAGGGGGTAGATGAAATTTGATGTCCTCAGGACACACAGCTTGAGACGGCCTGCTCCGTGGGAACAGGGGTCAGCCATGTTTGTGGGTAAAATAAATGGCTGGGAGAAAAGGAATGGAAGGGTTGTGTGTCCGCCCAAGAATGTAAGCATCAGATTTGGAGACGTTCTTGCAATTTTCAAAGAGCTATATAGAATTGCAGGACCCCATAGCCTTTCTATTTGAAAACATCCTGTGCTCTGGATGGGATAAGAGTTGAATTTCCTATGACATGTCGACTGTATTTGTACATTTAGAAATCAATTAGTGTAATTGGGGCAATCAGCTCTGCTAAACAGAGGAATAATTTACTGAGAACAAATGTCTGGAATTGTGTATTTTGCCAGTGGAATTTCTCACAGTTGGTATAAGAAAATACTCCAAATTAAATCATTCAGGCTGAATATGACTTTTTTTCTTCTTCTTAAAAATGTTAGAAGAAACACAGCCTGGCTGAGATCTTCTTCCCCTCCCATCAGACAGATTGCTTCTGAGAAGAATCCTCTAAATTGACATTTTACCTGAAAAAGAGCAAAGGCAGATGAAAAACTCCAGGTGTGTGCTTGGTATAAATATTTTTGCCCAAAAAAGAGACCAGAAATGTCTGCTATATTAGGGCCATGTGGAATGAGACCATATGGGGCCAGGTGGTCTTAGAAGCTCAGTATAAGGAGTATGTAAGATGTAAAAAGCTTCAAAGAACATTGCTCACACCCTAACAATGAAAAAAGCCTGGATATTCTAAAAAAAATTATGATTTTTCCTGAGCCCATCAGAGGGCTGAGTTAGCAAGTTAACCAAGGTAACTGAATTCCAAAGAAAGACAAGCCCCTCCTAGGAGAGGGCCACTATTTTAGCTTTGGCAGAGTGTAAGAGAAAGATGTGGTGGCCATACAAACCAAATTCTTACGAATTCTTAGAGGACTATGTGGGCCAGTGTGTCTGAAACAAGCTTTCTCCACAGGTGCTCATGAGAAATATTGACGTAAGTCAGGAGACCAGAGAGAGACTCTCTTGGTGGCACAGGAGGGTAGGAGGTGCTTGGTGGCTGTGGAGGCAGGGGAGGGAGGGAGGGACTTTGCCTGCTTCCCCAGAATCTTCCCTCATGTGAAGCAAAATCAAACCCTCTCACCTTTAGACTACAGGCAAAAATCCATTCTCCACAAGGAGGAATAGAAACAAACTGCCTCTGCTTCTGGGGAGAAGTATGAAACAGTCCTGCTCTAGGACACAGGCAGAGATCCAGTGCTGCTGCAGGAATGGTAGAGGCAAAGCCATCTACTTCTGGGGAAGGGCAGGAAACAGTCTTAGACCAGGATCCTACACCAGTAAAGAGCAGAGGTCTGCTACTGCTGGAGGAGGAGCAAGAAACTCCCATCCAAGACCAAGTACAGAGACAAGGCAGGTTTGGCTGCCTCAGAGAAGAGGGGAAGGAATGCTAAAACAAACAAACAACAACAATAACAACACAAAGCCCAAATCCCACCTTTGAGATCCAGGTACACAGCTTGCCCAAGATTGAAGCTGGACCAGAACAAAAGAGAACTTCCATGCTCCCACTTGCTCACCATCTTGTAACAAGAAAGAGCATACTACTCCTGGGAGAAGGGTGAGAGCATGGAAAGAGACCCCAGTTGAGACACAGGCATGCACGGATGGCTCCCCTCAAACCAAGGGGAGATTGAGAACACAGAAAAACCTCACCCAGCTCCTACACTAAGTTTAAGGTTAACAGCAGCCTACCTCTAGAGGAATTTGAAGGCTGTGCTACACTGACAATAAAAACAAAACCCACGCCTAGGTCAGCTCCTGCTTAGACGGACTCAGCTCGCCACCACCACCACCATGCTAACAACTTCACAGAAGAAGAGGGAAGTCCATTTTTATATGTAAATGCTATTTCCTTCAGTCTCTACTGCTCTTCTACACATAATGTCTGCATCCAATTAAAAATTACAACACACACATAAGAAAAAAAAAACATTGTCGAGAGACAAATCGATCAACAGAACCAGACTCAGAGATCACCTGGATGTTGGAACTATCAGATGGACTTTAAAATAACTATGATTAACATGCTAAAGGATCTAGAGGGGAAAGTGGATAACATTCGTGAACAGATGGGGAATTTCAGCAGGAGATGATAACTATAAGAAAAAGTCAAATGAGTTGCTAGAAATAGTTAAAAACAAAAAACTGAAAAACACTTCCTTGGCAAATAGTAATTTCTTCAATAGCCTCATCAGTAGACTGGACATAGTTGAGGAAAGAAATAACTTGAAGATAAATCAATAGAAATGAATCAAAAGAGAAAAAACGAGTGGGAAAGGAGAACAGAGCAGCCAAAAGCTGTGCACAATGTCAGCTGGCGTAACATACATGTAATTGGAGACCTAGAAGTAGGTGTCCTCAGGAAGAGGAATCCGGCAAGTTGGTGTTTTCCTGAGAAAGGCATGTGGTTTAAAAATGGCCACAAGTAGTTATTGTCTGCCTCCCTGCTTCCACTTTAGCTGAAGCATTTACTCTCAGAATCCTCCACTTCCTTCTTGCTTATCTTCTATACTCAGCCATTTAGGGGAAGAAATGTGTGATTTCCCCCCATAATTTCCCCCTTCAGTCTGTCTGCATTCTGCATCAAGAAGAGTGGCTGTGAAGGTTAGATGGTGTAGCTGAAAAGATACAAGGCAAGATACAGCAGCCTTCCTTTTACTTTTAGCAAAAAACCTAAACTTGATTTAACTAAAATAAAACAAATGGATTCTGGCTTTGAAGGAGTGCTATATTATAATTTACCTCTGTCCATAGTTATAGCTAAGAAAAAAATTGCTCACAGAATTTTCATCCCTTGCCCCTTCTTATTTTAGCAATAAAAATTTTGCTTAAAGAAAAAGAAAGTATTCAATATGGTATTTATCCACAAAATACTCTTTTGGATACCGTAAGTGGTCTCCTGTATAGATTAGTTATGCATCTGATAAGAAAATTCCTTTAGTGTATATGTGCAGTAAATTAGTTTTCAGGCATTCAGTGATATCAGCTACTGGACAATGAGTGACCAGCCATCAACCTGCTGAGGCTAGTTGCTGGAGAACACTTTCTGCAGTGGGTCTGGATGCTGTGCATCCCTCGAATTCAGGTGCTTCCTGGAAGAAAAAGGAAGGCACTTGATAAACGTTGCTGGGAGCATAGTTTCTAAAGTTTTGCCTCATGGGTTTAGAATTTAAACTCAGACAGGGCTTCTCATGTTGCCCTGTTAGTGAACTTGCAATCCTGGCTGTGTCCTGGCTGCCTGGCAAGGTCTCTGTAAAACTTTCCTGACCTCCTTGACAGAACAACTTCTTTCTCCTCTGTGCTACTTCTACTCTTATACATGCCATGTGGGGCATTTCACATGATTTTGCATTTATTTTTTATGCATCTATTAAACTGTGTTCTTTAATGGTAAGGGTTTGTGTTTTATTCACCCATAGTCTGGTGACAAGCACAGAATAGGTTCTCAATAAACATCTGCTGAATCAGATTAAGTAAATGCTCAGCAGGAGGTGATTGCAGTGGCTATAAGTGTAGGTGAGTGTTTATTTTAGTCACGTGCCATGTGTGACTTTGTTCTGCATTAAATTCCTGGGCCTTTGTAAACACCTGTCACAGCTATGCCAAAATGAGCTAGTTCTGTAGCTCTTATGAGGGTGTTGGACTCAGATCATCACAGTAAGAGACTTGGAAGGAACTTGGGGTGACTATGTTGAAAACAAACAAATTAAAAATAAAGTAAGAAAAATTAAAAAATCATAAAGAAGAAAGAGATCCATTGAACCAGGATTAAAATGGGAACTAAGTGAAACTATTGGAGATGCAGTTACATTTATTTTCTTTTTTTTTTATTTTCTTTTTCTTTTTTTTTTTAATTTATTTTTAATTTATTGGGGTGACAATTGTTAGTATAATTACATAGATTTCAGGTGTGCAATTCTGTATCACATCATCCATAAGTCACACTGTGTGTTCACCACCCAGAGTCAGCTCCCCTTCCATCACCATACATTTGATCCCCCTCACCCTCATCCCCCCCCCCCCAACCCCCTTACTCTCTGGTAACCACCAAATTACGTTCCTCAGATTAATTTTCAAACCCCGTGGCCATCCTGTGGTCACCGACTGCCCTCCAATCCCCTCACCCTCCCCCCCACCCCCCACCCCTCCCGCCCATCTAGCAACCCTCAGTTTTTCCTCATGAGATGCAGTTACATTTAGACAGTGCCTTTTATGCTGAAGAGCATCACCTTCTGCCAAGAGTGCAGCTTTGGGAGGGAGGTATGTGACACAGGGAGGGATGCACACGGGCTTTCTGTGGGCCAGGACTATGATCCCGGAAATCAAGTCCAGCCGTCATCACCAGACCTATATGGCTAATGATTGTGACTGAGCGTTAGCTCTGAGTTGCTTGGTAATCAAAAAAGGGGAAATGTACTTTCATCATCTGATAAAAAGAAACATACTAATTCCTAGGAGGAAAATAAATCCTAAACCCTTTTTTATTCCTGGGAAATTCAGGTTGATTCTACATGCGGCCATGTATAAAAAGGCTGTGTGACCTTAGCTAATCATTTGACTACTCTGGCCCTTGATTTCCTCAGCAGTCAGGGATCTCTAATATCCCTTTCGACTCCAGAATTCTCTGGGCAGACAATATGTCTACAATCTCTCTGAACTAAGATCCTGACACTGGCTCCAAATAGCAGAGACAGCCGCTAGAGCAGTAGCAGTAAACAGTAGGTGTTTTCCTTCTAGACTTGCCAATTTGCCGGCTTTGAGGCATTCGGGACCAACAAATACTCATGGGAAGTGATTGTGCTGTACAAATAAGCATAAAACCCCACGAGTCAGCCCCCACCACACTCAATACTGCCACAGCTGAGTCCCCAGACATAAGCCAACTGCAGCAGCAGCAGAGACTCCCACAGCCACATCACCTTCATCACGGGGTGCCTGAGCTCAGCGCTGGAACCTTCCAGACAAGGCCACTGCACATCACAATGCTCTGGAAGGAGCGAGACTCCTGTGCAGGCCTGCTCCAGAGTAGAGCTGAGGATACAAAGCTGGAAGGAGTGGCTCCAGGTCCCCAGAGCACTGTCAGTTGACAAATGACGTTTCAGAGAATTTGTGTTTTGCAAATTGATTTGAGGGGAACTGGTTTCCTTCCGCCCAATGCTCTTCTCCCTCTCCCAGATTCCTGTTCTAACAAGACTGCTGTCTTGCCTTTAATCACTGTCTCCCTTTCTGTTATCAAAACCTAGCCTTTTTCTGATAAACTCATTCACACTGGGGTGTGAATAATTCATTTAAAATCATACCGCTGTGGATCCTACATTTAATGATGTTCAAAATCTGCAAGAGGAAAAAAATCCAATGGAGATTTTCAGATATTTGCATGCGGAAATAGCGGGTGAATGGGCCCTCCCCCCCATCACCCACCCTTTACTCTCCCACCACACGCACCTTGGCGAGGCTGGCTGTGCTGATGTGCAAAGATTTGGCCAACTGCACTTTTCATGTTTAAGGTGCAGGCTGGGCCTGATCTAAGGAGGAAGTAGGTAAAGTACCCTTTGGAACCCACTCTTTTCTCTGACATCCAAGGCACCTGTTATATTTGCCCTGTCTGAGGCCTCTATATAAAGAGAGTTTTATACACCTTCCATTCTTCCATCATGGGATACCTGTCCTGTGTCTCTTTACTTCAGTAATTACTCATTACTTTCCTCTGGGGTTTTAGCAAAGCAATAAGACTAATCTGCTAAGGGTTAGTGCACTACCACTCCCAGGCAGAATGTTTGGTTTCAACAAGGAATCTCCTGGAAATGATGCCCTGACACAAAGGGAGAATGGGAATTTCAGGCATCCATGGTGGGGCTGTGGAGCTATGTGAGGATAGGTGACGAAGGCTTTTCTTATTGGCCAGAGGCTGTGGTGGCTTTGCGGCATTCCCTGGAAAGGAACACGGCAGAACATAACTCACCAAAACAGGAGACAGGCAAGAGGGATGGGATAAGAGAAGACAGTTGCTGATGGGGAAAGAGGCGGAGAGGAACAAGACACAAACGTCAGGGATAGAGAGATTGCTTACAGACTAAAATCGTTTTCTATATGGAGCCAAGATCTATTCATCCATTGGAAGTGAAATTCAGTTCATTGAAATTAGTTCCATCAGATTGTCCGAATTATTTGTGACTCTACGTGGCACTCTTGGAAGTCAGCTTTTGCCAGAAAGTTTGAAGGCACTGAAGTGCGTGGATCAGAAAACCAGGAAGCGGGCAGGTAATAAGTCAAACTTGAGCCAGGCTGCTTTCTCTAGGGCACACTAGTAGCTTCGCCAGATATCGTTGAAACTTTAATTGGTTAGTGAGCTTTTTTAAATTGGTTTAATTGCTTTTGTGGACTGATAATTGGATGTGGATAATGTTTATTTGTTTCCACAGACGCACACATACCCTGCCCCTAAAATTTAACTGTCAGACAAGCTTGGTCACATTTGAAATGACAAGGTGGCAAAAAGGCTATTTTAATGCTAATTCTTCTGCTGAGGAAATCTTACAGCTGAATTGTTGGTGGTATTTAGTTTTCATATGACCTTATTTCAAAATTTATTATTTTATTAAATATGCATCTATTTCTGCAAATGTTTAGGATGCCCTAGTATTGCCTCTCTGCTTCTCCTGGTTGCTCCTGTGAAACTTAATCAGGGGGTTGAAGCTATACCTTTTCAGTTAAGTGAATGCTCTAAAGCCTGACCAAGATCTGAATTTCAAGGTCACCCATTGGCTTTGTGAGAGCTTCTCTACACTCAATTCATGTCTGGGGGTGGTAGTCTTGTCATCACCCCGTTTTCCTTTCTGTGCTCTCCTGTTGTCTGATGCTCCTTCAGAAGAGCTGCTAGGAGAGGCTGGGCTGGCTCTGCTCCGCCTGTGGTGATACCGCCCAGGGCCCCGCCAGTTCTTCCCTCCCAGCCCTTTGTAGGAAAGGGTGTCATTCCAGCCACTCAGATCAGCAGGTACACAATCCCTAACCACACTCTCTCTCTGCTCGTTACAGAATGGGCTGAACGGCTTGCACCTGGCCTCTAAGGAAGGCCATGTGAAGATGGTGGTTGAACTCCTGCACAAAGAAATCATTCTAGAAACAACAACCAAGGTACGTCTCTTAGGGAGCAGGGGAACTTTACATTGAAACTTCAAGCGTGTGTGTCCCTCACGTAGTATCCCAAGCCCTGACATGAAAGCCAGCCATTCATGAGAGAAACGCGAACTTGCTTCTGGATTTGTCTTCCCAATCATTTTCTCGTTCTGAGTCGCTGAAGTCACCTTAAAACACAGGACCCTTTTTCCACAGAGATTCAGTGGGACTTTCCTTGATCCTTGTCACTAGACAATAAATCTGAAAATCAAACCTCTTTTCTGGTGGCTTCATACTTCCTCAGGGTCCTTGGCTTGAACATAGTGACTAACAAGAGCACTGTGAGCTCCACAGTCAGGTGCTTGGAGTCCGGGTCCTGAGAGACGTCATATTCTGTGACCTTAAGCACGTTGCTCATCCAATGAGAATCCTCCATTTCTTCATCTGTAAAATGAGGGTTGTAATGCTTAGTTGCGGGATTGACATGAAGATGAAATGAGATAGTGTGTAAAAATGCCTGGCACCTAGGAAGGAATCAATGGTTATTGGTGACACTGTTGTTACTGAGGGCTGTAGAAGAGTCCGGATCCCCCCTCACTTATCCTTCTCCTCAGTCAACCCCACACCGGTCTCCTCTGATCACCTTGAACAACCTTCTCTTTCACTAGGAGACACTCAGCAGAGGCTGAGTCACACCTCTCACAGCGGCCTGTTTCTCCCTATAGCAATAACTTATAAACACCAGTGGCGTAAGTCCAGAAACCACAGTCATGAAACTGATTCATCCACAGGTTGCAAGACAGTTTTATTTCTTATATCCATGCATCTTATTTGCTCATTAAGCAAGATGCAGCCAGCATTGAAACACAAAACTAAACTAAACAAAAAGTCACCTCTGCTTACTAACTCAAGTCCTGTTTTCCTCTTCTTCTTCCTTTGTTACTTCCCATGGTTTTCCACTTGGGCTTCTCCCTCCAGTCTCTTATTTTCCATTTGCTATTTATTAAACATGGTCTCACATCAGCCTCAATTTCAGTTCCATGCAGGAAACATTTTGTCACCTCTCAAGCAGAGAACCAGAAGAACACTATGTAGAGAACAGATATAATTTATGTTTATGAAGTGAACTAGCAAAATATTATGAAGGTAGAATCATCTCTTGAGGTAAAATTCTGTAATTTTCATGTCATTTCCCGAAGGTAAAAACATCTCAGATGTAAAACAGATGGAGTTGCTCTTTCTGAGTATATATGGGGCATGTTCTTCTAACCCCACGACAAACACCAATTGTTTCCACCCTGATCCTTCTGTGGGTACAGGGATGCAATTAATTTTTATCCTGATGCTCTCATATACCTGGCTGCAAGCAGCGTGCCATCTGACGGGCTCTGTGTGGGCCACAGCCGATTTTCTTCCCCTGGCATTCCCCCAAGAGCTGCAAAAACATTATGGCTCAGCACTTTTACTCTTTCCGAATTTCCCCCTTTGATTGTTATTTTGCAAGTGAACACTTGGAGTGTCTGTTATTTATAGAAATTTTATAAGCCAGCGTGGTTTCTGAATGCCATGCAGAGGGAGGAAAAAAAAAGGTGAAACTGAAACCGTGGGCTAAGAAAGAGTCATAACAGATTGGGGAACTGTAATGGGTCTCGCAAGCCTGAGAAAGATTAAAAATGGAAAAGAGTAAAAAGCCAAAACCAATATAGTTTCCTAAACTGTGCTTAGATATTTTAAAAGCACAAAACAAATGCGTTCTCTCCCCATCCTGCTGTCTCCACTACTTAGAGGCCAGAGCTCAGCATCCAAGCTGATGGGGAACAGGGAGAAAAGTTCAATCCCTCCACTCACGTTCACTCAGCCTCTCCCATGAGCTCTTGGACTCCCTGGAAATGGAGAAATTGGGTCTTTGCTGATCAAATATAGCTAAGAAAATTTTCCTGCTTCTTTGAGGGTGTGTTCCTTCATGCTAAGGGAGGAGCAGAGAAAACGGAGGCCCAGGACTTCTCTCCCTGTGATTCCTGCCCCAGTGCCAGGGGACCTTCTTCTGGAGCCTGACACTGTGTGCATTTGTGTATCGATGGGCATGGGGGAGTTTGTTTCCCAGGGTGTTCCCTTGGCTCTTATTGCTCACCAGTGCTGCCTTCAGCCCAGGCCCAGAAGACAGCACAGGCCAAGATCCACAGCCAGGGCTCCACAGCTGACCTGCTTCCCTTCACAGGGTTTATACAGGGAGAGCGCTGATGTAGTGTGATTTCAGGCAGGAAGGGGCAGATGGAAGAAGCAATCAGCATAGCTTCTTGAAGTCAAAGAGTCTGAGTCTCAATCATCTCTGTACCTCCAGGCCTGACCCAGAGTCTGACACACACATGTGCTCAGTGTGTGACGAACGAATGGACATAGCGAGCCTCCTTCTTCTAAATGGAGAGACTTGGAGTTCTGAGTCCTGATTTCTAGAGAAGTTTCTGGTGCCAACAGCCCTGTTCCACTTTGTACACAGTGTGAGTCAAACCCAAGTGCCAAGGCTTCTAAATGTAGGCTCTTTGGACTTCTATGAAAAATGATTAATTAGCATCTATACATTCATTTCTGGCACTTACTCTCTGACAGATATTTGAGGAAGAACCCTTTTATTTATCAAATGGAACTTAAGGAGAAATCAAAATGACAAGTCCAGAGGCAACGAGCAGGGCCCTCCTGCCTGATACAGGCCACGCTTTAGAGGCAAAGACCTGAGCCCCTTCTGGCCGCTAGGGTGCCTTCCTTGGGGGCCGCCTCACCCACCTGCGGGCTCTTGGGGCAACAGTGATGGGGTGGCCAGAGAGCTTAGACCTCGTGCTTCTCAGTTCCACCTGGGCAAGGACCCTTTTCTTGCAGGTGACAGATGGCTGATGCACGTGGAATGGGTTTGAAGTTCCTGCTTGTCAGGGCTTGAGATTCCTGAGATGGATTAGTAAGTGTTTATGTAGTTTAGTTAAAAACTATATACCGTGTGAACTAGAAAAAATGAGGTCGTTTAAGATCTCTGCTCCTTAAGTAGCAGAGGGACAGATGGCTCCAGCTGTAGTCCGGGTTTTTCCCACCTGCCCTATTTGCCCAAAGTTGTCAGGTGGGGCCTGTCCTGCCTGCCTCTCACTGAGCACGGGTGCCAGTGGGGTCATGGAGGCAAGTCGCCCTTGGAGAAAGTGCTGACGTTCCAGCCCCAGGACATCCAGGAGGCAAGAAGGAGCCACAAGGAAACTGGCGTCCTAGGGCAGAAGAAGCCTGCTAGGCCCAAACCCTGTCTAGGAATTGTGCAATAAATACCTAGGATGAATCCATACAAGAAAACCTGAATGTTCCACTCACCTTCTCAGAACCTGCCTGGTTTCTTAGTCTCTGTTATCAGTTCTTAGCTTTTAAAACATTTACTTGAAAACAATTTTGTACCTCATTTTGTTCTAGTGTTTATTTTTTCTGGCTTTTCTCTCCTCTCTTATTTGGTGACATTTTACTAATTAATATTTCAAATATACTTTCTTTGTGTTTTCCTTTGCCAGGTTTTATTCTATCTATTTTCCCCAATTTACTTTCATATTTTCTTCTCTTCCCTGCATACATTATATAGCTCATTTAATTACACCCCCCCCAACTCCTATACATATTTCTACCCCCCTCCCCCTTTTCTTTGTTTGGTACTTTACTCATTCTCTTCCCCTCTCATTCCCTCTGTCCGCTTTGGTCCAGCGTTTGCTCAGTAGGTAAGTATCACGGTAACAACATCAAAGGAGCTGAGCCTGCGGGACCTGCCAGCCTCCTTTTCTGCAGAGCTCCAGGCCTCATGGGGGCTCTGCTTCATCCTGCAGAGTTATAGATTGGGAGGAGCTGGAAGTCCAAAGGAGGCCAGCTTGCCTGGCAAACCTTCAGTGTGTGTCCTGTCAGCCGGTGACACGATGCTGCGCCTGTATGCAGTTGATTAGTGTTCTTATTCTTTGATATTAATTTCCTCCTTGTGCTTCCAGCACTATTTCAAGATGTATGATGGGTTAGGCATACACATGTGTGTTATCTACCCCTTTTGGCTGTAAAGAAAGCCACTGCCCATCCACCCTTGTTCCTGTCCCTTTGACAGTCACTTACCCAGGCCCAGTGGGAAACCTCCTCTCCTTCTTCCCAATGTGTTTCAGAAAGGGAACACGGCTCTGCACATTGCAGCCCTTGCTGGTCAGGACGAGGTGGTCCGGGAGCTGGTCAACTATGGCGCCAACGTCAACGCTCAGTCCCAGGTGATGGCTCGCTCCAGTCGCGGCGCTAGAGGGCGCTGCTTTTCTCCTTCACCTGTGTGTCTGTTACATAGTGGGTCCGTGGTGGCTACCTCAGTGGTACACGTACTATGTAGCTGAGTCTAGATTTATTAGTGATGTGTCTCCAAGCACTGAAGAAGGCATCCTTTATTATTTTTTTCATTCTTCTATTACACATTCTAAGCACGATGTGGTTGGTCATTGTGGACCCTTTCCCTGTTCAGTAAACCAGCCAAACGATATCTTTAGTTATGGCTCATGGGGGGGAGAAACTGTATGAAGGGATATGGGGGGCTGATGAAGAAGGGAGTGAAAATAGAGAAGTGTGTGCGGGAGGCTGACTGATGATGGTGAGGGGCAGAAACAGACTTCCATGGAGTGTCGCCCCCACCTTGTGGCCTTTTATAATAATCCCACTGAGCCATTTCAAAGTGGCAATGAGTTTTTATAACTAGAGATATGGGTGGGGGGTATTGCTCTGTGGGCTGAGTGAAAATAGGATAAAGACAGACCTGTGCTAGAGTGTAGAGGATTTTGCACCTGTTTTAGCATCTCTCAATATTGTGGGTGAATTTTAATGAGTTTTTCTCTTGGTTTACAGAAAGGTTTTACACCCTTGTACATGGCAGCACAAGAGAACCACTTGGAAGTGGTTAAGTTTTTACTGGAAAATGGAGCTAATCAGAATGTAGCCACAGAAGTAAGAACCTTGGGAAATGGCCTCAATGTTGGAAGGCTCTGGGGGTAGGACATGGTTGTGGGGGCATGTGTTCCTGGGACGTGGCTCGAGCTGCATCCTCTGTCCTGATCAGTGTGGTGTGCCACTGAGTGCGCTTGACCTTCAGATCACTGCACTACTCCTGGCTGCTGTCGGACTCTGCAAGGGAGTAAGAGACAAAGTCATGGGTCTTGAGGAATGCCCAGACACATAGCAGAGGAATGACATCAGAGTCTAACATGTCATTCCCACTATAACCAACGCTGAGGGCTGGACAGGAGTGAAGATGTGGGTGTGTATGGTTAACAAGTCTGCCTTGGACCTTAATGAGAAAGGCTCTTGCCGTGAACCCACTGTACACTCTTGGACAAGTCACTTTAGCTTGATCCTGATTCTGTCTTTGGTGAAATGATGAAATTGGACTAAAATCCAAGGGTTCTTTTGACCCTTAACATTGTAAGACTCAATGATTACATGACTTTGTTATCATTCTGCTTTGGCAGCTTATGGGGTCCTGTGCCCCACAGTACACAACTGAGGGAATTAATAACAGTAGCTCACAATCAAATCCTCAGTGCCTGGCATCATTTCTAGTATTTGGTAGGTGTTCAATAATATTCGTGAAATGAACAAATGAATGATCATCTGCCATGTTTAAGGCACTGTCTGGGCACCAATAGATGGGGTGAGAGGGAGGGTAAGCAAAGAAGCAAAGGGTAGTAAAAATATTCTTATAGTACTCATTCAGATTGGGAACAAATTATAAAGGAAAATTATATAAGTGCTTCAGAAAAATTTCTGTAGGCTCTGCGAGGTGGCAGAGAAAGAAAGTGGGGCCAAGAAAGGCTTCAGGGAGGAGGTGGCATTTAAGCCAAGCTTGATGGATGAAGTGGGCTTTGAAGAGCAGAGAACTGGAGGACGAGGGCCTGTCATGAGCAAGAAGAACCGTGCGGTGTGAAAGCATGTGTCCTGCTTTGAGGACAGCCAGGGGTCAGATCCAGTCAAAGAAAGTTGATCTTTCCTCCTCCCCTCTGGCCAGGACGGCTTCACTCCTCTCGCCGTGGCTCTGCAGCAGGGCCATGAGAACGTAGTGGCACACCTCATCAACTACGGGACGAAGGGGAAGGTGCGTCTCCCTGCCCTGCACATCGCCGCCCGCAATGACGATACCCGCACAGCTGCGGTGCTTCTGCAGAATGACCCCAACCCAGACGTGCTTTCCAAGGTGAGGGCAGCCAAACGGAGGACCAGTAGAATTCTAGGGCCTGGACCGTAGGTTACCAAGGCACCATCAATTCCCAACAATTTCTCCAAACACTGACCCAAACCAGAGATGGTGCCAACCATGCCCACTGAGCCACAGGGGACAGCTTCACCGTAAACCCCGGCTGAACGCCTAAAAAATGTGTTTGGCATGGGGCAAGGAAGGTTTCTGTTGCTCCAGACCATCCGGAAAAGTGTCCAGTTGGGCAGGGTGGGTCTCTGGCCAGAGTGAAACTTTGGAATCCCAGCAGATGGTGTTCTAGAATTTTATCCTACTGTCTTTCCCTGGCCGCCCCCTGGTGGAGGGAGGGAGGTGACCTCACATGTGGAGATGAGAACATGGAGGATCATCCCAGGGGGCCTGGACAGCTAGCAGTGTGTACTCACTGCCTGATGTTTTGAGTCACGACTGATCTACTCTCTGTAAATTTAGGCTGTTCATTTCTTCTTTATAGCGGGAATGGATTTATATTGGGTTATTCTCAGTCTCCCCACCCCATGGTCACTGGGTTTTGTCTGAAAAACTGCTGACTGGTTGAGGCATGGTCTGAGGTTATGGAACAAAAAGATGACAATGGACCCCCCAAGGGGTCAAAGGTCTGCCTTCGGCCACACCCTTTTAGTGGGCTGAAACAACCCCTAGAATCAAGAGCATGGACCCCATACCACTTTTATTCATTAATTAAAATCTCTTCATAAGTAAACATTCAAGTGAATGGCCCCACAGACGTGGAAAAGGCTCCTCATTGGTGGGTCCATGGTGTGTCCCTGTGAACCACAAAACAAAGAATGTGGGTCACTCAGAGGCAGCATCTAGCTTTTGAATATAACTTGCTGCAGAGTATCTCTTGACATTTGATGAGCAAATGTTCTCATCGGTCTAAATCTGCTTTATGTATAGGGTCCTCTGGCCCTGCCACCATTTTCAGAATCCCTGGCTGATTCTGAGCTAGAAATGACAGTACATGGCATGTGACAAGTTGTTCCCCCTCTGTTGTGCCCCAGACGGGATTTACCCCCCTCCACATCGCAGCTCACTACGAGAACCTCAATGTGGCCCAGTTACTCCTCAACAGGGGAGCTAGTGTCAACTTCACACCACAGGTAAGGCTCTCTGGTCAGCCCCACACATTTGCCAGGGGCTCAGGGGTGTCTAGAATCGAGGTGCTCCCGCCTCTCCTATCTCACCATGATTTCCCCTGTACTGCAAGTCTGTGGGTGAGACAGCCCTGGTGCCTATTAAGGCTCCTCATCGGTGGGTTTCTAATCACGCACACCTCAGTCTCCATTTGCCCTTTCTAGAAGGGGCAAACCTGGAGGGCTGGGGACTGGCTTCCTTCCAGCCCATTCTATTGACTCTGGGTGACCTGGGTTTAGCCAGATTGCTGTGATTAACACAGTGCTATCATGTCCTTACAGGTTTTAAAATCTTTCTCAGGTGAGAAATGTCCTAACAGTAGGCTTAACATGGCCGCTGGTACTACTGCCATTATAGGGCTGGTGCAATGGGGGGTAGGGGAGTAGGGTGCAGAGCAGCTGCTTTCCAGAGAAAGATTCCGCACCCTGATTGGTCCTGTTCCTCCCCTCCAGAACGGCATCACGCCACTGCACATCGCCTCCCGCAGGGGGAACGTGATCATGGTGCGGCTCCTGCTGGACCGTGGAGCCCAGATAGAAACAAGGACCAAGGTGGGTGCCAGCGAGCTCTGTGGCAAGGCCCGGGGAGGGAGTTCTGCCTTCCAGAGCCTCACCAAAGTGGTGGGCTCCTGCTGACCAGGTAGTGATGGGCCTCCAGTCTCCCAGAGCAGCCCACAGCAAGAGCCAGGGTGCAGCAGGAGACGATATAATGAGACGGTGCGGGTGTCGAGCTGGTCCTTAAGGACGCAGCATACTTCTGCAGCTGGAATGATGCTGTGGGGAGTCTTCTGTCCCACGGCCTCTGATAGGTGCCTTTGGGGCTTTCTCTTTGTGACTCTGTCTTTTAAAGGATGAATTGACACCTCTCCACTGTGCAGCTCGGAATGGGCACGTGCGAATCTCAGAGATCCTGCTGGACCACGGGGCACCCATCCAAGCTAAAACCAAGGTGCGTACTTCCTTTCTGTGAGGAGCATCTTTTCTGCAGGGGTCCAGGTCAGGCCAGCCTGGGACCAAATCCCATTTCTGAGAAACAGAGATCTTAATACTACTAACTGAGGCAGTGTGTGTGACATTTACCCCGAATGCCTGTCACACAGGAGGCACTCTGTATAGCCCTGATTATTATCTAGTTCAGGGTCAGCAAAATTTCTCTAAAGGGCCAAATATTTTTAGGCTTTGCAGGCCACGGTCTCTTGTCATAATAACTCAACTCTGCCATTGTAGTAGGAAAGCTGCCGTGGGTAATATCCATACTAATGGCTGTGTTCCAATAAAACTTTATTTACAAACAAACACAGGCAGCAGTTCAGATTTGACCTGTGCCTACTATAGCTCTAGCCCAACCCTTGTCTATTTTACCCTGGCTCCAGAAAAGACAGGAGCTAAGCACTTGGAGAGTCTTCAGAACCTGGACTAGACTGAAGTGAAGTTACAAATAAAACAACAAAATAGTTCTCAAGGTCCATTAGGGGCCACAGCCAAGGCCCATCCTCCAGTTCTAGCATGGAGTCTTGTCTTCCTGGGGCTGAGGCGGTCAGACCACCTGGCGCTGCCTGGCCTTCTGCCCCATTCTCTGGGGTAAGTTTAGAGGGAGTGAACTTAGAAGAGCAAGGCAGAAACCAGGCCCATTCATGGCCACTCGGGAGGTTTTCTGTGAGAAGCTGTCTGTCATAAAATTGTAGCACGGTTCATAACCGTGAAAGCTAATTTATTCCCTGACAAATTATCGTGTGAGTATTCTACAGTGCTATCTGTAATTTGGTTATGATTCACAGTACCAAGCTGCCGTGTGTGTGTGTGTGTGTGTGTGTGTGTGTGTGTGTGTGTTGAATAAAGGTATCCTCTACTAAACCAATTTATTTAATTCTCCATCCATGGCTGATTTGCTGTGTGACTTTGAGCATGTCTCTCACTCTCTCTCTGTGCCTCCATTTCCTCATCTGGAGAGCTCTACTCCTCTCTCTCAGGGTCGTTGGGATGATTACATGAGACAATATCTTTGAAAGTACATATAAAAGTAAAAATCCTCAGATAAGTGAAAGTAGAATTGCTACCACCAATTATATTATTAGGTCAGGAAATTCTCAACATTTTTCCACAGAGGCCCTGTATTTAAATTTATAAATGTTCCTAAATTAGTAATGATTTTATATTATCCAGATTATTAGAATGGGACTAAAAAGAATGATTATGAAAATTCTTTACTGAAAACTTCCTTCTTTTCAAGTGGGAAATATGGTATGACTTTTTAAAAATACAGTAAGTATATAACAAACTGTTGGTTTGCTCGGGCTGCTGTAACAGTATCATACACTGGGTTGGTTATCTTAAACAACAGAAGGTTATTTATTGTCTTACATTTCTGGAGGCTAGAAATCTGAGGTCAGTGTCAGCAGAATTGGTTCCTTCAGAGGGCTGTGAGGGAGAATCTGTTCCAGGCCTGTCCCCTAGCTTCCGGTGGTTTGCTGGCAATCTCTGGCTTTCTCTGGCTTGTAGAAGCATCACTCCAATCTCTGCCTCATCTTCACATGGCAGTTTCCGTGTTTGTGTGTCTGTGTCCAAATTTCCCCTTTTTGTTAAGAAAGCGATCAAATTGGAATAGGGCCCACAATAATGACCTCATCTTAACTAACTACATTTACAATTACCCTATTTCCAAATAAGGTGACAATCCGAGGTCCTGGAGGTTAGTACTTCAACATGTGCATTTTGAGGGATCACGGGTCAACCCATAACACTAATATCAGCTGTCATGCAGCCTGATTGTGTTTCTCGCTTGCTGAAAATCCTTTCAATTGTTACTTTCTAAAAGCCGAAGTCCCAGTTCCTTAACTCGCAGACTTACAACACAGCTCCTGCCTGCTATTCAAGGCCAGCTCCACACCCCCGCTGACACTTGGCCCTCCTGCATGTTTAACTGCATCAAGTTCCCTAGGATGGTTGCCTCTGGCATTGTATACAATGGGAGATTCTTCCCCTTTTGTCTTCCTGGTGAAGTCCTAGCTCAGGGGTCATGTTCTCCCAGAAACCTTCTCTCCATGTGTCCCTTCCCTCATGACTCCACCCTCCTGTGTACCTCTCTGCTTTGACCATGCTTTCCCTGATGTCACCAACTGAATAGTAAGAATGTATCTGTTTCCACTTTTTTTTTACCTACTAGTCCACTAGCTTTCGTAGGCCCAGGATTATATCTATTCTCTTCTTTTATCCCAGAGTTTGACCCATACCCGGTCCATATTAATCACTTTAAGTGTTGAATGAATGAATGAATGAATGAACAAACGAATGCGTCTCCCTGTCTTTAATGGTTTTTAAAATAAATTGCTATCTAAGAAACAGTGAGATTCCTTAGCACGTTTTTAATTGATGTATATTTGTTAGAGTCAAAGAACAGAAGGATTTAGATTCAAGTTCCATTTTATCATCATGAATTCACTCAAAGCCACATTAATTAAGGACCACTATGTGTGTTACATGCCTGTACAGGGCACTGTAGGCATGTGAGAGATATTAAGCATGGTCACTGATCTTAAGATGCTTATAAGTAAGGAGGGAAGACACACACACCTGAAAAGTTAATTATGAATACAAGTCCGAGTGAATGGTACAGATAAGAAAAGCCCACAGTAGTCCAGGGAAGGCTTCCTGGAAGAAGTGGGTCTGGCTGGAGCTGGCTGGGAGGATTTGGCAAGGTGGAAAGGAAGAGTGCAGTCAGAGATCAGTGTGAGCATAGAGGCCAGAATGAGCCAACCTCACTCTGGAGCCACACAAAGTGAAGTGTAGGGAAGAAGTAAGAAGTGAGGTTGGAATCACGTCCTAAATTGCCATGTTCTGTCCCCAGGTGCCTTTGCGATTATTTGTGTTTTTTTTTCCCTTTATCCAGAATGGCTTGTCCCCAATTCACATGGCGGCTCAGGGAGACCACCTTGACTGTGTCCGACTTCTGTTGCAATACAACGCAGAGATAGACGACATCACCCTGGATCACCTGACCCCACTCCACGTGGCAGCCCACTGTGGCCATCACAGAGTGGCCAAGGTCCTTTTGGATAAAGGGGCCAAACCAAACTCCAGAGCCCTGGTGAGTGGGAGGCTATTGGAGAAGGTGCCAGAGGGGCAAGGGCCAAGGGAGGCAGGACCCGAGATGCATGACTGAGCCTTGTGGGAGGGGCGCCAGCTGGCACTGGGACTCCTCCTGAGCTTCAGGGCCTGGAAAGTGTCAGTGCCTGCGAAGGCTCAGGAGGTATGTCAGTGCACAGGCAGGACACTAACTTTCCACTCCCCACCACATCCAGCTGAGTGTCACCTCCTGTACCTCTGGTAACAGCCTGAGAGCAGGGGAGGGCCCAAGAGACCTGACTCAGGAAGCAGTGTTCACAGCATGTACGTGGGTTGGGGGTGTTACTGCGTCTGACCCCAGCCCAGAGCCTAGGGTGGTTTCTCAGAGACTGCCTGGCTTTTTTTATCTGCTTTTGGGGCGAGTGAAATGGCCTGAGCTAAGCATCCTTCCTCTGCAGAGGGGCTTACAGTGTCCACGGTGCTCACGTAAAGGTGAGTTCAGGCTAAAGCTAATGCCCTCCTGAGACCATGGCTCCTCCCCATGCCCTAGGTCAGAGCCTCCCAGGGTGGCGCAGGGATGTAGTGGGGCTGGAACTCTGCACTGAGCCCGCCCCTGACCACCCTCTTCCCTCTGCCTGTTCCCAGGGGAGGAGAATGTAGAAGGCAGGATAGCCTCCAGGGACTGCAAGCATGGCTCATTCATTCACGCAGAAAGCTCTCATTCGGCTCTCACCACATGCCAGGCACTGTTCTAGGGTAGTCGGAGCTTGTCAACCTCAGCACTATTGACATGTGGGGCCTGACAGTTTTTGTCGCGGGAAGCTCACCTGTACACTGTCGGATGTTTAGCAGCCTCTACCCGCTGGGTGCTAACAGCACTCCTCCTCTAGTTGTGACAATCAAAAATGTCTCTAGACATTGCCAAAGGTCCCAAGGGTGGGCATGGGGGTACAAAATCCCCCCCACACACTTTGAGCACCACTGCCCTAGGGGTCTAACGCACTGAAAACACGAGCAAACAGACAAAACCAAGCAAATAAACAAGTTTCCCTGCCCTTGTGGAGTTCGCATTTCAGCATATCACTTTAGAGCAGAGCTGATATATAGAAATCCATTTTACTAAAAATGATTGTCATTTTCCGGAAAGAGAGAACGTGATTTGCTTCACAAAAGTACTCTTTATGAAAGATTTCTCCTTAAGGAAACTTTAAACGGCAGGCTCTTTTATCTTTTCTTACATCCAAAAATATGATTAAATTTTTAAAAAAGGTTTATAGACAACATACTCCGGAACGTGCCTCGTGTATAAAGTAAGAGTCACCTGCCTCTGAAAAGGTTTGCAGAGATTGGCATTCCGATCTGTGGGACTTGCTGACAGGCTGGAGCAGAGGCTGCCTTTCAATCAGCAAGGTGGTCTGGGTGCTCCTTGGGCTCATGTATAAGCTCCTGCTTGTCTGTCTTCCTTTGTGGGGCTGCAGAATGGCTTCACCCCCTTACACATTGCCTGCAAGAAGAACCATATCCGCGTCATGGAGCTGCTGCTGAAGACAGGAGCCTCCATCGATGCTGTCACCGAGGTAAGAGAAGCTGTGGATGCGTGGATGGCTCCCGCCCATGGTCTCCCTCCAGCAGCCTTCTTTAGAGTGGTTCTTTGTAGCTGTGTGTGGTGCAAGGGTGCATGTGTATGCACGTCTAGACTGCTCAGAGGAGTAAATCAGGGGTTACTAAGACAAGAAAACATGTGTCAAGTCTCAGGGAGCTTTCCAAGAGCAGATGCAATTTTTTGAGTTGTAAATGTGCGCAGAATTACCCTGCAGTGATTGTTCCCCCCTCCATCCATTTTCCTAGAAATGAATCCATCTCATTTAATTCCCGTTCCTTGGTAAACCAGTCTAGAGCAGCTAGAGGCAAGAAAGCCTTAGCAACCTCTGGCTGTCTCTTCTTTGGAAGAGCAGGAAAGACTCCTTTCTCCTCATTCCTCTCTTACCGATTCTAGTCTGGCCTGACACCTCTCCACGTGGCCTCCTTCATGGGGCATCTGCCCATCGTGAAGAACCTCCTGCAGCGGGGAGCGTCACCCAATGTCTCGAACGTGGTAAGCCTGTGGGGAGAGCAAGGGCTCTTTTCTCAGCACCAAGAGCTCAGAGGGATGCTTCAGCCAGTGATCCCTAGATCTCTCTGGGGATAGAGGCAGAATTCTCAGAATAGCAGAGACTTCAGCCTTGGGGAGAACATCCATATATACCGATGCTTTCCCAATTAAACTTGTCTCAGGGGTTTTATTTTGGACAATAATTTGGGAAATTCTGTGTTATCTTGAAATACATTTGCATTTTTAAACATCCATTAGCTCTGGGGTTTACTTGTAAGTATAATTAGACCATACACACACACACCCACACCAGGCATCAGCAGGCTAAAGGCTGAAAGAGCTACTTGCTGGGGCAACTCCACCTCTCGGACGAAAACCTGCCAAGCTTCTCTAGGCTCCCACTTTGGAACGCTGCCTGTGTCCTTTTGGAAACCCAGCATGTATTAACACTTGTATAATTTTATCATTTTACAGAAAGTAGAGACCCCGCTACACATGGCTGCCAGAGCAGGGCACACAGAGGTGGCCAAGTATTTGCTCCAGAACAAAGCCAAAGTCAATGCCAAGGCCAAGGTGAGTTCTGGAGGTGGGAAGGATCCTGGGATATAAAAAAATTCAAGTGTAACGAGAAGAACTCCGTCCTAAATAGAGGCCTGGCTGCAGTACTGCTGGCACGAAGATTCTTCATCATTCCATGTCCGTTGCACTAAGCACTCAGATTCCGCTTTGCAGGGGTTCTGAGAAGGCTACGGACATTTTTGCATCAGATGATGAAATTCCAAAGAGCATGGCTGGTCTGCAGTGTTTACTGGGTATAATGGTGTTACAGTCATGGTATAAGAAGCAAAGCAACTTTTTGAAGAAAGTATTGCCGGTGAAATTAAGTCAGAAATGACTTGATCTAAAACTGGATGATTCCCCCTTGCTGTTAAAGCCATTTTCAAGGTATTGCATGAATGAAAAAGAAAACTAGCTGCTGCGTTGGGAAGTTGATTGGCTTTGGACAAGATCAGGCTTTCCAAGCCCACAGGTGACAGAGGCTCTGTTTAGAGTTGGAACTCTTGTTTATGTTTGGGTCATGTGAGGGAGGCCCCCAGATGGCCACACAACACAGAGAACTCACCCACTGAACCCATCCAGCATCAGGCACAAACAAGAAGGGATGGGGTGGGATTAAAAAGTCATCTTCCTCTTCAGCAGTTTAGACTCTCTCATGACCCCTGGCATAGGGCAAACAAAAGTAGTGTCAAACAAAAAGACAAGTGTACACTTAGACATGACTTGGGAAACAGTAATCATCACCACAACTAATTGAGCGCCTATCACGTACCAAACACTGTGTGAATCATCTCATATATACTCTCTGCTTGATCTTAACCTTGGTCCTAGGAGGTCGATATTATTATTCCCGTTTCCCAGATGGGAAGGCTGAGCCTTTTTGGGCAACGAAGAAGAAATTACAACTAACTTGAAGGGTTGTTGTAAGGATTAAATAAGAGACAGCGTTTTGGTTTCTGTAACTCAGACACATGATTTGAATCCCAGCTCTTCATCTTACTAGCTGTGTGACTTTGTGAAAGTCATTTAACCTCTGTAAGCCTCATTTTCCTTCTTTTGAAATGAAACTTTGGATTAGGTAACCTTAGTATTCCCTGTTCTTTGTTTTCACTTCCGGTTCCAGGATGACCAGACCCCACTTCATTGTGCAGCTCGCATTGGCCACACAAACATGGTGAAGCTCCTGCTAGAAAATAATGCCAACCCCAACCTGGCCACCACTGCCGGCCACACACCCCTGCACATTGCAGCCAGAGAGGGCCACGTGGAAACGGCCCTGGCACTTCTGGAAAAGGAAGCCTCCCAGGCGTGTATGACCAAGGTACAGACTTCCTCCTCCTGTTCTCTAGTGGTAATTAGAGCAGGCTCGTCACTGCTGCGCCTGGGGCATGGCAGGGGTGGTCCCATCTGGTCCCTTGGGTTGCCTCAGTTGTGCTGAAAACAGCTGGGAGGGCCAACACCCACAGGACTGGCCGCCATCTGTGAGCCTCATGTGTTGTTGTCCTGCCCCAGAACGGTGGTGAACTGTAGTTTCTCATTCACCCACCCAACCTTCAACAATTTATTATGGAATAACTACCTGCTCAGCACCTGCTCTAGACACATCAGACAGGTTCTGGGTTACAGGAAGGATTAAAACTCAACCTTGCCCTCAGCTAGCTAGCAGTCACTTCATACTACAAGACGGTTTTATGCTCATCACAAGAGGTGCAGGGAGCAGGTAGTAGAGGAAGCCTGCTGATTCCTGAGGTCTTGTCCTCTTGGAGGGCTCAGAAATTCTGTGCCCTTCATTAGTTTGGTGTCTCCATGCCCATTAAGGTGGGATACCTCTTTGCTCTGGGCCCTTTCTCCAGGGAGGATGGCTGTGACTCCCCATGGTTCTGATGGCCTGTGTTTCTCCTCAGAAAGGATTTACCCCTCTCCATGTGGCAGCCAAGTACGGGAAGGTTAGGGTAGCTGAGCTGCTGCTGGAACGAGATGCACATCCAAACGCTGCAGGAAAAGTGAGTTTGCATTTCTCTGCCTCTGTCAGTTTAGAAGGGTAAATTTTACTATTTGTGAAGGGCATCTCTTGCCTACACGAGCCTATTTTGTCCATCTTTGGAATGGGCAGCCATCTAGGGATAGTGGCCTTTGGGAAGACTGATATTTCTGACAAAGGCCTTGACCTTCTAAAAAGACTGGTGGCCTCCTCTGAGCGAGTAGGCTGATTGTTCTGTCCCATCAGGCCCCTCAGGAACGAGGAGGTGGCCCTGGGTCCAGCTGGTACTGCTTTTTAGTGACTCCCAATCAAGATTGGTTTGGGAATGAGTTTTAACCAGATTTTACCTGTATAAAAGAAGTGACACAGATCTCAGAATGGTGCTGCCTATAGCTAAAGGGACCACTAATAGAAAATCACATGAGTGAAGGCTGTTCTATTTGTCGGTCTCCCCCCTACCCCCTGCAGAATGGCTTGACTCCCCTGCACGTGGCCGTCCATCACAACCACCTGGACATCGTCAAGCTGCTGCTTCCCCGGGGCGGCTCCCCGCACAGCCCCGCTTCGGTAAGCTTGCCCTGGCCCATACACCAGGAGCGCCAGACCGAGACATCTCACAGCCTGGACACCCGGACAGCAGGACACCTGCCACTCCTTCGGAGACGGCTATTCCAAAAGCAGCCAAAGAGCTTTTGTGTTTTGCTTTTCTTTTTACCTCAGAAACCTCACTGCACTTTCACAAATGTGACCTGCGGTAGTATCATTTGGGAATCAAGAGTGGGGTACGAAGTGCGTAACACTTCTTAGCAACAGGTTACGTCACACAGATGGATTCTTTTTATACAACACACGTGTTCCCTAAACCACTGCATGTCAGCTGAGTTTTGTATACTGGCTGTCCAAGATCAGCAAGTATAGGAATCTCTACAAGTGGTCAGTCTCATTCTTGGATTCCAGCCCAGTGGCCACGCATGGAGAGATATTCAGGGCTGGGGATGAACTTGCCAGAACCTTGAAGCAAGGAACCTCTTCTGAATGCGAACCGTAGTCCCCAAATCTATTCCTCTTAGAAGTTCAGACTTTTAGATTGTTGTGTTTTTCAATGAGGCACACGCATGTATACTACACGGTAAACATATGCCCAGTGTGCCGGCCTCTGAACTGTGCTGCTCAGAGCAGCAGGTTCATAGCCTCTTAAGGGAACCCGAGTAAAAGGAGATGACCAGGCTTGCTTATGTAAGACCAGACTGGGGAGGGGCAAGGTAATACAAGGTGTAGGGGTAAAGCAAGACACAGAATCATTTTTGGGGACAGACTGCCCCCAGTGGGAAGAGAGGGTGTGCAGTGTTTGTCTGGGAGGGGAGGGGCACTGTGCGGGCACAGGAAGAGGAGTGAGGGCAGGGAGCGGGGCTTGGACACAAAGGACACCTGCGGTCCCTGCACTGGGGAGTGCACCATCCAGTAGGGCAGCCACGACTCAGAAGAAACTGGATGATTTCTGGGACAGCAAACCCCAGTGCTCAGACAGGCAGCAAGCTCTTGCTGACTTCATGGGGACGCAGCCAAGTCAGGGAAAATCAGTGAGGGCCTTCAGTGTGTCTTCCCTCCTCAGAATGGATGCTCATCTGAATTTTACAGCCTCACTTTTCCTGCAGACGCAGCGTCTCCCAGATGCCCGTCTCCGTGGGCTCCTGTCCCTGCTGCTGTTGTAGCAAAGCCCATGTTGTCATCCGTCACCGTCACCATGTAGATGGAGCATGGGCCCTGCTAAGATGTGACTTACTCCTGCCTCTAAAAATAAAAAGCTGGACTCCCCCCGTCCTCACACCCGTCCTTATATAAAAGAAATCAGAGCCAGGTCCATGGCATTTAAAGAGAGCTTTATCCAAGCCCAAATGCTGTACAGATGGGTTTTGTTTCCATGGCAAAAAATAGTTTACCAAGTCGTCTGGCAATTTTGTAGAATTTCACATGCAAATCTGTCTGCACCCAAACCAAACCCTCCCCTTTCTAATTTGGATGCTAATGTTTTAACATTTAGGCAGATCTCTCTCCAGTGTTCATGCCTTTGGATGAGCTCATTTCCTGGGGAAAGGAGAGCCTTGAACTGGCACCGAGCCCTCCCTAACCTCTCCCTGACCCGCCTGCCTCCTTGCTCCTTGTTTTTGTCACCTACAGAAGGTCATTCATTCCATTTAGGTCCTGGTTTGGGGACTGACAGTTGCTGTTATATCTGAACTTCAACCGGAGTCAACTGGCAACCCCAGCCACCCCCAGGGCCAGCTTACCCTTTGGCAGGACAGGGTGCTATCCTTGCCAGCGTGGGCATGCACAGCTGCCCACGTGGCCTGGGACTACTGATTATACTTCCATGAATATATTTCAAACTGCTCGAGTTACTACCGTCTTTTGTACATTAAAATAAGTCCTAATAATCATTGCTTTTATGCCCGAATGCCTGCTATGGGCCAGGCAGCAGCTAGGTGTTCAGTTGCCTCCTCCTATTTCATCCTGACAGCTGCACTGTGAAGGAGATATTCTCCGATACTAAGAGAGAAGGATCTTCGTTTGGGGAATGGCTCCAAATCTCAGGCCTGATCCACTGAACCACACCTCTTTTCTTTGCTCTGTTCTGATATAGTGCAAAAATCATTTTGTTTAATTAATTTTATTATAATCAAAATGCCGAGCTTGTTATGGGAACACACTCTACAAAGAATTTAATGTTTTCTCATAACATCAAATTAAAAAGGAGGGACACTCAAACGAATTATCTTGCATAATTATTTAAAGGGAATGATGTTTAAATTCGGTTTCATTCTTTGGGTATATGACAACTTTTCATTTCCCCATAAAGTCCACTTTGCAGGTAGATCTCTCCCTGTCCCCCAGTGCTCTAAAACTGGGATTTTACTATATTGGCCAGTCCCCTTTTTCTCTTTCTTGTTCCTGATCAGTGATTCTAGCAGAATCAGAAATGATGGTTTCCCCAATAAGACAATAGCTGGCAAGGGAGACTCATTTCTCTGGGACAGCCAGAAGAATGCTGGCCAGTGTGGGGGAACCATATGCTTTCTGCCATCTGCTCTGGGGCTAGGGGGCATATGCTTAAAAAGTCCTGGGTCCTGCTCGGAGGACCGCAGCCTGGCATCCCCCTTAGCCCGGAATGCTTTGGGTACTGGCTACTCAAAGTGTGGCCCCTGGACCAGCTGCGTCATCATTACAGGGACACTTGTCAGAAATGCAGAATCTTGGGCCTCCCTAGCGCTTTTGAGTCAGAATCTGCATTTGAAGCAGATCCCAAGTGATTTTAGATGCACTGAAGTTTGAGAAGCGCTGCTCCAGCTGATAGGACCTGGGATCTGGAGTCGGAAGGCCAGGCTTGGGTCATCTGTTATTTCCTGTACTATGTGACATTAGATAAGGCACTTAGGCTCTCCGAGAATTGGCCTCTTTACCTGCCAAGTGGGGTCATAATAAAAACGCCTGCCTTATTTGCTGTACATGGTTGCAGTGAAGCTCAAAACGGATGATGTAAGTGAAAATGGTTTCTGCGCAGTGATGCCCAAAGTCACTGTCACCTGTCTACCGTGGGACAAGGAGCTTGCTTCAGAATGTAATCCCATGCATCGCTTCCCCCATTGAGAGAGTCTTCCTACCAAAACTAAAAGAAAAAAGGAAAGCCAGCTACATAAACAGTAACACAGCTGATTAACTTTGGGGCCAGCTCCTTCATCTATCCTCAGGGACTTAAAACACCTTGTGAACCAGTGCCCTGCAAAACTATACAAAGGTTTATTACTTGTATGTCTTGATTTTGGAAAGCACCTCCACCTCGTAGATTTGATCTATTCAACAACTTTAAGAAAAAGGTGCGTCTTACTATCCACTTTCAGTGGCTTACAAAATACAAATGCAAGTCTAGAGGTTGCTGAATACCTTGCCCCCATTGCATGGCTAGTCAGAGTGGAACAAGGACTGACGCCTTGTCCCCAAGTCCCTTACTGGTACATGTCCTCTTATACCACCTGCCTAAAGCTGGCAAGCCCAGGGGAGCACTTGGCCCAATTGCACAGGGAAAAAAAAACGGGCTCTGTTCCTTTTCCTTTATGAAATGTTGGGGGGTTGGTTCTTAATGCAGGAAGGAGGAAACGGGAACCCTTTCTTTTCTTGCTTACCTAGCCTTCTAGTTGCTCTAGAAGCAGGCTAATTGCATCCTAGCATCTGTCGGTGACAGCACTTCTTGCACAGCAGTTTGTCAGAGCGTGATAACAGAAAATAGATGGCGAGAAAACGTACAGGACATTTGCTGACTTGTGTGGGTGCCTTTCCAAATCACATGCACTTGGTTTGTTTGTTTGTTTGCTTGTTTACTTAAGTGGCCCTCCTGGATGACACCAGCTCTGTTCAGTGAGTGTCTAGTAGGCCAAGAACCAGGTCTAGACCTGCCTCAGAGGATTTAAAATTTAAGGCATGCACTCATATTGTCAACTCAACATTCCTGGAACTATCCTTCTGTTTCAGAATGGCTACACCCCTTTGCACATTGCTGCCAAGCAGAACCAAATCGAGGTGGCCCGCAATTTGCTGCAGTATGGGGCATCGGCTAATACAGAGTCAGCGCAAGGCGTGACACCCCTTCACCTGGCTGCCCAGGAGGGTCATGCAGAAATGGTGGCCCTGCTACTCTCCAAACAAGCCAATGGCAACCTGGGGAACAAGGTAAACACAGCATCTTTGGATTGGCCCTGTGGTCTCAATAATGGTTTAGTGTTAGCTAACTAGATTATGTCTAAATATTGAGTAGCCACTGTGTGCCCAGGTTCCGAATTAGGTGGTGTGTGTGTCTGTGTGTGTGTGTGTGTGTGTGTGTGTGTGTGTGTGAGAGTGTAATTCTTACAACAGCCCTGTGTAGGTTTTATTTTAGTTTCATAAATTTAAAAAAAAAAACAAAAAAACAGATTCTAAGAGGTTGCTTATTCCCAAGGTTGCAAGGTTGCATGGCCCTGAGCCTGTCTGATGCCAAAGCCTTTGCTGATTCTTTCTAAATAGATCATATTAAATAGAATCTACAAAAAGTCGATATTAAAATCCATAGTCCACTTCTTTTTCAAATATAGGCCAGTGTTACATTCAAGAATGTATTAAGTACTTTGGTACTAAATATTCTTTTTCTCTGGGGAAGATATTTTTTAAAATGCCACCCTATACATTAAATTAGGAGTTCTCAATCCAGGAACTATCAGCATATGAGTCTGAAACCTTCCAAGGTTGTACATAGGCCGGTGAGCATTTTTCTAGGTGAAGGCTTCATCATTTTCATCATTTTCTCAAAGGAATACATGACCCAAGAAAGACTAAGAATCACTTCTTTTTTTAAATAGTTTTATTGAAATATAATTCACATACTGTAAATTCCACCCTTTTGAGTTATACTCTTCAGTGGTTTTTGTGCTATTCAGTGGCAGCCATCACCACTACCTCAGAACATTTTCTTCACCCCAAAAGGAAACCTCATACCGACTAGCAGTTACTTCCCATTTTCCCCAAACCCTCCAGCCCCTGCAACCACTGATCACTATGAATTTGCTCGTTCTGGACATTTCATATAAATGGAATCATACAATATGAAGAGCCACTTCTTTAGATGATAAATGAACACAACACAGTGTCAGAAATCTTAAGGGTAACTTAAGATTTCTTAAAAACCTGTGGACCCATTGGCTCTTTTTGTACAGATTTGGACAGGTGACCCCCAGGAGAGAAGTGTTATGGGAGGACCCTACATTGGATGGGATTCTTGGTTTCTTCCATGTGCCATTTAAAGTGGGGCCTGTAGGGAGCCTTAAGAATGCTAGCGATTCTCTGGAGACATCCTCGCTCATCCACTCACAGCCCTCACGAGGCAGGTGACTGTGTTATCCCAAGAATCAGGCAGGGCACCCAGAGACTTGGGATGACTGGGAACTGCTCGATCGTGGCCTCTTCACACTTCGGCCAATCCCCCAGGCCTGAGGGAGATGCCTTGCCGACTCAAGCTTCAGCTGGGGAGGGGTATGCTGGTGGGCCTCCGGTCAGCCTGGGGGAAAGTGCAGAAGGCAGAGGAGGGCAGGTAGAGTCCCTGAAGACAGGACAGGCCCTGTCCACTGCTTCTGACTGCAGAGGAATTGCAGCTCTGTTTGTCCCACAGTTAGTAAGGTGGATTGAGGCGGGATACAGAAGAGAGAAGACTTTTCTGACATTTTTGTGGGAGTACGTACATATCAAACAGCATCTCTGGGCCACTTCCATCCTCATGAGACAGCTGTGATGAGAACTCCAAGAATGCTATGCTTTTAGTCCCAGGGAGATCCTCCATCCTTTTTATAGTACAGCACTGGCTGTGATCGAATCACATGCTGCATTTCAATGGCACATCATGCTTTTCAACATGTTTTCATCTGTGTTTTCTCAAGTGATCCCTACTTTGCCCTTGAAATAAGTCAATGATGATTCCTATTTTCTAAGTAATGAAACCAAGGCTCTGAAGCTCATCTTGAACCTTGGAAATAGGGAATGTTACAATTGGAGAGCACCATAAAGCTCATATAGTTCAGAGGTCATACAGCCTTGGGCCAAATCTGGCTCACCACTTGTTTGTGTAAATAAAGTTTTATTGGAGCACAGCCAGGCCCCAGTTGTTTATGTGTTGGCCATGGCTGCTTTCTCACTATAACCTGCAGAGTTGTGTAGTTGCAATAGACACGAGCCTAAAATATTGACTGTCTGGCCCTTAATAGAAAATGTTGCTGACCTGTGATTTAGTTTAACCACCTCATTTTTTTAGATAAAGATATGGAGGTCCAGACCTGGAAGAGCTTTGTCCAAGGGCAAATAGCTGGTTGGTGGCTGCAGAGCCGGGTTCAGCTCCCAGACATCAGTGCTCTTTCACTGTGGGCTGGAATTCTTTACTGGCTACAAGATGATGAACTTCTTTTTCTTTCCAGAGTGGACTCACTCCGCTCCATCTGGTAGCACAAGAAGGCCACGTTCCAGTGGCAGACGTGCTGATCAAACACGGTGTCACGGTGGATGCCACCACCCGGGTAAGGCAGGCAGCCGTGCCTCTGTCCTCATGGCCTTCCCACCTCTCCCTCCCCGTGTGCACCCCTCGTTCTGCCCAGTGCCTGTCTCCATGCTTCAGAATTGACTCCTCCACGGTGCTTGAAACCCCAAGGACCCACTGGCTCATTCTTCTCTGCCACTTCCTAGGGGTGGCAGCAGAGATCCTAATCGCCTTACTTTCCGGTGGGGAATTTTGAAGTTTGCTAGACCTTTGTTTGGGCCTCTATAGCGAGAAACTGAGAGGAATGTTTAATCATGATTCCAAGTCCTGTCTTATATGAGCAGGGTGTCAAGATGTCAGGCTTCCCAGGATTCACTTGAAAATTCAGCCCGTTTTATTCCAACATTTAGTTAAATTCAGTTCAGCTTTCTTTGACCCTCTCTGGTGTGCAAGGAGCTCTGTGAGGGGGCTGAGAAGAACCGAGGGCACAATACAGGCAGGGGGATCTGCTCGAAGCATTTGCGAGGAGGTGATTGTCAGAGCCGGAAGAGGCAGCCCAATGTGATTTCTGGTGTGAGAGGGGCTCCGGAGAAGCAAATGGAGCACAAAGAGAGGAGAGTGTTTCCATTTGGTGGGAGAAAGAGTGGCATTTTGTTCCTTTTCACCACAAGGCAACTGCATTAAAAGGAAAGGACAAAGTGACACCCCCTCCAACCCCAACCCCCTCCAGGAACACCAATCAACAACATGATGTTGAAGTCCCTCTGAGAAAGGTCTAGAAACTGTATTTTATCCCCCAACTGCCTGCAGCTTCGACAGGAGTCTGCTTGAAAACCAAGAATGTTCTGGATCTTTAAGGCTTCGTTTTTAGGCCCAGTTTAGTCTTTTGGGGTCCTACCCTAAGAGATTGTATACTGTGGGTTAGAACTTGGGGGTCCCAAAGCCATATCATTACTTTGAGGTTCAGCCTGCAAGGTCTGGAATCTGGCGCCAGCTCCCCTAGGACACTTAGGACCAAATGGTTCAGAGAGCCTTGGCTAGTCGGCCTTTGGAGGGAGCACCAAAATATTCAGCAGGACAGATTCCTTGAAAATCGTCTACTCTGCAGCCAAAACACAAATGAATAAATACTCAAAGCCCACTCATTTCAAGCAATGACCAGTTCCTATAAATTCCATTACACTACAACTCAGCAACTCAGACAGCCTTTTGGGGGGTTTTACAATGGACTCTCACCTTTCTAGTAGAAATAAGTCTGCTCTTGTAGGGGTCGGCAGAGACCTCCATGCCACCATCTGTCCTCATCTGAGCCCCTTTCCCAGCAAAGGGCCTGGTGACTGTTCCTTCCTTGGACGAATCATTCTTGGCTGCCGTAGCACAGATCCCCTGGTTTTCCTCCTTCCTCTTGGCTGTTCCCTCATAGTCCTCGTCTCTGATCTCCCTCCAGGTGTTGCTCAGTATGTGGGGCCCACCTGTTTCTCTCTGTATTTATCCTCGGTGACCTCGCTCCTCTCCAAGGCTTTCAATTTTCTATAGGCATCCTCACCTAAAGCTCTTCACAGGGCTCAGCGTCAGTTTTCTCGTCACCTACTCTACTTGGATCTGTCCTAGGCATTTTGAACTTCACTTGTCTGACTCTGAGCCCTGTTCCTTTCCAGGCCTATAGTATCTGACTGGCCCCGGCCGTATAGCTTACACCTTAGTGTAGCTGTCAAACTTCCAAAGGGTTTCCCCATCCGTTCTCTCTTTTAATGAGCCATTTCATTCATGCGCAGCTCATAGTGGCTCTTGGTGTGCCCAGAAGCCCTGCTAGTCACCCACTCTCATCGCTTGTTTTTCAGATGGGTTACACTCCCCTCCATGTGGCCAGTCATTACGGAAATATCAAGCTGGTGAAGTTTCTGCTACAGCACCATGCAGACGTCAATGCCAAGACTAAGGTACAGGGATGCCTAAGACCTGACTCCTATACTGACACTTCTTAAATGCCAAATTAGGATGCAGCCAGAGTGGCTCTGGGCATACCTGGGGCTCTGCCACAATTGTAAGCTTTGACCCTGGAGGAGGACATGGGGGAAATGCATGTTTTTATGTTGCACGTAGAAGATGGATAGGCTCTGTAGAATGTGGGCAGTTATTTATCTTGGAACTAGCTAATCCTGCCAAAATGTCTACCTCGCTTTATAGCTAGGATACAGCCCTTTGCACCAGGCAGCCCAACAAGGACATACGGACATTGTGACACTGCTTCTCAAAAATGGTGCTTCCCCAAACGAAGTTAGCTCGGTGAGTACCCACCCATTTCCTCATTTCAGAAAACCACGCTTTTGGGCAGGCCTGTGAGACATCCCATAACCACAGAGGCTCCCTTGACCCTTACTGCACGTCTCGGCCTAGACGTGATGCAGTCCCGTAAGGGCGCAGCTGCCTGGGTAACAACCCATAACATGGGGTGTTGTGATGCGTGTCTCTTTCTGGTGAACTGAAGACTATCCTTTTAAGCACCGTTTACCTCCCCCTTTTATTTTTGTTTAAATGTTGTTGAAACCATTTCTAAAATATGTGCAGCTGCTTTCAGTATGGTACAAGTGAACAAAACCAAATGTCTTGGGTGGGTCATGATGTTTCAGGGCCTCAGGGTTGTTTTTAGCAGCATCTGTGAACATTGAGTATGAACTTCCATATCGGACAGTGTGCGGGCTTTACTAGATTATCTCCCTGGCTGCTTCCAGCTCAGAAAGTGTGTGGGCCTTTGATTATAGATGTGGTTCCTAAAATTGTAACGGTGGATGGGGCTGAACCTGTATGGGGTCTGGGGCACGTCCTGGAACTAGCGGATTTAAAAGAAAAACAAAGCCTCAATAGCAGTTTATTTTCACTTCGCTCTTTCTCTTAAAATCAGAGTAGAAAATATATCCCTCCCCTATTTCTGGTGATTTGTGATTTCTGATTGGCCTGAAAGGAGTTCATTGAAGTATATGGATGACTTTAATAATTTGAATGCTCAGGTACTGATACCCAAAGAGCTGGCATTGAGAGCCGGGAACAGTGTTGCCCTGTCCTCCCCACTAAATCGCACATGGTGCTTTCCTGACCCATTCCTTCCCAGTTGGTTCCCTCTTGGCAGTTTTTGACATGTCCTGGCAAGATTTCTATGCTCTCATTTCAAGGCTCCCACACTCAATGCTGCAGATTTAAAGTACCACTGCCTTTCTCTCTCCCATACCCCATTTAACACCTAACACACACCTTGGCTCATGTGCAGGGGTCCTGCTCTGGGTTCCAAGGTGCAGTTTGTCCACTTAGAGCCTTCTGAACAATTAGAATGTGAGCTCAGATTCTGTAAAGGGGGCGGGCTTTTCTCCCAGACCCCATTTTCAGGATCTCACCTCTCTCTGCTATTTTCCCCAGAATGGAACCACACCTCTTGCAATAGCCAAGCGTTTGGGCTACATTTCTGTAACGGATGTGCTCAAGGTTGTCACGGATGAACCCAGTGTTGTGGTATGTCTGCTTTTCCCCCCACACCCCCAACCCCAAACACACACAGCCTAACAGACAGGGTGCCCCTATGGGTTTCTCAGTGAAAAGTAGAGGTTTTCTGGGGTTCTACTGAGGACACCAGGTAGAAAGAGCCACACCAAAAGTTGTGGGGGTGTTTCCTCCATCAGAAGGAATTTTACTGCCACCTAGTGGCAGAAGAAATTTGGGTTGTGACTAGACCTAGGGGGCAAGATGGGGGTTAGGGCAGGGACTAGGCAATGGGAAGCTGGCATTTCCTGTTCATCCCTCCTATGGCTCCTGTGGGGCCTCAGCTTCCAGGCTGAGAGTCTCTTAGCTCCAACTGTCTTCATTTGGGACAAACCTCCTTTCCCACCTCCTTCCTATATCCACAGTCTTGACTATGGTCTTGACTATATTTAGTCTTGACTAAATCGGTAACTGCCGATTGGGGAAAGGGCCCACTGCTCTATTTGGGTTGAAACCTCTGCTTTTTCTCATTTTAGTTAGTCAGTGACAAGCACCGGATGAGTTTCCCTGAGACAGTAGATGAGATCCTGGATGTCTCTGAAGATGAAGGTAAAATCTGGGAATGAACAGAAGTCCGGGTAAAGTCAGGGGACAGAATGGTGCTTTGAGTACTCCGTGAGTGCTCCCTGTCAGCTGCCATGTTGTACTCAAGGCTCCTTACAGCACAACCGAGTCTGCGGTCTGAATGAAAACCAGAGAGAATTGTTTTTTTTAAAGATGTTGTCTGTTACCAAAATTACTCCTTTAATGTAATTTTAGGAGAAGGAAAATCTATATCTCGGAGATTAAAATACAAAAATCTTATGATGTTTCATAAATATATATGTGTTTGCATATATTATGCATTGAATATGATTCTACTTAGATCCACTCTCAGCGCTATGAAAAACTGTCATAAAATTCTGCGTGATGCTTTCCTTCTGCTTTGAATGAATAACAGGCTATTTGCTTAAAATTTGTATGAAATCCTTTTAATAAGCTGCTTTTCTGACCACATAATGGGTCATTAACTTTTGGGGCATATCCATTATTATGAAATTACTATAGTTTCAACTTCTGTGAACCACAGAGTGCTGGTAGTAGTTTTCCTGCCCCTGAGAAGGCTATCTCCTCACTTAAGTTTGAATGAAATTCTTAGGGTGTAAGTAGTGCGGTTGGACGGGGTTGTCTCTCTGGCTGTTGGTTTAATAACTTTGTCAACTAGATGATTAAAGCTCTCCTTGTGTCCCCGTTGGTAATATGCCTCTTGCTTTAACTGACTTCAATCCTGTCCTTTCTTAAACTTGACTCTTCTTTGCTTTCCAGGAACTGCTCATATAACTATAATGGGTATGAAACACTTTCTGTTCCCTGTGGTCCTTTCTCACAAGTGCATTTCACCCTAAGCAATCCAAGCTCTCACTAATCCATTCCTGCTTTCCACCCTCCTCTGACGGCTAACAATCTGGAGCCAGGAGCTTGACTAAAACAGGAAATGTACACCCATAAGATCCATGCCCTGGCGGGTAGCTCCTGCCTGTCCATCTCTGTGTCTGTGCCCATGCCACTGTGTTTGTGATCATAACTGCATGAGCTGTTGTTATTCCATTCTGTCAGCTCCAGATCACAAATCCAGGACACTCACTGCTAAGTGACAGTAAATGACACTGCAAAGTCGAGGGCTCCATCTCCAGTTCAAGCAAGGAGAGAGAAACAAAGAGGCAGTCTGGGTTGCAGACATAGTTTGAACCTCTTGGTAACGGGCTTAGGAAATAATGAACTTCTACCTGCCATGGTTACAAAGAACCCTACAACCCTTCAAAATGAACGGGTTCAGTTCCTTTGTAGCTTATTTTTTTGTAGTGTGTGGTGTGGAAAAGAATGAAAACAATCCTTTCTTCGGTGTCATTGCACACCCCTCAATGGCTGTTTGGAACTGGAACATGTCAAGCAAAGACAGTTCTTTCTGGTTGTATTTTTTTTTTCTTCTACAAAACCTGGTACAGACTAAGATATTAGGAGCTGGTTGCCCTGCTCTATATACCAGGACTAGAGGAGCAGGGCTAGTCAAAGACGTTGCTAATGATCCCCCTCAAGCATCAGAGACCTTCCTCTATTCCTCAGCATTGAGAGGACCAGGCAAAGCTTTTTAAAAAGAAAGAGGAAATCTCCATCCTATCACTCACTTAAACTTGTGTGGTTTCAGGGGAAGAACTTGTTGGCTCCAAGGCTGAGAAGCAGGAATCCAGGGATATAGATGAAGAGAAAGAGCTGCTGGATTTTGTGCCGAAGCTAGACCAAGTGTAAGAAGTGCTCACAGCGTGAATGGCTGAGGTCCAGCCCTGGAACTCAGAGTAGGAGGATTCCAGAGCCAGGAAAAGTCACAAGAAGGCCCCGCCCTGTGTGTGCCACTGACAAGGATAGAACGCTGCTGGGTTGGACTGTGGGTCCAGCACCTTAGGATAAATTAGCTCTGTCCTTGACTGCCAAGCGGGGGCACGGAGGCCTTCCCTACAGCATGCTGTCTGGGAATGTCTCCCTTCCTCTTCTGGTATCCTTGCCCCCCAACTTCCTTCCTCCCCTCATTCACCGTCTCATATGCCCACCCCCTCTCCCTTTCATGCAGTCTCAGCTTCTCATCAGAAAAATCCACTGAGGAAAATACACATTAGGAACTCTAAAATACACATTGTCACACTAAACTCAATCACTGACCACATCTTCCTGTCAGTGCAGTCCATTAGGGGAAACCCACAAAGGGTCCGTATCTGCCTGGAACACATTTCTCATTCCTCCCTGTGATGCTGTGCGTTATTCTGCTATAGGTACATTAGTACACGGGGATATTTTGCCCATAAATCGAAAATTGACAACTGTGGTGAAACACTGAGCCCTCAATGTTTTCTGAAAAGACAGATGTGTGCCAGCTTAGTCCCATGGCTTATACAAAACAGGACAGTGGAACAAGCGGGAGGTGAAATGAACAGAGTATGTAATCAATTAGTATTTATTGAACATCAATTAGAAAGAAATATGAGCCTTGGCTCCTGACCATAAAGAACCTGCAGATTTATTTGGTAGGATCAAACAAACACCAAGAGGTGTTTGCAGAATAAGAATTGGGGTGATGAATGCGGGGGAACATTTGTGGAGGAGGCAGATCCTTTGGCGAGGTTGTGAAGAACAGGGCGCTCTGGGGAAAGGCTTTGAGATGGAGGGCAGAGGTTAGTCAGGGTGTCGAGGTTGAGTTGTATTGCATGTGCTACACAGTGAGAGGGGCAGATTGGGTAGGTTATCACAGGGGTACAGAGGTAGGCCTCCCGTAGGAGACGGGGGCTACTTGGAAGGATCATCTCTTTGACTTCCCAATATTCTTGGCACACAGGGTAGAATCTCCAGCCATCCCCAGGATTCCGTGTGTCACACCCGAGACAGTGGTGATCAGATCAGAAGAGCAAGAACAAGTAAGAAGCATCATTTCTCTTAGTTTCCTTTTTGCAGAGAATGGGGACCCCCGGACAACAATTACTTTGAGAAGATCTGCAGAATGATAGGAACTAAGAGGTGTAAAGCTTGTCACATTTACCAAGCCTTGCAGATCTGTGATTCCATATGCTCTTTGTAGTCTCCCTGTGCTGTCAGAATTCTCATTATCCCAGACATGACTGATAGGAGTCTCAGCGAGGCCACGGCTTGTAGCCCACGGCTTGTAAAACGTCACTACACTGGCCCAGTAAGGAGTGAGACTGAGAACTGACACTAGAAGTGTGGCTTCACAGCCCATGTTCTCATGGCCACCACCCCTGTACACACACGGTCTGCACCCCTGAGGGCAGTGGGTCGCAGTGCTGGAGAGGGAGCTGGAGACTGTAGCCTGTACCTACCAGAAACTATGGCAAGTCACGGAACTATGCACTCATTTTCTTTTACATCTGTAAAAACGGGAACAGTTTCTGCCTCACCTTCCTCAAAGGATTATTGGAAGCTTAAAATGCCAATACAGAAAGAAAAGGGTGTCAGAGAGAATGTGCCCAGTGGGGGCTGTTATTCATTATAGTATCCTATTTTGTGGCTTCCCTGGATGCCACCGGAATTTGTCCCAAAAAGAGATTAAAAAAATTTAATTCCCCATATTTTAATTCTATGCCATTTGGCACTGTTTTCCAGGGCGAGGGGGCTTTCTAGGATAAAAAGAAAGCAGTGTGGTGTTTGGAGGCTGGAAATGACTGCCCAAGCCCTGATAGCTGACATAAGTGTGTCTGTCCCAGCAAAGGCTGACCTCTTCCTCTGCCACTTGAAAGGGTGTGTGTTGGAACTCAGCAGCCATAACCTGGACCCAAATGGCGTGCAGGGATAAGCCGGCTATGACGCTGTCCAGCCAGCTCCTCCGCGCTGGGCGTAGCATAATGATGGATGTTGGTGAGAGTCACTGAGTGGCATCTGGCAGATATGGTCAGGTACAGCCCCGGTACTGCAGAGGCACATGCCCTGAATGCTGCCAAAGACAGAGATGAGAAAGCAGCCAAGTGACCGGTCTTGCTGTCCTTTGACCAACCCATTCTCTTTGACTCCTCACTTACATCATGAACTCAACTCAGCAGGTGTTTACTGGAGTCCTACTATGTGGACTATGAGACCCATACCTGCCTCCTAGGAGCTTATGGTCCAACTGGTGTACTCAGATATGAGAACCAGTTAACGCAGAACACAGGAAGGATAAATATCAAAGTGTTCAACTGTGTGGTGTGAGTTTATCCAGATTAGACTCAACAGGAAAGATTCATGGAGGAAGAGAGATGTGAAAAAAGTGCATGGAATTGGACAAGCGAAGGAGAGGGAAGGGCATCTGCACCGATGGGAAAGCATGAGTAAGAGCAGAGTTAAGAAAAAACCTGGAGGGGACCCGGGCCAGATTCAGCCCCTGCTAATTCTCGTGCATCCCTGCGATGTATAAAACCCCGTGTGAGGCGGCCCCATGACCCGATATTTGCGATGCTACTGTGGGACCGGGTTCCACCTCATTTGCAGATGAGGAAACAGGAAGCCCCCCAAGGGCAAGGATCTAGTCCATTCACCTCATGTACCTCAGGTGTCTACAGGACAAGTCGCTCACCCAAAACTAAATAGCAAGTAGGTGATGGTGCAGAGTCCATTGCCAGTTCTAGTGTGAAAAGCAAGCCACCTAGAGCAGAGGTTTCGTGCTGAGGTATATAGCTGGAGAGCAGGGTGGGTAGGTCAGCAGTGGGTGTAGGACCTAGGACTGAAGCCAGAGTGGAGTGAGGACTCGCTCCATGTGTTCCAAAGCTCTATCCCAGGGTCTTGAGCCAAGGAGCAGCCATGATGGCAGGAAGAAGCCCATGCTGCCTTTTAGACTTCAGGCATGCCTTGTCCCAAAAGGGTCAGTGGTGAGTGTGTGTGAGAACTGCCTCCCTTGGTCCACATGGTTTCTGGCAATGAGGTGCTCCTGAGCCTCCCCTGCCTGGCACAATATCAGCTGGCCTGGGACCAGCACCTGTGGCCTGGGAGGTAGTAGGACAGTTGGCCTTTCTCTCCTCCTCAGGCATCTAAAGAGTACGATGAAGACTCGCTCATCCCCAGCAGCCCCGCCACAGAGACCTCGGATAACATCAGCCCGGTGGCCAGCCCCGTCCACACAGGGTGAGTGACCCCTGTGCCAGGGATTCCGGGCCCACACCTTCCCTGTCTCAAAGAGAGTGCACAGAAGCCCAACATAGATCTGCCTGTGCCCTAGGTTTCTGGTGAGCTTCATGGTGGACGCCCGGGGAGGCTCTATGAGGGGGAGCCGTCACAACGGCCTGAGGGTGGTGATCCCACCTCGGACATGTGCGGCACCCACTCGCATCACCTGCCGCCTGGTCAAGCCGCAGAAGCTGAGCACACCACCCCCACTGGCCGAGGAAGAAGGCCTGGCCAGCAGGATCATTGCACTGGGGCCCACAGGGGCCCAGTTCTTGAGGTAAGAGGGCTCTCTCTTTCTCCGGGTGTGTGCGTGCAGCGTGTCGCTAGCCTGTCCCTGCCCTGCTGGTCCATTACTGCCACCTCAGCAGCAACTACCCAGAACCATCTAGCCACAGGGCAGAGGGTGAGGCAAGCCCTAGAACCCCATCTCATCTCGTTACTTACTGTCCTGACAGGAACAGACCCCAGAGCTTTCATTCCCCTTTTCACTGCCTTTTCTTCGGTACACCAAGGAATCCATAGGCCAGGTGGAGCTTAATACCCTCAAATTTTGTATGACACCAGAGAAGGGACGGAGAAGACAGGGCTACTTTGGGGGCCCCCAAGGGTTTAATTATTTCAGCTCTGAAACGGTCTTATAGAAGACAGCTTTACAGCATTACCCCCAAGGACGGCAAGATCAATGGGCTTCAGAGCCCCGTTCCTCACCCTGTCTGAGGCAGGCTGGGCTTCTACCAGGAGCTTTGTGATTCTTCAGGCACCATGGCTGTAATGTCGGGACGGATCTTACCCCGGAGGCCCTGCCTTCCCATCTCCATCCACTGCCTGTCCCCACCTCCGAGCTTTCATCTACCATTTGTAAAGCAGCCTGCAGAAGGCTTTCGGGTTAATTTTCCATTTTCAATGTACTCCTCAAAGCCTGCCTGCCAAGGACATGCCATTATCGCTGATTGATACAAGAGGAAGCTGAGGCTCAGAGAGCTTCAGTCCCCTGTCTAGAGACTTCAGGCCAGTTCCAAGGATCGGGTCCAAGGGCAAGGCTGTTTGGCTGAGCCTCAGCCTTGAGGAATGAGGTGGGGGCCTGGTGGTGAGTGACAGGAAAACGGCATAGATCTGTTCCACTGTTGGGACCTGCCCACAGGTGGGGCCCCCACTGTGGCTACGGTACCCCTTCCTGCTCCAGGCAGGAACCAACTGCCCTGCCCCACCTGCTCTTCCCTCCCTTTGCCACTGGCCACCTGCCCGCAAGTTGTGAACACCCACATCCAGACACCTCCCCACCATTCGCTCTGTCCCCTCAGCCCTGTGATTGTGGAGATCCCCCACTTTGCCTCCCACGGCCGTGGGGACCGTGAGCTCGTGGTGCTGCGGAGTGAAAATGGCTCTGTGTGGAAGGAACACAAGAGCCGCTATGGAGAAAGCTACCTGGATCAGATCCTCAACGGGATGGACGAAGGTAACGGAGACCCCGGGATCCCAGAGCAGGTGCCCTCCTTCTGGAAGATGGGGTTTGAGGTTGCACTTTTGGGGTGGGCCACCAGGGCCACCTGGAGTTTGGGGAGCCCTGAGAGACTAGAGATGGGCCCATTAGGTCCAGTTCCCGGTCCTTTGGGCATCTAAGTGAGCACCTGGCCCCTGACTGCCACCTGCATCTCCTTCTGCTGGACCTTTTGGATCCAGAGATTTCTCCCTCCAGGCAGCTCAGCCCCATTGTTGGGTGCCTGGGGAGGGGGCATGCCCCGGAAGCCGGGCTTGAGGGGTCTCTGGGACACAGAGGTGGCTGAGCCTGCACTCAGCATGACCGGGCTGGCGCCACCATGCCGTGTGCTTCCAGAGCTAGGGAGTCTGGAAGAGCTGGAGAAGAAGAGGGTCTGCCGCATCATCACCACGGACTTCCCCCTGTACTTCGTGATCATGTCACGGCTCTGCCAGGACTATGACACCATTGGCCCTGAAGGAGGCTCTCTGAAGAGCAAGCTGGTCCCCCTGGTGCAGGCGACATTCCCAGAAAATGCTGTCACCAAGAAAGTGAAGCTGGCTCTGCAGGTGACGCAGCCCTCCTCTCCTCACCAGTTGGGGTGCCCCTACCACCACTCAGATAGTTCATGGAAGGTGGAAGGAGTTCAGGGCCTCAGGAAAAGGACCGTTGTCCCCTGGACATCCCCATTTTTGTCCAATGCCTGAAAAGTTGAGGGAGAGATTTGATCTTAAAGCTCAAAAGAAAGTTAGGTGGGTTTCAGAAAATCCCAGATAATGCATTAATCCACATGGCTTTCTGGACGGGTACCTAATGCTGAGTAAAGATGGTACCATCCCAGGAATGAGGAGAAGTGGGGGAACGGGGAGAAAGTGCTCAGAAAGGAGGGCCAAGCAGTGACGTCAGACCTGGAGCAGGCCCTGTGTTCAACTGTCATGGGACACCCCCCTACTCCAGGAGCCTTTTCACTCTGCATAGACAGCCCGCTCTCCCTTAGAGGATGGTGCTGCCTCCTGTTCATGAGCTGAGTTGTTCTGGGGATGAGTGTCCCCCGTTTGGCACTTTGCAGGCCCAGCCTGTACCAGATGAACTAGTCACCAAACTCCTGGGCAACCAAGCCACGTTCAGCCCCATTGTCACTGTGGAGCCACGGCGCCGGAAGTTCCACCGCCCCATCGGGCTTCGGATCCCACTCCCTCCTTCCTGGACGGACAATCCACGGGACAGTGGGGAGGGAGACACCACCAGCCTGCGCCTGCTCTGCAGCGTCATTGGTGAGAGGTGCCCCCTTGCCTCTGTCATATCTTCTGTCCTCCTTCTGGCCACACTAGGGAGAGATAGGAGAAGGGAAAGCTAACAATCATCCTGTGTTTTGCTGGCTTCCCCTGGTGATGTGCTCTTCAAATGGATGGAAGGGAGATGCGTCTGGCTAGAGTCCACGCTCTCCGTGGCAGAGCCCTCTGTTCCCTAGAGGAGGAGTGCTCCAGGTTGCTAGGAGGAGAGCATGGGAGAATAGGTGTGCTCAAGGCCGCATCTAGATGTGCCCATCTCTGCTCTTGCCCGCTTAGCCTTTACTATTTAGGCAAGCTCTGTGCCTACGTTCTGAAGACTGTCCTCAGCCCATTTCTGCTCTTGTTGCAGGAGGAACAGATCAAGCCCAATGGGAAGATATAACAGGAACAACCAAGCTCGTGTATGCCAACGAGTGTGCCACCTTCACCACCAACGTCTCTGCCAGGTGAGATGCATCCCAGCCCAGCCCAGGGGGCTCCAGGGCCCCGCACTGAGGGGTCAGTGCAGGTGGCCGTCCTCATGCCCTGCCCTGCCCATCCCAGGCTTGAACCTGAGCATCCACCGCTGCTCCTCTCCACTTAAAAGCCCTGCCGTGACCACCAGGAGTGTTAGAGGGGCCAACGCTTGGTCTCCCGTTGCTCCTGTTCGGATGGAAATGAAGCTGTCCATCGGGCATTTAGGAACATGATTACAATTATCCCTCTTTCCAGGTTTTGGCTGTCAGACTGTCCTCGGACTGCTGAGGCTGTGAACTTTGCCACTCTGCTGTACAAGGAGCTGACGGCAGTGCCCTACATGGCCAAGTTTGTCATTTTCGCCAAGATGAATGACCCCCGAGAAGGGCGGCTGCGCTGCTACTGCATGACTGACGATAAAGTGGACAAGACCCTCGAGCAGCACGAGAACTTTGTTGAGGTGGCCCGGAGCAGGGACATAGAGGTACAGCACCGGATCCCTTCATTGCTGAGCCCTCACAGACCTTCCTCTTTCACAGTGAGGCACAGCTCCTGGAGCTAGGACAGGGCACTCGCGGTTTGTTTTCTCCAGGATACTGTGACCCAAAGCAGTCAGAAAATCCTCCTGTGGGGGGAAACGGGGTTGGCGGAGGGTCCCAGGTTGTGTCTCTTTGATCCCCTCTTGAGAAGCATCCTAAGGAAGTTTCACCTAAGGTGAGGAACCACTGTGGGCCCAGTGATGTGTGATAATAAGCGCTGATATCCTGGCGGAGTTCTAGAATACTCTGACAGCGATCCTCATCAACTACACAGAGATATATGGAGGGTCCTGCTTATTATAAACTCTTTTCAGTGAGGAAGCATAACCTGGGAAACAACCTTTTCCAATATAACCAGGGGGATTTCTCAGCGCACACCCACTGTGCCTCACGCTGTAGAAAGGGGGTGTGTGGAGAAGGAAAGACCAAAGCTGAAAGGCAGGACAAGCCATCTGGCTACTTCTGCCTGCCAAGCTGTGTTTGTTTTGCCCTTCCTACAGGTTTTAGAAGGAATGTCCCTGTTTGCAGAGCTCTCTGGGAACCTGGTACCCGTCAAAAAAGCTGCCCAGCAGCGGAGTTTCCACTTCCAGTCATTTCGGGAGAACCGTTTGGCCATTCCCGTAAAGGTACCGATCTCTCGTCTGGGTCTTGAAAGTTTGGGAGGCAGAAATCTCTCAGCCAATCTGGTGGTCTATAGAACAGCCCTCTGAATCTTCTTTTCATGTGATTGAATTTAGGTGAGGGACAGCAGTCGAGAACCGGGAGGGGCTTTGTCATTTCTGCGCAAGGCGATGAAGTATGAGGACACCCAGCACATCCTCTGCCACTTGAACATCACCATGCCCCCCTGCACCAAGGTGAGCTGCCACCTGAGAAGGACCCTCGGCCAGAGATGGGGTCCTGGAGCAGGTCCCAAAACAGACTCCAGGTCGAGCATTTCCTTCTGTCGAAAAGATGCCTTTGAATTCCCCGAGGCACAGAAAGGCGTTTTGGTCTCCTCTGGACATTTGGCTGTGCCCTGGCAGGAAGAACCTGCCCTGGCCCTTTCTGCAAAGCTCAGAACAAAACATCAGTGTCAGATGGCAATATGTGTGTTCGTATGCATGTTCACTGGGGAGACTGAGCTGTCTAGGATTTTCTTTCTAGAAGGTTCAAAGGAGTCTGAAGGGCATCCACCCTGGAACCCTTTGTCTGAGGCTTCTGAGGCTTAGAACTGGGCCTCAGGTCAAACACTTTTAATAGTACCTGGTACATATGTGTATGTAACTCTCAAGGCCACCCAACTATTTGATAGCTTTTTTTTTTTTTTTTGAGCCTCTTTTTCATGTATTTGCTTATCTTCCCCAGCGAGCCAGGCTCTCAGAGAAGGGAACCCTGGTGTCTCAGCCCTTGCAAACACCCAGGTTTTTGAGCTCAGCAAAGGTGTCTTGACCAAGTATATTTATTTATCGATACCTGTAGGAGTATCACAGTCAGTCCTTCTCGTATGGACTTTGAAGAGATCATATGTCTCCATATTTTTGTTGGTGTTGTTTTGCTATTGTCGTTTTAATTATCAGCCTTCCATGCCAAACTAGAAAAGAAGCAAGGTTCTGTCCATACATCCGCAGCTCAATTTCTCTTCTGTTTGGGAACCAGGCTGAATCAAGTTCTCTTTCTAAATAGGATTTTTCTGCATCTGGGTGCTTTGCCACAAGGCCAGCGTGTTAAATCTCAGGCCAGTATAAAAAAACAGGCCTTTTGAGCAGAAAAGAATCTGGAAAGAAAAACTTGGTTTTTTAAGTTCAAACCCCAGCTCCCCCGCTTACTAGCTGAGTGACCTTGGGCAAGTTGTTTAACCCTTCTATGCCTCAGTTTCCACATCAATGATATGGGAATAATAATAGTACCTGCCATGTAGGTAGTTGTGAGCATCAAATTAAACAGGGATTGGCACATGATCAGAGCCACATGATTGTCCCATTATTAATAATAAAGTACATGAGCCTCATCAACGCCCTGTCACTCCTACCTCCTCCCACACTTTTCTATACTTTGTGTTCAGGCTCCAAAGAAATGAGTACTTACTGTTTGCCAGGATCGGGCATCATTGCACACCCCACCGTCTATAAGCTTGAATCACCTTCTCCACGAAGGAGGCTAGCCCAAAACGCCCAGCACCCTTTCTTTGTCTTCCTTCTGCAGGGGAGCGGAGCCGATGACAGGAGAAGGACTTTGACACCGCTGGCCCTGAGATACAGCATACTCAGCGAATCGACACAGGGTATAAACCTCTTTGTGATGATATGTGCTCCCTCCCTTCCCAAGGAGCTTGTGAGTGAGCTCGCTTCCCCTCACCCTGACAAGAGCTCCATGTGACACGATGGACTCAGTGTGCTATGAGTATAGCAGGTGGAGCCTTTGGCTTGCATCTCCACCTGACCATTACAGGTTTAGCAATCTACCTGGTGTGCTGTGAGGTCCGCCACCTGACTTGAGCATCCATCGGAGGTCATTTACTCACCCCTGTCTAGTCTGTGTCCAGTGAGGCTACTGAGTGAAATCCAATGCTTCTCCCCAGGTTTTCTCAGCGGGACAGACCGAGCGGATATGAAGATGGCTATTATATCAGAACACCTTGGCCTCAGTTGGGCAGGTGAGTTGGAGAATTTGAGGTAGAAAAGCACTTTGCCTGTCTACACCTACCTACCCATACACCTCCTTCCCTCTAATGAGCAACTGATGAAAGCATTTCTGAACCTCTTTTTACCATCCATTGTGTATCTGTTCTGATTGGCTTAGATAGGTCTGTTGCCCAAGCAGTGCCTTTGGGGACCAATGGAAAGAGGGGAGCTCGCTCCATCCTACACTTCTGTCTGGCTTTCCTTTGTTAAGAAAGAATCAACATTTGATATTACAAGAGAACTTAGAGTTGATCTAGTTCACTTCATTTTACAGATGGGAAAACTGAGATCCAGATAAATAACATGACTTTAATTATGTAGCTAGTTAGTGACAGAACCCAGAAAAGCCAGCAAACAAATAACAAACTCTCAATAAAAGACCTGTCACCTGGCGGCCCATCTGCTGCTCCCTACACTGTACACATGCCTTTCCTCACAGGATGGCATTGCTGAGGGAAAAGGCGAATTACAGAGCAAGTCTCGATATTTTTCATTTATAATCTCCGGTAATAACTGAAGTCTACCAGATGTCTTGTCAAAAATAATGGTTGCTCTTATTTAAAGTAAGGCAATGGGCAAAATAAAGTGAAAGCTCAAAATGTGCTTTACTCAATCACAGGTCCTATAACTTAATTCTGCCCTCCCCTTTTTTTCTGGTAGCTTTTATATGAATGAACTCCCATCACTCAGTCACCCTGCAGAGAGGGCTGCAGACAAACTCAGAAATCGTAGCAGTGGCTTTCTGAAAGGCAGTGTGACAAAAGTTCACAACAACAGAAATTCAGAGTAAGGTTCATTTTTGAAGGCAAAAGAGAGTGTCTACTGCTACTTCTTAGGTGGGAAGGTGTGTGTGTGTGTGTGTGTGTGTGTGTGTGTGTGTGTGTGTTACATGCACGTTCTTATCTCATTATCAATCTCCCTCTGGCCTTCCTCATCCTTGAAATTAGACGTTGATGCTGTTCTTCCTTCTAAAGCACCTGTGAAAAATAAAAAATAATGGGAGGGGAAAAAATGAAGCATTCTGTGTTATTGCCTTGCATGGAGATGGGAACTTGTATTTTCCTTTTAAATGTAAATAATGCCTTTCCCTGGAGAAACATAAAGACAGAAATGCATTTCTGTTATAATTGCTGCTGAGTGGAAAGTCAGTGGCACCCTGGTATAGCCCAGACAGCACTGGAGCAGGCTTTACAGGCTCAACCCCACTTCCCGGTCTGGCACCAGCTTGTTCTGTGACCTTGGATCAGTTGCTAATCTTGCTGAGAAGCTGTCTCCTCATCTCATATTTGAAGTGCTGGAAGAAAGGGCATTCATTCATTCATTCATTCATTCATTCATTCAATACCTATTTATTGAGCATCTTTACTCCTGCCCCATTTTCTGAAGATATAAAAATGTAGCTGTCTGCATTTCACTGGGTATTTCTTGGTAAGCAGGAAGACCAAATCCAAAGGGAGACTTCCGGTGCTCCCCTACAGAGGTTCCAGTCCACGGAGCCCCTTTGGAAGCTGGAGCCGAGCTCTGGCTTAGCTCACACGACGTCTTGGTTTTGCTTGCAGAGCTGGCCCGGGAGCTTCAGTTCAGTGTGGAAGACATCAACAGGATCCGCGTGGAAAACCCCAACTCGCTGTTGGAACAGAGCGTGGCCTTGTTGAACCTCTGGGTCATCCGTGAAGGCAAAAATGCAAACAGTCAGTACCATTAAGCTAAAGAAGACTTCTCTTTGCAAAGTCTGTGCCAAGAAATAGTCTTCACCAAAGTAGTTCTTTCTCCAAATTCCGTTTGTGCTGTGACCTTTGGAACCAGTCTCTTTTGCACTGTCTCCGTCTCTTTCACACACACCCCTCTCAGGGTCACTTGGTTTTCTAGGCAATCCTGCCAAAAGACAATACCAGAGAATCTTGGCCTCCATCTTTTCCCATCCTCAGAATAATATAACAATTGCACCAGGACCCCTACATGACAGCATATGTGTAGGGTGTGTGACTTCCTGTTGAATTTCTCAAACAAATGAGAAATGTTCTCTCAGGGCAGCGCATGGGTGAGCAAAGCCTGTTCTCGTTCTCAGCAACATCTTTTTCTCCAATCTGGAGGGAAGATTTGTCTCACTCTTTTCAGATCCTCCTCAATCAAAGTCCCATAGTCACAAACACCAAGAGGAAATCCAGTGTTTACATTTGCATCTGAAATCAACTGGCAAGGACCAAGGGTTTCAAAAGGATAGAATCCAGTCATTCTCAGTCTCCTTTTCTGTACTATTCCTCTTAGATGACAGAAAAAAAAGAGTCTTCCCATGCTTTGAAATTGACCGCTGTTAGGGTTTGGAAAAGATCTGTTGAAGGGTAATGAAATCTTCTCTAAAGAGGAAGTTTGTTTTGATTCTGACCAAAGAGCAATGCCTCCATGTTCTGAAAAAAATAAGTCATCTCCCTTCTTTCTCCCATTTCCTCTTGGCATAATTTTCAGAGCCCCAGCGACATTCCCACCCTGCCCTACAGTAATTAGAATTCCCTCTGCAAGCACCTTCTTCTCTTCTCCCGGCAGTGGAGAACCTGTACGCCGCCCTGAGGAACATTGACCGCAGTGAGATTGTGAACATGTTGGAAAGCTCTGGCAGACAAAGCCGCAACCTGAAACCAGACCGGCGGCGCACGGAGCGGGACTACTCGTCCTCACCCTCCCAGATGAATGGTGAGTGTCTCCTGGAGGGAAGTGAGGCTGAGCCAAGCCTAGCCTTCCAGCTGCCTGCAGAAGACTATGAAACCATCTCTTCCGATGGTGGGAGGTCTGTCTCTACAAACTCCCTCCCTGAGGACAGTGAGAGCACTGGTGAGAAAGACAGGTGTGCCCTTCTCTGCAGAGAGGCTCCCTGCAGCTCCCATCAGCAACAGGCTCCTAGGGACAGGCTCCCTGGTGGAGTAGCTGGAATCCAGAATCTAGTCTCAGGCAGCCACTGAATTCCTGCCCCTACAGGTCACAAGTGCTCTGTGTAGCTCTGTGCCAGGCAGGAGCCCTTTTGGGCTTCAGTGTCCCCATCTGTAAAACAGTCAGTGGTTGAGGAACAAAGGGCATCGAGCTTTTGGCCTAAGATCTCATGTGGATTAGCTGGGTGCTGGTTTAAAAGTCCTGTCGGGCCCCTTCTGTGAAGCTAAGTGGGCTACTTTCCTTAGAGTCCAGTTTCTCCTTTCTTCTCTGTCCCTTTTTTTCTCACCCCATCTCTTTCCCCTCATTCTTTTTGATGTGGTGGGGAGTCCCAAATGTGACCTTTGCTCCCGGTACCCCCACTGCTGCCTCTTGAGGACCGCTATTTTTGCAGCAGCAGTGGAAGTAGCGAGCCCCATGAAGGAGCCGGCCAGGGACCCCCATTCCCTCTTCTTTGTCTGCCCTGTCTCTAACCAGTGGACACAGAAACAGAGCAAAACCCCGTTCTGTGGTGGGAGCCAGGAGGCCAGGGTTCTAGTCCCTCTTTCCTTCTGACTCTATGTGCAGCTGAGTCATCTTCTGTGTTTTAAAATCAGCAAGTTGAGTTACATCCCCAAGGTTCCTTACAGACCAAGAAAAACTATTTTTAATTCTGTGCACTATCCTCCTCTGGTGCCTAATATGTCTCCCTGGACAGCTGCATCACGCTATTTATGCTCCCCAAGCTCCTGGTTTAATGGATGTCCCTGGCCACTCACAAGCGTGCTCCCTTTATGGGCACCTGTGGCACCAGGCACAGGCCATGAGTGGGGAAGTTCTGGGCTGGGCTGGGCACAGGGCCTCCTTCTGCCAGGTTTAGCCTGTGCATGCTGAGCCCCTCAAATGTTTCTCCCCTGTCCTGTATCTCCTGAAACATGCCACCTAACAGCCCTGAGTGCAGGGCTCAGATTCTGTTGATCACATCTTGTCTCCTTTCTCTTCTGCCTCTGACCTCATCTGGACCTCTAGTCCGCTCGTTCTCTTCCACTGCCTGTCTCCACTGTCTCCACCTTGGCCAGGTGTTCAGGAGCCATCGGCCTCCACAGTTGCATGTCCTGGGGGACTCCTAGCCCGTCCCTGCCCAGCATCTCATGGCTGTGTGCGAGGGCATGTGTGTGTGCGTGCACAGGGGCTTATCTCTGGCTCTCAGTGGAAGCTGCACACTGTGCACTGCTCGCTCTTCACATCCAGCATAAATGGCTCCAAGATAGCGATCCACTCCCGTGTTCCTCAGGGGACCTGGTTGGAGCGTTGCAGGACTGTTAAGTAGATCCACTCCCTTTCACAGAGGAAAGAAGGGAAGGTGGTTGAGGAATGTGGCCATCTTCGGGAAATGCAACTAACAAAGCACTTCTCCTTGTCTATGTGATAAGCCATCACTTGGTTGGGTTTCTTAACATCCCCAATACTGTTTCTGTCAAGTCAAATCAGCAAGTGTTTGGTTTTTTGTGCCCCAACTATGTACCTATAGGACAACGGGCCCATAGAATTACCGGACTATAAACAAGGCAGTTACAATAATTAAAAATTTGTTCAGAGGATAGATCCCATGGTAAGTGTTCTTACCACGATAAAATAAAATAATAAAATAGAGTAACAGACCCAGGTATTTTTAAATGTCTCCTATTGGACATGGCACTCTTAGCCCTAGTCCAGCCTAGAGACTCTAATGCCTGAACTCTAAATCCCTGTGTGGGGCTGGGTCTCTCTATGCTCCGTGACTGGTGGAAGAGTCTCTGTTTCAGTTGGTCAGCTGATTTGGCAAATATTTTTTGAACACCTACCACATGACAGGTGCTGTTCTAGGTAGGGGAGATAAATCAGTTTCGAACAGATGCCCCAGCCCAAACCCCAAAATTCTGTCTTCATGGAGCTTACCTTCTGTTTGGAGAGTCAAACAATAGCTTGACAGAGAAGTGAGTTATATAATGTGTGGGCAGGTAACAATTTTAAGTGGTGTAGAAAATAAATAGACTCGAGTAACGAGTGACGCTGAGACATGCTGGGGTCCAGGGCATAAACAAATGGTGGGAGTAGGTAACACTGAATGAAGGATGGGAGGAGACCGATTGAGGCAAGGAAACGTGGAGAAAGAGCTCCTAGACAAGCACACCAAGCAGTGGCCCTGTGAGGGGTGCGTGTTGTGCTCCTGGAACAGTGAGGGGCCAGAGGGGCGGGGCAGAGGGAGGGGAGAAGAAAGGGCAGCAGTGGAGGTGAAAGGGCCACAGGAGGCCCGCTCTTACAGACTATCCTGAGGACATCTCACCTGCAGTGAGATGGAGGCTTCGGAGCAAAACAGGAACATGATCTAACTTGAGTTTTCAAAGGATCCCACTTCCTCTTTGTGGATTATAGACAGTCACAGATTGAATGCTGCTGTGCTTCCTGGCCTCTCTGTGCAGCCTTGTCAGCCCCTCCGAACACAGGTTGACACAGGTTGTGTGTCCTGCGTGCTCGCTCTCGCCACAGCCTGAGCAGACACTCAGAAACAGATGCCATGCTTGGTCCATTCTACCTTTATGGGCACCAGAATTGTCTTTTGTTTGTTTTTCCTGTCCTCTTCCCTGTCCCAGGAAGAGCATCCCAAGTCTGGGTGCCCTCTGGCCTGGAAAGAAGGAGGAGGAAGAGTCAGAGGTCGAAGGGTAGGAGACAGCAGCCTCCTGCGGTTTCTCTGGCTTTCTTCTGGGCAGGAACAGTGATGGGTTGCCCTGGAGCCAGCCCAGCCCCCTGCGCTGATGGTCACGGTCGTACCTTACCTCCTTTGTGCTTTACCTCATCTCTCTGCTTGTCTGAGCCTCCTTGTGAAACCATGGCAACTCAGGGCAGGGATTGGATGTTCCGTGGTTTCAGGGCAATAGAAACATGAGGTCTCTTTGCCTTCCTTCCTGGGTCCTCTTGCTGTATGCTCTTGGACTGGCCGTAGTAGAAGGGGACTTAAGTCAAAAGGCCACTTTTCTTCTACACACGAGAAGCCTACCCCAGGCCCTTGGGTAATAAATGTGTAGGGGAAAATATTACATACAAGGAGAGAAAAGTAGCATGTTCCTAAAAGTAAAACAGATTTCTCGTATGAAAGGAAAAAGTGGACATCGCACACCTACACTTGTCAGCTCCATTTCGTTTGATAAATTAAACACATATTAATATCTGCTTAGAAATAAAATGTGTTTTATTTCTATCAACTGTTAATGACTACGACTGGTGAATGTGGCTCCTGTCTGAGGCCAGGATGTCTGTCACTCCCTGTCTAGATTGCTACTGACATTGAGCTAACAGGATAATCACTATGTCTGGATTAGCGGAGAGCCAGTCTGATAAGCCGAGAGACCTGGGGAGCACTGGACTGTTCTCTTCCCCAAAGCAGTATGTATGGTTGCCTTTTACCTGATTTCCTCAAAATGCAACCCCTCTAGACTGAGACCTCTAGACTGAGAGATGGGCTGGTGACCCAGGTAAGGCCATGTGAGCCTCCGAGAGAGACAGATACTTCTGAAACTCAACCTAGAAGACTCAGCAGACCTTATTTTGGTCTCGTCCCCCTTTGTGAGATGTTTCTGAGCATGATGTGCTCAGGCTTTAGTGAGCATTGCTCTGACTTAATAGTAATCCCCACCAGCACTAGTATGGACACCTACAGTCTCAGATCCGAACTTGTGGGATGTGGGTGGATCAGTGGAGTCCACTGGAGACTGAGAGGGAGCAGTGAGGTGTAGACACTAAATACTGTTACCAGGGGAGCAGCTCCAGGATAAACACAAGGTGGGAGAGAGTATGCATGAGTTCTCTTCACGGGTATATTTTCATTAGGGTGAAATTCCATTAAAATGAACACCATGGAAGTTTCAAGGTGGAAAAGTCACAAAGAATACCCAAAAATGAGCCTCAGGTATTCTGTGGCCAATAGAGCTACCGTCTCCCAATTCTTATCAAGATTCCCCAGAGTGACAGAATAGTCATCTGGCCACATCTGAGGGGCTGTTTAAGATGCATTTCACTTCTGGCCAAGAAGAGACAATAGGTACTGAATATACTTTCTTCTCAAAAAGCCAAAAAGTGGACAAAATATATGAAACAACAATTTCAAGACATTGGACATCTGATAACAAAGGGCAGTGATCCATGAGACATGGGAAATGCATGAGGTGAATCCCATTGCTAGTTCCTGGATCATGGCATAGGGAAGAGAAATCCAAGAAGACTCCCTGGTTTGAGAAGTTGCTGTGAGTCCAGGGGCAGCTAGACGTACCAAGATAGAGTACTAAGGAAGAGACAGCTGCACAGACAGACAACTCCAGATAAGATCTTCATAGGGTCTCCTGCAAGTTTTGCTTGAGTATTAATCAATTCTTCCCAACAGTCAGACTGAACATTCACAGATATTGCACAGGGAACAACGAAAGCTTCTATCTCAGAAATGGAGAATAACTAGCCCTAAATTGAGCAGCGCTGCAGCCCTGCCTAATCAACCTTGAAAGCAAAACTTAAAAGATCAAAGTATTTCAAAGTAACTGCATAACAAAACAAATCTGAGGAATACTTATAAGAATACAGAAATATCCAGCACCAAACAAGAACAAATTCACAATGTCTGACATCCAATTAAAGATTATCAGACACACAAAGAGGCAGGAAAACATAACCCATAATGAGGAGAAAAACCAATCAATTGAAACTGACCTAAAACTGATACAGACGTTAGAATTAGCAGACAAGAGTGGTAAAACAATCTATTTTTTAAATGGTAAAACAGTTATTATAACTGTATTTCAGAAATTCAAAATGTTAAGTAGAGATATGGAAGATATTTTTAAAAGACTCTAACCAATTTTCCAGAGATGAAACTATAATATGTAAGATGAAAAATGCACTGGATGGGATTAAACATTAGACATTACAGAAGAAAAGATTAATGAACATAGCAGTAGAAACTCTCTAAAATGAAACACAAAAAGAAAAGAACATTTTAAAAAATATCAGTGAACTGTGTGACAATTTGAAGTGGTCTTATATTTGTGAAATTAGAGTTTCCAACAGCACACAGGGTGAAAAAGTATTTAAATAAATAATGGCTGAAATTTTTCTAAATTTGATGAAAACTATATAGACAGATCCAAGAAGTTCAATGAACCACATGCACAGGAAACATGAAAGCAACTATGCCAAAGCATATTTTAAACAAAATGGTCAAAACCAGTGATAAAGTCTTAAAAGCAGCCAAAGAAAACAAATATGTATAAAGGAACAAAGATACGGATGACATCAGATTTCTTGTTGGAAACAATGCAAGTGAGAAGACAGTAAAGCAACACCTTTAAAGCAGACCACATCTTTAAAGAACATCTCTAAACCTAGAATTTTATACTCAACAAAAATAACTCAAAAATGAAGGCGAATAACTTTTTCAGACATACAAAGTCTGAACGAATTCATCAGACATACAAAGGCTGAACGAGACCCATGCTACAAGCCCTTCAGGGCACTGACACAACATAAAGGAATGAACAGTGCCAAAAATGTTAACCACATGGATAAATACATAATTTTCTAATTAGACTTCTCTTCAGAAGCCCTGCAAACAAGAACAAAGTGGAGTGAATTATTTAAAGTGTTGAGAGAAAGAAAACCCACCAACCAAGAAGTCTGTATCTTGAAAAGTTATCCTTCACAGGTAAAGGAAAAATAAAGACTTTCTCAGACAAACAAAAATTGAGGGAAATTGTTGCCAGCAGAACTGCTTTGAAAGAACTGTTAAAAGAAGTTTTAAAATAATATAAGTCAGAAACTTGGATCTACATAAAGTAAGGAAGAATATCAAAGAAGGATTAAGTGAAGATAAAATAAAAACTTTATCTTATTCTTAGTTGATCTATAAGTTTGTTCAAAATAATAATAGCAACAATGTATTTAATTATGTATATTTATGTATATCATATACATACACTCACATTTGCTTATGTATGCTTCTATATCAGAAATGGACAGATCCAGCAGGCTGAAAATCAGGACATAGTTGAACTAAACAATACCATTAATCAACTAGATATAAGTGACATCTACAAACTACTTCTTCCAAAAACAGCAGAATACACATTCTTCTCAAGCTCACATGGAATGTTTAGCAAGACAGACGACATTCTGGGACATAAAACAGACCTTAACAAATGTAAAAGAATAGAAATCGTAAAATAAATCAATATAATTCATCACATTAACAAACTGAAAAAGAAAAACCATATGATCATCGCAATAGATGCAAGAAATGTATTTGACAAGTCCAACATCCATTCCTGTGAAAAATTCTTAGCAAAGTAGGAATAGGAAGGATTGTATTCACCCTGATAAAGGGCTTCTACAAACACCCCTAAAGCTAACATTACCTTAATGGTGAAAGACTGAATGCTTTCCTTCTAAGTTCAGTAACAAGACAATGATGTCTACTCTCACTGCCTCTTTTCAACATTGCATTAGGAGCGCTAGCCAGTACAATAAGACAAGTAAAAGGCAGCCAGATTGGAAAGGAAGAAGTAAACTGTCTTTATTCACAGACACGAGATCACCTATATAAAAAATCCAATGGAATCTACAGAAAGTGATTAATAAATGAAATTAGGAAGGTTGCAAGATACAACTGCGATATATAAAAATCAATTGTAAATTGAAATTAAAAGTGGACTTATGTTAGTTGTAAATGTACATTTACAATAGCATTGAAAAATTTGAAATAGTTGGAGATAAGTCTGATGAAAGACTTATACATTGAAAACTACAAAACATTTCTGAGAGGAATTAAAGAAGACATAAATAAAGGTAGAAATTCACCTTGTTGATGGGTCAGAAGACTTGATATTGTTGTAAATACTCCCAAAATGATGTCTACATTTGATGAAATCCCAATCAAAATCCCAGCAGGCTTTTTTGTAAATATCAACAAAGTGATTCTAAAATTCATATGAAAAGGACCTAGAAAATGAACAAACTTGGAGGACTTACAATATCTGACTTCAAGATTTGTTATAAAGCTATAGTAATTAGTAAAGTGTGGTATTGTCATAAAGGTACATAAATGAGTGGAACAGAATAGAGTCCAGAAATGGAATCACATATGTATGAACAACTGATTTTCAACAAAGGTGCAAAGGCAATTCAGTGGAGAAAGGATAATGTTTGCAACAAGTGGTACTGGAACAATTGGATATCCATATGCAAAAATTAATTTGGATTCAAACTTTGCACCACATACAAAAATTAACCCAAAATGGATCATAAATTAAATGTAAAACCTAATACAAAAACTTCTAGAAGTAAACATAAAACTATAAAACGTCTAGAAGAAAACATAAAAGAAAACCGTAGAGATCTTGGGTAAGGCAAAGATTTCTTAGATACAACACCAAAAGCACAATCTATAAAAGAACAAGTTGATAAGTTGGGTTTTATCAAAATTACAAACTTCTGCTCTTCAAAATACACTGTGAAGAAAATGAAAAAACAAGCAACAGATTGAGAGAAAATATTGGCAAATCTGATATAGGGCTTGTATCCAAAATATATAAAGAACTCTCAAAACTCAATAAGAGGAAAACAAACAAACCAGTTTTTAGAATGGGCAAAAGATTTGAACAGACACTTAACCCAGAAGATGTACAGATGGCAAATAAGCACATGAGAAGACCCTTAACATCCCCAGTTACTATTAGGGAAATAAAAATTGAAACTGTGAGGAGATGCCATTACACATAAGAATGAAATGAAAAAGGCTGACCATACCAAGTCTTGTCAAGGATATGAAGAACTGGGGACTCATACACTGCTGGTGGGAATGTAAAACGGACAACTACTTGGGAGAACACTTTGGTTGTTCCTTAAAAAGTTTAACATATACTTACCATGTGATCCAGCCATTCCACTCCTAGGTATTTACCCAAAGAAAAGAAAGTGTGTGTCTGCACTGATAAGCAGCTTTATTTGTAATAGCCGCAAACTGGAAGCCCCAAATGTCCATTAGCAGGTAAATGGATAAACAAACTGTGGTCTGTCCATCCAGTGGAATACAGCTCAAAAATAAGAATGTATAAATCATCCAATACATGCCACAGTATGGATGATACCCAAACGTTTAAGCTGAGTGAAAGAAGCCAGACAAAAAAAGAGTACACTCTGACTAGTTTCATTTATGTAAAACTCTAGGAAATTCAAACTAATGTATCGTGATGAAAAGCAGACCGGCGGTTACCTGGGAATGGGGTAGCAGAAGGAAGGATTACAAAGAAGCATAAGGAATCCTTTCAGGAATGATGCCTATCTCTCATTGTGTCGATGGTTCCATGGGTGTATACCTATGTTAGAACCCATCAAATTATCCACTTTAAATATGTGCACTTACTGTATGTCGACTCTGTCTCAATAAAGCTATCTTTAAAAAATATTAATGGCAGAAAATCTAGCGAAAAGACCACTCTGTGTGCCTTAAGCAAGTTGCTAAACCTCACTGCCCTTGTAGGATTGCTGTGATAATTTAAAGTCATATGTTAAATATGTTTTATACAAAATAGATGCTCAATTAGTAATGGAACTAATGTAATAACACTTTCAAGAGTAACAAGAGGAAAAATATCACTTGACTCTAAGATGTTCTGCTTGCATATATCTGGAGAGATGTCTATGAAGGGTTAGAAGGCCATTGCCCCTGGTTTCCCAGTTCCTTAGGTCACAGTTTCACATACAGTGACTTGGAGTTAACATTGTTATAAGGTTTGACCCACCCATTTCTCCTACTCTCCCACCTCCTCTCTGTTCGTAGTTTGGTCAGAGCTGAAGGAGGATTACCTTAGTTTCTGTCACTACATAGCCCTACCTGCCAGCCACCTTATCACTTCATGGTCTCCCTCCTCCTAATTTTGGGACCTGGAACTACATAGACTTGTAGAGTTCAGTCAGGAAGAAAACGCTCCTGGGAAGATTAAGACAGGATGTACGAGTATGTCAATCACATAGCATGCTTCCTGTCACAATGTAAATATTAGCAATTGTGGTTTTACTAAATATGGATGAAGTCACCTGTCTGGCTCCTGTGTCCCCCTTAGCCACCTGGAGAGCTCTGCAGTAGTCAGAGGGGCCACTGAATTCCCAGTCCTGTTCTAGGCAAATGGAAGGAAAAGGTAAACACCATCCCTTCCCTCAAAGAGTGTACAGTTCCTGAGCAGCTTAGTGAGGGAACCTAGGACAGGTTGAAAACTGGGGGAAATCCAGGTGAGCGAAAGTTGCTGGGAAAACATCATGAAAAAAAGAGGACAAAGCGAACCTGTCTTGTTTGTGTGTGTTGTATGTTTGTAATTCGCAAGCCTTTAGCATGGTACCTGGCATGTAACTGGACCTCAATTAATAATTTTTGGTTGGACAAGTGAGTGGATGAGGTTAGCTGGAGATGGTGTTGTCAAAAGTAGAGAAGAGATGAGGAGAAGAGCTGAGGCCCAGAGCTGTGAATGAGTAGGACCCATTTGGTTTAAGAAAAGCCACACCCAGGAGGAGGTGACACGAGGGGGGAGGGATGAATGACAGAATGAAGAACCTGGACACTAGGGTAGGTACCGCTCTGGACACAGGAAAGTCCTTATAGACCTTGCATGAGGCAGCCCCACTCATACCCAGGGCCCTCCTTGGTCTCTGCTGGGTCTTCACAGGTTGTACGCATATACCTGCTCCCCACTTCCTCAGACAAGCTTAGCCAAGTGGAGAATTTTGTCTTCTAGTCTGTTCTCCCACCTGCAGGTTGGCATCTGCTCTGAAGGGGAGTAGAGGCCCTCTTGCCCCTGTCACAGGTACCCCCACTCCTGGCCAGCGGAGAGCAGAGGAGCCACCTGACGGGACACTGCTCACTCAACTGGCACACAAATTCCTTACACACTTACACATGCCACTCACTCAGGTTCCTAGTCACTTCTGAACGGCAGGGAGCCAATGCCAGAGCCCAGCAGAAAGCTAGCAGGGACACAGCCAGGAACAGACGTATGAACAGACTGTACTGACCACGAGACCATGCAGGGGCCGGAGCTAGCTGGCTCCACTCCCGCCAGCTCACTGCTGACTGGGAGCTGGCATGAATAGCTCAGGGCCTGTGGATGAGGGACGTCAGGGCAGAGTGCTGACGTGGCAGCCAATGTACCCGCCACCTCCTGGTGTCCTCTGACCTGGCCCCTGTTATGAATGTTTACAGCCCTCACTTTTGCCACATTAGCCCATTCAGAGTTTCTAGAACTAATCTGCAACTTGAGGAAAAGTTACTTCATCCCAAACCAAATTGTTTCCCATTTGACCACCGCCCTAAGGTCTGTGGGTGTTCAGTGCACCCCGTTAGACCCCTCCAAGGCAACTCAGTTTCTGACCCTGGATCCGGTGGATTGTTCCGTCCCTTTAACGTACATTCCTGGCAGATAACCTGAGGACTGTGCTAAAGGGAAGTTTTGAGCAAAGAAAGAGCAAGATTTCTTTCTGCCCAGCTGTTGAGAAGTGGGGCTTTCCTCTGACTGGAGACAGGTTGGAGCACAAGTCCTTTGGATCAAGGCTTCTTGATCTAGCGCTCTGAACTGGATAAGAAAGAATTCCAATCTCTTCTCTTTGCCGTCCAGCAAAGGAGCTTTCCTCTCTGCCCCCACTCCCTGGCTGCCCATCACCCAACCTAGAGCCTTGTTTCTCTTGCCCAGGCGCCCTGGGCAGCAGCCACAAGGCCTGAGCAATGGACTTTAAGCTTGGAAAGCCCCTCGCCCGGAATGTGCATGCCTATCTGTGGCTGTGCCCGTGTGTATGTGCGTGTGTGTGTGCGTGTGTGTCTGTGTGTGTGTGTGTGTGTGTGGACTTGCACGTAAGCGTGTGTGACAAAAATCGCTTCTGGAGCATGTTGCCCTCTGTCTGCCCATCCAGGTTACTCCTCGCTGCAGGACGAGCTGCTGTCCCCTGCCTCCCTGCACTACGCGCTTCCCTCTCCGCTGCGTGCAGACCAGTACTGGACCGAGGTGGCCGTCATAGATGCCATCCCCTTGGCGGCCACGGAGCATGACGCCATGCTGGAGATGTCTGACATGCAGGTGTGGTCCGCGGGCCTCACACCCTCTCTGGTCACTGCTGAGGACTCCTCTCTGGAGTGCAGCAAGGCCGAGGACTCTGATGCCACCGGCCACGAGTGGAAGCTGGAGGGGGCATTCTCCGAGGGACCCCAGGGCCCCACGCTGGGCTCTCTGGACCTTGTGGAGGACGACACAGTGGATTCAGATGCCACAAATGGCCTTATCGATTTGCTTGACCAGGAGGAAGGTCAGAGGTCAGAAGAGAAGCAGCCAAGTCATAACAGGCAGGAGGACTCGACAGGTGCAGGGCAGGACTCAGAGAATGAAGTGTCTCTTGTTTCAGGCCAGCAGAGGGTGCACGCCCACATCACAGAATCCCCCACCGTGAGTCGGGTGATGGAGACCAGCCAGGACAGGTAAGGGCTGGGCAGCCGTGGTGGGATGCCCTTCGTCTTCCTGGGCTTCTGGGTGAGAGTGCCTGGCAGTGAGTACAGAGGGAATTCTTAGGTGCTGCTGCCGACCCTGCCCCTGTGTTCTAAATGCCCTGGAATAAAAATACATTCTGGAGGCTCCACCTTGCATTTGAAGCCGTCCAGCCCTCACTCGTGCCTCTGTCGTGTATTATAAGAATGGAGCTGTGGTCTGCAAAGGCCAGTCCCTCCCCAAGACACCCCCTGGGTATGGCCAGCAGGAGAGACGCTTGGGGTGTCATGACGAGTTGGAGCGTACTTAGGAGAGAGGTTATAAGGCTCGGAGGAACCATGTCTCCAAAGTGCAACTGGGGCTAGGTGCTCTAGGCCCCTATCACTATTGTGTGCTTATCGTTGAAGACCATATTTAGAAACCTACAAACATCAGGGCCCGGGAAGTTATTTGTGTGGTCACGCAGCCTGAGTATGACAGAGCTGATAATGGTGCCCTTTCTGCTTTACCCCTCTGAAAGAGTGAGGCTGGTGGGTTGATCTGGGGCAGAACAGAGCTTTCAACTGTTAAGAGGTGGATATTCTCGTGGGTCAGTCCTCAGCCAGCTCCCATGATGAGAAGGCTTGGCACTATACCTGCAGGAGAGAGGCAGCCGGGGCAGCCTGGGCAGAAGAGCCTTATGCATCTCTGCAGACGTTGAAAGCCCTCAGGCCACGGGCCGGACGCAGTCCTGCACTGGACACCACACTCTAGCACTGTGCCGAGTGTGGAGGAGGGCTTGGGGTGAGAAAGAGAGGAGACAGGCATGTGGCAGGTATCGCTTTGGCCTTCTTGGACTGGCACAGGAAGCAAGTGACAGTGACCCTTTCTTCCATATGGCTGTGCTTCCTAAATTTTCCCTAAAGTTGGAACACAGTTTATGTGCTCCCAGAAGGCTGTGGCCACCCAAAGAGCTCAGGTCTGGCTAGGCTATGGGATCTCTGTTCTCGTGTCCTCTTCCCACCCACATTGCTCCACTCAAAAGCCCAGGCTGACTGGTCATTCCCTAGGGTCCATTCAGGGTGGCCCAAATTCCATAGTAGGAAGGAAAGGAAAGTCATTTAAAAAATAAGACAGCAAGGATTTATTTAGTTTCCAAACAAATCCTTTGATTAGTGGGGAGAATTGGACAGACTGAGCCTGTGAGGATTCAAGGTAAAATACTGGCCTTCCGTTGAGAGAGGCCATCTTCCAACAACCTGTGATGGCCATTCATGCCACAAGCATTGATTGAACACTTACCTATGTGCTGACCACTGCACCATTGCAACAGCAGGGGAACCAGAGGGCCTGAGTGCTGGGCTGCAGTATGTTACACTCTGGCTCCGTGACCTTGGTCAATCTCCTGATGGGGACAGACGAATTTCACTTACTCACTCAGCAGTATGTATTGAGTGCCCACGGTATGCTGGGCACCTTTAAAAAGCGCCTCGGTGCTGGGGATGTGGCATTGACCAAAAGAGATAAAAGTCTCTATCGGCAAGAAGTTTATGTTCTAGTGCGGAAACTGACAGTAAACAAGATAAAGTAAATAAAATTAAAAGTAATTAAAAGAGAAATGCTAGATATTAAGTGCTAAAATGGAAAATAAAGCAGGGAAGGGGAGCAGGAGGTGTGTATGTGTGTGGAGAGGGGTGGTTGAAATTATAGATAAGGTGCCAAGGGAGATGAGGTCAGGAAGGCAATGGCAGGCCTTGAGTCCTAGAAAGACTTGGGCATTTACTGGGTGGGATGGAGGACCGTTGGCGGGTTCTGAACAGGGAAGAGAGATGACCTGGCAAATGCTTTGAGAACAGCCTTACATGGCCAGAGGTAGATGGGGAGATGAGCTAGGAGACCAGCGTTCATAGCGATATGGACCAAGATGGTAGCAGCAGTGCTGGCGAGAAGTGGTTGTGTTCAGGATATATTTTTGAAAGTTGAACCAAAGGGGTTTGCTGAGAAATAAGATGTGGAGTGTGAGCGGAAGAGAGAAGTCAAAGAGCTCACTGGTATCCTTGACCTGGCAATTGAAAGGCCAATTGATTTACTGCAGTGGGGAAGACTGGGTGGGACCGGTTTGGGGGGAAGATCGTAAGCGTGGATTTGACCATGCTATCCTCAAGATGCCTATTAGAAAAAGCAGAGATGTTGAGGAGGCAGTTACACACCTGCAGTTCAAGGAAGAGATGCTGGAGACGTACATCTGAGCATTCAGAGCATTTGGATAGGGTGTAAAGCCATAGACTGAATGAGCTCCCTTAGGAAGTGGATGTAGATAGAGCTGAGGTCTGAGAACTGAGCCCTGGGGCGCTCCAATGTTCAGAAGTCAGGGAAAAAATTAGGAGGAACCAACCAAGGACACTAAGCAGTGGTGGCCAGAGAAGTGGGGGTTAGGGGGAGCAGACAAATGTGGTGTCCTAGAAGCCATGGAAGAGCATGTTTCCAGAGGGGGACAGTGATCACCTTGTCAGATGAGCACTGAGATGAGGTCTATGGAGTACAGGTAGCCTGGGGGGCTGGAGGGGAGGTGGGTGCGGTGATGAGTGTGGACTGTATCATAGGTGTGAGCCAAGCGCCTCGGGAGCCCAGAGTGAAGCCGTCCACTCCAGGGAAGCAACCAATGGCACTGGTATCCTTGGCCCTCTCCACCTGGACAGCATGGATGGCCTATTTGTAACTCTCTGGACAGGGCAGTCAACTGTGTGATTTGCCCACACTCTCCTGTCCCTTGGATGGGCAGTACAGGATGTGTTTTGAGTGAGCCAGGACTTGGAGGAGAAGGGTATCTGAGGCAGAGCAGAGATTGAAGGGTGACCAGGTGTCCTTTCTCTCTTCCTGGATCCAAGACTGCAGGACTGGGATGGAGAAGGTTCCATTGTCTCATACCTGCAAGATGCTGCACAAGGTTCCTGGCAAGAGGAGGTCACGCAAGGCCCACACTCATTCCAGAGAACAGTCACCACCATCAAAGGGCTGGAGCCCAGTGGGTCTCGGGAGTATGAGAAGGTCCTGGTGTCTGCGACTGAGCACATGCAGCTAGAGCAGCCCGAGGCTGAGAGCCTACAGGCTGACAGGGAACAGAGACAACAAGGACACCGAGAGTGGGTGCAGGAGTCCAGGAGCACATTCTCCCAGGTGGTGAAGGTGAGAACTGCAGGGAGGAGCCTGCTGACGCCCGCACCAGTGCCAGAAGGGGCCTAATGTCTAGGCAGCCTCTTGTTCACTCAGCCCAGAGCTGAGCATGTTTGCTTTCTTTAAAAATTTTGGTGGTGACTTCACTTTCTCTAGAAGGAAGGATACAAGGTCTTGGTCTACCTGTCTGCTTCCTTGATCCCTATTGAGGAAAGGGAGGGGCTGACATGCATGGAGCTCCTGAGTATTCCAGGCACCGTCTGTGGTGTTATCATCCTCACAAGAGGTTATTCCCACCTGACAACAGATGGTTAAGCAACTTGCCCAAGGTCACGGGGTCAGAGGTGGGCTTTGAGGCTAGGTCTAGCTGACTCCAAAGCCATGGTTTTTTGTTTCTTTTCTTTTTCCATCATATTTTAGGAAGAGCTTAGAGCCAAGAGAGCTGGGTGTTGTGCTAACTCTGGTCCTACCGGGGTCTGCATGGCCGTGGACAAGCGACTTTCTTCTTGGCAACTCAGTTTCCTAACTAGTAGAGGAGGAGTGAATGGATTATCACCAAGGTCCATACAGTTTGAGAATTCTGTGATTCTGTGGGTAGGCTCACCAAGTGGAACAGGAGATGGATGGGGAGAACGTTCTCGCCACCTCCCGCTTTCCTCTCTCCTCCCAGTTTCCTCGACCGCTTCCTCTCTCAGTCCTCCCTCCCTCCATTTCAGTTTGCCCTACTTTACTTTTTTTATTTATTCACTTTTATCTTCATGCCCCATTCCCATTCTCTTGCCCCTCCCCAATCCCATAGACATCCATTTAAATGTGTTTTTTGCAAAAAAAAATTTATTGTGAAAAATTGCAAAACAGCAAAACAGCCAGAATAGCATATTAACTTTCCACGCACACACCACCAAGGATGCACAATTACCCAGTCATGGCCCATCTTGTTTCATCTGTACCCCCCGCTGCTCTCTTCCACCCCACCTCCATATTATTGTGAAGCAAATCGCAGACGTCTTATTAATGTGTCTTTTTAATTTATGTGTTTTTATACGATGCTCATTGCTGTTATATGCATATGTATTTTTAATATGTGCTTTAACAGTGTGTTCTGTGTCTCGTTTGGTTTCTTACTGTTTAGTCAGCACCGTTTCCTCATCCAGGAACCACTTTCCTCCTCTCTTTCTCCTCTGCTTCTTTCTTCCCTTTCCTCCCCTCACTCCTATCTGAAATTAGGCCTAGCAGGCATCTTTGAGGACCCCAGGACTCAGCTGGCTCCACAGTGGTCCTGTGATGCTGGCTGTCGAGAGCTGCTAGGAATTAAATAGGGTTTTTTTTAGAATGCATCCTTGCCAAGTATGTGCCTCAGACAGGACAGGCGGCTGTGTCCGTTTTTAACCCTAGCCCACCCCATGCATTATTTGCCATCAGGCTATTCCTTGTTACCCACTTCTACTGCTCTCAGTAGCAAGTGCTTGGCCCAGAGCATAGGAGCTCTTAACCAGGTCTGGACTCCTGACTCCTGGGGAAAGAGAAGGATGCCAGGAGCAATATTTCCCACCTTTCCTCTGCAGTCAGCCTCTGGCGAAGGGAGAACTGGGGAGGAAGCAAGACCACCCCAGGGAATTAAGGGAGAAACCTTCTAGGTCACATGGTCCTCCTGCTTCATTTATCAGGAGGAAACTGAGGTCTAGAGAGCCGACAGCTTCTCCAGGGTCACACAGTGAGCCAGTGTCAGAGCCAGGAGAGTCCAGATGCCCTGTTTTCCAGTAGGAGTGTGTGTGTGTGTGTGTGTGTGTGTGTGTGTGTGGTGGGGGTGGGAGGCAAGCAGCACACCTAACACCTCCCCAGCCTAGGACAAGATTGGATGGCATGGATGAGCTGTTGTCCGAATCATCTGACAGAACCCCGGTTGGGAGGCGGCGGGGTGATCATTTAAGGTGCCAGTTTACAAAGCACCCATTTGCTAGTATTTCCGGTGAGTCTCTGAAAACAGTGATAGAGAGATAGAGGGATGCCCTGTAATTTAGGGCTTGAAAAACAGGCATGAAATGACTGTAAGCCAGCCAGTCCCGCTCTGAGGACCTGGGGGAAAATATCTAAAGTTGGACTCTTCTTGGCTGGGCTGAAACTGAATGTGCTGTGGCTTCTATTTTTCCAAGTGCTTTCTTGTTGAAATGAGGCCGTGTTGTGTAGTGATAGGTATTTGAAATCTGACTCTTCGACTTATTTACATCTTCATGTAGGCAAGTTTATTCGTGCTTCCTTTTCCTTGGTGGGAAATGATAGAAACTGCAGGGTAGGATTGAGGGAAGGCTTAACTGAGTTAATACGCGAAACACACATGGAACCAGGCCTGCAGAACAGTGTACACTGTGGTCAATGTTTGCTATTATTTCTCATAGTGGTAGCACCCATGAGCACTAGGAGCCGCACAGCACTCTTGAGAATGGGGCGGGGAGAGCACATTAATCCACCCTGGTTTTGGGTGAGGAAACTGAGGCCCAGACAAGGTATCCAGCTTTCCCAAGCCCCCACAGTGAGCTTGTTGCAGGGTCAGTGTGCCATCCAGGGTCAGTGTGCCATCCCAGGTCTTTGTTCTCTCCGCCATGTGAGCTGCTACTCAAAGAGGAACAGCCTGATCCCGAAAGTGAAATTCCTTTCATCCACAGCTGCATTTGTGAATCAGCTCTGCAAAGGCGAGTATAATGTGCGTGGTTCCTGCTCCTCGTGGGCGGGCATTGACAGCCAGCATGGGAAGAGCCTTTGAGGACAGGCCTTAAATAGACAACACCAGTTCCACACTTACGTTTAGGGTTGTTGTGCCCAGTAAAGGGGCTGATGGGAATTGCACTGCACCACCACCTATGCTGGACTCTGCTGCACTGGACCTGAGCAAATCACTCATCCCAGGGCTATTTTTGAAATAAACCCTGACTCTCCAGGTTATTAGCCGGTCCCATCCCCATGGGAGAGGGTAAACATCAGTCTGATCACTGCAATAGCAGCGCAGGGAAATGCAAGTAGCCACATTCTTTGGATGCCTTATTTTCTGGAGCCCCTGAACAAGATTTCCCTGGGCAGAGCCGCCTTTAGTTTGCGTAGCAGCAGGCAGGCAGGAAAGGAGAGGAGCCAAGCCCCTCTTCAGACTCTCATTGTGCGGCAGGGTGGAAGTCGCTCACAGTGACTTTGACATGGAATTTCAGAGCCCAGGACACGCGCACCTGCCAGCTTCCTTCTAGCCCAGTTGGACAGCCTCAGCAGCTGGTTTGGGAGCTAAAATTATCGAAGCCCGACGTCACCCAGGCATGAGGGCAGAGCCTGGGGCTGCTGGGCAGGAGGAGGACACTCAGGCAGACAGTTCTAGTGAGGGGCCGGCCGGTCAGCCTCCTGCCTGGAGAAAAAGAGTGGGAGACTGAGAAACAACAATGAAAGGGGTCCTCAGGGGACTCTGGAGTCCAAGAGGAGAATGAGAGCTTGGACCCCTGCAGCAGCCAGAGCCCTGGCCCCCCTGGTCCCCGGAGGGCCCGGCTGGTGAGGAGGTGAGAATGTGGACTTTCATCACCCAGCTCCTGGTCACCCTAGTGCTGCTGGGTTTCTTCCTGGTCAGCTGTCAGAACGTGATGCACATTGTCAAGGGCTCCCTGTGCTTTGTGCTGAAGCACATCCACCAGGAACTGGACAAGGAGCTGGGGGAGAACGAGGGCCTGAGTGACGACGAAGAGACCATCTCTACCAAGGTGGTCCGGCGTCGGGTCCTCTTGAAGGTAACGACCAGGCAGGAGGCAGGGCTGAGGGCACAGTGCTGTGAAGTGAATGGGGAGGAGCTGGGGGACGGCGCCAGACTCCAGGTCAGGAGACATGTTGGAAGAGAAGGGCCAGGAAGGCTTCGGGGGACTGACTCTGCACTGGGAACCAGAGCTGTGTGCGGCCCCCATTTGGACCATCGCTGTGTGATGGCAGAGATAGCTCAGCGCTGGGACTTAGCAGGCCTGTTCTCATTTTGCTTCTGTCCTCAAGTCACACTTAGTGTGATGATGTCTGTGGAAGGGCTTTCTACACTGTAAAGTGCGGTAGAAATATAAATTAGGTGCCTCACTTCTTCTCTTAGGGCTTCCTTCATAAAACTTGCATAATTGTCCCTGTTTTGCCTGCTCCCGGTGCTACGCGGGAACCCAGCACACAAAGCTCTTGCAAGCTCTGGGCTCCATCCTGTCCTTGGGCCCCATGGCCCCACGGGGCACCTCTTGTACTTGGAGCTGGTGGTTTGGCGGCTGCTACTTGCTGAGTTGGAGTTTCTTGCTGGGGTGGGGATTTGTCGGACAGTGTCTGTTGTTGCTGCTTTTCTTCTATTTCCTCATCCTCGATTCTTATTCCTAGCCCTCCACTTAATCAATCTCAAGTTTTCTCCCTTTCTCTAATTGCAGGGAAGTGAGCTTCAGAATATTCCAGGGGAGCAGGTGACTGAGGAACAATTCACAGATGATCAGGGCAACATTGTCACCAAGAAGGTGGGTGTAAAGAGTCGCCCAAGTTGGGGAGAGGCAGGTGGACCAGAGGCTACAAGGTGGTGGACCCACCTCCCAGCTTCTCGTTGCTGCCCTAACAGAGGGATAAGCAGGGCTCAGACAGGACGGTTCAGGTGCCAGGAGCCCTTATCTTCCACAATGTGGACGTGACATTTGGACATTTTTCATAGCCGCATTGCCTGATTCAACCTGAATTGGGCTCCTGCTACTCTGTTCCTGACGATCGAAGCCCCATAGGACAGCCCAGAAACCTTGTCCCGTGGTGCCTAGCCCTGCAAACAACTGTAAGACAGCCGTGTGTGCTCCCCAGACTACCACCGCCTCCTAAAATGGAAAAGATGTGGAAAGGCATTGAATCGGTAGCAGATTTTAATTCAATATACATGAAATTCCCTGTCAAGAGTTTGGGCAGAAGGGAGAAGAAGGAACAAAGGGAAAAACTCCTATGTGCTCCCCTGTGGTGCTGCTCATAGTACCTTGGAGTAGAACCCTTATGTCCGTCTTTCCCTCTGTATGGTGAGCTATGTGCAGGAGGGAACATGTCTTAGTTGTTTTCATCTCCCATCCTAAGACATGGTAGGTACAGAGTAAATAGTTGTTAGGATATTTGGAGGAATGAATGAGGGATGGCTGGATTGCATTGAATTACTATAGATGAGAAAGAAATGCCCTCAGCAGCTTATTGGCGTACAGTAAAGACAGTGTAATTTGTCCATCAATACCAAGAGGCAGGAGGAAATGCTGTGGACAAGAGATAGAAGTTACATGTGGTCCAAACTTGGTCATTAAAAACCTCTGCTAAGACCCCTCTGTAAATTCTACTCCCTCTGAGGCTGTTCAATGCAAGTGTTTCCACACAGTGATGGGAGTGAGAGACCTGTCCCTATTTTTGCCTCTCAAGAAGGAGCACTTTAGGACAAAGATTGCCTCTCCCCTGATGTCATTCTTGGTGACCCGCCCTTCTCAAGCTTTGTCTTGACGGCTTCACCGGCCCTTTCTCCCTTCCCTCTCTTTTCCAGATCGTACGCAAAATTGTTCGGCAGATAGACTCGTCTGGTGCCGATGACACCCAGGAGCATGAGGAGGTGATTATTGAGGGGCCCCCAGAGGATCCTGGGGAGATGGAAGCTGATATTGATGACTTTATGAAACACGCCAAGGTACTGCAGTGGCCGCAGTCCCCCGAGGCACTCGCTCTTCCGAGGGGCCTGGCGGCACCTCTTCCTGCTGCGCACCTCTTCCTGCTGCTCACCTCTGTGCCAGCCCTCCTTGGGTTTCAGACTGCACTGTGCCCACCTCTCTGGGCTCTCACTTGAGCCTCTTTCCCCGAAGAAGGCAGTGTTTTCCACACCTCTGTATGATGCCTTTCGTTCTCTTGCCTATTGTTGCCGGTCAATCTGTGCCATCTGTTCTGCATTCTGTCTCTGCTGCTGTCTCCAGGTGGAGCTGAGAGGGAGGAGCCTGCAGCCGCCGGACCTGATAGAGGGCAGGAAGGGGGCTCAGATAGTGAAGCGGGCCAGCTTGAAAAGGGGGAAACAGTGATCTCGAGCAAACCCCCGCCCTCGAATGGCCTCTTTGGAGGTAACAGGTCTTCCTGCCTGCTTTCTGCATGGTTTGGTCCTTGTGAATTGGGGGGTCCTGGGAAGGGCTGTTCACATGCTCACTCCCGTCCCCTCTCCCCAGCACGATGCGGGATGAACAGCATTGCTGTGGTCACGAGACACAGATTCTCATTTCCCCACCTTCCAACTGCGTCTCTGAGTCTTGATTTCCTTGTCAAGAAAACAAAATCAACAATATCTGTTGACCAACGTTTCAGGAAGTGCAAAAATACAGATTTGAAAAAAATGCTTTGATGAGTGCAAAGTGCTTGGTAATCTCGGTAACGTTACTTTCCTGGAAACCAAGCGATGGGGACAGGGCATCGGAGAGGGCAGCCGAGTCTGTCTAGGCTGTGCTGTTTCGATCCACGACCCCAGGAAGAGCTCCAACAGTGACAGACTTAGAACTGAACTGTCGCTTGAACCTGGAACCCTACAAAAGTCCCCACAAACCCAAGGCTTCCATTCTCCCTGGTGTTTCTTGAAACCTGTCGCTCCCTTACTTTCTAGGAAAGGGTAAAGTTAACAAGCCCACGGGGTGAATGGTGTTTTCCCTGCGAGTCAGGAGGGCTGCCGGGCCTCGGAGCGTGGCGTGTGAGCATGGGGCAGTGTGGCCGAGGGGCGCGGGTGTGCGGTGCTGTGCAGTGAGGGAGGGCTGTGAAGACGGCGGCGAAGGCGCTCCAGCGGGCCGTGCAGTGCTGGGGGCTTCAGCGGCCAGCTCTGACCTCATCCTCCCTGAGGGATCCTGTACTGAGCTGCCCCGAGGCTCTTCACGGTGCCCGGCTCGGGGCAGCTCAGTACAGGATGCGTCGGGGTGGGAGTCGGCAGGAAAGCGAGGAAGCACTGTGTCCCCAGCGTGGCACTAACCAGGTGGTTGCCATCTAAACCCCCAGGGCTTGGCACTGGGCCAAGCGGCAAGCTGGCTTCGACTTTCTGCTTTCGGCAAAAAGCTGGGCCGCTGCGTCTGCTCCGAATCAGCAGAAATGCTGACTTGGGGCTTCCTGACATACCTCAGCACTTGGGCAAAAAAGAGGACTGGCCGATCCAGTTATAGGATAAAATTAGACCTGACTCCTCAGCAGCTTAAGGAGGTCACAGTGTTAACCCTGACGCTGCCAGAGGGTCCCACCAGGCTGCTGGTTTAGGAGATTAGCTGTGATCAGTCCTGAAGATAATCCAAAGGTACCAATAATTTGAAAAAGCAGAGTGGAAGCAAAGGTATACTTTTCTGTCCTATTTTCCTTGTGGCGTTTGCAGTAGCAGCAGCAGCAGCAGCAGCAGCAGCAGCAGGGGCTTTACATTTTAGCTTCTGTTTGGCTTGGGTTCTACTGACGTTCCTGAACAGGAGCGAGGCAGCCAGAAGCCAGGCTGTTGGGGAAGGGTAGAACCCTGGAGTTTTGTTTTGTTTTTAAATTTTCTATCGATGATTTTTCTGCAAAGTGGCTGAACCCTCCACAGGGATGTGAGTCCAGACCACAGAGCGTGAGTGTCAGGAACACATCGCAGCCTGGCTCCAGGACAGTGCTGGGGCCTCTGCCAAGAAAAGGCCAGGGAAGTGTGTGGTGGGGACCATAGTGAGGGAGCCCGTGTGGTCCCAGAGATCCTGGCAGGTGGCCTACAATGCTTTACCCTCCCAGTAAGACAGGTGAAGAGGCTGAAGCCTCTCTGGTCTTTAATAATTAACGACCACCCACTCGAAAGCATGTACGGTCAGCCCTCATTATTCGTGGATTCCACACTTGCAAATTCTCTTACTGACTCAAATTTATTTTAACCCCAAAACCAATACTCACTGCACTTTCGTGGTCATCCACAGACACGAATGTGCACAGTGGTGAAAAATTTGAGTTGCCTTTTGTGCACACTCCCAAGTGAAGTCAAACAAGGCCGTGCTCTGCCCTCTTGTTTCTGCTCTCATATTAGAAATGTCTTTTTTGCAGTCTATTTAATGCCATGTTTTTTGGTGTTTTGTTTTGCATTTTGGGGCTATTTGTTGGTGACTTTGCTGTTTAAAATGGCTTTCAAGACTAGTGTTGAAGAGCTGTGTAGTGTTCTTAACTGCAGGAAGGCCGTGATGTGCCTTATGGAGAAAATACATGTGTCCGATAAGCTTCCTTCAGGCCTGAGTTGAAGTGTTGGTGGCCATGAGTTCAATGTTAATGAACCATATATATTAAATCAGGCGTCTTTAAACAGAAACACACGTAAAACAAGGTTATGTAGTCATTGGTTGACAAAAATGTTGTGAACAGAAGCTTCCAGGAACCTAATGCCGTGTTTTCCTTAGGAGCAGTGGTTCAGTATTGGCTAATCCAGTGTTCATGAACGTAACTACTGCAGATAACGAGAATCGATTGTATATGTTTCAGAGAGGGGGAAACCTGGGGCTTGGGAGCCTAGATTCAAGGCCCAGCTCCCCCTGATTTACAGGTTGTGTTATCTTACACGAGTCATTTAACTGCCCTGAGCTGCTGTCTCCTCAAGAGAGGATGAAAATAGTTCCTTCTGAATGTGTGTTACACTTCCATAAAAATCATCACGGTAGCTGTGAGGGCCATTGTGAAGAGTCAAGGAGAACATATGTATTCTGGTGCTCAACCTGTTGCAGATTTTATTTGGAGTGTGACAGGGGCAAGTCAATTGACCTCTCAAAGCCTCAGGTTCCTTAGCCGTCCAATAGCAATGTTGCCGGTATTTCCCTTGTAGGGTGGCTGTGGTGAGCGATGAGTTTCTGTTTGTTAAAGGGCTTTAGAAATTGCCAAGTTCTAATCTACTGTTTCTCAAAGAGTCACCGCATGCATCCCTGCATGTCAGTCCTCTGAGAGGCTGGTTAAAGTGCAAATTGCTGCTGCCTCTCCCAGACCTACTGAATTAAAATTCTGGAACTCAGGCTTCTGCCTCAAGCTCCTCAAGTGATTTGTATGCGTAAGGAAGAGTGAGCTATGATGACTGATTTGAGTTTTCCCTTACAAACCTTCTAGAGGTGATACGGTACAGTTGTAGACTTTATGTTTAAAAGGTGAGCTGAAAGGAATAATGGTTGTAGTTTGTTCAGAGCTACGGAACACCCCCAAAGGGCAGAATTCCCCCATCCCAGGTGAGGACTGAATAGATCCCAATCACCCATTCTGATGCCCCCGCAATCACTCCCACCTTGGGAAGGATTTTGCATTTAAGGCCTGGCAGGTTGGGGAAGGATGCTTTCCAGTAGTTTCTAAGAAACTAGAAAATTGCTGTTTAGTCAAGGCCTGATTGTTTGGGGCAGACTGTAGCAGCTAGTGGGGTTTGCTTTGTGCCAAGTATTTAGGTCCAAGAATTAGGGTGTCAGTGCTACTAGAATGACAGCATGGAGCAGGGTAGCTAGCGGGCTAGGGACAGGGGCCGCCCAGTACCAGGAGCCAGGGCAGCCCTCTGGTTCTCAATAGTCCTTTGCATCATGTCACTCCACCTTCTGGGACTCTCAGAAAGCTGCAATATTAAAGACTGCTGGGGGTTTTGTTTTGTTTTGTTTTTTAAGAGACACTTCCCATTCAGACCCTATGATTGCAAGACTTATGTTAGCTCTGACAATAGAATATTTTAGTGAGTTTAAAACTTAATCAATAATCTCATTGGAAAGAGGCAGGGAGGCAACAGTCCTGTTTTATTTGGCTGTTTGAAGCTTTGGTCTGCCCTCACTCCTCAGACATGGCAGGTGTTGTTAGAGTCTGGGGCTGGGGAGAGGAAAGCGCCACAGACACTGGGTAGGGGGTGGGAACAGGTGACACAGCACAGAGAGACGAAAAGAGGAAAAGAACCTCACCAGTGTAACCACTAGGAGTGGCAGGGGCTATTGTCTAAGGTTTTTATTAGGGTAAGACCTTTCTCGAAGGGCACCCAGGAGCAGAGGTGCAGGACAGAGGCACATACTGGAAACAGACAGGAGACTTGCATTCTAGTCCTACCCCTGCCTGGGTGCCCCCAATGGACCTGTCGCTTCTCCTGGAGTATTACTTTACCCAAAGATGAAATGAGCAGTTACCAGAGAATGATCTCTTGGCCTTGAACTTTCTCCTCTGCTCCCTGCCTGGGCAGAAAAGTGAGAGATTATAGCCTCTCTTCCCCGGGGCCAAGATTTTATAAGGTTTCTTATTTCAGGTATGCTTAGCACTGGGGTAAGCAATGTGGAGACCACAGGGAAGGGAAGGCCCGGCTCTTGCCCTCAGAGAATTTATACTGTAGCCAGAGGAAGAATGCAGACATGAAAAAGGAAAGATAAGCAAGACAGTCGCATTTCCAGACAGCTCGTTACAGTCACATTCACATAGTAGTACTTAGTGTTCTAAGCACTTTATATATCTTAGCTCTTCTAAACATCAAAACAATCTGATGAGGTGCCTCCTCTTATTGCCCTGATTTTACAACAAAGGAAACTGAGTCACAGAGAGCATAATTAACTTGATCAAGGTCACAGAGCAGGAACTTGGCAGAGATAGGATATGAACTCAGGCAGTCTGGCTTCAGAGTTCATGGTCTTAACTGCTACACTCTATGTCTGCTCTAAATAAAAGGGAGTGACAGAAGGGAAAAGCTTCTAGAGTTGTGAGGAGAGAAACAAGAGTGAGCTGGAATTATCAGGAAGGCTTCGTGGAGCAGAGGTCTTGAGGGTGGTGGGCAGAACTTTAGCACAGAGGAGACTGGATGGCATCCTTGATAGGACAGCCACAAACAAAGGCAGGGAAGAGGCAGGCATTGGGGGTTCTGAAGGCAGAGCGGTCCAGGCAGTGATGGAAGTCTTGCCCTCCAGGTGACAGCTCCTTCAAGCTATGGCAGTAGAAGGCTTGGTTTTTTCGCTTTATCACAGCCTCTGGCAAGGAGGTTAGCACCACCCTCTCATCCTTGGAAAAACACTCAAATAGAAAGAGTTAGTCATCGCCAGCTTCCTCCCCAAGCCTGTTCCCAAAGGGCCCAAGACAGCTCCCTGTGGGGAGAGCTCTTCTTCAGAAAGGGTTTCTGCCTTTCTGTGTCACTTCCTACCCCACCCAGAAGATTGTCAGTCATTTCCTCTTTATTTAAGTGTCCTCCTTTTCCGGTTGGTCCCAAGGTCTCTGTGGACAGAACCCCCAGTGGCTGGTCTTGGAAACAGAGTTTCACCCCAGGTTAGAGGATGAGGCACCAGGGGTGGCAGGAGTGGTGTCTTGCTGTGAATCCCAGGCTGCGGAATTTGGAATTGATTCTGCAGGCAAAGCACTGTCTTCCAGCCTGAGATACACAATATCCTAGGGAGAATGCACCTGTCTTCCAAAGATCTCTTGGCCATAACAGAGGTTGTCTATCCATGAGACATAGGGAGAGGTGCTAGAGGCATCTGACAGTAGGAGCTGTGGACCAGAGCTGAAGAAGTGCTGTCATCCCTTGAAGCCATGATGAGCTCCTGAGGCTACGATCATGTCTGCTCCACCTCTGGGATCCCGGGGCTGGCACATAGCAGACATCTGTGCATGCTGGCTGGATTGAACTGAAAAAGCAGAGGGTACTGCTGCCTAGCCTAGCCCCTCTCTTGGCACAAGCCCTGGCTCATGAACATGGCCCCTTTTGTAGGTACAAGATCTACTCATGGAGATTTCTCCCCAGGTGACTGCAAGGGCGTGGGAAACTCCTGCCTCCTGAGGCACAGAGCACCCACACAGGAGGGTTTTCTGGAGTGCTCATCGACTCAGCAGGGAATTAATGTAGGCCAGAGGCAACCTTTGAGTTGGGGAGCAGGGGAAGGACAGCTGGTATTTCAGGAAGGTCAGGGGCTCTGAGCTCAACACCCTTCAGCTCACCACCTTGCTTGGGGAGGCTGCTTTTTCCAAATCAGACACTGCCTGAGCAACCAGCCCAAAACTCGGTGTTTGGGGGTTTTGCTGGGAGTTGTACCTTTAAATTCTAAGTGTCTCCTTCTCTCTTTGTGTCCCTCAGGATCACACCTCGACACCCAACCCTTGAACTCCACACACTCTGCCATGCACACAGGAGGAGAGCTGGACCGGAGGGCTCCACAAGCGGCACACGTGTTCCTCTAGGCTAACGGCATGGTCTCCGTAAGGGACTTCCTTTAGTCTCCTATTCGCATGAACGACTGACTGTAGACGCATGACCTACAGTCCTCAATCCTGCCTCTAGCGACGACGACGACGGATCTCTGTCGGGAATCAGGACAAAAGCAGCAAGAAGTGGGGAGAGAGAGAGGGATAGAAAAAACAAATGCAAGTGAGCGCATGAATGCAGACGTGAACAAGGGCTCTTTGTGGCTGGAGATGATATATATTTTTAAATCATTTTAATTTCAACTTCTTACAGGGTACTTATTTTTTTTTCAACCTCATCTGTAAGAAATCCTTGTGGGCTTCCTGGAAAGGAAGAAAAAAAGAAAATGTGGGCTTCCTGGAAAGAACTAGACATGAAATCAGTTCAGCACCTCTTACTCCCATGTCCTCATCTGCCAGCCTTCCCTACCCACACACATCTCCATTCCATTTGTGGTAGTGCCCTCCCTCTCCCCAGTGGACTGCTCCCCCCAGAACGCTCTACACGACATTCAGGACACACACACCTCTCCCCTCTACTCAGTATACACACAGATTTTACTGTGATGTCTGAAGCTGTATAGAATCTCCTGTGGATAAACTGGAATTTTTTATGTTCTCTCTCTCTCTCTCTCTCTCTCTCTCTCTCTCTCTCTCTCTCTCTCTCTCTCTCTCTCTCTCTCCCAGTTTCAGTATTAATCATCTTCCAATGGAAAATCATTACCTTTAGAGTGCATTCGGGGTTCCTTGTGTTAGGGACTTAAGAATCCGAGGTGAGGACCCCAGGCTTAGCTATAGGGCTCAAAGGGAGCCAGTGCCCCATCTGAAGGGTCTTCTCTCTCAGTTGGTGGCTGTGCCAGGATTGCACCAGCATGTTCAGTAGAGAAGAGGTTTTCTATATCTTGAAGCACTTATATCATAGTCTGTGTTCAAAGTGTAAACTGTACAGTAATCAGCCTTGTGTATATGAAAAATAATAAATACTATGCAAACCAATAGAAACACTTTAGCAGTATGTGCAAAGCACTAACAGCTCAGCTCCTGAGGACTTCTCCAGGCTGCAGGAGAAGGAGCTACAGCCTGTCTTTCAGTGAAAGAGGAAGGAAGGGAATAGGGCTGGTGAATGTATGTGCGGGTTCTCAGAGGTCAGCCACCACCCCCCAAGGTCTCCCAGAGCGAACTTGGTGCTCTAAGTCCTGGCAGCCCGCAGGATGGGGGGGCCAGGCTGGACAGCCTCGGTGCCCCCACTCTGACCAATCCCCTCAGCCCCACCTGGAGAGGTGGGGGAAGGGCCGACTCCTGATCACAGCCCAAGGGAGGAGAGCCGGAGGAGGAGAGAGCCGCTGAGCAGCAGGAGGCCCTGGGCTGAGAAGGAGACCCTCCTAGGCCAGGCCCCCCGGTCAGGGCAGGAAGGAAACACACAGCTGGTTGTTCCTCGCCTCGGCGCCACCAGGGAAGAGCCTTAAAGCTACACTAGAGCCCCCGGCAGGGGGAGGCCCGAATCAGCACAATCCGGCCCCGCCCTGCGCGGCGGGCGCCCTCCTGGGCCAGAGAGACTGGCAGGCTCTGCTGGCTGTCACAGAGCCCCTGCTTGTGGCTGTCCAGTCACCTTCCTCCCTGCCGCTCTTCTGACGTGTCCTCAGAACACATTCACACCTTCCAAGTAGCACAGAAGCTCCCTCAGTGTCCGAGCCCCCACGGTCCTGGTGCCCGGTGCCGGCCGCACAGGTACCGGCGGAGCGGGCGCAGTGGGGCGGCCGCGCGGAGTGGGGAACCCAGGCTCAGCGGAGTCCTCGCCGGCCCGGCCGAGGCGCTCCTGCCGATCCGGGCGGTTTCGCTTTTGCTTTCAGAGGGGCAGGCCAGGGAGGGAAAGGCCAGGCTCGCAGCCTCAGGCCCCCAGGGCTGTGACCAAGCAAGCGCAGCCCCCGCCCGGCCTCCCTGCGGGGCCGAAGCGCAGGGCTTCTCCGCCGCGGGCGGTGCGGCTCGGCTGGAGCGCGCGCCCGTCCCCGGGCACCTTCGGCCCCGCCAGCTGGTCCAGGGAAGACAGGCGCAGGGCCGGCCTCCCGCCTCGATCCTGTACCTTCCTGCCCCAGTCCGCCGCTGCAGCCGTCCCCAGTAGCCCCCCTCAGAGCCCCGCGTGGACCCGCGGCCCCAGGCTATGCTTTGGCACCTTCCGCTCCGTCCGGCATGGCTGCTTGGCCGGGTAGCCCCGGGTCCTCGGCGGCATGGCTGCCTGCTCCGGTTGCTAGTAGGAGCTGTTAGGGGAGGAGTTTGGGGTCTCCACACGATGCCTAGAGAATGCTGCAGTCTGCACATTAGACGCTTTTTAGAAGTTTTGGAATTACCTTGATTTTTCTAATTGTTATGAAATGAATCTTTTCTTGACTCTCTCCAACATGATCTGTAATCGGGAGAGAATTCCCCGTACCCACTCTGATGTATAGACCATTCTCCCTACACCAGCTGAACAAATGTCAAAATTAAAGAAATTGACTCATGGCACAGGGCTCGATCTGTCCTTTCTGGCTTGTCCTTGGGGAGTTCGAGGTGGGGGGCAGGAGTGAAGCCTGGGGTGGGATCAGTCAGCAGAGAGACCTGCACCCCGGGAGGTATCCACCTCCTGGAAACCTGGACAGCCCTGTAATCAGGACCACTCACTTTGGGAGAAGCCGCCCCAGCCCCTCAGATAGTAGAGCAGATTTCTGTCCCACCTAATGACTACCACGAGATGGGGACAAGTCTAAGGTGGGTGGGAGGGAGGCACTATAAACCACCAGGGTACATGCCTGAGCCCACAGCTGGCATACACTCAGGGGAACCCCTAGTGCTCCCTGTGAAGCTGTCTGGACCCTGCACTTGATGCCATTCAACGTTGAAGAACTTTCTAGAAAATTGCCCAGTTCCTAACAACTAGTTCCTACTGTTGCATACAAGGCTGGCCATCAAGCTGGCCTCAATTTCCTCATCTGTCAAATGGGAAACTGGATTAAGCACTTGCTAAGATCTCTTCAGTTTGTCATCCTGAGATTCCTAAACACGAATGCCTTTGTCAAGCTTGGCATTAAATAAGAGCGAAATCATTTGCTGCAGCTTTTCTTCCTCATAAGTTCCCATCATTGAAGGGTGACCAAATCACAGTCACAGGATCTTAGAAGCACTCCTAGCCCTCACTCTGAAGCTTCTTTCTCAGTATCGGAAGAACCACCCAGGCCACAGGGCCAGTCAGGGCTGTGCAAACAAATGGCCCAGAGGGTTTTCGACAGAAAACCCTCTGCTTTTGAACAGAGGTTCGAATGACCATTGCCTGTGTGGGGCCAGGCTACAGCACTGGGATTCAGATTAACCGCAGATTGGTAACATAGCTAACTCTAATGGATAAGAAAACTTTTTCTTATTTTTAATCCAAATTTTAGAAAAACAATCTCCACATGCAGCCTTTGTGAGGTCTTTATTGCATTAAACTCCATCATTTACGCTACAGAGAGCATGGCTTAGAAACTAATTCCACCATCAACAGATAATAGCAGTGTGAGGGGCCGGGCTCTGAGGGAGAGGGGAGCCCTCCTGAGTCCTGGCCCTGGGCCTCCCACTGGAAACCAAGGAGAAGGCCAGCGAAGAGCACTTCTTCTCTCTCACCTGCTGAAGAGCACCCGTGGGGTGGTGAAACAGCCAAGGAGCCAACAGCATGGTGAGGAGAAGCTTTGGGAGAGGAGAGACAGAGGAGAGACAGAAAGCCATCTGTCCGGCAGTCACTATTTTTCCTGTCATTTTGCCTGTTCAGACCAGTGGCATGCTAAAACAAACAAACAAACAACTTCAAGAAAGGACACTGGCCCAAAGAAAAATAACTCAAGATTTTTACCGTGGTTTCCCCGTTTGTAATATGAGAGATATCCCTTAGTATAACTTTGTATGTTGTAAACATTTATTAGAAAAAGGAAAGAAGAAGTCATGTGGGTGCTCTGTGATTCAATCTAGTTTCATTCATCAGATACTTACTGAGCACCAACCAAGTGCAAGGCACAGGGACCCACTGCTGGATCAACAGCCATCTCAGTCATCAACGATTTCCAACCCAGGTGCCAAGACAGACAGAACATGGCACTTGCTCCAGCAGAGGCACAAGTGATTCCTCCTCCTCCGAGACAGGGAGGACAGAATTGATCAGGGAAGGCTGCCCAGAGGCAGAGACAGGAGGAGCACACACCCGGCCGGCCCAGAGCTGCCCCAGTCTGCCAGGCAGGCTCCCACCCCAGGCTCTCAGGCCAGGCACTGGGATTTGCATCCCCCACCCCAAAGCCCAGCCTCCCCACTTACCCATCCCAGCACGAGGAGGGAAGGGAAGCACATGCTCAGACTGCACACTCCCCTAGAGTCTTGGGTATCTGCACATAAGGGGCCTGAGCACCCGAGGACAGAGAACCCTGAGCCAGGCTTCCTTCCTCACCCTCAGGGGGAGCAGCTAGAGGAACTGTGACTGTCAGCTGCCTCAGGAGCCTTCTTCAGAGGCCCCCCAGGCACACACCTTTTCCTGGATGCTGGTGTCGGGGGACTAGAAGCAGGTGAACCCTCTGAGAATGAACTGAGCTTCCAGAGCTCATTCTTGCTCATTCTCTCTCTTTTGCTCCCTCTCTCGCTCTCTCTCTCTCTTTCACACACACACACACACACACACACACACACACGCACACACGCACACATGCACGCGCGCGCACACACACCCTGGCTGATTTTACAGTCAATCTTTCAAAGTGCAATTTGTCTAGGGAAAGCCAATGTGAGGCCCGTGTGGATTTCGACCAATGGCGACGCAGCTGGCGCTCCTCAGCCAGTCTCAGGTCTGTATTCTAATGGGCCATATCTTTATCAGGGAAATGTTGCTTCTCTGAACTTAAAACTTCTCATGGAGGGTCCCCAGACTCAGAGGCAGAGGAGGGGTCTGACCTGAGGCGTGGGAGCTGCCTTTCTCAAGGCCTGGCAGGGAGAGAGGGAAGGGGCGCGGGTGAGGCCTCTCACCTGTCCAGGAGCACCTGACTTCCTAGCAGCTGACGTGGGTGCCAATCCCTGGGCAGGGGCTGGGCAGATGCCTTAGATTGGAGGGCTGGCTGGGGCTCCGGGCCGCTTTTGACCCTCCAAACCTGCCATGGGATTCTGGGCCAGAGCACGGGGTCTCAGGGTGTAGGAGCCTGGATTTGGGCTTCCTGCTTTCCCTCACCCTGACCTAGGGAACATGGAGTCCAACCTGCAAGGGACGTTCCTGCTGAACAACACGCCGCTGGCTCAGTTCTCGGAGATGAAGGCCCCCGTGTGCCAGTACTCCATGCAGAACTCCTTCTACAAGCTCAGCCCCCCAGGGCTGGGCCCCCAGCTGGCCGCCGGGACCCCCCACGGCATCACAGACATCCTGAGCAGGCCTGTGGCCACACCAAACAACAGCCTGCTCTCCAGCTACCCCCATGTGGCAGGTTTTGGTGGACTCGGCTCCCAGGGGGTCTACTATGGCCCCCAGGTGGGGAATTTTTCCAAGACTGGGAACGAGTACGTCACCCGGACCCGGAACTGCTGGGCAGACACAGGCCAAGACTGGCGAGGCGGGAGGCAGTGCAACAACAGTGAGTACCGGGCACCCCCAGATCAGGGAGGAGGAGGCATGGGAAGGGGACACCACGGTGGGGCCCGCACCTGCTGCCCACCTCTCCTCAGCTACCATCACATAGCCCAGCTCAGACACCTGGATCTAAATCTGAGCTTGGTGCAGGACTGGGTTCTCCCCTCCATCCTGCCCAGCTTTGTTTGGATGGGGTGTCTTGCTCCCCACCCCCAACACTTACTAGCTGCCATCTCAGCTGCCCTCCTAGGGGACCTGGGAGTCTCTAGGTCTGAGGAAGACCACATCGCCCCCACCCTCTCAGTGTAGGGTCCATCTGGCTGCTCACCTTACTTCTCCCATTCAGAAACCATGTCACCACTTTTTCACCAAAGTGGGCAAATGCTGTCCATAGCGAGAAGTTGCCACAGCATTACCTTCTCAGAGAACCCACTCATGCCTTGGCACCATTCAGGGATACAGAATGCACACTGACCCCATTGAGTTCCCACTTTTGAAACAGGGACCCTGTTTCCCACCATCCTCCCCAGGGACAACTGCCCAGCCTCCAGGAGCAGCTGCTAAGCCAGGTCGGACTTGGCTGTAGTGGTCGGGGCGGGGGCTCTCCTCACCCTACCCATCCCCAAAACTGTTTCCAAAGGACTAGAGAGCATTTGAGATCTTGCTTCCCAGCATATGTCGTCAGTTTGGCTCAAACAAACTCTTATAAAAATTAAAAAAAAAGAACTGATCCAGGGTCCCCATGAGGCCCGTCCGGGAGTGGAGGAGATGGCAGGACATGCACAAGCAGGTGAGGCTCACCTGGGAGGCAGGGAGAGTGACAGTAGCTGCAGGAGCCATTCCTGAGCCTCGAAGTTCCTGCTTAGATTAGGCTGGGGCAAGGGCAGAGGGAGCCTCCATTTCTGTCTGAACTTGGGGCTGCCCACTGCAGTAGGGCCAGCCAAGGAAACCCTGAAGCACAACTGCCTCCCATCTTCCACTGCACTACTCCAGGTGGTCACGCTACCTGGTAGCCCACGCCTCACTCAACCTGCACACACAGTGAGTTCCTGGGGCGGGAGGCCTCATCTCTTGAAACCTATTTTATAACCCACTTTTGGGGGTCCTTTAGGTCTCAAGCTGTCTCTCCCTCTCACCTCCATCTTCCCCCGCACACACACCAAACACACACCCTCTCTACACCTCTGCTCTTCAATCCTGGTGCATATCCACACAGGAAAACAACTAAGACAGTCAGTGGGTAGGTTAACAAAAGGAGGGAGGACTGAAAGTGACGGTCTCTCAGGATGTCACTTCCCCCTTTCTGGTCCTCAGTTTCCTCATCTGTAACATGATGGGACTGGACATGGGCCATTGGGCTGCACTGAACAACACCCAACAGGTGGACATTCTGCTTACCCTGAGCCCAGCCACCCTCTGGCCCAGCAACTTCCTGAGGAGGCTGCCTAACTGGGCAGAGGGCTGGGTCTTGAGCCTCTGTGTCCAGACTCTGGTTTCTGGTGATCTGGAAAATGGGATCCCAAGAACAAGGAAGTCAAAAGGGGAGGAATTCCCATGCCCCTAGAGCCCTGATGTTGGTGGAAGGTGCCTAATCCATTTCTTGATGTCCCTGAGACCGAGAGGAAACTCTTCTTGCTGCTTTGGGGAAGGCAGAATCACTGAGTAAGAACATTATACAGAAAGGCATGAGACCTGGGCAGGTTCTCAGCTCCCTCTGCCCCTAAGTAGCTGGAACCTGGGGCACGTGCCTTCTCAGCAGGTGCCTGCCCACCCAGACACGGCAGAGGTCAAAGTCATTATTATTGAAATGTCAGGAATGCTGCTCCCGTAAGAGGTGTCGCAACCCCTGCCACCTCAGTGGCTTCTCTGTAGCGGAGAGCTAACCGTGGGGGAGAGGCAGGGCAGGGTTGGCACCCCACTCATCCTGCTAACCACACGCGTCCTTGCTCCTGCCAGCCCCAGACCCCCTGAGTGACAGCATCCACAAGAAAAAGCACACCCGGCCCACCTTCACGGGGCACCAGATCTTTGCCCTGGAGAAGACCTTTGAGCAGACCAAGTACTTGGCTGGCCCTGAGAGGGCAAGACTGGCGTACTCCCTGGGAATGACCGAGTCACAGGTCAAGGTAAGCCTGTGCAGGAGAAGGGGTCTGCCTGGTCGGGAAGAGCCTGCAGGACTGGATGCCACCGCGTGGGAGCGAGGTAGCTGCCCTCTCCTAGGAATTCCCAGCTCTCCGCGGGAGGCCTCCTGCTGGTTGCCTGCCTGCCCACCCAGCCCTAGAGATCGTGATAATTACTGTAGCCAAAATATGGCTGTCAAGACGGAGCCCTATTTTGAGAGCCCTTTGTGTCGTACCTCATTTAACCCTCACAGCAACCTCGAGGTAGGGATTATTACCTATTTTACAGATGGAAAAACAATCTCAGCTGAGCCTCTTGCTCAAGGTCACCCAGCTGGTAAGCGTAGAGTTGGGAGTCAAACCCAGATTTGTGGGACTCCAACCTCATGCTTTCCCTTCCTTGGCATGGTCTCGACCAGAAATTTTAAGAGTTGGTGACAGCCTCTGGCTCAGATCAGGAGTCAGCCACAGGGCCAGTTGAGAACTGGACTTAGGCTTGTTCTATGAGGTAGCAGACAGAGCTGGCCTACAGTTTGGTTTACCAAACTTGAAAGTGAAGATAACACCTTCTCCTACCCACGCCCATCCAAACGAAGTTCTGATGCGATGCCAGAGGTAGGAAGCTTCTCTGCCCCATGCAAAGGTCACTCCCATGCTTACAGCAGAGCCTGAAATCGGTAAACAGGCCTCCTCAGGTTCCCTGGCACAACTTTGGCAGCTTTCACGTTAGATCTCTCCTGAGGGGCTTTGGATGGGCAGCACCAAAGAAGAAAGCTTTGAGCTATGCCAGAACTGCCCAGTCCTGTGACGTGGCAGCAGGTTTGAGGGGAGCGGGAAACAGAAGGGCAGGTTGAGACCCAGGTCTGGGGTGTCTGCTCAGGGCCCTGGATGTCCACCCACTGACCTTTGCAGCCTCCTGCTCGGCCCAGTATTAACTCCACTGGAGAGAAAGCTGCCGAACTGAAGTGGAAGGAAACAATTTGGTTCTCTTACATATTTTTCTGCTTTAGGTACTTTTCTGTGCTCTTCAACTATCTCAAGCAATGAGAATATATTATTTTTATAATTAAAGGGAAATGTTTTTCATGAAGTTCAGTGAGGGGGGGTAGGGCTAAAAGAAGGGCCCGCTCTCAAGCACCTACTGACACGCCCTCACCTGGGCTACACCCCCCCACCAGGGCCGGCTCAGCATTTTCCATACAAGCGCCCCAGACCGCAAAGGAGAAGGAAGATACACCCGGAGAAGGTCACAGCGAAGCCTAAAGGACTGCTACACTCACAACATTTCTTTTTATTTTATTGCGCCGCTGAAAAAAACAAAAAAAAAAAGTAGCGTGGATATTACAGCCTACTCTATTATTGAGCCATTTACTTTACTATAAAAATAAGGATTGAGTGTACTTGCCACCATGGAGAGTCACCCTCCAAAAAAACGGGGTGGGGGGCGCTGGGTGTGCTGTGTGTGTTATGAGCCTGTCTTTCTCATCCCAGGTGTGGTTCCAGAACCGAAGGACCAAGTGGCGGAAGAAGAGTGCCCTGGAGCCCTCATCCTCCACGCCTCGGGCCCCCGGCGGCGCGGGCTCGGGCGGGGACCGCGCGGCCTCGGAGAACGAGGACGACGAATACAACAAGCCGCTGGACCCTGACTCGGACGACGAGAAGATCCGGCTGCTGCTCCGCAAGCACCGCGCCGCCTTCTCGGTGCTCAGCCTGGGCGCGCACGGCGTCTGACACCCGCCCCGCCAGCCGCGGCCCGCCCGGTGGTCCGCGTCTCAGGACGGCCTGCCTTCAGCCCCCTTCCCTCCCCACGCTGCTAGGGAGGGACGGGGGCCAGAACGCAAACCTGAGGGCTGCGGAGGAGGAGGAAGAGGAGGAGGGAGGGGAGGGGAAGGGAGGAGGAGGCGGGAGCAGAGATGGTGCTGGAGGAGGCTCGCCGGGCTAAGGGAGGAGGGAGCAGAGAGAGCCACAGTCGCGTCCCGGGGCCTAGTCCCTTCTGTGCCATCTTGCACCTCTGAGGGCCCAGGCCTTGCCCTGCCAGCGCTGCAGATTCCTAAGTGCACAGGTAGATGAAAATGACCAAGTTCTGCAGCCAGGAAACTGGTTGTGGGGTCTCAGACATGCCACTGTGATCCTGCTGTGGGAGGCCTTCCCCCAGGGAGGCAGCTGGCCCTGGCAAGGGGCTCCCCTCTGCTCTGGGAGTTGGGACAGCAGGGTCAGGGCCCAGGGCAGCTATTGGCTGACGTCGGAAGAAACAATGGTATGTCCAGGTACTCTCCTCAGACCCTGGCATGGGAAGGATCCCACTTGAGGGGCCAGAGCCAAATATATAACCCAGGCTGGAGGACATCCATCTCAGGGAGGGGAGGTGGGTCCCAGCGAGGAAGAAACACCCCATGCACTCAAAGTCAAGGATCACACCCCTGGAGGGAGAAGTCCTCCTGGCCTCCTTCCTCCACTTTGCACTCAGAGGGCATTCCCCCCGAGACAGGGAGAGACAAGAAACGCCTATTGCTGGGGAAGGGGCAGGTGGTAGACGGAGGCAGAGAAAAGATGAGAGAATCCTAGCAGCCGGTGCTGCACCCCAAAGCCACCCCCCTAGGCTTTCCTCCGTGCTGATGCAAGACAAAACCACCCACAGAAAGGGCTGGAAGGGATCTCAGAACCCCCTGCTCCTCCAATTGGGGTATCCACACAGGAAGGGAGAGGCCCCTACAGGGAGGGGCTGCACCAAGGGCTTGCATGGGACCCACTGCCCTTCCTTTCCTGAGATGCCCTGTGACCTGGCACTGGAGCTGCTGCTTGGGGAGCCCTGGCCAGCAGAGCGGTGTTTTTCACTTCAGGTGATTCTGAGCTACTGGCGTGTGGGAGGGGCTCGGGGAGGCGGGTGGGGGCTGGCCAAAGGGGAGCAGCCCAAAAGGGACCAAGCATTTGCCCATCTTTACAGGCTTTTAAAAAATAAAGAGTAAGAATAAAAGTCCCAGAAACCTCCCCATGGCTCCTGTGCTTCTGTGAAACGGGCTGTGAAGTCCCAGACATGCCGGCTGTGAGCAGTTGTCCATGGGGGCTGGTCTCTCTGCTCCCATGGGACAGTCAGTGCTCTGGGAGTGGGGAAGCCATGCATGACATTGGTCAATTTGAAATGCCCGGCATTGTCGAAGGTGCTGAGAAACATGAGAAGTATTTATTGGGGTCCCTGACATCCAGGAATTCATAGCCTAGTGTGGGAAACTATCTATTTGGGGACTAGGTATCACACAGAAAAGACAATTGGGGAGAGACTAGAAGTACTAACATTATCTGAACACCTACTAATTCCTGCCACGTAGAAGGCCTAGATTATCCTACTTGACTCCACAAGAAACCCAGGAGGTAAGTATTATCCTCGTTATGTAGATGAGAAAACTGAGGCTCAGAAATTGCCTGAACCAAGTCACAGAAATGGGACGAGGCAACCCGAAGGCTGATTCCAAGGTCCTCATGTCTACTTGCCCTAGGTGCAGGGGGCAGCACCTTGGAGCCTTTTCTATAAAATGAGAGGCTAGGATGAGATGAGCTTCCAAGACGCTTCCAATTTTAATGATCTCTGAAAACATCAACAAGGCCTTAGTAGCTGCAAGCAGCCTGCCCTGCCGCATTTACTGTCCCAACAAGTCCTTCAGCTTGTCCCTTGGACCCCCAGGATGGGCGAATCTGATGGGTGGAGTCAGCCCAAGTGGGAATGACAGTGGGAAGAAGGCCCCAGCTCAGAAACTGAGGCACCAACCTTTCACAAATAACTCTAGGGAATCCAGGAGACAGGGTGACGTGACAAGAAAATGTAGACTGCTTTTAAGCTGTAACCCTCAATCTGTGATGATGCTTACACTGGGTCTTTCTCCACGTAAAGTGGGAAGGAAAGAAGGCAGCTTCTAAGAATCGAGTCCCATCTCTGTGTGCTCCTGGCCACAAGCTCCACTGAGGAGTCCTCTACTGACGGGAGACTCTGCAGCCCTGCTGTAGCAGGCAGGACAGCAGCCTGGGAAAACCCAATGACTCATTCAGCACAGCCACAAAGACCAAAATCCTCTGGTGGCTGTGGGAGGCAGGCAATGCACAGGATTTCCTGAGCACTTTGCAGGGAAGCCAGGGCCTGCAGGGTGGAGGGGTCTGTTGACATGATTCAGGTGTGGAGACAGAGTCCCAGAGAGCAGTTTCCAGGCTCTCGGCCTCAGGTGGAAAGGTGCTGGCTCGGGTAGTAGATGGCCATCAGCTGTGACTAGCTGCCATCAGCTGTTACCAGTTAGCCATTAGCCACTGATATAACTACCATGGCTACGCTAGCAGCCGATTGTGGCTGGCAAGCGCGGATTGCAGTTAGCAGGATGGGTTGCAGCTAGCAAGTGGGGTTGGTTGGTTGGTTGGCAGAGAAGCAGACTGCAGGTTGCAGATCGTGCGGATCCTGCTTCCTGTGTCTCCAACCCAGCCACCAGCGAGACTATAGTGGTATGACTCCCCTATCCATGGCTCCGTGGGTGTTCCTTTTTGGCCTCACCATGTCCTGCGTTCTTATGCGGGGAGCGGGACCAGAGACCCCGCATGACACCCTGCATGACAGTAGGTATGGAGGCAAAAGCCAGTGACCAAAAAATTATGCTCGTTTGCCTTCTTCGTAAACTTGTTCTAATCTTAACTGCTCTGTTAGAGCTGTAATTCTTGCACGTCTGATTCAAGTCGGCTGGGGTCAATATTAAATCAAACCTGGGGGAAGGTTTTTCCTGGGAGACATTTGCTGAACTAAACAAAACCTTCTCCAATCTAAGTTCTGGCACACCTGCCACTGGACCTTCTGGCTCAAAGACACCAGCCTTCCCGGCGTCCTCTCTCCCTCGCTCCTGTCCTGAGCACAGGCACAGGCCAGGGAGAGGCACTGCCTCCCATTTCACTCATCATCCTGCTCGGGTTCAGTCAGGTATCTAGATTCAGAGTGCGAAGGCAGGGAAGAGCCCAAAGTGAATGGTCCAGATTCTACAAGTCCTGCCCTCTACAGATGTGCATGTGTGTATGTGTGTGTGTGTGTGTGTGTGTGTGTAAATGCATGTGTGCATGTGTGTGTGTGCACATGTGTGTTGCTGTGGAGAACTCAAGGCTATCTCATTTCATCCATCATAAAGAAATCATACATGAAACTAATTTTTTAAAAAAATCGTAAGCCATAAACCACTTCTCCCTTTTTTATGTTTGGTCATAAAAGGGACTCCTTTTATATGCTGAGATAAACAAAAAAAACCCAACACCTTTTAGATATTCATGCTTCTTGCAACTCCTTTCCTACCACATTGCAAACTTTTCAGGGATGAGACATGAAGAAAGAAACTCAGTCCTGTGCTCTCAATAGCCATCGATCCTGCTCTGACAGGCAGCCTGGTAAGCTCCAACAGGCAGGCACAGACCCTGCCCCACCTCTCACAGCCCTCACATTTGTGACTTCAGATGTTAGAAGGACCTGGGACTTGTGCCCGGCAGGTCAGGGGTGAAGGTAAGGAATGGCAATGTCTTACCATGTTCACAATGGTCATATCCTGATGTCAATTATCCAGAAGGAGATGGGGCACTGAACTCCCACCTTTGCAACCCCTTTTCATACTCAGGCTACCCCTAGGATTTGAGCCCAGAAGCCAGCTAAGCTGAGTCTCTGTGTGCAGCAGGGCATAGTGGAATGGGACCTGTAGAGCAGGGCTCAAATCCTGGCTCCGACACCATGTCCATGGGTGAGTTTAACCTCTGAGCCTCAGTTTGTTCAACTGTAAGATGGGAATAATTATATATACCTTGCAGGGTCTCTGTAAGATTAGATCTAAGGAGTGTGCTAGGCATATACAGACTCTCAGCTGCTGTATTATTCAAAGAGGGCTTCGGAGGCCCACAATCCTGAGTTTGAGTCCCCACTCCACCGAGTAGTCGCTGGGTCATTGGGACCGTCAGTTAACCTCTTGAAATCTAGTTTCTTCATCTGTAAAGGGAAGGCAATGACCAACTCTGCAAGACTGAGGAGATTACGTGAAATCATGCACAATGCCAGAACGGCGTGGGCACTTACACATTAGTGCGCTTACACACTCTCTTTCCACCTCAAATTCCTGGGAAGCGTCAAAGCCAGTTCTAAACAGGTCTTCTCAACAAGAGGACAAACTACCTACTCCTGTATGTCTTCAGGCATCACAGGTCAACTGCTATGTAGGAGGTCATAGAAGGACGTGTGTGTGACCAAATTAGTTCACTTGCAAAATGCCTGAGATTCTGGACTCTCGGGCAAGGAGCTAAACCAGATGTGGAGGGCTGAATTCAGCTTGCAGGTGTGTTTCTCCAGGGACATAACAGTGCTTTTATGAAAGTTGCAGCTAGCCTTTAGGCAGGGCAAGCCTGGTCCAGTGAGCGACCCCCACCACTTCCCTGGCACCTCCACACGTTAAGTCACCTGCCTGGTCCTTGAAGACATTTGGGTCTGTATGTGCTGCTAAAGCCTTGATACTGTAACACATGGACCAGCAGCACCAGCACCAGCAGCAGTGGCCGCACCTGGGAACTTGTTAGGAATGCGGGCTCTCAGGCCCCATCTCAGACCTCCCGAATCAGAAGCTGCATTTTAACGAGCTGCCCGCTGGTTGGCATGCACATCGCGGTGTGAGAAGGCTGAGAGTGGGTGTGCCTGCGTGGGTGCGTCTGGATAACATTCCTCACCCAGAGCCCAGAGCCGGGCCCAAGTGTGGTGTTCAGCAAAAAATTTCTAGGCAGTTATAGATGGATGTAGGTAGAGTCCTAGCATTTGTGACCATGTAAAACACAGATGGAGCCTGATTGTGTGGGGCGGGGGGAATTCTGAGGACAAGAAAGTAGCGGCCACAAGGCACACACATGACTCTCCCAGGCAAGGCTGGAGCTGCGTCAGGTACAACAGGCCTGGAGCCAAGGCTCAGAGAGGAAACTGCTGGCAGCAGCCAACAAAGGAGAAGGAGGAGTTTCAGGAACACAGCCCTTTGTGGGCATTTGGTAGCAGGACTGACAAGCCAGATTAGGGCAGACGTCTTTGCAGACGGCAGTGAAGGTCATGTTATAACGATGTCCCAGAGCTATCAGAAAGATTAAACTTTGTCCTTTGTCTTCTGCATGAGTTGGCCAGAAGAATATACTATTTGAGAAAGATTTTTCATTGGGGCATTATTTTGCTTAGAGCAATTAATTCCCTGATGATGTTCAGATGAACAAAATTGTACCAAATAAAAATCTGCTGTTCCGATTGTTGGATCATGTCCTTTCAACCTGGTTCAGAGTTGGGTTGGGAGTTTATGGAGGAATCTCATACAAACATGCAGTGGAAAGGATTTCCATCATTCAGGAGGCAGAAGTCATGGGAATGAGGCTAACGGATTCCCTGAGGTCACCTTGTCCCCAGGGCCCCGACCTCCAGCAGGATCCACCTGGCCTCAGGCCAGGATGCCTAAGAGGCATTTCTTTGCTCCCTGTAAGGCAGGAGGTCCATGGTGTAGGGAAGACTTCTAAAAAAGGGACTCCTAAATACTTTACTCACATCCAGTCGTTTGTCTTCCAACAACTATGTGTGATTTGGTAGCCCCATTTTCCACATGAAGAAACTGAGGCAGAGAAATGAACTGATGAACCCCAGGCCCATGAATAGTCAGTAGTGATTCTGCTCAACTTCACAGCCCATGCTCTGTCCTCTCACCACACTGCTGTTGAATTGACCATATCTACCACCACCCCTGCTGTTACTTCCCAACAGTGTTTATTAAACGTTCACGGTGCCATGCGCTGTTCTAGGGACTTCACTTAGCATATTGAACTAAAAAAAAAAAAAAGCCACATAAAATAAGCACTATTGTTATACCCATTTTATAGCCAAGGACACTGGGGCACAGAGAAGTTAAGTAAGTTGCCCTAGGTCACACAGCTTACCCCACTCAGATTGACTCTGGAGCTTCCACTCTTAACCATCATGAAAGGGGAAAGAGAAAAGGGCCATTTGAAGTAAGCCTGGGCTGTGAACTGTTTAAAAAGAAAATTAGGATTATATGTGTTATAAATGAAACTCCACGCAATCAACATGAGAGGTCTGCTTTATGCCCGGCACTGTGCTCATTGTTGAGAATACAAACATAGGACAAGCTCCCTAGCCTCCTGCTGCTCAGAGTCTAGAAGGAGAGTGCCTGACAAGAAAAAAAGGGAATGCAGTGCTGTTAGTTCTCTGAAGGATGTCTTCACAGGGAACAGAGGACCCACCGGAGGCAGTGGTTAACAATAAGAGAGAATCTAATTAATGACAAAGTATATTAACAAAAATGAGATTCACAGTTGATCCACACAGCAGCATATCTCATCAAAAGTATTACAATCCCTTAACATATAAGAAGGAGCACTAGAATAAAGGCAACTTTCATCAGTAAGGGTCACTGTGTCCACACCACCTAAAGTTGAGAATTTATAGAGTTTGAATGGAAAGCAATAACCAAATCCCCATTTAAAACAATAATACTGTGCTCACCGTGGCGTTCTATCCACTCCCATGTACATTATTCCATTTGATTCTCAGACTGGCCATTAGGTTTTATCCCCAACTAGCACATGAGGAAACTGAAGCTTGGAGCATTGAGGACACCTATCCAAGGTCAAAACTCTCTGTTTTCCAACTCTAAATCCAGGGCTGTGTCTCTTCCCTGGGTGTATGAAAACCTGAAAGCTACAGAGGGCCCAAGTCCTCTAATCAAAGACACACCGTCAAATGCGTTGTAGCGCACGATTACAGCGAGCATCACTGTTCTTGGTGTGGTTTCTGCTGTTTTGTAATTGACTGCCCGTGTTCCTGGATGGAGCAGACATGCCACCGCCAGAGAAGACGGGCATTTAGGCACTTTCCCAAGCTTGCCTGACAACAGGACTTGTCAGACATACAGATTCCCAGGGCCCTTCCTGGATATTCTGACTCAGTTGGACAGTGTGCCTGGAAGTGGACAAATTTGGCAAATGGTGATTTTCAAAGCCCAACTCAATTTATTTTCTAATTTTTTAAAAAGATTTTATTGGGGAAGGGAAACAGGACTTTATTGGGGAACAGTGTTTACTTCCAGGACTTTTTCCAAGTCAAGTTGTTGTCCCTTCAATCTTAGTTGCAGGGGCGCAGCCCACCGTCCCTTGTGGGAGTCGAGGAATCGAACTGGCAACCTTGTGGTTGAGAGCCCACTGGCCCATGTGGGAATCGAATCGCAGCCTTCGGCCTTGTTAGGAGCACGGAGCTCCAACCGTCTGAGCCACTGGGCCAGCCCAGTCCAACTCAATTTAAACCCACGCTCCCTGCTTGCTCTGGAGTTGTTCATAAAGACACATTGAGTTCTATAGCTTTTCCTTCTTCCCCAGGTGACAATGATCTGAAGTCAGGGAAGGCAGCAGGTGTGGAAGCAAAGCTACAAAATGTCTGAATCTCTTCCCAATGAAGCAAAGCTACAAAATGTCTGAATCTTCTTCCCAATGAAAGAGGGAGTGGTGGCAGGACCTTTGAGGTTTCTTGCTGCCACTTGCATCAGCCTTGTGACTGTGATTCTTATAGGAAGATCAAATATAATAAAACTGCCAAGTGCTCTTGGGAGAGACCCTTCTCTAACGAATTAGCTAAACCACTGCCGTTATGTTCTGGGGAAAAAAGCAACATTGGGCTTGCAGTTCTAGTACTGCTTTGCTGGGACTGTCACATGCCAAGGTGGAAACAGGGCAGAGGGTGTGGGGACAGAGTCCCAGAGAGCAGTTTCCAGGCTCTCGGCCTCACGTGGAAAGGTGCTGGCTCGGGTAGTAGATGGCCATCAGCTGTGACTAGTTGGCCATCAGCTGTTACTGGTTAGCCATTAGCCACTGGTATAACTGCCGTGGCTAAGCTAGCAAGCGCGGATTGCAGTTAGCAAGTGGGGTTGGTTGGCATAGAAGCGGACAGCAGATTGTGGATCGTGTGGCTCTTGCTTCCTGTGTCTCCATCCAGCCGCCAGCGAGAATATAGTGGTGTGACTCCCCTATCCATGGCTCCGTTGGTGTTCCTTTTTGGCCTCACCATATCCTTCGTTCTTGCGCAGGGAGCGGGACTAGAGACCCGCATGACACCCTGCATGACAGAGGGGTCTGTGGCCAAGCTGCAGGATAACTGTAAAGTAGACTGCATTGCTCAGTGAATGGCTGCTTCTACCTTAAAAGTAGTAAAAGGGTGCAGTGCGCTTCTGTGGTTTGGGCTTGCCTGGCACTGATCCTTGCCTTTTTCTGGTAATGCCACCTTGATTTTTCTAAGGAGAAGCAACCCTCCTGCAGTGTTTGATTGATCTAATGTGATCAGGCTGACCCCAACCCTACCTACAGGTATCGATGAGTGACACAGTCTTAAACCAATCATTGAATGCCAACTCTCTGGTCATGTGGTGGATTGGTCCACAGATGGGCCCAGGCTCAATTCCAGCCAATGAACAAAGGACCCAGGTTGTTCTCAGGAGTGCCTCCTTTACCTCTCTACCTGGAGCTCTTTTTGGCTGCTGCAGGCATCTTGCCTCCATGAGGGACACCCACCTGAGAAGGGAGACAAACCAGAGAAAAGTAGATCTGAAAGATGGAGGGAGAGCAAGAGTGAATTGGCAACATTGTTTCAGGCCCCAATTCAGCCAGGCCTGAGATAATAATAACCTTTTGTCTTGAGTCTGGTTTCGTATAATTTATAACAGAAAGAACACTAACAGAGTAAAAAAAAAAAATTTAAGCCTGCTGTTTGTTATAGGCTGGCCCTGCCAGGGAGCCCCCAACATGCAGAGCTGCCCTGGGTTAGAATTCCCCGGCATTCCTTCCCTTGCAACCATGACCTGAGAGCTGGGTCCTACCCTTTCTCTCTCTTTACTCCCCAGCTCTCTACTCTCGGCTTGGATGGCCAGGTTACAGTGGAGCATCCTTAGAGACATGACAGAAAGGAACTGGATTCCAGGAGTCCTCCCATCTCCAAGTTGAGTCTTGGTCAAATTCCTAATAAGACCTGTGGCTGGCTCGCATGGGGAGTGAGCCTGCAGTTCCTTGGGGGGCCTGCCGACTCCGGCTGCCTTATGGGAGATGGCCTGTTCTCCTGATCCCACCCCCAGGGGTGAGGAAAGCCTCAAGAGATACTGACAGTCCATGGATGTGGAAGGGCCTTGGGCTGGAGCGACTCCACCCCCTGGCACCTCCTCTACCATCTGCCTGGGCTGTTCTGAAGAGAGTCTGTGGTAAGGCTGGTTCCTTCTTGCCCTATTTAAGCTGTGCGGAACCTACGGAGTCACACAACAGAAGCTTTACAGATCCAATATTGTTACGTCACCCACAGATCCTGGAGTCTCCTATCCTGAGGTCCTGGGCATCCTTTGTTGCCCTGATGCTCCTCTACCAGCACCCCACTTCGGAAGCCCCGACCTGTCCCCTCCATTACTGTTTGTCACTCTTCAGAGCAATGAAACAAAGATTGACTCTTCCTTTGGCAACAGCACTAGGTACAAATGGGGTGAGAAGCCCAGTTGCACAGGTGGGAAGAGAGCTTCAGGTAACAGGCAGGGGGAGGGGCAGGCTGCCCTCCAGATCCCCATGTGCAGGTCTGTGGGAAAGGTCTCCTTGTCAGTAATAACCCCGGGACAGGACACAGATAACTTGCATTCTTTTACCAATATTTCTTTCATCCCGTTTCTTCCAGGGTGGATGCACCTGCACCTGAATGGGGACAATGATGTTGGAAGTGATGGAGGCGGCTGGTTTTCCTGCAGAAGAGGCTTTGCCAGCCTGTTTCCTCATAGCCAACCCACAGGGCATGCATTCAAAAGCCCCTCATTAGGCCTCTCTTTGCAGGCAAACAAATATCATTAATCTTGGTAAAGTGAGTGAAAGCACATTCACCTGTCCAGGCAAGAGAATTAATGTTGTGTCAATAGGAAATTAGTGTTTACCTCTGGCCTTTACATCTTCCCTTTGTTATAGAAAGCCCAGGGAGGACCAACCCCAAAGCAGAGCCAAAAGCAGAAGAGAGAAAAATAGAACTCCCCAATGTGGGTGCCCGCCGGAACTATTCTGGGGATGGGATGCCAGGCGACAGGAAAGGCCTTGCTGAGAGTGAATTCCCTGGTGCAGGGAAAGGGCAGGAGCCACCCCTGGCCTCGGACAGGGGGAGTGGTGACAGCAGTGCCTTGGGTCAGAGGTTCTCACTGGACTGTGAGCCCTAGGGAGACATGCTCCCCCACCCTGCGTGGACACACAGCGTTGGCCGCAGGGGCTCCTTTTTCTTTCCCATGCACGAGGCTACGATCTCTTACACCCGGCAGGCAGTGCATGGCACTGCTCAGGCTGAAGGGACCAAGGAGCTGCTGCTTACTGAGTGCCCACTAAGTGCCAGGCACATGTGTGCTGACTGACTGATATTCTCTAAGAATCCTTCAAAGCAGGCATTTTGCCTTTTTCTCAGATAATGAAGACACTGCAATGCAGGAAAATTCAATAGGTTAGCCTCAAGGCCACACACAGGGAGAGATGGATTTGAACCCAGTCTGACTCCAAAGCTGGCGTTTCCCCCAATAATCATCACACACACACTTCCACACTAGGAAGGATACAGCGCGTGAGGTCAAACTTAAGGACAGGAAGTCTCTGAGAAAGGCCTTCTGAGTCATCCTCCATTCCCCCCACCCCCGCCCCCCAGGAATGCCTCCTGGCAAGAGGGTTAGGGAGAGGCAGGGCTGGGCCCACCAACTGGAGCGTGTGAGGGTGTGTGCGTGCCTGTGTGCCCCGGGAAAAGAAACCAAACAGGCCGATAAGATCTCTCGTTTCCAGAGCAAGCACCAATTAAACACAAGGCAGATGTGAGCAAATAAAGCTGTGGCGTCCAGAGAGAAAATCAATACTAGATTGTATGTCCTTGCTCAATCATATACCAATTAATACAGAGCAGGTGGGGCGGGGTGCCGGGGGAAGGTAAATCCAGCCTGCATGGGGGGGACTGACCTGTCTGCCCCCCTACTTCCTCACAATGCTCACCCTGATTCTAAAGGGCCTGTAGGGCCTGGGGCCTCTGTGGGGGGCACCTGTGTGAATGTGAAGCAAGAGGGAAGGAGGATAAAAGGAGCTTCCCCTCAGTCCTGTAGGCAGCTGGGAGCAGAAGGAAGAAGGGCAAGGTGGGAGGGTGGTACCCACTGGAAAGGAACAGATAACTCAGACCAGGCATACAGGCTACTTGATACTTAATTTGTCATAGAAAAAAAATGAAGGGGCTTGCTGTTGGAAATTGACAGAAAATTAGGCAAACTGGAAACCAAATTTCTGCCCCCAAGAAATTATATGGAAGCCCCTGGATATTCTATACATGTTTTATTTAATTCAGAATGTACGGTCAAGTTGTCAATAAATAATTTTCAAGAGGGGTGATAAAAGCACAGGACCAGGTGACCGTGGGATGGGGTGGTTCAGAACCTTCCATGGAAGGGCTTCAGGCTTATCACTATGCCAGGGACGAGGCTGTGTGATGCACAGCCACCTGACATCAGTTACCAGGTTGAGCGGGCTCCTAACCTGGGGAGGTGGCTCTACATCATCAGGATAAGTCAAAAGTGCCAATGTCCAGGGCGAGGATATCTGGCTGCCGTCTGGGTGCATGGCCCCAAGGACAGTGACAGACGGTGAAGTTCTGCCCTTGTGGGCACCTGCTCCCACACCTGGTCCAGAGCAAGCACACCTTTCCTCAAACACTCCCAACACTCTTGGGAAAAGGAGATCCAAGGTTGTGTGGGAAGCAGAGAACAAAAAGTAGAAGGAAAGATGGCAAAACTGTGATGAGAAGGGTTTCTGCTTCTGTTTTTCCCACAGGAAGCCTCTCCGGGCAGAGTCCCTCCTGTACCCTGAATATGCCTGGACGCAAACCTCAGACACAGAGGCCCTTTTTCAAGTGGGAGTTCTGTGGGCCGAGGACTGTTGCTTGCCAAAGAAAGGCGAAATTTGCTAGCTGAATATTTTTTAGACATTTTGCAAGATGCACGGCCTCTCTGACAATTTTTAATGTACTAACTGCCTGGTCCAGTGAGCTGATTAATTGGTGCTGGAGAGATCAATAAAAAACAGAAAATTAAAACAATTTTAAAGTGATTAAGTAGTTTAACACCTGTCTCCCGTCACGTCAGCGCAGGAAGAAAAATAAAGCAGGTGTCGAAGGGGCCTTCTGAAGCAAGAGAAAACAGCGCCTGCCTCGGAGAAATGACAAATCACAGCTGGTGGATCAATCTGAGTTGCAAGCAGCCCTTCCCCGAGCCCCCTGCTACAGCAGCAGGAACCAGGGACCCCAACATGCCCTTCCCTGAGACTAGTGCCACAGCAGCAGAAACCAGGGGCCCCAAGACAAGGGGCACCTTCCCTAGTCAGTCCTGCAGAGCCGCTCCTCAGCGAGGGAGGCAAATGTCTGTCCAGACACCAAACCAGGGCAGGAGGGAGCACAGAGCACCGAAGAATATCTTGGCCTAAAACTCCAGATGGGATCACACAGGACGGCACCAGCTAACCTTCTCTTGACCTCATTTTCAGCCATTCAGAGCTGAGCCTGCAATACGTGGAGGGGTTCCAGTGCAATGAAAATGTATTTTGGGAGCCATAAGGGGGTCAAGAGAAGTAAACACACTGTCCTTTCTACAATCACCAGATCCTCCATTCTGGAAGCGTCAGGTCTCCACCCTTACTCTCAGGGGAGACAGCCTCCCGACCACCACCTTCCCATGGTCTCCTGCTGCCTAGTTATACCTACAGGTGGTGCAGGTCCCTGCTGGATCCAAATGCTCCTTGTAACTCCTCTATGCCAATCTCACCCCACCCCCCCACCCAGTAGCTATCATGGAAACTGCACAGCAAGTCACTCCTTTCCCATAGTTTAATGTACTTGACTCAAAATCACCGGAAGTAAACTCACGGAGTGCAGGAAACTCTAAGATGATTCCAACTTCCCCGCCAAAGTCTTAACAACAGAGTGGAACGAATATGAACAGGGGAAGCAGAGTGAGGGAGAATTAACAAAGGCTAGAGGTAAAGCCCCAAGGGAAACAAAAGCCTGTTTAACCTTGAAAGTGAACTTGAATTTTGCATGTGTAAAATGCAGACAGACTTGATGTGACTCATGTTCTAGAAAACTGTGATCATGCTGGAGAATGGGCCACTCTCCAGAAAACCCCTACGTTAATACTTACCAACTGGGCAGGACAGTCATGTTTGTTTTCTGCTCTCCAGCTTCCTGTTCCCCTTCCAGGTCCCCTGGTGCAGCAGCTTCCACCCCCAACACCAGGACAGAAAAGGAACTCCAAACCACAACAGAGAAAACTTGCAGCAGGTTTAAAACATTACAGTTAAACATTTTTAAATGTGATTTAAACATGTTTGAAAACATCAAAATGCTTAGCTGAACTTACTAGCTAGCAATCCTCACTTCAAAAGCCCTTCTCCTGTTAACACGTCACACGAAATATTAATGGAAAAGAAGCCAGCAGCAGTGGCCTGCATAAGGGCAGGGCCAAGGAGGAGTTCCAACTAGTGTTTAGTCATAAAAACATTTTACTAGCCAGATTTTTTCCCTTTCTCAGACTTGCCTCTGAGCTGGAAGTTCTGGTTCCGTATTCAGTGGTTGAGCCACTCTAAATTCATGTTTGGGGCTGTTATTAATCTCAATAAAAAGGTGTCAAAACCTTTACAGCAAATTTTGTCAGTGACAATCTCACAAAAAAGATTTCCAATCGTCAGCTATTGGCTTTTAAAAATAATCTATACAGCTAAATCTCTACATAACAAAACACAGACCATCTCTCGGTATTTCCTGCCACAAGATGTGACTTTGGGGATTTGGCCAGGAAGGAAGCTAAAAGGTCCTGCAGTCCAGCTTGTCTCATGGATCTCAAACGTTTGCCAAAGGTTGCCATCATCAGGGTGCATCTCTCAGCCAGGGAGAGCTGACCAGGGGACCCATCTGTGGAACCGGCAAAAGTCTGTGCTACCCAGAAGGCACGGAGGGGGGTGCCCAGCCCGGGGACCTCACCACTCTCAGAAGTAAACACAAAGTTCTTGACACGGAGCCCTCAGGCCTGCTGCTCCCTGCAGAGTAAGCCTCAGACTGACGGAGATAAAGTTTCCCTGGGTCCAAGTTCCAAACTCGGCTGTTTTGTTTCTGTTAAAATGCAATTGTTTTTCTCTGGAGTGTGTGGTGACTGCTCAGCGTCAGGAAGATGTATGAAAACCTCCACTTCAATTCGGCATTCCTTTTCTCCCAGACAAACACGGTCGGATTTTAATAAATCAAAGAGCCACACTGTTTAATAAAAATTTATTGACTTACAAGTGATTATTTATCAAAAGACCATTAATAGCCGGTACTGAAATGATGTGTTACTGGGTGGTGCTGGGAGACTAATAGGAAATCAATGCAGCTGGCCAGCCAGAATGCATATGAGAAGCCCACCCCGCCGACAGCTAGCGCAATTCCACCAGCAAAATACACCAGACGCTACCACTGGTGCAATGAAAAGTTCCCCCTTTTTATTTATCGTTTACAAATGAAATGATCAATACTTTTAATCTAGAGCAAAATTTATTAACTTTCCCATCGGAGAGAGACATATTGACTGGGGGTAGAGGGGGTGTGAGCCCAGTGGAAGATGGATGGCTGCATGGTCGTCTCTTAACCTGTCCAAGAGTCAGTGCGCATGCAGCTCCCCTTCTAGTCCCAATGACCCAGGCCACACAGGTTGACACAACTGGAGAAACCGAGTCTGGCCACCCCACATGCACAACAGGCACATAGGACCTATGACACAGTGGACTCTCATGCATCAGGGACAGTGGGAAGCATCCTACAGACCACTGAGTTTTTGGTCAACTCCAGGAAGGAAATGGCAGGCTATACCTAGTCTCAGATTTCGAAGGACAACAGTGAGAGCCACCGTCAGTAGGGTGCTGCTGTGAAGGGCTGACAGGACAGCGCCCGAGGACTCGTCACTGGGCCAGTCGGGGCATTCAGAGCTCGGAACCCTCACCTCCTCCCGTCAAGCAACAGGGACTGGGGTTTGACATTAGGTGAAGAAGCAAGTTCCAAAGTTGGTTCTACTATGTCACAAGGATGTCATCTGAAACTGCTCCATCAAGCTCCGCTTGCTGAGCCCTGGCATGGCTGACAGTTTCCTATCAGGCTTCCTCTGGCAGGGGAATTTTACTAGCCTTTTTAGAAAGTTCCTTATCAAACTGGCTGGGGAAAAAAAAATCTCATGTTTGAGTGAAAAGTCTTTCCAGGATCCGCAATCAAACCCACCCAGGCCCACAATCCCATCACCTAAAACACAGGGGACTGTCTTTCACACGTGGGACTCCCACGACCTAGTGGAGTGTCACTGACCCCGTTGTTTCAGAGGAAGCAAATGCCTTTAAACTGACTTCTCTTTATTTCTAAACCCAGAGGACTTTAGAGCTTAAAGCCAAAGTCTGAACTATGTATGGGTTTAAATATTAAAGAAACTAAGGAGGTGGACAGGGCCTTAGAGATCATCTAGCTCAAGTCCTTGGTTATGGATCACGGAAGAGAGACAGAGAAATAAAGTCAGAACAGCAAAGGAGTAGCAGGTTTGCAAGTGGGATTAGTGCTCATCCCACTAATTAATGCCACTTGGTTTTACTCCAGGAGCGTCCTCATCACTGCTGGGGTCACAGGAGTGAGTGTATTTTGTCCCTTACATGCTTCTCACTGCTATTCCTAAGTGCCATGTGGTGCTACCACACAAGAACAACTCGGTTATCCCAAACCAAGTATTTTGGCTTATGGATAAATTAGAGGCCTGCAGGATTCCCAATGAAAAGAATGGAGCAGTCTGATGAGTCTGCATGCTTATAGAAAGCACTACACTAAAACTTCAACCGAGACGTTTTTTTTTTGGGGGGGGGGGGGGAATGTAATTCACATCCCCTCTTCTTACTTAGTAGGAGGAAAATAATCATTGCTTAGACTCCACAAGTATTTCTTTACATAGCAGTGACTCTAAACCAGGTTCCTGCAATACTGTTATGTCATTGACAGGTTTGTTGAAAAGAATGTAACATTAAAATATTACAAAATACCTATGAAAATCATGAAATAAATGTACTAATCAGCAGAAGGCTTTTAAAGGAAACGTTTAAAAAGGAAACTTGGTTTTCAAGACCAATTTTTAAAGATCATTCCAGATAGCTTTTAAACACTGTAAATATCACTTATAAAGACTGAAAACCACTGTTTACTCTTGATTATTTTGCAAAACAGTTCATAAGAGGCTTGTCTTACAGTCATGATAGTGTTTGTTAGTTGAGAGGAAAAAGAATTTTCCACTGGTTAGCAAAAGGGCAGGTGAGAGGAAAGGGGCCGCTATTTGGGGAGGCAAAGCAACAGACAGGCAGTTAGGGCGAGAATCACAGCACCGTTTGCTGAGACCAAGTGCTCCCAGCCCAGGAACCGACGGAGCAGGCTTCACTGCCACCACATCCCCAAATCGCAGGCTGGAGGGTGGCCTCAGAAGCGACACTTACCATGGCTGCTGGCACAGCTGTGGTGACTGTGCCATGATGCAGTAGGGCAGGCAGGGGGTGAGGCTGAATGAGTACATGATAGAGGTGAGGCCTCTTCTGAGGGCTTTGAACCTGGTGGAGCCTAGCAGCGGTGGGGGTGGCTGGCTTTGGACCTGCCTTCTGTGACTGCGGGCAGGTGCAGGAGGCCAGGAAGCCTGGTTCCCTCTGGCCATACGGAAGCCCACGGTGCACCAAATGCCCACTGCCCATCCTGCCACCCTCACGGATGCAGAACCTCCGCTCCTACCTCGCCCCTGCAGCTTCTCGTGGCTCCACACAGTCCTTACAGACTGCCCTCCCCGCCTCGACCTCAACAAACGGTGCCCCAATCACACACCTCTAATCCCGCGGCACCCATCTGTGCAGAAATCCACATCTCAGTCTGTGGTGGGGATTCTAAATGAACCATTCGATATGAGTAGTTTACCTTCTCCTAAACAATACTCCTCATTCAGAAGTCAGGCTGGACTGCCTCCAACCCCGGGGTTATGTTCTGTGACTCTGATAAGAAACAGGTTGCTTAGGGCTACATCTAAGGGAGAAAGAGTGAAGGGAAAAACCCCTCAATTCATTCACCATCAAAGACAATTTTATTTACTCACAAAACAACTGCCAAGCCCTGGGCAGGAGCTCAGAGCTGGTCCTGCCACATCTCAGGGACCTGTACTTGTAACACTGCGCTTTACTGTCCTTCACTCACTGTAGCGCTTTAATCCCCACAACAACCCTGTGAGGTAGGTATCACCACCCTTCCCCCTCCCACTCCAGGTTACAGATGGGGAACTGAGGCACGCGTTAACGAAGAGCAAGTCACATGGGGGTTCAGGATCAGCACTGGACTTTCAATGTGGAAATGACTCCTGGCTCCCACCACACTAGCCAGTGGTCCATCCTGCCTCTTCCCACGCCCTTTGGTGACTGCACGAGTATTTAAAACTTCATTTTGCTGAAAGCACCTGCAGACAAGTTTTATTTTTATCAAGTGTGCAGAGCTCCAAGGCTGGGGGCAGCCTGGGGGGCCACGTTTACGCTGGCAAGCCACGGGCCTCTGGGTGCCTCCCCTTCCCTCAGCCACGGCCCTGGCCTGAGGGCGTCCGTAACAGACCAATGTCCTACTGTCCTAGTGTTCCCAAGCACGGAGCGGGCTGATTCTCCCCACCCACGCAGCCCCGCGTGCACAGGTGGAGAGCTGACTTTAATGGCATTCCTCCAATGGGCTTATCGTAAAAGAAACAAGAAGGCCTCTCGTCCTGAGCAGAACACCCAGCAGCATTCACTTCAGAAGGCAAGGCCAGGGGTCCAGGCGGCTCTGAAGAAGCTGGAGTCCTGGGATCCAGAGCAGCCCGAAGACCCGGAGTCTGGAAAGAATGCAGCAGTGGGGGCTCCGGCTGGCCCCGCGCCAGGACTTCAGGCATAGTGGATCCAGCCAGCGCAAGGCGCGGGCTCAGGATCGGCTCCTGTCCTCGTGGTTCCCAACAATCATCTTGCTGTACAGCTTCTGCTGCTCCTCTTTGAACGTATCCTTCACCTTTTCCCTCTTCAGACCACCATCCCTGATGAGATAAAGGCTGCAGGTAAGATTTCCTGCCCCCCTGTAGCACAGCCAATACACCGTGCTGCGCAAACACAAAGAAAAACCTGCCGGAAATCAAAGTCCTCCATGGCTCTCTCACCCGGATGAGCTCAGACACTGGCTCTCGATTCTTGGAATCCAGGCTTTCTACCTCAAAACTCTCATTCTTGCCCTGGGTCAAAATTCACTGCTTCTATTTAAGGTACTCTGTAATTGCTTAAACCTACCAAGGAGTTAAAAGTTCTTTCTACTTGCACATTCATCCCCACCTTACACAAGATAAAGGAGGTACTCCGGCATTATGGATGGTGAACCAAGTTTTAAGAAATATTGAGACTTACAAGGAACCTATAAAGCAGATCTGTGAAATATAACCTGTAAAATTCAGACCCAAGGAGTCTCCAAATTCATGCAAACAATGGACACAAGGGGAAACACGCTCTTCCTGCCTCCGTCCACGCTCAGGGATGGCGCCGCAGGGGAATCCCAGCACCTCCCTCCATGTGCACCAAGCAAATCCTCTCAACTTGAGATTTCCTTTCTCAAAGTCTGACTCCCAGCCACCTGTCACCCCAACTCCTTGCCTACACCCTAGAATTATCCTCACCTTGAATGACTAATGAAAATCCAAGCCCACTTTCAGTCTTTCTGCTACACGCTGTTGTGTTTTTGAGGCAGTACGGGGGGAAAGGTCTCTGCTGCAGCCCCGTGACCAGCAGCCCTTCCACGGGGAGCCCAGACACCTGCTACACCCTTCCAAATCCACAGCAAAGGCATCCTTTCCAAAACACCACCCTTGTCTTTCTGAGGCCTCAGGGAGAGAGAATGTGGGGCAGTGGGTCGACATTCGAGCTCCACAAGCCGAGCTCGGTCAGACCTGAGGCAAAATCTGGCCCCAGTGTTTGTTCTGTGACTTTGAGAAATAGTAACTTAACCTGAGTTTCAGTTTCTCAAATGAAAAATGGGAGTAACGATTCCCATACTCCCTGGAGTTACTGTGAGGATGTAAGGGGATCATACAGCGAGTCAGCAGCAGGGTCTGGCACACGGTGAGTACTCAGAAATGTCAGCATTTTTAAAAAGGCTATCATCTGAGGGCCATGCTATTACCTAAGAACCACAGGTTCGCTTAAAATTTGAATTTCCACACTTTTCCCATAATGCCCACTTTAGCCAAATGCCCTCCAGAGCTGACCCTTACGCTTAAACCTAGGGATCCTAAGAGGCTGGAATGTTTTCCCCAAACCAGCAGTCATTCCTACCACTCCTGTATTGCTAGAGTATAACTATCTCATACTCTAGCATAGAGGGCCGCAAAGCATGGCCACGGGCCAATCCAGCCCGACACCTGTTGTTGTGAATAAAGCTGTACTGGAACACAGACACACTCACTGGCTGATGTATCATCTCTGTTGCTTTCACACTATAATGGCAGCTGCAACAGGGGCCACATGGCCACAAAGCCTAAAATATTTACTGACTCTACAGAAAAAGTTTGCCAACTCCTACTCTAGTAGGTAACAAACAAAAAGCAAAAAATGAAACCTTTGCCGTTCTAAGGATGGTCTGGTTTTGCCAAGTACATGCGATCCAAGAGCCCAGTACTCCTATGAGGTTTCCAGGTCAGTATCAAGGTGACCCTCCCGAAAGAGACAAGTCCTCTTTGGGTGCCCTGGTCGACTGGGGCAAACCCGAGTGGGACACACAAGCAAGTGCTTCAGGCCAAGCATCCCGGGCTCTATGTTCCCCGAGATCAAGGTCACAGAGGGTAGTTGAGTTAAAACTAGGAGAAGGGAGTCAAACTGCTCATACTCCAGGGCTGGTGAGCTTCATTCTCCACGCCAGGGAGAGAAGTCTTTCTAAATGGAGTCAGTGATTCAAAATCCTTCTGAAATTCACGTTCTCCTAGACTCGGCTGATAAAAATCTGGCTCTGACTCACCATAGCAGGTCCACAAGTCCTCCCTGCCTGGCAATGGCGGATTTCACCCTATTTGCAAACTGGACAGCATCTTCATCTGCCTGTAAGAAAGAGTGAATGAGACCACTCAACCCAGGCTCACGGTCACCCAGAGCTAAGGGAAGACCTCCGCCCACTGCGGACACCTACCTCTCTGGTCATGGGAGGCAGGTACCAAACACTGCAGACAATGGCCCAGCTGGTCATCATTCTCAGCAGGTACGTCACCATCCCATATTTGCTGCTGTTCCAGAAGGCATCCCCGAATTGAGGGTCATACTGAAACACAATGTAAAGCTGGAGTTCTCATGATGAATACAATCAGTAGTTCTGACATGACGGCAGCCCGTGGGGCAGTATCGTATGAGAAAGCTGCTCCCAGGCATCCCATGAACACTTCTTCAGTCATGCTACGCCTAGGTCGTGCTGACCTCTAGAAACATCACCCTCCCTTGACTGACTCAAGATTTTTCTGTAGAGCATTAGGGAGGACTCCGCTAACAGCGGGCCACAAACAAATGTCTCTCCTCATTGATTAGTGTCACATCTTACTCACTCATTGGTGCATAGAATCTATTAATTAAGTTTTCAAGCATATCCAAAAACAGAGACTAGGATAACAGACTCCCATGCACCCATCCCCTAGATACAATAATTACCAACATTTCACCATACTGGCTTCGTCTATCCCCTCCCCTCTTACAAGCCCAGTCCCCAATATAATGTCATTCACTCATAAACACTTTACATGTACCTCCCCCAAATAAAGGTATTTTCCTACATAACAACCAACTTTTAAACATGAGCTCTAGTTCCCCAGAACAAAGAGAAAATAATAGAAAAGTTTACGATATGCTTCTGGAATTACACTTCTAACAAAGCGAATTATCTGTTTAAGCAGACCTTGCTTTGATTAAATCATGTGTTAGGGACACACACTGACAGTTCACAAGGCCTCCACCACACACCATGTTTCCCCGAAAATAAGACCTAGCCGGACCATCAGCTCTAATGTGTCTTTTGGAGCAAAAATTAATACAAAACCCAGTCTTTACTATAAGACCGGGTCTTACATAATATAATATACAAGACCGGGTCTCATATTAATTTTTGCTCCAAAAGACACATTAGAGCTGATGGTCCGGCTAGGTCTTATTTTTGGGGAAACACGGTGGGTACCGCACTTCCTGCCAAGAAGCAGGCTTTCCAGATACTTTCATTTGCCAATGACTCTAATGGAGGCAAAGGCTGCACTTCAATGGCGTTTTGTGGGAAATGTGGCCAAAGCTGTGACCCTCATTCTCACCAAACAGAATAATTGAAGTGGCAGGTAAGCAGGGTGGGAGAGGTGCTGGAGAAAGTTATATATGCAACAAAGGAACCGAGTCCTTGAGAATGCCTGAACGAAGCACCATGGGACTGTTACCAAATGTTTGAAGGGCTATCACAGACAAGACCTTAGACTAGTTTTATGCAATTAGTCTAAGGAACCAGAAAAGCAAAGACTTGGAACCAGAAAGTTGAAAAAAATAAAAGGAGACAGCATTTCAAGAGTTGTCCCACAGGACCAAGCCGCCACCAGCGTGGAAAACGCCCTTTGACTGGAAGAACTGGAGAAGGAACACTCACGGGCGTGGGGGTAGGTCTGAACTACATGATTTTTGAGGCCTTTCAAAACCTAAACTTCCTGATTCTCAGAATAGAAATTGGATAATTGTGCCCAGTTATGGACCTGACTACTGAAATGAAGACACTTAGATTTAATTTAAAAAACTAAGAAATTTAACTACAGAAGGCTTAACGAGTTCACATCATAACATCAAAAGGAAATAAGGGAGACGAATGAGTTTTGAACAGAAGCTAATGCGTATGATTTGAAGAAAGTGGTGTTCTATTTTATAAAGCACTACATGGATAAAAAAATGTGATATGTGTGAGACAGAGTGTGAGAGTTTGTTTAGGGCTCATTCTCTACTCCATGCTGGGCAGACACTGTAGAGAGAAAAACAAGGCAAAAGCTCAAAATAGCAATCAATTCCCAAAATCAGATAATGATTTAACTTTGATGGAAATGTAGTAAGAGTCTTGAATTTGCTAAGGTTATCCAAGTTTGGTTACCAAAAACTTCACAAAAACTCTACTAAGTATCTGTGTGGCAGAAGTTCTTAATCTTATATGGGCTTTAATCTGTGAATGGAATGAAATTATATGGAGAATTTGTATGCCTCCTTCTTTGGAGTCATCGTTAACTGTCCCAAAGGTCCATGTTCCAAAACTGGTTAAAAACCAGTGCCCCAGAACAAGGCTTACATAGTGTGGCTCCCAACCAGCAGCGTCAGCGGTGCCCAGGAATGGGTTAGAAATGCAAGTTTAGAAATGTTGGGCGTGGGGCCCAGCCCTCTACATTTTCACAATCCCTCCATGGGACACTGATACAGCTAAGATCCAAGAACCAATGTTCTGGAGTGAGCAATAAGGGCTTCTATCCAGTAGTTTGTTTTTAATAAACACAGATGGCGAAGCACTGGACTCAATATATTAAAATGCAGGTTGGCATGCATGCGATGCAAACAACACTCCCCATCCTACGCCCACAGCAGACACTGCTAATGGACTGTTCTCTTTCTTGCTGTTCCCAAACACAGCATCCCCAAGAAATCGCTCGAGCAGCCCTGACCCATGGATCAGTTACCCCACAGCCACTATTCACCCGCAGTCCCTGCTCTGATGCTTTGCCTACCTGGTAAAGGGGAGTGGCTGGTAAGCGTTTGCTCAACCAGGAGGAGGATCTCTTGCCCCACCTGCACCAGCTGTGCTGGCAAGGTGAAAAAAAGAAGTATTTCTACGGAATGCTCTGCAGTTAACAAACAGACTGCCAAAGTATGGAGACTAAATTCTAAGCACAACTCAAATTTTACTGTTTTACCCTGATATTTCAACCTAAGTACTTTAAGCATACTCCTAACAGCCTGTGTTTTTCCGATGTAATAATGCTGCTTTAGCACGCTTTTAGAAATAGTACGTATCTGTTTAGAAAATCAGATAGAGATGAAGGGGGAGATGGAGGAAGGAAAAGAAAGGGAAACTGACTATTAACTGAATCCCATCTCTCTAGGTGAATTTGAACAGTTAGAGCTACAAGTTCCTGAAAGGTGGGAGATAGCCTAGACAAGCTCCTAAGATCCATTTCATTCTCATAGGCTGTTCTTGGTATTACGTAAGATGAGACCACCACCCGAAGCAGTGGAGTTGTTTCCTCCTTCAGTGTCAAGTACACATCTGTACTCTTCCGGCCTCACCTCTCCACCAAAGCACAAATCCAGCTGGGCAGTCATACCCTCCCGACCCCTCCCTGCAGTACGCCACCTCTTCAGGTTTATGAAAAAAGTGGAGGAAATACATAAAGTTATGAAGGGCTTGCCATTTCCTGAATCTGGTGGGGAAGGTGAGGTGTGGGCTGGAATTTGGCTGTTCCTGGTTCAAATACAACTCAGTCCCTTCTACTTGGTTATGAACAATGTCACACTCTCCTCCTCTAGCACTCAACCCACGCTCGCCCGGCCCAAGGCAGCTCTACTGGAGGATCCACCAATGGATGGGACGTCAGCACCTTCCTCCACTTCACAGCAGCAGCGAGAACAACCACACGCACCCTCAGAGGTCTTGTACCTTGATGGCAACAGGGTAAACCGTGGCTCCAATCTCAAAACTTCCCTTTTTGAACATCATCACCGATGTATTATTGATGCAGGTTCCTAAAATGCAGGAGAGAGTAAAATGCTATTTCTTTTGGTCCTTTACCCCAGAGATTAGGAGTTTAAGGACCAAATATAATAATGACAATTCTATTGACTCTTCGAACAGGGTAAACCTGTCATCTCCCTAGCTTATGGATGGTCACTTAAAGGAGATGAACAGAACATTGTGCTGCTTCCGATTCTTATTACAGGACCGCTTTCCCTGATGCACACACACCCGCCTACAGGAAGACTTGGCAGGTCCCAGTAAGAGCTCTCCGAGACGCAGAGAGACCCTGTCAACACTATTCCACAAGGGCTCCCTGCACTGGGGAAGTCCACACCATGGCACTCGCAGTCCAGATCCTGAGTCCCTGCGAGTTTTTAGATCCACAACCAGTCTAAAGAGACCTAACATTACTCAGTGAGAGCAAACGACCCCACCAAAAGCTGAGGGACTTGGTTCCGAGGCAACAGCGGCGTCCTTGGCCTGCACGGCCACCCCCTAGAGAAGCCCTCTGTGGTGCTCAGCGCCTTCTTACCCTCTGGGAAGATGAGGATAGGTAGCTTGCTTTTATCCTGCACGTGCTCAGTCAGTCTTTAGAAGAGAAAAGTAAAAGGAAGGGTCAGACAGCCTTACGTCCATTATCACCAAGACGCATTTATAAATAACCTACATACATGTGATACCAGATGTTGTGTAAAAGCAAGGGAACAAATATGACCCTACCTTTTAGAAGCCCTTAATCTAAATCTCACAAAGACAAAACTTACGAGAACAGGGAAAATCAGATAACTACTATTTAATTCATACAACTGTTCAATTAAGTATGAAAGTCTGTGCACAGAGGACATTGCTCAGACTTGGGACACATCTGCCAGAGAGGGTGGCAGAAAGCACCCTCAATAAACGCTTGCTACTGACCTTCCTAACAGCCATGCTAGGCTGGGCCTACAGTCCACCTGGCTTAACACTGTCCCTGAGAGATGCAGCAGAGACTTTAGCGGCGGGTTCATTTGTCCCTATGGAAGACGGTCTCAGTTGAATCTCAATTCCTCTCAATTTACTGCAAAGCTCTTGCCATTACTTGTTACCACATTTACCTAACCCTTTTCTCAAGCTTGAAAATGGGGCAGCACTTTGTTCCATTGTCTTCAGTTTGTTTTTATTTTTGATAATGAATTCATTTTGAAATTTCAAATAGCATTGAAAGTGAGTATGTTGTTTGTTACAATGGGTACAAGAAGAAAGGTTTAGAAACACTACCAGTTTAGTAAATAATACTAGGGTTTCTATACTTTTTGTATTCCATGTTTCAGAAAAAAACTTTTTATTAAGAAAGCAGCGTAGAAGTCACTATCATTCCGCTACGGAGGGGCACTACCTCTAAATCGCATCCTTTCTCTGTAACTGGTCATACAGAATAGCATTCCATTGATTTACCTTTTAGCCACGAGGTGGCGATCTTTCACTTCAGACCGCTCAAACCAGACGTGAGGGCAGGCCTTCACCATGGCTCTCTGAATCACACCCATGAGTCCCCCGTGCACTTGACCCACCTAATCTCAGACAAAGGAGTAACTGGTAGTGAAGCCATCCTCACACAAATCCCCCACTCTGTGGAGGGAGCCCAAGATCCCACAAGATAAGCACCCCAACCTCTCACCCTCTAACATTTTATTAATGACCATAGGTTTCTCACTATTGAAGAAACCACTATTAAGACCCCCTGAAACTTAAATTTTTCCTTTTAATTAGTGATACCAGAGACGTGTAATTGAAAACAGCTGAAAATTCTAAAAGGGAATAATGAAGCTGAGCAATACCGTGTGTAAAAATGTCCTCCCTGGGCAGATTCCCCAATGCCCTTGAACCCAGCCCTTTCAAATCCTCCCTCCCCATCTTTACCCCTTTCCATGACACCTAAACATCCAAGTCTAATCCCCCACTACACTCTCAGTTACTCTATCAGAATATCTCCTATCAAAGTCACAAGGAGTTCCCCAAAGCAACAGAAACAAAAGTGACAATCTAGCTTGGGGCTCACGCATAAAAACATGTTTCCCTGTTTATACCCTTAAGGGCGAGTTTGGTGAAGGGTCCAAAAGCCACCACCCTGCCCTGACCAGTAAGAAATCTTGTCCCAAGAAAGCAGCAGAAAGACGTCTTACCATTGCATAATAGCCATCACTAGCCAAAATGATGACATCAATAGGAGAGGTATGATTGGCCACACAGATGCCACCGTTTCTAGGCCGATTTGTCCTGTGTTTAGAATGTATGCAAAACAACAAAAATTAGTGTGAAACAATTCATTTGGAACTCATCGTCACCTCACCAGCTTTATCAAGTCTAACTGAAAATTCAGAAGAGCCCCCGCTGGCTGGTTGTAGCTGGGTCGTGTTTTGCCAGCACCATTTCCCTTTGTATCAGACCAAGTGACCTTACCTGTCGTGGTAGGTAATGATGGCTGTCAGAGCACGCACGCAGATCCGGTAGCACATTAAGTGGACATGTTTACTCAGGAACTCCTTAAACCTGCAACAACAGGACAAAGATTTTTGTTTTTATTTTACATGTAGGAATACAGGAAAAGTTGCTGACTCTAACAATTTAACTATCACTGTCCTTTAAGACTGCAAAGTAGTTTTATAAATTTTAGTGTATACAGTAAAACCCTGGAATGTATTAGCATCTTTATGTCTACATATGAGAAAACAAAGCAATGAGGAGAACTGCTTAAATTTACCTAAGTTAATGGGTTTAGAATTCATAGCCTTAGAATTTCCAGCACAGGTGAGTCTCCTAGATTCCTTTCCTTTCCAGTCAACACCTAGAGGCAGGGCAAAGGCCAGAGAGTCAAACCTCCTTGCCAGCCTGGGCAGAAGAGAGGTTTGCCAGCTACAGAATTTCCCAAAAGGAGCAAATTTCTCCTTAAAAGAACACAACAGGGGGCGGCCGGTTAGCTCAGTTGGCTAGAGCACGGTGCTCTTACCAACAAGATTGCCGGTTCGATCCCTACATGGGCCACTGTGAGCTGCGCCCTCCACAACTAGATTGAAACAACTACTTGACTTGGAGCTGATGGGTCCTGGGAAAACATACTTAAATAAAAAAGTTAAAAAAGAAAAAAGAACAAAACAAACAAAAGCCCTACATCCATTTCTTACCCTGTTACAATTTATCAACCCAGTAGAATGCTCAAAATTAAACACGCTGTGAAATCTGCTCGCCTTAGACTGTGGTTTCTCCTTTTGTCTTTAAAATGGGGAGTGTGAGGGTTGGAGGGCAAAAAAAAAAGTCATAGATCAAGATCAATAAAGAAAGAAAAGACTGTAATGTTGATGTCACTGTCATCACAGGTCATTTTCTCCACTTGAGATTCTGTGGTTTGGCTATCCCCAGAGATGCAGCCTGACCTTTAAAAGCAGAACTAAGTCCCAGAACATTCCCAGAACTAAGTCCCTTTAGACATGCACACTCTCACCGTACTCACCTCCCGTTTGGCAAGTATCCCACCACGGTTGTGCTCACCACCAGAAGGCTAATCCCTGTGAAAGCGAGCGCTATCCTGTAATAAGAAGACAAACTGAAACACACAAATCCTTGCACCATGTATAGAACTGAATGTGTGAAAAATGAAAGGGGGCATCATGAAAACCACCCCCAAGATCTAAGCACCTAGGACCCAGATTAGAGTTCCATCTAGAAATGCAAGCAGGCCTGTCAGAACCAGAGATCGTTTTGATTCCAAACTGAGGGTGACTATGGATTTGGCTCTCAGCTGACACTATCTCCTCAGGCATCAGGCAGCCAGGATGATAGAAAATCCTAACACTGGCTGTTCTGCCCTCAGGCACCTGCTGTCCTGCTGTCTTACCCTTCCCTTTAGCTATAAACCCTGGCTGAAGCACAGCTTCTCTGTGAAGCAAAAGGAAGGAGATAGAGCCTGAAGGTACGGCAACACATCCTCTCAGGAAGCACCTGGTACAGAAAACTGAGAGATCAATACTGCCTCTGTACTAGAGAAGGAAGCAGTAGGAAAAAGTGCCCAGGGAGAGGTGGCCAGAAAGCAGATCATGTTTCCTGTCCCTGTGATAAGTCCAGCTAGACAAGTAATTTGTCTTCAGAAACCCAACTATTTCTGTCTGATATGCAGAGAATCCAAGGATAATCACCAGTGTACCCTTCCAAGGGTCACACCAACTAGCCAGTAAAAGAATATTATCCTTGTTTCTAAAATGGGAAACAAAGCAGGGAGACATAGGTAGGAAGATCGTGCATCAGGCTTAGGCAGCGGTAGTTCAAGTCCTTTGTCCCTCAGCCCTGCTCTCACCTGAGTGGCAGGAGGAAGCAATACCGAATCAGCACACCTAAGCCCCACAAGACAGTGAGCCGAAGGCTGATATACTGGAAGTTGTAATTGGTTCTGCTCAGCAGGTTCCAGGACTCCAACTCTTCTGCTGAGAATCTCTTTGTCACCTCATCATCCATAATAGTCTCCATTCCTTTCCGGCAAAAGTAGAAAATGTCAGAGAGCTCAAACTCTGGAGTATTGTCCAGAGCCTTACTGCTACCACTTCGGCGAATTTCTTTGATCTCTTCTTCTAGTGAAGTGGGATCTTTTGCAATGATTCCTACAAAAGAGGACACCTTGTCAAGCAGCATGCTGGGAGAAAGCCTGTTAAAAATACCCAGGGGACATAGCCTACCATTTTTATAGTGAAGAGTCTGTGTGAAATTAAAAGCATTCAGGAATATATTTCAAAGGGACCTTTTAGGATGAGGATCGAGACCCAGTCTTACCGTTGGTATAAGGCTTGTAGAGTTGGTGGTTCTTCTCCTTGGCTCCTCTTTCCATTCTCAAGGTCGCCCACTGCAGGAGGAAAATGGCCACAAACAAGAATGAGATCCTTTGAATTCAGTGAACACCTCCATCTCTATTCTGTGAAAGCCTTAAGCCCAGTCACTTGATATCAGACTGTACTCCAAAAAGCACCCATTCTAAAAGTAAAAGGGCTCTCTTCCCAGAATAGTCGCCCTCCTTGACAACTAGGTCCAAAAGTTAAGTCATCTACAGTAAAGAGCTGGAAATCAAGGAGCTTGGGTAAGTTCCTCAGGCCTAGCGTCTCACTGCCTCATCTCTTTGTCTCCGGTTCCTTAAGGAACTCCCTAGCTGACCTCACACGTTCCTTCACTACTGATAAACAGTAGCTATTCAAACAAAATCAAGCATCCTTTAAGCTACTGCCTGCCACTCAATGCTGTCCCCCTCCCAAATTATTCTAAGAAAGCAACAATTTTAGGTTTCAAGTAGATAAAAATTTAAATTACATATATATATATATATATATATATATATGCACACACACACACATATATATATAAATGTCTGGACTGTGCATTCACCCCTTTAATAACTTTTAACAGGGGGACCGAGAACCTGATATAGAAAGGCCGGAAAGTGCCTCAGTGCTTAAAAAAAAAAAGTGTTAGAAAAAGGAACACTATTTGGAGATTAAAAAAGTGTAGGTTCAAATTCCAAGTTTGACACACTTACGCTACGTCCCTTACGTAACGCATTCCAACACTCTGAACGCTGGTTTTTGTATCTACAAGATAGTATGACAGTATGTCAACCTTCTACATCATGAGGTCACTTGGAATCAAATGAGATTATATATGTGTGACAGAACTTTGGCAACTGCAAAACACCCTAACTGCCCTCTATTACCGAAATAACAATGAACCCTGGAAGAGACCTAGAAAAAGAGAGGCTTGTCCTGGAGCCTCCCTTCCTCGTGAAAATCCTTTTAACTAAAGAAAGAGAGCCAGAGGCTGAGTCTCTCGCACTGTCAGATAATGAGTGAAAACATGAGCTCACTTATGCCCTACTGGGATATGTTATAACCAAACAGAAAGTTATGTCCTCGGTGAGTCAAAGAAATACAACAGATATCTTAAAAGGTCTTTTCAAACTTCTGTTTCCACAGTTACGCAAGGCAGGGGGGAAAAACCCTATTATACCATGACACTGCAAACCCACACAGCCCAAAGCATTTGGTGTGGATTTTGCTGGCAGAGCCTGAAGTATTAGCAAGACTGCTCTGCATGGTCACAGAGCCAAAAGCAGGACACGCGTTTAATCAGTGATCTGACCTCATCTGGAAATTTCTTCAAATGCCACTGTCTAGAAAAAAACAGGTAATTTACAGCATCACCCACTCAAATGAAGGTCTAAGGCAAGAAAACTCATATAACCCACTTCAGATACTCAGCCACTGATGTCTTTGGGCTCTAGGCATGCATGATCTTTTCTAGAAGAAAATGTAAATATAACTCCTAAAATGGAGGAAGGTGAATTCCACCAGGGAATTCCATTTAGGGAAGAGGGGAATAAGGATTAAGAGAGTTTACAACAACCCTGGTATACAGACAGGTCACTCGACAAGAGTTTAGGGATTTCCATTTTGGCCAAGACTTGGTACTGCAAGTCCAGTCAGAACCAGAACTGGTTGTGTACTGACAATTCTGATACCAAGATTAGGATGCAGCAGGCAGGTAATACATGGCATCAGGTCTCCTGAGCACGAGAATTGATGTCTGTGAGGACTGCTTCCCTCCACAAAAGTCAAGATGGCTGTGGGCTTTCTTCCTTGGAAAGGTACTGGTTAAATGTGATTCTACGTCTCCAAGCTCTGTAACAAAGCTGTCATAAACATCCCCTTGCCTTCATGGTTTGTACTTCCAGCTTTACTTTTTCAAACTTCAGGTGCATCACCAAATGCTCTGTGAGAGTCAGAGGAAAACGGGCAGGGTTGGAGGAAACTGGCTGTTAGCTGGGAACGGCCTGTTAAGGAATGGCTGGGTTACTTCACCCTGGCACACCTCAGCAACATCCAATAACTACACAACTGGCTTCTGTGAGCTGACACTCTAAGAAGTACAGTGCTCAGACCCAGAATAAAACTGAGAGCCCTAGGTTCAGAGTTCATTTCCCTATAAATCTCTTCTCCCTTCCCCTATCGGATGCCATTTACTGCTGTCAGTATCAGATTACTAAATTATCCTCTTTTCAGCTTCTCCCAGGCAGAGAAGAGACCATTTAAGGGCATTAACAATGCTGCACTCTTAGGGAACCTTAAACCCAACGCAGACCTGGGCAGGTGAAATGCAGGCCCAGCCCTTAGAAATGCAGATGGTTCAATGGTAAATTTTTGCTAGTTATTCATTCTACTGGACACTACAATTTAGGAACTAATCGCAAGGGTAAAGTCTAACAGTCTTAGCAACATTAATCTCAGCAGAAACCTTCCCTTCCATTTCAGTCAGCCTCCACTGCATTTTCCCATGAACTAGGTATACCCGAGAAATAGACCCTAAAAAAATCCAGCTCCCGGCCTCTGTCATCTTCTATTTCCCATTAAAAGGTTACATATTTTAACAATTCTCTTCTCTCCCTGCTTCAGCTATAATTGCTAAGTAGCTACTGTCAAATCTAGAAATCCTGACTTCACACAAGTGCCAATCTCACATTTCCAGTCACCTGCCTGTCATCTCCACACCAAGTCCAACTCGCTGTCACCAACCACATGTGGAGAATTTAAGGCAGCACACCTCCTCCCAATCTGTGTGCTCCCCTCCCTCCGGGCCCCTCTGTGGCGCTGGGATCACTATCCCTGTCACCCAAGCCTTCAGGCTTCCCATCTGCCACCAAATCCTATCAACACTCCCCTGAAATGGCACTTTCTCAGCTGCCTCGTGTCACGCCATTACCTTGGTTCACTCGCTTCTTCACTTGCCTACACTAATGCTACAGCTATTTAATTGCTCTTTCCTTCCTGCCGTCCATCCGAACACATGCTGCCAGTCTGACCATGTCAATTACTTGCTCAAAAACCTTCAGTCACTTCTCAACGCCTAAGGAAATAGTTGGCTTTATGATCTCCCTCATTCCTTCCACGCACCCAACATTTTGCTTTACAGAACCTCAAACCGTCTCTAAACAAGACTATACTTTCTCAGCGGCACTTCCAGAATACTTTTTCAAGATATAGTTCAAATGCCAACTCTTGTATGAAATACTACCTATCCAATTCCTGCAGTCAGAATTAATCTTTGCCTGTGTCATATTCTGCATCATATTCTGGAGCAGTTATGTGTGCATATACATTATTTGTCCTCTGACTAGACTATAAATACCTTGAGGGGCAGCAGGCAGAACCTACCCATATTTGCATTCAAGCAGTCTGACACAGTGCTTGCACTTAGTAGGCAGTCAACAGGGCTGTGTTTAATTAATCAACTTCCAGTATTTTTCTCCCTCAAGGTATACCAAGGTTCTTTTATACAGAAAAATGAACCAATCATGGGAAACTAGTTGTTCGGCCAGGGCTTACTTAGGTCTGCCAAAACCACAGGTACAGAGACTGATATCCAGTTTTAATCATCTTTATATATAAAGATTATCTAGTAAAATGCAAAAATGGCCTATAAAGTCCCAAAAGAAAACAGATACAAAATGTTATGTATATGCTATTAACACAACCATAAAATATGGATGTGTTGTCAAAGATTGAACATAATATAACATAAAAAAATGTTTAAGGTGTTGTAAGCTGTAGGACATGAATGAACGTTTATCTATTGCTACATAACAAATCACCCCACAACTCAGTGGTTTAAACCACCACCATCTTTATTTTGCTCAGGAATCGGCAAATTGCACAGCGTTTGGCATCCGCTGGGTGGCTCCAAGGCTGGGGGCTGGACTCCGCCCGAGGCTTGCTCACTCCTACGGGGGCGGTGACGCTGGTTGTCAGAGCCTCCCTGGGGCCGGGAGTTGAACACCTCCACGAGGCCTAGGCTTCCTCACATGGCGCTGGGGTCCCCGGAGTCAAGGCAGAAGGTGCAGCGCCAGTTTTAACCTCACCTCACAGGTCACACAGCAGCATGCATGCTACATTCTACACATTCTACTTGTTAAAAACAAGTCATACAGCAGGTCCCCATTCAAGAGGACGTGAATCAGACTCTATCTTTTGATGGCAGACATTAGCATCACTTTTAGGGAGCTTTTAAAAATGCCCATCCTGACCAATTAAATCAGAATCTCTGGGGAGATTCTAGTGCTCCCAAGTACATACTTTTAAAATGCTTTCTCAGGTGATTCATTGTGTAGTTGGAGGGGGGAGGAGAGACCCATGGAATTGAGATATGGAATTGAGATATCTCTGGCTTTCTTCCAGCTCAAAAATTATATGCACCAGCCCAATTGGGGGGGGGGCGGGGATGAAGAGGCTAAAAAGGCAAAATAAAGATTTCTCCTCTATTAAAAAACACCCACAAATGTTAAGTGTATTTTAGATGTATACATCCCAAGATCTAAAACCAGTTTGACCAAATCCAACTTGTATCTACTACTACTGCTGACAAAAATAGCATTCAGTTCTTACTGTGTGTTGAGATCAACTTAGAGCAGTAACCCTTCTTAGAGGGTGAGACCAGACACACTTACAGAGCCACCCGATGCCCTGCTCATCTGTGGCAGCTCTTCCTCGCCCACCCCTTACTCTAGCTTATCGCCAGGTTGTCATTATCCATGATGCTCAACAGGACAGGGGCCAACGGGCCCCTCGAATGCCTGGTACACACCTCTAGGAAATAAGAGGTGCAAGTCTAGTTCTTGAAATTCTAAATCTTGAGGTCAAAATTGGATACATATGTATATACATACACATAATATACACATTACTTCCATTACCACTTCTAAATCACTGTGCCCTAAACCAGTGATTTTCAAGATGTGGTCAGTAAGGAGTCTGACGGCTTAAGATTACCTGTCTTATAGATTGGCCCCCAAATATATGTACATATTTAATTAATTTTCCATTGTTATTTACAATCTACCTTAAAAGTCCTAAGAATGTACATTTAAAAATATCCCAATAAGAAGGATTTAATTGGCTATGAACTTTAAAATATTAATTTTGGGGGATATTTTCAAAAGAGTAGGGAATATACATGGATTCTAGGCCTTCTGTCCCACCCAAAGTGATCAAGTTAAAATTTTAGCTACTACAGAAAAACCCCAGGCTTATAACTCCTATTTCTATGTTTTAAAAATAAAGATCTCCATGGGTCTATGAATAATCACTTGCTTATAAACTTGAATAAAAGCTAGACATCGCTCACTATTGTCTCCTAAAAGTTTATCAGTTGTTCTACTAATTCTATACTGGTATATGTTTTTCAGTGGCAAAAAGGCAGGTAGTAAGTTGTATGGTCCAAAGGAACACTGGGCTCTACTGAAGATTTGGACTTAAATTTAAGAAAATTACATTTCCTAATGAATTAAATATTATACATTAGTAAAGCAACTAGTCCAAACACTGATTAGATTACCACTTCTCAAACTTGAATGCGCAGACGAATCACCTGGATCTTGCTGAAATGCAAATTCTAACTCAGTAGGTCGGGAGCGGGCCTGAGCCCTCCTTTCTAAGCAGCTCTTAGGTGATACTCACGCTCTGGTCTCCAGACCCCGCTCTGAGCAAGGAACTCACACAAGCGCATGGACACCGCAGCAGCACCAGCAAGACAGCCAGAAGGGGGGCCCAGTTCATTAACGGGTAAGAAAATTGTGGTACAGACACACACTAAAATATTGGTCAGCCAGTTTTTAAAAAGTACCAGAACATGTTACAATGTGGATGAATCTCAAAAATGTTATACTAAATGAAAGAAGCCAGTCAGGCACAAAAGAGCACTTTCTATATCATTCCATTTATACGAAATATCCAAAATAGGTATATCCAGAGAAAGAACACAGGCTCCTGGTTGCCAAGAGCTGGGGGAGGCAAAAATGGGGGGCAACTGCTCAATGCGTATGGGGTTTCCTTCTGGAGTGATGAAAATGTTGTGGAACTGGATCGAGTTAGTGGTTGTACAACATCGTGAATACAGTTAATGCCATTGAATTGTTCACTTTAAAGTGGTTAATTTTATGTCAATTTCACCTCAATTTTTTAAAATGTGAAAAAAAAATCACATTCTTATAGGAATATTAAATACCAAAAGACAGCACTCAAGATCCTGTAATATATATATAAAAAATTTCCCAGTGTAGGGGCAGACAGTTGGCTCAGTTGGTTGGAGCATAGTGCTCGTAACACCAAGGTGGCTGGTTCGATTCCCACATGGGCCAGTGCGCTGCGCCCTCCACAACTAGAGTGAAAAACGATGGCTTGACTTGGAGCTGAGCTGCTGGTGGGCAGCCGGTTTGCTCAGTGGTTAGAGCGCAGAGCTCATAACACCCAGGTCACTAGTTCAATTCCCACATGGGCCAGTGAGCTGCGCCCTCCACAACTAGACTGAAAACAACGACTTGACTTGGAGCTGATGGGTCCTGGAAAAACACACTGTTCCCCAATACTCCCCAATAAAAATTAAAAAAAAAAAAATCCCATTGTAATATAATATTTCATATAGCTCACCATCTGAGTCTCTACTGTAATATAACATTTCATATAGCTCACCATCTTTCTGAGTCTCTCGTTCTTCACTGATAAAATGTAGCTATCCTGTCCACTTCAGAATGATAAGGAACCCAAAGGAAATGAATGAAATTATTCTGAAAACCACTAGATACTATATGAACAAATAATACTGTATTATTTTTGCTACTATGAGTGCATTTCTCAGTTGCGGAAAAGAATACCTAAAGATTTGGTGATAACTAAAAACAGGTATTGTTAATAAATTACCAAATCTTTGGATATTAAAAGTCTTGGGGCACAGATCAACTTCCAGGAAATACCACTTCTCATCCATTTCCTTTACAGTATGACCAGTTCTGTTCAGCAGTACAATTAGTTACGTTCTGGCATATGTTAGGAAATTTATCATCCTTCTCCTCTATCTTTAAGGAAATAAAAAATTCATCAAATGCCCTTTTTTGGTTAATTCTCTTTGTCTGAAATGCAAGAACCTATTTAAGAAAATTGTCTGAAAGAGAAAAAAGACTCCTGTACGTTACAGTAAAGGAGTATTTCAGCAGCACCTTTGTGTTTCAGTATCTTACTTAAGAAGAGATAAGATCTGGCAGTGATTTAACTCTGAGCCCCTCTTTTGGAAATAAACAGGCAGGGTATGATGTCATGCAATAGGTTCCTTTGCTAAGAAGAATCAAACATAAAGGACTGTAGCTCAAAAAAAGATGGCTGAAGGCTTTCACAAGAGCACATTTAGTTATTCTTTTTCTTTTTCCTCAAAACGCCACTTCCCATTCTCCCAACTTTCTCCACAGCCAATACTGAGGTAACACCCAGAGAACAACAACTCTTTTCCCTCCTCTGTGAAGCCACCACCAGTAAACAGCACAACTCACCGCAAAGATTTTTAACAAAGTTTTCATGTAGAGCTTTCGTATACCAAAGGAGACTCCAAAAATAGCGGGGACTATGATGAAGACCAGGAGGAGGGTGAAGAGGACCGTCAGGGAGATGCCCAGAAGGTTGACAATCAGGCTGTCAAAGGGCAGCAACAGGAACATGGTGGAGGATCCAGGCGAGGCCAACGCCCCCTCCCCAAGAATGAAACACGGCCTTCAGATCAGCCTCTCAGACAGCACCAGCCTGGGACAAGAGGCCAGTTCCCAGCGGAAAACAAACTCCATTCCAAAGTTCAATCATTGGACAGCCTGCACGGAAAGCCTGAGAGCAGGATGGTGGTAAGAAGGGCCACAGCAGGCCGCCTGCAAACGCCAGGATCAGTCTTCAGCACCAGGACAGGAGTCCAGGCTGCTGCTGTGACAGCAAGCAGGGAGGGAGGGATCTCTGTCCGCTCCCCTCACGCTGCTTCCACAAGTTTTACTTTTTCTCCTGCCCAAGAACATTTAGCACATAAATCTGTCCTGAAGAGCTGTCATTGCCAGAAGTACCAAGAAGAGTTCACCTTGGTGCCAGAAAAATCCTGATAACTCTTGTGGAGGGGGGTGGCTGCTGGCACTTCACACAGAACAGTACTGAATGTGAATATGCAGAAATTAAATAATTGTTTTATTTAACATTCCTTCATAAGGTGAATATTGTGTTCATTGTAGAGAGTTCATATCTGGCCCCATTTTTCCTCTAGAGAGGCTCCTGGCGCGTGCTGCTTCCAGGACCCTCCTACCTGGAGAACTACAGTCTTTGCCAGTGGGACATAGATGCTGGCACAGAATGTCTCATGCTGCCTGTGGTGAGTGTAATTCCAGACGCTTCTGGCATCGGATATTCTTCTCCCGAAGGACCTTCTCAGCAGTGACCTGGGTTCTTGGCAAGAAGTTGCTCATACGCTGCCAAAGCTGGGGGTGGAAACAGAAACAATGTCAGTCATACAAATCAAGAGGACAAATATCAATATGCTTTGGAGGTGGGGGGCCGTTTTAGGGTAAGCCTGGAGTCAGTGCCAGCTTCTCAAGTCATCAAGGCCAAAGGAACTGGGCAGAGCAACAGGTGGCAGGCCCAGACGTGGGAAGAAAACACACAGATGTTTCATATAGTTTTCCACTCCAATGATATGATTTGTGGCCACTCGAATTTTATGAATAGAAAATACATAAATATAAGACATATTTTAAAAGATAAAGAGGATATACTGTGAAAAGTAGATTTCCCTCCGACTTGACCCCCGGCTCCCCCGAGTTTTTGTCCACAGTACAACCACATTACCACTTTGTCTTCTTCCTGCTATTCGATGCTTATACAAGTAAATCATAATTGATATTTTCTATCCACCCCCCTCAACCTGGCACCAATGAACAACGGCATACTATGAACACTGTTCTTCACCTTGCGTTTTTGTTGTTGTTTTTTCAGCTTAATATACGAAAGAGTGTTCAATCAGCACACACATACTCCCTCGCTTTTTCCAGGTGCATCGTTTTCAATGGTAAGAATGCACCATGATTTAGTTAACTCGTTTCCTGGGGGTGGACACCCATGTGTCCACTTTTTCATGTTTATAAAGAATGTAATGAACAAGCATGTGCTTACATGATTTAGCAAACAAAATGAACAAGCAAATATATTTTCAGGATAAATTCCCAGAAAGGGAATATATAGTCTTAATTTCACAAGGCATAATCACATTTTCTACATAGAGACTAAATTCCTCCAGCCTATCTCCCCACACTGGCCACTCTTTTTATTTTTTAAAGACTTTTTCTTTAGAGAAGTTTTGGGTTCACAGAAAAATTAAGAGGGAGGTACAGAGATTTCCTATGTACCCCTTACCTCCCACATATGTAACAGCCTTCCTCCCCATTACCAACACCCCCTACCAGAGGGGTGCATTTGTGACAACTGATGAACCTATATTAGCACATAATCACCCGACGTCCATACTTTACATTAAGATTCACTCTTGGTGTCGTACATTCTATGGATTTGGATGAATGTATAATGACACATACTCATCACTATAGCATCATACAGAATATTTTCTCTGTGCTCTGATTATCCAGCCTTCCCTGCCCCTAACCCCTGACCATCAATGACCTTTTTACTGTCTCCATAGTTTTGTCTTTTCCAGAATGTCATAGTTGGGATCACACAGTATGTAGTTGGGATCATACAATATGTAGCTTTTTTAGATTGGCTTCTTCCATTTAAGATAGACACTAATTTTTTTAATTCCACTATTTCAAATAACTCACAAAAGTATTCCAATTTTGTGTCACTCATTCCTAACTACAAGTTACCAGTGCAAGTCCTGAACTTGGGAGCGTCCTATCAAGTAAGTCCCTTTGGGAAACATTTTGGCGTCACACTAATCACCTTCTGGCTCTGTTCCAATACCTTTAGAAGTTCAAGAAATTAAACAAATGAACAGGTTATTGACTTTACCTTAAAGTTTGTCCGTCCCATGCTTTATAGAACTCAAAGGCCTTTCACACGTGGTCTCACAACCTGTCAACACGTATTATTTCCATTTTACCAATTAGGAAACCAAGCAAGGTAGACACAGATCCAATTCTTCTGTCTCCTAAACCATGGCTGCTCCCATGACATTCCCACACATCCAGTGATTAAAAGACAAGATAGCTCAGTGGACTGAGTCACAAATACTGGTTCCTGTACCTGATCCTCCACACCTTCCACTTTCACATAATCATTAGCATTGCTAATTTATTAATACAGGACAGACAGTGAGCAAATATGTAAGCATTTTACATATACTATCCTCACTTAATTCTCACAACCCGATGGTGGAGTCGTTGCTATTTACAGGTGAAGAAACTGAGGCTTAGAGGATGAAGTACATTATCCAGGATCACAGAGCTAGTAAGTAAATGGCAGTGTGGGAATTTGACAAGTGCATCTAGTATCTCAGAGCCCACGCTCTTTAACCGCTATGTACTCCTATCTCCCCGACTACCCTGAAATACACTAACACTTCCTTCACCCCAGCCCTGCTCTACAGAACTTCTTGTGATCAGAGGAAAACCACAGGGCAAATCTAGACTCACGTATCAGAACTGGTGTTCTTCTCAGAATCCAAGGTACAAACCTGCTTTAATTTTCATAAACTGGCCAAAGAGATTGTACATGCCAGATTTCTAACTACATCCCAATAGAGGTTCAGGAAATTAGATGTATTTCTGAGAGTTAATCAACGTAACTTGCTGTCTGAGTCACCGTATTCCTTTAACCTAATTCCAGCCTATTTTAGAGCCATACCTCCGTTCCACTCTTCCATCCCTGTCACCTTTGGCCACCATTCCATGGGAAAGAGTCAGCAAGATCCCTCTGTCCCACTGGACAGATGCCGTCACACTAGCCAAGGTTACCTTGAATTCCATGGATCCAGGGTGACTGACAGTAGGGTCACTTTGACTTCCCACGCCAGAGTTTCTTTGGATCACAATCAACTGAGAATTCCCAAGGTTATTCTGGGGTCATGTCCCCAAAATATTAAAGTAAACACATTTAGCAATAGACTAATTTCTTCTCCTAGTTCAAAACATCATCACCCATGGGCCAAATCTGGCTATGGCCTGTTTTTATAAGGCTTATGACCTAGGAATGGTTTTTACATCTTTCAAGAGCTGTGAAAAACAAAGAATAATATGTGACAGAGACCTCAGCCTGCAAAGCCTGACGTATATACTATCTGATCCTTTACAAAAGGAAGAGTTTGCCAACTCATGACCCAGCAGCTCTTCCTCCCCTCAGAGGTAGTGAACTTCCCCTTGTTGTCCTGCCCCACGCTTGAGTTTTTTTTTTTTACGAGTGCCAGACTCCAGAACGGAGAACAGGAAACTAGCCAAACAAGTTATCTGGCCAACACTAAACAATGACCTTCAGATAAATTCTTAGAAGTAGAGAAAAGCAAGTGCTGTTATCAAATAGGGTTGCAAACCTCTTGCTGGATGAACAGAGCAGTCATTAAAGCCAGAATAAAACTGGGTCTTAAGTTACTCTTAACCCAGACTTTGATCTCTGGAAATATTGGAAAATTGCTCACATCAGAACTCCATCACACCACAATTTCTAGGTACCTGCTCTTTGGAGAGGATTTGCCTCAAATAAACCTAACTATGATTCCTTAAGCACGAGGCAGGGAAAGCCATTGAGTCAAAGGAATATTTCATTCATTCTCTTAACTTCCATAGCTTTCAGCCACACTCACTAACAGTGATTTAGACCAAAGTTCCCACAATAGCCCAAATGGTCCAGAGAAAAATATAAGAACCAATTAGTCTGACCCTTTTAGGAGGGAAGATGGCTTCATCCTAGGAATGTGAAAGAGCCCACTGCTAAGCTAACTAAACTCTTCAACCCTCTGAAAGGCAAACCTGGGCTTTTAGGATGTCTCAAATAACCCAATTTCCAGTGCACCTAAGTTCTCAGACTGACTAGTTCATTCATCAACAAATATTCACTGGGCACATACTGTATGCCACACATTATGTTAGGTATTAGATATTTAGTGAACAAATATGCCTAGAGACAAGCATTAAGCAAATAAGCATACACAATTGTAATTTCACACTTTGATGATTAACAAGGAAAAGAAGAGAGTCCGGAAAGAAGAAGTAACAGAGGGAACTTACAAACTTAAATTGGGGCATCTAAACCAATTCTGACCCAATCACAAGGCAGGGACTACTATGATTCCTAACTGCAGAATCAAATACTACTTTGCAGATAGCCCTCTGTGACGCTTCCCACTCCAGGAGAACATGACTACCAGAATGTGTTCAGAGATACTACACACCAACTCAGAAGGAAGAAGATGTGGCATTTTATTACAAATAAATGCTTAGGTTACACAGGAATAATGCATGTTTAAAGCACACCAAGCACAATGTGTGTCTTATGTGCGATCTCAATAAATGGTACGTGTTATCATTTCATTACGATCAGAAGAAACTCAGAGTACTGTCTTCAGCTTTAGGTACCAAACTTGAACAGGGCTAGACAGAGATCTCAGAAGGCATTTCAAAGTATGTCACAAAACCCAAAGCCAAAAAATACTACGTGCCTAGCAAGCACTAAGTGCTCAATAAAAAAGGTTAGCTGTAAAGGACAGAAATATGAATCAAAACTATAGTAAGAGGGCAAAAAAATAATTTTTATAAACCAACTTATTGGTGAAAATGAGAAAATACCCTCAATTACTGCTGGTTGGAGTATAAAATGGTACAACCTCTATGGAGAATTTAGTTTAAATGCACAAAACCCAAGATACATTAGAACAATGTTTCTTAATCAGGGGTAATTTTTTTTTAACTCCCTCTGGAACAACTGGTAATATCTGCAGATATTTTTGGTTGTCACAACTTGGGATGGAGCTGCTACTGGCATGTAGTACATAGAGGGCAGGGATGTGCTAAACATCCAATAATGCCCAGGCCAGCTTCCACAGCAAAGAATTATCCAGCCAACAAATGACAAAGTGCTGAGGATGTGGAAGGCAGAGGTCACTGTTTTCTTTTTGGTATCTTTAAAATTATATTTATCATTTTGAATAGGTAATAGTCTCATCGTTCAAAAATGAAAAGAAACACACCAGGTAAATTACTTAATCTCTTTATGTTCAACAACACCTACTAAATGTTCAAAAGATTACAAGATAACAAACGAAAAGCACTTTTACAATGCCTAGAGCAAGGTAAGTGATCAAAATATATTATATTGTTACTATTCTAAGCTCCTGTTATTAGGAAGGAGGAGGGGCATTTGAAGGCATTTCCCAAGAAGTCATGACACTGCACTCAGGAGAAATCTGTTTTCAACTACTACCTGCTAAAGGTGCTTATAAAACCCTAAAATGGCTGGAGCATGCTGATGCCATTCAGAACCTGCAGGTGGCCTGCCTGACAGGGTGGCAAAACAGCCACCGCCAGTTTCAGCAGAGCACACTGTGGGGAAACAAGGCCTCTGTAGACATCAGGAAAAATGTCTGATGCTTCAAGATGGCACCTGTGGGAGTGCTCCAGCCCGGAGTAAGACTGGCACAGCAACTTCGAGTCAATAAAATTGATATTCACACCCGGATGGCTGGGATGTGAGCCATGAGGGCCCTCAGAAGACCCACCAGAACCATTCCCATGGCCACTACGGGGTGCACTGGTTCTCCACCCAGGATGCACATTAGGCTCGCCTAGGCTTCAGCCCAGGTGAAACTATCAGAATCTGTGGGTGGGACCTGGATTTGTTTCTAAGAGATTTGGGGGATTCTAATGTGTGGCCTGTAAACTTCTGGGTTGAGGGTTTTTACCAGTCAGTTAACTCAGCAAAGAACAACTGGAAACTGAAAAGGCAACCCACTATATATCTCTGATTATAAATTACCCATAAGTAAGTAAATAAAATGTATCTACTTCTCTAAAGAAGACGGGAGAGAATATAGACAAAATGAAGTACATTTGTAAGAGAGTTGGTGAGAAGATCTAAAACTATTAATACATAACAGGACCATGAACACTGGTAGAAGCCACTTACTTAGCATTAGAGAGCACTCAGATCAGGATGGCTGCCATCTAGAAAAAGCGGATTTGGGGCGGCTGGTTGGCTCAGTTGGTTAGAGAGCAGTGCTCTTAACAACAAGGTTTCCGGTTCGATCCCCGCATGGGCCACTGTGAGCTGCACCCTCCACAACTAGATTGAAACAACTACTTGACTTGGAGCTGATGGGTCCTGGAAAAAAACACTTAAAATAAATAAAAGTTTAAAAAAGAAAAGAAAAGAAAAAGCAGATTTGCTCTGGACACCCCAAGACCAGAGAACTGGTATTATGGTTGTCAGCTACAGGGGTGCAAATTTTAGCTTAACATTAAGAATGTAACCCTCACAATGCTGGTGGGAATGTAAGATAGTGTAACCACCTTGGAAAAGTCTGGTAGTTCCTCAAATGGTTAAACACAATTACCATATGACCCAGCAGTTCCCCTCCTAGGTATATAGTCAAGAGAAAGAAAAACTGTCCACACAAAACCTGTACAAATAGCTAAAAGGTGGAAATAATCCAAATGTCTATCAACTCAGTCAATAAACAAAATGTGCCCTATCCATACAATGTATGGATGAAAAAGGGGTTCTATGCAAAGTAACTTCACAGGGTGATCTGATCATAGTTCTAACTGGGCGGGTCATAGTAGGTAGTCACGTCCCCGGCATACAACTTCTTTAGTAAAAGGCTTATCTCTGCCTCAAACAAGCCGTCTGTTGTTTCTGTGCATCTGGGTTAACTAGCCTTTGAAATGCCCCCTTTCAGACCCCTCCTTCTAAAGTGTGACCACCTTCACGAGAGCACATAATGAACCCTGTAATCCATCCCTGCCTTGCTTTCTCCCACCTTCCAGTAATCTTCCTTACATTCCCTCCTTAATATCAAATGCATAAAATAAACTGCAAACTGTTGTTCTCTGAAGCATTTCTCTCAGTGTGTTGACATCTTGCTTCCAGGTGCAGCCTCTGTTTGACTCAAATAAATGTTAAAGACCACGTATTATGTGACTCCATAATATAAATTTTAATCTTTAGGGACAGAAAGTAGCCTGGTGGTTGATGAGGCAAAAAAGAGGTTAATAAAAGTGACCCTAAAGGGGGACTGCCCAGGCCTGCATCCCCTCCCCAGGAACCACGCAGGCTCATCCCCTACAAATCATTCTAAGATGTCTAAACCCCTATATAAAGGGGAGATAAGATCCAACTGGTTTTAACTGGTTCTTCCCACATGTACCAACTGCCAAAAACTGTCCTTTAGTTGAACTGTAGCCTGATTATAATGCAATTAGAATGGAATGAACATTAAGGCTTCCCCCCCACATGGGTTTTTCTGTACGTATTCTGGGTAAGAGCATGCACAGAAAGAAACTAGTTAGATAACCAACATACCATGTTTCCCTGAAAATAAGACCTAGCCAGACCATCAGCTCTAATGTGTCTTTTGGAGCAAAAATTAATATAAGACCCGGTCTAACATAACATAAAAAAAGCAGCTATTATATTATACTGTATTATATTATATAAGACCTGGTCTTATATTATAGTAAAATAAGACCAGTGTTACATTACTTTTTGCTCCAAAAGACGCCTTAGAGCTGATGGTCCACCTAGGTCTTATTTTCGGGGAAACACGATATGTCAATCAAATGACTTCAGTCTATACGTCACATCTCCTGCCATAAGGAAATTGACCTACCCTTTCCTATATAAGGAAAAGCTCACCTAAAGTTAGGGGCAGTCATCTGCCCCAGCAACGTCTATGCTGGCATCCTGAATAAACTTACTTCCTTGGCTCATTTCAGGTTGAGTCTGAATTCTTTTCACCTTTTGCAAACAACCAGGGATTAATTCCAATGGCACAACAGTGGTTACCTAGGGCTGGGGAAAATGGGGGAGGTAGGGAAGGAAGCAATAACTAAAGAGTATGAGTTTTCTATTTGACTCGATGAAAATATTCTAAAACTGACTGTGGTAATGGTTATATATATCTGTGAATATAATAAAAACCATTGAACTGTACACTTTAAGTGGGTGACTTACATAGTATGTGAATTATATCTCAATAAAGCTGTTTTAAAAAAGAATCTAAGATTGAGTTGTTCAAGAAAGAATAGACTGTTTAGGGAGATACAGGGTGGCAGATACATCATGGTGGTTAGACCAGATGTCTTTTAAAATTTGTCTACTCCAAGATTTCTGGCTATGTGTCCTTACTTAGAATGTCGGAGAAGCAGTCAAGTATGATGGTTCAACATACAGGGACTCAGACAAGCCATTCAAAACCAGCCTCCATTACCTTCTAGCTGTGTGACCTCAGGAAAATAAATCAACTTTCCACGCTTCAGTTTTCTCATCCATAGAATGGGAATATGCATCCTGTGGTATCGTTATGAAGACTGAATATAATGCGTATCAAGTGATCAGTATAGTGCTTGACACAAAGTACTCAACAAACGGAAGCTACTACTAATTAATCGTCACTACAAAGCTGGAGGCAGTAATAAAATATACTACAACTTTATGGATCAATCATTGAGAATTCTAGTCTAACTTTTTTATGGCTCAAATAACTGAGCCTTGGAAGGGTTAAATTAACTGGGACAAGATACAAAATTGGCCAGTAAAAGAGGCAGAACTAGAACTCAGACCTGTCCTCTAGTCTAATGGTCTTTCTGCTCCCTAGGCTGACCTCTCATTTGCTTTGGGGTGGGTTACACTCCAGAGGAAAGCCATCCATTTTTCCTAGTGTACTCTGTCAGGGCATAGATATATTGAATACCCTAATTCTGAACAAACACGTACACAAACACAATAGAAATATGCACTGGGGTGAATTTAGCATCAAGTGTGTTAGAGTAGTGGAGTATAAGAAATTTGTTTGAATACGATACTGCTGCTTAGGAGGGAAAGTGGATAAATGTTTCCAAGGATACAGGGCAGTACTCAAGAGCTAATAGGCTGAAGTGAAACTGAAGTGCTGAAAAACCAAGAATACGCCAACAGCCGATATAAATCCTGAATAAAATAAATGGTCCAAGACAAAACCAGGCAGGATACAATAGGCTAAAGGATGACTCAACTCACTAGAAAGAAGAAGGAATATGATCAGTTTCAGGGTCATGGTTTTAACTAAGGTCATTCTGATCTTACCTATTTTCTCCTTGCCTAGAAAGGCCTAATTTGAGTTGGAACTGGGTAACAAGTAACACGGTATCAAGTTCGCCCCAAAAAGCAACATAAGTCAAAGTTGGAAAAGAAAAAAGGGATATAGGATACCTTGATATTCTAGGGCCATTAGTTTAAGGAAGGACAATTTGATTTGCTGGAGCTGTCAGACCCAAGATGTTTATTACCAAACCTGGACAATGCTCTGAGAACTCAATTTCAAAATTGGTGTTTTTATAATTGCATATTGTATATGTAATTGGAAGCAACTTCCGGGCCTTTTTTTCTTTAAAAACCTTTTGTTTGATTTATTTGACTCATTATAATTATTCTGAGAATCATTCAAGTTGCCACATGTCACTAGTGCATTCCTTTTTATCGCTGAGCTGTATTCTACTGTATGGATACAGCACAATGTCTATCCATTCACCTACTGATGAACAGCTGGGTTTTTCCAGTTTGGGACTGTTACAAATAAAGCTATCTACAAGCCTTGTATGGACATATGCTTTCATTTCTCGTGGGTAAATACCTAGGAGTGGAATGACTGAGTCTAAGGTAGGTGGTGTATGGTTAGCTATTTAGGAAACTGCCAAATTGCTTTCTAAACCGATTGCACCATTTTGCATTCTCACTAGCAGTGTATCAAAGTTCCATTCGCTCTACATCTTCATCAACACTTGATATGATCAGTATTTTAATTTTGGACATACTGGATGTGAGGTGGTATCTCATAGTTTTAACTTGCACTTCCCTGATGATCAATGATATTAAGCACCTTTTTCATGTGCTCATTTACCATTTGTGTATCTTCTTTGGTGAAGTGTTCAAATCTTTTGCCAAGTTTCTAATTAGGTTATTTTATTAATGAGTTTCATTACTAGCCATTTTTTAAAAGTCAAGCATTTTCCCCCCTACCCAATGACTAAGCAGTCTAATTTAAAATGAGAAAGCGTTACCACTGAACTATACATTTAAAAATGGTTAAGATAGTTAAATGAGACTGATCCCACAGATAGAAAAAGGATGAGAAAGTATTTCATCACAAAGATACAAAATTTATGAAACAGATTTCTTTGTTCAACTCACCTCAAATTTGAAACAATCCTAACTGTGCAAAGAAAAACCACTAGAACATGAAAGAAAGAAAAAAAATTGACCACAAACTCTAACTTCAGAGCTCAATGTTACCAAATAACATAAAACACTCCTTCATCTTTATGTTCAGCTGACAGTGATTCTGTGCTGTCCAACACAGCAGCCACTAACCACATGTGCCTCCTGAGTACCTGAAATGTGGCTAATCTGAAATGAAATGTGCTGTAAAGTATGTACTGGATTTCAATGACTTAGGATGAAAAAAATGAATGTAAAGACCTCATTAATAATGTATAGATTGATTACATTTTGAAGTGATATTCTGGACAATTTGGGTTAAATAAAATATATTCTTAAAATTATTTTCAACTGTTTTTACCTTTTTTAAAGTGGCTACTATAAAATTTAAAATTATATATGTGGCTTATATTTCTATTGGATAGTACTTATCAGTAACTTTTAAAGCAGACCCTAGAAATAATATATCTCCAACTAGTAAGGAAAAAAAAATACATATATATAATCTTTTCCCTCCCTACTCCTCCGATGTGTGAAGAAAATGGCACAATGGAAGGATCTTACACCTGGAACTCAGGAATCGGCTTAGGTCTGAGCCACAATTCTGCTATTATACATCTGTTAGTCAATTCAACTTCCCTGGATTTAAGTTCCTTCCCAGTTTTTTTGTTTTTTAATTAAAAAAATCAACAAAAATGTATCATGCTCCTACTTTTTACAAAACATTCTAGTACTGAAGATCATAGCTTATATAGGAGGTGCGATCCAAACACACTAACAACTATTATACAAGACAAAGAGCCCAAAGAAAGGAGACAAGCCCCTGTGATTGAGGGGCATGTGCATGTGTATGTATGTGTTTTAAAGGAGAAAGAGCACCTTAAAGGAGTTAGGAAAACGCCAAGAACTTATAAGCTTCCTAACTCTAAAATTCATCATGCTCCAGTAAGCATTAGGTGGCTTAGCGATACACGGAATTGATGGTATTTGGTCAAGTCCGCCCCCGGAGCATAATGACACAGTAAGAAGGAAAGGACATACCATAATAAGGTTCTTGTACTTGAAGCAATAATTCTGCAGTACAGTTCAAGCTTAACCAGGACCAATAATCTCTGGCTTCCATCTCCAGAAAGTACGAGATTCTTAAAGTTAACTTTTTGTGATGTGCACACAGATGACAGAAGTAGTTTATTCTTTAGCAGAAACCAGTTAGCAAGTTAGGATAGAACCCTGACAGACTAACTACAGCACTCTTTCTGACACAACAAACACAAAAAGAACCACATAAAACACACAATGCCCCCCACTATGTCTTCAGGGGTGATGATTTACAAAGACATATAGATGCTGTTATTTCAATGGTACTTCCATAAACTGGATGTGCACGACAACTACTGTATTGAGGTCACAAACTCACAAAAGTCCTTTCTGAGAGTAAATTTATAAACAATTATGTCACATCATAAACTGAACTTATAAGCAAACTCAAAGAACTCTGTATACAAAGATTCCCTTGGTCACAGCATTTCTCAGAGGTAGACTATCCCCATTTTAAGGGTAAGAAAACTGAGGCACAAGTACTGAATTTACTGCAAGTACAGAATTACTGGTCTTTCTTGAGATAGGACAACTTAATAGCATAAAGTGTGCTAGGAAATCTATACCATGGTTTTCTTTAATTAAAAAAAAAAAGGCTAACCCACTCTTCATCCAGCCCATGATTCTTATCTGTTAATGGCAAGAATGTTTTATGAGAGAGTGCAATTGTTCTCCCTGCTATCAAGAGCAAAACCTCAGGGGTGTACTCGGAACCATTCCAGTTTCCCTTAGTAACCACTAAATAGCTGCCAATGTTATCTAAATCTTTTAAAAGCTTGTTCTTAATCCTTATTCTACTTCTAGGGTCACAATTTCCCCATGTTTTCTAAAAGCTATTCGAGATCTGTCCCAAATGTAGTTTAACAAAAAAAATTTAAGGCAAATCCCCTAATTGTATTATTCCAGAACTTGGTGGAAAATTTCGTCTTTACCCATCCCAAGTCTTAAGAGTTTTCTGGGTCGGCCCAGTGGCTCAGGCAGTTGGAGCTCCATGCTCCTAACACTGAAGGCTGCCGGTTCAATTCCCACATGGGCCAGTGGGCTCTCGACCACAAGGTTGCCGGTTCCACTCCTCGACTCCCACAAGGTATGGTGGGCTCCTGCAATTAACAACTGGCAATTGGAGCTGGAGCTGAACTGTGCCCACCACAACTAAGACTGAAAGGACAACAACTTGACTTGGTAAAGTGTTGGAAGGACACACTGTTCCCCAACAGTCCTGGTCCCCTTCCCCAATAATATCTTTTTAAAAAAAAAAAGTTTTCGGTCATAGCCCTTCCACACATTTCTCTTTCCTGAAGATGACCAAAGGCAAGCAGTACGGTCCAGTAGGAAGACTGGCTGCAGAGTTGGGAGATGTCTCCCCAGCCTTAGTTTGCTCTCTTATTTCCTGTACACCTGGATAAGTCACTGAACCTCTCTGGACCTTGAGGGCTCACCAAAAATGAAAACTTAGACAAGAAGTTCTCCAGATCTGAAAGACTTTTGTTTTAACCTTCCCTCCATCAGCTTGATCATTTGAGATACCCTTTTCTGGTTCTTCTCCAATGCTATTATGCGTTTCTTAGTTGACAGACTTAGAATAGTAGACTGTGTCCTAAAAAAAGCGCATTATGACTTCATTCAATAGTAAGACTTTTATTTTAAATCTCAAGCTATTTTTGACATCCAGGATTTATCCCAGATATAGGGAAGGGGAAATGGATAGGGATGTGGATGGGACAGGCTTAGCCATGCAGCCAGGTGTTGGGGCTGGATGATAGGTACCTGCTGGTTCGCTAGTCTATCTACTTTTGTATGTATGACATTCTCCGTTAACATAAAATTGGCGGGGGTGGGGGGGAACGACATCACTGTTAAACTGAGAAAAGAATACCGAACTGGCATTATTACAGGGATCTTTTCTACACAGTCCTGGCATAAGGATAACTTTTTCACACCATTTCCCTTGGGTTGAGATAGCATCTACAAGACATGAAACTAAGCAGAGCTACTCAAAGTTCAGCATAAATTAAGGAAAATGAAGCAGAAAGGAAATTCTTCAACTGATCTCAAGGTTATCACTGAGAAAATCCATGGGGGGCGGGGTTTGGAGGGAGCATGAGAAGCGATGAAGGGCGCTGACATCTAGAGCCGCATGGAACTTACTCCCACAGAGCTATGCTGTATGTTTCCCATAGTATATTTTCCTTAACTTTGCAACAGCAAAAGTTAAAGCCCTATGTGAAGCGCAAAGTGAAGAAATAAACAAGACCCTCTGGTAGGAGGATGCCTCGCAGGGTGTGAAATCAGCACGGAAAGGCAAGGGATTTCAGGAGTAAAGAAATGCCAAAGAAAGAAAAAATGGGGCCCTTTGGAGAACGAGAGAGTATACATCCCAGGGAAGCCAAAAGACATAGGAAAAGGAATGACAGGTGAAGGCGCTTCCTCGTGATGTCTAAGACTCCTCAACCCGCACGAACTGCATTCCTCCGCGCTAGAGGAAGGAGGGCGCCCCTGGGATTCGGGTAGACCCCGAGGGGTCCATCTCAAGAGGAACCGGCCAGAACCGGGAGGACCGGGGAAAAGGGCGCAGCGCCGCGTTGGGGGACCAGGTTGCAGGCACTGCGGCGGCGGGTGGGGTAAGGACTGTTCCACTGCGGCCGAGGGGGCGGAACGTTCAACCCCAGGAAGCCGCAATGGTGTCTCCTGACGCCGGCGCGGCGTAGGGAGGGCGTCCCCGGACCGCAGGCCCTTCGCGGGGAGCCCGGCCCCGAACCCCACGCTCCACTCTCGGCTCCCTTGAGGCCAGTGACCTTCAGGAAGGGGGCGGCTCGGTCATACTCACCGACCGCGAGGCTCCGGGGATCCAAATCCCTCCGGTGCCGTCTCCTCCGGCCCTGGCCCGCCGCCGCCAACCCAGGCGTACGTAAGGACGTGCGCGCGCCCGCCCTTTGTCTACGCTGCTTTGACGTGACCCCTCGCTCCCATCCCCACCCCTCCCGCCGTCTAATCTCACGCCCCGCACCCTCGCGCCGGGCGCGCGCCGGGCTGGGCGGGGACCCCGAGGGGCGGGGCGAAGCGGGGAGGTGGCGCTGCGTCGGCTACCTCGGGTGGGAGCGCCCGGGGACGCCCGAGTCGTCCCCCGGAGGGCGAGGGGCGGCTACCCCAGGCGGGCCTGGTGCTGCAGACTGTGGCTGTGCGCTCTAGGCCCTGGTCGCCTGCTCCTCGCGTGGCATGTGTCCCCACGATTCCTGCTCTGATAAAGGGAGCGCTTCCTAAAGAGAGATTTTCACGTTTCTGAGTTGCGCCAGGGCCCGAATACTGGCTACTGCCCGAAGGTAGAGTAGCCTAGGTTCTGGAGATGGTCGATCAGTCCTGATTAGCGAGAAGAGGCTTGAGTCACTAAATTACCTTGTCATCTTGGGACTGTCGTGAATATGCAGTGAGGTACAGTTCTGTATGTAAAGAACTTAGCTCACGGCTGGCATGCTCAAGAAATGTTAGCTGCCATCATCATCACTGCCACCATCATTCTCCCTGAGTCTCATCCCTGAGCCTTACTAGTGAAGCCAAAACATTCAACGGGTTGGTGTACACAACCCCTGCGTTCTCTCACAGCTGCAACTTTCCAACGTCTACCTCAACTTGGAACCAATCTCTCCACTAAAGTCTAGCTGATGTTTGCTGGAGTTTGCACGTGGATTTCTCTCTATCTCTTCCGACTTAAAACGCCTAATTTATCAAAAGCCAAGTTTATAATCTTCCCTAAAATCGGTCTTCCTTAAAAAAAAAAAAGTTCAGCTGTTCCCTTTCCTGTTCTTCAAAGACGTTTTTTTTTTTTTTGGCTCCCGTACCAAGCCCTGCAGCCCTAGTTTATTCTACGTACTATTGTCAGATTGCCATTCCATCCTAAATAATCTAATAATAAATCTTGAGGGTCAAGTCTACATTCTTAGACCTCAAAATCTGACAAGAAGAATGACGGCTCTGCTCTAAAACACTGGACCACTCATCCCCTCACTAAATGTCACCACACCTATTTGGGACTTATCACATGTTCCTGAACTCTCATTTACCCATTCATTTAATAAACCTTCATCAAGCCCTTACTATATGGCTAGTTTTTGTCAGGGTCTCAATGATACAACGTTGAATAATGAATGCCTGGGTATGTCTAATCTTCAACTAAATTAAGTTCCATAAAAGAAGAAATTGGACAGCATACATTTTTGTGTCTTCCCCAATGCTAGCGATAGGGTTTTAAAGTGGCCACCACCATCTTAATTCTCTTTGAGTTCTTAGATCTGATCTTCTTTCCTGCCCCATAATCAGTTGCAATTTAGAAGTAGCCCATCATCTCTGCTCTCCTTGTGTATTCATGTTTACATTTTTTTCACAATTTTTACCATTGATTACAGTTTTGTATATAATTTTGAAATGAATGTTTCACATATATTAGAAACTCAGCAAAAATGGTGTTGATTCTTTGCTCAACCAAGTAGTAGGCTCAGTTGTGGGGTACACACAGACACACTCACACACACACACACACACACAACAGTATGCACACATTCACTAGCACATTCTCTAAACTTCTTTAGTACAGGAAGGCAATCAAACTTGGTTCTGAAAAGTAAGCCAACAAGAACTGTGTTAATATAGTTCCCTTAGGCTTCAAAGTTTCATTTGCAAAGGTCAATGATCTGTGTCGCATTCATTTCTAAGCACAAGTAATACAAGTGGGAAAGATAAAATGAGCAGGTAGTGCTTGAAAAATTAGACACAAAGCAGGTTTACCTACAGAGAAGGCCTACTGCCTATAGCATGAACAGGCTTATATCTTACACTAAATTCCTTGTCACTGTGAATTTGGACTTTTTTTAGATTATTGTTGAAGGTATTTTTACATTGTAAAATGAAAATACTCTTGTACTACAAAAACTATGTGGATAAATTTTAAAACCTGATGAAGGATAGTCCATTCAGAGAAGGGCATCACAGTGTTTAAGGTCTCTGTGACAGGTTTAACAACCCTCAATCACATACTAACTTTGAGCTCATTTCCCAAAATGTGCCTCTACAATCACTGTGTTTGCTGAGTATGTGGCACACAGTGCTACAAACCTGGAAAGATATTCCTTTTAACAGCTACTCCTTCCCCCAGTAGAATATTACCACAAGTGTGCTGTATAACTTCTCTCCCTTCCCTAGTCATCTTTTACACATACAAAGCCTTTGACATTCATTACGAGATGAATCCACAACTGTTTGCTACACAACCAGCAACACCAATGCTCATTTCCAAGCACTAAGAAAAAAAGCCAAATTAAGCAAAGGTGTGTTTTTTAACTTTTTTTAAATTGTAAAATACACATAAAATTTACCATCATAACCACTTCTAAGTGTACAGTTCGGTAGTGTTAAGTATATTCACATTGTTGGCAACCAATCTCTAGAAATATTTCATCTTGAAAAGTGAAAACTCTATACCCATTTAGCAAAAACTCCCCATTCTTCCTTTCCCCACTCCCAAGCAACCATCATGCTACTTTCTGTTTCTCTGAGTTTGACTACTATTACCTCATACTCGTATCTCATGTAAGTGAAATCATACCATATTTGTCGTTTTGTGTCTGGCTTATTTCACTTAGAATAATGTCCTCCAGGTTCATCAATGTTGTAGTATGTGTCAGAATTTCCTTCCTTTTTAAGGGTAAATAATCCATTGTATGCATATACCACATTTTCTTTACCCATTCATTATCCACTGATGGGCATTTGAATTGCTTCCACCTTTTGGCTATTGTGAATAAAGCTATGAATGTAAATGTACAAATACCTGAGATCCTACTTTCAATTCTTTTGGATACATACTCCAAAGTGGGATTGCTGGATCATGCAGTAATTCTATTTTTAATATTTTGGAGAACTGCCATTTGAGATGCTATTCTTTGATAAATGAATTGGGAGGACAGATCTGGGCTAGTGATATAAATTTGAGAGTCATCAGAATATGGATGATACATGTTGGATCAGATTAATACAAAAACACTTAGACATAAGAAGCAGAGACTTTGCACTTGAGAGCAAAAGGAAGAAGGTTAGTTTTTCAGTCCATATCTACACCATAGTCTTCAGTTTGAAAGTACACAAACTCTTCTATACTTGTTGACCTCATTCAAAAAACAAGGTCTTTTCAGTCATGGAAATCCTAGGGATTTCATGAGGACCGCATCCTCTCTCACTGCAATACTGTATAGTCTTCTAACTGGTTTTCCAATCACCATCCCCAATGTATCCTTCATATAGCTACTAAAATGATGTTTAAAAAAGTAAATCTGATTCTCAGTCCCTTGCTTAAGAGATGTTTAGTAGTTCCCCCTGTGAACTAGTAGTTTTCCATTGAACAGAATGAAGCCCAAACTAACAGCTTCAGGGAAAAAAAAAAAGTATACAAACTCAATTTTGCCAATTCACAGCAGAATGATCTGGTTCTGGGGACTGATTTTTAGTAATCAAACCTACAGGAGACCCTGATGAAAAGAGAGGGCTCAGTTATTAATTTAGGTGGATAATGGAAAATGCAAAGTTAACTGGAATAATGGAATCCATTGGTAACTCATACCCTTAGCAGTAGGAAAGTTTCCTTGGGAAACTAAATCAACATCAATAAGTTGTTTGTTGACTATAAAGTTTTTTAAAAAGTAAAAGGAAATGTATGACTGTAAGGGCTCTGGCTATTTGGTATACCCCCAAAGTTCTATTTATACAGTATTCTACCTGCCAAGCAGTCAAAAAAACACTTGGCTGAGCAGAACATCCTCTTGGATGAATATGGTCAACTACTTCTCTTTGATCAGCTCTCCATTTTCTAAAATTCACTCCTACCTACCATTATCACCTCTGTTAAAACAATGGTTGCTTTCCTGGGATTCTCAAGGAAAGAAAAGGGGAACTTCCAATAAAGTTACTTTCATAATAATTCAAACTCTCTAGTGGAAAGCACACATATCAAAAAGGTCACTTAAGCTAACTAAAATGTAATTTTATTCTTTGAAAAACATATTTTCATTGAGGTAACATTGGTTTGGTTTATCACATTATATAAGTTTCCATCCGGGAACATACAATTGAACCCCTTTACCCATTTCACCCTCCCCCCATCCCATTCTCCTAACCACAAATCTGTTGTCTGCATCTATGAGTTTGCTTTGTTTTGTTTTGTTAGTCTCTTTTTTAAAAAAAATGTATTGCCATGAGTGAAATCATACAGTATTTGTCTTTATCCATCTGACTTATAAACTGTAATTTTTGGCAAACATTCCTCATCTTTTAGAAACTCACTCCACCAGGAAGTTTTCTGATTTCCCCCTAAGGGTTCATTCTCCATGCTTCCCCAATGCTCTCTGTGTGCCTCTAACATTATTTATTTTTGTGGATTATCTATTTATGTTTGGCTCCCCGCACTGGATTGTGAGTTTTGTTTTATTCATCTTTCTATCCCCAATGGTTAACATAATGTGTGGCACACAGTGGTTGCTCAAAAAAGTGTTTGTTAAATGAGTGAAAGCTACATGATGACTACCAGAAACTTGACAAATTATTTATGTATTTAATAAAATCATGAAGTGAACTAATACTTAATGCATGAAATTTGGTAGACAATACATGGGTTGTGTGGGAAAAATAGTAAAAGCGTTTCTTAACAGCAAAGACTCATCCGAATTCACTGAAGGGAAACATTACCTAGATAGGAAAGAATGTCATAAATTAGACCAGTTTATCTTGGTCTGGATGTTTCAGAGGTCAAAGGAGTCCTCAGCTACTTTTGTCTTTTTAAGATTATCACTGTAAAAAAAAAAAAAAGTTACAGGATTCCAATTGTGGCATACAGTACATGTGTGTATTTCCAAAATTAATTTTAACAGGAAAAGGGGCAATAAACAAAGTTGTTCTATTTATAAGATAAGGCTTTATAAAAACATCACGGGGGCAGCCAGTTAGCTCAGTTGGTTAGAGCACGATGCTTGTAACACCAGGGTTGCCGGTTTGATTGCCATATGGGCCAGTTGTGAGCTGCACCCTCCACAACTAGATTGAAACAACTATTTGACTTGGAGCTGATGGGTCCTAGGAAAACACACTTAAAAATAAATAAAAGTTAAAAACAAAGAAAAGCATCAAATATTTCTTCAACGTGCACTACAGGTAATGTGATCTGGCAAAGAGACCACAAATGTGAAATTCAAAGATGATGAATGAGCAGTATCTTTTTTCAATCCTGTTAGCTATCTCTGTGGTTGTATGTCTAACTTCATCATTGGAGATAATATCAAAAGTCTAGATTCCAGGCCCCCAGTAACTGTGAGGCCTGGCCCATGTGGTCTTCCAGGACTTCTCCTCCCCAGTGGTAGGCCTGACAGTTGCATTTTTTTTTCAGAGACTCATTGAGATTTCAGAAACCCTATTTTCATTACAACTGCATTATAACACATTGTAGGGGTAAGTCACCTTTACAGCTGGCTAGTCGTATTTTCTGTTCACTCTTACCAGCTTTAATTTTAGACACTAATTCCCAATCCTGAGAGTATACCCTGTGGGGACAACCCACCCTATTTATGATCATGTCGTAATGGAGTCAGGACCAGAAGGCTGGACAGGGAGGGGAAGAAACGGGCATTTTCAATAGCATCCCTTATCAAATAAGGAAACTGCCCGGTGTTCACATTGTCCTGGAAGCAGGCATGTTTAGCTTTCTAGTCTTTACCCTGTTAACCATCTGGCAACACAGAGGGAGTCAGCTGGGGCAGACCTTTTAGAGAGAAAAAGAAATAAAGCCATGTTGCTTGCTCACCCATTATGACTGCATTTATTATGTAAAGTCTGCTACTGGCACACACAAATGTAGCCCAAGAAGTCAAGCATCAGAAGAGATAAAAAAAATTTTTTTAAATAACACTTATTTAAAATTTGTCATCCATGAATAATACAATGAGTGAATGAACAATCTGTGAAAAGAGATTAAAATCTTCCAAAGATTAAAGATCCCAGAACATTGTAAATTGAAACTAGGGGATACTTAGCACAAATACTCATGTTATTATTCCAACCCAACAGTTCTGTGGCTCCTCGGGGTGACCAGCCTGGGGCCAGCAGTGTACAGGCGGTCCTTGTTCTAATCTACTCAGCCCCTGAGGGAGGCAACTGACACGCAGTTTTAACACAGGGCGATAAATACAATAGGGAAAGTGTGGGGTCATGGGAACAAAGATAGGTCTGGCTTCTGGGTTTAGATAAATTACACTAAAAAAAAAGTACCTGTCATATATATACACATTATTTTAAGTACACCTGTTTTGAGGTAGACAGAGTTTTCCCAGACTTTTATCTGACTAAAAGGGGGAAAGGTCAAGTGTTTACAACATGAACTGTTGAAGATGTGTTCACAAACCTTTCTTTTGGCAAAAATGGAAGGCGCAAGGCAATTTCAAGTAACCAGAAAAGTCACCCTTTCCAGAAGGAGAGGAGAGTACATTTCTGTGCCGCCTCCCTTTTATCTTAAATGTAAAGAAGCTCTCCCAGACCTCTCCTACACACCCAGTCTCCTGATGCTCTCTGCCAGGTCTTGTAAAGAATCACATAGGAAAAGCTTTATTTACATTTCTTCTGTTTTCCCTACTCCAAAGGCTTTCCTGCAAAGGATAAGGATGCCACTCCCAGATTTTCTAAAGGAAATCTCATCCCTTTGGTCAGGAAGTGAGCCTGCCCATCTGAGAGAAGAATTCAAGGACTTCTGGGGGCTAGGAGTTGTCTCAATCCTGTCTCCCCACTATGAATTCAGGAGCAAGAGTCTTAACAAAGTTCCAGGAGAGAGGGGTAACAAGCACATCCTGGGCAAGTAATTCAAGCTTCGCCTATGCAGAAAAGTAACTCCAGAGAGCACACCCTATGTATGGACCCTCATAGAGTTCACTTTCATTCTGATGGGAAGGACTGTGAACTGGGTACCAAGCAATAGTTTTGTCCTTGATTATTGTTCCCAAAAAGCTGCTGAGCTCACTCTAATGAGAAGGTGCCCCCGGGCCTGGAGGACCTAGCGGCAACACCACCTGGAAGGCCACTGGTCTTGCCTCCACAAGGACCTGGATGGGGACACAGGGAACTTCCTGGGAGGAGCTCCAGGCATTACAAGTGATGTGCATCTGCACTGTCTTCTAGAAGCCCAGCCTTTGTGCCTGCACAGCGCCTCACAGGAAGGCCGGCTGCACAGCGCACTGCTCCAGGCACAATGTCAGAGTGCGCAGGCGCCTCGGGACCCCCAGAGTCCCGACCGGGTGCAGGGAAGCCCAGAGAGTGGGTTGGCTCTGGTGAGCCGGGTGGTGCTGAGCCCAGAAAGTGGGACACGGGACATGAGCTCTCTTCAGAGTCTTTGCCTGCAGCATCTTCAAACCTGTGTACGGATGTCAACGCGAGCCCCTTCCTGTCTGCGAATACCACTCGCTTCTTGGGTCTCTGGGGTTCAGGAGGTCGTGCCAGGCAGGAGCGAAAGGACGACTGGGGCCGGTGCTCCCTTGGGCCAGACCGGCCAGACCGCAGGAGCTGTTGCAGGGATGAGCTGTGGCTGAGGCAGAAGTGCATGGGGCAATGCAAAGAAGACACGCTGGCAACACTGGAACCTGTGACAGATAAAAGGGGAAGGAAGTTCTGATGACAAGGTAGCAGGACCAGGCATTCTCAACCACTGCCTGCAACTTCACTGCACTTCCCCTCCCCTGGAGTCCCCTACTCACAAGTGTGTAAAGAAACTGGATAAAAAGAAGCACAGGCAAAAAGTGGCAGTGGGTTGGGCACCAAGTGAGAGCTGCCAATTCCTGGAGACAGAAGTACTTACCCCACTCAGCTCCAGGCAGCAGTGTGTGGCAGAGATGTCAGCTCCTCTTGTGTGAGACCAGTGTCCCCAGCAGGAACTATTTATATGCTCCGGACCAGCAAAGGGCCAGCAGCACTGAGGCACCAACCAAGTCTGAAACACTTGGTTGGGGAAATGAAAAGGATATGACGAGAAATGTGACTCAGACACTTTGCCCCAGGCCACCAGCACTCCACCCGACCAGGCAGCTCTAGGGGTCACTCCTGGGTTATCTGTGGTGGGGACCCATGATAAGGACAGTGACGACATGGAAAACCTTTTCGGCTATGACACAGACTGCCTTCAAGGAAGAGAGCAGTTTCCCAATATGCTGCGGGTAGTTTCCCATGAAGTCCCCAGAAGACTTTCTCTGTCTTGTGAAGGAGTCTGTTTTGCTGCCTTTCCTTATACTATTAATATTTCATGTCACCCACTTTCTTCTCTTCTCTCCACCTCATGGTTTCTTCCAAGACTTCTGTTACTGCCTTCTCTCTGTTTGTGTTGATTTCCTACTAAGTGTGTGTGTGTGTGTGTGTGTGTGTGTGTGTGTGTCTGTTGTGATCAAAAGAGACAGGAGTGTGTGGCACTCATTGACCAATATAGAAAGCTCCCAGAGGTCCTCGGGCATGGATCTCTGATTCAATGAACTGTGGACAGGATGACAGGTTCCTAAGATACAAAGTCCATCCATAAGAATCCCACCTGGGATGAGAACCTGGACGGCACTCCTGGGCTCTGCAGCCTGCGCTCGACGTGATCAGATTTTCTCAGGAGGTGGATAAATTTCTGGGTGTTCTTACTTCTGCAACCTTTCTTAGTCTCCTGTGCAGACCCAGTTTTCTCTATCTTCTAAATCCTAATGCACACAAAGTCCTCAGCCCTCTACATTTTTCACTTTATACTTTTTCTTGAATGTCCTTATCCAATTTTGACAATTATTCACTTACTTTCATATGCTAACTCCCAAGTCTATATATTTAGCCTTGACCTTTCTTTTGTGCTCCAGACTCCTAGATAATGGTTCTATTTCTTGATCTGGGTGGTGCTAACATAGGTGAGTTCTCTGTGTAACTTTCTGTATGTTTGTTTTACGTCAATCAATCAAAAGTTTATTAAAAAAAACAAACAGCAAGCGGGTTGGCTCAGTTGGTTAGAGCATGATGCTAATAACACCAGGATTGCCGGTCTGATACCTGTGTGGGCCACTGTGAGCTGTTTGTTTTGTCCTCCCTAAAAAACAAACAAACAAACAAACAAACAGCAAAGAGGTAAAATTGTAAATTATGTAACAATTTGGAGATTTTTCTTATAAAAATGGCTTCAGGAAAACAAAATATATCAATTATATTTTCTACTTATAGTGGACATCTTTTCATATCAGTGTATTATAGATGTAGCTCATTTTTCATCATAGTGCAGAGTATCATATCACATATAAGGTCCATCATACTCTATATAGACATTTAGGTGGTTCTCAATTTTTTTGCTAGTAAAATAGTGCAACATTCTTGTATACATACTTTTGTATACAGGTATGAGAATTTCACCATGATAGTTATTTCGAGTGAGGACTGTTAGTTCAAAGGGCACGCACACTTAAAATTCTGATAGGTACGTATAATGGGAAACCTTTGGAAGGTTTTATGCCAGTCATGACAATATCTGAATTTCCTTTGATTTCAACCCCTTCAAGGGCAGAGTCCCTTAATTCACCATCTGAAGAAGACATGGGGACAAGTTTTCAGTTGGGTAGGACTCTCCACATCAGAGCACCAGGGTAGACCAGGAACCCCCTACAGGGGCTGGCATAGTCCTCTCATGTCAGCTGGGACCTCCTGGGAGGCAGCAGATTCTGGGGACAGAGAGTGACCTGGTGGGTGGGGTCTCTGAGCCTCCCTGGGACCTTAGGCCAGGGATTTCATTTCAGGAATCAGTTTCCTTAGATGTCAGATCCTGGGTTGGGCCAAATTAGAGATTTTCAACTGTTTCCTTTATAGCAATGAAACTGTCAAACTGAAACCAACTCTGGTCAAAGCAGATCTGCTCAGTAGAAACTGGCATAGAGGATCCAGGTGACAACATGAGAGTCCCCTCCCTAGTCCCATGGAGACCTCAGGGCTCAGAGGATCAGTGAAAACACTCATCCAGGCCGTTTGGATCCTTTGGGTTCTCAAATAAAAGGGATTTGCAGTCAAACCCCTCCACATTATTCCCCTCAATTCCCTCCCTCTTTCCCCTTCCACTTCTCAGGAAAAGCTCCTGAAAATTAAAAACGCTGAGCACCGAAGACCAGTAGGTGAGCATGTATAGAAGGAGGGGGAGAAAAAGGGGAAGAGAGACGGGCAGGACATGGTTTAGTTAGTCTCTTACTTAAAGCTTCTCTGAAAAATTCTAGTCTGTCTTGTCCCCGTTGACAGAAAGAGGGATGTAGTTGGTACATGGGAAGGTGGGGACGGTTTAGGGAGGCAGGACCTGGTCATGGGATATAAGGGTGTTGCTGAGCTGTTCCAGGAGGGTGAAGAACTGCCAAAATTAGCAGGTTGTGGTTTCCATGCTGGTCCGTCAGCTTGCACTCATCTGGGAACTGAGTGGATGGGGGTTCCTTTGTGCCCTAAATCAGCCGCTTCAAGAGCTGGGACATCATGCCCATCTTGGTGATGAGTGAACAGAGGCCCCGCCCGAGCCACCAGTCGAGTTTCCTGGGCTGGCCTGCTTGCAGAGCTGAGGAGGCTGTATCTGAGCTGCACTCAGACCTCCGTTAGGCCCTGCCTTCCAGGTCAGGAATGACATCTGTGGGTAAGCAGTCCTTCCTGCCTAAGGCCCAGCCTTTCCATCTGATATCAGAGAGGGTTGGATTGCAAAGTCTCTGGCCTCAGCTCCATGTCCCTCCTCGGGGTCTCAGAACCCGGGGACTCAGACAGCTGGAGTTCGGAATCCCAGTTCCCCTACCTACCAGTTCTGTGACTGGTGATTCATCTGACCTTTCTGGGACTCAGTTTCCTCCTCTGTGAAACGAGTGATGCTAAATGACTGCTCCCATGTCAGGGACAAATGGGGTGCAGTTGGTTGACTGAGCACCCAGCATAGGGCCTGGAGCACAAAATACAGTCGGGGTGGGGAGAGAGGCTGTGATTCTGAGGGAGGCCCCCCAAGATAACCTGACTCTTCTGTTCAGCCGCCAGGTCCCCAGCATAGAACCAGTGGCAGATCACACTCATGAGACCAGCTCAAGTGCAGCCCTTTCCTCAGCATCAGGACACAGCTGGGACACTCGGGGTGCGCTGGGTCATTTCCTCCCAACTCTAATGGGAAGGAGAAATTACGATTCTCCTGGTGTTCCCTGAAGCCCAAGAGGGAGGGGTGGACCCTGTCCCATTTCCCTAGTACCTATTACCACTGGGGAGAGGCAATGTTTACTTGTGGATAGTAAATGTTAGATTTCAGTATTATGTTAAAATCCTATTTCCTTTACAAATTGGGGGTTGTGGAATGCTTCTTTCACTTCCTATGCCATTGAAGTGAGATTCAGAATCTCACATTCCTCCTTGAATTAAGAAATCTTGCAAGGTCATCAGCTTATTGTATGTGGGAGAAGGGCCAGGCCCTCTCCCTGGCTCCTGAAGGACACCCCGAAGTCCCAGTTACTCAGAGGACAGGTTCATTTCAGCATCCTTAACCTGAACAAGGAGGAGAGACAGCCCCTCAGAACTCCTGGGACTTAGAGATTGAAGGTGCTTTCACAGGCTTTGACAAACCTCCTGAAATGTAGGTGCTTTAAAAATAACAATGGCCAAGACCACTTCCTGCCCCAGGAGAGTGGCTGCCTTTCTACAGCTCTAGAGGCAGCGGGAACAATTTCCTCTCCTGTTGAGGTTTCCTTTGACCAAATATTAGGAACTTGTGGTTTCTAGTTCAACCTCCGGAAGTGCATCAGCACAAGAACGGAAAATGATGTAAAAAGATCACAATGTGAACGTGAAGAGGGGGCCAGAGGAAGATCATTTGCAAATGGACTAAGGCCACAGTCTCAGGCTCCCTCTAGGGGCTCTGATTATCCTTTACCTAGATTTGAATCCTTTTGGGAGCCTTGTCCATGACTTCCAAATTCCTTTTCCTGCTTGTTTCTTAGCAGGGGAAAGCTTTGTAATACAGCTTTTAAGGCTACAGTGGGGACTTGTTCCATAAACATTACTGCTTCCTCTGACCTAGGATTCCTACCATTCCTGCACTTCCTTATACTTCCTCTTTAAGGCAGAAATTCCCTAGAAGGCCCCCAGCCTCTCCGTCTGGTATGGCCTCTCCTCCCTGGCTGGGCCTGATGGATCACCGGTGAGCTCTGGTTTGCCAGCATGAGACCATAATCCTGGCCAGTGAATGACCCCAAACTCTCCCTTGCTGCCCAGGGGGACTTCTGGGCCCTTAGGTCCATGGTTCTGAGGTCCATGGCCTTGGACAATCACCAATTTACACACTCAGTTGTGTTGTTACCAACGAGTCCTGAAGGGGCAGCTGAACGAGCGCCCAGTGTGGATGGAAAAGGGGCCACATATTAAACCTGACAAGCTCAGGAAACTGAAAATAACCACATAACATGGCATGAACATAAAAAATTTCATAACTAAGTGGGCCACGGTGAGAAGTCACATCTTTAGCTTCCTTCATAAAATTAATCTGTGCCCTTTAATTGGGCCTATTGTCGTTTTGCACCTAAGATGACATCCTTGTAATGTCAGTAATCCCTTTTTCCAGACCAGAGCAGGAAAGTACAGAATCCCTCATTATTGTTCTTGTCCCTTAACATGTCTATGTGGACTATTAACTATCCTGTACCCATCTATGTGAAAGAAGTACCTGTCTCTCCAATGTACTTTTATCCAATCCCAGAGATTTCCCCATTTTGCTTTCTCCCATCCCCTTAATCTATCACCAATGGATTTCATGTAACCTTCCTCCTTTGATTCTATGCATAAAATAAGCTTCAAACTGCCATTTTGCGGAGCATTTTCTCAATCCGTTGAGATTTTGCTTCCCAGCAAGTCATCAGTTTGGCTCAAATAAGCCCTTGTAAGCTTTCTCTTAGGCTGGATGTTTTCTGTCGACACCATAGAGCTTGTAGCCCCAGGGATGGCTGTGTTCTTTCCCAGTCTTGTATTGTGGGTATGTCATGGTGATACGGTGGGGGGCGGTTTGAACTTTTCCTGTTGGGAGTTTTGAAAGACATGGGATGAGAGGGGAGGATGTACGGAGGTCCATAAGGGGAATGCCATCTAACGTGTCATCTCTGAGCATGCATGGACACAGCTCTTACCAACTGAAATAAGGCTTTGGATCTGGGTGAAAAACACAGCCTGCTCTGAGCTCACCCCCAGTACCCACCCCAGGATCAGGAGCTAAAGGGTTCCCACCTGCATTTTCAACCTCATCCCTGGAAACATCCTGTAAGAGCAAGGGCCAGATGAATTTCTTGGCACTTCTTAGTTGCCTACCTCCTTTCTGACAGCTGCAAATGTTACCCAGACACTCAGCAGGTGGACTCTGCCAGGGAGGCCTTTTCAGGACAGCCAGAAGCTGAGGATAAATCCTGGTTCCTGGCAGCCCAGGCCCTTCCTGATATGGCACAGCCATGCAGGAGAGTGATTATCTAAAGCAGGGGTGTCAAAACTTTTTCAACGTTTTTCACCAAGGGCCATATGCGGTAAAATACACAAACAGCCGGGCCACTCACTCGAGGTGAAGTACGTATTGCCTCACCTGGTTTAAGTAAACTAAATATATTTTTGGAATTTGCTGCGGGCCAATTAACAATGGATTGCGGACCGCAGTTGGCCCATGGGCCGCAGTTTTGACACCCCTGATCTAAAGTAAAGAATGATAAGGTTATACTTTCCCTCCAAAGAGAAAGAGAAATGACAGTTCCCGGGCGAGTCCAGGCCAGAAGGAAGGCACAGTTGTCCAATGGATTTCTCCTGCAAGACTATGAGGCTCTTGAGAACCAATCCTACTTTTAGGAATATTTAATGTCTTGTGCCTACCATATGGTAGGGAGGGACAATTCATTGTATCTTTAGGCTTCCAATGGCCAAAAATGCACTGATAGTTAACAAGAAGGGACCCACATTTGCAGTAGGAGTCTAGCTCAGCAGTCTTTTTACTTTGATGTAAATGTTATATATAGATATATAAAATATTGCACTCAAACTTATTCACCACAGGATAAAGAAGAAACACTCATAACCATCAAATGTATGGTTTTTTAGAGCAGTTGACCTTTTCATAGCTGGTATTTACAACTACCTTTTTCCATTTCCCATTTCATATTCCCTTTGTCCTCATCAAGTATTTCTGCAGTCTGTGGTTGCTTGCCTAGTTGGGGGACCCTGAAGGGTCTGGGCCATTAGTCATTCTGCCTAGATTGGTTTCTTATAGTTTTCCATTGACATTAATCACAGGGCATGGTGATACTAAGAAATGTGCTCAAGAATCTCCTAAATCCCACACACAGTGGAACCTCCATTGCAGAGTAGCAGCAGGAAGCCTGAGTCCCCGAGTAATACCAAGGCTATAAAGACAGTGTCTGCTTTGGATGTAGACATGAATAAACCTCAGGGAGAAACACAGGAAGGAAAAACAGTTCAGTCTTGTTTTCATGTTTCTCTACACTGAATCCTACGAGACAGTTTTAGCAGAGGCTCCCCGACAAGCAGCCCAAAGCATCCCAGGCATGAGGCAGGTGTACTGTCCTGCTTTGGGCTTGTGGAAATAGACTGCATGATTTCTACACATTTTGCAGATGACTATAACTGAAGATACCTGAAGGCTAAGAGTTAAAATTACAGTAATGCTACCCATTCAAACATTTTTGGTGTGAGCTGCCCTTTCTCGGTCTTAAGCAGTCATTCTCCAAGAACGTACTCTTTAAAGGCTATAATAATGATAACAATAGCTATCATTCTGAGTACTTAATATCTGCTAAGCAACATGACTGGCAAGCTCCACATGTGTAATCTCAGTTATACTCACTGTCCTTGAGGGCTTTATTCCCATTTTATAGCTACAGATTTAGAAGCTCAGAAATATTAAATAACAAGGAAGGAAAGTAATTACTAAGAATCTAAATTAAATACCTAGCTAAATTATCTGTCAAAGAAAGAGATCAAGACATTTTTAGACATACGGACAGACGTAAAGTTCACCTCCCACAAGCCTTCAGTGAAAGAACCAGTAAAGAATGTACATCAGGAAGAAGAAATGAGAAACTAGGAAAATGTAACAAAAATAATGAGGAAAAGAAGAAAATTAGCATATCTAGATTAGTATTAGTTTTAAAATAAGACATTAAAACAAATTCTAACTAAAATTCCAGATGATTACCCCATGGGAGAATAGAGAAGATTCAATTAAAAATAACTTATTTTTAGGCACGTTATAATTATTATAGATACTCTATTATTGTTTAGTGCATCGCTCTCAGAAATTGATGTCAGACAAAAGTAAGTCTGACTTACTTTTATGATATATAGGATTTGATAATACAACATGCTTGATCAGGCAAATAGACAAATAAATCCCAATAAGCCATAGCTTATTGTTAGATCAGTGATGCTGAAAATGGTCTCTCTTGATATTATGATCCCCCAAAAGGCATGTCAATCTTCATGAATCAAATTTAAACACATATAGATTTTTTAAAAAATGAAAGAAAGCTGGTATTTCATTATATGCCACTTGGAATTAACATGCAACAAAGAACAGAAAAATAAAGACCTAGAAATATATATCTTATTTGAGAATATAAACGTAAAAGCTCTTTAATAAAATATTATTTTGGAATCTGCTAGAATATTACACAAAAGGAATAATTCATTCTGATTAGGTAGGTGTTACTCTGCGACTGTGAGGGCCAAACACTAAATAATCCCATGACTTTGATTACTCTGTTGAATTTATAATACAAATAAGTAACATACATAGTAAAGGAAAATGAGAGTACAACATGAAAAGGAAAGATCTCTTTTCTCTCTTCACCTAAAACCAAAATTGTCACCTCAAAAAAGATCACTGTCTACATATTCTATATCACACAAGAAAGTTTAATAAAGAAAAGTATTGATATATGTTAAAGTTTCACGAGCTCAAAGCAAGAAAACATTATGGACACTGCAGAGACATTAATAAAGTGCTGTGCTCCATTTCCTCTGCACCATCTTCTCTTTTTTGCCATCGTGTTTTCCAGAATGTTCTTCTTGGTCCCTCACTTTCTCTGCCTCACTTGCCAGTCTGTCTGCAATCAATACTATTGCCAGTCTCTCTCTTGCCATCTTCATTTTCCTTTCCTGCTTCCTGATATCTTTCTCAGTCACCAGAAACTGTTTGCAGAGGAGCTGTGGGATACCCAGGCCAGCTCCTGGAATCATCTCTGCCATATGTGAGGACCAGGCAGGGGTGGGCATGGAGCTGCAGTGCGGACCACCTGCGAGAACACCTGACAGGGATTCACTTGTGCAATGAGGCACAAGTTTGGGCAAGGCTTTGGCAAGATCGAAAGGACTTAACAGTTGTCCTGTGCTGCTGCAGGCCTGGAGTCCTTGCAGTCTCTTCTGCCAGCATACCTGCTGGGGCTTGTCCAAGGTTTCCTCCCATTGATGGCATCTGACCTCATTGCCAGGGTGGGATGTGATTCTAGTCACTGGACTCTTGAATATGTAACTGGACATTCTCAAAGGGATGGATATGCTTAAATCAGGCTTCGGTTTACATTGGTTTACCCAATCACGATGCTTCCTCTGTGAGGTCTTGACCATTATTCTTTTCCTTTTACTCTGTAACAATAAATCGTGAAATTGGATCCAAGTGATAAACGAAGCCTGCCTTCTTAGGATAATTACCTTGGCTGTCTTGTACTTCCACCCTACCTCTGTCCCTCTGATGGATATGACCTGCATCCTGGGACATCATCAAGCCGATTTAGGTCAGGAACAGAAAGCTTGAGGTCAAAACTCAGAACCGTCTTTAGATCATTTCTCCTCCAACATTTTGTAAGACCCTCTACTTTATGAGTATGATTTTATTTTATTTTGTTCTTGTCACTCAACTGCACAAGTCCTGGTACTCTCTCATGATACACAGTCCCTAGTCTTTTTCTAAATCCCAAATCCTACCATTTTTCTGCGTTACGTGGTTAACCCATTGACCACCTGGTTTTTATAGCTTCTTTAGAGCTTAAATCAAAAGCGACATTACCAACCAACCCAATCTTAGTAACTCACTCCCATTTCCCGGAAGTTGACATCAACCCAAAAGGTCATATTCAAAATAAATAATTCAGAAAACATATTCACCCACTACAAATTTCTGATTTCCAATGTTTTTTTTCAAACACTCATGTAATAGATACCTGTTCCTCAAGATTGCAAGTTATGCCAGATCACTGTATTCTTATCTTAATTTCTCCTCTCTTAATCTTAACAATGATAAGACAGGGTTCTTGGGAAAAGACAATACTGCTGGCAAAAATAGAAGGCAGCAGGAAAAAAGGAAGACCAAATTTGAGATGGATTGACTTCATGAAAGAAGCCATAGGCATGAGTCTCCAAGAGCTGAGCAGGGCTGTTGAGGACAGGACATCACTGGTGGACATCACTCATTCATAGGGTCGTCAGGAGCCGACTCAATGGCATGTAACACATTTGTAAAATCCTGGATTCCATGGACTATGATCTCAATAATCCCCCTGGAATCATCCAAAATTCCTTACCACTCATCATGTCTGCCTTGTAAAACTTCAAACCCAAAGATCCTGATTATCCGCCCTGCCATAGCTACTGCTGGTCTTATCATAACTGCATGATATTTGAGTACCCCTGTAAATACGAAATTATTTGTACCCCCTGGGAAGCATCCATAATGCCTGGAAATTGTCCTTTCTTTTTATGTGTTGGCATATTTACTTCTTGATTTTTCCCAAAGCCTGTTTCAAATTTTGTCCACTTTCCTTTTCCTTTCATATATATTCAGTATCCTTTAATTTGTCTGATATTTGACAGAGAAATTGTGAAATACTTCTAGACTGAAATTTTACTGCTGTAGATGCCAAATCTGCAAATATTTCTGATAAACTCCCATTGTTTCTCAACTCCTTCTAATCATATTTAAAGACATTTCTTTTATCCTCCACTGGTGATCCGGATCTCATCCCTTCTTCATTCTTATTAAGTTCATCTCCCCAATATTCCAGTATCACCCCTTTACTTTCAACCTCTTTATGAACTGAATCCTTCCTTCAGCATTTACATATCTAAAAGTCTTTCCTAACTACACAGAAATCTCTCACCTGGACCCCTCCTCAACTACTGTGTTCTACTCCCTCCCCTTGGTTGTGAACCATTGGGAATGGTCATCTGTATCATGTGTCCCTGTGGCCTCACCTTCAACCACCTCCTCAGACCATCCCACACTGCCATCTGCCTTCACCATTCTAGGGTAAGGTCACAATGACTCCTTTGTTACTAGGCCCAACAGGAACTTTCCATTGTTCATCTGACATGAGCTTTAAGAGGAAAACTTAAATATATTGGGACAACTTATTTATGTGAATACTATTTTACAGCTGTGAATATTATAGAATCTAAATACAGAGCAGGTATATATGATAAAATTCAACTTACAAAGCGAGAGTGAGCTGTAAGTGGAAAGTCCAAACTGGATTTCTGGAACTCAGTACAAAGAGAAAAGAATGTAAAATAACTCATTAATTTTTACATTGACTGTATTCAGAAATAAGATCTTGGTTCGAATGAGTTAAAATATACAATTAAAATTACTTTCATCCCCTTTATTTGATGTGGCTACTAAAAAAATTAAATTCCATAATAAAGAGTGCTTAATGCTTCTATTGGACAGTGCTGGTCAGGCCAGGAGTGAAAATAAAGCCCACAGAAAGTGGTCGGGGAAAATTTTTCCCAAGAAAAGGAGTCTCCAGTCTCCCTTGACCTCCACAGCTAGATGAAGCAAACACTCTCATATTCTCTCTCTCTCTCTAACAAAACCAACCCAACAGTATCCCACAGTCCCACTACTACTTCTCAAATGCCATGAAGCTGCACTCCTACATCGTCCTAACTGGACTGATCTCAAGAGAGAAGTCAGAAGTCTATATAATTTACCAATTAGGAAAAGCCAAAACCGGAGACTAAGGGTCAAGATTATTTGTGAACTCCCCTCTCTTTAGATTCTGTTAAACATTCAACACATTTGGAAAACTTTCTCAGGGAGGGTTGTTTTAAAAATCAATTTATCTTTTCTATGTATATACATGTATATACATCTTTTCTAAAAATGTACAAGATATGCAAGGAATAATCACTTTAGCCAATACATGAAAAGGAGGTGATAGAACACAAACATCATTATGTCTAAATCACTACTAGATTAGTGAATCAGTCAGGGGGCAGGTGATATTGGATTAATTTGGACCTTATCAGGCTGATCCTGATTAGAGACCATCGTATTGACTATTTTATGCTAGGACCTCTGAAACATGCCGGCCCCTCCTACTATTTAACCACCAAGGTCCAGCAACCAGACCAGTCACTGCTGACAAATCCCCTGGCTCCACCCCTTCTGATGACACCTGGAGGATTTTCCCAAATCCCACTTTGTGAAGGCACTCTTCTACTTGCCACGGGCCAGGGAAACATTTTCTCCACGGCTCATGCTCTGTGTGACACTTCTCCGTGGGTGAAGGGAAGATCAGGGTGCAGACCCTGTGAGCTGCAGGAATTAGCACAGGACTGTGGTTTACTGACAGAGAACCTTTAGTGCGCACAGCTACTAGGGTCCACGAAGCCCCAGTGATTCCTAGATAGCATCAAAGAACAGGATGCAGGACAGAGCAGTATGTTTGCAGGTGAGTGTGCTTGGGAATGCCTGTAGCATGACATATGTGACACTGGTAATGCATTCACCAATGTAGTTCCTTCACTGACTCACTCTATGTTATGGAGTGTTTTCTACATACATTTACGTGCTAAGTACCCACACTTTGGAGCCTATAATGTCAGAAGAATTTTTAAATTTGATTGTAATATATAGATACAGCATCTGTGGTATACCAGTTGTTCCAAGAATTTTTCAAACATTAGCTGCTGCTGCTTCTTTTTTTCTTTTTTTTTTAAAGATTTTATTGGGGAAGGGGAACAGGACTTTATTGGGGAACAGTGTGTACTCCCAGGACTTTTTCAAGTCAAGTTGTTGTCCTTTCAGTCTTAGTTGTGGAGGGTGCCGTTCAGCTTCAAGTTGTTGTCCTTTCAGTCCTAGTTGTGCAGGGCGCAGCTCAGCTCCAGGTCCAGTCGCCATGTTAGTTGCAGGGGGCACAGCCCACCATCCCTTGCGGGACTCGAGGAATCAAACTGGCAACCTTGTGGTTGAGAGCCCACTGGCCCATGTGGGAATCGAACCGGCAGCCTTCGGCATTAGGAGCATGGAGCTCCAACTGCCTCAGACACCAGGCCAGCCCCAAACATTAACTTCTTTAATACTCTGCATAACCTTATAAAGAAGGTACGCTTATTATAATATTATTGCCAACTGACAGAGAAATTGAGACACCATCAAGAGAAATAACTTGCCCAAGGTAAAGCATCTAGTAAGTGGTTGAGATGGAATTTGAACATCAGCTATAAGCTCCATATTCTATGCTCTTAACCATGATATTTACTCTCTAAAGACTTCACTTCAGTTTGGACTGAGAGTCTGAGTTCCTTTCTGTCTGTTGGCTGGGCACTCCCTCCCACATTGTTCTCTTCTGGGGCCTCTACATAGAGCAGTCCAAAATATCAGCATTCACTCTCCCAGTTCCAGCAATATGAGAGAGGAGGGAGAGAAAACAGTTGGAGAGTAAGAAAGAGAACACCAGAAAGTGAGTAAGATAAAAGTGACAGGTTTTTGTTAATGAAAACTTGGATGTGACATCCCGTCACGTGGCTGTATGCTGTTGTTCAGAAGCCAGTTACTAACCACTTAGTGGTTACACAAGATGTGTACACAGGAGGCTGGGACCACCGTGAAGGCTGCTCACCACACAGGCCGACATGAGGCACTGGGGTCTGATTCTGAGTATAACAGGAGACCACCGGAAGGTTTTATGCCAGTGCATAAAATATCTGAATTTCCTTTCATTTCAACCCCTTAAGGTGAAGACCTAAAAATGAGGCCAAGAGGAGCAGTGACTTTCCCAAGATCACATGCTGGAACCCAGGCCTGGTTTGAGTGGTATTCGATGCTACGTCCCACCAACTCCTTTTTGTAATTCATCCATCTTTGAGTTTGTGCATCAGACATATGACACCAGCCCACAGGTGTTGTAGGTATTATCTCATATAGAGTAGTTCCCCCCTTTATCCACCGTTTCACTTTCCACTGTTTAAGTTACCCATGGTCAATCATGATCGGAAAATATTAAATAGAAAATTCCAGAAATAATTCATAAGTTTTAAATCTCATGCCATTCTCAATCATGTTTTGAAATCTCCTGCCACTCTGCCCCCTCCACCCCAGGACGTGAATCATCCCTTAGTCCAGCATATCCACGCTGTATATGTTCCCTGCCTGTGGTTGTCTTGGTTCTCAGACCCACTGACTGTCATAGTATCGTAGCGCTTATGTTCAAGTGACCCTTAGTTTACTTAATAATGGCCCCAAAGAGCAAGAGTAGTGATCCTGGCAATTTGAATATGCCAAAGAGAAGCTGTAAAGTGCTTCCTTTACTGAGTTAACCACAACACCCAGGCGTAGGATGTTATCTTTCCTCAGAGATGGTTTTAGTTCTGCTAGGTGTCAGTAGTCTGGATTGCTTTAATCCGATTTTATGTATAAGTTTGAGATTTTCAGGATCATCCATCAACGTGATTCAAAGCCTGAAATCTGTGTGCGAGGGCTTGGCTGACTTCTAGTTCACTTTTACTCCTAGAGCCCCAATCGTGAATGCGGGGTTGTTTTCTAGAACTCTCACCCTTCAAAGGCACTGAACTCCAATTCTGTCCCACTGGTCCCACTAGGCCAGAGGTGCTTAACCTTGTGTTCCACACAGATCCCTCTGGCAGTCTGATGAAACTATGGACTCCCTTTCAGAATACTGCTTTTAAAAACATAAAATATATAGGATTACAAAGGAAACTTGTATTGAAATACAATTATCAAAACATTAAAAAAATTTTGTGATATAGTAATTCATGTGCTTCTTTATTAATGTATTAAATAGCAAGTTCTAGCAGTAGGACCAATAGCAACTGTAATTTAGAAAGTGATGAATGTAAATGACATTTTGAGATATCTGCGATAACTGTAAACGTGGTATGAAAATATCTGATTTCTGTTGGTGACAGAAAGTCACAAGTAGTACTGCTAATATTACTAGGGCTTGTGGCCTAGATTCTTGATAGAAGGAAAGTCTAAGCTTCATTTAGAGGTTAGTGAAAAAGGAAGATATAATTTTTTTCTCAACCAAGTTCACAGACACCCCTGAATTGAACAGTCTGTGAAACCCAGATTTAGGATTGCTGCATTTGGCTGTTGGAAGTGCTGCTCCATCTTGGCTACCACTTTGCCCGGGCAAATGCTGGACTCACTTCTCCTGAACTCCCTCTTCTCCTAGATCTTGGAGCAACAATTCCTCACTAGTTCATCAGCTCTTTGAAGTCTTTAGAAAAATGCTTTTTACATTTCATCGCATTTTTTAATTGTCTCCAGTGGAAGAGTTGACCTAAATTGCCTAGCCCCCCCATTACAGGAAGCGGCGGTGCCTGTCTGGTCCACGTTATCTCCACTTTTATGTTCATAAGGTCCTTATTTCTTCTCACCTGGATTGCCAGCATAGCCATTGGTTTCTAACCCTCTAGTCTGGCCTCCATTCTTCAGTCACCAAAGGGATTTTTCTAGATGTAAATCAGATTTCTAAAATGTAAATCTGACCGTATTAGATCTTAGCTCATTCAGAGGCTTCCAAATGTTTTAGTGCAAAATCCGAATTCTTTAGTAAACCAGTCTCCTATAAGACGTAAGTCTTGTAAGTCTGCTATAAGACTTACAAAATCCTTCCTCAAGATGGGAAGTGGCTCTCTTCCCACACCCCAAGACTCATCCTATGCTCCTGCCTTGCCCAACTCCTTGGAGTGCCCAGAATGCTGTATGCGTCCTATACCTTCTGTGCCTTCTTCGCACATGGTATTTCTGCCCCAAATAGCCATCCCCTTTTGCCTCCTTGGCCTGGTTAACTCCTCTAGTGTTTTAAGTGTCAGCTCAGGGACCACCCCCTTTGGGAAGCTTTTGTGAGTTCTTTGTCTTTGGAGTCCTTCCTAAGGTTCTTTCGGAACACCCCACGCCCATTCCTACTTTTATATTATAAAAGCATATTATTCTGTGATTTGAGTTCTTGTTGGTCTCCTTCACTAGACAATACACTGCTTCAAGTCAGAGGCTTTCTTCTTCTGAATGCCCAGCACATACCACAGTGCCTGACCCTCTATGTTCGTTTACAAGTTGAATGGAGCTATGCTTGGCATGCTATTTTTTAAAAATATACATATAAAGAATAAAAAGCATTTCTTTGAGCAAAAGGAACTGCAGACCACGAGACAGATTCAGGTAGTAATCCAAGTTGTGTTCCCACTACTATTTTTATTGTATTGTTTACTTGACATATTCATTCTTTTCAAAATGGTAGATAGGGCACAACCCTTGCCTTCATTACCACTTTTGTTTATGTGCCTCAGTTAGGAATTTGTATTCTGTGAAATGGCTCTTTCCCATACATGTTTTAAAAACTGGGAACTCCAGGTTACTAATATGTGTCCAAGTTTCTACTATATACTTATTTATCCTTTACTTAATTCTTACCAAAATGTGGGGTAGTTTTTCAAATTAAGACAAAATGAAATTGTAAAACTAGGATAAAGGAGGTCAGAGACTATTTAAGGAAAGCCCCAGGGCAATATTATAGGAGGCTGGGGTAAGGCAGTGAGCCTCGTAATTGGCTCTGAGCTCCCTTTTAGGAGCTAAACAGGGGAACAAATAGGGACTCATCCATCTGAGAAGATGACTCACAGAAGTTTGAAGAGACGAACTTGCACTAAATTCTGAGAAAAGTTTATTACATGGATCTTTATAAAGAAAACAATAGGTAATGCAATTGATAATGTCTTCAATTGTAATTTTTGGAAGACATGGAGATGTTATTTACATGGCTGTTTTTGCTAAAAGCAAGGAACTAATACATTTGTCCAGGGATACTGCTTTCTGGGATCAAGTTTGATACAGAAATAAAACTTGGGGAGACAAGAGAAATGGACTGATGATATACCCTCAGTTTTTCTCATTTCATTTATTTGCTATAGTTAGAAGCCTATTCATGACTGAGTTCACTGAAGTGTAGACATGTGATGTTGACTGGAGATCAGAAAGCTTGAGATACCACGAGATGGCAGAGTTGATGATCTATTATAAAAATGAAGGAGGCAGACTACAGTTTGACTTAGACTGAAAGTCAACTGACTGTCTGGAGGTTGAGGGGAGCCAGGCCTGCAAACACAGCCGAGTGGGGAGCAAACACGTTGCATTTGTTAACAAATGAAGTTAGATGTGGCATATGCCATTTTTCACTGTTGTTTTCATGATCTACTTTGGAAATTAGATTGCAGGCACACCCATATGACCTTGTTTGCTCTAGTGTTACAAATATGAAATTATGTAGTTTACTTAATTCTCCAATGAATTTTGATGGGGTATTAATCAAGATAAAATAGTAAAACTGTAAGTAAAATAGTAAAATAGTAAAACTGTAAGTATAAAAAGGAGATTAGAAGCCATTTAGGGAAAGAGAAAGGACAATGTGACCAAGAAGCTGGGGTAAATGGTGAGACTAGTGCTTCCCTGTTTTCTTATCTATAGGGTTGTTATGAGGATTAAACAAGATAATTCATGGAGAGCAATTTGCCTATTCATTGTCCAGGACAGAGATGCTTAATGAATATTAATCTCCTTTACCCCCTTAATTTTCTACAGGCAAAGGGTTGGCCACTGAAGCTTTTGAAGAGAGACAATGAAATGGTCAGGATTATACTTGAAAAAAACTGTAGGTTTAGCAATAACAGAAGCATCAATTAGAAGTTTTAAAAAATTTACATTTGAGGTGGAACAACTTTGGGACCCAAGGAGCACCCCACTTAAGAGGCTTAAAACATTCTCTCATACAAAGCTTTGAATCCAAGAAAAAAATTTCCTTTTGGCCTTCTTCGTCTAGCTGTTAAAAGACAATTTTTTAGTGAGCCAAACGATCTCATATTTTTAGATTTATACTTAGGGAGTCTTGTTAGGATTCACTGTAAATTCCTTTGAGGCAGTAGTTTTACTTGTGTTCTTATTCATAGAACCTAACAGCACTGGGCAAGAAGGAATGCTTAGGTAATTGTGTGCTGTATTTTGAAGGGTTTTCCTTGCCTTAACCAGTCAGGTATTATTTGTAAGCATTGTGGTATGCAGAGCATGATCTGTTTAAAGTAGAAAATACTCCTATGTTAAGAAAAATGTGACCTCCTCTAAAGTAATGTGAATGGTAGTGGTTACTTCCTCTAAGTCTTTTTGGAAGACCGGAACTTACTCCAGTGAAGCTGATCAAAACATTTCTGGATCTTTTTTCCTTTTGTGGTACTTACTTGCAGAGTACTACAAGGTAATCCAGAGGACGATTCTGGAGCTCTAGACTCATTGGGGTTTGAATCCCATCTCCTCTATCTAGTAGCTATATGGCCGTGAATAGATTAGTCTGTTTTCTTATCTATAAAATGAGGATATCAATATTAACTACCTTATAAATGTATCAAAAGTTTATTCGTAAACACCTATATGGTAGGAACTGTTGACTCTCATGCAGACATAAAATTAACACGTGCCAAAGATTTTATTTAACTTACTATTCAATGACAGAACCAGGAAAGTGTTAAAAGCAGTTCAAATGAAGATCTGGCTTTATTCTCTACAGGACAAAATTCATTTGCATTGCCCCCATGGATAGGAATCATTTAGAGTGACAGCCGGGAAATAGTCTCACTATTATCAGTTTTCTGTAAATTAACTTCTACCGCTAGAGTTGTAAAATATCCTTTTCAAGGACAGGGCACATACTCTACATGGATAAAGCATCCCATTGAAGTGATTACAGTAATCTTTTTCACTCATTCTAAGTCTTTCTTTAGTTTTTCCTTGCATAGGGTTGTTGTGAAGATCGATAAGCTTACCTACTTAAAGTATAGAACCGTCTATATTTTTTACCGAGTTCATAGCAAATACTCGGTAAACATTAGACATTATTATCATTGACTTCAGGATCTATAGTATGTTCCTTTGAATACCCTCAGTAGTTGTTTTCTAGCCAAGGAAGGGATATTCAATTTTTTAGAAACAGCTAAGTCATTTGAAATCAAAGCTGTTAAATAAGAATACTATTTTGCTTTCAAAAAAAATGAAGTTTTTTTGACAAGATGAGAGTACTTTCAGTTGATTAAATTAAAAAAAAAAAATTCTTGAGGATTCTGGGAAAATGGTAGAGTAGGAAGCACCAGGAATCTGTATCTATACCTAGACAACAATCACACTGGCAGAATCTGTCTGATATAACTATTTTGGAACTCTAGAGTCTGTTGAAAGCTTGCAACTTCCAGGGGGAAGATGTGGATGGCAAATTGCATTTAATTTTGGTCAATTTCAGCTCTTAGCCGAATAGCAGCTATCCATCCTCTACCCCTAACCATATGGCAAGTGTTCCTGAAGCAGCTTGTACACAGCTTGTGGGAGCCAGGCTGGGCATAAAGAACTCTGTCCTCCAAGTATTGGGGATCTATGCTCTGATTACTGACTGCTTCTAATCACAGAGGTGGGCAGCCGTCATTGCTGTGCCTCCCCCCACTGTTGCAAGCTGGTTCGCCTCTAGTTGAAGTGACTTCCAAGGGATTTAAAGGGCTGGTGTCCTTTTTCTCTCCTTTATTTTTCAATTTTTCCCCTTTCAGGAGCCAGACTGAAAGACTAGGACATTCAAAACCAACTGAATATAGAGAAAATTAGAGATTGACTGTGCATGCCCAGAGAAAGGCTCAGATAAGACCTGAGAAGACATTAAGTTCACACCTAAGGCTGACCTTGGCACTGAGATAGTATACAACAATCAGAAAAAACAAAAACAATAAACAACAACAACAAAAAAAACCCAAAACACAGCAAACACCAGAGAAGGGGGAGAATCTGATTTCCAGAGTTATTGTATTATTAAATTCAAATGTTCAGTGTTCAACACTTAATCACAAGGCATACAAACAGGAAACTGTGACCCATTCAAAGGAAAAAAAATCAACAGAAACTGTCTCTGAAAAAGAACTAATGGTAGATATGCCTGACAAAGACTTTAAAACAACTATATTAAAGATGCTCAAAGAAGTAAAGAAAGATGTGGAAAGTCAAGAAAATGATGTATGAACAAAATGGAAATATCAATATATGGAAAACCTAAAAAGAAACCAAAAAGAAATTCTGTCTTATACCATATACAAAAATAAACTCAAAATGGATTAAAGACTTAAATGTAAGACCTGAAACCATAAAACTCCTAGAAGAAAAAATAAGCAGCAAACTCTCTGACTTTGCCCTTAGTGATATTTTTTCATATACATATATGTGTGTGTGTATATATATATCCTTGGGTAAGGGTAATAAAAGAAAAAACAAACAAATGGCACTACATCAAACTAAAGTTTTTGCACAGGAAAGGAAATCATCAAAAAAATGAAAAGACAACCTACTGAATGGGAGAAGACATCTGCCAATGAAACATCTGATAAGGTTTAGTAAATTTATAAAGAACTCATACAACTCAACACACACAAAAAAACAATCAAATTTAAAAAATCGGCAGAGGACCTGGACAGATATTTCTCCAAAGAGGAACTACAAATGGCCAACAGACATATGAAAAGATGTTAAACATCACTAATCATCAGAGAAATGCAAATTAAAACCACAAGAGATATCACCTCACACCTGTCAGAATGGCTATCATCAATAAATCAAAAAACAACAAGTGTTGGCAAGGATGTGGAGAAAAGGGAACCTTTGTTCACTGTTAGTGGGATTACAAATTGGTGCAATCATTATGGAAAAGTTTGGAGGTTCCTCAAAAAATTAAAAAATAGAACTACCTCATGATCCAGCAATTCCACTGCTGGGTATTTATCTAAAGAAATCCAAAACACTAATTCCAAAAGATATATGCACCCCTCTGTTCACTGCAGCACTATTTACAATAGTCAAGATATGGAAGCAACCTAAGTGCCCATCAACAGATGACTGGGTAAAGACGTGGTACATATATACAATGGAATATTACTAGGCCATAAAAAGAAAAAAATGAAATGTTACCATTTGTGACAACATGGATAGACCTAGAGGGTATTATGCTAATGAAATAAGTCAGACAAAGACAAATACCATATGATTTCACTTACATGTGGAATCTAATGAACAAAACAAACATACAAAACAGAAACAAACTCAGATACAGAGAACAAACTGATGTCTGCCAGATGAAGGGGGGAGGGAGACTAGATGAAAAAGGTGAACGGATTAAGAAGTACAAACTGGTAGTTACAAAATAATCACAGGGATGTAAAGTATAGCATAGGGAATATAGTCAATAATATTGTAATAAATGTATAGTGCCAGGTGGGTACTAATCGGGGGGATCACTTTGTAAATTATATAAATGTCTAACCACTATGCTGTACATCTGAAAGTCATATAAAATAATACTGAATGTCAACTGTAATTGAAAAATAAAAAAAATTATTCAGGTTATAATTATTTTAAAATGTATCCTTTTATTTGCTTTAGGCACAGCAGAATCTCAAGAAAACTTAGAGCAATTAAGAGAGAATAATAATGCTTCAATAAGAAGTCAAATGGAACTCAGAATTAAAGATCTGGAATCTGAACTCTCCAAAATAAAAATTTCTCAAGAAGATTCTAATAAAATAGAATTGGAAAAATATAAGCAATTCTACCTAGAGGAATTAAAAGTTAGAAAGGCATTGGCAAACAAACTAAACAAGACTAATGAAAAACTAGCAGAGATCAGTACCAAACTTCTTGTGAAGAAACAACAGAACAAATCTTTACTCAGCACTCTTATTATGAGGCCAGTCTTGGAGCCACCTTATGTTGGAAACCTCAATAAAAATTCTGTGCTTAATAGAAATGTTGCTCCAAGAGAAAACTTGGTGATTCCTACCTCAATCCCATAGACTTCAAATAATAGCGTGGAGACTTACTTGACCAGGATGCAGCAGGAGTTGGAAAAAATGTACCTAGAGAACTAAAAGAAGTTGCTACTGAATTTGAATCTGAATCCTATAGAACTTCTCCTCCAGGTTCTATTAATAAGTCTATACCAAGATATAGTTTTGAAAATATCAGAATAATATGTATACAGTTTGAAGAAAAATTGTGTGATATGAAACATAAATAGTAAAAATTTGTTTACTGGAATGTATACATAACATTTTGTTTCCCATTAAACGTATGACATGTGAAATCTTTATTAAAGAAAAATATTTTTGTATCAAAAAAAGAAATTCTGGAGCTGAGAAGTTTAATAATTGAAATATAAAAATTCACTACTCAAAGACAGATTTCAGCAGGCAAAGGCAATATTCAGTGAACTTGAAGACAGAGCAATAAAAATTATCAAGGCTGAGTAACAGAAAGAAAAAAGGTTGAAGAAAAGTGAAGAGAGCCTCAGGGACCTGTGGGATTCAACACAATCAAGAGGACCAACATATTCATTGTGGGAGTCCTAGAGGAGAAGAGAGACAGAAAAGGGCAGAGAGAATATTTGAAGACATAATGGCTGAAACCTTCCCTAACTTGATGAAAGACATATAAATGTCCAAGAAGCTCAACAAACTCCAAAGATGAATTCAAAGAGAGCCACACTGAAGACACATTATGATCAAACTTTCAAAAGCCAAAGACAGAGAATCTTGAAAGCAGAAAAAGAGAAGGGCATTATAACATACAAGGGATCCTCAGTAAGATTATCATCAGATTTCTTATCAGAAACTTTGGAGGCCAGAAGGCACTGGGTCAATATAGTCAAAGTGCTAAAAGAAAACTGTCAACCAAGAATTCTATATCCAGCAGAACTGTTCATCAAGTAAGGGAGAAATGAAGACATTTCCAGATAAACAAAAGTTGAGGGAGTTCGTGATCACTAGACACGCCCTGCTAGAAATGTTCAAGGGACTCCTGCAAGGTAAAATGAAAGGACACTTGACAGTAACTTTGTACATAAACAATCTGAAAAGGAAATTACAAAAAGTTTCACTTATAATAGCATCAAAAAGAATAAAATACTTAGGAATTCACTTAACCAAGGAGATTAAAGACTTGTACAATGAAAGCTATTAAACATTGTTGGAAGACATTAAAGACATAAATAGATAAAACACATCCCATGTTCATGGACTAGAAGACTTAATATTGTCAAAACATTAATACTTCCCAAAGCAATCTACAGATTCAGTGCAACCTCTATCAAAATCCCAAGGACTTTTTTGCAGAAATAGAAGAAAACCCATCCTAAAATTCATGTGTAATATCAAGAGACCCCAAATAGCAAAATCTATCTTGAAAAAGAACAAAATTGGAGGACTCACACTTTCTGATTTCAAAATTTATTACGAAGCTTCGGTAATCAGAACAGTGATAAAGTGATAAAGACAGACCTAAAGACCAATGGAACAGAATAGAGAACTCATATACCTTCACGTATATGGTCAAATGATTTTTGACAAGGGTGTCAAGACCATTCAGTGGGGGAAACACAGTCTTTTCAACAAATGGTGCTAGGAAAACTGGATATCTACAGACAAATGAATGAAGTTGAACGCTTACCTAATACCACATACAAAAATTTACCCAAAATGCATCAAGGACTTAAAACAAAACTCTTAGAAGAAAACATTACTACAAAAACTTCACAACATTGGGTTTGTTAATTTCTCTTGGATATGACACCAAAGGCACACGTGACAAAAGAGAGGGTTGACAAAGTGGACTTTATGAAAGTTAAAAAAAAAAAAATTTGTGCATCAAAAGATACTATCCACTGAGTAAAAAGGCAATCCACAGAATGGGAGAAAATATTTGCAAATCATGTATCTGATAAGGGCTTAATGTCCAGAATATATAGAGAACTCCTAAAACTCAACAACAGCTACAAAACAACCCAATTAAAAAATGGGTAAAGGACTTGAATAGACATTTCTCCAAAGAGATACAGGAATAGCCAATAAGCACATGAAGAGATGCTCAACATCACTAACCATTACGGAAATGCAAATCAAAACTAGAATGAGATACAACCTCATACCCATCAGGATGGGTACTATCACAATAATAGAAAACAAGTGTAGTCAAGGATATAGAGGAACTGGAACCCATGTGCACTGTTTGTGGGAATATAAAATGGTACAGTTGCTGTGGAAAACAATATGATGGTTCCTCAAAAAACTAAAAATAGAATTACCATGTGATACAACAATTCTACTTCTGGGTATATACTTATAAGAATTAAAAACAGTCTTGAAGAGATACTTGTATACCTATGTGTATAGTAGCATTATTCACTAGAGCCAAAAGGTGGAAGCAACCCAAGTTTCCATTGACAGATGAATGGATACACAAAATGTGGTGTATATATATATATATATATACAATGTAATATTATTCAGCCTTAAAAAGGAAGGAAATTCTGACACATGCTACAACATGGATAAACCCTAAAGAGAATTGTGCTAAGGGAAATAAACCAATCACAAAGAGAAATCCTGTATGATTCCACTTATATGAGATATTTGTAGTATTCAAAATCATTAAGACAGAAAGAATGGTGGCTGGGGGTAGGGGAAATGGAAAATTGTTTAATAGGTAAAGAGTTTCAAATTTACAAGATGAAAAGAGTTATGGGGATGGATGGTGGTGATGGTTACACAACTGTGAATGTATTTAATACCACTGAACTGTACACTTAAAAATGGCTAAGATGGCACTTATCTCACAACACAAAAAAAGGAAAAAAATCAATTCTTGAAGAATTCCAAATGTTTGAAATGTTTAGCCTTCCATGATAAATTACTTAAAGAGCATTACATGAAAAATTGATAATGTGCTTGCTTAACAATTCACTCTGAAAGCTTTGACTCATGAAGATCACAGAAGGAAGTTCGATGCATACAAGGATGGCACTACAGCCTCAGTGCCTGCTGGGACCTGGGCACAGATTAAACACAAATCTGTGGGGTCTTGTTGCAAAGTCACAGCTGATACATGATTCCTGCAGCTCGGAAAACCCAGATATGAACCTGTAAGCATGTTTCAGGAATAGCCATTTGGGGCGACAAGCTTATGACAAAGTATGATGCAACTATGTGAAGAAAATGTGTTGTCATGCTTCCAGTGTTGAGTTTTTCACAATAAAACAAAATACCACAAACTGAAAAAGTTCACATCACACTAATCCACAGTACTTCCCTTTCTACTTGGTTTTGAAATTCAATTTCCCCTTTATTTTAAAATGACACACTAATACTTAAACCAGTCTTCCTTTGAAGAGGTGACCAGCAAATGGGACAATTTATTCTGTGGTTTTAGTAGAGACCCTGAACTCCTCCATGTAGCCTGGCATGCACAGGACAGGCGCTGGCAACATGAAGATGTGAGCCCGGCCACTTGAAGTGTGGTCCTTGGGTCAGCAGCAACTGCACAGCCTGGGATCTCTGCAGAATGCTGGGCCCAACCCAGAACTCCTGAATCAGAATCTGCACCTGAACAAGATCTCCAGGCAATTGGAGTGCACAGTAAGGCTTAGGAAGCACTTACAACAGCGTGATAGCCCTCATCCCTCTCCTGGCCGCTCAGCAGCACGATGGAGGAAATGCATGCGTACTTGTGACTAGGAGGAAGGAAATGGAGGCTCCAGTCTTAAGACTTGTCACTGAATATCCGCTTTGTTTCCCACTTATTACATACTACCAGCCCTGCCTACTGCTAGCACTGCTGTGAGGACCAAACGGGGTCCTTGCTAACAAAGCTGGAAGTGATCTGGGCTCAGCCCGCCTCTCAGACCTTATCCTGTACCATTTTCCAAGTTGCTCATTGCTTTCTAGCCACACTGACAGCAGGCAGAGCTCGTTTCTACTTCAGGGCCTTTGCACAGGCTGCTTTCTCTGCCTTGAATGCTCTTCCTTTTGATCTCTGTGTATCTCGCTCCTTCTTGGTTCTTCAGATCCCAGCCTAATACAGTGAGATTCACTGAACTCAGTGAGAACCTCTCAGACTACCCAATCTAGTCACTCCCCGGTGAGTCAACCTGTCCAAATTCTCTGCCAGGCACTTATCACCACGTGAGTAGGCACACTTATTATCTTACTCTGGGTTGGTGTCTCAGTGCCTTGAACTGTGCCTGTCACACTGAATGCTCAATACATATTTATTAGATGAATGGCTAAAGAAGGTAAAAGTACTCTTGAAAAAAAATGGTACTATATGAATATAAAATGCATAAAACCTTCCTTGCTTTCATCTAGCGATTTCTCTTGGAAATGACAACAATATTACATCAATTACTCTACAGCCTATGACGTGTAAGTGAAAATCTCCTGCCTTTTTATTAAGCAAGAAAAGACTGGAATCCAGGCTGCTTGTTATGTTTGAAAGAAAGATGGTTCATTCACTGTTCACATCCCTCCTTTGGGTATTGGTGATAGTCTCTATTCACACATTAGTTTAATTTCATCCATTTCCCTTGAGAAAGCGAAGTGCTTAAAAAAGAAAAGTTGCTACTGAGGTCACAATATAGGATATCAATGTTGCTGTGCTAAGAGCTCTGGAAAAGGATGGCCAGATGGCATGGAGGCTGGCTTGGCCACGCTCTGAGATTCAGGGAAGGCTGCAGGTCAGCAGCAGGGAGGACATACTGCATTAGACTACAAGTCAACAACTCTCCCGAGGTTTTTTCTGCCACAAAACTGAAACTTAATAATGGTTATTGGTTTAGTTGTGACTCCCAGTTAAGCATGAGAGGAGTTGGTTTTAAGTCCTATTCAGAACTTCCAAAAGGTTAGTTTACACAAGTTAGTGACACGGCATAGAAGAAGACTGCAGTTGTTTTCCTTAACCTATTTAGACTCTTCCTACTAGGATGGTTAAATGAACTCTCCTGCCAGTATCAGGTCAGGGCTAATGACTGTCTCCTAATCACAGGCAGTGATATCTCTGTATGAACTACCTTCGCCTCACTTTCCTTAGTTCAAAAAATAACCACCAAGGGGAGGCGCACAAAGCGAAAGTCTCCATGTAACCGCCCAGCGTGCAGAATCAACAGAGTAAGGGCCCCATCTGCTGGTTCTGGCTAAAACAGCGGAAAGTTAGGACACGCAGCCAGTTAGGAATCTGCCCTGAGCACCTTCTCAGGGCCCAAATGATCCACAGCACTGCTGAGAAAAGTCTCTTGTCTTTAGGCACAAAGTGATATGAGGGGTATCTAAATATTTTCTCTCAGGTTCCATGTCTTCATTCTTCCTTGTTCATTTTTGGTTTTAAATTAGCTGTACTGCTCCAGAAGCAACCAGAGGTGCAATGGTTTTATATCGGATCAAGTGCTGCGAGCCTTCCTCCAAGTCAATCACATAATCCCTGAAGAAGGAGGAAAAAAAAGGTATCTGCAGAGCTTAGCTGATGCTCTATCAGGATGAATTATTTCCCACTGCCAAAGACACAGATGTCACTCACCTCTGCTCGTCTGTTTCTGGCTCTACCAATATGTTTTCTTGTCGTTCTTTCACTCTCAAAAACACGTATGAATCTAGATCCGGCTTGGGAACTGCCAGAAAACAGTAACGTCATCAAAAAACGCTCAGCTAACAACATCAATATGCGAAAAGTTGCTGTTGTTAATTATGTTGAGCACTAGGGATCCCTGACATAAAAGCATTTTAGGGGTAAGGTGGTTTGAGGAGAGACCTGGCTCCTCCTTGAAACAGCATACTTCCCACCCAGGGTTTCACACAACAACCACTCATTCGACAAATGATGAGTTGTTCAGACATGCAGAGAACTCTGCTACACATTTCAGAGGATCCCCGGACTTTGGGCTAACTAAGTGAGACTCAGATTTCACTAGGGCAGGCTACTCCTGCCCCCTCCCCGGCCCGCCCCACCAGCTTCCAATTCCAGGAGCCCGGATGTTGTCTTTGTCGGGGATCCAGGACAAGTGATATGTGAGTGCTTTTTTGTTGTTGTTTTTGTTTTTTAAGGAGGGCGCAGCTCACAGTGGCCCATGTGGGGATCAAACCAGCAAACTTGGTGTTATTAGCATTAAATGTGAGTGTTTTAGGAGGTGTCCACCAGTGTCAAGTACAAGCTCTGAAACAATGTCCTAGATCCAGTTCCAGGAATTCAAATGCATGCCCGTGGCTGCTTTAATCAACTGGATACAACAGCACTGGACATGATTAGGGATACGGTGCTTGCTCTATTCCAATTCTTCTACGCTGCAGACAAAACTGGCTGAACTGGACATGGTTTCGGCCTTCTGTTTCCCTCAGGCAGGTTTGCCAAAATGACCAATTGAGAGTTCCACAAATCTGGTACGGGTTTGGCTTTGATTTGCTCCTGGTGTTGTAGGCTGCACTGGTACTCTTCCCCCACTCCTAGCCCCCAATTCATATATTGACACCCTAACTCCTAGTACTTTAGAAGGTATTGGAGGTAGGATGTTTAAAAAGGTAATTAAATTAAAATGAGGCTGTTAGGGCAAGGCCTACTCTGAATGGTGTCCTTATAAGAGGAAGAGACACTGAGATACTTGTGCACAGAGGGGCAACCATGTGAAAAGGCAGCAAGAGAGTGGCCATGTGCAAGCCAAGGAGGGAGGCCTCGGAAGAAACCAACCCTGCAGCACCTTGATCATGGACTTCTGGCGTCCAGAACTGTGAAAAAATAAATGCCTGCTATGTGAGCCCCCCAGTCTGTGGTACTTTGTTATGGCAGCCTGAGCTGACTAAGACACCTGGTGAACCACATCACCACCATCCTGTTCTAGCTCTTCCACCTGCCACAGGGGTCACAATTAGCTGGGGGGGGGAGATGAACTCTCAGGGCTCAGTTGTACTTGAACTTGTGGCTTCAGCACACTAAGCTTAGCTTGGGAACAAAGTGGATTCCAGTCCCTGGAGCATTGCTGGATTTGGTCTAGCAATCTTACCTGACAAGGTCCTGCTTGGATATGGCAAGCTGTGACAAGATCGTATGAGGGGTATGGACTTTAACCTATTTGCTTGGGGTCCCCATTTAGTTGATCCAATGTTAGGAGTTACCACCAGAAGTCCCTCCCCTCAGCTCAGCAGAATTTTAAGGGGACTCTGTGAAGAGGGTGAGAGGTGGAGGCACTGGCCATGCTTTTCTTCCCCCACACTCTCAGTCCTGTTCCCCCTTTCCATAATGAGAGAAACTCCTCACGACAAAAAGATCAGGAGCCCTTACTACAGGTAACAAGAAATCATTAAAGGTTTCCTTAGCCTCCTATATAAATCCTCCTTGGTAGCTAGTCTCCTGCACAGTCTGAAATCTGTGAAGAAAAGATTGCTCCCTACCTGAGAGCAGAGACTAGACAGAAGAGCCTGGCACGGTGCAGATGTCATAACTGCTGAAGGAACAAATGGCTGAACACCTGAATAAGTTTACATTTATAAGAATGTAAACCTAACCTGAAGAACAAATAGCTACCCTTACACCTACTTTTAATGATCTTTTGTTTTTAACTCAGAGCCCTTCCACTCTCTCTCTTTTTTCCCCTGCTTATCTACACACTTATTTCTTCATTTTTGAGAGAAAAAGAGTACAGACAAATATCTGAAGATTCTTGGGATGTAAACTATGGCCCCTCGGGATATCTGAAAAGAGAATGTTTTGCTTACCTGACCTCAAGAGGTCCACTTTTTGTAAATTAGGAGGCATGTGTTTTAAGGCAACATTCTTTAGGTAGGTCTCTGTGTTAGTCATGTACCTGAAATACATAAATTCAAATCGCTATGAGAACATGACCGGTACTAGGAGCCCCAGGATTCTCAGACAGACAACAATGGCTCTGAGATCGGCTTCATGAATACAACCACCAAACCTCATGCTGATGAGCCAGAGAGAGAAAGGCAGTTCCCACACTTACTGCTCACTTACTCTTTGGCAAAGGCAAACTCTTCCGGAGAAAGGCTAGAAGGGTCCCCCTCATGGCGTGTTTTCTCCTTCTCAAGGATATGAGGAAAAAACTTCTCTATCTGGGAGCATAAATAAAAACCATCATGAAAACATCTGTCAAGATTCAAGGGTCAAACATACTAGTTTTCGGAAATAGGTTGAGATTAATATAGAAATTGACTTCAAATATGGCAAGTCTTTGTGATCAAGACTGTTTTTTAATAACAACCTACACTGTGGACTTCAAGAAGGCAGGTTTCAAAGAATTCAGAGGAAAGGTCAGGGTCCTAAAAAGGAAGTTTAAAAAGGATGAGAGGCTTTCATAAAAGGTAATCTGAAAATACAACTGTAAATGATACTTAAGAGGAAGAGAAGGGGATATTAACATATCGATGTAATTGTACAGGGTGTTCTCCTATGAGATGAAACATACAGAAGCCAGAAAGATGCATACAGAATACAGAAGCAGATAGAATAGTGCACTTAATTGTAAGAATATAACCAGCAAGGACAAAGCCCAGAATGAGGTGAGGCTTGGAAAAAATGCTAAGAACTAACAGGGAAAAAAAGTTAAAAGCTACAAAAAGACAAAACGGTGTGTGATTAGAAACCTGGGAGGGATTGGTCTGTTGTTTGAAGTCAATGGTCATGGTTATCTCTGTCGGGGAAACGCTCCTTGTAAGCAGGGAAATGACACTAGTAAGGAGGAATTGAAGGCCAAGACAAAAGAACACTTACCTCCTTAAAGGAGTTTACGCCTTTTGGCTTGGCCTAATTATGTTCCAGCACAAATTGACATTTGTATGGAGTTTAAGTGTATGAAGCACTTTCTCCTCTTTTATGTAAACTGCTACTACTACACTATCACTTAGTGTATTAAAAATATATGTAGTTCCATAATCTCAGAAGAATTAGTTCAAAAGAGGTGTGAAAGATTAGAGATAGGCAAATTTCCCAATTTTCAAAAATACAGAAGGTAAGGAATCTTCAAATGCTGATTAGTTTCCTTAACATTGATATGTGGCATTAGAATAGATAATTTAAAAGATGGTTTGTGAACTCAAAGAAAAGTACATGGTTAACATGACAAGGATTTACGCTAACAACAACAAAAAATAATTGAGGGTGGGTGGAGAGGCATATCGTGTGTCTCAATTTTTTTCAAAACATTGGTAACGTCTTCATGACACCTTCATGGACATAAACGTGGGGCTGGGTGATAATATAGATTGGGAGACTCATAAACAGTTGAATAAAGCATAATGATTCAATGGATAGATGTCAATCTGTAGGGAAGTCTCTGGTGGAATAGTCTATCATTGGCCCAATCCTTTTGAACGAGTCAGCTAAGACCTTTGATGACACACTCATCAAACTTGCTGATGACATAAAGTCTTAAGAGACAGCTAATTATTAGGTGACAAGATCAGGAACCAGAGACCAGGAAAATGGCTCAATTTAATAGGATGAAGTTTAAGAGGGATAAATATCAAGCACTATACTTAGGGGTCAAAAATCCAGCCATACAAATACAGGATGGTAACAGGATGCGGTAATAACTTAAAAACTTCAGATAAGGTTAGAATTAACAGTGAGGGCAGAATGAGTTAGTGTGATGTGTCTGACAAATCCACTAAGGTGATGCTAGGTGGCCTTACTACCATTTTAATATCCAGAATAAGGGAAGTGATCATCCTATTTTCCACAAACATGACCAAACCACAACTGGAATATTGTATTCAGTTGAGGCGGTATAATTAAAGAAGGATATTGACAAACTAGAACCTTTGTAGGGAAGCGACCAGGAGAGTAAATAGAAATAAATGGTTGAAATGTTTAGCTGGGAGGACTTCAATGAGACTTAGGAGCTGTCTTCAGATATCTGAACTATTCTCACATAGAAGAAGGTATTTGTTTTGTAATAACTAAGGGACAAGTGGAATCAAATGAGAAGAAACTTCAAGGAAGTAAGAACTTTACAAGGCTAAAACAGATACCATACAAAATAGGAATGTCTTACAATTTCATTTTATAAGTTAGATGGCCACAGAGCTAGTTAAATGTCAAGTGAGCACTGCCACACTGTAACTCCAGGGGGCACCATTCACACAGCAAATAAATAGACTAAAAATGTGTTCCCAGAAGTGTGCAACATATGTTCCATCTACGCTTCTCCAGAACAATCTCTTGCCCTCCTGATATCGGGCCTCAGCAGCCCTCCCAGGACCCAGCCCAATGTCTCCCCAGGACCCAGCCCAATGTCTCCCCAAGACGCTCACACTATACTACAGACTGCATTGCTTAACGCCTACAGGTATCTCCATGTCAAACCTTCATGAGCCGACACCGCAAGTAGCTGCTAAGGACATAGCGGATCCTCTCCATCTCCATTCGATGGATACTGACCTTCAGATCCCCCTTCTTTGCTCTCTTGAGATTTTCTTCCTATTAAACGGAAAAATGAAGTTTATAAAAAAATATGATATTCAAATACTAAGAACCTTCTTTGTTTAACCTACACACTCCCCACAAAGACCACTATCATTGGCAACACCGAGGACTCAAACACTACAGTTAGGTCAAAGGAGAACAAAATACTCATCGCGTAAGAGTTCCCATTGTCTTTTAATTTCATAATTACACAAATATATGACTACAGTCTCATTATAGAAAGTTCAAACAATACTCACTTACAGGCATACCTCAGATATGTTGCGGGTTTTGTTCCAGACCACCGCAACAAAGCAAGTAGTAATCTTTTTGCTGGTGGAGGGTCTTGCTTTCAATTTGTAAAAAACACAACATCTGTGAAGCACAATAAAACGAGGTATGCCTGTACTTTTATAAAACGACCATTTGAATAGAATCTGAATATGACTGGTCAGAAGGGCCTAGAAGAACTCCAGCCTAATTATGAAGGAGGTAATACAGCACACAGAAGAAATGTCTACAGGGTCTAAAAAGTAGTATTAAAACACCCGTTGAGAAACTGTAAAATATCAATGTTTTTTAAAGCTACTCTGAGGCTGATAATGACTTAAGCCTAGCTCATTTAAAACAAGGGCCACAAACTCAAATGTCTGCGGGGACTAGGCAGGTAAAGACATATGAGAAAGGCGGGCAGTCAGGGACTGTGGGGAACTGGAGCACAGTGAAAGGGGGTGACCTTTACCCTGCTCTGGTCAACTGTTCTCATGTAAAACTGTGGGGCTGGGGATGACAGGGTTTTAGACTTTTCATGGGAAGCTGAGATCCAGATATTCACAGGAACTCTCATGCTTTGTAAATGTAGATAACTAATTCAATATTAAAAAACAAACAAACAAACAAAAACATAGTCTGGCCCAACAAAACAGATTTGCTCTCAGGCCTCTTACTACACTGACAAATCATTTTAATGTTCTCTTCCTTTGTAATCCTGGGATAAGCAACTCTTACCATGTGATCTAGTTGTTCCATGACACATTCTATAATTTCAGGCTTGCTTTCCAGCAGATCAGGGGCAAACTTTTCATTCATCCAGGCCTAAAAAACAATGCCCCCCCCCGCACCAAATTTATGTATCAATCACTCACAACAAAGCAAAATAACCCTGTAAGTCTGTACATACCCCATGAAAATCATAGCCATCTCAGACAAAGAAAACTGTTTGCCTACCAGTTGGAAATACTGCAAATGTGTTGAAGACAAGCTGTGTTTAATAATGGCTTTTCTATTTCTCAAATGTTTTCAGTTATGATACCTGTTGCTGAGAGTAACACCGCTGGTATTCAAACAGTACCTTTCACCAAGTAGCGTTAACACATTTCAACTTCTTTACGAGCTATTTCCCACCAGGGGGCACCAGCACCTTTTTATTTTGAGAGATGAAAGACCACTTTACGTAAGTCTATACATCTTTTCATTCCTGAAGCTCAGAGCACTTTACAAATACTTTTCCATTCATCATCATAATATCTGAGATGAAACGGATATAGTTATCCTCATTTTATTGATGAGAAAGCACAGATGAAGTTATTTACTAACTGCCCTAGAATATAAAGGATCACAATACAAGTGGACACTCATCTGTTAAACAGTTTTGGAACACGAGGTTAAATCCCTAATAAACGACACAGGCCCAGAGGCTTGATACATTTCAGAAATTATCAAAGTTTAGAAAACTGAAAATTCAACAGGTGACTAAGGAAAACTATACTCATCTTTCAGTAACAGAAAATTTAGTTTTAGCATAGCTCAGCACTACCTGCCAACCAGGCTCAAGTGATTCCTTCTGACATCCTTGACTGTCTGGTCTGCTTCTCCAATTATCACCATCAAGACATTATTAAATACTGGGTGTTGCTACTACATTAATTTTTTGAGGTGCTCAAGCTTCTGCACTAGTGTTGCAGAAATTAACGAGGAGAACTTGTAATTTCAAGTAGCATCATGAGTGAGAAAAGATTAAATTGTCATAGAGAACTTATAAAGCAGTTTTAACTGACATTATTAAATATTAATAGAAACAAAAATATTTATGAAATACATATTAACATGAAGAATAGTGACATAAATACCTGTGAACACATAACATCATTAACAAATATTAGCATTTTAAAAGTCCCCGTGTGTCTCTGCCTCCTCAGATATAATCATTAGCCTGAATTTAGTGTTAATTTTCTGTACAGTTTGGTCACTACATTTGTTTGTATCTCTATAATTGCTTCCGAACCTTTTCATGACAGGCATTCAAAGAAAATGACAGCATTTATATGGCACATGGAAATAAAATGGAGTAGATTTGGGGGGAATTTCTCATTTACATTATGCAATTATGATACAATATAAAAACACTAGGGGAAAACTTATACTAATATAAAACTTTCAAATAAAATCTTTTTAAAATAGATTTTGTGTTTAAATCTATGGTGTTTTTAAAATAATCATGTTCTATATTTGAAATGGCTACCTCTGGTTCCTGATCAAAATTTTTTTTTTTTTAATTTATTGGGGTGACAATGGTTAATAAAATTACATAGGTTTCAAGTGTACAATTCTGTAATACATCATTGATGTATCACATTGCTAATTAAAAGTTTTAATGACAATGTGTTTATCACATTACACGCTAAACTGTAATAGCCTGTAAACTGTGTCCCCCGCCACCCCGCAATTCATATTGAAGTTCTAATTCCTAGCACTTCAGGATGTGACTGTATTTGGAGAAAGGGTCTTCAAAGAGGTGATATTCGTCAAGTTAAAATGAGAGTAGGTGGGCCTTTGGCCAGTATGACTGGTGCCCTTATAAGAGGAAGAAATTTGAACACAGACACACAGAAAGACCATGTGAAGACACCGTGAGAACACGGTCATCTACAAGCCCAGGAAAGAGGCCTCGGAAGAAACCAAACTATGTTGGCACCTTCATTTCAGACTTCTAACCTCCAGAGTTGAAAAAATAAATTTCTGTTCTTTAAGCCACCCAGTCTTTGATATGCAGCCTTAACAAACTAATACAATCATTAAAATGAGGAACTTCGCACTGTAGGCAATAACTTCTAAATTAATTTTTATAGGCAATCAAGAATATCCTATATGTGCTTCTAGAGCTGTGTTTATCAGGGGCCCTTGTCAGGTTGCTCATCAGGCAGTCCCATGCAGCCCGAGTCTGTGTCCAGCTGCAGCAGCTGTCCAGGTGATAGACCAACTTCTTGGCTGCATTCAGGACACTGCAAGAGAGCATCAGGCACGAGATGCAACTCATGCTTACCCACTGCCAAGCTGAGGCTGTGCTGTCAGATCCTACTGTCTTCAGGCTGCCTTCCAAGGAGCCCCTGACGACACCCACAAAAGGCAATGAGTCTGGGGGCTCTGGCTGCCCCAGAGAGTGGAGGGTAAACATCACCGAGGCGTTTGCAGTGCACTAGTTTGTGCCGTATCACCCAAGCTGGCAAGCTCTGCCTTCACAATAGTTTTGCAAGTGTTTGAGCTTTACATAAATGGTTTCTTTAGAAACATATATTTTTTTGTTCTGCGTTATATTCCTGAGTTATCCATGCTGTTGCAGGAACTATCTTTTACTCATTTTATTGCTGTTCCCCACCCCTTGTGTGTATATGCCACCATTTTTTATCCGTTCTATTGTTGAAGGATATCTGAGTAGTTGCAGTTTTTAACTGTTGTGAACAATGCTCTGAACATTCTGTGCATGTCTCCTGGAGTACACGTGAACTTGAACGTGGGTGTGTACTGGGCAGTAGAATCACTGGGCCACAAGATGTGTATGCCTTCAACTTGACTAGACAATAACAAATTATTTTCTAAAGTGACTGAACCAATTACATGCCCCCCACAGTATACATGCTCTCCATCTCTACGTCCTTGCCAATACTTTATATTGTTCATCTTTTCCATTTCTGCCAATCTGATGGGTGGGTATGCAGTGCTATCTCATTGCGATTTAAATTTTCAGTTTCCTGATTAGCAAAAAGGTTGGATGTTATTTTGATATGGTGATGGGCCATCCTGGTTTCCACTTTTGGGAGATTCCTATTAAGACTTTCATTTTTCTCCTGGTCAATTTATAAAGTTTGTGTATTATGTATACTAATCTTTTGCCAGTTATATATTTTGCAAATATTTTCCCCCAGTTCTGTGGCACGTCTTTTTATTCTCAGGAAGATGTAAAAACAGAGTTCTTAATTTTAATGTAGTTGAATATATCAGTTTTGTCCTTCATGCTTTATGCTTTTTGATTTCCATTTAATAAACCCTCTCCTAATAAAGCAGGGGCTCTTAAACTAGGGTCCCCAGACTAGGTAGGCAGATTTCAGGGTGTCTGTGAAACTCCTGAAATTAGATGTAAAATTCTATATGGGTTGTTCCTTTGATTTTGTTAGTCTTGATGGCGTGTACGTTAGAAAAGAATGAAGAACACTAAAGTAACAAACATGAGAGAATTCTGGAAAGGGGCAGTTAAAGGGAGACAACAAGGGGCCGGCCCAGTGGCTCAGGTGGTTGGAGCGCCGTGCTCCTAATGCCGAAGTTGCCAGTTCGATTCCCACATGGGCCAGTGAGCTGCGCCCTCTACAGCTAAGATTGTGAACAACGGCTCTCCCTGGAGCTGGGCTGCCGTGGGCAGGGCTGCTGCGTGCTGCCCTGTGCTGCCAGGAGTGGCCAGTGGCCAGCGTGAGCAGCCGTGGGCTGCTGTGGGCCATGAGCAGCCGACAGACAACCAGCAACCGACAGCCTCAGCCGGGGGAGTGCAAGGCTCATTAATATCAGCGTGGGCAGGGAGCTGTGTCCTACACAACTAGACTGAGAAACAACGGCTTGAACTGGAGTGGGGGGGGGAGGCGAGAAAAAGTGGGGGATAAAAAGGGGAGACAACAAGAATAAGGCAGTAATGTGTAGTGGATTAAGAGCATGAGTTTTGGAGTCAAAGAAACCTGGTTCATATCCCAGCTCTGCTGCCATTGTGTGACCTTGGGCATGTTACTTTATATCTCTAAGCTTCAGTTTCCTCATCTGTAAAATGTAGATAACAATAATACTTGCCTCACTGGGTTGTTGTAAGGATTATTACTACTCACAGCTAACATTCAGTGAGTGCTTGTCATGTCAAACAATATGCTAAGCACTTTATATATATATATATATATATATATATATATATATATAAAATCTCACTTAATCCTCACAACTCTATGAGGTAGCCACTATTATTAACTTCATTTTATAGTCAAGAAAGTGCTTGAGACAAGCTATATAACTTGCCTAAGGTTGCATAACAGACTAGTGGCATGGAGGGGTTTAAATACAGAGTCTGAACTAACTACCAGAGCTTCACAGTTAATTGTAAATAACAGTTATTAGCACACAGGAAATACTCAAACCATAGCTCTTATGACTAAAAAGAGAGACAGCCTAGAAATGATTTTAGATAAGCAATGGAAATATAGAGAATAGTTGACAAAAGAAAGTACCTGGGAGGAAAAGGAAGAGTAAGACCAGTTTAATCCTAAAAAAGGTGTTTCAGCTCTTTCTTGCTAACCCAAGCATTCTATAAGTAAACAGCAGGTGTTTCAAGGGACTAAGGCATAAAATTTACAAGTCTCCACTACAACACTTCTGTAGTCCATGAAACTACCAAGTAGCAAATCTTTGCTCTGTGAACTGTTCTACTCAATGTATCCAAAGCTGTCCCTTACTGGCCCCACTGGAGAAGTTTGTGTTTGACATGAGTTCTCTAACAAAGACTGTTCCCCCCACTTCTTATTTCTGGGCAGATGGTAAGACCCAGTCACTCTTCTCTTGAAATAAGCCTTGAATCCCATTTCATCGTTTCCTGATTCCCGACATTTGCACAGTTGGACTAAATAAAAAGGCTAAGATTGGCGCAAGGGGATTCTATTTGGGACTCTTACCTGCTCCAGCTTTTCAATGAGCTCTGCAGGAGTTAGGACCACTTCTTCACTGCCCGCATCAGAGTCCTGTGCCGTGAGATCCAGTTCCTCTGTCATCTTACCTGAAACTGGGAACCTATTAAGAATAAAAGAACCCATACCTTTCTATATGTTTTCCATTTATTTGCAAGAATAGGCAACTACATACTACAACAGGTTGTAAAGGCTCATTGGCAGTGGCTAGAGAATTCATAGGCTTTGATATTTTCAATTCTTTGCCTCCTTCAAACCTTAGGTTAGGTTATCAGTTCTCACCTCTTGTGCTTCCAGGCACAACTCTAACTGAGCACCTGTCACACCATGCAATAATTATTCGTCTTTCTGGTAGAGATCCTCTCCTCAGGGTCCTTGTTCACTTCAGTTTAAAGATGAATTACTCTGTGCCTGGCACTTGTAAGAACTGGGGACATACCATGTTTCCTGAAAATAAGACCTAGCCGGATCATCAGCTCTACTGCGTCTTTTGCAGCAAATATTAATATAAGACCTGGTCTTATTTTAATATAAGACCCGGTATAATATAATATGTAATATAAGACCGGGTCTTATATTAATTTTTGCTCCAAAAGACACATTAGAACTGATGGTCCGGCTCGGTCTTATTTTCCGGGACACACGGTAATTGCCTGTGTAGTCCCTGCGCTTAGCACAGTGCTTAACTCATAGCAGGCACTTAAAATTGTTGGGAGAACCAATCAGTGTTGCAAGGCCCAGCAACATCAGACTAGACAGCGATCCCAAAGCCCTAAGAAGATGGGTGGCAGGGACGAGAAGTCGTCCCCGGAGCCTCAGGGAAACAGAGCATATTCCTCTCCCTCCTCTCCTCTCTCGGTGCCACGAGTCTGGGTAACCACCTCCTCTAACACACACACACACACACACACAGCGCACGCGCACACACATACACACTATCAAAGGTCACACTCGGATGCTCACCTGGTCACCTAGGAGGCAGAGAGGCACCCCAAAGTAGCAGGAGATTAGGACGGGAAGCTCGTGGGGGGAGCAGCACCACTCTCCCAAGGAGAACCTGGGGGCAATTTTCTCTCCCGGACGTAATCAACCCTTCACTTCTCAGCTCCCGCGCTCCTCTTAGAAACGTTCCACCTAGCTAAACGTCACCGCGCACGAGCGGCACTGACCAATCACGACCCGGTGTCCTGGTGGCCCCCCCCAGGGGGCGGGGACTCGAGGCACTGCCGGGTGTTTTCCCTCCTTAAGACGCGGCGGGAGGCTGGTCCGAGTTAGCTCCGCCCACCTCGGCTAGCCGCGCTTGTGTGCGGTCCCGGCTAACATCCCCGAGGGACGGTCGGGAGGGGGCGCCACGCTACCGCGGCTGAGGGGACGAGGCCGTGTCTGTCTTCCGGCCATCGGGGAGCATCATCACCCGAGTATGCCCTGTCCCGTAGGGGGGACAACAGAGAAATGGCCTCTGTTAAAATCAGGTCACTTAGTGTGCTGGGTCATCTTCACCCACCAATCTTGGGCCCTTCTGGTTCCTTCATCTTTGCCGGCGCTTCAGTTATGCTACTACTTCCACGTCTAAAAACTTTTAGGCTAGTGGTTCTTAAAGTGTAGTACCAGATCACCAGCATCAAGGTTGTCTTGGAACTCGTGAGCAATGCGGATTTTCAGGCCCCACCCAGACCTGCTGAATCAGAAACTATGGGAGGTGGTTAAACAGACTCTCCAGGTGAGTCTGAAACAGATGAGGTTGGAGAACCACTGCTTTAGGCAATGCTTCCATCTCAGCTACTTGAGTCTAGGTTATTTTGACATTTACTCTTTATGCCGTCTCTACTTTAATGTAGGGCAAAACTATATACTATCTTTATCTTTTTCTTTGTGTGATGTCAGTTTTTCTTCTCTTAATTGCTGATGCTTTTCTCTCTGCTGTCTGTTTTCTGGAGAAAGTGTCACCTCTGACTCTCCTCGAAATGTGTTTTCCCTATTAGTCTGAAGACTCTTTTCTTTGCGGTGTTTCCTATGCCATATTGTTTGATTAGAAAAAAAAGTTTGGCTAAATGATAGGTTGATAGTACCTGCCTGATTGCAATCATGGTATAAAAATAATTACAATAGAATATAACTGAGTGAGAGAGTGGGCATATTTGCAAAGGGCTATGGAAGCTGGAGGACATCAAAGATGGACTCCAAAAGGAAGAAACATTTGAGTTGTGCCTTGCAAAATGAGTTTTGTTAATGACAAATAGATGGTCTTTTAAGGTCTATTTCTTTCAGCTCTGCATTTCAGTGATTTGGTAATCCAACGGTTTTTAGTTGTGGCAGATTGTATTTTCCAAAGATAGCTACTCTTATAAAGATCTCACCCCAGTACTCTTCTTACAATATGGCGTTGACACTCCTACATCGAGAGGTGGGGTCTATGTTTTTGCCTCTTTAATCTGGGAAGATCTTGGTAACTGCCTCTACCAAGAGAAGGTGGCAGAAGTGATGCTGTGTGACTTTTGGAGCTAAGTCATGAAAGGTGGTGCAGCTTCAGCCTGGCTCTCTTTCTTGAGCTACACCCTTTGGAAGCAATGAGCTGATATGTAAGAAGTCTGGCTAGCCTGTAGCTGCCATGCTGAAGGGTCCATGTGGAAAGGTCACACAGAGATAGAAAGTGATGTTCAAGGAGCCCCAGCAGCCCCAACTGTTCTGTCTTTCAGATGTCTGAGTTGAATGCACCTTCAGATGATTCTAGCTCTCAGACTTTCAGCAATCCCAGCTAACATGGAGGGAGCTGTCCCTGCAGAACTCTACCCAGATTGCAGGTCGGTAAAATATTGTTGTTTTAAGCCCCTAAGTTTTGGGATGCTTTGTTATGCAGCATTAGATGATTGGAACATTAGTATTTGAGCACAGTCCCGTTCTGTAATTCTCATTACTATCTAGCTTTTCAATGGTCTTTATTAAGATTCTTTAAGTGTTGTAGATTTGAATCTAAGCACCAATAACTACTCCACACAAGTACCAGTTACTTAGTTTACTTACTCAAACTTCCTTTCTTTGGTGCTGTCTTCTCCAATCTCCCACTGCAACTTTCTTGGGGAGGTGGAGTCTAGCTTCTGCTTCCTTATTTAATAGAGGTGCTGCCTGACACAAGTCACTTGTCTGGGCTTCAGTTGCACTGCCTATTAAGTGAGAACAATATGTACCTTCCTGCAGGTCAAAAATTGGGGATGGTGGTCTTCTTTCACTTCTAAGATCATTGATTCCAACTAACATTCATCAGACAAAACCACTTGAGAGTAAAATGAGTTTGCAGAGAAGGATTTCTGCTAGGTAAGGAAGGAGAATTTAAGGCAATGTCCAAAAACAATATATAGAGCTACCTGGGGGAGGCAGCTCAAACTTTTTGTGAAACTGTTGGTCAAGTGGCACTGTAAAGTTCAGGAAGGTGGGAGAAAAGACAGGTCATAAGTTACATTATGTAGAATGAAGAGAAAAATCCAGAAGACCTGGTTGTTGTGCACTCACTGTTAAGAAGTTTTAGAAAATAATTACATGGCGATATAAATGGCCATTCATTAAAATAATCACATAGAAAAGAGAATTACATAGGTTATGATAGGAAGATGAAGTTTGATGGTGATAAATAAAACTGTAGGACAGAATTTGTAGGCAAGTTATGATGATTAAACGAGCAAAATGAACATGCTAACATGAATTCAAACAAGCAAAACATGAAGCTACAAACATAGCAAAAAGAAAAGGCTTCTGCCCAAAGTTGAAGAGGATACATAAAATAGGACCCTATGCAATTGAAGAAGGTGAAAAGTCAATGTAATTTCCAGATAATTCTCAATGAAGAAATTTATTTCCGTTAAAGATGCAGCAAATAGAAACAGCCAAAATATTTGTGGATAGCTATGGAAATATACAATAATAAGAATGAACGTATTTTTTTTCAATCACCAAGGATAAAGATAAAGTATACATATCCATATGATATTGTGAGTCTTTTTACAGAAAGATACTTTTGAAATACAAGATAATATCATCATTATTGTTTTCATATCATCACTGCCCTTGCTCATTTGGTCAACAGCTGTTTCTCACTGTTTCCTTTCTTTGACTTTCATCACATTTTTGGTTTCACTATCCTAAGAACCAAAGAATTAAGCTTTGGGGAGTGTAGTACTTAAGCAAAGTTTAACCCCAAGTTGTTCTGAAGGAATGAAAATTTGGACTAAAGATAGGAAACTAAGAGGGCAACTTGGATTTTTTAAGGAAGGCAGAAAAGTACTCTATGAATATTTTCTTTGGCCTCACAAGAAAAGCTATTGTCTGGTGAAATTGCAAGTATTTTTCTGGCCAGTGGTAAAACGCTATACTGCTCGTGTGCCTGAGATGCTGCGAAACTCAAGAGGTCAGGGCCAGGTTTGGGTCTCTCTGACAAATGCAATATCTGGGCAACTCCTGATAGTCCTCATTCCTTTTTTCCTTTCAGACTTTAGCTGCTCATCCCTTACTCAAAGCCCATCTTTATTTCAAGCACGTTTAATTAACCCATAAATGTCCCCCATAAAGATACAAACTTTACAAATCTAAGGTTTGAGATCATCGTTTCAAGAGAGTTTACAGGTAAAGGTGAATTATGTAGCTTTGTAATATTGTTTAACTAGAAAACGTCTGTCCAAATCTTTGGTACCATGTTCTCTATTTTCTCTACCTGCTCCTTTATAGGAACATAGTGTGACTCTCCTTCCCTAAGTTTGGTCTTAATATGTTCCTAGTTTCTGGCACAGACACATAAACCTGACCTCCACCTCTGTATTTTGTCTTCTCGTGGTTAATAGGAGGATGCTTTCTTCTCATGACTGCAGTATCAGCCTTGAGAATAACAAAAAAGAGTCAGTTTGCTATGGAGGGGTCCTCATATCTTCTGAAAAGAAAGCTGACCCAGACCCCTGACTTCAAACTCTGCTCTAACCAAAGCTTCCCGAGCCTGGACAAAGACTTGTAGATGCCGTCTCCCCTCTTTGCCTCAACTTTGTCAATAGGGAAGCAGAGGCACCGATACCTGCCAAAGGCGGCTGCCTCCTCGAGCAAAGAGTAAGATGATATTCTCTCATTCCAGTGTTATTATTTTACACTCTTGAGATTTTCCTTGGCAGAGAGTAAACAGAGCACCTGTAAGCTAGTACCTCATTGTCCTCAGGCTTAGACAGCTGCACTGAAGAAGGCTGTTGGAGGATGGAGTAAATTCCCTTAAGAGAAGTAGGGAGGACATCAGGTGCTGGGGTGATTTCAGTCACTCTCTGAAAACAGTGCTGCTGATTTTCTTGTAGTTTCGGGCTTCCTCCCTTACACTATCTGCTCCAGTCGTGTCAAACTACTTTAGGACACGAGGTGTTTTGTCTCCTTTCTTTGCACATGCTGTTCCCTCTTCCTAGGCTTCTCTCTTTCCATTGAACCACCTGATGAACTCCTATTCATCCTTCAAGACTCAGCCAAGGTAACTCTTCCTCTGTGAAACCATCCTTAACATACTACCCCTTATTTAGGTCACCAGTATACCTTATACTATTCTGATATAACGTTTATCACGCTATATTGCAGTTTTAACGTGTCTGTTTCTCCCATTAGATTATGAATTCCCCGAAGGTATCCTCCAAATTGATCGCAGTGCCTGTCATTCATGCACACATTTATTTCTTCATTCAACAAATATTTCTTGAGCATCTAGTGATATTTGAGTGTCTACTACCAGGTCCTGTGTAGGTGCTAAAAACAAAGCAGTTGATGGGAAATACACACCCTGTGGAGGGAGATAGATAATAAACACGTAACAATTCTTTGTCAGGTGGTGATAAAATAAAATTGGGTAACAGAGAGTGTTGGGGTTCGGGACATTTAAATGGTTGGGATAGGCACCTGTCTTCATCCATTCGGGCTGCTATAACAAAATGCTAGCGATTAGGTGATTTATAAACAACAGAAATTTATTTCTCCCAGTTTTGGAAGCTGGATGTGCAAGATCATGGCGCTGACGGAGTCAGGGTCTGGTGAGGCCCACTTCCTGGGTGGCTGTCTTTTCACTGTAACCTCACACTGTGGAAGGGGCAAGAGAGTTTCCTGGGTCAAGTTTATAAGGGCACTAATCTCATTCATGGGGGTTCCGCCTTCATGACTTAGTCACTTCCCAAAGGCCCCGCCTCCTAATACCATCAACTAGGGGGTTAGAATTTCGATACTACATGAATTGGGGGACACAAACATTCAGCCTATAGCAGCCTCCATGAGGAGGTGACATGTGACATAGTTTTCTGGAATAAATAAATATCCAAGAAAGGTGGATGTGAAACACTGAGGAGATACAAAAACTGTACTGTCATTTGCTCACCGCAGAATAAGCAATGAGCATGAATTCTCCTTTTTTTAAAAAAAATAATCTTCTGAAAAACTATGGCAATACAGCATTTAACAGGTTAAGTAAAATGATTTTCTTAATGATTTTCTGGGTAAGAGTCAAGTAAAGAGAAATGTGACCTTTCCGTCAAGAAATTCATGTGCCTTTATTTCATGAGCATCTGATGAAAAGCTCATGTGTCTAAGTGCTGGGCAGGTCTTCATGTTTATTAGGGTCCATGTAATTTACTCTAGGGAACTGTCTTTAGGTTTAAATGAAAACCAGGCCAAACTCGGTATTTCTAAATCCTTACAGGTTAGGGCAAGCTCTTTTTTGTTTTTAAATATATAGCCGTAGGGAACGGTTTGACTATACTCAGAGGAAAAGGATAAAGGATAGCCTTGCTCAACAGTGTATCAAAATTCCACTCATTGTTTTTCATTTTAATCCTTACCTTTCTTTGTGTTAGTGGATCATAGACATGTTTTGGGCACCATTTTGAGAATGTCATATAACTAATGAAATGGGTCATTCCACTTCAGACTAAAGTTTATTACGATAATTTTTCTGTGTAGGGACAACTCTTAGAATACAATCAAGATTCATCTATACCTAGGTGGTGGTTTCCTTGAGCTGACAGATACAATGAGATTTATTTTTAAATTTCTTAAATTCCAAGCTTTCTAATTAGAGGTAGAAATGGAATTGCATTGTAATTGTTCCCATTTTAATTTCTACACGGAGCATCTATAAATTATACATCTGTTGAGGTGTCCATACTTGGAGTAATACTGTGTTTTGCCATGTATAACGTGCACTTACTTCTTTGCCCAAATTTGTGAGGGAAAAATAAGGATGCACATTTTATACGGGAAGTACTAATTATGTATCTATATAAATGTTTTAATTCTTTTATTTATGCTTATGAGTTAAAAATGTAACTCTAGAAATCAATAACGATATCTGTATGCAAAATAATACCCTGGAATACAACAATCGGTTTTGTTGAACTTACGACAAACTTGCAACAACAAAGAGTTCTTGGCCTTCTATGATATGTGAATATCGTAAATTTGTTACCAGTACATAAAATTTCTGATACCTTGTATCTGCTCTTGTGTTTTGTAATTCGTTACATAAAATTTCTTGTACCATAATATGTTTAAAAATAAATGCTAAAATTCCTTTATAACAAGTACCTAAATGTAAACAAATAAAAATTTGAATTAAAAAATTAAAACAAAAGATTTTTCCCTGAAAATTTGGGCCAAAAATGTGGGTGCGCATTATACACAGCAAAATATGGTGATGAGGCATGGGTTAACATAAAAATGTGAAATTTAAAATTTTTTGACATCTTAAGAACTTCTGGCATTATGTCTAGGTTTCTTCATCTGAACACTTCTTACAGCTTTCTCACTGGTGAAACTAAACATCTTAATTGAATTAAATATTCACCCTCTACCAGAACGCTAAAGAATGGGATGGTTAATTATGTTCCATGTTACATAACATTATTTGGGTATTTTACTATAAAACTAACTAGAACAGATAATCCCCAAGTGACGGGAACTATTAAATTTGTTTATGTTCAATTCAGTTATGAAAATATTTTCAGCTGAAAATAGTGAAATCTGGTTATGAAATCATGTTAATTGGTATTTTTGAGCCAAGAACCAGAAACCTTGGGTCATTTGGTCTATCATAGCTGATCGTGCTGTGAGCAGCTGCCATTCTTTGAGTTGCTAACGCGTTAGAATCAGTAAGATTTGGATGTGACGCATGGAGCTCTGTGAAGGCTGAAATTTCTTTGGACTTTCCCCAGTTTGTGGGGAAGTGAGATCATAAGTTTCCCAGTTATCCTCTCTTTGTTTCATCTTAGACATGTTTACTCTAAATGAGAAATTCAGCTTGACCCTGAACTTTACCCTTGGCTATATGCTGCTTCTAAGCTGGAAGTTGATTCACTTATTTAGAGGTCTACTCACATACCTGAATGCAGGAATCCATTTGTTCACATTTTTCGTGTTTGTGTGTGTGTGTGTAATGAGAACAAGCAGAGCTCAGAGGCTAGTGCCTCTTGACAATCAATGAGACCAACAAGACAAATAGGCCTGAATGCTTAGAGGAAATTGAAAATAGAGACCTGAGTGAAATCCCAGGTGGTGGTGGGTATTGTGTCCGGATTGTCAAAGCTTGTCATAACATGCATAATATTTAGACATGGTCATTCATATTGACAAAGACATGTGGTTGTTTTTATAATAAAAAATTTTGGGGCATTTCAAAAAGCATGGGAAATAATAAGCCATTTATTCAATCTAAGCTGTGTGCTCCTCTTTCTGACCCCATTCCTCTTCCCCACTCTCCAGAGGTAACCACAACTTGGTGTTTATTGTTCCCGGGCATATTTACATATTTTACTACATATGTGTATGTCCAAAAATAATAAGATGGTAATAATATATGAATTGTGTGTATATGTGTGTATGTATATCAATTAGGATAACTCATGGAACGTAATCATAAGGCAACTTCATTTTTGTCTACAACTTTTTTTGTCCATTAACATTTATTTATTTATTGGGTATAGTTCTTCCTGTCTCAAGATGAAAACTGAGGAAGGTCCATGATTACTCTTGTCATTCTTTGGTTGGGAAAAAAAAAAAAAGTCCCATGAGCTCTTTAAGTTAGAAAACACAGTCCCAATTCAGTAATTAAAACATCCAGTTTTGTTATAATAAAAAAAAGAAACCTCTCTGGAGAATGGTGCCATATAGGTTGTCAATACGGTTGCTGTTGGGAATTCTGGGTACTTACAAGATGATTTTTTCTATCCTGAAGTAGTCCCGCCATATCATTAGATATTAAGTAAAGATATCTTTCTGCAATAAAAGTGCCCAAAACATGCTGTTAGGCCTTTCCTTTTCTAGTTGTTTAACTGAAGCATTCCTCATTTTAAAATTAGACAACATCTACATTATGTTGCTTTTTAAGCACATAATCCTTCGAACATCTAAATTAGGAACTGGACTAAATAAAACATTTGCACATTGTATGAGATGCACAAAGGATGTGCAGAAGTCATGTGCACCGATCCTTTAACTGGGAAAAGGTCATATGACATCTGTTTCTGAGTACTTGTATATCACAGAATCTGAGCTTCTACAGTTATGTTGTTTGGCATTTGGTTGTTCCAAAAAGACTAATTGCCAAAACATTTTGAATACAAATTATTATGTTCATTTCCTGGCAATAAACTTGTCTGTGAAAATATGAGGTAAGAGAATATATACATGAACAGGAACATTAAGATCAAGAACAGATCGCAACCAATGGACTGATTTTTAGCGCCACCTCTCTCATCATATTTTAAAGAAAAAACTCTATTGTAAGTGAAACAAAATTTTTCAAAGACAAGGTAATTTATTAATCTGAAGAGTAAAGATTTCACTACCAAGGTAGAAAGTGACCGCACAAAGTTAAATGAGTTCTGACAAGGTCAATACTTACATTGCTCAGATACTATTTTAAAAAATCAGAAAATTTTGTTGGCATAAAGTTGTTTTAATTTGACAATGACCCTTAACAAAAAATCTTTGGTTGTGTCTGATTTATAAAATTAGTTCTTTATGCAAAGAATTTTAGGCATAAAGTTTTTTGAAGTAGGTATTAAGTTCCTATAGAGCTGCGTGGTTTTAGGCAGAATTTCACATCTGCACCACTTGAAGTATATGGAAAGAACTTAGGATACAATATAGAAGAGCAATAACCTTTATTATGGTCATCTAATTCTATGTTTACTCATTTTGGAGCAAAATACATGTAAGGTTGTACTCCTAAACTATCTTAGAACTTAGGTGGTGTGGGACCTACATTTTGGCATTCACAACTCACAGCAAGTAAGACGTTCATCAGACGCTTGTTGTCTTCTCCATGTTTCTAGTTTTTGTGTACTGTGGAGTAATATTGTTAAACCATTTACTCCAGCTCTTGTGGGAGGAAGAATAAAACCCTTGACATCTTACACATTTGCAGATTAAAGTTGGTCACTGGTTAATGGGTATATTGATGTTTATCCTCCAACCAAGCACCAGTGAAGGTGGGGATCACTTTGGCTTATTTCCATTAGTATTCATACTATAAAATAGTCTCTGGTGATTAGCTTACAAGCCTGTTTGATTGATTTTAGCTGCTAAATGGGTGACAAATACATTTTCCACAGTATCTTGTAACTTTGTCCAGAGAAATCTAATAAGGACTTCAATGAGTACAAACTATCGTTCACACTTTATTAGGTCCTAGAGAACTTTGAAAAATGAAACTTTCTAAAAGTGAACTTCTATCTGAAGATTAAATGAGTCAACAAAATTAAAGGAGAAATATAGTTTAAAATGTTTCTTAGCTTTAATCATATCTAGATTTAATGTCACCTATTGGCAATGTCAGTCAGTGATACCCATTTGAATGAAAGGACAAAATATGCGTTAAGAAACTTATTCATTATTATTTATATTACCTACCTACTTCAGAGGTTTTGAATGCAATTCATTTCCTTTCTCTGGGAATTCCTGATCTAGAGAATGGTCATTTAAATACTCAATAGTTATCTGTAGGCAAAAATCCACTCTAATGGAGTTTGAGCCACAGATATCATCTCTTTCCAGTCTTAGAACAAGACTTTAAAAGGGGAGTATACAATTCACTATCTTATCAAGTCAAGCACCTGACTAATCAAGATGCAGTAAAGTAACTGTTACTGACCTGTCAACTTATATCTTATTTATTCACTTTACAAATATGTGAGTGCTAAATGTATGTAGTACCATGCATGATAATGCTTGGAATTAGGGATGGATGTAAGGACAAGTAGAAACAATCTCTGCTCTTATAGAATTCTCAGTTTCCATTGTTGGGCTGAGGGGTTGGGGTGGGAGAAGAGAGAAGCATGGCAAAGGGAAGGGGAGATAAGCATATAAATCAAATATAACACTAATACTCTCATCTCCTTTGTATGAAATTAAAACAAACAACAAAGCAAGAAACAAAGCATGTTTACTCCTGAGAAACTATAACTTGAGCTTTTGCTAGGAGCCAGGGCCAAGTGGAATATGGAAGGAACTTAATTCAGGTCTTACTACTTCTTTTTATTTGGGTAAGAAAAAAAAAGCTAAAAATCTTACAAAGAAAAATAATCTCACAAAAGAAAAGTTGGGGGGGGGGGGTTGCCGGATGGCTCAGTTGGTTAGAGTGCGAGTTCTTAACAGGGTTGCTGGTTCAATTCTGGCTTGGGATGGTGGGCTGTGTCCCCCGCAACTCGATTGAAAATGGTGACTGGACCACTTGGAGCTGAGCTGCGCCCTCCACAACCAGATTGAAGGACAACGACTTGGAGCTGATGGGCCCTGGAGAAACACACTGTTCCCCAATAAAAATTAAAAAAAAAAAAAAAAGTGCTCTGCAGCAGGAGCGAGGGGAAGAAGTTTAAAAAAAAAAGTTGGATTACAAACTGTGTTTTATAAGCTGTTAATATCTATAAATGCAATTCATTAAAAACAACAATGAAGTAATCAGATGATTCAAGACATTAACAATAACTGATCATTTTTTTCCTAATGAAACATCTCAATCTCTCATTTCTTTAATTGAATACATTTTTGACTGTTAGGGACTATTTCTTGGTTTTTATCTATTTAGCTAACATACCTGCTCTTATGAAATGAAGCATGTAAAACACTGAAAAGTGTGACACACTATATAAATGTGAGATAATCTGTTCAAAAATACAAAGCTATACTGCACCGGTAATTCTAGTACTGCATATTGTCTAACTGCCAAATTTAATGCCACATCATTTATCACATTACCGAATCACACCAAACATGACACAGAGACAATTTGTTTAAGAAAAGTTTTACTAATATGTTAATATTTCAGCAAAGTTATTGCAACCGGTTTAAAAGGCAGACAGACATTATTATTACAGGCTATAAAGTAACAAAGGAATTTTATACAATTAAAATATTACACAGACCTAAGGGATTTATTGAATAACTAACAGATCCATAAAAGAAATTAAATCTGAAAGATTAAACCAGTATTATTAGCACCTACAATATCTCTGAAAGTAAAACTTTTAACTGTTTCATTCTCTCCTAATATACTTAACTCTCCCAAATATGGTACTCTCAAACCCCATATATGAATGAAGGGCATAAGAAGCCCTGATACCAAGAACATACAACCAAAAGAACAACTAGAAATACTGACTCGGACTTGAGAGTTTTAGTTGGAAATTACTTAACTTACTGTACTTGAACCAATCATAAGATTTCTGTGCACTGAATACTGTATATGAGGAAAGTCTATGAATCATAAGGTTTGCCAGTAGGGATAGTCAAAAATTAGCAATATACAGTATTATTCCTATCAAATTTTTTTCTCGTAAGTTATATTTATAACAAAACTATAATTAAAATATTTGTTACACTTGCTTGTTACACTTTCAGGGACACAGCAGGGATATTTATGTGTTTGATGGTTTAGCATCCACTTTATTGTGCTTACTTATTTTTGTAAGGAACAAACAATAATACATACCACATTTTCCCAACATTTAAGGTAATACAATAATAATAAAATTCTCCAAAAAAAAAATAACTGGAAATTGCATTAAATACTGCTTTAATTAGGAATTGCTATAATAAAACAAGTAACATTGTACATTATTTTTCCAATGAACTTCAGTTTTGAACTGAACAGCAGAAACAGATCTTTAAGATAAAAATCATGGAAAAACTGGTAGTTCTTTGAAATTTGGGAGATGCATTAATAAAACCACAGACACAGTCTACCTTTCACCAAAACCCTGGAGAAAAGCATTTTATTAATTTGGGGGAATAAGACTGAATACTGGCTAACATCCCTTTGAAGTCTACAGCCACCTGGGAAGCTGGCCCTAGGAATGAAGAGAACCATTGGTACTGGTGGCAGATAAGAAATAAACTTTGCGTTGGGCTGACCAACTGCATTATTTTATTAATGGCTTTGAATAAAAAAAGTGAAATGCTTCACTGCATTTTCTCAGAAACTAATCAAAAGATTACAGAGTCCTGCATAATTTGGAGACACAAAGTGGATGCTGAGCGACTAGAGGTCACTCCAGGTGTGGAATTTTAGAAAGTTAGTCCTTGGAGTAAATGGCACCGTGGCTCTGGCAGCAGTTACAAAGGAATGATGCTCTGGAGAGGAGGTAGGGGACACTCTGCGATTGGCCAGTGGATAGATGAAGGGTCCCAGCTGGAGCTGGGATCTATAGTCAGAGGGGAAAAGTAAAGGTTTTAGAAAAGGATGCTAAAAATCACCTCTAAACCATCTCTCTTATACCAACTGATATGAGTGCCCAATATGTGGGCTACGTTCTATTACCCAGGATTCTATCTATAAAATACTTGAATCTGTACTACGTGCCTAAGTGAGTACATAGTTCAATAGTTATAGAGATCCAAGCCCTGTGTAGCTGGCTGTTTCACCAATCATGTCATGAGAGGTTGTATAGCACGGGGTTAAGAGGCAAATCTGGGGCCAGGCTGCCTTGATTTAGTTTTCAGCCTTGGACAAGTAACTTAAGTTCTCTATGCCCGAGTTTCCTCATCTGAAAAATTGGGATAACAGTATGTACCTCTTAGGGTTGTTGTGATGATTAAAATTAACCATTTACAACAGTGAAGGCACATAATAAATGCTAACAAATGCTAGCTATTTTTATTATCATGAAGGTATTGTGATAGAATAATGATATATCCCACAGAATGATATATTCCATTTTTTGAACTAAAGACGATCTTAATCCAAAAAAAGAAAAACACAATCATCAGTCTATTTAATAATAAAGATATTTAAAAAATTAAAAAGAGCAAAATATTTTTGTTTAAAGATCCTTTTTAAATAAAGACCATCTCCATGATTTGCGTCCTCTTTTGTTAAATCATTAGTTTAATTCTCATATAGTGCTTCAACCTGCAGACACCTTGTAGACTTAAGAAAAATGGTAGAATTGAATTTTAGTTTTCTCCCCTCCTCCAAGAGTTTAGCCCACACTGGATCCTGGGCCTGAGGAACATATAGCTCTGAAAATTAAATTGTGTTAAACAAAAATATTTGCATTCATGAAACTATCCAGAAGTCTCTAATGTAAATCTTTACCATTTCAAAATTTCACAGTTGTTTGAATATTGATAGATTAGTCTCTAGTGTGTAATTGCTTAAAACCCTACACCACTTCAGAAAAGCATTATATTTAGCAATAATAGCTGCAAAATGAGTCATGACAAATGTTGTGCCAAGTCAATGCAGCTGCAATTGATAAAACAAACTTATTCTAATGGCATAAAACAAAAACCACACATAAGGTTCCTGACTGCTCGTCTGAGAAATATCAGTTTGGAAACTGTACATGAGAAAGTGTATGGACAAATAATACTAAGTTTTCAAAAACAAAGCCTTTTTTAAAGAAATAAAAGATACGGCAGATGATGTCCTCATTTAGGTCTTTGGCTCTAGAGACAGGTGACACATTCACTTGTGCTTAAAGAAGACCGCTTTGGAATGTTACTTGGTCTGTAGGATTCAATAAATGGTACAGGAGCATACAGAATGTATTTTTTAAAAAGTATTGAGAAAGAAGAGAATAAATACTTAGAATAATCTGATGAACTCTTCCTATTCTCCATATTCTTATTGCTACAAGTACTTACAGGAATTATGGTATAAAAAAACAGAGGTTTTATGGTCAATCAGACTTGAGTTCATATTCCAATACTCATTAACTGTGTGACTTTGAGAACATCATTTAATCTATTTGTACCTTGGTTTGCACATCTGTAAAATGGAGAAATACTTGGCAGAATTCTTATAAGAACTCGAAGTACCATTTGTATAGTACCTGGCACATAGCAGGTAACCTGAGAGTAGCTATTATTATTGTTGCCCTAGGAAGGAATATGTTTGCTTTGGTAGATTCTATCTCTGTGCTGCCTGTTAATTAGTGATAGATACCTGTAAACAAAGTTAATTAGGAAAGCACAGCAGCAGAACATTATTTGTAGAAAGAGTAAATGACTGAAATTGGCAGAAACAGTAAAGTACAATTTTCTGTGACTATGCTAATGTATTATGGATTCTACATGATTTTGCCTATAGATTTCTATTAGTATTACCTAATTTATTTTTCACTTAAGATCATTTGATGAATATATAAGAACATAAACATTTGAAATAAAAGAATAAAATTTATGGTTCTGCCCACTAGAGGTAAGGTGTCTTTTACAGGGCTATGAAATATTCATAATTTCCCCACTCCACTATAAAATGTTTTTTTGTTTTTTAAAGCCATTTGTCATAAAGGCAGGGAAATATTTGAACTGATTCTTATATGCAAAACTCAACTATTTAAATGCCTATGATAGCTTTGAAATATAAAGATACCCCCCACAAAATAAGCAAAATCCAAAAAACAAAGTAACAAAAAAAAAAAAACCCAGTATGAAAACAATACAGGGGGAAAAAAATCCTGATTAAATTCTGTATCAACAAATAGAACTTGAGTTAAATACACACCTTAAATGTTAAGCCAATACAGAGAATATGCCACTATTTAACGGCTTATTTACCTTTCAGGGAAGAAAATTCATGCATCCTATAAAATTACAAAAATTTCATGTAAATCATATAATTTCACATTTACCTTTAATTCTATGGTTTATCTTCCACTGCTCATGCCTCTGTCTTCATAAATGGTAATTTCAATCTAAACAGCATGGCTGTTAAGAAAACACACTATAGAATATAACATAGAAACTGGGACTATGGCAAGATAATGTGCATGATCTGCACAGACTTTTCCTTCAATTGGCCTTGTTTATTTTTAAATTATGAAAAACTTCTACTTAAGTTAAATACGATGCTTTTCCCACATTGCTGAAAAATTTAAGAAACGTAATTGCTTGTAGTATTCTACCTGTAGCTCCTCCCTAAACATTATTTATTTTTTGAAAAAAAGTTCTTAAAAAGAATATTGTAGAACTAGGTGGTTCTTAACTGAGAATCTATGGAGGTAATAAATTCAGGGGTTCAAAATGCTCTGAAATTATATGCAAACTTTTTTTCTTGGGAAAGAGTTCATGACCTCCAAAAATGTTAAGAACCATCGCTGCAGAGTATAATAAAACTGCTGAAATTATCAACAGGAAGGCCTGGGATTATCTGACCTAGGTTTTTAAAAAAATTTATTTTATCCATTACTCCAGTTATCAAGCTAAATTAGCTTTTTGCAATTTTATTTACCAAATTCACTTAGTGATTTTCAAAGCTTACTGCCTCTAAAAATATGCACAGTATGTCAAAGGTAATGAAATTATACATCTGGCAGCTGCAACTGATTTCAACTAGTCAGATGAACCCATGGAACTGCAATTCATTTGGATGACAAGTCTCACCACACATTATGAGTTTATGCATTTCAAAGGGGCTTTAGGTTCAGAGTTTCTGCAGCTGAAATGCATTACTCATACCACCCCCATTATTACTACAAGATGCCCTCAAAACCACCAAGAAAGACAATAACCAGAATACTAAACAATCCACAGAGACCTGCACAGCGCAAAGGACAGAGAGACGCTTTAAGAAAAAATGTTGGCGATAGGAGGCTTATGGTCGCTATGCCATTCACAAAGACAATCCCTCCGGCAAACACAAGACAAGGGAGTTAAATTTAGCCAACGCCAAATAGCACCATTGAAATTTTCTCTTTATAGATATTTAGATCTTACGATCTGGTCTAAAAAGATACAACTCGAAGTCCTCTCTCAATAGGATCTGTCAGGAGGAGGCCTTGGGGAGCATATATCTTCTCATTCTGCTCTTGAATGTATTTGGAGACTTTTTTCAGAACCTGACAGAAAGAAACACCACCAGCTTGTTACAAATTTCATCAGATTCCCCTTTAGGTATCAGCTGAATCTCAAAATGTTCAGGCTGTGGAATTAGTTTTCAAAACAAGTCATAGCTATTCATATGGGGGGATACAGCTCTGATTATTTGGCTCACACCAGTCACATACAACATAGCACAGCATGACGGACTCTTTAGTCTCAAGTATTTTCAATGCAATGTAAGTACAAATGCAAACAAAATCATGAGAACCAATCCCCCTCCTTCTTACCTCCTAGTCACCTCAATCCTGCATATATAGACGATTATATACACAACACTTAGTTAAGCTTTTCTCTTTCCCTACTCATCAAGTGTTGTTCATGTGACATCCTCTAATATCAAGGGTACTCCTTGGCCTTCCCCTTTAATACTTAAGAACTGCTTCTTCTCTCCTTTGTACGTTCTCATTAATTTTAAGTAATGATACAAAGTGGGCTTATAACAAAAGGTAGCCCAGTTAATTTGAAAGTGAACAGTTTATTTCCTTTGTAAAGCATGTGGGCATTAGCTGCCGTGGAGTTTGTGATGACTACAAGCATCTTATATCATTTCCATGACTGCATGTAATGCTACTTGTAGTTTTCTCTTGTGTCCTAGACGGAACTTCAATTTATAAGTTTTGTATTCAGGTTGTAAAAGTCAAAGCAAATGTAGACAAAAACCAGATAGGATACAAAGGAACTTCTGGAAATTGCCAAATCTCCAGCTTTAATAAGGGCAATTCTGAGACAGATAAGCTAGAAGAAAATAAATCTTAATAACTATATACAAAATCAAAGAGTTACATGTTTTATTTCAGATTCAAAGTCATCAGAACCCTTTTCTGGCTCTAATGTTCAAAGAGGCTTTGATCCGGTTCTTTAATTACTATATATTTTCTTAAATTCACACTATCAGCATATGATAGTCACAGATAAATGTGATCACAACTTAAAGGGAAAAAAGAACTTATGAAAATAAAGTTGGAAATTAAGAAATGATTTAAGTGTGGGTCTATAATGTACCAGGCCAAACAATTTAGGATGTTACAATTTAGGTGCTTTAGTATAAACTGATTTAGAATTTAAAACTCTATTTGGTTTGTATAACAAATTTTCTTATTGAAGGAAAATAACTTAAATAGTTTATTCAGGTTACATCTTTGGGAGTAATACAGTCTCATATTTTAAGCTTTTTAAAAAGAGCATGATGTTATTAAAAGAGCAAGCTGCAGGGTTCTTACGTAAAAAATTAAGAATGCTATTTCTAAAGAAAAGATTTTTTTTCACCCAATTAACTGAAGTAATACACATATCGTTCTCCTACATTCAACTCTCAAAGAATTTGAGCAGTGCTTGGTCTTTATGGACAAACAACAACAACAACAAAAACCTTCAGGCACTATCTGAGTTTGTCAATCATGCTAAAATAATGAATTTCAGAAGGATGTAGCCCCTAAACTCAGGACTCTCAATCTTCTCTCCAATTTCCTTCTCGGCTCACCTGCCAGAATTGGAAATTGGAGAGTCAGTCTCCCCTCACCGAGGTCCATTTATACTAGGGGGACACTCAGAAAAATGCTTGCATGGCTGGTTTCAAAGAAAGGATTCCTTCAGAACAGCTTTCCTCCCTCTCTCCTTGTGTACAGGTTACTAGCTAAGAAACAGCATTCCTGTATTTTATTCAAGCACAACTTTGTTATGCAGGTTTTTCTTTAAACTTCTAATAACAATCATGTGCACTTGGGTATCAGTTCAGAAAGAGTTTTTTGTATAAGCTCCAAATCCTCTTGCACTATTTTGGTGAAGGCAGCACTGTCCTAAACAAGATGTTTTTAAACTCTTAGTCTCTCTAGCAATAGGAAAGCATTCTATGAGTAAACTCAAACTGCATCGCAGACAGGACAAAGCACCATTCTCACCCCCAAGATACCTTATGTTTAGATTCCACTCATACTTTACTATTTTTGGTAAGTCAATGTCAAAACAAACTACAATACTGAACTTATCTCTTATCCCCAAACCCTCAATAACATCTCAATGTGTATAGTATGTACAAAGCATAACATTTATAAAGCTAAACACAATCAAACCTCAGGAAAGACTGTTATCCTCCTCAAGAATATTCAACCAGAGAAAGCCTACTAGACCCTTAAGAAAAAGTATCCTAAATGAGGCTAAGTGAGAACACCAGGATCATAATATTTTTAGAAAATATCTAAGTTCCTTCTAACCAAGTTTTTGTTACAGAAAACAGCACTTAGGCAGAAGGCATGTTTTTTAGTTGATAAACAAGGCAGACAGCTACTGAGAGAACCTCTACAAGCCCATTTGTTCCCTAATTATAATGGGCAGCAACAAAGAGCAATAACACTGAAGTCTTTATCTTCATTTTAAATCAATAAATAGCACATTATAGGAAAAAAAAATGCATGATTGTTCTAGTGAGTTTTCAAAGGCCTATTTACAATTTCAAAAAATTTAAGCCACATGACAAAGTGTAAGCCCTATTACATTTGGCTGACTGTGGACTAGAAATTTTAGTGCCTAAAACAATAAAGACTAAATGACTCAATCCTGTCCTTTCATGAAGTCAAAAATAATAGCACGGAAATTCAAAAAGAACAAACTAGAGAGAGGGAGAGGGTGGTTGTTTTTATACTTTTATCATTCTATCAAATACAAATACACATTTAAAAAGTTTCTTTTAAAAGCATAAATACATTGTATCTTAATTATGACCATTTCAATTATTCACTTTCCATGATCTAGTTATTTATGTCCAGTTTCTAAAATAAAATGACCTATTTAAAAAAAGGTGGCCATGCCTTAAATTTTGGTTTCTTGACCAATTTTATTTGTTCTTTACTTGCTTTACAATACTCTGTAAAGAGACCTTGATTAGACTTATAATGTAGTACTTTATATACTGCCTATGAACCCAACTTAAAACATATATCAGGATCAATCAATTTCCATTGTATTTCTGACACTGAGAACTACCTTCCAAGATTAACAATCAAAAGAATTTTAAATTAAGGGCTGCTAAATGTTTTAGCAGCTAAATAAACTAGCAGCTGCTAAAAAAGATTACTTGTACTTGAAATAAAAAAGGCCTTTACATATAGTGCCTCTCTGTTTGAATGGTCCCAGGCTTTTCATCCTTTACATAAGCAGCTAATTACCACTTCAGAGGCCTTATCACAGGAGGGTTTGTTTTCTTCAAGGCACTTACCATAATTTACAATTTTGTTGGTTTTGTTTCCTTATTAGCAGTGATTATGCACTACATTATAAACTCCACAAGGTCTGCCCCATTCAGTTTCATCCCCTGCATATTGCTTACCACATTGACTCCCCTGTCCCTGCACTCAGCAAATGTATTATTAAAGAGAAGCTGCTATGACAAACCAGACTGAAAGCTGATAGTGATTTTTTATAACTTATGATTTTGAATGTTAAACAGGAATGAAAGCTGCTTCTCGGTATGATATGTAGAAGGATATAAACTACTAATTTATTTATTTAAACATACCCTTTTTGCAACGCTAGCTCCGAATATTTTAGCTTCAACAGTATCTGCTTTCTACTACATGGAGTACAAGACAATCACGGGGACATTTCTATTACGTACATGGGGTATAATATAGGTATCCTTACAGCATTTCATTTTCTAAAACATGGTCAGAATTTAATGGATATAGGGGGTTCACTGTGATTAACTTAAATTCATTCCTTTAACATACATTCAGTGAGTGCCTAACATATCTACAAAATGGTGTTGGCATGAAGAGGACACAAAATGATTAAGGCACTGTCCTCGATCTCAAGAAAAATACACATTTGACAGGGAAGATAAGGATGTAAACTGCTACATTTCAGAGCAGACGGTGATAGTGCCAGAAAACAGATACAAATAAAATGTTGTGGGGTACAAAGGGGAGAAACACTCTTGATTAGAAGAGCAAGGAAAAGTTAGATGAAAGTGGGACGTAAGGGACTGATGAGAACTGAACACAGGAAGAATGGCATCTAGGTGGAGGAAAACTTTGGGGGGTACATTTGGTGACCAGTGAGTAACAGAGTTTGGCTGAAAGATAAAGTGAGGAAGGGGAGGGAGATAGAGCCGAAAAGGTAAGCTGGACGTCGGCCTCAGAAGGGGCTTGAACTTTACTCAGCGGCAATAAATGGGAAGTCAGGGAAGGCCCGACTTAGCAGGAGTGGTAAGAGAAGTGGAGAAGTAGGCTGTGTCGTATGAAGACAGCAGCAGACTGGCTGGAAAAGTAAAAGAATGGAAGAAATGAGTCTTGTTAGGAGACTATTTCAATAGTGTAGGAGAGAGGTAAAAAGGACATAAATTAGGATAGTAGCAGAGGAAATGATGAAAAGTTAATGAATGGAAAAATGGAAGATATTTCAATCTCTGACAACTGATAAAGTTTTCCCCCTCCTTCATCCCCCACACTTAACAATGGTACTGAAAAAGGGTGCTATTAAACAAAATGGGGAGGTGTGAGGTTTGATTTTGGACATCTAAGTTGAGAAGCTAGTAACTCTGGGTCTAGCAGGCAGCTGGACAGAGAAGACAAAAACTCAGGTGGGAAGATAAGCCTGAAGATAGAAATTTGGAAATAAAGTAAAAGGATTCTCAGAAAGCTAGGTAGAATGAAAACACAGATTTTATACATTCTTCTTAAGTATAAGCCAATTTGAACATTTATACATCAACTCCAAGTAGATATATCAATTTTGACCTGTTTCTGAAAGACCCAGGACTCTTTTCTATTGTGTTCTGGACATCGGTGCAACAACAATATTCAAATTATTATTAGTATAAACGTCTCTTTCACTTTTATGGCATTTGCCATCTTGTAAACATAAACATGTAATAAATTCACCTTCATGATTTTAAGAGATTTTGTGAAAACAAACGTATTCTTACCTTCTCATAATGAGTTTCCATGCATAAGAAGATGGTGTATGCTGTTAAACAAGCCAAACAGCCTTCAAGATATGACTGACCCCCAAGCTTCTCTGCTTCTGCGTAAAGGTTATTTAAAGTTCGAACTGTTTCTTCAAACTGCTGCCTATCAATCTGTATGGAAAAAAGAATTTATAAATAAGTTTCGGAAAAAAAGATCTGCAACTCACTAATGCTTGCTATCACTAATTTATTTTGCAGTTTTGTCAAAATTCTTATCTAATAGTTGGCAAATATCTTAGGTAATTAAATCTGGACCTAAGTTACTGAAACTGCTTAGTGTTTATCTGTATTGTGAACACTGGATATTTTTTTTCCCCCTTCTTCCACCCCTGCCACTCCAGTTCAAGCTGTTGTTTCTCAGTCTAGTTGTGTAGGACACAGCTCCCTGGCCCATGCTGGTATTATGAGCCTCGTGCTTCCTCCGGCTGAGGCAGTCGGTTGCTGGTCATGGCCACGGGCTGCTCATGGCAGCAAGTGGTAGCCCACGGCAGCCCAGCTCCAGGGAGAGCTGTTGTAAACAACCTTAGCTGTAGAGGGCACAGCTCACTGGCCCATGTGGGAATCGAACCGGCGACCTCAGCAATAGGAGTACGGCTCTCCAACCACCTGAGGCACTGGGCAGGCCCAAACACTGGCTATTTTCAAGGCTCAATATGGTGTTTCCTTATTCTCTATACTGAATTTTACGTAAATTAAATCATACAATTCTTCGATCATTTTTTTTTTTAATTGGGGAATATTGGAACAGTGTGGTTTTCCAGGACCCATCAGCTCCATGTCAAGTCGTTGTTTTCAATCTAGTTGTGGAGGGCGCATCTCACTGGCCCATGTGGGAATCGAACCAGTGACCTTGGTGTTATGAGCGTTCTAACCACTGAGCCAACCATGTCCCCCCGTCTTTCCTTTTATTCACGTTCACATTTACTGAGCACCTACCGGTACATATTACTATAGTTCTTAGAGAAAGATGAATAAGACACTGTGTCCATCCTCAAGGAGTTCACCGTCATGCAAACAGAACAAACATGTAAACATAAAAATGCAATAAACTGACAGAGTACTACAATAGAGGCATATGTACAGTATGGCGGGGGGAAAAAGAGGCAGAAGTTCCCTTCATCTGGAAAGAGCAGGTGATCCTAAACACTGGAATTTACTAGGCAAAAAAAAGGGAAGGAAGGCCATTTTAAGCAGAAAGATCAAAGGTACAAGTTTTGTATTCTATTTAGTCAAAAGTGATGGGACTCACTTTTACAGTAGCTATTTGGTACTAAAGCTCACATTGAACAAGGCAAAATCTCAAACTACTGCATAACTCTACACACTAAGTCGTTCCTATTACCTCTTTCTATTCAGTGACGCCATTATCTTACATTTACACTAATACCGTACTACTGTCATCCGTTTTTCAGTCTAATCACCTACTTTTACTTTCTTCTTCCAATATCACTTAATTTTCTAACAGTACTCTGTAGATTTTAAATCTTAATACTTTACTCTAGGATTTTCAAGCCCCATTAGTAGAGAATTTCATCCCATACTATCATTCTTGGTAACAAAGCACAATTTATCTGTCCTTACTCTAAGGCTTCTCTCACATATTTTCCTTATTCCTGAAACTAATAACTACTTACAAATGAATTCTCTTTTATGAAGACTTATATAGAGATACTCAGAAAAAAGTCAAAGCACCTCAATATTCAGTGGACAAAATAATCTCAAGAACATGATATTTTGAAAGTATAAAACAATTTATGAACATAATTCTTAAGCTATTAAAATCTTTTAGGTTTGAGTCAGTTGTAATCATTTTGTCCTTCGTGTGAAAACTCTGAGGATACAATAAGCCAATGTCATGGAAAAGTTGAATGTAACTTTAAAGTGGTGGTGGCTCTACCTGTTTTTCAAAAGGAGCTACTTTTAATTTCCCAGAATATTAGCGTTTCTGACAAGGGTTGGGTGGGTGGAGATTGTGCTGAGAGCCAGGGCACTGCTCCTTCACGGAGCCACCACTTGACGATGTGGTGTGTCAAGAATGGTCATCTGTAGAACCTATGTCAGAGTTCTCATTCCCTGAAAACAGACTTAGGAGAATAGTTTAGCGAAGAAATATTACAAGTAAACTGTAATCTTCACCTAATTACGCCTGAATTAATGCCTTCAGTTTGTCTATCAGTAAATTCACAAAAGTCTAAATAATTTCAAACATATTTAATTTACCTACAATGTTACGATCTGATAAAGAAAGTTCTTTGAATTAGTTAACACTTCTTTGGACACAATATGATTCAAAACCATGGGATCCAAACCAGAAACATTTTATTTCTTTCAGATCAGAATGACCGATCATACCAGCAACACTAATGCTTAAAAGTTATTTCAAGATTGCAGTGCTTTACAGGATGAAGGCAAATCACAGATCATTAAACAAATAAACAAAAAAACACGGTGAAGGAGTATTTTTATTATTTTTGTTGTTAGTTTTAATTGACTTGTGTTTTACAGGATTTTTTTAAAAGGTTAAGAAAGAAAGAAATAAAGATTTTTAAAAAGCCAAGAATTTCTTTGAAAGGTTATTTTAAAAAGGAGAAAAAAGGTAAAAAGCATCATAGGCAGCAGTAAAGGCAAAGAACCTACTTAACATGCAAGAGCTCGACAGAACAAATGTGAGCATTTCATCTGACTCCCGTTAGGTGCTATGAAGAATGGCTGTTAGCATCCTCCCCTAGGTACTTAGACATTGAAATAGGAACTACTTCAAAATTTAGATATATCCGAAGTTGGAGCCAAACACAAAATCAGATCAATAAATATTGAAAGTCACAATGGAAACAGGAATCGAACTCATTTTCCCAGAATTTATTTCTTGTACAACTGCATGGTAGAAAGCATAGGGCTGAAGCTTAAAGCGATCACAAGTCAAAGGTAATTTCTACTGACCAGATGTAGAGATACATTTTTAAAAGTATGTAGGGTAACAAATGCCTCAATAATAGTTGTTGCATTTCTCTTCTGCTCAGACCAAAGATGCTTAAGATGCCTGTATTTTGGCTAAAGTAAGAATAAAGCTTCCTTTAAAGAACTGTCCTGGCAACAAAGCACTTTAGCATTAAAGTACTACATTTTAACAGGCAGTGGAGAAGGTAAACTTGTTAATAGACAGAACTTGTCCTCACTCCCAAATTAAAGGGTACAAATGTGTGTGTGTTTTTAATGCTTTAAAGTAATACAAAACACTCGTGTATTAGTTTCTTCCTCTATTAAGTTGCCAAGTGTGATGTTTTCACAAAAAGAAAATCAGCCTTAGTGGCAGAGCAATCAGTACAATTTCTAAGGTTAGTTGAGAAACAAAGAGAGAAACCTTTCAATTTTCCATCAAGCAAGGAAAATTTAAACCTGTAATTTAAATTTAATCTAACACAGAAAAAAGAAATCAAAGCTTTCCCAAGCAGTTTAAATATAAGCTAGTGTTTTAACCCAAACATTTAAAAAGAAAAAAAATTCAAAGGCACAATTGGCAGCACCATATAACATTCCATACAGTACTCAGAATTACAAGAAGTTCTGGGCTGTAAGAAGTCAAAGAAATAAAAGGACTCCAGAATTTAGAAACAACACTTTCCTGTAAGAAACAGTGGAGTTCTGTAACTACATTATGATTCTGTATTCTGACTATAAAATAAAGGCTCTACCACACACAGAGTGGAAGGCTAATGTCTGATTCTGCATACATATATTTGGCTCAACTATGAGTTTGTAGTTTGAGAAAGGAATCTTGTAACATCCAAGTAAGTGTGGGGGAAAAAGAATAGTTTACATTCTGATTTGAAAGCATGTAAGTAGTTTAAGTCAGAGTTGCTATGAGAGGCTTAAAAAGAAAACATTTGATCCATTTCATATAAGTCCTAACATGTAAAACATGTTAAGTGTGATGTTAAATTATTTTAAAAACAACATTTAGTAGCGTTAGCCAATAGGCAACTTGCTCAATTTCTACCTCTTCAAACCATTGTGGCAATGACCTCGTAGTGTCAGGCTGAGTTAACTCATAACATCGTGACAGCAAATTGCAGCATTCATATGGCATTTCATAAACGAGCTAATCTACAAACCATCTTTACAAGACAAGTTTGATCTTTAATTTGCATTTAAAGAAAACATACTTGGGCCACTAACCTGCCCAAGGTTATAAATCAAGCTGAAGGACACTATAATTGATCATTGTTGATTTTCAACCTTGGCCATCAGGTAGAACAACCTACCTTGCTACAAGCTGGTTTTAAATGACTGCTACACATTTCTCTATCACAGACTCATCTACACCCACTTATTCCATGACCAGCATTTCTTAGACGCACACCCATAGCATGCCTAATCACCTCTCTGTCCCTCACCCTCCTGGTCAAAGAGGGACGAGCCACAAAACTTGCTTCCATCTGACCAGAAATTGACCTCTGAACAGTAAATATATGTAAGGTAATATGGCTCAAGACCAAGAGTCTCTCTTTGGGTGGATGAACATATGTAGGCACAAGAAAACACACACATTCACATGGCTCACTTCACTGGATCTTTAAAATATGATTATTTTACTTAGTCTGGAGAAAGGGGAAACATCCCATACCTCCATTTCTGTATGCAGGGTTGCCCAAAGCACCTATGTCCTGATGACAATTTTGGTATGCAAACCAACACAACACAGGTGGCTCCTAGTGATTGTAACTGGGAATGACAAATTTAAAGCCTTGTTCTTAATATTTCCCTGTCCAGGCCCATCTAATGACCTATGTTTTTCAGGTTCCAAGAAGGCCTGTCTGCACTGCCTGGCACAGCACTTAATAAACCCTTCCTGCCGACACAGTGGCCACAAACGCCCGTCATGAGCATGATGACTCCTCTTGGGTGGTGAGGTAGGAAGATACAGCTCACAACATGATGAGTTAGGTGGCCCGGAGCCCCAGGAATTAGTTCCTCATCACTGCTGTCAATACCCCGGGGTGGTGGAGGAGAACAGCCGGGGAAGACTCCGGGGTACAGATTTCCCGGTACTGAACATCAGAGTTCTGTAAGGTCACACACCTGGGGGCTTGGCCTTATTCTCCCTCCACCCAATACCAGGTCTTGCTTAGTGGCCCTCTTCGTACAGCTGTGGCCAACGCCCCCTCTACGTCTGCTCCTTCCCTGAGCCGCGAGACACTCCGCGGCCAGGGTTGCAGCCCATGCCCCTCTGGCTTCCCTGAGAAGTCTCCCTCCCTCGCCCCAGGGCAGGTGCGGGGAGCCAAGCAGCATACCCGGTTCTCCAGCTCCGCGGGGAACTTGGTCTGGAACTGGCAGCGTGTGCCACTGCTGTAGTCTCGCTGAATGAATACCTTCCCGGACACCGGCGCCTGCTGCGGCCTCATGGCGAGGACAAGATGGGCCGCGCTGCGGGTTCGTGGGACACCAACCACGGGTCAGATCCCCGGCCTGGACCCAGGACTCCAGCCCGCCAGCCCCTCAAACCCACCCACCGCCCCAAGCAGCCCAGGGCCACCCCTGCCCCACTCCCCTTCATCCATGCTGTCACCGCGGGCCTTTAGCCAAGGCCCCTGCCCAGGACCCGCGCCCCCCACAGCCCGGTTCGGCCCGGGAAACACGAACCCGCCTCTCCCTTCCAGCTGCTGTCGCGCCGCCTGCACCGTCACTTACGTCCTGCCGCAAAAGGCCTCTTTCCCCGCCCCTCAGCTCGGCCTTCTACCTTAAGTCTAGGACCCACCCTCGTCTCCGGCCGTAAAGCGACTCTGCCTGGGTTGCGCGCTGCGGTGCGGGGACGCGCGCCGTGGGCGGGGCCCGGGCCGAGTCGGCTTCCCGCCCCGCCCCGAGGAGCCTATCCAGCAGGAAAGGGCCGGGCGGGGCTGGAGGGAGGGGCGGGGAAGAACTGTGGAAGCCGGGTCCGACCCGAGGTTGCAGAAGTTTGGGACGTGGGATTTCCCGGTTACGTCATTTCTCTACTGATGGTAGTGAGATAATTTCTGATCACTGATTCTAAGGGCTTACTTTCACTGCTGGGACACCACCCAATTTTATCTGTAGGAAACAAACTGCTCACACAAATTTAAAAATACAAAGCAGGCTACTGGGGATCCATTTGACAACAGGGCGGAAGTAAGGGAGGACGAAGAACCTTCCTGGGCTAGACTGTCAAGCAACCTTCCCTCCAACTGTTCTCTGAGGTGTTATCGTTCCTCCTACACCAGAGATTTTCATGTAGTACCCCAGCCCACACCCCTCAGCTTACCTGAGAGAACAAGCAGTTCTGCTTCTCTCCATGCCCACTGGTGCCCTCACTTAACCCAGCATACTTTTGCAAGGCAGTCAAAGAACCCTACCTTACCCTTATCTGCTGGTGGCTAATAAAAGTTGTTAGCACCACTGTCTGATCCTGCCTTCTATATATTTCTAAAATTTTCTTTTATTTTAAAAAGAGCTTTATGGAGGCATAAATAGCATATAATAAACAACATTTAAAGTGGACAAATTGATAAGTTCTGACATGTGTATACTACCATGAAACCCAAGATAGTGGACATTTATCACTTTCAAAAGGCTCCTCATGCTCCTTTGTAATGCCTCCTTCCTGCCCCTCTCCAGCCCCTTTCCCCAGGCACTGATCTGCTTTCTGTCACTATACATTAGTTTGCATTTCCTTAAATTGTATAAACAATGAATCATACAGTATTTACTCTTTTTGTCTGACTTCTTTCGTATAGACTGTTTTGAGATTCATCCATTGTTCTGTTATCAAGAATTCCTTCCTTTTCATTGCTGGATAGTATTTCATTACATGAGCATCCACAGTTTGTTTATTCACTCACCTGTTGATGGACATTTGAGTTACTTACAATTTGGGGCTATTACAAATAAAGCTGCTATTGGACATTCATCTAAAAGTCTTTGTACAGGCATATGTTTTCATTTCTCTTGGGCAAATATCTTGGAATAGAATGGCTGGGTCATAGGGTAACGTTTTAGGAAACTGCCAAACTATTTTTCAAAGTTGTTGTACCATTTTACATTCCTATAAGCGGTGTATGAGAATTCCAGTTGCTCCATCTCATTACCAGCACTTGTGTTATATCTCCTTGTGGTTATAACTTTTCATTTTTTCTGTGACTAATGCTTTTGAACATCTTTTCATGTTTTTATTTGCCATTCACATACCTTCTTTGGTAAAGTGTCCAAATCTTTTGCCATTTTTTTGTTTATGTTTGTTTTGCTATTTATTACTGAGTGTTGAGAGTTCTTTATATATTCTAGAGAAAAGTCTTATGTCAAATACATGATGTGTTAATATTTTTTCCCTAGTCTGTCGTTTGTCTTTTCATTCTCTTAACATACTCGTGGATTTTGGGGGATGAGGGTGTGGACATTTTGGGGAGGGCATTATCCTACCTACCACAGGTATGGATTGAAGTTCATGTTCCCTTATATGGTTATCTGATTGTTCCAGCACCGTTTGTTGAAAAGACTCCCCTTTCTCCACTGCATTGCCTTTGTGCCTGTGCCAAACATCAGTTGTGTGTGTGTGTCTATTTCTGGATTTTCTACTGTGTTCCATCATCTGATCCTGTTTTTCATTAAATGTCTACTAGTGTTTGTCCCTGTAGTTAATGTTTCCTTACTGACTCAGTAATCTTCTAAGAGTTGTTTTCCTGTAAGATATACATGTATGTACATACATACAAGATATAGAGATATGTACATATGTAACGAACATATGCTTTTTAATATATATAGCATTTTCTTTACCGATTCATCCATTGATGGATGCTTTGATTATTTCTGTATCTTGGTTATTTTGAATAAAGCTGCAATGACACTGGAATACAGATATCGCTTGGAAATACTGATTGAATTTCCTTCAGATGGGTACCCAGAAGTAGGATTGCTGAATTATATAGTAGTTCTATTTTTAATTTTTTGAGGAATCTCGATACTATTTCCCATGGTGGTTGTACCAATTTATATTCCCACCAACTGTGCACAGGGGTTCCCTTTTTCCATATCCTCACTACCACTTGTTATCTGTTGTCTTTATGATAAAAGACATTCTGACAAGTGTGAGTTGATATCTCATTGTGGTTTTGATTTGCATTTCCTGGATTATTAGAGATGCTGAGCAACTTTCCTCATACCTGTTGACTGTATATCTTCTTTGGAAAGATATGTATTAAGGTCCTTTGCCCACTTTTAAATCAGATTATTATTATTATTTGTTATTGAGTTGCATGAGTTCTTTATACAATTTTTGTATTGTCTAGTTCTCCCTTCAGATATGTTAGTATTTGCTTAATATATTTAGGTGCTCCAATGTTGGGTGCATATATATTTATGATTGTCATAGCCTCTTGATGAATTGACCCCTCTATCATCATATAATGACCTTCTTTTGCATTTGTTACAGTTTTTAACTTACAGTCTATATTGTCTGATATAGGTATAGCTCCCCCTGTTCTCTTGGTTTCCATTTGCATGGAATATCTTTTTTCATCCTTTCACTTTGAGCCTATGTGTGTCCTTAAAGCTGAAGTGAATCTCTTGTAGGCACATATAATTATATCTTTTAAAATATATATCCATCCAGCCACTGTATGCTTTTTGATTGGAGAATTTAAACCATTTACACTTAAAGTAATTACTGAAAGGTAAGGACTTACTAATGCTATCTTGTTAAATGTTTTCTGGCTGTTTTGAAGTACCTTTGTTCCTGTTTCACTTTCTTCTTTTGTGAATTGATTTTCCATATTGGTATGTTTTGATTCCCTTCTCTTTATCTTCTGTGTATCTACTGTAGGATTTTGCTTTGTGGTTAACCTGAAGCTTACTTAGCAAATCTTATAGATATTACAGTCTATTTTAAGTTGATAACAGTATAACTTTGAACACATAAAAAGGTCTACCCCTTTATTCCCCCACCCACATTTTATATTTTTGATGTCATAATTTACATCGTTTTACCTTATGTAGCCATTAACAAATTATTGTAGCTATAGTAATTTTTAATACTTTTGTACTTTAACATTTATACTCAAGTTAAGTGATTTACACACCATCTTACAGTATTAGAGTATTCTGAACTTCAGTATATATTTAACTTTATGGGTGTGTTTTGTATTTTCACATGACTTCATGTTACTAATTAACACTCTTCCATATCAGTCTGAAGAACTCTTTTCAAAATTTCTTGTAAGGCATGTCTAGAGGTGATGAATTCCCTTAGCTTTTGTTTTTCTGGGAAATTCTTTATGTGTCCTTCATCTGAAGGACAGCTTTGCTGTGTAAAGTATTTTTTGTTGGCAGGTTTTTTGGTCTTTCAGCACTGAATATATCATCTTACTTTCTCCTGGCCTGCAAGGTTTTTGCTTAGAAATCTTCTGATAGCCTTATGGAGGTTCCCTTGTATGTAAAAAAAAAAAAAAAAAAAAAAAAAAAAAGTGTTTTTTCTCTTTCTGTGTTAGGATTATCTCTTTGTGTTTGATTTTAGACTGTTTACTTATAATGGTCTTAGAGAAGATCTTTTGGGGTTGAATCTTTTTGGGCACATGAACTTCATGAATTTGGCTATTCAAATTTCTCCCCTATTTTGGTAAGTTCTCAGCCAGTGTTTCTTTAAATAAACTTTCTGTCCCTTTCTTCCTTTCTTCTTCTGGGACTCTAATACTGCATAGATTGTTTCACTTGATAGTATCCTATAATTCAGATAAGCTTTCTCCACTCTTTTTTATTCTTTTTTGATTTGTTCTCCTCTGACTGTGTAATTTCAAATGACTTGTCTATGAGTTCACTGAATATTTCTTCTGCTTGATCAAGTCTATTGTTGATGCTCTCTATTTTTTTTAAATTTAATTAATTGTCTTCTTCAGCTTTAGAGTTTCTGCTTGGTTCTTTTTTTATGATTTTTGTCTCTCTCTTGAACTTCTCATTTTGATCATATATTATTTTTATGATTTTATTGAAATTTTTTCTGTTTTCTTGTAGTTAACTGAACTTACTTAAAAAACTATTTTGAATTCTTTGTTAGGCAAAACATAGATCTCCATTTTATTGGGGGTTGGTTACTGGGAAATTATTGTTTTCTTTTGGTAGTGTCATGTTTCCTTGATTTTTTATGTGTCTTGAAGCCTTATGTTGTTTTGTCTTTTCATTTCAAGAAGGAGTGACTTTTTGCAGTCTTTACTGACTTGCTTCAGGAGAGAATTACCTTCTCTCAGCTCTGCCAGGGATTCTAAAGCTTTCTCAGACTTTCCATGGATATGCCTGCTTCACACTTCTTGTTTTTTCTTGGGGGAAAATTCTTAATTGTCTGCCTTCTCTCAGTCTTGCAAAGCCAGACTGAGTGCTGACAACCTTCTGTTTGCTTTCTATAGGGTGGTGTTGAATGCTCAAGTTTGTATACTTTCTCCCAATCCCGCAGATTCAGGCTAGCTTTCTGCAGGCGTTCAGTAGCTATCTGCAAAGGTTCACACTTTCTGCCCTTGGAGGTGTGCACAGGAAACCAGCCACCGTGTGTGTGGGTGAGGTGTGTAGAGCACTGGGGGTGCCTATAGGTCAGTTGGGGGATCCACAGGTATGGTGTCCCCAGTGGTTTGTGAGCAGGCTACCTGATGGAGTCTGTTTCCCTTCGATGCCCTCTGAGAGTCATGGCTGTCCAACCTCACCTTGTCATGAAGCACACTTCAGTATTCTGGAGGGGTGAGAAAAATGTGGGCGTGTTTGCCCATGTTCCACAGAGCTGGGAAAGCTGGGTGCTCGCTCACTATCACTTTCCCCTGAAAGAGAAATCACAGGCCAAGAAGGTCTCTCCTGGCACTTTCTGTGACTCCTTGGGGGTGGGGGGCGATGCGGTAATGCTGGTAAAGCAAAGGTGTTCCTCTTATCCTCTTCAGAGCATCCAACTTCGGATTTTTTTTTTTTCTCCAATGGTGTGCTGGAACTTCTCTGTGGGACTCCCAGACTTCCCCAAAGACACCCTTGTCCATGGGTGATTGTCAAAATTGGCGTTCTTTGGAAGGAAGATGGTAGAAAATTTCTATTCTGCCATTTTGCTGATGTCACTTCTCTCCCATAGGTATTTTAAAGTGAGTGAAAACATAGCCGGTAAAGCAATTTGAAGTCCAGCTGTGGTTATTACCTGGGCCCTATAACCTCTAAATTTAAAATCTTACAGTAGGTTTCTCTGATTTCTGAGGGTTGGGCTTAATTTAGATGAATGCCTAAAGCACCAACCTACTTGGCAACCATAGAGAATCACATGGAGATACCCAAAGGCTTCTACAAGAATGAACGGTTGGTGATACATCAAATGACAAGCAATCTTGCCTAATTGGAATTTCCTTTCTGGTCAGAAAAATGGGGATGTGGAAGGAGCAAAGATTTCTTTGACTGTCCTTTCTATTCTAATACGGTCTCCAGCTGAAAATTATGATGTTCTTTCTGAAATTGGTGTGCATCTTATAACCAACAGTATCTTGCAATTACTGTCTTATGTCCTACCTGTCACTGCCTGTGCATGCAGCCCTTGGTTACTATTCCTGGTGTAGGACTGGGCAACTGCAGCCTTAAACGCTGCGGACAACCTCACCTACCTGATCTTTATTAACACCTATGCCGTGCTAGTTACCATGCCAAGCCTTGGGATACAGTTATGGTTAAAAGACACCTTTGAGCTATTTGCAGCCTAGCAGTGAAGAATACCAGAAACCAAATTTCTTTAAAATTGTGGGATAACCAGTAGACCAACAGGGATTGAAAATTATTTGATGACTGTCAATTTTAAAATCCATTAATAAAATATAATATACTAATGATAAAAAAATAAATTGTGGGGTAAATACAATAGCAGACAAATCCTTCCTAACTAAACTCTACCCTATCAAGAACGTTCCTTCTTTTGAGTTCCCCTGAGCACTTCTGAATACCATGTGTGCTGCATAATCTTACACTCTCTGTCATGCAGTGTCTCTGGTCCCACTCCCTGTACAAGAATGCAGGATATGGTGAGGCCACAAAGGAACACCAATGGAGCCATAGATAGGGGAGTCATACCACTATATTCTCGCTGGCAAGTGGATTACATTGGACCCCTGCCTAAGGCCCCCAATGCGATGTATGTGTTCACAGCAGTGGATACTGCTATGGGATTGATGTTTGCTTGGCTGTGTCCAGCTGCAGATCAGTGGCATACAGTGGTCACTCTTACACGGCTGTGCAGCCTCTATGGGCGCCCCCAAGTCATTGAAAGTGACAGGGGTACCCATTTTATGGGGCAAGAAGTGCAGCGCTGGGCTGTCAGGATGGACATACAATGGTTGTTTCATACCCCGTACAATCCACAAGCAGCTGGCATGATTGAATGCTACAATGGACTTTTGAAGCAAGGACTCCGAGTGTCAAAACACCCTCCCACGATGCATGACTGAGCCTCGCGTCTGTGGGATGTCTTGAGAATCCTGAATGAGAGACCATGGAAGGGAGGGCCCGCACCAGTAGAAACTCTGGTACATCGAACGGCTATTCCCATTCAGTTACGGGTTACCACCAGTGAGACTCTGTTAAAGCCAGGCTATGACAGAAATGGAAACATTTTCCTGCCAGCACCCATATGCTTAAAAGCAGGGGAACAGCAGCAATGGACTTGGCCCTGGCAGGTCAAAAGCGCCCACTGTCAGTGGTTGGGCCTGATCGCCACATGGGGGACTGGTTTGACCCATGCTTTGCAAGTGACATCAGGGGTGTTGGCCAAGTGGCCACCGCAAGTGACTGTGGTATATGGAGGTCCCGATACCGGGATGATTTTGCAGGGAACCTATGTGCTCTCACTATGGCCTATTATGGGGTCCCCTGTTCTGTTACATGCTGAAACTATGCAAAGGAACCCAAGCACTGCCATAAACGTCTGGTACCACAAACCGGGAAAGGTGCCGGTGGCAGCGACCCTCCTTTTCCAGGACAAAAAGCTGGTATGTATCCTCCCAGATGGAAGGGATTTGCCATTGTTGGTTCCTATGACTACTATTTCTTTCTGCCTGTAGGTGCCTATAGGCTAATATGGCACAGGGCTCCTCGAGGAAGACTAAGAGGCAAGACCCTGTAAGGGAGGAGTGTTGGAGGGAGTCCCAGAGAGCAGTTTCCAGGCTGTCAGCCTCACATGAAAAGGTGCTGGCTCGGCTAGTAGATGGCCATCAGCTGTGACTAGTTGGCCATCAGCTGTAACCAGTTAGCCATTAGGCACTAATATAACTGCCGTGGCTACACTAGGGGGTTGGTTGGTTGGCAGAGAAGCAGACTGCAGATTGCAGATCATGTGGATCCTGCTTCCTGTGTCTCCAACCCAGCCACCAGAGAGAATACAGTAGTATGAACCCCCTATCCATGGCTCCGTTGGTGTTCCTTTTTGGCCTCACCATACTCTGTATCCACCCTCAGGGAGCGGGACCCGAGACCCTTCATGGCATTCTCTTTCGTGACATTTTTTTGGATTACTTTTTTAAAAAAAAAAAATACAATTTTTAAGTTTGGGAGTGGACACTGTTATAGAAATAATAGAATTCTAGAGTGAGAAAGACGATATTAGATGTTACCTGCCTACCTTCCCCTTTTTGCAGAAATTCCTCTACAAAGTTTGCTTAAGCACTAATTTTAGAGACTGCTGGACTACAGCTTTGTAATCTGGATCCATTTCTTTGTTAGAAAGATAACCTTTTACTGGCTGGAAATTTGTTCCCCTGTAACATCTATAATGGTATGTTAGAATGAAACTATTTCTTAGAATTCCCCAAGGCTCTAAATGCTGAGAACAGTAGCTGGAGCTGGCTGCTTCACTACCTATGTGGACATATTAAGAAGATTGTAAAACCTGTCCTATCTGCATTAGCTCATTATCCATTTCTCTCTGCCAGCCTGAGATCCTTCTTTCTTTGAAGGATTATTGGAGTGCTGCGGCATTTCCCCTCAAACCAAATTAGAAGGAATTCAAGAAAACTGTCCTGAGAGCTTCCAGTATGTCCCTTGGAGTTTGAGGAACTCATACCTGTAATGTGTCAAGGATGGAGGCTATGCCTGTAGCTTCCCGCTCCTGGTAACCTAGAGAAGAGGCTGAATTGGAAGGGAGCTGTGCTTTTTCTGATGGTGCATCACAGGTACATGTTTTCCAAGGATCCAGTGATCATGCAGAAGGGAGCTCGTCTGGGTCTTCTGAAAAGGGATCCTATGAAAGAGGAACTCCTGGACAGGCAAAGCGATCCCAATAGGTAGATAAGTGGCCAGAGGAAAGCTGTTGAGCTGCGAATGGGAGAGATGCATTGCCTCAGTCATGGTAGCCTAGGCTGACTCCTGGAGGAAGCCCCTAGTTGTCCTGCCCCCAAGAGGGCACTACCACCTCCTACAACCATATCTACCTCTTTGTCCTTTTCCTCTAATCTCCTCTCTCCTTGGGTTTGATCTTGAACGAATCAAACATGTTGACTGATAATCTGGGGAAAGAGATGGAGCAAGGAGGTGGGACTAAGCCAACCATACCTCCTTCCCCAAACTTCCCCTCTGTTGGTTTCCAAGCTCGGGGAGGAGAGAAGCCTCAAGTTTAGCTGAGCTTGGAGTGTTGATGTTATGCTGGAGGGATATTTTAATGAGTGAAATAAAACTGTTCAATTGATTGAAAGGGTCCAGAAAACTATGGGACCTGCTGGAGATTTCATCGAGAGGTGGGAAAGGACAGGTCCAGAGGACAGGCTGGGAGGGGCCGTGGGAAAAAGAGAAAAGTATTTCTTCTTCCGCCCAGTAAAACTGTTGGACTTCTAATCACTGATCCCTATCTTCTCCCCAAACTATCAAAGAAGGAATCTACTTCCTCTGCAACTTTTTGACAAATCATTAGGTATTTTGAGAGTTCACAGACTCGTGCGCCTCCCCACCCCAGTTAGAGGAAATATTCTTCCTTTCTCATGTAGTAGAACTTTTCTATGACATGTTCTGTTCCGGTTTATCCGCGTCCCTCTAATCATGCCACATATAGCAGCACAACAGACCCTAGTGAATGTGGCATTCCATAGTTGATTTTTACTCAGTTTCATTTCTTTAAAACCCCTCTTCATTTTTCACATGAGCTGCTTTTAAGTTAAGACTCCCCTATTTTTTAGGTGTTTTAAAAACTCAGATGCAGGACTTTATTTTTTTCCCGTGAAGTTTTATCTTGTAGAGCAATAGACTTTGGGTGATGCCTGTTGAGAGGATTCTGAATCTTGATTCTCTAATCTGTGGTAATTAGTCATCCCTCCTGGCTTCGTGTCTGTCATTGACAATCTTATAAGCAATCTTTCTGTGATTTTTGTGGAAGTGATCGAGAGGCCGGATATAGTGGTGGTTATGAGAATGGATTCTGGAGCCGGATTCCTTACGTTGAATTCCTGGCCCTGACACTTTTCAGCTCTATCACCTTGGAGTATTACTAAACCCCTCTGGACCTCAGTTTCTTCATATATAAAATGGGAAACTAATAACAATACACTATTATTATTGTACCTACCTGTGTCCTTTAGCTAACAAACCATGTTGAAACTTAGTAGCTTAAGACAATAATCATTTATTAACTTAGTTTATAATTTGCAGGTTGGCAATTTGAGCTGGGCTCTGCTGGTCAGCTTTTCTGGTCTGACGGAGGCTTTTTCATTTGTTTGAGATCAGCTATGGGATAAGTAGGCAGCTCTGTTTCTGGGGTAGGCTAGCCATTAGTTGAAAGACATCAGATCCTTCTCCAGCAAGCCGACCTGGGCTTGTTTTCATGGTATGGAGAGGGAAAGCATGCAGGGCCTCTTGGCGTCTGGCGCAGTCACTTCCACTGCTTTGTTGGCCAAAGTAAGTCACAGGGTTGACCCAGATCCAAGGGGTAAGGAAGATGCTCCATCCCTTCTTCACGGGAGGAGCTGCCAAGACACGCTGCAGAGGCATGGGAATGGTGAGAGGGGAAGAATTAGGGCCTTCACAATGTAATCAGCCTTCACTTTGCCTCATATGGAGTTGTTTGGAAAATAAATGTGTTGATATACGTAAGGTGCTTAAGTCATGCTTGGCACATAGTAAATGCTACATAAATATTAGCTACTTGATAATATTCACTAATAAGTGAACTGAGGCTGGGATAAGCCCCTTCCTCACCTCTACAAACATGAAGGAATAAATGGACGAGTGAATATCATTAGAGAACTTTTCAGGGTGACATCAATATATTGATTAACATTCTTGGATGGCAAAAGATAAACCTACTGTTTATTTGTGGGCCAGTTTACATGTTAAGAGCATGGGCTTTGGAGTCTGACAGACTCGTGTTGGAATCTGGGTTCTGCAATTTCCTAGCTTTCTGTCCTTGCATATGATATGTAATCTCTCTACATCTCAGTTTCCTCATTGTAAATAAATATAATAATGCCTACTGTGTTAGTTTCCTAGGTTGCCATAATAAATTACCACAAACTGGATGGCATATAACAACAAAAATTTATTCTCTTACAGTTTTGTAAGTTAGAAGTCCAAAATCAAGGTGTTGGCAGGGCCATGCTCCTTTTGAAGGCTCTAGGGAAGACTCCTTTGTGGTCTTTCCTAGATCCTGGTGATTGCTGACAATCCTTGGCATTCCTTGGCTTGTGGCAACATAAGTCCACCCTCCATATCCACACAGTCTGATTCCCTGTGTGTCTTCCCTGTGTTCAAATCTCTTTCTCCTTAGAGACACCAGGCATTGACTTAGGATGCACCCTAACCCAGTATGACCTCATTTTCACTTGATCACATCTGCAAAGACCTTATTTCTAAATGAGGTCACATTCTGTAGATGAAAAAAGGGGTTCTATGGAAAGTAACCTCACAGGGTGATCTGATCATAAATTCCTAACAGGGTGGGTCATGGTGGGTAGTCATGCCCCAGGCCTATACCTTCTTTAGTGAAAGGTATCAAGCCAGCCCTGTCCATTGTTCTTATGCATCTAGGTTAACACATTTTTGAAATGCCAGAAGTAAAACCATGTATTACCTCGAAGGGGGTATTAACCCTCAAGAGAGCACATAATTTTGTTAACTATCCTGTAATCTAATCCCTGCCTTGCTTTCTCCCACCTTCATGTATGTTTCCTCCTTAATTTCAAATGCGTGAAAGAAGCTGCAAAACTATTACACTCTAGAGCATTTGAGATCTTGTTATCCAGCAATGTCATAAGTTTTGCTCAGATAAACTCTTATAAAAATTCTCTACAGGTTTGGATGTTTCTTACATCAGCATTCTGAGATTCCCAATGGACGTGGATATATAGGGACACTTACCTTGTGAGGCTTCAATGTAATATTGTATGTAAAGCACTTAAGATGTGTTTGGCACATAATAAATACTCAATGGTAGTAATTGTTTTTATTAACTGTTATATCATTAGAGTCCAATGCTTTGCTAAATCAACATAATAATACCAGTGGCTATCATTATTGAGCTATTAGTGTTGAGAGCTAGGCTGTATTGTTTATATGCATTATCTCATATAACCCCTACTATGTCTATTAATCTAGTAACCCCAGCCACATGATGATGATGATATGAATCAGACACAATCTAAGATTCATGAACTTATGCTACCTCCAAAAGATCATCTGATTCTTTTATATATTTTCAAAAATCATTGAAGGATTTTATTATTAAAGATTTTATGGGATTGAAGTCAAGCTACTGGCCTGTGGTTTTGAAAATTCATTCTTTCCTCCTTGAAATTTGAGTCCTTTGTGTCGAGGTTCTCTGCACCCTGCATATTATCTGTTATACTACTATGTCCATGATAGATGCTCAAGAAGTGCTTTTAAAATAAATTAGTTCAACAAATATTGAGCACTTACTCATAAGAGCCAGGGATGAAAGGATAAATAAAGCATGGAGCAGGTCCTAGCGAGGCTCACGTTCTTGCAGAGGGCCAGCAGGGTGAGAGGACAGAGATTATAACAAGTAGGTAAGCTTGAAGGAGAAGAGGGATTTTAATAGATGGAGAGTTAATGGGACATTGCAGCTCCTGTGTCCGGGGAATGAGGAGTATACCTGATGTGATGGTTAATTTTCTGTATCCCCTTGATTGGGCTAAGGGATGACCAGATAGCTGGTTAAACATTAATTTGGGGTGTGCCTGTGATGATACTCCTGGAAGAGATTAGCATTTGAGTTGGTGAACCAAGTAAAGCAGATTTCCCTCCTCAATGTATGTGGGTAACACCCAATCTACTGAGGGCCTGCATGGAACAAAAAGGTGGAAGAAAGTTGAATTTGCTCTCTGCCTGACTGGTTGAACTGGGACATTGACCTTGATCTGCTTTCAGCACTCCTGGTTCTCAGGCCTTTAGACCCAGAATGGAATCTACAACATTGGCTCTCTAGCTCTGAAGCCATCAAACTATACCACCAGCTTTCCTGGGTCTCTAATTTGTAGGCAGTAGATTGTGGAACTTTTCAGCCTCCATAATTGCATGAGTCAATACCTTATAATATCTCTCTATATGTACCAGGGGAGCCAAAAAAATGTATACAAGTGGACACGTTGGTCAATGTTGTTCAAACAGTAATCAGAAGTGTCTGGACGCTGATGGTAACCACTTTGAGCACCTGTTGTATAATAATTTCAGAAGTCAAATGTGACTGTATTCATGTAAAATGTATTCATCTTTTGTTACCAGTATATATTGAGTATTACAATTTTAATACAATTTTCCTTTCTTAAAATGTGTATACATTTTTTTGGTACCCTCTGTACACACACACACACACACACACACACACATTGTTTCTCTGACAAATACTCCTGGAGTGACCAGAGTTTGGTATTTGCTTGGGTGATGGCAAGATGGGGGAGGGTGGTGTAAAAGATATTTAATAGAGAAGAGAGATAGTAGTAAAAATCTCACATCCTTTTACATACACCTTTATTGTCTCTTCTTTAAGGTAAATGAGCCAGTTCCCTTTGTCTTGTATGGTAGGATCTCTTTTCCAAAGTTTCAGTCTTTTTTGTATGAATCTTGGGACCTCCCGGTGTTTAGAACTAGATACAGAACTCTAAGAAGAGCAGTAATCTGTGCTGAATATTATCAGAGGCTGGCCTTTAGTCCTTTCATTTTAAACTCTGTTTTTCTGATCAGAGTAAAGTGAGTTTTTCAATACAGAGTCCTATTCTGTATCACTGAGTTGTATTTAACTTTTGACCCAGAGGTCTTTTCCTGCCCTGCTTACAAACAGCTTCCCAGGCTGCAGTGTATTCTTCTCTTCAGCTCTGGTCCCTCCTGAGCTTTGTTCTGTTGTGTCCAACCACTTCCTCCCTGGTCCTTCACAAAGATTTGAATTGAATTGAAAGATGTACTCATACTACAGACATTTTAAACCATTCTCCTTGGCCGTGCTTATGTTGCTAAGCCCCCCATTTCATTTAACATTGCTTTTTGTTGTTTTCCTTCTATGCTGTAGTGGCAGAACTAGATGGGCAGATCAGATCCATTTTCTTAGTTTTTGTTTCTTATTTCTAGGGTGCACTCACACAGTGGACAGACCTCTAAGGATCATTGTCTGTTTTCATGCATTTGTCGGTAATTTCGAGTCAGCTTCTATTTCAGAAGCTTGTATGTCTTTATTGCATTTTGAGATAACATTATTATTGTACCTGAGTTGACAGCATCTGTTCCTTTCCATTTAAATCCCACCATCCAAAGCAACATGTGTCCCAGTTTTAGGAAACAGGCTGAACAGATGCCTAACAGTTGTACTGAACACTTACCTCACGAAAGAGCTGTTCTTGCCTGCATTTTTTGTTTCTTTCATTGTGAGGGAGAAGAGTGGATTGAACAATGTCATTACTAGGGGTCCTTTGCCTTAACTGTCTGGGCTCATATTGCAGACCTCTTATATCTGAAGTGGCTGGTGGTAGCAGAGGGTTTGGAGATTTCAGATTCTCTCTTCACCAGCACAGCTCAGGATCAGAGAGCTGAAAGCAAGGTTGGCTTTCTGGGTCTTTGGGCCTGTGCAGTTGCACGGGGCTCTGTACTTACAGGGACTCCATGTTTGGCTTAATGTTTTGCTGTCGTCATCCTGAAATGCTTAATTTTTGAACATGGATGTCCACATTTTCATTGTGCACTGGGCCTCACATATTGTTAACTAGTCATGGCTAAGAAGAATAAGCAGGCATCTGGTGGGAACATGCCATCACTGTCTGAGATAGATGATTGAGCTTCCATGTCTCTGTTGAACCTGATTCAATGTGAGTTTTGGCAAAAGTAAAATCAAAATAATTTTCCTTAAAATTGCATCTTTCGAGAGTTGGAAGGGCCTGGCACGTATCTGTTTCAAGTATCCTTCTTCGAATAAGGCACTATTTAAACTATCTTTGTGATTTCTAGGGTTGAAGACTTATAACTCTGCCACGAGGTCCTTTCAAGTCCACTGCAGGTCATGTCTAGTTTTCTTAAAGGACAAATATCCGTCAAACACGTAGGATTAATCACTACAGTATCTTTATAGTAATCTGTATTCCAGGGCATTGGCAAATAGGAATTGAGGCTGTCTGTAAATTAAAGAACATATTATCCTGTGAGAATTAGCATTGTTGAAGAAGTGATGCATACTTAGATCTTTGTTTTTTGGGGGAGTGGAATTACTTTCTTGATATTTGGCCATGGAGATTCATTTATAGAGAGGGAAGGAGTTGAACAACTCAGGGCTAGAGAAGAATCAAATGGAATGAATGAAGTGAAGAACCCCCTGAAAAAGAAAAGAGAAGATGGAAGACTTTGTAGAGGGTGGTTTTTGAGAAGGTCTATGTAAGTGGCCACAGGCTCAGAATTCTGCTGAGTATGTTGTAGAATCATTTCTGCTTTCTAAAGCATCCATCCACACATATTATTGAACCCTGCTCTGTATAAAGAACTGCGCTGCATGTTCAACTCACCCTCTGAACCCCTCATACTTTTCCTGCTGGGCGATGCTGAACCATGTGATCTCCATATTGTTTGTGGTATGTTTTTAGTTCTTTAATGTAAGACTCGCATACTGTCCCTATTAAGCTCCATCTTACCCTTGAAAATCAGTATCACTTGTGCCTTGTCTAATTGAGTGAATCCCCTGCATTTAACCAGCAGGATTTCTACCCCATCATTTAAGTCACTGATGGTCAGGGTCATTGAGGATTAGAGGGGGAAAAAAAATCACTGTGTAACTGAAGAAATGGCCCAAGGCCCTCCTACCAAAAATACATCTCCACTATTAGATTCGCCTCTGTGATCTCTAACCTCTTAACCAGGAAGCCACAACCAATGAAATGCAAATTTCTTATGGAGGCATTTTTATATTCATCAATGTGTTTGCCTAGACTGATTCTCCTTTTCCTAGAAGCCTGGGGGGGGGGGCCTTGGTGGATACAATAGGATACCAATGAGTTTTCTTTCTGTGGAGAAGTGTGGAAGGAAATAGTTGGGGCACAGAAAATAGCCCAGGGGCCTTGCCAGAGTGTTTCCTGAGGGTCCCAAAGCTGCCTAAATGCCAAGGATGCCTGGGAAAGGGCAGGGATTGGTGGGAGTGGATGCTTATCTGGGATGTCATCACACATTCGCAATTTTGCTAGGAGCTAATCCAGGACAAGACAAGCCTTATATTGTGTTGAATCTGCAGAGAAGTTACATTTCACCACTGTCTCTTAATAGCTAGCTCTCAGATTAGTCAGCTACCAGGTAGGGCCATGAAGAACAGGACAAAGTCCAGATGAGCCTGGACTAGGCAGAGGAAGAAGAATTCTGAAGTAGCGTGGGCCTTGGTGTGATGATTTCCTACAGGTATTTAGGGCGTGGACAGGGGTAGAGAAAATAGTGGGTGGGAGCTCTTAAGACAGATTTTTTTCCTACTTTGATTGGCATATTGCTACAACTCATAGGATTTCTTTTAAAGTGAGCAGATTGTAAGAACCACTGCTTTAGAATTTAACGGAATTGAAAAGGGTGATCAGGTTCGCAAGTGTTAAAAACCAGGTGTTCTCTGGTATGTGGTATGTTCTGCCAGGTGAGATGTGTCCCTGAGAAAAATGGGCCCTTCATCTCATGCTCCTCAGGAGAAGGAGAGCGCTTCCCGTAATCTGTCTTTAAGCTATACCTATACCTTGAGATTTGTCTTTCTTACTTTTCTTTCCAATCCATCCAGCATGTTTTAATGAGCAAAAACTCTATACCCTCTTGTATGAAATCAGGGATAATTAATTGCTGGCCTCACAGGTTGCAATGCAGATGAAATGAGTTAACTTAGATAAAGTTCCTAATTCAGCTTTCGGCAACTCAGTGGATGTTAATATACTTCCCCTTCTAACGTTACTTTTCATTTATTCATTCTTTCACAAGTAATTATTGAGTGCCTACTATGTGTCAGGCACTGTTCTGAATTTCTTTAAATAATTATTGCCTTGAAAAAAATCTAAAGTACTGTATTGCCTGTGGACTGGTTAATATTATGTGTCAATATTAATCATATAACCAGTTCATAATACAATTATTAATTATATTAATAGTATTAAGTGACACTATTAGTAGTATGATAGATAATTACACTATGATTCTGTAAAATGGTAGCTTTTGAGAAAGCTAGGTGAAGGATATATAAGATTTTTTTAAAAACAACATGTAACTATTTCAAAATAAAAAGTTAAAAAATTATGAGAAATACTAGGTCTCTTTGTTAAATAGCATTCCACATGTACTTATCCCTTTGTCATTGGATGATACTGGATGTGGGCACTGTCAATAATCCTGCATTTTTTGAATGTGTTGAGATCCAGGCAGACAGATACTGGGGTGAAAGTTACCTCAAACTCTGCAAGCTGAAAATTGAGCTAATTCTTTTCTTCTTTTACCTACTCCCCTTTCTGCAATTCTCTAAATAAGTAACAAGAATCCCCTCTGTAATTAGTCACCAGTTTGTCATCCGTCTTTGCCTGTCTACGACTATATATGCGCATACTAGAATATAGATACTGAGACAGGACTGACTATGCACTACGTTCCCCTACTCCCCCTACTGGCCACCCTTCCCTTATGTTCCCTTTAGGGGGTATGCTTTGTGCTTTATTTTGCCCTTCAAAGTTGACCTTATTCATTTTAACCAGATGTCAACTATTTAAAAAACATGGTCAAGAGAATGGGAAGACAAGCTGCAGACTGGGAGAAAATATTTGCAAAAGACACATCTGATAAAAGACTTATCCAAAATTTATAAATAACTCTTAAAACTCAACAATAAGAAAATGAATATACTGATGTAAAAATGGGCAAAAGCTCTGAATAGATACCTCTCCAAAGAAGATACGCAGATGGTGAGTAAGCATATGAAAAGATGTTCAACATCATATGTCATTAGGAAATTAAAACAACGAAATATTGTACAATTAGTAGAATGGCCAAAATCCAAAACACCGACAACACCAAATGCTGACGAGGGTGTGGAGCAACAGGAATTTTCATTCACTGCTTGTGAGAATGCAAAGTGATACGGCCACTCTGGAAGATAGTTCCAAAGTTTCCTACAAAACTCACCGTCCTCTTACCATATGATCCAGTAATCATACTCCTTGATATTTACCCAAATGAATTGAAAACTTATGTTCATACAAAAACCTGCACATGGATGTTTATAGCAGCTTTATTCATAATTGCCAAAATTTGGAAGCAACCAAGATGTCCCTTAGTAGGCCAATGGATAAACTGTTCTACATCCAGACAATAAATATTATTCAGTGCTAAAAAGAAATGAACTCTCAAGCTTAAATGCACGTCACTAAGTGAAAAAAGCCCATATGAAAAGAGTACATACTGTATGATTCCAACTCTATGACATTCTGGAAAGTCAAACTATAGAGACACTGGAAAGATCAGTGGTTGCCACAAGTGAGTGGAGACGGGGGTTGAATAGGTGGAACACGGGATTTTCAGGACAGTGAAACTATTCTGTACGGTACAATAATGGTGGATACATGTCACTATATATTTTTCAAAAACCAGCAGAACGTACACCAGGAGTGAGCCCTAATGTAAACTATGGACTGTGTGTGGGTAATAATGGTGTGTCAGTGTAGGTTCATTAGTTGTAACAAATGCACCATTCTGGTGTAGGATGTTGATATTGAGGGAGGTTGTACTTGTGTGGGAACAGAGGGCAGATAGGAATTCTGTACTTTCTGCTCAATTTTGCCGGGAACCTAAATCTGTTCTAAAAAATAATGTTTGTTGATTTAAAAAACAAAAATCAAAGCCAAAACCCATAGGTAAATGTGAATCGTGGGTAGGAATTGTCCTCTGCTCCAGGTTTTGTGTCTCTTCCTCCCACTCCACTTCCCCATGGGTGACGTTCCCAACCATTTCTCCTATTTCACCTCTGGCTTCTGTTTTCTTATTTTCCTTACTTTCTTTTACTATGTCAGAGGCCGTGGAATGTCAGTTTCCCATAATGATGTTCTGCTAACATCCGATTTCCATTGAAAATACTCTCTTACTTTTTTGATGCCCAATAAACTTTAACTCCCTCCTCAAATCTCTGAAAGCACAGGCTTCCTGGTTCTCACCAGTCACTGGTTTAATTCTATTTAATTGGGTCTGTCCTTTATATATTGCCATATGGCTTCAATATGTATGTTTTCAGTATCTCCTAATATGTTATCTTCTAGACCCAGAGCATTTATAAAGATGTCTCAAATGGAATTTAATTAAAAACAGATGGATCCTCTTTGAACTGCTTCCTTATCAATTAACAATACCAGCTGTCTCACTAAAGCAATCCCAGAGAGAAACCATCTAACCTAACTCCCTCTTGTAAATGAAGAAACTGGGGGCCAGAGGTGCTTACGTGACTTTCCAAAGGTCACACATCCAGATAATGACAACACTGTGCTTTGAGTAAGAAAACCTGAGTTCCAGTCCCAGTTAGTTTCTATCAGCTTAGGCTGCTCTGCTCTTGTGGTAAGTGTTTGCAGGGACCCCGTTGTCGAATGCTCCCCTCATAGGCTGCTCCAGGCACCGTTGGGGCAGTGCTTGCATGGTGAAAAGTTCATTCATTTCCTGCTGGTTTCGCCCTCCTTCTTCCTCCTCCTTCACCTCTTCCTTCTTCTCTGTCAGAGAGATAAGACTGAAATGCATTTTTCAAGATCTCATATCTGTTCCTTTTAAAAAATAAGAATACTTTTTCCTTTAAAAAAATAAGTCATTGCACAAACTTATGACGTCACTGAGTCTCACCCTGTCGATTTACAGATGAGAAAACTGAGGCCCAGAGAGTTGAATTAACTTACCCCAAATCACGCAGAAGGTAGTAAATCTGAAATTATAACCCAATTTTGCAGGCTTCTGATGGCCTGGACCTCCACAGTATCCTACTGTGTTTCCCCAAAAATAAGACCTAGCCAGACAATCAGCTCTAATGCGTCTTTTGGAGCAAAAATTAATATAAGACCCAGTCTTATTTTACTATAATCTTATATTAATTTTTGGTCCAAAAGACGCATTAGAGCTGATTGTCTGCCTAGGTCTTATTTTCGGGGAAATACGGTAGGGCGGCCGGATTTTGCAGAACCTCCTCATCTAGCAAGCTGTGGGTGGAAGTAGGGTTAGGAGCATCGGGGAGGGGGCACTTAGGAAAGATTTAAAAAAACACCGTTAATTAATTTCTTGTGAAGAGGATCCAGTGTTCTAAAAACATGTCCGTGGGTCAGAGATAGCACTACTGCCCTGCCCAGTTCCAAGATGAAAAGCAGAAGTTTGTACTGGGTCAGTCCTCTTCAGTCCACAAAAGAAGGAAAAATGTCGTTTTGTGTGTGTGCAAAGACTATACGGATTGTCAATTTCATTGTGTTTTCCTAGGAATTTGAGACACTGATAACAGATTGGCCTTTACTCACACATTATTTCTCAGTTTATTTTGCTGATAAACATATTAACATTTCTAGACCAATTAACCCTTGACCTCCAGAATCCTGCCTTCACAAAACACAAGCAAGGTCAAAGGTTATTGTGTTCAATGAAACAGTAAGATGGCTGTTATTCCACCAACTTGTGCTCCAAATGTGGTGTTTTTTATTCCCCTTCTTATATCTATTTTTAGACATTTCCTTTTTAAAACCAGACTTTTATAAAGAGAGGCAATAGTAATTATTTGTGAATTATAGCATTCTTTGATAATAAATTTGAACACAGATTTTAAGCTCTTAGTCTTAAAAAAAGCATTTCTTAGGAACTTTGCATTAATAAACTCAAAAGATATTTCAAAGCATTAAAAATGCTTAATTAATATTAAACTTGAAAGCTTAATTTTTATATCCTAATTACCTTGATTTTCATCTAAATCAAGTAGCAGTTCAGAGAGTGTTATGAATTGTGTCTTCCTAAAATTCATATGTTGAAGTCCTAACCCCCAGTACCTTAGAAGCGACTGGGTTTGGAGATTGGATCTTTAAAGAGGTAATTAAGTTAAAATAAAGTTCTATGGTTGGGCCTTCATCCCTTGTGACTGGTGGGTGTCCTTATAAGAAGAGGAGACCAGGAGAACACACGAAGGACCATGTGAGGACACAGTGAGAAGTGGTCACGGACAGCGTTCTCATCAGAAACCAACACTGCCAACACCTTGATCTTGTAGCCTCTAGGACTGTGAAAGAACACATTTCTTCGTTTAAGTTGCCCACTCTGTGGTACTTTGTTAGCTCTAGCAAGCTAATATGAGGAAGGTGCTTAGAGAGCACAAAAGACTCTTTTCTCTCTTCCAGAAAGAGTAGGACATGCGGCTTCTCACTTACCTTACAGGGCTCATAAGAGGCCCAGTGTGATAATAGGTGTGAATTTGATTAGGAAGCTGTAAATCACTGACTAGCTGTATGACCCTGGGTAAGTCTCTTGTGTCCCTGGGAATCAGTCTTCTGTCCTGGAGAGACCCTTGATACTCTGTCAGTGGCTCCACACTGCTTCCCCGTGCACCCCCTCCAGCTGGGGCCAAGGAGGCTTGGTAAAAATAGATTCCCAGGCTGTTCTGCAGAACCACTGAACCGAAATCTCTGTAAGTGGTGCACAGGAATTTTTATTTTTAACAAACTTTTCTGCAGATTCCAATGGGAGGCCGGGTTTGGGAACCATTGGATGAGATCATCTCCAAGCTTTCTGCTTGATCTAGCATTCTGTGCTTCTACACAAAAGGTTTTGATCCCCGTCCTCCAACAAAGAGGATGGAACCTGGAAGAAAGTGGGCAATGGAATCTTTTCCCCATCAAACACAGATTAGGGCCTCCTTTTATTGCCTGCACGCTTCCCTGCCAGTCTCCAGAAGTTTTGAAGCTTCACAGGACAGCCTGGGTTTGAGGAGAGCTGGTGGCATGCAGCTGATGGTGCGCAGAGTGGATTTGGTCTGGGGTTTAGGTAGGTCCGGATGAGGTGACGATGAATGTGAGGCCCATGGCTGTGGTGACACACAGCCTGACGGGCCGAATCCTGTTCCCAGCTTTGTAATGTTCTTGTTACGCAGCCTTGGCCGGGAGAGTCTGAGTCTCCGTGTATTCATAAAATTCATTTATTTTCTGCTCTACCTATCTCATGGCACTATTGGGACGATCAACTGAGATGACGATTGTCAAAGGGCCTTGAAAAATAGAAATCCTTCATACCAACCTCTGGTTCTGTAGTTAGAATATAGTCATGATAATGTGCAGGGCTGGGTGGGGTTGAAGTCGAGTGTGGCTGAAGCAAAGCACAGGTCTTTGGAAAGCTAGAAATTTTCTAGAAAATGTCCACATTTTCTGATATATATGTGAATAAATTATGCAGCTTTGGTTAATGCCTCGCCAAGACTTGTGATAAAATGAAATGACTCTGAATCCAACACAGGGAAAATGGGTTACTATTCCAGATCCTGGTTCAGAGGCTCCAGGCCAAAAATGTGGCAGAGGTAGGATATTCATCCAGGTCTTCTGACTCTGTAATTTTATGCTCCTTCCCCACATCACGTGGCCTCTCTCTGAGGGTAAATGTTGTGCACTGGCAGGGGTCTCACTCCCCGGTCATACTCTTTGAAGGGCAAGTTCCAAAGAGAACCTCACAAGAGTCACCACTGATATTAAATCCTTTGAACACGCACACCCTGATATGTAGAAGACCCATCCTGGTTTCTCTGCATACCTCAGGCATGTGTTGATATTGGCACATCTGATTTTCATAATGCTTTTCAGCCTCACAATATTTACAGATGTTAACTAGTGAAGCTTCAGAGAGTTCCTATGTGAGGCTGGCAGTTCTAATTTCAATTTTATGAAAAGGGCAATTCAGAAGTGATGGGACTTCCTCCATGTTTCTGTTAGAAGGGAGACCCAGTTCTAGAAGATTGATTGTTTTAGCTCAGACTACACCAACTCATCGCTCTCTGGAGTATCATCTAGTCCCTTAGTCACCTCTCAGGTGGCTTTGGATTGGTTGGAAAGATCAGTCGAAATAGTCGCTTTATCTATTTTATGTAATTCTTTGTGTGTGTGTATGTGTGCGTGTGTAGATATCTACACACGCACACACACACATATAAATAAAAAATTTATACAAGTATGTATTTTCCCTCAATCATCCCAATGATGTCTTTTGTTGGTTATTTTTGAACCAGGATGTAATCACAATTAACACATTGCTTTTGGTTTTTATGTCTCTTTAGTCCTGTTAATCTAGGACAGTCTCATCACTTGCTCTTTTTTCATGACATTGACTTTTTCAGGAATCCAGTTCAGATATTTTATAGAATATTCTACATTCTAGATTTGTTTATCTTTTTATGGTGTTTTTAACCTACTCCTCTGTCTCCTGCCTTTCCTGTAAACTAAGAATTGGGACCAAGCCTTCATTAGGTTCAGGTTAAACATTTTTTGTAAAAAAAAATCATTGGTGATGCTTTGTTCCTCGGCATGTTCCACATCGGAGACACATGGTAGCAGGTTGTCCCCTGTTAGTGATGTTGTGTGTGATCAGTTAGTTAAAGGTGGTGACTGACAGGCCTTGCAAGTATGAGACACATTTCCACTCTTGCAATCTGAAGGGTGATACTTTGGGACCCTGCACATCTCCCACTCCCAACAATATCTCACCAAATGGTTTTAGCATCTTTTGTTGAGCCTTGCCTGACTCATTGATTCCTTTGGAGGTTGCACAGTGATTTTCTAAGTTTATCATTCCTTCAATATTATCTGGCCTTGTATAAAGAATAGCTTTCCTCTAAAGCTCCCCTCCCCTTCCTCCGTCTTTGAGGATCACTGTGGATTTGCGCATTTTATTTTTTTAATATGTTACAATAAATTACCGTCACTTTTGATGCTTGAGTTTACCCAAATTCAGACAGTGGGAGTGCCTCCACATTGGCTCCTGTGTCCTTCTGATCTGACCTGAATGGTCTTTGAGTGCTTCCCTCCCTTATTTTCTGGCACATCATCATGTTCCTGTTTCCCTTATTCTTTTTTTTGCCCCAGACCTGACATCAGCCATTTCTCAGAGAGCCCTGATTTCTTTTAATGGGGCATGGTATTAAAAACCAAGGTCTGTTTTAACAATACTGAACTGTACACTTAAAATTGGTTAGGATGTTAAATGTTATGTTATGTGTATTTTACCACAGTTAAAAGAAAAACCGGCCAAGACTCACATGCTAGTTATGTTCATTGTTACTGTCCTAGTTTCTAGAGCCTTTCAGTGGGCAGAGCTAGGAAAGAATCCTTTGAAAATGAATTTATGTTCATATTCTCAAATCTACCTTGTAGATTTTCTACATGGAGAAAAAAATCATGTAGGTTTTTCCTTCACTTTATGTATGTATCTCTGCTCTTTTATTCTGAAAAAACTTGGTTTATACAATAACTTATTTTAACTTATTTATCTTATACAGGAAGTAGTTTCATGATTATAGTCACAATATGTCTATTAATAATAAGTTTACCGAATGAAGGATTTTGTATCCTCAGAATGTAGTTGTAGAGAGAGAATAGAGGCATTAAAGATGTACAGAGGATAGTGTTCAAAAGTTATTCAAAATAATACAGTCTCACATAATACAGTTATGTTGTTAATTTGATAACCAGTTACGTTAATTTGTTGGTGTTCCCTTTAAGGTTGTAGGGTTTTCTTCCCCCTTTCGATTTAATTTTAGCTTTTGAATATGTAAAATATATATAAAGCTTAAAGGTCAAAATAATGGAACAATTATGCTTGGAAAATCCTTGATCCCTTTTCTAGCTCCCCATTCCACACCCCGCCACCTGACCCCACAGGCAGTCATTTTCATTTATTTCTGGTTTAGATTTCCTTTGTTTCTTTTTTAAACAGCTATAACAACAAAAACATGTATATGTATCTCCCTTTCTTTCACAAAAGGAAGTATATTTTACCTTTCCCCCGTTTTTTTCTTTCATAAAAGGAAGTATACATTATGTACTAAGTGTATCATTTACATTATTCTTGATTTTTTTTCTTACTGAAGATGTTGGAAATCATTCCATATCCATTCATTAGAGATCTTCGTTTCTTTAAAGTTGCATAAAACTACACTGGACAGGTGTACCATTGTTTATTTAACCAGTCTCCTTTTGGTAGACATTTGGATTGTTTCCAGTGTTTTGCTATTATAGATAATTTCATAATGTGTAAATGTGTTTATGTGTCGTACATGTATTTGTCGAGTTGTATCTTCAGGGTAGATTCCTAGGAGACCCAATTTTCCTTCTTAAATGTTTTTGCCACCCTTTAGCTAATATCTGTTTCCTCCTTCAAGTGCTTAGTTTGTCAAAATCAAAGCAAAAAGTAATAATGGGATAAGGAAGAGAGTTTTGGATCGTTATCAGTGAACATAGTAACTGAACAAAGAATTTTTAATGTTAAACCCTGCATAAAAACTTACACTATCCAAAGCAATCATTCGTAGACCTCATAGTTTGTACTTATAATTAAAATTATCTTAGACTGTACATAGCAATTATAGTCCAGTGCTGTTTCAATTCATATCCTCTTTTTTGGCCTGTGTTCTCTTCCTGTGCTTGGGTCTTCGCTATTCTGTGTTCCTGAATTCTAAGCACATCTTAGACACTGGACTTTATTTTTTAAAAATTTGACTCGGAGTGGTTATACTTCATGCAAGCATAGTTCTGCTGAACGGAGTATGAATTTTTACTAACTTGGGCAGCTCCCTTATTTTCCAGGGTCACTGCTCAGGCGTTCAATCAAGTACCCATGCTAACTCCCTGACATCTTGGTAATTAAAGTCCCCCTGCTTAGATATGAGTTGGTAGTGTATACAGTTGACTTTTGAACAATGTGGGAGAGGTTCGGGGTACTGACTCCCCCACCCCCCGGCCCCCCGGCAGTCGAAAATCGGTATGTAACTTTTGACTCTCCCAGAACTTAGCTACAGTCTGCCCTCAGTATCTGCGGGGAATCTGTTCCAGAACCTCCTGCAGGAACCAAAATCCGGAGATGCTCAAGTCCCTTATATAAAGTGGCGTAGGACAATGCATACAGTTTGTCCTCTGCATTCATGGATTCCCAGCTGCAGATTGAAAATCCTGTTTTCAATCCATGGTTGGTTGAATCCAGGGATACTGAAACCCACAGATATGGAGGGCTCATTGTATTCATTGAAAAAAATCTGCATATAAATGGACCCCCTCAGTTCAAACCCATGTTGTTCAAGGGTCAACTGTAAACCCTTTACTCACCTGCATGTATAGCATTATCCTAACTAAGACCAAGGTTAGAAATCATTGACTTCTTGTCATAAAACTCTTGCATTCTGAAATTAATTTTAACTCTATGCCACATTGCTGATCCAGTTTCTGAATCATGTAATTCTTCTTTAATTTTTTTATATCTTCTACTTCCCTTCCCTCTATGAACATTTGGTTCAGGGAAGAATATGATTGATTCATCCATGGGGAACAAGTGAATTGCTATTTCCTTTGTGCTTCCATAGTGTTTTATACTTATGATTTATATCTCTTTTATAGCACTTAGACATGTGGACACAAAATGATGGCAATGCAATGTGAGATTTCCCCAGTAAACTGTGAGTTCTTCAAGGGTGCCTTGAGAGTAAAGTCCGCATCCTTACGCTGTCACACTATGAGCATAAATGAATGAACGATAATGCCCTAAACTTATTCCTCCTGGGGCATTCATACTTACCCACTGAGGCAAACTGTAACATTTCAGGATCACTCAAACAGAAAAAAGGACCATCAGCAAGAATCCAATATGCATATCTGTGAGGAGGTTGACATGCGAGGAAAAAAGCGAACAGTCATTTTGATAAATATGGGCTAAAGAAAGCATTCTCATCCAAATCATAAAGGGAATACCATAGAACCACAAGAAATGCAAAATGTAAGCTAGCTAGTTCCATCCTATTTTCTATATCTTTTTTTTTTTTTTTTTTTTTACCCAGCAACCTTGGTGTTATTAGCTCCATGCTCTAACCAACTGAGCTAACTGGCCACCCCCTATTTTCCATATCTTTATAGTCTAACTCACAAATGACCACAAATGAACCTTTGCTTAGGTCATCCCAAATGTCCCAGTTACTCTAGCTTTCCAGGGTCATCTTTTCCTTTACCACCCGTTAAAGTGATGTGGCCAACAAGAATTCTTAGGCTCCTACAGGGACCAAGTGTACTAATTAAACAAATGTCTTCTGGGAAACTATCTGGGCCATCTTTCCTTTTGAAGTTATTCAGAGATGGTCTGTCCATTCCAGGATCCAGATGTCCTCCGTCTGGTTTGGAGACACAGCTGGCAGTGGTGGAGACTCATCTCTCACCTGACATGCAGGATAGGTTTAGACACTGGGTATGCTCCCATTTGGGGTGCCCAGAGCCCACTCTTTGGGGGAAGTTCTGGATAGCGCTGGGATTTGCAGAAAGCTGTGGAGGTTTCCTTGCAGCCTGGAGACTTCACCAAGAGAACAATAGTGGAAAGGATAAGAAAATGACTAGTCTGACTTGTGTGGGCACCTGATGATTGCCATTTGGGCTGAGATTTTGGAGTCCTATTGACTTGGGAGAGGCAGAAAAGAGAAGTGGAGGGAGGTGCAGAGTCGGTCATGCCTAGGGGGTTATTTCTCTGGCCCTTTCTTTCTCCAAGTGCTTGGAGACTTGGAGAAATAAATTGACCAATTATGGGGGGAGATGAGCATATAAAGGCAACAATAATACAAAGTAGAGAGTTCTGTGAGAGGAAGCCAATTTCCATCAGCTAGAAAGGTCAGGAATGCTAGCCAAGCAGAACTGGCCATGAACTAGGTCTTGTGGAAAGCAAAACTTAGATAAGTAGCGAAGCGGTGGACTGGCTCGATGTGCAGATTGGAAGATGGGAGGCACGCGACATGTTCCAGGAGCATGCAGAAGGTCCAGCTGAGCCACGGGGTGGGCTCAGGTAGGTGACATGTGAGAGATGAATTTGAAGAGATAGGTTGAGGTTGGGTGGCAGCGTGCTTTGACTGTTCAACGAAGAACTTTATATTTTACCCTAAAGGCAGGGGCAGATTCAAGTTTTGTGTTTTTTGAAGCATGTACTATTTAGGAGTCTCACTCTAGGAATAAGAATACAAAATCATGAAAACAAAATTGCCAGGGCTCATTGCAGGGGCCAATGAAAATGACAGGTCATAAAGCTCAGGATGCATTAGTTTCACTAGTAAAGGGGAGCCCTGGAATGTTTTTGAGCAAAGGGTGTTCACTGGCTGCCATGTGTGGCCAATACTATTGGGTTCAGGACTGGATGCAGACACAATTTTTTGGAGTGCCCATGTTGGTTCCAGATGAGCTGACAAGCTTGAGGGGGGCTGTGTTAGTTTCGTAGGCCTGCCAGAACAAATCACCGCAAACTGAGTGGCTTAAAACAACAGAACTTGATACTCACCGTCCAGGAAGCCAGAATTCTGAAATCAAGGTGTTTCAGAGTTGGTTCCTACTGGATGCTCTGAGGGAGAAACTGATCCATGCCTCTCTCCTGGCTTCTGGTGGCTGTTGGCAGTCCTTGGTGTTCCTTGGCTTGTAGACATATTACTCCAGTCTCTGCCCCCATCTTCACAGTGCCTTCTCTGTGCTTTCTTATTTTCTCATAAGGACATTCATCACTGGATTTAGGGTCCACTCTAAATCCAAGATGATCACATTTCAAGATCTGCAAAAACCTTATTTCCAAATAAAGTCAGGTTAGGACTTGGACATATTTTTTTTTCGGGGGGCAGGGGAGCCGAGGGGAACACTATACAACCCACTACATGCACTAACAAAAATATACTGCACAAGTCAGTGCTTGTGTCTCTACCATGGACCTAAGCTCTCTTGCCATCATGCACTTAAACCCAATCTGAGTCTTGATGGTGAGACCTTGGATGAGTCACTTGACTCCCCAGGCTTCAGTTTGTTTTGCAGAAAAAGAGGTGATTGGCCTGGAGTCCCACATTTGACTCTACATTAGAATTTAAAAATCTTATTGCTCAGGCCACATCTCACATCAAGTAAACCAGAATCTTGGGATGGAGCTTAGGCACTGATGTTTGTTTGTTTTAAAAAACCTCTTTAGGTGATTCCAGTGCACAATATAGTTGAGACCAGTGCTTCTCAGTTTTGAATGTGCATGTGGATCACCAGGGGAATTTGGTGAAAATGCAGATTTCAACTCAGCAGGTCCAGGGTGGGGCCTGAGACTCTGCATTTCCAACAAACTCCCTCTTGATATCAGTGTTGCTGGTCTAGGGACCACACTGAGTATTAAGGGCCTGCAGGAACCCCCCAAACACTCCCAAGCTCTTACATGATCCCACTCACTCTCCTATTGTGGTATGTTTCCAGTCTGTTATGGAGTGAGGTGGAAACAACATCTGTAACAGGAAATAGCTTTTGTTGAGAGATGGTTCTGTTTGGAAATGGTTTATATGTTGGGAAAATCCATATGCTACGCATAAATGGGCTCTGAATCTAATGACATTATTTAGAACTAGTTTAAATGAAACTGAGCAGCCAGCTGTGTGTGTGCTCCACTCTGGGCTGTGGAATGCTTGTTATAATATAACAAGGTCCTTGAGACCTCTGAAAAGGGACAGCTCCCTTTCAGCAAACAGTTGCCAGAAAAACAGTAGGAAGGATGTAAACAGTCTCCAACTTCAGATTTTAATTTGTCAAGTGTTGGTACTGTAAAAGCAAACCTCTCCTCAGGCTGGCCCTAAGCATTTACATGTCACACAGAGCAGGTGGGGAAGGTCGGAGAGGTGCGCTCAAGGTTCAGGCTTTCTGCTCTGCACTGAGTCTGCTGGACCACACCTGAAATGCTCACCTGCTCTGAGACTGGTTCCGGATTTTCAGCAGTGATTCTTACTTGTGGCAGGATCTTAGAACCTGGGAAAATCTAGCTGGTACTCATGCCCAGACAATCACCAGGCCAATTGAAAACAGTTTTTCTGGGGTAAGGCTTGGGCAAGGGTATGTTTTAAGTCTCTTCAGATAATTTCAATGTGTGCTGGGGATGCTTCGCATGTTCTCTGGATATCCAGGTTATAATAGACTTCAGTTTATTCAGCACGTTTATTAAGAGTCCTGTAAGGAAGGCACTGTACTCAGCCCCAGGCTATGACAAAGAGCACGATGGCTTCTATTCTGGCTGAGAGGGCAGATGGAAAACAACAAGCTGTGGAATTTATAAACTTTAGTTGTGATCAAGAGGATGAAATAGTTGTAATACAGGATGAAGTACAGGCTGCTCCAAAAGCATAACATAGAAATCAACCAGACTGAGAAGGTGTCCTTGGAGAAATGACATTTGGGCGTAGTTCTGGAAGACAAGTCGGAATCATCTAGAAAAAGAAATGAGGAGGTTGGGGAGAAACTGTTTCAGATCGAGGTTGCAGCCTGTCCCAAAGCCTGGAAAAAGGAAGAGCATGGTGTTTTAGAGGAACTGAGAGAAGGCCTGGGAGGGGGTGATGCAGCCGGAGGGAGAGAGCCCAGCCACTTGAACGAGGAGGAGCCCGGGCCTTGGAGGCCATGTTGAAGCTTTGGTATTTACTAGTTTGTAAATGTATAAATAGCTTCAAAGTTTTTATGTTCGCTCTCTCCCAAGAAAACTCCAGGGCAGAGCGCATGTGCCTTCTAATTTATTTTTTTCCTTCTTTTTCTTTCTTCACCATCTTCCAACACCTTTACTATACTGTTACTAAAGTCTCCAAAGAGCCCTCTCCTACATACTATTCTTTTGTTTTTTACAAGGTATAAGATTACATCATTGTTTGTTGAAGAGGGAGCTTAGATTTAGAGAAGTTATGCTACTCGTTGAAGGTTACATACAGGGTGAGTAGGGACTCTGTCCTTCTCTCTGTCCTTCTGTGTCCCTCCTTCCCTCTCTAACTTTTTTATTTTTTTCCTTCCTTTTTCTTGTCTTTCTTTTTTTATGAAGTGGAATCTGAGTATATATGCTGCTTTATAACCTGCCTTATTTGTGGAACACAATTTCTCAGTATTTTATTCACATTCTTAAATATTCTTCAAGAATGTGATTTTAAAAAAATGGCTGCTGATATTCTGTTATTGGAATATATCAGAATCCAATTAGTCGATCCTATATTACTGGGTATTTGTTTTCTCTGATTTTTCTAAATGTTCATTGTTTTCTGTAATGAAGATCTTTATACACAAATCTTGAAGGACACTTTTGATCATTTTTTTAAAATTTCTTAAAAAAATTTTTTTGGTGGGTGGTGGATATTGGGGAACAGTGTGTTTCTCCAGGGCCCATCAGCTCCAAGTAGTTGTCCTTCAGTCTAGTTGTGGAAGGCACAGCTCAGCTCCAAGTCCAGTCGTTTTCAATCTTTAGTTGCAGGGGGTGCAGCCACCGTCCTGTGCGGGGAATAGAAGCAGCAACCTTGTTGTTGAGAGCTTGCACTCTAACCAACTGAGCCATCCGGCCACCCCTGATAATTTCTTTAAGAAAAAAATTTATAGGTGGAATTACGGGGTCAAAGTCTATGTACAATTTAAACATTTCTTACACATATTGCTAAATTGCCTTCTAGACTGATTGAACAGATTTAAATTCTCATCAGCAATGTATGAGACTGCCCAAGGGAAAATGTTTCACTTAAGCAAGGCCGATCGATCTGTAGCACTTTGGTTGCTGTGAATATTTCAATCAAAGCAAAACAAGGGAAGCAAAATGTTTCACAATGGAGCTCTTCATAACATGGACGCATCCATTTACCCTTGGTTAATGCTCACTTTTCCCCCAGTCTACCTTGGGTGTTAAGGGTCCAACATGGATTTTCTCATGTTTTTGTGGCTCTATTTTCCCCCTTGCTCTCCTCCTCCTCAATCCGTCTTATTTTTCTAGATGAGCTTGGGTCTCACTTTATATACAGAAGGTGCCAAAAAAATGTATACGTGTTTTAAGAAAGGAAAAAACTGTATTAAAATTGTAATACTCAATATATACCGATAACAAAAGATGAATACGAGTCATGTGTATGCATATTTTTGGCACCCCCCGGTATTTATAAGACACACAAACACAGGTTCACCATTGTCCCTTAAAACTTAGATTTGTTACTGTAAATCTGTCCCCAATTTCAGGAATTCTAGTGATGTAGTCACAGAAATCAGGATTTTTAGTGTTGAACGGGACATTGGAGGTCATCAGGCCCATCGCTCCATTCACATCAACCAGCTGGTGATGGTGACATCGCTGGGTGTCCATCACCTGGGGAAGTGGCTGGTGGTTACATTGAAAGCAAGTTACTTTCATTAGAAATTTAAAAAATTGTAAAATATTCCAAACTTACAAAAATACAGAAAATAATGTGACACCCATGTTTCTACCATGTGTATTTACCAAATGTTAATATTCTGTTATATTTGCTGTAGAAATCTCTTTCAAAAAGAATAGAGCTCTAATACAGTTAACATAATTTCTCTTCTTCAAGATTTTGTTGACTATTCTAGGCCCTCTCATTTCAATATAAATTATAGAATAAAATTGTCCTCTGATTTTTAAAGCTAATCCCCATTTTTGGATATTTTCCTCAATATTTCACTACTATGAATCGTGCTTGGATAAATATTTGTACACAAATACTTAGGTACATTCTCAATTTCTTAGTATAAATTTCTAGAAATTGTCTTGTGAGTCAATAAACATATTTAAAGGCTTTTCATACAAATTGTCAAACTGCCCACCTGAAGTGTATGAGAGTGCACCTTTTCTTGAGTCCTTGACAACACTGGATATTATCTTTAATCTTTTTCAACAATAGGCTAGATATAAAATGTTAGTTTCTTGTAGTTCTAATTTGCATCTTATTGACTGCTAAGGACAATAAAAATTTAATCATGTTTATTGATCCTTGAAAGTGTTTTGTGAATTGCCATCTTATATTCTTTGCTCATTTTTGTATTGGAATGTTAGTATTTTGCTTTTAATTTCTAAGTGCTCTTTATTTTTATACACATTGCAAATATATTTATATAGACCACTGCTTTTTTTGTATATTTATTTTATGATTGGTCACATTACTCAACCTTATTTGTAATTATGAGAATTTTAGCTATTTCTCTTGTGCTTTATATAATTATGCTATTGATATAGATTATTTTTCTCTTTTCTGATACCTATACTGATTTTATTTTTATATAGGAAAGTTAAAATATAACAACTACTTGTGTACTTTCTATATAGAAATAACAATAATGGTTGTATTACTCATATTTTTTCCTTATCTTGTTGCAAAGGTTAAAATTTCTAGAACAATATGAAATAATGGCTAAACGGGCATATTTGTTTTGATTCTTTTTTTTCTTTTACTGACAGGACATACAAGGATATTGGGTTGGTCCTTAAAGCTGCATTATTTTTCTAAACATAATACTTTTTCATTTGGAATATTTTTATACTTACAGAAAATCTGCAAAAATAGTATAGAGAGTTCCTATATACCCACATCCTGCTTCCTCTATTGTTAACACCTTACATAACCATCAAAAATAAGAAATCAACATCGGTACATTATTATTAACTAAACTCTAGATTTTATTTGAATTTCAATATTTCTTTTCTATTTCAGCATCCAGTCTAGAATACCACCTTGCATTTACTTGTCATATCTCATTAGTCTCAATCTGGTCTGTGACAATTTCTTAGTCTTTCCTTATTTTTGATGGGGTATTAGTCAAGTATTGTGTAGAATGCTCTTCAATTTGAATTTCTCTGACATTTCCTCATGATTAGACTGTGGAATCAGTTTTGGGGAAGAAGACTACAGAGGTGATGTTTCCTTCTCATCAGATCATATCAGGGGGTACCAACTTGGTCACCTGGCCTAGGTAGTTTGCGAGGGTTCTACTTTGTAAAGTTACTTTTATTCCCTTTCATACATTTTTCTTGGAAAGCAAGTCACTAAGTCCATTCCATACTTAAAGGAGGTGGGGTTTGATTCTAACTAAATTAGAATATTTCTAGTGTTCTGTTGTTATGTCATCAACTTTTGGCTTTGACATAGATATTCTTTATCATGTTAGAGATGTATCTAAGATAAAGGTATTTTTACATGAGTTAGCAGCTACCTAAATTATAATTTAGGAAAGAAAATGAAAATATCGAGTGTAGGAGAAAGAGAAGGGCTTTGAAGAAATGAAAACAAATATTCAATAGAAAGAAGTCCCGCTACCTGTATTAATTCAGAGGTAGCTCATTTGAACTAGTGAAAAGTCTGAGATATATATATATATATATTTATGCAAAGTAGTTAAACTTTAATTAAAGCCAGAAAAACAAGTGGTTGTCCCCTCCCCTATGGGTACTCTGCATTCTCTGCCTCTGCTCTCTCCATGTCTCATGGACTTTGAAATGAAGTCTTATGGTTCAGTCTCTCTTGAGTATCCCTTATCAATTAGTAAGTGGGCCTCATGTTTTTCACGTCTTTGGCTCACATCTGAATTCTACAATTTTTGCAGCCCTCTTAGAGGTATTAAATTATTAAATTGTTCACTCATTTCCCTTATCCTTTTGACCATCCTTCGGTACCACACTGCTGTTTGAAGAGAACTGTTTCCTGCCTTGATTGTGTCCTTGGAATTACTAATGAGATAAATCTCTTTCAAGGTCCAGTCAACAGGCAGTACTTCAGATTCTTATTCAACTCCAAGCTGTACCTGGCTCCATGCCATGGTTCATGACCCTCTCAGCTCAGCATCCCAGGGATTGCTGTTACAAAAATACATTTTACATGTTGATCCAAATTGCTTGCAATAGCTTGAAGGTTAGCCACATACCACTATGTCATAGTACACTGACCCAGAACCACTGCGCTGCACAACACACACACACACACGTGCTCACTGTGTTGTGGTGACCAGTTTAGGATTAGGTTCCCTTCTGTCTTATATTAAACCTGTATTATTTTACTCATAAGCAAAGCTGGACTTGCATCTTTCAGCAAGTCTCTTCCCTTCTCTGGATTTCAGGATTCTTATCTTTAAAAAAAGGGAACTGAATCTCTGCGTTTTTTCTGCTCTCTATGACAATGATTTAAGATCAGAGAGTGGTCTCCTTGAGTTTGGAGATGCTAAATTATATTTTAAGGCTTTTCCCTTCTATAATTCCTACAGTAGGGATATATTGCAGTTGAGTAGAGGAGGAAGAAAGAGAGTATTTTCAAGCTACCCCCTACTTTCAGAATTAAAAAAAAAACACATTCTCCTGGTTGAGAACCACTAATGTAGTTCTTCTCTGGGCCCAAAGGAATTGGTCAGTAAGGTAGCCATTGATTAATTGATTGACTGATCAATTTTTACGCTGTGTATTCATATTATTTTGCACCATGTGTGCCTCTGAAATTTTCTTTGGTAACTCTTTGGTTGTGAGCTTTGGCTTTTCTTTCTAGTTTGCATCGAATAATGGAGATCCAGCCCCCCCCCAAATCCCCATTCTTTAGTTTCCTCTCTTTGTCTTGGGAAGCCTGAAATGCTGGCAGATATCTCCATTTGGCAGCTGAGTATCTGGGAGACACTTAGGGCCCATTAGTGCAGTGGCAGAAGAAAGTGGTCTAGCATGCTGGCCACAACCACGTCTAATTGCATAGGGATCAGAGGGATCATGCCCCCTCTGGTAATTGCTGTGGAAGGGGTCAGCAGGGCAGAGGCTTCCTTCTGTTGGGGCTCCCTCCCCCACCAAATTCCCTCTTGGTGAAGGCAAGTCGGCCATCCCATGACACCCCATCTGTCTGACTCATCCTTCCCTCCCTGCTCTCATGCCACTGTCCCATTCTGAGAGCATGGGCTCAATCAATCTCTTCTGACACCAGGGCCAGGCAGAGAAATGGAAATCAGACAGTGGGACTAATGGCTTAGCTCCCCGAGCACCTGGACTACCTCCAGGGCTCTGGACGCATTTCATGGGGGGCTGTCCATCTCCTTCTGGAGTACTTTTGCTAGCCCAAACATCTGAGCAAGATGATTCTTCTTACCCTACTCCCCAAGATGTAAACTAACTGGAGCACTGTTTCCACAGCGCTACCTGATAAGAGCCAGCTGGGAGCTAATCACCAGTGGATGACCTGGGCAGCAGCAGAGAGGGAGTGAAGGAGTCTGATATTCATGAAAATCTACTCTGTGTTCAAATCAGCCCAAACACTTATAGAAAACCTACTTTAGCCTCAGAGCTGTCCCCTCAACTCCAAATGTGCAAGGTTTGCATGAAGCTCATTAACTTTATACAGCAAAGATATTGTACTTTTGGGGATAGAGGTAGGATGTTGGGAGGAACAGTAGGAGGTGGGTAGAGCTTGGTAGGAGTGGAGCTTGGGGTTTCTTTCCCATGGCTCTTTTGCAAGACTTCTTCTGGATGTCTCTTTGGCTGGGGAGCCCTTAGTTAGAAGGGCCAATGATTCTGCAGGCTGTGCCCACGCAGTGTGCGCTTCCTAGTAAGGCCTCCTTTCCTTCCTCTCTCTTCTCTTCAAACGCTTACACTGGCTTTGGAGTGCAAAACAGAGGACACAGCCCCTGTCCTTAAGGAACTCAATTCTGAAAGGAAAAGAAAGAGACTGCACAGCTAATGGAAAAAACTATGGGCTTTGGAGTCAAAAATCGTTGGTTCTGTGTCAAGTTCTACCACTTATGAGCTGCGTTTTAAGGCAAGTTACTTAACACTTAATTTCCCTGACCTCTGTCCTCAACTAAATATTAAAGAATAAGAAACAATGTGTTCATGTATAATACAGGAGTTCAACAAGTGATAGCTTTATTGTATAATATATAATAACATGTATATTATTATATATTTTTATAATACATAGGTTATTTACATATTATCATATATTATTATATAATATATAATATAGTAATATTATATAATAAATAATTATATATTATATAATTATTACATAATGTATAATAATATATTTTTCTATATTTATTATATAATATATTTTATTATATAATATGTAACATATAGTATATAATATTATATAATATATAATACATAACATATTATTATATAATTATGATATATATTATATATATAATTTTTAAATATGAAAATATTATACATAATTATTATATGTAATAATTATATTATATAATATATATTGTATACATTTAATGATATATAATAATTATACAATAACTCAAATACAAGCCAGAACGTGACAAAGGACACAAACGAAAGACTGACGTTGTCACACAGCTAGCGAAAGGTGAAGCTCAGAATCCTAACCCAACTGATTACATTCTACAGTTTGAGGACTTTGGGCTTAATTTTCAGATGTCCTGCTGGCCACTCTGGTGGTTACTCTTAGGTTCCCAACAAGGCTCCTCCATTTACCTTTGGGAAAGTTGCTCTTGGAGGATCTGTGGATCCACAAACCTGTTCTGTATTCCTGGCTACATTCTGAGCTTCTTTACTGAAGGAATTCAAGGCAGGACTTTCATATTGATGAGGGGACTGGGCCCAGAGCAGGAAGTGCAAGCCAAAGCTTTGTTGTACGCTCTGGATGCACACCGGAGTTTAGGAAAACCCTATTTCAGAGGAGCACAGGTACCCAGCACTGATACCAGGACCAGGCACCAGGTGCCCTGACCAGACCTTGTTGGTTGGGGGCCCAGTGAAGTCTTGGTCAGAATAAAATTGGTGACTGGGAAAGGCCTATGAACCTGTACTGAGGATGGAAAAGTGCCCTGACTTTTCTGTGGGAGCAAAGCAGAGGCAACATGACGAGGTAGAAATAGCCCAGGGATTGGTATCAAGTAGATGTGGGTTTGAATCTTCCTTCTAGATTTAATAGCTGTAACCTTGGGTAAGTTACTAACTCTTCCAAGTCTTAATTTCTTTATCTGTACAATGGGGATTATCCCAAGGTAGAGATTAAATGACATCTGATTCACCAAGTGCCCGCACAGCACCTAGCATAACGCAAACATGCTCCTTCCTTTCTCTTCTGCCTACTTCATTCCTACCATCTGCTCTCTTAGCCAATACCACCTGGTACCACCTGGTGACCCATTGTCAATGGTTTCTGCTTATTTCCTTGATCTACACGGCTGGACTTGGACCTCTGGGCAAGGCAGTAGCAGAGGCTGTGGTGAGGGTCCCAGGTGAGCTCAGGTGGCAGCATCAGTCTCTGCTGCTGTGTGTCCCTCTGCAGCACAATGAAAGGATACCCATAGTGTCCTGTGGTGTAGGGACATGAGGGTGGGCTATGAGACAAGCCGGGGTCTCCGTTAGCAGGGAACAGGGAGGTGGCAGTTACTCAGCGTGTCTCTGTGACCAGGATCTACGTTGCCTGGGTAAGGCAGTGGAGGTGGCTTGGGATTTGACCTGCATGGGATAGTGGTGGAGAAATACAGGGTTAGGTTCTTGTGAGCCTCTGGTAATGTTTTGTCAACCAATCAATACATCACCTTGTTTTATGTGTGTTTCTGTTTAAGGACAGCTTATTTAATATATATTGTTGATTCATTAACATTGATTTCATGACCAATAGCGCTGTAGCTCATACCTGAATGCACTTGGCTAACCCAAGTAATTTTCTCCGTAAGTCCCATTCTAGCATTGTGCCTAGAGCACTAGACAGTGCTTTGCTTGGGAGCCACAGTGAAATCACCAACAAAAAGCACAAACAGTGTGACACTAAAGGCCATTTGAAACGAGTATGAAAGCAGAAGGCAGAGTTTTGCTTTGTTCAGTCTCATCTGGGAATGTGCATACAGGACGACTCAAATTTTCACCCCACTACATGTGTTCGTGAATGACCATGAACGCACTGCACTATTGATTTTGGATTTACAAGTACATTTTAGTGAATTGGCAAATTCGTCAATATGGGATCTGTGAATAATGAGGATCAACTACTTTGCTTCTCCCTCCTCCTTACCTCTCTCCTACATCTCCAAATGCTTTTAACAGAGCCAGCGTTTTAAGGAAGATAATCACAGAATAGACAGGATTCTTTCTCTCTGGAACTTGGCTGGTGACTTAGCACTTATTTGCCTCAACTTTAACTTTAATTTTGAATTGATGAATAATTTAAACCATTCTCTGTCCTCAGGTCTAGGTATAAGGCATACAGGGACCTATGAGGTCTGACCCTCTGTCACCTTTCTTCCTTATCTTCCTCCAGGCCCTTCACAATGGAGCTCCAGCATATGGAACTCCACATAGTTTCCTCTTAGGCACATATGTGTTTGTACGTTCTGATGTCTGTGCCCACGCCCTTTCCTGCCTGGCTGGCTTCTCAAGCATTACCTCCCCATGAAGTCTGACAGTGAGGCCCTTCTCTTTCTGTTCTGCTTGACATCCTAAGCATGTAAACCTATTAGTCCCATTTTATCTAATTATTTCCCTACCTGTTTGTTTTCCCCATAAAAATGTGAGACCTTTGAGGGAAAGGACCCTCTCTCATCTTTGGCAAGCAGCTTCATGGAAGGATAGTGGATCAATAGATGGAAGGATGGATGGATGGATGGATGGATGGATGGATGGATGGATGATGAAGGAGGGAAACTGTATTCTCAGATGTTGAAATGACAGATTGCTTATGGTGATTGAAAACACAGGTATATGCTGATCAGAGAGGGAAAGCAAGATCATTTATTTTTTTCTATATTTATGTAACTATGTCCATGGGGTTAATAAATCTCTGATCTTGGTCACAAAAGTTGAAACAAGTAAGAAGCAATTTTTTGGAACTCATTGTGTGCAGTGAAATATCGTGTAAATTATAGAACTTTCACTTCAAATTTCACATGTCTATAAAACATATGTGACAGATAGCAGAGCGCAATCAAGCAGAAGTAGGAAGAACACTAGATAGAGAGTCCTAACCTGTGTCTAAGTAGTAATTGCTACAAACCATTCGTTTTAAGTCATTTCACCCTCAGTTTCTGCACCTGAAAAATAAAAGGATTTTAAGAGATTGTACCAGAGTGCTAGAGTTCTACTATTGTCAACTTCTGCTGTTGTCATCAAAATTTATTTTGGCAGTATACTGGATTCTGTTGTTCGTATCTGCCCAGCATCTTTCCGTGTTTCCTTTCTCTCTAGGATCAGGCATGGCCATGAGAATCAGACCTGGTAAATCAGTATATTCTTTCTATCGGGTCAAAAATATTGGTTCAGAGTTGGGCACATGACTAAAGCCCAACCTATAAGACTCTGTTAGTCTTCCTACAATATCCATTTTCTCTGTCTTCTTTAGTAGTAGAACTCCTAATTTTTAGATGGGCTTCTTAATACAAGGAATAAATGTTAACATTTCCAGCCTGCCTTAGAGCTAGTTGTGGGTGTATGATTAAATTTAGCCAATGGGATATAAGAGTAAATATCATATAATATGTTTCCAAAGTGTTCTTAAGGGAAAGGGTATAAGCTCTATTTCTTCCCTTCCTCTTTTATGCTGGTTGGAATACAGACAAGATGGCTGGAGCCCAAGCAGACACATTGGGCCGTGAATTAGAAGTCACTTATGGCAGATAGCAAAACAACAAAAAAGAAGCTGATGACTGTGGAGCAACAAGCATTCATCCCTGGACTGCATACCTCTGGACTTTCTTTATATAAGAGAGAATAAACTTCTTGTTTAAACAGTTGTCATTTTGAGTTTGGCAGACTAACAAGATCCTAAGTGATGGAGAGTTACTAGGGAAGAGAACCATCGGATGTGTGAGATGACAGGGGAAGCTGAATCTTGCCAGTGCAAGGGCAGTGTTGCCGGAATGAAGCCTACATAGGAGGAAGCAAGGTAAGAAATCAAGAGTGCCTCAGTGCTGCCGACATGATTTCAGTCACTGTCTGGCTGTGCTTGAAGCCCACAGCCTTTGTTGATGTGTGTCACTACTCTTACCTAAATCTATATTTGTGTAAAGCAGGGGCTCTGTCTTTTGCGATTTAAAGAGTCCTAGCTGACACAAGCAGCAACACTACTTCTTCAAACAAAATCTTACTCAGAACCCCAGTCGTATTCAACAGATGCAAGTGGAGCTACTTCTGCCAAAGCAAGGCCTGAATCTCTCTGGAATTCCTTGTTTGCTTCACAGCACAGTTTGGAAACCACCCAATTATAGGAGTCTGTGACTCTGTGGAAGAACATAGCAAATTCTATACCAAATATCTGCCCCTTTTCTAGATTCACCGCCAAGCCAGTTATTATATCATTGCTGCTTTTCAGCACGTTTTTCCTCCTCTGTTAGTCATGTTAACAAGAGGGCGGACACCTTGTTTGAGACAGGCAGGCTCAGTTCTCCCTCAGCTATTGCAGCACATTCAGTATCCTTATCTAATTCTTAATCAAGATTTGGCAATCAGGCCCATTAGCCCTCAATTATTCATTTACATTTCCACTGGTGAGTCTTGGCCTTAGGGTTAGTTAGACCCACAGGGACTTTACCCTCCCTCGAATTAATTCTGCCATCATTTGAATCTTTGGCATTTGGGATCGGTCCAGTTGGTTGCCTTTTAGAACCAAGTTTAATTTTCAAGTGCTTGCTGAGATCTAGGAAGTGGGGTCAGATTCTAAACCTGGATGCCAAGTTTCCATCGCTGCCAGAGAGACTTGGAATATGGGACCCAGACCAACTGTCCCCTCTAAGGATCCATGTGGGAGAAAAAGGGCATCACCTCTTCTCCCTCTGCTCCCTCTCCAGCCTCTCGGGAGCAGGCCCACTCACTAACCACACTGGGTCTCGGATGGGGAAGGGAGGTGTGTTCTCTCCCTGTGCCCAGCAAAGGATGTCTCGGACCACCATTGATTGATTGGAATGTCGGTGCTCTTTGCCAGTGGAACGAGCACTTCCCTCTTCATGTGCGCCTTGTTGACATTTTCATCAGCAGCCCAGGCTCTAAAAGCCACATCTTGGCAAGAGAAGAGGTGAAATCTTACTGAAGCCTTTGCTCCAGGCGATCACTCCGGATTCAGGGTTGAGTCTTTTCATCAGAGGCACAGAAGCACTGGGATCAAAGCACGTAATTCTTTCCAGCTTCAGGGAAGATAGATGCAGCAATAATAAACTGTGTTTTCCTTTTCCTAGGGCTGATGTATGCCCTAGCTGCTGACCCAGGGAATTTTTAAAACTAGATTCTGGTGTCAGATCACAGGCTTGATAAAGTTTCCCACTCCTCGTGTGAGAAAAGTGGCATCAGTGTCACCATCTTAAAAACTGCCTTGGAGTCTGGCCTAACCTGGTCAACTTGCTGTTGCTTTTTCAGGAGTTGATGTTACCCAAAGACAGGGAGTGGCCTAGCGAAAACTGGTGAGTCTTAAAGGGAACAGAATTAGACCAGCACAAATGCTCCTCTCCCCAGAGGCAGAAAAATAAAGTTCACATTTACAACAGCCCTAGAGCTGACAAGCATCGGTACCCTTTCTATTGTTTGTAAGTTTCTTTGCATAGTCAGTAACTATACAAGTATTAATTGGGTCCTTGTTTTGCGCCTAGAATCATACTTGATACTAAGGGAAGTGTGGAGAAAGATGAGGGGTGTGGTGTCTGTCATCGGAGGTCCCATGGTTTAGTGGAACAGAGACACTGATGTATTGTGAGCCCCAGACCACAGTAGACATGGGAAAGCAGGTAGGGGATTTGGTTGCTGAGGGGACAAGCAATAAAGTGAGATTCACAAGATCTCAAAGTTTATTCTAAGTCAGTACACCCTAGGTATGATCTCATCGCTGAATGAAGGCTTGCCAGACTTTCCAGCGGGAATTTCAGTTTCAGGAGAACAGCATCTTTCTTGGGCTTATTTACAGTTTTGTGTCCAATGGAATGTCCAAGGAGTGGTAGACATTTGATAAATATTTTCTAAATCAAAGAATTAATGACAGATCGAGGTGGACACTGGTCCACACTCCCCTCCTTTCCCATGGACTGTCTTTACACTTGTTTCTGAACAAGTTTTGGGGTGAGGATGACCTTTTCTGCCCTGTCTCTAGCAACTGGGTGAGGGTTCCAGGGATGGGTAAAATGTGTCCCAGCATCTGGGAGTGTATTGCCAGAAACTCTCCCCTCAGTTGCTCATCAGAGCAGCCTTCCGAAAGCTTTCTGGAAATCTTATGAGAGAAGTCCAGCGTGCGTTTATCTTTGGGAGGCATATGCATTCCCCTTTGCTGTCTCTAACGGTTATTATCTGAGAACTGTCTAGACTTTAGATTCCAACTGGGCTAAGAATGAGAATGAAATATTTCTTCACTTGGGGATGGGGGTGGACACAATGAAATATTCCCATTCCTGACCTCTGGGGCTGACTCCTGCACAGTCAGCTAGAGGCCCCACAACTTGGGGAATGGGATTTGTCAGTGTCTAAGTGATGTCCCATCACAAGGAGACTATATATTGCTTGGCTTGCACAAAGAGTTTTCGCAATAAACTTTTCCATTTGGGTGAAAAGGGAGCAGGAAAAGCCTTTAATCTTGCCTTTTGCGTGGTATCTGTGATAGGGTTATAGGGTGATTGCTCCCAACTGCTTAGAGAGCCTTTTGGTGGGATGGTGGGAGGGGGATCCCAACCCCCTTTTGGATTTATGTTTAACTTTCTTAAAAAAAAAAAAATCCCCTTTTATCCCAAAGCTCATCATGCAAGCATCTAGCCAAAAGTACATTTTTTTTTGCAGTTTATTAAGCATGGTACCTCTTAGATCTTGTATTAAAATCTATTTCCTTTCTGTAGGGGACAAGTTGAAACCAGAAAAGTTGCCTTGTAATTTTTTCCACTTTGATTCTGCTGTTTGCAAAGGGTACCTCCGGTTCTCTAGTTGCAGTAGGGAGCTGCTCTCTGGGGGAGGATGGGAGTTAACTCTAGACTTTTGGCCTCGTTGAGGGTGGGGGAAAGCGCTGGCTTTCCTCCACCACCTGAGTGGGCCAGGTTCCTCCTCACCACTCAGCTTTGACTTGGCATCAGCAGAGTGAGATAGGGCAGCACGTCACTGTGAAAATAAGTTAAATCAAACTCTTCTTAACCAACTCCACAATCAAATAGAAACTATTATCTACAGTTGTAGACTCCAAGGGGATTTCTCCTCTCTGTGGGGTCTTCCAGCCTTCAGTGATGTCTCTTTTGATCTTTTAGAGCATTTGTCTGATAGCAATGGACGATTCACGGTCAGAAGGGTCTTAATACCCTGCCTGAGTCTAGAAATCTCCACTGAGAAAATAACTCACTTTCTTCCAAGACAGCCTGCCTCATTGAAGGCCCCTCTAATTGTTAAGATGTTCCTCCTTGGGTTGGGTTGAAGTTTGAAGTTTGTCCTGCTCCCGTGCACTGGTTTCTGCCCTGAAAGACTTGAGAATCCCATTTAATCAAAAGCACTCTCCCATGAGGAAGAGTGGAGACACTGGTCTGAGACTCAGGACAGGAGCTGTGAGCTCAGATGCTCTCAAGAGCCTCAGAGGAGACCTAAGCTGGTCAGTAAGCTGGTTGGACAGTAAGTGGCCAGTGACAGACTTAAAGCTGGTGAGACACAAGAGTAACAAGAGTTCCATTTCCAAAAGGGACAGCCACTTCTCCTGCCAATCACTGCTGTGTGAAAAATATGGGCCCAGTGTGGGCAGAGCCTGCAATTTTTTTTAAGAGAAGCTCCAAATCAAGATTTATAAATGAAATCTCTCACTTCCTAAATCCCGGCAATGAATTAAATACAATTAGCATAGAACGGCAAAACCAAACAAATCAATCTTCAGGCCAGGAGCAGCCCTCGTGTCTTCACTTTGCGATGGAAGAATGAAGGTCCGGAACTGCAGGTGTGAGAACAGTGTACAGTTCTGAAAGCTTTAGGACTCTGCACCCCATCCGCCTGTTACTTTTGCTATTCTCTGTTTCCCAGGAATGATTAGCAGGCAGCCCTTAAGTGTTCACATTCAGGGATAGCAAAGACAGGGACAGACTGTGTCCCATCTACAAGCAGGTGATGGGGAGGCAGCTTCAAGCGATGTGTGAATGGCAGGGGTGGTAATAGGAGAGAAAGCAGGCAGAGAACCGGCGCCTGTAGCAGGGAACAGGGAGAACTCACAGAACCGCTTGGCTAGAGCAGAGAGAGGTCCCCGACATTCCTTGATGCCAGAAACTCCTGGGTCCCTCCAGAGTCTTGAAAAATTCATTCCCCTGGGGAAGCGAACAATAGTTTAACTGTTGGGGTAGGTAGACAGAAACTGACTGGGCAGAGCTCTGGGGTAGGGACCAAGCGGTGGGTTTCTTGGGCAGGAGGTGGAGGTAGAATGAGCCGAAAGGGGAGGTAGGAGGGCACTAACACGGGCTTCTCTGAATTCAGAGCCCAAGGAGGTAGCTCTGTTATGGGGGCTCAGGAGGGTTAATTTTTGTTTCCTTCTGGTGACTTGGTTAAGATCTCTCTCTTTCTCTCTCTCTATTATATATTATCTATTATCTATCTATTATCTATTATATAGATGCGGACCTTTCTACTTTGTCTCTGTGTACCCTGCACCAGGAAGCCCTTAATGAATGTTTGATGAATGAATACACTGTGTATGTACCTGTGTGTAAAACCTGTGGTGCTGGTCATGGTGGAGGTCTGTCACTCCCCTCAGGAAACCTGGATGTGAACCCAGGCTCCAGGAGTCCATGATGATGCACGGAGGCAGTCATGAGCTGTCAGTCTGGCCTTGGGCTTCCTGGGCTTAACAACTCCTAAACAAACAGGAGAAACTCTGTCCTTCCTGGGCTTTCCCGGGGAGAAAGTAGACAGGTAGGAAAAATTTATTCTGAAGTCATGGAATGCATACCACCTTTGGAGAGAGCTGAAAGGCATGGTGGATTCTTGCTGGCCAGTATGGGGACAGGGTGTTGTTAGCCCAATCCCTAGGGAATTTTCTAAAGTTCTCAAAGGGAATGGAGAAGCAAAGAGGAAGACCTGACTGTCCTAGTGGGCTGAAAAAACTGTAATCACTCGGAAAGATTCTGTTGGGCCTTACAGCAGTGACAGGGGTGGAAAGGAGGAGAGGAGGAGAATAACAGGAGGAGAGGAGGAAGGAATGACACCACTGGCTATTCTGCTGCCCAGGTAGCCAGCTTTCGAGTTCTTGTGGCCTCTCTGACTGGAGGCAGAGCCCATAGTCTCAGGTTATGCCCAGAGCTTGTGAGTGAAGGAAACAAACAAGTCTATTAGTACCTGATAGTCTATCAATATCTATCTACCTATTAGCTATCTATCTATCTATCTATCTATCTATCTATCTATCTATCTATCTATCTATCTATCTATCTCTCTATCATCTATCTATCTCCTATCTATCCACAATATATATTTATGTATAAATATACATTATGTGTATGAAATGAATATATTCAAAATTCAAAACGTTCATGCCTATTTGATCACATTCCAGAAAATGCTGAAGTGATGAGGCCTAGAATGAAAAAATCTAGATTTTTTTCACTGACTTGGGGGTACTCTTCGGATTTCTTCCACTTCTGCTTCCCATTCTCTAATCAGTCTTCTTACTTCTGAGAAAAGCATTGCTAAATCTACAGTCCATTCTTAAATTATTTTAATTTAAAAGAAGATGGTGCTAAAAGACAGAGGGAGGAGCATTCTCCCACAGAAGTTATCTATTTCAAGGGCATTTGAAATTCCAGATGTTGATATTGAAATGTGGCTTTGTAGTCATGTGTTTGGAGGGAGAAGCTGCTTCAGAACTGCCAGCCCGGCCTTAGCTGAGTCAGTGGTTCATCTTTTGTGTTCATCTTCAGTGCCTGCCCACCTTGGGCACTGAGCGGGCAGCTGCTGGGACAGGGACAGGACCTCGGGAATAGAGTCCTTCCTTCTCCTCAAGACAGCTGGCTGTGAGCACATCAAATCAACCATGTCTGCTTTCTAAGAAAGGGAAAAGGAAATTCCCTTGGGAAGAAGCCATGGAAGTTGTGCAAAAGAATCCCGGTCCACAGGGACCAGTGGGGCAGAGCTCAGTAACAAAATGTGGGTTTTGAAAGAAAAAAAACCCTCAAAACAATGTAGTTTCAAGAATATTATTTGCCAGTGACCCCAGAAATTCCATAATTGTGTCTCCTCCCTAAGGCAAGAAATAGAAACCTTGAAATGAAGGGAGTGACGTGTAGCCTTCTTGGACAAATTGGCATCTACTGGTCTCTCCTCTTGCCCACAGCAGACAGCACTCATCTGCACCACATATTTTGGCATTTAATTCTACTGTTTCAAATTATTCTCTAGTTGTTTCATGCTTAGTTGTCTTGTCTTTCCACATAAGTTGGTGTCAGTTCTTCCGTTTCAGTATCGTCACTAGTGGGTTCTTTCTGAAATCTGCTGTGGGCAAGAGGAGAGACCAGTCGATGCCAATTTGTCCAAGGAGAATACTAGGTTGTGTCTCTCCACCTGGTGTCTGGGGAGCATTGGGGGCCGTGGGAGCCCATGTGAACTCTATGGTCAGCTAGATCACCATGCTGCCACCTCCTTCCTGTAAGCTCCTTGCTGTGTTTGCATCCCCTTTCTGGTGTCTTGCCTTGACCTCCACAGGCCTTCACATCCACGTTTCTGCTTCTTGCCTGATGCTGAGAAGTACTGTTGCTTCCAAGATGGTGCCATATCACTGTGCTCTGCTGTCTGAGATCCAATCGTTGGGCATCCACTCAACTCAGATCTAACTGGAGTTGATGATGCTCCGTGGACTTGGTAGTTCTGACTCCAGCCCCACCTTGGCAAGGGTCAGACCTCCTATTCTGGTTAGTTTTCTCCTCCAGTTCCCCCCCCCCCACACACACACACCCATGCCATTAAGAACACTTGCAATTCATGGGAAGAAGTCAAAACATTAACAGGAGTTGGGAAGAAGTTGGGCAGAAAGCAAGAATATGGATTTCAGCTGAGGCAAGATCCTTTTGGATTAGCCATGTGTGAAGCTGGTTGTCACAGCAAAGATGGGATAAACGTGGGCCAAGAGGATGTGGAGACAAGAGGTTCCTTTTCATCCCCTCATCCTTCCCTTCTCTCCTTCCTCAGTTTAATTCTTTGTATGTGCAAGATAATATGTTGGTTATTTTGCACTGGCCTTTTTCAATGCCTGGAGTTTCTACCACTAGATTTACAATGGTTGCCGAAAATTACAGTGGTTATTAGTCAGTAGGAATGTTTGAGCACGAGGAAGGAGATCAAGACGCATCAAGAGCAGTGGCTTCCAAACATGGTTGGGCAGATTGAGACCAGACTGTCATGATGTTTTCACTTATCCTGGGAAAATGAAAAAAATAAGGGCAATGGAGTGAGTTATTCATGAAGTGAAAAGTGGGTCATTTAAAAGAACGCACTGATTCTGAGATCACACTTAACTATTCTAGGATAGATATATTTGTTTTGAAAGATTAAGTGATGTAAGTCGATAGTAGGTTTTTTTCTTTTTTGTTTAGGTTTATATATGACAAAACAGTTGGCAACTCCAACTCAGCCTCTTTGTTTCTTATTTATCTTTTTTAAAAAATGTACTGGTTCACAAGATCCCTAATTTTGATAAAACCCCTAATGTAGAGCATGGGGTCCCATTAGAGAGCAAGCCTGGGTGGAGTCCAGGGGAAAAAGAGACCTGGAGAGGCAGGGTTTGCTCCAGGAGCATCAGGGGCTTGGGTCTGAGAGAGATTCAAAGCCTATAGAACCTGTCCACCTTGTGCCCAAAGCCAGCCCTGGTGCCAGGTTGGTAGACGCACAGGAAGGATGGACCGAGAGTAATTCTGCCTGAGCTAGAACTCTTCCTTCTTCTCTTGCCTCAGCAAGAAGGCTATCAAGTTGCCAGAGAAACTCTCTTTCATTTCTTATCTAGATGAGTGCTGTGATCCATCAGGAGACTGAGATGGGTTAGGGAAATTGCTGTCTGCATTTCAGCACTGGCTGGCTTTGTGTTTTGGTGAAATGCCTAACCCAAGCTCTGCAATCAAAGTCCAGTGTGTAGTAATGCGAGTAACAGTCATGTTACCAAGTTAAGCAATCACATCATGGAGACACACATACATACACACAGAAGAGTACATGAACTATTCCATAAAACTTTGGTTTTTTATTTGTTTGTTTTTACATTGAGTTTAAAGGCCTTGTAGGGGAAAGATAAATTCATCCTGGAGTCAGGATGCTGGGGCATCCATCTCCAGCCCCACCATTATCTTACTGTGGTTTCTAAGGAAGCACAATTTTCAGAAAAAATGGAAGCTAGGAAAGCAAAATGGAAAATTTGAGAAGATTAAAATATAAGCAATGTTTTTTAAATGACTCTTATAGTTCTGAAGTGACTTTGTTAGTTTAAAATAGAAAAATGTAGTATGTATAAGTTGTTTTGTTCAGAATTACCACATATTTGCTATATTAGTTTCATAACTATAGGTTATTCAGAAGTCATACATTTTAGATTTAATCCTCTTACGAGTATTGAAAATTTTTATCACCAATGTAGTTATAGTTTACTGATCTTTAAATAAGCTAGATTTCATTGTTTAGTTTTTCATTATTTAAATAATGTAAACAACTTATCTTCCCTGGCTTTTAAAAAATTTCCTAAAGATTGCAAAAAGTCATTGTAGTTGTTATACTTTGGGGAACTTAACCATTTCTCACAATGTCAAGTAAATTCAGAAAGCTTTTCTATTCAGAAAGGGAACTAAGAAATAAAGTTATCTTACAATTCTCTCATCTGTATCATTGAGTTCAGCCTTTGACAAGATTTGTCTAATGTATCTCATTTCTCAGGTGTCACCATCAGTAGTTTCTCTTTCCTAAAGCTTATTTTTTATTCTGTCAATAAACTTCTGCAAAGACATTGTCCCAATCTTTTCCATTTTTTAAAATCCTAGATTATTTTTCTTTATTTCCAAATTATCTATGAATATCACAAACATAGACCAGCTTTTTTCACACAATGCAGATGATGGAGAAATGCAAAGCAGGTGGAAAGACATAAGAAAGAGGGACAGAGCATGTGACACACAAAAGCTACAGAGCAGAAAGAACAAATTCATCAGCAACTCAGGCCTCTCCTTACATCACTCACATGTTCTCAATTCAAAAGATACAGAAATATCTTCTCCGACATCAAATTCTTGGTTTTCTAATCTTGTCATGATCGATCTGGGCAAAGTAAATTAAAAACCTTCTGGAAAGGATTCATCATTCTAGATGCCATTAGGAACATTTGTGATTCCTGGAAAGAGGTCAAAATATCAACATTATTAGGAATTTGGAAGAAGTTGGTTCCAACCCTCATGAATGCCTTAGAGGGATTTAAGGCTTTGGTGGAGGAAGTAACTACAGATGTGGTGAAAATAGCAAGAGAACTACAATTAGAAGTGGAGCCTAAGGATGTGACTGAACTGCTGCAATCTCATGATAAAACTAACAGGTGAGGAGTTGCTTCTTGTGGATGAGCAAAGAAAGTGATTTCTTGAGATGCTGTCTACTCCTGGTGAAGATGCTGTGATGATTGTTGAAATGACAACCAAGTATTTAGAATATGACATAAACTTGGTTGATGAAGCAGCGGCAGGGTTTGAGAGGTTTGACTCTCAAGAAGCTCTACTGTGGGCAAAATGCTATAGAACAGCATCACAAGCTATGGAAAAATTGTTCGTGAAAGGAAGAGTCCATCGATGAGACAAATTTCATTGTTGTCTTATTTTAAGAAATTGTCACAGCCACTCAACCTTCAGCAACCACCACCCTGATCACTCAGCAGGCAGTCACACTGAGGCAAGACCCTCCATCAGCAAAAAGATTATGACTTGCTGAAGGCTCAGATGATGGTTAGCATTTTTTAACAATAAAATATTTTTAATTAAGGCACGCACATTGCGTTTTTAAACATAGTGCTATTGAACACTTAATAGACTACAGTATGGTGTAAACATAACTTTTATATGCACTGGGAAAGCAAAAAATTAGTGCGACTTGCTTTATTGCGATATTCGCTTTATTGTGGCGGTCTGGACCTGAACTTGAAATACCTCCAAGGTATGCCTGTAATGGAATGAAAGTATACAACGAAACCTCCAAATTGTCAAGATTAAAAAAAAAGTAGCAACTTCATCAAACCAGAAAAAAATGAAAAGTAGAAGAAAGATAAAACAATCTAAAGTGTAACATATTTATTATATATACATATATATAACATATAATTAAATAAGATGTATTAGTTATTTTAAATGTAATCATCTGAGACCACTTATTAAGATATAATACCCATTATATTAGGTTAAAAGGGAAAACTCAAATATATGCTATTTAGAAGAAACACACTTAAAGAAAGCAACAGGGATAATAAAAGGAATGGGTAAATATGACAAATGCAAACCAAAAAATATGAGACAGAATATTATTATTTGATATTAATATCAAGTGACATGGAATTTAGGATTAAAGCACTAGAGGTACTCTGTGGTAGTAAAATACACAATTGATGAAAAAGAATAGTCATAAATGTATACGCACCAAACTGCTTAATGGCTACAGTAATAAATCCAAATAAAAAGAGAACTTGATAAAAAAAAAATTTAGTGCAAGATTTAATTACCTGTCTTTAGATTTGAGTCATGTAAGAGGCCATGAGCACACACCACTGGTTCCTCATGCTGCAGATATAACATCAGGTTGATTGGGAAAAACAAGCAGGAAAGTAGCTGAGTGGTGTTGCCCTGGATTCTCATTATTCCACAGCAGAGTCTGCGTACACATATTTCAGGTGCACCACGGTCAGCGGGCTAGGTGTGCCACTCAGAGCCCTCCAGGAGAGAACAAGCCCCACATCCACACCACATTACATATTTATGGGTTAGCCTAAGAGAGCCTGGGAAACCTGGTTTCTCCAAGTAACTAGAAATGTCTCTAGAGATCTTCTCAGTCCAAGACCAATGCTAGGGGTCTGCACAGGGAGGGGTCTGGGCATAGCCTTGCATGCCAGGAATGATGACAACAACCTGGCTCTCAGCAGATTGGCTCAGTCCAGTTGAGGCAATCTTAAAAGGGAGGAGAAATGAACCTCCAGGGCATCCATATTTGTCTCTCATCAATTTGACTCTAAGTAGTAGATTTTAAAAGAACATCGAGGTATTGAATAACATAAATACCCTCGATACAATCAACACATAATCTTGACTCTTTTAAATAAAGAACATACATTATATTTTTATTGAGATATAATTGACATATAACATTAGTTTCAGGTATACAAAATAATGATTTGATATGTCTATACTGTGATATGATCACTGCAATAAGTCTAGTTAACATCCATTATCACAGTTACATTTTTTTCTTCTGATGAGAACTTTAAGATTTGCTCTCTTAGCAACTTTTAAATGTACAATACAATATTGTTAACTATAGTCACCTTGCTGTACATTACATCCCAGGACTTATTTATTTCATAATTTGAAGTTAGTACATTTTGACTTTCAGCCATTTCACCCATCCCCCAACCCCTGACTCTGGCAACCACCAATCTGTTCTCGGTATCTATGAGTTTGATTTTTCTTTTTTTAGACTCCACATATAAGTGAGATAATACAGTATTTGTCTTTCTGACTTATTTTACTTAGCATAATGCCCTCAGGGTCCATCCATATTGTTGCAAATGGCAGGATTGCCTTCTTTTTATGGCTGAATAATATTCCATTGTACACATATCACATTTTCTTTACCCATTCATCTATCAATGGGCACTTAGGTTGTTTCCCATACATTATTTTTTTATAAGGTCATAAAACCTTCATAAAAATTGACCTAAATAAAAACAGTAGGACTTTTATAGGACACATCCCCTAGTCATGAATGAATAAAATTAGAAATAAACAATAAAAAGGGTACTAGCAATATGAACTATTTGGAAATAAGAACACAATTCTAGATAACACTAGTATCAAAAAGGAAATTTATAAAGATTTTTTAATTTAGAAACAAAGAAAAGGAGAATTACTGAAGTAGAAAATCAACAAAAACAGAACAGCAAATGAGCTCATCAATAAGTTAGAAGAGGAAAAACATCTGAACACAATAGTAAATGCCAGAAAGGCATTGGATTAAATTTATCAATCATTATTAACACAAATAAGAATGAAAAGAATGAAACTCTTGAACATAAAGACCACCAGAAAACAACAGCAAATATCCCAAAGTGAAAGATGAGGCTAAGACAATTTCAATTACGATAAAAAACTAGAGAGAAGGATACTTACAGTCAGTATTATTATTTAACATTATTTTGGAGTTTTTAGAAAATGGAATAGGCAACAAAATTAAATATCAGGAATAAATATTGGGAAAGAATAGGTAAAACCATCTCTTCCTGCTACTAATAAGACTGTATGTATGAAATCCAAGTAATCTTGGGGACAAACCTACTGGATTTAATAAACAAACTTGGATGCAAGATAATTGTATAAAAACAATATTTTTCACTATCCTAACAATAAACACCTAGTAATGGAAAATCATATCATTTAAAATAGTGAAAAAAAAATTAACAGTGAAGACCCAGAGTCCATATACAAATATCTTACTAAAAGACATAAGATCTGAATAAATAGAGGGCACATTATTTCTTGGATGGGAGGATAATATAATAAAAATGTCAATCTTTTGAAATTGACATAAAGTTTTGCAATTTCATTTTAAAACTTTGATTTTTTTCTTAGAACTGGATGAAAAGATCTTAAATTTCATATAGAATATTCAAGAATAAGAATATTATGAGAAAGGAGAACAATAAGGAATGACTTGACTCATATACAATGTATACTATAAAGCTTCTATAATAAAACCAATATGGTATTTATGGAAGAATAGACAAGTAGGTCATTGGAACAGAATTAGCAATCCAGAATTAAATGTCAGAATAAATGAGAATTTAACATAAGACAAGTGTGGTGGTTTAATTCAGGGAAAATAATGGACTCTTTAATAAATGGCACTAGCATAACTGGATATCCATCTGGAAGAAAAAAATGGACCTCATTCTTATATCAAACACAAAAATAAATTCCAGATGGATTAAAGACAAATGTAAGACAAATGTAAAAAGAAAAACATTAAAATGTTGCAAGAAAATGTAGACTATAGGAGTTAGGGAGATCCTATCAACCAAGTTTGGAAACACAGAAGTAATAAAAATAAGACTTATTTGGTTACAAAAAAACTTAAAGTTTTTGTATAGGAAACATTTCCGTATACAAAGTCTATAAATTAATAATAGATCTTGGGAAATATTTGTAATGCAGACGTCAAAGAATTAATTTCTTTAATACACAAAGAGCTCTAACAAAATGACAAAAGATATACCAAGCAGCAGAAAATTAGGCAGCGTGTTTGAATAGACAGTTTACAGAATGAACAGTAAAAGACTATATTAAAAGAGCTCAAATTCATTAGTAATCAGGGAAATGCAAAATAAAGCAACAATAAAGTATCAGTTTACACCTATTAGACCAGCAAGATTAAAAAGACACTTATGCTTATGAAAATGTAAAGTGTTACATCCTTTTGTGAAAACAGCGGGAACATCTATTAAAATTTAAAATATACACCTTTTGAGGACGAGCATTACACTTCCAGGAATTTATTGCATAAAAAAATGTACACAATTTTTAAGGACATATACGCTTCTTGCAGCATTGTTTGTAGTGGCCATGCACTGGAAAAAATGAATTCCTTGTCAATAGGGAAATGGTTGAATAAATAATGATACATCCACACCATGAAATATTATGAAACCATTAAAAAAAAAAACATATTTAGAGCCATACCAGATGACTTGGAGCGATTTCCCTTAGGAAATGTTTGCATGAGTAATGCAAGATGCAGAAAAGTGTGTATAAAACAAATGATACCAGAAAAAAGTCCTGTGTATGTATGTATTTGTGAACGCTCGCGCTCGCGCGCTTGCGCGCGCATGTGTATGCGCGTGCGTGTGTGTGTGTGTGTGTGTGTGTGTGTGTGTGTGTGTGTGTGTGTGTGTGTGTAGGATTATCTGATTATGGAGAAAATTTATCCACTCACTTTATGAAACTCCCATTCAGGATGTCTTTCTTTCTCATAAGACCTGTTCTTTTCCTTCATAGTCTTTATTACAATTTGTTATTTTATTTAAAACATCTTTGTACTATACTATACTATACATTAGGTTTTGTATAGATTTGTTTGTGGGATTATTTGTTTGTATTTGTCTCTCGCACTAGATAAGATCAGGGCCATGTTTGTTTTTGTCTTCCTTCTGTAGGCTCTGCAGCCCCAGCACCTGGGACAGTCCCTGGCCCACAATAGGTGTTCAGTGAATATTTGTTACACTAATGACTGTGACTCCAAATCTGGCATGCATCTAGGGAAGGGCACACACTTAGCTAAAAATGAAGACAGCTCCCCGTGTGTCTTAAATAGACATTGTAATGTATCTTCTAGCTAAGGGCTGAATGATGCAGCAGAAGGCTCTGTCCTCATCACCAGATTGGGATCACCTTTAGAATGGGGACGTTTTCATCATCTTTATATTCTTCTCCAGGTGGCATATTGTTCAGCCCAGAACTTCACAATGTGTACAGAGTAATACTGATGTAAATGCTATTTGTTGGTTGTCAGCATTCAGAGTTATCAAAGTATGGAAGGTGTCGGTGTGGCTGCTGAGTGGATGGGGCAGCTCTGTTTGTCAAAGCCAAGTCAGAGTCATTTGACCAAAAGGTGAAATGTGAATGAGCTGGGACAGTGGTGGGTGCTGATGCCCTCGCAGCACAAGGGCCAAGGCAAGAGATAGTGTTCAGAGGTAATGGAACAAGAATCAGTGTTTATGTTATTTAAAGATACAAAGGGAACAAATACAGAATTAAAATCATAGCATAAATGTCAAACATCGGGAGGAGACGAACAGGAGAGGATGGGAATAAATGAGTTAAAGCCTCCTTGCTCATATGGCTCCAATGGGTGGTCAACAGACTAGTTAGCAATTGATACATTAAGACATACTGGCCTTAATGAAACATTTTGTTTAGAATTATTTATAAGGTAACCACCAGAAGAACAAACCAGAGACTTTAAAAGAGATTGCCTCAGGAAGTGGCACCATGGGTGATATAGGGTGGAAAGGGACAGTGAGACTTTTCATTACAAACCTTTCTATGCTATTTATTGTGTTACCCATATGCACATATTTTTATAAGAAAAAAAATCTCCCCTGTTTCATCACAGGTGATTCACAGTAAACCTCAAAGTTGGCAATCCTATAGTGAAGTAGCCAGTGTTTTTGACTATCCTATCAGTGTCAGCTTCTCTTGGGGTCCGAGTCACAGCATCTTCTCACCAGGTTCCCTCTCCTCAGGAATCCTCTTTTTGTTTTAAGCTATCAGCTCTCATTCCCTCCTCAGAAAAAGTAACTGACCCCTTGTCCCTAACCTCACATTTTCCCTATCTTTTTTTCAGGCTCCAGCAGGCTGGCCTGATCAGGATTAAGTGGGAATACGAAAAGAAGGCCTTTCCTTGGTGAGTACTAGCTACCACCACCCATTTCTGTGGATTGTTTGTCCAGCAGTTCCCACATCCCTCCAAACACTGAGCAGTGGACAATGGGAGGATGGAGGCTCCAGGGCACCACTGAAAGTCAAACTCAGACTCCTCAGTCTTGTCAATGAGAGCCACGATTTTACAGAACCTGTGAGATTTTGAACAGGCAAAGTGCAGTGTGTTAGAAAGAGCATGCCTTTAGGAGTAAGAGCATATCAGTTCTAGCTTGTTATTGGCGTTCACTTAGCCAATTAAGTCCTTAACTGTAAGATGTACAGGTGATACCTGTCCAGCTACCTCATGATGAAGATGGAAAGAGAGGAGGCACGTGGAAGTGTTTTATAAATAAAACAAAAATCTCTATAATTTAATATCATTCACTACGTAACATGAGCTTTATAGTCATCATCTCTTACTGTAGCAACCATGAGGCTCAGAGATAGCAAATGGTCATTCACTCATTAATTCCTTCATCAAAAATTCATGAAGTCCTTACTATGTGACATGCCTTATAGGTGTTGACATATATTATCTCATTTAATTTATTATTAACTCACACCCAGTGTTATGCTGAGCCATACTAGGACCTACGGTAAAAGGAAAAATAAGTAACAATGATCCTATTTTGTTTATCATGGATCTCTTTTCATTGATTTTTATTTTTAAAAATATTGCATTGAAATGTTATGTGTCTTCATTATTGAGTTTTTTGGCACCTCTTTAAATTTTATGCCTCAGGCAAGTGCTTCACCCCCACTCTGGTCTTAGTTCTGCTTATATCCCTATGAAGTAGGTATTATCCTAATCCTGTTACAGAGAAAGAAATTTCAGTTCAGGGATATTAGCTAACTTGCAGAAGGATACAAAACTAATAAGTAGTAGAACAATAATTTAGATCCAGGTCTGTATGAGTTTATGCCATAGTATCATGCTATCTTTCAATTGATGGAATGGACAGGAAAATTCCTTTAAGATCTACAAAGTGCTATTTAGTATTACCATTTTAAAGCTTCTTTATATTCTCAATGTGTTTTATTTTGGGTTAAAGTCTCCTGTAATTTAGAGACTGTCATTTTCTTTGTATGACACAGCATTATGTACAGATAGGAGTTTGATTAATAACAATAATATAGTCATATACAGTGTGCTTGCACATATGTTATCTGTTCGTTCTTCACAAGCCAGTGAAATAGAACAGATGAATAAATTTCTCCATTTCTTGAATGAGGAAACTAAGGTTTTTAGAGAGATAATGACTTGTGGAATTCCACACTCACTTTGAGATGGTATGATTTCCTCAATGCTCTTCATTTTTTATTTTTTGGATGCTGATAATGGTGGGAGTGTCTATAGTTCTGGAGGGTTTTGACCTGAAGGTAAAACTTAGTGTATTAAATCAACAATGAGATGATGCAAGAGGAGTCTGAGCACTCAGGACGGAGTGGGGACAGGGGCTTGAGATCCATGTCAACCTCATATTCATAGATAATCACGGAAACCTCTAACAAGTAGCAAGTCTACGGATTTTCCTGTGGATTAGTCATCTATGGAAACTTCTCAGAGGCAACTTGCATCTGGAAAATGGTGTGTTTATTTTCAGTTTGTACGGGATTATCATTACTTACCCTTGGTCAAGAATCCCTCCACCAGGGAAGAGTCAATGTGTCTTCTCTTTCCCCACTTCTTACAAGTTGTGCGGTATGTGAATATCCAGACCAGTAGAGGGCGCTCAGCTAGTTGGCATACCGTCCAGTGGTTGATAGGCCCGGTGAACCAAAGAGGAGTTACTTCTTGAACACCAGTCGGGTTCACGAAGATCAGCACGATGACAAGGCCTTTGGGCACAGATCTCACAGGGGTTTGAGGAGAGAAATTACTACAACAACCTCCTCACTGGACTCTCTGTCTCCCTCTGGCTTTTCTGGAACTCATTCTCCTCACGAAACCTAGAATAATCTTAGTCTCCTTCAGTGACTTCCCACTTTCCCTTAGATAAAATCCAAACCAGAATAGCTCGTTACAAATATTTCCAGACCCATTTCTCACAACCCTCATCTTCACATGTTATGGTCAACAATTTTGAGCCATTTTCAAGACCCAAATTCACTGGTCTGTCTCTCAGGAACTATGCACAAGTTACATTTTCTGCCAAAGTTCTCTTTCCCCTGGATGCTCTTTGCTTGACTAACTTCTCCCAGTTTAGATGTTGTATTTTCTGAGAAACCTTCCCTACCCCCTCAGATGGGATTATGGGTTCTTCCCACATGTTTCCACTTACCCTGTCTTGACTAGGTGTGGCACTCCGGATAGCGTGCAGTAATCGTGTGTTACCCTGAGGCTTCCTCCTCTACACTGCAAGCTCTGAGATCCTCCAGCCTATGTGGTCTCTAAGTTCCTCGATCTCTCCTTCGGCTCACGACCCTATTTCAGCCACTCACTTCCATGTGGCTCACTCCTTATGGCTCCTTGCCCTGAACTCAGCAGAGACTATTTGGTGAGTGAAATATTTATTAAACAATTTGTTCTATAGCACTATCTCTTAATGTGTCATTCATGAAACTCCTATGGCCTTTGTTATGATGCAGATCCCTGGGCACACTCTCAGAGATTCTAGAGGTGGGGTGGGGCCTAAGAGTCTGCACTTTAACAGATTTTGAGGTGATTCTTATATGTATTGAAAATTGAGAGCTACCACTGTATTTATCAATAATGGAGAAAATCCTCTTCGTGTTTGTATTGCCCCCAGCACAGTCAAACTCCCTGTCCAGTAGTCCCTCAGGCAATAGATCTCCTTCTGAGGAGGGCGAATGGGATCTGGTGGCCTTTCTAGGATAGTTTCTCCATGCTGTCTGACCTTTCTGGCCTGAGACCCCTGTCCTCCAGGGAGAAATCCTCTTTGCATTTGGCCTTGTCCTGGTGGGGCTGTTCCCACCAGGTACGGATGTGACTGTGGAGACATTGGCTTTGTTCTTCTAGGGTGAGGGCCTCTCTGGGTGGGGGCCAGCTTCTCATAACATCCTTGACTCTCCCTCTACAGGTTATTTCTCCCTGTGTGTGCCAAGCACTTTGTAAATGTGATAATGAGGGGTCCAATTTGCTGTGCTAACAGATAAAACAGAGGAGCTGAGTGGCAGGGCTTCCCGGGAAAGCAAATGTCAGCTGTTGCTTGGATTCTTCACTCATTTCCCCGGCTTCTGCCACCTTCTACTCAGCTTGAACTGATTAGGCCACTAGCACTTCATAATGAAAGCTAATAATCACCTAATGGATAGTCTTGATCAAACAAGCTCTAGGGGTAGATCAAAACCCGGTTTTCTTATTTCCAGGACCTTGGGAATTAGGCCAGACAGGTGAAATGACTGTCAGGAGTCTCAGGTGCCAAAATCTGAGCCATGGGGACCACACAACCGACGCTTTCTTTGTACATCCTCCTAGAAGATTCACCATAATAGCTAAGGCTCCTGGATTGCCAGACCTTAGTTTGGAGAGAGTCAGGAAACAGCTGCCCCCTGTGAGACTCCTGTCTTCCACTCACCCCCATGTCACCTGATAACAGGAGTTGGGAGAGGGCAGTGTCAAAGTCCCCTGAGGCCCTCTTTTATGCTCTCAGAATAATCGAGTTTCAAAGAAGAGAACAGATGGATTGCATTTTCCTAACTTTTAGCTGCTTCCAATGTGCAAACAGTTAAGATCATAATGTTAACATTTTCTCGATGTTTTATGTGCATATAAAATATTTGTGAAGAATGTGCTTTTGAATGCAAAGTTTGATCCAATTATAATTTTATAGAGTTTATAAAAACATAAAAAGTATGTTTTCTGGGTGTCTGAGACCCTTTTGGCCTTTACAGTAAACTTGGAAGCTCACAGGGAAACATAATTGCCACCATGTCAGAGAGGGCCCTATGGAGCTTAAAATGATGAGCCCATTATGTAAATATGGAAACATCCCATAGTCTCTTGGGGTGAATGAGATACTGATGAATGGAATTAAAAACAATCCTGTGGGCTTGGATCAGATTGGAAATGGTTGTTGGTTTTTTTAAAATCTTTAAAGAGCCGTAAGAAAAAAAATTAAGGAAAAGAATCTTGCAAACTTAACTTCTGTGGTTTAGAAGACATAAGGTTACCGTGCAAAACCAGGCAGCATCCCCATTAGCAGGGCAGAAGCAAGAGCTCCCCAGCAAAAAGCACAGATCAGAAGACCCCATTTCAGCATGAACTCTAAAGTCAGCAGAACGTGCAGGGGCCTTACACTTGAGGATGACGTGTAAGGGGATGTTCCAGGGAACGGAGGCAGGGTCTTTCCAGTCTTATTTCCACTGTGTCTGGGCAGATAACTGGCAATCTGAGCCTTGATACCTTGCAAAAAGAGAGGACTGGGTTGAGGATCTCTTTTGTAGCTCTACAATGCTAGAATAACCTACCCAAGCTAATTTCAAGCTGGTGGAATACATGAGACAACCATTAGTAGCATGTCTGGAAGAGGTATCCATCTAATTAAAGGATGTCCAAAACCGAGTTCCCAATCAGAGGGCTTGGTTCTTGGAAAATATAGTTGCATAACAAGCCTGCGTCTGAGTCGATTGGCTTGCTGTATTTTCTGGTTCCATGTGTAAGTAGTTCATAACATTACCAGCCCATTCCCGTTCAGAGATGTTGATTAGGAGTAGTTCTTGGTACAATACTAAGAGCATGCACAGGATTGTAAGAAATAGTTCTGTTAAGCAAATGTGGACTGGATTTCTTTCCAGGGACTGGTCCAGCTCTAGCAGCTTTCCTGTGGCATTCAGGTGCCTTATGAGGGTGAGAATCTTTCCACTGCACACATCTGGGGCAGGTCTCCTAGTCTGAGACCCAAGGTCGTCTAATGAGAATTGTTCTCAGTGCACTGATCTGAGTCTGTATCATTGATCAGGAGAATTCTCTGCTCCCAGAACTAGAGGAAATGGAGAGATTATCTTGTCTTATTCATAAGATAAGAGACTTGGGCAAAGTCACATGTTACCCAGGTCAGGATTCCTGCCATTTTAATATAATCTGCTGGCATCTTCCTTATCCATATGGGGAGTTTGAGGAAACTCATATGGCTGGAAACAAATGAGGAAGGGAGAGAGTATGAATTTCTTAGGGCTGCCATAACCAATTACCATAAACTTGGTGGCTTAAAACAATGGACATTTATTCTCTCAGAGTCACAGTTCTGGAGGCTAGAAGTCTAAAATCAAGGTGTCAGCAGGGCCAGGCTCCCACTAAAGGGACATTCAGGATATCAAGTGTAATACGATGACAGCTCTGATGGCCATTCCACAAAAAGCGTTTCAAAATTGCTTTGAAGGGTGGACTAGGCGCTGGCATCGGTGCATAGCTTCCCAAGGGCAGTACTTCGAAGGTGACCGTAGTGATAGTCAGCAATGAGGTATGTAGCACTTTTTCTAGGATGAGTTTGCATACTTAGTTGTCTGACCTTGCTAATTATATTTCCAAATAAGGTCACATTTTGAGGTTCTCAGTAGATGTGCATTTTGGGGAACACAACTCAACCCACTATAAGTAAGTGGTAGGAAAGTAAGTCAGAGAGAAGAGCAGGGTACCACGTATCTGAAACATGCGAAGCACATTCTCTCCTCACTGTTTTCTCTAGGTGTCTTCCCCCAGATGGCTATGTGGTATGTCCCCTCACTGCCCTCACATCATCCCTTCCTTTGCTTCTTTCAGGCCTTCTTGATTATGTGGGGCCTTACAGTCCATTTGTAAAAATTTTGGCTTTTATTCTATGTGAAAAGAAGTTGGAAGATTTTGAGTAAAAGAGCCACATGATCTGCCTTAAGTTTCAGAAGATTCACTCTGGTTGCTGTAGGAAAATTGGCTGTAGGAGGTAAGAGTAAAAGGAGAGAGTAATGTGGCTTTTGCGGTAGATTAGAGGAAGAATGTTCAGGGTTGGAAGTGGTGGAAATGTAGGATGTGATCAGATTCTGAATATATTTTGAAAGTATGTTTGGAGTTTTGGCCACTAAAGTTTGAGATGCCTCAGATAGACATCCAAATGCAGATGTTGATTAAGCAGTCAGATTTATAGGTCTGGAATTAAGGGGAGAGGAACACATTAGAGATAAATATTTGAGAGTCACAGCAGTTAGATAGTATTTAAAGCCATGTTACCAGGTAAGCTCACCTGAGGAGTAGTATGAAGATAAAGAAAAAAAGAGGTCTAAAGACTGTGCCCTGGGACTCTGCATCATTTAAGGATTAGAAAGATCAGGAGGATCCAGCAAAGGAAACTGAGATGAAATGGCCAATGAGAGAAGAAGAGAACAAGAGAACGTGGTGTCCTGGAAGCCAGGTGGAGGAAGTGGAAGGAGTGATCACCTGTGTCAAGGCTGGCTGAGAGGTCACAAAGCATGAGGCCTAAGGACAATGGTGTGTGTGTGTGTGTGTGTGCACGTGCGTGTCCCTGGTGACTTTGACAAGAGTGGTTGTGATGAGGATAAAGCATGGTTAAATGACTGTCCTGTGAGAACTCTGGGTCGGGTGGAAAACAGCTGTGATGGCACCCACCCACCCCCATTCCAGGGTGGATCCTGAGTGGTCTAACCAATCAGCAATCTCACTCCACTTGCTAGTGGCAGCTTTAGGGGCCATATGATCTGGGCAATGAGACCAGAGGGGAGGTTGGCTGAGGGGAGTAGGAGAAAATGTATCCTTATGCCTAGGAAGGAAAACCTGGAAGAGCTATGCTCTTCTTCTCTCTCTTAGTCTCTGGAGATGACACGTGAATGATCTATGTGCAGTCCAGCAGAGGAGTGCCCTTTCCTTCTGAGTCCAGAGAGGCCTATCATGCTCTCTCCCAGACTACCTGAGGAAGGAGGCAAGAGAAGGGCCTGGCCCAGGCCTGATACAATCTTGTCTCCTAGGTTTGGGGCATCACTGTATGGCAACCTTCCCAGCAAACCTACAGCTTCCCTTCTGGTCTCTGTTCTCTGAGTCTCCTCTAGTCTCAGACACCCCTCATCTCCTGTCCTAGTCCCTTATATATGCTCTCACTTCCTGCCACTGAGTTGCGCCTCACAACCTCTTTGCAGTTTAAACAGAGGGGCTTCTAAGGTCACAAAAATCTTCCTGGCCAAAGCATTGAGACTAGAATTGAAGATTCTTAGGTCTCAGGGTGGCCCCAGGAAACTTACATTGGAGCAAAGGGGCCTCACCTAGGGGCCTCACACATAGCACATTGAGAATGAGCCAGTCTTCATTTTTTTCAGGCTTTTCCTCTCCCAGGCAGGCTCCCCGGGGGCTCTTTAGACCAAAGCACTTCATAGGAAGCTAGAAAAGGAGCCCTTGGAAACATACAGAGGCCAACTACGTGGGGGTGAGCAAGAGGTAAAAGATTTTTGTTCCAAAGGAAGGAAGCATAATGAAGGATGCTTTCATTTAGCCCGTGATGACAAGATAAGGAATTAATAGCTTTAAGCTGCATTGAGGAACGCTGAGATAACAGCGGGTGATAAACCTCCCAACCAGATGGTGCTCCGGACAACATGGGCAGATCCCTGGGCTCCAGCCCAGCCTCCCTCGGAGTTCCAGGGCTTTTAGGATGTTAGCAAGGCCAGCCTGTGGCCTTGGGAGTGTCTGGAAAGTGGACAAAGCCACCTGTCGAGAGCTGAACAAGGAACACATGCAACGGGGTAGGTCTGTTCCAGCCTGGGGAAGCATAGGACTGGGCCAGCACTGACCTTGTGGAGATTTGTTAATTCTCTTCAGGAGACTGAACCACGCCCAGGTTCCACGTCAGGAATCCAGGATTTCCCAAAGTGGATTTCCAAGGAAGTGACACAATTTACTAAAAGTCTGTGGAATTACCCTACCTGGTCTTGAGAGTTATGGGGCCAGTGTGAAAAAGGAAAGTGGAGAGAATTACACTCTCTGAAGCTGGACACGTGCAACCTTCAGTTCAGCTGCCTTGTGAGCAGAACATGGTGAAGATGTGGATCTGCTCTCTAGAAGAAAGGATGGGGAGTCCCTGTCTGTCTCAGTACTTGTAGGACACAAGTTCTGGTCACTTGTGACAGTCACTCTTCGGATTCACGCTTCTCCTATCTAGAATGGGTTATTTTGGCTAAATTCTGTCTCTCTTTGCACCCCACCAAAAATAGGAAAGAAAAAAAATTAAGGAAAAGCCAAACAAATGAAGTAAGTGGATTTACAGGATGTGTTTGGCAGCAGCCAGCATCTCAAGAAGCTGTCAAAGCGAGTGTCTTTATGGAGTAGCACAGACCCTACTGGGGCCAGAGCAACTCACCAGAATTCTTTTTCCTCAAAGGTCTGAGGGAGGCTCCCTACTCCAGCTGCTCTTTCTTCCTCTCTTGATCAGAGTCAGGCCCCCATTCCCCCAACCGTCACCCCCACTGGATCTTCCTTCTTCATCACTGCTATTCCCTCCTCCTGATGCATCATCACCCTGCAGTTTGCAGGGGGAAGCTGGTGAGATGCAAACTGTCACTCCATCCAGTTATTCTTCTGAAGCCCCCCTCCAGACCCCCACACCAAGCTGTGGAACACGAGGGTAATTTGAAGCTGCATCTGTGGATAGCTTCATCTGTGTTTAGAGACAGAAGACAAGCTGCAAGAAACAGGATTGGATTTGTTGTTTATAAGTCAAACCAGCTGTGTTCTCAGGTCTATGGCTGCTTCCTTTGCAAATGCCAAATGTCACTTGTGGTTGGGACACTTTTCTTCCCAGAGAGTTGTTTTCCCCTCATGCAGCCAACTTTCCTTCTGTGCCTCTTCCTCCACCAGCTGCTCCCCTGCAAGGTGTCATTGTGCTGGGTCAGCCCGTGCACCGCCCCCAGCCTGGCTCCTGAGAGAGAGCTCCATCTCAGGAGTCAGCATGCATCTCTTGGAAGGCTCTTTGCTGGGTGGGGATGAGGTTGTAAGCTCTTCTCTGACTTGTATTTACCAGTTGCTTGACATACCTGATTATTGAAAACAAATAATTTGTTCACATTTTATTATTATAATCTGGGAAAGGATTCCCCAAGTACTTCACTCCGTCATCACTGGAAGCAGGTTTGTGTAATAGTACTATAGTCTTTGTGAATTTTCCTGTCTTCTCCATGACTTCGAAAGTTTTTCTGTGGCATAAAAGGACCCCTTAGATCTTACTCTGCAGTCCTCCTTCTGATTCCCTCCTCTTTCTTTCCTTCAGTCCCCGCTGAATACTCATGAAAATCAGTAACTTGTTTTTTATTTTATATATGATATTTTTTCACATAAAGAAGTCTGACATTTGGTTATAATAATTCTTAATCTTTTTCTTTCTTTGTTTTCTTTTGCTTTAATCCCTTCTCAAACCCCAAGTTGTATAAATATTAACCTATATATTAATCAATTTACAATATAATTCCTTGCCATTTAACACTCTAATCCATATGTAATTTATTTGAGTGTATGGCATGAGGTAGGGATAGAATTTTGTTGTTTTCAATTAGGTAACCCTTTTTCCAAGCACTGTTTTATTGGTTAGCATATCCCTCTACCATGGAGATTTCTGAAGGGCATTTCTCTCCTCCATATTGGTTCTGAGGAAACTGAAATGATGGGGGCCAGCCTTTATTAAGTTGGATGATGCAGTTTAGCATGAAAGCCAACTGAACCTTGATGGACTCAGGCAGATGGACTCGCCCACTGAATGGAAACACCAGATCAGGGCAGCCCTCCTAGCATGTGGGGAGCACCTGCCCTGGAAATAGGGGAGAATGCCTGTTCCCTGTGGGCAGTTCACTCTCAAGTGGAAGAACAGTCCGGTTAATCATACCCAAATGTACCAACGGATGCATGTTGCTTCACGTCCCTAGAAGAGGAGTGCTTAAAGTGGTGGATAGAGGCCAGACAGGTTTACGCAGTGCAGCTTCTTCCAGGAAATGTTAGGAGTAGAAAAATCACAGATACACACACATTTCTTAGGTTGGTGAAAAAGTAATTGCGATCGGATCGTTTGTTTTTTTGGAGTCCAATAAATTAAAAATAAATTAAAAAAAAAAGTTTAAAAAAAGTAATTGCGGTTTTTGCAATTATTTTTCACCTTTTAAACTGCAATTACTTTTGCACCGACCGAATATTTCTGAGCTTGCTTTTAGGTTTTGTTGGTTTGTGTATCTATTATTGCACCAGAACCATTCTTTTAAAGGATTGGAGCTTCATAATACTAGTTAATATTTGGCAGACTGAGTCATTCTTTATTAATTTTTCCAGTATTTTTGGTAATTCTTGAAAAAATTATGTTTTAGAATAATTTTGTAATTTAAAAAATCTTGGTACTTTTTATTGAAAGTGTATTATGTTAATCTAAGGAGAATTTACGTTTTTTTAATACTGAATTTCTCATTTAGGAAAGTGTGTTTCTCTTGATATTTAAAATTTAAAAAATTTTGATATTTAAAATTTCCAATAAAATTTTGTACTTTTACTTATAGATAACCTGTACATATTTTTTGTTTTAAAAAATTGAGGGATTTCTTTTTCATTATAAGCACACTTACAGAAATCAGCGGAGCTTTTGAGTTTCCCCGAGGATAGCTTTTGTGCATAGAAAAAGATTATTTGCAGGACATTAACATTAATATTTGATTTACTAAAATTATAAATTAAAAAACTAGACTTTTCTTATTAAGTTCAAGTTACAAACCTTATTATTCTATTCATAAAATGAGTAAAATACAAAAAATTTAAATTTTCCTCTGATTAAAGTTTAATGCAAGGTGAATAGAACATATCTGCTTAAACAATTAGTCCCATTTACAACTCAATTAAATTCCTTCAATCATTAAAGCTGTATTTGTAAGTTTAACAGTTGATTTTCTTTTCAACACTTCACTGCCTCTAACAACCATTGCCTTCTCAAGTACTTGAAAAACTCTATTAAGTCTGATTGAACAAACTGATAAATATGGTGAACCTTTAAAAACATTCTGGTGCTATTTAAAAACTTAGCTAAAGTCTCTTATCCCTTTCAATTTATGACAATAACATTAATTACTCAATTGCATGTTGTAAAACGGAATCAACTCTAATCTATTATATTCTCTCATTTGCCAAAACCCCTTAAACCCTACAATCATTGTAAATACCAAATACACACAGATTGTCCCAATGATTACTAAAATCTATTTTTGAAGGTAACACAGAAGTATTAATATATAGTTTGATTTATTAACTCATCTCTATATTTGATTCTAAACCTTCCTACGATTAAAAAGACATCCATGAATGAAAAAAATTTTACCATCCCAAGCCAACAAGAGTTATTACTCTAGTCAAATTGGGGGAGAGATTTTAGCAGAATAAAGTTGTTTACAGGCCAGAGATTTGGGGCCAGGCACTAGATCTGATTCTCCTGGAGCCACTCAGCAGCATGTTGACTCACTCAGTTTTTAATAGTCACTAAAAGCAGGGATTCTGAGTCCATACTCTCTGGAAGGGATTGCTCTTTTCTGAGTTTAAGACGTTTTATTACTTAACTCTACTGTCTGATATCAAGTCTGCAGCCTCCCACCCAGTTTGCTTCACAAGAGGTTCAGGTGCAGTAAATTTATTTCTTACCCAATTCAGCTCGAATTCTTTTCAGATCCTTTCTGTAGGCCACGCCTCACTTGGATGGCTGTTTAATGACACCCTGTTTAAGTCAGCATACACTTCCTGCTTGTTTCGATGTCTCAGGACTGAAGTCATCCTCACTACAGTAGAGAATATATTAGACTCCGTTGATGAAGCTTGCTCATCACCCAGCTTCATCAAATCTTAACATTTTGTTGTATTTACTTCAGGTTTTAAAAGAACATTAAAGCATTTCTGATGCAGTTGAAGCCTCCAGTGTACTCTTCCCTTATTTTCTCTCTCCCCAGAGAAACTCTTTCCGATTTTGTATTTATGATTTCCAAGTATGGTTTGATTCTCTTATAACACGAATGTGCCAATAAAATGTATTGTTTTGCATGTTCTCAAATTTTATGTAGTAAATATTATTTTGTAAGTGTAGTGCAGGGTATCCTGCCGACTACGCCAAGTGTCACGCGGGGTGTCCGGTGGGGTCTCTGGTCCCGCTCCCCACACAAGAACGCAGGATATGGCTAGGCCAAAAAGGAACACCCACGGAGCCATAGGTAGGGGAGTCATACCACTATACTCTCGCTGGCGGCTGGGTTGGAGACACAGGAACCAGGAGCCACACAATTCTCACCCCTCACTGCACCGCTTGCAGGCTCAGCCACCATCTCCTTGCTAGCCCCCTTTTCTTCTGCTAGCCTAGCCTCGGCAGTTATATTCATGGCTAATGGCTCACTGGTTACAGCTGACGGCCAACTAGCCACAGCTGCTGGCCATTTGATCACAGTCGATGGCCATTTACTACCTGAGCCAGCACCTTTCTATGTGAGGCCGAGAGCCTGGAAACTGCTTTTTGGGGCTCTGTCCCCACAGTAAGTATCATTCTGCAATTTGCATTTTTGTTAATCAGCGTTATGTGTTTGAGAATTACTAATGTTGATACATGTAGCTACATTTAATTTAACTGCTGTATACCAGGAATTAATTGAATAAATATATTACAGTTTATTTTTCCATTCATTTGGTTGGTAGAATTTTCCCCATTTTTTTGCTATTACAAATATCGTTGTAATTTATATTTTTGTACGTTTCTGTGTACACATATGAGTGTGAGTTTTCTTTGAATACATATGTGTAAGTAGAATTTCTGGGTTGAAGACATATGTTTTTGACTTAATTATTTTCAAATTGCTCTCTACTAGTTTATGAGAGTTCCCATCTCTCCCTTATTCTTGCCAACACTTGTTTGAAAACTTTTGCAGTATGATAAATGTGAAATAGTTTCATGTTGTTCTAGTTTATAATTGCCTAATTACTGGTGAGAATGAGCATTTTTCTTCCGTCTGTTGACTATTTATCTTTCCTGTTCTCTAAATTGCCTGCTCATATGTTTTATCCATTTTTCTACAGTCATTTTTTTCCCCTTAAATTGATTTGTAAGCCCTTTATAAATGCTGATTTTAATCTTTTGGTAGTTTCCTACATCAAAAACACTAAATTTTAACTTTTATTAGGGTCAGATTTATCAATATTTTCCTGATGTTTTTTGTGAAGTCATAAAGATTTTCTAAAAAAGTTTTACACTTTAAAAATATTTTTAATTAAAAACAATTTTAAGTTTTAAAAGTTTACTTTTCATAGTTGGGTCTTCATTTACTTCGAATTGATTGTTTTGTGTGGGGAATAAAATAGTATCTATTTTCCAAATGGATATCACCCATTATTAAATGATTAGTTTTTATTCAGGTATAATGCCACCTCTGTAATATATCAAATTTTCATGAAGTATGGGTCTTTTTATGGACTCTAAACAGGACGTTTGTGTGTGTGTGTGTGTGTGTGTGTGTGTGTGTGTGTATGTGTATGTAATCATCCCTAAAGCAATATTACTCTATTTTTAATTACTGTAACTTTATAATTATTTGTGATTTTTTTGTTCTTCATGTGAATTTTAGATCTGCTTATCAAATTCACAAAAATGTGTTAGGGTTTTGATTGGAATTATATTGAGTGTATAGATTTATTTGGGTAGAATTTGAATCTTTGTATTCCTGAACTTGTTACTTATTCCAGTCTTTTATTCATTATATCCTTTATTAACATTTTGTAATTTTTTTCAATAAATGTGTCATACATTTTTGTCATATTTATATAAGTATAATTATAACTATATTGATATAAACTATATACATAGCTTCTTTATAGTTTTCATTGCTATAGTAAATGGGATCTGCTTTTCTCTTATAATCTCAAATTGGTAATTATCAGTGGAGATACAAATTATTACTTTTAAAATGTTACTCATGTCTCTTATCAGTTATAATAGTTTGTAAAATTCTTAGGTTGATTCTCCATGTAGAAAATCATCATCTGAGGATAAGGACAGTTTTAAATTTTCTTTTCTAATTATCATTTGTTTTATTTTTCTATCTTATTGTATTTGCCAGGACCTCCTGTATAATGTTGAGTGTAAGCTATGATGATAGGTATCCTTGCCTCACTCTTGACTTTATTGTTAATGCTTTTCAAATTGTATTATTAATTATGTTCAGTAGATTCTTTTTTTTTTTTTGTATCACGTTTACTAACATAGGCTATAAATTAAGGAAGTTATCCCCTATTCCCAATTTCCTAAGAATTTCTTTTAGCATGAATGAGTATTGACTTTTATCAAATATTTTTTCAGCATCTATTGAAATGATCATATATATTTTCCGTTTTAATCTAATAATTTAATTAATTAATTTCCAAACGTTTGTTTCTTCAAAACTATCTTATAATTGCTTTCCAGTTTAGTTGAACCAAGATTAGAGAACATGGCTTGTGTCATATTGATTCTTTGAAATAACTTGAAACTGTCTTTGAAATCTAAGATATGTTCAAATTTTTATGTTCAGTTTTTGTTCATGTGTAATTTAAAAATTATGTTCCCCATTTTTGGGGTGGAGAAGTCTCATATGTACATGAGTTTCAAAGAAAGTTGAATTTAGTAGTTGAGATTCCAATTTTTGTAATTACTGAAAATTGGAATTTGTTTCTGCCATCTTATTTTTTTCTTTTTATCATTCTTTTCTTTGCCTTTTTTGCACCTCACATTTTCTTCCTTTGATGTAGTGATAAAGTTTTCTAACCCCCCCTTCTTCCTTTCTCAGAGGGCTTGGAAGTACTGGGTAATATAGAAACATTCATAATTAAATATAAATTGTTTAATAACAAAGTCTGTAGTTACTCATTGTGTCTACCCTCTTCTTAAACATGACAGAAAACTTATCAAATGTTGACAACTCATTAGAATAACCTTCTCTCTCCAGTCTTGCCACTCCACCATCTTGAAATTGTTATCTAGGCCAGTGCTACCGAGAGCAACATTTAAAATTTTATAGTAACCAAATTTAAAAAGTGAAAATAATTTTAGTAATATATATTTTAACTTAAATCCAAAATATTATTTTAATTTGTAATCAATAAAAAAATCATTAATGGGATATTTTACATTCTTTTCTCATACTAAGTTTTTGAAAACCAGGTGCGTTTTACACTTCATCATACCCAATTCAGATTAGCCACATTTCAAGTGCCCAGTGGTCACATATAGCTAGTGGCTACCATATTGGACAGCTCTAGAGTTCTCATTTTCACCTTATTTCAAACATAAAAATTACCTATAATTGCTAATTATAGTTAGTGTATGTAGTTAGTATATCTATATGATATATATGTAATAATTGTATTGTATATTATATTATATAGCTAATGTTAACTTTACCAACAAATGTGTCCAATTTTGTGCTCCCTATTATTTCTTTAAATCCCTGTGTTCCCCCTAGACTTGCTTTTCTTTTTGTTGAATCGCATCATTTGTATTTCTTTTATTGAGGGACTGTTGAATATAGTTAAAAATTTTTGGTAGGTCTGAAATGTTGTATTTTACCTTCACTCTTGAATAATAATTTAGCTGGTTATAATCCTATATTGACAATCATTTTCCCTTAGGGTTTTAAAGATATTACTCCATTATCTCTTCCTTTCAAGTAGTGAGCCTGGTTCCTATTCCCTGTCTTGAATAGAGCACTTCTAGGGCTCTTTGACTTTACGGAGCTGAATTCTGGAGTCATGTGGTTGCTTCTGGATGAAAGTGCAGCAGGCCCATAGCTTCAACCTTCCTCATTCCTTTGTACTTCTCTTCAGTATTTGATCTATGGTAATGATTATCTTATTTTTGAGTTGGCTATTACTTTCTAGTATTTTATTTTACATTTTGTCTATTATTGACAAGGGGTGTGTCAAAGCATGAACTGATAGATTTATCTTGTCCAGAAATCAACAACTATGTTCAAGTAGAATCTTAGGTATTTCATTTATTGTTATGTTGCACCTACATTATCTTTTCCTACATAATTTCTATCCTTTTCTTCATAGTATATAGGAAAGATACTGATTTTTTTCACGTATTTGTAATTACACAACTTCCTTTCTAATGCTTCTGCTAATTTTCCAATTGATTTTATAGGTAATAAATAGGTAAAATAATTGGCAAATAATTTATTTTATCTTCCTCTGTTTAGATATAATTTCCTTTTCTTATTTTATTGCATGGGTTAGAACTTTCATGTTAGTTAACAGTGGTGATAGCTAATATCCATCTTGTCTCTGACTTTAAAGAAGGTTTATCTAATGTCTCATCATCAAGCATGATAGTGGAATTCTATCCAAAATATTAATAAATATTCTTGATTAGGTTAAGGAAGTAGACTTTTATTTCCAGTTTACTGTCTTTAAAACAAATCAGAAATAACTGTAAAATTATTTAAAATATTTTTAGTTTCCCTCAAGTTATTCATATGTTTTGACTTATTATTTTGTTAATGTATATTGATTTAAAAAAATTGAATCATACTTCATTCCTGAAATAAACCTTATTTGGTCATGGAGTATTATTCTTTCAATATACTATTGGATTTTATTGCTAATATTTTAGTTAGACCTTTAGGTTAAAATAACAAGGGAGATTAGCATATAGCTTTCCTTTTTGGCTTTCTTAGGTTTTGATTTGAGAGTTATACAGACTTTGTAAAATTAACTGGGAAGTTTTCCATCTTTTCATGTGCTCTTGAGAAGGTTTAAATAGCATGGGAATTATCTGTTTCTCGAAAGTTTGAAAGAATTCATCTGTGAAACCATCGGATTATTGTGTCTAAATTGTTATTTTTACATTATGTATTGTCTGTTTCAGCTGTAATTTTTAACATTTGCAATTAGTTATTTAGTCAGACTATTCATACTTAACCCTTTGTTTTCTGGTGTAATTGCTCACTGTCATTTTATACAACAACTCCTCTCTTCTTAAGCTTTCGTTTAGTAAAGTGATATTTTTAAGACTCTTTAAGAAAGACTATGAGTATTATTCTTAGAGATCTTAGAAAATTTTTAACTGTATCTGATTATTGAAAAATCCTAAGCTATGCTTTAGATTTGGGCCATTACTTATTGGTTTTTACCTAAAATGTAGTTTACCTTTTCAATGTGCATTACCATCTTTTTGTGTGTGTGTGTGGCTTTTTAATATATTTTACATATATATAAAGCTTTTACTTCAGTTCTAGTTCTGATTTTTAATGAAGAATAATCATTAGACTTGATTATTTATTTGTATCTCAGATATTTGAGGGCCTACTCTGTAATGGGCTCTGATCAAGACACATGTATATAACTTGTAATTTCTCTCCTAAATCTCTTCTCTTAGATTTCCCCCTCTATATTCTGATTTGATTTGCTGATATACTTTCAGTTCATTTACAATTATTTCTTATCTCAATCATATTTATTTTCACTTCATCTTCTTATCCTTTCATGTTTTATTCTTAAGAACATTTGCATCGTTTTTACATTCTTTTGAGAATACCAAAATGTCCCATAAATTGGTTTTCTGAATCTTGCATTAAATAATTTTTAGAAGTATGTTTTGTCTCTAAATCTTTGCATTGAGGTTCCTTTCCTCTCATTCTGCTCTATTTTTTCATAGACCATATTTGGTTTATTTCCTTTACTCTGGAATCTCTATGAATAATAGCTGTGTTGACTCAGAGCTTGCCAAAGGATTTTGAGAATTGCTTCTAGTGTTCACATTCCCTCTTTAGGTCTACTGTTGGTGTGTTCAGTTCTCAGCCTGGGGTAAACATCTGTTGTTTTTCCTTCTCACTGCCCCACTTTTAGGAACTTCTCACTGCTCTTCTGGGAGCCGACTCTCCCCTATTCCACCAAAGTGCCAGGTTCATACCACATTACCCCACCTCCAGGCCTCTTTTAGAGTGCCTGGCAGAGACTAGGCCATTTACTTTTTTTATAGGAATTTTGAAAGTATACAAGGAGACATCTGTTTCTCTCTGGTTCACTGAAACTGCAATATACAATTTAGGAACTGTTCACAGTCATGTTGTCTATCATGTGGCTTGAAGAAGTGGAGAAAGATGATCTGAGATAGAAAAAAAGATGAATAAAGCAGATTAACAGGGATAAACAGAGATGAGAAGGGATTTATAGGTATGGAAAGGGGGTAGCTAAAAGGACCCTGAAATGTTGATTGGAGTTTGGAAATATCAGCATGAATTCATAAAAAAACAGTATATATGTATATGTGTGTATATATACACACATATGTATATATTATTATGTATATGTATATATATGGATATATATACACATATATATATGAAAAAACTGAATTAAAATTGTAATAATATATATATCGATAACAAATGAATACAAGTCACATTTGACTTCTGCAATTACAAGAGGTGCTCAAAGTGCATGGTTTTAATACAGTTTTTTCCTTTCTTAAAATGTGTATACATTTTTCGCTCTCTCTCCATATCTTTGTATCTATATCTATATCTATATCTATATCTATATCTATATCTATATCTATATCTATCTATCTAGATATACAGATGATTATAGATGTGTATGTATGCATCTTCTTGGAGAAATGAATGAATCCAGTAGGGGCAAGGAAAGTGCAAAATGAGCCAGAAATATTTTATTATGTTAGAAATTAAGGTAGTGCTCAAAGAATTAAGAAGATATGTCAAAAAAAGAAGGTGCCACCTTGAAGGGGTCCCACTAACCAAATTTAGGACAATACGAGCATTAAAATAAACAGTGAGAGTATTAGGTTAAAACCTATTGAATAAATAAAAAACTTCAAGTCCATGCTAGTATAAGTAAATAAGTAAATGAATAAATAAACAAATGGAGGAGAAAGGAAAGCTCTTCCAATCAGCTGAACATCAACTAATAGCAACATCATTTGGCAAGCATCATAAAGGTAGCTGACATAAGTAGGGAGTTGTCAATGGATCCTAAGGCTGGTGGGTAGAAATTTGATGATGAGGGACAGAATACTGTTATAATATCAGAATACTTACCAACAAAATACTAATAAAATACAAGAGGGGAATGGTGAGTTTTATAGTGGAGAAACCTGGCAGATACCAACTTGATTAGGTCATCAAGGTTAACATGACCAATACGGGAAGAAGTCGACATAGTTTTTCTACTGATGTGAAGTACAAAGAAGGCAACAGCATCACTTCTGTGATTATTTCTCACAGAAATAATCTGTGGAATTATGGCATTATCTTCTAGTATTTCTGTTGAGAAGTCTGATGCCAATGTCATTTGGTCCCTTATATGAAAGCTGCTTTTTCTCTATAAAGTTTTTAGCATCCAATCAGATGAACAGGAACAAAAAAGAAAGAGTGAAAATACCTTAAGGGACTTGTGAGACACCATCAAGGGGACCAATATTTGCATTATAGGGGTCATAGAAGGAGAAAAGAGAAAGAGGCAGGAAGCTTATTTAGAAAAATAATGGCTGGAAACTAGTCTTAACCTGGGGGAAGAACAGACATTAAAATTGAGGAAGCCTAGAGAGTTCCAAAGGAGAGGAGTACAAAGAGACCCACTCTGACACACATTATAATTAAATTGTGAAAAGTTAAAAACAAAGAGAGACTCAAAAGCAGCAAGAGAAAAACAACTTGTTATGTACAAGGGCACCCCCATAAGACTCACCAAATGTTTCAGCAGAAACTTTTCAGGCCAGAAGGGAATGGCATGTTATATTCAAAGTGCTGAATGAAAACCTACCAACCCAAAATTCTCTACTTAGCAAAGATGTTCTTCAAAATTGAAGAGATAAAGAGTTTCCAGACGAGCAAAAACTAAAAGAGTTAATCACCACTAGACTAACCTTCAGGAAATGTTAAAGGGACATTTTCAAGCTGAAACAAAATGGTGCTAATTAGTAACAAGAAAACATTGAAAATATAAATCTCACTGGTAAAGGTAAATATATAGTCTAAGTCAGAATACTCTAATGTTGTAATGGTGGTGGAACCAATATTGATACATTATTATGAACTGAGGTCCATAGTTTATTCAGATTCCCTTAGTTTTCTCTAATGTTCTTTTTCTGTCCCACGATCCCAGCCAGGATACAACAATGCACTTAGTGGTCATATGTCCCCATGTCCCCCTTGGCTGTTAGTTTCTCAAAAACTTTTCTTGCTTTTATGATTCTGACCATTTTGAATGTCCCTCACCTGGGATTTGTCTGATGTTTTTCTTATGACCATGTTTTTTTTCTCAGGTGCTTTAGGAAGAAAGGCCACAGAAGTAAAGCTCCTTTCTCATTATATCATCTCAAGAATACATACTGTTTATAAATTATGATTTATCACTCAACGTTAATGTTAACCTTGATCACCTGGCTGAGTTAGTGTTTGAGAGGTTTCTCCACCATGATGTTACTTTGATTACCCTCCTTTTCATACTGTATTGTTTGGAAGGAAGTTATTATGTGTAGCCCACATTTAAGAAGTGAAAACTATGTTCCACATTCTTGAGGGTGGAATATCTACATAAATGACTTGGAATTCTTCTACATGGATCCCTTTGTCTTTTTGGTCTATTTTGGGGAAAAGTTCCCAAGTTTGTATTTCAATTCTTATATTGACTTTTTCATTTCTGGGGTCATATTTTTAAATTTCCAATATCTACCTTTCTGTTCTTTCATTATTTTTATTTTTAAAAGATTTTAATTAAAAATACAGCTGACATCGCTTCTCGGCCTTTTGGCTAAGATCAAGTGTAAAAATACAGCTGACATAAATAGTATATTAGTTTTAGGGGTACACCATAGTTATTCAACATTTATATACCTAAAGAAGTAATCACCATAAATCCAGCAACCATCTGACACCATACTATCCTATCACAATATTATCGACTATTTTCCCCATGCTGTACATTACATCCCCATGACTTATTTGTTTCATACCTGGAACTTTGGGCCGCTTATTCCCCTTCACATTTTTCCCCCCTTTTAAAAAATTTCAATTACACTTGACATTCAATATTAATTTATATTAATTTCGGGCGTACAGCATAGTGGTTAGACATTTATATAAGTTAAGAAGAGTTCCTCCTAACTAGTACCCAACTAGCACTATACATAGTTATTACCATATCATTGACTATATTTCCTATGCTATACTTTACATTCCCATGACTATTTTGTAGCTACAAATTTGTACTTCTTAATCCCTTCACCTTTTTCACCCTGCCCCCCAACCCCCTCCCCTGACAAATCTATTATCCATCGGACACCATGCATAATTATTACAATATTATTGACATTATCCCTTATGCTATACCCTACATTCCCTACAACTACTTTGTAACAACCAATTTGTACTTCTTAATCCATTCCCTTTTTTTACCCACACCCCAACCTGTCCCATCTGGCACCTATCAAAATGTTCTCTGTATCTATGAGTTTGTTTCTGTTTTGTTGTTAATTTTGTTCTTTGATTCCACATATAAGTGAAATCACATTGCATCTCTCTTTCTCTGTCTGATATACAGTAGTACCTCAGTTTTCGAACATCTCCATTGACAAACATTTCAGTTTATGAATGCCATAAACCCGGAAGTAAATGCTTCGGGTTTTGAACACGCCTCGGAAGTCGAACATGTCACGCAGCTTCCACTGAGTGCAAGATCCTGAGGCCTAGCTGTCGATTGTTTTCGAATGTTTCAGAGTGGATTACGTTAGAAAACCGAGGTACCACTGTACTCTACTCCACCCTCCACATCCATCCACGCGACTGCAGATGGCAAGAACCCATTCCCTTCCAAGGCCAAGCAATATTTCATGTATATATGTACAATTTCTTTGTGCATTCATTCATTGATGAACACCTAGGCTGCCTCCACATCTTGGCCATTATAAACAATGCTGCAGTGAACATATAGATGCACACATCCCCTCGAAGTACGTTTTGGGTTTCTTTGGACAAATACCCTGAAATGGGATTACTGGGTCCTTCTTTGTCTCTTGTTACCACCTTTGTTTTAAAGTCTATTTTGTCTGGTATAAGTATTGCTACTCCAGAATTTTTATTTTTTTTTATTTTTGAGGTTTTTTTTTTTTTCATTTCCATTTTCATGAAATATCTTTTTCCATTCCTTTACTTTCTGTGTGTGTCTTCCAATCTGAAGTGAATCTCTCTCTCTCTCTCTCTCTCTCTCGCTTTCTCTCTCTCTCTCTCTGTCTCTTTTTTTGATTCCTAAATTTTATTCAAGAACTCATACAAAACATTCCAGAGTAATGAGTTTTAATCCTCATCTTCCTCCTCTTCTTCATCCTGGTTAATCTGGAAATAACACAATTCGTAACTTTCTTTGCTGTTAGCAACTATGTGCAACCAATCACGTAGATTGTTCTTCTTCAAATACTTTTTGGTGAGATATTTCAAATACCTTTTGGAAAAAGCCATCTCAGAAGTGACCGGGATCATACTCTTGCTCCTTTCAATGGTTACAACTCCTCCACCGAGATTCCCAGCTTTTCCATTCACTTTGATTTGCTCCTGAAGAAACTGCTCAAAATTGGCAGCATCCATGATTCCATCTTCTACAGGTGGGTGCAGTCAAGGGTAAACTTCAGAACCTGCTTCTTTTTATTGTCTCCCTTAGCTACAAGCTTTTTCACAGGAGCCATGGCGGCAGCCGAGACAGAAAGGGTGAAGAGAGTCTCTTGTAGGCAACATATGTAAGGATTTTGTTTTCTTATCCATTCATTATCCATCCATTTGTTTTCTTATCATATGTGTTTTGATTAGAATATTTAATCCATTTACATTTAAAGTAATTGTTGATAGATAGATATATAACTATTGCCATTTTATTATTCATAATTTTGATTTTTTTTTTTCTGTTTTAAAGAAGTCCCTCTAACATTCCTGTAATACTGGTTTGGTGGTGATGAACTCCTTTAGATTTTTCTTATCTGGGAAGCTCTTTATCTGTCCTACAATTTTAAATGATAGCCTTACTGGATAGAGTAGTCTTGGTTGGAGATCCTTACTTTTCATCACCTTGAATATTTCATGCCAATCCACTCTGGCCTGCAAAGTTTCTATTGAGAAATCAACTAACCGTCTTATGGGAGCTCCCTCATAAGTTACTAGTTGCCTTTCTCTTGCTGCTTTTAGGATTCTCTGTCTTTAACCTTTGCCATTTTAATTATAATGTGTCTTGGTGTGAGCCTGTTTTGGTTCATCTTGTTTGGGACTCTGCAATTCCTGAGCTTGTATGTCTATTTCCTTCACCACGTTAGGAAAGTTTTCAGTCATTGTTTCTTCAAATAGGTTCTCAATCTCCTGCTTTCTCTCTTTTCCTTCTGGTGCCCTTGTGAGGTGAATGTTGTTACACTTGATGTTGTCCCAGAGGTCTCTTAAACTATGCTCACTTTTGTGGATTTTTTTTTCTTTTTGCTGTTCCTATTGGTTGTTTTTGGCTACCTTGTCTTCCAAATCACTGAGTCGATCCTCTCTTCATCTAGTCTGCTTGTCCTTCTAGTATATTCTTCATTTCAGTTACTGTATTGTTCACCTCTGAATTGTTCTTTTTTAATGATTTCTGTGTCCTTTTTATGCTTGCTATCTCTTTGGTGAAGTTTTCACTAAGCTCCTTGAGCATCCTTATAACCATTGTTTTGAGCTCTGTCTCTGGCAGATTGCTTATCTCCATTTCGCTTAGTTCTTTTTCTGGATTTTTCTCCTGTTCTTTCATTTGGGACACATTTCTTTGTTTTCTCATTTTGGCTTCCTTTCTATGTTTGTTTCTATGTATTAGGTAGATCTTCTATGTCTCCAAGTCTTGGCTGGTGGCCTTATGTAGTAGGTGCCCTGTGGGGCCCAGTGGCACAGTCTCCCTGGTCATCTGCTTTGGATGCTCCAGGAGTGTCCCTTGTGTGGGTTGTGTATACCTTCCTGTTATAGTTGAGCCTTGATTTCTATTGACATGTCATTGGGTGGGACTGACCATTAGCCTTACTGGCTGTGTGTTTTGGCCACATCCACAGCTTACAGGATGCTGTGTGTGTTGGGGGGGCGGTGCAGGGGGGAGGTTTACACACTGGAGTGTGATTCACCCCAGTTGGCTCTGGTGCCTGTTGAGACCACGCTTTGAGTGTGCTGCTTGTGGGGCTAATTGGTCAGTGTTCTGTTGTGGTCTGAAGCCAACCTCCAAGTATGTTGGATCTGGGGCCTTTTGGGAGGGGTTCCAGTGCAAGCCCCGGTCACCCACTGCCTGTGACTGTTGGGGGACTACCTGGTAGGAGCTACAAAGGGATCCTAGGTTGTTCACTGCCTGTGCTGAACCTGGATGTGCATAGGAGAGGCCACGCTATGACCCAAGGTCATCTGCCTGCCACCAGTAACAGGCCTGGGTAGATCTGCAAAAAGCCAGGATACCACAAGGCCTGTTGTCACTGCCAGCTCCCTTAAGATTCAGCTGCTGATAGATCCTCATGCAGTATGCAAGTTTGGTGAGACAGGGTCTCAGGGAGTCACTAGAGTGGGAAGAGTTGTGGTGCCCAGGTTAATGTAGACTCTGGTTTGGTGCCAGTGCTGAGCTTCGAGCTACTCAGCAAAAGTCTCAGAGCACACTGAGGCCAGTCATCGCCCAGTGGGGGTCTGCCAGACTCTGATAATTTTCCAAGAAAGAGTACAATGTGAGCATGGCTGGCTGCTCACAGAGAAAGTGCCTTTGGTGTTGGGGAAGTTGGGTGGGGCAGTATCCCAGTGAGTCAGCAGGGTGAAGCAGTCGAGTTCACCAGGCCAATCAGATTCAGATTTGACTGTGGTGGGGGCGGGCCTAACACAAGAAAGATGGTGCCCACCTGCTGGCTGCACAAGAGAAGGACCTCACATTGGGAAAATGCTGACTGTCCTCCAGTCCCCCTCCAATGCCATACACCTCAGTTTGTACCCTGGTATGTCTCTGACGCCTCTTGAGTCACCGTCTCTCTGCTGGAGCTCAAGATGAGTGTCTGCGAACGAGTGAGTTTGTGAGTGGACTGTTTATGAGCACGTCTAGGTTTCCCGCAGTCTTCCATCCCACTTGGACAGTCAGAATGCCCACTGTTTTTCACAGTCAGATGTTGTGGGGATCCTGGTGTGGGGGCTGGAGTTCCACAGTCTTCCTGGGGGAACCTCCTTAGCCAAGATATCCCTCCCAGTTCTCAACCACCACACATAGGTGTGGGGCCCATTCCACGTCTCCGCCCCTCCTACCAGTCTCGATGTGGCTTCTTCTTTAGATTTTTAGTCATAGGACTATTGGGCTAGACTTCACATGTTTCTCTGGTTGATTGTTCTATATTGCCCTTTTGTTCTCTGAATGTTGCTTTTTAGGATTACCTGTTCCTATTTCACAGATGAAATATTTTCTCTTATTTCTTTTGACAGTTTTGCCCTACAACTATTTTCTTCAAGTTGCTTTCATCTGTTTGTTTATTTATTTATTTCTTTATTTATTTATTTATTTATTTATTTATTTATCTTTTGGGGCACCTGTCTTTCATACTATAGATCTTCCTCAAAGATCACTTCATACTTGGCAACTCCTTCATACTTGAGAGTGGGTCACAGAAAAGCGATTGGAAGCCCCGAGAGGGCAAATTTTGTTTACTTTGAGTTTCACTATAAGGTGTTTTTGCTGTGTCACTTCATTAGGGAGATCCCAAAGTCAATATGCTTAAGTTTTGTTTCTTACTCTGATTGGATATCCCAGAGAAGGCTTTGCCAATTTCTTTCCTGAAGAGTTATATGTCTGCTTGTCAGTGATCTGGATGCCAAGAGGGAGAAGAAGGGTAAAGGTCTCAACATTGAGAACCTACATTTTCACTTTAACCCTCTATTTTCAGTATGATACTCCCCCTTCCCCCAACTGTGCTATGGTGTCCCATTGTCAAGAAAGCCTAAGTTCTACCTTCTTTGGGGAACAAATCTCCAATTTTCTGCCAGGGTAAGTGAGGCAGCAATCATTAGTGGTATCTAGAGATCTCAGAATTTCTTTGACTTTTCTCCTGAGTTTAGCTCCCCTTTTATACCCCCCTTTCCCCCGACTGCCTCCTCCCGCCCCATAAACACACACACTTTAAGAGGTATCTGGTGCTAACTGTTAGGTGTTCCATGATGTAAACTGGGTTGATTCTCTTACTTCTCCAATTTTCTCTTAGTATTCAGTTTTCTGCAGATGCTAAGTCAGTTACACATTCATCCATCTGCTCTCCAGCTTCCAACATTTTGTTGTTCTAATTCTTTCCAGAGTGTTTGTCTTATGGGAGAGGAAGAAGAGAAAAAAAATGTATGTTCAGTCCTCTATCTTTAACCAGAAGTCATTAAGATCTGTATTCTCTAGTTCATAGCTCTTTCCATAGAGAAAGTCTTGTGCGTATGTGTACAGGCTTAAGCACAATGTGAGAAAGTAGCATTTGTTTGGGCAAGGTTGACTATTGCCACCATTGTTATGATTTCTTCTGAGAGAGGCCAGGAGCTCAGAGAGTCATGTGGTGAGCTTTGTGGTGTAGATTAAGAATTACAGTCACTTTATTATTGTGAAAAATATTTCAATAATTGCAGAGTTGTACAGATTTTGCTAAGGCCCTATTTTAAAAGAAAGTAAATGCATATTTTTGTTAAAGTAAGAGGTGACATTTTTCTGAGCCTGTATTATATTACAGGAACCACCCTGCTACCTGTAAATGGCTCTCTCCTCTCCTAGAGGTATGGTGCTACCTACAAATAGCACCTTTTAACTTCTCTAATAGTTAAGGAGAGGGATTTCTGGTCAACCCCTCCATAGCAATAACTAAAGATGTTAGATAATACAACCCCATAATTTAGCATATTTTCCCATGAGGTAATTTTGTTATCCTGAATTGTGATTATTTCTATTTGTTACCTGGTTTGGGGGTAGACTAGGTTAACATAATAGTTAGAAAGAACAATCTACTGCAAGCCCTTTTAGCTGGGACTCTATAGTTTTGCCCATGTCTACAACAAATTACTTATGGGGACTACATTTCCGAAGATGCAGCAGAACACTTCCCAGGTTCCCAGGCTGTTTACTTCCTAGGCTTTGATGTCCCTCTGAATGAATATAGAAAGTTTAGGAAGGAGAGTCAAGTGGATGGGAGCAGGCTCCCCCCAAAATAGACCACATGGAAGTTAGACGAATGACTGTTTCATTTCCTGGATGTTAGTGAATCAGGAGGAAGACAATGAGGGTTGATATGAGGTTTTCCAGCCTTTGTTTTCAGGAGGTCTTTATTTGATAAAACAAAGTCTAGAATAGGGTTGTCAGGAGTTCTTTGTAAAAATATGGACCATTATGTGTGTATGTGAAATACATTTTTAGTCAAAATATTTATTGAAACATTTCAATGGAATGTTTCTTTTAGAAAGAATTGTTTCACTGCATGTGAGCCTCCTGGAAAAAAATGTTGTAAAATTGAGTAGTTCATTTTACACAGATCCAGTTCACATTCTGCTTCCCTCATCCACACGTTATTATTTCTATTGAAAATTCTTTTTACACCTTCATTTGAGACAGGAACTGATACATAACACTAAAACAATTTCAACAAATGTCAACACAAAAGTCAAGAAGAAATACTCCAGGTGTATTTTCTGAATCAATAAAAATGTTATTAATAATAAAAAGACATTTGCAGTTTGTAAATTTTCATTTTGCTGGGCAGGAAGCCAAAATTCTGGATAATCAGTTTAGTACCAGATACTCGGAAGCTGATTTGAGAAGGAAGGTTTTCCTCATTATGCTTCCTTGGACTTAAGGTTAGTGGCTATTCGTCAAGACTGTGATAGGGACCTTCGGCGCACTCCTTCCTGGTGATGTTTCTCAGCTGAGCCTGTGCAGGGACTGGAGCACTAGCTCTGCTCTTTGCTGTCCCCTGGGGCAGCTCCCTCAGAGATCAGGCCAAGAAAAGGCTGTTTTAGGACCTGGAGGCTCTCTAACCCATTGCTGAGCATTAAGCAACTTTAAATTACTGATACCAGCTGTTTTTCTCAGAGCAGGTGAATTACAGAAATTATGTAAAGGCCTTTCTACTCTTTTTCAGGTTGTCAGATTCAGATGTTTGAGTACAGTTTTTTTTTTAAAGCATTTTGTCAGTGAGACTCTTTTTTAAAAAAGTTGTAACCAAATAATAGTTTTCTGCGTCTCTATGATTAATTGGTGAATTCTCTACCCAATTAACTAAGGCAAACTTCAAATTTGCATTATTGCTGCCCTTTCAGAATCCAATGGCACTTAAAAAAAAAAAAAAGCATTCAATGGCTCATTTCAGCTCTACCTAAATGTCCTTACAGCGTAAACGTTATTTTTGGCTCAGGGCATATGCTTTCGTCTATCTCCCCAAAGCTTTCCCCCGCCCAGCCGGTGGAAACCCAGCTATGCTGAGTCTATTCAGGCCCCTTCACATTTGCATGTCTATCAGCAGTCTTTCACAGCCCAGTGGCCCCAACAAGTACTTTCCAATGGCCGCATTGTTCTTCAGAACCACCCCCAAGTCAGATCTTCCAGCTTCCTTCTCCCTTGCAGTTTCAAGTGTGGTTGAAACACCTGTTAGTTTTCTTGGAATCCCAAAGTCTTTGCTTTCTACTTATAGGAATTTTACCTTCCCTACTTGCTGAGATGGCTATTTGTGGGGAAATGCTTGAATTTCCCCCTTGGCAAAGTCATTAGAAGCTACCTCAAGTTTTATATGACACCATTTGATCCTCCTTATTGCTCCTTTCCATTTCATTCAAAAAAGGCTGGATTGCTCCTTGGATGGGAGAATGAAAAATACTTGTTTCTCTCTCTCTCTTTATAAATTTAAAATTTCTGAAAGTTAAAGTCTATATGAATGCAACGTAATTATATTGGTAATATTGTGAAAATGTTTCAGATTAGACTATAAAATATCACCATGTTCAGGGAGATGAATTAAAATCTACTGCAAATATTTATTATATATTTTGACATTTTGACACAGAAGAGTTGGGCAAGACTCTGAGTAGATGTGTTTATTCTGACTTGTGTGGTTATATATGTGATATATATATGTATATATATACATACATACATTACATATATATTTATTATACGCATATGTATATATGTATTTGAACATATACAAATTCACGATTACTTATATGCATTGAAGACTGAAAAAATAAAATCTTTCATTTGTTTTGTTCTTTAAAATCTACAGTTAAGGTCTATGCAGTGGTCAGCTCATCTGTAAAGCCATGAAATGCTTTTTTGTACATTAATTTGATACTAACATCAGACTTGAGTAAGACAACCCACTTTTATTTCCATGTTATGAATTAATTATTGTCTTTATAATTGATAACTACTTTATCATTCAAATACTTGGAAGCAGATCCAAGCTTTGTGATTTCTGGCCTTTTCTCCTTGTTCCCAGCAGCCTCTTCCCAAATTGCAGTTATTTTATGCGATGGTCTATCACTTTTATTGAGTTAGAATTTTAATAATAACCGATAATTAATTACAAAGCAAGTTATAAAATTCAGTTAATGCAGGTAATGCTTACTAACTTATATGTAAAAATTGTTTAAAATGGTTTATACTCATTGAGTTCAGTGAAGTTGTGTGTGTTTTAAAATTATGTGTTGTTTGTTTCTAAGTAATTTTGCTTCACAACAAGAAAGCTTTATTCACTGTTTCCCAGACGGGTGGCAAATTGGCGTTTTTGGTTTCTGCAAATCATCTTTGGGTTTCTGATTAAACTGTATATAAAATACAGAGGGTGCCAAAAAAATGTATACACATTTTAAGAAAAGAAAAAAGTGTATTAAAATTATGCTGATGGTAACCACTTTGAGCACCTCTTGTAATTGCAGAAGTCAAACGTCACTTGTATTCATTTTTGTTATCGGTATACATTGAGTATTACAGTTTTAATACAGCTTTTCCTTTCTTAAAATGTGGATGCATTCTTTTGTTATTGGTATTTATACTGTAGAGTCACCCAAGTGAAATGGTACACATTGCCATTCTTGGACATTTTGTGATTATAACCAGAGAAAGCTAAATGGAATAGAGTCTAAAGAAAAATTAAAAAGCCTCGACTACCCAAACGAATGTGGCATTCAGGCCAGAGACGCCCAAGTCCCCTGGCATCTCTGGGACATTGGGATGATCAGAGGGACAGCGGTGCACGTATTCAAAGCTTGACCTTATTTCCTGTGGGTGCCCTTTTCCTTTTCCTTCTGTGTGGAAGGATTTTTTTCCACAGATAGGCTCTAGTCCCTGAAACCACTGCAGTAGGCAGTTATCATTCTCTCCAAATGTATATATTTTTTTCTTTTCTAGGTTTAGAAGGAGGTTGGCTGTGGGAAGGAAAAGTTGGGACTATCTAAAGGCAGGATGAGAGAATCAAAAAGTCTGCTGCAAAGACTACGCTCCTGAGAGACAGAGAATCTGCGGAGCTTGCAAGGGCTCCATGGGAAATGCTTCTAAACTGTGCAGGGCCGGAGATGGGATTAGACACAGCCCCCCGCCTGTGGCAGCACAGAATGCTCATTCAGCTCAGGGCTACTTCTGCCCCCTTTTCTCTGGGGAGTGGCCAGGAGAGAGGGCAACCATGTCACCGTGTTTCCCAAGGAGCAAACAGTGGAGGTTGCCAGAGGTGAAAGGTTAAACACTGGTGTCAATAAAGTGATGGGGATTTTTGAGGAGGGGGAGTAGGTCAGCAAGGAGGTTGGGGAAAAAGTGGGGGGAGGTGAGAGCCCTGACATGCCTGTCCCAGAGTTGAGAGAAAACAGACTGACCACTTCTCCCTCCCCCCTAACTGTAGACCCTGCATTTGTGCATTGGCGGTTGTGATTCGATCTTTTTCCCCTTGATTCCTTCAGCCTTGTGGTTTGGCATTTGCCTCAGTGCTATAGCTTTATACACAGGATGTTCACAGAAGATGCTTCTTAAATTGTCCTGATCCTGCCTAGACTTTGGCTCTTCTAGAAATGTTCTGCTTTTGGAATTGCTTTTAATATTGGGCATAGTTTTTTATATTGCCCTAATGGTTGCTAATTATCCTGTACTAAAAGCAGCATTGATTTTTGGAAGGAGCTTCAAGTCAATCAGAATCGTAAATCTGAAAAAGGTAGAAAATGAAGTTGGGACTTAACTGAAAATTAATCCCCTTGAAACCATGGGATTAATAGAAAATGCATATTTTTTGTGATATATATATATATATATATATATTTTTTTTTTTTTTTTTCCCTGAAAACATTCCAAAATAATTTTACTAAATGTTAGTACATCTGGGGTAAGTCATTTTGTAGGGCTCAGTTTACTTAGAGAGTATTTGTTTAGAAAGAAAGGCTGTTTTCTTCCCGTATCGTCATGTCCGCCATGACTGATGCTTCCTTGAGAGCTGAAGAGAGGCTCCACTCATAGCTTAAGAGAAAAAGGACCCAGTTACCTCTTGGATCACATTCAGATTGGTTGCCAGGACCCCTCCTTAGAGGAATCTGCCACCTAAGTCAAGTGGAGAAAAGTACACTCTGTTCTGGTGGTGAGATGCAGGCATACGCATTAGGGAACCTGTCTGGGACTGGGTCTACCTAGTGGTGACTTTTTGATTTATTTGGCAGCTTCACCCCTGACTTCCTGACTGAATTTAAGAACTCCCCACTTGGGTTTATGTTTTCTTAACTATAAAGTAGAAAGAAAAAAAAAAAAGGATGATTTCTCTCTTTGTACAACCCAGTGCTATAAGGATGTCTTTGAAATTCTTTGGGCTCACAGAGGAAAAAGAGAGAAAAAAGCAGAAAAACATAAGGAAGGATAAGAGGTGAAAACAATACAGATAAAGGACTGGCAGGGAAACAGATAAAAGAAACAGTTGGGAAAAGAAGAAAAGAAAGAAGGAGAATGAAGAGAGGGAGAAAGTGAAAAGGAGGGATGAAAGCAGAAACACGGAGCAAGGAAAGAATGATTCTTTTCAGACAAGAGTCAGGGTAAACCTGAAAGTGTCTAATGCACCGGGGGAGACAGAGTGAGTTTTGGGTTGAAAATCTTCAGGGATCTGTTTTCTCAGATATCCTGGGGACTGGAAGGAGGGAAAGTAATAGATTTCAGCCTCAGGCTTGTTATGGGAACCAAACCAAGGGGCTGGGTGGGGAGGGGAGAGATTCTCAGGTTGGGGGAAAATTTGTGAGTGTCTAAAGTGGGATAAAACTTCAATTATATGAAATCATATATATAAATTTTAAAACACATAATTTTATTTGCTATAGGACAATGTATGTAAAAAAATCAATATAAAAACAATCAAGATAGAAATGCTAACATAATACTACTATGAATGAACTCATGTGTGCCCACTCCCAGCTCCCACCTTCAAAACATATTAGCTACTCTGTGCGTGTGGACCGTGGAGAACCGTGAAAGCTCCTTTGGCTTTGTTGCTGGCACACTGTCTTATAGCAACCTTATATTCCCAACCCAAAATGGAGCCATGGTCTGACCCTGGGATGGAGTATTTAGACAGAATGTAGACTTCCTCAGTTAGACCTCAGTGATTCAGCCACAGACCTGCTTCCTCCTCATAGGGGGAAGGTTCTGGTGCCCTCACAAGGGGGAGATCCGGGTCCCCCTCACAGTGAAGGAGGCCCTGTCCCTTCACAGGAGCTACCAAACTCAGGTCTGGGTTTAGAAATCAAAGTCTGGGGTTGCTAGAGGGATTATCAGTCCTCAGACCAAATTTCCTTTTCCAAGTGAAGAGTACGAAGAACGCCAAAGGGAACTTCCCCCAGGGAGCTTCCTCTCCGGTGTGCGCAAGAGCTAAGGAAGGGAAAGGAGAAGCAGGGAAACCGGCTGGTTGGAAAGTGCTAACGACCCCCCCACCCCCCAGCATCATGCCCCCACTCCCCATCCCTCTGGTAACGCAGGGTGTAATCTCGCTTCTAAACACAGAATTACAGAAAACCGGGGGAAAAAGCCCCGCAAGGAATAATTAATTTCTGCTTCCTCATGCAAATCCTTTGGCCAGTCATTTAAGGTTCAGAGCAGGACCAATTCAGCTCCTTGTGCAAATTCCAAACTGAAGGCATTTAGAAAAGAAGAGAGAGGGAGAAGAGAGAAATTGAATGGATTTACTTTTCTAAGAACCAGAATTAACAAAGGTTCCATTTTCCATGGTTATGGGTCTGGCTAGACAGCCCTCACTGACAAGCTCTCCAAACACATGTGCTGGCCTGTTGAAAAGGCCTCAGTGTTGACTGACAGATAATTGAAGTGACAAATTGTTTCATTGTATTTGGCAGGGAGAGTGCTGTATTAGATAATTATGGGGAACAGAGGAGCTCTGGGGTCTTAGGTCACAAGACATGCCTGACCCTATTTTCTGAAAACTCTGAATGGAGTTCTTGGTCCCAGAGGACCTGAGTGTGAGGCTGTCTCTTTTTTTGTTGGTGTTGAGTTTTTTTCTTTCCCTTTACCTCCCCCTCTGCTTTCACTCCCCACCTCTCCCCGCTTTTCTGATCTAATGATTAAGAAGAGCTAAAGAATATAGAGACCTCCAGAGTCGAGAGAACAGGCCTTACTCTTACCCCCACCGCACTTCCAACTCCAATTCCATGCGTTTTAGGAAAAGAGCTTGTGGATTTTATCTGTGGTAGCAAGTGTGCAAACTCTTCTTAGCTGCCTACAGTGACCTGAAAGGGGCTGGCTGCTCCTGGCGGGAAGGTGGCTGGGACAAATGAGTCACGTCAAATGTTTGTGGGGCTGGGGGCACATCCTAGCTGAATAAGGGGAGCAGAGCTTCTTCTGTGTGCAGCCTCCCGAGGTGAGATTTTTCACAGTCATCAATTTTTCCTGACTTTAGTTTTCCTGAGGGAAAATTTGGGCCAGAAGAGCTGGAAAGATTATAAGGTGGTAGAACCATCTCATTTTCCAGATGAGCCCTGAGAATGCCACACAATTTGTTAGTGGAGAAACAGAGTCAACTTCAGGTTGTGGAACCTGAATCCAGTGTTCTTTTCTCCAAACCATGGCGCTTCCTGGGAGATAATGAAAAACACGTATGTGAGGGGAAAATACAATAACAGTATCTACCTCTGCCTTCCTAGCTTCCCTTACTACTATATAAGCCTTCAGGAAACTGGAAATGGCTCCACACAACAATATTTAGCTTTCTGTATGGATGGGGCCCCAGGGCAGTCATTCTTGGGGGAGGGGAGAGAGACCCTCAGAATAGAGGTGCCTTTGGATGGTTCAGTGGGAGCCACGAGCAGGCTGGAGGGGCTGGGGAAAGAGCCTCCTATTTACTCTTAGAGGGCAAAGTGAATGGCTAGTCTTTCTGCTTCGGCACCACTGTCTTCCTGCCTGCCGCCTGCTTGTGGGAGAGGGGGACAGTAGTGACATAGGGTGTGAGGATTTTCAATATAAACTTCATTTGTTCTCTAGTTTTGATGCTTTGGAAGATTCCCTTCCCCTTTTAAATGGAAAGGTTTTAGAATTATGTAAACTCTCAAGATTCATTCTTTTCAGTTGAGTTTTTACTTTTTCCTTCCAGACTCTTTCTTTTGACTTTCCACTCTTAAATATGAAGTCCAAAGAACCTAGGAAGGTGGTTTGTTGTTTGGTTTCTAAAACAAAACAAACAAAATAACCAAGCAAATTATAGTGGGAATACCTGAAAATTTCTGCATATGTGTAACACAGTTGAAACCCATGGACTTACTTTGGTTTAAAAACTCAGTAACTTTAAAAAAAAAAAAAAAAAAGAAGAAGAAGAAGAAGAAGCAGCAGCTCTCCAGTGGTTTTAAGGCAGCCATTCTCTGAATCAAAACCTACTGAATTCAGTGCTGAATTTAGGACTGGCTTTCCAAAGAAAGCTGTCAAACCCCTTTTATACATAACAGAAGTTATGTTCCTAATATAAGGCATTAATTAGGGGGATCCCGAGTTTGAAGGGGAGGAGATAGAGGCAGCATAGGGTCAGAAATGAATAAAATAGTTTTAGAATCTTGGAGTAAGAGAAGAGTATGGTACAACTCTGTGCAGAGTTGACAAACCATAGCAGCCCTCATTTCCCTCCCTCCCTGTGCTTGCATACTTCTTATTGCCATCAAGGAATGGAGTAGAATTCCCCTCCCCTTGAATGTAGGCTGAACTTAATGACCTGCCTGAACAATAGGATGTGGTGGAAATGACTTTCAGGGACTTAGGATGGCTCATAAGTACCTTTTCGCTTCTGTGTGGGTCTCTTGGAATGCTAACTTCTTGGGACACTTCTTGCTGGGACCCAGCCACCATGCTGTGAGAAACCATATGGAGAAGTGCCACATGAGGTGCTCTGGTTGACAACCACAGCTGATCTCTAGTTGACAGTCACTCAGCCATGTGAGTGAGCCATACTGGATGTCCAGTCTAGTCAAGCTTTTAGATGACTCCATCCCCGGCCTCTTTCTATCTGGTTACAATCCCATGAGAGATTCTAGGTAAGAACTGCCCAGATGACCCAGTCAACAGATGCATGAGAGATAATAATAAATTGTTATTTTAACCACTAAGTTTTAGAGTGGTCTGTTAAGTAGCAATTAACCAGAATAAACACTGAGGTTTTTATCATGAAAGCCCAATCTCTGGGAAGGTACTAAAGAAAGAAAGAACTCAAGAGTAGTAGGACATGCAGCTGGCCCCAAATGATTTGAAATACTAGGGGAAAGTTGTCATTTTCTCTTTTTCTCTCTAAAAGGATGCTTTTCTTCATGAAACAGATCTGAAGGATTCACTGTGGTAGGAAGCCCTACCACCCACCACCACCACCTCAACCACCCTCATTACCTGTGGAATTGAGTTTTAACAGACTTGAAGGGAAGGGATAATACTTTATGCAGTGCTCATGATGGGGTAAGTAGAGATTGAGGATGTCTTTATGGACAGAGGGGTTGTGAGTGAGGGTTTGCCTCCAGAAGCTGGGGAGGCTTTCAGAAATCAAAGGTCATCAGGTAAACAAGCTCTGTCAGTTCTGTGCCTGGGCTTTTTAGTGTATGTGGCCCAACACAGAGCTGGATGCAGGAGCAAGTACAAACCAGCGACATCAAAGACCCTCACCATGGGGTTTCAATCTCTCTTGCCCAGTGGATTTATTATTTCCTGTTTTCTTTTCCCCACTACTGCATCCCATTGCATCCCCTGGAATAGACACTCCTTCATGATTTAATGACCTCTTTAGGGACTGATGATCTCAGCTCTTTCTCTTTTACTAAACCTCCCTTTGGGAGATGGGCCCGCATTTGGACCCACATGCAACTCTAGCTAATAGGCACCCCCTCCTGGGCCCTCAGCCCTGGTCTCTATGTCTCAGGAGGGAGACTGTATACAACCTACCCACTGCGAATTATCTTTTCTGAAAGAAAAACAAAGAAGAGATGAATACTCCTTGAGAAAACCCAATATGACAAAATGTATATTTGATAGTAGGTAAATTACAGAGTTGTTCATATAGCAGGAGGCATTCCTTTAAATGTCCTCTAGTGCATTTAAATATAATTTGATTTAAAAAAAACCCAAGGTAGCATTTCTTCAGGCCATATTTACTGTGTAAAGTGAGACGGACAGATGTTTATAAGAAGGGGATTTAGCAGAATGTGCCTCAGTCTAAAGACAAAGGGAGCCCTTGATTGATTTCTCACAGGGGGAGACATTTTTCTACCTTCTGAAGTGAAAAAACAAACAGCCAAAGAGGTGAACAAATCCAGCTTTCTGCAGTCAATTCACTTCACCAATTACTTTTTTAAGAACCCATGTGTGTCCAGTGAAATATGCCAAATAAAGAATTTCAAATTAGTAAAGCAATCTTGGAAAAAAGCCATTGTCCAACTATAGCAGGGAGATACAGATTTTATATTTTAAAGGGTGTAAGATGAGACAGCATTATTTAATTCTTCATTCTACAACATTTCTAGAATAACAAGCTGATAGTCTTAGGTCTCAGGAATGGAAAATGAATTTGACCAAATTATCTAGGGAGAAATGTCTAGATCTGGAAAGACCTTTACATTCTACTTTAAACTTCTACCTCTGGCAAATTCATTCTCAGGGTAAATCAAAATCAAACCCCAACAACCAAGATAAACTAACCAGGAAAAGGAAAAAAAAACAAAAAAACCAACAAAAACAAAAGAAATTGCAGTTAGAGTGGAAAGGAAATGGGAGCCCGATTTGATTTGATTCAATTCCATCAAACCAATCCAATCCATTCCAATCCCTACCAAAGTCTGGCAAAGTGTCAGATTCGGTGGATTCAGAGTTGAGGGAGACACAGTTTCTGCTCCCAAGGAGCTATGTTTGCAGCATCTGCAAGAGGATCAGACATACATTCATATGTTAGTAAAGGGCCCAACCTTGCCCATTGCCTCCTGGCTGTCTGGAAAAGCCCTGCCGTTATGACCTCACCTCTGTGCTGCCAGGTTCAGCATGGTTCCTTCTCACCTCTGCACGAAGGGGGATCCCACTGCTCTGTGTGTGTGATTGTGGGGGTACATGGGCAGGGGTGGCTGATCAGGTATAACCCATTTTTTCCCCAGCACATCTGTTAGAGCTTGAATTTCATTAAGATCCCTTTTTTTCTCTCCCCACTATCAGTCTAGCACAAATAATAATTATCAAAGCCCCCTGCCCACTATCGAAATAAAATACAGCCAGAGAGCTAAAGCACAGCCAGTCCATTGAGAATCGACTGAAGCTGGGTAAGACCAATAATTCAAAACAGATGAACGGTACAGCAGATACTATGGGCTCAGTATCCGAGGCTGACCCGACCTTTGAAACTTGCTGAAAGTTATTCTTGAAATTCCCCAGAACTCCTTGAATAACTTCTGTAAAAGGCTTATTTATCAAAAAGTCATAAATAATATTTGCTAGATATTTGCTCCATCTATCTAGGAAATGAATTAGGCTAGAAGACATGAGCTCAGTGGCTGAGCTGGGGATGGTGGGGCGGGTGGCCAGGGTTGTGAGGTGAGTGTTCACAGTTCCAGGAAGGAGCAATGGAGAAGCTGCAGCTTTCCATCTTCCATACGTGGGGGTGGGTGGAGGGGTGGGGAGTGGGGTAAAGATAGGGCTGCTCAAGGAATTTGGTTCAGTACAGTGGATTTTAATTTCATTGCTTCTATGCAGAGGTAATTTTAGATGGCTGTCAAGAGACATAGCTCTGGTAAATAATTCAAGTGATACTGTTACAATCACCGAATTGTTTCTGGGCAAGAATCCCAAAGTCCCTGCCTGAAGAACTATAGATATTCTGTGACTGCCTTCTGTGAAAGCTGAGGACTTGATTCATTCATTCATTCATTCATTCATTCATTCGACAAATCTATTCAAAGGCATTATCCTAGTTCTGTAGGGGATATAAAGATATAAAGTACTTAGTTACATCTTTCAAGAAATCTTTGTGTGCGGGGAGACAGGAAAATACATGAATACCTAGGACATAATGTAGAAAGTGATAAGTATTTCAGGTCAATCACAGAGACAGCTATAGGAATTCAGAGGATAGTGAGGTGATTTTTAGCTCATGGTGGGTGGGATAGTAAGAGGAGGTAGGGTAGGAGATGAAAGGATTTCTAGAGGAGGTCTCACAGAGCAGACTCTTGAAGGCTGGGTAGGATTTGGCAGGGCAGAGGTGAATCCTTCCAGGCTGAAGGGAATGTGAGAGGATCGACTATAGACATGTACAATGGTTGGTCTCAAATAGGCTATGTATTTTAAAGGGGGCGGGGAGAGGTGGGAAAACTAGGGCCAGAAAACTGACAATAGTCCTTGTAAGATATAAGGAAGATGGTGTTCACAGGAGAGAGAAAGGGATGGTCCACACTATTAGGGAGGGTGACAGAACATGGTAACTAATTGTGTGGGTACTGAGGGATGGTAAGGAATATGGAAGAATCTTCAAGCAATAATGTTAAGATTATTTTGAATGTGTGATGCGATTAAAGACAAACCTCACTGTTTGAGCTTGCATGCTGGGGAATTGGGGAGGAGGAGGGATGTTAGGAAGAGAGCCTCCTTGAGGGAGAGTATCACAAAGGACAACAACAGTATCTTATGCTGCTGACAAATGGGGAAAAGTGTTGGGATGTTTGCAGGTGTAGGGAAGGAGCCAGTGGGGAGAGGGGCTGACGATAAGGGAGGGGGATAACACACAGAGTTGGGTGCAAGAAAAGGAGCGATACAAAGCCTGCAGGAAGAAGGACTGAGACATAATGAGTTGGTTCCCTGATAGATTTGGAGAGGAAGCAGGGGATTTGAGAGAGCACCTGTCCTCGTCCTGATGAAGTCAGAGGGCAGAAAGGGCTTCTTTGGGATCTTGGGAGGTGGTGGGTGCTACACACAGCTTGGCAGGGAGTGGGGGTCAAATCTCCTATGTGATGTTTGCTTCTGTTTTCATTCCATATCGAGGACCAACAGGCTCAACTGGGGGCTGGGCCTCTGCCATTTGTTCCTTGGAGGGTGGAGCTCTGCGGAGGTGATTGAGTTGTTTTTACTGGGAAAGCTTTGTGATAGGATGATCGGTGAATAGATTGGGGAGGGAAGGTTTAGGCATGGCCCAGGAGGCCTGTCTTGGGGATACCCTGAAGATCCTGTCTTGCTTTTCTGTTTTTCTTAGTGGCTTTCCTGTGTTGACTACTAGTGGATATCTGCTTTCTGCATAGCATAGGATAACTGGGTGTGATGAATGACGTTACTCAGGTACTTGTCATGGTTCCCCTTCTTATTCTAGGGCATTCAAGCTACAAAGGAGCTTAGAGGTTGTATTGCCCAGAAGCTCCCAAACTGTCAGTCTAGAAAACCAGATCTGGACCTAGTCTCCCAGCAGTTTCCAGCCTGAGAAGCCATTGAGGTTTAGAGAGGGAGCGTGGCAGTGCCTCTCCTCTCCAGTGCAGGTAGTAACGTTGGGCTTCAGAGAAGGAGCAGGGAAGAGTGCCTACAACAGGTCTGAGCACCACTCATTTAGATCATCCTCCAACCGGCAACATAATAAGTTTAGGGAACAGGGCCTGGCATAGAGTAGAAGCTCAATAAATATTTATTGAAATACAAAAGTAAAGGAACTCATTGCAAGTATGGAAGAAATAAAGTATGAGGAGTTAGGGCCTTTGACTTCCAGTTTTGTTTCCTCTCACTGCACCCATAAGCCTTTTCTCTCCAAACTTAATGTGACTTAGGGATTTTGTACCTTAAAGAGCTGTATGTCTTTCTCACGCTTTTCAAAATTCTACACTCTTCCCCCAGGCCTGAGGATCTTAATATTCTTTAGGCACTTTGAGTGTTAGACCTATATTCACTAACTCACTCTCTTTTACTCCTTATTCATTTACTCCTTCTTTTCTTTATTCCACTGTGTATTTATTTACTTACACATCCATTAAACGTATTTATTGACCATCTATTATAAGTCAGGTAAAGAAAATATATTCTTGATGATTTTTTAGAGGAATGTATTAATAAAAGGCAGCCTGCCTGGTGGTTCATTTAATCCTTGTGGTAATTGCAAAAATGGCCACAAATTCCTCCCCTCCTTGAATTTACACCTTCTTATACTCCTAACTCTGACTGCTCTCCCACTCAGAGACTGGGCTTTGTCGCATGACTCACTTTGCCTGCTGTGAAGAAAACAGAGGCTGAAAAGCACTCTTGCAATGGGACATGTCCTCTCTTGTTGTTTTTGGAATCCTGTGACTGCCACCATTTGAAGAAGTCTGGGCTGAGTTCTGGTGATGAGAGACATATGGCCCAGTTGCCTCTGGCATCATAGCCAGCAGTCTGCCAACAACCAGACATGTGAGTAACCCCAGCCTGTCAACCCCAACCTGTTGGAGTTGTTTGTTCTGTGGTAATAACTAACTGCTACAACACTCTTCATTATTCTTGAGGGGGCTACGATAAAGGAGGATCTCATGTCTTTCCAACCAAAAAATTCATTCTTGCACCAAAATGTGCCATACTTACACCTCCAAAATAATTCTGCAGGGGCCAGCTATAGATTTTTATTTTTGTTATCATGTTTACACTTACCCGGAAGCCACTTACTCTCTTACAACCTTTGGGCATGAAATCAACAATAAATATTTGTTGGATTCCCAGACACAGATAAGACAAGATGCAAGGTGTGAGTAGACATCACCAGATTCCCAGGTCTGATGGGAGTGGATACACCAGACGCAGAAGTTAGCACTTGGGAGAGAACCTACTGAGGTTCCCTCAGAGGGCATAGGAGAACTGTTACGTCAACCAAGGAGCTTTGTAGCCTGGAGTCCATTCTGACCAGCTCGGGGCGCCACATTCGCTCCCCACCCAGAAAGGTCCTGTGTTTTTAAAGGGCCAGAGGTGGCTATCCTACAACAGGCTCCCAAGGGACCACATCTCTGTTTGCCCATTCAGGAGTCCTGACTAGGTGAGGACAGGGTCTCAGTTGCCAGGACACGAAGGTCCAGCTGAGGAGTCTGCTTTGTTATACAGAAGAGATATTTCCAGAGGGTTGGGCTGGAGCCTGCTTGTGGGGTGCTCTGCAACTCAGCAGTGCCTGCAATAGGGAAAGAGAGACTTACAGGGGTAGGGAAGGTTCAACGCTGTGCTTGGTACTGTGGAAAAGGTAAAGAAGATGAATAAGTGATGCATAAATGAATGGTGTTGACGATGATTATAGCACGACAATGATAATAGAAGGCACAACTGGAATCGGGACATTACCAGATCTGTTAGTAATGTGAGGGAACTCACAGCTCCTTGAAGCTGAGTTCACACAAGTCTTGCCTGGGACCAGCCCACATCAGGAAAACGTAGAATTTACATTCGGCACCCCTCTCCTGAGCTCTCCCACCTCCATCCTTCAGGCTTTTCTCACTCTAGTCACCCTGACAGCTCCTTGACCATCCAACACCACCTCTACCCAAATTAAAGTGTCCCTATCCTGTCTTAATCCTTTTGGGCTCTGCTCTCTACCAACAGACAGTTCAGCCCAGATAAAGGAAGCCCCACTAATCTGTCTGTAGGGTGACTGTTCCCCATCCCAGATAACATAACTCATTACTGCAGAGACTTGGCAGGGCTCTTGGAGAAGGCCCCGAAACAGCAAGCCTCAGGCTGGAATTTAGCTTGTACCTGGGGGGGTCACGGGGCAGTGCTTGAACAGATCGGCCTCGTTACCTCGCAAACGTCACGAAGGTGGCGGTTCAGGCTTCCTCTGTGTGTCGTACGCGGACTTCTGGGAGCAGACAGGCTGATGTGGTGCAGCGGAAAAGCCACAGGCTGTGGGGATCAGATGAATCTGACTTGGCCTCTTGTAAGCTCTGTGACCTAACAGTTTGACTTAATGTCTCCGGACCTCAGTGTTTCTCATTTGCAAAAACGGGGAAATTAGACTTATCATCCAGGCTCGCTTTGAGAATTAGAAAGAGTGTATAGAAAACGTTTACCCGCCGTGGGTCCCCCAAGGTGGTGCTGGGATAGGAGCCCCTCTTGCCTGCAGCCTGGGGCGTGATGATGCAGAGGGCCCCCAGTGCTGGTCTACAGGCCTGGGCTCAGGAGCCAGACCCTGTGGCCTCACATGCTGCTTCCACCACCTGCTTGATGTGCAACTTTGAGAAAGTTACCTTCCTGGGGCCCAGTTTCCTTATCTAGAGGGGACAGTTCCTACGTCATTGGGTTGCTGCAAGGATTAAATGAGGTATTTCAGGAGCTGACACTGTGCCAGGTAAAAGGACTGTCAGAGAGGGCAGGCGTTTGCGGGTGGGTGACACAGGCATTTGGGCCAGACATTTATGGGCTGACTGTGTTGTTTCCTCCGTCTGGAAGCTCCAGCCTCCCCAAAGTTACCGCGGAGCTGCTGCTGTGAGGAACATGTGCAGAGCCTATCCCTCAGGTGTGTGTCCCTCACTCTTCAGCATCAGAGGGCAACGTCCAGGGTGGTCTTGGTGTCTGATGGGTCCAAACAGTTTGCTTTAGGAGCCAGAGAGACTCCCTGAGGCCTGGAGGGCTTCAAAGGGAGCTCCCCAGAAGTGATTGACGGGGGTGGGGAGAGAGATTTGGAATATAGCATCACCTCTCTTTTTTCCCCCTGGAACTCTTCTTGACCACAATTTTAATGTCAATTTGTTTTCTGGAGTTGTTTCCGTTTTTCCTCTAGAAAGGGTACAAAGATCTAAAAAAACCCACCAAAAAACAAAATAAACAATCAACAGCCTCAATGAAATGAGAATTGCAGCTAATGGAATTCTGGTTAACTGAAGCATCATTGTTAAATGTGGCTTTTCTTGTTGTCACTTGGCATTGGCTTTTGTGTGTCTGTGCAGCATGGAGAATTTGTCACTGTCAGTGACAACCAGTGACTCGCTGGCTGAGGCGATTGTGTGTGTCTCCTGCTGTGTGTGGTCACAGTTAGCTTCCGGGGTGTCAGGGCTGTGGGATAAAGGGGCCCAGCAGGTTGGCCTGCCCCTCAGTGATTTCCTGTGGGGGCAGTGGCCCTTGAAGAAGAGGATTTCACGGGGCACGGCCACCCCTGCTTTGCCCTTGTATATTTTTTCCTCAATGAGCCCAGCCTGTGTGATGACTGTTGCTGAAGGGAGGCCCCAGGCAGGAGAGGAGGGGCAGGAGGGAGCCATTCAGAGAAGGGCCTGCATTTTTACCATCCCGTCTTCAGAGCCAGGCCTCTAGTTACTAACTGGGATGCTGGTCGATTCCCAGGGCAAAGGGCCCTTTGTTTGTTCACTCATTCCTTGTTCCTGCCTTTATTCCTCCCACCACCCCTCCCTCTCTCCGCCTGTATCCATCCATCCATCCATCCATCCATCCATCCATCCATCCATCCATCCATCTATGAAATTGTGCAAGAATTGTGGGGTGAAATATACAAGACTAGGTCCCTGCCCTTTAAGAGCCTCCAATCTAGGAACATGGATGAGACAAATACACACATAAAGCAAAGTAGAAAAATAGCAAGGCCATGTGGCAGAGTATAAACTGCCATGAGCATTCAGAGAAGAAATGCTGCCAGTGTAGGTCAGAAAGGGGCGCCATTAAGTTACACCTGGAGGGAGAGGTAAAGGGATTGCAAATGATGACGGAAACAGGATTAGCCTTTCAAGATACAGAAACAAGAGTGAAGGTTAAAAGGTAGGAAGCCTATGGCAGTTCAGGGCAAGGTGAGCTGTTTGGCTTGGCCATGGAATGGGAGTGAGTGGGAAGTAAAGCTGGAAGGAGAGTTTTGAGCTAATAGCTCTGAGGCACTAGGCAGTCAGGATCCACTCCAGGCTTCTGGATAAGTGTGTGGCATGTCCAGAGCTATGCTTTGGGATGGCAAAGCTGGCAGACACAGTGGCATCACAAGGGCTTCTTCCTGGCTCTTCTTGGAGGCCCAGTGTGGGAGTCCACACCCACTCTTACTCCTTGAGCCTGGAGAGGTCCTCACTTAGCCCTTGCTGGCCGGGCTAAGCCAGCCAGCCACTCCCCTGCCAGCTGGTGTCCTGCTCTTCCTGTCCCTGCTCTTTTAACAGTGGACAATCTATGCCACAGACATTAAGGTGGAAATCCAACGAGAAAATACCGCCGGGCATAGCCTTTATGGAAGAAAAGCACTGGCCAGAAGAACTCTTCAAAGATCCTGGGAGGCAGAGTTTGAAGCAATTATACTTTGTCAGTGACAAAGAGAAGAACTGCTTGGTGAGTGTAAATGTCCCAGTCAAGACTGTCCTTTTTAATGAGAGGTTAGGTTACTTCTTATGGTACTTTAACGAGTGTTAAAAGGTATTTTGCCCACAATAATTATCCTTCCCCCTCTGGTGCCTTAAGGGGGCACCATTAAGCATTCTTTTGGTTTAAGGAATACAAACTGCCAGCATATAAATCCTGTCTTTGGGAAGGGTAACACATTGAGAACTGTCAAGCCCCTAACACCTCAGTACAAATGGACTCCGTAAGTTAGCAAATCCTGATGCTACCAACTTTTGAGAGATCAGCACCCAGAACTAGGTGAATATGGAGTATTTTTAACGAACATTTAACCAGCATCTACTATGTGCAAAGGCCTAAGCTGGAGCTGGGGCTGGGGGAATTAAGATGAACACATTTCAGTCACTGTGCTGTAGCTACTCAAAGGATCCTGCAATCCAGCAATGAAGAATAAGCATTGCTACCATTTTGCAGGTGACAAGTATTGCTTGGCAGATATTGTTATGCTTTTAAAGGCATTACCTCATTTAAATGCTTTAATATACCCTTATGTGATAGCTACTAGGGTTATCACTATTTTAGGCTGAGGAAACATGCTCAGAAACATATGTAAATAGTGTTACAAGTCAAATGAGGAGGTCTAGGAGGATGCATGGGGATTGGAGAGGGGCTGAATGCAGACTCAGCCAGTCTCCAGTGTTTGTATTATAACTATGCAGTTATGAAGTGGAAAGGCCATTCTAAAATGCTACCTTGATAGTGAGGCCAGTAGGTAAAAAGCCAATCCGACCTGAGGCAGGAGAGCAAAGCAGACGGAAGTCAGGGCAGACCCTGAGCATGGGGTCAGAGCAGGATGGCTGGCCATGGGAGGGACCGAGTCTTGTTCACACCAGCATAGTGCTTGGCCCATGGCGGGCACTGAGTCAGTACTCATTGGATTTGTGGTTCATTTCTTATCAGTTAATTCGGGGAGCAGAACCAAAAGCAGCAACTGTGGAGGCCTACTAAATTTGTGGGGTTAACTTAATGAGACTGAGCCCAAGTCCCCTCCCAGAAGGGACTTGCCAGCCCCTAGATATAATAGAGGATCAACTTAGTTCATCCACTTGGATGCCATGATAAATTGTGATGCAGCCCTAAAACTGGGTTGAGGATAAAAGCCACCCCTGGTGGATCCTGGGAAGATGTGTGCATACGTGTGTGTGCATGTGTACACGTGTGCACTCAACCAAGCTCTCTTAGTAACATGCAAACATGGGGGGCTTCCTTTCCTTGGAAGGTTGGTGACAGCCCAGCCTCCCATTCACAGGTTGGAGAAAGGACATTAATCTTCTTGACATGGCAATGGTGGGGGAGGGAATTGGTAATCTCTCAAACGGGGGTGTCCCTGTGAGCGGAGAGATCCTTGTCTTATTTGGCTGTGTGAATAAGCTTTAGTTCATAAGCCCAGGGCATGAAAAAGTCATGGGGGTGCTTGCAGAAAATCAAGTAGCATTATAAAAAGCAAAAATTATCTCTCCTTTTTCTTCTTGCTTTTGTTGGGAGTGGGACAGAGATGGAGGGGACTTCTTTGCCATGGAGGATCCCTGAAGTGTTTTCTGAGAACAGACACCCACATTCTCTGCAGGAGGTGGCGGAGTGGGCAGGGCAGGGGGAGCTCCTCCTGCAGAGAGGGCAGGCTCGGTGAAGTCTAAACTTGTGAGCGGAACATAATTTATACAGCCAACAGCTTTTACAAACTTCTGGCAAGCGGTGGGACCTCCATCTCTCCCTATGGAGTCTTCCTTGACCTAGATGTTCTTACCTATGCTAGTCCTCTCTGTTAACCTGGGCTCTGCAGCCACAGCCTGGGGCTAACCAGAAGAGCCAGGATCCAGAGGCCAGACAGGTCCACAGGGGTCCTTTCTTCAGGATGCGGTCCCATCATCTGGAATGAGAAAGGCAGGATTGGAAGTGAGGAGAGGTGAAGGTGGTCAAGTACCCAGGTGCATCGGTGAGAGAGGCTTAAGACAAAGAGGCAGTGGCTATCGTACTGTACCTGTACCCCTCACTGCCTCATCAGCAGACCACATTCTTTCTGTCCCTGGCTTCAGCTCCAGCCTCCCCCACCCTGAAACACCCAGCAGCCGCTTCTCCAGCTAGCCCTGATGTCATCCAGCTTGGGCTCTGTCTCCTTCCTGACACCTCCAACCAAGTGCAGCTAAGTAAGTGTCAGTCCACATGTTTCATGCTGACTTATTCCCTAATTGTTTTACGCATGACAGTGCTGGCCCCTGGGGGCTTTACCCTCATGCACTCTCACATACATGCCATTCAGGTCTCAAAGGAAATGTCACTTTCTTCAGAAAGTCCTTCCCTGATCTAAGTCCTCCAGACAGAATCATCCTGTTTGATTTTTTGTCCATAGCACTTCCCACTTTAACATCTTCTCTCTGTGCTTTATCTCATCTCACTCCACTAGGAAGTAAGACAAGAAGGCAGCTTGCCTGCCTGTTCATCACGGTGGCCCCATGCCTGGAACAGTGCCTGGCCCATTGTAGAGCCTCCAGAAAAATGTGTTGAATAAACTGATGAATGAATGAATCCTCTTTTGTCCGGGCATAGTAACCAACGCATGTTTGCTGATGGATTAGGAAAACCTAACAGCAGCACTGTGAGGAGAGCCAAGGATGGAACAGTGCAGAGAGGGCCAGGAACAGATATAGAATTAGGGTTTGGGGTTCGTAACTCCACCCAGTGGGCAAATCTGGGCAGGTCATTCCTTTGGCTGGAGGACACTCCCAGCCAAAGAGTGTTTGGGACTCTCAGGCTTGGCCAATGAACCTGCCTTGGCAGCCAGTGCCCCAGGAGCCGGAGAGGTGCTCCAGTTTGCCCAGGAGCTGCAAGACTCTTTATGGAATCACTGGAGCAGGCATTGTTAATGAGGAGAGGAAAGGGGAACAAAGAGCAACCTTCCCAATTATTAATAAGGCAGCAACCCCATCCATCTTAATGAGACAAGGCAGAAAAAAACAGCGGCCAAGCAGTCAGCACACAATAGGATACAATAGAGACCTTGCGTTCTTTTTGAAAAGGAGGAAAGAAAGGGAGACACAGAGAAAGGAAAAAGCCACGCAGATTAGAAAGCAGTTCCAAAACATCTACCTCTGTGCCCTTCATAGAAGGTGTCACCCTGCTCTGCAACCATAGCTGTTTGAAAAATGCAGAGTGTGTGGTGGTCTTCAGCTGGGTCCTGCAGTGAGATGGGGGTGGGGTGGGGCAAGATGGGGCAACTTTTCCGGCAAGTAAGGGGTGCCTTACTGAGAGCCTTTGATTCCTGAGTTTAGTGTGGCCTGTGCGAAGGTGAAGAGCTCTAGCTTCGTTTAATTTTGGCCTAGTTAAATAGGGGCTCCAAACAATCTATTAGTGAAACTTTTCGATTAACGCTTGTCTCCTTAACCCCCACCCCTACCACCAGGTAGTGTTAAAGATCTTCTGAGCCTTGGATCTCAGTTATTCTGTTTGTTAGCTGTGTGGCTTAGAGCAAATTGCTTAATGTCTCACCTTCAGTTTCTTCCTAACTAACTTATCTCCTAGACTTGCTAAGAAGACTCTTTTGTGCTAATCTATGTATAAATGATTATCAAAGTGTCTGACACAAAGAAGGCATTCAGGAAATCTGAACTTAATCAGAGTCTGAATCTTATTTCAGCTCCTGGACAGGTAGAATGAGGTCTTCTCCAGAAGGCTGGAAATACCTTGAGAGTGGACCTGTCTCGTGTATACTTTGATTCCCTCTGGTTTAGCACAGGGCCCAGCACAGAGGTGCTGAATGAATGACTAAAATTCCAGAACTATAACAACTTTATCAAGACAAGATGCTGATCGAGTATTGGTCATGCCCTGAAAGGTGAGGGATTGTCCTTCCTTCTGGAGAACACTTCCCTGAGTGTGGAGTCCCCACCTGCCCTGGGGTTCCTTCCCTCTCCCAAGTAGCAGGTCCCCCATGCTGCAAGGTCCAGCTGGGAGCACCAGCCATGCTATTGTACTTCAGGTTGACATTCTCCACCTGCATAGAGGATGTGGGGGAAGAAAGAAGGCCCATACCACACATGGTCTCAGGTCTCCTAATCAGGACCTCAAGAGGTGGGCTGCACAGAGATTGGGCTAGAGTCCCAAAGCACAAAGCTGAGGCTGAAGAGAAGGAGATAATCTGGTCTTTTCTGGCCATCTCTGTTTAGGTTGAGGTTTCCTGGGTTTATGCCTCTGGGGACATCAAAAGCATTTTGACGTGGGAGAAGTGGAGAGAAAAGGAGCTGTTGGTGATGTTAGCGATATGCTATCCAGAGTGTCCCAGATCTGTACCCTACCACGGAGCTGGGAGTTGGGGCAGGTAGGTGTTTGTGGAGAACAAGGCTCAGCACTCACATACTGAGGCCCTCCAGAGCAGCCAAGCCTGGATCCCAATTAGAGCAAGGATTCCTGCCAGTGATTGTTGCACTCTGCCAGGATCTTCATTAGTTTGGCGGGAAATCTTTGCAAGCGTTGCTGGATCCTGACACATGCCCAGACACACTCCCCAGTGTTTGAACCACCTAACTCTCATATTGGGTGACACACAGCTTGTCCAGCATTTCCTCAGAGCAAACACCCCCACACCTGTGTAGGAAACTCAGATACTCTCTGTGGCACTCAAGGAAGCCTTTTCACCATCCCTCCCATCCTGGGACAAGGTCCAGTCCATACGGGAGAGGTGTGTTTTGTGTGGCAAGTTATTACAGGATGAATTCCTACAGCCCGGAAAGAGTGGCTGCCAAGAGCTCTCCCAGTACGACAGGTATATGACCTTCCAAATTTCCCTCTTGGCATGGCCATCTTATGGGTGGATTACCTTAGGCAGTGCTTGTTCTATGCCTAGTGTGGCCAGAAGGGTGGACAGGACTGAGGTGAGTGGGCTAGGAGGGAGTTCAGAGGCCTGGTGTCTACCAATGACCTACAGTTCCACCTCAAGCAGGCTGTTAAACGTCTCTGAGCCTGTTTCAAAGTCTCCTATGCTCCTTGGTGGAAGCAGCTCAGAATCTCTTCTCTTAGGGGGGTGCATGATGCAATGAATAGATGCCCAGACTGGGCCTGTGTTACCCTGGGAGGGCAGGAAGCCTGAGCAAAGCAAACTGGGGAGGTGAGAGGTAACAGGGAGCAACAGAGGAGGGTGTGTGTATGAGGGAGAGCGAGGATGCTCACCCAGTACAGAACCTTGCACGTAGTAGGAGCTCATTAAGTATTTGCTGATTGATTTCTGGACTAAGAGCTCTCTCTCCATATTCACTTCTGTGTGGTCTGGAAGGAAGACGTAGAATATGACTCCATAGGCAGCGTGACCTGGACAATGGGGGCAATTATCCAGAAAATGTGAGCCATCGCTTACCCCCCTCCCACACTAAACCTTTTGCAATAATTACCTGACATTTCAAATGAAGCAAGATTTTTAAGAACCTGTGTAATTAAGGCTAATATTAGAGACTCACACTGTTTCTTCTGCCTGAGAAAAACATTTATGCTCGATTTACCCATCTTCTTTTCTTTAACATTAATGTTTATACTTTGACCCTTGTTTTCAAAAGTCATATGTGGTCCTCGTAGAAATTTTAGAAAATGAAGAAAAGCAAAAGGAAGACAGTTTAAACCACCTGTGATTCCAACAACTATATATACTGGACATTGCAGTATACCTATTTTCAAATTCTTTAGCTTTTTTTCTTCTTTCCTTCCTTCCCTCCCTCCTTCTCTTCTTTCTAGTCTTTCTGTAAGGTTTGAATCACACTATATATATGATTTTATCCTATATTTTCCATATATTCATGCATTTAGCCTTCACTTCGTAAGTGCTTACCAGGAAACAGGGTACTGTTTTATGGGATGTAGTTGTGAACAAAACTGATACAAATCTCTGCCCATGGGAAGCTTACATTTTGGTGGTGGTGGTGGGAAGTGACAGACAATAGAATAAATGAGCAAAATATATAGTTTGTTAGAAGATCATAAGAAGTAAGTAGGAAAATAAAGTAGAAGGGGAAAACGAATGATGGAGAGGGCTGAGTGCAATTTTAAATAGAAAGACCTCACTGAGTAGGTGATAGTGGAGTCCGAACTAGGAGGGCAGTATTCCCCCCTAAGATACTCCATTTTCAACATCCAATCTTTGGGTGCTTAGAGTTACATTCTCAGGTGCATAAAAAATCTAGACAAAATTCTTGTATCTTCCACATTAATAATGCAATAGATAAGAAGAAAAAGGCAAAGGAAAGTGTTAAAAGCTTGCAACCAAGTCCTGGGCCCCTCAGGGTGATCAGAGTGTGTCCATGGCAAAAAAGAGCATGCGTTGGGGGAACGCAGGGTTGTGTGGGGGTCACATTGCAGATGTCTGCTCGTCACACCTATGCCAGTGGTGACTCTCATCCCTCCACTTTGACACACCTATTAGAGGAATAAAAAAGAAATTACATCAAAATAACTATTTTGGGTATTGACTTTGCTCTTTTCACACCGATGTTTGTCAAAGGTCATAATTATCACTAACATTTGCACTGGGCTTTTCGGTTTTCCAAATCCTGGTGTCTTCAGAGTTCCTGATATAGCATGAGACGGTAAAGTAAAGGAAGGGCGGTCAGAGTTTTCTTTTTACATAAAATTTCAAAGTTTGAAGGGATCTAGAGCCTATCTGGCTCAACTTCCTCGTAAGTTAAGGACCTAAGTCTTAGAGAGGTAAAGAGACTCCAGATGTCACTCAGTTACCTCGGGTTGGAAAGTCGGCCTCAGCCCAGTGCTCGGTCCACAAGAGCAGACTGATGTTATTACAGCATCGTTCCCTTCCAGCAGGCAAGTTGATGTTTCCGATGTAAAACTCCAACTAATAAAGATTGTTCTGGAGTCAACCACTGGTACCAGGTCCCACCTGTAAAACAACATCTGTGTTCAGGGCAGTAACTTCTTCACCTACCTCAGGACCAGTGTGGGCTCTGTCTAGGGATGGGCTCGGGTGGCTGGTGTCAGCCTTAAGGCTCTTGCTTGGGCTCTGGCATTCTTTGAGTGTGGGTCCCAAGAAGTAGCCTGGTTCTGGTGCCCCTGTGCCCATTATCCAACCCCTTCTGAAGCCCTGAATATGGACTTTGTCTGGTGGGCTCCACTCTGCTCCGAAAGGACTAAAGCCAGTCATTTGGCAAAAATCAGCTCAGTTGCCGCCATTGTTCTTAAAGAGGCAGGACTGAATGGGCTGTGGGACTAATGTATTCTATTATGCCCCTCTGGCTGGCCTCTGAGTATTGGGGAGAGGGCTGCATTCCACAGATCCTCCCTCCCCCCGCACTCCACTTCCTAGCCCTGCTCACCGTGGGCCCCAAAGGGGAGCTACTCAGCTAGCTCATGGGCCAATGACTGTCTCATCTCCCAGGAAGAGCCCCTGAAAATCAGCTGTGGAGAAGGCACCCCATCTGGAACCCTTAGGATAGGAAGAAAGGATATTGAAAGTGGCCGAGAGTCCAGTAGGAGAGCCAGGAATGAAAATGGAGAGGCAGCCTGGGCTGGTGAGGAGCAGGAGGAGAGGCAGTGGGGAGCTTCTGTGGGATCAGGCCACTGCCCCTGCTCTGTCTCCCTCACACCTCCTTACCTCCACTCTGCAGGGCACATTCAGCAATCATGCACCGTGTGTCTACCACCCCTTCTCCTCTGCAACCCATTTCCCATCAGGAACATTCTTCCTCCGGAGGACAAGAGGGGTCACTGGATTTGATTTGAGCAGCCTGCAGATCTCGCGTCCCAGGGTCAGTTATGCCCGCACCAAGAGAAATATGACGTGTGAAAGATAAGGGGAGAGGGGTTTGGAGACGAGAAGCCTGGGCTTACACATTTATCACATATGCTTTTGAAGCACAAAGGAGGGGTTTGTGTGAGCCTTGGGTCACTAGCTCTGGTTCCCTGTGTTTTACAATACTAGGCCTCCGTCCAGGGCTTTCCTTCATCTGGGAAAGGTGAAGGGAGCCTCAGCCAGGGGAGGAAAGAGGGAAGGTAGGTACAGCCAGGGGGCTTGAGTGTCTTTCCTAGCAAGATAGGTTTAGAAGTGTGACTTCCCTGGCCCCAGGGAGCTCATTCTTCAGAGCTTTCTCTCCTCTTTGGACTTTAGCACTGCCTGGCTTTTCCTTCCCGAGACCCTCTTTTGTCTTTTATAAGTGTACTTATTCTCATTGGCAACAACTTCCCAACCTTTGGGAGAGATATCAGAAGACCGAGAGACTACTTGCTTAGGCTTAGGATAGTTTGGGCAAGGTCGGGTGGGGGGGATGGACAAAGTGATAGGGAGAGAGAGAGAGAGAGAGTTGTTTCTCAACCTGACAGAATAGTTAGACCTCAGGAATATGGGGATCTCTGTGTGTCCAATGCCACAGTGAGGGTGAGGTGGGGTCCTCGTGGGCTTGTTCTGTGGCTGTGTCCCCCTAGCACACCCAGTGGTTTCTCTGAGTTGCTGGACGATGGGTAAGCAGATGAATGCTTCAAGATGAATCGTGGTGTCTTGAGTAACTCTGATCTCAACCCAAGCTCCTCCTACATCCACGCCCCCCAACCCTTTGCTCTGCACACATTTCCCCCAACCACCATATCTTTGATCTGTGTCTTTCTTTTAAGTGTTTGGAAATCCATCTTAGATGTGCTCTCTTTCCCACATGACCTAGCCCAGGCAAAGGTTATATCAAGAGAAAAGAGGAGGGAATGAAATTCCTATCTGAAATACCTCCTGATTGTGAGGAGGCAATTTCCTTGGGGTGGGGATGGAAATAAACCCAAAAATCAGGGAATTTGGGTGAGTTAAAATCATTCAAGATATAGAGCATTTTTATCCTCTAGAAAGAATATTTTATTCTTCTGTCAAGGCGCCAAGGATAATGGCAATAAAAGAAAACATGAGTGATGGCGGTAAGAATTATATGGCCACTTAGGAAGCAGCCGGTTATATATTTATGGACCAAAATGGCTGGAAAACCCTTTACACCCGAGGAGTTAATGCAGAACTTGGAAAGTCCTCCAGAGCTGAGTGGCTGTACTTGGGAAGCTGTTATTTATGGAGCTTTATACTGTGTATTAAGTAATTTGGTGGTCTAGACTACACTTAAAAATAAAAAAAGAACAAAAGGATTTGATGGGCAAATTATGCTTTTCTTGGGAGGGGATGGCTTGTAACACTATAAGTGTTAGAAGGATTTGAGAAAAGGCAATGTTTGTATAGTGACAGATATTAAATACGATAGAGTGTGAAACTGCTAGAAGATTACAGAAGCCTCCAGATATACAGCTGCTTATGTTATAGCGCGTGGGGAAGAAAGCAGGGTCTGTCGGCTCCCGCCTGCTGCACTCCGCCTCAGAAGGACCAAAGGGCAAAGCTTCTTTGCTGCCTGCTCTTTGATTTTACAACACTCCTACAACACTCTTCCTTAAGAAAAGAATTGCCTGTCTACTCTTTCTGCCTGAAAACTTGGTTTCATTGTTGAAGGATTGTCTTAATGCTCTGGACATGGGGTAGCTGATGGGCCTCTCTGTGACTCAATTTCCTCTTCTGGAAAGTGGAGGTTCATAAGATCCTTTCAGTTGGATGCTAAGTTGGGGGATACAGGTGCAAGTGTGTGACAAATCCACTGACACTTAGAAACAGAGTGTTTTACAGCCATAGGAATCAAAACAGGAGGAAGATATACAAACTTTCAGGCACAAGGGAGAGTTTCTTAGGATGGTGCTTAGTCTTCAATGTGCATAGGATTCACCTAGGAATCCTGTTAAAATGTAACTTCTGATTGAATAGATCTGTGGTGGGGCCTGAGGTTCTGCATTTGTGACATGTTCCCAGGAGGTACTGGTACTGCTGCTCTGGGGACCACGTGTTAAACAGTACAGTCCTAGGAGACAGTAAAACAGCCTTTGAGTTTCCTGTCTGCTGTGAGTCCCTAAACTATAGACCTGTGTCAGTTAGGTTTGTTTCTAGCAAGAGAAGGAGAAAACCCAAATGACTTTAGGTTGAAGCAAGTGAGGGAGAGAGATTGTAGGTCTCACCTAACAAGAATTCCAGGGTAGGCCACTCAGGTCGTTCCTTACGACCCAGCTTCTTTCCATCTTTCTGTTTTTCCACCCTCGTGTGTGGGCATGTATCCTCATGCTTGTGATCACATAGTTGCAAGATAGCTGCTGTACGTCTTGGTATCATATCTGAATTCCAGGCAGGAAGAAGAGGAGACGGTCAAGGTGTATGCCCTTTAAGGTTGTCTGTGCCCCACTTACCAACTTGCACTTACTTCTCACTGCTCAGAGCTGGGTCATAGGGCCAATCTCATCCACTGATCCCATGTCGATTGTGCACCTACTATGTGGCAGGCACTGGGCTAAGTACTAGAGATACAAGGATTGAAAAGATATAATTTCTGTCCTCAAGAAGCTCCAGAGGAGCTCTAGACATGTAAACAAGCAAACAGTGAGAAGAGGTGCTGGGATAGCTGGAGTGCATGGGATAGACAGTATACCTGGCTACTTCTAGCTGGGGGACCCTGGGCCAGCCAAGAGGAGGTGGTGAGCTGAGTCTTAGATAGGGGCTGGGAGGACAGCTGGGCCTGCAGGGGCAGCATGAGCTCAGCACAGAGGCGGGAGGCAGCCTGGTGCATCCTGGGAACTGCACATTCACTCACACCTCTGTTGGAACTGCCCCAGGGCTGGGATCCAGCCCTCACACACCTGTAGGATGGCACAGGTGGTTTTTGTCTGATATACAATCTGATTGGTCATGCCACATCAGGTTTTAAATATTTTTAATATCACCCCTGGAAAGACCATGAAACTCTCAAAATGTCCAGGCCCTAGAGAGGACCACAGACAGACCTCTTGCCTTACCACCTGGATCAGCTCTTGTATAGTCTTCTTTCTCTCATGGGCATATAGTGTGCTCTCCCTCCTTGCATGGCTCACAATCTTTTATCCCTAGAGCATTTCTTCTGGGTATCCACATGATGATAGGTTAGCTACACACGGTTTATTGGCAGCTGCCTGCACAGAGCACTGTGTCACCTCTGCAACCCAGGACTGTCCCCGGGTACCCTCTCTTGCAGCGGTCTCAAATCCGCCACTTTTGACCCCTCAGGCACTCGCTACTTTATCCTACTCTCCTTCCATCCCAAGACCCCACAGGAAGACACCTCACGCATTTGCCCAGACAGTCAGATCTATCTCTCCATCCTCTCCCTCTTTCAGAACCATCGTTTCCTTCCTGCTGGCCTCTTGGGAGAGTCTGACAAATGAATTAATGATAAGAGGTAACGACAGTCCAGGCACTGGCATTTAACAAAGGATATTAGGCCTAGTGCGGAGTCAACAGGATTGGAATCCAAAGATCAGTGTTCCTGAGCCAGCTGATTGGGCACCAGAGTGCTTTGGTGGTAGGCCTGCTGGTGAGGGTCCCACCACTCTGAGCCTCTGTGTCTTCTTCTATGAAACGGGAATAACAACTTCTCTGCCAGCTCAGAGGCCTTTGATGAGGCCCCGATGCAATAATGCACATAGAGTGCAAACTGGGAAAGACTGCAGGAAGGCAGCTTGCTCTTCGAAGGGGCACTGTGCCTTAAGCCAGCTGAGCACTGCCTCTCGGATGGGGGTGGCACTATTCAGGTGGAGGGAGCCTGGGAGGAGGAGACCTCCCACTGGCCCAGATGGAGACCTGGAGGTGAGTGCTTTCACAGCCGAGGGTGAGGTCACCAGACCCGGAGGGGAGGGAAAGGAAAGGCTCTCCTGAAGGGAGAAGGAGTGTGATGATGGGTTCTCTCCCACTCCTCCTCCCAGCACCTCATTTATATCCAAGTTGTTCTCGGCTCCAACCCTTGAGAAAGGCGGTGGAGCTGTCTGGCGCGCCTGCTACGAAGGGTTAGGTAAATAAGCACATGGCTCCTAGGGGAATGTGTCTGCTTGGGCTGCTGCCCTCCCTGCAGCAATCTCAGCAGATTTACGGGCCTCCTGTCACCGAAGCATGTGCCACTTCACTTTCACTCCGGGGATCACCGGGGCTGGTTCCTAAAGACCCATTTTTTCCTGCTCGTGGTGTCCCAGCGAAGCCTCGAAGCCTCGAGCTCTGAAGCCAGGACCTGGCACAGGTGTTATAGGTGGAGCACCCTTCCAGCTTCTCTCACCCACTGCCGCCACCCCACGTGCTGTCAGAGGCTCCCAGAAAGCCCAGCCTTCTAGGCACCAGTCTCTGTTTTCACCCAGGATTGCCTTAGGGTCTGAGGGTCAGTGTCCATGCAGGATCTACAGGAAGTTCTGTTTTCCTCCTGGAAGTGGCCACTACATTCATCAAGCCACCTGTTGCCCATCCTCTATGGAGCAGTCGAGTGGGTGCAGGCCCCGGGGAGATAGGTGAATTGGAAGTGACATCTGGCCAGAGGTCAGCTCTGGGGCAGGAGGACAGCCAATGCAAAAATGCCCCGCTCTTTTTGCCGTCTTTGTAGGAGGCCTTAATGATCAGTTCCCTTAGGATTCAGATCTAGGAAAGATGGTCCTTTCCTGCAGACAAAGAGAACTGGGAGTGATTCATTATTGCCTTGGTTCTCGGGAAATGCAGTGCAAAAATCAATGCTCAAGTGTAGTACCTCTCTTAGCCTGGGTAGCTCACATGGCTCCTGCCTCTCCTACATGTTTATGTATTTGTTGGGGTGGAGGGCCTTACTGAGCCCTCACGGTATGCCTGCCACCATGCTAGATGCTGGGATGCAGGGACAAGCGAGACAAAATAAGACAAGCTTCTGGCTCTCCCAGAGCTCACAGTCATGCAGTGGATACCCCACAGCACGTGGTTATAAGACATCAGTGTGAGTACTGTGAGAAGGGTGCCCCGGTGCTGTGGGTGCAGGGAGGTGACAGCGGCTAGGGGTGGAGTTGTCATCAACTCCAAATTTTTATGAGTCTTCCTAGACAGTCCCAAACCCTACATAGCAGGTCAGGCCAGTTCTTGAGTCAGAGGGTCTCGGGATCAATAAGGTGGGCACAGTATTTGCACCTCCGCAGAGGCGGAATGGAAAAGAAGCTTGTCCAAGTAAGAACATGACTGTGCTTCATGATGTCCTATGTGGAATACCCTTTAAACGTTTCAGACTTTACTGAAAACCTAACTGTGTGCCTCACTGATACTGGCTATTGAGAATTCACATATTTTACTTCATGAGGTAGTAGGGCAGGCATTATTTACAGCACTGATTTATAGATGGTAACTCTAGGGCTAGAGGGATAACATTGGAGCCACCAGCCTGTAAGGAGCAGAACCGAGGCCATACTCGATACATCCTGACTGGTCCAGAATGCTTTTCTCTGCATGCACCAAAGCTATCACCACCCAGCCACAGGCAAGAGAACCTCCTGCCTTGCTGTACCACGCCTGGCTGCCGGAAAGGATTCTGACTGTATCTTTGGAGAGTGTCCTAAAAATCACTGATGATATGATAATGGAACAGAATAGGAGGAACAGGCTGGAAAGGCTCTTCCCTCACCCCTCCACCCCCAGTTTTTCTAGGAGAGGGCAGGAAGGAGCTCTGTGTGGGGGAAGAGGCCACCAGGTAGGCACCTGGGAGGCCCCTCGATGACCCTGCTTGGCCCCACAGTCAGCTTTGGGCAACAGGCAGATTGAAGAATGCCTCCTTGAGCTGGTGTTATGAAGCAACAGGGAACCCACTTCCAATTTTCATGTGTGGGCACCTGGAAGTGCGAGCAAATCAGAACTCTTTTAAAATGAAAAACACAAGTTGAAAGTTGTATTTTGCCCCTATTCTCATATTGAAGAACATTGATTTCTGGGAGCTCTGTCATGTCAATAGCATGTTTAAAGAACCTTTGTTTTAAAACTTTCTTCTCTAGACACACACACACATATTCTTGCCATTGGGAAAATGGAGTGCAAAGGGCTTTGAAGTGCAAAGCTGTAACAGTATGAAAAGGGACCAAAAGACTATATGCATCACTACAATACAAAGTCTTCAGCTCTTCTGTCTGGCACCCATTATATAGTATGTGAACTGACTGGAATTTATCCTCCGAAAGCCCAGGTGTGGGTTAAAGTCTGTCAGTGGGACTGAGCCCTGAAGTTCTTCCTCTCCAGTTGGGCCTTGGAAGGAGCCAAAAATGTACAGGAGGTTCTGGGGTCTTATTTACACCCACACTCCCTGTTTGTTCTTGAGAAAATTGTGACCCTGGCATGGCCTGAGAGGCCTCTCTCTAAAGCAGTAAGATCTTCTGGGGGTGGGATGGGGACTTGGGGATTGGGGGTAATCAAAGTCAATGGGGACCAACCAGACATAGGCTAGGTCCTTCCCTGAAAGGATTTGTGAGATTTACTCCTGACTTGAGACTCCAGGACTGGTAGATGTGCGGTTAGCTGGACAGATTTCCAGAATTGAGATGGTGGACAGACCCAAGTCCTCCCACTGTTAGTGTAAACTGTGCAAACATGAGTGAGAGATCAGTCAAGCCTGGATTCAGAGGTGAGAGGATGTTATCTACTAACACAACTCTTTCTGAGGAGTGAGTAAACAGTCACATTTGGCTTGGGCCTGAGAGCCTGGCTGGAGGACAGAAAAGGACCCCCTACCAAACAACATTTTTCTCTAAATGCCCCTTGAATTGAGACACAGTTGCCCGGTCTCCTGCAGTCTATTCTTTATGAGGAATGTCTTCCCCAGCTTCTCTGGCTGAGCATTACCAATTGTTTACGGATTAACCCTTTGCCATCCAAAGTAGTGCTTTATCTTTCTCAGATCTCTTTTCCTCCTTTCTGCCCCATTCGTTTTGGTGCACCTTTCGTTAGCCTAGAAATGACAGAGAAGTTGACCATCTGCAGTTGCGTCCTGTGTGCATAGTGGAATCACAATCTCTGTATGGGTATGAGTGCTTTAAGAAAATAGCCTCGCTTCTTCACAAACTCAAGTAGTTTTACTTGGAATCTGTCCATCAAGAAATTTGGTCTGCAGAGTCCAAAGCCAGCTTCCCCGGAGCCTTACAAACAAACTGGCCTGGCAAGGCAGCGCCTCCTACAGTGTCTGCCTTCAGCTCTAAGATCTGTGGCCCATTTGCCACATGGGGCACTAGTATCACACAGCTCAGAGGTGGATTTTTTAGCATCCTTCACCTCTCTCCACCCACACTTCAGGACACATGCCGTGTGGAGACCCAGTGAACTTCACGAACTGCTTGCTGCTGTCTCTTGTCCCTTGGGTCAGTCATGGTCACACTTCCAGGTCTCTGGAGCTTGACCCTCCCTCTCAGGGGAATGTTTGAAGCAAAGAATTCCCAGGAACTCTGAGATGGAGGGTGGCATGGAGACTTCTGTTCCTGGGGGGCTAGATAAGAAGGCCAGACTGTGTTTCTGCTAATATTCTCCTCTTGCCTTCTTGCCTTAATGGGAGCCCGCGGTTTTGACTTGAGCTTCCTGGGCCAGCTCTGAATGTAGCATGTGTGCCGGAGTGATGGATTTGATATTTACACACACCAGGCTGATAAGTGCACATGTGTTTTTAATGTTTTGGCTTTCTACACCACAAACATGTCAATGTGGATATGCGTGCACACACAGACACGCTGTCGGGCTGGGACTTGAGTAGGTTTTTTCTTCTTTTATTTTTTTCCTTTACTTTTAAAAACTGCCCTCCCAAAGCTAACACCTTTGCAGCAGTATTTCCTGCCACACTGAGCAACATTTACTTAGTGCCTTTGGTTTTGTTGGAGGGCTACCATCCGGTTATTCCACCTGGAAAGGTGCTGCATTTTTAAAACAGCAAAGAGCCCCAACTACACCTTCCTCTTTTCTTTGCAGGAGCCAAGCCTGGCCGGCTGGGGATTAAAAAGCAGACCTCTGTCGCTTCTGCCTTTCTGAGCCCATGTTTGTCTGGAAACCGCCTTGTCTTTGTACTGCAGCTACACAGAACAAAACTGAGGAGGTGAGCTGCTTGTCTGGTGGGCTGCTGATTGAAATTAGGAAGAAGTGTAAAAAAGAGTCTTCGTTATCTCATGGAATTGCAAGTATTGTTAAATTCCTTGCTTCTTTGAGAACCTAAGCAAGTTAATTACAGCGTTAAACATTCTCATTACCCACCCCACACTTCTATTTCCTCTTTCTTTACTTTTCCTATTTTCTCTCATTATTTTCCTTCTTTTATTTATTTATTTTTTTGATTTTGTTTTTTTAAGGGGTGTTGACCTGTGTTTGGTTCTAGTAAACCAAACCCTCCAGCAAGTGAAGCGATTGGCTAATTGCGCCGGTGACTGACGTGCTAAATGAGTGCGGCTCGCCGCAGCCCGGAGCTGATTGGCTGCACCGGGAGACTCCGAGGGCTTTGCAACAGGAGCACCGGGCACTCGAGTCCTGCAGCCTCGGGAGTAGGTGCCGCGCGCCCCGGAGCCCAGGCAGCACTCAGGCCGCGCGCGCTACCCTCCCCGCGGCAGGCCGAGGGCCGCCACCCGCCGAGGACTGGGCAGGAGCGCGCGGCCACCGACCCAGGCCAGGGTGGGTACGACCCCTTTTGTCCCCGGAGACTCCTGGAAGTTTGCGGCGGGACGCGCGCGGGGAGGCGGCCGAAGCAGCCCCGACGTCGCGGGAGCGAGTGCGTTGAGCCAGCATGGGCAGCGGGCGCGGCGCGGGGGGCGGGCGCGGGGCCGCCGGGGGCGTGCTGCTGGCGCTGGCCGCCGGGTTGCTGGCCGCGGGTTCGGCCAGCGAGTACGACTACGTGAGCTTCCAGTCGGACATCGGCTCGTACCAGAGCGGGCGCTTCTACACCAAGCCGCCGCAGTGCGTGGACATCCCGGCGGACCTGCGGCTGTGCCACAACGTGGGCTACAAGAAGATGGTGCTGCCCAACCTGCTGGAGCACGAGACCATGGCCGAGGTGAAGCAGCAGGCTAGCAGCTGGGTGCCTCTGCTCAACAAGAACTGCCACATCGGCACCCAGGTCTTCCTCTGCTCGCTCTTCGCGCCGGTCTGCCTGGACCGGCCCATCTACCCGTGCCGCTGGCTCTGCGAGGCCGTCCGCGACTCGTGCGAGCCGGTCATGCAGTTCTTCGGCTTCTACTGGCCCGAGATGCTCAAGTGTGACAAGTTCCCCGAGGGGGACGTCTGCATCGCCATGACCCCGCCCAATGCTACCGAAGCCTCCAAGCCCCAAGGTAAGGCCACCCCCTCGGACGCCCCAAGCGGCCAGGGACCCCGGGGCGGGCCGGGCTGCTGCGGGGGCTGCGGGAAAGCCCCTGCCACTGGATCACCGCCGCCGCTCCAGTTGGTAGTTCGGACGTGCTCCCCAGAGACTGCTCTCAAGCTGTGCAGAAGTATTTTTCTACGGCGTTGCTTAGCGCCTGTGCGGACCCAGATGCACGAACGGCGGGGCTTCCCCCGCAGCAGCGGCTGCTCCTCCGCCCCACACAAACTCGGTCCTGCTCCTGGAAAGGCTCTTCCTGGGGTTCAGTCTCGTTTTTCCATACCTGGAACAAAGCCTTATGTGCCAAATAAAAGGACAGCTCGTCCCTCTTTTGGGAGGGAACCACGTCCCCACCGAAGGGTTTAACATCCGAAGACGGGATGCGCCAATAGGGAAAAAACCAAACCCAAAGTGTAGAAAGCTCAGAAAGCCCGGAACATGCTAAGGCGCAGCTTTGTTTTAATAGGTTCCATGAGGATTAAAAAAACCAAAAAAACTGAACAACAACTCTTTCCTTAACTAGTCATTCAGCCAAGTAGACCAGGACTGCTGCAGAACTGGCTGAGAGAAAAAAAAAAGTTTAGAAAGTGGGGATTTCTGTTTCTCCACCCCTTTCAGGTAACAGCTTCAGGAGGGCTAGGGAAGGAAAGCCTCTTGTATCTCACTCTTGCATACCCCCCGGCTTCTCTCATTTACGCAAATCCTCAGGTAAATTAGAAAGATAAAGGTGTAATTAGTTCATTGTTCGTCTCTCCTTGGGGAGTGGAGCTCCGCAAATTGGAGACTTTCCTAACCGCTTCTGGTTTCCGAGGGCCTGAGGTTCCTCTTCGAACCCCCTCCCACTTAAAGGGCAATTCTTGAGTGGGAGGAAAAAAATCCCAGAGAGGCAACAAAACAAACCAAACAAAAAACCCAACGCAGTGGCCTAACTTTTATAGGCGTGATTTCAATCCTTAATTCTTCCAAAGCAGAGTTGAGACTCAAGGATGTAGAAGTAATCTGAGCTGGGAGACATATACTCAGGTGCTGTTAGCACAGGGGCCTAAATCCGGAGTGTTTTTTGGGAAGGGGGCTTAGGGTGGGGGTGGGGCTGCTTGCTGACTTAGGGCATCTTGAAGTGATGCCTAAAAGATGTCCACTGAAGGGTGTGCTCCCCCAGAGTGAGGGTAGGGATAGGTATGGGGAAAGAGGCACCTCGAATTTTGAATGCTCTTGCTTATTCCAAGGAGGGAGAAGATAAGTCCAGTGTGACCAATATTGGGTGGCATGGATCCCGGCTAGGTGGGAAAGGCAGCAGGCAGGGGTGAGGTCTCAGAACCTCTGCTCTCCGCTTCCTGGGTGTCTGCACAGGGTTAACCTCCGGGAAGGGCAGCCCTTTGAGATCGGGAGCTGAGCAGTTCCCTAGAGCAAACAAAGCACTTTGTGTTTTGCGGGTGTGGAGCCAGCCCCTGCTGCCCACAGAATATTCCTTCTCCCCTTCCTCTGACTGGCTCTGGGGGATTGGCTCAACCCTGTCCCTGGAGGCTGTGGTCAGCTCTGCTCGCGCTGAGTCCACTCCCAGTTGCCTTTTTTTGGGACAGCTGGTAGTCATGAAGTGGAGACCTTTGGGGGAACACGTTCTGAGGGGGAGATGTGGGGACTGGCTGGGGTGTCTCCTTATGAAGGGGAAAGAATCCTCCCAGATGAGCCCCCCCAAAAGGCTGAAATGAAGTAGCAGAAAACGGAATAATTGTCATCTTGAAGCCTTTTACTCCTTGGCTGCTGTTCCACTTGTCTGCCACTTCCTCAGTCTGGACCTTTGTACCATCCTCCTTTCCCCTTCCCTCCATCCCAGGTGTGCCCAGGTAGTCACCCTCCCAAGATCAGCTGCTGAACAGATAGAAAGGCTGTGAGAGGACCGGTTCAGGTGTGGGACTAGGGAACTGGTTCTCCCCTAGGCATTTTTGGTGAGAGGCTGTATCCTGAGAGGGCATCCATTCCTCCCCAGGACTGCAGCTGCTCAGTGGGAGGGAGCCCCACATGACTTCCTCTGAGGCTGAATGGCCACAGACTGTCAGCTGAGCATGGAGGTGGGAGGGCTGTGTGTGTGTGTGTGTGTAGGGGCAGGTTGAGACTGACCACATTACTGGTCCTCATTACCTTAAGGCTGGTGGCTCAGGAATAAGAACTGCTACTTGTGGATAACAATAAGTACACGTGCACTACTTTTATTGCCTTTTTTTCTTTAAGATTAAAACTGAATTTTCAAAACAGCACCATATCTCTGCATGGTTTGACTGGTTTCTGTTCATATCCTTGGACATGTATAGTTTTGGGGTATTGGGTAGCCCTTTGTTATTAAAGATAAACTTGATAATGAGAAATGAGTCAGAAGATACCTTTCCCCCCAAAAGGCTACTCCTGCCCGAGCTGCATTTGTTCCAGGAGAGGCAAGTTTTCTTTTTCCAGGAAAGTTATTTCTAAATCTTGTACTTACATTAGACCTGTGTACTCCCAGGCTGATAAATAGTTGTTTCCCCTCCCTGCCAGGTTTTCCTGATTCAAGTTGTATGAATAAGCACATACTTTTAGTTGAGTTGTTGTTTAGGCATGTTGTGCATTAAATTAGCCTGGCAGTTTTAGTCACAGATTGCAGAGGCCACAGTACCCTCATTCGCGCTTTCTATAGGTCCCTTCTCCATGTACCAAGGAGCTGCCCAGGAAAGGCCTGCTCTGTGTGTGTGTGTGTGTGTGTGTGTGAGAGAGAGAGAGAGAGAGAGAAAGAGAGAGAGAGAGAGAGAACACTTGTGCGAATGTGTGTGAGAGAACGGGAGGGGAGAGAATGTGCTGTGTGCGTGTGTGTGCATTGATTTTTAAAAATGCACTTAATCCTGATTCCAGTGTTGTACTTTCTCCTCTACTCCTCCTTAAATATTGATAAAACACAAAACATTTTAGTTTTTTGTTCCTTTGCTTTAAATATTATTTTAAATATGCCTTAAAACAGCGATTTAGTTCTACCTCGCAGACGAATGACGGGATGGATTTTTCCTGCTGAGGCAGCCTGAGGGGCCCCAAGGACAATTGGAGGGGGCACAGATTAATATTGCATTAACATTCCTCCCTTCTCTGGGTTGAGCTGCTCCAGAGTTGGCTGTAAGGAAAGCAAGATGGGGAAAGCCATATTGAGAACACACAGAGCTCACCTCAATGAGCTCCTGCCATCCTGGGAGGCACGGAAGGTCAAGTGTAACTGATGGGCCTGAGGAAAATGCCCCTGTGGGGTACAGAGCCCCTGGCTGCCAGTAGGGTCAGGGATGCGATGATGTGAGAGTGTGGCGTGGATGGCAACCTGGCAATAGCTTTGGCTCTGCAGCTTGTTTGGTCAAGATTATACTTATGGAACCTTGCAATGTGGTAACTTCTACTTTTTAAAAAATAACCTAAACAAGGAAAACCCCAAAGCACAATTGACTCTCTGGGTTTAAATAACGTGGTCCTTCTTTTATTGTGGGGCTTCCTTTCCCTGTTTTTCTCCCCATGGAAGCAAGAACCATATGCAAAATTTTGGATAAGGTATTCCCTTTGATATGAACACTACCAGTCCCAAGCTCTAGGTGAAAACCAAATTTCCAACATCTGGGCCAAAAGACAGTCACACAGTCTTTTGCTGCGAGTGCAGCTGTGGTTCTTGCTGCACTGAGAATCTGGATAGTGTTTGGCCTTGAGTATAGAGTAAAGGCGAGAGAGGAGTCTGGCAACAGAGACTAAGGCCATGCAGGGACCCTGCTTGGAAGTGGGGGGTGGGTGATCAGCTCTGGATCAGCTGTGTCCTAGGAGCTGTGCAGCTCCCTCCTTATCATCCATCTTGGGAGGCTTTGCCCATTTCATTGAGCCACAAAGGAGGGAGCTCACTGAGGAGGAGATACTGTCCCAGAAGCAGTGGAGAGGGAGGGGACAAATAGCCTTATATGTGAGCTGGGATCGCTCAGCACACTGTCCTTCCTTGTGGTGACTTTCCTGTGCTCCTTAGCTCCAGGCTGGTTTGGCCTTCAGTGCTGTGCCAGGGATGGCTTGCTCTTAAAACATGGTAATGCTTCCCTAGACCATGGATTAAACTGCAGGTTGTTTGAAAGGTGGTGATGGTGATGATGATGATGATGGCAGTGATGATGATGATGGTATGATAATGGTGATGGTGGTAGTGGTGATGATAAGACCCCCTTCTGGGGATTCCACTGTACCACTTTCTCCCTGTCCTTCCATGAAGGCGCTTTACCTCTTAGGGATCCCTCCAGGATGAGCAGAATTTTGGCTTGGAGGAAGCCTCTAGCCCTGGCCTCAGGTGCCTCCTCCCCTGGGGCTTAGCCACCTCCCACTGGCCCTCATACTGGACACACACACACACACACACACTCACACACACACACACACACCTCCTCTTCAAAGCACTTCACAGTGCCGTGAAAACGCCTCCAGAGGGTCTGTCCCATCCACCTCTGTCCTCCCATTTGGCAGCTCTTGCTAGGAGCTTATACTGCAATAGCCCTTTTGGAGAGGGGTGTTCAGGGCCTGGGGTTAGAGTTTGTGAGTCTGGAAAATTTTTTTTTTCTTGTCTCTTAGAGAGCTGGTCAGGTTGATCTGCTGTCTTGGGAGTTTGGGAATGGAAAGGGGGCAGGAATCAGAGGGGAATATTTAAAGGAGAGGGGAGAAAAGAACAGGAAACAAACAACTGGACTATATGTGAAAAGTCAGCTTTTCACAGGAACCTATCATACCCCATCAAGCCACAATTCATAGGACCTGCCCCATCCAGCCCTATATAAAGTTGGTTTAAGTTGTTGTGCCATATTCAACAGCTCTAGCCCCCAAATTTTCAGGAAACCACATTCGGTTTATAGCTTTAGGCCCTGGGCTCCGGGACTCTTGTTTTCGATTCTCAGGTTGCCCTTCAGAAATTCAAGAAGACCTTTAACTACTTTCATCCTGGCCATGGGCTGATCTCTTTCCCAGGGCCGGTTCTTGCCTGCACCCCGTACCCCTATAACTCACAACTCCTGTTTCTCCCCCTTTCCCTTCCTAGGCACAACTGTGTGTCCTCCATGTGACAACGAATTGAAATCTGAAGCCATAATTGAACATCTCTGTGCGAGCGAATTTGGTAAGAAAGCGTCCCCGACCTCCTCAGGGAGGTTTGACATTCCCTGGTTCCTCCTGGCCCTGCTGAACACAGCCTGTTGATGCATCTTTATGGAGCTTTATACTTTCTACCTCCAATCTTCCCAATGGCTGCTTTTCTCAGGCAGATGGAAGACCAGATAGGGTGGGGAACTGGCCAGTATTTATTAAAGTCAAATTTTGCTTTCGTCCTTCTGTAGGGGAGATCACCGGACAGGTTTTTAGGGACTTTCTGTAGGAATGGAGGGAGGGAGACTTGGGACAGGTGGACAGGAGCTAGGGGAAACACCACTCCTTGGCAGCGGGCAGCTTGAGCTGGCCTTCTCTCCATGCTGGCTCTTTCTCCATCCACCCCTAGGTGTCAGCACCACTCTACCCAGGATCTGAAATGGCTGATGATGGGGTGCCTTTCCAGGGAGGGGAGAGTCCAACCTTAGGGCATTCAGAGGAGGAGTCCTTTCAGGCAAAGAAAATTGACATCTCCACAGTAGCAGGACTTCTCTCCCTTTTCCCACACATCACTCCGGCTTAATAAGGGAACATCGAATCAGCACTTACAGCCCCAGGAGAAGGGTTGGATGTGGCCTGGGGAGCAGATCTCAAGGGGCCTATCAGGGATGGTCCCTTGTAGTCTGTCCTGCAGAAGACCTGTGCCCCGGACACCCTGGGAGTCTCTCCTCTGGGAAAAGTAAACGTAAACCACATCCATTTGAAGGGCTGACTCCCTTGCGCCTGCCTCCATTTTATACGGATGCCAGGAAGTGGCTTGGGCCAGGCCCACTTTGCTGAAGGACAGGTTTAGCCTGACACCGAACAGTGCGTTTCTCATGGTGCCTGCACTGTGTCCCTCAGGCTGGATTTCATACAGAATTCTTACCAGGAAAAGCAGAACGGTAGGTACCATGAGTCTTTATGTCCCTTCAGAAACCTACTCCATGTCATTAACCAGGCATAATAAGGGCCTTGTACTGGCAGAATACTGTGTTTGAATGAGCCGCACATATGTGAGTGCACGTGTGAGTTAAAGGAAATTATACGTGTAACAGACAGATTCTCAGGGTATGTGTCATTGTGACTGAGGACAGAAGTTGGAGAATTCAGACTCTGCCACAGAGAGCTTCTTGAGGATGGATGCTTTTTGTGTGCTTTATTTCTGTACTAGCTGTCTCTGCCTGCCTCCTTCGTTCTTGGGAGAGGACAGCAGGACCACTAGGAAGATGTGATCTACTCTGCATTTTGCTGCTTGTGTTTGTCACACCCTTTTTCTTGTTATTTTAAGTGAACTCAGGTAAAATTATAGTGGGCTCTGATTACCCTTCCATCTGATCGTGGTGACATTTGCTTCTCAATGGTCACACGTTTGCTTCGTCTGTGGGTGCCAAACACCAGGCTGAGCCTGGCAGAGCTCCTGCCACGGCCCCCCACTGCCTTAGCAACAAGCTTTTCTTCCGCACATGGGGATGCGATTCCTTCCTAAAGACACATTTGGATATAGAGAAAAAGGACATAAGTAAAATTTCTCAGAAATCTTGATGAGAAAATTTTTGCTGCATGTGTGGGGCAGGAAGAATCTGCTCAAGTGTAGCTGTGTTCCTTAAGGATCCTTACAAGGGGTAACTAAGGGGCCGCTCTTGTGGATTTCATTGATCCTCTTCAGATATTGTAAATCACCACACTCACTGTTAGAAACTGGCCCCTCGACATTTCATCAAATCCAGGGCATCATGTTAGAATAAAGTCTGACAGGTAATATATTAGCTAATGTATATGCTCATGTAACTTTCGTTAGGCTCAGCTCCTGAGGGAAGTGTGATGGTAGACCCTGGAACTGAGTGTGTGGAGGTGACTGGCAGGTGATGCCTGAATTTGAGTTTAGAAACTCAAATTCAATGCATCTGATCATTCATTGATTACTCATTCATTCAACATTTCTTGAGTGGAAGGTACTGTACTAGATGCCATATCCCAAAATATTTAGAATAAATTAAAATTTAACTAAAAGTTGAAAAAAAATTTTGACCAAACACTAATCACTGATTTCCTAGAGAACTGTGGAGTCATTTTTTATTTCACCAGCTGACAGCGGTCTGTGGAAACTCAAGGCCAAAGTTAATGCTGAGGAACTATGTGAGAAGAGATTCCATGCTTATGCTCAGATTTTTGCCTGGAACTTACCAACCTGAACTTGTTAGCAGGTTTTCTCCCTCTTCTCCCAGTTGCCCACCAAAATTCTGGTTGGTAGCTGGGGACTTTGTGGCAACTAGCTAAACTAGAGACATTCCCTAGACATGAGCTGAAGAGGCAAGCCTTGGGTAAAGAATTTGAATGTGGAAGGTTGACCTGTGGTGTAGGGCAAGGGTTTAGAGCTGGGGTGTCCAAACTTTTTTCAACGTTTTTTACCAAGGGCCATATGTGGTAAAATACACAAACAGCCGGGCCACTCACTCGAGGTGAAGTACGTATTGCCTCACCTGGTTTATTTAAGTAAACTAAATATATTTTTGGAATTTGCTGCGGGCCAATAAAAACTGGATCACGGGCCGCAGTTGGCCCGCGGGCCGCAGTTTGGACACCCCTGGGTTAGAGGGTGCTCAGGTAACTCACCTGGGGATGGATATCCTTTTCCCACTGTAGTAGGTACCTGCTAAGCAGCAAGCACTTCCTCACTGCTTCTAGGAGGGAGGGGTATATCTTATTTTAATAACCAGTTAAGTCTTGGTGAATCTGAGAGATTAGCTGTTTGGGACTGTGTTTTTCTAGCCCTGAGATTATTTTCTTCTTGAGTTTATAGAACTTTTTTACTCTCTGTCATGCTGCCTCCCCCACTTAAGGGAAGACCAACAGCTGCTGGACTTTGTCCTAGAGGCATTTGTCTCCTCAGCGTAGGTATGGGTGTATGCCAGGCTTTTGTGATTTGGATGCAGGAGAGACTTTTTGGCTTTTTATTTATAATCTTATAAGACAGTAAATAGGGATTTGTTTTTCCTTTCTCTCTTTGCAGGGGCTGAGCTTAGCTCTGCCCTTCTCAGCACCCTGGGAATGCAGGCTTGTTGAGAAACTTGTTTCCTAGTTTAGTTCAAGTAAGTGAGGCAGTCAGCTACGCTGATGGGATTCAGTTAGGAAACAAAGAAATTCAGCAATGCAAGCTGACACACTACAGAAAAGAAAAAGAATGTTTTACTCCCTACTCCAGGGATCAAACTTTGCATTAAGTGGCTCTGACATCCCCGGTGGAAAGATATCAGGTTGTTGGAAAGCTCTCTGTGAGCTCCAGGAACAAGGGGTGTATTCCTTCTGGGTCAGCACACACACTTGCCCCCCTGCCAGTGCATCTTTGGACTCCTGCATGTCCAACCCATTACCTCCTCCTCAGGCAGTACATTTTTAACTCTCTGGCTGGTCTGCTTGGCCACTAATCTCTCCACCCCTGCACTGTACCTCCTCAGTTCAGAGCACATTTTTTTCCCCCAACAGGGAAAAGCATCAGTAGAAACACCTGTGTGCTGATGCTCAGGAATGCAGCTGGATCAGTCTGGATCAAGCACCAGATGTGGGAAAGCCAAAAGTTAGGTGGTGCAAAGTCTCTGAATTCAACATGGTGGTCAGCCTGCCTGCTGTGCTTAACTTAGGTTGTACTGATCTGCTTTTTGTTTTCTCTCTGCTTTTCCCGCTGTATGACAACGGGGTGCTGCCCTCGTCTCTTAAACAGGCCAATATAGTACTTGCAAGCTGCCATACTAATAATCCTGCTGTTAACAACTCAGTGCCCATAGCTGTCTTTCCTTCAGGTTAACTTATCCCAGGGATGTGCGGATCTGATTTATAATTGCTGTGAGGTTAGGACCCCACCTCTGACCACTCTCTCTAGCTTCTTCTCCAGTATCTGCAAATACCCGTAAGCTTTTCTGGTAGGAATGTGCATGACGATATACTTCTGCTACTGTGTGTGTTTCCCCCAAAATAAGACCCTAGCCAGACAATCAGGTCTAATGCAATGCATCTTTTGGAATAAAAATTAATGTAAGACCTGGTCTTATTTTACTATACTATAAGACCGGATATAATATAATATAATATAATATAATATAATATAATATAATACCTGGTCTTATTGTATTGTAATATAAGAGCGGGTCTTATTATAAGACCTGGTCTTACATTAATTTTTGCTCCAAAAAAACGCATTAGAGCTGATTGTCCGGCTAGGTCTTATTTTCAGGGAAACACGGTAAGATAGTTTAGAGCTTTCTCTTGTACTGGCTTCTCCAGTTTTTTGAGCTTGAGAATTCAGGTGGCAAATTTTTTTTTTTTTTTTAAGCCCAGTATTTTCTCGCTGTGGAAAAAGATTACTTTGCCTCCAGAAATTTTCCTTGCCTTCTGGATTTTTTTTTTCCACTATATGTTTCCTCATAAAGAGTAAAACCATACATTGCAACCCTAAAATGAGTCAAATAGGAAAGAAAAATCAGCACTCACAGGTAGCATTTGGGAGTATTCCCCTCAAAGAAATATTTTTAGAGGTTCCTGCTCCTTCACTAATTTGTTCGCACCCCTTTCTCAAGGTGTCTTGGCTGTGCTGCTGTTGGAAGGCACAGTGTTTTACTCTGAAGGGCAGTTTGATCTCTTGCAAAAAATGGGTTCAGCCTTTCCAAACCAAACCGTGGTTTCCTCCCGCAGATGAGGAAAACCGGCTGCCAGCACAGTAATTGGAACATCTGTAAGCTGCTTGAGAGCAGGGTCTGTATCTTGTACCATACTTTACCTAGTGTAAGATGCCCATGAGTTGTGAGACGTGTTATTCATTTTGTACCCCTGACAAAGAAAACATGCTTCATGTTCAAATGTAACGATAATCTGTGTCTTAACATGAACAGAAACAAGGCTTGTTTGTACTTACATAGTCTCTGGCACAGTGTCTTAGACATGGCGGCATAAAATAAAAGCTTGTCAGATGAGAATATGAATGACGGGATGCTGGGATTTGGAAATTGGACTTCCTTTTTTCATAAACGGAGAAAGTTCCTTTCCAAGTGACTCTGTGTCTCTTGTTTATTAAGTTCAAGGAAAATTACATGCCATGTTTTAGGTGACTGAGTGTATGTATAAAAGAACAAAAAAAGCCCTAATATTCAGCAATCTAGTTTAGTCCAAGTAAAATTAAATAGACAAGGGAGAAGGAATTGTTAGCCTAGGTGGGAGTTGGCAGACTCAAAACAACTGGTTTTTATTGTCAGGGATGATCTCTACAATACATAGTCCATCCACAGATCTCTAAGTACTTGCAAGGAGTTGTGGCATCTCATGTGCAGGAGAACATGGGGTCGGGTGCTTTAAGTACACTGGAAGTGTCGCTCCCAGCTCACGGTCTGAGTGCCATTCTAGGTAGTCTTCCCGTGCCTGGGGCTGGGTTGGATAGTGCAGAGACCAGAGCGGAACCAGGAGCCTTTGCAGCCTTCGAGTTGGCTGGGTGAGTTGTGATGGCAGTTCCCTGCTCACCTACAATCTCAGACTGGAGAGTTCCTGAGCAGCCCCGAAACCTGGAGTTGTGGTCAGAGGAATCAGGCCTTGGGCAGTTTAGATTGAAGTCACACGGGAGCACTTTGCACTCTGAATCCACATCAAGGAACTGAGGAAAAGCTGGGCTAAGAGCCAGATTTTCCCTTCCGGTGAGCATGGTGCAGTCTATCTCCATCTCTGATTCCTTCTTGGCTGTATCTGTGGCAGGAAGATAGATGAAACACATTTCAACGAGAAGCATTTCTCTTTAGCATCTTTGAACCTATAAAAGTATGCTGAAGTATGAGAAAGGACACAGAAACCCAGGATCCATGGATGGCGCATGGCATTCTCTGGAACTGAGTTTAATGCTCTCTGTGCTACTATATGTATGCCCTGCAATACTGGGCAAATCTGTCAACCTCTCCAGGCTTCAGTTTCCCTCTGTGAAATGGCAACTGACAGCCAGGTATAAGTTTTGTTGAGGTGTAGCTGAAATAGCGTGTAAGGAACCGGCATGTAGGCTGGACTCGGTACACATTCATAGGTGCTCTTTGCAGGGAGGGCAGTAGCCCCTAAGACCTGTCCCGGGCAGACAAGGCCTCCCTTCACAGCTCTCACCAAACAAGGACAGAAACTCTCTGTCCTCTGCTCTCAGTGTAGTTGAGATCTTTCCTGAACCAAATTCTGTTTTACAGCCCTCGCCCCTCCCTGCATCATGTTGAAATGATTGCTTTTCTTTGTCCTAAGACAGACGTAAGCATGGGCATGGTTGGTTCAGAAGAGGCTGACACATGACGTCCCCCTCTTTGTGGTTAAATCCAGTTCTGAGTAGGTTATTCCTTGGGATGGTCAGTTGCCAAACTGTGTAGTTTGGGGGTCTGTTGATGTACTCTCCAACCTGCAGTTCTGTAATTGTCTGGTTGTGAGTGGCCCCACCCCAGTGCCTAGCCCTCCTTTTTTTTTTTTTTTTTTTTTTTAATTTATTGTGGTAAAATATCTATAACATAAAATTGATCATTTTAACCCTTTTTAAGTATGTGCATGAAGTACATTCTGTTGTGCAACCATCACCACTATCCCTTTTTAGATATTTTTCATTATCCCAAACTGAAACTCTGTACTCAGACACTCACTCCCCAATCTCCGTTCCCCCACCCCCGGAAACCACCATTCCACTTTCTGTCTCTATGAATTTGACTATTCTAGGTACGCATATAAGTGGAATCCTACAATACTTGTCCTTCTGTGTCTGGCTTATTTCACTTAACAAAATGTCCTCCTTATCATTTGACATATACATAAACTATCATGGAGAAGGGGGGGCAAGGAGTATTTGCCCTCAAGTTCACCCCTGTTCTCTGAAGCTTCCTTAGAGAGGTTGGAGGAAAAGGGTGTAAGGGACGAGATGGGATAAGGGGGCTATTCACAGCCCACACAAGCAGCCCATTTCTTTGGGTGTTGCCTTGCTCATCTTAGTCCCTCTGTCATCCTAAAGATATGCCAAGCTTGGTGTGGGACCTTACAGATCAGCCAGTCCAGGGCTCTCATCTTACAGATTGAGGAAAATAAGACTCACATAAGAGAGTTAGTCACTTGATTGCCCAACGCCACTGCCTGGCATCCCTTACAGTTTTTATTCCCATCAGCATCTACCTAGGTAGCCAGTCCAGATTCCATACCCTTCCTCTTTCGTGTTCTCTCATGCCCATCACGTTTTCATCCTGTCAGAAATGGTCGAGGAAGCTCCCTGGCAGGGGGGCATAGAGTGCTCCTTCACTACTTTCCGAGTCTGTGAAATGTAAATGGACTGATGTCTGTGCCTAACCTATAGAAAGAGCTTAGCAATAGTTGATTTCTTTCTTTGTGGAAAGAGGCACACAGACAGTGCAGTAGGTTAGAAAGAACATAGGCTTCAGGCCAGACAGGCTTGGATTAAATCCCAGCCCGATAAGCTGAGAGACCATGAGGAAATCTCTTAACCTCCCTGAGCCTGTCTCCTCATTTGCAAAATGTGGATGGTGCTTCCCGTGTTACTGTGGGAAGAATTGAATTAATCAATATGGTGACTGCTCAAACCATAATAATAATCTTTTCTTATTTGAAAGAATTGTTTCAGGATGGAAATTAGCCTAGGTAGGAAGAAGATTCTAGCACTAATGAAATCAGTTTGGCAAAAATATTTATGAACTAGAACGGAATGTCCTTGTTAATTCTCTGGCTAACAGAGAATTAAACTGAAGGAGCCTTTTTAAGTTCATTTGGAAAAACTTGCAAAAACTTTATGCAGCTTCAAGGTGCTATAGTTAAAAAACCAAACCAAACCAAAACTCAAACCAAACTCAAGGCAAACACAAAACAACCCTCCATACTAGCAGTTTTAGTTGGACATCCTTAAGTCATTGTGAAACTGGACGTCATCAGACAATTCAGACTGCAGAACACTCAAAGCTTGGGCTGAGTATAGACCAATTCCAGGACACGCCCACCCAAGTTTTTCTTTTGTTTTTTTTTTAGAAATCTTATTCCTAATGTGAGTTTTTCTATTCAGAATTTATTGGGGTGTGTTTAAGATAGTGTAGATCTTGCGTGTTGTACTTCCCTCTGTCCTCCCCTTTTCCTCGAGTAGTATATCCAGGGTAGCTTTTAATTTCTTTCCCAACAGCTGCCTTGTGACATGCACTCCCTTCAACCAAAAAAAAAACCAAAAAAAACAACAAAAAAAAACAGGCTATGTTCAGAAGCCACTGAATATTTAAATATTGGTAAATTTTGTCCCATTTTGCATAAGTGAGCCAAAGCTCCAATCTGTATTTTTTTTTTTAAAGGAGAACAAATGTCCAAAGAAATGTCAGGCCCTTTCCCTGCTTCAGCTTGCGGAGAGCAGCCAATTAAACATGCATTAACTTGGGAAGGCTTCTCAAAGCCCTATAGATTGCACTTGAAATCTTTGTTTAGTCTTTCAGGAACATTGTCACATGGATGATTTATCAAAGAAAGTTGTTTATTTGGCAGTAAAATAAACTCTGGGCCTGTTCAGGCTAAGATTTCCCGTGAATTTCTACCAAGGTAAACACTGGTAACTGGCAGGTTGCAAATTCCGTGTAAAAGCCAGACACATACAATAAATATTTGAGCTACAGCTTTGCTGTGTAAGAGGCCCCAGCCTGTCACTAGCACTGTCACTCTTACTGTGCCTGGGAGGACCTGGCACTGAGGCCTGGCTGAACGGGCCACCAGTAGCAAGAACTGGAAGGGCCCGTGTTTGCAGGAGCGGCTCCCGCTGTGTGGGCCTTGCTGGGCTTGAGTGCCACTTAGCACTGGCACTAGGGACATCCTGGTTCAGAGAGCACAAGCCACAGGACGGCTTCCCTCACCGTCACACAAACAGCCTGTGATGAGTTATGAGGCAAGTGAACCAGAAGCAGCCAGTTTAGGTTTCTTTGAAAATAGACATTTGTTGTACCAAATTGGCAGGGGGCTGGGGCGTGTTGAATGATTTGGGAGCTGGGGCCAGAGCATGGTGGAAGGGGGTGAAATCACCTTGTGAGTTCTGCTGAGCTGGAATTATAGTGCCAGAAAGTGATGAGATGCTTCCCCTGGATCTCTGGCATGGCTCATTGATGACTGTGCGAGATCCATTTGGGAATAAAGAGGGCAGATCCAGCTCTGTGAGTGCTACATTAAGTGTAGAGGACAGGTGTGAGTGATGAGTGAATGAATAAATGAAAGGTGATGATGGAGAAGAGAGGAAATAAAGCCTTCTCCATCTTTGAAAGGAAGATATTGTGGTCATTGTTCATAGAAGCTATTCAGGGAGAGACCCCTAAGTTATAAATTGCTTATTCTCAGCCCCAGTCCCAGAAGCTGGAGCTTCTAGATAACCCTGGTCTTGGTCGGGGTCCTTGGTGCAAGACCGAGTTTAAAGGTGTGCATGGATACCACGCATAACGCAACCCGACTTCCTCTGGGGGGAGCAGAGGGTGAAAGCAAGGGCCCCAGAGAAGAGGCTACATATGTATCTGTTTGATGAGGTCTTTAGGGGTTGGGCAGAGCATCCATGCTCACATTTGAGTCTTGAGAATAAACAGTTTTGGTCTTTCTGGGCTGGACAGGCTGCGGGTATGTGAGGCGCAGTTGTTCTGACTGCTCTTAGGGACTGAGATACAGTTAGTAGATGCTTACTTGCATCTTGAAGGTATTTAGGGGAATAAAGGACTATTTCCTTTAGGGCAAGAATTGAGGGAAACCATTTACAAATTCGGAAAGGATGTCTGTGAGTTGTAAAAAGATGGAAAAATGGTACTTTGGCAGTGGGGAGAAATGAGGAACCAGCTTCCCTAAACTATGTTCTCACTCCTTTGGGCAGGATTGTGAGTGGGATTTTCCCTCTTGTTTTCTCTGGCCCTTCCACCAGCGCTTTTCCCAGGACATGTCCTCCTGGGAATACCTCAGTTGTGTTCTCTTCTCTTTGTGAGCTCTCTGAAAGTTAGTTCACACAGGTGTGTCTTCCATAACAGATCCATTCAGCTTCTGGAAATGACTTTATGGCTGAAGGAAATCTCTACCTTTGTGTCTGGCAGCAGAGCTAGAAACGGGGCTGGAATAAGCACTTTAAACCCTCATAAACAGCTGGCCCCTGAAGGACGAGTCCCCTCATGAAGCACTCCACAAGGGGCCGTGGCACCAGCCTGCCAGGCTCAGCTCTTGGATGCAGGTACCTGTGCTGTGGCAGAGATGGCTTGTGCTTCTTCCAGGCTTTCTGTGGTCTCAGCTCCGTACTGAGGACCCTGATTTAAGAAGCTGGTGGATGAGGTGGGCCTTGGCTATGTTGGTTTGTCTCTTTCCCAGTAATTTCAGATGCTTTCGTACATAGTTCTAACTGTCATGCCTGAAGGAGGACAGGGTCTTTGGGGGCTGGAGAAGCTCAGGGAAGTTTCCTAGAGGAGAGGCGTATTCTAACTGCAGGCTTAAGATTAATGGAGAAAGTAAAGACAGGCATTCCTGCTATCAGGAGATGAGGGCTGGGAAAGGGAGTGAAGACTCAAAACAAATAGTAATTCTTAAAGAGAAAAACCTAATTCAGGAGAACAAAAGCATGTCGTTTGTCTTTTCTAGCAACTAACTCAGCATCCTGTGTAAGGGCTACTAGCCCCTGATGAAAATGTGGGGTCTCAAAGGCTGCACTGAGGTGTGAAGAAGAGTTGGTCCTTCTGAGTCACCACTGGCTGTGTATCCTGCTGGGAGGTGGCTCTATGCAGGGCTCTCACTCAGAATCCAATTTAAAAGGAAACGTGAAAGAGAAGGTAATCCATGTGCTGAAGCACTAACAGCAGCGCGTGAGGCATCGGGGGTGAGATGTTTAGGACAGGAGAATCTGAGGAAGGCGAGAGAGGAGGCCCTCAAGTGACATCCCTTCGGTGGTTCAGGGCAGTGCTGGCCGGGCCTGGGCCAGCTGTGGACGACCCACCTGAAGGAAGGGGCCGTCTGCTGCGGTCAGGGCCCCTGAGAAACCTTTGTTCTGGATGTGCGGAGCAGGAGCCAGAGCTTGTAATCAAGTCATACTTGGGTCACCGCAGAGTTGGTCGTTACCAGGAGCAGTCGTCATTAGGAGCTGCCATAAACTGCCCTGATGTTTCTCTGCAGACCTTGTTAGTAGCCCAGGCAGGCAGCAAGCGCAGCGCTTCTGGCGCTAGCCCGGTAATCATTGGATGGGTAACGGCATTAGTCAGGGTCTGAGGGGCTGGGTCAGCTCAGATGTCTGGGGCTTTCTGGAGGAGGGAGGCAAGAGGCGCTTGGTCTACAATAAGGGACAAAGGGAGATGCCAGATGGGTTGTACGCGTAGATTGTGTGTGTGTTTATGTCTGTGTGAATGGGTAGGTCTGAGGGGTGGTGGTAGACGCATGTGTGTAGCTGTGTGGTACAGTGGGCCATGTGCCTGTGCACATACGTGTGCTGTCTGTGTGCGCCCTGCATGTCTGCCAGGCGAGCGTGACCACAGCAGGCGGCGGCTTGCATAGCTAATGGAAGACGGCCTCTTACAGCTGCCCTGGCCTCTCCGGGTGCTTCGTCTCTAGCGGTGAGGTCAGAGGCTTACTCCTTCCCCCATCTCTTCAGAAAGGCCATCCAGAACATGCCCTTGATTTCCCCTGGCTCAGGAAGGCTTTAGGGAAGCCCATAAGGATTTTTCTGAAGCGTGCCTTTATGTAAACGCAGGGCCATTTTTTTCAGTCCGGGGAACACTCCTATAGTCTTGGTGTTTTGTTTATTACTCCAAATGCCAACTTGGCCTATTTTGTTTAGGTTTCAGTTTTTGCAGCAAGTCCTTTTAGAATTGCTGGTTCTCTGGGCATGAGTTACTTCCTTAGCAAATTTCAGTGGTTAGCAGGGATTGTCATAACGGGCATGCTGTAATCCCAAGGATTTAAAAAGTAGATTGGAGAGAACATGTATAGCCTTAGGAGTCATACAACCTGAGGTCAAGGCCTGGTTTGACCACCTGCTGTGTCAGCTCAGGCAAGCCACTTAACTTCTTGATGACTCAGTTTACCCACCTGTCACAAAACAAAAAGAAAAACTTCTGTGCAAGAAGATAACATGTGACGTGATAGACAATAACATAAATTCCAGAGTCCTGGGATCCGGTTCCAGCACTGCCACTAAACAGCTTTGTGACTTGGGTCAGTCAGTCTCAGAGCCTGTTTCCTTAAGCAAATCGAAAGGGTCACCCTCGGTGATCTCTAAACCTCTTTCCAGCTCTGAACTTGTATGGTTTTGTTCCACAAAAACTCTGTGGCTTGGTTTCTTAACAGGATATTTTTGTTTGCTCCTACGTGCTCCCCAGGTATGTTCACTGGGAGCACTTGGCCTTCATCATAGGCACCTGTGGAGAGAAGCCAGCGTCTAAGACTGTACAACAAGTGAAAAATGAGTTGGACGCCCTTCTTGGAGTGTTGAGTTGGGTCTACAGTTAGGGTTTGGACCACCACAAAGGACAGTGCATTGTTACATTTGTAGATCAGCGTTCCCTGACAGGGCCTGGGGGCTGCTGGGCGTCCTGACTTCAGTCTCTCTCCTTGGACTGGTCCCAAATTTGGGATCCCTCTTCTGACCGTTTCCCCAAGGTTCTTGCTATTGCCTGTGCTTACTTAGAAACCCAGGGACGGAGGGCATAGAACCCTCTTTGCCTGCAAGGGGAAGATAGCTTGATGGGAAAGCAGTTTGGAAGCATGAGCAAGTGATCTAAGGAGTACTATCTGAACCTCAGAATCGAGCTTTAATTCCAACTCCACCGTTTATCAGCCATGAGACTTTGGCCAAGTTCAGTTCTCTGAGCCTTGGTTTCCTCACCTGCCAAATAGGATAATGGTGCATACTTCTCTTCTCAGAACTCGTGTACAGACCCCATGAGATGGTATAGAAACGGCAAAGTGCAAATTCACACCTAACATGTTACTCACCCTGTGGCAGCTGGTCACAGGTGCCATCTTCCAGCTCTGCTTGACATCCTCAGGAAAGGCTTTCTGCACAAGCAGGGGCTGTCAGCATGCCCAGCGTGGCTGTCTTTTCCCTAACACATTTATAACACAAGCCGTACACTTGGCTTCCCTTAAAAAGGAAAAATAAACGAGGAATGCATTGTTACAGGTATACCAAATCTGAACCAGCATAGTAATGGTGATGTTTCTCTCAGAAGAGCTTAAAAACAGTTTTAGAAGTTATTAAAATATAGGTTGATCTAACCCTCAGCATCTCTGGGCTCACAAGAGAGCACATGTTACCTGAAGACAGGTCCAAAGCATAGGTTGGGAGAGGAAACTTGGAAAATCGAGACATGAGTCTTTGTGCCAGCCTGGCCCAAAGAGGGGACAGTGACCATGGCAGGCCCTGGGACAGATGTGTCACATATAGGAGTGACCTAGTGCTCTCACTGACACTCTATACTATTCCTTTGCTCAGATACTAGTATGTAGAATGAGTCTTCAACATCCCTTTTGGCCCATGATGGCCGATAATGGATATTTTGTGTACAGGAGCTGTGAAGTATCAGAAACTGAGCTGCTCAACCATTGTTCCTAGACCTAGATGTTGCACGGTCAGGTTGGATGTTGCCCACTTTCTAAGGGGCCTGCCAATTCTCCTTCCATATCCTCCTTCAAATGGATAAGCCTGTGTGTTTGAAGATGTCTGCCTCCCAGGACTGCAAATATTAGGAGGACAGTAGTTGAGAGACCTGAGACTATCCAGCAAAGGGAAGATATATTCGGCATGGCTCCGGTAGTACCTGGCTTGCTGAGGAAACAAAACCTTGATCAACAAGGTAGTGGGGTCTCCACCACAGAAGCTGGATGGATGGCCTCTTTCCTGTGATACCTGAAAGGCCTACATTGCAGGAAGCCAAAAGGCATGACCCTGTGGTCCTTTCCAACCCTGCAGATTCCATGATTCAGAGATTTATGGAGCGCCTGCTGTCTGCTTCCTGCTGGTGACTTCTACCTGGGAGGTGGCTGTGTTGATGGGTAAACCTACCTTTTCATGGACCTTCCTTTTCTTAAGGAAGGTGGAAGAATTAAACTGGGGCCTGTGGACCCTGAGAAAGAAGATACTTAGTAAGAAGGTCTCCTGGTGTCTAACTAGGCTCAAATTTAAAACAAACAAAAACAAAAAAACAAAAACAAAAAACCCCCAGAGCCTAGCAGCCATTTCTATACATGGGCCTCTCATGCAAACCACACTTCAGGGAGAAGCGTGCACCAAGCTGCCTGCCTCCTGCTCAGAACTGCCTGCCCGCCCTGTGTTCCTGGCATCTGAGCCATCCCTTTTAAGGAGTTCCTGGAATCCTATTCCGACCAATAGGACTGAGACACTGCCCCCCTAATTGGAGCTGTGCAGCTATATCTCCATCTGCATCTTCACCAACCAATCAGAGTGGTTCCATTCTGACCAATCAGGAGAGTGCCTTTTGGACCAATCAAACTGTGAGGATTTGGAGTCCTCATTTGCATGAAGATAGACCAATCATGGACCAAGGGCTGGAACTTCTGTCTATATAAATCAGCTCCCCTTTGGCTCAGAGAATGCACTTTCCCTTTCCACCAAGGACAGAAGACTGTATTTGCCTGGCTGGAGCTGAAATCCTGAAGATGAAACATGGAAGATGTCTCACTGGAGCAGAGCAGAGCAGGGCAAAGCAGAGCTGTCTAGTTGGAGAGGGGCCTGACCCCAGGGCTGCCTGACCCCACGGTACCCTCATAGCTATGCTGCTTCATAATTGAGTGGTAACACTAGTGAGCTGTTCCACAGCTATACTGTATCACAATTGATCTGTTTGTACTGAGTAAAGTTTCCTTCCTCACTGCATCCCAAATTGGGGATTCCTGTTGGCATTGAATTGGTGCCAGTGACTATCAGTTGACAGGCCCCCAGCTCACTAGATCACCCAGCAACATAGAATGCCACCCCTGAAATGTGTTTCTATTCAGTTCCAACCTCACGTGTAGACCCACTCTTCAGTGAGGTAAGGGCTGGCTCCTGGTTGTGCAAAAACAAAACCTTGAATTCATTCCTAGTTGCATGTCTTCACAATGAAGACCAGATGGCTTGGAGCATTCTGGTGGTCATGACTCTTGGGGAATGGTCTTCCAGTTGCCAAAAAGGAGGACCCGCGGATCTGGAATGAAGTACAGGCCCTGGGCTGGGCCTCCCTCTTCTGCTCCCTCTCTTGCCCTTTCCTTCATTCAAGCAGGACCATCTGGTCTACCCCCTTCTTTTCTCTCTCTCTCTCTCTCTCTCTCTCTCTCTCTCTCTCCCCCCCCCCCCACTCCCTGATATCAGTTTTCTTGATGACTTAAACAAAAAAACAAAACCAACCCTTCTTGCCTTCACAGTTGTATAACTGTGTGTGTGATGGGGGAGGGTGGTGAGAAGGTTGAGCGTGAAGCTGCCCCTTCCCTGGAAAAGGAGAAGAATCAGTGGATTGTGTTGATTTTTCTGCATGACTGACAGCTCACCTGCAGCCTTCTTTTCTTACAGACTTAATGTGTCTTCTGGCAGGTTTCCTTGTTTTGAATGATTACTCGAAGTGGAGAACAGGCAAGCCTAGCAAAGAGCTCAGGACTTTCCCTTTCTTTTGCTCACTGTCCCATCCTGATGCTTTTTGGGAGTCTGTTGGTGAGCTGAATCTGGTCTGCGCCAGTGGAAAACTGTACTCCTGCCTTGCCTTCTGGGTTCCTGAGAATGAGAAACTTAGATTGTAGTTGAGAAGCTGTTTGTTCCTCCCATGGAGCCCTCAGCATGGAAGTTCCTGGGGTGGGGTGGCGGCATATCCCAAGAAACTCTGGCATAGGACACCAACAGAGAACTCCTTGTGAAGTGGTCTAGGGGATCACTGGTATCCCCCAGGTCTGATAGTCTGGTGGTGTGAGGTCCAGGAGCCCATTTCCGGTGCTGTTCTCTAATGAGTGAGCTCACAGGAGCACATCCTTTTGTCCTAGTTCCTGCCTCCCTCCACAATGTTCCTCAGAGGAAGGTAGGTCAGGGACTTACCTGGACAAGCCCCAGTATTGCTCAGTAAGAGTTTCCTGAATTGGAGGGGATTGAGTGTGGGGCTGCAGCCTGCTGTTTTATCTGATCCGTGGTCCTGGGCCAGATGAGGGGCCAGGGGCCGAGCAGCACCTCCCAGGTTTTCCCTGAAGAGGCTGCTGGCAGAGGGACCACTGGTCCCAGGTTTCCTCCTTCACCACAGCCACATTTCTTGCAGGAAGAAACTTACCTGATAGTGAGCTGGGATGGTCTTCTTTAGCCTAAATGCAGCTCAGTTTTCCAATTTTTGGCATTTTTTTCCTGGCGTTGAAATAGGGAGAGGGTTGCTTGCATTTGGAAAAGGAGGAAAGGAGGCTATGTGATCACATGGGGCTGGAGCCTGGGGGTCTGGGAAGATTATTTTTCTGAGATAGAGTGTGTGTGCAGGACAGAAAATGAGAGGGACAGTGGTTGGGGAATGAGGGGGAACATGGCGGTCCTGGGGAGTCAGGGCCCTGGCTCCAGCTGCTGCCAGCTGAGACTGGCCTTATTTCCTCCCAGCCTCTGTTTTCTGATCTCTGAAATGAGACTTTGACTAGATGGCCTCTAAATCCCATTCCATTGTAAGAATCTGTGCTTCTGTATGCTAATGTATTGTTCTTTAAACACACACATGCCATGAAGCAGAACCTTTCTTCAAAGGAAATCTTACCCTGAACTCCATTATAGAAAACTGGTCAACATAGGCCACTGGGTTGGAAGAGGAGGGGACCTGGAACTGGGTTGGCCTGGCTACTTCTTACTCCGAGGGCACATCTGACACTCTTTTAAGTAACCGGGGCATGTGTAAGGATGTGTGACCTCAAGGAAGAAGGGCTGGATTATCCAATGAGACATTCTCCCTGTACTTTCTTCCTGGAACACACGGGCCTTCACCAAATGGTCCCTAGCCTGACTGTCTGCGTGTATAAATGATTTCTGTCCAAACTGTGCTAGCCAGCTAGCCTGCTCTTGCTGGAGTTCTTTACCTGCCACGCAAGGCTTGGTGGCAGTTTCTGCGAAAGACTGTGCTTGAACTGGAGCTTCCAGTATTCAGAGAGCCACAGGACTGCTCTGCCTGGCCCTGAAGGGGTTCTCTGGGGGTGGGACCCTACACCAAGGCTACCTGGGTGCCGATATGTTACAGCCTCAAGTAAAATCGCTCTTTAATGTCTTTCCACAGCACACATTCTCCCCACAGTGTGGCTGGTCCACCACAGCCTGAGTTCTACCCGGAGCCACCATTCCTCTTTCCCACAGGTCCTGGGCTAATGAGCCAGACTCTTATTCCTCCTGTGTGTTTCCAGTGGCTTCACATCCTATCAGTGATGTGGCTCTTGGCAGTTCCTCTAGATGCTCCTGCATATGTATGGATTTTACTCACTGAGAATCTTAAGATTCTGTTTTTTCCAGAACGTTCCTCTGTGCTCCTGCAAATAGATTATAATGGTGTGATCGGAGGCAGGGTGGGCGCCGCCACCAGTTGTGCTGTGACCCCACTAGGACACCTGTGTCTAAGGAACAAGAACTAATCAACTGTGTGTATTATTTGAACTAATCAATACATATAAGGCAATTGAAGGAGGAATGATTTTTTTTTTTTTTCCTGTCTAGAAAAATAGTGTTGATCTGGGAGGTTTATAAGCTCAGCTGCTGATTTTGGTCTGATCTTCTGATCCCTCTTTTGGATTGTCTTTAAGTAAATCTTGAGAATGGCTGAAAGAGCCACCTGGTGCCTGTGTGCTATCTTTCCAAGGATGGTTTCACTAGGTTTCCTGTTCAGCACTAGGTCTGTCTGATGTGGCAGACTTGTCATAATCCCAGGAAAAGGCCTAAAAATTGTTCCATTCCCATTTCAAAGGGAGATCCACAAACTTTGAAGAGGGACATGAGGAGGAGATACACGTGACCATCACCCAGTAGTCTCTCTAATACATGTCAGGGAAATGTACTTTTTGTTATAACAAAGGGAAGAAGAAGCTAAGATGTGTCTATGTCCCGGAGCTCAAGAAATAAAGACATTGAAATCTAAATGACAGAAAGAGAGGGAGAAACAGGGCAGGGGATACATGTTGTCCAAGGTCAAGTGATAAAAATCAAGGATTGAAATTCAGCAGTGTTCTTATCTGTGAAATAGTTAGAATCTTCCCTCCTCTGGGAGCAGGATGAAGAATGAGATCATAGATAGTCACAGAGAGCTTCTGGAAAGGCCACAGGGAATTGAACCAAAATTCTAAAGCTAGAGTTATTTTGGCTTAAATGAAATAGAAAATTTTATGTGCACTTTTCTACTTCCCCTGAAGGCAGAGGGGTACTTAAAAATTGAGCAGAAGTTTAGGTGAATAAAATAAATGAATGAATGAGTAAAGTGTAAATAAAAACATAAATCTATACACACATACTTACATATAATTTATTTTTGACTATATAATGTAGTTTTGAAAAGGCAATATATTCACATGGTATAAAATAAAAATCATGTATGAGACAGTAAAGATTTAAAAATAAGGGGAAGTTTGCCATTTTCGAAAGGCTTTCCCATACCTGAGCTTATTTTTGTATTGAGCCTACCAAAGGCCTTGTGCGGTGTGTAAAGTGTTATTATCCCGCCTTTTAGGATGAGGAGAATGAAGCTCAGAGAGATTAAGTGACTTGCCCAAGGTCACACAGCAGAGCTGAGACTCAAACGGGGCAGGCTTCAGGAATCAGACATCCCAGCAAACCCTTCATGTTCCTCATAGCTGATTGGCTGATTGGTAATGCAGTGGGGTTGAGTTTGGCTTGTATTGTTTTCCTAGAGCTGCCGTAACAAATGACCAACTGGGTGCTTAAACAATAGCAAATTATTCTCTCACAGTTCAGGAAGGCCAGAGGTGCAAAATCTTGGTTTCCTTCTGGAGGCTCTGAGGGGGAGTCTTTTCCATGCCTCTCTCCAGGAAAGAGTCAGCAGCATTGCACAGCAGTCCTAGATCTTGAGACTGCATCATTCCTGGTTGGACATGTACGTGAAATTCTTTATACCAGAGGGTGTGTCAGTTTCCTCTGAACACAGCACACAGCCCCTCAGGCTGCTGATCCTAATTAGCCGTGGTGTGCATGCTGTATTAGGGGTGGTTTCATAGCAAACCCTCAATTTATGACAAATTGGCACCGTGGCTATTATTTATGTGGTGTCTCTCTATACACATCTGTCCACGAGAGATCTAAACTGGTCCTGGTGTTTGTACAGCGCCTGACAGTTGACAAGGTGCCTTTCTGCTTACCAGCTTTTCTGAAATCTTTGAATGGTAGCCATGAGCTCAAATAGGTATTTTGTGTTCTGAAGTGACTGTGCTGCTGCTTCTCTAGCTATGGTCACATGCAAGGTGACATCCGCCTTCCATCTTCCCCTGTCTGTGGCTGTCACATCAGTCTTCCTAGGCTGAGACAGTGAGGGATGCTGTGACTCTATTTCATTAGCAAATCCAGGAAGGGCCTGCCCAGTCTGCTGGACTTCTTCAGGTTTGTACCTGGGCAAAGCTTGCTGGAGAGCCTGTGTGGTAGGGGGTGATGAGGGCCCTCTGACATAATACCGGAGGCCTTGGAGAGTTGCTGCAGGAGAAGGGACCCCCGCTCGCTTCCTGAGTAGGACAGAAGCCCATGTAGGAGCACTTGGCGGGTGGCATGAGAACGGGAAAAGAATTGAGGGAACGTGAGTGTGTCCATATTGAGCTCAGCTCCACGGATGCTCTGTCAGTAAATGGGACACCTGCTGGGGGAGCTGGGCACTTACAGGACTGTCCCACGGGGCTCCAAGCCAGAGCTGGTTCCCCTAACCCCTGTGCTTGTGACTGTCTTCAGTAAGAAGGGATGCACTGTACATGGAGAATACCGGGGCACATTCAAAGAAAACCTGCTGGTTCTGGAGTCACGAATTTGGTAAATGCCCAGAAAGTATTTGCCACCTCAATGGTGGCAGCAGCCCAGAACGTGGTCTGGACACTTGTTTCCTGCTGAGCTCTGTCTCTACGGTATCCCAAATCTTTGTTCATCCACCAGACTTCATGTGGATCTCCTCTGGGCTTGGGGATGTTTGTCCTTCCTCTGGACCAACTCGGCCTCCACAGCCATGGATGAGTTTGTTTGTTCATTTATTTTTGTTTCTGTCTCTTTTTAATAAGTGGCTTTCCTGCAAATGCAGAAGGACCACAGAGCGGGAGTGTGTGTATGCATTCCCATAGCCTTTCTTTCCCTTGCACCACCTCTGTCCTTAGGCTCTCAGAACCTCTGCCCCATTTCTTGTGTGTGAGGCTCCAAATGGGCAGAGAGAAAGAAAAGGCAGTGGAAGTCAGAGAACCTAGAAGTAGGAGTCAGGACATCCAGCTCGATGTCGATACCAGCTGGCCACCCTGAGTGTGTGCCAGCTGAGTTCGGCAGAGAGTGTAAACCGTAGGAAGTCGAGGGGAGGCCAGCTTTGAGCCAGCACTGGGTGCTGACTCGCATTCATGTTTTAGGTTTTTGGCTTCCACCAAACCTACCTCAGGCCAAGACAAATGTCACCTTCAGGAGACCAGCATTCGTCTCCATCGTGTTTGGTGTACATTGTAATCCAACCAGATGTATGTCTGTTTCCAGTGGGCGTTGGCCAGGTAGGAGAGGAATACCATACATGCTCTTCGCCCCTTCCTGGGACTTTGTAGTGAAGCCGGGACACTGCCTCATCTCCTGGAGAGGGAAGGTGTACAATGTGGCCCCCGGTGCCTGCCAAGGAACAGAGTAAGGCAGGCTGTCAGGATGACTGGGTCTTCTGAGCCTCCCTGCTGTTAACACAAAGCCTAGAAAGACTGGGGGAGACAAGAAACAGAAACTTGGACAGGTATGTAGGGTCAGAAATGTGAACAGCCCCAGGCCCAGAGGAGATCCACATCAAGTCTGGTGGATGAACAAATGTGAGTCACTAAGAACCTTCATACCAGCGGGGGCGTGGGCTCAGGTCTAGAGATGAGACGTCTGTTTCTGCTTCACAGTGAATCCTGTGATGGTTAGAATGAAGGATTTGGGACATAGGCTTCTTCTTTGCACTTTGTTAGCTCAGTACTTTAGAGAAGAAGTCCAGGATGACACAGAGAGGTGCGTCCCTCTCCGAATCCTTTTATACCTAGAATGCCTTTTTCCTTGGGTATGGCTGGACCAGGCTGGGGAGGCTCCAGGAAGAAGATCGTCTGTAGGTTGGCCAGATTAACTAAGGGTACAATAAAGGGTAAGAGTGGAGATGTGCCTGTGCCAGTTCTCAGAGGCGCTGGACTCCTCGTTCTTCAGGGACATCCCAGCCAAGGGCCCAGGCCCAGCCAAGGGGTCAGGACACACCCTGGGCCTCTTCCCCCGTCTGTCACATGGGACAGCATCCGACACACTCCACCGTGCTCGAAGTGTGCCGGACCCTTGTTTGGGGCTGTCTTTGAGTTTAGACAGCTTCACGGCCGGAACCAGACTTGTGCATTGTGCTCACTCCGGGCGTGGTCCCCAGGAGAGGTGAACAGCCCAGGGCAGTGGTTTCCACCTGAGATGGAGGATACTTTCCCTTGTATGCTTAGGGTTTCTATATTGGATTTCAAGACATAGAAAGGAAATACGAAGATTTAGAAAGCCTGCCAGCCCTGGAATCGACATTGAGATTAATTGGTCCAAATGGCTATACAGACTCAGGGAAGTAAAGTAATTTGCCCAAGTTTGCACAAAAAGTTAGTGATGGCTACTGAGACAGATGCTGGAGTCTGGTGCCTCTGGGCTTAGGAGCCCTTTCTTCTGAAATGTGTGCCTCTTGCTATCAAAGCCTCTGTTTTCCCGAGTTTACAAGAATCCACCGCTGACAGATAGGGGCCCATAGAGCTCAGTGATTCTGCGAACAGTGCTAGACCAGCTCCCCCAAGGTCTTGGACATGCCTATGTTGACCTTTCTGACCTCAGCCTGAGCGTCAGTGAGTTTGGAGGGCTATCCTGGGCCTCCAGGATGTTTAAACACCATCCCAGAAAGAGTCTTTAGACTACACCATGGATCAATGAGAAACACGAAAAAGCCCATCCTCTCCCACCCTCAGACTCTTTGAACCAGTGGTTCTCAAGTGTGGTCCCCAAGCCAGCAGCATCAATATCACTTGGGAACATGTTAGAACTGCGAAGTCATGGGCCCCATGCCATTGCTACCGAATCGGAAACTCGGGGGATGGCTCAGCAACGGAATTTTTAACAAGTCCTCCAGGTGATTTCTGATGACACTAACGTTTGAGGACCCCTCTCTTAAGCACCTCTTAGAGCCAGGGGTAGTTCATGGCTTTTCCGATTCACTGGTTGTGAAACCCACTCCCCATCCTTTTCCTTCCAAGAGACCATTCCACTGTTCAACTTGCCATTTGGGTGAACACTGAGGGGTGGAATGGAGAGGAATGGAAAACCAGTGACCCCATGGCAGGAAAAGCTGTTTGCCTTGGCAGGTTCGCCTGGACTTGGAGCCAAGATTCAATCAATCCTAATGATTGACTATTCTCCTCTGCCTCCTGCTTGGAGAGGTGGGGAGGAGGGATATCGTGCTTACTGGGAAGGAAGGGGCCAAAGCTCTTCTTTGTCTCACTCGGAGGCCCGTGCCCCTGCCGTTGCGGCTGCCAACGCACACACGTCTTCCCAAAGAAAACCACACCAGGCAGCTCTTTGCTGTCAAAGTGGGGTTTTCATTTTGCACCATTAGCTTAAGCCAGTGGGGACTTAACACCATCCATGAAATCAAGCAATTAGGCAGCGGGATCTGGCTGGCTGACATCAGCGCTGCTGTGCTGTGTGTGAGTGTCTCGGAGAGGGGCCTGTAAAGTTGCAAACTCCACTCTCCTGCGTGACAGACCCCCCCCCCCCAGATGTCTGGGATCCAGAAAACAGAACAATAAATAAATAATTTGCCACAAATAAGTCACTCAGGAGCATTTTCTACCTCTGCGGGTTTTTTTAATTAAGAGAAAAGGAAAGCTGCTTTCAAACTTTTTTTTTTTGGTGGGGGGTGGATTTGTCTCTCCTTTCCTTCCTTCTTCTCTCCTTCCCTCCCGCCCTCCCTCCCTCCATTCCTTCCGCCCTTCCTTCCTTTCCACACTTGTCCATTGTGCTCACTCTAGGCGTGGTCAGTGTAAGTGAGGTCCCTCCCCTGCCCTTTCCTTTTTTTTTTTTTTTTGGTAACATATTAACGTGTGTCCTGTAGTCAGTAAATTCATGTAAGTATGCAGCGTGTGGTTTGTGGTCAGGGGAGAGAGTATGAGTTTTTATGACCAAGTGCTGAGCTCCTTTCTCTGCTAAATGAATTAATGATGCCAAACACTGGCTCCTGCTGGGAACAGAGAGGTCTGTTAAGCTGCCATTGCAGGGCCTTTGTCAGTAGGACTCATTTGGCCATAATGTCTCAAAGCCAGCTCGCCATGGTGCCCAGACCCTCTGCTGAGTGTTGGAAGGAGGCTGCAAGTTTCTCACAGACCAGCCCTTACCCAGCGCTGTTACCAAATCTCATTTGCACAGTTGGATTTGGGGATGGTACTTTGTGCCTCAGGGAAGCCCACCCAAGAGATTTGTGCAAATAGAGTGGGAAGCAGAAAATCAGGTCCTCTCTGTCTTTATTGCTTAGCGAGGTCTTTTTCATTGGGAGGCGCGGTGGGATGAGGGGCGTGAGCCGAAGCCACAGGGCTGATGCCTGGGCGCCCATCCATGGGCCTCTCCTGATCCAAGAGGCCAGCGACAAGACATTTTGTAAAGAGTTTGCCAGTGTTAGCCCCCTATTTGGGAACTTTAGCCCTTTTTGCAAGAGAAGGTTAATTTAGAAAAAAAGCAAGCCGCTGGGAATCTGGGTGGGTGCTCTTATCTGCTGCGGGATGCATTTTCATTAGAGAAAACGTATCCCCCTGCTTGTCCAGTTGTCCCCAGAATCTGCCAGGACCCCATTCATCCCCTCTTGCTTCCCTGCTTGAAAAAACTGTGGAATAAAGCAGTGAGCTCTGGTAGAGAGACAGGGGAACAGGTTCTCAGCAGAGGGTTGGGAACCTCCAGCTATATGACCTTGGGCAAGTTACTTCTGAGCATCAGTTGAACTTGGTTTAACATTCCCTCCGGTTCAAAGGAAATAACCCAAATTCTAACCTAATTGATTTTTTTAATCTCAAAAATGGTGGGGATTGATTGGATCTGTAGGCCACCCCCTTTCGCCCCAGAAGCAATTGAAAAAGCAGCAATACTCAAATATAACCATTAAAAAAGCCTTAACTAATGCCAAGCTGCTCTAGTTGAAGGCACAGTGGAGGCCCTGGAAATGTAATATTTGTATTTCTTTTATGATCTCACACTTCGTGATTCATGTATATTTTATGTACATTTAAGTTCTTTACTAGACTAAAAGTTTTTTTAAAATTTAATTTTTTGCTTCAAAATAAGTGCAGTTTAAGAAGTCAGAAGGCTTTTAACAAAAAACTGCCCTCTTGTGCCCCATGCTTTTCCACTGCTAATTCCCACAACCAAGAAGTAATAATTTTAGATATTTCTTGTGATATTTAGCAAAATGGAGTAAATAAATAATATAGTTTTAATTTGATTTCTTAATTTTAATTTTTAGACATTATTTATTTGCTGTTATTGAAGATCAGGATCTACCTGTTTTGTACCATCTCCCCAGTTCTCACCATTTTTTCCAGTATAATTGTATCACACTTTTGGATGAATTAATATTCAATGTTTAATTTATTCTAATTATGTAAATATTATTTGCAGCTGAGCCATGTAGTATACTGCATTTATATTTTCTTTCTTGTACAACATTTTGTCTTTCCTTGAGTTGGTAATTGCCTCATTTTATTTTCTCAGTTCCTATGTTTGTATTACGAATTTGGCCCCAAACTTTCATGCAGGTAATCTGTCTGAGCCCTCTCTCCTCCTGTTGCAGTCTGGACTGGTTGATCTTTAGGCCTGCCACACAATTGTTTTGGAAAAACCATTCTAAGACTTCCTTGCTTTTAGTTTAAACTAGATCTTTGGTTTTTCTGAATCCTGTGTCTTCTTGTTCTGCATTTTTGTAGAGTACTTCATGGAGTAGTTTCTTAAGAAAAGATATGTGGGAGATTATTTTTCTGTAACCATTGAATGTCTGGAGATGTTTTATTCTACTCTCACACACTGATTGATGGTTAGGCTCAGTATCTAATGTGGGAGTTTTAAAGGCATTGTTCCATCATCTTCCAACTTCTAGTGTTGCTATTGATCAATCCACTGCCATTCTGGTGCTTGAGCCTCTGTATTAGATGTACACTCTAGAGGACTTTAAAAGTCCTCTTTATCCCTGGTATTTCTAAGTGTCATGATTCATTGAGCTTGGCACTGTTTAATCTGAGAACTCATGTTCTTCATTTCTGGAAAATTTTCTTGTGTTATTTTTCTTATATTTTCTCCTATTCGTTTTCTTGATTCTCTCTTTCTATAATTCCTTTTATTCATATCTTGAAACTCCTGGGTTGATCCCCAGTTTTGTCTTCTATTTCCCATCTCTGTGTCATTTTGTTCAGCTTTCCAGGAAATTTTTTCATCCTTATCTTAAAGCACTTGTATTGCATTCCTTATTTCTGTTCTTATGTTTTAAATTTCCAAATACTCTTTCTGTGCTCTGAACATTCCTTTCAATAGCTTTCAATGAATACAATATCTTATCTAATATTTTTAAAAGTTTTTTTATGTTCCCTACATTGTTATCTCCAAATTATTTTTTTTCTGTTTGTTTTGTATGTTTTTGTCTTTGTTGTTCACATTTAGAAGCTTTTCTTAAATGCCTGCTGATCCTTGGCTGGCCATTTGAATTTAAGAGTGAAGCTAGTGCTCTTGGAAGCTAGTGCTATTGGAAGCTGTGTGTGTATGCATAGCCTGTGTGTATGGCCTAAACTGAGTGTATGCATGGCCTGTGATTTGTTGGGTCTCACTTTAGAGTTTTGTTGTGGGGAACTATAGGTCTTTTTTTGTTGTGCTACTAGTTTCTTTGCATAGAAACCCTTCAGTCTCCTGACTGGGGGACATAAATGTAGTGCTCTAAGACCTGAGGGTCTCACTGTTTACTCTGCATACTTTCACTTAATCGTTTGGTGTCAGTGCAGTGCCATACCACCCTGTCCTATGTGTCTGGTGTACCCCAGCCCACAGTCTGGTTCAAACCTTCTGTAGAAAATAAAGCTCTTGGCTGCTGCTGGAATCGGTGGGGGCAGTCACCTAGATTTATGGCACAGAGAAGTGGATAATAATGTCCTTGTACAGACTTTTTACCAATTTCTGTATTTAACACAACCTCTGTAATGGAATGTGGAAGCACCCAGTGGCCCCAATTCATGAGCATTTCTGGGTCCTGCCATATGGATTGACTTGTTTCTTCCTGGCAGCTGGGTTTCAGCTTTTCTTCTCTCTGTCAAGCCAGGTTCCACTCCATTCATTTGCTTTCTGTTATACCGAATGTTGATATATTTTTGTTTACTTTACTATTTTCCTGCATGTGTTTATAACTTTATTTAACTATAATTTTAAACTGACTTTAGAAAGGAGTGGAAATGATTTTGTGTGTTCAATCTATTACTTTTGGCTAGAAGTGGTCAGTGGTAATTCTTCACAAACATTCCAGGAGCTTTGTGGTTATCAGTACGGTATACCTTTCTTTAAAAACTTTTTTAAAAATTATATTTATTGGGGTGACAATGATTAGTAAAATTCCATAGGTTTCAAGTGTACAATTCTGTAATACATCATCTATATATCACATGTGTGCTTACCCAGAGTCAGTTCTCCTTCCATCACCACATATTTGACCCCCTTTACCCTCTTCTACCATCTTCCCCCTCCCCCCTTACCCTCTGGTAACCACTAAACTGTTGTCTGTGTCTATGAGTTTTTGTTTCTTTGTTTGTCTTGTTCCTTTGTTGCTTTCAGTTTTATATCCCACATATCAGTGAGGTCATACTATTCTCAACTTTTTCTGTCTGACTTACTTTGCTTAGCATAATAATCTCAAGATCCATCCATGTTTTCACAAATGGTACTATTTCATCTTTTCTTACCGCTGAATAGTATTCCATTGTGTATATATACCATAACTTCTTTATCCATTCATTCATTTGGCTGTTTCCAATGTCTTGGCCACTGTAAATAAAGCTGCAATGAACATTGGAGCACACATGTCTTTATGGATAAATGTTTTCAGATTTTTTTTGAGTAGATACCCAGGAGAAGGATTGCTGGATCATATGGTAATTCTATTTGTAAGTTTTTGAGGAACCTCCACACTGCCTTCCATAGCGGCTGCACCAGTCTGCATTCCCACCAACAGTGTCTGAGGGTTCCTTTTTCTCCACAGCCTCTCGAACACTTGTTACTATTTGTCTTGTTGATGATAGCCATTCTAACCGGGGTGAAGTGACGTCTCATTGTGGTTTTTATTTGCATTTCTCTGATGATTAGTGATGTTGAGCATTTTTTCATATGTCTATTTGCCATTTGTATGTCCTCATTGGAGAAATGTCTCTTCAGGTCCTCTGCCCATTTTTCAATTGGGTTGTTTGTTTTTTTGTTGTTGAGTTGTATGTGTTCCTTGTATATTTTGGATATTAGCCCCTTATCAGAGACAACTGTTTGCAAAAATCTTCTCCCATTCAGTTGGTTGCCTCTTTATTTTGTCGATGGTTTCTTTTACTGTACAGAGCTTTTAATTTTGATACAGTCCCATTCATTTACTTTAGCTTTTACTTCCCTTGCCCTTGGAGTCAGATTCATAAAATGCTCTTTGAACCCAAGGTCCATAAACTTAGTAGCTCTATTTTCTTCTATGCAATTTATTGTTTCAGGTCTTATGCTTAGATCTTTGATCCCTTTTGAATTAATTTTGGTACATGGTGACAGGAGTCTAGTTTCATTCGTTTGCACATGGGTTTCCAATTCTCCCAGCACCATTTATTGAAGAGACTGTCTTTTCTCCATTGTATGTTTTTTGCTTCTTTGTCAAAAATTGTCTGTCCATATTTATGTGGGTTTATTTCTGGGTTCTCAGTTCTATTCCATTGGTCTGTGTGTCTGTTTTTCTGCTAATACCATGCTGTTTTGATTATTGTTGCCCAGTAGTACAAGCTAAAGTCAGGGAGTGTGATACCTCCAGCATTGTTCTTTTTTCTTAAGATTGCTTTGGCTATTCGGGGTCTTTGTGGTTCCATACAAATCAGATGATTTTTTGTTCTATTTTTATAAAAAATGCCATTGGGATTTTGATGGGGATTGCATTAAATCTGTATACTGCTTTGGGTAATACAGCCATTTTAACTATGTTGATTCTTCCAATCTATGAGCACGGAATGTCTTTCCATTTCTTTGTGTCTTCTTCAATTTCTTTTAAAAATGTCTAATAATTTTCAGCATATAGGTCTTTCACATCCTTGGTTAAGTGTATTCCTAGGTATTTTATTCTTTTTGTTGCAATTGCAAAAGGAATTTTAAAAATTTCTTTCTCTGAGATTTCATTGTTAGTATATAGGAATGCAATGGACTTTTGTACGTTGATTTTGTAGCTGGCAACTTTACTGTATTCGTTTACTGTTTCTAATAGATTTTTGGTGGAGTCTTTAGGGGTTTCTATATATAGCATCGTGTCATCTGCAAAAAGTGACAGTCTAACTTCTTCATTCCCAATTTGGATGCCTTTTATTTCTTTCTCTTGCCTGATTGTGCTGGCGAAGACTTCCAACACTATGTTGAAAAGCAGAGGTGATAGGGGACAGCCCTGTCATGTTCCTGAACGTAGCAGAGCAAAGGTCTTCAGTTTTTCACCATTAATTATGATATTAGCTGAGGGCTTGTAATATACGGCCTTTACTATGATAAGGTATTTTCCTTCTATACCTAGTTTAATAAGTGTTTTAATCATAAATGGATGTTGTATCTTGTCAAACGCTTTTTCTGCATCAATTGATATGATCATATGATTTTTGTCCTTTATTTTGTTTATGTGATATATCACATTGATGGATTTGCGTATGTTGAACCATCCTTGTGCCCCTGGGATGAACCCCACTTGGTCGTGATGAATAATCTTTTTAATGTATTCGATTTGCTAGACTTTTGTTTAGGATTTTTGCATCTGTATTCATCAGAGATATTGGTCTGTAGTTTTCTTTTCTTGTGTTATCTTTACCAGGTTTTGGTATCAAGGTAATGTTGGCGTTATAAAATGAGTTAGGGAGTACTGTCTCTTCTTCAATTTTTTGGAAGAGTTTGAGTGGGACAGGTATTAGATCCTCTTTGTAGGTTTGGTAGAATTCACTAGTGAAGCCATCTGTTCCCGGACTTTTGCTTTGGGGAAGGTTTCAGATGACTGATTGAATTTCCTTACTGGCTATGGGTCTATTTAGATTTTCCAATTCTTCGTGATTCAGCCTAGGAAGGCTATATGTTTCTAAGAACTTGTCCATTTCTTCTAGGTTATTGAATTTGTGGCGTATAGTCATTCATAGTATTCTTGAATGATCCTTTGTATTTCTGTGGCATCCGTGATAACTTCCCTTCTTTCTTTTCTGATTTTGTTTACTAGTGTCTTTTCTCTTTTTAGCTTCGTGAGTCTAGCCATGGATTTGTCAATTTTATTAATCTTTTCAAAGAACTAGCTCTTTATCACGTTAATTTTTTCTATTGTCTTTTTGTTCTTTATTTCATTTAGTTCTGCTCTGATTTTTATTATTTCCTTTCTTCTGATGACCTTGGGTTTCATTTGTTCTTCTTTTTCTAGTTCTTTAAGGTGTAATTTGAGGTTATGTATCTGAGATATTTCTTGTTTCTTGAGATAGGCCTGTAATAATATAAATTTCCCTCTTAAAACTGCTTTTGCTGCATCCCCAAAATTTTGGTAGGATGTATTTTCATTCTCATTTGTTTCTATGTATCTTTTGATTTCTCCTCTTATTTCTTCTTTGACCTGGTCATTCTTTAAAAGTATGTTGTTTAGTCTCCACATATTTGTGGTTTTTCCTGCATTCTTTTTGCAGTTGATATGATATCCAATTTCAAAGCGTTGTGATTAGAGATTATGCTTCATATGATTTCAGTCTTCCTAAATTTACCGAGGCTAGTTTTATCTCCTTGAGAGATATGGTCTATCCTTGAGAATGCTCCATGTACACTAGAAAGAAATGTATATCTGATGTTCTAGGATGAAGTGCTCTATGTCAATTATGTTCATTTAATCTAATGTGTCTTTTAGGGCTGCTATTTATTTATTTATTTTCTGTTTGGATGATCTATCCATAGCTGTATTTAGGTACCCTAATATGATTGTGTTTTAGTCAATTTCTCACTTTAGTTCTGTTAGTAGTTGCTTGGTGTATTTCGGTGCTCCCTGATTGGGGGCATAAATACTGATGCCTCTTATGTCTTCTTGTTGTATAGTCCCCTTTATCATTATGAAATGTCCATCTTTGTCCCTTGTTACCTGTTTTATCCTGTAGTCTGTTTCATCTGATATCAGTATGGCTACACCTGATTTTCTCTGGATACCATTTGCTTGGAGTGTCAATTTCCACCTTTCACTTTGAGTCTGTGTTTGTCCTTGTAGCTGAGATGTGTCTCTTGGAGGCAGCATATTGTTGCATTTAGTTTTTTGATCCAATCTGCTACTCTGTGCCTTTTTATTGGTGAGTTCAGTCCATTTACATTTAGGGTGATTATTGATGTGTGAGGATTTCCTATCATTCTGTGTTGGTTTTCTGGTATGACTGTATCTTCATTGTTTCTTTGCCTTTTTTTTGTTGTCTATTATTTCTGTATGGTGGTATTCTATGACTTTTTGCTGTTTCTTCTTTTATTACGTTATACATTTTAGTTCTGGATTTTTTTTTGAGTGGTTACCATTAAGTTTATGTAAAAGAAAGTTTGATATTTAGAGTATTCCATTTTCTTCAGCATGCTTACTTTTTCCATTCCCATATTCCAGTTCAGGCCTTTACTCTCCCTTCTTTTATGTTGTGGTTGTCACAAATTATCCCTATTTATGCTGTTTGAATCATCACCTCCTTCAGTATTTCTTGAAGTGCAGGTAGTGTGTTAGAAAATTCCCTCAGCTTCTGTATATCTGGAAAGGTCTTTATTCCTCCTTCATATCTAAAGGATATCTTTGCTGGATATATTATGTTTGCCTCATAATTTACCTCTTTCAATATTTTGAACATTTGATTCCACTCCTTCCTGGCTTGTAGAGTTTCTGCTGAAAAATCTGATGATAATCTAATGGGCTTTCCTTTGTAGGTTGTGGTCTTTTTTTCCCTGGCTGGCTTGAGGATTCTTGCTTTGTCGTTAATTTTTGACAGCTTCAATACAGTGTGCCTTGGAGAAGGCCTATTGGGGTTGAGGTAATTAGGTGTTCTATTTGCTTCTTGGATTTGAGGATCCGTTTTTTTCCACAAGTTCGGGAAGTTCTCATCGACTGTTTAACTATACTCTCTGTTCCCTCTATTTGTTTGAATATACTCTCTGTTCCCTTCTATCTTTCTTCTCCTTCTGGTATGCCCATTATTTTTATATTGCTCTTTCTGATGGAGTCAGAAAGTTCTTGTAGAGTTCTTTCATTTCTTTTATTTCTCAAGTCTCTTTCTTCTTCCATCCGTGTCATTTCCAGATTTCTATCTTCAATGTCACTGATTCTTTCCTCCATCTGGTCAACTCTATTACCTAAGCTGGCTATTTCATTCTTCATTTCTTTTATTGAGTTCTTAATCTCCAGAGAAATTCTATTTGGTTCTTTTTTAAAATTTCAATCTCTTTGGCAAAATGTTAATTTTGTTCTTTGATTGTCTTTCTGAGTACATTAAACTTCCTGTCTGTGTTTTCTTGCATCTCATTGAGTTTTTTCAGAACTGCAATCTTGAATTCTCTGTCATTTAAGTCACATATTTCCATGTCTTTAAGTTCATTTTTCTGGAGACTTTTCACTTTCTTTCTGAGCTGTCTTGTTACCTTGGTTATTCATGGCAATTAATGATTTATTATTTCTCTTCCTAGACATCTACAGGAGTGGTTTCTGCAACAGGTTGATAGAAAGAGGTCTTCTTTTTGTTTTCCAGTAGGTATTGGTAGAATGTTTTATTTTCTCTCTGACTGCAGCCTTTTATTCTCTCTCACACTGTAGTGTTATATTTTCTCTGCACTATTCTTGCTTCTCACACAATGGGGAGATTCCCTGGAAGGCGGGCTTCTCCTCTGTGAACAGTTCAACTGGGTCATTGGGCACCACCTCCGTGAGGAAATGTAGAGAGCTTTTGACATTCCAAAGCTCTTCCTGTACCAGATTCAGAGCCTGTGTGTTTCAGCAGTTCTGTTTACTCCTGCAGGGATCTGCCTAGATAAGTGGGGACAGGGACGGGGTGGGTTGTGGGAGGTGGCACAGAGCAATGGTAATGACCACCACCAAAGCCAGTCCTGACTCCATGGCTCCCTCCCTTTGCCAGAACTAGTTGGACTGTGAGTTCGTGTCTGTGGACCACAGTTCTCAGAACTGCAAATATTCTGTTCTTTTGATCTGACACTGCTACTGTTCCGCTTCTAGCACCGGGCAGGTGGGAGAGGGGCGAGCTCTGGGAGGGTAGGGAGGGGGCGGCTAGTCTCAGTGCCTAAGGCTTCCGTTCTCTGCTCAGCAGTGAGGGCTTAAACCACCGTTTTCAGCCTTCTTCCCTCCGTCTTTTCTCCAAGGTCTCTGCCATGAGTGTTGGGTTCAGCCGTGTTATATGCTGCCCCCTCAGCCGTGTGGGCCATAAGTGGAGCGCTAGCAGTCTTAGTTGTTCCGTCTCCCGCAGCTGCGGTAGTTCTGGGATGCAGCGAACTCGGAGCACTGAGCTAGGTCTGCGTCTTGCACCCGCCCGCGCGCTCGGCTCCGTCTCCGCACTTCTCCCTTCCCTCCTCCCACACTCGCGCGATTCACCCACCTTTAGGTGAACTCAGTAGTGCGCCTCTTAGTCTTGCCTGTCTGCTGTGCAGGGAGTCCTTTGTGGAGTTATAGTTGTTCAGTTTGCTGTAAATTCCAGTGGAGATTTCAAGAGGCTCACCTCACACCGCCATTTTTATGACATCATCTATTCTTCATTTTTTTGAGGAACCTCCACACTGCCTTCTATCGCAGGTGCACCAATCTACATTCCACCAACAGTGTATGAGGGTTCCTTTTTCTCCACAGCCTCTCCAACACTTGTTACTGTTTGTCTTGTTGATGATAGCCATTTTAACATCTCATTGTGAGGTGGTATCTCATTGTGGTTTTTATTTGCATTTCTCTGATGATTAGTGATGTTGAGCATTTTTTCATATATCTGTTGTCCATCTGTGTGTCCACTTTGGAGAAATGACTGTTCATGTCCTCTGCTCACTTTTTAATTGGATTGGTTTTTTGTTGTTGTTGAGTTACATGTGTCCCTTATATATTTTGGATATTAGCCCCTTATTGGAGGCAATGTTTGCCAATATCTTCTCACATTCAGTTGGTTGCCTCTTTATTTTGTTGATGGTTTCTTTTGCTGTGCAGAGGCTTTTTAGTTTGATATAGTCCCATTCATTTATTAGCTTTTACTTCCCTTGCCTTTGAGGTCAAATTCATAAAATGCTCTTTGAACCCAAGGTCCATACATGTAGTACCTATGTTTTCTTCTATGTAGTTTATTGTTTCAGGTCTTAATGTTTAGGTTCACTTCCCATTAATTTGTAGCTCTCTGGAATTCACCTTTGCCCCTTTGGGTCCTGGCGTCCCAGGGGGTCATTAGTGACCCCCTAATTGCCAAGTTGAGTGATCTAGTCCCACACTCATTCTTAAACTTTGCAGCATTTGAGATTGAGGAGCATTTTCTCCATTTGAAACACCTTCGTCCTGTGCTTTCTGAGATACTGGGCTGCTTGGCTTTTCCATCTGTGACTCTGATGACTTTTGTAATAACTCTTCTTCCTCTTATCCCAGTGCTCTCTCGGGTCTCTCATTTCTTCTCTCCTTTGTACTTTACTCTTAACTGCACTCATTATCTGTAATCAGATGCATCACAAATCTGATTACTAACTTAGCCCCATTCCCGCCTTTCCCACCAGATCCTTCTTACATTCCTTTAGCAATTCCATGTTGTTGGTTGTATAAAATGACTGACCCTTGGCTAAAATACATCTAATACTAGCTACATCTAAGCACCCTGTCTAGGTCATTGGAAAAATGGTGACACCATTAGTATAAGCAGGTCAGGAGAAAGAGACGTTTTTAAGAGAGTATTGGTTTGGGACAAGTATAATGAGTTACCTGTTCTCATTTTAGCCTTAGAAATATGGCCAAACATCATGAGGAGGCTACCAAGGAGTATAATTTGTGAGCAAAAAATATGGCTTAGATGACTGAAAGTGGAATGAAACTTTAAGTTTCTACCTGAATATAAGGGATTATTTAAGATTGCTGAGCAAGACCTAGATGGCCCAGCTCCTAATGGCAACCTTAAGTTTTGGGTTTGCAAAGTTTCTAGGTCTCTGACCAGTAAGGTGAGAGTTGAGAGTAATATTCAACTCTTGGAGGATAAGTTGTTGCTAAAAACAAAACAAAACAAACCCACAAAGCAAAACAAACAACAAAAAAAACCATGAAGAATTTTGTTTGTTTGTTGTTTTGTTTTGTTTTAGTTTAGGGTCTAGCTATTCCGGTAGCTGAGATCAAGGGCCCAACCCCATAGCATTCTCCCCCCATGGTAACTTGTGATTAGGGAAGAGAAGAATGAGCACAGGGTGGGGTTGTTGGAGGTGAGCTTTGCTGGCTCCCCAGCCCTGCCCAGCGTGGTTTAGGCCTGCAGACTGCACTTTGCACTTTAGATGGAACACTGACCCTCTGGCAGCTCAAAACCAGATTTTGTGGTCACACAGTTAGAAACCAGGACCCAGGATTGTATCCATAGCACTAGCGGCTGCCCCAGCTGCTGTTTGGGACTTCTCCTCCCTGCCACAACCACTGTGTGCATTGCAGACTGAACACAGTCCAGGGTAGAAATCCCTGGGGTCCAGGCACTATTAGTGTGGTGGGGGCTGGGGGTGGGAAGAAGTGGTGATTAGTCCCAGGCGACTCTGGGGCCAGCACCTACCCCAGCTGCCTCTGGAGGAAGCATGGTGGGGGGTTGCCCACGTATCTATAGGCACAGGGAAATCAACCTTGGATGGCTAATCACCTATCCAAACGTTGGTAATCTGCATCCCTAAAATAAACCCTTGAAAGAGGGAAAGATGTTAGTAATTTCTGGCCATATGTGCCTCCTCCTTCCCTACTTTCCCCACCTCAGAAAAGAAAGTGAGCCAAATGGCAAGAAATAAAGAGTCTAATGCAGAACACATTTCCATCATTTGATTTCCTCTCTCTCCTTGCTGTCCCCCCACTTATGTAAACTAAGTTCCTTTACACGGTCATGGCAAAGGACCATTAACTTTTGATTTGAGTTGTGATTAAAAGTAACACAATCAAAAAAGCGAAATAATTTCCACTGAAGCAATATCATTTTAAACCCAGTCATGTTATAGTAGGAAAGAGTGTGGTCCTTGGGGTTAGGTGTGTGTTCTAGTCTTGATTCTATCTCTTACAACGGTGACCTCATGCTGTCATTACTTAACCTGAGTCCTTCTCCTTGGTTGTAATAAAAAATGATGGTGATTCTTCATATGGTTGCTGTTGAGCATGAAATCAGGAGCCACACCTACAGCACCGATCCTGTGCTCATAGAAAGCCTGACACGCGGTGGGTACTCAAAAAATGATGGCTCACATCTCTGCAGAAAAGATGGGGCCCACATTGTTAGCTAGGGCAGGCATTCATTCGCCTCACCTGGTGATATAATCAATCACTGGCAACACTTGGTTCCCAGACTTAGACTTTGGGAAGTAGTTTGGGACTCATCCAACATGTGGGGCCACTTCTCAGAGGGTCTGTGAAAGGAGTAGAATTGTTCTGACTGCTTTGCCTCCCTGCAGGACTCTTTGCTGCCCTTCTTTGTGGTTTCTCCCAGTCCCATTTGCTCTCTTTGGCAGAGGGGAGGCAGAGATGGAGACTTGACTTTGCCTGGGCCTGGCCAGTGAGTCTCCTCTGCTGGTCCCTCACTCAACCCCACTGAGAACTTTTTTCATTGGGCAAGCCACAGACTGGAACAGTTGAAATCTTTTCTTGAGTGAACCCCAGGCACAAGGTTTGTAAACCAAAAAGGGAAGCTAAACCAGGTGTGGGCCTGTTTGGGCATGTCTGGTGTGAGGTCCTGGAGGGGTGCTTTCTGCTGCTTTCTATTCTGCACTCCCCCATGCTGGTCCCACTCTGCTCTGTCCACAGTGGGGGTGGGAGTCGAGCATAATCAGGAGTGCTGGGCAATGGCTGGTTCGGGCTGGGGGGAGACCTAAAGAAAGGAACTCGTGGGGGAGCTGTGCTCAGCTCACTCCTTGTGTGCTGGGAAGCTGGACAAGCCTGCGAGGTCAACACTAATCCTCAGCAAGAGCATTCTGCTACTCAGGGCCCTGAACCTTCTGCCACCCTTGGGAGTGCTGGGTCTACAGTATTATATAGGGTTAAATGGGCTGCAAGGTCTGGAGCTCTTTTTGTAAGAAAAAGAAAGCAGTGGGAGCATGTTTAGTTTACTGACTTTGACTCATTCATTAAAGATTTGTTCCTAGGATTTTTATCCCCTCTTCTCTATTCTTGGGTTAAGCAAGGCTGTGTTTTCTAATCAACTAAAAATTAAATAATAAAGCCTTTACAAATGCAGTTTTTCCTTTGCCAGAATAGTCTTTTTTAACCAGGAGGAACTCTTTTACCATTTCATTAGTAAAGTCATTTTGAAATGTGGGTGAAACTGGGAAGAGTCTGAACTCCTCCCCCTTATTTATATCTTGGTCCATTTAATCAGTACTCTAAATTTGGGGTTCATTATAAAGCATTTTGCAACCATAGAATCAGCATGGACAGCCACAGTGATTAAAAGTGTACATTTCAGACATGGGTTTCAATTTAGGATTAGTGACTTTGGGCAAGGAAACTTAACCCTCTATGCCTCAGTTTTCTCATCTGTTAGATGGGGAAAATAATTGTATCATCCTCATGGAGTTGTTAGGTTTAATTGAGGAAATGCATGGAAAATACTCAGTACACTTCCCGTCATGCCATATGCTTTCATAATTGTTAGCTATTGTTATTGAGTTCAGATTCAAGCCTTTCCTCATGGAGTGTGGGTGGAAGTTTTGAGTTGTTCAAAAGAGGAGGCTTAGTTATTTAGAATTCAGAAGAATTCAGAGGATGGACAAATTATCTGGTGACTAGCATCTAGAAAATTATTTCAAACATCTTTGGAACTATCTAGGGCTGGCTGGCTTAGAGGGGGGTTGTTTGTAACAACGATGCACGTGTTACTGCATTTACAACTGATAGAATGACTCCACACTGATTTACCTTCATCATTGGCCCCTGCATAGCCGTCACTAAAGTATCTGGTCCACACATTAACGTGAAAACAATGGTTCCTCAGGGTCTATAGAGACATAGGAAAGAGAAGGCAGAGATGGTGGACATGCTGTCTTGGGAATGTGCTGAGAACAGAATCCCACGCACCACATTAGATCGTAGGAGAGATCATCACCTGCATTTATGTATTAGGATGTCACCAGGACTTGCTCTAATCTACCAGGAATTCAAAGTAGAGTTTGGTTCTGTGTGGGTCTACGCAGTGGATAGAATATTTGTGGCGCCCACTAGAGGCTGATTAGGGGCTAACAGAATATTAGCAGTACCTGCTGTGAAAACTCCTTAGAGGCACGCTGGTGGAGGCTCTGATTTCTTCAAATGCTGAAGTTGGACATTGATATTTAATGCACCTGAGCATGATAATTTGAAGCATCCAGTAACTTTTCCTTGCTGGATGTACACACATAAATTCTGTCTGTCTTGTTTACAGAACACAACTTTCAAGGAACTTTAGGTGCTTTGGATGTTAAAAAACTAAACCAATAACTTTCTCTTTAGGAAAATACACAGGCTAAGTTTTTCTTTGAATGCAGAGCTCTATAGCATTAGATTATATGTATTATATCGGACCTTGTGATCCCCTTCTTCTCTTAATGCATTGTATTATGTTCTGAGTTGCTGACTTAAAAAAGAAAGATACGATTTGGTTTTGCAAATGTATTTGAGACTCTTATGGCACCCTGTGGCAACTACTGAAATACAGTTAGGCACAAAACTAGGGGGCAGCTTCCGTACATAAAGGTAATGGAGATCTTGGTACTTATTTCTAAAACTGCCCTCTTCTTTTGCTTGCTATTTGCCGTTCATTTCACCCATCTCTCGACCATAAGTGTAGGTTATTGTTTTAGATGAAAAGCTGTGTTCTAAACTGCTTTCTCTCCCCCCTTCTTTCCTTTTCCCTTCCCTGCCCTCACCATTTCTAGCACTCAGGATGAAAATAAAAGAAGTGAAAAAAGAAAATGGTGACAAAAAGATTGTCCCCAAGAAGAAGAAGCCCCTGAAGTTGGGGCCCATCAAGAAGAAGGAACTGAAGAAGCTTGTCCTGTACCTGAAAAACGGGGCTGACTGTCCCTGCCACCAGCTGGACAACCTCAGCCACCATTTTCTCATCATGGGCCGGAAAGTGAAGAGCCAATACTTGCTGACGGCCATCCACAAGTGGGACAAGAAAAACAAGGAATTCAAAAACTTCATGAAGAGAATGAAAAATCACGAATGTCCCACTTTCCAGTCGGTGTTTAAGTGAATCTCACCGGGTGGGTTGGGGAGGGAGCATGGGTTGGGGTGAGGGGTGGGGGCTGAGCAGACAACCCTGGAACTCACTGCTCCTTCTGTGGGTAGAAGACATTGTAATCCAGTTGGCTTTCCTCTTGCAGCATCCCCACTCTTCCCCTCCCTAGCCACGCTCCAGACCCCAGTATAGCCAATATTTAAAGCCACACACCTGGTAAGGAAAACCATTTAGATTAGGAAGCCTTCTAAGATCTGCAATGTGGAACAGCATGTCACTAAATAAAAGGAGGTGAAAAACCATTTCAACCAGTGACACAGTCACCCAGAGACACAATCACTACAAAAGATGATTTTGCCAGTAATAAAAGGGGGTTAGGCAAAAACTAAGAGACAGCAGCAGAAACTAAGTTCTGCAATTTTCTTTGTGTCATTACAAATTGCTTGTGGCCCTATCTGTGCCTTTGGAACTAGAAAATTGTAACTGTTGGTAAGACACATTGCTTTCAGTTCCAGAGTAATTGCTCTTTCTGTCTGCTTTAGACAGAAACGGACACACACCATAGTTAAAACTTAAGATCAGTTCCAGAAAGTCATAGGTGCAGGGAGGAAAGCACAAGAACAGTATGTAGTAGTGAAAACAAAGGGAGGTCATGCCTGCTCGGCCTTCCCATGTGATTGTCTTTTGCTATGAATCAGCCAGTCTCAGATGCCATGTGAGTGGCATTGACATCAGCCCCAGTGCATGATCTAACCTCCAGACAATGTGGAGGGTGGCACGTGCCCGCCTTTGTGTGAGGAAAAGGAAACACCATGGACCAGACTCATGGCCTAAGAGAGACGAGGATTTTCAGACTTAGAAGGCAATGGTTAGTGGTTTTCAAAAAACATAGTTAAAGAAGAAAAAAAGAAAAAGAACTTTAGATCAGCCCAGCATATTGCTAGTCAGGGTGAACTAATTGAGTGAAGAGCTTAGTATTCTAATTTCATTGGTTTGTTTGTTTCACATTTTTTAAAAGAACAATAAAAAGCCCACTGACTTTTCAAAGTTTGTTTGAAAAAAAAGTCCGCAGTGAACATTTGAAAGGCATCCTAAGAGCAGGGTCTCTTGGTGCATTGGAGGCTATTTTCTAGCTGAGCAGTGCTGTTACTAGGCATTTTGGGTGGAAGCTGGATTGGCCTGGTAGCATAGCCATGCTTTGGGCCCAAAACAATGCTAACCAGAACTCGCAGTGCTTCCCAGTCTTTTCTTTCCTGTGAAGAAATTGATTCCTTTAAACTTGATTGGCTGTAGATCAAAGAAATGAAGAACAGCGAGCCTCCCTTGTCCTCCTGCATTAAATACACACACACACACACACACACACACACACACACACACACACACATATGTCTGCAGAGGAAAAGCCACAGGTATTCCCATTCAAGGAGAGAGTTCCAAAGGCAACACATCTCTGCAGTTTTTCCTGAGTGCCCTAAGGTATTTCTCAAAACCCTTGTGTTTAATAAGTGATGTATATAAACCTGTTCACTTAAGCAACTTTATTCCTCTTGTTCAGTGTGTAGGAAGTAATTCTAAACCATCAATGTTAATTTCTTCCCTGCAGCCTGATTCTTTATTTTCGGTAACACCTCTAGGACTTTAGTGATTGTACCTCTGGGCGAATGGTTATACCCAGTCTGGTTGCTGCATTGAGGCTGGGCAGTGTTATCCCAATGGTTTTGGCCTGACACAGAAGCAGTGGAAGATTCTGTTAACTTCTCAAGACTCTAGTCTGAAAATCAGCCTGCCAACTTCATTACCTACCTGAGGGTTATCCTGATGTAATTAACCTTTCACAATTAGTGATCCCATCATTTTAACTTTTTTTTTTTTTTTTGGTTCTCTCTGACCTTTAATCATAAAGCGTTGGGGACCTTAAGTGATTTACCTGTAATTTTGGATTTTTTTAAAAAAAATGTGTATATATATTAGTTAATTAGAAATATTCTACGTTCCTGTTACCAACTAAAATTCAGAGCAATTTCATGAGTGCATGGATCTGGGTCTTAGTTTTTGTTGATTAACTCAAAAGTGCAGTGATCGTATGTATCTGATGTATCTCCTCGTTTGGACAGAGCACATCATGTAACAGGGCCCCCTGTCCAAGGCAGGGGCCTTGGGAGAGGGGTTTATGTGGGGTAGTAGCAGTTACTGCAGAAAGATTATGGAAGAATAGGTGGTCATGCTGTGCAACTCTAAATGGGAATTCTCAGGTAGAAGGGACATGTTCAGAAAGAGTTCAAAACAAATTGGAAATGTGAATTGTAGCTGCCTGTTTCACCCCAACCAGAGACTTTGAGTTTTACTGTGGATTTGAGAGATCCACCAACTTTGTCTGCAACACATCAGCAATTTCAGGGAGGCTATGGACCCAAAGCTGCATTTTTATCACCAACCTTTGTATTTCTCAACAAAGGATATAACCAAACCAATGTGCAGACTCATTGGCATGGTCATTGGTTTCCAAAAGAGGAGGTGTGTATGTGATTTGGTAATTATTGCTAGTGCAAAGGTCATATTTGTAAGGGTTTAAAGAAACATTCTGGGTAGAATCTGAGGTCACTGGCAGAACTCAGCTCAGTCTTTGAAAAGTATTAGTAGTTATCTTAGAAGAGAGCAAGCAAAGTGAGGATTCCAAGAACGTTTTCCTTTAAGAATATCCTGTATAACAGTTGGCTCTTGATGTCACTGGATTAGCACCAAGGTCTCCCCAGCGCAGAATCCAATCAGAGCTCCAACTGCATCTGTAAAACATAGAAACACCTTTTCCCAAACCTCAGATCTGTGCTTCTCACCAGACTCCAGGTAACTAGTTGCTCTGTTGTAACTCTATAGATGCAGTGGGCTCAGGTCTGTTTTAGAAGCACGCCTTAGGTGGCTCCCATGGAATGATGTGCCGGCCATTCTGACCTGTCACCAGCAGATACATAGGACACAGACGAAATTCTTGTTTCCTCTAGTTCCTTCATGTAGCACTCCTTTTAGAGTCTAAATCTTTTACAAAAGCTTTGAATACTGTGAAAATGTTTTACATTCCATTTCATTTGTGTTTTTTTTAACTGCATTTTACCAGATGTTTTGATGTTATCACTTATGTTAATAGTAATTCCCGTATGTGTTCATTTTATTTTCATGCTTTTCCTGCCATGTATCAATATTCACTTGACTAAAATCACTCAATTAATCAATGATAATGTGAGTTGTGACTTTTTCCCCCCAGTGATACACCACTCACCTTGTTCCACTGTACACATACCCCCGCTTTTTGATTTTTTTCAGTGATGTTTTCTGATTTCTGTTTAATAGCTTTCAGAGGGTAACTGTGAATGGGTGGGCTGGAGAAGCACCTGGAGGCACCCCAGGCTACCCTCACCCTCATCCCACGTTTCCCATCTGCTCCCATGAATAACTTCCCGGACTGTTTCTCCTGGCTGTGTGTGTTTCAGATCAGAGAGAAGGTTAAATACTTGCTCTACAAGAATGTGTTTTTCAATCCTGCCTGAGTTTCTTTCCCTGGTTTCAAATGCTATTTCTCCTCCAGCCAAGTCAATGTTAAAATTACCAACTAAAATTTGTAAACTCTCTGGTATCTGGAATCTTAGACCCACACGAGACCTTAGAGAAGATCAGGCCCACCCCTATAATTTCCAGATGGAGAAATGAAGATGTGAGATGGCTAGGCATTCCCAAAGAGTTTGAGCTAGGAGCTCCCAGGTCAGTGGCATTGCTGGAACTAGAACCCAGGGCCCCTAAATCCCAGTCACGTGGGAACAACATGTGACTTACCACTGAATGTCCCTTTGGACTGGAGAGTGGCCCTTGCCAAGCCCAGGCTGTTTCATATTAGTTTATGTGCGTCTTGCCTAAGGAATTGTTCAATGTGACTTTTAATTCTGTAAGCAATTACAATGACAACTTCAGTGATGTCATTCCCTGATTAACAAGGCACTTCCAAACCTCAGACCACTGGCAATTTTACCTAAAAGTGAGCAAATACTCCCAAGTCACACAAAACCACACCTAAGCACAGAGACACCATTTTTCAGACATGGAATGAGGACTTGTAAAAATTCCATTAAAGTTGTGCTCCAGTATGGAAAGATTTTCCCATGTTAGTGTACCTGCTGGGTGAGATGATATGCTAGCCCAGCCAAGGAAAATACTGACATTTCCTTTTAGTTCCCCTGTGGTTAATAAGAAGAAAACGCTTGTTTAGGCTGGGTGTGGATGTCATTGTCACCCTCATTGAGGCCCCATCACCATGACCCATAATTGCCTATTGCTGTTTTGAAATTGTGTTTTTTAACAAATAGCAAAAGGACGATGAAGTGTGTACAAAGACATCTTGGCTTCAGCTGTTGGAGTCATCCTGGAGTTTGTGGTGTCCAGGGGTCAGGACTGCTTGAACCTTGTGCCTAAGAGAAGCTGGCAGCACCACAAAACAGCAGCCTTGCCCTCAAGCTCTGTAGCACCCACATTTCTTCAGAGAAATATACAGGTGCTCTCCTACCCAGGGACAGAAAGAGGTGCAGGGTGACTATGTTAACCAAGTTAGGTTGGTCTAACTTCTAAGGCTATCTCCCCACAATGTGTCCAAAATGCCAGCAATGTACTGTCGCTCCTGAGAAAGAAATGTTCCAATAGTAGTCAAAGGAAATAGGGAGAATCATTCTTAAATCTTAGTATGTCTCACCGAGGGGAACTTGCCAATGTGCCATTTCTGGCTTCTACCTCCTATAAATTTGGATTCGGAAGGTTTGCCATTGGAGCCCTAGAATTCAAACTTAGAACTAGCATTAGAGCTAGCAGATGCCAGCAGTCCACGGGCTCTTACTTTGCAAAACATTCTACCAGGACATAAGTGGCTTAGGGATGAGAGGCAGGAGGTTATTTTGGTGTCTCCCTTCTGCCGCCCCCCACACGCTTCATATTGCTGCAGCCCTTTCTGAAGTTCTGTGTGCTGTTCTTACTAGGTATTACTTAATAGAGGTCAGTTAGATACACAAGGGAGGGACTGAGCCTACCTCCTTAATAGCGGGGTACATCTAGTCTAAGGAGTGCTTCACAGACTTTAATATGCATGTGATCCACCTGGAGACAAGGTTAAAATGCAGATTCCCATCCAGTAGGTCTGAGGTGGGGCTGGAGTTCACCATTTCTGATGGGCTCCCTGGTGAAGGGGGAGGCTGACCTGCTGGTCCGCGGAGCATACCGAGTAGCGAGGCTCTCAGGGACGAGTGAGAGGGGCTGCTAGGGTTCAGCAGTGTCCTTGCTCCCTATTGTAATAACGCCATCCTGGGGTCCCCACATACAGCCTATCTCCTAGGGACTCAAAATACTAGCCAGGCTTTGGGTTGGAAAGAAAACCAAATGGGGGGAGAATCACAGTTAGAAACCCAAAGCTGGGGGCTAGCCCTCTCAACCCACCCATTAGATTTCACTTGTGCCCCCGGGCCTTGAGAGTGGGTTCTTTTTCCTCAGACTACATTTATTTTGGAAACTCACAGATCCCTTCCTTTTTTTCTTCCTCAGCAAAGTTTTAGCAATCTGGTCTCCGTCCTTTCCCAAACAAACTCCCCAGCCCCCAGTTCTGGACCACCAGGGGTCGTGGGAGTTAACCAACTGGTGGTATTTACCTCGGCTTCTAAAGTAATATCAGAATTTGACAACAGAATTGGGACTTTTCATGTTCCATTTGTTCACATCTGGGCAGTTTCAAGCTCAGATTATGGGAGAGGCCAAGCAAAGGGGGTTGGGGAGAAACTGAAGTATCTGGAGGGGAAATCCCACCTCTTTGATAAATTGAGGACAGGCTGCCAAGCAGGCCTGATTTACTGGGGGAACAGGCGTTAGGAATTTCTGTCAGCGAAGGCCAAGGAAGGCTGCCTTTTGTAGGTTTGGAGAAGATGGGTACCAGAGCAAGCTCCAAATAGGAGCCGAAAGCTCCTGTGTCTTTTATACATCTGTGGACTATTTAGATAAGAAGGGGCTGTACTTAATCATGGAGAGAGTTGTTTGCTTAAATATAGGGAGGGAAAGTTGCATGTGTATGTTTAAGGAAAGAAAGAGGAGGTGGGAAGAAGGAGAAAGGATCCAGCAATTTTCCACGGCTGAAACCCCACCACGTGGTTTTAATTAGGTAGGATGACCTTCCCATTACCTGAGCACCAGAATTGATGGGGAGGGCGGGGGGAAGCAAGGTGAAGGATTCGCAATTCTCACGGTTCTGTCCTTGGGGTTTCAGCTAGGCTCTGCTGTGGGCAGTTGTGAACTCTAAGGTAAGGTTCTTACCTCCTCCCTTCCCTGGAGCACCTGAGTCCTGGGCCCTAAAGCTGTGCATGCTCAGGAAGCCTGTTCATTGGCTCGCTAGGTGGGGTTATGGTCCATAGCTTCCCCAAGATGCCATGGATATCAGGACTTAAAGATAAAGCAGTCAAAACCCAGAACTGCATGTTAGATTTCCTTAACAAAATAAAATAACATAAAATTAGAAAGGAAAGAGGAGACCCTACTGAAATGCTTTGTGCATGATCCCATCTCTGTTGCACTTTTTACTAATTCTCAATGGCATACACTGTCACTGTTTGGACCTGGAAATGTATTAGGGGTGAGGACTGGTTTAAGGGCCCCAGTTTCCATTTTTGCTGCCTAGTTCTCTGGAGAGTTTATGCAGCTCTGGGTAATTTTGCCTTTGTCTAAAAGATTAAGCCCATAATCTGAAGTAACAAAGTTATCACAGGCAAAAACCCAAGTGCCTATTTCGCAATGTGACCCAGGGACATCCAGGGTAGGTTCCACAGAATTAACTGGATTCCTGTGAGGTCAGCACTGCCTCCCAAGGCTGGCAGCTGAGGCCACTAAATTTGGCTGCCATTCTCGGTCGTCACTCAGTGACTTCCAGCAGCAGTACATCCCTCCAGCATGGCAAGTCAGGTTCTGTCTGACCTAGGCCAGGCCTCAAGGAGGCCCCAAGGCCTATGCAGAGGAGGCAGAGGAACAGGAGGAGGCAGCTTGTAAGTGGCTAGAGAAAAAGTAAGCACCAGCCTGTAAACTGAAATTAATGTCAGCATGAAGCCTTCCTAGCTCTACCCCCAGCTTGCCAGCCGCCACATGGAAACTCTCCTTGTCCTCTCATAATTCTCTCCAGCAGCCTCCTTATTTCAGATGCTTCTTCCCTGCAGTGCCAGGACTTCCAGCTCTTACGATATGGAGCTGGAGATGGGTGTTGAAGGCATCCCATGATACAGACGAGGTAGGGACAGCTTAGATGTACACCAGGACCCAGAGTTGCATTTGTTTCCACTCAACGGGTTGGAAAGAAAGAACTCAACTTTAAATACCTCAGAACTGGCTTGACTGTGCTGTGAATCTTGAAGAAAAAGGACAGCTTGTGTGTCCCGGTCGGTTTGGTTCCAAGCAAAATGTTTGCATCCTCGACCCTCCTCATTTCCATCCTACCCCTCACCCTGAGCTGGAGAGCACAGCTCTCCACCAGGGGACTGTTCTCTCTGGGTCTGGACATTTCCCAGCAAGCCTCAGACTGAACTTACAATAGGTCCACAGAAAATCCTATTTTCTGACTCACTATTTCCTCTCCGCCTGGTGGATGGAAATGTGTTTCTTCAGGAAAAGTGGTTTCAACTGCAGAAGAAAGAGATCCAGCTTTAAATCAAGTCAAATGAAATTCATGTGTTTCAAAAGGCGCACGCGCACATAGTCACACATGTTCCCAGGGAGGGTCGTTGTTCTGCCGCAGGAGGACTCTTTCCAAAAACGCAGACTGCTCCGAGTTTGCATTTGTTGGTCTCGTTTTCATAATCACTGTTATGTGTTCGGATGATTGTGAGTGGCATTGGGCATGTTTGTTCTCATGTAATTGCTTGTTTCCTACTGAAATTTCCATGTCAGACCCTTTCATTGTTCTCATTATCGCTTGCCTCATATTCTGCCTGCCAGAGAAGGCCCATCACAGTGCCTTTGGTATGGTTGGTATCGATTATGGGGCCCCATGCGGGGTCCCCTTGCAGGCAGGCCTCAGGCAGCTGTGCCCTCTGGAGTCTGGGCTGTCAGGAGTCCGTCACAGGAATTCAGGGCTGTGAGCTACAGCTCTGTCCAGACCAGCTGCGGTTCCTGGTTGCTGGGCCAAATATTGGGACACTTGACAAGGGAGACTTGACAAGGGCCTGGCCTGCCTCCTGACTTTGGATTAGGCTAGATTCGGAGTACGTTTTGCACCCTCACCCCAAGTATTTCAGAGGAAATGTGACCCTGTGTTTCTGATTCGTGTGCACTTAACTCACTAAAATGTTGATTTATAAAGGACGAATGATGTCCAAACAAATCTCTAGGGCCTCTATTCCAAGCCAGCCTGTTTTTTTTTTTCCTTACGACTTTTTGTGAGTGGGGTAGGTGGGAAGAAGAAATCAAAGTTTTTGCCTTTGAACTGGGTGTTGCATTCATCAGGAATGAAACTTGGACTGAGAGGACAGGAACATAGGCCTTTGGAATCGATTGGGTTCTATATTGGACAAGTCATGTGCTTCTAGACCTAATCAGAACCACCTGGACTTCCTCATGGCCCAGTCACTTTCCAGGCAGCACAAAGCATTTGAACTTGACCTGTGCTGAAAATGAGCCAGAGTACATAAAAAGAAAGACCATCATCTGTTTACAGGAATAAACGTGTCTCTATGGAGAGTACTTGGAATTCTGGGATAAACACCGCATATTGCGTCTTTTTCACTTGTAATTTCAGTGATCACCTCCCATGAACACTAAGTTACTCTTTCAAGAACTCAACCCTTCCAGGAACTTGGAGTGCATTTTCTTATGGGATGCACAAAAAACCTGTTTGGAAAGGGGCAAGAGGATGATGACATTCTATAAATTCAGCCACAAGTGCCCTCTTGGGCCACCAAACTTCTTCAGGAAACCCTGGGCTTTTGCCCATTTCTTATTTCTTTTAGAAGAGGAACTTAAAAAAATGTATCCCTGAACTGGTGTGCCAGGAGCACATCTCTTTTCAGAGTGTGAATGTGTAAGGATGGGTGTCTACATGTGTGTGGGTGTGACTGTATATCAGTGTCAAAGTGTGTAGGTGTTGGCCTTGGGATGTGTGTGCTTGAGTTTGTGTTGCTGTCTCTGTAATGTGGCTCCAAAATGAGGCCACTTCCAGGATTGCCTCCTCCTCACCGGTCCCTCTTCTCCGAACATCCACTATGTTTGACGTACAATGGAATGTTAAAATGTTAAATTGTGTGCTACCAAGTCTGTCTCGTATTGATCACTCTTGTTTCTGGGATGTTTTAATCATATCAATCTGTTTGTAGATACCATGAGGTATAATACGAGTGTCCTATACATTATAATACATTATACTAGTACCATACATGGACTAGTTCTGTATAGCCTCTTCATCATGGCCACTGCCCTCAAAATTGAGCCTTGCACATGGCTTATACTCAAGTAACTTGTGTTGGATGGTTAAGAAAGAAGAGGAATGGTTGGAAACAACTGGACTTCAGAGTTTTGCAGATTGTGGCCTTTAGGTTCAGGAGAAAGGAAAGTTACTCTAAAGGGTCAAGAAGTTGAGCAGATTCCAATGGCTTTGCTGTCCCTGCCCATGAGCTCCTTCCTCACCACTTATTGGCACATTGGGTTGAAGGTGTCTTCAATTAAACTAGCTTTGTTTTTTTTCCATTATGAGAGGAAAATGGTGAATTCAAGCCAGCAGATCTGAATGTGTTAAAAGTTGGTCTGACTTCACAGACGGTGTACATCAGCTGCTGACATACCAATGAAATTAGGGAGAAGCTGGTTTTCCAGCATTTCTTTGGCAGGGGACCTGGCAACTGACACTGGATCAGAAGGAGGGCTCGTAAAGCATAGATCCAGGACCCTGAATGCTGAGGATTTTCGCATAAGATACTTTCAACTCTTATCTTTCTGAACAGTTAAATGTCTGCATTTGGCTCACCAGCCTTGGGACCATTTATTGACTTTTTAGGATGATCCCTTCTGGTGCAAGTAGTGCCAGAAAATCTGGGACATTGTCTCCTAAATAAGCGGTTCATTTTGGATCTTTTATGTGAAGTTAATTCTTCAAGATTCCTTGTTGTAGGACTTGAAAAAGCGTACTCAGAAGCCAGGAAAAAAAACATCACCAGCATCAAAATCAAACCCAACCAGCAATAACAAAACAATGAAGTTAAAAAACAAAATCCTAATTTAACATTGGTCTGCGAAGAAAGGATTTCTGATAACCTCATATACAAACTCTAACATGGGAATTAGCAGAAAGGAAGGGTTAGCTTTCAACCCGGTCCACGCCTGCTCCCTTTTTGCTGGTCTGAGACACTGGGGCACACACACTGCATTCATTGGGACAGGGTTTTTATCTTGTTTTTTCTCTCACTCAGTGGCATCTTGAAAAGATCCATAGTATTGGAGTTGGCTTAAAATACTCTTCCTTATGGCAATATAAGAAAAAATAGATAAATTGGTCTATATAAAAATTAAAAACTTCTGTGCGTCAAAGGACACAGTCAACAGAGCTGAAAGGCAACTGGTAGAATGGGAGAATTTGCAAACATGTATGTGATAAGAGGTTAATATCCGTAATGTATAAAGATTCCCTAAAACTCAAAAACAAAACAAAAAAACCCCCAAACAACCCAATTTAAAAATGGGTAAAGGACTTAAGTAGACATTTCTCCAAAGAAGATACAGAAATGGCCAAGAAGCACATAAAAAGATGCTCAGTATCACTCATCATTAGGGAAATGACAACTACAATGAGATACCACCTCACACCCATCAGGATGGCTACTATCAAAAAAATAGCCCCCTCAAAATAAATCACAACAACAACAAAAATACCTCAAACCCAGAAAACACAATTACTGGCAGAGATATGAGAAATTGAAACCTTTGTGCATTGTTGGTGGGAAGGTAAAATAGTACAGCTTCTGTGGGAAAATATGATAGTCCTCAAAAAATTAAAAATAGAATTATTATATAATCTAACAATTCCACTTGTGGATATATCCTCAAGAAAACTGAAGGTGAGGTTTTGAAAAGATACTTGTACACCTATGTTCATAGTAGCATTATTCACAATAGCAAACAGATAGATGAGTAGATAAACAAAGCGTGATATATTCACTCATGGAATGTTATTCAGCCTTAAAAAAGAAGGAAATTCTGACACATGTTTTACAGCATGGATGAACTTTGAGGACATTATGCAAAGTGAAATAAGCCAGTCACAAAAAGACAAATAGCGTGTGATTCCACTAATAAATATGATGTACCCAGAGTAGTCAAATTTACAGAGACAGAAAGTAGAATGGTGGTTGCCAGGGGCTGAGGGCAGGGAGGATGAAGAATTTTTTAATGGTTATAGAATTTTAAGGTTGCAAGATGAAAAAAGAACTGGAGATTGGTTGCACAACAATGTGAATGTACTTAACATTACTAAGCTATATACTTTAAAATGGTTAAAATGGTAAATTTTATTAGGTGTGTTAACCACAACTAAAACATGGATCTTGAGATTATCATGCTAAATGAAGTAAGTCAGAAAGAAAAAAGTTGAAAACCATATGTCTTCACTCATACGTGGGATATAAAACTGAAAGCAACAAATGAACAAGACAAACAAACAAATAAAAACTCATAGACACAGACAATAGTTTAGTGGTTACCAGAGGGTAAGGGGGAAGGAGAGGAAGTGGTAGAAGAGGGTAAAGGGATTCAAATATATGGTGAAGGAAGGAGAACTGACTCTGGGTGGTGAACATAAGGTGACAAATAGATGATGTATTACAGAACTGTACACTTGAAACCTACATAATTTTACCAACCAATGTCACCCCAATGAATTTAATAAAAATTTAAAAAGAATAAAAAATAAAGCCCTGATATGATTAATTGATATGAAAAAAATAATAATTTAAAAAATATTGTTCCTTCTCTCCTGGGCATTTCTGGGACAAAAGAGGAATATGTGAGTTGGAAGTTATGTGTGCAGCAGATCCTTATTTCTGAATTACTTATGCAGTTTAGTGGCCTCCTAAATGGAAAAAACTTCATGGAGTGCTTTTTCCACCTCCTTCTGCTTACCACACTGGGGATTACAAGAGGTAAACAGCTACACCCAAATCAAAAGTGATCGGAACTCTTGCAGTGGCAAGATTTTCCAACCCCAGCAGACAAGCATCTTATTTCTCCCTCAACGCGGACCCACATGTGCACAGATGCACACACATGCGCACATGCACGCGCGCACACACCCACACACACACACACACACACACACACACACACACACACACACACACACACTTTCCAGCCAGCTCAGCAGACATTCTCCATGAGATGAACCATTTCCTGGTCTTCCTGCTAGGCTGGGGTTGAGCCCTGAACTCACTCCTTGGACCTCCTAGGTAGGACTTGGGCTGCCTGGAAGAAGAGGAAGGAACTTCCTTTGGCTTCATTGAGACACTCACAGCTTTACCTGTATGGCCCTGCTCACTGGAATGAATAGAGGGAGCTTGGACCAAAGACTCCACCTTGGAGGGGATATGTATCCAGGAAAAAGTTTCTATCAATCAACAAGGTTTTCCAAAACAGTTACCAAGAACATTACTTCTTATTTGTCATGTCTTCTCCCTAGAATTCCAGATTTCCTACTTTCCCTTTCTTTCCCCCTGCTCACTCTCTCTTCTCTCTTTTCCATTCTTTTTTAAAATTGTTTAAATTGTCTTCCTTCATTTCTGTTCCTCTGGCCCCTCCTATCCCCACCTGCAATCTTTCTGTATGTTTTTCTTGTTCCTTCCTTGTCTTTATCTCTTCCTTTGTTCCCTTTCACAACCTGATACAATCCTTGGCACAGGAACACTTGTTTTGAGTCGTGACACAGCAGGGTCTGGCTCAGGGACTCTCTCACGAGCTGGGCCACATTCATGGAATCTGTCACTGCCATGGAAGTTCAGGGAGCCTCATCTGTATAGGCAAAGCCAGACAGGAGGCTGTCCCTCCTGCTCACATTTCTTAGTCACCTCATTCAAACTGCCTGTGACTTGGGGGTAGCTATGCCTGACTTATGGCAGGGGCGTCCTGGGGGAACTCCCGGAATTACAGCCTTTCGGAGAGGCTGGAGGGAGGCAGGTTTGGTTCCTGTAGGTATGAAATGTGGCACATTGTGCCTGCATGAGGACACGCATCCTAGTGCATCCTCAGAGGCAGGAACTAAACAACCCATGATTGTGTTCCATTTGGGCGGCACATTCCTTCCACAGCTCATCACCCTGTAATCAAGCCTTGTGCCCACCATGCACATGGGGGTCTAAACAAAAGTGGTTTCCCTTCACACAATGCTAACCTATCTTCCAGCTGTCAAGTCTGCTTCTCCATCTTGGGACAACTGTCACTGGGCTCTGACACCCTGCTGGGTGGTAAGAGGCCTGAGAGAGATGAAAGGAAATGTCCTGCTTGACTGAGACAGGGGACAGCTGGTGTCCTCATTTTCTGTAGAGTTTAGAGAGGCACTGAGCCCTTCAAAAGGGTCCACTTAGCAACCAACCATTTTCCTTACTGCTGTTGGGATTTCCCTGGCAGGGATCCATCAGGGCCTAGACCTTCTTGGCACTTGAGGTAGGAATAACAGACAAACAGCTATTTATCTCTTCCCAGCCTGCTCCAGCCAGACTGAGGGAAAGGGTTCTGCTGTTTTCAATCACTGATAAAAGTCAACTTTATTGGGTAGCCACTGCGCCAGCTATTATGAAGTTTACAAAGATAAAGCAGAAATAAATCCTGTCCCCAAGTCTCTTATAATCTCATAGGGAAGGTAAGACAGACAGAAATAACCACTGAGTAGGTTATTGATATCCATGTCTGGGTAGGAAGTGAAGCAGGAAATAAGAGAGTATTGATGAGTTCCCCTGACAGGCCTCAGGACAATGCTGATCCAGGAGGATTGCAAAAGGGAAGCAGGGGGCACTGGATGCAATGTGGTATCCTGCATTAAATTCTGGAGTAAGAAAGGACATTAGTGGAAAAACTGGTATTATCCAAGTAAGGCCAAGAGTATAGTTCATAGTAATGTACCAGTGTTATTCTGTTAGTTTTGACAAATGTGCCATAGGTATGTAAGATGTTAATATTAGGGGAAACATGGGCCAGGTATATAGGAAGTTTTACTATTTTTGCAATTTTAATGTAAATTTAAAGGTGTTCCAAAATAAAAAGTTTATTTAAATAAAACAGCTATAATAAATATACTCAAAGATCTAGTAGAGTATGTGAAGATAAAAAGGATAATGGAAGACATAGAAAGGAGCTAAATAGAACTTCTAGAATTAAAAAATACAATATCTGAAATAACTTCACAGTATGGTGAGTATAGCAGATTATATACTGCAGAATAAAAGGTCAGCGGACTTGAAGACATAACAATAGAAACAATCTAAATGAAAGACAAGGGAAAAATGGGTGAAAAACTTGAACAGTTTCAGTGACATGTAGAATAATACACATGAATCAGTCAATGTACATGTAATTGGAGTCCCAGAAAGGGGTGCAGACCTTATTTTGAGATGGGATCATTGCCAGTATAATTAGTTAAGATGAGGTCATACTGGAGTGAGTGGGCCCTTAGTCCAATATGACTGGTGTCCTACAAAAAGAATGCCATGTGGTGAGACAGCTCACAGGGAGAACACCGTATGGACAGGAAGGCAGAGATCAGGGTGATGCATCTCTGAGTCAAGGAACCTCAAAGATTTCTAGCAAACCACCAGAGGCCAGGGCAGAGGCCTGGAACAGATTCTCCCTCACAGTCCTCAGCAGGAACCAACCCTGCTGAAGCCTTGATCTTGAACTGTCAGCTCCCACAGCTGTGACAATTTCTACTGTTATAAGCCACCCAGTTTGTGGTACTTTGTTACAGCAGCCGAAGCAAACTAATACAGTGATGGTAGCTGGAGCGGCCCAAAGAGCTCTAAGTATGTCTTCAAGTCTACGAAGTATGTCTTCAAGTCTTGAAGCATGGAGCTGGGTTACACAAGGTCACCCAGCTATTTAGTGGCAGAGCTGAGACTGAAACCCAGGTCTCTGACTCGCTGACAGACTCTGTTCACCAGACTGACACTCAGTCCACTGGAGCAGCCAGCCGCCATGGGTGTGCCTTTTTAACAGCCCTTCCCAGTCCTCCTAGAACCAGAAATTTATCTTCCTTGAGTGGATGTTTTGAGTTTGAAAAGTTATGGCTGTGGCCGCCTGCTTCTGGGGGCTGAGCCATCAAGGGACCAGGATCTTGGGAATTAACAGTGTTTAAGGAAGAGAGGAGCAGGTACTTGAGTGGAGTGGGAGGCAAGTGCACATCGTAACTCTCTCACATTCATTCCTTTCCAGAGCCAGGGCGCCTCTTATCTCTGCACAAAGGCCCCCCCAAATCATAGCCTTCGGGGTCTGTAGATCAACTTCTTGCTAGGTTGGTAGGATGACAAGTTATCGAGTGCAGATTTCAGCACACTTATTCAGAAAGTATTTGCTGAACAAACTGGTGAATGAATGGTTGTCAAAGAATTTGTGAGCTCCTCGGGGGCGGGCAACACGCTATCCTTTGCAGAGCTGGGCTCTGCTGCACGGCTAGGCCTAGAGCAGGAGCCTATTCTTTTTTGTCCTGTGTTTCCTGTTTCTGTCAGGGACACCCATCCTTCAGATTATCCAGATGCAAAACCTCAGTTTCATACTCGACTCAGTACCTTTTCTTCCCCTCTCCTAGGATTTTGCACATTTGCCCAGCCTATGTATTCTACCTGGGTGATTTCTCTGGCCCTCTTCTTCACTCTTTCCTTTATACCTCCAGTCCTTCATTAGCTATTGTCTGGACTTCTGTGTAATAGGCTTTCCTTTCTGAGGCCTAGAACGCAACAAGAACGCCAGTGACAGCAGCGTCTTTTGCCTAGTCACTGATATCTCTCAAGTGCCTGTAACAATGCCTGACACATAATGGTCACTCAATGAATAAACCTTTTCCTTATTTCTCCTATAAGATTTACCTCCCTAACTGCAGCTCTGATCAAATCATTTACACTCTAAAACTTTCAGTTATTCTCTACAAATAAAGTACAGTTATCTGTATTGTCCGCACATTATGTGACTTCTATCTTAAATTTAGTGTCTCTCATTCTCATGGTATTTTATATGTGTGTGTGTGTGTGTGTGTGTGTGTGTGTGTGTGTATACATGTACACGAACATATATATAATTATATATATTTGAACTGTTGCTACATAGTATGGATCCATAACCATGAACATAATAACAATAGCATGATTTTGCATTTTTCAAATTTTATTTAAATGGCATCACATATATATAATTTTCACAACAAACAGGGGTTGATGCAGATGAGGAAACAGGGCACTAGGAGCTGAAGTAATTTGCCCAAGTTTCTACAGTGAAGAAATGGAAGAAATAGAATTTAAATCTGACATCTTAAAGCTTGGATCTGTGATGGGAAGTGTGGTCCAATGGCGTGGTTTTTAGTCATATTGCAAACCCAAGCTTTAAAACATGCACCTATCCAAAGACACAGCAATTCCATTGCCAAGTGAAATGAAATCCTATGTCTAAACCAATACTTCTACAGAAATATTTGTATCAGCCCTTTTCATACTAGCTCCAAACTGGAAACACAAATGCCCATAAACGGGACTAGATATACATACTATAGCATATTCATATAATGAAATACTACTCTGCAATAAAAAAGAAGGAACTACTTATAGACCCAACAAAATGGTTGAATCTTAAACATTTTATATTAAGTGATGAAGGGGGCCGCAAAAAAGTTCTCACTCTATGATTGCAATTTTGCAAAATCCCATATAGGCAAATAGAGTCTATAGCGAAAGATGTTAGATAGTGGTGGAGATATTCTGCATCTTGGTCTGGGTGGTGGTTACAAGAGTGTATTCAATTGTTAAGACTAATCAAATTTATGGATTTATTGTGTGCTAATTGTACTTAAATATAAAAATAAAATCTTGGCTTTACCAGTTATTGGCTGTGTGACCTGTATTTATGAAGTTGCTTTACCTCCTAAACTTGAATTTTCTTATTTATATAGCAAAGAACACTGACAGCTTTTCCAATTCTTATACATTATGATTTTATACGTCTTCTTAATTATCTAAAAGAAAATATAGAGAACATTTAACTGATCTTGGGATGGGGAGAGCTTTATAAGCATAAATACCTGAGATAAATCACAAAGGAATCTGTTATTAGATTTAACTACATAAGACAAACAAAATACCCCAAACTCTCTGTATTTAAAAATAATCCCTCTATAATAAAAATTAAAAGTGAAATGAAAACAATGGCAAAAATATTTGCACTGAATATGACAAAGAATAAACAGCCTTAATTATATCAAGTCAATAAAAAGACACTAATGCCTCAATGGAAAAATGACCAAAGAAAATTAACAAGCAATTCATAGAAGAAATCCAAATGGCCAACAAACCTAAGAATTGGTCAATAGAACATTCATCAAAGAAATATGAATCAAAATAATAAGATGCCATTTCCTCCTATCAATCTAAAAAAACATTAAAAAATACTGACTTGTTTTTGCAGTGCTTTTGCACTAACATACTGTTCACAAATTGGGACATTTCTGGAAACAATTTGGCAGTAGGAATTTTCTTAAAAATCTTTATGTCATTTGTCACACTTTGAACTATCTCCTGAAAAAAATAACCAGAAATGTGATAAAAGACTTATATATAAGGATGTTCATCAGAGTCCTATGTATAATAGTAAAAAAAAATATAAACAACTTGAATGCCTAAAAATTTTATTCAGAAAGAGAACTTAATGGCAACAAAATATAAAACATTAAGAGAACAAAGCAGAGTAATAAAACACATGCCACGTGATTCAATTTTACTAAAACTAGTTTATATTTATATGACCACATTTAAAAACTTAGAAAGAAATACACCAAAATGTTAGCAGTAATTATTTTGGGGAGGAGAAGAGAGACCTGGGTGATAATTATTTTATTCTTAAACTTCTCACTATATTTATACCTCCAAATTTTCTACAATAAGCATAAGTTACTGTTTGCTTATTTTTTAACCATTTGTGTAAATTTTTCTAAGATTTTTACAAAAAATATAGCTAATATATAATATTATATTTGGTTGAGGGGTACACCATAGTTATTTAACATTTATATACCTAAAAAGTGATCACCATGATAAATCCAGCAACCATCTGACACTGTACTATGCTATCACAATATTATTGATTATATGACCTATGCTGTACACTGCATCCTCATGAAGTATTTGTTTTATACCTGGAAATTTGGACCTCTTATTCCCCTTCTCCTTTTCCCCTCTTTTTAAATTTATCAATTACAGTTGGCATTCAATATTATTGTATATTAATTTCAGGTGTACAGCATAGTGGTTAGACATTAATGCAATTTAAGAAGTGATCCCCTGACTCGTCTAGTGCCCACCTGGCACTATACCTAGTTAGGACCATGTCACTGACTATATTCCCTATACTTCACATCCCCATGACTATGTTGTAACTACCAGTTTGTGCTTCTTAATGCCTTCACCTTTTTCACTCTGCCCCGAACCCCCCTTCCATCTATCACCAAATCTAGTCCCCATCTGACACCTTACATAGTTATAACAATATTATTGGCTCTATCCCTTATGATGAACCCTACATAACCCTTATGATTATCCCCACAACTACTTTGTAACAACCAATTTGTATTTCTTAATCCCTTCCCCTTCTTTCACCCTCACCCACAAGCCCCCTCCCAGCTGGTAACCATCAAAACGTTTTCTGTATCTATGAGTTTGTTTCTGTTTTGTTTGTTAATTTTGTTCTTAGATTCCACATAAAAGTGAAATCATATTGCATCTGTCTTTCTCTGTTTGATATATGACACTCAGTGCAATGCCCTCCAGGACCATCCATGCTGCTGCAGATGGCAAGAACCCATTCCATTCCATGGCTGAGCAATATTCCATTGTATGTATGTATCACTTCCTCTTTATCCATTCTTTCATCTATGGACACCCAGGCTGCCTCCACATCTTGGCCATTTTAAACAATGCTGCAATGAACATATGGATGCACATGTTCACTCAAAGTAGTGTTTTCGGTTTCTTCAGATAAATACCCAGAGGTGGGATCACTGGGTTCTTTGTTGTCTCTCATTGTAGTCTTTGTTTTAAAGTCTATTTTGTCTGGTATACATATTGCTACCCCAAATTTTTCTGTTTTTTCTATTTCAATTTTCATGAAATATCTTTTCCTATTTCGTTACTTTTTGTCTCTGTGTGTCTTTCAATCTGGAGTGAGTCTCTTGTAGGCAGCATGTGTAAGGGTTTTGTTTTCTTATCCATTCAGCCACCCTATGTCTTTTGATTGGAGCTTTTAATCCATTTACATTGAAAGTAATTGATAGATATGTAGCTATTGCCATTTTATTATCATGATTTTTTTTTTTTTCTGTCTGAAGGAAGTCCCTCTAACATTCCTTGTAATACTGGTTTGGTGGTGATGAACGCCTTCAGCTTTTCCTTGTCTGGGAAGTTCTTTATCTTTCCTTTTATTCTCAGTGATAGCCTTGCTGGGTAGAGTAGTCTTGGTTATAGGTCCTTGCTTTCCATCATGTTAAGTATTTTGTGCCAATTCCTTCTGACCTGCAAAGTTTCTGTTGAGAAATCAGCTGACAACCTTATGAGGGCTTCCTTATAAGTCACTAGTTGTCTTTCTCTTGCTGTTTTTAGGATTCTCTCTTTGTCTTTAATCTTTGCCATTTTAATTATAATGTGTCTAGGTGTGGGCCTGTTTGGGTTCATCCTGTTTGGAATTTTCTTTGCTTCCTGGATGTGTATATCTATTTCCCTCACCAGGTTAGGAATATTTTCAGTCATTATTTCTTCAGATATGTTCTCAGTCTCTTGCTTTCTCTCCTGGTATCCCTATGATATGAATGTTGTTATCCTTGATGTTGTTCCAGAGGTCTCTTAAACAATCCTCATTTTTAAAAATTCTTTTCTTCTTTTTGCTATTCCAGTTGGATATTTTCTGCTACCTTGTCTTCCAAATCACCGATTTGATCCTCTGGTTCATCTAGTCTGCTGGTGATTCCTTCTAGTGCATTCTTCATTTCAGTTATTGTATTCTTCACTTCTGATTGGTTCTTTTTCCTGGTTTCTATGTCATTTTGTTATGCTTGATATCTCTTTGTTGAAGTTCTCACTAAGTTCCTCAAGCATCCTTATAATCATTGTTTTGAAATCTGTATCTGGTAGGTTGCTTGCCTTCATTTCGTTTAGTTTTTTTTCTGGATTTTTCTTTCATTTGGAATGCATTTCTTTGTTTCCTCATTTTGGCTGCCTCCATGTGTTTGTTTCTATGTATTAGGTAGATCTGCTATGTCTTCCAGTCTTGGCTGATGGCCTTATACAATAGGTGTCCTGCGGGGCCCAGTGTCCCTGGTTACCTGAGCCAGGTGCTCCAGGTGTGTGGATTGTGTGTGTTTTCCTCTTATAGTTGAGCCTTGATTGCTATTGGCATGTTAGTAGGTGGGATTGACCCTCAGGCTGACTGGCTGTGAGATTTGGCCACACTCATAGCTTATGGGCTGCTGTGCAGGATGCTTACGCCACTGAGTGGAATTTGCCCCAGTGGGCTCTGGTGCCTGTTGAGACCACCCTTTGTGTGCGGCACTTGTGGGGCTAATTGATCAGTGCTCTGCTGTAGTCTGAAGCCAACCTTCAAGTATGTTGGTTCTGGGGCCTCTTAGGAGGGCCCTCTGATGCAAGCCCAGTCACCCACTGCCTGTGACCAGCTGGGTACTACCTGATAGGAGCTACAAAGTGATCTGCAGTTGTTTGCTGCCTGTCCTAAATCTGCGTGGTTCATGGGAGAGGCCACACTGTGAACCAAATATGGCTCCATCAGTACTAGGCCTGGAGTAACGCCTCAAAAAGCCAGGGCACCTGGAGGCCTGCTGCCACCTGCCTGCTCCCTTAAGTTTCAGCCACTAATAAAGCCTTGTGTGGGATGCTAATTGGGTAAGGCAAGGTCTCAGGGAGTCACTAGAATGGGAAGAATTGTGGTCACCAGGTTAATGTAGACTCTGGCTTGGTGCCAGTGCTGAGCCTGGAGTGACTCAGCAAAAGTCTCAGAGTGCACCAAGGCCAGTTGCTGCCTGCCTGGGGCTCATGGACTCCAATAGTTTTCCAAGAAAAACTGCAATGCAGGTGGGGCTGGCTGCTCACAGAGAAAGTGCCTACAGCTGTGCACAACTTGGGTACGGTGGGGTTCCAGCTGAGCCAGCAGGGCAGAGGAGTGGAGTTCACCAGGCCAATCAGAATTATATTTGGTCTGCAGGGGCAGGCTCAACATAAGAAAGATGGCGCCTGCCTGATGGCTGCAAAAAAGGAGGATTCCTTCCTGAGAAAATGCCGACTCTCCTCCAGTCCTCTCCCTGAAGCCACATTCCTCAGTCTGCCCTCCGTATGTCTCCAAGGCTTTCCAAATCACTGTCCCTCCGATGGAACCCAAGGTGAGTGCCTGAGATCGAGTGAGTCTGTGTGAGGGCTGTACATTGTTTTATACACCTGAAACTAAAACAAAACAAAACAAAACAAAACAAAAAAAGACGTCTGTGTTTCCCTCAGCCTTCCGTCCCACCTGAATGGTCTTAATCCCCACTGTTTTTCACAGCTAGATGTTGTGGGGTCTCCTCTTCCTGGCATGCATACTCCAAGCTGGGGAGCCTGGTGTGGGGGACTGGGCTGCCCTCCCTCCTCCTGGGAGGCACCTCCACAGCCAAGACATCCCTCCTGATTCTCAACTGCCATAGGGAGGTTTGGGGCCAGTTCTGCGTCTCCGCTTCTCCTACCAGTCTTGATGTGGTTTCTTCATATTTTTAGTTATAAGAGTTCTGTTCAGCTAGACTTCAGATGGTTCTCCAGGTTGATTGTTCTATAATTTAGTTGTAATTGTAATGTGTTCACAGAAGGACACAGACACAATGTTTATCTACTTAGCCATCTTGGATCTCTGTGCTTATTTATTTTTAATGGAGGAATATTGTTGCTTTTAAATTTTTTAAAAAAGATTTTTATTAAAATATAGCTTACATACAATTGTATATTAGTTTCAAGTATACACAATAGTTATTCAACATTTATATACCTAAAAACGTGATCACCATAAATCCAGAAACCATTTGACACTGTACTATGCTATCACAATATTATTGACTATATTCCCCATGCTGTACATTGTATCCCCATGACATATGTGTTTTATACCTAGAAATTGGAACATATTATTCCCCTTCACTTTTTCTACCCTTTTAAAATTTTTCAATTACAGTTGACATTTAATATTATTTTATATTAATTTCATGTGAACAGCATAGTGGTTAGACATTTATATAATTGAAGAAGTGATCCCCCTGACTAGTCTAGTACTCACCTGGCACTAAACATAGTTCTTACCATATTATTGACTATATTCCCTATGCTTTACAAACCCTTGACTATTTGTTACTACCAGTTTCAATTTGTGCTTCTTAATGCCTTCACTTTTTTCACCTTGTCTCCCAAAGCCCCTCTCTTCTATCACCCCAGTAAATCTAGTACCCATCTGACACCATACATAGTTATTACAACATTATTAACTTTATTCCTTATGCTATACCCTACATCCCCATGACTACTTTGTAACAACCAATTTGTACTTCTTAATCTCTTCCCCTTTCTGACCCATTCCCACTCCCCCTCCTGCTTGGCAACCATCACAATGTTCTTCTATATCTATGAGATTGTTTCTGTTTGTTTGGTTTGTTTTGTTCTTTAGATTCCACATGTAAGTGAAATCACATTGCATCTGTCTTCCTCCGTCTGACTCTCCACTCAGCACAATATCCTCCAGGTCCATCCATGCCGCCACAAATGGTGAAAACCCATTCCCCTCCATGGCTGAGCAATATTTCATTGTATATATGTACTACCTCCTCTTTATCCATTCATCCATTGACTGACACCCAGGCTGCCTCCACATCTTGGCCATTGTAAACAATGCTGCAAGGAACGTGTGGATGCACATGTCTCCTCGAAATAGCATTTTGGGTTTCTTCAGATAAATATCCAGAAGTGGGATTACTGGGTCTTTCACTGTCTCTTCTGATGGTCTTTGTTTTAAAGTCTATTTTGTCTGGTATAATTATTCCTACCCCAGCTTTTTGTTTGTTTCTATTTTCATAAAATATTTTTCCCCATCTCTTTACTTTCCATCTGTGTGTGTCCTTTGAACTGAAGTGAGTCTCTTATAGGCAGCATATATAAGGGTCTTGTTTTCTTATCTATTCAGCCACCTATCTTTTGATTGGAGCATTTAATCCATTAACAGTGAAAGTAATTGTTTATAGATATGTAGTTATTACAATTTTATTATTTATATTTATATATATATATACATATATATTTTTGTCTTAAAGAATTCCTCTAACATTTCTTGTAATAATTGGTTTGGTGGTGAGAAGCTCCTTTAGCTTTTTCTCGTCTGGGAAGCTCTTTATCTGTCCTTTGATTCTAAATGATAGCGTTCCTGGGTAGACTAATCTTCATTGTAGGTCCTTGCTTTTCATCACTTTGAATATTTCCTGCCAATCCCTAAGTTTCTATTGATAACTCAGCTGATAGTCTTATGGGAGCTCCCTTGTAGGTAACTAACTGCTTTTCTCCTGCTGCTTTTAAGATTCTCTCTTTGTCTTTAACCTTTGACACTTTAATTATGATGTGTTTTGGTGTGGGCCTCTTTGGGTTCATCTTATTTAGGACTCTTTACCCTTCCTGGACTTAGGGCTCCTCAGCCAGTGGTACGGGACATGCCGAAGCCAGTGCTGCTTGATTGGGTTTTGTAAACCTTTGAGAGATTTTAGGAAAGTCAGCAGCATGAGCCAAGGCAGGCCATTTATATGGAAAAGTCACTGGAAGTGGCTTGGGTGTGCCCAAAAGTTGGGGGTAGGTGGGGTCTCAGTGAACTCCTAGGTGGGGCCAATTTAATGGAGACTCAGATATGGCGTCGGTCTGTATCTGCATGCAGGGAGTGGTAGGGTTCAACAAAGAAACAATGGCTTTCACCAGCTCCTCCGTCTGGGAGAAAGCTGCCCCTGTAGCCTTCACACTGAAATTAGACAATTCAGTTCCTTCCTGTGTGTCCATAGCACCTTTTGAGATGCTGCCCCAGCACTGGAACTGAGAGGTAGTGAGTCCATCAGCAAGTATGTCCATGCGTGGGCCAAACACTTTAAGAGGAGTGTTTGGGACTCCAGCCACCCTCAGTCACACTCAGCCAGAATCTCTGCTTGTTTTCACAGCCAGAAGTTATGGGGACTTCTCTCCCTGACACTGAAACACTCAGCTCAGGCACTGAAAAGCTCAGGCAGGGCTTGGGCCACTCACTCCTCAGAGGGTGACCTCCACAGCTGAGATTTCCCTCCTTTTTGTGGTCACATGTGGGTGTGGGGCTAGCCCATTCTGTGTCTCTGCCCCTCCTACCAGTCTGGAGGTGGCTGCTTCTACATGTCTGTAGTTGTACGGCTCTGGTGATTCTCAATAATGGTTGTTCTGTGGTTTAGTTGTGATTGATGTGGCCTTGAGAGGAGGTGAGCACAACATTTATCTACTCTGCCATCTTGACCAGAAATCTTATTATTGTTTTTATAATCAAAGAACAAAACTATCTATCATCTATCTACCTATCGTCTATCTATCTATCGATCATCTATCTATCTATCTATCTATCTATCTATCTATCTATCTATCTATCTATGAGATTTGGAGTCACATGCCTGGCCAGAAGTGAGCTAAGTGTATGGATGGGGCAGTAGAGGGTGGCAGCCTGGTTCTTCCCTGGTGAGCATGGCTGGGTGCCGTTGGACACACTGTTAACATCTCCAGCTATCAAGCCAGATATGGGTCCTTGGGGAAGCATCACACTGACCCTAGACCTGGAGTTTCCATGGCTGGCTGTCCTCTGCAGAAGGTTTTGGCTTCCCTGTGAGCAGCCAACACCTATACATGTGACTTGGGCCAGCCATTCCTTAAACACAGGTATTGGTCATGGACTAGAAGAGAACGTGTGTATGAATCTGTGCAAACCTATTCCCACTGGGAAAATAACTCACAGTGAACATTCCCCTTCCAGTGGTGAGTGAAGAATGGCAATCTCCTCTTTCATACAAATAGTGGATTCCAACTAGCGCCACCATCTCCTAGGTTTATAATATAACCAACTGTGCCCATGTCAGGCTTTGTCGAACTCACCTTTCTCTTGTTCCAGCCTCCACTGTGCATAGACTCCATTGATTCCATACAATAAACTTGACAGTGTCTTGCCTTATGTTCACATTGGATTCTTCTTCCCTTTGGCCTTGGGGCTTACCTAGTGCCCCGCTCAGCCTGTTGCCCCCAGATGAATGATCTTAAGTCACATTTTATGATGCTTCTTGTAGGACAGTCCGATGGGGTCAAGCAGTCAGTTATATTAAGTGATAACCAACTTGATAATGATCACACTCTCCCTCTTTCCTCACTCCTTTTCTTTCTGGTTCTGTTTTCTAGGGAATCCAGGCTAAGATATGTAATCTTGGGGAAATTACCTAATTTTTCTGAATCTCATCATCATTTAAATAGTGATGATGTAATGGCATATAAGTTGTAGGGTTATTGAATGAATAAATGAGTCAGTGGACAAGGACGTGGAGCAGTGCTTGGCATATGATAAGTGTTTAGTAAGTATGAGCCATTGTTACTGGCTGATTATCTGTTAAGAGTCAGACACATTGTTACCTATGTAAACATCTCACTTTATAACAACTTTGAAAGATTCATATTATTCCCTCTTGATTATTGAGAAAATGGATTCTTAAAGAATTGTTTAAAGTCACAGAGTTACTTCCAGATAGAGCTACCATCATACCCAGAGTTCACTGATGCACATGACCATGAACCACCCTGCTTCTCAGGCTCAAATCCAATCTATGTCTCCTGACTCTTCATCCTGGCCTTACTGCTTGTCAGTGACTTTGGGAAATCACTTTTGTATTCTGAGTATTCAGTTTTCACACGTAAAATGAAAGAAATATCTAAGTGACCTATTATTTCACAAAGTTGTCATTCTTCAGGTAAAATTAAGTACAAAAATTTTAAAATGAAAGTATTTGCAAACTGTTAATTGGTTTTAAACTTATAGCTTAGTGAGTGTATGAGGCATGATCTAAAGAAATAGTGAATGTTTAAATAGAAAATAATTTATTACAGTAAAAGACACATTGTTATTAATCCTTCTCAAAATACTCCCCCTTGCTTTGAACACAGTAATCCCATCGTTCTTGTCACTTTCTGAAGCAGTTCTGGAAGTTCTCTCTTGTGAGTGTCTTTAGTTGTGCTGTTGTGGCTGTCCTGAATCGATTCAAAACATTTACCTTTCATGGTATTTGACTTTGGGGAAGAGCCAGAAGTCTCACTGTGCCAGATGCGGTGATAAGGTGGATGAGGACACACTGTAATGTTTTTATTTGACAGAAATTGCCATACCAGAAGTCATGTGTGACATGGAGCCTTTCCATTGTGATAAAAAAAACTATGGTGAATGCTGCTGCCGAGTGCCAACCAACAGAAAGGCAAGGATCTTCAATATGGGAAGCTGCATGTTGAACCCTAGTAACAGTGTGTGACAAGTTTCAACTTGTTCAGTGCAGTCAGTCGGGTGTGAGCTATGGTTGAGAGAAGGTATATTTTAAAGTGTGCCATAAATCATCCTCCATCATGACAACCCTCCATGTCACACATCACTTCTAGTATACGAAATTTCTGTCAAATAAAAACATGGTGTGTCCCCATCTACTTTATTCACCAGATCTGGCACTGTGTCACTTCTGGTTCTTCCCCAAAGTCAAAATGATTCCGGACATGGAGCCAGCCATGACATCACAACTAAAGATGCTTGCAAAAGTGGACTTCCAGAACTGCTTCGGAAAGTGGCAAGAATGATGGGATAAGTGTGTTCGGAGTGAGGGGGAGAATTTTGAAGGGGATTAATGGCAATGTGTCTTTTACTGTCGTAGTTTTTTTTTTTTATTTAAACATTTGCTGTATTGTTTGATCAGTTCACTCTAGCTGCTTTGACAGAGAAACCTTATAGTCTCATTAGTTGAACAAAATAAAGGGTGATTTCTCATTTATATAGAGTCCTATGGTGGGGACTAGGTGATGCTCCATATGGACATTCATTCATGGATATAGGCTGATGGAGGCTCCAGACACATGGTTTTCAAAGTTGCCTGGGTGCCGGCATCCTGCCAGGGTACAGGAAAAGAGTATGGAAAAGATACATCTATTTCTTGTCCATTTTAGTCTGGAAATGATCCAGTTAGTTCCACTCATCATTCCACTGTTGAGAATGAATCACAAAGGAGTCTGGGAAATGTAGTCCCTGGCTGGGTAGCTGCTTTCCAGCAGCAAGTGTACACTGGGAAGAGGAGTGCAGATATTTGGTGGGCATTTAGCCTCTCTGCCAAGGATGTCCTACGGGGTTCAGCACCTTTCTTTTATTTAAAAAGTTAAGCTAAGCCAAGAATGATGCCATTTACTCAGGATGACAAACTTAATGATAGAGGAATATCTTGAGCATAGGTCTCTGACTCATGACAAGTATTACTAATGTCATTATTATTTTGTCATTATTTGTCATTGTTATTAGATCTTTGTCATTATTATTAGGAGGTAACTCCTGTGATAAACTCTTTTTTGTTCACTTCCCATTGTAGAGCTCTGGCAAAACAAGGTTGGGGTGACTGTCTTCTTTGGGTTTTTGCAACATTGCCCAAGCTTTGCTGATATACCTAGCTGAATTGGGGTTGACAGGATCTGTCCCAGATGTCACCATGAGTGAAAGCCCTCTAGGCCATCTTCTCTGTTGAGCTGTGTGCAGTTGTTGTACTTTGATGATGTTTCAAAATGGGCAGCCTCTTTCCAGATACTCAAGCAGAAAGCTACAGGAATGTCCCCATGGAAGCAAGTCCACTTGCTCCCCACCTCTGCTTCTACTCATTCTTTCCCCCTTTCCTTGTATCCCTGGCTCTGCTGGGGACTATCGTGATGCCACCGATGAGAATCACTGGGAAGGTTTTTGTTGCTCACCCATCTTCTCCTCCTCTCTTCCCATAGGCATTTCTGAGGGAAAATTAAAGAAAACAGTTTCACTTACTTTGGAGAGCTGAGCAACATGTTGAATTTCTTTGCCTTTGGCTGGATATCAGTGTAGGATAGGGATGTTGGCTTGCTTGGGCTGATGAACAGTTTTGATTATTTCTCAGTCACCATATGTGGGAAAACAATTTAATCGGTGCCTAATAAACACAATTTTTGGGTAGATAATATGTTTAAAAGAAGATATCTGCAGGGGTAAACATTAATAAATGGGTTTGGGGGTAAACATGGTTGTGAACCATAACCGTCTCAAATCTCTAGGCACCCAACAGCCATGATAGCTTGCAGATTTGACGTAGTTGACAGCTTCTAGCAGGACCAATGACTAAAATAGCTCGTCAGTGCCTTTTAAGGTCAAGGTCTGGGACAGCATTGGATCATCCAGGGTTCAACCAGAGAAGCAGACCACTGGAGTATATAATAAGGAATTTATGATAGGGATTGACCTCACACAATAGTGGGAGTTGGTTAAAAGTTTTATGAGAGGTTGTTCCTTCCTTGTCTTGTGCTGGAGCCTAAAGTTAGCAGGCAGGCAGTTGGGAAGAAAATGTGCATATGAAATAGGAGAAGGAATGAGAAATGAACTGACACAGATGATCCAGAAGCCATCATAATAAACTAGAATCTGAATAGACTTTTTGTCACCTCTAAGCCTCCAGCTTTGACGACGTGTGGTGTTGGGCAGGATAAGCTGGTGTGTGCTGTCACAGAGCTAAACACACCTGGCTCAGGGTTTGGATAAGCTGAAGAGAGAGATCCAGCCGAAGTTGGAGCTGCTACAATCTCAGTGTGAGCCAGCAGATGAGTGACAGCGTGTGTGAGCTGCAACAGAGCTTGGTCCCCTGCACTTACTGAGCATAAAAGGTATATGGCTTCAGCTTCACTTTGCCTTCCAGACCTCACACAACATGTGTCTTGTGGCCAGTGCTGATCCGGAACTTCTGAGAAACATAGTTCCAGTTTATCGAAGTTGACTTGATACAAATTTACCACAACTCATCATTGTAAACTTCTTATCCACCTATATTACTTTTAACATATGTAATTTCCTACTAAAGGCAATAGCGAAATCACGCTTAATATAATGCAGCTATTCTTAACTGAAAACATGCTAATCCTCTCCCTAAAGACACATAGTCCTTTCAGTTGTGGATGAGGTTTATTCTACTTCTAGCTGAGTTGCATTCCCCTATTAATATCCTCTAACTTCCTACTGAGGTATAAGGTTAACTATTATTAACACAAATGATAGAGAATTAGAAGACGATAAGGAAGAAAAGAATTGGTTAACATATACAGAATATATTCTTATCAAAATAAGAAAAATGTAGATAACTATTTAAGTTCTCATTCTGCAATTGCTCACATGGTTGCAACTATGATACGTAAGTACCTTCTTGCAACTCACAGTCTGTATTTATTCCTTTTGAAGAAAATACCTTGGCTGGTCATAGTTTCTTACCTAGTGGGTTGACCCAAACCTTCACTCCTGAAGGGTCTGGGCCGATAACAGTGCTCTCGATAGTTTTCCATTAATTTGTTGTCTTACAATTTTGTTATAACTAATTTCACTGATTTAATCACAGGTCCCTATGACATAGGGATGATGACATAAGGCTGGAGGGTGATTTGTCCTGAGGTAGGAGAGTGAAGGTGTATTGCTGGTCCTGCAAACTGCTTCTAGTGGTCCTCAATAACAGGTATTTTATTGTCCCCCAATATCTCCTCTCAAATTCATGTCTACCGTAATCTCAGAATGTGATCGTTTTTTGGAAATAGGGTCTTTGCAAATATATTTAGTTAAGATGAGTAGGCTGGACCTTAAATTCAATATGACTGATGTTTTTATAAGAAAAGAAGAGAAGACACACACGTGAAGCTGGAAATAGAGATTGGAGTGATGCATCTATAAGCCAAGGAACCCCAGGAATTGCCAGCAACCACCAGAAGCTAGATTTTGGATGGCAAGCTTCCAGACTGAAAAATAAATTTTTGCTGTTTTAAGCCACCCTATTTTTGGTACTGTGTTATGGCAGCCCTAGGAAACTAATACAGGTATATATAAAAAAGGATTTACCAGGTCAATAGCTACATACTATTGGGATATATTGATTTCTTCCATCAATTAAAAAAAATTTCAGGAACAGCAGCTGTAATTGGAGTCACCATCTAATTAAGCTTATGATGACCTACTATCATTTCCATCTTTATTCTGCACAGGTCAAATAAGTGAGTTAAAAGGGATATAGTAGTTATCACCGCCACTCACATCTTTCAAGGTATTAGATATGGTATTAATCTCTCTGGTCCCTCTAGAAAATAATATTGCCTTTGGTTTCATATTTTAGTTGATAGTGGCAGCTGTGATGACTTCTACTTGGCTTTCCCTACCATAATATTTCTCGCTCCATGGGTCAGGAGGAACTCAGTCAGTTGCCGAGTATACGTATTCCAATTACACATTCCCAGACTGGGGGAATGGCCACAGAGTGGGTTTGGGCTTTGAGGACCCACTGTGAGATAGACCTGAGCCCAAACTCCTTTGATTTCCCAATCACTGTAAGCCTTTACACTGACCAGTATACCATTGTGGTGTTTTGGGTGTCTAGGATTTAGTGTCAGTTCAGAGTTGCTGTCCAGTAATCTCCCCAAATCCTGATTAATTCCCCTTCCCTGAAGCACAGTCGACCTGGCAAAAGGCTGCAGGTACCTTTGGAGGAGTCTAGGAAGAAGATTTATAGTACAACTTTTTGGTTGTGTAGCAGGTCATTCCTCAAGAAGACCTGGCCTCCCCTTTATTCAAAGGTCTTTGGGACTGTGAACTGACTAACAGGAGAATGAATTCGGTGGCCATGACTATTGTGAATAAGTCACATCTAGGGCTTTCTAGCTTATATATAACCAGGAAGCCTTCAGGAGGCTGCCCATCTGTATCAGTTCTAGAGACACCAAAGATCTATGCTGACCCTTACAGTAACCACGCCAGATACCTTTCTCTACGATATGCCAAGGAAATTCTGGCATTTCAGCCACAATTAGTGTAGGACCCTTTTGGTCCAGATGCCTGTCAACTAACCAAGTGAACAGTTAGAGCCACTACCAGCATCTTTAGTGAACACATTGAATCTGAAATCTCTGCTTAGTGGCTCATATAAATAAATTTGCCTTGATCCAACTTTATGTTCCTTCCAGTCTGATCGCACACCATTAGGGGCCTTTGCACATGTTTCCTAGGTTTTTAGCCCCATAAATTGGCAAAATTATGCATTTCTTTTGATGCACATCATACTTCCTCATGGATCACACTTTGTACTTTATCTTCTGGGGCCTGTGGATTTGAGTCTGCCTATAAATCTAGAAGCACTGAGAGATGGTGAAAGCGGACTAAGGAAGCATAACCCCCTTCCAGGTGAATTTATTGTAGGTTCTTTGCCCAAAGGGAGACTAACCTTTTCATTGGTGGGTAGAAGTACTGGAAAGGAGGTGTGGCAGAACTGAGAGGTTAGAATCTACCCGTATGCCTCTGTCCCAGTTTTCAGGGTCCCACTCCTTCAAAATCAATGTACTAACTAATGTAAGAAACTCAATGAGGTTGACAGTTCAATTTAGCTACCTGCAGAACCAGACTTTGGGTTTAGTTTTGGTTTTTAGAAATCTCAAGCCAGTGGCTACAGGAGATAGGTGTATTTTAGGGCCATAAATTGAAGTTTTTCAAATCACCTCTATGAACATTAAGCTAGAAATTTAAAGCCCTGATCTCATCATGTATCCCGCTACTTCTTCAGTGCACTTAGAAACAATTAGACAGTTCTACAACATTTCTTAGTTTCACTGCAATTTTCATTGGCAGCAAATTCTTGTTTACTAAAAGTATTGCCTTCTACAGGCACTTGATGACAGGTATCTATAGGTGATAATTTAGGTAACTATTTTGCCGCCAAATACCGTAAACAGCCAGTGCTCCTTTTACTACTAGGAATGGGGTCGTTAATGCCTTTAAATCCAGTCAGATAAGAAAACCAATTCCAGAAAAGTCAGGATCAATCCAGAGAACTCATTCCTAATGTCTATTCCTCTGGAACCTTCCAGCACTAAATTCTGTATCAGACAAGGTTCTATCAGAGAAGCAGAATCACTCAGGTATACATAGTAAGGGATTTATTGTGGGAATTCGGCCTTAGGCTATTGTGGATAATTTATGAAAGACTGTTGCTTTGGAAACTGGTGCTGGATCCTAAAGACAGCAGGGCAGGGAGTCTGGAAACATGGTCATGAAGTGGGGGAAGCAAGGATAAACTGGAACTTACACGGATGATCCAGAACCCATGAGGATGGACTAGAACTCACACTGGTCTCTCACTGGCTAAACCTGCAACTTTGGTGATGAGTGTTTTGCAGGATAAACTGGTGCCCATTGTCATAAAACTAAAACACACCTGGCACACGAGCAGAAGACGCCGAAGGGATAGATCTGGCAGGACGTAGTGTTGCCAAGGGCCTGGCTGCTTCCCCATGTCAATGAGGTGAGCTGCAGGCAGGTGAGGATGTGCGTGAGCTGTGACGGGCAGTATCTGGCATGCTGCCCTCACCTGAGTGTCAGAGGAACCTGACTTCCACTTTACTTCCAGTTTCACCAAGTTGATACTATGCAAATTCCCCACTGTGGTGAAGCTTGGGAAAGTAGTCTTCTTGAGGCTCCACTCTTCTTTTAAATGCTGATATCTTGAGAGACAGGGAACTTCTCAGCTGTGTCTGTGAGACTGGAAAAATGCCGCTTTGCCCTGTGCTGATGCTAACATCTGGGTTTCCAGCAATAAGACTCCTGTCCCTGTGTGCCGGGGGCTCTGGGTTCAGAGTCTAAAATAGTCAGGCCTGTTCTCACTATGTCTTCCCACCCCAAGGTCCTTGGAGGACTTTGTCTCAGGTTCTGGGAACACAGACAAAAATCCTTGATATTTGTTTCAACTTCGAAAAGTGCTTTGAGACACACATATTTTTTCCTTAGGTTCTCACAGATACCGAAGCCAAGAGACGTTTGACTTGTTTATCTCCAAAACAGGCAAGGTGGCATGGGAGTCCTGACTCAGGGATTCAGGATCTTTTTTGCCTTCAGGGAACCTTCTTGATCAGGGATAAGGGCCATCATGTTGTTATTAGTGATCTCCTTGGCAACGTAGACAGGAGTTTGCAGCACTGGGAACCAGTCCTGTTAATCACTTACCACTTTAGCTGCTTGGAAACCAGTCACTCTCTGACACAAACACAAGGGGTCCTCCACAAGTGGTTAGGTCTGAGGAGCATTTGAAAACACACATGCTAGGGGGGAGGGCTATCATATTTTCCGGGGTGTGTTTGGGGTGGGAAGGTACAGCGTGCTGTGTGGGTTTCTGACACCCATTCCCCTAGTTGCGATCTGCTCTTCTATTCTTGACACTCAGCATAATGCCAGGATATGATTATCCTAATAATAAATTTTGCCTGGAAAATAGGCCTAGGTAGTTGACGATCTTAAAAGTAGGCTTAAATTCAATGCGGACATTAATTCAGAAGATGGTATATCTAGGTACTTATAATTTATAGGTCCTTTTGGACTCGATACCAAAAAAAAAAAAAATGTGTCCACATTCAGTCAGATGACCCAGAAGAGTACTGCATTGTCAATCTTGGCATAGTAAATTCCCCTCAAGGAATAACTTGGCTCTCCTCCAAGAGAAAGCCATTTTCTAGAATGGAAATGCTGACGATGTGCTTGCAGTGCAGTATGCAAGAAGAGGGGAGGTGAAGGGGCCAAGGCTTTGGCCTTCTTCGTCGTCTGCCATTACTTCTCTCTGTTCCATTCTTTTGCATTGCTAACGTGCCAAGCAATTAAATCAATATCCCAAATCAAACACTAAGATAAAATCGCCTCCGAACTCCAGATCTTGGAGGAGAAAGGTAGTGGTTATTTCAACGGCCCGTGTCCTCTTTGAATTCAGAAAACTTTTCTTCCCTGGCTAATTCATTTTCCAGCAGATGGGCTCAGGTCTTGTTCAGAGTCGACCCCTGCCAAATAGGTCAGCAGGGCGCAGAAAGTCTTCAGCTGGACAATATTGGTTTATAACAAATCCAATATGCAGGCTGGCTTCCTAAAGGCAGGGACCTCTTCCTCTTGGCACCACCGATGATTGATATTGTGTATGCCACATAGTAATTGTTCCATAAGCAGTTGTAGTTGAAGATGATGAAAAACTCTACCCCAGTCACATAAGGGGCTTCCAACTGCATCATGGGACAGTATGATATCCTTAGTCATTGGAACTTGCTGTAATATTAAAAGAATCAATTTCTGAAAAACGTAACTCTTTCAAAGGATAATGCATGTGTCTCAGGCACTTTTATTCCCCTGGAAATGCAGTTTTCATCTTCTGTTGAAATCTATAAAATTCTGGAAAGGAGAATAGGTGAAAAATAAATAAACAAGCAAGTATTTATTGAGTACTTACTATATCCTGAGTATCACACTTGAGCTATGGAAATACTGAGAATAAAGCATGATCTATGCTCTTTAGGATCTCATGGTCCGTTTGGGGAAAGATTAACCTCTGTAACCATAGTGAATGGTTCTATAGAGTTATTGGTGTGGTTAAAGTATAATATGACTGAGGAGGTTAGAGTGGGCAGGAAAGGTTTTCAGAGGAGCTGGGTCCTAAACCAAGTCCTTGAACCGTGAGAAGGATTTATGTGAGCAGCACAGAGAGAGATTGAAAAAGCAAAGCGGTTCCCTTCGCTGGCTGGCATTAACAGTAGTTCAAGGGGAGAAATGACAGGCCTGTGATGGTTGTATCTGTGGAGTCCCCTCTCATTTCTGGATTTTCTGCAAACAACAGGCCCCCTTCACTCCAGAGCCAGTCTTGACCACAACAGGCACATTTCATGACCCATCCCTTGTCCCTTCCATCAGGTAGTCTTTCTGTCCGTAAGCCAGGGATACATCTGTGCTCAGTAGATTTCTTCTCTCCCATCCTGTTATGCTTGGTATGACTGTTGCTATAATTCTCCAATATGTGGTTTAACTCACATGCTGAGGACCCAAACACTCAGTCAACCTCTGTCCTGGGAGCCAGGATTTCTGTTGCCTATAATTTCAGTTTCTGGTGGGTGCCTGCTCTAAACCAGAGAGACCACCAGGCAGCATACAACAACTATTCATCTGCCCCTTGCACACCACTTCCTGGGACTCAGCTTTGGGATCACTCCCACCCTCCTGGCTCTTTAGGACCCATCTTTGTACAGGCCAAGTTTAGCATGACTCAATGGGTCCTCGATCACTGTACACATATGGGCCAATAATTGTGCACGCTGTGATTTTGCTTCCCCCCCAAAAAATGATACAGGGAGGCATAAATTATTATCCAGATCTTGGAGGAGGAAGGTAGTATTTATATAAATCATCCATATCCTCTTTTGAATTCAGAAAACTTTTGTCCATGGTTAATTATTAGAGGGTTGAATTGTGTCCCCAAAAAAGATATGTTCAAGTCCTAACTGTCCTGCGACTGTGACCTTATTTGGAAATAGTGTCTTCATTGATGTAATCAAATTAAGATGAGGTCATACGGGAGTAGGGTGGGCTCTAGGTCCAATGTTTATGTCTTTATATGAGAAAGCTGAGGGAGATTCAGATACAGAGACACAGACATGGGCAAAAGGCCATGAGATGATGGAGGCAGAGATTGGAGTGATGCAGCTACAAGCCAAGGAACGCCAGGCATTGCCTGCAGTGACCAGCAGCTAGGAGAGGGGCAAGGAAAGATTCTTCCCTGGAGCCTACAGAGGGAGCCTGGCCCTGCTGACATCTTGATTTTAGACTTCTAGCCTCCAGAGCTATGAGAGAATGCTTTTCTGTTGTTTTAAGCCACTCAATTTATGGTATTTTGTTATAGAAGTCTGAGGAAACTATGTGTTTTTACAGATATGAAAATACTGACTCAGTAACTTGTCCACAGGTCACAGATCTAAGTTGGAGGACATGAATTTAAGCCGGCGTCTTGTTCAAAAGCCAGGGCTCTCTCCTGCAGACCACAGCTGGGGACCTGCGACCTTGCATTCACACACAGCGGGCCTCACTGCAAACCATCTGCTCTTCTCCCAACTCTCCCTCTCTTGGATCCTTTTGGGAACTGGGCTCCTAACATGGGAACTTCTACAGTATTTTGAAAAACATCCACAGAGAGAGTACCTCACACATAAAATGTGTCATTCTACTAAAACAAGAAGAGTAAAAATCCAGTCCATCTAAGCAAATGCACATGTTTCAGGCTTCAGATAGGCCCTGCCAGCAGTTGTAATCACACAAATGGTAAATGTTCTTTGAGTCGTGCTATACTATAAAAATAACTTGAATTTGGAGAAGATTGAACCTTGTTTGTGGAAGTTCGTAACTGATTCAATATGTAACGGTGAAAGCTATTTTTAAATTCTTTCCCCTTTCTTAGTGTCACTGGGATTTAGTTCAACACAACAGAAATTAGGTCAAAGTTTGGTTTCTGAGGTAAAAGTTGAAGCTGTTGCCGATCTGGATAGATGCCCAAGGTTTCGTTAAAGCTCCTGGGGTCCTTGGGGTGCGTTCGCGTAGGTCTTGGCAGGGGCTGTCCAGCAAGAGCCAAGCTACCCGCCCAGTTGCAGAGATCGCTGCTTGCCTGACTTTATCACAGAAAGGACAAATGTTCCTTTCCCGGCCAACTAACAAGCCCTCATGTGCCATGTGGCAAAGAAACAGCAACTGTGGTCTCTGATTCCAAGGGTTTAGGACCTGAATGGAGTCGAGACTCATTTCCTCAGCCCGAAAGGAGGCAGTTGACCTCCCATCTTGAAAAGGCGACAGGGGCTCAAGGGGGAGGGGTCCCTGTGACCTATAGTGGGCAAGGGAGTCTTCATGAAGGAGAAGGTAGAGCAGGGCCCTGAGGGATGGCAGCAACTGGGGAAGCCAGAGGAGAAAGGAGGGAGCAAAATCTCCATGATGTGACCCAGAGCTGAGGATGCTGAAGAAACCTAGGGAAGGAAGACAAGGTTGAGAAGGGGCAAAAAGCAAGATGCTAGCTGACCTTGAAAGTCAGGTGGGGCAGTTTTGGCACTGGCAGATACTTCTTTCTAGTTGCCTAATGGGGACCCTCTGGGGAAACTTTGGGAATGGAGGAGGTAGAGGAGCTGGGGATGTGGAATGAATCTATAAATACAGAGAATGGCATAGCCTGTCCTAGAGGTGGTGAGAAAGACACTGCTAGAGGCATCTGTTTTTGTTGCTGTTTTTCTTGCATTTATTGAATTATTATTTATTTTCTTGCCTAGATTTGCTTTGCTATGTTAAGTTCTTAAGGACTCCAGTTACTAGAACTAGAAGGCCCTTCTAGAACTAGAAGGCAGTTAAAGGCCCTTCATGGGGAGGAGGGCCTGTGGTCGTTTCTGGTGGTCAGCCATCTTGGTTGTTGGGGAGGGCTTGGTGTGTGTGGGAGAGTTGTTTTAAGCAGGCACACTCACTCACCTTATTTCTATATTTTCTGTGTCTGTAGGAAATAAGGAAATATATAAAGCACTGAGATTATTAGTCAACTTGAGCCCCCATGGCAGAAAATGAGGAAAGATTTCCACATTCTCTGCTAACCATAACGTTGCCAGAACTCACTCCTGCAGCTGGTGGGCTGGCTGCTCCTTCCTCTAACTCAGCTTGCTCCCCACTGCCCTTTCCCTGCATTGATTGGAGCCATGTGAGAAATTAAACCCCTGCAAATTAGCCACTGAGAACCCTCAGAGAAGCACAGAAGGGCCAATAGGTGTTGTGTTACCTGAAGCTGTCAAGGTCTGTGAGCTCTGCCATCAGTGTTCTTGTCACTGTAGTGGTTGCTCCTGTCCCTTTGGACTTGGCCTTCTTAGGCTGCTTTCTTTCACAGTCTTCATTCTCCCTTGAGTGACCCCTGAGAGGGAGTTGTTGTGAGCCTCTTATGGTACTTCCTAGAAATCTGGGGTGCTGAAAGAATGGGCTCTGGAAAACATGGATTGGGGTTTCAACTCTGACTCTGCCTTTCAGTATGTGATCTTAATCTTTCTCAGCCTCAGTGTCCCTTTCTGTAAGAATACCTATGTCATGGGGGTTGATCTGAAGCTTAAATAAGGTGTTTGACACTCAGCGGGAGTTGTTCAGTTCCAATGCTGATTTTCCTGTTGCTTATTCCTGTTGGGGTGTCTTGGAGGGTGAGGCCTTGGGCCAGGTGTTGTCCTGGGACTATCATAGACCTGGGGTGCTACGTAGCATCTTAGGGCATGAATATCAGAATCAAACCTGACTGTTGAGACAAAGAGAACCAGTTCCTTTTCTCTGAATGTTTGCTGGTTGGTACTCCACCTTGCCAAAGATAATTTTATTTTAAGTATTAGATAGCTTACTTCAGGCCACTCCTAGCACCCTCACAACCTTGTGATTAGATTAGGATAGAAGAAAGAGAAAGCCTTCCCCACCCACAGAAAGTGTTTATGCTTTCCTTTCCATTTTATATTCTGCCTGCTCAGTCATCCTCAATGTTTATTTAACGATGCTCAAAGACCTTTTAAGCTTCCTTGGTTTAATGTTTGCTAAACACCCTGTCACTTCCACTTCTAATGATAATTTCCTGCTTGCTGCAAAATTGCCCATGCTTACGCACAGTCTGGAAACTCTTAATAGAATAACCAAAGGCTTGGTCCCTCAGCAGTGGCCTCCCCACAAGTGTGTGGGCAGCCCATGAGGTCAGGATGCTCTCTCAGGCAGAGAAAATGAAGAGCGACTGTGATGTTGGGAACTCGCTTGGAATTTAGGCATTTCTAATATTTTTGGTCAAAAGTTTTAAATAGATGGTGACAATTATCAGAATCCTGGCAACAGCAATCTGGTTCACCCTAGGCCCTAGGTTTGGCCCAACACCTTGCCCAGAGTTTCTTCACTGTGAGAAAGAAGTGAAAGGCATGATGAGATGCCAGGTGGTAGTTCAGCGTGATTCCTGGCACATGGACAACAGAGTGCTGCGGAGCAGAAGCTGGCGCTTTCTCAGGCCACAGGCTGAATGTTCAAACAAACTCCAAGCTCAGCTCATCTCCGTGTGTCTCATTTTCTTTCCTAGTGGCCATAAATGGATTTCTGGCCACTACTGGACAGTATTACCAAACGAGGTCGTGTGCGTTATGCACTGAGCAACTCTAGGGGTTAAGTCACATTGTGGTCTAAGTGACTGGCACTCTCTAGAATTGTGCAGTGACACAGGTTAGCTATAGACCCAAAAGTAAGTTAGGCAGTTTTGTGTCAGAGAACTGGGGCAAGGCTGAAGGTGAGATATGCAAGGCCAGCGCAAGGGCTCTCGAGCAGAAACCTCCTCACCAGTCCAGCCCAACTACACCCTACCTTAGTGCAACAATTTTATATTGTAAAGCTGCTCAGAGGTGTTGTTGGCACTTGTCTGGAGTCCATTCATTCACGAGAATTATATTTTGAAAAATGCAGTGTTTCTCCCCCTCAAAGTCTAGTGGAAGTTATAAAACTACGAGTCTCAGGTTTCATCAGGACTACAAATTCCTCTAATAAGGATACCAAACAATAAGAACTAGAGTGTTCCGGAGCAGAGGTAGATCAGTGTCAGCTGGAGTGGTTAGGGAACACTTTTTGGAAGAGATGGATCTTTTGATGTGGCTTGGAGAATGGGTTGGTTTGGATGGTGTTCGGGGACAAGGAAACAGAGTTCACATGAGTAGTGATTGGGGGTGAGGGCCAGAGGGGTGGGAACCATGTGAGCACTGGCCTGGACTGAGGAATGAGCAGGGGTGAGGAAGCATGCTAGCCGAGATCACGTCCATGTCCAGTGGTGGCAGACATGTAGGGGTGGTAGGGTGGGGCAAGATTTGAGAGGCTTTCATCCGGGGAGGCAGTTTGGAATACATTCTGTGGGGAGCCAAAATGCTTATGAAGTGAGAAGGATTTTGCAGAGTGGCTCCCTTCTCCACCTTCTCCACCCAAGCCTCTCCCAGCTTAGGAAGAGCTTGGGAGGCCCTAATAGGGACCACTACTAGAGAAAAGTAGCAATATTTGGCTTAGGCCCCCAGCCAAGTTCCTTTCTCCCTGGGCCAGGGTAGAGCCACCCTTAGGGACTGTATGTAGGTGGCTGTCTTTCCTGGAGACACAGCCAATCTCTAACCATGACCAGTGCACAGTGGGTGAGAGGGGCCAACGGCATAGCCATAAGTTGCCACTTAGGCTATAGCTACCAGGAAAAATTGAGAAAATATGGATTTGAGATGCTGTTGTAGGAGATTGCTACAGGCACTGTGGTTACTTCAGTCCCAAGGACCTCAGCAAGTTTGAAGAGCAGGTCCTCCGTGCCAGTGAGCTTTGCTCCCAAGCCCCTTCCTCCCCAGTCTGAGCCTTTGGAGAGCTTGTATCCCTTCTGTCTAGGCTGAGCTTCATCTGGGAATTGACTCAGTTCTAGGCTTCTGTTTGCCTTGAGCCTCCCTGACAAGCTCCTATTCTCAATTTGAGAGCAAACTGATGACGGACAAGATCAATGGGCCCATCCTGCTTCTATTCAGCCTGTCAGGAAGCAAAGCCATCTGCTCTCAATTACAGCTATGGAGGGTGAGCAATGGATTGACAGGGCTGATTGGAAAACCCCATCGATCTGTAACTTCCTCAAAAAACCATCACTCATCTCCTGATTAGCCTGGGGCAGCTCTTCAGTCCCCACTGATCTTAGATGGTGACTGTCATCTGGTAGATCCAGGCCCCACAAGAAGAGAACAGAAAAAGTGTTCCCATGCCAGCAGTTCTCAGTTCTGACTCCTGAGGCTCATTCTAAAACTGATGAGGATTTGGTGTTCAAAACACTGGGGAAGCAGGCCAGCGGTGCCAACCCATTGTTTCTTGTGTTTGGCAGACGACAGGGATCCTGGTGACGCCAAGTTGTAGTCCCATTTCAGAGCAAAGAAAGGCATACCAAGAAGTCAGAGCCTTACAACGCTGTCTGCTGGGGTCTGAGAGTGACAGAGGAAGTACTGAGGAAGGCCCTAGAACATAGGGCCTTTTCTTGTCTCCTTGAGTTAGGAGGCCTCTCTCTTTCCTATTTCTTAGAGAATGGTATTTGAATTTCAACCTTAGTGGCCTTAAACCAGATCATGGGGCAGTTAGCAATTCTCTTTCCCTTCCATTTGAGAGGCCTGAGTCATTGTTGTAGCAAACGGTTATGGACTTTTAGAGTTGGGATGAATCTTACATAGCTTTATAGATACCCACTGGATCTGTACCTGAAGAAACGAAGGCCAAAGAGGTGGAGTGATAGGTTTAAGGTCACGTAGCTAGTGAGGAGTGGACTTGGGGACCTGTTCTGACTTTCAGCCCAGTGTCCTTTCCACCCCACCAAACTACCTTTCTGAGTATTTATATCTCTATCAGGACCAAGGAAGAGTTTCGGAGTCCATCTTTTGGGCCCTGGCAAAGGTATCTTAAATCTGCCATTCCTCCCCCGCCCCCATACATAAACACACATAGGCATGAGCACACAGCTGATTCTGATGGAAGGTGAAGCTGAAAACAGACATTGTGGGACAGATGCCTCGCCCGAGCCCTGACCTGTGAAATTAGAATGTCCCATGGTGGGGCCCTACAGGTAATTCTGCACTGTAGTCGCCTTGCGACCCATGGTCCCATTAATGCTTTCTGAGGGAATACAAGCACTACAGCGCTGACCTGGTGGAGGCGACGGGCAGCTGGTGGCTTTTGTCAGGTGGCTTGAGAGGAAAATCTCTGCTGTTTAGTCAGTTTGAAGGAGGATGGCTGATGATAGGGAAAGAGCAGGTCGGAGTAAGTGAGACCCGCTGCCCTTAGAATGCAAGTTCCTTGAGGACAGGAAACCCCTTGTATGGCCAGCACAGTGCTGGGTACACTGTCAGCCTCTAGGATTGTCATTAAATCAGTGGATACTGCTGCTGGAAGTTTTGCCTAGTGCAGCTAGGAATGGTCTTCAGCCTGCTTTGTGCATGCTGCTCGTTCAGTCCCGACTGATTTAGCTGAATTCAACTGATGCTCATGAAGCCTCAGCCAGCTGTTGTCCAGGGCCTAAGGGCCATCCTTATCTGGGTGATCTGAGAGCTCTGACCTCAAGTCCCCTCACCTGGAGAGGAAAGAGCCTCATACAACCAGTGCTCATGGAAGAATGGAGAACTGTCTCTTGAGCTGCGGGGCTCTGAACCACAAGAGCAAATCTAAATCTTAGCTGTTCCTCAAATGGTATTATTAGGAAGAGGACTATCACATTGGTCTAATTGTGTGTGTGTGTGTGTGTGTGTAGCAAAGCACTTTCTTAGGTAGTCCTGGAGCTCTCATTCACGTTTTTTTTTTTTAATTTATTGGGGTGACAATTGTTAGTAAAATTACATAGATTTCAGGTGTACAATTCTGTATCACATCATCTATAAATTACATTGTGTGTTCACCACCCAGAGTCACTTCTCATTCACTTTTGTTGGCCTTTTAGTGGTGATTAGTGTTGAAGTAAGAAACTCCAAACCTGTAGAGAATTTTTATGAGTTTATTTGAGCCAAACTAATGATAATTGCCTGCTAGGAAGCAAAATCTCAACTGAGATTTTGCTCTGGAGAATGGCAGTTTTGCAGTTTATTTTATACATAAGAATAAAAGGAGGAGACATAAGAAGAGTTACATGAAATTCATTGGTGGTAGATTAAGGAGGTGAGAAAAAGCAAAGTGGGGAAATCTCTGGGATTGGATAAAAAGTAAAATGGAGAGATGTATACTTCTTTTATATTGGTGAGTATAGGATAGTTAACATTTACAGCACATAGAGATGATATTGGGGAACAGGATAACAAAGAGGGATTCTGTGGTCTCTGCTGTGGTGCAGTGGGTATGCCCTTAGGGGTCCAGAAAAGAAGATTACTCTGGCATTTCAAAGGTATGTTATCCTAGATACAAAAAGACAATAGACAGGCTCACGTAAGGTAAAGATTGACCTTTGTCAAGGAAGCTACAGGCCTAGGAAGTGACTACCCTTCATGAGCAACTTTTAGTTAGGAATTTTTATGTTCAGACCATCCTATGTGGTTACTTTCAGTCTCTGAGTTTGCAGGCTGGCCTTCCTTGAGCTTCTCAGGTTTAGATCATGGCCCTTTTTTGGGCCACATTAGTATTTTCAGAGTGATGATCTCAGCATTGTAAATAAATTGCTCTGTAGAACAAGAAGGTCATTGTGGCCAAAAATCCATCCATCCATCCATCCATCCATCCATCCATCCATCCATCCATCCATCCATCCATCCAAGCTTTGTTACTAATACTGGCCTGGGGTAGAGAAAATAGGACGGTCCTTAAGTTCTCAAACAGATGAGTCACTGAAATGGAAGGAATTCATCATGAAAGAATGCAAGTTCCCTGGCTGGTGAGGCTTGGAGGGGCTGTTAGCAGAATTTCAGAGCTTTTATGAAAACTTAGAAATGTTAAAGTTCAGAAATGTTAAAGAACTTTTAGAAAATGATAAACCTCTTGGCCTCAGGACAGCTGACATGGACTTTGAGTGTAGAAATATGAGAGCCAAGTTCTAAGTAATCCTGTGTCTACGTCAGGGATTCAAACATTTAGACAAGAGGGAGCCTGAGACCTGGAGAAAAAAAATAAATTTCTTTATAAGAATTATAAAGAATTCTGTTTTCTAAAATTGGAAAAATCTCCTATACACCTGATTAGCATAGTTTATTTCTGAAAGGCACAAACTCCCCACAAGAGCCTGGGGGATCCCTTGTGAACAGGCTACTGCAGTACGCCTCGTAAACCTTGCCACAGGTCCCGGGCTCCCTCAGTGGGTGTGTCCCTGCGTGCACTCGCCCAGACACAGGGGGCTCTCCTGCGGGCTCTGGGCATGGCTCTCTTCTGTTTGCGAGCTTCCTGGCACAGCATTGCTCCTGACACAGCCACAATCAAATCACCCCTGCCATTTATATAATCCCTTTACAGGTTACAAAGCGCTTATTCAGCACTGTCTCATCAGCTTCTCACAGTAGCCCTGGGTAAAAGGGCATGTATTAATTATGCAGAGTCCACAAATATTTGGGGAGCATTGACTGTGGGAGGGTAGGCCCAGCTGCTGCTTTATTTCCTTTGAAAATAGACGGTAAGATGTCTGAGAGCAGGGACCTGTGGGTTTGCTCCTGAGCATATCCCCAGGTCCTAAGCAGAGGGCCTAGCATACAGTACGTGCTCAATAAATCAATGAAAGAATGAGAGCTGGAGGTGAGCATTTCTGTTCTCCCTGCACAGAAGTAGTGAGGGGCAGAGAAGGGGCTGAGAAGCAGACGGGGCTGGCTTGTCTCTGGTCACTCAGCTCAGGCAGGGTGGATGTAGGCCTTTGTACCTCCAAGGCCATTCCTTCCCCTCTCTGCTGGCCTCCTGTCAGCAGCTTGTACGATGGAAGGGCCTGGGGCAGTGTGGCTGCAGGAAACCCCACTCTCTCCCTGTGAGCAGCCACAGGGAAGTAGATAGGCCTGACATAACCATGTGTCAAGGGAGCCAATACAGAACATACCCGGGAGGCTCCCGGGAACTCTGAGCCTCTTCCCAGAACACCTCAACCTGAGAGAATGCGTCCCAGGCTGGAGCCACCTTCCTGGGGCTTGTGGAAAACTGTCAGCGCAGAGCTGCATGGGCTTGCTTTCCCCTCAGTCAGCAGACTCTGTAGGATTGGGGAAAGGCCCAGGCTGCCCACCATTCCAGGTCCCCATGCCTGAGTGGCAATTGGAGAGCAGGGAGGGTGAGTCTTGGGGGGCAGGCATCTTCAGGGACCTTGCACAGAGCTTCTTCCTGCAGACAGCTTTCCGGGGAGGCTTCTGGTCCAGCGGTTGGCTGCAGAGTTGCCTGGCCCAGCCGTCTGTTTATGTGAAACTCTAAAGAGCAGTCCTGTCAGAGGAGAATGTGATGACTAATGGAGACATGTCCCAGTAAATGGGCGGGTAGGCCTGGCACAGGCTGGGCTTCTTGATGACACAACACAGGCTCACAGCTCCGACTGGCTGTGGCTCCTGAGAGGAGGGACGTGCAAGCTTCCCGTCGGTGGGCACTCTTGGCGTCTTCTCTCTTCTCTCTACTCGCTCAGAAGAGGCACCATCTAGTTGAGAACTGATCAGATAGGCACCTACCCTTTCCTGCTGCAATGGTTGGAGAGGAGAGCTAAGCCACAGAGCTGAGCTGGTGGGACAAAGAGTCCGTGTCATGCTGGCAGAGGACACCTGGTGCAGTGGGAAGAGCGCCTGAGTCCATAGAATGGGGAATGGGCAGGTAAAATCCTCCATGTCAGTCCTGGACTGATTGACATGAAGCCAGTACCTGCATTGCTCCGAGCCACAGCTTTCTCATCCATATTTGGGATATAATATAATATCCTTATATTACATTACATATAATTAATTAAATAATAATCAATAATTACATAATTAACATTGTATAATTAATTAGTCATATTATAGATACTATAGTATTGAGGATATAATATCTTTGGCTTGGTTTTGTATATCATAGGGCCTCTGTAAAGATCAAAAGAAGTCATGTATGTACAAATAACTTGACAAACTAAAAAATTTTGTGTGACCATAAGGGGTTCTGTGCTTCTACCCATGGACGGGTGGCAGGTAGTGTGCAGGCCAGGGCTATTGACTGCGTTGAGTATTGTCCGGTTTAATGCTGTCTCAGGCTTAGAATCCATCTTATGTCCTCTCAACAGTTTCTCTCGGTGACTACTCCCTTTGTCCCTCCAATATATCATGCCTGGCTGTGGGGAGCCATGATTTCTTGTTATTCTGAAGCCTTGCAGACTGGCTCAGTTTTAACTCCTGAGGCATTGTCTCTGCCTGCACCTGGAGGGTGCTTGCAACTGCTGAGGAATGAGGTGGGAACGGCCAGTTCCCGGACACAGATCACTGATGATTATCAGGGTAATTGGTGGGCTTTGTCATTGAGATAATGACTTCGGGAAAGTTTCAGTGAGTCTGTAGTTTATATGTAAAAGTTGAAAATTTTACTCTCAATGAGGTAATGCACATTCGTGATTGTTAAGCTGCACGTACACAGGTGGTATAAATTGGTAAAGGAAAGTAAACTCTGTGCTTCAGGATCACTGAAGACCGGCCGCATCATCATTTGTGTGAGTGTCTTTTTTCATTCCCACTCCCCCATTCAGGAACTGTTCGATTTGTGGCGGCTGGCACGCCACACCTGGCACCCTCATCTCTGTGGCTATACCTATCTCCAGCCTGTGCCACCTTGGACTTTGGAGACTGTCGACCTGCCCCATCTGTTCCTGGTGTGTGATTTCAAACAGGACACTGACCTCTGCAGAGGCTCAGTTTCTTTTCCCCACAATCCAGGACTTTAATAATGCTGTTTGTTTTCGAGGTTTTAAGTGAGATACTTAAAAAATTGCCAGAAATGTATGAAACATTGCCAGAAAGCTGTGTAAACGTAAGTTTTTCTCACTGGCATTGACAATTACCCTTCTCAAACCAGCGTGCTATTGGCAGTGTGACCACTTCTGTGAGCCACACTCCTGACTGTGGTGGGTGCTTTTCTCTTCTTTCTTCCTCTTCCTTAGCCCTGGATGAGTCTAGGGGCACAGCATGCTTGTTTTATAAATCAGAGCTTGGGGATACAGTAGGGGTTTCCGCCCGCTTTCCATGGCCTCCCCAGCTTCCCCAGATTATCTTGTAATGCAGCCTCCGTGAATATACACAGGAGTCCCCCCACCCCCACTCTCATCTGGGCGCAGGCAGGCAGATGGCTGAAAGAAGCCAGGATGACAGACACTGCCCAAAGAAAATAAGCCAAATCCGAGAGTGCCCTTCTCCTCTGACCGCCTGCAGCTCAGGAGGACAGGCTTTTACAGAGCTATTTCCTCTGTTCACTGACCTTCCTCCTAAAGGTTCCTGAGAAGTTGGCCACCCTGACGCTAAGGAAAAAACTCTCAAAAGGGGGGGGGAAAGGAAGATTTCTGTATGAGAAAGTCAGGAGTCTAGGATGTAGAAGCACAGGCTGCCAGTTATTAAATTGTCACAGAGATGTAAAGTACAGCATAGGGAATAGGGTCAATAATATCATAATAACTGTGTATGGAGCCAGATGGGTACTAGACTTACCGTGGTAATCACTTTGCATAAGGCATATAAATGTCTAATCACTATGCTGTACACCTGAAACTAATATAAATTGTGTGTCAATTATCATAAAAAAAGATCTGTTTCTTGGAAACAGCATGTACTTCTTGCAGGAAATTTTAAATGGTGAGGTGTGCAATGCTACAAAAGCAGACATCAGCAGCTGCATCTGTGCGTAAAGATGGAAAGTATTGGGTATGAAATAATGAAGCACACAGAGCACTTGTGCTGGAATGAGGATTGCAGAATTTCACAACCATTTTCAAGTGGAATAGGGGGAATGCCAGGTTTTATGATTATTGTGCCTTTCCCTTTTGTCTTGCTGATATGAGACCTTGACTCTAATTCTGTGCTGTCCAATATAGTAGCCACTAGGCACATATTTAAGTATAGTCAATTGAAATGAAATAAATTAAATCAGTTTCTCAGGCCCACTAGCCACATTTCAAGTACTCCATAGCCACATCTGGCCCATGGCTACTGTACTAAAGAACACAAGTGTGGAGTGTTTCCACCATTGCACAACGTTCTTTTGGACAGCCCGGCTCTCACATTCTTCTGTTTGGGGGTGGGAAGCCACAGAGGAAATGAGAAAAATTATTTAAGAAATGCGAAGAGGAAGAACAACTTCATATTCAGCTGTTGACATTCAGAATCTGATCCTTCAACAATAAAATAGAAATGCAAGTCAGGCTGTTGTCTTGAAACACAAATTGCCACATCTCTTTACCTCCTCTTTTTACATCTCAGCAACTAAGCCCAGACAACTCAGCCAGGAGATTTCTTCACAGCCTAGAGTCAGGCTTAGCTGGAGTCAGGAGAGAGAGGGAGTGAGAGGGACAAAGCAATGTACAAATCAGAGCATCTTTCCTGAAGTACAGGTAGAGTACGTGCTCTGCCTGAAAAATGGAGACAGGAGAAGAAGAAACAGAGCGAGGACTGTGCTGTTGCTGGGCCAATGTCTGCGAAACTGTTCTTTCCAGGTTTGGGCTGGTGAAGGGCACGGTGTCAGGCAGGATGAGAGCCACATTGAAAGCAAAGTTTGCCACACCTCAGCCTGGGGCACAGCCACATTAAGGTCAGTCAACCTGTGGCACAGGGTGGCCTTGGGAGGGCCTATGGGCTTGCCTTCTCAAGCTGCCTTGGTCATCATGTGGTGTGGACAATGAGCTGGCAGCCAGGGGGTCTATGGCAGGTGGAGATGACCTGCCACTGGAGAGGCAGCTGAGGTGATGCCAAGGTAATCTGAGATAGATGCTAGATTCTGACCAAGATAAGCAAGACCAGCTCGGGAGAGATCCACATTGCAGACCTCTCTTGGATAGACAAAGGATACTGTCCAGACACCGGAAGAGGTGGAGAATACCAAGGCCTCCGATCCATTCTCATTGACATAGGGTGAGCAAGCCCCCTTCCTCTCATGCACCCAGAGACCACCTTATGGAGAGAAGCAGGAGGAATAGAGGTCCTGTGTTAGGAAATGAGAATTTTTATCCAAACGAGTCTGTGTATTTCCTAAAAACGCTGTTTGATTGGATCAGAATAAGTTTAAACTGGGTTTACTTAATAGTTTCTTGTTAACCAGTGGATGGAGACTCCAGAGGAGAAAGATCAGATCAGCTATTGGCAAACTAGAAACATTACATTTTCTGTATCTGGGTTGTGGAGGGAGTTGAATCTAGAAACCCTGATCTATAAGCAAAGACTGAGTTAATGATTAAGCATCAACACCTCACAGAAGATTAGACCACGGAGGACAAGGGCAATGTGAGGCTCAGAGAAAAAGACCCAAATGAGCGATTGTGGGGATGTTGGCTGTGCTAATTCAGAATCATCTCCTTTGTCCTAGTGAAGAGGAGGAAATGGAGCCTGCAAGCAGAACCTACTGAATAAGCCATCACGCATGTCCTTCATGGTTGGTTGTATCACGCCATATCAGTTGAGCTACTTCAAGTGACACAAGACACATTCAAATGAGCAAAAAATGGAGTTACTGCTTTGTGTGACTGAAAGTCCAGTAATATTCTGTTTCAGCTTCAGCTCTGTTTAGATGCAGGGCCCAAATGATGCCATCAAGTCTTAGTCTACACTCTTTACTCGACTCTGCTGTTTTTCATCTTGGCTTCATTGCCAAGTAATTCCATGGTGGCAATATGGCTGCCAGCAACTCCAGAAACCCCATAGGAACTGCCCATCCCTTTCTCCTCAAAGTCACATTACTTTGCATTGGCCCTGATTGTGTCTGACATCCATTTTTCACCCAATTTCTGTAGCCAGGAAGATTCAGTACATTAATTATCTAGGCTCAGTTTACATGTGCACCTGGAGGCGGATGGGTAAGGGGGTGGCGTTAACTCCACTTGTCATCCATGGACTGCTGAGAAAAGATGCTCAGCAGTCCACAAACTTGTGGAGTAGACTGTACTTGGTAATTATTATATAGGACATTGGATTTAATCATTCTCCAAAAAATTATTTTGTTATCATCAAAGGGACATATGCTTTAGTTATTGGTAGAGCGATTGTAGGTAGAGGTCTACCTGAGCCAACTTGACTTATTTCAGTATCATGGTCAAGATTCTGATGATTGAAGTAGTCTAAAGGGTGCACTCTCTTACAGAGTGTGTCAGAGCACACTGGGTGTTATGAAGGTAAGCTTTGTAGTACCTGTTTTCCTGAGTCCATAGGAATATTGTGGTGAAAAGGGCCATTAATGTCTAACCTCCTGTTTTATTCTTGTTGCAATTCTAAAGTCCAGACCATGGGTGTCCCCTGGAATTTGCCCTTGGGTCACGGCAAACTTTAAGATATTATTGAGGGAGTTGTGCATATTTGCATAAACTTTCAAGGTGAAATATTTTTAGTGTTTTTCTTGTGACTGCCATTTGATTTTTTGTTTCCTTTCTTTTCACTAACTACCATTGATTCAAATTCCTTAAAACTGAAGAGGACATAGGACCAAAGTAACCCTAAAACTGGGGGGAATGCAATAGCAGAGATCTTGAGAGGAATCTAGAGTTTTGTCAAGGAATCTAGAAAAGTGTCAAGGTCCCCATTGTTATGTCCCCCCAGCCTTCATTTATATGAGAGGTAGTGGATTGAATACTGCTACCCAGAGTTAATGTCCACCTGGAACCTTAGAATGTGACTTTATTTGGATGTAGAGTTTTTGCAAATGTAATTAGTTAAGATGAGGTCATACTGGATTAGAGTAGGCCCTAAATTCAATGACTGGTGTCCTTATAAGAAGAGGAAAGATCACACAGAGATACACACATAGGGAAGAAGGCCATGGAAACGGAAGCAGAGATTGAAACTACAAGCAATCTTGGCAACTACAAAACAGGGAATGCCAAGGAATACCGGAAACCACCAGAAACTGGAAAGATAAGATTCTTCCCTAGAGCCTTCAGAGGGAACATGGCCCTGTTGACCCTTTATTTCAGACTTTTGGCCTCCAGAAGTGTGAGAGAACAAATTTCTGTTGTTTTAAGCCACCCAGTTTGTGGTAATTTGTTACAGCAGCCCTGGGAAACAAATATAGAAGCTTTTAAAGAACTCTCAGGCCTGTAGCAAAACATGAGTCAGAGAACAGAAATGGTGACATAGAGGTCCCCTTAGAGGTTCCTTAATAGGGCCTGTTTAAAGGATTGATTTCTGTTTCTAGAAAAAGATCCTGTACATGCCACATTCTTCTACAATGCCACATTTGGCCCTGCAGGTTGCATAGCCCAGTGGGTGAGAAGGGACTGGAATCCTATCTGTGCTATGTTAGCAAAACCCCCTGTATACTGGTGCAAAGGCACACTTCCCTGGAAGAAGGGATTTTTCTCTTTTTACTACTGTTTCTGTTCCTCAAGCTGTGTGGTGTGGCTTTGAGGCTGCCCAGATGGGATGCCACTAGCCAATGCACATGAGAGCACCTTATAGACTAGCAGTGGCCTTGATTTGGCTGTACACGTATCCCAGTACCCCAACATTGCCCAACCTCAGACAGCATCCCTTTTTCTTTCCATAAGTACACACACATACACACACACACACACATTTTCAATATTCGATTAATCCTTGTTATTTGCAGATTCTATATTTGTGAATCTATATACTTGCTAAAATTTATTTGTAACCACCAAATCAGTACTCATGATGGACATTTGTCGATGTTTGTGGACATGCCAAAAAAAAAAAAGGGGGGGGGAGTCTTTTGCTTTTCCCAGCTGAGGTCAAACAAGGTGATCTTCTGCCTTCTAATTTCGTGCTGTAAACAGTTGTCATTTTGTGATCTCTTTAGTACCACATTTTTTTTTGTATTTTGTTGGTGATTTTGCTGTTTAAAATGGCCCCCAAGTGTCGGGCTTCAGTGTGGTCCAGTGTTCCTAAGCACATGAGGCTGTGATGTGCCTTTGGGAGAAGCTAGTGCTAGATAAGCTTCATTCAGGGTGAGCTATCCCGCTGTTGGTCATGAGTTATGTTATGAATCAACAATAAATATTTGAACTGAAACAGGCATACAATTAAGTTATGCATTAATTGGTTGATGAAAATGGCGTGCCCAAAGGCCTGTAGGAGTCTAATGCTGTATTTCCCCGAGGAGCAATGAATGGTTCATTATTAACTCCTTCAGTGTCTGCAGTGACTTTATAGAGCATGACTACCTTGAATAGGAAAAATCAACTATATTATATTTTTTCACCTAAGCCGTGTGAGGGAAATAGCAGTGAATCGGCGCATCCCTGTCCCCAAAGTCCTCTCTCTATATCACAAAATGAAGAAAGTCCTAGAGTATTGGAGCTCTAGAAAATTCTAGGTTTACAACGGTGAAGATTATTTCTCTCCGTTAGCAGACATCTGCAGAACTCCCAGGACATGGGAGAGGGCAATAACGATGTGAGGCAAGGGATCCCCCTTGACAGTTGAGCACTTTCTCTACAGTAGTGATTGACAGCGACCTTCCCCGGCCCCAAACAAACCAAGGCAAACAAAAACAAAAGAAAACAACTGAAACTAAAAATCAACTCACAAATAAGACACAGAAATCAGAAAACATAAATAATAAAAGCAAATCACTACCTAACAATAGGCATCTCACAGGAAACAATTATTTGCTATTGGCCCAGTTCAATAGCAAATTCAATTATATCAATCCAGTAGAGAGAAATTTCAGAATAGAAGTAATAAAGACATTCATTCACTTTGCTCTTAAAGAAGTACTAGAGTCATTTTCATTCTTTTAATCCTCATTAAAAACAAAACATAACACCAGTAACAAATAGCAAAAAAAAAAAAAAAAAAAAAAAAAATGTATCCCTGCTTATTATACTAACTAGTCTAAGGGTTTCACAAAACAAGCTCAGAGTGGATATGAAAATTGTAAATTTGGAAACACTGGCACAAGTGACCTGGCTTGAAAGAATATACAGTAATTCACCTACCAATAATTCTGAATTTGAATAATTTTAAGAGTATCAAGGCTGAAGTTTAACCTGGAACTTACGTGAAGAAATTTAACCTCAAGAAATGACTCATAATGCAAATTAATATTGGAAAATTATTTACTCAAGGGGAATGTTGAAACTATGGAAGAGAACAAACTTAAAATTAGCCTCAGGCAACTGGGGGCCAACCAACACATATTTACAATATTTTTAGTGCCTTCTCATGCAAAGTACTTTGTAGTTTCCCAACTTAAAACCAACTTTTGTCACTGAGTAACCTTGGGTGAGTTACTTCAAACTATCTTTGAGCCCTAGTTTATTTATATGAAAATTTCTAAGTCATAGGGTCATTGTGAAGGTCAAATGACAATTCATAGGAAAGCACTGCATAAATTATAAAGGGCCATGCAAATGGTAGTAATTATCATTATTGGAGCCACCTGAGTGTTTCCGCAGGCTCATTCCCCACCACACTCTTCCCTGGCTCTGTGTTCCAGTCAAGCCCAACCACCAGATGTTCCAGATGTTTCTCTCTGCCTTGGCTCAGGCACTTCTCTCTCCTTTGCATGCCTAATACTACCTTTCCCTCAAGACCCACTTCATATTTTATTGCTGCCATGGAAACTTCTTTTGATCCCTCGAGCTGGATGAAACCTCTCTCTCTTGTGAACTTCCGTAGTATGTTGTCTGCACATAGTTTATGTCATGTGCCTTATGTGGCAGCCATTTTGTGTGAAAGTTTTATCATCTTTATTGGTCTGCAGGCTCCTTGAGGACCAGGACTATATCTTATGGATGCTTCTCTCCCACACGTTACTTCTGGCCCAGTGACTTCCTCATAGTATGTTGAATGCATTACACATTTTCCAGGTTGCTCAATCCAGCCAGCCTCCTTTGCATGGGCTCTAACTTTCAAAGGTGCTTTGAAAAGTACCGTTGTCTCAGGACACTCAATCCTGCAGATGTGGTCTGATTGGAGTGTTTTAGAAAGGTTTATACAGCATCAAAGTACAGGTTGGAACCAAGATGGGCTGAAGACAAGTGCAGGACAGTAGCTTTCATGGATTTGGGCTAATAAGGGTCAGAATCAGTGCAGTGGAAACCACTAAGGGAGAACTTAATGTGACAAGCCTTGCAAGAAAGGAATTATCTAAAATTGTTTTTTTTTAAAGTATAGTAGTTATCACTCCCACCCACAAAAAATAGTGAAGGGTGGATGGGTGTTAAGGAATCTGTTTCCCATCATCCCTGTGGAGTCAGTTTGATGCTTATAGACAGGGATTTGGTAAGGCTCACGGCACAATAGAGGCATCACATATCACCAACAATTTGGACACTTGATAAAATATTTTATTTATTTTGAGGATCAAAATTCAAATGGTAAAAACCACACACAGTGAATAGTCTGCATCTATTCCTTCTTACCACGACATCCAGTTTTCTTCCCTAGAAGTTAAATTTCTTGTGTATCCTTAGAGATATTCTGTGCATATAAAAGTACCTGTATATAGCATCCTCTTTTGGGGGGTACAGATGACAACAATGTATGCTACATATTGTCCTGCACTTTGCTTTTTGTCACTTAACACTATATCTTTAATAGTTCATAAAAAGTTTCCCTAAGACATACCCCTCCTTTTTCACAGCTGCATAGTATTCCATTGTATGGATGTACCCTAGTTTACTTAAGCAATGTTCTCTATTGATGAATATTTATGTTTCTTCCCCAATTCCTTGCTATTATAAATAGTGCTACAACAAATAACCTTGTGTGTGTGTGTGTACACACAGACACACAGAGGGTGCCAAAAAAAATGTATACACATTTTAAGGAAGGAAAAAACTGTATTAAAATTACACTGATAGTAACCACTTTGAACACCTCTTGTAATTGCAGAAGTCAAACATGACTTGTATCCATCTTCTGTTATCGGTATGTATTGAGTATTACAATTTTAATACAATTTTTCTTTCCTTAAAATGTGTATACATACATTTTTGGCACCGTGTGTGTGTGTGTGTGTGTGTGTGTGTGTGTATAAATAAAAAGATATATATAAATAAATAAAAATATATTAATAAATATATATATATAAAATTTCATGTATATGTGAGAACACACATATTTCTTGCAAGTGGAGTTGCTAGATCAAAGGTGTATATACTTGTAATTTCTATGGATATTGCCAAATTACACAGTAGAGAGGTTGTATCAATTTATACTCCTTTCAGCAACTTCTGAGCTTGTCTATTTCCCAAATGCTTGTTCACAAAGTTGCCAAAAAGGTATGTTACCAAAATTTTTTGATCTGTTCCTGTCCGAAAGGTGAAAAACTATAGATGATGTAGTTTTAAGTTGCTGTCCTCTTATTATGAATGAGGTTGAGTATACTTTCCTATATTTAAGGTGCATTTTTATTTCCTTTCCTGTGAACTGTCTCTATTCCTTGCCCATTTTTCTATTGTGGTTTGGTCTCTTAATTTTGCAATACTTTTTGTATATTAGGGAAATCTGAATTGCAATTTTTCCCATCAATTTATTGTTTGTTACAGATCATTCTAAATAACTTAGTAAAACATAGTATTGACCTAGTTTTGCTACTTCATTTACTTGAAAAGTATCTAATTACATTCCTGACAAAGAATACTGCACAAATTAAACATTCATGATTGTGTCTTTCCCTAATAAATAGAGCATCCTAATGTGATTGAAATAGTCAAGAAACACAGAACACCTGTGTTTGCCAATGTGAGAAGCGAACAAGCAGATTTCAAAATCCATAATTGAGTAAGTCAGAATTGATGGGCCAGTAAAACGACAGGAACTGGGGAGAGAGGTACCGTGTTTCCCCGAAAATAAGACCGGGTCTTATATTAATTTTTGCTCCAAAAGACGTATTAGGGTTTATGTTCCAGGGATGTCATCCTGAAAAACCATGCTAGGGCTTATTTTCTGGTTAGGTCTTATTTTAGGGGAAACACGGTATAGACAGGGTGAGTTTGAGCAGACTGAGGACAGGGGTGCGAATCCCTTTTACTGCCTGGAAGAGAACACTGATTGAAGCAGGTGAGTCCTGAGGAGTCCCTGGGAGGACAGGAGCAGTGCAGTGATCTGGGGGCTGTGCCATCCACAAGGTAAGGCCTTAGCGAGGCCATGTCAGCAACCATTGTGCCCAGTGCTAACAAAGGAATTAAGGCCCCATGTTTGGAAGGACCAGCTTTCTCACCAGCAAATTGTCTTTGCCTCATATGTGGCTGGGACCATAAATAAATCTGTGACCTCCTCCCCTGCCATCCCTGGTCCAAACCATTGCCTTCAGCCCTGAGACTCGGTTTCTAGAGGCCCCAAATCAGTATCAGAGATGTAGGTCTAAGCCAGCCTGGAGGTAGGTGGTGAAACTTCAGGCCGCCCCATCTCCCTCTTCAGTTCCTGCTTCGAGCCCCATTCCTCTGTTACAAATGCTAAGAGAAAGGAAAGAAGAAACAAGTGAACTTGTTTTTCTCTAAAGAATAAAACTAGCTGGCAGACCACAGGCCTGCTGGGCATGGTGGAACAAGATAGCAACCGAGCTTCAGGAGGCCAATGTCAAACACAAAACCAAGATGTGTTATCTATAGCAGAAGCAATCAACCAAAACTTTTTCATAGCTGTTATAAGACAGCAAACACCAATAACGTTGATTAGAATGGCTAAGTCATTTATCCTGTTCATATTCTAGCCCTGCGAAATTTCTGTGGTCAGATCCAAAATGTTGAAAATTGATTTTTTTTTTAAGGTCTAGGAATGCATCAGTCCCAATTACTCACTTTCTGTATTTCCTATGTTCCTTGTTTAAGTTTCATAAATTTTGATACAAATACAGATCAAATTCCAGCTTGGATGCATAGAGTACTGGAATAGTCAAAGCCATCTTCAAGCATCTTTCAAGATCATTAATAAACAACTGGTTTCTATAACAGCATGGTAGTGGCCTACCAATCACCTATTTGCACCAGACTCTATGCATCCGTTCTCTGCCACTGGTCCAAGATAGGTACGATACTCTCTGTTTCATCCATGAAGCAACCTGAGCTTAGAAAGATTAGGTGATTGTCTGAGATCATACAGACAATAAGTGACAGAGATCATACAGCCAGTAAGTGAACCCAGTTCTGTCTAAACCCAAAGCCCACTTACTACTACACTCTGCTACATCCTCCACTGCCAAGGTTTCTTTTCTAAACCACCAGATTTAGAGCTCTGTAGCACCTCAGGATTATTCCAATTCTCTAACCTAGGTCTTGATCTAAATGATAAACATTGTTCTCAAGATGCTGGCTGCCTCACAAAAGAGAATAATTGACCGCTTAATGCAACTGGAGAACAATTACACACATACACATACACAGACACACACAGACACACAGACACACACACACACACACACACACACACACATACACACTGAATTGCTGAATCATAGGTTATAGATGACAAGGGCATTAGAAGCTTAGGGATGACACCCATTTGATACCCTGAACTGAATCATTAGGGAAGGCTTTCTGAAGGAGAGAAGTTTTGTTTTGGAATTCAAAAGGTGATTCAGATTTTAAGAAGTTAAAGAAGAGGCTAATTTCAGCTCTGGCAATTAGCTGAATTGGTAGATTAGATGTCCTAGAAAAACCTCCCCATACAATATAGCTGAACTTGCTGGATATAAAATTTCTTTGAACTGTATCACTGAGTTTGCAAAACAGTGAGAGTAATTCCTAGGGGCAAAAAACAAAGAGAAAGTTGGTGGTGCATTTGGTAGTCCTGGTTGTCTAGAGGAGTGATTAGCAAATATTTTCTGTAAAGGGCCACACAGTAAGTATATTTGGCTTTATGAGCCTATATGATTCTTTGTTGCAGCTACTCAACTATGCCTTTGTAGCATGAACACAGCCATAGATAATACATAAACAAAAGGGTGTAGAAGGATTTGACTTGCAGTAGACTGGAATTGGGCCATGGGCCATACTTTGCCAATCTCTGATCTAGAGTCTTGGAGTTTAATGCCTTTTGTAGATCTTCTGATCTTGGGCCCACATAAGGTGAAAAGATAGAACTGAGACAACCTTCGCACACCTAGAACAGGATACCTAGAGAGAGTGTGACCTAGGAGAACCTGACCCCTGGCAAAGGAAAACAGATAGGAAAACTTGTTTTAGTAGGTTGGGCTCTGAATGAAAAAGAGAAGTATCTCCCCTGTGTATTTGCTACTATAGGTAGGTCTGCTCACATGCGATTGGGGTTTCAATTTATGCTACCTGAATTGTACAGGAAACTTCAGACTACAAAATTATCTTAAAGTGATTCTTGATTGGTAGTGCCTTAGGGCACATTACCAACAAAGCTCATAATCCAAAATTATAAACCACACAAGGAAACCAGACACTGGGAGCGAGAGTCAGCAGAAACAACAAATGGCAGAATTATTCTCTCAAGGATTTGATGCATTATAATTATTGGTTACAGGAAATTTTAAAGAAATAAAAAGAGGGATGAAAAGAGAATAGAGAATATTCCAGGCAAGGAAAAGACAAGAAGCAAATATTCGACAATGAGGATGGAAACATATTGAGGGGCAAGGAGGCAAAAACTCTAGATAGGGTTCATGTGAGGGTGTGAATGAATGAATGAATTAAACATTGATTAAACTCAGAGTGTTCACCCAGCACTGTGCTGGCACTAGTAGAGATGAATAAGAGACACAGCTTCTTCCTTTAAGGAGATTCCAGTCTAGGAGAATCAGGTAAATAAATAAATGCCATAAAGTGTGATAGGCACTTTAATTAAAGCAGGTACAAAATATAGCAGAGGCAAAGGAGGAAGTTGTCCATTCTACCCAAGGACGTCAGGCTCAGCCTCTTGTAGGGAACTTATTGAGCTTGAGTCAAGCTCTGATGGATCTATAGGAGTCTGTACTTTATCCTGCAGGTGATGGGGCACTACTGAATGAGTTTAAGGAGGAAAGTAAAATGATCAAACTTACAATTTAAAAAAATAATTAATGACTATGTCCAGTGAGAAGAATGGAGAGTGAAAAAACAAAAGATGGGAAGCCCAAGTGTGACATTGTTTGAATAGTCATGAGAAGATAAGGAAGAAAAGTAGGTAGACTAGAGAGAGATTTTAGAAATTTGTTCATCTAGGGGTAACAAACAGGAATGACAGAAATTTAAGGGCTGTGATTCACTGATCACCCTGTGACCCTACACTCGTTCTCTTGAGTGTTTCTGGGAGTTGCCAGGGTTGTCTCCAAAGTGCACAAAAATGAGTGTTTCCCCCTGTATGATTCCACCATGCTCTGCCCGTCCATGGTGCTTCTTGCTGTTGTGATGTGACCTGGGCAAAGTGGGAGTGGGATGTCTCTTCCTTTTCCTTTGGTGGTAAGTGTCCCAGAGGGAGTGCTGTTTGTTCCCTAATAATTATACAGCTTTTATAAAATGGTTCTTTGAATTGTGACTTACAAACTGCCTGTTCTCCAAGAGACTCAGAGGAGACAGTGGGGAGGAAGACCACCTGCCAGAGCCCATTCTAACAGAGCCTCACTTCTGACACCCCAGCCCAGTGTGCCTGGCTCCATCTTTCCTTAGAACATTCCGCAAGAGCTAAAGCAGGGATGTGAGGGAGGGGATGGATTTGGTTCTCCACTGATGTTACTTAGTCCCTATGCAATGGTTTCACTGAGTCTTCCCTGCCATTTTGCCAGAAATGCCTGTCCTGAGACCTAAGTGGGCCATCCATGCATTATGGAACCTAGAGCTCAGCATCATCAATGAGGTATGGAGTGGGGCTAGAGAGGAGGCTGGAAAGATTTTCAGGAGTAATGGGGACAGGCAAGGTCTTTAACGCCTGCCTAATGAGTCTGTTTCCCCCCACAAGTTAGTGTTTCTCCATGAGGGCACTGCTTTACATCAGCCTCTGAATTACATGGGGAGTTGGCTCAAAATTTCAAATTTGGGGCCCTATCTGAACCAGAAGCCCTGGGGAGTGGGGCTTGGGAAACTTGCAGTTTTAACTGGTGCTCCCTAGGTGGTAGTTTGAGAATCCATACACATTTCTGTAATTGGGTCCATATGTCATCTCTTTAGGTAAATTAAAGGCTCCTGGTATAGGTGCTGTGTCTAAAGTTGTTCTTGCCTCTCCACAGGCACAGGCACATGGTTTGTATACAGTATATATTCATTGAAGTTGAGCAAAAGGATGCAATGTTGAAAGCGGAATGATTGTTTCTATACAGCCCCCTCCAACAACAAGACATTTCACACTCATTCATTTTTTTTTTAATTTTATTACTCTTTCATTCTGTAAATACATCTAGTACTATCTCTAGGCCATGCACTGTGCTGGCTACTGAATCACAGGAGAATTAAGGTTACAGAAAGGCAAGGGCACTGGAGAAGGGACCAAGGGATATGTAACGATGGGGTGAGTCTTCTAAGAAGAAAAAGCTGCCCCCAGAACAGGGAAAGTGGAAATCCCTTAGGAGGCTTTTCTTAGGATGAGTTATAATTTCTGCATTGTTCTGTCTTCCCAAATGAAGAAAGACACCTCAATTCCTTCCTAATTCCTCAGCTTCAGGGCATGGCGGGCAGTTGAAGACTCTTGGAGTCAGGAGATAAAGGGAAGCATTATGTTTCATTGGGTTCCGTTTGATCTTTATACCATCAACACAGAGGCTCAGAGCTTCCCTGTTTCCCTTTTCCTCCTCCAGGTTCACCCAGAAGGCCATGGGCTCTTTGATGTTCAAAGATATAATAGTTTGAACGAGGTGCCTGGTCCTCTGTGCCCGAGCGTGCTGCTGGCAGACATTTCTGACTCAAGTCAGGGCAGATGAGAATTCCTCATCTCTTTCAGAGGCTGACCCCAAAGCTGTTAGGAAGTAGACGGGCATGTTCTTTCATAGATTCCCTTTTTTTCTGGGTCTCAGATGGAGTTTTTGACCCTTGCTCATCTCACTTCTCAAACCTTATTCCTGATCTGAAAATCCTCTCCTTAATTTTGGCTGTATCAGAGTAGCAAGGAACAAACACAAGCAGACCTTCAGTAATAGCTACACATTCAGGCAAAACTCACGAGGCCGTGTTCTGCGTGTACCTCCGAAGCACACAACTTCAGCGACCTCAAAGCAACAGATGCCCACAATCCCAGAGCAAAACAAACAGCATAATGGCAAACCACCCATCCTTTTTCCATTAGTTAAATCCTTTAACACTCTTTTGAGGTTGTCTCTGCATTGCACGAAAATGCCAGAGGTCTGCACCTTCAGTTGCAACCAGAGGTCTCTTCTTGGGTACCAGTGAGGTCTCAGGACATGGCTGTCTTAGAAGTGCTTGGATGTTTCCCCTGGCCAGGTTATAGCAGGAGCAGGAGACAACTTTGCAGTTGCTTAACACCTAGAGAAACAGGACATAAGGGAAAGAGGGTGCATGTTAGTTTGCTCCTTTGGTCACTTAGTAACTTCAAGGAATGAGGATTTAGAGCTAGGATACACATGCAATAGGGAGACAGGAATGTCACGGTATCCCTGGAAAGAACCATATAGCTGACCTCAAAGACACGGGAACATAGTTTGGGAACCGGAAAGGTGCAGCTGTAGTTCCACCCTCTCTTCCCCAGCCTTGGCATTTATTGGTGCCCCACAATTATGGTGACTTAGAATGTCAGCCTCTGCTTCTAGCACTCAGGTGACTTTCAATCATCTATCTCATCCTCCACCCTTTATATATGTGTGTTTCTGTTTACTCAGATCTTCGGCTTACTCACTGATTCTGCTTATACTTGAGTCCTCATGGACTGTTTTCTTTCTGTGTGCTTTTTAAAGAGCCCTCTCTCTCCGCCCCAAACAGGCTATTGACGCTCTTTCCCTACATCTCCTGTTAAAGTTCAAGAGAAAGAGAATTTGATGGGGTCAAGTGAATCATTATTATCTTTTCTGGGCAATGCTCTTTGGTTCGAGACACTTCATAGGCCACTGTTCAAACTCTAGACTGGTCAACTTGGCCAAGCCGGGGGTAAGGACTCACCCCTGCTTCACTCAGCTTGGCCAGAGGCACCAAGAACCTGTTCAGAGCAAGGCAACACATACAACAAACACCTAAGGTATGTTCCTTAGATGGGTGCAGTGGGTGCAGCAGTTTCCTCAAAAGGGGACTGTGGGGATAGCTGCTATTTTGAAGAACAGTCTGCATAGTGCAAAGAATTTTGGGGGAAGACAGCCCTGGATTTGGATTGTAATTCTACTTAGTAGCTGTGTGACCTTGGGTAAGTGACTTAATCTTGCTGAACTAATTTCCTTACCTATGAAAATGGGGATGAAGATACTATACTATCTAAGGTGTGGATTATACTATCTAATGTGTGGATTAGAGAGAAATTATCTAAAGTCTAATAAATAGTGGGTGCTCAGGTGCTCCATAAATAGCTTTTATTATGGCCATGTTGCATTGGTCTGTGTGATTCTGGGTTTTGCATGTTACTGATTTTGACATAATTTTGGTGGCAGGAGCCCATATCTTGATTTAAATCCTATGGATCCTACAATGCCAACACTGGTGGTAAAAATGAGAATAAAGTAGGTACAGAAAGAGCATCATTCAGGAGCATTCCGAATATATTCTTGGTTGTGTTGTATGGTCTCATCTAAGTCTGACTGGAAATAATAGTCAAGATTTGAGATGTTTCCTCTTCAGTAATTTAACAAGATGGACTCCAACCAGACAAGTTTTCTGAGCTAGCCCCCTTCAACAATTCATTAGAGGATATCTGTAATACCTTTGTGGTAAGACTATTTGAGTAACGATTTTAAAAAACAATAGAGAGAGTTCAGAGATACATCAATAAGATAAATGCAGATCCATAGTCAGAAACCATAATGTCTGGTTGTCCCTGGCTTGGTGATTGATACGGCAGGAGCTAGAATCAGCCACAATCAGGAGCTATCTGCAGATGGAGCAGATCAAAGCAAGACATTCTTCCCCAGTTATGATCACTGAGAAAGAAATACGGGTGATTGCCCCAGGTTTATTGATCATTTCCCTTGGCTAGTTTGGCACATACTCCAGTCCTCTGTCTTCTTCTTAATTTCAGGATTGTATCCTGGCCACCAGACAGAGCTTCTAGCCAATTCTTTCATGTGAAGAATTCTGAAGGCTGAATGCTTACTTGGTCATATAAGAAGAATCCGTATATGGTTGGGGCTGCCTCCATACTGTAATCTCTTCTATACCTCTCTATTCATGTACCAACACTTCTCTGTCTTGATTAACATAGATTTCCTTAGTTATTCTTGACTGCTAGTTTTTACATATAATATTTAGAATTAGCTTTTTAAGTCTGTTTTTAAAAAACACCTAATGAGACTTAGGTTGGTATTTCATCAACTCTATAAAATAATTTGGGTTGAATTAACATGTTAAACATGTTAACAGATATTGTCCCTGAGTGACCCCACAGACATGGAACAATATCTATTGACTGATTTCTTTCCTTTTGCATAAAGCATATATTCCTGTTTATTTGCATGTCTTGTATTTTATTGTTGAAAACTGGATATTTTAGCTAATATAATGTAGTAACTCTGGAATTCAAATTCATTCCCTTTCTAACACTTTGTTATCATTGGTATTTGTTGTTGCTGTTTGTTTAGTGACTTTTCTGAACTGATTATAAAGCCCATATCCTTTATTGTGTGTGGCTACTGAATTTCTGGCTTCGTTTTTTAGTGGTAAGCTAAAAACAGAGATTTTCTAAAATGCCATGAATCAGTAAGTCTCCAAACTTTGCTGTGGGATTCTATGTGTGGTGTGCGTGAGTGTGTGTGTGTGTGTGTGTGTGTGTGTGTGTGTGTGTGTGTGTTGGGGCAGTTTCAATGCTTTAGCAGGCAATATACAACTCTGCCTTAGCGCTTGCTTCCTGCCTGCCCACAACTTTGAGGTCAACCAGAGAGAGGGCCTTCTCAAGTCTTTCTTGGCTCTGTGCACAGGTCTATATATTCACGTAGACTCTTAAATTCTAGAAATTTGTTGGAGCTTTTCAAAGCCCTTTATGAACATCGAATTCTTCAATTTTTCTTTTAAGATTTTTTTGTTTGCTTCTTATTACAATTGGTAACACTGCTGTAGGCAGTGGCAATTTTATTTATTTATTTTTGTCTATTATTTTATACTTTACTTATTTTGACATTTAATATTATTTGATATTAATTTCAGGTATACACCATAGTGGTTAGACATTTATATAATTAAAGAAGTGATCCCCCTGACTGGTCTAGTACAGCTGGCACTATACATAGTTATTACCATATTATTAACTATATTCCCTATGCTTTACCTTATATCCCCATGACTATTTTGTAACTACCAATTTGTACTCCTTAATCCCTTTACCTTTTGCACCGTGCCCCCAACCCCCCTCCCATCTATCACCCTGATAGCTCTAGTACCCATCTGACACTATTCATAGTTATTGCAATGTGATTGACTATATTCCTTATGCTATACCCTACATCTCCACGACTACTTTGTAAACCAATTTGTACTTCTTAATCCGTTCCCCTTTCTTACTCATCCCCAAAACCCCTCCTATCTGACAACCATCAAAATGTTCTCTGTATCTATGAGTTTGTTTCTGTTTTGTTTGTTTGTTTATTTTGTTCTTTAAATTCCACATATAAGTGAAATCACATTGCATCTGCCTTTCTCTATCTGACATACTCCACTCAGCACAATACCCTCCAGATCCATCCATGCAGCCGCAGATGGCAAGAACCAATTCCTGTCCATGGCTGAACAATATTCCATTGCATATATGTACCACCTCCTCTTTATCTATTCATCTATTCAGGGACACCCAGGTTGCCTTTATGTCTTGGCTATTGTAAATGATGCTACAATGAACATATGGATACATATGTCTGTTCAAAAAAAAAAAAAGGAGTGCTTTGGGTTTCTTCAGATAAATATCAGAAGTGGGATTACTGGGTTCTTCTTTGTCTCTTGTTATAGACTTTGTTTTAAAGTCTATTTTGTATGGTATAAGTATTGCTACCCCAACGTTTTTGTTTATATTTTCATGAAATGTATTTTTTATGCCTGTGTGTCTTTTGATCTGAAGTGAGTTTCTTGTAGGCAGCATATGTATGGGTCTTGTTTTCTTATCCATTTAGCCACCCTATCTTTAGATTGGAGAATTAATCCATTTACATTTAAAATAATTATTGCCAGATGTGTAATTATTGCCATTTCATTATTCATATATTTTATCTCCCTCCACCCCCCATCTTAAAGAAGTCCCTCTCATGTTCCTTGTAATACTGGTTGGGTGTGATTAATTTTTTTTAGCTTTTTCTTGTCTGGGAAGCTCTTTATCTGTCCTTCAATTCTAAATGATAGACTTGCTGGGTAGAGTAGTCTTGGTTGTAGATCCTTTGAATATTTTCTGCCAATCCCTTCTGGCCTGCAAAGCTTCTGTTGAGAAATCAGCTGATAAGATTTATGGGAGATCCCTTGCAGGTAACTAACTGCTTTTCTCTTGCTGCTTTTAAGATTCTCTCTTTGTCTTTAACCTTTGGCATTTTAATTATGATGTGTCTTGGTGTGGGCCTCTTTGTGTTCATCTTGTTTGGGACTCTCTGTACTTCCTTGTATGTCTATTTCCTTCACCAGGTTAGGGAAGTTCTCAGTCATTATTTCTTCAAATATGTTATCAAGACTTTGCTTTCTTTCTTTTCCTTCTGGTACCCCTTTGATGCAAATGTTGGTAGCTTGATGTTGTCCCAGAGTCCCCTTAAACTATCCTTATTTTATTGGATTCTTTTTTCTCTTTGCTGTTCTGATTGGGTGTTTTCTGCTGCCTTATATTCTAAATCGTTGATTTGGTCCTCTGCTTCATGTAATCTCCTCTTGACTACCTATAATGTATTCTTCATTTCAGTTATTATAGTCTTTATTTCTGACTGGTTCTTTTTTATGTTTTGTATGTCCATTTTTATGTTTCCTACCTCTTTGTTGAAGTTGTCCCTGAGATCACTGAGCATCCTAATAGTGTTTTGAACTCTGCATCTGGCAGATGGCTTGTTTCCATTTTGTTTGGTTCTTTTTCTGGAGCTTGGTTCTGTTCTTCTATTTGGGAAATGTTTCTTTGTCTCCCCATTTTGGCTGCCTCCCTGTGTTTGTTTCTATGTAGGGCTGCTATGTCTCCCAGTCTTAGTAGAATGGCCTTATGTAGTAGGTGTCCTGTGGGGCCCAGTGTTGCAGTCTCCCTGGTCACCTGAGCCAAGTGCTCCAGGTGTGTCTCTTGTGAGGGTTATGTGTGCCCTTCTGTTGTCGTTGACCCTTGGTTGCTGTTTTCACATCAGTGAGAGGGATTGACCCTTGGGATGATTGTTTGTGAGGACTGGCCATGACTACAGTGGATAAGCTGTAGCACAAGGCCTGACTCTACAGAGCAGGGTTTGCTTTAGCGGGCTCTGGGGACTGTCCAGTCTGCCTTGGGTGTGTCATCCTTGGAGGTGGCTGTGTGATGTTCTGGCTTTGTCCAAAGCTGGCCACCAAGTATGCCAGCCCTGGGGCCTCCTGGGTGGGAACACACCACAGGCCAAGTTTAACCACAGCCTGTGCTCTGCCTGGGGCGAACTAATATGAGCCACAAAGCAATCTGTAGATTGCCACCGTCTGCACTGGGCTTAGGGATAACTGCCTTGAGAGGTCAATTTGTGAACTGAGGCTGGCTGTTGCTAGTGCCAGGCTTAGTCATGCTTCCCCTTAGGTATGGGTCACACTAAAGCCAGATGCTGCTTGTTTGGGGTTTGTGAACCTTTGAAAGTTTTTATGAAAGTCCAAAGCATGAGCCAAGGCAGTCCGTTTATATGGAAAAGCCACTGTAAGTAGCTTAGGTGTACCCAAAAGTTACAGGGCCGGGGTCCCCAGGAATCACTAGGATGGGGCCAAAAAAAAGGTGATAGCTAGTTTGATGGAGACTCAGCTACGGCGTCTGCCTGTGTCTGTACTCAGAGAGGTGGGACGGCTCAACAAACAATGACTTCTGCCAGCTCCTCTATCTGGGACAAAATTGCCTCTTCAGCCCTTGGCCCGAGGCCAGACAATCAATTCCTCCCCATATGTTCCTTTCACCTTTTGAGCCGCTTTGCCAGGGTTGGATCTCAGAGTGAGTGAGTCCGTCAGCGAGTAAATCTGTGTGCAGTCCCTTTAAGAGAAGTGTTTGTGAATGCAGCTGCTCTCTGTCTCACTCAGCCACAATCTCTGCTGATTTTTACAACCAGAAGTTATGGGGACTTTTCTCCTTAGCACTGGGACCCTGGACTGGGGAGGGACTGGGACCCCTTGCTCCTCAGGGGAGACCTCTGCAGCTGAGATATCTCTCCTGATTTTCAATGGTCACACATGGGTGTGGGACCAGCCTGTTCCATGCCTCTACCCCACCTACCAGTCTCAAGGTGGCTTCTTTTGTATGTCCATAGTTGTAGGGCTTTGGTTTAGCTAGACTTCAGGTGATTCTCCATGATGGTTGTTCTGTAATTAAGTTGTAATTAATGTGGTCCTTAGAGGAGGTGAGCACAGCATGTAAATACTCTACCATCTTGACCAGATAATCAGGCAGCTGCAATTTTAAATAATAGCCACTTGCAGTTTTTACAAAAGCCCTGGATATGGTTGTTCAAACAGAGGGCGCTCTGGTGCAGTCAAATAAAGACAATCTCTGAGAATGGAGCTTTTCAGTAAGCTGTCATACATGTAAAATAGTGAGAATTCTCTGGGGATGGGTTATTGAGGAACTCCAAACTTGTTCTGGCCCCTCTAGTAGCTGCTAGACTGCTGGGTTTTTTTTACAGTTACCATAGTTATGAGAGTGGTTTTTCAAGGGCTAGGAGAAGAGAATGGGATTAGAGCAAATTAAAACGGCACAGAGCAGAAAGTTGTTCTGAATTTCCATCATTTTTCTTGAATTAAAGGCTCCTCTGATTGTGTAAGCTTTAGTTAATTTCCAGAGTTCTAAAAGATTTCCCCCCCCCCCAGGGTTCTCATGACTTTTATGGAGAACCAGATTTCACAGGTTCTTATTCTACCATTCTGAAAGTGCTCTAGTCTCTCTCTCTCTCGCGCTCTCTCTCTCTCTCTCTCTCTCTCTCTCTCTCTCTCTCTCTCTCTAAATATAAAACATCTTGTACATATTTATTTCTAGCACTTTATATTTTGTGATGTTGCTTATAGTATACCTTAAAAGTTTTCTAATATGTTTCTGCTATTTAGGAATGCAATTAATTCTTATATAATGGTTATTGACAAAAAAAAAAATCCCTAGAAAATGTAACTTACCAAAACTGTTTCAAAAGAAAATATAAAACCTATATAAAAGTTGAATCACTATTTAAAAAAAAATTTATTCTCTTTCATGCCCCTCATCCCCACCCCAACATCCATACACAAACTCTACCAGGCTCAGTGGTCTTATAGGTAAATTCTACTAAATGTTATTTAAGTTTGTCTATAAAAATGAAAAACAATGATTCTCAACTCATGATGAAGACTCCTTTATATTTAATAGCAAAACACAATAAAAACAATATAGTGAAGGAAATTATGACCAATCTCACTTGGGAATATATGTAAAAATCCTAAGTAAAGTGTATGAAATATATATCCTAAATACCTTTTGTCTCTCCTAGGAATACAAGCACGGGCTAACATTTTAAGATCCATTAATGTAATTTACATCAACAGATGAAATGAAAAATACAATATGCATTAGTTTGCTGGAGCTGCCATAACAGAATACCAGAGACTGTGTGGCTTAAACAACATAAATTTGTTTTCTCTCAGTTCTGAAGGCCAGCAGTCCAAGATGAAGGTATCAGCAGGTTTGGTTTCTCCTGAGGTCTTTTTCCTTGGCTTGCAGATGGCCCCCGTCTTGCTGCCTCCTCACAGGTCACCTCTCTGTGCATGTGCACCCCTGGTGTCTCTTTGTGTGTCCTAATCTCCTCTTCTTATAAGGACACCAATCAGAGTAGATTAATGGCCTCATTTTGAACTTAATCATCTCTGGCCATCCTTTCTGGCAGCTCTCATCAATGTCAGGCTCATCTGATTAGCCCTGTCCTTTATGGCAGAGCTCTTTCATAGCTCTTACATGTGAATGGAGCAAAATGGAAGGATTTCACCATCACTATGATGCTGACCTGTCTCACCTGGGATTCATCTTCTCTTTACCGCCCAGTTCAAATCCCATCCCTTTCAGGTTACCCTGAACCATAGTGATCTCACCTTTCTCCTCTGAAGTCCTTGACAATTTCTTATTCCTCTACTATTTACATACATGTTTCCGTGTATCCTGTCTTGTATTGTTAATTTAGCATGTTATAATATAGGTTTTCTGTTTTCATTAGGTAGTAAGTTTTTCCAGAGTAGTGACCAGATCTTTATTTAGTCTATACTCTGTGTTCGTAGTAGGTATTCAATAAATACCACTTGAATATATTTATGAATAAAGTTATAAATGAACAGATGAATGAAATACTGAAATACAAGAGAATAGAACACACTCCAGCTTTTGGTTGCCTCTTCTTTGTGATGACTTGATACTATAGGCAGAAAGAAATGCCTCCTCTGAGCCCCCAGCATATATAATTACAACCCTGTGGATGAGGTTTCTGCTCAGCCATGCCTCTAGGGTTTGTTTTACTAAGGAATCTATCATGCCATTAACTCCAACTCTTTTCCAGGATAAATGTTACCCCGATGACCCTTGAGGACCAGGGTCCTCATGACCCCTGGTTTAGTTATTGAGCACAGCTTCATGTTTACTCAGATCCTGTCTCCAAGTAGCCAGTAGGAAGGTGCTGATTAACAACTCTTACTGTACATGGCAACAGTGCTTAATCACTTCCACATGCTCCTGTGCTTCATGTTATATTGTTTCAGCCACTAATTTTCAAAATCCCGGAGAAAAGACCTCTGCTCTGAAACATGTGCTTCAGAGCTATTCCTTTCTGCTGTGCTCTTTGAGAAAATATACATGTGGTTTAATTCAACAGCAGGACTGAAGGGGAGACATGTTCATAATTTTTCTCCCTCTTTTCCTCCTTTGAGTCCTATTTCTGCCAAAGCCTTTGGCCAGGATCCAGAAATGGCACATTCAATAATACCCAATGTGTTTGGGTAATATTTCATAATTACATTGTTGTTGGGGAAATTGTTGCCTTGAGAATAATTCCTATGCATAAACAGAAAGTCTGAGACTCGTGTACCCCTTCACACACACACCCCCCTTCTCCCCTGCTAGGGGGCGAGGGAGGCGAGAAAGTAGAAGAGGAGAAAGGAAGGAAAAGAGAAAGGGGAGAGAAATCTGAAATTTGTCTGTTTGGCTTTAGTAAGGGGACACATTAGAGAAGATTTATTAAATGATGAAGGATGAGTATTAACAGCTTTTAGGAACCCTGCCAATTCTATTCTTGGAACTAATTTTCTTCAGAGGGTAAATAGAAACCCCACCTCCAGGTTTCTAGAAGATGGAGGGGTAGATGGTGCTGTGGACTAGAAACTTAGAAGATGGCCCAGGCTCCTGCCCTCCTCACATCTGTGAGTGAGCACCCAACGATGGCTGTTCAAACATGGCTCCCTCAGGGAGCCACTCTTTCCAGGCTCATTATCTCACCTTGAAGCTGGGTTCTGAGACTCCAAGGGGAGGCACAACTGGGAAGCCCAGTGGTGGGTTACATTGGGAGGTTCAATGAAAGGGTGGTTTCTTAGCTGTAACCTTAAGAATTATGCAGGTCGGGACTATCTCTGAAGCAACTGCTCCCCAAGTTGGGGACAGTGTTCAAGCAGGCTTCAGTTTCTACCCCTTATTATAAGGAGCTTCAGCGAACTTCAGTCATTAGCACATTTGGAAGAAAGGGGCCCATGCAGACCTCCTCTCTACGCGGCTTTCATTCTAGGTCTAATCTCTTGGTGTGAGGTGCCAGGGTACAGCTCAATCCCCAGGAAAATGCCATCAACCAAAACTAAGAGACATTGCTGCAGGGCTTCCACCCAGACTAGTGCTCCACAAGTACCACTGCAGAGCCTGGCAACTAAGAAGCGAGCACAGCCCACGTGCGTGCGGCATCAGAGGTCACTGGCAGGTTAGTTTTGAGCTCTGACTTGAATTGGTGACAGCAGCTTATGTGCTCATCTTCCTGACATTCCCAAACAATTCGGGAGAGATCATTAGAGTAGTTTCAGCCAAGAGAGTTTTTAGTTACAGTCCAAGATGTCATTTATTAAGAACAAAACAAGTAAAAATCATATTTTAAAGAACTACACCCCAAACCCCCATCTTCAGATGCCAATCTTCCTAAACAAACAAACACGAACGTGAATCCTGCCAAACGAAATAAGTCACCACATACAAGGTAGCATCTTCTGGCACACTCTGGAGATCTCCACCCCCACCCTACCCTTCAATTAGACTCCAAACTCCAGGAGGACTGGCTTTCTGGCCAATTTTGTTCTTCATTGAATTCCCAGCACCTAATACAGAAGCTGGAATATGTTAGTCCCTAAAAAACTTCTTGGTGAATAAATTAATACATGCAAAATCATTTATTGGAAAAGAAACCAAGCAAGCAAGCAAGCAAACAAACAAACCAACCAACCAGGGAATAAGATCTGAAGGAGCGTTTCCAACACCCTTTAGAGACAGTGCGTGGCCAGGAGGAGCGTTCATTGCGCTCTGCTTGTGTGTAAGTTGCCATTGAATCTCTGTGCGTGGGGGGGGGCTGTGTTTCTCACTTGAATCTGGGAATATTCCTAAATCTTGGTATCATTTCCCTTCACTGATCTTAGCTCTTAGGGCAACAGTTGTTAAATGATTCCCTAACCCCTACCTGTTGTGCGTGGAAGAAATGATCTACATTTGTTTTAATAAAGTTTTACATGTGTATTTAGAAATGGCCATGAAGATACAAATTTGAAGCTATTTTTTCTCTGTAAGTCTTCTATTGGTCAGCTCTGCGGGCCAAATGCTGTTGCCACCATTTTTGAAAATCTCAATTTCTATCATTTCTGTTCATGATGATCTTGAGTCTTCCTGGAGGAGAACAGAAAGCCTGTCCATCCTGCCTGAGGCCTCGAGCTTCACTAATAAAAGCCAGAGGGCAGGTTTTGATTGATCCGATTTATAAAGCACAGGTGGGGACTTTCAGCAACTCTTCCTTGCCTCTAATCCAAAGTAAACTCACTAAAACATTCTTGCTGTCTGAGATGCTGCCTCATTTTAAGTCTTGACAAAATGCATTTCTGTCTGTGTCCCTTCCCCAATACTCTGTTTTCACCCACAGCTTGACAACCTCGAGAAGCCTGGTCTAGGAACAGAGACTTTAGGCCACGTCACAGCAACAGGCTTCTGAGCTGGGTGAAATGTTGAACATGACTTCATTTACAGGAACTTGGGAGCTCCCCTGATACAGCAAATCCTCTCCCTTTAATTGACCTGGATGGAATTTTTGCCACAGAGATTACAAAACTGGGAGCAATTAGCTGAAGATATTAATAGATTCTGTCATGTAAAGTATTTGTAACAAAGCCTTCGATTGAATTCCAAGCTGAGAATTTTTACTCCTGAGCCAAAGAAGCCTTTGTTCTGGGGTTGACGTCATAAATCTATTTTTAGAGTCCAAGTCTGATCTGGGGTGGGAGTGAGGAGAAGGGGAACTGATGGTTCACTGTCCTCCCCCTCCTACCTCCAGATCCCTTGTGCCAATACCCCTCCATCCCCAATTCCTTTTCTTCTCAGATCTGGGCATGTGGTCCTGATGTGACAGGGGAGGGATGAGGGCTTCAGGGGGGTCAGCACTGGTGGGTTTGCTGCCTCTGGGTGTCTCCACAGGCGTGGGGACAAGGATCATCCCAAGACACAACCCAAACAGGCGAATTGTGTGAAGCTCCTGGAAACCATGGTTGGAAATTTAGAAAGACCAAAGGAGGTCATCTAGCTTCTCCTGTCAAGTCAAAACAGGAGACGTTGAGTTTTGTATCAACAAAAGTCCATTTAACTTTCTAGCTTCCTAATGACTCCTACACTCTCTGTGCAGGACTTGTTACAGGAGCAAAGATCTGCGTGAAAGAGGAGGACAGGCCCAAATGTAACAGAACTCCCGCGTTGTTCTATTTTGTATTTGTGCTCCTTTACCTGTCGTATCAGTTTTATCCATCTTGCTAAGCATGATCCTCTAACTACTCTGAGCAAGACTTGGTATGCTAGTGATGGAGAAACTGAGGACCAGAGAAGAGAAATCATTTTCCAAAGGTCATTTAAGGAGACAACAACCCAGGTTTCTCAACTCCTGTTTCAGAGTTTTCTTCCAGTAAGCTGAGCACATTGGCCCAGCTGAAGAAGTTTCCAGGCAGAGACTGTCCTCAGGGAGAAGTGTCCTGCTCTGGCCCCTCTTGACCCACCACAGAGACAGCTAAGTTGGGCCACATCCTTCAAGCATGCTGGCTATCTTCCACCCTGTCAGATTGCTGGGGAATGGCTCCTGGTGTGGCCAGGCATCTTCCCATTTCTCCCTTTCTCATGGGACTCCTTTGCCAAGTGTAAATTCCACAGAGCACTGGGCAGTGCTTCCGAGTTGTCTGGGTGAGTCAGCCCTGATACCTGGGAGAGTACAGACTTGGGGGTCTAGGGCTGTCCACAGCCTGTGAGAGTGAAAGGCCCTCCTCCAGGCAAATACAACCCCGCACGTGGTGCAGGGCTTGGAAGATGGGCCCTGACTGTATTCAGCCTTCCCTGTTCCCTCGGTTGGTGGCCTTATGTAATGAACGTGAGGAGAATAAACCTGAGGTCTCAGGCTCCCCACCCCCCACCCCCTCCATCGTGGAAGGAGTTAGGGAAATCACTGCAGAGGGAGGAGGCAGTTTTCCTTATGCAGGGTTTGGCCATGCAGCCTGACTGAGGAATTCATTCCCTTTTTTCCTAGGCTGTAGGAGCCTTCTGAAAGAATGACCGGTATTTCCCACCTCCTCTCAAGAACAGCCCAGGCTCTGTGCTCTGGGGGAGCTGGACTTCCCTTGCCCCAGGGGAGAAACAAGTATAGGCTTGTGCAGGGGAGGAGCTGGCTTATCCCAGAGTGGGACTTCTCAGGTGACCCACACACAAGGAAGGATGTGCAGAGTGGAAGGATGGAGGGATGCTGGGCTCCTTAGGAGTGAGGGCCTGTGCTCTGGCTGCACACAGTGGGAGGAGGTGGCAGGACCTTGGATGGAATGAATATGGAGATGTGTGGAGTGAACCAGAAATGCCACCTCCTTAAGAGCTGTGAAGGATTCTTGAGACTTTCTTCTTGATTTGGAGAAATGGGGCCTGGAGACCCCAGTCCGAGAATGATCACACAGGTTTGGACATTGAAAATCAAATTGGTTGGTGACCACCAGGTGCTGAAGACAGGAGGCCCTTCCTCATTTCCTGGATTATGTAATCCCAGGGTTGTTTTTTGTTCTTGTTGTGTGTTTTTTTTTTTTTTTTAAATGACCCAACAGGAATTGAAACTGACTTAGAATGCTGAGTTAGGTTTAAGCTCATTTAGAAAAATAAGCTTTTTTTGTGCTTAAGATTTGTGGAGTATAATCCATACTGTTTACAAGTCCCAAGAGAGGATTGCCCTTCAGCTCCAGTCAGTTCATGACCCCTCCTGGCCATGATCACCGAGACACATAATGTCGGACAGCCTCTTGCCTCCATAACATAGTCAACTGTCCTTTTGGAAATGACTTCTTTTTCAAAGCAGCTACATTAAAATATTTAAATCTGGTTTCACCTGTAAAATGTTTGTGGGGCTATAGGAAAACTCACTGAGGGATTTGTTTGTATTTCTTTAGGTCCATTCCATCTTCTGGGAAATCTGATGATATCTCTGTTCACCGTGACACATTTGTATGTCTGGGTTTCTTCAGAGTTTTGAGGAGTTCTAGAGCACTGGGAAAAGTGTTGGGTTTAATTAGAGTAGAAAGCGGGACTTGTCACCCTCTGAAAGTCAGAGGAAGCAGAGCCTGGGAAGGCAGCCTCCTCTTAGAATAATGCCTCTAAATGTCTTGTCTTGTCTTCAAGTCTTTTTCATCATGCCTAGTCTTTCTGGGCAATATTTCAGGGCTCCTCTACAACCTCTCCCCTCCACTGATGGTGATGATGGTGGCGATGGGGTCTCTGCCTCTCCTTTTTCTTGAGTAGTAGAGGAGGCTTGATTCTTATTGACCATAGTACCATTTTAAACAGAAGACATAACAGGAGAGATTATTCTTTCTGCAGAAATGAGGCTGCAACAGATCCAAAGTATTACTGCCCTCCTTCTCCTGCAAAACCTGGAACTGATTCTGAGAGTGGTTTTAAACCTGAAACAGGGAGAACGTTGTCCAGTTCTATGTTCTGATGTAAACTGTTTCAAATATTTGTTCTTGGCCTGAATAAAACTCAAACCAGGGTAACTTCGGGCTCACTTCACCCATGGTTATTATTCATTTTGAGCCTCTGATACAGAGAAATGAAAATCTCCCTTTGGATTCTCTTTACCGTTTTAGCACCAATATCTTCCTTATTCACTCACTTGCAAGACATGAATGGTCTGGAGCAAACTTTGCAGATCAAAGAAATACCACATATACCTCTGCTGAGCCCCACAAAGTTACTGGGTCTCTCTAGTCCCCTCACCACCAAAAGGCAGCATTCTTCAACTGTTCACATGGATTTGTGGTTCCTGGCCAGCTCTGTTCCCCTAGTACTGGCTGTCTTCTTCACTCACACCCTGGAATTTGATGTCCGGAGTTCTTCATTCTTTCTCCCCCATCTGTTGACCAAAGGCTGCTGCTTTCTCATTAGGCCTGGCTGACGGAGGCTCATTTCTCTTTTCTGTACCCCAAAGGGCACTCTTGAGGACCAATTCATCTAGAATCCTTTTGCTTTCTAGGACCACTTAGTCAGATGGCTGCACCTACTTGTTTTGCTGCCATCGTTTGCTTGCCGTGGCCCCCAGGCCATCAGCACCCTTCAAGCTTCTGCTCTTGTTTTCTCTGTGGTACCTTCCCCTTTATTTTAGTACTGCACATTTTACTTTTTTCTCCATTTTCTCCAGGCAAGCTTCCTGTTTCTTCTCCATCATGAGCAACCAGTATCCCATAATAAAGGCGAGGGAAAGTGGCTTAAGAGTCAAGGAACGCATGCTGCAGATGTGCTGGCAAGGTCATTGTTAGTGCTGGGCTTGCTATGTTTGCTGGGTAAGGCTGGATAAAGCTAAATAGTGCACAAAGTTCATATATTATCCAAGAGATACCTCAGCAAAAACTAGGAAATGTGCGTCTTGTAACGGACATTTTCCGGTGAAGTATTAAAGTGTTGAAATTTCCCTCTAGACTAAGGAAGGAACAATGGGGACCAGTCTATTGAAAATCGAGCCTCTGTGAATTTGACTTGCCTCAATCTCTTTCAATTTTCAAAAGAAAGAGTAAGTGATGTGGGGAGCTGTTGCCCTGGCCTCAATTCTTTCTACAAGGGCTGAACACTGTGTTATGGGACCCTTGGGAGAAACGAAAGGAACAGGATGTTGGACATTGCCAGACACATGCCTCAGTTATTAGGAAAGGAGAGTGCTAAGGGGAAAAAATCTGAAAATAACTAGAGGGAGTCCATGACATGTGAAAATCCATCCAATAACCAGAAGTAATAGCAATGAAGGGAGGGAGAAGAGAAGGCATCAAAGAAACAATGGAACCACGCATAAAGCTTGCTAATTAGCTCATATTTTAAGAGTGATCATACAAAAAATGGACGAATAGGCACATGGCCCAGCCAATCCATATGAAATATGTCAGAGAGATTCAAGATCACAGTGAGTTGTGGTTTGTGAAACTTGTGTCCACAAGTAGTCCAACAAAATGGACAACTTAGAGTAAAGAAATGACAAAAGAATGAGGCGAATACTTAAGAAAGATTGTGTAATGGCTGAAGAAACTAGCCTCTTCTTGTTTGATGGGACAAAAGGACTTTAAAGATCATTTCGTCTGTTGTCAACTCTCTCCCCATATTTATTCTTTCCTTTTCCTATTTACAAATAGATCTCCTTTCCTTCCTCTTCCTCCACTCTCAGCTTTCGCTCTATACATGACCACCCGTTTACACATTGAATTCCCAAACTTCTTTGCAGCTAAGTGGCCCCACGTGGCTGTGTTCATGGGCCAGTGGGGTATGAGCAGAATAAAGTGTGCAGCTCTGGGTAATCTCCTTTAATCCCTGTGAAGAGGAATGCCCTGGACCTTCGTTTTCCTTCTTTCTGCTGCCTTGGATTCAGAGGTGGAAGCCACATATGACCACAGCAGAAGTGACCCCTAGCCTGGCTCCCTGGATGATCTTTTTTTAAAAAAAATTTTTTTTATTAGTTTCAGGTGCACAAAACAAAGTAATAGTTAGACGTTTATCATTTATATCCCTCACACTGTGTCAACTCCCCTCCCCCCATCCACTAACCCTCTGACACCGCACACAGCCATTACATTTCCACTGCCTCTATTCCTGATGCTGTACTCCGCTTCTTATAAGTGCACCCTACAAAATCTTTACAACATTATTGATTACATTCCTCAAATTAACTTTCGTAACCCCGTGGCAGTCTTGGGGTTACTGACTGTGCTTTCGAATCCCCTCACTTTCCCCCTTATCCCCACCCCCCGCCCATCTAGCAACCCTCGGTTTTTCCTCTGTGTCTCTGAAACTGTTTCTGATTAGTTCATTCACTTACTCTTTTCTTTAGATTCCACATATAAGTGAGATCATATGGTATTTGTCTTTCTCTGTCTGACTTATTTCACTTAACATAATGTTTTCTAGGTCCATCCATGTTGTTGCAAATGGTAAGATTTCTTTCTTCTTTATGGCTGCGTAGTACTCAATTGTATAAATGTACCACATTTTCTTAATCCAGTCATCTACCGATGGGCATTTCGGTTCTTTCCGTGTCTTGGCTATTGTGTATACTGCTGCAATAGACATAGGAGTGCATAAATATTTTTGAATTAGAGTTTTGGATTTCTCTGGATGGATACCTAGGAGTGGAATTGCTGGATCATAAGGTAGTTCCATTTTCAGATTTTTGAGATACCTCCATACTGTTTTCCATAGTGACTGCACCAATCTGCAATCTCACCAACAGTGCACAAGCGTTCCCTTTTCTCCACATCCGCGCCAGCACTTGTTGTTTGTTGATTTATTGATGATAGCCATTTTGACTGGGGTGAGGTGGTATCTCATTGTGGTTTTCATTTGCATTTCTCTGATGGTTAGTGAGGTTGAGCATTTTTTCATATGTCTGTTTGCCATCTGTATGTCCTTTTTAGAAAAATGTCTCTTCATGTCCTCTGCCCATTTTGTAATTGGGTTGTCTGTTTCTTGGAGTTGAGTTGAGTGAGTTTTTTATAAGTTTGTGATATTAACCCCTTATCGGATATATCATTGGCAAATAGGATGATCTTTTTGAGTAGAGCTGATCTACTATCCCTGAACTAGTAGTTTAGATTTTATGAAAAAGAGGCATAAACTTCTAACTTATTTAAGTCTGTATTTTAGGGTATTTTTGTTACAACAGCTTAGCCTAATAAACCTTAACACACACTCAAACTATCTCATTTTGCAGGAGAGGAAAGGAGACCCAGAGAGTTGAAGTGCTTTATGAAAGTTAAAGCACTGATAAATTAGTGGCAGAGCATGACCAGAGCTCAGGTTTACTATTGTTAGTATAATGTTTCTCTTTCTAGTCCATCTTCTGACTCAGAGACCACAGAGCCAGATATCTCCTAGTTAGCAGATCTTTTCCACTAAAGAGAATAACCTTCGATCTGGATATGGTAGAACAAATATTGACTGGAATGAAATACAGCCAAAGGTAGGGAATACAGAGTTTCACTTCAGATGAATTTTAGATTCCAAATTATTGGGTGTTTTGCCAGGGGCCCAGGTCAATCACATGCCAGGATATGGAACACATGGCCCTTCCTGGCAGCTGTGGCCTCAGCGAAATTCTTTCTTCTTCTACAAGCCACTGGTATATTTTTATATAGGACCAGGTCACTCAAACACACTGTAAGGTTGAGGAGACTGATCTGTGGCTTGGGTTAGCCATACACACAGTGGCCCAGCTGGGGCCCAAAGCTTGCCTTCTGCCTGGCCTGGGAGAAGACCCCTCTTTCCAAAGTGTCTCCTTTATCCATGCATATGCCACAGTCCCAGCATCCATTCCTAGAGATGTCTTCTTTAACCATTCAGAGCTTTCCTGTCTTCCAGAACTCTGTCCCTTCTTAAGTCTTTTATTTTGCACATGCAGAAAAAAAAAATGGTGAGAGGAGATCCAGCAGGGTAGGCCCCCAAATAAACTTCATCTGCTCCCAGTGTGCTTAGCCTAACCCTGTGGCAGGCACCCTTATTCTGTGAGCCCTGATAGTAACACAGACTAAGTAGGGCCAGACTTGTGACAGTGAGGACAAGCCCACATATACTGGGTCCCTGGCCCTCACCGGGGAAGTATGTATATCCTGCATATTCCATACATTCCAAACTCCGAATCACCACAAATGTGGACAGTCACTGTACTAGTTAGGAATCTCCAGAGAAACAGAACAAATAGGAGGTATGTATATCTATAGAAAGAAACTTATAAGACATTGGCCTACCCATCCCAAGATCTGCAGGGTGAGTCAGCAAGCTGGAGAACAAGGAGAGCCAATAGTGTAGTTCCGGTCTAAGTCCAAAGGCCTGAGAACCAGGAGAGCTGATGGTGTAATTGTAGTTCATAGGCTGCAGACTCGAGACCCAGAAAGAGCTGATATTTCAGTTCAAGTGTGAAGGCAGGAAAAAAACCATCATCCCAGTTTGAGGGTCATCAGGCAGAAAGAATTCTCTCTTACCCAGGGTGGGTCAGCAACTTTGTTCTATCCAAGCCTTCGATGGATTGGGAGAGGCCCACCCACATCAGCGAGGGCAATCTGCTTTACTCAGTCTACCAATTTATATGTTAATGTTATCCAAAAATACTCTCTCACAAACAACCAGATTAATGTTTGACCCCATGGTCAAATTTGGGCACCCCATGGCCCAGTTACGTTGACACATAAAATTAATCATTATGGCCACTATTGCATTGTTATTCTTGGGAGGGAGCGAGTGAGTGGCATTTGGTGTGTGAGGGTGGAGGTGGAAAAGTAAGTAGTTTTCCAGTGTGACAGGCAAATTTTGTGCAAAACACCTAACATAAATTAGGATTTTAAGTCAAGAGACTCAGAAAATTGGAACTCTGGATTTTCAAACACCTGTGAATTTAGCTCTTTATTGTTGTTATGTCTTTGTCCTAATACACACACACACACACACACACACACACACACACACAATCTGCCACATCTAGGTATAAATGAATTATAATTGTAATACTTGTCATGAAGGAGAAATATGGAGAAATATGAAAGTGTATAATAGGACAACTTGACCTCATCTGGAGAACTGAGGAAGATTTTTCTGAAGAAGTAATCTTTAAGCTGAGACCTAAACGTTGAGTTGGAACTAACTAAAGGAAGTGATGTTGGACTGAAAGGAGAACATTTCAGGCAGAGGGGACAACAGATATAAGGTCCTGAAGCTGGAAATGTTTAGCACATTTGAAGAAATGAAGGAAGGCCAATGTGACAGAGAGGAGGGGAAAACTTAGGTGTGATGAAGATGAAGATGAAGAAGTTTGCAGGGGCTCAAACATGAAATGCTTGGGAGCCATATTAAACATTTTCTTCTTTCTTTTTCTAGTAATAATTGGGACCTTGTAAAGAGTTTTAAATTAAGGAGTGCCATGATCATATTTGCATTTCTGTGATAATTCTCAAGATGGTATGAAGAATGGACATAAGTAGGGCAAGAGTGGTGTTGGGAGACTGGATAAAGGGCTGTTTTATCAGTCCTGGGGAGGGATAATGGTGCCTTACATGATAGTCCCCATGGTGGAGATGGAGAGGAATATTTAGGATACAGAAATGACAGAATTTGGTAATTGATGAGATGTAGGTTGGGGAAGAGGCAGTGTCAAAGGTGTCTCCCAGGCTTCTTTAATGAGTCATTGGGTAGTTGGTAGATCCAATCATTGGTATGGAGAAAACTGGAGGAAGAGCATATCTGGGTGAAAGTTATGGGTTCTGTTTTTATGACCTTGGGCAGGTGATAGTCTATGTGCTTCAGGTTTTTATCTGGAAATGATACCTCTATTTTAGGATTATCGAGGGGAGCAAATGAGATCATGCATGTAAAGGAGCTCTGTGAATCAGAATGCACAGCTCAAAGCAGGATCTTATTGTAGCAGAGATAGAGGGATGCATGGGAGCAAGAGAAGGCTGATTAGCGAAGGGGTAGCAGAACAGCGTGACCTTGAACCACCTAGTCTTTTGGGAAACACCAGGGAAGGGGAAAAGAGCCAAACATCAGATGTTGTTTTCTAACCAGCATGCTGTTCCTGGGTTCCTAGTGGCCCTGCCTTTGTAATTACTTCAGGATGAGAACAGAGAACAGTCCCCACTCCTGACTACCATCATTTGGACATACTATCTACATTAGTCCAAATAGGGACAAGCCTTCTGTTCACCATGAAAAATCCTTGAGGTTACACCCTGCTGGTGGAGAGCTGGGGTGGGGTGGGCACAGGAGCGAGGGACGGATGAAATCCTGCTGTTTCGGATTCTACGGTTTTAACCTGCTTGCAGTGTAACAGTCTGGACTGCTTGCTGTGCTCCTCCACAAATCACAGAGTTCCTTGTGAGGCCAATCAGTGATAATTTTTATTTATTTAAAAGCATTAATTGACCGACCCTTGTTGTATTCTGCCAGATGTCAGCCAATGAAATTGCTGTCCGTGTAGTTTCTGAGGCCAAAACTACGAGTCCTTAATTTCTTGTTCCTTTGCCCCCCCCCATCCCATCCATCATTACGAACTACCAAGCCTACCTCCAAGACATACCCTAAATGCCCCGTTTTCCCAGTACTCACTGCCATGCCTCGAACATTGTCATCTGTCTGAACTACCACAGACACTGCCCCCGCATTCAATCCCCAAATAGCAGGTCCTGCTATTTTTTTAAGTATAAACTGTCCACTTGACTCACCTGCTTAGAAGTCCTCATTGGTTTTCCCACCAAATTTAGAGTAAATCCAAACTCCTTGCTATGGCCCACTAGGTCCCACATGATATAGCCCCTGTTCCCCTTTCTGACCTCATTTCATATCACATGATGATATTGAAAATATTCACTCTCTGGTTCTGGTACATCTGTCCAACTTGAACGGACAATTGATCAACCAGAACAGATATTAGTCAAAAAACACACACATTGGTACTGAGGCCTACTGTCTCAGTCGTAGGCCTGTTCACACCGCTGAGCTACGTACACTTCTGCTTCCATTTGGTTCTGGAAACAGAGAAGGTCATTGTTGTCTTAGAGCTTTTGCATTATTTGTCCTCTCTGCCTGGCATGCTCATCTTCTAGCTTCTCATGAGGCCTAAACCTCTATGGCATTCCTACCTCAGCCCCCAATTTAAAAGGCATTTACTGGCCCTCCAATGGACAGAACTTCCCCAGCTCTTAGCCAGAGTCCTCTCATCATAGTGTCCTGTGATAAATTACCTGGTTGTTTCATTTTTATTTGCTTATAGATGTATTGCCTGTCATCTCTAATAGCTTATAATTGGAGAATTAATTAATTAACATAAGAATTATATTATTATCATAATAGCTTATAATTGGAGAATTAATTAGAGCTTGCAATCCAGTTAAGCTGCAGGAGAAAGAGGGTGTTTGGCACAGCAATGTATCTCAGGGCCCAGAACAGTGCCTGACAGAGCGGGCACTCAATAAACACTGGTTGAATAATAAGTGAGTTAATGAGCGCTTCCTAGGAGTGAAGCAGAGTGCTTGGCTTGGAATGTGGACAGAAAGGCAGGAGCCATCGAGAAGAACCCCATGAGGTGCTTAGAGGGGCTCCCAGCTGCCTTGTCAAAGGAGGGGAGCTCAGGGTGGGGGAGAGCGTGGGTTGAATGTGGAGCCTGCCTCTCAGGATTCTGTCAGAACACTGGGTGAAAGTGGGGAGAAGCAGCTTTTAAATCCCAGCTCATTTACCTTTTTTAAAGTAAGGACAGTTTACCTGGGTCTGCAGGCATTAAAAGTTGCTGCTTTTAAATTTATTCAAAATTAGGCCTGTGAGAGTAGGTGAGTTCACTTGGAAAAGTAAATCCCATCCTGCCACCAAAGGTTTGTTTCTACCTTTGCCCTTAAAATGTTCTGGTACCAGTTCTAGTGTGGTACTAGTTCCAACAATTGTCAAACACCAGCTGGGTGTCCTACAATTCGACTCAATTCTGCTACAATCTACCTGGAGATATCATCAGATTCCACAGGTTAAGGGTTCAATCCCAGAAGATTGCCTCCTGCCCCACTTCAGATGACATTTGCAAGCTCAAGTTGTCACTTGTGCTATTGACTGACTAGCTATAGATCCGAGGTTCCAATAAGCCCTTCTTTGGGTTCGATTAATTTGCTAGAGTGGCTCACAGAACTCAGAGAAACATTTTCTTATTAGATTACTGGTTTATTATAAAAGGATATCACTCAGGAACAGCCAGGTGGAAGACATGCATAGGGCAAGGCGTGGGGAAGGAGCGGGGAGCTTCCACATGGGCACTACTGATTAAATTATTGGTCATTGGCAATAAATTCCATCTCCATCCACTCTCCTCATGCCTGAGGGGAACTGAAAGTTCCAAACTTCCCGTCATGTGGTTGGTTCCCCTAGCAACCAGCCTCATTCTTAGGTGACCTACAGGCATTCCGAAAGTCACCTCATGAATATAACAAAAGACAGCTTCTCACTAAGATAATTCCAAGGGTTTTAGGAACTCTGCCAGAACTGGGACTAAGATCAAATATATGCTTCCCATAAATCACAATATCACAGACCTGGATGAGGATTTATAGCCACTAAATCACTAATCATGTTGATTCTTTTAAGAGCCCCTCCAATGGTGACTCAGTCTTTACTCTTCTTCCTTCCAGTCCATCTCCTACATGGATTCCAGGAACCACCACTTTGATCACATCACTGTTCAACTTGCAAGTGTCAGTCACTGTGAGCTCAGGTGCAGATATCCTGTGCTGGTGCTGGTGTCCTGGCCTGATCCGGTGGGGTAGCCCCGGGCTCTGGGTCGGACGCATGACTTAGAGTCCTGCTCATCCTGGTACCTGCGGGGAACCTGGAGCAAGCCATGGAGTCTCACTCTCCGTATCTGCACGGAGGCAGTGATGTCTATATCACCTAGTCTTTGCTGAGCTATTCTACCTGAAATACCTAGCAGTGTCCACAGGATGAAGGAGAATCAGTGCAGTTGGGATCTGAGCTTCTTCAGCTTCTGGAGAGTAGGAATCAAAGCTCGTGTTTTTTTGTTTTTTCACAGAACCTCACACAGTACTGGGCAAGGAGTTCATGTTCAGGGAACCTTATTCACAGACACAGACCCTCTCAGTCTTCTCTAATACTTCTTACCCAGAAGTGTCAGCATGCACCTGTCAGATGGTCCTGCTGCTCCTGCAGTCCTGGAACCAGAAGCAGAAATCCTGTGAGGCACCCTTTAAAGGGCTAAATTCACCTAGAAGAGCAGGGGCAGAGGGGACGGGCGGGTATCAGAGGGCAAGTGCTGAAGGCAGAGGGGTTCACCGGGGGCTTGGGAGCTCTGAAGGCATAATGAAGTAAATAAAGAAAAAGGAATTTGATCTTTGAAAAACTTCTAAAGAGCCTCAGGAGTGCAACACTAGGTCCAAGTTGCTTCAAAGAACAAGTAAAAACAGCACTAAATTCCAGATAAGGCAGCTTTGGTGGCTACCCTGGTTCTTTCTGAGAGAGGGTATTCATAACACTGCCAAAAATCCCTGTCCACTGTTTCCTGGTTCCTCTTGAAGTGTCTGGGGGTGGGGGTGCACTGTGTCCTCCAGAAGTGCTGAAACATGAAGGATGGATGGGGTTGTGGGTGGGGAGTGGCTGGTTACACAGAACCAGCCTGTGAGAGAGAAGCTTCTGGACCTGCTCAGAGCTCCTCAGAGCCATGGCTCTGTCCCTCCACAAATATTATTTTTGAGCAGGAAAGCCTTTGGCAAGCACCAGTCTACAGTTCTAGTTCTGTTGGAAGGAGGGTTTAAAGCTTTAGACAGGATGTACTAAACCTCAAACAAGTAGCAAAGTTGAGAATAAACCCCTGAAGTAGGACATGTGAGTCTCATGAGGCAAGTGAATATTTTTGAAGATTGATTCCTATTTGGCACCAGCCATGGTTGAAATTATAAAGTGGCAATGTTGATCCTTGGAATGCCCAGGTCCCTAGTTCTGTCCCTCCTTCACCCTGCCCTCCCCCCCTTCTCCTCCTTGCATTTTCTGGGGCTTTTCTCTGCATTCATATCTGTCCTCAGCAAAGAATTTGAAGGTAGGAATCCCTAACTTTTGCCTTCCTAACTCCATCTTGCTTCCTCTGCAGCTTTGTGCCTTGTTGTAGTGGCCATGTTTCTGCAAACAACAGGCCTGGGTGCATATGGAGAACTGTTTCCATGTCACATGCAAAAGTTCTTTCATTTAATTCCCCAACAAGTTTTTGAGAGAAGTGATGTTATTCCCACTCTATGGATCAGGAAAACTAAGGCTCAGAGCAGTCTCTCAGCACGCCCAAGATCTCCAGGATGGTAGGCAGTAGAGGCAGAATTGGAGCCCAGGTCTGTGAACGGCATGGCTCATTTCCTTCCTTCGAGATTGCAGCCTGCAGCAGATCCCTAAGAATGAAATATCTTAGCACCATGATTCCCTCGTTTGTGAAAAGAGAATGGTGATATGCCCAGTCCATCTCTGCAGATCAGTAAAGCTGTTCAGATGGTTAAGTCAAGGGAAAAACAAAACAAAACAACAAGGAAGAACAACCAAAGCGATCCAAAAAATAAGGGGGAGGAGCCAGAGAATCTGCTTTCTGGCACACAATAGGTGGTCAGTGAACTTATGTCAATTGGATGAATGAGACTCTAAAACAAATATCATCAAAGTCTAATAAACTGATGAGTGGGAATAGACAGCAGAGAGACTTTCCAGAATACCCAGTTGAGGGACACTCCTGGAAGAAGTACAACTTATGATAAACGAAAGGAAGTAATTGCCTTTTCAAACGTAGTAAATTTAGAGAGTTTCGGAGTCAACATGGATTAAAAATATAAATCTCTGCAGAAAAAAATAAATTTGTGCATGATGAATCCATAAAAATCAACCAGGGGCAACATCTCCTACCTTGGAGGTTGAGGTCAAGTAGAAGAACCAGACCCTCCCGAAAATACCCCTGGCTGAGTGAGCAGCATGCTAAATCTTGCTTTCTAAATGCAGTTTTAACTTGAGAAAGTTCCCATCTCCTCTCTCTTCAGCTCTTTGGCACATTCGTGTTCTGTTTTCTGGTTTTAAGGAGTCACCAGCTTGATAAACTACAGGAAACCTGCACGAATTTTACGTCCAATTTATAGGGCTCTGACTCTAATAGTGCCTAAATAATCCGCGGTGAAGGATGCTAAATGGTCCATGTAATCCATTTGGAAACGACGTGTCCTGGCTTTTGAGAGTGTGTTCTGTGTGTGCTTTCCTTTCCAGTGTTTGTGTGTACTGAGGAAGGAATGAGAGGCGTGATTTTGGTACTTCGCTTGCATCTGACAAAAACATTAGCTTTCTTCCCAGTACATGGCCACCAAGACCTTTCTGAGCTCTGCAACAACTATTTCTTGTAGGTTTCTTCAGCCTCTGGCTCTTGGTCTAGGGCCTTGGGTTTGGCCCCAAAGGCAGGATGGGACTTGTTGGTGACACCAGGCCCTTCATCTGACCCCACAGCCCCTTGGGAAGAATTGCAACTTTTCACTGACTGCTCTACTGATGTTCAGATGTTCTACTGACAGTCCGTGCACATCGGGGTCCCTTTGGGGGCACACCCACTCTCTCCCACTCTGAGGCAATGCTGATTCATTTCCTCCTGTGTCTCTGCGCCAATGGCTGGCAGGTCGGGGGTGGCCTTCCTTCTCCATTTGGTGCAGGTTTTTCTGGCCTTTTCACAGAAGCTGGGCTACATTTCCTGGGCTTCCTCCTCTTGCTAAGGTTGGGGTCGAGGGTTAGAGGTTGCCCACTGCCACACACATACCACCATCCTCTTTCTGCCTCCAGACATGGCCTCCTCATCCATGTCTCTCAACCCCTTTACACCCCTTCCTCAAGGCCCATTCAGCATGTCCTGTTCGGCCCACAAGGAGAAGATCCCGTTCTTCCTCCAGGGTTCTACATCACCAACAGCCTTTGACATTCATTTGACTCACGTTATACCTTGGCAGTTAGGAACCCAGCGGTAAACAGACGGCACACTAAAATTGGGTAATTTGAGGGGTGTTTCATAAAGGGACTCTTGCAAAAATGTGGAAAGCATGTAGGAAAGGCATGAAAGATAGTGAAGAACTCCAGAGCTGGCATCAGGGGGCACCTTAACCACTCCTAATTGAAGGAACAAGGGCAGGGGACAATATCAGAACCAGTTTGACAGGACCTTTGGTAGAGGAAAGCAGCCAGTTTGCCGTGACCCCTCCGGGAGAGACACTGGAAAATAAATTTTCTGATTTTATTTTCCGTCCCATTCCCTCCTGTTGGTGAACCCCACAGGAAGCCAGTAGACATGAGCTTGCTTTTGTAGTTTATATAAATTCATTCTTCAGGGGCTAGAGTGGGGTGAAGGATAGAAATTGGATCTGGAAGCAAAACCAGAAGATGTCCAACACAATGTGTGTATGAAACCACGTGCACAGCGTTTTATAGGACGCATGGGAGTTTTTCACTGACCTCTTCTACTGAACGTGATTGGTGTCTCTGTATTGCCCCATATTGTCAAGGTCTTGTTGTGTGCATGTAGCTGACCTCCTTCCCAATAATGACATCTCTAAGGCAGGGACTCACCCTGTGCAGCTCTTTGTTCCCAAGAGTTTCGTTAGCAGAATGCAAGTTCTGATAGGCTTGGTTGGCGGAAACATATGCAATTTGAAGCTGGGAAGAGTTCTGGGTCATTTCAGACAGACAGTCTACTGATGTCAATGAAACCTGAACTGGCTCGGGAACAAATCTCTAATTATGACCCTGAACAGATGTCAATTTTGCAGGTCTCAGTCTCTTCGATGCTAAAACAAGCAATTTGTTTAGATCAGGGGTTAGCAAATAATGGCCTATGGCCAAATCCAACTCCCGACCCAGTTTTTATAAATAAAGTTTGCTTAGAACACGGCCACACTCAATTTTTTACATATTGGCTACGTCTGCTTTTTACCACAACAGCAGATTTGAGTAGTCCTGATAGAGACCACATTGCCCACAAAACCTCAAACATTTATGTTCTGGCCCTTTACAGAATATGTTTGCTGACCTCTGGTTAGATGATGTCCAAGGTCCCTCCTGCTTGTAGGGATCTGAGATCAGGCATTATGCCTCATATGCCTTTGCATTTCACATGGCTTAGACAAGAGGGAGGGAGGGAATCTGTGGATACCCCTTGACCTATCTTAGAGGTTGCTGTGGCCAGTTTCTTGTCCCCCCAGTTTCTGGCCTGGCCCCTCTGCATCTGGATGTTATGGCTGAGAAAACACAGCTAGTGGGCAGGTTGGAAGTGTTGCTCACTCATCAGCCTCCTGGGCAAGCTCAATTGAGGAGGGTTGGGAGCTGAGGGATAACTAACCCAACTGCCACATCTCCAGTGGGCACAACCTGAGGTGTCCCCAGGGAAATGAGAAACTGCCACCTGTGTGGGCTTTCTTCCCTTTGCTGTCTCACCTTTCCACACCCTCCCCACTTCTTGACATCACTTCCAAATCAACTTGTTATGTGGTTACATGCCATTGAGTTGGTTCCAGTTCCTGGCAACTCTATGAATGAGTGATGTCCACCATGTCCTGTCCTCAACAGCCCAGCTCAGCTCCTGGAGACTCATGCCTAGGGCTTCCTTTATGGAGTCAATCCATCTCAGATTTGGTCTTCCTTTTTTCCTACCACCTTCTATTTTTCCCAGCAGTATTGTCTTTTCCAAAGAACCCTGCCTGCTCATGATGTGCCCAACTTAGGACAGCTTCAGTTTTGTCATGTTTGCCTTCAGGGATCTTTCAGGCTTAATTTGCTCTACGACCCACTGGTTCGTCTTTCTGCTGGTGCAGCGTATCCGTAGAGCCTCCGAATCAACTGCTTGCACTCAAGTGATTCTTTCAGCGGCTTCTTTAGGGGAAACTAAAGCAAGACATGATGTGTAGTTAATATACACACATTGTTCTTGTCAGCAATCATCTGCTGTATGTTACTATATTCAGCTGCAAAGAACGAAATTGTTGGAAAATTTAGCTAATTTAAAAAAACAAAAACTTGCCACCAAGATAGTGGCTTGTGGTTCTAGGAGAAGGAGCTGAATTGTGTGAACTTAGTTAACTCATGAACCTTAGTTTCCTTATCAACAAAATTAGGGGATCAGATAGCACAGTTCCTCTGGATACCTTACTATTCCAAAATGCTATGAAATTGGACCCAAGTTCGTCTTGCTAATCTTATGGCAATAAGTAAAAGCAGATATTTTCACAATCTTAGCTGCTGAGGTGTTTTGTGATAATAGATTGTGTTTTTTGTTTTTTTGTCTTTTCCTAATATGATGGTGGGGAGAGTGAGGGGTGGGGAGGCAGTCAGTAGGAAGGAAAGAGCAAGTCTCAAAATTATCCAGTAACTGTACCTTCTTGTTCCCCCATTATAACCCATTCCCTTCCCCACTTCTGATCTCACCTCTCCATCCTTCTGAGTACCCACTTTAGAAAATCATGCTTAGCATATGCTGAAAAAAAATGGATCCAATCCTATGAGGTTTGGCTACTGAAAGTAGGAAAATTTAGAAAAGTCTTCCCAGAAAGAATTTTTAAAAACTTCTTGGTAACCTGGGACACGACTTGTGTCTTTGTAAATCGTACCTTTTACCTCAAAACCCAGGGTTTGAAGGAAATTTTTGTTCACATAGTTATAAAAAATATCAAATGCAAATATTTATTAAGCCCTGCTATGTGCCAGACACTGTGCTAAGAACTGGGAATATAATGGTGAGAAAAAGGCCGTTATTGGGCAGAGGTCCTTGAGCAAATAATCTCTCAAATAACTATTGTAAACCATGACAAATACTGTGAAGAAAAAGTACAGGTGGGTACAAAATATGTGATGGGGGCCTGACATCTCTTGGGGCAGGCGGGCGGTGGTAGGGGGACTTAGCTGAGGAGTTGTTGGGGTTGGGATCTGGAAGGTGGCAGGTGGAGGAGAAAGATTATGATGTGCCCAGAGCCTGAGAAGAGGAGCTATAGACCAGGGTGGCCCAGGCACAGAGGCTGAGGGGAAGAGTGTAGGAGACACAGCTGGAGACGTGGCGGTGCAGGAGCAGTCAGGCCGTCAGTCAGTGAGTCAGTCAACATTTATTGAATTCCTACTGTACCTGGGTGCTTTTGATGCTCTGCAGCTACAGTGGTAAGTGAGACAAAGTTCTTGCCCTTGAGAAACTTAAATCCTAATGGAGAAGACAGATCATGAGCAAGCAAATGAATAAATATATAATGATTTGGGCAGAGGTAAGTGCTGTGAAGAAAGCTGAGGAAGGGTTCGAGGGGGCCCCGGGTGAGGTGGGGTGGGGAGACCAAAGTGAAGACCTGACTTCTGTGGGGCCTGTTTGATTCCATGAGGAGTCTGGACATGTCCCAAGGGCTGTGCTGGCCTCCCTGTGTCCTTATTAAGCCAAGAGGAGCAGAGAGCAAGAATTCCTTACTCCTTCTGGCCGACAGAAACTATCAGAGAGGAGTGAGATGATAAATCTTCTGATTTAAAAAAAAAAATTATGCATTTATTTTCGAACCTAGAAAATGTGGGACCTTGGTGAGAGGGAAAAACCCAGTGAAGCAAGTTATGGATACAGGTTTTAAAAACAGCAAAAGAGAGAGAGAGAGAGAGAGACGTAAAGCGTTTCTGTGCCATGGCCCTGGCTTGCCTTGGAGGGAGGCGACCTCAGCCGCTCTCCGTAGCTGGAGCAGAACAGACAATAAAGCTGGAGATGTAGTGGCTGTGGCCGAGGCGCCTGACAAGCTGGGCGATTTCCCTTTAGCGATTCCTACGGCTGGAGGCAGCTAGAAAAAGTGTCGGCCTCAGGGGCTGTCAGAGTGGAAAGTTCCCGGCACCGGAGGAAAGAGAGGTTTCATGTTGCTGTTTTTTGAGTCAGTTTTCTATGGACTCTGTGTTATGTGGTGGTGTTTGTGTCCTCACCCTAACTCCTGGCCTGCAATCTGCATGTGCCAACTTGAAGGCCAGGCCGTGTGGACCCCCTATGTGTGCATGAGCTCCTTTCTCTGTACCCTGGCATTGGGAAAAGCATCCCGCGTGCCCCGGGAGAGAGAGCATCTGATCCCAGCAGCTCTCCTGCAGATTCCCTTAGAGGCTAGTTCCTCTTTAACCACATTCCTACATTAAAGGATGCACTTGTAATAGTCTGTGTGGCACGCATGCGTGTGCATGTGCATACCCCACGCACATGTGTTCATCGGCCGAACAAGTATCGTAGACCACAGTGCCCGCACCAAAGCAGAATGGACTCAGCTGCCTTTCTCAAGAAGCCATCAGTGCAGTGCGGACCACAGAAGGTTTAAGGTGCTCTGGGACGTGCTGCACTGTTTTGGTGGGTCGGGGAAGGGTATCTACTGCTAAGTGACCAAGCACATCTGAGTCAGTGTGTGGTGTGTGTGTGTGTGTGTGTGTGTGTGTGTGTGAGAGAGAGAGAGAGAGAGAGAGAGAGAGGTAAAATCTAAAATTTAATATTTTAGAAATTATGTCAACTCTAAATTAAGCTCAACTCACACACGAACCCCTGTATATTCTATGTACACTCATGTGATTGCTGGCATGCAGATCACATGTACCAGATCGATCATGTGGTTTTTCAGTTAAAACATTCATATCTTTTAAGCCGGTCGTAAATTGTTTAAGGTTGCGTTCCTTCTGTCTTCCTCTTTTCCATTGTTAGCGGCTCCATGGGTTGGTGTTGTGGCCACAGCACTGGTTACACTGATCTGAAATCAAGATTATTCTACATCATCCAGTTTGTGTGCCTTCGGGGAAGAAAGGCCAATTGGTAAAAATAAATGTACTGGGTGAGTTTGTTTTCCTAATCTGTTTCCTAAAAGTTTGATAGAAAGAATTGTTAATCAAAGTGACTTTAGGAGAAGAAGTTATAGGATTTGGGAAAATGTGGCTTCTGGAGCAGAGGGTCCTGTGAGCGCCTTCTGCCCTTCATCCACCACGATCTTCCTCAGGAACATTAAGTGGGTGTTTGCCTCTATTACTCAAATCAGGAAGGAGGAGTGGGTGGGGCAGATGGAGATGAAGGAAGCCCGTGGATTTGGGGGAATCTGTAACTGCTATGCCCCGCTTACCTACTCCATGGCCCTCAGCACACATTGGTGCTGTGTCCTCATGTGCCAGGCAATTAGCATGCCCTGCACAGGTAGGGAGGGAGTAGGAGGACGCAGCCTGGGATAGGAGTGCCGCTGCCAACATCCCCAGACTTCTGTGACTCCCTCCAGAGAGTGGCCGGGGGCTGGGGACCCTGTCCAGGCAGCAAGGCACACTCTGTGGGAGAAGGGGCAGTGGCAGGGTGCTAAAGCTCCCCTCCCAGATGCCCAGTCCTGGGTGACCTGTGGAACCGTGGTGCCATCTGATGGCCAAGACAGGGAATGAACAGGGGATGCATGGAGGGACAGAACCGGACAATCTGCGTGGCCCTCAGCTCTGCTTGGGATTTGTGATTTGGCTGGTTTAACTTCTTCACATCACAGTTCTCAACTAGGCAGCTCTAAATGTGCCAGCTGCCAGGCCAGGGTCCAGGGGCCGCAGGGTGGGGAAAATATTCGGGAGGACTCATTATGTGCTTGTGGGTAGGGATGGAGGGGCAGGGAGTGTGTGTATAGGGGGGTAGGCAATCAAGGACAGCATACAGCCCTTAATTTCAGTGAGTCTAAACTCCAGTTGGGTAGACAGGAAGAAAATGACATCAAGACGAGATAATTGAACATGGGTGTGTGCCTGCTGCACCCTGGAAACCCAATGGTTATTCCTGAAGAGGGAGATGAAAGAGGAGAAACCAAGCCAGGTGTACATAGAAGGGAGGTGAGCCCAGAGACGGCTGCATGGGGGAGAGCAGTTGGAACATGTACCATTGGTGGTAATGGTGGTGGTGGTGGTGGTGGTGGTGTGTGTGTGTGTGTGTGTGTGTGTGTGTGTGTGAAGCAGCTGCCTAAGAAAATCAACAATGTTTGATGAACTATGCCACATGGTCTTGCTTTTTCAAATGTGTTTTCTTCCTGGCCTTAAGGAAGTCTTATGGCCCCATGTGCAGGACAGGTGGACAGTGGTATGGAAACAGAGAGTAGCCCTCGATAGGCAGCTGGAGGATTTCCTTCCCTTATCTGAAGCCCCTTTTCCTTTCTTCCTCCCATCCTCCTTTCTATCTTACTCTCTCTTTTAGGTCTCCTTCTTCACCTCTTTCTACTATTCCTTTTAAATCCCTGTTTGGCCAAGTCCTTGACCGGGGGAAAAATAAAGTTCAAATTCTTTAAAAACTAACCAAGCTTTCAATATTGTTTTTGGCAATGATTACTCTGTTTAGGGAAAAAACACCTGCACCAGTCACCTGGAAGAAAATTTCAGGCCATCTTGTGTAGGCTTTGCACATGGCAAGTTGTTATGAGGGTGGCCTCAACCTGTTCACTTGGATCATGCCAAGTAGTTTTCCTCCAAAGGGACTCTCGTCGTTAGATCCACTAGATGTGAGGTCCTGGAATTCATGATAAGGATGGAGACAAGGGGCAGCTCTTGCTTTATAAAGAGATGCTATATGCTATTAGACCTTGGTAGGTCCAGTCATATTTGATTTGGTTGGGACACTTTACTGTTTTAAAAACACTGTAGGTAAATTTTGGTTTTTTGGTTTTTTTACAATATAAATAGGATTATCTTCTCATTAGGCTATTGTGTAAATGTGGATTCTGAGTTTACCTGAAGCTGGATACACCTCTATGGTCTAAATTCTAGAATGAACGTGCAAGCTACTGGGCACGTAGCACTCCCTCTCTGAGTGCCTACGACACGCTTAAAGGCGGGCATTTTTGATCTACCAGGACCAAATGACAGTCTAAGACCAGAGTTATCTACCCGGAATTGGTTGAATCCCATATTCAACCAAAAGTAGAACAGATCAGACTTTTCCTGCCCTCTAGAGGTCAGCTTGGTGCAGTGTAAGGGAGAGACAGCCAGCACATGAGTTCAAATCTGGCCTTGTCAGGTTCCTGCTTAGTGACCTTAGACAAGTTTATCAGCTCCCAAGACTCTCTTTCCTCATCTACTCATATATACGGGTGAAGACCTCATTAGGGTTGTTGTAAGACGCCAAGTCATTGAGAGTATGTGTAAAAGCTGTACATATATGAGTGTAACAGAATGTTAACAGAGAAGTTGCAACCCAGATATAAACCTTAGATGCGCAAACGAATGTGAGAACATATCAACCTGGAGGAATCTTTAAAATAGCTACTCCAGAACCCGTTCCCTGATTTTGAACCTTTCCTCCATAACAGGAATGTAAATGGTCAGGAGTTTGAGAGTGGAGGGAGGTATTTGGGAGGAGGTCTGTGCTGCTGCTATTTGTGAGCCCCACTCCACCCCTAAGGGGCTTCAGGAGTCCTACCCTGCTCCCTGAAAGGTGAGGGATTGTTGGTGCTTCCTCCTTCACTTAAGATGAGAGAGACAGAGGAGAGGGAGAAGGAGACAGAGAACTTTAACGGGACAATTGGCAGAGCTTGAAAGTGTTCCCTGCCCTTGGGGAGGCCCATGCTTTGGGGCTTGACTTACAGCTAAGAACATTGAGGAGTCTGTGCCAGGCGGGGTGTGGGAGCCTAGGCTGAGCTGAGAAAGAATGATCTGCTCCAAAGATGGAGCAAGGGGCATGTCACTTTTCCTATGGGTGACCTGTGGGCCCCAAGGACCTCCTAGGTGTAGTGTGGCTGCGGGAGAAGGGTGAACTGGGTAGGCAGAGCAACTTGCTGAAGGAAAGCCTAGTCCACATCTGAGTAGTTACATCTGGTGGTCCGCAGTTCAGGGACCTCCAAAGAACCCACGGAGATGCCCCTCAGAAAGTCAGCTTTCACCAGCCGCTGAGCTGGAGAGCCTGAATGCATTCACACAGGTAAAAATGATCCTATGGCTTACTTCTCCTGTCTTAATCTGCCTCATTCCCCTCACACCCTGGCAGGATTCAAAACATCAGGTAGTGAATGGGGGAGGAGATAAGCAGAGAAAGAAAACAGAAGTGGCTTCACCCCTCTCCAAAGGCTGGCTGCCCACCTAGCGCAGGCTTTATCAGGGAGACAGAATGTAGTAACCTACATATAATATCTTAGGTAGAAAACTGAATTTCTGAACTGAGAGCATGCTGTATGACTTAGAGGGAACATAGGACACTCTCTAAGCTAAAAGTGAACAAAGATATGTCATTAACTTGCTGAGTCGTCATCTAAGGCAGAGGGAAAGCCTCCCTGATAATTAAACTTTAATGGGTTGATGGGAGTCAAAACAGAGAGATGTGCTTTCTCCTACTCCACTAATTGAACTTGTTCAACATACCTGTCCTACAAAGACCAGTGTTTCGTTCTAAGGGCAGGCAGTGATGTGGAGTGAGGAGGACACTTAGTAGCTGCTCTATTTGCAACCACAAGTTAAAGATGGGAAAATTCTTCTCAAAGTGGATCTATTAGCTATTCCTCTGAAGAGAAGGGTGAGCAGTAGTGTGTGTGTGTGTGTGTGTGGGGGGGGGCATTGTCAACCCCCTCTGGGTGATTGCAAGTGGAGAGAGTACGAGTAAGTAGCTGGCTTTTATCTTTCCTTTCTGTAGCTTCCCCATTACATTTTATTGAACACAACTGACTGAGCATCTATTACCTGTAAGCATTTTTCTACTACCAAGGCTCTCGGTGTTTTAGTACTGGACAGAAACTATCTTGGCTTGAAAACAGCCTCTGATTAAATTATACTCATGCTAAGGGATTAGACAGTCCAGTGTTGAGCTTCTCAAGAATATGTATACCAGGGGTGCCAAAAAAATGTATACACATGACTTGTATTCATCTTTTGTTATTGGTATATATTGGGTATAACAATTTTAATACAGTTTTTTCCTTTCTTAAAATGTGTATACTTTTTTTCTTGGCACCCTCCGTATATACATTATACATATAATAGCACATATGTATAATGTATATATGCATATATATTATGAATCTGTGTACACACACATACACACATAGTTGTAGAACAGTAGGAATTGAATGTCTAAAACAATTAGATGTCACAGAAAAGCATCAAAAGCAGGAATATCATGACAACCCAGAGGGGATCACTTCTCGAGCGGGCATCTCTTGATTCTGCCTATGTAGCATTCCTTCCTTCCGGAGTTCCCGTTCCGCCCTCTCCCTGTGGTCCTAGTCACAGGACCCTGCCCATTGCCACGGGAGTGGGTATAGGATTCAGATGGACCAAACAGAATTTTTTCTGCCAGGATTGGAATCTTTAGTGACGATACCAGGAATAAAAGTCCACTGGAGATGACTCGTTCTGGCGCCAGCAACATGATGGGACTCTTCACAGCCCCGTCTCCGGAAATTCTCCAAATCTGCCCCTTGCAATCTTCCAATCCCTTTGTTGGTCAGCATGTTTTTCCATTCAGTCCAACAAACTCCCCTTGCTTAAACTGTTAAGGTAGATTTTTAAGACTTACAACCAAAGGCTCTGAAACGGACACATCACCGTTGCATGTTAGCCAGTTTCCTTCCAGTCTTTTCACCAATGCTTGCATTCTTTGGTGGGATGTAAAAGAGAGCTTAAAGCAAAGTCTCCAGAGGCAGCAGCTTCATGAACAGGGGAGGACAGGGCAAGCTTAGCTCTGGAGCTGGAATAAACCTGAGGGTCATCCTGTCCTCCTCCGCCTGTGACAGCTGAGGGAGTGAGGCCCTCACTGACTTGCTGCTCCTGGCACTGCACAGCCTGCTTGCTTTGCACGGGGATTCTTGTTGCTCCTACCTCACTCTCTTCTGTGCGTACAAGCTGAAGGAATCTCAGCCTGCAAGCAAGGTCATGTGCATTGGGCATTAAGACTTCCGAAGGAGATGATGGGATTTTATGTTTTCTCAATGGCCCATTTCACCAATGAGAGTGCAAAAGAGCCAGGAGCTCCTAATCTGTCAGAGAAAAAAGGGAAGGGTTTTTTTTTTGTTTGTTTTTTTCTTTTTTTTAAATCTCCTCAGAGACATTGATGTGAGAGATAGAGCAAGGAGGCAGGCCTGTGATGTGTGTGCCTGTGAGGGAGAGAGTGGGAACTTGAAAGGGGTCACTTGAATACCAACGACTCAGAAATCCCACTCCACACATTCTCCTTCCAATCCCCCTGTCTCAATAAGCCCTGGAAAGCAATTCGATTTAATGAAGCCCTCAAAATCCTCCCTTCCTTCCCTAGCTCCCCTTTGGCTGCCCAGCCACCCTTGTTCTTAATGCACCCTGTGCATTAAGAATACATCTTTAGGGAGATTTTAATGGCCAGTTCATAAGGACTGTCTGTTTTGAGACAGCATGGCTGGGATCAAGTTTAAACCATCTGCTTTTAAATGTAAGGAGAAAGGACGACTAAGTATATTAAAAAGAAGTAAGTTTACAACCAGCTGAGCCTTCGACAGCCCAGGGTGAGGAGGCAGAAATACCCTCTCTATCTGGAGGCACAGGCGTGGGCTCCAGACAGGGAAGAAACAGCCTCTGTTTGAGAAGAGGCCCCACAGGGTCTTCAAGTTTCAGACATAGGTGTCTCTGGAGTGCCGTTTCCTGTCTGTAATGTAAGTTGTAAGCTCTTGGTGTGCTTTTTTGCACTCCGAAATAAACAAAGCACCTGGATTTAATCAGTCAGATGGTAACAGAATCAGGCTCCCAGTCTCCCCTGTGAGTCCCCACCCCCAGGTAAGGGCCCTGAGGCAGCAGCAGTAAGCCTGCTCCAGGAGTCCTGGACAATTTGCTTCCCTGTGGACTCGTTATGAATGAGCAGCTTGGAGCTGACTTTGGCCCAAGGGTCTCTTCCTGGTATTCATGGACTGTTCTCTAGGACCTTGTGTACAAGACTTTAGAGGGAGGGGACTGTTGAGTTGGGGGTTGTAGCACTCGGCGTGCAAAACACTAGCTTAAAATTCCCATTGGTCAGCGGAGTGTGCTTCATGAACCGCATTTGACCGTCAATCTAAAAACCTCCTGGCACTTTCTTTGAGTTTTGAAAAAGCGTTTCAGGAAGAATTTTGCTTTTGGATGCATGCTCCTTTGTTAAAGTCCTGAAATGCGGTCACAGGCTCTGATCTAATAAAGGACTGGCCACACTGGGCAGCGTGTGCCTGGCTCTCCTTATGTGTGTCACGGCTGCAGATTGACGAAGCCGTCACAGCTTTCAGAAAGTGTATGTCTGGGGGCGTCAATTCCTTTAGTGATACAATCGTGAATTTAGTATCTACCTTTGATAAGACTCTAATACAAATCGTGTGTAAAAGCATCTGAAAAGAAACGTAGGGATGGCTAGAAACTGACGGCTTTATTGAGAAGTTGGCACAGATTTGGCCTCTTCCTGTTCTGAAACTGGTGTTAGGGAATAAGTAACCTGTGGGCCATGGAGTGTCCCGGCATGGTATTGCTGGGTTTCAGCAGAGTCTTTCCCCAGTGCTCTCTGTTCATCTTTGTAGGTAAGATGGAGAAAGGAGGGCTGGTTAAGAGGAGACAGAAAGGTACAGCACCCTGATGGGCCAGGGCAACCGTGGAGAAAGGCCTTGAGCATTACTTGTAGTGAGCCTCACATGTTTGTTCTCAGCTCTGTCTTCTTCCACTGGTCGTACTCATTATTTTGGAGCAGGAGTCATTTTTCTTTTATTCTCAATTTGATAAAGCAGATCTATAATTTTTTTGTTTTTTTTCCAATGAATTTCTCCGGATTGGAATGCCAGCTATAGAGAAGACACAATTTCTCTACTGCACGTTGCTCTCTTCCTCCTTCTGCCCCTCTTTGTGTTGGTTTTCTAACAGATTAAAACGAAATGTGAAAAAAAATCCAACAATTCTTTACTCTGATTTTTGCTTTGATAAATGATGGTTTATTTTAAAAGGTCTTGTTCGTTGGAATAAAATTTTCACTTGGAGTCCATAGGCCTGGTTATACCACTTCCAGGTCATGTGACTTTGTGTTGTCTAACTCTGTTGTTTCATCTGAACAATGGGACAGACACCTGCCCCCAACTTCAGAGGGTCATTTTGAGGGCCATATGAGAACACGTTATGGACTCATTATCATGGTTGTCATCTGTTGATCCAGCCTGTTATTTTCTAGACACTAAGGCTTAGCAGGAGGAAGTGATTTGCAAATATGGCCAACAAAGGAAATTCAGGATGTTGATACCCCACCTAGAACAACTCTAAATCTACAGATGTTACTTTTTCCAAAGAGAGGCCGCATTTCCCCAGCAATTTGGGCAAAGTTGTCCTGTTGTTCTTATGGAAGAGCAAGTCTGCAGGCAACTCAGTAAGAAGATCTAGGGGGTTGGTTTCCTTGCCCAGGGAAACAATATCCTTGTTTTCCTAGACCAGCATAAATGGTCAGGATGGGAGATTGTGGCATCACTGTCTACAAGAATGGAGAATCCTCAGACTTTTTCTCCCCCTCCCCCCTCTTCCCCTTACCCCACAGAAGTCAGAACAAGTTTAATATTAAAATAAGCAAGCTGGATTTGGAAGGTGCCCTGAGGATGTCAGAAAGGAGCCATACCACTTAATAACTTCCCTAAGCAATAATTCCTGGGGGATCTAGTCCCCATGTTTTAACATTTTTCCTCTGGCATGTAAAATCACACATTATACCCCAGAATTCAGATCTTCTGCAAAACAGTTGATCTCAAACTGCTCTCATCTCTGTCTCTTCACTTGATTCCATTTATTCACTCCACAGTAGACTTGGGACGTAAACATAAAAGTAAAAGAAGATATTTCAGGGAAAGGGGGAGCGGCAGACCTTTATTGGGCACCCATTCTGCTATTTCATTTGATCATCACAACTACTCAATGTCCAAAGTACTATTACTGTCACCATTTAAAAGATGAGGCTCAGGACAGGTACGTATCTATGGTCACACTGCTTGGAAGCGGTAGGTTTAAGATGCCAACCTGTTTGTCAAAGTCTGGGTTGTCCCCAGAGCAGAGCTTCTTAAGCTTTCTCGGGACTAAAATATCCCTAATGAAAGAAATGAGTTAATGAACACTCCCAGGTGATCTGGGCCCAGCCAGGGGTGCGGAGTGTCCCTGAGAGCCAGAGCTGCAGTACTGGGGCTTCGTGGAGGCCAAAGGAAAGCTGTTATGAACTGGACCAGTTTGATAAGGGTGATAGGCTAGTGAAAGCAACAACAATGGATCAGTTGGAGCCAATGAAATGAAATATTACCTTTGTGTAAATTGTAACCCGAGTTCCTTATAGCTGGTAACAAAATATTATTCTAGTTGGAGCTGGAGGAGGGAGTATAGGAGAAAACTCCTTTTTCCCTAAATCTATAAGTTGGTTCTGCTCACTTTCTTAATCTTTCAGGGCATATATGTAAATGCCATTCGGGCATTCAGTTATAATATTCTCCCTACACCCACCGGCCAGCTGTTCCCATGACACACAATCTCCCTTAAGGGAAGGTTCACTGAAGTCTTCAGCAAGTCCCCAGACATCAATTTTGATGAGTTTTGACCATCAATACTTACTGTAGATCAGTTAGCTCCCATCTTATCTGTCTTGTTTGTTAGAAACAGTTTTACCTGTTATAGGATGAAAACTCCACCAAAAACATGAAGTATGCCATTGGTTTCCATGACGACCGCCACTGAGATGTGGCAAACTTGTTTTCCTCATTTCCGGTACTGTCTGTTCCGGTACTAACACAGAAACATCAATGTTCTGTGTTTCCAAGTCAGCTCATCATCCTTACTAGTCCTTCCCCATCCTCTGCTGAGGCTGAAAGTCTTCTAAAAAAGAGCTTGTACCAACAATGGGATGAGTATTATATCATTCCCCATTTACAAGAGAGAAATTGGAGGGTCAGAGAGAAACTATGTGGGAGTAGCTCCAACATGATAAAGACTTTCATTTTTAGGTCATGTGGGGGCTCTGAGAAGAGCAAACAGGCCAGGAAGGAGGACGAAGTGCCTCTAGTACGACAGTGGTAGATGAGGCAAGAAGTCCCTGTCATGTGAATAGGTAGGACATGCTTCACAGGCGGCTAGACTATGAGACTACGTGGCCTTTGAAAGACAATTAAGACAATTAACAAATACATTAGTTTGATGGGCTGCTCCTAAATAATTGAGGAAAGAGCTGGTTGGTTATCAATTGCCAAAGCTGATGGAGAAAGATGAAACTCAAAGTGAAGGCCATGCACAAGTTGCTCCCTGTGCCACTATTTCTAACCCATGGGTCTATCACTTCTGCCCTCACAGTTAGAAGAGGCCTGAGCAGAGGAAAATCCCATTAACACCTAGTAGGCTACAAGGATTGTCAGAAGTAAGGAAGACCACAGGACGGTGACCTCGTTACCTACTTCCTAGTCACGGGTGCCCACTCTCGTACTCCTGTGATTGGCTCCCCCCCTGCAGCCATAATGATCATCAGCAAGTGCAGATTGGCTCATGTGACTCCTCTACCTTCAACCCATAAGTGGTTTCCCATCCCTCTTAGGATATAAACCCAGATGCCTCCAGGCCCTTTGTGATCTGGCCCGTCTAACTCTCCTTTCCCTTTACACACCTCTTTCCTCCTCTGCTTTCTCAAGGCAAGCATACAGCCTCCTTTTGGTTCCCTGAGTCTTTCCTTAGGGCTCATGAACCCAGGATTCTCTCTACCTGGACCATTTTTCCTATCCCTTCCCACACACCCCTTTGCCCAAATCTACCTAATTCTTAATGTTTTTCTATCGGTGGGTCTCAGGTACAGAGAATTGGATTAATCATAATCTTTGTTCTGTCACTCTCACCATTATCCATTCATGGCCCACTTTCATATAGTTAGTCATTTTTGATGTGATAAGCACCCTCAAGTCCACCATCCCAAATGAGAGCCAGAGCTCTGACAACAACCCACATCACGGTCCTCCCATTCCTTCTCCCTGTTTCCTTTCACCTGAGATAACTAGCATCCCCAAATCTGCGTTCATTGTGTCCTTTTCATGTGGTATATATTTCTAAAGAGTAGGTATATATTTTATATTTATATTTATAAATAAGACTAAATATATATGACTGTATATGTATATATACAACTCAATAACCAGACTCAACTGGTCTGGCTCCTGAACCCAATCTTCTTATCTCAGGCCCATACACCCTGTATCTTCTATTTTCTGTCGCCTTAGCAGAATTATGCCAAAACATGAACACTTTAGAGCAGTAAATATTGATTCACAGAAAGAAAGGACATTTTAACAGAGACCTCAAGCAATGCAACAAACTTCTTCATAAGGAATGTTCTCTGAGGAAGAGCGAAGTGAGCTATGAAGACAAAATTCTTTATGTAAATGGGGGTAGACCTGAAGCTGCAGCTTTCTCCCTCAGGTTCAAGCAGAGGCTGAGTGTCCGACAGTCAGGTATGTTGTACAAGAAATTCTGGCTTTGAGTGGGTGGTCAGGCTGGGTTCCTTCTGTGATGGCTTCCGATTCGAAGATTCTGTGAGTTTCCCACACTCCTCCCTCATCAGAATCATACTTCTGAAGACTCTGTTGGGTTTTAGCAGGAAACATTAAGAAAATGACAACAAAAATCTAACTCTGGATTCTGTAGATTGAGTTAAATCAGGTTGTATGTACTATATTAGTTTTCTATTGCTGCTATGACAAATTATGACAAATGTAGTGGCCTGAAACAACTCAATTTTTTTTTTAATGGTTCTTTTTTTAATGGTTTAGAAGTCCAATGAATCTGACTGGGCTAAACTCAACGTGTTGGCAGGACTGCATTCTTTTCTGAAAGCTCTAGGAGAGCATCCATTTTCTTGCCTTTCCAGCTTCTGGAGGCTACCAGTAGTACTTAGTGTATGGTCCTGTCTTCCATCTTCAAAGTCAGCACCGGCTCATGTCTCTGACTTTACTTCTGCAGTCACACCTCCCTCTCTGGTGAGCGCCAAGAAAGGTTGTCTATGTTGAAGGATCATGTAGGGCACACCAGGAGAATCCTGAATAGTCTCCTGTATCCCAAGGCCTTTGATCTTATTCATATCTTCAGAGTCCCTTTTGCCATGTAAGGTAACATAATCATAGGTTCCAGGGATTAGCGCGTGGACATGTGGGGGACCATGATTCTGTCTACCACATTTATCAAGCCCTACCTTGTGACAGTTTAGGACTTGTTGGGCATCAATAGGGTGGTACCAAATCTTTACTTTATACAATGAAATACAGCAGGCTCTCAAATAATGTCTTTTTGTTATAACATTGATGAGATGCTATAGGAACTGAACTCTTGCTTATATCAATTAGCCTGTGGTAAAATTAGTTTTGTTATACGTTGTTTCACTTAAAATCTTGCAACCTATCAACATCAAGTGAGGATTTACTGTACATTCAACTTTTAAAGAAAGGTCTGATTTTAAAATCCTTCTATATCTCCCAAAATTCAGTTGTACATTTTCCACTCATCAGAATAACAAAGATTAAAAAAAACAACATTATGACCTGTAAAAATGATTTGCATTGATTGTGTATAATGACATCATCGAAAGTAGGCCTGGCTGAGACTGGCTCCTGCCTGGAAGGCTTCGACTTGCCTTTTGTCAGTGCCAAGGGATGAGCTGGCCCTGAGAGGCTGAGACAAGGTAACTGATTAATTACGTAATTAATTAAATTGGACTTCAGATGGAGAACGTCTAATTAGTTATATTCCTCAGTTCATGGCATGCTCTATAGCTGGTCTTGCAGGGCTCTTCTCTTATTTTATTTTAGTTTTATTAATTTTTTCCTCTTATTCCTCATTGCTAACCCATCCTCTCTCCTCATATGCGCCTAGTCTGATGTGTTTAATACACACCCCTGGACTTGTATTATGATCCGCTGCTGGACCCACACAAGCTTTCTCAGAAGGATATCCCCAACAGAGGGTTTTGCAACTTGCAGCCATATGTACTTCAGACACCACGAAGGACTGCCAGGTGGCATCTCACAGTGGCTGTCCTAGTTTACACGTCTACCGGTGTGTGAGAGCATTATTTGACTTCCCAGTTACTCCTACTCTGACGAGTGTAAGGTGATGTCTTGTTTTAATTTGCCTTTCTTTGATTATCAGGGAAATTGAACGTCTCATATGCTGTCAGACAACAGAACTGAAGCCTTATCGGCCATGAGGAGAAAATTCAACACTCAGGCCAGTTTATCCACTTCTTGTATCTGAAGGAAATGCAGCTTCCAGGGACCTTGCCTAAAAAATCCGTTGGCTAATGTGGAACTATCCTCCGAATCATGGTCCTGGTACCTGTCCCTTCTCCCTTCACACTGCTCAAGTTCAGGGCCAGTTTTTTTCTTTCACGAATTATTCCATATTTTTAATTTCACAGGGCATTATGGCCCAGGTTAGATTTTTGAGGGGAATATTCCATTTGTTAGATTTTGTGATGCTGCCTTTGTTCCAAGGACTTCCTCAAATGCAGCCTGGTACATAGAATTACATACACTGGCCTCAATGGCAGGGATGGCGTGTCCTTCTTGCCAATCTGCTTCAGCCTTAACCACTTGGTGTTCCCTCCACCTTTCTGCCTCTCCCACCAGGTCCATGGATCTCATTCCTGGACACGTAATAAAGTCAATTGGAGAGATCTTTTAAGCTCCAGTTACCTAGGACGCACCACCACAGACAAGGTGTCAGTTGTCTGCGGTGGGCTAGGCATGGGTACTTTTTAAAATAGGTTGACTATCAAGGAGAAATTAGACTGCTGCTCCGCAATGAAGGTGAGGGAGAGTGTGTTTGGAATACAGGAGATCCTCTCGGGTATCTTTTATTATTACCATGCCCTGTGGTTTAAGTTAATGGACAACTACAACACAACCCCTGCAGGGCTACCAATGGCCCAGAACATTCAGGAATGAGGGTTTGGGTCACTACACAGGTAAAGAGCTATGATCAGCTGAGGTACTTGCAAAGGGGAAAGGGAACATGGGATTATAAATGTCAGTAGAAGAAGGTAATTGTCTGTAATTGTCATGAGTATTTCCTCCTTGTTTTGACTATATTTGTGTGAGTGTGTGTGTGTGTATCATGCAGATATCTTTGTTTTCTTGTGTTCTTATACTATTATCCTGTAACTCAAGATGTGTTGACTTTATATCATAGTGTTTAAGAATTGTCAGCTTTACATCATAGTATTTAAGTTACAGGATAACAAGACGAAGCATAAACATTACACAAGGATGTTGCATTCTCTTCTGGGGAAGGGTTAGTGTGTTTTGGTTGTAGGCAGGATGGTTGTGTCAAGTTATTTGGAAGTAAAACCTTGTTGTCGTCTTCATTTGGAGATTAAGTACGGTTTCAGGAGACGTGTACAAGCACCAGACTGACAAGGAGTAGACTTTTGATGGCTAATTTTTTATGTCACCTTGGCTGGGCCATGGTGCTTAGATATTTGGTCAACCATTATTTTGGATGTTTCTGTGAGGGTGTTTTCTGGATGAGATTCACATTTAAATTGGTCGACTTTGAATAAAGCAGATTGCTCTTCTTAATGTGAGTAGGTCTCATCCATCCCCTGAGCAAGAAGGAATTCTGCCGGCAGACTGCCTTTAGACTTGAATGGCAACATTGACTCTTCCCTGAGTTTCCAGGCCTTTGGAATCAAATCTAGTTATAGGTCTAAAACCAACAATGGGTGGTGGTGGGAAGTCCAGAGGAGAATCAGCCGTGTCTTACAAGGCAGCTGCGTCAGGGGAGGCCATCAAAATTTCCTTAGGTAATTGAGGTTTAATCTCCTGAGTCCCTCATGAATGGGCACTGTAGTTTTCTCTCCCTAAGGTCCTAAGTGCCCATAGTGGGTGTTCAATAAATGTTGAGTTGAAGGAAGAGCAAGGAAGAAAAAGATTTTAAAAAGTTAAGTACTAGCGATGTAAATGATGTTGGATCCGCCAGCAGTTTCTGGCTGTGGGCCGGCTTCGTGTCTCCTGAGACCAAAGAATGGAAACACGGATCAGGGAGAGGCAAAGAGTTGTAAAGGAAGATAGTTTATTGAAAGCAAAGGGTCAGAGCTCCCGAGCAGGAGGGGGTCCCGAATGGGGGTGCCCAGTGACTGAGGCAAAAGTTCTTACTTTTATACCTTCCCTTGCCTGCTTGGGGAAGGGGGCTGGTGCCTTCTAATGGAATTCATCTATCAGGTTTGTCCTGTTGGCCCATCCTGAAGGGCTTAATGACATAACCCATTCCTATCCATCAGATCTGCTCCTTTGTCCGGCCAGAAGGGATTTGAGATAATTTATTAACCTTAATGTGCGTTCTCATATCTTTGTCCTGGAGTGAAGGAGACATTCCAGAACCTGGAGTTTCAGGATATGACTGTTTTTTTTGTTTATTCCACCAGGGACTTCCCAGTCTACCTAACGACGTGCTAACTAACCTGTCTCACTAGAAATTCCCTAACCAGTCACTGTCCTTTGTCCCAAACAGTCAGCACTCCTGAGGAGTGAAAATTAATTCTTGCTAGTTGGAATCTATAGAACATAACCTCCCAGGCTCTTTCCCAGGTTAGTGAGGCTGGTGAAGAGGAGTCACCATTGGTTCAAAATGCCTGCACACCTCACCCAGCCCCAGGCTAAGGAGGGAGTCCCATTTGGCCAGCAAAAAAGGCCTTCATTGTTTAAGCCTCGGAATGTTTTTTCCTTTTCTTATCCTGGTCCCTGCACAGAAAAAGCCCTAAAGACTGTGCTTTCTCTAAGAACTTGGAAAGCCTGAAGTTTTTTGTCTGCCTCAGGGAGAAGAGAATGAAGAGTGGGGAAAAGTGGGTAATCAGTCACTGCCTGGCGGTGCTCTAGGGCAGCTGGGAATGCAGGCTGAGAGTGGGGGCAGAGAAAGCAGCCTCTCCTCACCTTTATCTTTCTTTAGCTTTTGAATCTGGAGGCTCTTGGAAAAGGCCCAGCAGGATGTTGTGGGAGGGGTGGGTGGAGTTGGGGAACAGGCCTTGGTGACCAGCATGTTTCTAAAGCTCTTTTAGGAACATGCATCCATGTTTCAAATACAAATATATCACGAAGGACTCTGCTTTCTGCTGTGTTCCCCAAACTCCATTTATGGAGGCCAGGTAGAGTATTAGGAAGCTGTCAACTCTTCCACCACAACCAGGACAGCAGCTCAGGTGCCCCGAAAGCATAGCAGGGCACCTGGAGCTGGAAAAGATCTTAGAACCACCTGTGGATGGATAGGAAAGAACATGGAGGCTCAGAGGGCGGCACAACTTGCCTAAGCTCCGACAGTGACAGAACAGAGGAAGAGCTGCCGCCTTCTCTCCCTCCCTCGGTGCACCATTCAGAGCCGCAGCCCAGTTTCTGTCAGCTCAGCTCCAATCACCCTCGCCTGCATTGGATGTTGTAAATATGTGCTCTAAAGGCATTGCAACTCTCACCTGTCTGACTAAGAGGTGGAAATTGAGTCCCGCTACCTGCCTTCACCACTCAGCCTCCCTGATGTATACTGGGAAAGCGCTGGTGTGATCTTAAGTCCCTTCAGAGTGATCCCTTTATAAGCCTCCTCAGACACAACTGGGCACTCCCACATCTTCGATTCATAACCTGTCCCAATACCTCTTTTTTTTCAGATTTATAAAATAATTTTATATGAAAAATTCTACCAAGATACCAATAAAATGATAGCTATAATATATCTTTTTGGGAAAAAAAATAAGTAAAAAATACAAATTATAGATAGTTCTTAATTTAGCATTGACTATTTGAAATCAGAACTGGCCCATAGATTCATTTCAGCTAGAAGACAACTGTATAAATAGTTTAATATACATAGGGCAAAAAAAGGTTCTTATAAGAGCAGTGAGGTGTTTTGACTTTCAAACTGCCCCCTCCATGGAACTCAGGCCCTCCTGCGGGGAAGGGGGCTCACAATGACCCCTGTCTCTCTGCCTCCTCCCTCTCATTTCCTAGAGCTATTGCTGATAAAACAAGCTGGAATATTTCTCACTGGACCTGAGCCCTGATAGGGTTGCACATTTTTTTTTTTTTATTTGTTACTAGCAAATGTGTAGGATATATCAAAATTGCTTTCAGGCTTGTATTGGTGTATTGGTGAAACTCCAACACGGACAATTATCTCAACCTCTTTACCCCGTACTCTTTCTTCTTTATTTCAAGAACATCCAAATTTGAAAGCTCTATGGGGAGAATAGATGAGTGCCTCCCATCTTTTCTGCTTTCCGCCTTCCCACCCTGACATATACATCTCTCATGTATGGGTAGTGGCATCAAACCAGTGGATTGAACTGGATTGGAAGGCCTGGAAAGTCTTGACTGGCTGAGTTGCTCCCGACATACCTGGCCACAAAATCAGAAACTCAGGTGGGCTCAAGGCAATAGTTGTAGAAACAAGATTTAACAAAATGAGTGCTTCAAATCTAAAATTGTTACGTTTATTTGTTCCTGGCTATCTACATTGGATTTTAACTCCTTGAGTCAGGCCTTATTGGTCTTTTTGTTATTGTAGCTTCAGGATCTGACTCAGGGCCAGTCTCATAGTAACATGATGACCAGCATGTTTCCAGTGCTTAACCAGGTGCCAGGCACTGTGGAAAGTGCTTTACACTCACTGCATCCTATAATCCTCCTACCAACTTGGTGAAGTGTCAATTGTTATTCTCTTTTTACAAAGGCCACAGAAAGCTGAAGTAACTTGCCCAAAGTCACACAGCTAATAAGTAGTGCCAGGACTCAAATGCCGGCCAGGACTTAAATATTATATAATGCTACCCCTCAGTGATAGGCATTGAATCCTTACTTGTTGAATGAATGAACAATGAACATTTTGTGGGAGAGCCGAGGTAGAGGAGGGTGGGAAGGAATTAGTAAGGAAGCTGCAAAGACCCTTCACGCATCTGAATGTTAGGACTTAGCCTTCGTGCAGTGGGACCAGGGCGATCTAACATCTGTGACCTCAGTCTTCCTGCTGAGGAACAGACTTGCTGACTGTTTTGTCAGATTAAGTTCGGCTGTTGGCACCTAGAGACCAGGCTCAAACTCGCCAGTGCTGTCAACAGGGTTGGATATTGTATTAGCTGAATTTAGAAATGTACAAAATGCGTTTCTCTTTATTGGGGTAAGGACACTGGAGGGCTGAGAATATTCTCTGGGGGTTTCATGTAGTAGTACCTAAATTGTACAAAGGACCTGTTTTGGGTTGAATTGTGTACCCCAAAAGACACATTGAAATCCTAACCCTGTGAATGTGAAATAGAGTCTTTGCAGATGCAGTGAAGTTAAGATGAGATGACTAGAGGGGGTCCTACTCCAATGTGATTGGTGTCCTTGTAAGATGAAGACGGGAGAGACACACAGAGAGGGAAGACCGCCATGTGAAGATGGAGGCAGAATGTGGAATTATGTTGCCACAAGCCAAGGAATGCCTGGCGTCCCTTGGGAAGCTGGCAGAGCCAAGGAAGTACCCACACCTAAGGCTATGGAGAGAATGTGTCCCTGTTGACACCTTGATGTCAGACTTCTGCCTTCCAGACCTGTGAGAACATAAAGTTATGTTGTTGTAAACCACTCAGTTTATAGTACTTCATTACAGCAGTCCTAGGAGACTAGTACAGGACCTAATATTAGCTTTCATTTTAGCATCATCATAACTCCTAATAATAATTTTGCCTCTCACTGCCTGTAGTCCTTCTCCCACTTGTGCAGGGATGCAGAGGAGGCTCAGAAGTGTCTCACCTGTCTACACCATTCTCAAATGGATAGTTTTGATAATTTAGTGAACTCCTTGAAGGGACTTCTCTATGTTTGAATGCTGGCTCTAATCCTGGCTAGCTGTGTGAGTTTGCTTGTTAAACACTCAAAATGGGAAAATACAAGTAGTAGCATTTATAGAGTACTTCCTATGGGCAGGCTTTACAAGGATTTTCTCTAATTCTTACCACCATACTGTAACTTAGTTAATATGAACTCAAACATCAAAGGTATGTGTTGGGGAGAGAGGGACTGACCCAAGAGTCAGGTCATGCGCTGACTGGCTCTGAAGCCAGCGTCCACACATGCTGATGCTTTGGGCTGCAGCGAGGAGGGAGAGAATGGACATGGCACAGAGGAGTTCATGTTTTGGTACTGCTGCAGTGGTATGCTGGGTCCAGCTTGTCCTGGGTTGCAAGACCTGATTGTTAAATTTTCAGGATTTTTGCAAACAGGTTGATGTCATTGGTTGATGAAATTGGCCACAGTGGTAGCATTTACACCACAGAAATTGGCAAGTGCTACAAATCAGAGATCCCATCTCTCCCACCATCTGGTTTATTGGAAAATGACTTGACTAGAGAATGAGAAGGAGAGCTAAGAAAAGGTACCCCTGAGCCTTCAGCCTGAGATTCGCTAAAAGGACTGCTAGGATTTAGACGCTATTCTAAAATATTGGGGTAGTGGAGGATGAAGTTATACATAACAAAAGTTACCCAATTCTGTGGGTTCAGGAAAGGTTCCCTGGGAGGTTGGGAACCATTCACTGAATGGAAAAATGAAGTCATCAATGTTGCCACCTCTCACCCCTAAATGATAGCTACATGACAGGAAAAAGGGGACCACTGTCCAACCACTGTCCAAACGTTAAATGAACACTCTGGGTATCAGTTCTTAATCTGTAAAAAAGAAGGACAACAGATCAGTGATTCCTCAGCTTACACCATCATAAATTACCCATGAAGCTGTAAAAAAAATCCCTGTGTGCACCCCAAATCTGCTCTGTCTGCCACTTCCTGGGGCAGCCATCTGGTTCATGACCCCCTTCTCTGAGTCTGGACCTTTGGCAGCCATGTCTGTACTAAGTGTCCCTGCTCTGCCATGACTAATTGATCGAGCCATGGCCAGGACACTAGCTGGCTCAGTCACATTTCTGTCTCACAGAAATTTGGAATTTTGAGCTAAGATCCACTGACATCGGGCATTGTTGTCAATGGCAGCACTCTAGAGCTGTGTTGCCCAATAGAGTAGCCATATGTGGCTGTTGAGCACCTGAAATGTGGCTAGTGCAACTTGAGATGGGCTATGAGTGTAAAGTACACACTGGATTTCAAAGACTTAATATGAAAAAAGGATTTCAAAAATCTTAGTAATAACTCTGACTTTATGTTGAAATAATATTTTAGATATATCAAGTTAAATAACATATGTTATTAAAATTAATTCCTCCTGTCTCTTTACTTTTTTAAATGTGGCTACTAGAAAATTTGAAATTATATATGTGGTTGGAATTTTATTTCCTTTGGACAAAACCACTCCAGAGAAAATGTTCATGGGGCCTGTGGGGCTGGTGGCTCCTAGCCTCTGCAGGCCTGGGTTATTCAGCTGTCTTTCCTTCCTGGAGCCAGCCCAGGTTTCTTCCATCCTGTTCTCTTTTTGGTTTACACTATCCCGAGTAGCTTGAATTATTTGTAACCACAGAGACTTTAATAGACCAACTGAACGCAAATCTCCTTGGGGAGTTGTTTAGATGATTCTGTGGCTCTGCCAGAGAACCCTTCCAGTGTTCCCAACGGGTCAAGTTTGGCACAATCTGAAATGACGAGATCGCTTGGACCGCATCATTCCTGCTTCCCCAGACCCTGCCTCTGCCCTCTGTCTTGTGGGACCTTTAGCTTTGGCCACAAGAACTGGATTTGGACTAGGAGGTTCTGCTGGTCAGGAAGAACAGCTGAGCTCCCCAAGGTGTCTGGTTCAAACTGAGGCTATGCTTAGGAACTGGATTATATCACCAGAGCCTGGAGTTCAGAATAATAACAGCTTTGTTGGACTCTCCCTGAACCTATAGGAAATCATGGTTTGAAACAAGAGCGATTTCACAAAGCACGCACAATGGTGGCTCCCTTCCCCCACTTCCCCTTCCATTCCCCATCTGGCACGTCCGCTCACCCTTATGCATGGTGATTGGGTGTTTCGTGTCTCTGCACCCAGCCTGTGAACTCTCACTTTGGAAATGTGGTTTTCCTAAGGCATTTCAGTTGTTCCAAGGTGTGAGGTAAATCTCCCACAAAAACCTGTCAAGGGCTGGCTTTGGAGTGGAATGCTCAAGGTTAACTCACTGGGGTAAACAAGAATCGTATGCCAGATTCCAAGTAATTATTCCTTTAGGAACTGCCTGCTCCGAGCACTTTAATGAAAAATGATAGAAAGGGTTATTGACCTTTGAAATATTCAATTCCACCATGGAACGAAGCATCTGTAGAGGATCTGGTTGGGCAAGATTATATCTGCCCCACCATGGAGATGTTGCAATAGTTTGTCTTCAAAATAAGCATAGAAAATGTGTCTAATGAATCCTTAAAGAATGGTATGTGTAGATGGGATTGAAAACTGCTTTCAGCAATTTTTCATCTTCATTGTAATGGGAGTCCCTTGGAAACAAGTTAGAGAGCACATGTAAATTCGACTTGCTGCACTTACCACATTTTTGGGAAGACTAGGAATGAAATGATAAATGAAGACATTGCAAATTTAATAATTTGAGAGAGAAACCCTTATTGAAAAAAAAAAAACGAGCTGCATATGCCATATTCACAGGAACTATGCGGTTTAATAAAGTGAAATGAGCCTCCAATGTGTTCCATATGGCTCTGTGTTAGTGGAAGACAAATGTGGGTCAGACATGGCCCCTACCCTCTGGGAGCTTGCAATCAAATTGATTGTTGAGACAGGACTGAACTGTGGAGAAGCTCCATCACAGTGCCTGCCCAGCGGCCTCAGCCAGAGAAAACCAGGCAGTTTGATGGTAAATGGGGAGGGGATACAGTGTGCAGGGGGAACAGGAACCAGTTTCCACCAAGTTTTTGTTGTTGCTATTAATTTTTCTAAGGCAGTTAATAGCCAAATTCCTGACCTCTGCCCCCCACCCCCCTCCCATTGCTTTCCCAGTTCCTCCCTTCTCAGAGGTAACTAACTACCACACTGTAATAGGAATATATCCTCCCAGGTGAATTTTTATGACATATGTTCAAATAAAGAGCTGAAACAAATGTGGCAAAATGTGAACCTTTGATCAATCGGGATAGTGGCTATTTGATTCTGTTTTATCATTTTTTTCTGTACTTTTCTACATCCTTGAAAATGCTTCGTAATTTAAAAGAGTGTAAGTGAATCTAGCATGTACAATGTGTAACTAATAAAATGGGGATACCAAGAAAGAAAGGAAGAAGGAGGAGAGGGAGGAAGAAAGACAAGGAAAGAAGAAAGAAAAAAGAAAGAAAAGGAAGAAGGAAGAAAAGAAAGAACAAAAGAAAAAAAGGAAGAAAGGAAAAAAGAGAGAGAGAAAAGGAGAAAAAAAGAGGAGAAAGAAAGAAGAAAAACAATCTAAGACGTCTGAGAACTCATAAAACCACAAGGTCACTTCGCAGGGACATAGTCAGAAAAGACTTTGCCAAGAAGATGAAGTATGACCTGGGTCTTGAAAAATGGACAAGAGAGAGGATGATCCGAGTGGGAGTTACAGAACAAATCATCTGTAAAATGAGGAGGTTAGACTTCATACACTCTAAGTTCTCATTCAAATCTGACAGGCTATGTTACGTTCATTGATTCAATCCACAAGCAATGTTTGGACACCTGCCAGGTGCAGTCAATAATGCTAGACACTGAGAGAGGGCGGGGTTCTGGGATGGGGACAGGACATGGTGGCTGCCCTGTTGGAATCACCATTTTAATTCTTATCATTCATCATCCTTAAACATGAAGAATTTACTGTAACTTTTCACCTATCTATGTGTTGTTCTGTCTATTGAATCTTACATATTTTATTAAATTCTTAACTCTTTTAAGATGGAAACTATTTCTCTGTATCTTCCACAGTGTCAAGATAAAACTGTATAAATAACTGGATATTCATTAAATACTCATTGAATGTTTAATTAACTTACTCATTTAAATAGTAATTGTGAGTCTATTATGTCCTAAAGCACAACAGGGAGTACTCTTGAGAGGCGAAGATAAAATAATGTCTCTTTCTAAAGAACTTCCGGTTTGGTAGCAGAGATAAACTGGTATAATTCAAAGGAGAAAGTGCTAAGAACCAACAGAACAGTAATGAAAAAGGGTTATATGGGTTAACTGATTGCATAAAGTGACCGTATATGTTCAAGTTTCTCGTCTCTGTTAGAGGTATATTCAGTATTCTATTTTACATAATAGATATGTTATGTCTTCTGGGGGAGGGAATGCTTAGAAATGCATGGTACCACTTGTTAAATAGTAATGTCTATCTTTTCCACCTCTCCTTTCTTCCTGTTCCTCCATCACATATTATTTGAATTTACTTTTTAACACCAAACAGAAACAGACACCATCAATTTAATCCTTTATATAATATGTTGCTCCTTGTAAATTTTTTGAAATTAAAGATTAGAACAGAACCAAAAAATGTAAAAGTTCAATGTGGTAGTAACTTCTTAACAAGCCAGATGCTGAATTTAGATTCAATACTCATGCACTTAAATATGTGTCTTCTAACAGTTGCAACAGCATTCTAAAAACTGAAAATAAGTCTGGTATAATAGATGTCCCTACCTGAACAGGCTCCCTTGGTTAGAGGGACAGACAAATCATTGCTGAACTAAGCTCATGTCCTGTGACCTTTCTGTCGTTGCAATCTCTGGCTTTCCAGCATTACACAGAATGGCAGTACAGGTCAGTGGTTCTAAGAATGATACCGATGACAGTAATAATAATAGGCAACATTATTTGTAGTGCTGACCAGGTGCTTACATTGTTCTAAGCATCTGACACAAATTAACTCATATGAAGTAACAACAAGAATATGAAGCAGATACTAATTTGGAAAACAGAAAGGAAAACTAATTTAAAAAGTGTTTCCTTCTACCCTTCCTTCTTTCCTTTCTCTCTCTCTCTCTGTCTCTCTCTCTCTCTCTCTCTCTCTCTCTCTCTCTCTCTCTCTCTCTCTCTCTCTCTCTCTCTTTCTCTCTCTCTCCTTTCCTCCCTCCCTCCCTCCCTCCCTCTCTCCCTCTTTCTTTCTCTCTCTCCTAATGTAAAGGTCACCACGGAATACTTCATATTTCTCTTCTGCATGTCCTGAGTCAGTCCACAGGCATGAGGATTTACATGTTCTTCCTGTGTGTGCCTGGGTGGCATCGTGGGATTTAAATTTATTTGAACTCACATATGTTAACTTTTGTTGCAGAAAAAACAATGGCTGCTAAGCTACACTGGCAAATACCAAGAAAATCACTACATACTAGTATGTCGCTGACAAGTTGTAGGAATGCAACCTTCCTTTCTTCCTTCTTTCCTTCCTTCCTTCTTTCCTTCCTTCCTCCTCTTCCTCCTCCCCCTCCTCCTTCTTTTTTTTGGGGGGTGGATGGGGGATAATACTCTTCTAGAACTTACCTTTCTACAAAGCAATGCTTTGTAATAATTATTTACAAGTACTTTAAACTCTTTATGACTTAGAGGTTCATATTTAGTGAGTGTTTTTTTTTCTTGTTTTTGTCTTTTAATCTAAGCACTGTATTTGGGAACTGTCTATCCACTATATTTGGGAGAAGAAAAAGCCTGATTTTGCTTTTTGACCAAAGTGATATAAGAAATAGCTTTGATTTCCTGGGAGACCAAGGATCTCAGACTTTGTGTTCTCAGACTTTGCTGACCTGCCCCTGAATGTCCTGCGTGGGTTTGTTTACATCTCTTACAAGATCTTCAAATCAATTTTTTGTTATTGGTCCTTTACTTACTATTTAGCAATTGTTACAAGATATTGCTCTTCTTTGTTGATTTGTACTTTTGCACAAATAATCACTTTCTAACATTTGTATTTCTAACATTTGGGTTTCTTTGGTTTGAAAGTTTGTCAGGAGAAAGAGCTCAGGTTTGGAAGTTAAACTCCCACACCCAACCCATGTCACTGTTGGGTGGGTTACTAGTTCTTAACTACCCCAGCTGGTTTTTTCACCTATAAGGCCGTAAAATGCTCACCTGGCTGGCAGATGTGAGAAGGAAATGGGGTTAAGCTTGCAGTGCACCAGAAGGGTTTAATACACGTTCATTTCCTTTTGTTTTCCTAAGTTATTCTCTCTACACATGTAGCTCTTGGTGACTCTATCTCCTTAAATTCCTCTGCTCTACTTACATAAGAAGCCAAATTAAACAAAGACCCTGTCTCTTGCTTGACCTCTTCACATGATCATTCCAGTTGTTTCCACCAATTTCCAAATAAAGAAAATAGTGATTACAAAGTCACGATTGTATTTCATAGCAAGTCAGATATGTTTTTTTTTTTTTTTTTCAGAAAACAGAATTGCCCGTGAACTCTCTTTAGTTCCTGGAATTGAAGCATATTATTTCACAAATCTGGTTTATGTAAAACCTGCACAGTGGTTAAATGTACATTTGTTTTTTAGGGTCCTGACAATCTGCTAACCAGGTCTTTGTTAGCTGAAGGATCCTGGCTAAGTGACTTGACTTACAAGGCAAGTTTCCTCATCTGTGAAAAGGGGGAAAGCAACTACCTAGAAAGATTATCAAGAGGACTTAAGGAGGCAAAGTGCTTAGCGAAATGTTTGGCACATGGTGCAATGAATTGAAACCATTATTATTTTATCTGAAGATTAGCGAACAGTAGTAGTAGTCTTTTAATTTTTCTCCAAGAAGTCACTTGTGTTATTTTAGAGAATATATGAGAAAAAAAGATCACCTAAATGTATTGTAGTGGCCAGATCAGTAGAGTTGGAGTCAGAAAGCTGGGCTTGCTCTGTCCCATCACTCACTTAAATTTGGACTGGACCCCACTCAGTCTTACTTTCCCCACTTGAAATTTGCGTATATTTGTCCTTCCCACTTTTCAGTTTTGTGGCTGTCAGAGGGGACATTTGATTTGAAAGCACTTTGAAAATTGTTAAGTACTGAACAAAATATCTAGTGAAGAATCTTCTCAGAGTGTGTTTTCCACGTGAGGAATAGCTTGGACTTAGGGGCCAGATGGTCTGGAGTCTGACGCCAGTTTCTCCACTTGCTTCTATGATCCCAGGCAAATTTCTGAATTTATCTGTGTCTAAATTTACTAATCTGTAAAATGAAGATAATCATAGCATTTCATGGGATTGTTTTGTGGACAAATTAGTTAATGCAGTAAAACACTAGGATAGTAACCTATGTATATAAGAACTAAATCATGTTAGTTACTATATTCTCTATTTTAAAATAGAGGAGTTGGGCTACCTTATATCTATCATGTCTCCTAGCTTAAATATGCTGTGAGGTTTACATGTCTTGCTTTCTAGAACAAGAAGTGTTTTAAATGCTCCACTAGTTTTCGCAATAATGATCTTCTGCTGAGAACATTAAAATTCAGATGTATAGATTTTTGGAAATTCCTGATTAGTTGGTATTAAAGTGAAGTCTCCTAATTCCTATCATTTGCCATGTAATATCACCTACTCAACTTTCCAGGAACCTGTGTCTGGCCTCAGCTTTGTCTTAGGGTAGGTTTGTGATTCCCAAACTGTGTGCCAAGGAACCTGGGCAGCACAATGAATTCAGAAGACCACTGTGCTATACTGTGAAATTTTGGGGAAGTTTGACATCTGGAAGACACCTCATGATTTATGCATCTCATGAATTACTAGCTTGAGATAGTCCACAGTTTCAACATGATTGTATTAACTTTTTGATGACATTATATCTTGGTGAGTCTGTTGTTTTTTGAGGTAGCTGCTGAAGGGTAGCAGAATGTGCCACCCCAAAATATGACTGTAGGAGTTTAGGACATGCCACCTCCAGATATGCCACTTAGGCATATTAAATATTGATGTTACCAGAACCCCAAATTTGGTTCCGTCTGCCTGTGCACACTGGCCCAAAAGAAATGTATGGACAGGAGTGTGCGGAATAGAAAGGAGGTTTATGAGAGAATTGGCCAATCTGGAGTGGGTGCAAGTTAACCCTCTAAAAGACCCGACTCCCTGATGGTGTGTAGATTATGGATTATATAGGGCAAAATCACAAAACACTGTAGGTTAGGGATATGGGGTTGTGCTGGGACCTGATTGGTTGAGGTAGGTAAGGGTAATAAATCATTTCTTCGAGTCTTGAGGACAGCTGTGAGGTCTGCTCTGGTATCCCTCTGTCTGGTCTCATGGAAAGGTAACCAGGGGTCATTCCACTTTAGGGTTCAGAAGCTCAAACATAAATTAGGTCAAGATGGTATCTTTAGCCTGCAAGAGGTCCAGACCCTGTGACCATTAGTCAGGTCCTGGCTGCTGTTGTTTGCTGTCTCTGGGGTTGCTGATTTTCCAGGGAAGAGGCTAGGTCTATGAGTGGTGTAAAGAGAGAGAGAGAGGGAGTTATGATTTCTAGAGCTAGGATTCAAAGCTAAATTTAATCAAAGTCATAAGGAGCTTTGGTTTCATTGAGCTGTAGGAACTTGACAAATAGCAAAAGCAAGGGCACACCTTTTCTCCAAAAGGAACTCAATTATTATACCTCCCATCTCTGAGAGTTTCATTAACCCAGGAAGATTGACTCATCACAGGAGAGGAGACTAGAAGTCAGCACTATACCCAGACAAACTTTCTCACAAACTATCATACCTTTATTCTTCTATGGACCTATTCATCTTTCTTATAAATCATTTACTCTCCCCAGTAGATCTACATCCTCCCTCCTTTTCCCCTATTAAGATGGTATTTAAGCGTGAATTCTAAGCCACCTTTAAGAGTTACTCATATTCCTCTGGATATCTCCCATGTCAGACAATTGAGTTCAAAAACTCATCCTAGAAAAAGTGCTACATACCTCATTGCTGAATATCACTATGGTCACCTTCAAAATACACCCATTGGGGAAGCAATGCACCGAGACCAGCACCTCATTCACTCTTCAAATCAATTTTGGAACTCTTTTTCTGGAATGGCCATCAGAGCTGTCGTCATATTACCTGTGATGTACTGAATGTCATCAAAATGTCTTCCTTTCAATATTTCCTTTATCTCAGGTAAAGAAAGGGGCCAGATCAGTGAGTAGGGAGGGTGTTCCAATACACTTATTTGTTTACCGGCTAAAAACTCCCTCACAGACAGTGCCATGTGAGCTGGTACATTGTCGTGATGCAAGAGCCATGAATCGTTGGCGAAAAGTTCAGGTTGTCTTTTTCATGCAGTCTTTTCAGCACTTCCAAATAGAAAACTTGGTTAACTGTTTGTACAGTTGGTACAAATTCATAATGAATAATCCCTCTGACATCAAAAAAACTTAGCAATGTCATTTTGACTTTTGATTTGGACTGACAGAACTTTTTGGTCATGGAGAATTGGCTGACTTCCATTGTGCACTTTGATGCTTTGTTTCAGGGTCTTATTGGTACATCCATGTTTCATCACCAATTATAACACAGCCCCAAACATGGTCTTGCCTCTCCAAAGGGTCTTGGCAAACTTCGACTCTCCTTTGCTTTTGTTCCTCAGTGAGCTCCTTTGGGACCATTTTTGCACACATCTTTCTCGTGCCAAGATTTTCAGTTAAGATTTTCCTCTTTCTCTATCGATATTTACTACATCTGCTATACTTCTCACAGTCAGCTGATGATTTTGACGCATAATTTGACCAGTTTGTGCAATGTTTTTGTCAGTTCTGCTCGTTACTGGCCGCCCTGACCTCTCTTCAGCGATGCATTCTCTCCCCTCAGTAAAATGTTTGTACACTGCCATTATCTTCATGGCATTGCCCCCATAAACTTGGACTAACATGCCCCTGATTTCACTTGCACTCTTGCCAACTTTTACAAGAAATATAATGCGTGTTCATTGCTCTATTTCAAGCTCAGACATTCTCGGAATGACACGAAAAACACACAACAACAATAGTGAATGCCACTCAGCAAGACACTGCCCACATCGACAGGAACACAGCTGTGAGACACTGATATACCAAGGTTATGAAACCTTACCGAGCTGTTTGTACAGTGCTGCCAATGTAAGCTCACGGTGGCAAGTTCACGAACTTAATTGTCTGACCTCGTGCATGAGATATACATGTTATTCAACTTCTGTTTGTTTTTCTTTTGTTAATCTGTCTTTTTTTCAGAGGTCTCAGCTAAGAACTCAGAGGGTAGAGGCAACATTATGTTTCCTCTATACTGTGATAAAAATGATGTACCATGTGAAAAATCAATGTGAAACAGGAAATGTGGGTGGCAGTGCCCAACAACATGAGCACTGACTGAGCACACGTCCCAGGAGTAAGTAACTGTGGTGAAGAACGCAACATTATTTTCCTTTCAATTTAGGTGTATTATTTTTTCAATTGTATATTAAGTTATAAAACATAAATATGTATTAAGTTGTGTGGGACCTAACTACTTAATAAACTGGATTGTTAGTTACTTCCTTTGGCCTGGAATCCTGGAAAAACATTAGTGAGATACCAGAGGCACCATGAATCTAGAAAATTTGGGAACTTCTGGGATAGATCCTTCAGTTTCAGGATTTTCTTTGAAAAAACAAAACAAAACAGCACATGTGCATGAAATAGGGCAGTGCCTACAGTTCAGCAGGGCTCTGGAGACTAATGAGGGTCTGAGAGATTTGTGCGTGGAGGTGAAGCTTTGCAAACTCAGATTTATCCTGTGTAGACATCCTTCGATAGTCCAAGGAAAGGCAAAACATATTGGGAGGAAGTGGGGAAATCACATTCTCCGTAATAAACTAGAAGTGACTTCTGTACTTTGAAGAATGATCCCTCTGGGTTTCTGGAAGTTTTTCTGCATTAACAATTTATACTTATTTTAGCTACTGATGAGCAACATTGTTTTGGGTAAGTTCTGATTAGCACATGAATACTTGACAATGGTCCTGAGGGAATGCAAAGCAGACACATTTGCAACTGAATACCCAATTAACACTTGGTCTAGAGTTTGAAGTCACAATCAATTTCCACATCCCCCTGCATACTGGACTGGGGCACTTGCCCAGATGTGATTCCCTTGGGATGTAAATGTTTTGTAAGCACAGCCTTGTGCTTCATCCTTTGAAGGGATGGAGCTAGTGAGGAGTGAACTGCCCAGTGAAACACACAAAGGTGTGAACACTTTGTCCTCAGGCACTACAGTGCTTCCCTCTGCATTCATTACTGTCATTTTCTTTTTATCAAAGTCATATGTGCACATCAAGAAATCAGATACTATGGAAAAGTTGATGATGAAAAACAAATGGCATGCTCCTTCTGTCCCTTCTAAATCTCATTCCAGTTCCCCCAAGAAAATCTCTTGTAACTATATTTTGAGGGTGTCTACTTGTTACCTTCATAACCATAGTGAATAAGCTTAAAATATACTTCCCTGTTTCTTGACTTCTCAATTTTAGACTATGATTATTGATGTCTATGTTAGGAGAAAAACTTTCTCTTCCCACTTAAGTCGGTATTGTTGGGGTCTGTGAATTAACTGACAACACACAGATTAACAGGAGAAAAACTTATTTTGCATGAGGGAATACTTAGTAGTGAGTAAATTGTTGAATAGCCTGAGATAAAGGTTTATATACCAACTGCACAACAACAAAAAAGGTGGGGCAGGAGAAGTTAGGATTTTAATGGGAAAGTATGGGAGGTTCTATTGATAGGTGTGGTGCTAATGGTTAGCTGAAGTCTCACTTCCCAGAGCTAAGGGCCAGTCTTCTCCCGAGCCAGAAACTCCCTCAAGGGGGGTTATTAGCTGCTCTACGTTGGGAGGTTCTGCTTAATTTTAGATAATGTTTCTGTGGCTGCTAATAGCTCACATATTTTTTTGGTTTAAAATAATTTACACACCACTTTCATTTCCCCCATCTGAAACTTCTGAATAAGTTTCATAAACTACTTTAAGGAACTGAGTTGATTGCTAACTTTTGGTTTAGAAACTGGGAAATGAGCAATCTTCAAAGTAAAGAAGAACATATATTAGAATGAAAAAAAGTGAAGATTAATGGTTGGAGCAGACTATAAGATGGTGGAGTCAGGATGGTAGAGTCAGGATGGTAGTGGTAGTGATGGACTTTCTGGTTTTCAGTTTGAATGTCTTTGGTGATGGCACCCCATACATGACCTGTTGTGGTGATCAGTCCTTTGAGGTTCAGATCAAGTCAGTCAGCTCCAGCCTGCAGGAGTTTTTCAGATTCGTGGGTAAAAGGGCAGTTACAAGACTATGTAGGGTCCCAGTAAGGATCTGGGCAGTCAGGTCTTAGTGTTCAGTGATACCAAGTCAGCAGGATGGGAGCAAATTTGAAAGTGTTAATTTTAAGGGTTATATTCAGATATTGAAGGAAGCTAGAAGAATAGAGAATTTGATATGGACCACCAAAATGTGTAAGATGTAATGATCTAGTCCAGTCTACAGGTGGACAATAAAACCTCAAAGAAAATAAAAAAGACTAGAATCTGATAACCCACAAGGGTATATTATAGTATTCTACTGAAACATAAAGTCTCTCTACAGTTACCTCCTTTCATCAAAAATAATCAAAGTAAGATTGTTCTTGTTTACAAAATACATCTAGTCTCATTAAATATGGCATGATTATTTACATAAGTGAAGCAAGAATAGTAATTGATCATACAGGCCTTTTTAAGTTTGCTTTACTGGAACTTTTGTAGGAATCTCACTGTGTAAAAAAGCCGGTTGAAGCTAGGAAGCCAAACCAAGAACTTGCCATTGGACTTCATATGCAGTACCTATAGATTTGGGTGAATTCCTTTCTTCCTGAGGTCCCCCAAGTATTTTAAAGTTTTTAGGCCTGCCAGAAAGTGATCTTCCTTAATCACTTGGAAGACAGGTACCATGCTGGTATTTCCAAGAGGACTTTATAAGCATTGGTTCGTAAAGTGAACCTTAGTTCCATAAATCTGTCTGGTCATATTTGATTCTATGTACATCATTCTCAAACATGACATTTCAGTGAAAGCCTTCATTGTGTAACTAATGTTTCTAATCATGTCCTAATACAAGGAGCACAGATTCTTATTCAACCTATGTAAATAATTATATTGACATAAAAATAAAAATACTGAATAACAATTTCTGAATTCTGGAGAAATCAGGCAGAGAGAAAAAACAAATGTTTCATTTCTGTTTGTAAATATATAATCTACTAAATTGTTATGATTTATAGATAGCTTAAGAGAAAAGAGAAAAGGATTCCTTGTATCCAGAAAATAGAACATTAAAGAACCACCAATGTTCCAAACAAAAGCCATAAGAAATCATAATCAATCTTTATCAGTTCATTTATTCCCATGTAATTAATTCTTGTTCCGCTTGATCTTGGGTTAGCAATTTCATGAGCTCATTAGTTTCTCCACTGAAGTTTTTGTAAATCCTGACTTAGTCCAGTGGTATGATCTCAAAGTTATTTAAACAATGCCACCAGAAATCTGTACCCCTGAGTACCTGACAACACACAGATTAACTCAGTCCTTTCTGTGAGTTTCTAAGGCAATTCTTTGTGTTGAAGGAGAAGCACTTGGTCTGTAGCTGTTTGCAAGTGCTTTTAGAGAAGAACCAGAGTTAAACAACATTTTTGAATGACAAAAGACTTTATATGGCTGTGATTAAAGATCTGATGTAAATTCATTATAAAGATAATACACTTGACTAAGAAATTTGGTTGTTTTTTTAACATACAACATTTTCAATAATAACTGGAATCGTGACTGACAGCATTATGCCATTATGGTCTACTATTAGGCAAGCAGCATATAGATAATCATGGACAGTGAGGTCACTGAAAACTTTCTAGGAATTTCGTATAATTCCTAAAATATTTATACTAATAACATTTACCCATACAAGCATAACCCAGGGAAAGTTAAGTAGCTCTTCTTATTTGACAATGCTTGTCATACAATTAAACATATCAAAGAAGCCTAATTATTTTCTAACATTTCTCTTTTTAGAAGGTGAAAGTACAAATCCTTTGAGACTTTCCGGGAGCCCTCTAAGAAATCTCAAAGTCAGCTTGAGATAAAGATTGAGTTTAGGATTTAGTTTGGGAAGGCAAAGTATCAAAAGTTGTCACAAATGTCAAAAGGTTTAAACATTTGATTAAATAGGATCATAGGTCACTGTGAAAAAAATACATAGTTATCTATTTAACCAAAGTGACAATAAAAGATTTCAAAGGTAAATATAGATTTAAAAATGCCTTTGCTCTTTAAACAATGAGAAAAATTTGTTTCTCTTAAATAATCGAGGACATGATAAAGGCAACACAGGAAATTATTCTGATAAGACAGAATCTATTTCCTAGATGGATTACTTAAAAGGTAAAGGAAAACCTTTGCAATCTCTTAGGAGGAACAGACTAATAACCGAAGAAATTTAGTCCTTTTAAGAGAAAGAATACTGTAGTTTTGCATCAGTGTACTGTTGATATTAAAGCTTATTTTAAAATCTTGTAAGTAAATCCATGTAACTTTAGCTTGACCGCTCTCTTTTTTTCTGCAGACCTTTTACAACATTCTATATCCATTCAGGTTTTTGTCCTATACTCTCCTCTGTCTTATTCTGGAACAACCTTTAAACAATCTCTAAACAATTACTTTAGGACAAAAACAATTTTTTTCTCTTAACAAGAACATATCTTACATTCTTTGCATACATAGTTGTTTTCCACCACTCTTATTATTTCTAGGAGTTTCAATTGCAAATATTGATTATAATTTTGAAGCACTAGTAACTTTTATATGTAGATAAAACCAGGAAGTAGACAATTATGACTTGTCTGCCATATATCAGCATAGCTGATTATAGCTGATTAGCAAAGTTTTTGAATATATACACCATCTCACAATTTTTATAGGTATGTATTTCTTTAAAGTAAATTTTTTTTTATTTTCACTATGGGTAAAGAACATGTTTATTAACAGATTCAAATATCTTTAGTTTCTTTTTAAAAATAAGAAGTCCAAAGTATATAAACTTAAACATGATCATAATGAATATTTTAGTAGTTTCTTACTTAGAAATGATTTAGATTTTTAGTGAATACTTACTCCACTTAGTACAACTCTAAGTTTGCAGTCACCAAAAAGATTTTGTAAACTGTTTTTTTTTTTTTTCTTTCTTTTTTAAAGATTTTTATTGGGGAAAGGGAACAGGACTTTATTGGGGAACAGTGTGTACTTCCAGGACTTTTTTCCAAGTCAAGTTGTTTTCCTTTCAATCTTCGTTGTGGAAGGCGCTGCTCAGCTCCAGGTCCAGTTGCCATTGCTAGTTGCAGGGGGCAGAGCCCACCATCCCTTGCGGGGCTGGAGGAGTTGAACTGGCAACCTTGTGGCTGAGAGACCACTGGCCCATGTGGGAATCGAACCAGCAGCCTTCGGAGTTAGGAGCATGGAGCTCTAACCATCTGAGCCACCGGGCTGGCCCTGTAAACTGTTTTTAGGCAAACACAATAAAATATAATTATTTTTCAAATAAAGTTGGTCAGAACAATGACTCACTTTAATTAAATTTAAATCTGTAAATTTTATAATCTTCAACATCTAGTAGATATACTATTAGCTTATTTGACCAGTAAACCAGATAGAATAGGGATATATGCCTGATTTATATTTAATGCTGATGACTCTGAAGGCCTACTTGTTTTTATTAAATTAATGATATCAAACTAATCATATTTACCAAAGATTTACCAAAATCATGTGAACTTAAAAAACATTTGGGCTAATTTCTATATATCTGAGAATTTTAGGAATATTTTATTTATATAAGTGCTCATTTTTCTCTAAATCAGTTATAACAGACCTCTTTTAAGGGATTTTATAAATTAATTTAGCATACCATCTGGAGGTAGGAAAATATCACATGTACATAATTAAATACACATACATACAGATACAAATAGAGATCTTGTGGCTTTCATTTTAAAATTTTAGCAATAAGATAGGCATAAACACAGTAACACAAAACTCACCAGTTTATATAAGCATTAATTCTCATCTTTGCACTTTGTATTTTCATGCATATTGTGTTTTTGGCAGATGGAGTTATCTGCTCAATGTGAGGGCTAAAGTTTTTTACCAATATTTGTAGAGGAGATTTTTAAGATTTTCATTTGCCTTGATATGTAATCGTATGGAGGCTGTGGACTAAATCTTGGGCTAGGGGCTAAGGAGGCATCATATAGTTGTCTAGGTGTCTGCAAAACTCATCGGACTGGATAAAATATTCGGTCTGTTTCCAATTAACCTCTTTAGTTTAGGAGACTGCTTTTGGGGGTCCCTGAGTCCCTTGAGGGCCCCTGATGGAGCAGGGGGCCTAACGTTGAAGTGACTACAAGGAGTTTAAGGGCTGAGGGGCAAAGGAAAGGTATATGAACCAGTTTGAGATCTTAAGTTTTCTCGAAGAAACCACTGAAATTCTAAATTACCCTCAGTAAGTCATGTCAATAAGAAAGGAAACAGATCCTAGTAGAGTGGTGGAGCATATAGTCAGCTGGAGTTTGAGAAGAGGGGAGGGCATTCTTTGGCATTTATTTGGAGGAGCCCTCTAGTTCAGTTGGTAGAAGATTATATCTCATAGGAGAGGAGAAAGGGATTATAATTGCAAGCTTCATTTGAGCAGATGGTGGAGTAAGTTATACCAGCATCAAATGAAAAAAGTCCTGTTCCTGATTTTCTATTTTAATTTTAATGGTTGTTTCTGGGATGCGACTAAGAGTCGGCTGACCTTGTCTATAGCCTTTAACTATGGACCTCCTAATCCACGGTAGTGGGTAGGTGATACTGAGATGGTAATTCTCAGCATTACAAAGGCCACGAGCTGGGAAAGGGTTTGAATTCAGACAATCATAGGACAGCTGCTGACAATAAGAATACTCAGGGCCTCAACCTGACAAGTGGCTGCCTCTAGATACAGACTCAACATTTTGTGCCCCTCGGCAGGAAAAAGCCAGAGAGACCACTCTTTCAGGACACAAAATAACATTTTTAGACAGTACAATATAAAACAGTTATTACCTATATTTAGTAAAAAATAACAATGAAAAATAACATTTTTTTTCTGTCACGTGATACAGTTGGATATTTTTACTCTTTCTTTTCCAATAATACTTCTTTGAACTGCTTATAGCTTTTAGGACAGCCTTCTTTTCTTTTGTGTAGTAGTAAAAGTGAACAGTCAAAATTCACTGACTTGCAGTTCTGCTCTTTTCAAGTCCACATTATATTGATTTCTAGTGTTAGGCCGATGTGATGGCATCAAACTATATATCCTCTCAACAGAGGCATTTGACATAGCGTAGTTAGGATTTTACTTACTAGCAAGAGCAGGTTTTCAGAGTTGTAGAAATTAGTTTCCAGCTTCCCAAAAACATTCCTTCACTTTGTATTCTGTAGGCTTGCTCTGGTAGACCAGCTCTTTGTCAATCAGGTCCTTTGCATCTGTAAATTCAACACGTAGGCTATCAATATCTAAAATGTCCATCATTTTTAAACACTCTGAAGCATATTGGGTGCCATCATAAATTAAATCTCTCTTTCTCAAAGAAAGTGGTTTTAAAACACAGAAGTAATTTCAACTTGTGAGATCAAAGCTGTATTCCAAATAAATAACAGTTTTGGTAAACAAATTGAAAAAGTCCTATTGAACTTGGCTTCTCATTTGTGGTAACAATTTTTTGAGTTCTAAAGTTCTCTTATTTCCAAAAAACAAAAAAAAGTTATTTTTTTGCTTTTTGACTTTTTATTGCAACCTTATATAACATCAAACAACTCAGGCACAGTCAGTTCGTCCTTTTCTAGGATCCTAATGGCCTCTTCACAGATCATTAAACTGTTTTGGAGAAACAGCTTATAAATCTCTGTTTTACTATAATCCTTTTCTCCATTTTCATCTTCAATGTATCTCCAAACAGAGAAAGACATTCTTCTTGTCTTACATTTAGAAAATATGATTTTATGTCAGGCCCACCTTTTCTACCGCTGGCAACAGTGACAGCCATGGTGTAGATAGGAAGAAACTCCTTCTTCTTTTGTAATGTAAAAAATCTCATTCAGTGCTTCTGCATGTTTTGCAGAACATGAAAAGTGATTAAAAAAACAAAACAAAACAAGAAACATTTCATTATGAAAGCCTCAATATCACAGGTAAGTAAGTCACATCTCCTTTTTAGCAGTGTTCCATACAAGGTGTGGAGTACATTTAACAAGTAAGATCTTTTCATTTTCTTTGATAGAAAATTTACAGACTGAATGGAATTTGCCAAAATTTACATTTGTGCGGAGTGCCACATATGTAGGTCCATGAGCAATGTCTAGTTTTATTTGGACAAGATTGTGGATAGAGGTGATTTGAAATTCCATTTTTAAAATCAAAGTACCTGAGAATCAGGGGAAGAATTTTTCAGTTGCTGCCATTCAGCGCTTCATTTGGTTGAATGCATGGTCACTGGTAAGTTCTTACAGAACGAATGCTAGTAAGGGACAAGCACAGACTGTATCAAAATCTTCCTTTCTGTTCACCCACAGGGCATTTAAGTCCCCTCTTCTTAATCAGAATATGTGATTTTACTACTTTACTCAATTTCATAGAGCAATCAAGGGAAGGATATAAATAAAGTGTATTTGTTCGCATGGTGTACTCAAGATACTTTAGCAGCCACCACTTTGAGTATTGGTATCTTTTTGTGACTGAACCCTTCCCACGCCAATTAAAATCCTGGACAACATGGCTCAGGTGAGTTGCCCAGGTTGGCAGTACTCCATGGTATAGTCATATATTGTTTGCTGGAAGAATTACGCATTGTCTGTACAACTCCATGTGGAGAGGACAATGAGAAGCTCATGCGTGGTCTCTTGTTCTCTGCCTTATGCATGTTTTACTGTTCAGTAATCTGTGTCCTTCTGCTATCATAAATCACAACTTTGAGGACAATAGCTTCTCTGACTTCTGTAATTCCTTCTAGAGAATCATTGAACCTGTGGGTGGTCTTGGGGGCCTCTGACAACAGCTCCCTCTGCCTACTCTGCCAGACCCCAAATTATCTTAAAGAGAGAAGTTAGGCATAGATGCTGCCTACTCTCAAGGAGAGAGGTGGTTAATACCTCCCAATTGTATAAAATAGAAGGTACACAGCAAGAAATACTGTAAGATAGATCCACACTGTCACATGGTTTAGAGAGAAATGGAATATATCTAGCTGGGGTAATTTGAAACAAGGGTGGAGGAGTTAAAAATAAATGAAAATTCGTGGAACAAGATATTCAAGCTACATTTGGAAATGGGATCAACTGTCAGCCAAATCTTGAATTGGAAAGTCCAATGTCTATAGTTCTCCCTCCCTGACCTTTTCTTCCTTTTTGTTTTTTTCTTGATTGAATTCTTTGCCATCTGGCAGGCTCTATCAAAACAGAAAGATATCTGATATTTTTTATACTTTGACAGAAATTCATTCACACCAATAAGTTCTCCCTTCTAGGTATTTGCTCATAACAACCTTTATCTGTACCTAAGGTCTGGGAGTGCTATGTCTCTGGTTAGAGCAACATCTGGCAACAGCAAGATAATATTTTTAGAGAGGTGGAGATTGACTTCTCCTGGCCACTGAACTTGTTGTTGCCAAGGCTGCTTGCAAACCTAAATCTGCTTTAATTCATTTGGGGCAGAGCTGAGTTAGAAGAAACAGTAGGGTATCAGGCCATATCCTTTCTTCTTCTTCCCCTTAGCCCTACTGGTAGTTCTAACCCATCTCATCTCATCTTATTTCTTGAATCCAAGACTCCAATAAGCACAGAATTCTCCCTGTGTCAAGTCCCCTCCCCTTCATTTCCTCTGTCTGTATGTGACCATGACCTTTGGATAGGCTACCCATGGCCTGAACCCAGAGTTTCTGATATCTGGGCTCTCAAGCTCCTAGGGCATCTAGCTTGGGGGAAGTGAACTAGAGACAGCTGCTTGCGGACTCTGTGTGTGTGTGTGTGTGTGTGTGTGTGTGTGTGTGTGTGTGTACGTGTGTATGTATCATGGATGTTTATGTGAACAGATTTTCTGTGTTAAGTAGAAGCTCAAATAGAATACCACTAATCTTCTAGTTCAGCTTCAAGAGTCTAAGGATATTTGGTTACATGAGAGCTGGGAAATATAGGGGAAAGAGTTAGCATTGATATCAGTCATAAATAATGCAGAACAGCTAGAAAACAAAACTCTAAAATTTGGTTCTGGGTAAGAATATTATTAGTAGTAGTCATTTATGAGCACGAGTGACCATTTAAACTCATTTCCATGCAATATGGTTAACACTTATGTCTAGTAGTCAACATGTCACTTTCTTGGTTATGTTTTATTTGATCAATAAAGTCAACATGTATGCTCACTTTTCATTAATTTCTCTCTTGGATATAGTGGTTATTGACTCACAACTTAAAGTAAGTGAAAAGGAACATAGCCTGGGAAGACTCCACTGATGGATGTGCCATTTTGGTGCTCTTGTGGTTTTTGCATTCTAGATAGTTTGCAAATTCCACACAATCATTCATTCAATGAATGCCTGCTATGTGCTGTTCTCCTCTGCAGAGAGGTCAGGGGTAAGCAGGGACAGATTATGAGGAGGTGTTTGCAGATCTTGCCTGAGGGAAGTTCTCTCAGATGGTGAGGAAGTGCCTCCTGGATCCCCCTCCAGGGCAGCCATCTAGCACTTGCATGGCTCTTAAAGCCAGCCATAGACTCCCACAGCCATTGGCAGGAACTGCTGAGGACACTCCTGCCCTCCCTCCTGACCTAGCTCTTGCTAGGATTGCCGGGTCCCAGTCCAGCCTGATTCCACCCTGACTCTGTCTTCATTTCACTCCGTTCTTTGTTCATTCCAGTTCTTGGCAGTGGCTGGCTCCCTCTCTCCTGTATAATCCCCTTTCTGCTTTGGTGGTCCTGGGGCTGCACTGGGTCTCTGACTACAGACCCTTAGCTTTGCCACCAGCACTGACGCTGCCTTGTTTTCCCAGCCCTGTTCTTCTTGTTTCTGTCTCCCTAACCTCTCAGGATTAAAACCCCAGCTTCTTTCTGCCCACCAGGGCCTTGCTCAGGTATGTTACCCCTACCAAGAAGGTAATGTGGGCAGGAACTGATGAAGCCCTAGCTAGCAACAGCCATGGAAGACTTTGAATCCTCTCCTTTTGCCATCCTTGTTTTGGCATCATCAGCTGCTCTCTGGCTCCCAGCCTAAGCTCTTCACATCCCATGAAGAGCACCTGGCCATATTCAGGCCCTGTGCAGCATCTCAGATGATTCAGGGACTGGAGGGAGGAGGCGACAGGCACCCACATACCTGCTCTAAGCCCCCAGTTTATTTAGCTAGGAATATTCCTCTTAAAGGAAGTGAGGTGGTTCATGTAGAAGGAGTGGAAGCACATATTTTGGGGTGGCTCTTCCTTGGAACTGGGATTACAAGAGGAAACACATCTGTTAGTGACACTTTTCCTACTTGCAGGAAAAGTGTCACTAGCAGATGTGTTTCCTGTTAAATGAGTCTCCAGAATCCAGAAAGCTCGTGGATTCTTGTTAAGCTGCTGCCCTTTTATATCCAGGGCTTACATTTTCTTCCAGAATAACTTATATTAATAGTCCACACACTTTCATCTAAGCAGTGCTTCCCAGTCCTGGGTGCATATTACAGTCACCTAGGGGTAAAACCCCCAAATATGCAGGTTTCTGGGTGTATATAGCCCAGAGCAAATGTAATTCAATGAGGAAGGATAGTCTTTTCAATAAATGGCTCTGAATACACTAGATATACATATGCAAAAAAAAAATGAATTTTACACCCTTTACAAAAATTAACTCAAAATGGATCATAGTCCTAAATGTAATATGCAACACTGTAAAACTGTTGGAAGGTAACACAGGAGAAAATCTAGGTGACCATATGTTTGGAGATGACTTTTAGATACAATACTAAATGCATAATCCATAAAGAAAAAAAAATGATAACTTGAGCATCATTAAAATTAAAAATATCTGTCCTGCAAAACAGATTCAGAGAATGAAGCAACAAGCCACAGACTGGGAGAAAATATTTGTAAAACACATATTTGGTAATGAGCTGGTATTCAAAATACACAAAGAACTTTTAAAACTCAACAAGAAAACAACACAATTGAAAAATGTACAAAAGATCTGAAGACACACTTCACCAAAGAAGATACACATGTGCTTATTGACGATAAGGACATGAAAAAATGTTCAACATCATATATCATTGGGAGTTGCAAATTAAAACAACAACGAGATACACTACACACCTGTTAGAATGGCCAAAATCCAGAACACAGGCAACACTAGATGCTGGTGAGGCTGTGGAACAATAGGAACTCTCAGTCATTGTTGATGGGGATGAAAAATGGTACCGCCACTTTGGAGGACAATGTGGCAGTTTCTTGCAAAACTAAACATACTCTTATCATACTATCTAGCAATCATATTTCTTGGTATTTATTAGGTTGGTGCAAAAGTAATTGTGGGTTTTACAATTATTTTTAACCTTTTAAACAGCAGTTACTTTTGCACCAACCTAATACCAAAATGAGTTGAAAACTTATGTCTATACAGAAACCTGCACATGACTATTTAATAGCAGCTTTATTCATAACTGCCCAAACTTGGAAGCCACCGAGGTGTTCTTCAGTAGGTAAATGGGTAAACAAAGTGTTGTACATTCATATGTGATATATTATTCAGTTATACAGAGAAATTAGCTATCAAACCATGAAAAGACATAGAGGAATCTTAAATACATACTGCTAAGTTAAAGAAGCCAATATTGTATGACTCCAACTATATGACTTTCGGGAAAACGCAAAATTATGGGGACACTAAAAAGATCAGAAGTTGCCAGGGGTGAAAGGGCAGGGAAGGTTGAATAGGTGGAACATAAGGGATATTTACAGTGATGAAACTATTCTGTATGACACTACAATGATGGATACATGTCATTAATACATTTTTAAAAACTTATAGAATGTACAATACCAAGAGTGAACCCTAATGCAAACTATGGACTTTAGTTAATAATAATGTGTCAATACTGGCATATAATTGTAACATATGTACCACTAATGCAAGATATTGCTAATAAGGAAATATTTTTAAAAAGCAAGGAGGGTCATGACATATAGGTAACATAGCAAAGCAAAATGCAGAACAGTGCATGCTACACTTTCACTTTATATATAAAATATATGATTTCTTGTCTCTTTTAAAATGGTATTTGGAAGTTGCTTCTGAGAGAAGAAGTGAGTGGCTGAGGACAGTGGTTGGATGGAGACTTATTGTATTGTCCTTGAGTACATTTTAAATGCTATGCCTTATATACATAAGACCTATTAAAAATAATACTAATAAGGAGAAAACAACCCAGATACCCGGTCTGTACCCCACATTAGTGAAATCAGTATTTTGGGGGATGAGGTCTAGGCAGGCATTACTTGTTTCCAAAGGTCCTCCACTTATCCCAGTGAGACCATTGCTTTAGAAAGATGTTTGCAAACATTGGGCTCCCTGGCGCTTGCACCAAACTCACCGTCAACAGGGCCAAACTCTTATGGGTGCAGGTAGGTAAAGCATGATCAGTGCCTAGGTGCATCTGAAGTTCAGCTTGCTCCCAGTTTCTTGTAGCCTGGAAAGCCACTTCTACCAAAGCACCAACCAGCACCCCTACCCTGATTTAATTCAAGTTTGCCAGGTTAGTTCCAAAAGCAATGAAAAATCCATTCCCTTGCAACTAACTTTACCCATTATAGAGAATTCGGAATCTCTCTGCCTATTATTGATCACAGTTCAGCTCATGAGTCTTTGTCAATTGTATCTTTAATTTCACCTTTCCTCTCTCCCAAGTGGTTGGGATTTGTGATCCTGAAGTGTTGGCAATGGAAACAGCACTGTGTAGCTGCTAGCTACCCAGACTGCCTTGGACTTGCATTCTAGCTGCTGCTTGCCAGCTGGTTTTTGAGGAGCTGTGTTTTCTTGCTGGGGTAAAGCTGGCAGCACCATTACAATCAGCATGAGTTCAAGGACAGTATGGGCAACAATTGCATTTGTCATAACCTTAGGTAAAGTATGTGAAAGTTCCCTAAAAATTGTGTTTTTAATTAAAAAAATTTAAACTCTAGCTCTGTGGGCCAGGCCCTGGGCCAGACACTGAGGGTACAAAAGACAAGAAAAACTTCATCCCGCCACCGCCTTTCCCTTTATTCTTATGTGAAAAGCCAACATGACACCAATGGTAATGTTTGGAAAAGTTGAGGAACTAATTAGGCATGTTTCCAAACAAAAAGATTTGGAGAATTATGAAAAAGATGTCTGTTGTTTACTTCTTTTCGAGTCTGTTCTCATCTTCTCCTTGTTTACTGTCAGCCCTACCCCCCCGCCTCTTTTCCTCCCTCTGTTTATACAAGTGCATCCTTATCAGTCTGTCATTCCCTGTGAGGAGAAGAATTGGTTTAGCAGTCTATTCTGCATTTTGTATGCATACCGTCCCAACTATTGTGTTTGAAACGCTTGTGCTAGTTAATCTAATTTGCCATTCTTGGGAGTGAGGGCTTACTAAACTCAGAAGGCAAAATGACATACACATCTATTTAAATAGTACCGTTGTCGCTGGGACACCACTGGCCCTTCGAAGGCAGCGGTGAACTCAGTAGAAGAAGTGCCTGCTGAGTTTCCACCCTGTGCCAGGCACTAACTGTCCTTGGAACGCGGCGAATATGGAATGAGGCCATTGGGTTTCTGCCCTCCAGGAACTGACAGTCTGGCAGAGGTCACTGGCTTCACATAAGCCCAGAGTTGTCTCACTTAGGCATCCTTACCTCTACCTGCGTGAAAGCACAGCCCAGGGAGCCTGTATCCCTCACGGCATGTTTGGGGAAACAGGCACGGGCAGGCAGCTGCTATTTTCCCTGGTCACTCAGAACATGAGTGGCTCCACGATAGGAGATTCCAGTGCTCGGACAGTGTTGCTCCTCTTGGGTGAGAAAAGAAAAGTTGAGAAAGTCTAAGCCATCCTTGTACACTATATAAGCCGTCCTCACTTGAGGGCTAGAGGGGCTGGATTGGTCTGTATTGATTGAATATCTGTAATGGAAAAGAGTTAAAACCAAATTCCTTATTTTGGTTTTCAGATACCTGTGGATTGAACTCAGTTGTCAGAGGAGAATGTGGAAATGATGAAGCTGCCCTGCCCTAGAGAACCTTAAAAATGCTTTAATGACCAGAAAACATTCACATCCATTGTTCAGTGGCTCAGCATTCAGTTTACCCTTTGTTCTCTGTTTAATAACAATAGCCAAAGTTAACATTATCCAGGATAAAGAAACTATTGTTGGTTGGGGACTAACCAAATTTGTACTGATGAGTTTTGACTCCAGGCAGTTTGAAACCCTGGGTTATCCTGCTGATGACAATATCCAAAGTTCTTGACTTGAGATGAAGCATCTCCCTTTAAGGGGAAAAAGGGAGTTGGCACCTTCTGTGGAGACAGACAAGTAACCTTGGGGATGCCCTAGGGGCTTTGAGTGGATTACAAGACATGTATCATTTTTGTTGGTAAGACTCTACCAAAGCATTGTTTCAGGGGGTAATGCTAGGAGGAAGAAGATGTTTGTGCAGACTTTAGTACAATGATGTTTTTCTAAAATTTCAGCAGCCAAAAATCACTTTGGATTATACCCAAGACCAATATTATTACTCACTGTCTCCCATCACCCCTGAAACCAGTTCTAGTTCTAATCGTCCAGCTCCTCTATTGGAAGCTTGGGAACTGGAGCAAAGCCTTCTGGGAATCTAGTCTCTATTCTGTAGCTTGCCAAGTTCCAAGCATCAATTTACTGGAAAGTTGAACATTTGGAAGGGAGGTTTTTTTTTTCTCCCTCATGTTTTCACGGTAGTACTGGAAAACATCAACTATTTTGAAGGAAAGTCATGGCTTTTGGCAAATACTACATAGGGGATAACAAATTTTCCTGTCTTAATACCACTTCCTCCTGTTCCAAAACCCATACACATTCTCTGCATTGGTTTCAGGCTTTCTCTTGTCTCTTGTCTCACTAAAGTCTACCAGACAGATGGGAAAGATGTTCCCACTACCCCCAAAATGAACATTTTAAACTGAAGTAAATTGAAATGCATGTGTCAGGGACTTTGGGCTGAAATATCTTGTGGCATGGGAGGGAGGGAGGAGTTTTGCACAGCGGTATCTTATGCAAAGGGATATCTTGGTACAGCAGTTGACAGTCCTAGTAGAGGAGGTACAAACGAGTCTCACTCTGCTCCCTGGGATGTCAACAAGTCCTCACTTCACCAAGACACATGTAAAATGTCCCTCCTGTGCCCTAAACTACTGCAGTTCTCACAAATAAGTTTGGAAAGCTCTAATGATTTATTCAAGACTTTAAGAATGTTCTAAGATGATTTTCAGAGTAGTCCAAGAGAAGCGTTCCGGCTATTGATCAGGAATCGCAATACTGGGAGGCAGATGTGACTCGGGGTACGTACATTATGACAGGTTGAAGGTAGAAATGCTCTGTGTTTTGAAATAGCTTGCCCCCTATATTAAATTTCTATACTTGAGGCACCAAAAAGAATGATGGGTGTTGGTCCAGCTGGACTGAGGAGACAACTGATAACTTACACTCTTTATAGAAATGGAGCTTGTTTGAGTTGAGAGCAGAGAGCAGATCAGTCAACACCCTGAATTTCCAGTTGAGATGATGAAGACTGAGAGGAGTAAATAAACTTTCTCAAGGCCATTTGGTAAGTGTCAGTGATCAGAACTCAACATTTTGGCACCGTGGCCAGTGCCATGTCCACTGCACTATGCCATGTCTCCATATCAGCATTCTTCCTCGTAGTTCCAAGAATGAAACTGATATCCAAGGAGTGGTTACCTTTGATTCAGGTTTGCCTGGATTTCAGCACCCTCCAACCCCTGTTACCCAAGAGGAAGCAGTGCTTGGATGGGAGTAAGATGGTGCTCTTTGGTGCTTTGATGATGTCCATCTTGGCTTCTGGGTCTTCCTGTTCTCCTGAATCTCTTGGTTGCTCTCGTACCTATTTGATTGTTGCTTTCTGATCTCACTCATAAGTTCTGATTTTTTCCACAACTGTCGTGTATTCTGTTCCCTTGGGTGGTCTTATACTTCCCATATCTGCTTATACCCTGATGATACCCAAATTAATATCTGCAATCAAAGCTTCTTCTTTTTGCTTCCAGAGGGAATGGAGAAGGAGCCTTGGGGCATACAAGTATATTCCCCCACTAGGTGGTTGACTGAGGTACATCTACTTCAGTTTTCTTCTCATAATCCTTTATCAGCTCTGTAACACCTACAGAACATCTAACCTGGCACATGAGGCCCTCTATTACAAGACATCAGCCTCATTTTCTAACATTATCTCTTTATAGTCTCTGCCTTTCACTGTATATGGCAATGCCACCAATTATCCATCATCCCCTCCCATCCCCGTGCACACACACACACGTCACAGTTTGTGGTTCTCAAATCTGTCTGCATCAACATGTCGAGATACAGAATGTACTACTATCTATTATATTTTTTCACAAAAAGAGTTTCATAGGAAAAGTCCTACAGAATGGGGCATGCCAGAATCTTGGTGGGGAAGGATGTGGAGTTTGAGAGAGCCTCCAGGGTCATCTTATTTGTCACCCCCTCCTTCACCAGGGGATTTTCCCCTCACTGAAAATAGCTATGTTAGGCAGATGAGACACCCCCACATTTTACCCATGTGAAACAGAGGTTCCATTGTTCCCAGTGGATTTCTGCTCCCTTAGACAAAAAACAAAACAAAACAAAAAAAACCTCTCTGTCGCCCCTGAGACAGAATTCATTTTGGAGCCTGAAGTTTTCCCTGCTTAATTGATGAGGAACTAATAAAGCACGCCCTGTTCCTTGGACTGCAGACCTCTTATGGCAGTCTTCTCATATCACTTTTATACACATATTAAATTGCAGCCTAGAAGCCAAATCTTCAACTCTTTGCAAACTTAATGGAAAGCTAGGGAGGTAGGTAGTAGCAACAGGTAAATGATGAACAAGAGCCATTGTGTGCCTGAAGTTATTAAATTTTCTTTGGGGCAGTCTCAGAAAAATGCTCTTGGGCCTTATCTTAGAATAATGGGTATTGAATCAGAACGGACCTTAGAGGTTGTCAAAATCTCTTTCCCGGGGTAGAAATCCCATCTGCAGTGACCCTGATAAATGGTTATATCCAGGTTTTTTTTAATACATTCCCAGTGACAGGGAGCTCATTGAGGCTCGAGGCAACCATTCATTATTAGAAAATAGAAAGCTTATGTTAGCAAGTATCCACTTCATAGCTGGCTAAAAATATAATCTGTTTCGAGAATAAGCTTCTGGATGGAACCCAAAATAAATTTTCTCCATATTCATTTCTCATGGATATACACAGACAGAGCTTGGTAATTTAATTTGAAAGATTCATGCCAATGAAGGGGCTCTGAATCTGGTGCCCACATACCCTGAGTCGGTTTGGAAAGCATCAATTGCAAGTATTTTGTTCTCTTGTCAGGCCAAATGTTGCAGTCCTGCTCCCCAAGTACTTTTCAGCATGAAGATATCCATGATCATAGCTATTCCAACTTCAGTAACTATTAACTGGAAATAGGAAGCATAATCACAAAAAGAAAATAAAAGTTCAATACTCCCTTTAAATGAATTTATTTTCTAAACTACAACAGCATTTACATTCATTAAGAAATTGTAAGTATAGGACATTTTTCGTTCCTTGAAAGTTAGTTCTTGATGTGTAGGTGGATTCTTCGATCTCGTGAAGACTCCAAGATCTACCTAGGCATCTGAGTTCTACATGTTGGAAATTAATTGCTGTGTTTCATTTTTCAGTTTGGAAATTTGGTTACTTGACCCTGCGAGTACTTCTTTGTTGTGGATGATTGATATTTTCTTCTACATTTTCTCTTTATTACTTTTAATAATGTTTCCGAGAATCACTTTTCCATGCTGTTGACCACTCTGTATTTAACCCACCTTCCCATGTGCCCTGGTTGAACAAAATCAATCATGGTTGCACCAAAGAGTCTTAAGGCTACCTCGTACCATGAGAGACAATCTGACATAGTGGTAACAGCACAGGCTCAGGAGTTGGAAAACGAGGCTGTAACTGAGTGCCACCATTCCCTGTGTGACCTTGGGCAACCTTTGCTATTGTACCTCTCCAAGCTTTATTTTTCTCATCTTCTAAATGGGGACAATTTTATAGCATCTATCTCATAGGGGTGGTGTGGTGTTTGACTGGACTGGTGATTAGACCTAGCACAGTGTCCACAAATCCTAAGCTATCTTGTTATTTTTCCTTTCCATTTCCTCCTTCTCCTTCATCTGAAGTTACTTCTCCTTCATCATCATCATCACCAGCATTGTCATCATCATTCATACTCAGAGAGTGACACTTGGGCCCTATCCATGGTTATCCCCTGGCGTGGGATAATTGGGGCAATCAGAACCCCATGATTTGGAAAGAGGGGTCCCTTGAAGTGACAATGACTGAAGAAATGAGTGTTTTGGATAACAGCTAATAAAAGAGGCCTGCAGCTCAAAAGACTAGATCTCAATTGTAAAGCACTGCCCCACCATTGCTGAGGCCAGAGGCCAGTAAACTTTCTACAAAATGATAGACGAGAAATATTTTCTGTTTTGCACGCCATACAATCTCTGTAGCAATTACACAGCTCTGTCATAGAAAGCAGCCATAGAGAATTTGTTAATGGATAGGCATGGCTGTGTCCTTTATTTATGAAATTTGAATTTCATTTAATTTTTACGTGTTATACAATGTTCTTTTTTGAAAAAAAAAAACCATTAAAATGTTTTAAATCATGAAAATTGTAAAAATCATTCTTAGCTCATGGAATATATAAAAACAGGCAGCTAACTATATTTGGCCAACAAGCCAATTTTCCAACTAAGTCAGTTTGGCACAACTGCTCTCTTCCTTCCAAATGTCTGGTGGTCCTTTTCTTGTTCAAGGTGTTTTTGATGTTCTCCTGGAGAGACCCACTGGGGAAGGGCGGGCGAGATATTCAGTGGGTTAGCCCTGGGCTCCATACTCCCTCCAGGAAGGCCTTTGGCTCAGCTTCAAGGTCAGTGTGGCTCAGGACCCAACCAAGCATCAGGTCAGGAATGTGGAAGGTCCTCTCAGGATTACACTGGAGGGATGTGAAGCCTCAAGTGCAAATAAGAGAAGATCCTAAGTTTAACTGCTTCTCCCCAGCAGATCTAAAATATCCTCTTTTGCCTTTCTCTGGGGATACCTCCCAGGAATTCTTTCCCAATATTATTTTGCCTTTCTTTAGGGATACCTCCCAGGAATTCTTTCCCAATATTATTTCTTCTTATTGAAAGGAGAGTCTATTAAGGATATGGTGAGAGGAAAGGAAAAGGAATGGTGAGCAGATCGTTATAGCCAGTTTCAGGCCATTTCAACCAGGAGTTTCCTAGAGACACATTGTTTAGTCTTTCACACCTGCCTCCTTCATATTCCACTGACAAAGTTTTCCTGGCTTGAAACTTTGAGCAAGTGCATTGGAAGCTGAGATCTAGATGCTGAGGTTGCCAAAGGTGCATGTGAAAAACCTGAAGGCAGCCAGAAATCGCCTGCTAGATTGGAAATGAAGCCAGGTTCTTCTTATGGAACCTGGCTTTTCTTTAGGGGAGGAAATTGCCCTAGCTTTATCAGCAAGCTGTTCTTGTCAGTCCAGCCAATTCCAGACAGGTATGGGCTCAAGTGAAGTTTTCTGCCATTTATTTATTTATTTATTTATTTATTTATTTATTTATTTATTTATTTATTTATTTATTTATTTATTTATAAGAAAATATAATGCACTCACAGCTTATGATACATCAAAGGTTAGCTTTAGCCTTGATATTCTGCTAAAACCTGTTATTTGGCTTTCACTAGGGCTTCTGGAAAGTCAAATAACCCCATGCTGACTTCAATGTCATTTCTACCATCTCTGGACTTGTAAAAATCAATGATCACATCGATTAATAGCCTATTTAATGTTAATCATATTCACATAGCATATGATTTGAATTTTCCATTAATAATTTAATATTCCCTTTCGTACAAATATTATTATAGCCTTTTACTGATAAAACTGTTTCAACATATAAAGCACATAAAGAGATATTTCATTTGTGAAAACCGTTAGTTTAATATAAAACTTATCATGTACTTTCAAACTCTTAAATGTAAATAAACAGACCCTTATATAAATTTAAGAGACAGGATGTGAGTAGCATAATTTTAAGAAGAACGCTTATTTGGTTTTAGAGGCAGCAAATATTTATAAACATTTAGGTAATCATATAAGACAGAATAATAGAGATTATATTTTATGATATTCTAATCTTTATATAGTTGATTGGTATTCTAACATTCAAAACATTAGAAAAATCTTGGAAAACTGTATTTAATTTTTGTCATTTAATTCCATTTAGACCATAAATTCTTTTATGACAAAGTTCTGTCTGGACTTTTTCATGTTTTGTGAAGAATTCCAAGCAGATTGTCATCTTCGTAAGGAGAAAAAAACTCTAAAATCATATACTATGACTTCCAAGATAGAGTATCTTCAATTCAAACATAATGAAAGGTATAAAAAGTATACAGGGGGAAAAAAGGTAATAAAAAAAATGAGATATTCCCAAATATCTTTCTTCTTCCTCCACCAACCTTGGTTGAAAGTTCTATTTAGCAAACTATTGTTCCTGCACTTATGATATTAAACTTCTGAGATTTCCTTCAAAACATTGTAATATAAGATAAGAACACAGTAATTTATCTTTTAAATAATATTCCAGGCTGATTCCATATCTCAGAAGTTCATTCTATGAGGATACTCTTTTGACTTTAGTCAAATATTGATTTTGACACTTGGTCCCTTGGTATTTGACCAAAATGCATTTGGCTTCATCTCTGGCCTTGAGTACTCTCTTCTGTATCACAGATGCTAGAAATCTGAGAACTCGACGTCTGAGACATCCTCCCTGGCTGCTTTCCAGGCACATTCTGCCAGTTGGAGGAACTAGCAGGAGATGAGCATGTGAAAGGGTGAGAGAAGCTTTTGCCAGATCCTGCTTGTAGGGGTCAGGGTGACAGCAGTGGCAGCTGCCTCAGGAATGTGAGGCTCATGGACTCCTGACTCTGTCAGCAGCAGTGGCACCGGCTGTGAGCTGCTGCCACGATCGTGACAGTGATAGCAGAGGTGACTGCAGGCTCCAGCAGTGTCAATGGGCACATGTCTGTGTAGAGAGGACTGGCGAGAGGCTGGCTTTAGTGTTCATGTGGGAAAAGAGTGAAAAATAAAGATGCAAAACTAGGATGTGTCTAGATTCTAGAGAACCTGACAACCAGGCAAGAGTTATGGTTTCTGTATCTTAGGTTAAGAGGTGTTTGAGCTCCTAGTTTTCTTTAGTTCGATTCAGAACTTAGATATTTGGAGATCAAATGGGATATTTATTTTTTCCCTATGTGACATATTCTTTTACCTCTACGTCCCTTGCTCACAGATAGAGACAAGAAAACTGTAGAAAAGCAGGGACAGTCCTAGAAAGGGCAGACACATTTATTGTGATTTCCTGCCAGAGAACTTGAACACACAAATATGAGTATCTCTATTAATAAGAACTTCCATTTTTATAGCATTTTATGAAAACTTTTAGTGTGCAGTATTTAATTTATCCTTGCAATAAAACTGTTAGGTAGGTTTAATTATGATCCTGATTTGATAAAAAAGAAGAAAGGAATGTTCCGATGGCTGTATGATTTGCTCAAAGATATGCAAAAGGGGGAGAACTGGGGTTTAGTCTTGGCACATATGACTCCCGGGTTTATTTTCTTTCTAACATAGTATTTCTTTATCTTTTTAAAAAAGGGTCTCCTCTCCTATTTTGAGAAACTTAAACATTTCCTTCTCGTCTTTAATGCTCACTATAGATTACTTTCTATGCTGAGCCTGTTGTGCTATTAAGATTTCATAGATTCATAGATATATATGTTGAAACGACATACATTTCCTCTATATTTTCTGGTTCAGAAATACTGTCTTTTCTTTACACTGCTTCTCTATGTTATTTTAGCTGGTCTTTATGATGATAACAAAAGGTTGCCAATCCTTTTACATCTGAAGTTCTTTTTTTTTTAGTTATTAATTTTTATTCATTTATTGGTTAGCTAGAATACATCTTCAAGTTAATTTTCAATAAACATATAAGGAACTATATATTTGTATTCAGATTTTTGCATATTTAAAATGTCTTTCAGACGTGAAAAACAAAGTGGCTGTTCAAAATTCTTTGGTCACAAGCTGCTCCCTCAGAAGTCTGTATATGTAGCTGCACTATCTTCTGCCATTTATTTTTGTGGAGAAACATGAAGCCAACTGGTTTTTGTTCAATTTATAGAACTTTTAAAAAAATTATGCTTTCTTTTCTTCTGGATTACAGGCTTTTAAGAACTTTTCTTTAATTTTTGCATGAAATTGCAAATATCTCTCTGCATATAAATTCTCTTTTTACTGATCTTTGTGGTTGGGGCCTTTTATCTGCATGGTCTTTGTCCTAGTCTGGGTTTTCTGAAAAACAGAGCCTGAGACAAAGTTTTTGTGCTAAGGCTTCCTGGGAAGGTTTAGTCCTGGGATGGCAAAGTTGAGTGTGAGGCAAGGGAGGACAGAAAGCAAATAGAAATTGGTGCGTTAGTGAGCTGGCTAGAGCTTCATAAGATAACAGCTATTTCTTTGGTCATGAGTCCATCTTCCAGACAGGTGTTATGGAAGGATGGCACCTTGGAACCATCATTGGGGGACAGAAATAGAGAGGCATTTATCTGTCCCTCCTTATAGTTTCTTGTCTTTCATTGCTCAGAGTTTCCCCATGGGGTGTTAACTCTCCCTCATTTCCAGATTCTGATACTTAGCCTCCTGCAGCAGCCACTGGGGAAGTTGGTTTCTATGTCCTGAAGCAAGGTGCTTCAACTTCAACCATGTTTATGAGTGTAGGAAGGATCCAGAACTTCTGGAATCTCATGGGGTCTGGCCTGGCTGCTGTGGCTTCAGTCACAGTGGGTGTGATGGAGGCCTTGCCTGTGATGGAGGGATGTTCCTCCACATGAGGGATCCCGAGGCAGTGGGGGTGCTGAAATAAGCCATCAGAGGTCAAGGATTTGAGGGGCAAGTAGTACCAGACAAATCAGGGTGGAACGTAAACTGGGTCCAAAGCGGTCATAACCACATGTGCTTCTTAGTTTACATAGTTTTTTCTTTCCTCTGTATTCTCAATTTAGTTTTAAATAAAAATTTTTTCTTGGTTCTCTTTATTTAAATTTTGGGGAAATTCTTCAAATTTGTTTTACAAGTAACTATTTCAGTTATTTTCGCAATGACATTTGTGCTCTTCACTGCCTACGAGTAAATTTTAATTCTGATATTGCATTTTTATTTGTTTGGGGGGATTTTATTTATTTAGTTGCTTTATTAGTAGTATATTTTTCTTTTTTTAAGTAAGTTTTTTATTTTTCAATTGTAGTTGGTATATAATATATTAGTTTCAGGTGAACAACATAGTGACTAGACATTTATATAACTTATGAGGTGATCACTCTGATAAACCTGACACCATGCATAGTTATTACAATATTATTGACCATATTCCCTATGCTGTACTTTACATCTCCAAGACTATTTTGTAACTACCAATACTTACTTCTTAAACCCTTCATCTTTTTCACCCATCCCCCAACTCCCCTTCCATCTGGGACCCCTCACTTCTCAGGGGGAACCTCTGTAGCTGAGATATCCTGCCAATTCTTAACCGCCACATGCGGGTGTGGGACCAGTCCATTCCACGTCTCTGCCCCTCATTCTTGATGTGGCTTCTTCTGTATGTCTTTAGTTGTAGGACTTTTGTTCAGCTAGTCTTCAGCAATTCTCAGTGGTGGTTGTTCTGTAGGTTAGTTGTAATTTTGATGTGGTTGTGAGAGAATGCAAGCACAGCATTGACCTATTCTGCCATCTGGACCAGAAATCTGTGATCTTCCATTTTCAGTTTCCTTGAAATACTTATCTCATCTAAGTAATCCTGTCATCTTTTTATCACAGCTCATTTTTTCCCTACTATGAATGCAAATTACTTTTCTGAAGGTTTTCATCCAGTTGTAACAGTAAATAATTTTTAGAAGTAGGATTTTTTTCCATTTTTTATATTCTCAATTTTATTTTCCTAATACTCAGCCTTTTCCCCATAGATCTCATGCTGGCCTTTTTTGTTTTTATAATCTTCTTCACTCTTTTTAGAGTTAATCTACACTGATAAACTTTGTGGATTGCTTTTGGTTGCACTTTCTGTCTACTATATGCACTAGTCAAACTATCTTTTGAGCAACAAAATTCATGGTATTTGCAGGCTTTCCTCCACTGTTGCTCATCTGATTGACGTGGAATTCCTTCTATTCCCACTGCCCAGAGCATGGGCTCTCTGTCTTTCTCCTTAGTTGAAGGGTCATATCCCCCAGGATACTCTAATGTGAAGGCCCCTTTTCCCACTGATATGTTTTCTGAATGTTGTAGTCTTTGGATATAGAAAGAGAGGTAATGGATGCATCAAAACAGTGCTGTAATAGATAGCTACTTGGAACTCTATTTTTGAGTTTCTTAGTCAGGGACCAGATAATGGGGTAGAGATGAAGAACCCAACTACCTTTCAGAAGGATAGGATTACTCTGTTACTATCAGCAGAGCACTGGCAGTGTATTTTTCAATATCTGCTTTATAAGTAATGGGAATTCTTCCCAGATTCTGGAAACAGAATAGCTTTCAGTTCTAGTTTTCAGTGTTGTTTTAGATGATTATCTTTTCCTGTGTCTTTGTGGGCATTTTGGGAGGCCATTTTAAGAAGCTGTATCATAGGCTGCTGACCCCAGGCGTTTTATGGTGGGTTTCTTCTGGGTGTGTCACTGTGTCCCCGGCGGTGACACCCCACACTTGTGCTCCTCTTCCTTAGATCAGATGTCCCCTCATCTTTGGTAAACTTCTACTCATAGCCCCCACACCAGTACACTCCAGTTCTTTCCTATGTCATCCCAAATTCTGACCATCCTACTAGTTTTTCTTCTTGCTTGAAGATCTCCTGGCCACTCCAGGGTCAGTAGCTCTCTCTTGAATTCCTAGGCTCCTGGCCATCTGTGCTATGTAACTTAACAAATAGTTATGAAGGGTCTTAGTCTGGAGTCAAATCTCTCCACTAGATCATCACCTTCATTAGGAAGGGATCCTGACTAATTTATTCCTCTTCAGGATACATTGTAGACTGTGCCCTTTTGTAACAGTCACCTATGGGAATGGTATTTAAGAACCGTATCTAGAATCCATCTTGGCACCCACATTTGCTCCAAAACATTAAATATTCCCATAACAATGGACTCATTTTTGGGGACAGGGAGGGCACCCAAGTTTATAGGGCAAATTGAACTGCTTTTATATATGGGTTGACCCATATGTACTCTTTTTAAAAAAATATATATAGTGTACTAATGTACAGATGAAGGTCATGGTAAAAAGCATGGATTCTGATGTTAGATAGCCTGGGGTGGAATCCTGTCTCTGATGTTGGGTAGCTTTGTGATCTTTCTGTGTCTCAATTTCCCCATCTAGAAAAAGGGCAAATATAATATCTTCTCCATAGTGTTTTGTAAGGGTTAAATAATTTGATATCATTTAATTACCATGTTTCCCCGAAAATAAGATCTAGACGGATAGTCAGTTATAATGCATCTTTTGAAGCAAAAATTAATATAAGACCCAGTCTTATTTTACTATAAGACCTGGTCTTATTTTACTATAATATAAGACTGGGTCTTATATAATATAATATAATACAATGTAATATAATGTAAATAATGTAATATATTATAATGTAATATAATGTAATATAATACAATATAATACTGGGTCTTATATTAATTTTGGCTCCAAAAGATGCATTAGAGCTGATTGTCTGGCTATGTCTTATTTTTGGAGAAACAGGGTACTAGGCTAGCACACAGTATATACCATGTAAACTTGCTTTCTTTCAAAAACATTGCTGGTCTCACATTTGGATGTTTTCTCCCCTAAGCCAAGGATCACTCAAAAAACATCTTATAGAAGCTGCTCCCCACTACCTCCCTCCCCCTACCTGATCGTCTTTACCTAGGATTTGTCCTTCCGTGGACTGTCCCACCTGCCAGTAGGAAACTTGCTCACATTCTATTCACTGAGTTCCTTTTATCTTCCTTTCAGGTAGTCTGACAAGGGATCAGGAATAACGCATTAATGGTGAGGTTAGTGGAGACCTCCAGATAACACTTTTGCCAGGTATTGTTTTTATTTACCCTTTGGCAAGCATTCCCTATTAGCCTGCTATGGAGCTGGCTCTAGGCCAGGCCCAGGACACATTCCCTGACCTCCAAGTCTTCCCACTCTGCTGTGCTTGTGGTAGTCAGAAACAGTTCCCTCCCACACCCAGAAACAGCATAATAAAGAGTACGTTCCCTCTAATATAACTGTTACCCCTGGCATTACTGGAGACACTTTTAGGAGGTGGACAAACATGGCATTAAATTAGATAACATAATGAGAAAGTTATTAATTGTTTAATTCCCTGCCCACCCTTCCAATTACCTTAAGGAAAAAGGCTTATTTTGACACCTCTGACATCTGTCTGATACTGGGCTAATTTTCCTTCTGAAAAATGGAAGAAGAGGCCTGAGGCTTGGCTCATTAGGCATATAACAGTATCTAGCTAGAAAGTAATAACATTATTTCATTTTCCCTATATTTATCTTCAGAGTTATCTTCTTTTATGATAATTGATCCATAAATGGTTTTCCACTAATTGAAGAAATATGATCTCTTAAATATAATATATATATATATATATATATATATATATATATATATATATCAACTATAAATACAATTAAATGCATAAATATATGGTAAAACCAGTGAAGTGCTACTGAAATAACCAAAGTTTGAGAAATAGTGTGTGAGAAAAAGTACTTTGGAAATGTTATGAATTATTGTATTTTGGGTCTGTCCTTTATTAACTGTGTGATCTTTGGAAAATTATTCAATGGTTTCTTCCCATGGGGATGAATAATATTTATCCTTTAAAGTTATTCTGAAGTTTAAATGGACTGTTCTATCCCTTAGCGTACTTTTCTTCTTTACTTTCTTCTTTCCCCCTGATTATACTATGTAGATCACTTCCTTCTAGTAATACTCTGCTCTCTGGGTAGCTCTGCTATCTGCTGCTCTCCCTACCCTCATGAGAAGAATCTGGAAAAGGTTTAACTCTAGTTCACTTTGAATAAGCAGATGTCTCTAAGAGGTTTAGCGAAAAGGTACCTGTACTAAACTGAGGAAAAGGATGAGAAGCAGAGTCATCAGGCCTGGTAGGTCTGGGTCCCATTTCTGTTGTAGGTCTCTCTAAGCTCCAGTTCAATTTAAAACTATGAGGTCAACAATATCTGTTTCTCCCAGAGTTTTAGGCTGACATGGATGCCACACTGGCCAAAACATTGGAATGGCCCTGTGGGAGCTGCAGTTTGGGGTGCTATTTCACTCAGGCCTGTAGGAATGGTCCTGAGTTGGAGCCCAGGCTCACAGCAGTTTGGGGAGTATTGTAAGGAGATACTCTTACAGTCAAAGAAAGACAAAGAGGAGTGGAACAACTATGCCTGCTGGGGCAGAGAGAGCAAATGACTTTCTCTCTCCTCTGTCCATTGCTTTTTGATGCAGATGTAACAAATGGGGATGTTTAAGTGGGAGATGGACTTTTTGGTAAAAGAAAGGTTCTATGCTTATCAAAGTTTACCCAAAACTTTGGTCCCTGGGTCTCAGTTTCCCTCTCCGTGCCTCCCTCTTTTAGGCTAAGGATACCTAATATCTGAGGGCATCTTTAGTTCTGGGGAATTAAAGGGCCCTGAGTAGGACACACAAATGAGGGAGATTGGCTGCCATTTCCCTTCTCTGTGTTCAGTGGCTTCAAGAGGTACAGGTATCTTCATGAGTCCTTATTTTTGAAACACAGTTTTTCAAACAGTGAGGATTCAAGATAGAACTGGTGTGGAGAGTAAAAGAGTAGGGATTTTACTTTTTCATTCATTCACTTACAATCGAATTATCCTACAAAGTGTAAGGGATAGGCTCAGATGTGGTGGTCTCTGTTACAGCGAACTCCTGAGGGGAGGTAGTGTGTCCCACTATCACACATGGGTAGTAATTGCAACCCCTGAGAGTTCTGGTACTGAAGCAAATATTATCTTAGACTCTTCTCAGTAGGAATCAGAAAAGAAAATCCAGACGTCTTTTCACTCTGGCGTTGGCACTTTGCTTCCATGGCGAAGCCTTTCCTGACGGCTCTAGCAAACCACAACCTCCATAGCTTCTTATCTCTAGTATTTATTTGACCCACTTGGCATTTGTTGTATTGTGGAGTCTCATATTTTGCTATTAACCTGTCAATTATGTGATTATTGCCTCTCCAAAAGTTTCATAAGTTCCTTGAAGAAAGGAAAACACCATATATATACATATATATATATGTATATATGTATGTATATATATATATACACACATATATTTATGACAATTCCAGGTACCAATGCTAAATCCATTTTGCATTCATCAGGTGCTTCCAACTTCCAACTCTGGAATGGATTATTCATTCTTTTCCAGCTGTGGCAATGAAGGCTCAGAGAAATTGTGAGTTGCCTTAGGTCACTTAGGCACAGGCCATGGTTTGGTACAAAACACTTAGCATGGACTCTTGCATATAGTTACAGCTCATTAAGAAGTCACTGAAGGACTGTCCTTACAAAGAAAACAAAACAAAGCCACCTTTTTCGGACAGGATGCATTGGGGAATGTGGAGCAGCGTGATGTACATCCCTTTGCCTCTGAATTCAAATCTTTCTCTCTTGCTCCCTGAAGCACATGATCTTTTGTGACAACACTGAGACCAGCGGTGTCAGCGTGACTAGGGTGTTTGTTACAGGAAAACTTCCCTGGGAAGTATAATACTACAAACTTATAAACAACTTTGCTATTCTCTTTTATTAGAGACCATGGTCTACTCACCTGGGCAGACCACCCACTTATTAAATAAGAGTTGACGTATTAAGCCTTGCTTCAGGATTCTTGCTTCACTGCATCCATCACTCCTAAACTATTGTATCACAAAATCTTCCCAATCAGTTCCCCACTTTGAAAGAGCCAACTTAACCATTTGAACTGAGACAACAAAGCCCTATAAATAGCCCACTTCTAACTATTCCCTTCTGAGACACGGCTATGACTCAGTCAAGATGATGTTTTGCCTTATGTTAGTGATTTTAAATAAACTTAGTTTTGCTTTGTTATCAGGTTCTCTGGTGATATTTAGAGGCGTTAAACAACCTTCAAGTTTTAGCTTCTTTTTATCTTCAATAAGGTAACAACCTCAGATTGGCTGGTTAGAATAATAACTTTCGTAGCAAACCTGAAGGGACTATTTGAGAAAAGGCACACACAGTGACTGGTGATGAAGACTCAATTTGGTTTCTTCTTCGTAAGCTAGGCAAGTGCTGTTAGCTGCTTTTAGAGTCTAGTCTTTGTTAAGAAGCTGGTATACAGAATAAATCAAATACATAGCTTTTACTTTCTTGGAATTGAACTATTATACACTCAGAGTACACCCTTTTGAAAGAAGGCTTCTCTTGAAAAGTTCCTGAGTGTGTAACACACTTATTTTTGCACAAAGTTTGTGGACCTTGCGGTATAAAGGAGTTGTGGGGAAAATCTTCAGTATATCAAAATTCCTCCTTTCTACCACATGATCGTTTTTACTCCCAAGGGTTTGTAATGATAAGGAAATATACTTCATGGGTATGGATGACTGTGTATGTAAATTTAAAAATAGAAATTGTTTTGTTACTCACATCATTGTATCAGGTATGTTTTAGTTTCAGGAACAGAAGATCCTTACATAACTGGCTTAAGCAAAAGAACATTTATTATTCCACATAACAAGAGGACTGCCCTTCTTCTCAGGCTGGAACATGATGGCTGGGGCAGTTCCAGGCCTTGTATCCAGACATGACAACAGGGGTGTTTTTCCTTCATCTCTTTCATGGAAAAGTGAGAAATTTCTTCTCAGTAGTTCCCCAGCATGTGTCCCATCATGTGTTATTGGCCAGAATTAAACCACGTGTCTCCTATGAAGTCAATCATTGGTCGGGGAATGGAATTACCAGAATTGGCTCAGACTAAGTAGGATCTACCCCTGATGGGAATGAGATGTCCTTCCCCTGAATTCCACAGTGTAGGTTCTTAAACAAAATAGGATCCTATTAGGAAGGAAGAAGAAGAAATAGTCACTAACAGTATCGACTAAATATGTAGATTTAGTATAGCATAGTACAGATATACTATATTATATAGCATAAATTTTCATTTGTGAGCTTCCTAAAATGACAGCACAAAAGAGGATTAGTTAAAAGAACTGAGCATAAATTAGGTGTTGAGATTATTTCCAGAGGAAATGTATCAAAGGTGCTAAATAATAACTATGTGTTAAATTAGGAGACTCTAGGATACAGAGAAGATGTCTTCCCTGGTGCCCCCAAAGACCTATAGCAAGGACAGAACTGGAGGCTTCGGACTTTCAATTTGCAAGTCAGATTATAAACAACCGAGTGGATAAAATCCTCTTGCAGCCACCCTGAGACTGAGTGGCTTGTAGAGCTTCTTCTTTCTCAGAATTCTAAAAAAAGCTCCTCACGCTGTTCATTTGTTTAGGAGCCCAGAAAAGGGTTAGCAAGCCAAGAACCAGAGAAGAAGCTGTAGCCTTTTCCAATTTCTGTTTTCTATTCTTAGAGTAAATAAAGACAAGAAGGAGAAGAAATGATAAAAATCTTTTTAAAGATGGCCAAGTGCAGCTGCTTTTATTCTCAGTTAGGTTCCCAAATGGCCTGGTACAAAACTGTCTGTTACCTGAGGAAACTATCATAAACCTAACTGAGGGTTTTTCAACTCAAACCCAATATATACATCTTCATGGTGCTTAAAGTATTCCCAAATGATGTTCAAGTTAATAGTGAAGGTAATTATTTCTTCATTTTTTTGCCCCCTGTGTTCCATTGTCAATACCTAGAATGACTCTACATCTAGGTTGGCCACTAATCTTACTGAAATGTGTGATACAATGGTATCTATATATCTCTGGTTTGTTTGTCTCTAGGGTTGTATAAACATTATTAACATTTTCATGGCATTTTCTACTTTTTAAAGCACCTTCATGTTTCATAAGAACGTTATAAGATCTCCTGAGGTAAAATAACTATTCAGCTTTATATATGAGAATACCGAGTTTAGAGAGAGAAATGACTTTCCCTCGGACATGTAACTAGATAGGGAGGAGGGAGCAGCGAGAAGTGGAGCTGGAGTCTAAATCTTCTGACCCCAATCTTCTTGATGCACTAGACTGTAAATGAACCATTTGCTTACTTGACACCCACTGTAAGTAGAACCCACTGTAAGTTCTCTCACTTATAATGAGGTGGTAAAGAATTATTATTATTTTTAATAACATTATATGTTTCAGGTGTATAACTTTTATAATATATCATCTGTATATTCCATTGTGTGATCACCACCCAAAGTCTAGTCTCCTTCCGACACCTTATATTTGACCCCCTGTACCCTCTTTATCCTCTCCCCCCACCCTCTTCCCTTCTGGTAACCACAATACTGTTATCTGTGTCTATAAATTTGTTTGTTCATTTGTTGCTTTTTGTTTTATATTCCACATATGAGAGAAATCATACGTTTGTTTTGTCCTTTTCTATCTGACTTATTTCCCTTAGCATGACACTCCCAAGATGTGTCCATGTTGTTGCATATGGCAGTATTTCGTTTTTTTATGGCTGAGTAGTATTCCATTGTATATATGTACCACATCTTCTTTATCCAATCATCCATTGAAAGACATTTAGGTTGTTCTCATGTCTTGTCTATTGTGAATAATGCTGCAGTGAACATAAGGATACATATATCTTTGTGAAAGGATTATTTTTGGAGGACCAGAGGGTAAAAGGAGGCATAAGAAAAGGAGGATATGGAGGGACAGGGTTCCTGTGGGATCTTTGGATCCTGCAAGTGTTGTGAACACAGAAAGCGTCTCTTTCTCTAGGTTAGGGGATGGCTGAGTTTAACTACTCTATGTAGCTTTCTTTTTTATCACTCAACACATTTTTATAAGAAGCCATGTTAAAAAATTCAAAAACAGTTTTGAAGTAAAAAGGAGTCTTTAAAAGTCAGTTTGAGGAGCTTCCAAGTGCTCTTAGGATAATGGTGGCTGCCAAAATTGGAAGCACTTCACATGTTCTGCAAAAACTACATAGCACAAGGAGAGCAAATGATAGCACCTCTAACCCATGTCTACAACATAACTAAAAGAGGGAACACTATAAACTTCAGTGTATGTGTGAATAAAGAGCAGACGTCTGAAACCAAAAGATTTAGTCTGGAGCCCTCACCACAATGGAAAGTAGAGACTGTGCAGAACAGAGAAACATGCATCTGGGTCCTAGTGGTGAGAGAACTCAAACAAAATTACTCTTAGAAAGTCAGAGATCCATTTGAAGGGGAAATATGAAAAAAAGTCTGAGACCTGGGATCAGACACCTGGTTATTGGGGAATCAAAAGAGAAAGATATGAAAGAGTAGAGGACCAGAGACGGCAGTCTTGGGAAAGCACCAATTCTAGCAGGTGACTTAGAGGAGGCAGATGTTCCTTGGAGCCTTGATGGGAAAGGGAAAGAAGGAAGTAAGAGGTAAAAATTAAGGCTCCTATAGAAACAACAAAGCATCATATGAGCACATCAAACCTATCCGTATAAAAAAAGATATCATTAATTAAAAATAAACCTGCATCTTACTACAGTAAAAGAAAAGTGAGATTTTAAATTAAGAAACCCAGTAAGTACCTAAATTCTTTACCCCTGAATAACTACACTGTTATTGCTGACCCAGGAAAATACAAGACATCTTAGAAGAACATAACAGAAACGATAATATCTATATAAAGCTACTATGAGATGAAAATGGAAGATGAAAATATTACCCTCTCCCCCAGCAAAACCAACTATAAAGCAGAGGAAAAGCATAACTCAACACCCAATCCAATGTATGTATTCTTAAATAAGAATTTTCAGAATTGAAACAAATACCTTGGATCAGAAAATTAAAAACAAACTGACCAAACCAATAAAAAGTATTAAAAAGGGCATTGAAGTAAGGAATGAAAGCCAACCAAGAGTACATACAAAACAAAATTAAAATAAGAGGTGAATAAGATCAGAGAAGAAGTGATAAATATAGATAAAGAGGCTCAGAAATATTGCCTTTATATATATATATATATATACATATATATATGTATATATATATATGATCCTATATATGATCCTATACATATATATACATATACATATATATATATATATATATATATATATATATATATGAATTAGAATAAAAAGAAGGAGGAGGAGGAGCAGAAGGAGGAGGAGGAAGGAAGAAAGAAAGGAAAGAAAGAAGGAAGGAAGGAAGGAAGGAAAGAAGGATGAACCAGAACTAATAGCTAAAAAAATATTTCTGAAAATAAAAGAAGTGTCAACTCTTCATATTTAAAGATCTATGATGTACCTGAGAGAACTGGGTTGAAATGATCAACTATCCTAATAGAACAATTTGACTTTAAAGGTAAATGAAAAAAAGCATCCTCTGGGTCTTCAATACAATACTCCTGAAATCACTTACAAAGGAAAAGAGTTGTACTGACATTAGAGTTTTCAACTTCAAATGCAAGGCAAGTGTGATATTTTATAGTAAGAAATATATGTTTGTTTTTTGTCCGCATGCCTAACACAAATCTCCTAAAATTTTGGAATCTCTAAGTGATAAGCATCTTTTTCTATGCTAATGAATGACTAGTAGGGGTCAGAAGGGGGCTTCCAGATAGACTCAGGATGGGGCCTGTGTTCCTGGGGCAACCAACCACGTGATTAGAAAGTTGGAACTTCTAAATCCACCCCTAACCTCTGGGGAAGGAAGAGGGGTTGGAGGTTTAGTTAATCACCAATGACCAATGATTTTATCAATCGTGCCCTTTTAATGAGGCTTCCATAAGGAACCCTAACTGAAAGGGTTCAGAGAGCTTCTGGGTTGGTGAACATGTGGAGGTCCTAAGAAAGCTGCATGTCCAGAGAGGGCATAGAAGCTCTGTGCGTCTTCCCACGTATCTTGTCCTATGTATGTCTTCCACGTGGCTCTTCCTGAGTTGTATCCTTTTGTAATAAACTTGTAATCTAATAAGTAAACTGTTTTCCTGAGTTCTGTGTACCATTCTTGTAAATTATTAAACCTGAGGAGGGGGGTCAAGGGAACTTCTGATTTGTAGCCAAGTTGGACATAAGTTGTGGGTAACCCAAGGACCCACTACTTGTGATTGGCATCTGAAATGGGAGGGGCCAGACCTGTGAGACTGAGTCCTTAATCTGTAAGGGTCCTCATAAACTCTATTTAGTGTCAGAATTGAGTAGTGCTCCCAGTTGCTGTCTGCAGAGAATTGAAGAATTACTTGGTATAGAAAACTCCACACATCTAGTGTCAGAAATGTGCTTGGAAGTTGTGTAGTAGAAGTAATGGTAGTAATAAAGAAAATCAGCAAGACAATGGAAGAGCAATATTTTAATAAAGCTCAAAGAAAGAATGTGTGAATCAAGAATTTTATATTCAGCCAAAGTGCTCATCAATTATCAAGGTTATAGAAAAACTTTCAAATATGGAAGAACTCTAAATTATTTTCATACAAACTCTTCCTAAGGACAAGCTTCATTTAAATGGTATTTTTCATCAATGAAAATATTGACAATGAGCAGTGAATAGATTTAGTTGTTAATCTAAGCCTAAGACAAAAGAATGGATGAGAGCAGAGGAATACTATATGCATATTATGTATTATAATAAAGTAATACTTTAAAAAAATGTGAAGAGAAGGGAGAAAAAAAAGGAAAGAGAATAAGCCCAGTGATTTTTGGATGGTAATAAACGGATGCCAAAGGACATCTTTTAAAGCTAACAAACCAAATATTAGAAAACTAAATAAGGAAATGGGAGATAAATTTGTTAGAAAAGGTATTAGTATATAAGAAAACTATAGAATCAAAAATAAAAAACTTCAAAAATCTACCCTTTACCCAGTAAGTTAAAATGATGAAAGAAACAGACCACATAGAGAAAGAAAAACAAAAACAATAAATATAACAAAATATACCAGTACATACATTATACCAGTATGTACCAGTAAATATATGTACCAGTAAAAAATATGCCAGTAAATACATTAGTTAATGTATGGCAAGATTGAGATAAAATGTTTTATACATATCAAAAATATAGTAATCTTATCTCACTTATTAAAAGAAAAAGAATATCACGCTGGCTCACAAAGTAAAAAACAACTCTATACTATATAAAAAAACACACCTAAAACAAAGTGATTCAGAAAGGCTAAAAAAAAAGAAATGGGTAAATTATTTCAAGAAAAACAATAAGCAAACAGGATTAAGATTCTGATATCAGACAAGGAAGAACTTATTAAAAACCTTAAAGAATAGCAGCAACAACCACCAACTAAGCAAAAAAACAGAATACTTTAAAATGCAATTTACAACAAAGATATGATACTTATATCTACATAACAAACATAGCAGCTAACTTCATAAATCAGAAACAACAAGAAGTGCGAAGAAAAAAGGCAGAAGCACATATTGATATTTAACCTTCAGTCCAAGAAAGGTCAGTAGACAAGAACTTAACAAGAATATAAAACAACACATTAGAGCTAATGGATTTATATCAAACCTTATATCACACTAGTAGAAACTCTTTACAACTCATTTTATGAACACAACTAATTTATGAGGCCAGTCTTATCCTGATACAAAAAACAGATAAAAACATTTGTTTGTAGTTACAAATACACATAGAATAAAAAAACCCACATGATAATCTTAATAGACACATCAAAATCATTTGATAAAATCCAACACCCTTAAGGGATAAACACACTCTACACACTAGGAAGAGAAAACTTTCTCAACCTGATAAAGGCCATCTATGAAAAAACACAGGTAATATTGTCCTTAAACATGGAAGACTGAATGCCTTACTCCTAAGATTAGGAACAAGACAAGGATGCTTGCTCTCATCACCTCTTTCAACATTATGATGGGAGTTCTAGCTAGAGGGGTAGAACTTAGGGATGAAAAAGAAATAAAATTTATCCAGATTAAAAAAGAAGTAAAATTCGCTACTCACAGATGATATGATTTTGTATATGGAAAATTCTAATGAATATACAAGAAATATTAAAATGAATGAATTCAGCAAGGTTGCAGGATACAAGAGCAATCATGTGGGCAGAACGATGGTCTCCCTCTCAAAGATGTCTACATCCTAATCCCCAGAACCTGTGAATATGTTTCGTTACATGGCAACAGGAATTTACTGTTCAGATGGAATTAAGTTTGCTAATCATCTGATTTTAACATAGGGAGATTATCCTTGATTGTCAGTGTGGACCCAATGTAATCACAAAAGTCCCAAAGTGGAAGATGGAAACGAGGAAGAACTCAGAGTGATGGAATCTGGGAACAATGTGAACTGATGTTCCTGGCTTTGAAGCTGGAGGAAAGAAGCCATAAACTAAGGGATCTAGAGGCTGAAAAAGATAAGGAAACAGATTTTCTCCTAGAGCTTCCCAGAAAGAAATGCAGCCCTTCTGGCACTTTGATTTTAGTACAGTGAGGCCCAGCTTGGGCTTCTGACATGTAGAACTGTAAGATAATATATTCATGTTGTTTTAAGCCCCAAATTTGTGGTATTTTGTTACAGAAGCAATAGAAAACTAATAAAATCAATATACAAAAATCAATTGTATTTGTATACACTAGCAATGAGCAATCTGAAAACGAAATTAAAAAAATTTCATTTACAGTGACATGAAAAATAAAATACTTAGAAATAAAATTATGAAAAAAAAGTAAGACATATATTAAAAATATTAAACATTTCTGAAAGAAATTTAAAAGACCTAAATAAATGGAAAGACAGTCCATGTTCATGGATTGGAAGACTTAATACTGTTAAGGTGACAATGCTTCTGAAATTGACCTACAGATTCAACACAATCCCTATCAAAATCTTAGCTGGCTTTTTTGCAGAATTTGATAAGATGACTCTTAAATTCCTATGGATATTTGAGTACAAGGGATCCAGAATCGTCAAAACAATTTTGGAAATGAAAAAGTTGGAGGATGGGTAAATGAATCAGTCTTGCTGACTTACATTTCCATATTTCTAAATATACTATGAAACTACTTACAACTGTGTGGTACTTTCATAAGTATAGACATACAGGTTAGGAGAATATAACTGAGAGCCCAGAAATAAACACATAATTGATCAATATTTATGATCAATTGTTTCTTTGACAAGGATGCCAAGATAATTCAATGGGGGAGAAATAATAGTATTTTAAACAAATGGAACTAGGACAACTGCATATCTAGGTGAAAAAGAATAAAGTTGGACCTCTTACTTATATCATACACAAAAATTAGCTCATAATGAATCACTGACCTAAACAAATGTAAGACCTAAAATCATAAAGCTTGTAGAGGAAAACATATGCGTAACTTCATGAACTTGTATTAATCATTTGTTTCTTAGATATGACACTAAAAGCATAAGCAACAACAATAAAAATAGATAAATTGGACCTAATCAAATTTAGAAAATTTTGTGCTTCAAAGGACATCTTTAAGAAAGTAAAAAGACAACTCACAGAATGGGAGAAAATATTTGCAAATCATATATCTGATAAGTGGCTAGTATCCAGAATATATAAAGAAGTCTTATATCTTGACATTAAAAAGACCAATATCCCAATTAAAAAACGTATGAAGTATTTGAATAGAAATTTCTCCAAAGAAGATACAAGTGGCCAATGAACACATAAGAAGATGCTCAACATCATTAGTCATTAGGGAAATGCAAAAGAAAACCACAATGAGATACTGTTTTACACCTAGGATGTAAAACAGACATCAAAAAGACAGACAAGAACAAGTGATGGGTGAGGATGTGGAGAGAAAGGGACCCTCAAGTATTGATGGTGAGAATATAAAATTATGTAGCCACTTCAGAAAATAGCTTAGCACTTCCTCAAAAATTTAAACAGAGTTACCATGTGACCCAGCAACCCTACTCCTAGAATTTGAAAGAGGGATTCCACTCAAGAGAATTGAAAACATATGTCCACACAAAAACTTGTACATGAATATTCATAGGAGCATATTCATAATAGTCGAAAAGTGGAAACAACCCAAATGTCCATCAACTGATGAGTAGTGTCAATGACAAAACTAAAACAATTTTGTAAGGAGTATGATGTTCTTTATTCAAGGGAAAACAATCCATTGATGGGGGAGTACAGTGCCTCAAAGCAGTGGAGCGTTCTTCCCCAGGGATTTTGGGCAAGAGTTTTATAGAGCATTAGAAGAGGCAAGGCTGAAACAGGGCATGCTTGGTAGGGGTTGGAGGTTTCCTTAGAAGGCTAGCAGGTCCTATTTTCTAGGGGAAGGTAAGCTAGCTAAAGCAGAGTTGGAGAATTATGATTGGTAATGGTAGGTTTCCTTGACAGGTGTTTCCTGTAAATGCAGCCTGACTTAGGTTTAAATTTGTGACATGGGCTGGACCTCTGGGGTGGCCTCAATTTTGTGGATTCTGAAATACAGATTAAGTTTATCAGTAGATAAACAAAATGTGTTGTATATTTATACAAGGGAATATTATTTGAAAATAAAAAGAAATGAAGTGCTGATATATACTATGACATGGACAAATATTTAAAACATTATACTACACGAAAGAAGCAAGACAGTAAAGGCCATATATATTTTATAATTCTATTTATATGAACTGTCCAGAATAGGCAAATCCATATGTTCAGGAATTAGATAGTGACGATGGTTATACAGTTTTATGAATAGACTAAAGCGCACTAGACTGTACACTCCAAAGTGTGAATTCTATCTCAGTAAAGCTGTTAGTTAAAAAGTATTCACATACAGAGAACAGATTGGTGGTTGACAGAGGCTGGGGTGGGAAGTCGGTGAAATGGGTGAAGGGGGTCAAAAAGCAGAAACTTTCAATCATAATATAAGTCCTCGGATATAATATACAGCAAGGTGGCTATAGTTAATACTGTACTGTATATCTGAAAATTTCTAAGCGAGTATATCTTAAAAGTTCTCATCATGAGAAAAAAAATTGTAACTATGTTTGGTGATGGATGTTAACTAGACTTATTGTGGTGATCATTTCACAATATATACAACTATTGAGTCTTTATATTATACACCTGAAACTAATATGTTAAATGCCAATTTTATTTAAATAAAAAAGTTATAGTGAAAATACTATATATCAGGATTTATGAAATAAAATTAAAGCAGTGATCAGAGACATATTCATCACCTTACGCATTTATATCAATATAAATAGTTAAAATAAATGAATTAAATCCCCAGCTCAAAAAGCTAAACAAACAGCATAAAAACCACAAAATAAGCAGAAAAAAAGAAATAATAATGACAAAAGCAGAAATTAATATGGTAAAAAGTGGAAAAATAGTAGATAAAATGAATAAATTAAAACACTATATTTCTGAATATATAACTCACCAGTTAAACTAATCAGAAAAAAAGACAGGCTGCATAAATATACAAAATAAAAAATGACAAGAGGGAAGTAGCTATTGAAACAGAGGGAATTACAAATTATAAGGGTTCTGAGTATTCCCAGCACTTCTGACCAACTGGGCATCCACTTTGCTTCAATTCTGATACTAACTGGAATTAGCGTTAAGGGCTCAGTCTCACAAGACTGCCCTCCATCTCAGATGCCAATCATAAGTCCTGGGCCTCCTGACTCACTGACAATAAATTCAGAGGTTTCCTTGACCCCCTTCCTCAAGTCTTATAATTTGTTAGAATGACTTACGGAACTCAGGAAAACAGGTTACCTGTGTTTACTGGTTTATTATAAAGGATATAACTCAGGAACAGCCAAATGGAAGAGATGCATAAGGCAAGGTACGGGTTGGCATGGCACGGAGCTTCCATGTCCTCTCCAGATGCACCACCCTCCCAGCATTTCGGTGTACACTAATCCAAAAGCTCTCTGAACACTGCCATTTAGCGGTTTTTAAGGGGCTTCATTACACAGGCATGATTAATTAGATCATTGGCTATTGGTAATTGAACTCAATCGCTAGCCCCTCTTGTTCTTGTTGGAAGTTGGGCGGTGGGGCTGAAGTGCCAACTCTCCAGTTACGAGTAGGTCTTTTTGGCAACCAGCCTCCATCCTAAAGCTATCTGGGAACCCCCAGCTACTAGTCATCTGAAGAGCATGCAAAAGACACTCATGTTAGGAGATTCCAAGAGTTTAAAAGCTCTGTGTCAGGAACTGGGGACTAAGAGTAAATATTATACCAAAAGATGCTCCTATCACCATATTATTCAGGGAATTATAAGAGTTTTAGAAGCCCTGTTCCTAGAACATGGGATGAAAAGCAAATATGTGTTTCTTATTGTATTACAACATCACAAAAGATTAATACATCACTTTATGCACATAAAATTAAAAACTAGATGAAACTGATAATTCCCTAGGAAAATACAATTTACCAAAATTGATTTCAATAGCAATAAACTATTAAATAGGCTAATTTCCATTAAGTATAGAAAGCCATCAAAGAACTACACCAATTAAAAAAAAACAACTCACCACACCCAGATGATTTCAAAGGTGATGTTTGTCAAACCTTTAAGATCAATATTATACCATTTTTCAGTGTTTAAAAAGGATTACTTTCAAATTATTTTTATGCAGCAATATAATATAATAATATAACAATATTATCACAGTACAATATTATGTTAAGATATTATAATACCAAATGTGCTTTTGTGATACTAAAGATATCACAAAAAGAAGAAAGTGAAGACTATTCTCACTTATGAATTTCTAGGCAAAATCCTAATGGTAGCAAACAAAATTTAACATCATGTTAAAAGAAAACATTATGATCAAGTGAGATTTATCTCAAGAATGAAAAATGGTTTAATATTAGGGAATATGTAGGAATATATTAGGAAATATTAGGAAACATAATTCACCATATTAATTAATAAAGGAAAATCAAGTTGATGTCCATGGATAGCTATAGGCTTCGCAATCCCACAGCTGTTCCTTATAAAAACACACAATAAAATAGTAATTGATGGACACTTATTTAACATTTTATATATATAAATATAAATAGCTAGCATTACATTACAAGGTGCACTACCCCTTGGGCCTAAAGCAGCAGATTACTGGTAAAACACTAGAGACTTTTCCATAAAGTCAGGAACAAGGCAAAATGTCCAACATCTGTTTTGTTATATAATACTGTATTAAAAATAGCCAATTCAGATGCAATAAAAACGATTGACAAGTGGGATTACATATAATTACCAAAAAAAAGCTTTTTAATGTCAAAAAAATGCCATAACGAATTGGGAGAAAGTATTTACAGTATGTTTCACAGATACTGGACTAACCTTTCTATGAACTCTTAGAAACTGAGAGGGATAGAAGATCAGAAACCTGATAGAAAAATGAGCAAATAATGAGAAAATGGTTCACAGAAAAACATATATAAGTGACTCTTAATCTTATAGATGTTCAACTTCATTGTAAAAGGAAGAATGTAAATTAAAACCACATTGATATGTCATGCCTGACCTATTAATTTGGCAACAATTCAAAGGCTTGACAGCACACCATTGGCAAGGCTGTGGGGGAACGGGTGCTTTCCTAAGGTGCTGGGGAGTGTGCAAAATGGAATGTTCCCTGTGTCTGGGTAATTGGGAAAAAGCAAACAAAACACGACATAGCATTTACCCTTTAACCAGCAATCCCACTTTTTGGAATTTCACCTGAAAATATATCTCTGCAAATTTAAAACAATGTACATAGAAAGTTATTTATTACAGGTAATTGAATGGCAACATATTGGAAACAAGTTAAAAGCACACCCCTATACTCACATAATAGAGCACAGCTACCACCAGGCAACTGGGGAAGATTTCTGGGAACTGACATTGAGTCATTTTCAGAACACACTAAAGGAAAAAAGCAAAATGCAAAACCTTTGCATTCGTTTTGTTAACTTCTGTATAAGAAATGTGGGGAAATAAAAATATGTGTGTGTGTATGTAATTAGTTTATTTTTGCAAAGAAGAAATACAGGAAGGATAAACTAAATCCTAATAAAACAGTGAATTTAAGGGAAAGACATACTGGTTTCATTGTATTATTCATTTAATTTTTTTGGAGGCTCGAAATAAAAAATAATGTTGAAAATTAAAAACAAAACAAAACAATCTCTTCCCTCACAGCCTAATGGGAGTATATGTCCTGGGAGAGGATGTGTCCCAGGTTTTGCCTTGACAATTAGTGAGGAAAGCTGTAATGCATGGAATATTTGCATGTGTCTGAGGGCAAGGTTTATGAAAGTAAATCATCTCACCAATGTTCTTGTCACCATCTACATGGAGTGCTCTTGTGTCACATAGCTCTAGTTACAAGGACATAGCACTAAAGTTAGAAATCTCCACCATCCTGTCGCTTCCCCTTTATCTTTTGATTTATTAAAGAGAGGAAAGAATGAACTAGGTGAGCTCTAACTTCCCTTCTCCTTATGGTCTATGATTCTTTCCTCAAGAGGACTGGTCCTGTTTAGGACAGAGGGAATTGGAGCCAGGAGCTTGATTTTAAAACCGAAACCACTTCTTTGTTCTAGATATCCCCTTGGTGGTCTAAGCTGATTGGTAGTGAGATGGGATTGGCTTCTCGCTGATCATTGTCTAGAGGAGCTTTTAGCTGTATTTCAACCTTTGGGTTTTGGCTTAGAACATCGGTTCATGGTGAAAGTCTGCAAATGGAGGTGCGCTGTTTTTAGGCAGGAGGCTGCAGTTCCACTGTATTCCACAGGGTGGCAGGTTTTGCCTGGAAAAGGGCCTCTTTACTGGCTTATAGCCAATTGCCTACTCAGAGGCGTGGCTTGACAGAATTACGGTCCTTGACAAATATAATTTATATTGATTACTTTTGTTAATGCATCAAAGAAGATGTATGATCAGGACACAGTCTTGGTGATGTTTATTGCCTTTTCTATTTAGAAAAAGAAGAATACTCATTATAATGGATCAGGCAAAAATAATGTTAGAATTCTGGGGAGGATGTGCAAGGGAGCAATGAAGAAAAAACTGGATAGATAGATACAATTGAAGAGCTTTCCATGCAATTGCTTCTTTCACTGTGATATAGTTAATATTTCAATATTGCCTTATTTTAAGTAATTCAGAAAGTTGAGAATGGCTTTTCTGTCATTCCTTTGTGTTAGGAACACGACGCTCAATTAATTACAGGGTCTGCATGGATTTGGTGTCACTGTGGCCCTTCCCAATTCACACACTCACAAACTTGTACTTTCATCAAGACAGTCTGCCAAACCCTGACACTGTTGTTCCTCGGCTGCTTTCTTTTCTAATTGTACGTAAATGTTCTTAGAAATGACTTCCCAACAAAAATACACAGGTGCCATATTTGATAAGAAATAAAGAACTAAGGAGATGAGAAATCTCTCCTTTTGATCCTTTATTTCAGCCTAAAAGATGACAGAAAATACACAGAAACAAGAAACAAATCAGAAAATCTCTGACCTCCGACCCTATTGGCACTGCCTACTTTCATTATCCTGCTCTACTTTTTATTTTTCCATAGCACCTATCACTATTTATTCATATATGTATGTTTATTGTTTACTTTTCTCTTCCCACTAAATCAGAGCTCTGTAAGGCGGTGATCTTCGTCTATTTTATTCAGTGATGTATTCCAAGTGCTAAAACAGTACCTGGCTCACAGTTGCCACTCAGTAAATATTTGTTGTTGAATGAATGAATGGATACAGCTGGTCAGTATATTTACAGCTCAGTCCCTACCAGGTGACCAGCCACATGCTGTCTCCTGGCTCTCTGAGAATCCCACACTTACAGCCTTTCTTCATTAACCTCCTACCGTAGTGTGAGGGTCCCATTGGCGGCAAACACTCAGGAGCTCTCCCGACTGGGTGAGAGTCCAGGATGGGCTGGTCCAGGCTGCATGTTTGCTCTTAGTAGCCGGTCAGGTCAGGAAATTAGTGCAGAACCTTGGGTCTAGTGGGTCACAGGAGGCTGTAAACAGAAAATTGAGGCCAGGGGGTAGTTCAGAGAATAGGAGGATTCAGGGAGGTGTGGATGCAGCAAGCAAAATAAAATTATGATGCGAGTTTCAGGACCAAGTCTGTGAATGACATTTGTCCTTGCTGGAGGACTGTTCTGTGAAGTTATTGCTGGTATGAGGCATAGACAGGCTTTCAGACTTTTTTCCACGAAAGCACAGACCAGGCAGGTATGCTCCCCACTGCGTAGCCAGTTTCTAGCTATGATAATGGATGGTAGATGGTAAATAATTATTTACGGGATGAGTGAATGTTTTTTTGAAAGGAGTTTTGTAGGATGGGACAGTTTCCAGTCTGGTACCCATTGCAGGTCCCTGGATCTAAACACTGATCCAATAGCCTGCCACCCTCCTCCCAGACTTATCATCAGAAAGACCCTTTTATTCAATAGACCCCTTTGTTCACTAAACTGTGTGGCAGTTTTGTCTGTTCTGTAGGCTCCTGAGTCAAATCACCTGGGTTTGAATCCATCTGTGCGACCCTGCACACATTGCTGACTCTTTTATTAGGGTTCAAGATCTTTATTTGTAAAATAGGGTAATAATACTTTCTACATCATAATGTTGTTGGGCTTGGCTCATCTATTCACAGTATTCATTATTTCTAGATAGAAGCCTGAAACCTTGCGCACTGTATTCCTTGTAACTGGCTAGGTTCTGCATCTACTAACTATATTTCTGTAGACTCATAATGCCACAGACACTTGATGCACCTCTCTTTTGTTGTCATGGTTCTCCTGTTTCCTTCTTTCCTATCCTTTGGGTGTTTAGATCGACCAGGAGCTCACTCTATCCCACCTCGTGGACACTGGTTCCTTTCTTGGAAAGTGCTGGTTACGACCCCAACTTGGGCTTAGACAGTTCTGATGAACTCTCTGGTGCCAGGTGATGGCAAGGGGTGGGGGGAAGAAAGTATGTTTAGAGATGGAGACCTGCGGGCCTCAATTCCAGACTGGCCCTGCTCAGTTCATGGGCTCCTTTTCTCCCAGACTTCGTGTTGACCGCACAATTAAGGACTTCTGAAGGGACTTGAGCAGCCGTGTGGTTAAATGGTCACATGGTAGACTGGGAAGGAGTCACGTGGTAGCCGATTCAGACAGAATCAGCTCCTCCTAAACATGTAAACAGCACTGTTACCATCTATTGAAGCCTCTGGGTATTAGCCTAACAAATTCAAAAGGATAAGCTTTGACAAGAGTCCTGAAGTACAGTGAGTTTGGATATAGTTTATTGCTGCCACCAGAGGCCGGGTGATGGGAAAAGGGGTAGTGGGAATAGGGAATTGAAAAGCCTAATTTTAGTCCATGATTTGCTGTTTACTAAGCGTTTGACCCTGGACAAGTCATCTTCCTTTTCTAACCCTCAACATCTTTACTGTTGTGTTATAGGCAGAATCATTTTTTCTTTTCAAAACGGTATTTCATGTGGAAGCATTTATAATTATTACAGATCAAATCAAATGTAAAAGTTTCAAAATGAAAAGAGGAGGGGTCGGGTGGCCCAGAGCCCTGCCTATTCAGAAGGTCTCCAAAGCTGCAAGTGGGAGGCTCCCGGGCAGCTCCAGGCTCTCCCTACGGCCCTGCGTGACACAGCGTGAAGCCCCTAGCCCAGATGATCTTAAGACCCCTTCTAACTCTGACAGGTGGTGCTTTATGAGTTATAACTGCTGTTGGGTTCTTGACATCGCAGTGAGGAATGAATGAGCTGGCAGTGGGTATGAAAGGTGAGCAATGGTCTGGAAGCCTGGAGAGAACAAGGGGGCAGGCAGACCGTGTATTCCCAAGGAGAAGAAATTTCCAGGACAGCACCATTCCCTGTTTATGGGCTCTCTGCCTGGGACTTCAACCTCTAGGATCTCTTCCAGCCATCCTGCTCTTCAGGAGGCTTCCCTGTCAGGGACCCCTACGCTGTTACAGCAGATGCATGAGGCATTTACCAGCAGGTTTTAAAATCTTTGATTTCTTATTGCCTACATTCCAGCGGGAGATGTGAATATGACACAGCCCCATCCTGGAGGCCCTCAGTGTCTAGTTGGAGAACGTCAGAGCTGGTGGGAATTATTTCAATGTCTATGTGCTCTAAGGGAAACTGGGCAAAGGCCACTCCAGCCCAGAGGAGGGCACCACTCCCTCTGTCTGAGGGAGGCCAGGAAGACATCACAGAGGAGCTGCCATCTGAGCTGTGAATGGAGACTGAATGGGCACTAATGTACCATGCAAGGTGTGGGAAGGAGGGTGGGCATCGGGAGTGCACCTTCAGGCAGAAGGATTAGTGTGTGCAGAGGCATAGGGGGCCAGACTGCTTTGAGACCAAGTCAATCTCCATACAGAAACTCAGACATTTAAATCTAGGTTCACATATTCCTCCTGTGGGGCCCATGCTGCAGAAGGAAAAGGCCCCTCTGTGTAAGCCATAGATTTAACTTTGACGAATGGTTGGAAAACTTCTATTTACTGCGAAATGATGTCAAGCCATCATTAAAATTATTAGACTGTCTTCACAATGACCTGCTCCTAGAATAAATGACCATGTTAGACCCAATTTAAATATTTCTTTTTGGTGCTGTATGTGTATTTCTAATGATACAACTGGTTGACCTCTCATTAAAACAGAGCTTCAAAGAGATTCTTCTAGTGCACATTTTGTCTGTGCTCCCTGAAGGTGACTGAAGGGAAAGGGACCTAGGAAGGTTCCCACAGAGATTTGAGAGGAAAAGTAGCTAATTTAGTTTAGTGATTTCTCTTTTGTCATCAAAGACAAATCCCTTAAGAGTCAATCAGGGCCTGGTAAGAAAGTAGAAAGCTCCCTGAGAGGGAACTTTGTTTACACCTTTACTGGGCAAACCTTCCCCTCCCTGAATGAATCTGTGGAGATCCAGAGATCTCCTGATGACCCACACCTTCCTGGGGGTGGGGAGGTGGGTGTGGGGTGGGGGCGGGGGTGGGGGGGTGGGAACCAGGGGGCTCTCATCAGGTGCTTATTTCTGCAAAAACCTAATCAACATATATTGCTCAGATTTGACAATAATATCCTGATCCTGATTACATTCCCACCACCTAACAAAGTGCAGATCTCTCTCATTTCCCCTCTCTCTGCTCTGTTCCTGTTCACATACTTACTCCATTGGTGCTCCGCTGATCGCTCTGGCCCATCAGGGAAACCCGCATGGTGAGCTGATGGTGTTCTCCATCAGTAGGAGTCGCCGTGCCATAAATGTGCATCTCATCACGGTTCCTCCCCAGACGTCCTCTCTGAGCATGTTCCAAAATCTCAGGTTGTCTCTCACTCACATTTGATACAGCTTGTCACTGAATATCATCATACTTACAGCTGGTTCTGGATCTGCTCAAGATACATATTTCATATTTCATACATATTTCAAATATACATGAAAATATGTATATTTAATTCCTTTCTGAACAGTCCTACTCTATCTCTACTTTTTAGTCTTTTTAGTCTTTTTAGGCTGGTTGTAAACTATGAATTTTATGACCTGGAAACAGGAATTTCTGGAACCCCATCTTGCCGAGGAGACTGCAGACAGTGGACTATGAGCAGCAGGCCTACGGCCAGTGGATAGCCTTACTCTCTGCTTTTTCTCAGGGGCAGAGTGAAGTGCCTGGCACTGAGTGGGTGCTCAGTAGATTCAGCTTGTGGGTAGATCAGTGTGATCTCCCCAATGATTTAAATCCCTGTGTTGATCAAACAAGATGGGGAGCTGACAAAAACCCTGTCTTGGGATGCTCAGGGTCATGGATGAGCATGTGGTGTGGTTTCTAAAATGTGGCCTTTTTGGATGTGTACAGCCTTTCTAGTGGGGCCAGGGCAACAGCAGGCCCAATGAGGGTGGTGGGGGATGGAAGGGGGGGTCAGTTCTCCTAAGTCAGTGGAGCTAACATCTGTTCCCAAAGGGAGGAAGAGCTTCACTGGAAGCCCTTCCCCTCAAGGGAAGTTTCCTCTTTTGCTATCATCTTCCTGGTCTCCATGTGAATCCAGGAGAGTGGGGCCATTCTCTCCAATGCCATGGGTGGCGGAGATGAGCCTGGTGCTGCTGCTTTGCCTGGGACTTGCTCTGGATAGATTGCCAGCCTCCTTAAGGAAGCTCTACTTGGAGGGCAAGAAGGGAGACCTAAAGTGTCAACTATTTGTGCAGAAGCAGGGGACCAACCTGAGCACACACTCAGAGCCTGGCATTGTTAGACTTTTTCTATAAAGTGCCTGATAGTAAATAAGTTAGACTTTGTGAGCCGTATGGTTTCTGTTGCAACTACTAGGTTCTGTGGTCTTACTGCAAAAGCAGCCATAGACAATACATAAATGCTCAGGCATGGCTGTGTTCCAATAAAATGTTATGTACAACATAGGCAACAGATTGGATTTGGCCCATGGGCTGTAGTTTGCTATCCCTTTCTCCAAGTTTGTGACTCTGACTTGACAACTTCATTTTGATCTCTGTGTTCCTGACCTTGTTTTCTACTTGCGAATGCCCCAGATCATGACTTCGGTATTTCTGACCCCAGCCTCGTCAGCCAGCTCCAACTGCTGGCTCTGTCTTCTGCTCGGGCCAGACTCTAGCTCTGACTGACCCTGCCATAACCACACAAATGGAGACAGAGAAGAGGGACCAAGGAGCCAGCTGAGAGCAATGCCAAAGGGCAGAGTGGAATTGCTCAGGAGGAAAAATGCAAGTGTCTTTCTCTGGGGAGGGTTGATGAGGAAGAGAATTCAGCCAAGTTTGTTCTAAGTCAGCTGAGGCTACTATTCAGAGTCTCCCTGGCATAAAACCAACTCTAGAGTGTTAGTTGGGGCTGCTGGGAGACATTTAGAGAACTCTGGTCTAGGCTGGCTTATGTGTCTTTGGGAGTCTAGGGTGAAATATCTTTTGACATTTTTGGATGTCACCTGAAGCCAGTGACGATCCCCAGAGGAAATGCATGTCATTCTGTTCTCCGGCTGTCAGATTTGACTTCTATTCCTGCCCGTCGTTGGACCTCTGGGTATCATCCTTTCTTCAGAGGCTTGAAGCTAATTGAGATAGGATGAGACCCTGGAGGTCCCTGGATCCAATTTTATTGTGTTTTACTGATGAGGAAAGAGAAACTCAGTGAGACAAAATCACTCACTAAATATCACACAACTAGTTAACAGCAGATCTGAGACCAGGACCCAGGTCTCTTGACTCTGGCATCTGTCCTCAGCATTGCCCCTACCTACTCTATAATGCTCACTTCTTGGTGCCTCTCTCCTGAATTTACTGAGTTGTTCATATTTTCACTCCAAGAAGAAAAAAACTAACACACGTAAAAAAGACCCACGGGGTATCTCTTACCACAATAGCTTACTGTGATTCCAACTTCTGTCTGCCATTTCCTCTAACTCCTCACCCCTCACCTTGGTTCAGATTTGTGTAGCAGGTGAAGCATCCTCTGCAGGTAGCTCGTAGTGCTTCTAGAATGAGAGTTCATTAGGAAAAGTAATTATTCACACGCCTCAGGCATTACAAATTCTGTCTTTCTCTCCTTAACCTCTGTGAATCGTTAGGACACAGAGCCTCATCATCTGTATTCTTTCCATAAAATATGCCACTCCAGTGGCATGAGATGATAGGTATTCCTCCTTTATTTTTTAAAAAGGCAAACATGAAATAAAAACAAGAGGACCGAGGAGATCTAATTAAGACTCCATAAAGTCGTGGATGGTATCTCTGTGATCTGGCTGGAGTGAGATTGCTGTTTTCTTTCTACCCTGTCACTGACATAAATGAGTTCTTAATTCCTTCTTTTGTGAAGAACAGGTTATCACTCTCTTATTCATTAAGTTGCTTCAGGGCCCTGCAGCAGAGCTTAATGGCAGTTTAAATTAGCAGCCTCCGCCTTTGGCACCATTGGTGGGGCAAGGAAAGGGAGTCCTGGGAAGGAGAATAAATTCCCGTGTATTTGGAGGCTGAGGGACTCAGAGGCAATGAGTGACCTTGGAGGTATTTGAAGGGCAGTCCCATCCATTCCTGCTCACTGCCCACAGGATAAAGTTCAACCCACTTCCTGTAAATGGCAGGCCCTCCAAGTTGATTCCTCCACAGCTTCCCTCTCCTGGCTCATCTGATCTCTTCCCTTTCCCTCATCCCCTCATCCATACACACTGGCCGTAGAGCACCTCTCTCTGGGAAGCCCCTGTTGTTCCACGTTTCTGGAATGCCCCTCTTGCTTCTCCTCCTCTCATCTGGCATTTTTCAAGATGTATATCAAGATCCTTCTCTCTAGGACGAAATTTCGAGCCCCTTGGATATAACCATGAGACTCTTCACTTACAGTCAATTGTCAGTGACTTTGGAAACACCACTGACAATACGCCATTGCACATCCTTTTAGTCCTGCCTGGACCATAAACTCTGGGGATAAGTTCTTCTTCTCCATATCTACAGCGCTTGATTGGCTGTTTAACACGCAGTAGTTTATGCTTGTCTAGGAGAGAAGGAAAGAACTAGGATGAGAGGAAGAAGAAAGAAGGGCAGGGCAGGCCAGAAGGGAGGAAAAGGCCATTTGATTTTCAACACTCCTCTGGACCGAGGCATTTGTCAAAAAAATTGCATAATACTCTGCCTTCTGGCTACATCCCTTTCTTCACTCAACTATTAGGTTGGTGCAAAAGTTATTGCGGTTTAAAAGGTTAAAAAGAAATTGCAAAAACCGCAATTACTTTTGCACCAACTAATAACATCGAACACTGGCCTTCAGCACTTTTCTGCTTTTCTTCCTCTTCAGTTTCTGTCCTCCATCAACCTTTAGACTTGATTTCCAATGTACCATTTCTTATCATCCACCCCCATTTAGTGGATTACCAAACCCAGGACACCCAGATGCTTCTTCAGGTCCCCTTGGAAAGCAAAAGAATTTGAAACTGAATGAGATTCCTCACAAGAACATTTGCTCATCTACTCATCGTGGAGATTCAGGGACTCTGCTGTGATTCTGTGTGTCTATTTATTTCAGGTGCAAACCTCTTTAATTTTCAGTAATGTAGCAGAAAGCTCTTTTAGTACTACTATTAGCATTATTAATTTTGTTATGCCTATTAGATGTGCATTTTTTTAAAGTCAGGTTCCCCAGAAGCAGATCAAAAAAATGCGCCTAGGAGAAGCTGGAGTTTCTAGGGAATGAGAGAGTGAGCGAGATGGGGAAGGGGGAAGAAGCCTTGCGAGGGGCTGACCTCAGCCACCCTACAGTTGAGCTCTGGAGCAGGAATTGCTCCTCAGGGTTTGTCCCTACTCAAGCGAGGTTGCTGGGCTCTCACATTCCCAAATCAGTTATTGACTAAGGGGGAAGGTGGTGCGAACACCCAGACACTTCAGTTCTCTGGGATCGTGGACAAACTGACTCAGAAGCTTAAGGGCTGAACAGAGAAGCAGTCCAGGTTCAGGCTGTTGGACACAAAGCCCACAGATGCAGGAAATAGGCGCACAGAGGCGGTGGGGGGTGGGGTTAGGGGTCCAGTGGGATCAGGTGGACCACCAACAATGTCCTCTACAATGTGAGCATGAAACCTAACAACCACAAACCTTATAAAGTATAGGGAGCCTAGCCTTGTGATCTTATGCAGGGAAAACAAATTCAAGAGAAGGAAACACATTTCTTCAAGGTTGCACAGAATGTGAGTGGCAGAGCTGGGACCTGAATATAGTCCTTTTGACCTCAGTCCAGGCCTCTTGACTGACATCTAACCTTCTATTATCAATATGGTGGAAGCAAAAGAGGTTCACTGGTAGTCCACTTGGATAAAACTCAATATATTGGTTCTAAATGTATCAACCATTATTTTCATAGTAAATAACAATGATGCGAAAAAGGTTTTTTCTCTTTAGAAAGCATTTACAGATTGCCATGATATTGCAAAATCCCCTAGTGTCTGCAAAGTCAAATATTTTACAAGAAGCTGCATACCTGTTATAATTCAGGTTTCTTGCCTCTCTGCCCTACCATCCTCGGACTCTGTTCTGTCCCCACTCCTTGGATCACTGACATGTGACCAACCAACTTGCCTATTTTCCTATAGGTGATCAGTGGATGAAATGGGAAGAAAATTAGATCCCCTATTAAACCAAGTTGCATGCCAGTGCTATCCCTAACACTAAATTTTTTATTGTTCAACTGCAGATTTTAAGGAAAAACTGTATTATAGTGCTGGATGGGGCCAGCGTGTTTGGCATCATCAAAAGTGGATTGTTCAGCTGATTGTTAAGAAATGGGTATCGTGTTTGCAAATTTATCTTACATGATATCTGCATAAACTTTAAGCTTCAGCCTGTACTTTCTGCCAAATTTTGAACACTGGCAAAAATAAAACATTTCTTCTTCTTTGTTAACATTTCAGCAAAGTTCCTCACGCACATTACCCAGCTGCTGCAATTTTCTCCACATGACACATTTACTGTCCTCACCATGGGCCTTTCAGGGGACAGAGAACGCGTTTGGCACAAAGCATTGTCCTTGACTCCCCGCCAAAACTGCATCTTTTCTGTGTCAGTCATAAATAGCAAAACTCAAATGCAATAGACACTGGGAGTGTCATTACCAGCAAGTGTTGATGGTGTTACAGCCCTGATAATAGCATTATAACAATTAGGGTTTTTGCCACCAAAATTCTTCTGAGCACTATTAACAAATCCTATGGAAAAACCAGATAGACATTTGACAAAGAGCAATTAGATTTTATAGCTCGTGTGAGGGAGGAAGGTCCAAGCAAGCAGGCAGAAGGCAGGGTGGGAGGCAGGCAGGGTGAGAAATCCCAGAGATCGATCCCTGACCTTAGCCATCAGTGTCTAGGAAGCCCTAGTTGTTTGAGGCGGGGGTAGTGTGGGTGACCGAGTCTAATTGAAAACTGACAAATGGAACTAGAGATTGTCAGGACCAAGTAAACACACAGCTTCTTAGGCAAACTTACTATCTTTGGGAGATTTCTTATTCCCTGCTCAAGACAGAAAGCGCTTTTCTGGTTTGGGTGCTTGACAGTGATTGAACTTGGGCTCCTATCCATCCAGACTGGGGATTTATTTTAAAGAGGTGCTCCTGAGGGATTGTTTGCTTTTGAGGCTTGGATTTCTTTTAAGTGAAATTGATGGCATTACACTGATGTTTGCTCTCAATCCACTCAGGTGGATTCAGGATCCTTGGACATGTGGCCTGAATCCCAGGATATACACCTGAAATTTGGCAACGCTGCCATTGCTGAAGCACTAGTGAGATCACATGCAGCCAGGAAAGAGCACCCCATGAGGTGAGCTCTTAACCCATGCTTTGCTTGACTTTAAATCTGAATTAATTTAGAGTTGTAGAATTCTTACTAATGCAAAGCGTGCACAGGGTCCCTAAGTTGCTGAGTATACCTGGGAAGAGCGAGATTCAGGCCAATCTGGAGACTCTTGTTATAAATTAATTTGGGGGGGGGGCGCAGTTACATGCTTTAATAGTTGTCTTTATCAAAAAGAAAGGTTCCTGCAATTGAGATTTAGAATCTGCATGGGGCTTTGTGAGAGCAGCCAAAGGAGGTGGTGAAATCAGCTCCTTGAATCCCTGCACCTAGTTTCTGGCTCGAGGCCGGTAAAAGAATTGGGTCGCCTCCTGAAACCACCAGGCTTAAGATAATATGATGCTGTGAAATTCAGATTTTGCATCACAAGTTGTGGAAAACCTTCCCCCTAGTGCTTGTGAGCTGTTTTTTTCATTTGCCAAATGGGGATAATACTAGTACATCTCTCATCGGGTGGCTTAGATGCTCTGGGACTCACATCCGATAGTTCATGTGAAGACAGAATGCCTGGTCTGTAATAAGTGCTCACAATGTGAAGTATTATTCTTATTCCTAAAGGTTAGGTCACCAGAACTAAGAAACCAATATACGAAATATGGGAAAATAATATAATGTATTACAAGAAACCCTCTGTTTTCTTATTCAGACTTTGGAATAAAACCACCTGCCTGGCTTATCTCACAGGGTTGCTTTGAGAATCAAATGAGATAATGTATGTGCAAGCACAGATAAACGATTAAATGCAGTGCACACCTGTAAGGTTAGTATAAAACATCTTTCAGTGTCCTCTCACTGACATACAGAGTCACGGTCCTTTAGCTATGTGGACCTTTTCTCATTCCTTCTCATTTTCTTGTATGTGATCTAAGGACATTCCCATGCTCTTCATGTGTAATCTATGACCACCTCCTTTGTTACAGACAGGAGCTCCTTTCGAGAGGGAGCTGGTGAGGGACAGGAGGTATTGGCACTTCCAAGTGTGGGGGTGGCCAGCAGCCCTCCCAGGTATGTGGCCAGTGTGCATTTGCCCCTGAACCCATTCAGACTGGTTGTGTTCTGGCTCCCTCTAGACTTGGGAGAGCTCTGTCATATTTCAGAAATGGAAGCATTAATCATTTATAAAATGATTGTGAGAGCATTTGAGGGTCTCTGTTTCTGTAGGACTCTGGTCTGGTCTGGAGGACAGTCATGTTCATGGCTACTCAGGCCTTGTACCACCCTGTAGCACCTGTTTAGACTCTTTGGACTCTTGTCCGAGGAGATGGCCCCTAAACCAAGACCACAGCTATCCCTGGTCACTTCTGTGGGGTCTGTGTATAAGCAGTAGGCCCTCTGATCATGCCCTGGTTCCTCACATTGTCTGCTTTATAACAGGACTGGACCAGTTTGATGAAGCTTTGGCACTGGGTCCCCTTCTGCCTGGCAGGCATCCACCTTTCTGCTGTGGTCTAGGTCCCCATGAGCAGCCCTTCTTTATGGTCAGACTCTCACCAAACCCTGAGTACCAAATCATGATTGGATGAGACCTAAAGATCACTGTCCTTTTCTGACCCTCCTAGATGGATCAGGATTAGTCTTTGTTGATCTCACACAGCACCCTTTCCCCTAGGTGTACATTCTAAAGGATCAATCAATGAACCTTTCACTCAACAGAAATATAGGGGGCCTATTGTGTCAAATGAAAATTCTTTTGATTGTAAGCAATGTAAACAGACTGAGTAGTTTGGTGGTGGGGAGGGAAGAGTTATTAGAAATTTCTGATAGCTGGAGACTGCTAGTGTCCACCCAAATTGTTCTTGCCTTCTTCCATTATAACACAGTTGAAGCAGGAGGTGGCTGCTCAGCCATGGACAACATTTCTCAGCCCCACCCTTACCATGAGGTGTCACCGTATGTCCAGGTTCTTGCCAATGAGCATGAGCAGGAGTTTCGTGTGCCACTTTTAGGCCTGGCCCCTAAGACCTGGGAGGTTCACTCTTAGATGCCTTTCCCTCCTCCCTTCGCTGGAAGAGCTTCACCTGCAGTGACCTGGGAAGGCACACGGTGCTGACGATGGCAGAGCTGCTGGCAGCCAGGGCCAATAACTAACTGCATGAAGCTTAGCTGTGGATTGTTTACTTTACAAGGAATACACTTCTATTTGGTTTGAGCCATTGCCTTTTGCGGCTCTTTGCAACCGCAGTTTAACCTTTACCCTAATGAATTCAGGAGAGTGAATCAAGAGAATTGCTTACAGCTAAGCCTTGAGAAAGCAGGGTGGGTCAGCTTTGGACATCTCAAGCAGCAGGATTTGTAGATAGATCTATTCTTCCCACACTTCCAATGAGCAGACTCCTCTTCCTTGTCACTGCTGGGTCCCTCTATTCATTCAGGTTTCCAATTTCCATGGGATGATCTCACAGGGTCAGGGGTCTACCCTCAGCCATGGCCAGAGAAGTAGAGTCGTCAGAGAAATGTGAACACTGAGGTCCCCAGCTCTTTAAATCTCAGTCTTTCCTGGAAACAGACTACTGGGAACTGTTGTTTCTTATACCATGTGTGTGCCAGAATCAGATGAGGCTATGAACACACAAAGAGGGCCAGGGGTTTGGATTTGGTTGGAAAAGATGGTTTATTGAATAGACACCATATGGAGAGGCAAGAACTATACCCCAGGTAATTATGAGAGCTCAAGGGAAAGGCAGAAAACATGATTGAAGAAAGGGCCTTAGGAAGTTGTATTATGTTAAAAGCAGGATTACTAGTGTGGAAGGAATCAGATTGAGTTGAGATGACATAATAGCACTGGTGAGTGGCCTCGAACAAGTTATATAAATTACCACTCTGAACATGTGTCTTGATTTGTAAAATGAAGATGATAATATACAACCTGTTTGCTAGGGTATAGCTCTAGCTATGCTGGGAATGAGGAAGAGAGATGGTAGAAAAGAAGAGAGAGGGAGTGATGCCATTGTTCCCCCTGGATGGTATTGTGAATAGATGTCCCTAGGCTCCCAATCGTCCATATTGAATCTGTTGCCAAACAATAGTCCCATGTGATCTGGATAACATCTGTGGTGGTTAGTTTTATGTGTCAGATTGTCTAGTCCATAATATCTGCTTATGCAATCAAACACTAACCCAGGCGTTGCTGTGAAGGGATTTTGTGGATGTGGTTAACGTCTACAAGCCGTTGACTTTAAGTAAAGGAGATTATTTTTGACAATGTAGTGGGCCTCATGCAATCAGTTGGAAGGCCTTAAAAACAAAACTGAGGTTTCCATGGAAAAGAGGAAATTCTGCCTCAAGACTGCAGCATCAATTCCGTTCTGAGAGTTGGCAGCCTGCTGGCCTGCCCTATGGATTTCAAACTTGTCAGCCCCAACATTAATATGAGCTAATTCCTCGAATGCATCTCTTTCTCTTCACATGTACAGATGAAATCTCTCTCTCTCTCTCTCCCTTTCTCTCTCTCCCCCCTCCCCCCCACCCACCCACCCACACACACTCACACTCACACTCTCACACACACCACCTGCTGGTTCTGCTTCTCTAGAGAATACTGACTAACATGCTGTATCGTTACTCTTTCTCCCATCCAAATACACACTGTCCTTATGAAGGTTTAAGCAGCATTTCATTGGAAAGTAGGGCAGTGGGAGAGGACCCCTGGAGGAGCTCTCTGCCTTCCTACCACAACCCAGTGGGTGAGACCTCTCGGTCAGGTGTTCGGGGAGCGCCTCAGGCAGCCACGCCATGATTTCCAAACTCTCGCTCCTCATTTCAGGGCATCTTATCATTTGTTCCTTCATGGCCCGTATCTTGTTGCTATGCTTTATTATTTATTCCTTTCACTCTCTGTCTCTTCTTCTTCTCTCTCTTAGGAGATCTATCTTTCAAGTGTACTTGATATGTATTCATTCTTTTTGATTTGTGTTGTAGGTTATGTATCATACGTGAAACATTTTAATGTACACGCATAGAATTGGGTTATTCCTTTCTATGTTTTTAATGCAGCAGTATGTTTTTAACGTCTCTTCTTGTTGGTCTGTGTACTTGTGATATGTTCCTTCTATCGGCTGCAGAGTATTACATCATGTATAGCCACCATAGTTATTCCATCCTTCCCCCAGAAATGGACGCTCCAACACTCTGTCCACAATCAATGCTGCAGTAAGCAGCCTCTTGTGGGTACCTTTGAGGATTTCTCTGTGATCTATAACCAGGAGCAGAGTTGCGGAGTTAAGTACTCAATAGAGTAATTGAGTACTTAATCTAAGCACTTCTAGAATAGTTCCCAGAATGGCTGTACCTGTCTGCACTGCAAAAGGGCTCTCTATGTACTCAAAAACCACTTTCTAATTTTTTCCAGCTTTCTAATTTTTTCCAAGTCAGTCAATGGTAAGTGATGGAGCCTTGTTGTTTAATTTGTATTTTTCTAATCACTGATCAACTGAACATCTCTTCATGTGCTTGTTGTACTTTCAGGATTTCCCTTCTGTGAACTGACCATTTGTGGTTACTGATCATTTTCTCTTGGGGCTTCTGACTTTTTCTTGTTGATTTTGGATTTATGGGAGTTCCTTAAAGATTTTCAATACTAGTCCCTTTTCAGTTTTAGATGCTGTAAATATCTCTTCCCGTTTTGCTATTTATCAGTTAACTTTCATCGTATAAAATTCTTGTTTTGATGTTATGAAATCCATTAATTTTTTACCTTATGCTTTTTAGACTTTGTTTAAGAAGTTATTTTCTAGCCCTAGATCATAAACATATTTTCTTCTGTTATTATCTATTTCCATTATAGTTTTATCTTTCACATTTAGATATTTAATCCATCTGGAGTCTATCTTGAAATGTGGGGTTAGGTAAAGATCCATTTCTACTTTCCTTAATCTAGTGAGCCAATTTCTCCAACACCTTATATTCATCATCTGCTCTGGTTTAATTTGTGGAGATATAAAATTCCTGTATATCCACAGGGCTCTATCTTAGCTCTTTTTTCTCTTCCTTTGGACTGTTTGTTTTTCATGTGCCATACTGTTTTTATTACTATGATTTGATAATACATTTAGTAGGCCAAGTCTTTCCACTTTACTCTTCATTTTTAAAGTTGACTTAGTTTTTCATGAGTTTTATTTGTCTAGATAACCTCTGTACTTTTCCCTCAATTTTTCTGTGAACCAAAAACTACTCTAAAAATAGTCTTAATAAAAATAATAAACCCATTGTATGTTGATATAAAATATGTTTATGAAAATAACTCTATTTTTCAAAATAAGAAAAATTTGTGAAGTGTGGCATTGTTTTACATTTTAAAAAAATCTCTTTAATAGAAGACACCTGGATCCTCACATCTGCTTTTACAATCTATTATTAGTTGTTGTTTTGGTTGAAGAATGTGAAGAAAATCTGGTCTCATTCAGATATGTAGTTGGAAACCGTGGTGGTATTTTAATAGTCTTTTCAGATAATTGTGGATATTCTTCTCTGATTTTATACCAAAACTTGACAAGTGGTGATTTTTTAAAGGTTAGTTGCAATATGGAATCCGAAACCATATCAATGATCTCTTTGTACTCTTCTGTATTAAAATTTACTGGTGTACCTTATACTTTGAATGAATCTTTTACTCATGCATAATTTTGTAACTTCATTTGTTGGTCATTTGGGTGTCAATTCACTAAGTTATGCAGATGTTATAAATAGTCAAAGATTTTACTATAAGATATCAGGAGATTGTATTCATTAATGTCACTACTGATCTCATTAAACGAGTCTTTAAGTTTTGAGAAGATGTCAAGCTCATGGTGGTGGATACAGGTTTTTCAAAATTCCAGTTTTTCCATGAAAGGTTGAATTTTACCATAGGCAACAAATAATATTAGTTGTCCCTAAAGTGAAAGCCTCACCTCATTCATTTTTGAGAAAATGTCTCCCAAATATTCAAGTCTGAATAAACAGATTTGTCTGTCTGTTGAAATAAATTTGAAGTATTTATTTCAAATGAAAATTGTGTCCCATTAAAAAAATGGCTAGTTGGGCTCACAACTCCAACAAGTGTGCAAGGGCTTTTTCTCAGGACAAACTTCATACTTTAATATGTAGCTAAAGTGTTTCAGGTATATTTCTCATTTTATCACATAGAATATTAAAAAGATGTTTATCAAGAGTTGAGATTTAATAAAACTAATACCTTTAATACCATTCTCTCTCTGCTTTAAGGATATTCCAAAGTAATAATGACTTTTTTTTTTTTTTTTACTGTCAGTACATGATAGTGAAGAATATACTATAATGAAAAGAGCAAATTACATTTAATTACGTCTAAGTGCTATAATGAAAATAATTTTGACCTTGCAGAATGCTTGAAAAGGTTTCAGGGACTCTCAGGAGTTTGTGGACCACTGCACCGCAGCTCTAGAGTATGTACTTAGAAGTGGAATTGCTGGATTATTGGGTATTTATATCTTCAAATTTCCTAGATAATGTCACAGTGTTTTTCAAAGTAATTGTAACAATTCTCACTTCTACCAAGGATTCTTATTTCTCTGCATTCTTACCACACTTGATATGACCAAATTTTTCTATTTTGGCCAATATGGTGGATATGCATCAGTACCTCTCTGTGGTTTTTATTTGCAGTGCCCTGTCCAGCATCTTTCCTTATCTTTATTGGCTATTTATGTTTCTTCTTCCATCAAGCATTTGAGTGTTTTGTCAAATTTTTTCTTGATTTTTTTTTGTCTGTAGATATTCTTTGTATAATATGGATTCCTCCATCTTTTTCTCTTTCCAAAACCCTGTCCCTTTAATTTTTCCCCTTCTTCTTTTTATCTTGGGCTCTGTCATCCTTATCTGAAGAAATTATAAATTTTCAGGAGTTTTTTTTTTTTTTCCTAGTCCTGCAAGGTCTGTAGCTACTGGTATTGTAGGCAGTCCACATATTTTCTCCTCTACCCAATCCATTGCTGCACTACAATGGGCTCTGGTCTCAATGACTGACAGCTCTCCAGAGGAGGGAGTGAAGTGTGAACTCTGTATCCAGTACGCTGCTCACGTGACTTTTGTTTTTTTCAAGGCCTAATTATATTACATATTATATAGCACTACACAGATTATATTAGTTTTTATATGTGAGAAAGAGACATGGAGAGAGAAAGGGGGAGAAAGGAGAGTTTTTGATGGAGGGAAGAAATTTCGAGAGAGTAAGGATGAGGAGATGGTTGGAGAACCATGCTAGGAAGAGCAAGCGCTCCAATTGTGGCAGCTCACTGGAAATGGACCATCATCTTGGGGGATTGGGAGGTTCTTAGTCTCAGCAAGGAGTCCCATGCCCTAAGGATAGCATAGGAGAGGCAAACCCCAGCTTTCCAAGAGTCCACTGCAACTGTGGACAATTGCCAGTACTGACCATGTCTGGGTGGACACTGGTGGCCCTTGCACTGGCTCCAGGTATCTCCTGAAGCTGAGGTCTTTGAAGTTATACCAGGGATGGGATGGGGAGAGGAGGTGAAATAGAGAGGCACTTTCTTGTTATCCTGGAAGGATGGGAACTTAAAAGCAGATTTAAAGAGAATAAAGAAATGGGTATTTCTTATATACAAGTTTGGGGACTGATATTTATAGTAGCTCTGATTTGATTTTACTTTATTTACTTTTAAAAAACATTTTTATTAAAAATATAGTTAACATACACTATTTATTAGTTTCAGGGGTACAACATACTTATTAAACATTTGTATACTTAAAGAAGTTATCACCATGATAAGTCCAGCAACAATCTGACACCATACTATGCTATCAGAATATTATTAACTATATTTCTTATGCTGTACATTATATCCCCATGACTTACTTGTTTTATACCTTGAAATTTGGACCTCTTATACCCCTTTATCTTTCACCCCCTTTTAAAATTTTTCAATTACATTCAATATTATTTTATATTAATTTCAGGTGTATAGAGTAGTGGTTAGACATTTATATAATTTAAGAAGTGATCCCCCTGACTAGTCTAGTGCCCACCTGACACTATACACAGTTATAACCATATCATTAGCTATATTCCCTATGCTGTACTTTACATTTCCATGACTATTTTGTGATAATCAATTTGTACTTCTTTTTTTTTTTTTAAGATTTTATTGGGGAAGGGGAACAGGACTTTATTGGGGAACAGTGTGTACTTCCAGAACTGTTTTCCAAGTCAAGTTGTTGTTCTTTCAATCTTAGTTGTGGAGGGTGCCGTTCAGCTTCAAGTTGTTGTCCTTTCAGTCTTAGTTGTGGAGGGTGCAGCTCAGCTCCAGGTCCAGTTGCCGTTTCTAGTTGCAGGGGGCACAGCCCACCATCCCTTGAGGGAGTCGAACCGGCAACCTTGTGGTTGAGAGGACACACTCCAACCAACTGAGCCATCCGGGAGCTCAGTGGCAGCTCAGCTCAAGGTGCCGTGTTCAATCTTAGTTGCCAGAGGCAGAGCCCACCATCCCTTGTGGGACTTGAGGAATTGAACTGGCAACCTTGTGGTTGAGAGCCCACTGGCCCATGTGGGAATCAAACTGGCAGCCTTCGGAGTTAGAAGCATGGAGCTCTAACCGCATGAGCCACTGGACTGGCCCAATTTGTACTTCTTAATACCTTCCTCTCTCTCACTTACCCCAACCCCCTCCCATTTAGCAACCATCAATATGTTTTCTGTATTTATGAATTTCTTTCTGTTTTATTTGTTTATTTTGTTCTCTAGATTCCACATATAAGCAAAATCACGTTGCATCTGTCTTTCTCTGTCTGACACTCCACTTAGCACAATACCTTCCAGGTCCATCCATGCCACTGCAGATGGCAAGAGCCTATTCCTTTCCATGACTGAGCAATAAATATTCCATTGTATATATGTACCACCTCCCCTTTATCCATTCTTCCATTGATGGACAACAAGGCTGCCTCCACATTTTGGCCATTGTAAACAATGCTGCAATGAACATATGGATGCACATATCCCCTTGGAGTAGTGTTTCAGGTTTCTTCAGATAAATATCCAAAAGTGGGATTACTAGGTTCTTTGTTGTCTCTTGTTAAGAGCCTTTGTTTTCAAGTCTATTTTCTCTGGTATAAGTATTGGTATCCCAGCTTTTTTGTTTGTTTGTTTTGGTTTCCATTGTCATGAAATATCTTTTACCCATCCCTTTATTTTCGATCTATGTGTGTCTTTGAATCTGAAGTGTGTCTCCGGTAGGCAACATATATAAAGGTTTTGTTTTCTTATCCATTCAGCCCTTCTGCGTCTTTTGATTGGAGCTTTTAATTCATTTACATTGAAAGTAATTGTTGATAGAGATGTGGCTGTTGCCATTTTATTATTCAAAATTTTTATTTTTTTTTTTTGTCTTAAAGAAGTTCGTGTAAGATTCCTTGTAATACTGGTTTGGTGATGAATTCCTTTAGTGTTTTCTTGTCTGGGAAGATCTTTATCTGTACTCTGATTTTAAGTGATAGTTTTGCTGGGTAGAGTAGTCTTGGTTGTAAGTCTTTGCTGTTAATATTTCTTGCCAATCCATTCTGATTTCTGTTGAGGAATCAGTTGATAGTCTTATGGCAGGTCCCTCGAATGTAACTAACTGCTTTTCTCCTGCTGCTTTAAAAAAAAAATTGTTGGGCAATATTGGGGAACAGTGTGTTTCTCCAGGGCCCATCAGCTCCAAGTCGTTGTCATTCCATCTAATTGTGGAGGGTGCAGGTCAGCTCCAAGTTCAGTCACCGTTTTCAATCTTTAGTTGCAGGGGGCGCAGCTCACCATCCCATGTGGGAATTGAACCAGCAAACTTGTTGTTGAGAGCTCGCACTCTAACCAACTGAGTCATCCGGCCGCCCCTCCAGAAACTTAGTGGCAGCTCGTTGTCTTCAATCTAGTTGTGGAGGGCGCAGCTCACTGGCCCATGTGGGAATCAAATGGGCAACCCTGTTGTTCAGAGCTCACACTCTAACCAACTAAGCCATCTGGCTGCCCTCTCCTGCTACTTTTAAGATTCTCTCTTTGTCTTTAACTTTTGCCATTTTAGTTAAAATGTGTCTTGGTGTAGACATGTTTGGGTTCATCTTGTTTGGGACTCTCTGTGCTTCCTGGCCTTGTATGTCTATTTCTTTGGCCAGGTTAAGAAAGTTTTCAGTCATTATTTCTTCAACTAGATTCTCAATCCCTTGTTTTCTATCTTCTCCTTCTGGTACCCCTATGATGCAAATGTTGTTGTCCCTGAGGTCTCTTAAACTATTCTCATTTTTTAAAATTCTTTTTTCTTTTTGCTGTTTTGATTGGGTGTTTTATGCTACTTATCTTTCAAATCATTCATTCGATCTTTTGCTTCATCTAGTCTATTAGTGATTCCTTCTAGTGCATTCTTCATTTCAGTTATTGTATTCTTCACTTCTGACTGATTTTTTTTTTTATGGTTTCTAGTCCTTTTTTATTCTTGTTATCTCTCTGTTGAAGTTCTCACTAAGTTCTTTGAGCGTCTTTATAACAATTGTTTTGAAGTCTGTATCTGGCAGGTTGCTTCCCTTCATTTTCTGTGGTTCTTTTTTGGAGTTTTCTCCTTTTATTTCATTTGGGATGCATTTCTTTCTTTCTTTCTTTCTTTCTTTCTTTCTTTCTTTCTTTCTTTCTTTCTTTCTTTCTTTCTTTCTTTCTTTCTTTCTTTTTTCATTTTGGCTGTCCCCATGTGTTTGTTTCTATGTATTAGGTAGTTATGCTATGTCTCCAGGTCTTGACCAGGTGGCCTTATGTAGTAAGTGTTCTGTGGGGTCCAGTGGCACAGTCTCCCTGGTCACTTGCTCCAGGTACTCCAGGAGTGTCTTTTGTGTGGGTTGTGTGTGCCCTCCTCTTATTGTTGAGCCTTGATTGCTAGTGGCACATCAGTGGGTTGGTTTGGCCTTCAGGCTGATTGGCTGTTGGGTTTGGTCATGTCCACAGCTTATGAGCTGCTATGCATGGGACTTACCCCGCTGAGTGGGATTTACCCCAGTGGGCTCTGGTGCGTATTAAGACTCCCCTTTGCATGTGCTGCTTGTGGGGCTAATTGGGTGGTGCTCTGCTGTGGTCTGAAGCCAATCTCTGAGTATGTTGTTTATGGGGATTCTTGGGAGGGGCTTTGGTAGAGGCCTGAGTCATCCACTGCTTGCGACTGGCTGGGAACTATCTGGTAGGAACTACAAAGCTATCTGCAGTTGTTTGCTGCCTGTGCTAAGCCAGGAGGCACGTGGGAGAAGCCACCTGTGAACCATGGATGGCTGCCACCAGTACTGGGCCTAGGTAGCTTCTTAAAATGCTAGGACACCCTGAGGCCTGCTGCCACCACTGGCTTCCTTAAAGTTTAGCCAATGAAAAAGCCTCATGTGGTATGCAAGTTGGTTGAGACAGGGTCTCAGGGATTCACTAGAGTGGGAATAGTTGTAGTCACCAGGTTAGTGTAGAGTGTGGTTTGATGCCAGTGCTGAGCTTGGAATGACTCAGCAAAAGTCTCAGAGCACACAGAGGCCAGTCACCACCCACCCCACCTCTGATAGTTTTCCAAGAAAGAGTGCAATGTGGGCAAGGCTGGATGTTCATGGAGAAAGTGCCTTTGGTGTCGGGAGAGCTGGGTGGAACACGGTCCCAGTGAGTCAGCAGGGTGGAGCAGCTGAGTTCACCAGACTCAGATTTGGCTGTAAGTATAGGGGGCTGGCTCAACACATTAAAGATGGTGACCACCTGCTGGCTGTACAGGAACAGGACCCCACACAGGGAAAGTGGTGACTATCCTCTAGCCCTCACCTTGAAGCCACACACCTCAATCTGCCCCCTCATATGGCTCCGACACCCTCTGAGTCACCATTCCTCCACTGGATCCCAGGGTGAGTGCCTGCAAGTGAGTGAGTCTGTGCACAGGTTATTTAGGAGGATGTCTGTGTTGCCTGCAGCCTTCTGTCCCACCCGCATGGTGAGAATCCCCACTGTTTTACACAGCCAGATGTTGTGGGGGCTCCTCTTCCTGGCACCAGTACTCTGGGCTGGTGAGTTTGGTGTGGGGCTGGGGTCCCTTGCTCCTGTTGAGGGGACTTCCAAAGCTGAGATATCCCTCTTTATTCTCAACAAACACTTGGAGGTTTGTGGCCAGGCTGTTTCGTGTTTCCACCCCTCCTACCTGTGTTGATGTGTCTTCTTCTTTATATCCTTAGTTATAAAACTTCTGTTCAGCTAGACTTAAGATTTTTCTCTGGATCGATTGTTCTACAATTTAGTTGTAATTTTAACATGTTTACGGAAGGAAGCAGGCACAGTGTTTATCTACTCCACCATCTTGGATCTCCTGATTTTATTTTTTTTTTATGAATGAATAATGCTGGCTTCATAATGCTGACAACTCTCATTTTTCTTCTGGCTCTGAGTTAAATTTCCTAACGTCCTGAATTGGCAAATAATAACAGGCCCATTTGAATTTATAGATATATGTGGGATCCAGGAATCTGTATTTTAGTAAGTCCTCAAGTGATTTTGGTACAGGGACCTGTATCTTTATTTGTTAGATTTTTCCTGAGTTGTTAGTGAGGGTAAAGCTTCATTTGGCACTGCTTCAGCATCTGTTGTGCAAAGTTGTTGCCAGTATTAAAGATACTGCTTGAAAAGCACCCAGCATAAAATAGAGGGCAGTTAGTGATAGATTCTATTATGATGATTAGTAGGAGAGCTGATGCTTTGGTTTAGTTTGAAAAGTTGAGTAGAAATTGGCTAAAGAATGGTTGTAAAGTATTTCAGACAAAGAAAGATCAGCACACTCACTAGAATTGGGTGGGACAGATTATTACTTGTGGCCAGAATGTAGAGCGTTAGAGGGCATCCTTATGGGAGGCTACTGTAGAGGTGGGCAAGGATCAGGTTTTTATATGCCAAGGCTTTTAAAAGGGAAATAACATGCTTAGCAAAGGGATTGGAAGGGAGATGGATTGGAATTGTACAGACGAGTGAGGGGCTGTTCTAATAATTTAACCTCATCTACCTGACAGTGCAGTGCTGTGCGAGAGAATCTTCCAATGTCCCTTGCAGTTTTGAATCCATGCTTTAGTTGTTGTCTTCCTTTAAGACATGTCTGGTGTGTCATTTTTGTAATTATAGCAATCAGTTATGATTGCAGTGACAGTATCCAGTGTGAAAGAAAACTACCATGCATTATAAAGTCAAAAGAATGGTCAAAACCATCCCCATTGGCTGTGGATCCCAAGGCCATATCAAGGAGATTTGGAGCAAGTTACTATCTGTGCCTCTTTTTCTAAAGTAGGTGACCCCAGCCAGGGTGAATTAAACATCCTTTACTTGGGGCACAAATATCCAGTTGCAAGGTAGGAGTAGTCTCCCTACCTCACTCAGAAAAACACTTGACAGGCAAAAAAATAGATAAAGCTAGAGTCTGCTTCCTAAACCTACTGCCCTTCTTCCCCTGACACTTGAGATTTTACTTTGAATTTCATATCCTGAGTCCCCTTTTACCACCTAGCTTCTGGCCTCTAATTTTTATCTCGTTTATTTACAACTATCTCAAGCATCTGGAACAGTGCCTGGCACATCTTAGACACTCTGAAATCTTTGTTGGGTGTATGAGTAGCCTGAGAGGAAGTTATCTACTGGCTGCTGCAGGCTTATCTTTCAGTTACCTCCTTCTTTTCCATCTGCCTCCTGCAGGTCAGCTTCACTTTCTATTGGCTCCTTCCCACAGCTTATGAAGGAGCTCAAGTCACCCTCAGGTAAAAATAGAAACACTCTCCTCTGGCCCTCTAGCTAATATTCTGTCTGCCTTGTCTCATTTTCCATTCACTCCTCAAACTTCTCCCATCGCCCTCTGTGTCCACCACTCTGTTGGAAGGACCCTCAAGAAGGTCACACGTGGTGACTGCTGAGTCTACTGTTTGCTTTTTAGTCATTACCTTAGCTTTTGTACAAGGGCTACTTTTCTCTCAAAACTTTCCTCTCTTGGGGAGGAAACATTGCATGTCATCAGTTTTTCTCCTAATTCAGATCATTGTGTTTTATTCTGCTTCCATCCCTGAGTTCTTCTGTCTGCCTCCTAAACATTGGGGCTTCTTAGGATTCCATCCTCTGACCTTTCTCTTCTCACTTCCCATACTCCCTGAGGGATTAACTGTGACCCACATGCTGAGAGCACACAAATATTCCCTTCCTAACTCCAACTACATCTGGCTGATTCACAGACGACCCATAGAGGTGACCAAAACAACCCCAGAATTTCACCTATGTTGGGGGTCTATTTCCAGTGACCACTCTGGGTGCCAACAGTCAGGACCCAGTATTTATTAGAGTGACTTTAATATAGGAACTTGATGAAAAGACATTAGAAGACTGAAGAAGCAAAGAGGAAACTAAGGCAACTTCACCCTGTCTTTAGTGCTGCTACTAAACACTGGTGAACAAGGAAGAGGGTGGGGTTTAGAGACACAGAAGCTCTGATGAGGGCTTGCAATGCTGAGATTCAGAGCATGCATAGAGAGCACAGGAGTTTGGTTCTGAACCTTAGAAGTTTGGAGCAGAACCCACAGAGCTGGGACTCAGGGCTCTGAGGAGGGGCACACTGACCAGCTGGCACTGCTATTTCTGAAAGGAATACATCAGGCTGGTTTTGGGAGGTGGGAAAACATTTACATCTACTGCTGTCAGAACCCTCTCTGAGCAGTCTGGTGGGAAGCAGGCCACATAGGAAGGGTGTATTGTTGTCCCAACTCCCATCGGCCTCTGACTGGTGTCCTACCAGGAAACCCTCTGGAAATGGAGAATGTGACCCTCAGAATTCTGAAGGATGGATTGGAGCCAAATCAATCATTAGCATTCCATCACTCACCTGTTCCTTCTTATGTGCTCCTTGTCCCAGGTAATGATTACCTGCTCATGCTCTAAGCCAGCAAAGTAGGGTCCTCCTGGACTCTATCTTCTCTCATATCCCACAGATAATCGATTTAATCACGTAAATTGTATTTTTGTTCCATTCTGTCCCCAGTGTCTCTATACTCATGTTGACCTTTGCATCATCAAACGAGGCAACCACTGCAATGGCTTTCTACCTGGTCTCTTTGACTCCATCCTTGTTCCTTCCAAGCCATCCAAGCCTCAGCTAAAGTGATCTTTCTAAAATGTTAATTTGATAATATTGCTCCACGGTTGCACATTCATTGATGGCTCTTCTTTGTAACCTGAGAAGGTGCAAGCACCTGGAAATGGTATTCTAAGTTTTTCATCACTTCGCCTCTGTTTCCCTCTTCAATCTCATTATTGTCTGCCTTGCACCTCATACTTCACGCATGCAGAACCACAGGTGGTTCCATGGAACTGTTCTTTCACTCCATCATCTATTATTCTCTGAAATGCCTACCTGCCATCCCATATGCTGGCTGCCTGGCAAACTCCTTTTTATGTCCCTAAATCCAGTTGCCATTGCTTTTACTGTGAAGCCTTCCCCGATCTCCTCAGGGTAAGCTAATCATTCATTCGTTTGTGCCCCAACCATGGCTTGTCTCTATCATATTATTTACCCCACTGAGTTGCATATTTTCATTTGCAAGTCTCCCACAATGTGAATTAGGATTAGGTTCAGCAGCAAGTGACAAGAAACCCCAAATAACAGTGGTATGAACAGTTTATTTTCAGCTCACATATAAACCAATGGCCGTGGGCTGGCATGGCTGCTGGATGCGTCTACCTGGTTAAACCACCTCCCTTAACATAGAGCTTCCTTTCATGATCCAGGATGGCTATTCCAACTCAACCCAATAGGTTCACATTCCAGCCAGCAGAAAGGAGAAAAAGAAGGGTGAACAACACACTTCCTCAGTCTTAGGTCATGTCCCCAGGCTTCAAACTGGGGACGGGGTTGTATTAGCTTCCTATGGCTGCTGTAACACTTTACCACAAACTGGTGGCTTAAAACAACAGAAGTTTATTCTCTCACAGTTCTGGAGACCAGAAGTCTGAAATCAAGGTGTTGGCAGGGACACGCTCCCTCTGAAGGCTCTAGGGAAGGACCTGTTGCATGCCTTTCTCCTAGATTCTGGTGGCTGTCTACAATCCTTGGTGTTCCTTGGCTTATAGACATATCACTCCAATCTCTGCTTCCATCTTCACGTCTTCACATGCTATTCTCCTCTCTATGTTTTCACATGGCCTTCTTATGAGGCTACCAGTCATAGATTCAGGGCCCACCCTACTCCAGTATGACCTCATTTCAACTAAACTAATTACCTCTGCAAAGACCCTATGTCCAAATAAGGTCACATTTGAGGTTCTGGGTAGACATGAATTTTGAAGGGACACTATTCACCCCACTATAAGGGTCTTACTTCTTTATTTTGCTATCATGAGGCACAGTATCTAGCATATAGTAGGAGCTTAACAAAAAGTTTCCAAAACTGAATACAACTGATTACTGGCTTCCAACGTGTTGGCTACAGTTCTCAATTAACATTTACTAAGTTCCGTTTCCACTGGGCCGGTTAATCATTTTGTGACATTTTCTTATGAAAAATTAGAACCAAATCAGTGTGGGATGACTTCCTGGTGATATTCATACTCATTTAAAATTCATCTTTTTTTTTTCCAAAATAAGACATGGACATAATTTAAAAGTGAAACAATACTTTAAACAATTAGAAGAATTTATGACAAAATAAAGCAATCTCCTTCCCATTCCTCAGTCCTGCTCTCCAGTCCTGCCTCTAAACTTTTCCGGCTGTGTCGTGTGGGGTTCAGCTTCATGTTTCTAAGTAACCTGTATGTTATGAGTTTTAGGTATTGTTGTAGACCTGTCAGTGACTCACCCATGTCCCTTGGTTCTTACTCCAGTGCAGCTGGTCTGCTTCTAGTTGCCAATATTTACATTCTTTCCCTGAGGACTTGCCTCAAAGGCTGCTCTGCCTGTGCACAGGACAGGCTGGAGATGCTGAGGAATTGCCCCAGAAGTAACCCCAGACCTGACGGGACTTGCTATATAAATCCCCTCACTCCCTCCTGCTGGTGGGTTACCTCTGAGGCATGCACTGCACCATTCCTGAGTTTCTTCTTGGGATTAAGAACTAGTTGCCCCGGGTGGGTTCTGGTTGATCATGCACCCTTTATTGGTCGCCCTGTCCTTCTCTCCACTCCTCTGTGGTGATTTATGGATCTCCCGTGTAAGCTCATTAAAAACAAAACCAAAACCAAAAAAACTCTCTCTCTCTGTATCTGTATTTCTATCCCTAATATCTATATCTATATCTATATCTATATCTATATCTATATGATATAGATGATATCATATATATATCTTTATATGGCAAAATATACATAACATAAAATTTATCGTTTTAACTAGTTTTAAGTGTACAATTCAACAGCATTAAGTAGGTTCACATTATTGTGTAACTCTCACTGCTACCTATATCCACGAGTTTTCATCATCTCGAATGGAAACCCTGTACCCATTAAACAATAGCTCTCTAATATGCCCACCCCCCAGCCCCTTGGTAACCACTCTAAATAAACTTTTGCACTAGTCTTTGTCTCAGAGCCTGCTTCTGGGGAAACTCAAGCTAAGATGGACATTAACTATTGATTTCATGTTATGGTAATTCATTCATTATTTTATTCAACCAATCAAGTACCTATTATGTGGCAAGCACTATTCTATAGGGTTTATATTATATGTGGTTAGGAAATGTTATAAAGGAAAATAAAACAGAGTAAGATGATAAGATGCTTTAGGTTGGGGGGGCATTATTTTATACACCTTTGACAAAAGAAGTGACATTTAAGCAGAGACTCAATAAAATAGGGGAGTGGGCCAGGTGCTATTTGGGGAAAGAATGTTCTAAGCAAAGGGAACTGCCAGTGTAAGAGCCCAGAGGTAGGAATCAACTTGTTTGAGGATTTAGCTTTCTTTTTCTGTCCACCTGCATGCATACGTGTCCCTTTAATCTTCTCTATATAGTTACATTACACATTTTGGATAAACTAATAACTGTTATATTATTAGGCTCATGTAAATATTGCTCACTGCTAAGCCATGCAGTGTACTATGTTATATTTTTGCTCTTCCACAACTTTTTGTTTGTTTGTTTTTTCCCTAGAATTATTTTTTTCTTTGATCAGAAGATTTGAATCACAGGATTTTTTAAGTTTATTTTTTATTAGTTCTACTTTTATTCCTGGATATCTTCCTCCTGAAGCTTTCTGTTTTTCTGCTCCCTGGACATAGCACATGGCTGTCATCTTGGGCTGCTTTTCACTGTTTCTCTGATATATCTCTGGCTTCCTAGATCCAGTCTTCTTCTTTCTCGGTTTACTCCTCCCTCCCTCTTCCCCTTAGTTGTATGTGCATATGTATGTAAGCACACATGTGTGCATGTCCATATTTATTTATTGCTGAAAGTCATCTTCTAGTAGCTCATAGGCAATAATGCATGGAAGATAGAGCACTTATGTGCTCCCAATGTCTGAAAATGTCTTGTTCTACACTCAACCTTAGTTGATGATTAGGTTAAGTCTTTAATTCTAGATTGAGAATTGAAAATCATTTTTTCCCTCAGAACTTTGAATGCCTTCTAAGATCTGGTATTTTTCTTGAGAAATCCAATGCCATTCAGTTTCCCTGTTCATTATATGTAAACTCCCTTTCCCTTCCTCCCTCCTTCTTTCTCTTCCCCCTTCCCTCTCTCTCTTTCTTTCAGAAAGAAAAATGACTGAAAAAGAAATTTCAGTCATTTTTATCCTGACTGAAATTTCACGATCAGAGTTTTTTGCCGAGGGCCTTTTATCATTAACTAAATGGGCCCTGTTAAGGTACCCAGATTGGAATTTTTCTGTATTATTTCTCTTATATTTTTGTTAATATCTTCCTATCCATGTTTTTTCTATTCTCTTTTATGGAACTTCTGTTAGTTAAGTATTGGACCTCCTGAATTGCTCACTGAATTTTCCTGTCTACTTATCTATACCATATTATTATTGTTATCACTACTATTTGTTTCTTCTCCTTCTCCTCCTTCTTCTTTTTAAAAGTACTTTCTGGGATATTTCCTTGATTTCACTGAATTTCCTATCGATTTAAAAATTTTAATGTTCATCATTTTATCTTAATTTGTTTTCACAAGAGCTTTCTTTTTCTTTAATTGCTCCCATTTGGGTAGTAGAGCATTCTGTTCTCATTTCATGAGGGTAACATCTTTTTATACCTCTCTAAAGATACTGATGGTCTTTGGAACTTTGCTTTTGTTCTTCATATTGTCTCTAGTTCCTATTTTTAAAAAATAATTTGTTTTGATCTTCATGTTGAATGCCTTCCTTAAAAATCTATTGATAATTTGCTATCTGTTCCCATTGCAGAATAAAGGACTCAACATTTGATGTGGAGCTCTCTGATTGTTGCAGGGCACTGACTCCCAGGCTTCACCGTTGGCTGGTGGAGAGTCAAGTGGGCTTTTTCATGGGGATGCTGTCAAATGCATCTGCACATTTACTCTGGGTTATCTGCTTGTTACTGTAGAATTCTGTTTCTTGAGAGAGAATATTGTCCCACCTTCTGCCTTGGGGTATGTATCAGGGTCTGGCATTAGGAGACTGGGACTAGAAGGGAGTGAGGGGGGGTGAGTGTTCCTTTGTTCTGTAGACAGACATCATTTAGTTCCTGTTTTCAGCCTCAGAGCTCACCCACCCCCTCCAATGTGCCTCACGTGCCCCTTCCTGAAGGCCATCCTGGAGGGACACAGGGGGTACTATGGATTGACTATTTGTGTCCACATGCTAAAGCCCTGATCCCAGACGTGATGGTGTTTGGAAGTAGGGCCTTTTGGAGGTTGTGAGGTTTAGATGACATCATAATGTTGAGCCCCATGATGAGATTACTGCCCTTATAAGAAGAGACACCAAGGAGCTTTCTTCTCTCTCCTTCTCCCTCCTGCCATGTGAGGATAGAGCAGCAAGGCAGCCATCTGCTGGAGGGCTCTCGCCAGAAACCCAACTGGCTAGTACCTTGATCTCAGATTTCCCGCCTCCAGGACTGTGAGAAATAAGTATTTCTTGGTGAAGCCACGCAGTCTATGGTATTTGTTATAGCAGCCCAAGGTGATGAAGAGAAGGAGTCACTTTTTGCTGGTGTAGCATATGGAGAGGAGATGTGTGAGCCTGATTATTCTGCATAAAAGCTTTTAGACGGCCCCATTTTCAGTCTGTCTTCTTGCCCTACATTCCCCAGAACTCAGTGCCTTCATTCTGGGGCTCCCAGAGTCCTTCAAGTGAACAGGTAAGCTGTTCCGCTTTGTCTGTCCTGAGTGGTGCTGTATCACTCTTTCCCCCATTCTCTGGCTGCTAGAATTTTGCTGGCATCTCTCTTCTGCTGCAGCATCTTCTCCTATCATTGTCTTTGTGGATTTACTCCTTTGTTATTCCTGTACTATTACATTGATGTTGTTTCAGGAGGGGTCAGACATACATGCGCATGCTCATTCCACATATTTACCTGAAGATTCCCCTCTTTTTCTGGGCTAGTGTTCACCCGCAGTTGGTGGCTATTGCTGTAATCCACACTTCAGACTGCCCTCCTGCAGAGTACCTGCAGGGATGCTGGCCACAGCAGGAATGAAAGGATGTTGAAGAGCCTGAGTCTGAGACCTAGGCTAGACTGCCACATTGGAATGTTTGCTCGACCACACATTAGCTCTGTGTCCTTGCACAAGTAGCATCCTCTCGGTGTCTCAGTTTTCTCATGTGTAGAATGGGGATTATAATTGTACTTAGAAATAAATAGGATAATGCCTGTAAAATACTGTTTTACTACAGTTAATGTATGTCTCAGAGATAAGAACATCTCTGCAAGTATTATCATCATTATATCTGAAATTAGATCTGCTTAAAAAAAAAGACCCAATTATAACAGAGAAAAAAACCGAATGATTTCAACCAAGCAAGTTATTTATTAAATCACTTATTTAGAATTATCTTATTATTTATTTTATTATATTATTTTCTTCCTTGTTATTTGTTTTTCTAGCTATTTATTAAGCACCTACTACATAGTCAGCACTGTACACCTAAGCCCTGTGGGGAACAGGGAAACATGAAGGGACAGGCTCTGTGTTTAGGGAGCTTATGGTTCAGTTGGGGAGAACAATTAAGGAACGGCTCAATACTGAGTCATGAGTTACTGGCTGATGATGAGCAGGGAGATGATGTGGGAGTCAGGTTAGGGAAAATGTGACTTTAGGGAAGATGTGGGATTGGTCTGGGCTTGGAGGAAGAGGCAGCTCCAGATGCACCAAGATAAGGAAAGGGTCTTCCAGGCAGAAGCAGCAGGAACCCCACAGGGAGGGGGGAGAAACTTTGTATCTTCATTGTGAGAAGAAGATAAGGAAGGAGAAGTGGCAGGGGTAAGGTGTAATCAGATTGTGAAGGGCAAAAGTTTCCAAACTTGCCTAAGAAGCTGAGTGATGCGATGGATGAAAAATTGATGTGGGTCATAAATATTGTAGGAGCGAATGCACCAGATACACTTAAGGATAAAGTTCAGGGAGAAACCTACTGCTGCAGAGGGAAACGGCTCCTATGGAGGGAGAGAGGAAGGAGGTGGGGGTGAGACACCCATTGGTGGCTCCGTGATGCCACTTCCAGCGTTTGGGGCTCCTGGATCCTTAGCAGTGCAGCTAAGCAGTGATGTTCCTAAGATAACAGGATTGAAAGTGTCTACTTGGTGAGGGTGGGGGATGCACCACCTCTCTCAGCCTCCAGGCTGCTGCTCTGAATCTCTTTCAGCTCCTGCAAGGGGAAACGTAGAGTTGGCCTCAGAAAAGCTGAGGCCTTGCCTGAGCTCACTGACCCTTGCTAATCCTGGATAGCTTTCCTTTTCCACAAGCCCCACAAGCCCTTCCTCATGAGGCCTCTTCTTAGGGACGTTCGTTCTGTGCTTTGGGTGGTATCCAAAAGTCCCTGGGACATGATGTGGTCCCTTAGAGGTCAAGGTTGCGGTGCTCTGAGCCATTGTTCTGTTTCCTCTTTGATGCACCTGCACCTCAGAGAACTGGGGAGAAGATCTTTCACCACTGATAGGTGGCGATGAGTCAGTTCTTTTACAGTAGTCCCCCTTATCTGCAGGGATGCGGTCCAACACCCCCAGTGGATGACTGAAACCGCGGATAGTCCCAAACCCTAGATACACTCTTTTATCTTTTTTCTTTTTTAAATTTTATTTTATTGTAGTAAGAACACTTAACCTGAGAGCTGTCCTCTCAACAAATTTTTAAGTGTACAATACAGTGTTATTATCTATAGACACAATGTTGCACAGCAGATCTCAGAGCTAATTCATCTTGTGTGACTGAAATTTTACACCCACAGATTAGCAACTCCCCCATTCTCCCTTACCCCAACCCCTGGCAAACAGCATCCTGTTCTTTGCTTCTATGAGTTTGACTATTTTAAATACCTCATGTGAGTAAAATCATGCAGTATTTGTCCTTCTGTGACTGGCTTATTTCACTTAGCATAATGTTCTCCAGGTCCATCCATGTTAATGTCCAATTTCCTAGCCTGTGTGTGTGTGTGTGTGTGTGTGTGTGTATGTGTGTGTGTGTGTGTATAGGAGTGTGAATCTGGCTGAAGCATTCTGGAAACTAAGGGGATTGGGGCTCTTGAAATAGACAATATTGACTGCCAACTTGATCACCTTATTTTCACCCAAAGTCCTTCTGATTTATTCCTTCTAGTGTATAAACATGCAGATTTTTATCAGTATTTAGGAGTCATCTAGGCTCTCAGGAAAATCTAAGGGGTTTCCAATTTGTTGTGTGGGTAAGAGAAGGTGGAAATATTTCCTAAAATGCCAAGTTTAGAAAAACGGGATGCAAAATGAATACCAGTCAATAGATACAAAGTTAAGAAAATTGTGGTACTTTCATACTAGGACTTGTTACATAGCCTATACAATCATGCTTAGGCCAACATATGCAAATGGTCATAATGCATGACAAAGTGAAAAAAATGCAGGCTATGAAATATGTGTAATGTGTTTTAAAAAACATTTTTATTAAAATATAGCTAACATACAATATTATATTAGTTTCAGGTGTACATCACAGTTATTCAAAATTTATATACTTAAAGAAGTGATCACCATGATAAGACCAGCAACATCTGACACTGTACCATGCTATCACAATATTATTGACTATATACCTTATGCTGTACATTACATCTCTGTGACTTATTTGTTTTATACGTGGAAATTTGGACCTCTTATTCCCCTTCACATTTCTCCACCTTTAAAAATTTTTTAGTTACAGTTGACTTCAACATTAATTTTAGGTGTACAGCATAGCGGTTAGACCAGGGGTGTCCAAACTTTTTTCAACGTTTTTTACCAAGGGCCATATGGGGTAAAATACACAAACAGCCAGGCCACTCACTAGAGGTGAAGTACGTATTGCCTCACCTGGTTTTTTAAGTAAACTAAATATATTTTTGGAATTTGCTGTGGGCCAATTAACAATGGATTGCGGACCCCAGTTGGTCCGCGGGCTGCAGTTTTGACACCCCTGGGTTAGACATTTATATAATTTAAGAAGTGATCCCCCTGACTAGTCTAGTACCCACCTGGCACTATACATAGTTATTACGATATTATTGATTATATTCTCTATGCTTTAGCTTGCATCCCCATGACTATTTTGTAACTACCAATTTGTACTTCTTAATCCCTTCATCTTTTTCACTCTGCCCCCAATCCCCTCCCATCTATCACCCCAATGGATCTAGTACCCATCTGACACCATACACAGTTATTATAACGTTATTGACTATATTCTTTATGCTATACACTACATCCCCATTACTACTGTGTAAGAACAAATTTTTACTTCTTAATCCCTTCCCCTTTTTCACGCACCCCCAATGCCCCTCTTTCTGGGAACAATCAAAATATTCTCTGTATCTATGAGTTTGTTTCTGTTTTGTTTGCTTTTTTATTTTGTTCTTTATATTCCACATATAAGAGAAATCACATTGCATCTGTCTTTCTTTATCTGACATACTCTACTCAGCATAATACCCTCTAGGTCCATCCATGCAGCCACAGATGGCAAGAACCCATTCCTTTCCATGGCCAAGCAATATTCCATTGTATATATGTACCCCTCCTCTTTATCCATTCATCCATCAAGGACACGAAGGCTGCCTCCACATCTTGGCTGTTGTAAACAATGCTGCAGTAAATATATGGATGCACATATCCTCCTCCAAGTAACATTTTGGGTTTCTTTGGAAAAATACCCAGAAGTGGGATTACTGGGTCCTTCTTTTTCTCTTGTTATATGTAGCCTTTGTTTTAAAAAGTCTATTTTTTCTGGTATAAGTATTGTGACCCCAGATTTTTTGGTTGTTTGTTTTTATTTTCATGAAATGCCTTTTTCCCATCCCTTTATGTTCAGTCGGTGTGTGTTTTTCGATCTTAAATGAGTCTCTTGTAGTCAGCATATGTACAGGTCTTGTTTTCTTATCCATTTAGCCACACTATCTTTTGATTGGAACATTTCATCTGTTTACATTGAAAGTAATTGTTGATAGATATGTAGCTATTGCCATTTTATTATTCATAATTTTGATCTTTTTTTTTGTCTTAAAGAAGTCCCTCTAACATTCCTTATAATACCGGTTTGGTGGTGATGAACAATTTTAGCTTTTTCTTGTCTGGGAAGCTCTTTATCTGTGCTTTGATTCTAAATGATAGCTTTGCTGGGTAGAGTAATATTGGTTGTAGGTCCTTGCTTTTTATAACTGACAATTTTGTGCCCATCTCTTCTCATCTGCCAAATTTCTGTTGAGAAATCAGCTGACAGTCTTATGGCAGCTTTCTTTCTTTCTTTTTTTACTTTAGAAAAATCTTTAATGTGTTTTTTTGAACAATTCTATGAAACTTAAATATGTAATGTAATCATATTTTCTTTCTTTATTTAAATTAAAGTTTATTGGGGTGACAATTGTTAGAAAAGTTACATAGATTTCAGGTGTACAATTCTGTATTACATCCTCTATAAATCCCATTGTGTGTGCACCACCCAGAGTCAGTTCTCCTTCCATCACCATATATTTGATCCCTTTTACCCTTATCTACCACCCCCTCCCCCCTTACCCTCTGGCAACCACTAAACTATTGTCTGTGTCTATGAGTTTTTGTTTCTCATTTGTTTGTCTTGTTCTTTTGTTGTTTTTGGTTTATATACCACATATCAGTGAAATCATATGGTTCTCTACTTTTTCTGTCTGACTTATTTCGCTTAGCATTATAATCTCAAGATCCATCCATGTTGTCACAAATGGTCCTATTTCATCTTTTCTTACCGCTGAATAGTATTCCATTGTGTATATATACCACAACTTCTTTATCCATTCATCTATCAAAGGACATTTTGGTTGTTTCCATGTCTTGGCCACCATAAATAAAGCTGCAATGAACATTGGAGCACACTTGTCTTTATAGATAAATGTTTTCAGATTTTTTGGGTAGATACCCAGGCGAGGGATTGCTGGGTCATATGGCAATTCTATTTGTAATTGTTTGAGGAACCTCCACGCTGCCTTCCATAGCGGCTGCACCAGTCTGCATTCCCACCAACAGTGTATGAGGGTTCCTTTTTCTCCACAGCCTCTCCAACACTTGTTACTATTTGTCTTGTTGATCATAGCCATTCTAACCGGGGTGGCGGTCATATCTCATTGTGGTTTTTATTTGCATTTCTCTGATGATTGGTGATGTTGAGCAATTTTTCATGTTTACTTGCCATTTGTATGTCCTCTTTGGAGAAATGTCTCTTCAGGTCGTCTGCCCATTTTCCAATTGGGTTGTTTGTTTTTATGTTGTTGTGTTGTATGTGTTCCTTGTATATTTTGGATATTAACCCCTTATCAGAGACACTGTTTGTAAAAATCTTCTCCCATTCAGTTGGTTGCCTCTTTATTTTGTCGATGGTTTCTTTTGCTGTACAGAACTTTTAATTTTGATATAGTCCCATTCATTTATTTTAGCTTTTACTTCCCTTGCCTTTGGAGTCAAATTCATGAAATGCTCTTAGAACCTGAGGTCCATAAGTTTAGTACCTATGTTTTCTTCTATGCAGTTTATTGTTTCAGGTCTTATGCTTAAGTCTTTGATCCACTTTGAATTAATTTTGGTACATGGTGACAGATAGCAGTCCAGTTTCATTCTTTTGCATGTGGCTTTCCAATTCTATGGCAGCTTTATTGGTTCCTCCAGGTTTGTCCCTTGTGTGGGTTGTGTGTGCCCTCCTGTTGTAGTTGAACCTTGGTTGCTGTTTGCACATCAATGAAAGGGATTGACCCTTGGGCTCATTGGTAGTGAGGACTGGCCAGTGACTATAGTGGAGAAGTTGTGGTGCAGAGGTTGATCCTACAGAGCAGAGTTTACTTTAGCAGGGCCCTGGTGCCAGCCCAGGCTTTCCTTTGGGTATGTTGTTCTTGAAGGTAGCCATGTGATGCTACTGCTAGGCTCAGTCTAAAGATGGTCACTGGATATGCCAGTCCTGGGGACTTCCTGATAATTCAGCTGCAACCTGTGCCCTGCCCAAGGTCACCTGGCATGAGACACAAAGCAATCTGCTGGTGGCTGCCATCCATGCTGGGCTTGGAGGTTCCTGGAGAGGCCAAGTTGCAAACCAAGGCCAGCTGTCATGAGTGCCTGGCTTAGGGCTGCTCATCCATAGGTATGGGACATGCCAAAGCCAGATTCTGCTTGTTTGGATTTTGCAAACCTTTGAGAGATTTTAAGACAATCTGCAACATGAGCCGAGGAAGACCATTTATTCAGAAAAGCCACTAGAAGCAGTTTGGGTGTGCCTGAAAATTGGATGGGCGGGGTCTCAGGGAATCCAGAAGAATGAATGGTTTAACCAGGTTGATGGAGACTAAGATATGGTGACTGCCTGTGTCTGCACTCTGGAAGTGGGGAGAGCTCAACAAAGAAAATGCCTTCCACCAGTTCCTCCACCTGGTAGAAAGCTACTCCTCTAGCCTTTACCCTGAAGCCAGACCACTCCTCATATATCCTTGGTCTGAGCTGCTGCCCCTGCACTGGAGCACAGACTGAGTGAGTCCATTAGCGACTAAGTCCATGAACGGGCCTTTAAGAGGAGTGCCTGTGATTGTAGCAGCCCTGGTCTCACTCAGCCACAATGTCTGCTGGTTTTCACAGGCAGAAGTTATGGGGACTTCTCTCCCCAGCACTGGAACCCTGGGCTGGGGAGCTTGGTGTGGAGCTGTGACCCCTCGCTCCTCCAGGGAGGACCTCTACAGCTAAGATATCCCTCTTGATTTTTAATGGTCACATACTGGTGTGGGACTAGGCCGTTCTACTTCTCTGCCACTTTGACCAGTCTCGAGGTGGCTTCTTCTGTATCTATACTGTTTTTTTCTTATATATATATACCTATGATAATGTTTAACTTATAAATTAGGCAGTTTCATGGATGGAAGTTTCATTCTTATTGTGGATCTCAGCTACCTCAGCATATAATTTGTTTTTTTCCTTATTAAGTCAAGAACTTTCAAACTTTTCACTTAATGACAGCTCTTTATGGCATATGTGAATTGCCAGTATTACTATTCTTGAACTTTGGGGCCATTAAGTAAAATAAATGTCACTTGAACACAAGAACTGTGATACCATGACAGTCAAGCTGATACTAAGATGGCTACTAAGAGAGTAACTGGTGGGGAGTGTCTACAGTGTAGAGACACTGGACAAAGGGCTGATTCATGTCTCAGGTAGAACAGAGCAGGACGGTGCAAGATTTCATCACACTACTCAGAGCAGCATGCAATTTAAAACTTATGAATTGTTTAATTCTGGTATTTTCCGTTTAATATTTTTGAACCCTAATTGATGACAGTTTATGAACCCAAGGAAAGTGAAAGCATGGCAAAGGAGGACTAGTATATCTAAAAGCCTGTTGGCTAACTTCCTTCTGAGAAGGGTCACAGACCAGTGAAAGGAAAGAGTTAGTCTTCATGTTAATTCACAAGGAGCACTCTCTCTATATCTCAAGCGATTTCTCATCGGCCTGTCTCTGGCAGTGTATTTCAGGATGACGAGATTTAGCGGGCCTTCTGGAGGTGGAAATATAGTGTGAGGGACTTAAAAGCACTGAGGTGGGGGTGGGAGTGAGAAAGATCTTGCTCAGTGATGTGCTGATAAATGTTTAATAACCAGTTCTTGGGGGTATTGGGGAAGAACCTTGATCGGTAATATCTGCTGATTTCTGTGGTGTTAATACTTTCACCACGACACATTTCATGATACCAACGGGATGTCAAGCAGCTAGCATAGTTTCCAAAGATTTAACAATAGTCACACAAGTGGTAAGCGTCTTCTCCAGCACATCATTAGTCCTCTCTTTCTGGAAGCTCAGAAACTCAAGTTGCTGTCATGCGTTTTACAATTAACCACAATGACACTGGGCATCTTGCCTGCCTGTGCCTCAGGTGGCTAGGAATCTGGCTTTCTCTGGTCCCAATGTGGGTCACCAATATAGTAGTTAGAACCTGGAAAGTCATGTGGAGAGTTCCTTTGGGCTCCATGACTGCTGTGTGGCAGTGCCTGATGGCACCACATGTCAGATGCAGGAAAGAGAGAGGGGCAGGTGTGAAGCCAGTGCAGTCATCTCAGAAACAGGGATCGACTTGCAAGCAATTGATCCAGCTCTCCCTGCTTACCAAGAATGTAGATTGCAGCTCCCTTCGTTAGCTGGAAGGTTTCTGATTTTGCCCATGTAAACCTTCAGAAGTCTATGGTAATGATATAGCTAATATACTGAGCTTTGCTGAGAGGTCAGGTGCTATGCTAGCTGCTGTGTAGACATCATCTCAGGTAGTCTCCACAACAAACTTAGGAGGTCAGGATGATCTTTATTTCTACTTTACACACACAAAAAAACTGAAGCTTGGATTAAATAATGTGCCCAAGGTGACATAGCTGATAAATGGTGCTGTGATTTGAGGCTGATTCTGTTAAACTCTAGAACCTACTTTCCTAATCACAATACATACCACCAAACACAAGGTCGAGGCCCTTTTTAGAGCTCCACACAATTAGATGGTATGGACATGTCGTCCGGTATTTCTCATTTCTGTTTCTCTGCATCAGGGACTCACAGGCCCTCACTAAACTGGCTGCAGAGGCAAGATTGCCACGTTCAGTTCACCCCAGGTCGTCTCCAGCCCCAGCTCCACTGTAGTCAGCAAGAAGTGTGGAAGCCCAGGTTGGGTGGCCCCTGAGGATGGAGGAAATGTCACCCTCTGCAATGGGAGCAAATCAAACTGTGACAAAAATTAAGGAGCTCTACCTCTGAGAAAGGAACTCATCCTAAGTAGCAGTTGGTCTCTTCATCACTGGTCAGAATAGAGGGCCCTATGGCTCTCGTGAAGAATCTAGGTGCTCTCTGGAATGCTGTCAGGAAGACACCAATGCCCAGAGTAACTAATGCAGGATAAGCTATAATCTCATGAGCTGTAAGTCACTGTCACAAGTCCTGTAGCAATGACAGAGGACTTTAATGACTGAGAAAGAATTAGAGGCCTAAGCACAGCAGACTGAGGTATGGCAGGGTGTCTCTCCCAATAGGTGGAAGACACAGTTTCAAGCAGCCTGTACTGGTGATGTAGACAGAAGTCTCCATACCCTGGAAAAGGGGACTTCATCAAACTTTCCTTTCTTGATTGACACATTCCTCAAGAGCTCCCTCTCCAAGTGTTCTGTGACCATGAGGCGCAATCTGGTTCCTCCTTGTCTTCCCAGCATAGTTCCCTCTAGCATATCAAACATATTAGTCATTTCTCATCCTCTGTGTCTTTGCTCACTTATTGCTCGTCTTGGAATAACCATCCCCACGTTGTTGGGTACAAACTTTCACATTTCCTTCAAGACCCAGCTTGAATGCTCCTTCCCTGGGGTCTTTCTGGTTCCCTCCCCACTCTCCCACCTCTTACTGGAAGGATCCCTCCCTCTCCTGCATTCCCTTAGCAGATTTTCTGCAGCTTTCTTGTAGTTTGTTCTTATCTTATCATATTTATGTGCAAGGAGCTTCTCGAAGGCATGACCCACGTAGAACTTATTGCTGTTTCCACCACATCATTTGGCTTGGTGCCTTGTACATAAGGACTCAGAAGGTATTTGCTGAGCAGAATTTTAAATTTATTTTTGGGGGTGAACCTATCCACCCAAATTAAACCCAGGCAATGACCTGAATGGATTATCCTGCCGGGCTTGCCTCTTCCATTGCAAGGATTACCTGTCAGTACCTTGTGAATTTGATTAGCATTCATTCATTCCCAAATACGTGCTCATCCTTAGATGAACCAATATAATTTAATTTATTAATCTGTAAAACTGAGACCCGGAAAGACCCTGACCTTTGGTAAGCTCACCACATAAAAACACAAAAATCACAACCTAAAACAGAATAATGCTTCTGGCTAACCTTCTGAATGTCAATCCTCCATAGAACTTCTGCATCAGATGCAAGAGCCTCGATTAGATGAGGAAAGTCCGTGATAATGTGTTCAGTGCTACACTTCAAATTGATTAAGTGCAGAGTCTAGCCATGCGGGGGATCCCAGACATCTAAATGTGGAGTTGTGTCGAATTTCAAATACCTTTTCTTGGTCTGCCTTGTAAAAATGACCTCTGATGGCGTTAATTTCCACTCTGTTGAGTAGCAGGCAAAGTGAGGGCTGAGCAGCTAAAGTTGCAAAGGGAAGTGAGAGCATCTGCCATCTAACAGGGGAAAATGCAGCATGTCCAGCTGCAAAGAGAAGAATCAAATCAGTGCTTCTCATTAGGATGTGAGAGGCCCGAAGAGTAATGGGAGAACTCAAGGAGAGAGAGGCAAATTACCTTCCTCGTGCCTGGCAACTATGGCAGCCTCAGAACATCTCCACCCACAAGCTTGGCAGGGCCTTCAGCTCTGAGTGTTGTGCCTCTTCCAGCCTCAGACCCACAGAGCCCCAGAGCCCCAGCACGCCGAGTTCATATCTTGCATACAGATCAGCCAATCTCTGCAGTGCCTGGAGAGGAGGGACTCCGTGCTGATTTTTCCTGTGCTTGAATTTGGATTTGAGCCTTTAGGTCTAAAGATGAACTCAGGATGAGAAAGGAATCTGGAGGTGCTGCATCAGTCTCCCCTCATCCCACCCCAAAGGTCACCTGCAGCTTTGTTTGACATGCCTTACATGCATTCATGGCCTCTGCATCAGTTTTTCGTTGCTGCATAGAAAATTATCACAAATGTAGCAGCTTAACACAATACACATTTATTATCTCACAGTTTCTATGGGTCAGGGGTCTGGGCACAGCTTAGCTAGCTTCTCTACTCAGGGTCTCACAGGCTGTAATCTTGGTGTCAGTGGGGATTAGAATCTCATCTGAAGCTTGGGGTCCTCTTCCAAACGTACTGGTTGTTGGCAGAATCCAATTCCTATTTTCTTGCTGATTGTTGGCTGGGGGTCATTCTCAGCTCCTGGAGACTGCCTTTAGGACCTGGCCGTGTGGACCTCTCCACAACATGGCAGTTTGCTTTTTCAAGCCAACTGAAGAGCTTCTACTGCTGCGTTTTGTCTTTTTCAAGGACTCACCTGATTAGCTCAGAACCACCAGGGTAATCTTCCTTATGATCAATTCAGATTCAACTGATTAAGGACTTTAAGTGCATATGCAAAGTCTCTTTTGCTATAATGTGACTTAATCACAGAAGTACTATCCATTATATTAACATTCTATTTTCCATGGGAGGAGATGGGATTAGACAGGATGTGTGCATCAGGAAGTAGAATTCTTGGGGGACGTCTTAGAATTTTGACTACCACAGTTTCTCACCTTAAGCGCTAGGTCTCTCTGCCTGAGGAAGTTCTCTGTCCACAGGAGCATTGGGGATATACTAAATTCAAGGAACTTAGCACCCCCAGAGGACAACCTCAACCAATGAGGGAAGGGCCCTGCTGGATCAATAGCTTAGCTTCTTGGTCCCTTGATGAGACCATTCTGAGGTGGCTTTACCCAGTCTCACAAAGAGTGCCCCAGAGAGATTGAAACCCACTTTCGGGAAGCAGTAGCCCACCCATAACTGTGCCTTTTATTACCTTTCGTCTCTTGCCTGTCTCAGTTCTCCACTCCCCCAGACCCACCCCCCCACACACACACACACTTCCTGGGGTTATCTCCTATATACACTACTTGCATGCAAATTGTTATCTCAGGATCTGCTCTTGGGGAAACCATATTAAGTCAAACTTGGACTTCATTCCTCCTGTCCGTTTTGCCTTTCCCATAGCCCTGCTAACACGTTTTCATTCAGCTTAGGTCTCAGCCACCCCGCCTCACCCAAGTCCTTCTGGGGAAATGACCCAGCCTATCTGAATGAACCTAGAAGATGGAGGCTGCTTCGACTTCCCTTCCTTCTCCCGGATTTCCTTCCTCACCCACTACTATCCCCTTTCCTAGTGTGCAGTGAAAAAAATTGTTCTTACCCTAGGCAATCTTAAATTCCATCCCTTTCTTTCTACATTGGGACTTTGCCTTAGTTGCCATTTTGATTCTCTTCCTCCCAAGCCACTCGTCTCCTTTCCGCCAAGATAAACAAATGCTCAAGTCTCCCCAAAGTACCTTTTTTCTTTAGTTCAGCAATCCCCTAATGTTTCCAATTTGAGCCACCCTTTCTCAAAACATGGTCTGTGCTCCCAGCCTCCAATTCTGCAGTGGCCACAGAGTTTCCATGCCTGTGCAGTTTCTTTCTATCTCCTTACCCCACAGAAAATGTCTCCTCAGCCACCAAGGGACTCCCAATTACAGCCTCCATAACCTTTTTTGGTTTAGTTCTCATTCTCTGTTGTCATTGGAGGCTTTGAAACTTCTACTACTTGCTGAAATTTTCTCCTCTTTTGGTTTCCATGAAAGTGATTTTTTTCCAGTTTGTTTTTCTTTTCCTGACAGATCCTTTGACTTCCTTGTCTTCTTGTTTCTTCTCCATGCCTAAGTGTGGACACTTACTAAGCCTCTGCTCTTTTCCCTTTCTCTGAGCTCATCTTTGGCAACCCTGCCATCCTAATAACCTACTGGGCTTCCTCTCCTGTTCCCCTTACTCCTCATGGCTGAGGCTGCTTCATACTCTCCTTCTGGCTTCAGAAGGAATTCTGTCCCAGGTCAGGAATGATTGAATTAGTGCTAAATCCGTAGTTCCATAAATGTGGCATCAAGGCAAACATACTGTCAACGAGCTTTGATGTCTTTCCTTGTTTTAGAGAAGACTCTACTGCGTTTATGTGAACATGCCTGTACCCTGTCCCTCGAGGACTAGTGACAGCAGTTAGAGTTGATGTCATTGAGTGTACCTGCCAGGCCATGTTGACAGCTTCTTACAAATTACTTTGTTAATTTCTTTCTTATGATGGTTATGTGGGGGTGAGAACTCCTTTTTCCACATTTACAAATGAGTAAACTGAGGCCTAGAAGGGCTAAATATTTGGCCCAACTGGGCTTCCAGCCCTAATGGCCTTCACTTTTTGCTGTCTATACCATCTTACTCCTACCCCTTCATCCCAACTCCAGTCCTCCTCCTAAGCTATCCACCCACATCTTCATTACCTGGCACATGAATGTGCCACAGGCTCCCAGAGGGTCCAGAAATAGACTTCTAATCTGCTCACTCCCCTGGAGTCTCTCCACACTGACACTAGAGTACCTCTTTACACCTTTCCTTCTCTCTTCACTAACTCTGTGATAAAGGCCAGCATCCTTCCCAGGGGTCTTTGGACTAAAATGCTTACCAGACTTTTCAGCCCCCTTCCCACCACTCTCCATATTGTCCCATGCAGACACCTTCACTCCTTACTGTTCCATAAACACGTAATACACTCTGTGCCTCTGGATTTTACAAATGCTCTTTTTTTCCACAGAAAATATTCTGTCTCCCTCCCGGAAGGACTCTTATGAATCCCTCAAAACCCAGCTTAAATGCCCCCTCTTTGGATAGTCTTTCTTGTCCTCCCCCAGTTCCACAGTGTTCCCATTTATTAAGTCCCAGCCACTTATGTATGTAAATGTTGCCCATACCCCACTATGAGCACCGTGAGAGTGGGGACTCTGCATTATGCATTTTTGAATCTCTAGTGCCCAGCACAGAGACACATTATTATTAGAAAGATGTTTATATAAAGTTCATTCAAAGTTTGTTCACCTTCAGTGTTTTATTTGATGTTGGCAATAAGACTGTGGCGAAGAGAGGAACCTAAGGAATGGAGAGACGGGATATGAACCCAGGAAACAGGAAGACTGGCAGTACTCCACCAGGAAAAGCTAGGAAGATGGCATTATTCCCTGTATTAATTTGCTAGGGTAGCCATCACAACCACTGAGAGGTAGACATTTATTTTCTCATAGTTCTGGAGGCTAGAGGTCCTAGATCAATGCTGACAGGGCTGTTTTTTCCTGAGGCTCCTCTCCTCGGCTTAGAGATGGCTGTTTTCTCCCTGTGTCCTCTCACATGGTCTGCACTCTGTGCCTGTCTGTGTCCAAAGTTTCTCTTCTTACAAGGACACCAGACATACTGGATTAGGGCCCATCATAATTACCACATTTTGACTTAATTACTTCTTTAAAGGCCTTATCTTCAAGCACAGTCACATTCCGAGGTACTGGGGAGTAGGACTTCAACATATGCATTTTGGGGGATTGGGTGGGGGCGTGATTCAGGCCATAACAATTGCATTTGGCAGATGGGAAGGTAATGAAGATCACATAGTAGCCTTCGGACCATCACCACATGCTGCCAGTAGGGGGTGTAGCCTCGCTGTCTCCACTCCTCTGCCTTCCTACAAGGCCTAAGGGCATCCAGTAGGGAACGTGACCGTAGCCATCACCATCGCTCTAGCTCCTCACGAGGTCCACATCTACCCAGCAGGTCCACAGGTGTCTCAAGCTCCCAGCCACTTTGTTTTGGACAGATAGAGTTACTGACGGTGCCTCTCTGACTGTCTTCCTGTAGGAATGCTCCTCCAAACGTCTTTATAAATGTAAGCCCGCAAGAGTCTCTGCATCCTGTCTCTCTGCACACAGCCCACCACTGACTGCAACCGTCTCTCGTTCTGAAGAAGTCTCCTCTGTTCTCTAATCACTGGCCCATGTGATCCCGTCACTCCCCTAATGCTGCTAGCTCTTTGAAAGAAGCAATTGGGTTTCACACTTTTATTTCTCATAGCCCCTGACTCAGAGCTGGCCTCATGCTAAGCACTCAATAAATACTGGTTGAAATGAACTGAAATGTATAGAAATGTTCCAGTGCCATATGCTCACTTTACAGAATTTAAGGAGTGACCTATACTTTGGGAGCAAACCCTCAGTCTGTCATTTTCTCCATCTCTTCTCTAATTTCCTCCCTTCTCTCTCTTCCCAAGGCCGAGGTTTGGAGAGAGTGAGTGGAATCTCTGGGCACATCTCAGGAAGCAGCTAACCGACGACTATGCCATGGCTCCAGCTCCCCACTCCCTCCCCTTGTAGTCCTTATTTTCTCTGGGTGCCTACCTCATATACATCTCTATGAGTGTCTACATCTTTTTTCTCTTCCCTGTCCTTCCTTTTTAAACATATGGCAACTCCTTCCAAGGCAGAGCTGTGGTGACATGCCCTGTAAGTCTCAGATATCTCACTTCTCTGAAAGGGGGATTCTCTGTCCCACCAGATGTGCAGCATTGCCTGCTTTTCCTAATTCCTCCCTAGGCCTCAGGATAATTTTTATGCCAACAGTGATATTTCACAAAATACGTCTCTGAAGCCCTTACCTATATCTGACTGCCTTGAAAATATATACTCTTTTTATAAAATAAGTTCGAGAACACTACTACTTAATTTTTTTCTCTTGGGAATTCACAATCTAAACATTCATATTAAAGGCTCTGAGAAGTCCTACAGTAAAGAAACCTGTTTATCTTTCCTTAGCCCAGCTTTCCCTACTTTGTGGTTACACTCCCACTACCCTTCAAAACTCCCCCAACATGTGACTATCCCTGGGACTCCTGAGGGACTCATAGGCTTACAAGTAGGGTGGCAAGTAGAAAGTGGATTGAGAAAAGGGGAGACATTGAAGAGATGCTGTGACAGCAGTAGCAGCGGGTGTCGGGGCCCAGCCTGCCAGCCTATCTGTGAGCATTCAGATTAGATTGTGAAATGGAAAGGAACAAGACTCCCAGGCCATGTGTCCTTGGAGTATGGAAGGGTCAGGGGCAGGAGGAGAACTGAACTCTTCTAAGTGGTAACCATAGCAGGGCTGCCTGGAGGCCTTGCTGCGTTTCCTCCAGTTCTCCATTTTTCTTTCTGCCTATCTTCTACCGTGCTCTACACCTCTCCACACCTCCCAGCTCAGGCTGAGTAAAGATCCTGAAACCCTAAAGCTCAGCCCAAGGCTCAAGTCAAGAGAGTTAGGGAAATCAAGCCCCGAGGCAGCAGTTAGGGTAAGATGCTGCAAGGGACAGAGAGAGCAGGCTTGTGGCTTTGGTATTCTGTTCAGAAAGGCTGTCAGGATCCATATCAATAGGTTGATGTTCGTCTGATGAAATTTCTCCTGGTGGCCTGGGGGAATAGCCTGGGAGGCAGCGGAATACAAGGGAAACAGCTTGACTTCTCTGAGACTTCAGCGTCTGAGCATGCAGAGCGTGTGGGCTCAGCTCTTGGGGGAGCATTGGGGGGAAAGTCAGTGTTCCACAGGGAGAGAGCCCCAGGCTGTCTTTTCTGAAAGTGCTGCCCTCATTCCTCTCAGCCCCACTCTGGTAGGTAGCCGGTGGGGAGGCAGTGTGTCCTGCTGTTGGGATGGCCTGGGTACAGATCTCAACCAGGGGAACCCCACTGACTGCCTCCTGCAGCCTTCGTTGGATGGCATGTCACAACACTCTTATCTAATGGAAGGGACGGGGTACCTTTGGCTTACTGATGGGCCTGCAGCACTGCAAAGCAGGGATCACATTGCTGAGGTGGAAAGGTCCTAAGGCACCCAGCTGAGTTGTAATTATGGAGATAGATTTCCTGCTCTTTTCCTTAGTTCATAATTAATACAGATGCCTGAACAGCGTGCATAGTGAGCAGGCCCAAATGCAGACTTTTCAGCAGGTTGACTACAAGAGACAGAAGACGCACGCAGGGCGCATGGTACCAATAAAACCTCATACTCCCTGTGTCCCTCTCCTCTAACTGTTGCATCTGCTCGTATATCAGCCTGCCAAAGCCGCTGGGTGCTGTTTGTTTCCAGAAGGTGAGAGAAAAGAGGTGAGTGAGAAGGGGATGCCTTATTGCTGTGAACACGATAGATGTGGTGACTCAGGGGGGATATCAAGGAAAGACTGTAGTGGATGCTGCTATGCGAGGAGCTTGGTGAACTTAGGTTCAGATCCTGCCTCTACCACTACTGCTCCCTGGCAGGTTATCAACTACTAGGGGTCCCAACGTTTTCATCTGTAAAACTGGATCATGATACTTACACTCATTCATTTAACAAATATATATATCTATGTATCTATATTCATATCTATATCTATATATCTACACATAGGTATGGATATATATTCATATATACATACCAAGGTATATTCTAGGTGTTGAAGGTAAGGCAAACACATAGTCTCTCCTTTTAGGATGTTTACAGTCTAATGTGGGGAGATAAAAAAAAACTTAATAATTATATAATGTGTCAGGTGGTAGTAACACTAAGAAGAAAAATAAAGCAGGGTAAGGGGATAGAGTGACAGTGTATACATACGGGCATGATTTTTATAGGATGGTCAAGAAAAGCATCTTTGATGAGGTGATACTTGAACAGAAACTGGAAGAAAATGAGGTGCCATATAGATACCCAGGCATGGGAAAGAGCAAGTTCAAAGGTGTGTGTGTGTGTGTGTGTGTGTGTGTGTGTGTAGGGGGTGGTCAAAGCATGCAGGCCTTATGGGGTTATACTAAGTGACATGGAAAGCCCTCAGAGGTCTTGATCGGAGTAACAACATGACCTGACCTTGGTTTTAGAAGAATGACTCTGGCTGCTTAGTGGAAGGTAGATGTTAGAAGGCCTCTGCACCTTCGGGTTGGCCTCTGCATAGCTTGGATTATGGCAGTGGTGCTAGTAGTAAATGATAGGATCTTGATACACTCTGCAGGCAGAACCTATAGGATTTGCTGATATGTAGGTGGCTACGTGTGAATAGTGAGACACAAAGAATGATCTCAAGATTTTGTCCTGACACCTGGTAAAATGGGGTTGTCCTATATTAAAATGAAGAATATGGTGGGAGAGAACATTTCAGTTGCAGGGTGGTGCTGGAAGCATGAATTTGGTTTTAGGTATGTTAAGTTGCTGGTATCTGTTAAACATCCAAGTGAAGGTGATGGTAAGCCCACAACTCAGTTCAAAATATTCAACAAAAGCTGAGGACTTTGGGTAGTAGGTAGGGTACGTAATCACTAGACAGGGTCATAATAGGGAGAGTCAGGAAATTGGACCTGACTTGCCTCTCGTCCTTGAGGAGGATGGAAACTTCCATTCAGGTGGGAATACTGACCAGCTCATCAATTTTCCCACTCAGATGGCATGTCTGCCATTTGTAATTCTTGTTTCCAAAGCATATGGATCCTATCCTCAATTATTAAAGTAAGGTTATGATTCCTGTGTTTTCCCTCTGAGAGTCTAACCTTAAATTGTTGGTTATTCAATACTTACAAAGTCCAGGAAAGAAGTGCCATTTAGAGGAGATCGTTCAAGGTCCCCCATCCCATCCTCCCCTGTAAACACTCTGAGACCTATGGATCTCATTGGACCACCAGAAGGCCAATTACTTGAACCATATTTGTTTATTTCCTTCCATAATTATCTTCATTGAATTGCATTTTAGGAATCATGCCCTTGGCTTTAATTAAACATCCTTGAAAAAGTCATGCAAAGTTCACGGCTGCATTTGTAGAAGAACTATTGTGGCAGATATCATCCTATACCATTCTGGAAAAGCCTTTCCAAGTGTTTTTGTGGAGTACAAGTCTTCAAGATATTAACAAAAATTTCATCATGGGGAAAGGTTGGTGAGTTTGGAAAAAAACAGGTATCTTTCCTAAAGGTTGTTTATGGGGTATTACTAATAAAAAATATTGTGGATCCCTAGGAAAAGGATAAACTATGCAGGATTTCCCATTTAATTGACCATAGAATCCTGTTTTGGTGGCACATCTCTTGGGATTAGTGTTCCCTGTGGCCAGGAGTATAGCTCTGGATGTTTTGTGCTCAGTCAGTCCAGCACTGTGAGCTGGGCCATGGGAAGATGCAGAGAGGAGAGCTACATAAGCAATTGATAGGGGATCCCGCAGGTGGGTAACGAGCAGCTGGGTCATCGGGGCACAGTGGTCTTGGGCACTTGGAGTCCCGGCAGGCTCTGCAACGTTCTGGCTGTATCCAACATTAACTTTTGGTTTTCATGGAGGCAGGGGGCCCAATTTCAACTCAGTGACCCTTCTGTAAAACAATAGAGTTTAAATGTTTCAAAAAATAATTTGGTGTTAGGAAAAAGGTATAGACATGTTTGTTATAGTAATATTTCATGGTAGTGATGGGCAGAGATGCCAGTTGCTACAAGAACTTGTTGACTAGGGAGAGCGCTGAGAGTCTCCTTCCCTGTCCCTCTGTAGTTGGAGTCTCCCTCTTTCACTTCCAAATGTATACACCCGTCACCCGTCAATCTTCAAATTTCAGTCGCTGAAGCTCCATGAAATCCCTGAGGGAAAACTCCATTCCTCCCCTTCACTGGGCAGATCAACTAGTGTAGGTGTGTGTGCAGACTGTGTGCCCTCGTATTGACGCAGGATAAGTATTCAGAGGCTGATAATTTCATTTTAAAGTGGGAATTGAAATATGTTTTGCTAAAGCTTTCAAAGTCGTGGGAGAAGGAGGGATGAAGATGGTAGATCAATGGGTGAATATGATTGCCTGGTGGTCTGGGTTCAGCCTTCTTTCCAGAGCTGTATTAATATCCTTACAGCAAGATAATCCGTATCACAGGCATCGTTAAGAGAACCACGCTGGCCAGCCAGGGTCAGCCTCAGGGGCTTTCAGATGGGCAGATGTCTATGTAGTGAGAATTAGGGAATTCTTACCAAGTCCTCTGGCCCTAAGTATTTGCAGACTACTTGTAACTTCAACCTTAGATGTAAATTCTTTCAATTCTTGGATCTCTTTTTGCATTCAAGAGCCCTTGAAAATGAGAAAATCCTGGAATAGGTGGTACCCAGCTATCAGTCAGCACTGTGACTTGAGTAGAATTGAGGGTAATGAAAAGGAAAAGGATGGTAATGTACCCTGGGATACCTGGTGCGTCTCCCTCTGAGGCTCAGAAAATGGGAGTGGACGTTTAAGAAAAACCTCCAGAACCATGTTACCTGTTGGAGGATTTTTCAGGGTTGACCCTCTTAACATTTGGTGGGTTTGGAGAGATGAGGCGCCATACTGTTGTGTCATGTCCTGAGCCCCACCCTGCAGGACTAGAGGTGGGAGGAGATGGAGAGATGTGCTGTGACTCTGTGCTGAGCCCTCTCTTTAGGAGGTTTAGTTTGTATCCTCAGAGGAGACATGAGAATTGGTTCCCTAGGCAGGTGACTGAAGACAGTGAGAGAGAGAGACTGAATGATTCTTTCCCATGGACCCAGCACTGTGGACAGAGTAACAATGCGGGCAGGTCATCTCCTCATCTCTCTTCCTGTCTAGACAGAGAGAGGTTCTGGGAGCCTTTTGTGGGGTTGTATCATCTCCCACAGTGGGAAGCAGACTTGGAAGCAGCCATGTGCAGCTTCTGAAAGCACAGATGTCTGTTGTGAGGCTCAAACTTCAGTGGCCGTGCTCTCTCTGCGTGGAGAGGTGAGTGTACACACAGCAGGACGATGCATGGAGGGAGCATCTGCAGCGTGAGAACTGAGTGAGAAGCAAGTAGGGTGGTTTCTGCTTGTACCGCTGTCCATGGACAGTGGCTTTGGTGAGGGGAAGAAACCTCTGCAGGCTTGCATGGAACCTGGGAAAGGGCAGTACATGCTGGCAGTGGCGGCTACTAGGGCTGCCTGCTGTTGTTGGCTGGCGGGCAGGGCCTGCCTTTTAGTGTAGTGTGACAGCAGAGTAGGAGGAGGCCACAACCCTCTCCCCTCTTCAACACTTCCTTGGAAGTTCTTTCTGGGGAAAACAATATGTGTGGAGGGGGAGGCAGATGGAGACAGAGAGAAGGCAAAGTTTTCAAACTTGGTGAAGTTGGGTATTTATAGAGCTTGCTTTATAGTAATGTGAACATTCTCAGGAGGGCCCAGGTAATAGCCTGCTGGAGACCAAGGGGTCCCCCAGTTCTCCTGAGGCTGATTAGGGCTGTGTGGAAGTTACTCTCAAGGCCCCAGAGGACGGGCATGGGAAGCATGAGGCATGTAGTGGACTGGGGCTCATCACCACAGCAGGGAGCTCAGGTCACCAGTTCGAGACAGGTATGGGAGAGATCCCCTGAGCACCCCATCTTTGTACATCCTCCTCCTATGGGCCATTCTCTTTTTTGTGGGGACCACAGAACTTCACTCACAGAAGGTGCTAAATAACTGCTCACAAAATAGATGGATTATCAAATGCAGCTGAAAAGGGCCCTGATTGGTGGTGGAGGGGAGAAAGGGCATGGACATAGACTTCCTGTCTTTACAGTGTCATGCAGAGTTTTCCCAGAAGCAGCTGACGGTGGCTTTACATTATCCAAAGGGCAGACCAAGTGACCCTACACAACCCAGGAATCCTGAAATATTTAGAAGCTGTAATGTTTGTGTGAGGAGAGAACAGAACCTCTTTAGGATGGGAAGTTCAATTATTTAGTAAGACGAGAGTTCCCCTGGTGTGTGGCAAGGCAGGAGCTCCCTGTTGGGCTGACTGGGGTGCTGAGCCCAGGAATCCTGCCTGGGAGATTCGAAGGTTAGCCAGCTCTGTCATTAGCTCTGCTCTGTGGGTGATACAGATCCTCTCTATGGTTGCTTTCCCATAACAGAATTCATAATTAAAGTGTAAGAATAGCCTGTTTCTTCTGGCAGCATCTGTGTCTGATTCAGTCTAGGGTTTGGTTTGAGGCAGTGCCTGTTGCAATCCCCTTGCCTCATGCTCCTCTCCACTGTTAAGCAGCTTGCTCTGGCTTGTGATCATTAGAGTTGGTGCTTTACGTCCTTGTTCATACCCCGTGACAATTAGTACGTCAAGTTGGGGGCATCCCGTTCCTACTACCATTTAAATCCTTGTAGTTGATACGGATGAATAAAAGAGTGAGTGAATCAGGGGTTGGCATCTGAGTTCTCTGAATTTAAGCTGGTTTTCATCTGGACAGAGTTTGTCATTATCTGCATATGTAAACAAATGTGTACACAGATGATACTGGTCAAATCTCTCTCTTTCTCTGGAAAGCGTGATTTTCAGCCGTGTCAGGCTGGGAAGACAGACATTTCATTATTCTGAAAGTCCTGTGGGGCAGTTGTCATACAGCGTTAGCCAGCTGCCCACAGCCTGCACAGAACAATGCAATCAAGAAAGCTCCATCTAGCCCAAGCGACAACAGGGAACAGTTGAGAATCCTGCTACATTTTACATGTCTCCTAAGGGAAAAACTTCTGAAAAAATGAGCTTAAGTAGGCATTATTGTGGTCAAAACATGGTTTGGGTTCATTCTTTTTTCAGTAAGCATTTATCCTACTATGTGCCAGGCATCTAAGGAAGGATATAAATGTCTTGAAAGAGTGTGGAGTTGTTTGGGGGAAGTGACTGTGTAAATTTCTTATTTAGAAGCAGCACAAAAGGGCTATGAAAGAATTGTTTTGTTCATTCATTCATTCACTCATTTATTCATCTGTAGCAGCTACAAGGGTTTAAATGTTAGTAGGAACCAGATACCCTACACTTGACATTCTGGTTGGCGCCGGGGGAACAAGGATGTAAAGCACTAACTCAAATGGTTACAAGCCAGAGCGAACTGCTTAAGAGTGGTGAGAAGCACGGGGCAAAGGGTGGACGTACACAGAGGATGGATTATTAATTCTAACCACTGAGGTCAAGTGGGTTACGGGTTGCTGCGTGGTTCCTGTTTGTTCCTACTGGTGCTGCTGTGTCCTTTTCCGGAGCACGGCTCCCTCTCTAGAAGTGTGATGACCACCCTTCTTTGCTCCTGCTGTGTCTCAGGGTCACCCAGAGGTTATCTCTGCCATCTGCAGGGACGGTCTGCTCTGTCTGCTCATGTGCTGGCTTTTCAGCCCCACTCCAGGGAGGAGAGAGCCACAGCTGCACCTCTACAGCAACTTGGCCTGATTCAGTCACTGGATGAAGGCAGGAAGAAGGTCAAGTTTATGAGAAATTATACATTGTAGAGTCATTTGGTCCTGAAGTACCAGCCCTGTTTGCTGGTGATTTTCTAAATTCAGGGACTTGATAATTCTTACAGAGCCATTGTGGTGAGACTGCAGATACGCCCCTTCTAGCCCCCTGGTCAGGCTCTGGGGACCTGACATTTGCTCAGTATTAAGGAGAAACCATCTTTCACAGAGAGAGGACTGTACCTTTTCAGGACCAGAACCACACTAAGCACTGAAAAGTTTCTGAATAGCAGCATTTCCCAACACAGTGATAGATAAAGGGGTAGATAGAGGACATGATTGGACATTCACAATAGAATAGAAGCTTATGCCCAATAAACACAACTTGATGTTCAGTTGCACTGCTCATCAAAGAAATGCAAGTTATAAATCTGTAATATTAAAAACAAAAAACAAAATTTGCTGCTGAAAATGTAAGGAAACGGATGTTTTCATCTGTTGCTGCTTGTGGGGGGTGTAAATTGGTGCCAACCTTCTGGAGGTTAATGTGGCAATTTGTGTATCAACAGCCTTAAAATGTTCATATACTTTGAGCCCGTAATTTTACTTTAGGATTTTATTCTAAGGCTATAATCAAATTTATGTACAAGATTTATGTTCAAGAATATTTATCTCAGCCATTAATGTAATAAAAAAAAGAAACTACCACAATAGGAGGTTGGTTAAATAATTGATAGCACAACTAAAGAATGGTAAACAGTTCATTTATTAAAAATGATTTTCTCAAAGAATATTTAATGATGGGATAATAGTAAAAAAGCAAGGCACAAGAAATACCAGATGGAGTATTTGAATTTGAATCTTGTTGAAATTTTAATAATACAAGTACAGAAAAAGGGATTAAAATAAAAGTGGGGATTTAATTATGGGGCCATTTTTTCCTTTATATTTTTTTGTAATTTGTGTTTACAGTAAAGTGTCACATATCTTCTCCATGCCTCAGTTTACTGCTCTGTGAAATGGGACTCATCATACCTACATTGCAGGGTGGTTGGGATGATAAGTGACAATATTTGAAAGTGCCCTTCATAATGACCAGTCCACTGTAACACTCAAAGAAAGGTTATAATATCATTGTCTGCAGTTGCCGATGACACACTCTGGTTCAGATATTAATCCATAACAATTACCAAGGTTGTTTTCCCCCTCCACTTTATGAAAACAACAAAAGCATTAATTGTAAAAATCAAAGTCACTTTTACTGAAGTTCTTAATAAACTCCTGTTCTTCCTCACAGCAATTGATGAAATTCTTAGCTTTCTATACCTAGTGCAATAATCTCCATTCTCACCCAGTTCAGACTTCTCATTCCAAATCCAGGTTCTGTTGCTCTTCAATACCTTATCACTTGCCTTCTCTATTGAGAGATGCAAACTATGTATTTACTGATTAGAGAGAATTCTAGTTCCTGCCACTGTAGTAGGTTCTGTCTTTAGTAGAGTCCTCTTTGGAAATGCAACTGTGGCTGTTCCTTAGTACTCTCTGCAGAATGCCTGTTGCTGTCCTCTGTAAGATTCAGTTTTACAGCTCTCTTTGTTTTCTCTTTCTGAGGTCTCTCTGGGTGTCTGAGGTCTTTCTGAGGTGTCTGTTCTGGGACCTGCGTTCTTTCAAGGCTGAAATTTAAACCTGGTGGGAAAAAATAACTTCAAGATGGGTCAGAGTTGAAAAGGATCCCCCACTGTGCAAAAATTAAACAACAACAACAATAAAAAAGGCAAAATACATGTCCTATGACACACTATTAACTACCCTCATTGGCTGATGCAGCCTAGAGTTTTATGATTTGACTAATTCCTACCTATCAACCATGAAGACCCAGCTCATAGGATCAGTTTGGAGCTTTGAATGGCTGCCCAGAATAAGTGGGAAGGCTGAGGTAACTGGAATCTGTCCTTTTTTATGTACAAATATTGAGGCATCTTCTTTTTAAAGTGACACATTCCCAATCTATATGACTCATGTTGAGAAAAAACACACTGTCACCAGCTAAAGTGATTAGAAGAAAGGCGGAAGCTATAGAGTAAGAGGGCTATGGTGAGGAGACATTTTATTATTTATCAGTGTCTCAGGATGAGCTCCTGATTTGATAAGACATGCAGTCATAAAAATGTCGTGCAACTACTGTAATGAAACAGCCACTGGGGCTAGGGTGGCCCACTCAGGGCCTCTGGCATTGACCAACTGAAATGAGACCACTGCACTTACTCCATCTTGGAAGGAAAGGAAGAGGGGCATGAATACCATGGTAAGGGTTACTCAATTCGTTCTTTACTTCTGCTTAAGTCCCAGATTCAGATGGTTGGGAGTATATAAACGGTGGGCTCATGCACACAGGGGTTTGTGGGTATGTGTGTGAGCTGCAGATGGGGAAACTCCCCGTTGCAGGCAGTTTCTGGCCAGGGCACTTGAAGCTCTAAGTTACTGCTCTGGGTCCCAGTCAGTACCTTTCACTAAGAGATGAGGTCCTCTCGGACCTGTTATCCATCTCTAAAATGGGGATGATACCTATCAACTTCTTGCTTCCCAAGATGCTGTGAAGGCTCAGGGAGCTAATAGGGAGCCTTAAAAATTAGTGGTGCCCAGAAGGCATTATTACCCCGGGATAAACTTCCACTCTTCTTAATTCATTTGAGGAAAAAGAAATTCTGCTTCTCTTTGATGCCACCTGCTCAGGAGACATTCACTTGTAACAGGATTACAGATATTTTATTATATAAATAATGTTTATTTTGTTCTCTTTATGCAATAATTTGTTCTTAGAGGGAATTCAGAAAATATTGAAAATATAAAAAAGAAAACAAATTTCACCCTTAATCCCATAACATAGAGGTAATCAATTTTAGTATTTTTTGTGTGTTTGCTCTTTTATCTGACTAGATAACTAGGTAAACTAAAAACACTCACAAAACTTTACAGTGGGCCATTTCTTTTATAAGGAAATGGGGTGTTCCATAGGGTGCGCCTGTAGCTAATCTCTGGGGAATTGGGAAGGATAGATTTCTTTAGTTTGGTGGTTGTCTTCTAGAAAATAGTTCTTGCCAACCAGTATCCAAAAAAGAATATGATACAGTTATCTGCTGATGACCACAAATCACTTGCCATTTTCCTAAACTTGAATGCATATGAGACCAAGTGAAAGTTTAAGCAATTGTTTATTAAAAACTTTAGGTAGTTGGCCCAGTATTGTATCCCTGATCAAACTATTTCACTATCTTGGACCCAACCAAGGTTGTCTAGGCATTTTTGGCGGGGAGGGGATGGGGTGTGTGTGTGTGTGTGTTTGTGTGTGTGTCCCACATGACACTCCTTTTCCTAACGTTCTTTCTTATTCTTTCACATTACATATTCATTTTACTTAATTCTTTCAATATCCTTTTCTCTAGGATGGTTCACCCTTCCCTGTAGTCCAATGTCATTATGTCACGTCCTTTTTTATGCCTTCACATTTTCAAGTTTAAGCCATCTGCTAAATAACATGTAACTCTGCCACTTACTGCCGCTCCAGAAGTTGGCATAACCCAAACTCAGGGCACCCTCCCCACAGAAGGTGGGGAACTTATTGTTCCATGGAGGGGTTTGTAGGGTGAAAAATAGGATATGTATATAGAAGTGGTGTTGGCGAGGGAATTCCAATCCAGGCTGAGCCTGCCTTTCTTCCACAATGTCAAAAATAAAAATCATCTCACCACCAAGAAAATTATTTCCTTTAATAAGATAACTCTTTTATTCTTCATTTTAATATAACTCTGACCCCTTTTCGTTCCCTGTCATGACTGAGGCCTTACTCAGCTGCACACGCTCTCCCGCCCTGCCTGAATACATCCTTCCTTACTGTAACTGGTAATGGAGACATCCTTAGTTTTTCTGCAATGACAGGAATTCTCTTAGACCCTGGGGGAGAGGTGAGCAGGATTCTGATGTTGGAAAGATGTGGAAAAAGAAAGTTCCTTCTGCCACGAGTACGGGGGATGGGTGAACATTATTGATGTGACTATTGCCAGTCTTTGCCTTCCACCTGCTCATTTGTCCTTTTTTGCTGAGTAGATCTGTCTTTTAGGTTTGGGTGCAGTATTAAGGGAAAAAAAAGAAGGGGAGAACTAGAGGTAAGTGGGTTGGTGGAGGAGAGTTTGTATAAGAATTTTCGAAGAGATAAGTGTGGGAACAGCTGCTGTGGTAAGAAGAGTGAACAGAAGAAAAAGGGGGAATTTAAAAAATAATTCTGTGATCGATGGATCCCCTTCAAAGACTTTAAGGAAAGCATCTGAGTTATTTTACAATTACTTTTTGGTTGCTAGAGTCTGTTGTCAAACAAAAGAGAGTTAAGTTCACTTAATTTTATATCATATCCTCATGTCATTAATCATTATTTTAAAGACATGTGTTTTAATGGCTATATCATGTACCATAATTTATTTAACCAATTCTCCTCTTTTAGACGGTTATTTTCAATTATTTTGTTGTTTATAAATATATCTATGATCAATATTTTTGTCTGTAATTCTGTTTGTATCATTTTGTCAGTCAGAGTAATTGATGGTAGTTGTCACAAATGAACTAAAATCTTAGTGGCTTAGCAATTTAAAGGTTTATTTTGTGTTTAATTTCCTGCCTAGGGTTGGGAGTGGGGGAGCTGTGTTCTTTGCAGTTACCAGGGACTCAGGCTCCTTGCATATTGTGGCCCCACCCTCCTCAGGTCCTCAGAGCCCTGCATCGGGTCCTCTGATCTGGAAGACTGGGAAGAAGGGAGGCTGAAGAAGGCATGTGCCCTCTTCACCTTCTCCGCCCAGGGCTGACACATATTACTTCTGCCCATAGTCCACTGGTGAGAACACATCACATGGCTCCACCTAGATGCAAGGGGGTTGTGAAAGGGACAATGTGTATTAGTCAACGACTAGCCAAGGCATTGCCAATATACTCTCAGATCTTTAGAATACAAAGGGTTACAGTCCTGGAATCTTTTGCCAACACTAGATAATTGTCGTTTGATATTTCTTCTCCTTCACTTATAGCGGCATTGAGCTTGAGTCTTTCCACATCTTTCCACATGCTCTTCCCAGGCTCTTTTCTCTACCCTTATGGGTCCCCTTGTCTTCTCAGAAGCTTTGCTGAGATACATCTAGGAGAAGGAACTCGCACCTGCTTCAGAGCTCATGTGTGCGTTACCCAGGTACCCAATGCCTTCCCTATCTTTGATGCTGGCTTATTTTCCATGGTATAGAGCAAAGCTGTAGTTGACGCCATGGGTGTTTCAAGGTCCCTGATTTCAATAGTGAAGGATGACTTCTTGCCCTTGAGAAATGTTACTAAATATCAGGACCTCTGATTGAAAGGACAGTGGGACGGGGAAGATGGTGTCAGGAACAACACACTGACATTTCACACACAACTGACTACTCTGACCCCTGGTAATGGCTTTAGTAACTTCGCAGCTGATCCCTGAGATTGAGCATCGGGACTATTAAATGCTAATTGAGTTGAAAAACTTCTTCCTCACACTTTAAGACTTTCAGGCAATAAAGAGTTCCTGGCTGGGTCTGGAACTGTGTACTGGAACTGTGTACAAGCTGCCTCTGTTCACCTTGGATACTGTTCGTTTTCTCCGTCTTGACAGGGTGGGATTGCTACTCACAAACAGACTTTTCTTTTTAAGCAAAATGCCCACTGCTGTGGCTGCTGAATCAATACTCTGGAGTGAGTTGTTTGCCCTCCGAATTGCTGGTGCCACAGCCATGAAGCTCAGCGGACTTGAATGTGTGCCCTGTGGTCCATCCACTGTGCTTTTTCACATACGTTGATTCAGCATTCCTGTAGTTTGAAGTTTTTCTGGAGGAAACTTCAGGGAATTTCCCCAGCATCAATGTAATTCTTTTCTTGGGGCCCAGGAGAAAGATCCTCTATGAAGCTCTCACTTCCACATGTGTCCCCATTCTCTGTTGTCTTGATTCTTTCTTGCTCCACCTTCCATCAATACCCTCCCTCCTATTCCCAGAAGGTGATCTGGGATTCAGGTCCAAAGGTAAGATTTTTGGAGAATTATATTTTACACTTATTCTGAAACTAGATAAGCCTTCATTAAATAGTGAGGAAAGGAGCCAGGAATTGGTGTGATATTGATGTTGCTGAATTTTTAAAATTTCAGTTAGGCATTGTTTGAACTAGAAGGAACACTTGCTTTCAGAAAACAGGCAATGGTGTAAATTGGGATTATATAAATACAAACTTTGTTAATTAAAAAGAGATACACAGAATCTGTTCAAATCATAAACTTGGCTGTAAGAGAAAGGTTGAGAAGGGAACAATTTTATTTAAATGAAGAGGAAGTCTCAAGCAATAGTTAGCAGCTGGTAATCCCCAATTTGTGGGCTAATGTTGAAGCAAGTTAATAAAATGACCTCAGGGAAAGATCAGAGTGATGTTTTATAGAATTCTGGTTTTAGAGAGACCTTGGAGAGTATCTAGTTCAACGATCTCATTATAAAAATGCAGGAACTGAGGCCAGGAGAGGAGGGGCAAGCTCCCTGTGCTCACAGAGATATAGTTGTTATGCACAAAACTCACTTAGCTATTATTTTTTTTTTTTGAATAGTTGTGTGGATGAGAAGAAGAAAGGTGAAAAACATTTGCTCCTCTAGTCATTGGCCATATCTCCCTAATACTATTTGCCTTTTAAACCCTGTTTTCTCCCTATATTGAACATTATTTTTTTTCAGATTAGTTGTAAAAAATAAGGTCTCCTTAAAGAAAAGAACAAAGTCAAGGACTTTCAACATTATTTCATTTAGTTTTTAAAACAATATGTGCATATGACATAAAGTCAAACTTATAAAAGGTATAGATTTAGAAAATGGTCTCTTGCTCAGGGAGGTGAGCTCCCCTTTTTCCAGGGGCTCACTTCCGGCAGGCCCCTGGACTATCCTTTGCACGGACAAGCACATATGTAAATGTGTTATGCTCTTTTTCTTTCTGTTTCACAAAAATATCAGCAAACTATTCTCCATGTCCTTCATCTTACTTTTATTATATAGCAACGTACCTTACCTTGGGGACTGCTAACATCTTAGATCCTGTTGAATTGCGTTTTCCTTTTTAAATGGCTGCATAGTCTTTTATTGTCTGGAAGTACTAGAATTTATTTAACACATTTGGGTCATGTCCTATCTTTTGCTATTTCAAATGATGCTGTGGTAAATATCTTTGTACATACATCATTTCGCACACGTGGGAATATATCTGTGGCATGAATTCCCAGAAGCAAAATTATGAGCACAAAGAGGCTGTGTCTTTCTTTTTTGTTAATATTGCCAACTTTCTGTACCACTAGGAAAGAATAGGATACCTGTTTCCCCACACGATGGCCAATACATAGTCTAAAAGCTTTTTTAGACTGGGTGAAATTATGGTAGGTGAAAAATATCTGATTACATTTTTCATTTGCGTTCAGAGTCGGGTTGAACATCCTTATGTTTAAGAGTCTTCATAGAAATAAGTATTCTTTCTTTTGCTTTTTTTCTTACTGGTTCCTGGCCTTTTCTTATATTGATTTATAAGAAATCTTTATATATTAAGGAAATTAGTTGTTTATCTATACTATTATTTGCAAATACTATCTCCATTTTGTTACTTGCCTTCTGATCTTGTTTATGCTATGCCTCCCTCCTGCCCCCGCCCCCATTGGCCCTGCAGAAGATTTTTAATTGTGAGCAAATGTGTCGATCTTTTTCTTTATTTATGTTTGGATTTTGTATCATATTTAGTAAGACTGTCCCCATTAAAAACTGTAATACAAAATCTCCTCATAGTATAATTTGAGTAGGTTTAGTTATTTCCATAATTGTATTTAAATTTTTGATCCATCTGAACTTTATTTTATGTAAAATATGTACTAAAGGATATACCTTTATTTTTTCAGATGGCAACCCAGTTGTCCCTGTACCATTTATAAAATAATTCACATTTAGTCAGTCTTCTTACTTATTTATTTTTTATTATAAAGACTAGAGACCTAATATGTTTGTCTGTTTGTCCCTCTCCTTCCAAAAATATTGTGGATTGCACTATTTTATAAATTAACTTTTGTGGTGATATCTGTATATGGATAAGTGCAAATATGTATGTAGGAGTCTTATGCTTTTCACGAAGAACCCGTTTATTTCTATTTCATAAAAATTTTTATCAAAAATTGATGGTGAATTTTATAAATACTTTTTTGAAATCTATGGCAATTATCATATGATACCTTCTCATTTGCTTGTTTGATTCATTAACATACGAGCACCTACTATGTCCCAGGAAATACCGTAATTCTGGAGAATATAGTAACGAACAGAAAGACAGGTCTCTGTTTGCTTCTAGTCCAGTGGAAATCTGATCTATTTTGATATAATAATATGGTAAACTATGTTCATCAAATTTCTAATATTGAATAATTTTTATTTAGACAGTGAAATTCACATAGTCATGGTGCATTATTCTTTCTCCCCATTAATCTTTTAATGTACTACTTGACACTTTTTGTCTTGTATTCTATTTAAGATTTTTGCTTTGACATTCATAAGTGCAATTAGCCTATTTTTTTCAGATTTTGCCATCAGTATCATTTTTTCCTTTATAGAAATATTTAGATGATTTCCTTCTGTTTAATATACTTTGGGTCAGTTTTAGTCACGTCAGATTTGTCTTTTCCTATAGTCTGTGGTAGTACTTCTCTGCAAAACCAGCTGGACCTGGCACCTGTTGGGGGCATAATTCTTTGACAATTTTCTCTATTTCTTTTATGGTAGCTGGTTTGGATTTACATCTATATTACATTTTAGTCTCAAAATTTCCAGTGTGTTTGGGTTTTCAAATTTATTTACATAAATCTGAACAAAATATTCTCCTGAGATTATTTAACTTCTCCTATATTTGAAGTTATTTCCTCCTTATCATTTCTTATCATTTTGAATAATTGTGCTCCTCTCTTTTGCTTGATTGGGATAGTTAGCAGTTTATTAATTTTATTGTTTGCTTTTGTCAAAGAACCATTTAGTTATGTCTTAGTAGTAGTAGTTCCATTTTACTTTTCTAATTTATTAATTTCTGGTTTTATTTTAATTAACCAATGTTAGTGTTTATTTTAGGTGTATTTTGTTATTTATTTGTAACTTATTTATAGATATTTAATTATTTTTTTCAGTCTATTTTCACTATTAATATAAGTATTTAATGTTTATTAATATATTCTTAAAGAATTTTCTTCAAAGCACTGTTTTAGTCATTTCTATTATATAATGTTTTCATAGCTAATGACTACTGATGCCAAACTGACATAAGTCCCTATAATGCTAGAGTCAGTATCATGATTTTGAAGAATTTGATTAGAAGAATAAAGATTAAAACTTATAAACTTGTTTGAAATACTTTTCTATTCAAATATTTGGGAGAACAAAATCAGGTCAGATTAAAGTAAATTTGATAATTGTTTAAAGTACCAAATTATATTTATTATTTGATTCCTCCCCCTGCCAAAAGGAAATAACTATTACCATGTTTCCCCGAAAATAAGACCTAGCTGGACAATCAACTCTAATGCATCTTTTGGAACAAAACTTAATAAAAGTCCCAGTCTTATTTTACTATAAGACTGGGACTTATATAATGTAATATAATACAAGACCGGGTCTTATATTAATTTTTGCTCCAAAAGACACATTAGAGCTGATTGTCCAGCTAGGTCTTATTTTCGGGGAAACACGGTATCTTTTGTCTCCGAAAATCCTTTCAAATAACCATTTTTAAAAAAAGGACCTAACTATTTTATAATTCATAAGGAAGAAACCATAATTTACTTTGTAGCAGTGTATTTTGATCAAGGTGAATTTACTTAAAGTGTAGTAATAGTCCAGCTAACTTTCTATGTATACATCAACAAGAAGTAATACTTTGTTCTTATGTGACATTATTCAGGCTCAAAATACATTTTGTGAGAACTATTTCATATCCAGCACTCTGCTGATGAATTCAGATACATTAGCTTATGTAATAATCCTCCTGACATTGGTTTAAGATAGAAATCGATGTACCTTTTAAAGTTGTGGGAACTAAACCTCAGAGAAGATTCCTTGTTCTGGGTATGAAAGGACATAGGTGAGAAGTTAATATCAGATTCTTAATCCAGCTCTTGCCAGATTGAAAAGAATGTACCAAATATTGATCAACTAGACACATCTTTTTTTCTGTTCTGCTCAGAAAATGGCAATGATGTCTGACCAACAGACTTGCCATTCCTTCTGTAAAGGAATTGGGCACCCACTTTCTACAAGACTATCCTCGCACAAGGATCTTCCAGTGGATGAGGTGCTCTACCACGCAGCATATCTGCTCATGTGGCAAAGGAGTTGGGAAGGGCTGAGCACACCAGGGATCAGAGGAGGAGGTCACTCAAAACGAAATATGCAGACCCAGGATTCTGAGGATGCTCAAACGTTGGAGATGCAGTTGGAGGCCATGAAAGGGAGGAATACAACAGGCAGAGGGGAGGTTGCAAATAGTGCCGGACACCATGTATTGTAATGTAAAAATAGTGGGGGTTTTGACCTGTTATTTTTTAAACAGTGTTCTAATATTGAAAATCAGTGAACTTAATGGTGACAACAGCAGGAAGAAAACAGAGAGTTAAAATGAAAGGAAAGGAAAGGAAGATACTTTCCAGAAGTCACAGACTATTACAATATGGGAGGTATAAAATATTGGGATATCATCCATTTCATTTCTTCATCTTCAAACAGAATTCTACTCAAATTGTGCCAATACAATGAAAGAACATGGCTATGGACTAAATTGTGTGTCCCAAGAATTTATATGTTGAAGTCCCGATCCCCAATGTGACTACAGGGGACCGGGCCTTCCTGAAAGTAATTAAGGATAAATGGAGTCATAAGGGTAAGGCTGTGACCCAATAGGATCACTGTCTTCATAAGGAGAGACACCAGAGAGCCCCCTCTCGGTTTGCTATGTGAGGACAAAGTGAGATGCTGGCCATATGTAGGTCAGAAAGAGAGCACTCACCAGAACTCCACCCTGCCAGACCTTGACTTGGGATTTCTAGCTTCCAGAACTGTGAGAAAATAAAGTTCTGTTTTTTAAGCCATCCAGTCTATAGTATTTTCTTATGGCAGCCCAAGCTTACTAATGCAAACACGTTATATTTTAGAATTAGTTCCCTAAAACTGGAACTCCTTATTAATCCCTCGTTGGCAACGGTGGCCTTAGGAGTAGTCAGATATAAATAAAAGGTTAGCAGTGAGGTGAAGGGGTCTTCCAGAGCAACTTAAGAAAGTCTTTTATTAATCATATGTATCCCACCATCCAGAGGTAGTTTTAGGGAGTGTTAGGGACTCCTCAAAAATTGGTGAAGATGTTGGAGATAAACTGGAAAAGTTGAGGGTAGCTTTGTTCTAGTGGTCCGGGGTCTTTGATACACCTTTGTTCATGACTTTCCACCTCTCAACATTTTCAGAATCAGGGTGAGGAGTCCAGCAGTATTTTCCCAGCTTCGTCTTGGAGAAGCTCTACATTTACTTCATAACCTCAGAAATATTTTCCTAACCAGTTCAGATGGAGGATTCCAGCTGGGCCTTTCTCTGCAACTGATTCTTAGCTTTATTAGAACTTCCACTTATGAATTTGCAACATTTGTGCTGTTCTCACAATGACCAGGTCATTGCACTGTGCTCATTACAGGGGCAGAAGGATCATATTTCCTTATACAAAGGCTGCCCTCAATGGAGTCAAGAGAAAACAGCCATGAAAGAAACGCCATGTTATAGAAGCTATACATCACAAGAGCCCAACAGTGCCTTGAAAGTTGGGGGTGGGGTTGGGGGGAGAAAGATTAAAGACTGCTCTTAATCATGGCAGTGACACTGCCATAAAAACATTGGCATATCCATTCTTTTCCAGCCCTTCAGTGTGTTGGGCTATGGTGACTGTCTTAAGGAGCTTGTGTTGATTTCAAAGCTTTCCTCTGGAAGCTTAAGCTCTTCTTAACAGTTCTTTAATAGCTAAAAAGCAGAGTTGGATTCTGAAACTCCGCTTCTCAGATATTTTGTAAAACTAATGTTAAGCAGATTTAAGTAGAAATGTTGGCACCATCGTTATTTTCTTTCTCATCTCTTACCCTGCTAGATCCTCCAACCCCCTCAGACATTCATGCTGCATGCTTAGAAATGAGACTGTTTTTAATGAATTTCAGCACCCAGGAGTCATTTGCTGAGGTTACCTGAGAAAAATCCACCAACCCAACTCCTGAGAAAAATCAAATGCTCAACAGAAACATTATAATACGGATTTATGCACTATGCCCTCACAATACTTTTTAGCTAAAATATTTTCAAAATGAAATATTTGCTCTTTTTTTCCCTCTAGGCAACCAAGGCAAAGAAGTGGAATTTTATTTATTCCATTTGGTTAGATTTTCATGTCTCCTTTCCTCTAATGATCAGTACAGGTTGACTTATAAGAGGAAAAAAACACTTTTAGGAGTATTTATCATGAGGGCCTAATATTGAAAATTGAAAAGGAAAACAGCAAAGTTGAAAAGAAAAGCAGGGTCTTAAGAAAGGGGAGAGAGGAGAGAAAGAGGCACAAGGAGAAGGAAGGCGAGGATTAGAAGAAATAAATCACTGGCGTTTAGAGATCAGAGGGAAACGTGAGGGGACATGGAAGCCTCTTCTTCAGAAACATGTTAATTGAAACTATCGTAACAGGAGGAGAAGGTCTTCCTGTTTCCTAGGATGCCCTGAAGAGCAAGCACAGGTAGCCTATCTATTGTGGGGCGTAGGACAAAGCCAGGCCCCTCTTCCCTGGTCTCTGTGGGAACCAGCAGTAATTGGTTATTTCCTATTTGTCAGACATGTAAAGAGACCTTGTTAAAAATAGGCCTTGATTGTCTTATGGTCTGAAGTTGAAGTCTAAAGGAAAACTGTCTGATTCCCTTAAAAAGCTAGGTGACAAAATAGAAGCATCTCTTACTGCGGAGGAAAGAGATTTTTTTTGCTGTTGTTGAGCGTTGGTGATAAAGGGAATCTGAGGGAATCTTATCAGCTCTCTTGTGGGAAGGGCTGTCTAGAGCCTTTGTCAAGGACATAACATAAAAGGCTTAGAGCTCTATTAGCAAAGAGAAAAGGGTCTTGGTGGGGAGAAACCAAGGGAAGCTAGTGTTCAGGGAATTGTTACAGAGGAAACGAACACCTGTTATTGGGGAGTAGCCCAGAAGAGATGTCCAGAGGCTAGGGAGAGATCCAGCAGTACTGAGCATGGGGGAGTCAAAAGTCTTTCTCCAAATCTAAGGCAGACTAGACATTTAGACAACCAAAGCCCACAATCGTTATGTAAATTCTATTAATTTAATTAAATTCTACTTAACACATTTTTGTATCTTTTTTTAATTAAAATTTATTGGGGTGACAATGGTTAGTAAAATTACATAGGTTTCAAGTGTACAATTTTGTAATATATCATCTATATATCACATGTATGTTCACTACCCAGAGTCAGTTCTCCTTTCATCACCATATATTTGACCCCCTTTACCCTCATCTATCACCCCCCTCCCACCTTACACTATGGCAAACACTAAACTATTGTCTGTGTCTATGAGTTTTTGTTTCTTTATTTGTTTGTCTTGTTACTTTGTTGCTTTCAGTTTTATATCCCACATATCAGTAAACTCATATGGTTCTCTGCTTTTTCTGTCTGACTTATTTCACTTAGCATAATAATCTCAAGATCCATCCACGTTGTCGCAAAAGGCAGTATTTCATCTTTTCTTATGGCAGAGTAGTATTCTGTTGTGTATATATACTACATCTTCTCCATCCAATCATATATTGAAGGATACTTTGGTTGTTTCCATGTCTTGGCCATAATAAAGCGGCAATGAACATCAGAGCACATATATCTTTATGGATAAATGTTTTCAGATTTTTGGGATAGATACCCAGGAGAGGGATTGCTGGGTCATATGGTAACTCTATTCTTAATATTTTGAGGAAGCTCCACACTGCATCAATCTGCATTCCCACCAACAGTGTACGAGGGTTCCTTTTTCTCCACAGCCTCTCCAATACTTGTTACTATTTGTCTTGTTGATAGCCATTCTGACTGGGGTGAGGTGATATCTCATTGTGGTTTTTATTTGCATTTCTCTGATGATTAGTGATGTAGAGCTTCTTTTCATATGTCTATTGGCCATCTGTATGTCCTCTTTGGAGAAATGTCTGTTCAGGTCCTCTGCCCATTTTTTAATTGGATTTTTTTTGTTTTTGTTTTTGTTGAGTTGTATGAGTTCCTTATATATTTTGGATATTAACTTCTTATCGGAGGCATTGTTTGAAATATCTTCTCTCTTTCGGTTGGTTGCCTTTTATTTTGTCAACGGTTTCTTTTGCTGTGCAGAAGCTTTTTAGTTTGATATAGTCCCATTCATTTATTTTAGGTTTTACTTCCTTTGCCGTTGAGGTCAAATTCATAAAATCCTCTTTGAACCCAAGGTCCATAAGTTTAGTACCTATGTTTTCTTCTATGCAGTTTATTGTTTCATGTCTTATGTTTAGGTCTTTGATCCATTTTGAGTTAATTTTGGTACATTGTGACAGATAGCAGTCTAGTTTCACTTTCTTGCACATGGCTTTCCAATTTTCCTAGCACCATTTATTGAAGAGGCTGTCTTTTCTCCATTGTATGTTTTTGGCTCCTTTGTAGAAAATTATCTGCCCATATTTATGTGGGTTTATTTCTGGGTTCTCAATTCTATTCCATTGGTCTGTGTGTCTGTTTTTATGCCAGTACCATGCTGTTTTGATTATTGTAGCTCTGTAGTGCAAGCTGAAGTCAAGGAGTGTGATACCTCCAGCAATATTCCTTTTTCTTATGATGGCTTTGGCTATTTTAGGTCTTTTGTGGTTCCATACAAATCTGATGATTTTTTGTTCTATATCTTTAAAAATTGCCATTGGGATTTTGATGGGAATTGCATTAAATCTGTATATTGCCTTGGTTTTTAACTATGTTGATTCTACCCCTAAACACTGAATGTCTTTCCATTTCTTTGTGTCCTCTTCAATTTCTTTTAGAAATGTCTGATAGTTTTCAGTGTATAAGTCTTTCACATTGTTGGTTAAGTTTATTCCTAGGTACTTTCTTCTTTTTGTTGCAATTGCAAAAGGGATTTTTGTTTTATTTCTTTTTCTGAGATTTTATTGTTAGTATAGTAGGAATGCAATGGATTTTTGTATGCTGATTTTGTAGCCGGCAACTTTACTGTATTTGTTTATTTTTTCTAATAGCTTTTTGGTGGAGTCTTTAGGGTTTTCTATATATATCATCATGTCATTTGCAAAAAGTGACAATTTAACTGCTTCATTCCCAACTGGGATGCCTTTTATTTTTTTTCCTCTTGCCTAATTGCTCTGGCTAGTATTTCCAATACTACATTGAATAGCAGTGGTAATAGGGTAACAACCTAATAGTGGTAAACAACCCTGTCTTGTTCCTGAATGTAGACATTTTTGTATCTTAAACTTAGAAATAAGTAGCTTATTAAGGTGACTTCTAAGGCAAAAGGGGAAGGCAACTAATATTCAGTAAACCCTTGGAGAATGTGTTATTCTTAAGAGCTGCCTTTTCTGGACACTTGATGCTGTCCTAAAAAGAATGTACTAAACATGATCTCATCTTTCCTTAACAATTTTGGGGTGTTGCTATATTATCTATTTACCCCTGTTGCATTATATTATAAGCTATTTGTCATGTTCCAGTGATTGGAAATGTGTGTAGCCTATTCCCAGACAGAAAGCACTCTTACTGTTAACCAATCCTGAATATACAGGATTGTGCAAAAATATAATTTACTTTTTCCATCAATCATCTTTCAGTCATAACAGTGACTACCTTAGATGAGAGTCCAGGAGTTCCTTTCCTCCCTTATCTTTCTTTCTAATTCCAAGTCCCATCAGTTTGTCTACTCCTGCCCTCCCTCCAATGACCCCCTCTTCATTGCAAAGGGGTGAGATATGCTTGATAGGAAGTACTTCCTTTGCATACATCTTCTTTACAGATCAATGTTTTCTTGCTAACATGTGTCACTTTCCTAGGTAACTTAGGTGCATTCTGATGCTAACAACAAGGCCTATCAAGGCTTCTTTCTTGATGGAAGAAGAATAAGGGGGGAAAAAATCAGGTCCTGCCACTATTGCAATGCTTTCATCTCTTTGTTTTCCATTGATGCTAAGTGCGATATGTGTGTGGACGGCCAAAGAGGCCAAGATGGGACCTTTCATCCTCTCCTGAATATTGTGAACCAGTCAGGATGAACCTTGGATTCAATGTCACCTGAAGTGTCTGTCCTTTGTTAAAGTAGTCCATTTCCTCCAGCTGTGCATGAAGTACATATGTCCACTTTGTCATTAACTGTTCATTGCTGGGATTTTTTAGTGTTTGTCTAACACTAACTGCTGTGGGTATCATTATGGACTTGGGGGGTGGTGTTTTTGGGGGTTGTAATCAAGCTACCAAAGAAACTTAACATGTAATAACAGGTATGAAAAGGGCCATATCGTAACAACAAGGAAAATACAAACAAAAATGTAAGTCACTTTAACTTGTGTGGTGCGGGGTAAAATTGAAACAGCTGAGCGAACAGGTGGAGTGGAACAGGAGTAAGAACAGGAGTAGTAAGGGAAGGAAAGATGTGGCTGGGCCCTGAGGGATGGCTGCAGTCTCATTAGGAGAAGGCAGGGTGTGTGGGAAAAGCTGGAGCAGACAGGAGAAGGGCAGGATGCTGGAATCCATGCTCATGAGAGGGCTGTCATAAGATGGGGGTCATGAGGATGAGGGTGAACCAGGTGACACAGTTGGGATGGAGCCCGATTTCACCTCACTCCGGAAGCCAGGCAGGGGGCAGACTAGATACTTTAGGCCTATGTTTCTCAACGCCCTGCCTACTCATAAACATGGAGCGTCTTCCTGGGAACTCAGTGCCACACGGATATTTGGGGCAAATCATTCTTTAACTCAGGTACTAAAACAAACTTGGATGTATTTTGGAGAAGAATACAAAATTGGCATGGCTTTCACAATAAAATAAGCATATTTTAAGAAGTTTTGGCTCATAGCAGATCACTTGGATGATACCTTCACAACTCCATGCACTGTCCTCAATATGGTGTATACGGAAGGGACCATTTGAGAATTTCTTGGGGAATAGGAAGTGAAACCTCAGTGCCTGAAGCTGTGCCCTGTGCCTGGAATGTCTTTTCTGTCCCTCTGAACATCTTCTCGTCCCACTCCAAGAGCTGATCTTACATCCTGAGCAAAGTGGTTATATGTCACATTAATACTGGTCCATGCCAAGGAAGGCACTGTTGCTTAATGTCAAGTGGACATTTGTGTGGTCCTTTGTAGGTTGATTTGCCATCATTACCTTAATAGCCCTGGAAATAATTATTATTACTCTGATTTATAAATGATGGGTGGCAGGTATTGTAAACATGTTTGCTGGGTCCTTTCAAGAATACTTCTACGTTAGGATATGGGTCCTGGCATGCAGAGGGTCCAACAGTCATATTCGTGTGTGCAGACCTTTATTCTGGAAGGGTGCTTCATGCCACATGTGATCTGCTAGCCTCACGAAGGCATGCTGACCTTAATTCAGTTCTCCAATTTCTATCAATTGGTACCTTGCTGGACAATATTCAATGACAGCTTTCAACTCCATTATTTCCTACGAAGAATTTGACTGACGTACAACAGAATATTGGTGGACAATTTAGTCTTGCAAATCTCTGTTTGTCTGTCTCTGTCTTTTTTCTTTTCATGTTATTTACAACCCTGGCTCACTAATAAATATCATCATGATTTGAACCAACAGAATCACCTGCTTTTATTTAGCAGGGTATTTTAAATAATAAAATGTTCCTCACTGTGTTCAAACCTCAGGAAGCCCTGTCTATTTTAATGCCAACTTTCTGAAGACTCATTAGTAATTAATGAAATCATGAAGAATAGTTCATGGTGACTGACACCTTCTTGGCAACCACAATCCCCTCTTGTACTTAGTTGAAATGTCACTGGCTCCACAGGTTTGATTTGGGGGGTGGAGTGGGTGGGTGGAGAGGGAGGGAATTGGATTACATAAAGTTTCACAACAGCCATCAGCTAGAACAGAAAGCTGTGAGTATATTCCTCCAGGTCTTTTTCCTTAGGAAGCTGTGCTGGGAGAAGTTTTCTGAAAAATCTTTCATTCATCCAGTGCTGGTTTTAAGAAAGCCTGCTAATACCACATTTTCACTAAAATGGTATTGTGTGTCCCAACTCAGTTAGCAAAGATGTAGTGTTGAAAGTCACCCTCTTTTTTCCCCTCCTGTTTTCACACGTTTCCTTCTTTCTTGGCATTGCCTAGATTTATTCTCCTCTTCTCCCTTTTAGGAACAGAATTTGGCATAAATAAATGATAACTGAGAAAATGGTATAAACAGAAGAGTCAACACAGGGTTTCTCTAGCCTCCCACTATAGGTCAGGGTAATTTGTTGTAGCAAGTGTTTACCCACAAGAAACGTGGCAGTTCTTGTGGCTGCTATTTAATTTGTTTTAATAAAAAACAAAACAAAACAAAAACACATTCTTGCCTTAATTACTGAAAATGGAATGTGAACCCCAGAAGCCTTTCAAACTGCTAATTCACTGAAACTGTTAAATCAAAACGGGCTACTTTGTCAGGGTACTGCCCACAAAATGGAATTCGGTACATTTCATACCCCAATGAATTTAAATTGTATGGAGCTGATATTTAATACAAGTGCAAGTGCCAGCGGAATCTGCATACTTAATATGCATTTTCTAACTCTCAGAATTAAGCAGGTGATCTATGGAACACAAAGGAATCATCCTTCTCTCAAAGAGAATATTTTATGACCAGGCAGTTTTAAAAAGCAATGACATAAACAACTGTTTGCAGTTCTCTCTCTCTCTGTCTCTCTGTCTCTCTGATCTTCGGAAGTCAAAAAGTACATGTAAGGATATGCTGTTTTAAACAAAGGCATTTTAGAAAATCCCTTGAAATGTTTTCTTTTTCCTTTGAGGACAACTGAAACTTTGATAAGACTTCAAGAGTGCTCTTTCAATTTAGTTTATTTATTTTTATTTTTTTAGAGGGGACAAAGGGATAGTGCGAGGGGCCCAAAGTTAAAGTCTGCTTTCTCTCGGAAGTGGGAATCTTACTGCTTAAATCATAAAAGTGTTATTCGTGCTTTTTACATCATGACTGAACATGTCAGATTTGCTGGGACAGGGTCAATTTTAAATGAATAGCTAAGTTTAATTTCATCATTGTACCTTTGTAAGAATTTCACCTAGATCATAAATGACATAGAAAATAAGTATTTTGCTACATCCCTTGTCCTAGTTTTTGATTCCTAATATATGGTCACTCTCCATTTAGTCATGCTGCTATTTGGAAAGCTATTATGGAAATAACTTTTTGAGGTATGTGCTTCACAAATATAATGTACATCCCACATTTCTCATTTCCTTCAGATGTTTGAGGGAGAAGGATGGCATTGAGTGAAAAGCTGCCTCATTTTCCATAGAGAACAAGGCATCAAGAACTTGAAGGGATTTTCTAGCTGCAGCAGTCTCAGTGCTTAGTCCTGAGCTTTTACCTCCTGGACTCCAGCAGGGGCCACCCCACCACCCCCCACACACACTGTCCAGCTGGATGAGCTGTCATAGCGCAATGATAATTCCATGAGGCTCAAAGCCGGGCACACTTTCTGTTTTGAATTGGGTTTTATTAGTCAGCCCACTTACTAAATGCTAGGTGCTGTCAGTGGACTTACAAAGATATCCGTGATACTGGCTCTGTCCTTACAGAGCTTGCAATGTACTCAGGGAAGCCAGGCATGTATGCATGAAGCAGAAACTTCCTGGACAAGGCAAGGGGATCATGCCATTTGCTTCCAAGGATGCAGATGATGATAAGGATTGCAGTTGTTCAAAGGCCACAGGGTAGGACCTGGAACTATAGTCTGGACTCAAAAATGTGCGGATCCCCGTAGGAGAAGGGTGAAAGGTTAGTTTCTAACTTATCTGAAACTTCATATTATAAGAGCTTTCTTTAAGAAACTCTTTAAATTCTTTCCTTTTCTCCAAAAAATGTCAGCTACTAAATAACATCCTTTGTATGTACTGAAAAAAAAATACATTAAGGGGGGTAAAGCCGTCAAAACTTGTGCTTCATGATTCCTTGTTGAACAAGGAAGAGCATTTAAACTGTTCCCACCCTTTGATGGGCTCCTTCTCCTCTGTTCCCTTGCTTTGGCTGCAGGTGTAAGTCTAAACAATTAATTGAGGCCAGGTCAGAATAAGTGAAAGTGAGGGTCGGGAGTAGAATTATTAGCTCTGGAATGTCCCTCTCTCTGGTCCTCCCTGTGAGAACAGTGAGGAATTCCAGACTTTCACTGGCTTTAAGAACAAACAGCTCTTCTGAGACTCTGAATAGGCTGATAAGGGACACTGTCTTCTCAGGTTAGGAGCTTAGTTGGAGCAGGAAGGAAAGAACTGATGAAAAAACTCCAGGGAAGGTGCATAATATGTCCCCCCAAATTATCTAAAATGACCTTCACATGTCCTCCAAGGTGGCCCCGGAACAACACCATTATATTCCTTCAGCTCTTACCTTGCTCTGCTTCCCAGAGCCTGTCTGACACAGGCGGAAACCCCCGCCGTTATAGTTCTCTTTGCCCTCAGGAACATGCGCCAGTTGGGGAAAAATAAGGCCAGAAAATTGTTGCTATGGGCTCTGTTTTGTGGAAGTTAAAATGCTAGAGCAAAAAATCTGATTGCTTGATAGCTCCATCTCCCTCTCTCTCCCTCTCTCCCTCTCTCCCCCCACCCCTTCTTGCGCTTTCCCTCTCCCCCACCCCCACCACTTTTTCTACTCTACCCTCCTCCCTCCACTGGACTCCCAGTCCTGCCGCCAACATCGGGCCGGAGAAGAGCCTTACAGGTTGTCAATGAACATGAAATTATTCCCTTTGATGGCTTAGATAATAGTAGGAGCCAAAGCATTGAGTGAGGTCGGCTGAAACCAATGCAGTCCTGCCCGGGACCGGAGAGCCAATCGCAAGAGCAGAGGGCGGGGCGTCGGCGCCAGCAGATAATTGCTAAGTGCATCGCTAGCACAGTTGGTCGGAGCTGCTGAAAGGTCTGGTCGCAGAGACAGGAACGCGTAATCCTCAGCGTGCTCCATCCCGACAGCATCCTTCCACCGCTCGGCAGGGCAGCGAGACTCTGGGCACCAGCCCCTCTGCTCCGCGGAAAAGGTACTCCTGCCTGCGTCCCGGGGATGCTGCTCCTGCGCTTCCATGCTCAGCGGCTTGCAGTTTAGCACATATAGAGGGATTGCAGAAAGAAAAGTTTAGGGGAGGAAATGTGGCAAAGGTGGGAAATCACCGTCTTTTGTTGGGAGGAAAACAAGCTGACAATTTGGAAAACTTCTGCGCTGTCTAGAACTGGATTTGTTTACTACTCTCTCAATTAGCTGCGCTCATGTCTGTGAAAATAGGTCTGGTCTTGTGCTAGGGTGCCTGCAGGGTACTGGGGTGTGTAGATTCAGGTTTGCTGGGTGAAGGGAGTTGGACCCCTGGAGGTGCTGTTTCCTGGCGCACCCGTCCCTGGGAGACTGATTCTGGGGAACGTGACTGGTTGGTTGGGTTTTCCGCCGTAGGGTCGGCCTCCACATTACCTTGACCCGCCTTCCTCCAACTGTTGTTACCTTCAACGTGAGTCCTTTTCAAACTTTTGTCTTCTTCCTCCCTCCTATCCCTTGCCCACTCTGCCTCGGTTCAGTTTATTGGGTGGAAGGAGGAATTTCCTGGGATGTGGGAGTCCTGTTTGACCTAATGGGCATCTGCGTGTCGCACAACTTGGTGAGAAACCAACAAAACAGTTCTCAGAGGAAAAGAAATCACTTAATTGATTAGCTCCCGAAAACTCTGGAATACTTTCCAGGCTTGGTGTGTACTGAAATAAAGGGGACAGAGCTAAATTTTATCTCCTGTGAAGGTTACACCCTTATCAGTGAAGGGCTCTCCAGTGCCAAGCATGCCAGCTGCTCTGGGAGGTGGAGGCTGGTGGGAGGGGCTGGCTCCTGGGGAATGTCGCTGTTTAGGTGTGCAGGTATGGTATCTTTGTGGTCCAGAGCTGCTGGAGCCACCAACCACACCGCTTCTGACGACTACTCTTCAAGTAAAAAAGCTCACAGTCGCAGGCAGCTGGTCCAGCCTTGTAGCTGAACCCTAATCCATTCTAAATTGGGGGACCACAAGGGCCTCCCTTGCTCTGAGACCCACCTTTGGACATGAGGAAAGTCCTTTCCCTGAGCTTCTGGGCTTCTGTCAATGAGAGGTGGAAGGTAGGTGGGCCTTGTAGGAGGCAGGGTCCCTACGGGGGACAAGGTGATGTGCTTGGTCTTGCATGAATTTCTGCTTTCTGGAAGGCAGGCAGCTCCTATGTGAATGCCCCACAGCACTGACCTGCTGGATACTCTGAAACTGCCAATCTAGGGTTGATGTTACGAGTTCCTAAGGCAGGGGTGTCCAAACTTTTTTCAATGGTTTTCACCAAGGGCCGTATGTGGTAAAATACACAAACAGTTGGGCCACTCATTCAGGTGGGCCACTCATTCAGGTGAAGTATGTATTGCCTCACCTGGTTTATTTAAGTAAACTAAATATATTTTTGGAATTTGCTGCGGGCCAATTAACAATGGATTGCGAGCTGCAGTTGGCCTGTGGGCTGCAGTTTGGACACCCCTGTCCAAAGGCTTTGGGGGAATTCAGGTGAATCTCCTGACTGATCTCTAGCCTATACCTGAAACTGGGGGTTTGATTCCCATCCTGGCAGGAAGTGAACTTTCTGGGAGGGATCCTCCAGCAGCACCTTTTCCCCATTACACCCTTCCCGCTGAGGTGCAGGTGACAGCCTCCATTCTCTGGCTCCACAAATCACTTTCACTTTTTAATTTGTATTTTCTTCAACCTCCACAACAAGTTCTCTTCCATCTCCTTTAGGCAGCTATTTTGAGTGGGAGTTGTTATTGACAAATCTCTACTCATAATGGTTAAAAAAAAAAAAAAAAAAACAGCTGCCTGACTTTTTTTGGTCGGGATACAATCAGCTTTCTCTTTTGCACATGTTGTCTGCCAGTAGACAAAACAAACTCGCAACCCCACAAATTATAATGCCTTTGTGTTTGGAAGCCTGGAGTGGACTCTGGATCTTTATCAGCTGCTGGTTATAATTGGCCCCAAACGTCCTCCTCTGTGGTCTGTCTAGGGCACATGACCCCCAGAGATCCCAGGAGAGGTGGCACCTAGCAGGTGGGGAATTTTAAAGGGGGCACTTTGGTTTTCATGAAGACAGTAATAAAACTAGGAAATTAGAGTTTAAGGGGGTCTCTAGAACCAGGAACAGGTAACAAAATCGGGGTCCTTTTAATTGATGCTGGTCTGCTGGGTTTCTATCGTGATAGAGGACTTTTAAAGTAAGGCTTTTAAAGCAGCTCCTGAACGGTGACTCATGCAGAGAGGAAAAAGGCACGGTGGGGGCAGGGAGAAGAGGGAGGAGGGTTGGAAGTACAAGTGGGACACACTGGAGCACTTGCTTTACCTCCCTCTACCTCCCCCTCGTTTCTCTTCCTTTTAGTTCCCCATTTGGAACAGAGATCATTAAAATAACAACTGTAGACTAAAAAAAGGATAATAGGAGCTGAAGAATAGTTGACAAAACACAAAATACCATCATTGCAACTTCACCTTGGATGGGACATAACACTCAGATCCAGCCCCTCTGCCGCGATCCAGTTTGGAGAATTTAGTTGCTAGTGTTAGACTGATTAGTTCCTAATGAAGCCAGGCACCTGCTTGCGTATGGAGAGCCCAACTGGCACTCAGGAAGTTAAATTTGTTAGTTGTTATTTCATCAAACATGGTAGCTCTAGCCCGGACCCAGGATAGGTGCCATCCATAGATCTAGCATTTTCTCCTCTCCTGAACTGACCGATGAGGATTTCTAGGTTGCCTCTTTCTGCTTCCACAAGCCCCAGGTGACTTACCTGGCAAGTGAAAGTCCCTTACTTTTCTATTTCTCCTTCTCATCTCCTTTCTGTCATCCCCTTTCATCATAAACACATCAGTAAATAATCTCTTTGCCAACCTGCTTTGATCTTGTCATTTTGTGCCGATTTTGCTGTTAAAGAAAACTGTCCCCTGAAATAGGATTGAAAACACATTAGAATTTTTATTAGAAAAGAGCCTTTTAGTCTTCTATTTTAAAATTTAATTTTGTGGTTTTGGGAGAAATCAAATAAGCATGTCTATTGTGTTAGGTGTTTTTGTAAATGCTGCTGAAATGTCTTCTTTTTCTTCGGTGGATGTGTGAACTCCCTGGTTATCGTAGGGGAGGGTGTGTGTGTCTGGAGGTTTGAAATAGTCTGGGGTACCCCCTGAAAGGTGAAGAGGTTGGAGCATGATGCTTCTATTTATTCAAGATAGGGTGAAGCCTGTTTTGAAATCTAGGCTCGGAAATGTATTCACCACACTTTTATTTTCCCCCTTCATTCTTCACTTAGGAAAATTTCATAGCCAAAATTATTAGTAAATAGTTCAACAGACTCACTTTTCCTTACACTCACATGCCCCCTTTTTACCTCCCCACTTGGGAGCTATTTCATATGGAAGCATGTACTTGAACGGTCGTACTTCATCTCATGTATATCTCCCTTTCTTCCTTCCCTTCTGGTTCTTCCTTCCTGTCATTAAGGGTATCCTAGAAGGTGGGATTTAATTGTAGACACCCTGTTCACCTCACATCTGAAACAGTTAACCAGGGGGAGTCAGGAATTCTGGGATGCACATGGGGTTGGCCCTGTGGGAGCAATGAAGTCATCCTTTCACCATGTTCAGTTCTACGCAGACCTCACAAGAACACTTGGGGTGGTGCAGCTCCCCTGTGTGAGGCAATCAGGGCAGAAGGTCCTGAGCATAGGCCTGTCACATGCCAGGGACCCCCACAAAGCACAACCCTCTCTGCTCCCCTGTCATAAGGCCCACCTACCCTCAGCCCCCACGCACAGGACTGACCTTGAAAATGTTAGCAAGCAGTAACATTTGTCTGCCATTCTCCTAGTTTCTTTGTCCTTTGTTCTTTTCTCACCCCTAAATCTCTCTATCAAGAGTCGGATAGGATCAAATCTACTTATTCATACTAAGTTGTGAACAGTCAACAGTGTTGCCCCTTACAGAGAGGTATTTGAGTAGTTAATGAAAATCAAAACTGTTCATAGTGGAGTTTCAGACATCTGCTAGTGGGATTGGAAAGACAGAGTCTGTATAGGGAGTGTCTGGGCAATTGTGGCCCTTTGCTTTTTAGTCAAGGCTGGTCCCGCTCTTTCCCATGTAAAGGACACACTGCAGCTACTTAGAGCATTGTGGTGGCAATGTTTGGGGTCCAGCTCCTGGAGCTTGATCCCTCAGATCTGACCTTGGATGCTGTACTTCCTTTCTCTTTCTTCAGTTCCCTCATATATAAAGCCAGGGGCTTGGACTGGTTGATCCTTTTCTGCTCTGACTTTCTCCCTGGATTTTGTCCCCTGAGTCTTAGCTCCAGCTGGGGATGTTACAGCTCCAGGAGGAAATGGAGCTTGCCGAGCATCCTCCAGTGAAGGCCATGGTGCTCAGTGATACTTTCAGGGCTAGAATCCTTGAAGGCAGGTTGGAAGGAATGGTGGATGCTCTACCAGGAGAAAAACAGGCTGAGGGGTGATGTAATAACTGATTTTGGTTTAGGAGGGGATGTTATATGGAGGATGGCGACCAGCTGTTCTCCATCTCCAGTAAGGATTGAACGAGAGAAAATAGACAGAAATTGCAGCAGATGGACTTAGATTAGGTATGAGAAAGAATTTTCCATCAGCAAGAGTTGTTAAAAAGGGAAGGTTGTGGAGCCTCTGTGATGATGTTTAGGAAATAAGCAGGAGCCTCAGCTGGAGGAGGAGGCAGAGGGCTGTGGGGAGGTGAGTGACAGGGGCTGTTTCGTCTCGGGATCCTGCCCCCTCCTGACCTGTTTTATTTCTCTGAAACCTCACCTTCTCTCTGGGGCTATCAAAGTGGCTGAGAATCAAAATCCCTGGGACAAGTGGGAAAAGAGTGCAGCGAACCTGTGCTGCCCTCCAGGGTGCCGCCTTGACTGCCACGTCCTGCCCATCGCTTGAGGATCTCTCATGAAGTCTAATCTCTCATTTGCAGACGTGGCACATGAGGCCCAGCGGGTGACAGTCGTTGGTATCATCACACAGTGTTCCAATGGCAGAGCCGGGACCAGGATCAAGGTCCTCCCTCTCCCACGTCAGTGTTATTTGCTTTGTAGCTCATTTTTTTTTTTCATTTCCAAATTGGATAGACCGTTTGCTTTTTCTGTGCTCTTAATTCCTCTCTAACCAAATGGCAGAGGCAGGAACACCTGCAGTTAAGCAGTATTTATTGAGTGCACATTTACTAACACCACACACTCAACTCCAGCTTCCCTGATTTTTCCAGTGAACGCGAGAGTCCCCAGTCCGTGGTTGGGGACGGGCTGGGCAAGGCCAGGGGAGGAGGAATGCTTGCCAGAAACTGGAGCAGAAAGAAGGGGTGGGGTACAGCTGGGAGGATCAAGAAGGGAGATATGAATAAAATAAAAGATGACTTAATCTGAATCTTACAGAGGTAAGAGACTTTAGAGAGCTAGTCCCAACTTCTCACGGGATAGATGAAATAAGAGGGGTCCACAGCATGCACAGGCTCTGGATAAGACACTTTACCAGTCACCTTTAAAAAACAAAACTATTCTCATTTTCGTTTCTGAGAGAAGCTTCCACGATGTGAGACTGACATTCTATATTCCTTCCATCCAGACTTGATACATTTCTGGGTGGACACATCTTCTGGGTGTGCTTGGAGCCCCACGGATGGAGTGTCAGGGCGACTCAGGAAAGGAACACACTACAGAACAGGTGGGCTAGCTCAGGGCCAGGGGCTGCTCCTGCTGGGTTTGGGGGAGGGTGGAATGTGTTGCCCTCTACCGGTGACCTCCGGATGAAAAGAAGCACTCCCACTGGAGAATGGGGCACTGGCAGTGGCGAACCACATAGAAAGCAAGATGAGTGGGTGAAATGAGCCACACAATGAATGCATAATTAGTAAACGCATGGGTGTAATCACTGAGAAAAAGAAAACATGGAAGTTTGTGCTGGGCTAGCTAGGGGTCAGCAGTGAGTGCCCAGGGGAGGGCGTGACTCTCCCACACCCATAGCCTGCTGCATGTCTCTGTGATATCAGAGGCATCCTGAGCCAGTATGCTCAGCACTGAGGCAGGCACAAGGAGATCTGCCATACAAGATAGGTGTGGTCCTTCTCCGGCAGGAACTTGCGTGGAAAGACCACTAGCCCCAGATGCAGCCAAGTGTGATAGTTTTCTACGGAACAGCAGAGCCAAAAGAGGAGAAGATACAGTGGGCTCCACGGGCTGGGCTGCCCAGGAGGTAAGACAGACTTGTAGGATGTTGAGAGCTCGGGAAGATTAAGGAGAAGAAAAATGGGATAGCATGAGAAAGGACAGGAAACCAGGGGACTCTGGAGCCTGTCTGTGGAAGATGAAGGAGCCCACGACCAACAGAGGGAACCTCCAAAAATACAAGTACATCAGATGGGCAGGCCAGCCCAGGGCGTTCCCACTATGGCCTTTCCATTCAGAATGACGCTCAACTGACTCCACGTTTCTTCCTTTAGTTTTGGTGTACGGACTACACTAGAATACAATAAGGTGCAAGCACGATAGTGGTATGTCCTGTATGCGGGGTGCACATGGTTACTCTCACTAGGTAGGCATGGTCAGAGGAGGCCTCCTGGAGATAGGAACACCTGAGAGGAACTTGAGAAAGAAATAGGATTCCACCAGGTGCATGTGGAGGGATGAGAAGGAGGGCAGCCACATGTGCAAGACTCAAGTATGAAACAGTACAGCATGTCAAAGCACTATAAGTAATACTTGGGTGTTGCTACCTGAACACATGAGGTGTGTTTTGGGGGGTGGGGAAAGGGAGGCAAATGCATGCTCCCAGGTAGGGAGGGACCAGCTGGCCAAACTGAGGAGCAGAAGGGTGTTAGGCAGGAAAAGACACAGTCACACTTGCGTTTCAGAAAATGAGTAGTGAAATGGAGAGCAGGGGTGAAGTTCGGAGGGTGGCAAGTCTGGGATAGAGAAGCTGGTTCTGAAGTTATTTGCTGCTGTCCAGGTAAGAAGTGTTGAGGGCCTGAAGAAAGACTGTGACAATAGAAGAAGAGTAGGGGACAGCATCAAAGGGTGATACTTTGACTTCATAAGTTACATGAGATCAGGTAAAAATAAAGAGAAATTATTCTTCCCCCAGAAGAGAAGCTGACAGGTGAGGAAAGGTCGCACTGTTAGATGAAGGAGGGAGCCGGGCATCTCCCACCTGCTGCCCCTAAGACAGGCTGAGAGCAAATGAGTTTAAGCAACAAGAAAAGGATATGAATTAGACATTAGCATTATTAGTGCTTTAAAGGAGGGGATTGTTAGACACGGGGGCAGGGTCATCAAAGGAGGTTGTAGACTAATTCTCTTGTCCATAAAATATTTAAAAAAATCAGTCTGTCCCCTGACAGAAAAGTGGGCAAAGGATGAGAATAGATAGTTCAAACACAGAGAAAAGACACAGGAATGTCCAGGAATATATGCAAAATTGTTCAACCTCACTAATAATTAAAATGTGAACTTTAAAAAACAAGATGTCATTATCCACCTACCAGATTAGCAAAAATGAAAATGATAATATCCAGTGTTGTTAAGAGTGCTGGAAAATGGACATTTTCACACTTAGCTGGTGGGAAGATAATTTGCAAATATGGGAGAGATGTCTCAAAAATATACCCTTAGAACCTGTAAGCAATTGCTCTTCTAGGAATTTATCCTAAGGAAATAACCACAGATGTGCAAAATAGCTCTAATCAAGGATATTCCTTTCAGCATTATTCATCGTAACAAAACATGGTGTGGGGGGATTAATTAAATCTAATACGGCTCATCTATAAAATGGAAATCAAGGAAGCTATTAAAAGTACATTGAATAATATATGAGAATATGGGGAAATGCTAATAATATATATTAAGTAGATAAAGGTTTAAAAGTAAATAGAGTGTAAGTACAATTTTGTAAGAAAAGATGTATACCGTCATGAAAAATAGAATGGAATATAATATATCAAAGTGAGAACCGTGGTTATCTGTGGGTTTTAAGAAACACGTGATTTTTTATTTTGTTAAACTTCTATCTCCCAAATTTCCCACAGTACATGTATTATTTGACAAGTCAGAAAAGCATGTCCTCTTTAAATCAGTTACCCAAACCACCAATGTTCAAGCGGTGACTATACGTGTAGCAATGTAGCACTGTGTTGCTCACCATGCAGCGTAACGCGGCAGAGTGTCCTCAATCCATTTGGTGAGCTCCGATCAATGCTCACAGGAAACGCAGCGCGAGCTCCCGGCATCAGTAAGGGCTACATGTGCTTCAGAGGGCCAGGGTGCAGGATCTCTGGGCGGGGGGTGGTGACCATGGGCTGTGGCATCCGTGTTCCTTCCTCCCCACCTCACCCCTTCTCCTTCCACACACATCCACAGGCCCTGTCGCCTACCTGCAGTGGTCAGACCCATCTTCAGGCGGCATGTTTACACATATCACATACATCTGCTGATTTTACCAGTGGGAAAGTTGAGGCTCAGAGAGGCTCTGACTTGGCTAAGGTCACAAAGCTGGTGAGGGGAAGAGCTAGGTAACAAGGAACTTTTGGGTTACAGCCTGCTCCCTTTCCGGAGAGGGCTGTTTAGTAGGGCTCCCCAAGCTGGCAGGTTTCCATCAGGAAGGTGTGGAGCCACCCTCCCCTCTTTCCCAGAAGCCATGCCTTTTGCTTAATTCACTTATTAATTAAGACCAAACAAATGCATTGACAGCTATCACATTTAGAGGAGGGACTTTGGGTTCTGAAGGCTCTCCAGAGGTGACTTCTGGGTTCTGCTTCCTGACGGAGTGTGTCATTTATTGCCATTTTTCTTGAATGCATTTGCTTCCTGCTGTGGTTTCCTTTGTTGCATAAACTCCAGGCAGCCTGAGAGCCCTACTGTCTGTGGAAGTCACAGCTGGCTGGCTCAATGATGTGTACCTGGGCCATTTGGGGGCTCTGGGGTGCCTTGCCTCAGCAGGGCAGGTGGCAGCTCTTATGGGCACATCCTTGGGGCTTTCACAGGCTTAATTGGGAAAAGTGGATAGGCCTGCCGGACAGAATGAGGAGCAGTGTGGCCCACATGGCTCTTTTGCCGCACTATTTAGTGTAATAATAATGTACATTATATGGTGTTTTGTATTCACAGGACTCTGAGAAATGTAGGGAAGGTGTTTTTATCCTCATTTCGTGGAGACGGAAATTGGTCCTTGGAAAGGCAGAGCCACTCTCCTGGGTTTGTACTGGCAGGCGGTAGAAGGGCCAGCATGGGAAGAACCAGGTTTTCTGCCTGCAAATGCCGACCAACCTCGTAATCAACAGGGTTTCTTGCTGGCCCACATGTCCTGGGAGAAGGAGGGGTGGGGCACAGCCCCCAGTGTGGCCCCCATAAAGTACTTTCTGGCAGATAACTTCCAGTGCAAGCGTGTATTCAGCTGAGTCCTAATGTGAGGCCCCATGTAAGTGCTGAGAACTTTGGATGTCAGTGAGAGTGGGAGTGGTCTCACAAGGCTGGCGGAGGTAGAGCGTCCTGAGTTCTGAGCACTGAAGAATGAGGGCCGTTTGGATAGAAGGAAGGATATCCTTGGTGTGAGTGGCAGTTTGGAGCCAAGAGCCGGCCTGGGATGTCAGAGGCAGCTGAGAGGCCATTTGGCTCTGTCAGGGGTAGTGACGGGGAGAGGAGCCTTGGGTGTCTCATCATTCCAGGCTTTGCTCCATTCTCAGAAATCCTTTCAGTTTAATAAGACAGGGACAATGTGGTTGTGGAAAGAGTTAGGGGAGGGAGGAGGAAATGGGTTGGGGATTCTTATATGGATGCTCTCCCTCTTGCCGCTGCCCCTTGTGGATTTGTTCCCGCTGACAATGAAATTGCCCTGCAGGGCTCCAGGAAGAAAGATAGGAGAACTGGGATGGTTCCTATTCTGCAAGCCCTCCCCTGCCTGCCTGGAACTTAGGGTTTTCAGAATGTGGGAAGAGGAAGAGAAAGTTATGAGGCAAAAAAAAAAAAAAAAAAAAAAGGGAGCAGAGTGGGGAGGAGGTGAGGAACTCCAGAGGGATGTTTGGAAATGAGGGAGCAACTAACAGCACATCGACAGAAACCTAAGCAGAACCTCTTTTTAAACAATAGACTTAAGTGTGATAAGACACAAATAAGAAAGGGAAAAGTCTGAGACTGCTCTTTATCTTCAGAGTTTTAAATAATTGGTCATCACCCTCATTTTATAGACAGGAAACTGAGACCTAGCGTGGTTAAGATTCACTGGGATGACACTGCTGGTGGGTGTCAGATTCCAAGCCTGGCTGGCTGTCTGCTCTGCTACTCTATCCACTAATCACCCCTTTTGGGTTCAAGGAGCTGTGACTGCACGGGGTGTGGACGGGAGAGGGAATGAGGCTCCATATGCCCCTGGAGCAGCCCTTTCTCTATTTATCCATTCTGCTCCCTCCTGATTTCCAGGTGTCACTGGAGAGAGATTCAAGTTGCTGGCAGGCAGTCAGTCCCCTTGTCGCGTGTCCATTCCCTGGGACAGATCAGTGAGGGATACTGCTGGCTCCAGGGCTGTCACAGCTTTGAGCTGTGGCCTTTTCTTTGATTTCTCCGTGATAGAAATGACGGGCTTCTCTTTCCCATCCTTCAGTTTTTGAAATTTTGAGCTTCTGAAATTTTGTGTGTTCGTGTATTCATTGCTTAAAATATTGAGAATCAACAATCACAGTTCTAAGATTTTAGAATACAGAAGTAGATAAAACTGACTCAGTCTCCATTCTCTCAGAGCTTATATTCTAGTGGCAGGGGGAGACAGATGCAGGAGGGCAGATACATGAAATGGAGAAAAGTGAAGCAGAGCTAGGGGTGAGGGAGTCTGTGTGCGGAGGGTGTTTCCAGGAGGGCCTCAGTAATAAATTAACTGGAGCAGAGGCTGAGGGCAGTGGAGGGTGGCCCCTATGGATGGTCGGGGGCAGAGCAGTCCAGGCCAATGGAGGCCTTGGAGATGGAGACACTTGAGGTGTCAGGTGTAGCAATGAGGTCAGGGTGAGCTTCCTCAAACCACTGGAAAGTTTTGAGCAAAGGAGTAACACAAACTATGATTTCAACAGATCACTGCCTGTGTTGAGCGCACACCGGAGGAGGGAGTTGGCAGTGGACTGATAATATTTAAAGTATGGGACCAGATGAGATCACCTAGAGAATACGTATAGATGGAGAGGAGGTACAAAGACTGAGTTCTGGGAACTCCAATATGTATAGATTGAGGAAAGGAATTGGCAAGCTTTTTCTTAAAGAGCCAGATAGTAAATATTTTAGACTTTGTGGGCCATACAGTCTTTGCTGCAACTACTCAACATTGCTCTTTAGAACAAAGCAGCCCTAGACGACATATAAGTGAAAGAAGGTGGCTATGTTCAATAAAACTTTATAAAAACAGGCAGTTGACCACAGGATCATGTTTGCTGACTCTGGATCTCGGACATGGAGAAGAATGAGCAAAGGAGACTGAGAAGGAGCAACCCATGAGATAAGAGGCACACCAAGCGAGAATGTTGCCTCAGACACTAAGTGAAGTGGTTTTCAAGAAGGAGGGAGTGATCAGCTGGGTCAGATACTGCTGAAGTGTGAAGTCAGATGAGGACGGAGAATTGAACATGAGCAGCATGGAGACTGGCGGTGAGTTGACAAGAGCACTTGGATGGAGTGGGAGGTGAGAGCCTTGTTAGAGTGGGTTGGAAGAGAGCCACCGGAGATGGCTCATGTAAACAATTTTATGGAGGAGTGTGGTTGTAAAGGGGTGTAAAGAAATGAAATGTTAACTGTAGAGGCATGTTGGGTCAAAGCGAGTATTTCTCCCTTAAAATGGAAAAGATAACAGGATATTTGTTTGCTGTTGGAAAGGATCCAGTCAAGATAGCACAAAGCTGATACAAAGATGGAGGTGAGAATTGCTGGGACAATGGCCTTGTGGGAGGGAGGGGACTGGGACCCAGGGAACAGGGGCAGGCATGGCTTTAGCTGGTGGACGGCCAAGGGACGGAAGGGCAGTTGGGTGGGTGAGTGTCGTGGGATGGGTGGGGGTCGGGGTGAGGACTCTCTTCTGTTGCTTCATTTTCTCAGTGACTAGGAAGTAAAGTCAAGGGCTGTGAGAGAGGAGGGGAAGGACCTGGGCCCCTGGGCTGTGGGGATAGATGCCCCATGAGCACACAGGGAGAGGGACGGGAGACAATGACACAGAGAGCTCTGCATCTCTAAACCAAAATTAAAAGGTCGCTGCCAATGCTATCACTTGAGCTTTTCATTGTAGAAGGGGCCCTGTCAATTCTGAAGAGTTATGACTCAATCAGTAAGGCCAAGATAAGGGTGTAGAGTGAGAGTCCTCCAAAAATAGTTTCAGATTCCTATAGGCCTGGAGCTGCCTACCCAGGTGGCTCTTATAGGGCTGTATCTTTATAGTTGAGATATAATTGACATATAACATTATATTAATTTCAGGTGTACAGCATAATGATTTGACATATGTATATATTGTGAAATGGTCACCATAATAAGTCTAGTTAATATCTATCACAGCACATAGTTACAATTTTTTTGTATGATTGTATTTTGAAGAAATGGAATCACTTGCCTGAAGTTACTAACAATCCTCCTTAAAAATCAGACAGTTGGGTGATTATAACCCATTAATGTGGGGCTAGGGGTATTTAGGGACACTTGCTGCACTTTTCCCCTCCCTTCCTAAAGGGTTTTTTTTTTTTTTTTTTTGATTATTTATTTTTTATATCTTCCAATGAGGAAGGAGGGAGGTGAGAACGAAGGGGAAGATTCCTTTCTTTAATTTTTACCTTAAGGCATTGTCCTGGGGAAAGAAGGGTCCTACCCAAGGTCACAATATCTCGATATGAGGTAGAACTCAGAAGGTGGGGCTGACCCCTTTGGTGTCTTCCTCTCAGATGTCCTAGAAGGAAAGGAGGAGAAGTGGAGAAGACACCTCCTGGACAGGGGTCTCCATTTTCTGCAGTTTGGGAAGAGGGAAATGGTGACATAAACTATGAAGAGAGAGAACACCTCCTTCTTTCTAATCAGATATCTATAGGGAAAGAAAAAGAAAAACAGACCAGGGAACAAATGGGATTGTAGGGAAGGAAAACAACTTGGGGCTTCGGAAAAGAGAACAATCTCAGATCACAAACCCATCAGAAAAGCAGGGCGGATGACTTGACATCACTGAGACTGTGTTGTGTGGAGCATGAAGGGCGACTGAGGGTGTTTGCTGAGGGAACTTCAGAAAGCCTGCTGTGGTTCATGTCAAGGCGCTGTCCGTAGCACCGAGGAATGGGTGTGCTCTTGGACAGAACTAGCCATGTATAGGCCAAGTGACTGCCCCTGGGCCTGTCCGTTTTTCTGAGAGGGAACTCCTCTTGGATGGGAAAGGGCCCAAAGTGCTGTGCTCACTTAGGGAGCAAGGTCGTTTGTGGAAGTGATAAAGGCAATAACGGGTTTGTGGCTCAGGGCTGATCAAGGAAGGAGGCTCACTCATCTTTTCTATAGGTCTTATTCCTGGTTTTTGAGATAAAATAGAGACTATGAGAGCACAGAGGTGTAGAAACCCAGAGTTTATCTAACCCAAAGCATCTCCACGGACCTGGCTCAGAGAGTCTGTGTGGCTGCTCCACACCTCACTTTCCCCAGCTCTAAAATATTTGATGACACCCGTCTCGTAGGTCTGTTGTAGGGATTAAGTGGAGGCTTAGCTGTAAAATATCCAGCATAGAGCCTGTAATACAGCAAGTGCTCAGGATCTATGGGAAATAATACAAGGTGATGACGGGGGTGGTTTCTCTCTAAGGATGGGCCAGGCTAGTGGGGTGGGGTGAGGAGGAGCCAGGCCAGGGGTTCTGCTGGTTCTGCTGTGGTTCTGCTGCGGTGATTCCAGACTGGTTAGTAAAAAGGTCGGAATTCTTGTTTCCCGGTTTCAGACCTCAAGAGCTTCCTCCCAAAATATTGCTGGTCAAGGTACCAAAGAGGAACAATGTAGCAGTGCCAAATGGTGCAGTGCCTTCAAAAAATAAATCCTGGAGAGGAAAGCCTGAAAGCTGCAAGAACCACAATATTGAGAGAGATTTAAAAGGAACCAAAAATCTCTGCAATGCTTAGAACAGCAGGAACATAGATTTCTCATACTAATCAAGTGATTTGTGGGAAAATCCTATCCATCTCCCTAACCTGAGCTGAATCAAGCAAATGATCGCTGCGAGTTGCAGAGTGAGCTCCGAGGCAGGCGCAAGGCTGGTTTATGATCCTGCAGAACTTTTCTGCGGCATGAATTCCTGGGCAAGCAGGTGACTTCGAAGGAAAGAAACCCCCCCTTCCCCAACCGCCCTGTCAGCTGTCAGTGCAGGGCTCTTTGTTGGGTGGAAGTGTTCTCTGACCTACCTATGCCAGAGTTTCTGGGGTGCTCATCCTTTGAGAAGATTCCTCCTGTGGAGGTGGGGGGCGGGCGTATATTTCCTTGGGCGTCTGAGGAGTGGCTGTGATGGATGGATGCTGGCCTGGCTGTGCACTTAAATGTGACATTGTCATGGGAGCTGTCTGCTCAGGAGGTACTCTTATCTCTGTATGGGGAGAACACAATGGACTTCTTGCTCTGTCTCCTACAAGGAAAGGAATGGATGACCTAGTCGAAGGGTCCCTTGTGAGAGCTGTGTTTTCAAGCTGGTCTATGTTACTGGGTCCCATGTGGTTGATCCTAGGTTCTGCTTCTTTGACCAGTCAAAATTTAGTTAAATTCCAGGACATTCTGCGGAATCTTAAGAGGGCTTAGGTGGAGCCAGTTTAAACTCTTTTCAACATAGATGGGGACACTGTGTCACACTTAACATGCGGGGAGATGGGTGTTTGTTTGGTTTGGGCTGAGGCAAGGAGGAGTTAGGGGGGTGACATGTGAATCTTGGTACAAGTGTGGAGTGTCAAAACACCCAAAATGCTGAGGGCTGTTTCTCTATATAGAAGAATAAATTTACTACAGATCAGAGAACGAGAAATACAATGGCTAAAAACACATTGAAAAATGTTCGACTCTATGAATAATCAGCACAGTAGATGGGGCTTTGGAATCAGGCTTTAATGCCGACTCTGAAAGTTTATTGTTAGACTGTGTATAAGTCACGTAACTGGGCCTCAGTTTCTCCCTGTGTAGGGTGAGGATGAGAGGGCATACCCTATAGGGATGCCCTGTTGGTGTGGAGGTGAGGTGAAGAATTCAAATCAAGCACTTACTACCCATTACAATCCAATAATGAAAACTAAAAATGATAATTAAAACGAAAATGAGATGCCATTTTCCCAGCTATAAAATTATTAAAGGTTAAAAATTACATGGCACAATATCACGGAGATATGAATGGTACAATGTCCTTTTAGTAGAGCTGTAATTGGTGCAACTTTCCTGGAAAGCTGATTTAGGGTGCCTCTATACTTTTGATTTACTTCTAGGATTTTATCCTAAGAAAACAACCCAAAGTGTGGGGAAATATGTGTGCACAAAATTGTTCACTGTGGTGCTATTTATCTTTTTAAAAATGGGACTCAACTTGCCCCAATAGCAGAGAACTTAAGTTAGGAAAATTATGGTAATCAATAGATGAATGGGTAAAGAAGTTGTGGTGTATATACACAATCGAATATTATTTGGCAGTAAGAAAAGATGATATAGGACCATTTGTGACAACATGGATGGATCTTGAGAGTATAATGCTAAGCGAAGTAAGTCAGACAGAAAAAGCAGAGAACCACATGATTTCACTGATATGTGGTATATAAACCAAAAACAACAAAAGAACAAGACAAACAAATGAAGAAACAAAAAATCATAGACACAGACAATAGTTTAGTGGTTACCAGAGGGTAAGGGGGGTGGGGGTGGGAGATGAGGGTAAAGGGGATCCAATATATGGTGATGGAAGGAGAACTGACTCTGGGTGGTGCACACACAATGGGATTTATAGATGATGTAATACAGAATTGTCACCTAAAATCTATGTAATTTTACTAATAATTGTCACCGCAATAAAGTAAAGAAAAAAAAAAGGAAATCTTTTGGAATGAAGAGGCAGAAGTAGGTGTGTTGTGAAAATGGGCTCCCGCCTGGGTTTTCTCCCTGTCCTAAAATCCACATACATGATGACCAACCAGATGTTAGTTACTCACCACCAAAGCCCCAGCCAGACTGAATCCCCTGCCTTCTCTGCTTGTGGTTGTCATCAAGGTCGGAAAGAGGTATCTTAAAAGAGAAAAGCAGCCATTCCTACATAATGCGCGTAGAACATTGGGGCTGAGATGCCAAGGATGATGTAGGAAAACACTCGTGGAGGCAGTGGGTCTGGGGGCAGGGGTGTCTCACAGGACAGAGTCATCCCCACGCCCTGGCCACATTACAGAGGTGTCTCACCTACCACACCATGCGTGTTGAGGAGTGGGGCATATTCTTTAATATATTAAGTGTATGAAAGGAGCTGGCTCTTTTTTTTTTAATTAATTAATTAATTTATTTATTTTTAGGAGCTGGCTCTTTAAAAGATGTAATTCCTGCTTTTGAAGCAAATACCTTTTGAGGACGTGTACCATGTCAGGTCTTGGACTAGGTGCTGGGCATTCCCTGATGAATAAAGCAGAGGCCTTGGTCTTTGCAGAGTTTGTTCTTTATATGTATTTACTTTTTTTGTACATTCGCTGACTTAGTTCTGATATATGTATGTTTTCAAAATCTGAGTTTAAAAAAATACATTAGTTTTGTTTTAAGTAGGACACACTTGCTTTAAGTCTGCAAAATATTGTAGAAATAGTGATTTGTTTTTCTTTTAATGCAGATGTCCCCAGAGTTACATAAGGTTAAATATTTTTCTTTAATTCATAGGATATGTGTATGAGATGGGGCAAGGAGGGATGTTGCCTGTTTTCAAATAGGAACGGGGTGGGGGGAACAGTTTTGGCTCTAACTTTGGCCCTGCTGAAAACATCCCGGGGCAGCTGCTGACCTCAGTTCAGTGAGGCTGCCTCTCATGATTGACTGTTGGTGGCCACTGGCCACTTGGAATCCCTTCGCTGAGGAGATGCTGTGTGTTCTTTGCCTTCCGGAAACCATTCATTAATTCGCTTCAGAACTCGTTTAAATTTGAAAATACAATGGCTGTTGTGTTATTCTTTCATGACACCTGGTGCCAGAATTAGGTTCCCTAAGATCCTCTGAGGCATAGGATTATGCTTAGCAAATGTAAAACGTAACTGTTGCAAAGATGCAGCTTTCCACCTTGTTATGTGTTATGACTTGGGCTCTTCCTCTCCCTTGGAATGCGTCCAGATGTTTTGCTTCTTTTAAAGATCTGACATGGCCATGGCCAGCTCTATAAATAGCACCAAACATTAGCTATAATGTTGGCATAATGCTGATTTTTTTCCCGTGCCATCCTCTGAAAGCCTTGGGAGAAAGTTCCCAATCTCTCTCTCTCTCTCTCTCTCTCTCTCTCCCTTCCTCCTTCTCTCCCTCTACACACACACACACACACACACACACACACACGCTTAGAATTTAGTAAAAATCCTGAATGTGTTCAAACACATATGTGTTTTTCTCTTTCTTTTGTTTTTTGGTGTTAGGTAAAATGGAGTTAAAGAGCTCTCAACAATAACAGAAAAAATGACTTTCCCAGTGGGACATCTCCTGTGTCCAGGCAGAGTGTTGAATCAAATCCGTCCTTGTCATCAAAGCTTACAGTCCAGCAAGAGGGCAGCTTTATTAGTGCCAGGCTTCCTGGGCATAAAATGTGAAAATATACCTTTTATAAATATCTGGGGATTTTCAACAGTTGTAGAGAGAATCTCTAACAGGTGTATTAGTTTGCTAGGACTGGTAACAAAACACCACAGACTGAGTGGCTTAAACAACAGAAATTTGTTGTCTCACAGTTCTGGAGGTTAGAAGTCCTGGATCAAGGTGTGAGGAGGCTTGGTTCCTTCTGTGGTTGTGAGGGAAGGATCTGTTCCAGGCCTCTCTCCTTGGTTTTAGATGACAACTGTTCTCCCTATGTCTCTTCATATTGTCTTCCCTCTACATGTGTCTGATCACTGTGTTCAAATTTCCCCTTTCCACAAGGACACCAGTCTTCTATTGGGTTAGAGTCCACCCTAATCACTAATTTTAACTTGATTACCTCTATTAAGACCTTATCTCCAAATAAGGTCAGTTTCTGTGGACTTCACATATGAATTTGGGCGTGGGGATGGAAATTCAACCTGTAATAGCAGTCTTTTAGGTAATATTTCTAACTCTGGGAATACATTTTCCTTAAACCATTCCTGATTTCTCCACCTCTCCCCTCTAAAGAATGAACTTCCATAATTTATGTTAATTTCTTTCTTTTTTTTTAATTATTAGTTTCTGGTGTACAAAACAACATAGTGATTAGACATTTACCCACTTCACAAAGTGATAACCCTAGCAAGTTTATTACCCATCTGACGCCGTACACAGCTATTACAATACGATTGACTATATTCTCTATGCTGCATTTTACATCCCATGACTATATGTTTTTATAATTATAGTTGACATTCAATATTATTTTATATTAGTTTCAGATATACAGCATAGTGGTTAGATATTCATATAATTTATGAAGTGATCCCTACATAAGTCTAGTACCCATCTGACACTATACATAGTTTTTCCAACATTATTAACCAGATTCCCCATATTGTATTTCACATCCCCATGACTATTTTGTAGCTCCCAATATCTACTTGTTAATCCCTTACCTTTCTCATCCATGCACCCTATTCCCCCTCGCATCTAGCAACCATCAGTTTGTTCTCCGTATCTATGAGTCTATTTCTGTTCTGTTTGTTTGTTTATTTTGTTCTTTAGATTCTACATATAAGTGAAATCATATAGTATTTGTCTTTCTGAGGCTGACTTATTTCACTTAGCATAATACCCTTTAGATCCATCTATGTTCTTGCAAATGGTAAGATTTGATTCTTTTTTACGGCAGAGTAAAACTCCATTGTATATATGGACCACAATTTATTTATCTAATCATCTATTGATGTGCATTTCAGTTGTTTCCATGTCTTGGCTATTGTGAGTAATGCTGCAGTAAATAGAAGGGTACACATATCTTTCTGAATTAGTGTTTTGGATTTCTTTGGGTAAATACCCAGGAGTGGGATTGCTGGATCATAAAGTAGTTCTATTTTTATTTTTTTGAGTGTCCTCCGTCTGTTTTCCATAGTGGCTGCACCAATCTGCAATCCCACCAATAGTGCACAAGGGTTCCTTTTCACCACATCCTTGTCAACACTTGTTTGTTGATTTGTTGATACCAGTTATTCTAAATGGGGTGAGGTGATATCTCATTGTGGTTTTTATTTGCATTTCTCTGATGATTAGTGACATTGAGCATATTTTCATGTCTAGTGGCCATCTGTACATCCTCTTTGAAGAAATGTCTGTTCAGATCCTCTGCCCATTTTTCAGCTGAATTATTTGTTTTTTGGTGTTGAATTGTATGAGTTTTTAAAATAAATTTTGGGTGTTAACCCCTTATCAGATGTATCATTGGCAGTAATCTTCTCCCATTCAGTAGGATATCTTTTTGTTTTGTTGATGGTTTCCTTTGCTGTGCAAAAACTTTTTAGTTTGATATAGTCCCATTTGTTTATTTTTTTCTTTTGTTTTCCTTGCCTGAGGAGATATATCAGTGAAAATATTACTAAGGGTAATGTATGAGAGTTTACTGCCTATATTTTCTTCTAGTTTTATGGTTTTGGATCTTACATTTAACTCTTTAATACATTTTGAGTTTATTCTTGCATATGGCATAAGAAGATGGTCCAGTTTCATTTTTTTGTATGTATCTGTCCAGTTTTCCCAGCACCATTTATTGAATGGACTCTCTTTACCCTAATGTATATTTGTGCTTCCTTTATCATAGATTAAATGACCATATAGGCATGGATTTATTTCTGGGCTCTCTATTCTGTTCCATTGATCTATGTGTCTGTTTTTGTGTCAATACCATGCTGTTTTGATTACAATGTCCTTGTAGTATAATTTGATATCAGGTGGTGTGATACCTCCCCTTTTGTTCTTCTTTCTCAGGATTGCTGTGGCTATTCAAGTTCTTTTATAATTCCATATAAATTTTAGGATTATTTGTTCTAGTTCTGTGAAAAATGCCATTGGTATTTTCATAGGAATTGCACTGAATCTATAGATCATTTTGGGTAGTATCGACATTTTAACTATATTAATTCTTCCTATCCATGAGCGTGAGCATGGTATATGTTTCCATTCATTTGTATCTTCTTTAATTTCTTTCTTTAATGTCTTATAATTTTCTGAGTACAGGTCTTTTACTTCCTTGGGTAAATTTATTCCTAGGTTGCTGTTTTTTTTCCTATGCAGTGGTAAATGGGATTGTTATCTTAATTTCTCTTTCTGATAGTTCATTATTGGTGTATAAAATATAAAAATACTACTGATTTGTAAACATTAATTTTGTATCTTGCTAGTTTACTAAATTCAATTTATTAGTTCTAATGGTTTTTTTCATGGACTCTTTGGAGTTCTGTCTATATAGTATCATGTCATCTGCACATGATGACAGTTTTACTTCTTCTTTTCTAATTTGGATGCTTTTTTTTTTCCTTGCCTGTTGATGTGACTGGGACTTTCAATACTATATTGAATAAAAATGGTTAAAGTGGATATTCTTGTCTTGTTCCTGATCTTAAAGAGAATGTTTTTAGCTTTTCCCTATTGAGCATGATAGTAGCTGTGGTTTTGTCATAGATGGCCTTTATCATGTTGAGATATGTTCCCTCTGTTCCCACTTTGCTGATAGTTTTTATCATAAATGGATGCTGGATTTTGTCAAATGTGTTTTTTTTTTGCATTTATTGATATGACCATATGATTTTTATTTTCCATTTTGTTTATGTGGTGTATCACATTAATTAATTTGTAAATATTGAGCCAACCTTGCATACCAGGAATGAATCCCACTTGATTGTGGTATATGATCTTTTTAATGTATTGCTTGCTGTATGATCTTTTAAATGTATTGCTGAATTTGGTTTGCTAATATTTTGTTGAGGATTTTTGCATCTATGTTCATAAGGGATATCAGCCTAGAGTGAGTGTTCTTTTTTTGTAATGTCTTTGTCTGGTTTTGGAATCAGATAATGGTGGCCTTGTAAAAGGAGCTTGGGAGCACTTTCTCCTCTTGAATTTTTTGAAAGAGCTTGAGAAGGATAGATAGGTGGTAATTCTTTTTTGAATGTTTGGTAAAATTCATCTGTGAAACCATCTGGTCCAGGACTTTTGTTTGTTGAGAACTTGTTGATTAGTGATTCAATTTCATTAGAAGTAATCATTTGGTTAGTTCAGATTTTCTGTTTCTTCTTGATTCAGCCTTTGAAGATTGTATGCTTCTAGGAATTTATCCATTTCTTCCAGATTGTCCAATTTGTTGGCATATAGTTGCTCATAGTATTTTCTTAAAATTTTTTGTATTTCTGTAGTGTCTATTGTCACGTCTCGTCTTTCATTTCTGATGTTATTTATTTGGGTCCTCTCTCTTTTTTTTTTTTTTGATAAGTCTGGTTAAGGGTTTGTCAATTTTGTTTATCGTTTCAAAATCCCAGCTCTTAGTATTCATTGCTCTTTTGTATTTTATTTTAGCCTCTATTTTATTTATCTCTGCTCTGCTCTTTATTATTACCTTCCTTGTACTCAAGGCTTTTTTTTTTTTTTTTTTTTTTTTGCTGTTCTTTTTAGAGTCCCCTTAGGTGTAAAGTTAGATTGTTTATTTGAAATTTTTCTTGTTTCTTTAGGTAGGCCTGCATTGCTCTGAACTTACCTCTTAGGACTGCTTTTGCTGTGTCCCATAGCTTTTGGGTTGTTGTATTTTCATTTTAATTTTTCTTAAGGTATCTTTTGATTTCTACTTTGATCTCATTGTTGACCCATTCATTATTTAGTAGTATGTTATCTAGCCTTCATATGTTTGTGTGTTTTTCATTTTTTTCCTTATAATTGATTTCTAGTTTCATACCATTGTGGTCAGAGAAGACGATTGATATGATTTCAGTCTTCTTAAATTTACTGAGATTTGTTTTATGACCTAGCATTGTGGTCTATTTTGGAAAATGTTCCATGTGCACTTGAAAATAATATATATTCTGCTGCTTTGGGGTGAAATGCTCTAAAAATATCAATTAGATCCATATGGTCTAGTGTGTCATTTAAGGCTGCTGTTTCCTTGCTGATTTTCTGTCTGAAAGATTTGTCCATTGGTGTCAGTGGGATGTTAAAGTCCCCTACTATGACTGTTACTGTTGATCTCTGCCTTTATATCAGTCAATATTTGTTTTACACATTTAGGTGCTCTTATGTTGGGTGCATAGATGTTTACTAGGATTATGTCCTCTCATTGGATTGATCCCTGTATCACTATGTATATCTTTCTTTGTCTCTTTTTATAGTCTTCATTTTAAAGTCTATTTTGTCCAAGATAAGAATTGCTACCCTGGGTTTTTTTCTCTTTTTTCCATTTGCAGGAAATTTCTTTTTCCATCCCTTTACTTTCAGTCTATGTGTGTCTTGATCTGAGGTGGGTCTCTTTTAGGCAGCATATGCATGGGTCTTGGTTTCTTATCCATTCACCTATCCCCTGTCTTTTGATTGGAGCATTTAATCCATTTACATTTAAAGTGGTTATTGATAGGTACATAGTATTGCCATTTTATTATTCAGATTTTTGATCTGCTTTTGTTTATTTGTTTGTTTTCTTCCTCCCTTCTTCTTAAAGAAGTCCTTTTAATATTTCTTGTAATGTTGGCATGGTGATAATGAATTCCTTTAGCTTTTTCTAGTCTGGGAAGCTCTTCATCACTCCTTTAGCTTTAAATGATAGCCTTGTTTGGTAGAGTATTTTGGTCATAGGCCCTTGTTTTTCATCACTTTGAATATTTCCTGCCACTTCCTTCTGGCCTGCAAATTTTCTGTTGAGAAATCAGCTGAAAGTCTCATGGGAGCGCCCTTGTAAGTAATTAGCTGTCTTTCTTTTGTTCTTTTTATGATTCTCTCTTTGTCTATAACCTTTGCCATTTTAATTATGATGTGTTTTGGTATGGGCCTGTTTGGGTTCATCTTGTTTCGAATGCTTTGTACTCCCTGGGCTTGTATGTCTATTGCCTTCACCAGGTTAGGGAAATTTTCAGTCATCATTTCTTCAAATAGGTTCTCGATCCTTTGCTCCCTCTCTTCTCCTTCTGATACTCCTATGATGTGAATGTTGTTATGCTTGATATCGTCTCAAAAGTCCCTTAAACTATCTTTGTTTTTTCTTATTTTTTATTGTTGTTGTTCTGACTTGGTGTTTTCTGCTATCTTATCTTCTAAATTGCTGATTCTATCCTCTGCTTCATCTAGTCTGCTGGTGATTCCTTCTAGTGCATTTTTCATTTCAGTTATTGTATTCTTTATTTCTTACTGTTTCTTTTTTATGGTTTCTATGTCTGTCCTTCTTTATGCTTATTATCTCTTTATTGAAGTTATCCCCAATTTTCTTAAGTATTCTTATAACCAGTGTTTTAAACTCTGTCTCCTGAGCTGAGAGTGCCCCTGGTGATGCAGCTCTAGCTGGATGGGGTGGGGATCCAGGGTGTCACCAAGGTGGTGAGCATGTGCAGATTTTACCAGACCCATGGGGTCTTGGATTTGGCCTTTTTGGGGGAGGGTTCAGCTTAGAAAAGATGGCACCCTCTTGTAGGATACAGGTGAGGTAGGCTCCACACAGGGACGATAGTGGTTGTCCTTCCAGTCCTTGCTCCGAGGCCACACATCTCAGTCTTTCCACGTGTGTCTCTGGCACCTCTCAAGTTGCTGCCCCTCCACTGGAACCCAGGTGAGTGTTTGCAAGTGAGTGAGTTTGTGCATGGGTCCTTTAAGAGTATGTCTGGGTTTTCAGCCACCTTTCTACTCACTAGGAATGATGGACAGAGTCCTCGCTGTTTTTCACTGCCAGATGTTGTGGGGTCTCCTCTTCCTGGCACAGGACCCTTAGGTTGATGAGCCCAGTGTGGGGTTGGGACTCCTCCTATTTCAGGGGGACCTCCACCACTGAGGTGTCTCTCTCCATGTTCAACCACTACCTGTGGGTTTGGGGTTAGCGTGTTTCACGTCTCCGCCCCACCTACCAGTCTCAATGTGGTGTATTCTTTATATTCCCAGTTATAAGGGTTCTGTTCAGCTAGTCTTCAGGTGGTTCTTGAGGTTGATTTTTCTATAATTTAGTTGTGATATTGATGTGATCCTCAGAGGCAGTAGGCATAGTGTTTACTTAACCCTCCATCTTGGACCTCCTCCCAAATTTATGTTACTTTCAAATTTAATTCCACCAAATCAATCACCCCCAAACCTGTTCTGTCTTCTGTGGAGTGTTAGAGAACAGTCAGTGGTCACCATTGATCTAGTGGTTCAGTTGCTGTCTTCAAGCACATGACACATCCCTTATCTTGGCTTCCTCATGGTACAGAACTCCTCTAATGCAGCTTGACTAGTAGGCTTCTTCAAGGGAAGTCTTGGGAGATGTCCTGTTTTCTTCCAGATAGGTGCACAGGGGGCAGATCAAGGCCTTCTCCATATTCCCCTGAGGCCTGACTAGCCCCTGGGTTTTGTGGGCAGAACTCAGCTTCCTGGGGGAGCAGGCCAAGCAGGAGGAGCTCATCTAAGTCCAGCTTCCAGCCTCCCTGTGTTCTGTGGCCAAAACCCTGATTCTGCCATTTCTCACACTTTCCTCCACACTTGTGAAAACCCACATATCACACACATTGGCCTGATTTCCTATCGTTTTTCCTAATTTGGAAATCCCATATGTAATAACTAGTATTTTCATTGCCAGTGGGGAGTTGCAGGCACCAATATGCTATATTGCGTTTGATACTTTTCAGTCACATGCTCATTAGCTGTTTCTTTTTAACCTATTCCCTTGTCTGATACCACAAGTTTACATGCCCCTTAGTCTCCGTGCCCAGTGTTTCACATTCTTATACCCACAGTCATCATACCTGAGGGGATAGGGTTGGGCAGAGGCAAGACTTAGATCCAGGGATACACCTGTGTTAAGTATACAAAAGTGGTTTTATATTCAGGTGACACTTGTATAGGGAGCTAAGAGGTCAGTTATATTTGCTCAGGAAAAATATAGAGTTTCTCTAGGGAGAGCTAAAAACCAGAAGGACAGGAATAGAGCCTTGTGTGATGGGAAACAAGAATTTAGCTTTGTCTCTGGCCATTCTGATACCTTCCTTAGATGTGGGGATTATATTGTCCAGTTCCAGAGACAGGCGCAAATTCAGTGCATGGAGGATCGGCAGGTAAGTGTTCTTTTTCTTAATGCTGTCTTCTGCTCTGCTCTTAACATTCTGAGTAGCACAAAAGGAAAATCCAGCAGGAAAATGCAAAAGTGTAACCGTTAATAAATTGTGTTTAAATTAGGTATGCTTAGCTGCCCTGGGAAGGGAGTAGAGAAACAAATGCCAAATGTAAAGTGGACTTTTACAATTTTCACCTGGAGGATGGGAGTTAAGGGGAAATATAGGAAAGATACACCATGTTTGCTTAGGGGTACATTCTTCTCTGGGGGTGTTAGCCATGGCTGTGGGCCCCCAGTGATAGGATTTAGCAGGTGGATTATTCCAACCTCAAAGTAGGAAAATGCTAAGGATAATGCTGACATTCATTCACACTCTGGTGGGGTCTTTCCAATATACATTATACCCATTCATTTAAAAACCAACCAACAAACCAACTGACCAACCAACCAACCAACACTTTAACCAGTACCTTCTTCCCCTATCATCTTCAGGTGAGACCAGAATATAACTTTCACTATCTTAGAAGGTTCTTTTATTCAAGACAATGCCAAGTGGTGATCTTAGAAGCTGGACATGATGGGTGCACTCATTACAGATGCTGCACTGGGTCTGCCTCTAGAAGAGCACCTGAACACAATATTTAGTGTGGCACCTAACGGCTCAGAATTGTGCCAAGACCACAAAATAGGCCTCAGGCATTGGTCCTGCCAATGAGTTGCTTATAACATAGATAAGAAGACAGATACACGTCAAATAACCAGAGAACAAAGAAGGGTTCAGTGGGGTGCAGAGAACGTGCAGAGGAGGGGGTGATCATTGAGTGGTGGTCACAGAAGTGTGCATGTGCAAGTGCAAGGAAGGGTTGAGCTAGGGCTTAGTTAGTATTTAGGAAGTTTAAAGGAAAGGGAAGGAGCAATGGCCCTGGGCTGGGAAGGTGGCATGAGCAAAGGCCCCTAAATAGGCATAAGCATGACAGGTGCAGGGAAGAAAAGCCATCAATCTGTGAAGGTTGATGATGCTTTGCAAAACGGTCCTAGTCTGTGTTTCTATAAAGTGGAAGTGGCTGAAGGGCAAGGATGCCTCCAACTCATCACATAATTTTTAGCTACTTCCATCAATAGCGTCCTCTCCATGGCCATCAAGGCTGTGGCTCCAATTGACTCCTTCTACCCAATTCTCCACTACCTCTCTGCCCATTGCCTGCCCCGTGGCTAACTGCACCACCCCACTCTTCTCTACAGGCCTTCTGTTGGCCTAAGACACACTCCACCTAAATGTTCTTCCCTTAACTCTACAGGTTCAAATCCTACCCATCCTTAAAGGTTCAGTTCAAATGTCATTTCCTGTATGGAGTCTTCCCTGATCTTCTCTCCTCTCCTGTTCCTGACTCTAAAGGATGCTCATAGTCACTTCTATGCACTTTTCTTACTACTTACTAGTAAACTATTGACTGAGTACCTCCTGTGTACCAGACACTGTTCTCTGTACTTTGGAGAAATCAATGACTAAGTCAAAGACTTCTGCTCTCAGTGAGTTTACATTCTAACTGGGGAAAACAGATGATGAATAATAGAAATAACACATAAGTAAATTATGTAAAATGTTAGACAGTAATTGTTATGGAATAAAGAAAAAGGAAAGCAGCATAAGGAGGAATTGTAAATGCTAAGGTAGGGGGAGTAGCATTGGGTCGCAATTTTAAATAAGGTCATCTTTCAATAAACCTCCTGAAAAGGGTTACATCTGTGCAAAGGCCCTGAGATGGGACTGTGCCTGATATGTTCAAGAAACAGTAGGCCAGTGTTGCTGTAGTAGAGTGAGAAAGGGAGAGAGAAGCGGGGAATGAAGTCAGAGAAGTAATGGGGGGACATCTCATGGAAACTTGTGGGCCATTATAAGAACTGAGGGAGACAAGGAGGATTTTGAGCAGAAAAGTGATAGCATAAGATTTATTTTTGAAAAGAATCACTCTGGATGCTATGATTAGAATAGACTGAAGTCAGGGAAGGCTGGAATAGACCAGCTGATAGGCTACTTCAGTAGTCCAGGTGGCCTGGACCAGAGTGGAGGTGATGAGAAAGTGGACAAACTCTTTATTTGGAATTTTATTTTTCATGAATGGATTGTGATATATGGGGGAAGGCACGGAATTGAGAATGATTGCAAGGGTTTTGGCTTGAACAAATGGAAGGCTGAAGTTGCCAACACCAGAGATGGGAAAGGCTGTCAGAGGGTGCCTCTGGCAAATGAGGAGCTTTTGAATTGTTTCTCATTGGATTGGAAACTACTTAGGAATAGGTACACCCTATGATTTATCTTTGCTGTCTCCTTAGGGACTCAGGAATTATAATTAACTGATATATCATATTTCAGGGGCTGTTATGACTGCAAAGAATTTCTGCTTTGGGAGGATATCAATTAGTTTTGCAATGATTATTTAGGTCAGATCTCCACATCTGGCTGCTTCCCCAGCTGGGCATTTTTGCTTTTTTGACACCATCCAGAGGTTTGGTGACAGTTCTTCAGCACACGCGGGATAGTTTGATGAGGATTTGATTTTAGGCAGGTTAATCTCATGAACCGCCAGGATACTTGATATAAGCAAAGAATATTTTGTTGGAACTCATCTTTTCTCTCCCAGTCATTTTCACACCTAATGAAAATGATTAATTGGTGTTAATTGGTATGCCAACAGAGTATAAATACTGTTAAAGTTAAATGTTCCTTTTGGCATTTGAAGAGACCAGGGTGGGGGTGGGGAGGAGAGGAAGAGTGTTTGGCTTTATACATATCACCCCAGGTTTCAGAGGTTTCCTGTCCGAATCCCACTTTGTTGGTACAGAGATTCAGCTGAAAACATGTCCAGGCTAACGCAGGGGCTACTTAATTGAAATATTCCCAGTGGGGTTGTACCAGTGATAATTATATTTTGACATTGAACCTGCTTATGTCTGTCATTGCAAGAGGGGATTCTTCACTCCACAGGTATCATTATACCGTCTACTAAGTGCCAGCTACCATGCCAGGCATGGGGAAACTTAAGGATGCCTGACACACTGTCCCAGTTTTACCACTCGGGCTATTTGAAGAGGCATATATGTAAGCAGTGATAGGTAGAGTTGGGAAGAGGTAAAGGTTTACCCAGCTGGACCTGGAGGGGCTTTCTAGAGGAGATGGTAGTTGAATTGTGTGGAGAAGGATGTGCAGTGGTTCTTGCAATTGAAATGGGAAGACCATTCCAGGCAGATGAGAGCAATACGATGGAAGAAACACCCGGAGAGGCAGACCCAGTCAGGAAGAACCTCGTAGGCCATAGCGAGGAGTTTGGACTTTATTAAATAAGCAACAGATAGATATTAAAAGTTTTTAAGAAGAATGACATAAATTAATGTGTCCCTAGAGTGTCACGAAAGAGATATTTGAAAGGTGGGATTCTGGAGTCAGAGAGACTAAAGGCTTTTAAAATAGGGCACGTAAGAAGTGATGGTGACCTGGGTTAGGGTATTAGTGGTGGGCTCAGTTGGAGAGGCATTGGTACCTTTCTGCACCTAGGTTGCTTTTGATTCTTAAAACTATTCTATCATGATAATGATGACAATTACTAAGAGCTAGGCACTTTCCTCACCTAATCTTTCCAACCACCTTATGAGGTGGGAACTATTAAGAACTCATCCTATAGATGAGGGAAACTGAAGTACAGATTTGAATAAGCTGCTCAAGGTCTCACAAAACCATGGACTTCACAATCTATGTGCTTAACCACACCACTATTTCTGCCTCCAGGTTGGGTAAGACCATGTCATTTTATGGATGAAGAGATTGAGGGAGAGAGAGGGGTTTTTGGGGAGTGAGGTTGATGGACGAGTCTAGGCTGGCTCTTGGTTCTGGGATTCTCAGATCTAGGGAAATATGAAAATATTGCCAACTGGTCCTAGTGTTCCATAAGGGGTAGTGTCTGGGGTGGTCATTAAAGAGAAGAAAAGGCACACAGATGTGTGTTCCTGTGGGGAAAGAACTTTGATATGAGAAAAGGCAGTTCAACTCCCAGACTGGCACCATCTTCACCTTTTCCTAACCTGAAATTGGGAGCAGTAGGTTTGTGGAGAGAGTTAAACGACCTCACATAAGCCTGGTTTACTCAGTTCGTGTTAAGCGCCTTGCCCCTTCTCCTATCATCTGAGAATGAAACTCTCAGGTTTTCAACGTAGAATTGACATCATCACAAAAAACAGAAGCTGAAAACAGTGGGGAGGGCTGGTGGTCTCTAAAAGGTCACATTTCCTAACTACAGGTGAAGTTGAACTAGTTTAAGACCTTTGGAAATATTTTGTTGTGAGGGTCTTATTTGATTGGTTTCTGTGTATCTGGATCTTCCAAACGGCAGAGGGCTTTCTGTGTGGGCTTTCTTTGTCACTAGTGTCTGCGTGACCTGCTTTCTCATCAGAGGACAGGAGTCAGAGGAAACAAACTCTGGAGGAGAAAGCATTGTACCTAGTAAGGACAGTGGGACGTCCCTGTAAAGTGAGTGAGCTGGCTCTTGAAGGCCATTTTGGGGTCTGTCACTCCCCAGAGCAGAGGCGGGGGCCCAGCAGTCGACGTCCCTCTGCTACCTCAGGGAATCCTGCGTGAGTTATGCCATCAAGAAGGCTGCTGTTGATTTGGAAACATCTACCCAGTGACAGGGAAAGGTCGTAGCAACAGCTTTCAGTGACTCATTTGCATCTTGGATAATGTTCTAAAATAGCTTTATTTCTGAGAGCCATTAAATACTGATAAGTGGGCATTTTTGTAGACAGGAAGACAAATAAGGAGCGACATTAACATTATCTTTTCTGCCCACATGTGCCAGTGCATCCAGGGAAGGCTGATTTGGGGCTTGGGTTGCCAGTCAGTTGACTCGGGGAGGTGGGGTGCATTTCTCAGATGGGCCAAAGGCAACACATCCCTCCCAGCTGCAGCTGCCCCCTTTTTCCCCTGAAGGATTCTTTATCTGAATCTCTTTGTCACCTTGCATGGAGGATTTTTTGTTTTAACCTCTCAGGGCTTCAGAGACTGAGGTTTATTGGTACTGACAGCCCCTGATTATTTAAAATCCTGGAGGCCATGATTTCCGCTGTCCTGGTCCACAGAGAGTTCAGCTGATCGCTCGGGCAGTTTGTGCTCTGTTAAGGGTTGCCCATAACAGCAAAACCCCTTTTAAATTCTAAAACAGCTACAAAAACTAAAAACCAGCAACATCTCCTGCTCTCCTCCCACCCCACAGCCAAACTGCAGTGCCTCTATCCTCAAATTCAAGTCCAGTTCTCTTAAAATCGTCTTATGATTTTAAGCAGCAAAAATGTTGCCTACAGTTCACTCTGGCACTGCCCAAGGGGACACAAGGGGAGGGCTGCTGGAGGGAGTCACCATAGCCTCTGAGTCACTGTGTCACTTTTTGCACCTCCACCAGCCTTATAAGACAGGGGGCCAGAGGCCTGCCTTCCCAGGAGGGGGCTTTGAGAGCGCACTGGAAGCATTTAACAGGCTGTTCACCCTTCCTCGTCTGGGGTGGGAAGGCTGGGTGGGGGCTACACTGGGGAAGAGTGGGGGGGGGAATCACTGTCACCTAGCGACAGCCGCATCCTGTGATAGGACTTGTGTCTGAAGGAAAGATATTTCCACTGGCACCTGGAGAGCCTCCTTGTGCCTCTCCCCAAGCTGGGGAGCTTTTGGGGTGCTCTGTGGGGTATCCCTTTCAGAGTTCCTCAATATGGGCTGCCTTTCCTGCCCTGAACAGAGGCCTCCCTGCTAAGTGTGTGTGCGTCTGCATGAACGTGTATATGCATCAGTGTGGTGGTGGGATGGGGCATGGAGAGGCTGTGAAAGCAGCAGCTCAATGAGTGATTCCAGAGGTCTTGGAAGTCACCCTCTACTTTTAAGTGGAAACCTACCCCTTTGTGCTGACTGCTGTAGTGACCAGACTTCCCAAATTTGCCCAAGTTGGCCCTGATTTCAAATATCCTAGTCTACTTAAAAATCATATTATATCATTTTCCCTGGAACCCCCAAATTGAGATGAATTTCTTTCACATTAGGCTGTAATCTGAGCTGAAAAACACAAATATTTAGGAGTGGTAACTCATGAGTCCTTATCACTATTTTGGACTCATCAGGAGACAGTTTATCAGATCTTTTCCTGACAATGCTTCTTTAATGGAGGAGGGAAGAAAGCAAGGGACCTAGGCCACACATTGGAAGGGCAGGAGAAGAAGGGCCAAACGGAAAACAGTGTGGGCATAGAGGATGGATTAGTCCACATCTTAGTGTTGTCCCAGGCTGGCTGGTGGATCTTATTCATCCTTGGGAAGACTGAGTTCACTGTTCGCCATGTTACAGATTGCCCCATATACTGGTCAGGAATCCCTTTCTCTTGGCTCTTTTCCATCATACCCTTGCTTCCACTCCTCCTAATCTTTCTCTTTAGATCCATGGAAGTTTTGAAAATTCCTTGTCCATGACAACGTAATGCTTTTGGAATTTCAGGATACAAAGTTGGATAAATATGGTGGTCTTTTCTCCACTTCCTCTAGTTAACTCTAATTACATTTGTATTCTCACAGAACAGAGAGTAGTCTCTTTCATCCTTTTTACCTGCCCTTAAGGAAATGGTGTAGCAACTCTTGTAAAATTCTTGCCTGGTGTCTCTGTGGGCAGTAAGACATAAGCTCCATCTTTATCTGACAGTGGAGTAATAATAATATACTTCCTTTGAAGCATTTTCCTTCCCTTCGTGATAAAGAATGTTTCAAGTAAACTGTCTCATCAACCAACTTCCTTGGAAGGTCATGGAGAAGTCATGGGGCTTGCTTTACAAGTAGGGGAGCTGGTGAACAGAAGGAAAGGTGACATATGCATCAGAATAACTGTACAAAATGGGCAGATAGCTCAGTTAACAGGAGCCCCTCCTTGGAGTATGTCTTAAGACTGTGATTTGCTCCTGTATCATCTTACTTAGACTGGAAGGAAAGTCTCTGCTTTATTTTTAAGACTGCAATTTAGACTCATTTCTGCCATTGATTTTTAAGACCATAGTTATAAAATTGACTTTCGTTAATCAATTGGCACATTCATTCAGTTACTCAACAATTATTTTTTTCAGCATCTACTATATGCCTGGTGTTTGAGGGACAAATATGTGTCAGAAATGCTCTGTAGCTCTAAGAATCCTTCCTCAGGAGGAACACATGATATGTAAAGAAAGAATAAAACAGAGATTTTCAGTAGCACAAGAAAGACACGCATGAAATACATAATTAATTTCCAGGGACTGATACTCTTCCTTTCCATAATTAATCAGACTTCTTAATTTTTATCTTGTGTGAAATGGAAAGGTCCTCAAGGATGGTGATGAAAAGATTAGAGAATGAGATCAATAAGAAAGAGTTAATGGGTCTGTGCTATCTCAGCCAGAAAAGAGGTGGAGAGGTGTCCTGCTGCCAGGCTGTCAGGTGGTGGAGGAACTCTTCAGTAAGAGGTGGCCCATTATTCTTCGGTTTGTTTAAGAATAAAGCTGTTGGCAATAGCTCTGTTTTTGTTGTTGTTGTTGTCCTTTTTTTTTATTATTATCTACCACACAGTAGGTTATACAAGGGGATTTATGCCTATTTTCACTCACGTTTTTTATTGCTGGGGAGAACTGTGTGTCAGTTACTGTCCTGGACACGGAGTCCCTGCCCTAATAGGGTTTGGGCGTCATTTTATTTTGCCCGTATAATAACCCTGGGAACTATATATTTTTATTCTTTTCTAGAGAAGTTCAGTTGTTGAGCCAAATTCAGGCATAGGTAAGTGGCAGGTTGGAGGTTTCAGTCCAAGTCTGCCTGACTCTGAAGCCCAATATTGTGCTCCTTCCCCACAGGCAAAAACTAATGTCCTCGATGTCAAACAAAGGCAATAGACACCAGTCAATCAGTCAGTATTTATTGGGAGGCTTATATATGTTCAACCAATAACATACTATATAAGACAGTGATGTTATAAACTTTGTAAAGTTTCAGAAGAGAAATAGAATTCCTTGGTAAAGATGAAGGTTGAACCAAGTCTTCTCGAAGCTTGGGTAGTATTTATATGGCTAAAGGAGGGTCTTCCAATGAAAGGCAGTAACACAAACATGAGTGAGTAGAGGTGAGAACCAGCAGGAGACATCTGAGGTGGGATGGAATGAAGAATGGTGTCTAAACCAGAGGGTTCAGGTGGGGGCACGATGGCAAATAGAGGTGAACAGGTAGAGCAAAGCCCATCTGGGAGGACTTTGAGCTCAGAAACGGGAGCTTCAGTTTGGTGTAACAGGTAAAACCACAGACTTTTTGATAGGGCTGTTTCATAAAAGTGATGGTGTTTAAAGTCACAAGTCTGGCAGTGGTGTGCAAAAGAAATTGGGCAAGCAAAGTCTGAAGTCGGGGAGTCAGGGAGGCTGACTGATGCTACTGCTTTTGGTGGCAATGGAGAGGGATGGACAGACATTTCCCAAAGGCTTACTGAGGTAAGCATTCACCCACAGAGCTCACCCAGTCAGCTTTAGTGATGGGAGGGGTTTGTGATGGTCTTTGCTGGAAGACGGGGTGGGGGTAGCGTGCAGGGCAGATGACCTTGGACTCTCTTCTGCCTAATTCTAAACCAAACATTTTCTTTCCTCCTGTTTTCTCGTCTTGGCCCCCGATGAGCCCTCATGGTGCCAAAGTGCAGTCTGCTTAGCAAGCTTTCTTGACCCTGATCCCAGGGCAGGGATATGTCAGGTACTGAGAAACTATGGGGTTAACCCTAAGACGGTGCAGGCACGGGAGGTACATGACTTTCATTTGTTGCCTGAGGTTCTGGAGCAGAGCTTAGTTGTTCCTGCAAGCAGAGTCCCAGGGCTCCCAGGAGTTGCAAGCACAGGGGAGGCCGACTTGTTCTCCTTACAGAGGTGTCCCAGCTTCTGTGACCCATAGCTGTTTGGCCCACTGGTCTCCTCATATCCTGTGGCCCTCTTGATTTTGTTAGATTTTATTCTTTTGAATATAGGAGATTTATAAATGTAAACTTCATGGGATTAAAAATTTTACATGGATATACTTGCAAATCAGAACAAATCATTTGTCATTCTTCATTCAACAACTATATTAAAATATAGAATTGTACATATTATGCAAATATGTTAGTTGTGCCAGACATTGTGCTAGCCCCTGGGATCCAGCTGAGGACAGTAATCCCTGCTGTCGTGGAGCTTACAGTCTGGTAGGTAGAGACAAACAAGAAAAATCAATAGGCAAATTCCATAGTATTTTATAAGATCGTAAGTGCAGGGTGGAAAAATAAAACAGGGTGAGGGAATGCTGGGAGAAAGGTAGCAGAAGAGGACTGGAATTCTAATAAGATGGTTAGGTGACACTTGAACAAAAACTCAAAGGAAGGGAGAGAGTGGGTCTTTGAGAAGAACCTTCCGAGTGCAGGGCAGTGGGAACAGCAAGTGCAAAGGCCCTGAAGAGAGACGTGCCTGGCATGTTTTAGCAGCACTGAGAAGGCCAGCGTGGCTGCAGCTAAGGAGTAAGAGCAGAGCAGTGGGTGATTCGGACCAAGGCAAAGAGCGGGGAGGGTGCAGATAAAGCAGAGCATGCGGGGCTCTGCAGCCGCTGTAAGGACTTTAAATCTGAGAGAAATGGCAAGCCATTTGGCGGCCTGAGCAAAGGCACCACAGGATCTGACGTTATGTGGATCAGGATCACTCTTTTGCTCCCTTGCACACAGAAGAGGGGGCAAGAGAGGACAAGAGGGAGGAGACTATTGTGATAATGTTGGTGAGAAGCGATGGTCCTCTGACAGCATAGCTGCCGGGGTGGTGAAAAGCTAGTGATGTTAGAGTAAGAGAAAGAGAGGAGTTAAGGATGACTTTGTTAGAACTTCTGTTCCAATTAAGGGCTGGCAAGCCATAGTACTCTGTGGGTAGCCTTTGCAGAGTGGCTCAAAGCAGATAAGGGAGAAGAAGTGTAGTATTGTTTCTCCATTTGTGTGCTGTGTGTGTGTGTGGGGGGACTTTTCTGTTGGATGCCCACACCCACAGCACTGAATCCGTTCACCGAGGCCATTATCTCTGGACTCCCCATGTTCTTGCCAGCTAGTTGCACACCAGAGAGAAGCAAAACCTCCCCCTTGCCACGGGCAGAGCATTTTGGTTGCACATATTGCAGGTGTTGCCCTCCTCTTAATTATCCACCCACGTACTTTCCCAGCCCCCTTCTTTTTGGAAGTTGTAGTAAAAGAAAACATAAAACAGCCAGATGTGAGCCTAGTCTCATCAGTAATCCATAAAACACCAAGCACACCCCACTCATCTCTCATGCTTTATGAAAAGTTAAAATTAAATCAGGGCAGCATTATTAAGCTAAGTGATTTTTGCTGGATTCGGATGAATTCCTGTGTGTGCAACATCGTTTGTTGGAAATGTGCCTGGGGTGCCAGTGGGCTCAGAATGCACATCCACTAGCTATTAGTGGAAATGGATCTGCTTACAATGGGGCATTTGAGGTTTCCCAGCCCTGGGACACTGACATTGCATGTAGGATCTTCATGCCTACAGCCCTGGATCCTCCAGTGCCCAGCAGCCCTTAAAAGCAGGAAGGGGAGATGTAGGACAAAAGTGATTCCGGAAACGCGGCAGCAGATGCCATGTCTGTGCAATGATGGAATTCCAGAGGAGAACTGTAGGGGATCATCTTCTTTCAAGGGGCCCTGGAAGGTCAGGGTTGGCTGTACTATATTCTGAGAATGCCATGTTTCAGGGATGCTGTGAAACCAAATTGTTGAACCAAATTCGGGAACACGTAGCTGGCTTGGAGCTTGGCGTATCTGAGGTAGCTGTGAGGCTGAGGCTTTATTGTTCCCGTTCACTTGCTTCATGGCTTTATTACCTTTGGAGAAACTGGAAAGTGAGTTGGTTTGACATTCCAAATATTTGCTGGGAAAACCAGATTGTTGTTCAGAAAATGGTGGAAGGAAGGATATCTTTTAGAGCTCAGACTTTCACATTCTGTCTGGTGTAGTGAACACAGCATAAGATGGAGTCAGACAGTCTGGGTTAGAGTCTCAGCTTTATAAACTGAGGGGGTGGAACTTTAGGTGACTTTCTAAATTCCAGTTTCTTTTTAAGTCCCAGTAAAATAAAAATGATGTACTTTCCCCAAGGACTATTGTTGGGGATAGATAAACCATGTATTTAAATCACCTAGCTGGGGGTTCAGCATGGAAAAGAGGCTGGGTCAATGTTCATTGTTCATCCTTTGTGGACCTGGGAGGAGAGTGGTCTGGGGTCACTGACAGGGTTGCCCTGGGGTTTGAAATCACATCCTGCCTGGAAGGCCACTCTGCCATTAGGCAATCCAGTTCCTCTGTGCTCCAGATGTACACAGGTCTCATGCTCCGAAACCAGTGTAGACGGAGTTGTGTGGAAAAACTTGTGTGAAAGGGATGTTTTCTGAGTGATAGCAGTCTTGGTGTGTATTGGCCCTTTTAATTCAGTATTCACACCTTCCTTTTTGTCTTGGGCTTTGTAGTGCAAAACATTGTGTGAAGCTGAGAAGTGGGAGAGAGTGGCATTTGTCCATCTGTTTGCTACCAGTCCTTGAGAACTGTGAATTCAGCAAAAGGTTGGTTCTCTCAGTCTTGCCCTTGCGAAAAGATATCCACATACACACACATACAGAATACATTTTTAGGGAATATCGTATCAAAATTTGCCAATAAGATTTAATTTCACATTTTTATGTGTGACCCGGTTCAGAATTCATTCAGTAAAATTCTGTGCTGGGCACAATGTCACTCTTTAATTTAAAGAACTGACTTCCTAAGTAGAGGAAGAATTTCAAGAAGTGTTTCAATAAAAGTGCTCAGGATTTTATATTGTAGGAGCTTGGTACTTTATAAATATTGGAATTTCATATCATCCAAATCAGCTTCAGTGCATTTTCAATTTTTGATATGTTGTGACATATAGTGCAGTTTTTGAGAAATATAATTCGGTAGACTTTTTACAGCCATCACCTAATATGTAGAGGCTGTCTTTATATTTTCTCAAATTCAATTTATATCATCACAGTGCATAAAAAGTCCAGTCACTTTAACAATTCACAACCCCACTCTAGTCACAGAGACAAAGAATTTAGAATGGAGACAGTGTACCACCTATATGACTTGGGGCATGATGTTGTCACCAGTTCATGGTTGCCAGTAATTGTGGCAGGTACCCAGGCCACACCGGGTAAGTATGACACTTCACCTCTCTTGCCCTTGCTACTAAGATGCCTCAGCCATCATCTCAGCCATCAGAATCACCTTTTCCCACTCCCGGGGGGAAGACTTGTGGTTTGCCAACATTGCCATCTATCTTAGAGCCACCCTGCCTGACATCCCACAGTCAGAGATTCATTTTTCTCAATTTACCCCCAATTTCTTTAGAAATATACTTTCAGGTATGTAAGGTTTTAGTGATGTATTCGATCGAGTGATTTAGTGATGTGGGTATATATCCACTGTTGTCAGGGGAGAAGGGGAAACTCTCAAAGGGAAAATGAATCTCAACATAGGCCATTTTCTGATGATTTTCAGGACACTGGTGAATTGGCAAATGCCTTTCCAGGGTAAAATGGGCCAGATTTCCTGGGCCTGGAACAACACAACTCTGGTTTATTTCATCCAAGCAAAAGTCAGATGCATTCATTTATTCAAAATTCAGAAGGCTGTTTAATCAAGGCATTTAATTCTATACCATGCACAAACATTGCTTGGTTATCTTCTATGAGTTGGAAATTGTGCAAGGCACAAGAGATACAGGGATGAATAAGATATGGATAAAATATAGTCACATTTTTTAGGACTTTATGATCTAATTGCTGAGCAAGTAATAATGTTTGATAATCATTTTATATAGGTAAATGCTACAACAAAAATATAAGCGTGTATAACCGTGTGTGTGTGTGTGTGTGTGTGTGTGTGTAATCTTTACATGAATACTAGATCATGAGTATTGGTAATAGATAGCTTTGCTTTGGTTTCTGACATACATTAATGATCTTCACAAGGCCTTCCATAATTGGTATCTCATAAAAGTATACTATTCTGATTAATTTGGGGGGGGGGAATTTCATCTGTTCTCCTGTTTCAGTGACCATCACTATATGGATCTTCCTTAAATCTGTATTTCCACTCTAGTTCTTGCTCTGAGTTGCTTACTCTGGTATATTTGTTACCTACTGGGCATTTCTACTTGAAAGCTCTGCAGGAACTTAAACATAGCCAGTTGTAAATTGAACCCAACATCTACATCCCCATTCCCGGCCTCACCTTTAACTTCCTCCTAGCTTGTTCTCTGATACAGTAATGGTACCACCATTCAAGCCGAATGCCGGGGCATAGTTCTTGACTCTTCCTTTTCATTTAACCACTTCTTTCAAAGGATCCTCAACACATGCACATTCTACTTACTGATTTCTTTTGTACCTCCATGTTTTCCAAATTCTTTCCCATTTCTAGAGAAGCCCACCATATTCTTTCACATGGTTTTATATATGCACTCCTAACCAGTTGTCTCACTTCCAGTCTTGGTTATTTCTAAACATTTTCTACACTCTAGTAAGGGTAATACAAATCTGATCCCCTCGTTTCCCTACTTAAAGTTCTTTAAAAGTCCATATTATCCTTGTCATAGAGACTAAACTTATGCATAAGGCTTACATGGCACTGTCGGGTTTGTTCACTGCTTTTGTTCCAGACTCATCTCTTGCTGCTATTCTTGCCCTCCCCACACCCCCCAAACAATCTTTGGATCACCAGAATGGCTATCTGTTCCTTGAATGTATCATCTGTTTTCATCCTTCAGTCCTTTGCACAGCTAATTCTTTCTGCCAAGCACAGTCTTCTCAGTCTTAATTCATCCATCACATATCTACAGAGCACTCAGCGCATGCCCTCTCCTGGACTGAGTGCTGGTAGACACAAAATAGATATTCTCCCTCCCCATAGGGTTTTGAACTAGTTGAGGAGGCCAGTGTTAAATATGAATATGTAAATACAAATGGTGATAAGTAAGGGAAGGAACAGGGACTATAAGAGAATGTGAGAAGAGCCTAATTTAGGTTGAGAGGGCTGCTTAGGGAGGTCTTCCTTGAGGCAGTGTGGAGAGCTGAGACCTGTTTCCCTTTGGGTCTTTCTTTCACTGCTTCCTCTAGGAAGCTTCTGCTGGCCTTCCAAATTGTAGTTTTAATGGTCCTTGGGGCCAATGCAGCACCACACACTGCCCTGATAGATTTTTTTTTTTGTCCTATTATATTGCAGCCACTGGTCCATCTCTAGATTGTAAGCACCATGAGGGCAACATCAGAGCCTAGCTTCCTGCATCTCTGATTTTAAGCACACAAATAGTTACTCATGAATATCTGTTGACAATTAGTGGTAAAGTTGGAATATCTTCCAACTTGGTAATGTGAGAGACACTATAGTATGTGGTCTGTGTTCTCTGCCAAAATTCTCCATGGGGTGAAAAGATTTGGCAGTCATTGTCCTAATGTCCAAGGTGGCCAACCCACATCTCTAGGGATGTATGTCACTGTCAACTGTGGCTCTTCACAGAGTTTCATATGTGGTCCTGGAAGCAAGCAGGAAGAGACGTCACAATGAAAAGAAATATCATATCCTTTGAAAGGAAGTAAGATGATATTGGATATTGTAGGAAGTGAAAATATGTCTGTTCTAATCATAAATTAATTATATCTAAATTCAAGGGGGAGGACAAAGTTTGACAATAACCCTGGTGAATACTGGCTTATATTTGGGTTCAGTTTGGCTGCCACTCGTATAGATAGATTTACTTTGAGTTCTTGGATCTCCTCCCTCACCTCAGGATGGTACTAAAACCATGCCAATGATCATTTTCTTTTGGACTGAAAGATCTCTAGGAAAAAGGCTTTTGTGGCAGAGTCACTACCAAACATTGTGTATATGCAAGTATTACCGTGTTTCCTCAAAAATAAGACCTAACCAGACCATCAACTCTAATGGGTCCTTTGGAGCAAAAATTAATATAAGACTGGGTCTTCTAGAATGTGATATAATACTGGATCATATATTAATTTTTGCTCCAAAGGACGCAATAGAGCTGATGGTCCGGCTAGGTCTTATTTTTGGGGAAATGATATTATCCATATTTTCAGATGTGGAAAATGAGGCTGAATGATCTGTGACTTGACCTGTGACTTGTCCAGACGTAGATCCCAGAGCTGGGTTTAGTCCTTGATCCAACTGGCCACACAGTCATTATTCTTTTTGCTATATCACATAGAATTTTGTCAACTTTTCAGTAAATAGAATTGACAACCTCTTCCTTCAGACTAACCTCAACATCTTTCTCTGTATTTTAAAGTTGATTTGAGTAGTAAGGCTGAAAAGTAGTTCTGGGAGATAGGGAAGAAATAGCTCCCATGAAATCACTACATTAAAATGTGAAATGCTGTCGTCCTACTTACCCTTACTGTACTTAACCCTTGTGACTTACCTTCGCTATTCAGTTATCTCGAAGCTTGGTTATACTGCAGGGCAACTTCTATTTCCCACCACTGCCATTGCAGTTGGTGCATATCTCACGTGAACACACAGCACTTGCTTTGCCATCTCATAGGATACATATAGACTGGTAGCAGAGTTACTCCAACTTATCATGAGCTACTGCTCTTAATCAGAACTGTTTTGCTTATGTTAAAAGCCCACTAAAGGCAATATCCAGGCCTATGCTTCTCCTTGTCTGACAATTAACTCAGAATCTGTAAGGGGTGTGTGTGTGTGTGTGTGTGTGTGTGTGTGTGTGTGTGTGTGTGTTTGTTGCTAGACCCTCCAACTGCCACTCAAGGATTTTAGGAGAGTAAAGATTTAGGTTTCCATACATGTACTGCTTGTGGGGAGAGGAGAGAGTGCAGAGGAAAAGGAAGGAGTGTCACTTTTTCTCTGTGGATTTACGTCACTGGTTAAGCCTTCATCCTCTCATGAGGGTCAGGGAGTTACCCTCCCTGTCAGGGAGAGCTACCTGGGATGGCTTTCCCCACAGTTTCTACGGCAGGGGGCCTTGAAGGCAGGCATGTGACTTCACTGGGTATTTTGCATAAATCCAATTTCCCTGGAAAACACAATCCTTCTGAAGTTGCTGAGGTCAGGAACAGCAAGGCAGGCACCAGCAGTCTTGGCCCAGCTGGGAAGGAAACAGCATTTACATAGTGCTTATTCTGTGGTCAAGGGCAATTACAAAGGCTTTCTGTGGACCTCAGGAGTCCCCCTCCCATTTAATTAGGTGCAAGCAAAAAGCATCTTAATGATAAGAGGATGCCAGGACACGACCATGCTTTGTCATTGATCATAAACACAGCTGTCCTGTGGGGTCACCTTTTGTCTCACAGGGCAGGTAATTGGCAAAAACACATGCACATTGGGTGAGGACAGATTTCATGTATTCGATCATGTTGACAAAGAGGACAGGGGGCTGGCAGATGAACATGATGGACAAGAACAGAAGAGGAGCTGTGAGGAGAAGGAATTTCTAATGAGAGGAGTTTGCTAGAACTTTGAGAACTGAGGTGAACTGTTCATGGGTGTAGTAGATAATATGAGCTGAGGGGTATGGGAAACCCTTCTCATACCATCTCTGTTGCTGGCCTTTCATGAAGCCTAAAAATGTTCTAATCAGTCATTCTTCTGGGTCAAGACATTGAATCTAAGACCCAGAGAAGTGAAGCCAACTTCTCAAGCAGAGGTAACATTTTAACCTGTCATAATTCATGACCACTTTCATACCCTTGCCTATTAAACCTCTCAATCTTAGGGTCCAGTGGGAAGAGCATAAAGTCACTACCTCATCTTAATGCCGAGGCAACACCCAGTGATTGAAGGTCTGTGCTGCCCAAATCCTTGTTCTGAGGAGATTTCAGGGAGCTTATGATCTAATAAAAGGCAAAAGAAAAAACTCAAATATATCAAAGTATAAAGTGTAAGGTTCAAAAAAGGTGAAAATGAACACCACCTTACCTCCTCATAGATTTCCTTGTTTTATTAGTGGCAAATTTCTTCTTCCTGTCTGTCCAGTTGAACTTTGGAGTCACCTTTGACTTTCCGTTTCTTCAGGTTCCTCATGTGAAAAAAAATCATTGAAGTATATTTTGAAGCATACAGTAAAATGCATGGATCTTAAGTGTAGAGTTCAATGAGTTTTGACAAATGTTTATATTGTGTTACTCTCACCCAAATAAAAATTTACAACCTGACAATCCCCCCTGCCCTCTAGTCAACAACTTCCCCTCCATGCAGGCAACCACTGTTCTGATTTTTCTCATAAACCAGGTCTGACAGTTAAGTTCACCAACTTGTTGCATCAACGTTGCTAGCCTTTTTTATATCAGAGGGATTATGCATTATGAATTTGTACCAACTGGGCAAACAGTTAACCAAGTTTTCCTATTTGGAAGTGCTCATAAGGCTGTGTGAAAAAGATGAAAACGACCTGAACTTTTCACCAACAATTCATGGCTCTTGCATCACAACAACACACCAGCTCACATGGCACCATCTGTGAGGGAGTTTTCAGCCAGTAAACAAATAACTGTATTGGAACACCCTCCCTACTCACCTGATCTGGCCTCCAGTGACTTCTTTCTTTACCTGAAGATAAAGGAAATATTGAAAGGAAGACATTTTGATGACATTCAGGACATCAAGGGTAAAACAATGACAGCTCTGTTGGCCATTCTAGAAAAAGAGTTCCAGAATTGCTTTGAAGGGCCAACTAGGCACTGGTGTCAGTGCATAGCTTCCCAAGGGGAGTAGTTCGAAAGTGATTGTAGTGATATTCAGCCATGAGGTATGTAGCATTTTTTCTAGGATGAGTTTGCAAACTTAATCGTCAAATCTTGTAGCATAGTCTTGCCTTTTCTTGAACTTATATAAATGGAATCATACATTATGTACTCTTTTATGTCTAACTTCTTTTGCTACACATAACTGTGTTTTTGTGAGATTGTTCTTTATTTTGGCAGTGCATTCCTTTTTATTGAGTTGCATTCCATCTTATGAATATACTAAAACTTGATTTTCTATTTTCCTGTTGATAGATATATGGGATATTTTCATTTTTTTACTTTTATGAGCAAAGTTATTCTGTATATTCTTACATGGGTCTTTTTGGGGTTCTATGTTTTCATTTCTCTTGGATAAATATCTGGGAGTAAAATAGTAGGGTCATAGAGTATGTGTCTATTTCATGTCAACAATAATTGCTAAACAGTTTTTTAAAGTGAATGTACCATTTTCACTCTCAGCAGCAATGCATGAGAATTTGGAAGGCTGTCTATTCTCAAAATTTGGTATTGTCAGCCTTTTATATAGTGTAATTTTAGTAGGTGTGTAGTGGAATCTCACTGTAATTTCTCACATAAAATTAACCATGAAGTCCCAGTGAATCCTTTCTTGACATTGTCTCCTAGATGCATCTTTTTATTTCCTTTTTTTTTCTTTTTTAAATAGTCATAGCCTAATCTTGATCAACTCTCATCTGAACTAAGTGGTGATCTCTTTGCTTGCCTCCCTTCCTTTAGGCAACCAGGCTGCTTGTTTTGCCCTGGTGGCTTCCGGATCACTTTAGACCTTTGCTGCTGGAAACTTTTAATGACTAACACCAATATCAGGAGTTCTCAAACTTTTAATTAATTATGATTGTAGTGGTGAACTCTTTCTTCAGAGTGGAGCTTGTCTAGTTGAAGGGAGATGGAAACCTGCTTGTTCATCATTCCTATTTGTCCTCCCTGTACAGTTGTAGCTCCCGAGGTTCCTTTGTGAATTCCTTCTGCTCTTTAGAGTATATGTTGGAAACCGCAAATTGACCAGACCCTCCTTGACCTGGCACCTGTCCACATCTAGAGTACAGCTCCCACATGTCCGTCACATTCCCTTCCAGCCATATATCAGTGCACATGGTCTCCTGAATGCAAAATGCTCTCCTAGGCCTTAAGGCTTCTGCTCTGCAGCTCCCTGTCCTCAGAAAGTACTTCTCTGCCCATCTTCCAATGTCTGCCTGGGAAAATTTGACATCTTTTGTGCCACGATGCTCAAGCATCTGTCCTTTATGACGTCTTCAGGGTTGATGGCTCCTTGCTTTATGCCCCCACCTTTCCTTGTACATACCTTGCTGGGCTGCAGTAGTCTTAATCAAATTTGTTTCCCCAGTGCCCAGAAGTCTGACATTCAATTTACATTATGACCTCAACCTACTCTTCTTACATTATCTTCACTAATTTCCATGCTTTAAACTTATGCTCTTGCCAGAGTGCTGCACCTACTATACTGTACAAGAATTTTTCTCCATGCCTTTGCCCATAATGCCCTCGCTCACCTGGAATACCCTCTTCCCGTTGTCTACTTTTTCCAATCCTTTCCATCTTGTATTGACCCCCCAATTTTGCTTCCGAATATAGGACACCTATTCCAGCAGTGAACTGTTTCTCCTCTGAATTATTCTTAGTATTTACAAATTTCTTTGTCACTCATCACATTCTTCCTAAAGACCCACCATCTACTTAGAGAGTTGAGACAAATACAAATGAAGAGATAGCAACCGCATGCTTTAGACTTAATTGTATCCCATTCCCTTCCCACATAGCCTGTGAAGACTAACACTTACTGGGGCTCATGTACTTTCCAGAGTATGTGGGTCTTGTGGGAGGGATAACTAGATGGAACCCCACCTTAGATAGTGGTGGTGAGCATCATAATAGCATCAAAAGCTGGAAGGATAGAGCTATCCACGTAAATGGTGGGTAGACCTGAAAAATAAGTTTCACTGTTACCATTATTTGTCACTGGTTGGTTCTGTTTGGTAAAATGCTTCAACCTCCATGAGAGTTGGTTCTGATTCCATCAAGTGCCACTGGCTCTGTGGTGGAGGGTGAAATTTGCTGGAAGAACAATAGTTTTATCTCTGCTGAAGGTGTCTTGGCCCTCTGCTTGGAATCATCCAAGTCTAGCAACTGAGTCTGAGGAGTTTTGTGTCATTTGGCACCAAGGTCATCCAAGCAGTGAACAGACAAGCCCATAACCACAGGGAATGATGCTCCTGGGCTCCATTAGGATTCAGGACAGACTTGCTCTGCAGGGTAAAGCACCACAGCTTGTCAGAAAAGTTATGCAGGCTCAAAGCATTTCTAGTCTGGACAAACCATTTACAAAGAGCCTAAGTTAAGTGGGCAGGTGGCCAATTTTTGAAGTCTAGTGTCATGTGAAATGAACACAAACAGCAGGGGATGCAGGAAAACCATGGATGCCACTGTGTTCAAATTAGCTGTGGGAGTTTCAGGTATTGTTGCTGTACAGTATTCATCTGGCATAAACTCGACCTCAGAAATGCCCTACCTGTCCTTGAATGTTGATCTTCCATTAAACCAACTTTATCTCCCCCCACCGCCACCCCGCCTCCGCCCCATGATTACCCCTTTTGGAGAATCTCAGTATTTCCTTTTCTCTCTTTTTCTTTCATCCAAATGCAGAAACTTACACCACTGGTATCTAGCTGGGGTCTTTTGCCTTCTCTTCTGTACTGTTTTAACTTCCAGAGCTGTGCGCACACATCTTGCTGCCATCCCTCCTCCCTGACTGTGCTGGCTCCACCTGTGGTCTTGGGCTGAGGCCGTGGTCTTCAGACTCCACGTTAGGTGGATTGCTTGAAGTGAGGGGGGAGGAGAAATCCGAAAGCCTGAGCTAGCTCTGCCAAAGGACCTTCTAGAATCCCGGCCTACCTAATCCACTTGCCTCCTGCAGGCCCATGGGTTGGCATTGCCTCAGCACTTTAAATTCTCATTGTAATCTCTAGTTTCTTATCACCGACATTCCTTTGCATCGTTCAGCGTTCTTTTATTTATCTGTTGTTTACATAACTGTATTTTAAACTCCCAGAAAAGGGAATTTGTCTTTCTTTCTTTTGTGCTGTCCTAGCCTCAATGGCCACAGGAATTTAGAACTAGGTCTACATACAGTTGGTGCTCAATAAATGTTTGCACTTTAGGGTTTTTCACTAGTAAGTCATTGAGAACATTGGCTCACAAAACGTAGCCCGATGACCGATGACCAGTTTTCCTAAGACCTTTGCAGGAAGTTTGTGAGGTCAAAATTGTTTTCAAAATAATATTAAGGTGTTATTTGCCTTTTCCACTGTGTTCAAACTTGGACCGACAAGGCAAAAGCAAAGATGGGTGAAACTGCTGGTGCCTTAGTCCAAAACAAGGCAATGGCACCAAACTGTAGTATAAGTCAGTACAACTGCCACATACTTGAAGTAGTAAAAAAAATAAAAATAAAAAATTGCCAGTTTCACTTAAGTCCTAGTTGAAATTTTAGAAATTGTTTATTAAATGTCAATCCTTGAGTACATTTACTTTAATATCCTGCGTGATAAAATTGGAATAATAGATACATAAGGACTTCTGTTTCATACTAATGTACAAAGGTTGTCTTGAGGAAAAGTGCTTGTTCAGTTGTTTGAGTTATGAACTGACCTAGAGCTTTCTCCATGGAACACTATTTTTACTTGAAAAAATATCTGGTAGACAAACTGTGGCAATTCAGATTTAAATATTTAGGAGACATTTTCTTAAAATTGAATGAAATGAGTCTGGCATTTCAAGGAATACAACTGACCATGTTTTTTGCCAGTGATAAAATTCAAGCATTCAAGTGAAAATTTGAATTTTGGAAAATTCGTATCTGTCACAATGAACTTGACTACTTCCCAAACCTTAAAGTCTTTTCTGAAGAGGTAGTTGATATTAACAATTTTTTCATATTGTATAATAGAATGTGTCAACATTTGTAAGATCTACATAACTCAGTGAACTGTTTTCCAAATAATCAATGCATGTTATTATGAAATCATCGATTGGTAGAAGATCTATCCAAAATGCAAGATAAACCAACAGAGTTTAATATAGCAAAGTGCAAAAATTTTCCTGATATGGTTTCTTATTTCATATTCCAACTAACCCTTAAGAAGCTACCTCTTGTCAAATTTTGGTATAGTATCAAAGAAAAAATATATGTAATTATCTGATAAGACTAGTAAATCTTCCCTTTTCCAACTACATATCTGTGTGAACAGTATTTTCTTCATATAGTTCAACTAATAAAGCAGCATGTCACAACAAATTAAATGCAGACACAAATACTAGAATCCAGTTCTTTTTAACTAAGGGAGACATGAAAGAGATTTGCAAAAAGGTAAAAAAGCGCCATTCTTCACATGAATTTTTAAAAATATAGTTCTTAAAAATAAATCTTTTATTTCGAAATAATTTCACATTCATAGTAAAGTTCCAAAATAGTACAAAGAGTTTCCATATACCCTTCACTCAGTTTTCCCTGAATTTAACATCTGACATTACCATGGTATATTTGTCAAAACTAAGAAATTAACTTCGGTACACAGCTATTAACTAAATTATAGACTTTATTTGGATTTCACCAGTTTTCCCATTAATGTCCTTTTGCTGTTCCAATATCTAATCTAGGATACCACACTGTGTTTAGAATATAGTTAATTTTATATAAATATATTATTTATATATTTATGTGACATATAATGATTCGTTATTAGTTACTTTAAGATGAGTTAATAAATATTTTTCAAATTTCTCAGTTTTAATTTCTATCACAGTAAATTCTGATAGATATGACCCACATAAACAAAAGCTCTTTTGGATTTTCAACAGTTTTTACATATGTGAAGGGGTACTGAGACAAAAAGTTGAAATGCTGACCTAGAATATTCTGTAAGAAGAGAATGTTTGTGTTTGCAAACAGCTAACCTGTAAGGGTAGTCATAAGGTTGAAGGTTTACATAATGTCTCTGGAGAGTTTATTCCCTTCCCCTCCCTCAATGTGATCTATAAATAACCATGAGTGTGCAAAAACAAATTCAGTGAGAAAGAACCTGGGTACTGGAGACAGTGCTACATCAAACCACTTAGTTTAGTCAGCCTCATAAATGTTAATTGAGTACAGACTATGTACCTGGTGGTACTCCAGGTACTGGGGATAGAGCTGTTCTTAAGATAGAGTGAGTCTCTATCTAAAGAGCTTAAAATTGTGTGTGTGGGTAGTTAGACAATAAACACATAAATAAAGAAGTTACATCACTTAATGTACTGGTACATGGTCTAAAGCAGAGAAAATACGGTGCTGTGGTAGAGAGCAACAGGGGAGAGGTGGGTGGGTTCTTAGGTGGGGCTGTCATATTTGGAAGAAGGCAGCCAGGGGAATATCTGGTGGAGAAACAATCCAAGTATGAGCTGGGTGCTTTCAAGTGGATGGAGGGAAGGCCAGCGAGGCTGGAGCATGGTGAGTGAGGATGAGAGTAGGGGAGGATACAGCTAAAGAGGCAGGCAGGTTACAGATCAGGGAGGGCTCATGGGCCTTGAACGAGGTTTGGATTCTATTCTCATTGCCTGAGAAGACTTGCTAGACTTTAAGCAGGGAGTGACAGTGTCTGGTTGACTGGTGAAACCATCATAGCTGCCTTAAGGATGGGCTGACTGTGAGGTGGCAAGATGGAGGTTGGGGTAACAGTTTGGCAGTGCAGTGTCCAGGTAAGAGATGATGGTGGCTTTGGCTCCACGTGTACTGCCGGAGATAGTAAGACACTGTCAGATTCAGGATCTATTTTGAGTTTGAAGCAGCATGTCTTGCTAATAGATTGGATGTGAGTGGGAAGGAAAGAGAAATCAAAGAGGAATCTTAGGTTTCTGTCTTGAGCAGCTGGGTGAATAGTTGTGTCATTTACTGAGATGGGAAAACCTTGAGGCGAGTGAATTCACAGGTGGTATTCAGTAGTTCTCCTTGGATTCAAATTAGGTTTGAGCCCTCTTGGATATCCAGGCATCTAAACTACAATTTAATTGAGCAGATATTGGTCAAGTACCCACTCTGTGCAGGACAAGGATCTAGGCGTTGAAGGATACCCTCGTGAATCGCACACACACACACACACACACACACACACGCACACACGGAACCATGTTTATCCTTCTCTCTCATCATGGTGTTTTGGAAGCAGAGAAGATGGAATGACTAATACCATCTGACGAATTATCCTCTCTTCCCACCCTATTTGTGGGGACATATGAGGATGACCAAGATACAGGAAAATATCTAGTAATCAGGCCAGGAGGTGGTTTTTTAGGGGACAGGTAGCATGATTGGGTAACCATTTTGCCAATTTTTGGAACCCCAGTGATATAAATATATCATCCTTTATCTCTTTCTCCTGGGAAGCTTAGAACATTTTATCTTCTTCTTTCCTGTATCAGTGGGAGAGAGGTGGGTGGAGGAATCTCATTACTTATAAACATATTACGAGTAAATAATGAAAGTATTCAGAACAGCAGAAAAGAAGACTGTTCCTTCTGGAGTGCCTGGCCATGGTTTTTGGTTTAAAGATGATGAAAACAGAGCAGCTGTGTGCTGAGAGTGGCCTGCAATCAGCCATGGCCACTCTGGACTGGGGAAGAAGCTGGTGGTTTTTGCTGCTTCCTCACACTCCCTGCAGCCTCTACCTCATTTCTAAATCTGCAGACTGGGTTTTCTGGGTCTCTCTAGGCAGCTGTGCAGACCTGACCTGGCAACTTGTGATGCCAGCATGAGGTGGTACCCATCAGCCTGACAGCAGCTTGTCATCCCTGCATGACTTGCCATCTGCCAGGAACAGAGAGAACTGACCTGCAGGGGACCTCTGAGCTCCCCTTGGTGCCGAGTCTGGAGTCCTTTCCAAAACAGATTCTTTGGGGCTGGCTGGAATAATGCAGGCACTGACTTTGTTTTTGTGATCAGGAATCATAGTGAAGGGATTTTTGAATTGAAGAAGGGACTGGTTGAAGAATTATACAATCCCCCCAGATCAGTAATATTATTGATAGTAATGACAGTGATAGTAGTTACCATTTATTTAATCCCAATTATGCACCAAGCTTTTAGTTACTTTATATTCTTTGTTCTCCTCACCACAATGACATGATGTGGTTATTATTATCCCGATTTTATTGATGAGTACACTGAGTCTCAGAGATGAAGTAACTCCCCCAAATATCTATAACTAGCAAATGGCAAAGTCAGCTGTCACACCTTGATGTCCCCAACACCTGTGTTTTTTTACTCTGTTATATACTGATGCCTGACTTCTGCCTAACTCACCTCCCACTTTTCTCCAGAATGGTCAGTTGCTTTAGGTTCCTCTAAAGAGCAGAAAATAATTACTATGTTTTTGGGTGTTGGTGTTAGGGGGACCTTCGTTCAAATGCTCTATTGCATTTCTGGGAAATCTCAGGTAGAAAACCTGACATGATCCACACTGGCCACGAGTGTAGAGTCGGGGTCACGGAGTGGAGTATGACTTCCATGTAGAGGAGACATTGCACCTTCAGGGTGGCCTTCTTTCTTAAGGCCAGGTAGGCTTTGGGATAGTCATTTCCCTCTAAGAGTCACTGTCTACCATTTGAAGCCCTTTCCCTTGTTTCTCTAGTCTGTTGGGTGTCATTTTCTTCTCCTAGAGTTAATATCTTTTTCCCAGGATGGCTGATGGCATGAGGAGGTAGACAGAAAGGGCACCAAGTCCAGAGCTCCAGCAAACAAACCACTTTTCATTTTCAAAATTACCCACTGAATGTTGCCTGGTCCCTGTGGTTCTGAGGAAAAGGCTGGGGCTTAAATTAAAGGCATATCATGTGTGCTTTTGAAATAGACTTGACATGATCCATGGATAGGTTAGCACAGCCAAGAAGGGCTGACCTCAGGTTTTCTTGCCAGCGCCCTGCAAACACCAGACTTGATTTAAGTGGGCTCATCCCACTGGTGGATGGACTTCAGTTACCATGTAGAAGTAATGCCAGGGAAAACTCCCAGGACAGAAGTCACCTCAGCAGTTACCTTCATTTGCGTTATCACCCAATTACAGAGAACATGTAAGATATTTGGGGAAGAACAATTTTTCTTGCAGTTGGCAATGGATGGAGATCTTTGAGAATGCAGTATGTGACATGTAAGGCGAGCTGGCTGCCTCAGGCCTAAAGGAGCACCTTCTAGAGTTTGAAAGAGGAGTGGGTGAACTCCTTTTCTTATAGAGAGCAAGGTGTGGAAATTTTCCTGGGCTGCCCTTTGCCTTTCCACCTTCTCCCCTTCTCTGTCCTTTGTCAGTGTCCCCTGCTTTAATTAGAGAGACTAAACTACTTTGGGAACCAGCCAAACTCTCTCTTTGTTCACTCAAAGTCTCAAGGAGGCACCAATAATGCAACGAACTCACTGATATCATATAGAACACTGTGGCTTGTGGAACATTTTCAAGTATAACGCGTCATTTAATACCTTAGTGTGACAAGGAGGGCAAATATGACAGTACCCATTTTATATATAGAGGGAGAGACCGACACTGAGAGGCTGTTTTCTCCAAGGTGACTATATTTTCCCCATTTCTTTTTCATAAGAGCTTAGGAAAGCGGGATACATTTAAAAGCCAAGCAGAATAGCCTGAACTTACACTTCAAGTTTTCTTTTTAAAACGAAATCTTCTCTTTCTACCCTTAAAAGGTTGAAACGGACAACTCTTTCTGAGAGGTCATCCTCAAACATGTTCCCAGCAGCCATTTGGGTGCATCTTGCCAAGTGCCCGCTCTGGGGCCATGCCCACTCCTGCCCCTGAGGTTTCTGACTCAGTCCCCACCCAGAGAGAAGCAGGGCACTTGTGGAAATGGGGGAGCCAAGGGTGAGTGAGGTGGAACCTCGATGTTTTTGCTTGTTAACAGTTGTCACCATTTATCAAAGGAAATGAAAAATAAACAGTGTAGTGATTTTAATTACTCAGCGTCAAGGAGGTTATCAAACACCCAATGACTTTAATTATGGAATCCAGAGATAGGAGCTCAGAGGCAGCTTGGAGCTCAGTGGCTGCTGCAGCCTTGCTCAGGGAACCCTCTCCCTCTGCCGAACAGGCCTCCATGGTCCCCAGACCTGATCTCCATGACCTTTGTTTTCTCTTCATGAAGAGAAAACAGGGAGAATAAGCCTTCCTCGGAGGTTGGAGATTGAGCTGTCTGGGAGGGTCGGGACAATGGTGGAATGGATGGAGGAGGCAGAAATATGTAAAAGACCGTAAGAAAACAACAGTTGTTATTTGGGAAGCCCATTTGGAAGAAAGCTCACAGAGAATTGCAGTGTCCAGGTCTCAGCTAGAGCCTGCTGGTCTGCAGACTATTTGTTGCAACTTTGGCTGATCCTCCTGCTCTTTTTCTAATGCGTCAGGAAGGTTATTGTGGAGCTGCTCTCACTGGGGTTTGAAAGAGGCTGAAGTCCAACCTCAGAATTCCAGGATTCGCAGACAAGGAGAGGCCTTGCTTCCTCCCTGCATGGAACCCATATGTCAGCTGGCTGATCCGTTCTTTTGACATCTTGCCTCCTTTTGGTGCTGGTCTTAATGGATGCATGGTTCTGTCCTTATTAAATACATTTTCACCCTCACTGCCCGCCTCCAACCCGAGTTTTTTGTTTGTTTGTTTGTTTGTTTTTTGTTTTAACTAGCTAGTACTCTTAAAGCCTGTGATGTTGAAACGTTTCATAACAGGCTTTTTGGAGATTCCTCAGGACAGCGAACACTGGTTTACACCATTTTCTTGCAGCAGCCTCTTGGGGTTCTCACCATGTCAGGACTGCTTTGTCTGAACATGAGCAATTGTCTTACCTGCAGTGAAATTATAAGACATTGCTATTTTTTTCAGAAGCTACCACAACCTGCAGGTCTGATAGAGCGTTTCACCAACTGCAGCAAAGGCTGCATTATCTTTCAGAAGCAGCAAAGTCACCAACTGGCATGCAACATCTGGGAGAGTCCAGGAACCTGAGGGCGGGGTGTTTGTAATTGCCCGGAGATACCCTTTGCTAACTTTTAACTTTTGGTCCTCTTCCGTGGGCAATCAGCAGAGTGTCAAATCTCAAAACAAGCGTATTCCCTCTGGAGAAGCAACACTTTTGAAAATAATGAAGATGCTTAAAATGTTCTATTTGATGCTGTTTGGCCATATTGATCTAGGAACAGATCCAGGGCATCCACGCGTTTCTTCCAGCAGAAGCTCCAAGTCATTGGGAAATGGGAGAACTGAAAGGTGATGCTATAAGGTGTGGTGATACGATATTGATAGGTGATTGATAGTCAGCTCAGAGCCTCACTCAGCACCTGCAGTCATGTTAACTGGGACTGATTCTGAAATATCCCCTCTCCCAGTGCACAGGGCATTCAGTACTTTGCGCCTGTCCCATCGACACTCAGTCTACAGTACTGAGGTCACCTTGTGGACCTTCCTCATGGAAGGCCCCTGTTATTTCCGCTCACACCAATGCCATGGGTGCCTGAGTTCTCGCCCTGACCCTGCCACAGAGCATGTGACCCGAGGCAAGTTACTTAATTTCTCTAGGCCTCAGTGTCTGCTCTGTCAGATGTGAGATAAAGATATTTTCACTACCCCAAGCAAGTTTAAAATGTGCTGCTGCTGTGTGGGATCATTTCGGAAAGTTAGAAAGTTTTGTTGCTAGTGCAAGGTAAACTATTAATTCATTTAACTGCTATGTTTTCTTTACCAACTTCCCCTTCTTCATCACTTTTCAGGTCTGCTGGTTGTATCACTGGACATTTTTTAGAGGCCCCAGGCTCGGCCGATGAAGACGCTCGGTGTCCATTGGTGGGCTTTGGCCGAATTGTTTCAATCCCAGTTGTATGAGTCCTGGCTTACTAGATATGGTGTATACACAGCCTGTACACCCGAGGGGAAAGAAGGAGGAGAAATATCCTGAAAATTAGTTCATTGTCCTGTTGGGTTTATTTTCCAGTCATGTCCCAAATTGTCCCACCAACCAAAAATCAAAGTTGGCAGCAAATCCATTTACCCTATTTTCATTTCATTGATAGTTCTTGGGGAAGTCTCTGAACCTCTTGTATCACCAGCATGTGTTGGCGACTTGCAGGCACACATTCCCCAGAAAGAAGACAAAGATCAGTCTCAGGTGTGACACTTGAGTACATAGCGCTGGTGACTTGAATAAATAATGCGTTTCTGTGTGATAAGCATTGTAGGTGTTGAAGGCTGGAGCAGTGCTAAGGACCTGGAGATAAATGGCCTGAAATATTTAGAACTTGTTGCTGCTTTGGAAAGATTTTAGTCCAGTAGGTGGAGGGAGTGTCTATGCCCTTCGTAAGTCCCTGGGAGAACGGGGATAGCATTTGCCTGTTCCTCAGTTCCCTCCTAGATGCAAATGTCTAGTGAGCTAGACACAGGGCCCCACAGGGTCGTGTGGGTCTCCGATCCAGTAGCACCTGGTGAATTATACTTTTGGGGCCTCTGGGACCTCCAGGGGGCTGTGGAGCTGAGCAGTGACTGGAGAGGTCATCCACATGAATGTGATGAAATGAAAGGTGTGGTTCCATGCAGAAGTGGATTTTGAGACTGTTCAGTTTCCTACTGAGGGACAGGGTAGAAGGAAACCCAGATTGTTTTCTGGCCTTGCCTTTCTGCATAGGGCTTGGATTTCAGGGATGAAGAAGCTCTGGAGGAGTCTTTAAAAAATGTATTTTATAATATTATGTAGGACTCTGGTTGACTGAAAACTGGCCAAGGACCAGCCAGATTAGAGCTCCATAATTATTACCTTTCTCTTACAGAGATTTAAAGTGGATTAAGTGATTAGAAGTGCCTAATTGCTTATGGACTCCCTTTATGACACTGGCAGGTGAAGACAGCGTTTAACTTACTGATTTCTCCTGACCCCCAAATCAAGTACAGCAACCCAGGCAGTATCTGTGACAAAACTGGGCGGGTGGCAGCTGCAGTTGGCTTTGCCTTCCTTACCATGAGATCTGGAATTCTGTTAGAGCTGTAAATCATTTCTCTGTTTGGCAAATAGGAAGAAAGGAAGATAACTGAAATGTTTAATAAGGACTTAAAGACCCTTAAAGCAAATGGTGAACAAAAATTTGATTTAAAAGCTCTGGAAAGATGGCTGGTTTTGGAGTCAGGAGACACATATTTGAGTCCCTGCTCTATTTACAGTAAGTTATGTGGACCTTATACTGACCTTTCCTTGGGCATGACACATGGGCTTTCTGTGCCTCAGTAACCATCTCCCAGGGTTGTTGTGAGATTTGTATAAAATCATTATGTGGAACTACTGAGTGTGGCATAAAATGCTCAGTCAGTATATTAGTTTCTGAGAAATCAAAGTGTGACTGGACTATGCTCTCTCTGAAGGCTCTAGGGGAGGACGCTTCCTTGTCTCTTCTAGCTTCTAGTGGTTTCTGGCAATCATTAGCATTTCTTGGCTTGATGCATCACTGCATTTCTGCTTCTGTTTTCACATGGCCTTCTCTCCCATTTGTTTGTGTCCAAGTTTCCCTCTTCTTATAAGGACACTAGTTATTGAATTAGCACCCATCCTAATCCAGGATGACCTCATCTTAACTTCATTACCTCTGCAAACACCCTCTTTCCGAATAAGATCACATTCATAAGTCCTGGGAGTTAGGACTTCCACATATCTTTGTTGAGAGACACAATTCAACCCATAACAGTCAACAAATGTTGACTATGAAGATGAGTACCAAGTAGCATTTTCCCAGATGTCCCATAGATGTGGTCTGGATAGTGCATGAGGCAAGGTTGTGGGATTATAAGGCTCAGCACAAAGGTGCACTTGGTGGGAAAAAGAGTTGGTGAACTCACTGGGTCTCCCTGGGGTGGTGCTGCCACCTGAAAGCACATTTGTTTATTTCTCTTAGTACTACCTCCTGATCTAGCGAAGACCCAGTGTGAAGGAGGGGCTAGTGGTGGCAGAGGGAAGATTTTATACTGACCTCTCCTTCAGACCTCTTCCTAATGACAGAAGTCTCATTTTTTAATTAGAGAGTGGAGCCCTCCATGGGCTCTAAGACACTGAAATGTCTGCACAAGTAGGTGTGTGCGGCTTGGCTCTCCCTGGAGTAGGCCCTGCCAGGACAGCCCAGAGGTGTCCCAGAGGTCCTTTTGGATTTGTTTTCTTTGGGGCCATCCTCTGGGCTCTCCTTAATAATCTTAAGGATAAGACTCAAAGAATAGAAACAGAAGCGTATTTTCTGTTTGCTATTGTAACACTAGCTGAAGTGCTTAGAACGGTGCTGTGTACTGAGTACAGAGAAGACAGAATTCCACCTCTAAAGGCTCCCAGTCCATGGGGGAGCACACCATTGCAAGAGTGTATTTTATCTGTTATATTTTGGTGTGTACAGGGAGCTAGAAAGGGAGCCTTAACCCAGCGTGAGTGAGAAGAGGTAGGGGACTAGTCCAGGGAGTTGACGCCTAACACATGAATTAGTGGAGTGATGGAGAGGAGAAACGACAGTCTCGCATTTAAGCAGACAGAAAGGGAAGAGCAAGCAGGTGCACATTATGAGCGACGGTGTGGCACGCCTTTGGAATGGCTGGAGTCAGTTCCCAGTGTAGCCGGATAGGAGGCCTGGCCTGGTCCCCAGATGCATTTACATTTCAGTGGAAGTTAGCAGTTGTTCAGGTTTCAAACTGGTTCTCATCAGAAACTGTAAGAGCAGCTAAGGTCCTGGAAGAGAGCCAGCCAGTAACTGGGGCCAGCTCTTCTGGTGTGTTCACTGCAAAACCACATTATAATAAACTCCGTTTTACCCTAGAGTCACACTGACTGTGGGTTTAATGACATCTCAAGGAACATCTCTTACGGTAGGACAAAATAACCTGCGATGTCGCTGCTTTTCTTGTCCCCTGACACCAGCATCCACTGGAGTTCTATTGTATACAGTTTCCATTTCGTGGGGCTCCATAGCAGATTGGCCAAGGAACTCCCCCGGGTGCCAGGTGGCTTGAAATATCTCATTAGGAATAGCTGTGTGGGAAGAAACAATATTTTTAGTAGTGGGTAGGAAGTGCTACTGAAATATGACTTATTTGACATTATGAAACTTAGAATCATCAGTTCAAGTCAGATGGTACGATCGTAACTGTAACCACTCTGGGGAGCACAGATCAAAAGAATGGGAAATGGGACTCAGCACTAGCATATTTCTCTTTCTTGCATATTATTAAATAGCACAGAGCCTATCTCAGAATGCAGCATTACCAGAAACAGTTCTTTGCCTCGTATTGCACAAATGTTACTCTGACATTAAGTTTATGGATTCCCGGAGGAGTTCTGGGGCTCTGGGAATGGATCCAGTCTGGGAATTTCTGATGAGGTGAGGTCCGTAGTTGGGACTACCGTGTGAGGCGTGATTCATCAGGAGGCAGGCAAGAAGAGATGTCACGGAGAGGGTTTGTCAGGAGACAGACTGCAGTGTTTGGTGCTCGGGATGTTTACTAGAATGCTTCCTGTGGTGGACGCCCTTGTCAGGGAGGAGTAGAAGCAGGATTGCGAGGTTGACTTTGGTGCAGGTGCAACAGTCTTGATCAGCCCCACAAAAAGTTCTGGGGCTGAATGATATAGCCTGTTGGAATTTGTCCCGTGTTGAGCTGCAGTGGGTGGGCTTTTGCAGCCTTGCATTCATCAGTCACTGGGTGTGGGGCCCCATGGGTAGGAGCGTGACCTTGGGTGAGGAGGCTCTCTCAGCTGAGCACTTCCCTGAAGAGGTGGACAGCTGAAGCCTGAATGCCAATTCCACTCCCAGCAGTTGGGGCAAGAAGTTCTTTGAAAGTGCATCTGGCCTGAACATTTTCCTGTGCACCACAAGAGTACTTATCTTAATGTGGGTCCAGACCACTCCATCACTAAGTGAATCACAGCCCATCAACTTGGGAGGATGGCCTATTCTTTTTGGGTGGTGAGAGACAGGAATGACTGCTTATGATAGGAATTGCATTGCTGGTGCCAGTTTTAGATGGAATCAGTACTTAAATTATTTTCCACTCTGACTCTAGTATCTTCACATGACACAGGTTCCTGGGCTTTATCATCACCCATAACACATGAGAAGGTGTCAGAAGAGACAAGGCATGCTTCCAACCCAGATATCTACTCCTTCTTCTGCTCTCAGCCCCTCTCACTGCCCTCCTGGGACCTGACCTGGGAGGATGGTTTTTGCTGCATCACTGGGTCCCACTAGGCAAAATCCTAAGTGTCTGCTTTTCTCAGAGTTTGAAAGGGCGCCTATGGTTCCTCTTTGCCCAAAATGAGTCCTAAAAGGAAGACAGTAAACATGCTGGACTGCAGTGAGGCTTTGGGAAGGAATGTTTTTGTAGGAGTTAGGTACCCCCAAAATTGTGTTTTACTTACGGGCTGAGTGTGGGTGAGTCCTGTAATCTTCCTGGCTGCCTTTTCTGTGTTCTCTGTGAATGTGAATGATTCAGTTAGATGATTCGTAACGTCATTTCTAGTGTTTTGATTTCCTCATTCCTACCTCCATCGTGGGGTGGGGTCTCTCTCTTTCTAACCTACTCAGCTCCAGATTGCCCAAGTGATGCCCCTTTGCTTTTACTCTGACTCAACTTTCATTCTCTCTTCTACTGCCAGCTGAAGTGTTCGTGGTCCTTCTGTTTCCCTGCCAGGCCTTCCATGACCCTGATCTGCTTTTCCACCGAGTAGCCCCACCTCTGTCCTAGCAAGTGGGGAAGGCAGGTGTGACGGAGGCAGGGGTGCTGGCATTGATTTAAGGTCAGTCTGGCCTTAGTAGGTGGAAAGGATGGACGGAAGGGCTCACCATTCACTCCTAGGCTTGAGGCAGGGGTACGTCTAGAGCCGAACTGATAGAAGAGTGAGGCGTGACCTTAGAAGGGCATTACCCAGCCTATACTCCATACGCCCAGTCTTTTCCCTAAAGCCAGAAACTGCTCAGCCAGGGGATGAATCTATAGCAATATAGTTCCATTTCCTGGAACCTGCCCACCCGTTGCCCATTTCAGCTGAAAGGTGAGAAGAATTGATTCGGGGCAAGGATTTGAAAGTTTAACTACGTTAAGGGCTGGAATGGTGAGATGTGTGCTTCCCGCCCGCACATCAGGGCTGTTATTAGACAGCCAGGCTGTCATTTCTGGCAAGGTGACAAGACCTTGAAACTCTGATGTGAGGCGTTTTTTCATTACCTGGTATCCCAGTGGTCACGACCATCTGCTCAGTTTGTCCCTTCACAAATGGCAAAGCAGATTTCACAAGACACTGGCACCGACATGTCAGTAGGACGGGTAGGCTCCAAACTACAGAGAAATAAGAGTAGCCTTCCTAGAAGGTGCCACTGGAATTTGTAAAGGATTCTTAGTTAAAATGCCTGAAAAGGGACTCATCGTCAGTGAACCAGTACACGGGCCTTGTCCTAAACTGATGATACACTTTTCCATACATTTTTTGATTTTAGACTCATAAAAACCCCAGGTTCTGTTCAAATGAGGACTAGATCAGTACTGCCCGGAGTGAGCATTCTTAGTGAGGTCTGGGCTGTTTAATGCCGTCACCCAGAGGTGACGATATTAACTCAAAGAGGCGATGTTAACTCTAATCTCGCGAGTGCAAGACCCTTGAAACTCACTGGCTTTTTCTAACTCCCTCACAACCCGGGTAAGAGCTATAATTAGGTAAAAAGTACACGTCTGTGTAATTGTTTTCCAGCCATGTCAAGCTACTAATACCTGAGTTGGGTTAGTTCAGGTAACACTAGATAAACCCTGGAATCAGTGGGTCAGTGCATTAGATGTTGATTTCTCAGTCACATAGAGTCCAGTGGGCACCAGGGATTGGGGACAGGGGCCTCTACTCCATGTAGTCATTCAGGAAGTCGGGCTTTCAGAAACACTACCTTCTTTAACATATGGCTTCCAAGGCTGGCTAGCATTAGTATCCACACTGCAGGAGGGGGTCATAGATAGACAACCAGGCAGCTGCTTTTAAGGGCCAGACCCACAGGTGTGCATGTTACTTTTGCTCATATTCCCTTGGCCAGAACTCAGTTACATGACACACTAACTGCAAAGAGAGGGTGAGAAATTCAGCCTAATCTTTTATGGCTGGGAAAAACGGGGAAAAATTAACTATGTCTCTGTTACAGAGAGTGTGGAGGATTTGTTTCTAGAAAATCATCTCTCATCATTGGTGCATACTTGTATATGGTGCCTATTTATCACCTACCTACCTATCTACCTACCTACGTACCTACCTACCCACCTACCTGCTTACCTATTTACCTATCACTCTCATTTACCATCTGTAATAACAGAACGGGTACCCCCTATAACATCTTCCAAAGCAAAGTTAAGATCTGGCAGCAGCTTGCATCTAGTCGTGTGATTCTCTCTCATCTTGCCCTTCTGAAAAAATCATCATCCTGAATCCGTCCTCATTTTTATTCTTGCCAAATATTTTTAGAGTTGTATCATATGTACAGGTATCCTCAAGATGTATGTGTTTTCATTTTAGTTGTTTTTGACTTTATAAAAAAGGTTCTCGTATATGTGCTCTTTGACTTACCTTTGTCATTAAGTATCAGATTACTAGGATTCATCCATATTCTGGTGTGTCGCCGTGCTTCATTCATGTTGTAACTATACCTCAGTTTATTCATCTACTCTCCTGTCGATACACATTTGGGCTGAGTGCACGTTTGGCTATTTGAACAATGCTACTATCATCATCCTTTACATGCCTGGTGTTGTACACAAGCAAGAGTGTTTCCTGCCTGTAAAGTAGGAGTGCAGTTGCTGGGTTGTTAAGCTTGATGAGATAATCCTTTCAACTTACCCTCCTGTCAAAAATGTATAAAATACCCTGTGTGTCCACACACCTTCATCAACACTTGATATAGTCAGATATTTGAAGTTTTACTAATCCTTTCATTATTAATGAGCAAAATACACACACCTTTACATGCTTAGCTTCCCCTGGTAGCTGAATCCCCCAAGCTATCGTTACTGTCACTACTTTTTGCCTCATCCCAAAGCACGAGGTGGCACCATATCTCAAACCAACTCTCAGATTGGAAAAGAAGTTCCAACTGAAAGATTTCATGGGAGGAGCAGATATACACATAGGCTTTTTTCAGTTTGTGGATGGGCAGCCCCTAACTCCACAACGTTTTAATTCCTGTGTCTTCCCATCCTGGCCACTCCAGATACTTATACATGGACTCTACAGTTTTGCTGATTTTTGGGAAAGCAGCAGGCACATCAAGACCAAGTAGGATTCCTCGTAGAAGCCAAGTCTAGTTAGTGTGCTGTAGTGGAGAATGGAGCAGAACATGTCTGCTGGCTGACAGACAGCCCATTGCAGCAGCCTTGGAGTATGGATTTAAATACGTACAAGTAATCGTTTTCCCTGCAGCAGCTCAGTCCATCTCTCGTGTGCACTTACTTGGGTACAGGTGCAGAACTGTTCCTCCGAGCCCTGGATGTGATCGCCGCATTTAAATCTGCCCTCAATCTGTCTGGTTCGGTAAGGGCAGTCTTGTGAAGATAAATCATGTAAACAAGTTACAGTAATGGAATACTTATTTATAAACTGTGTATTCGAAGACTTGTATCCACTGTTAAAAAGAAAGGTCTTGTTTTTCAGCTTGTTTAGGAAATCCACCCGTCTTAAGCAGGCACAGGAGGCTAATACACTAGAAAGTGGGGAATCCACGTTGGCATTCTCCTGTGAGTGGTGGGGGGAGGGCGGGAGCCTGTTCTTTAAAATATGAGTGGCTTTTCCACCTGGGTGCCCAGCCCTTTAGTTTGATGGAATGAGCGACAGAAAAACATAAGAATGTTCTACTCCCCCATTATTCTTCCTTTCCTCCCCTCTCTGTCTTTGTGGGCTAGTGATCTCTTTTGTTTTTCTCTGCCTCTGGCTTTCCTCCTGTGTTGGGTGCTCTGTTTTTGCTCTGACTTGAAGTAATAAAGCATTGGAAAATCCAAGCTCTCTACCTACCACTCATGTCTCCCCTCTGAAAGTCTAGAAAGAAAAAGGAAATGTTTCTGACCCACTGTGACTGGTGAAGGGGCTGCAGTTTACCCATTAATATCCTACAAATGCAGCCGGTGTTTTCCCTGACAAGAGTGCTCCATCACGCTGCCCAGACCTGCCAGTCAGCCGGTGCAGCCCTTGCTGCAGCCCTTGCTGCTTTATTGCCAGGGCTCTTCCCAAAGTGGCCTTTGAAAAGGCCTTTTGTAAACCCAGGGAGAATGGCTTTCATCTTTTGGAATACTTACTGGCTCCATCCGCCTCTGTGCACTTCCCCAGTCCCTATTGTTAGGTGGAGGCAAAGGTTCAACATTAAAATCTTAGCAAGGACCACTAGGCCGTGGGGCAAGTAGAGATTCTAGAATGACGTGTGGGACAGCCAGGGCCATCGTCTATCAGTGGGTGTGAATATTTTATGTATGTGTAGGAGACAGGAATCCTGTCCATGTTTATGTAGAATGGTATATGCTGGATCCCAGTACGTGAACCTTCTCCATGAGATCAGCACCATGCATATAGTAAGTGCTCAAGAAAAATCCATTTAATGAGTAAGGGGGAATCCTAGTGAGGTTGCATAATGCCCTGGACTTGAGCAGAGGCCATTTGCTGAATTCCATAAAACATCTGAGGGGTTGGAGTGTTCTGAAGCCTTGGGTTCCATTTATGCTCCCTGGAGTCTAAACTTCAGACTTGTACATCCAGACAAAGGAGAAGGGGCCAGAGAGGAAAGAAGTGGCAAGGAACCAAGCACACATGCCTCCTCAGAGGTGGCAGAGGCACGCGTGTGTGCCCAAAGTGGTTGGCCCAAGTCCGGGACATGTTTGCTGCTCTCCTTCCCAGATGTCATCAGGCTGGCCTGTGCCATATGTGAATGAGACTGACAGATATGGTTCCATGGCCTGGGGCCGCGGGTGAGGCATATGAACCCAGCAGTGGCAGATGCCTCCGAGTCAGGAATCACAGAGCTTGGATTTACACGTGAAGAAAATGGTTCCATTAAAAGGCAATTATTCAAGTGGTGTGAGTCAGCTATGAAGCTCCTGGCTATGCCAAGCAAGAGAAAGGAGTGGTGTGCGGAGTTTGTTCTCTCCTCTCTCTCTCTCTCTTTGTCTCTCTCTCTCTCTCTCTCTCTCTCTCTCTCTCTCTCTCTCTCTCTCAAAACAAAGCTCAGGCTGGAAGGTCGAGCTTGCACCTGCATGTGGATGATGTATGGTGAGGAGCCTGGACTGCCAAATTCCTTTCTCTGAGCAATGTCAGGAATGGGGACGGCAGCATCAGACCAGAAGAGTGGGCTCCATTTTGAGAAACGGAATCAAAAAGATTATTCAAGCTGGTCGTGTATTTGACCTTCGCTCTGATTCAGCCGCTTCGCAGGAGGCTCTAGGTTCCCCTGTCTGGCCACCTATGGGGTGTGTGGTGAAATGAAAGAAAGTGTGTGCTGGAGCCTGCAGGCTGCGAAAGCTGGGTTTGGGCATCTGCACAGCTCTGTGCTGTGGCCTGCCCCCTTTCTCTCTCTGCCATGATTTTATGGAAGACCAATACGCTTTCATTTCTGAAGTACTTGTCATGTTTTGTTTTGTTTTGTTTTTCCTCCCCCTAAGGCTGCTTGGTCTGCTGCCACGGCAACCAGCCCTGCATTACCCACCTCCATGTGGAGGGAGACGTGAAGGGGACAGGATAGTCCCTGCTTCCAGCCCATCCTTGTGGCTCCTGGGCCTGAGTGGGGGTGGGGGGTGGTCACTGTGGAGATGTGTGCTGAAGCCACAGGTTTGTCTCTCAAAGCTTTCTCCATTGGTTGCTGGGGAGGCTAGAGGGGAAGGCATTTTAATGTGCCCTGGTAGAACAGTGGCAGAGGCTGAAAGGGGAATGGAGCAAAGGTTACGCCAGCAAAGGTAGATTCTGATTCAGGAGTCCTTTTGCAAGTGGAATAAAAACCCTAAAGGATCCCAAAGGAGCAGATCAAGGCTTATTTGTTTTGTGATGATAACGGGCCAGCCCTGGTTTTCATATCTTTTTTCCCCTTCTGAACAGAGTTTCATCCCCTCCAGTATTGATAAAACAAAGCAGAAGCAATTTCAATAGCCTTTGGGGTATTAATAACTTTAATATGTGGCTGAATTTAAACAGCAGTGACATGCCTCATGTCTGTTTCACGTTTATAACCAGAGGATGGTTCTTTTTAACCGGCGGCATTTTCAGTCTGCTCTTCGGCTTCTCACAATTGAAGGAGACAGAGTGCAGTCTCTCCACACGGGGCACTGGGACGCAGAGGACCAGAGCTACTGAGAGCAGTGGCTGTGGTGGGCTGCAGGCAGACATAGCGTGAAGGGTCCCCAACTGGATGAAGAGGAGACAACCAGATGGGACAGAAAGGTGCGGTGGTGTTTGAGGGTGTCAGGCTAAGTGGTAAGGCAGACGTCGGTACCACATCCGAGGGTGAGTCAGGTCACAGAGCCACTGACTGTGGGTGTGCAGACGGAGGCAGGACTAGATTGGGGAGATGGCAGTGCACCCCAGCTTGGCTCAGATAAACATAGGGAAGAGCGTCTGGGCCCTGAGGTCAGTCACAGCTTTCAAGGCTCCACCTGGACAGGAGAAGGAGCTCTCCAGGCCACAACATATTAATTCTGGGCAGGATGTCTACCCTCCACTTTTTTTTTTTTTTTAAATTAATGTTTATTGGGGTGACAATTGTTAGTAAAGTTATGTTGGTTTCAGGTGTACAATTCTGTAATGCATCCACTTTCATTTTAAGTATTGTTTTTATGGTGCTTATGAGACAGGTAACAGGGAAACAGACTGAAGGGCTCGCGGTGCTGAGCTTGGCCATAGAGGCTGTGAGGGCTGAGCCGACAGGCACAGTTGGCCCTGGATACCTGACTGCCACTTAGGAGCTATGTGACCGTTGAGTGGTGACTCAACTTCTGAGCCTCGGTTTCTCATGTAGAAACTCCCTGTCTCTGAGAGGGAATTAAATCAGGTGGTTGCAGGCCCTCAGCCGTAAGCCTGGCTTAGGAACAGCACTTAATACATTTATAATAATAAAATAGAATCTGTATTCCTTCTGGGTCTGGAGCTTTCATGAGGGCCGAGCACTGTTGGGAGCATCTTTAGAGGAACCACAGTCCCTGATACTGGCCAGTCATATGGAGTGGCAGTAGGAGATTCAGAAATCTTCCCCTGAAGGTGAGATCAGCTCTTTGGTCGAAATTGCCATGGGTCTTAAATACTATTTTTAAAGGGCTAGTGAAGGGAGTGAGTGGGTGGAAAGTAGGTTATTAGCTTTATAGTGGAAATGCCCAGTTTCACTATAATGACGGGATACCCACCAGTGGAGATCACCCAGGCAAGGGCTTCTCGTTGCATGGGAGTGGGGCCTAAGGGATGACATCCTGGGGAGCATGACTGTTGTGGATATCTCAAGGTGACCACAGTGATTGGTTGTGGGTGCAGACAGTTCAGATACATCCAAGCTTTGGATGGCGTTTGCTTTCCTTTGTGTCTTCCAAGGAGCAGGTCACTGAGAGAAGAGCTCTAGTGGGAGAGAGAGAAGGTGGGATGCGGTTCTCATCAAACTGCTCTGTCTGCCAGTATCAGCACCTACTGACCAGAAAAATAGATTTTAACATTCATGAAACATGGCTTCTTCACAGGCATAAGGCCTGAGTATCAGCTGGCAGTGGAATTCAGTGGAAAGGAGCCATTTTTGTGGATGGTATTGTTAATACAAAAGAGGAAGCCTCTGATGGCAATAAAAGCTATGATTTCAGCACACCAACTGTGTTATCTTCCCCCTTAGTGTGAATGTGGATCTATTTATTTGTCTGATTAAATATTTATGGCATCCTTCTGAAAACGAGAATAAAAATGATACAAAATTAATAAAATTCATAATAATGGTGGTAATATCTGTTTTTGAGTGTCTGCCATATGCCACAGTCTTTGTTAGATGCTTTTTATCTACATTGTCTCTAATCCTCACAATAGCCCTGTGAGAATATTTCCCAAATGAGGAAACAGGGCTCAGGGAGGATATATAACTTGTTCAAAAACCTAGTTGGAGAGTGACCAACTTGGATTTGAACTAATGTCTTTTTCCTCTGAAGAGCCCCACATGGGTTTTGGGATCTTTGAGTCAGAAGCTATTTTAACACGATCAAAAATGGAATGGAATGAAGAATATTACTCTTTGCCATGAAGTCTCAGGTTTCTCTGGGTTTGCAGGCTGAGTTCCTGAAATCTGCCCTTGAGATGCAGAAAGAAGCAGAAAGGAAGGCTTCATATCTGCATCTGAAGATCCTGCATAGGCCATCCTTGCACCTTGAGAGAAGTTTTGAGACCTGGCTGTTCTCCCCCAGTCTCCCCTCTTTCCATCTGGGTCTTGCGCTTTGTGTACCCTTCTCCCCCTAGCATTTTGATGCCTCCTCCCTTTATGTTGCATAATTTTAAATTAGTCCCACTGATGCCCCTCGTATTTATCTTCTCATGCCTACTGGTGGTAAGATTTTTCTCTTGGCCAGGAAAAAAAATAGCTTTTAAGTTAAAATGCATTTCCCTCCACCCTAATCTTCTCCATCCTTAAATGTTCAACTCTTACAGAACCTCTTTGAAGAGTTTCTTATAATCCTTCTTGTCTTCTCAAATCCTCTAGCACTTTTTAGCAGGCAGATTACACTTGCTGCCTGTGCATTAGGTATTTGTGTGTGTGTATCTCTTCTCACTCAATAGCTCATGATGAAAGATAGAAGTTGTGCTTTCTGTTGTCGCTGTGTCTCATACATAGTAGATGCTCAAAAAACCACTGTTGAATAAATAAAAGCCCTTCTCTATATTTCCTTTATTTATTACACCTAGCTATACTTCAGAGTTTTACACTGTCACTGCTATACCTGTAAATATACCTCTATCTAGAGACCTGAGGCAGCAAATGAGAATCTGATCATTCTCCTGTTGTAATACTGTCTCCAACTCCACTCAGGGCTTCTTTGCTAAAATACAGGTAGCACTATTTTCTATGAATACCAAAGAGTGATAGAGAGGTTATTCAAATCTTCACTGTTTGCTTTAGAATGTGCCGGGGTGGGGAACACTGAGGGAGCTTTCATTCAGGTCAGTTTCAGATCCAGGAAATCAAACTTCTGCCTCCCCGTATTTTTGTCTCTTTCCTTACAAGGTCCCAAGGCCTCAGAGGGTAGCACAGTCAGCATGTTTCTAAGGGGGAGGTCACCACACATTGGCTCTGAGGGTACAGTAGGACTGACCAGTCCTGCCTTGTCTCTGGTCTAGCTGCTCATTCAGAACCATGGACAAGGCTACATAAAGGTAGTCAGGTTTGCCTTCCTTTTTCTTTTTCTTTTTTTTTTTTTTATTAATTTATTTTTAATTTATTGGGGTGACAATTGTTAGTAAAATTACATAGATTTAAGGTGTGCAATTCTGTATCACATCATCCATAAATCACACTGTGTGTTCACCACCCAGAGTCAGCTCCCCTTCCATCACCATACATTTGATCCCCCTCACCCTCATCCCCCACCCCCCAACCCCCTTACGCTCTGGTAACCACCAAATTACGTTCCCCAGATTAATTTTCAAACCCCGTGGCCATCCTGTGGTCACCGACTGCCCTCCAATCCCCTCACCCTCCCCCCACCCCCCACCCCTCCCGCCCATCTAGCAACCCTCAGTTTTGCCTTCCTTTTTCTTACCAGCTCACCTGTAGTTCCTGAGGGGAAGCTGATAATCTGATTCTAAACAAGCCAGAGGAGGGGATCAGCTGGCAACCACCCCCTCCTTGGGAATTCCACTCTTTGACTCATAAATCGGTCCCTTTAGTTGTTTAAAGTGACCTACACAGAGAGAGTTCTTTTTCCTTGGAGAAAAGCCCTCATGCACAAACCAGGCTGACACTTGTCCACTAATTGCCTCCCACTGGAATCTAACTTATTCGCATATTGCACTTGGGCCCCGTAAATTTCAGAGGTCTTTATTGTTCTTTTATTGCATCTGGACTTGTTCAAATCAATAGTCTTACACACACACACACACACACACACACGCACGCACACACGGGTTTATATATGTATATAAAACAGTGTAAAAAAGCCATGATATTTTCTTCTTCCTTTGAATATTTTTTTAGTATACAAATTTTATATTCTGTCTTTAAAGCTATTTCTGCTTCACAGCTGCTTTACTGAGACTCAGACTCCTACGGGCCCCACTTAGTCCGACACGTACCTTGAATATCCTTTCACAGTGTTTGATTTCTGCAGTCGGTTGTATAATGAGGAAGGAGTGTGCAATGAGTTCATAGATTCCCATTAACCAGTTCACCCATGAATCTATTTTCGTGCACTTCTTTATTAGAAATAGCAGGGAACATGATAATATTTAAACACAACACTTATAGGAGCCTAGCTTCAAAAATACACCTAATAAGTCTTCTTTTCTCATTTGGCATTTCAAAATGTTGTACTACATTTTTCCATCATCAGAACACCTCTTCTCCACTTGAATTCCAGGATGTAAATAGAGACCATTTCAAATCACAATGAATATTTCAGATGCTCATATGGATTTGTGATTCTTTGCCCCACTTAGATCATATCTGTAGTGTTGCATTCTGTCATTGGCACTGCCTTTGAAGATGGCCCATAAAGAGATAGACACAGACCAAGATTATAAGCAGGCCAGGGAGTGGGAATAGATAGAAGAGAGCTATCTTCAAACACTTGAGGGAGGATAGTTCATGAAAAAGGAGAGGAAAATTGTTCAGTGTTGTATCCAAAGACAGAGTCAATGAGTGAAATCTACAGTGGGGCAGAGTTTGATTCAACCTAAAAAGTAACTAACTAGAGTTGCCAGACTCTCTGGAACAGGTCGCCCTGTGAGGTAAGGAGTCTCAGGCATTTAGGTGAGGGACTGTAGGCTGACTGGACTGTCTGCCAGGAATGATCCTTCCAGAAAAACATGTCCACTTCAGCTGTGAGAGTCAGTGCTCCTTGCTGTCTGGTATCAATACTGGTACTCAGGGCATGCAAAAGCTATGAATCTTTTTAAATTGCTTAATACAAATGCCCTAATGGTCCATGACAGCCAAGGCCAAGGTAGAAAGTGAGTTTGGAGCTGGAAAAGCAGGCATCCTTTTATTTCAGGCAGATAATTTACTTATGTGGCCCAGCTATTTAGATGGTTTCAAAAGTACTCAAAATGGATCACAAGTCTTCATTTTGTTGTATTAATCAAGACCTGGCCAACATCTTACCAACATTAGTATTTCATTAAAAGGGTGGTAATGATCCCTTTCAAATGAAGAGTTTTACAGTTTATATAGTACCTTCTCCTATATTACTCCTCTTGATATGTGCCACAACTCTCTAAGGAGGCAGGGAAAATATTATTTTCTCAATTTTTATGGGAGGGAAACTGAGACCTACAGGGTTTAGTAACTCACCCAACACTAACATGGCATGTAGCTTTAGACCTGGGATGGATCTAGAATATGGAAATTGGAATAATGCAATCTAGGCAGTATTTATGGCCATGCCAATAGCGATGATTTGACTTTGAACAGTCTCCTATGTAAAATGAGGGGATTGGGTTAATATAACTCCAGGGTGCCCACCACACCCCTATTGTCTAAAATTCTCTTGCGTCTCCATACCACATGTTGTCTGGAACAGTCCTTACTTTTGGCTGGTAGGCAGAAAGTAAAAGCTAGGTTTGTGGATTAGAGAAAAACATTTTGATGCACTGGTGTGTGTTGCCAGAGTGGTAACATTATACTTCAGTGGCTCTAAGATACCTCTGTGACAGATCATTTTCACAAGCTTGAGACCCTTGGCTACATTTTGATTTGGGGTTTGGAATTTGAGGATATGTTTATTTACTTTTGTGGGCTCGGTTGTGGTATGGAGCGGTAGAGGTGGACTTTATGAATTTCAACAACCCTAAATGTACAAAAGTCAGCAGAAATGGTAACGGCTCCATACTTTACGAGATATAAGCTTGTAAGGAAAGTTATAGTTCAGTATGATTTTATTTTTTTAATTTTCTAAGTATAGCTATGGAACCCAAAACTAGATTTCATATTGCTTATAAGGTTCTTGACAAAGCTAACTTGTATTATTAGAAATGTAATACATATTCATTATAGAAAATTTAAAAATAAAGAAAATTACATAGGCAATTACCTATAACATCCTAAAGATAATTGCTATTAAAATTTTGTTAAAACTTCCTGGAATGTTTTCTATATACCTACACATTTTTAAAAACGCATTTAGTGTAATACTGCACATATTGATTTGTAGACATCTTTTGTTGATAATGGTAAATTTTTTCTTATTGTACTAAATATTCTTTTAAAAATGGATTTGATTTGAATTTTGATTTGGGAGTCACATAGTATTCTGGTGAGTGGATGTGTCAAAATTCATTTAACCTATTTCCTATTGTTGGGTATATTGAATGCTTATCATATTTTGTTAATATAAAATCGTATGTGAAAATATCCTCTCTCATAAGTCCTTTACAATGCATTAGATATAAGTTTGATTTGTCAAATAGAGAAGACTAAAGCTGAGTTTCTATTTTACAGTACCAGCAACCCTAGTGGGCATTTCTGAGAAAATTACAAACTATACACTTATTATGATTAATTGATATGGTAACACCAAAGGTTTAGGAAGAGCTCCTTCACCGTTGCCATCATTGGATCTATTACTATGCTCTTGGCTTTTTCACACAGTTAATGACTTGCATAAACATCAAAGCAGTGGACTCATTTTCTTTTCTTTTCTGTTGATTCTCCTTTAGCCTGATGAAGTCCTCCGACATCGATCAGGATTTATTTACAGACAGTTACTGCAAGGTGTGCAGTGCACAACTGATATCCGAATCTCAGCGCGTGGCCCATTATGAGGTAAGGACAGCTTTCCCCACTCTGTGTTTTCAAATGGAAGAAAGAGTACCCTGGGTTCTGTTTGTAGGACTTGACGGTACCTTCTTCTAGACTTGGGGCAGAATTTAAGAAGCACAGGGCTCGAGTTTAAGCTCAGGCTGGGAGAAATGTATGTGTGGGGTTGAGAGTGAGGGCTGGGGACATCATTCTCAGGCCCTGGCTACTTCCCAGATTCTGGTTTTTAATTTGTACCTTGGCCCATTGACTCAGTGGGCTTTCTCTGCTTGTTAAATCTGTCACTGCTCATCCCTGAAGGGCGGGATACATTACTACCAGCTATTCTTCTCTTCCATGACCCTGAAGCTAAGCTCAGAGGCCCTTTACTCCTCACTGTAGGGAAACATGGCAGCATCTGTGAGTGATTCAGTACCAAGTTCTCTCCACCAGATGGCTGCTGCCCTAAATGTGTTCCTCAGATTAAAGACTTCCTCTGCAGAGTTAGAACAAAGTTTTAAAGTCCAAGTACTCTTGAGAAACATAATCCAGTGGCTTTGGCTCTTTAGGATGGAAGAACAAAATGGCTGCTTTTTCGTCCTTTATTGGGAAGAAAGGATGAGAAAAGAGAGGTTGGCTAGTGTCTGAGTAGGGAACAAGATGCAATGCATGGAGAAAAGGGGAAGCTGGGAGACACCAGATGCTGAGTGTTGCCCAGGGCATGTTTGCTTTTCAAGAGAACATACACCAGTGGGAACGTGCGTTTTCAAGTGTAATAACTTGTAAGTAATTTTAGATTGGAGAGCTTAGCCAGCAATTTTCTTTTTGTCAGACAAGTCTGACAAATGCCAGTTGTCATTGTCAGTCACCAAACTCCTCTGAGCCTCAGATTTCTCTGTGCGCAATGAACATAATAATAATAGCATGCTCATGTACACACCCAGAATCACAATAAACTGACCCTATGTACTCCTCAGGGTTTTGTGGTGACTAAATGAGATCTATTGAAATAGTACCTGTGAAAATGCTTGGGAACCTGTAAAGTGTGCCACCCATGCAAAATTATATTGCTTTTCATTATTAATTTTGTTGTAGTGATGTTCTGTTGAAGGCAAATAAAACTTGTTCTTCAAAGAAAACTAAAAAATCAGCATCTGTGCAAAAAAAGTTAGTACATTTTTTGTCAATAGGCAATTGAATATTAGAAGTCAATAAAAACTCAAAAGAATTACATAAAATAGAAGATATCTATGTTTTGAAATTAAGAACTTTCTAATTTTGTGGACATTGATTTATAAACATATATGGTTTTGGTCATTCAATTTCCCCCGTTAAAGAAAATCAGGGAATTTGTCCTTGCTTTGAACTTCTATAGCTTCCTATTAGTCCTTTATGTTCTCCCTTTACTAGACTTATTATATTCAGTTTTAATCATTTTACTAGATTCTTGAGGACAGAAACAGAGTTTTATTCATTTGATCTCTACAATTCCTGGAAAAATACCTGGCATCATAGATGCTCAGTTAGTATTTGTTTACAAAAATATCCTGGTGACAAGGTCCAGCACTGCTTTGTTGTTACCTGAGCTAGCAAAGTAATGTCAGAAAATTGAAAACAACAAAAATATTTTTTAAAAGAAAAAAATAATCTTAGCTGCTCAATTGAGGATTTAGTTATTTGAACTCAAGTTTTCTCGTCATATGTACTATTGCTGTGGCACAATTTTATTGGTTAGAGGATGTGTTGGTATTTGTTGCATGTAGCATAGATGAGATAGAGAAAAGAAAGCAATTACAATAGATCTGCAATTAACAGTGTTACACATCATTAAAACAACATTAAACGCATTCCCATTAACCATGGATGGGAACTCTGAATGTTTTCCTCCCTGCCTCCAGGCAGAGGTGGGCACTTCCTTCAGTGAGAAAGAGCATGTGTTACTGCAAAGCTGCCTTGAGTGTGCAAAGGGCACGGTCAGGAATGACATCACCTGCTGCAATCTCTGGTCTTCCAGCTTTGGTGAGGAGGCTTCCCTAGCACTTCTTCATCTCAAAGAGAATAGCTTCCAACAGAAACTCTTGAAGGCCCCTTGAGAACTGATACTCTGATTCTATTAATCTCACCCCTCCCTCCACACACATCCTTTCGGCTGTAATTGCACATAGAGTGGATCTCTGACTTCAAAGTCCCACTCAAATCATCGAAAATGTCACACTTATTCTCAATGTTCTATCACTGATTTATTGCTTTAGTATGATTTTACTTCTCAGTTCAACCAGATAATATTCCTAGCTTCTCTATGGAGCAAATCAGTGACAATCCACTGTGTACTTTCTGCATGTCCAGCACTATTAGTGCTAGTTATTGCAGGGGATTCTTGAGCTAAATGAGAAATAAATAGTCTCAGCCTCCAAGAAGCTTATAAACTTCATTGGAAGGAAAAGCCACGGATAGTTCAGTGTGGTATAAATATGTGTGTGATACTGGGAACATAATCTGTAGAATTCTGCTGCCTGCTCCTCAGGAGCTGCTGATCTAATTCAATATAAATAGCGTATTAGTTCTTCTGCCCAATTGGCTTTCTGATATATGCTATATCGTGCTGTTAACTTTTTAGATATTTGCATATTCCAAATTCAAAAGAGTGAGTCATCACCAAGAGCTATTATGGTCAAGAAAGATTTCTGGGGAATGTCAGGAATTTTCTAGATCTCAATGGATGGGTTAAGTATAGGGATGCTGGAATGAGAAGTCTTGGTTTCTCCAAGGAGCCTTGAGAAGCCTTGGCTGGCTGGACTGGAAGATTAGTATAGGGAAGGGAGCCCAGACGGAGCATATACAGGTAGGGTGGGGTCAGGGTAAAAGAAAAGGAAATTTGGGATTCTTGCGAAACTCTTCAGCCTTTGGGAGCATAACAGTATCATTGAGCATTTCTGAATGACAGTTCATTGGTTGTGGTAGAGGCATCTTGTTGAGACTAGAGCAGCTTTTCATATGACTTGTGCCATGAGATTAGTTGTGGTAGTCCTCTGAAGTAAGAGAGAAAAACACAGCAGATGGGTGAATGCATAACAGCTGCATGGCCTGTTTAAACTTTTGTATAGGAGGACAGAAAAAAACCTAATATATGTCCGATGGGCCAAACCCTTCCATGCTATACTTTTAAAATCGTTTTTTGCTTTTTTGCTTTTTTTTGGTATATGAATCCTGAGGTGAAAAAAAAAGGGGGGTTGGAATGTAAGGGCATTATTATTTTTCTTACTAACTAAGCATTAATAACATGTTAATGTTTTGGTGAAAATTATAATTAGATGTTATCTCTGCTCACTGAATGAATAGTCTGAATTGATAGAACAAGCAGACACAGACACAGAGGGGGAAGAGCAAGCTTTCATCCGAGAGTGTCTGAATGTTACAGAGGTCAGAAATCGTTTCCCAGTGAAGCCAAGTGAGTAGTCTGCTATAGTTTTAAGTGGCGAAAGGATAATTTTCTGCAAAGGTGAAGAGTTGCTTTCATGAGTGAAAGTGAGTTTTTGGCATGTAGGAAAAGGAAGATTTGTATAGGGAAGACGGTGAGAAAAGAAAGCAAAAGAACAGAGATTTTTTTTTTTTAATTTTGAGTGAAGGTAAAGGTCAATGAGCAGATCTAGAAGGAAATAGAAAACTCTTGTTAGGCAGAACCAAGGAAGCCAACCATAAATATGCCAACCCGTACTGCTGGCCCCTTCTTTTGAACCCTAATATCCCTTGTGGTGCTGTGCTATGTGTGTAATTAATTGTTCCCTGTGACATTATTGGCTCAGGTATCCTGGCACCTTCAAACAAGACTGTAAGCTTTCTGAGGGCAGGCGGGAGTCATGCATTCAGTTTCTTCATTTATTTCCACAGTACCCACTGCAGATAGAGCTTTGCACATGGTTGTTCCTCATTGGCACTTAGAGTCTGACAAAGAGTCTCGGGGTGGGGACTGGAGGAGGAAGGCAGCAGGTCAAAGTTAATGGAAACACTGATGGGTGCACCAGAAGGGGCATTGGTATATACTGGGAGTCAATCTGTACTTCGGAGCTGGCCTTCAAGGTGTAAGTGATTGTTTTGTAGTTAGAAGAAAAGCAGTTCTCTGAACTGTCGCGATATCCCTCAAACATCTCTGGGAATCTTGAAGTAATGTCAGTCTTGCTAAATGAATCTCATTAGCCCACCAGGGAATGGAGGAGTCTGGTATTGTTCTCTTGTCAGTGTAGCAGCAGGCACACTGGGCCTACACAGGCATGCCGAAATAAAGTTTTCCTCTTTTACTTGTTTTGATTATAGTCCAAAAGAACGTTGGCCTTCGCTAGCTTTCTTTTTAATTTAAGGGAATAGCTAAAAAGGCATTCTTTTGGTCTCGTTAAGTCTAATAGTAGATGGGGTATAAGTCCTTTGTGAGTAGAGACAAAGTGAAAATTCAGGTCCCTAATATGTGCTGATTAAAGTGTCATGACTTTCTGGTACTTTAGTGCCTTCTTGCCTTTAGCCTCTCACACCGTCTTCTCAACTTTGCTTTTTCTTTTTAGTTTTTCTAACTGCCTGAATAAGCATGCAGGCTGGACAACTCCTTTCCGATGTATGAGAGTTGTGGATTAATAGCGTGTTGTGTTTCTGCAGGACATCAGCCCTGCCAGGTACTACACTCACTGGACCTGGGTACTGTCAGGGCTCAATGGGTCCACACCTGTTCTGGGTATTGAAGGTGGTGTGCTCCTGAAGATGCAAGTACTAATGGGTGAGGACAAGAAAAGATCTTTATATCAGATTCCTGTGAAAATACCTTTTTTGCAGTGTACATTAACAATTACTGTATCAGTCACTTCAAATTTCTTGCAGTCATGACATGCTTAATTTCTCCTGGATGCTGTTCATATAATGATTGGTGCATTTGCCCAGGCTAAAGTAATTCTTGTTACCCTCTATAATGTCAGAGGACTTCAACCTATTTCTGGTTGCTGATAGTCTTGAACCTCTGTTTCTTTGACTATGTCATTAAAGACTCTTGAGCTTCTATAAAATTTGTAACTACTTTTATATTTTTCTGCTGTTTTTTTTAAAGCAGGTCCAGTCCTTTTATCAGTAATTATTAGGTTATTAATAGTCAAAATGTTAGTTCATTAGAACATAAATGAATGGTTCACAGAGAGTCTTCAGTGAAGTAAACAACAGTAGGCTGAAGAACATAGTCAACTTGGGACAATACACACATTGGCTGAGAACAGTTGTCAGATGGTGTGTATGCTCAATGCTTATTAGTTAAGAGTAGTCAGAGTATGCCCCACAGCATGAGTTCTCATTTCCTGAAAGCATATGATATCATTCAGGGATTTTAGGAGCTAGGCCACATCCTTCCATTGGCTAGAATACAGTCACATGGTCCCACCTAACTGCAGGTTTAGCTGGGAAATGTAATTTAAATGTGTGGGAAAATGAATTGGGTTCCTGTAGTCACCAAATATCCATTTCATTCTTCCTTTACCACATAGAGCACGCACATCCCCTCTCCAAGGGACAACTTCAAGTTCTACCTAGTCACTGATGTGGATATGATTCGTTTTGATTCAGCAACCCATGAACAAAAAAGAAATGTTACCTCTCCTCCTTATAAATGTTAGAGTAATAGAAGTAATGTTTCCCATTCAGAAAAAGGAAGAAAAGAAGACAAAGAGTAATCACTGACCCATACTGAAGTTGGCATCCTATAGAGTAGGCGTTGCGGAGATTTTCTTTCCAGGAAGTAGGGTAAGTTCCCCAAATAGATTCTGATCTTCCTCTCTGGGAGAGCCTTTCTTGTTCATTTTTTTCAGTGACACCTGTCTCGGCCCTCCAGAGTTCTTTCTTGTCCATTGTCCTCTTTACCATGTCTGACGTAGATCTTGGGTTCTAGACCCTCCTTGTGGACTGCCAGCATTCATAGCCCACTGTCTGCCAGAGACTGATTTAATGCTTACTGCATATTCAAAGCTTTTCTAATTCAAAATCATAATTGCTTTAGCAATATAATTTTCTCAATAACCTAGAAGATTTCTGATTTATTTTATTTCCAGAAAGCTCTATTTGTCATAACCATACAGTTCTTTCCCAGACACAATTTCAATGCTGTTTGTTTATTTTATTACTTCCTCACCTCTGTACCTCATTCTATTTTTCAGTTTATTGGTGGCCACCTTGAGGTTATCTAAGAGTAGGTGGAAGGGCCACATCTTTAATCTGATTTTTGCCAAAGACCTGAGCCTCAATGTGTAACAGAGAAGTCTCACTGGGTCTTCAACATACAATGTCTTTTAAAATCACATCACTTACTTTTTGGTGACTGGAAGCAATTGGTAAATCACTTTTTCAACTCTCTTTAAGTCCGAAATTTCTGGAATAACTGCATTTTGTTTTATTTCTGCTAATGTGGCAGTTACACATTATGGTTTTTATAGTTCTTTGATTCTTTCATTAAAACAAAAACAAAAACAAAAACTTGACCAAACATCAATAACAATTTGTAACAAACAACATACCAGGTGTGATCAAACAATACAATGAATGTTAAACTTTAAAAAAAAATTATTACAGTAAAAGACACATTGCCGTTAGTCCCCCTCAAAATATTCCCTCTTGTTTCAAACACACTTATCCCATCATTCTTGCTACTTTCTGAAGCAGTTCTGGAAGTCCTCTTTTGTGTGTCTTTAGTTGTGCTGTCATGGCTGCCTTGATGTCCTGAATTGATTCAAAATGCTTACCTTTTATGGTCATTTTGACTTTGGGGAAGAGCCAGAAGTTGCACAGTGCCAATCCCATGAATAAGGTGTGTGAGGACACACTGCAATGTTTTTATTTGACAGAAATTGCTGTATACCAGAAGGAATGTGTGACACGCAGCATTGTCATGATGAAGGATGATTTATGGCACATTTCAAAAACACACCCTCTCTCAACCACTGACTGCACGGAACAAGTGGAAACTTGTCACACAATTACTAAGGTTCAATGCACTGCTTCCTGTATTGAAGATCCCTGCCTTTCTGTTGGATGGCACACGGCAGCAGCATTCACTGTATTTCGTGATCACGACGGAAAGGCTCTGTGTCACACATCACTTCTGGTATACGGCAATTTCTGTCAAATAAGGTCCTCATCCACCTTGTTCACCGGACCTGGCACTGTGTGACTTCTGGGTCTTCCCCCAAATCAAAATGACCATGAAAAGTACACATTTTGAATCGATTCAGGACATCAAGGCAGCCACGACAGCATACCTAAAGACACTCATGAAAGAGGACTTCCAGAAATACTTCAGAAAGTGGCAAGAGCAATGGAATAAGTGTGTTTGAAACGACAGGAAGTATTTTGAGGGGGATTAGTGGCAATGTGTCTTTTACTGTAATAAATTTTTTTAAAATTTAAACATTTAATGTATTTTTTGATCATATCTCATACATCCATGTGTTCTGTTTTTCCATCCTGTTCTGGTTCTTTTTGAACTATAACCACCTTGCACAGAACTACCCAGTTCTTCCAGAACTATACGCTTGGTATGCACATGATCTGCCTTCAATGTTATTGTAGACAATAATTTTGCCAGTATTTTGCCACTGTGCTACCTGGATCTGCTGTATCTGTACCCTCCCTATTTACTATCCATCTGCTAAGCCAGTGTCAAATATTTAGGATTTTAGTTACGGGACAATCCCAGTTTCTGTATTAGACAAAATAGGCTAACTTGTAACAGTCTCACCTTTTTAAAAATAGAAATAAAATTTATTTCCTGCTCACATGATAGCCCATTGTGGGTTAGCAGAGGGGGATTTTGTGCTACATAATTCATTAAGACTCAAGCTTACAGAGGCTCCACCATCTTCTCTCCTGACATTGCCTTGAGTATTAAAATCCAGCTGGCGTCTGGGGACTGATGGGTAATGTGGGTGATTGTGCAGGACGTTTTAGAAGCCAGGCCTGGAAGTGGCAACATCGTAACCACCCCCGTTCCTCTAACTGGACTCAATCATGTTTTCTTCTTATTGTATGAGAGGCTGGGAAATGTGGCTTAGCTGAGTGCCTAGGAGGAAAATGGAACCAGTGAGGTGAGCACATAGCATTGATTCTATGCACTGGATGTCTGTGACCGTATAGAGGACCTGGTGATTAGGACCTCCTTTGCAGATGTTGGGGATGGGGAGCAGGGGTGGAGAAGAAAGAGAAAGAGAAGAAAAACTGTGACTCCCAAATGGAGTGGTCTTGGCAAATGAACAAATCAAACAACTTTTGAAATCAAGTGTCTGGGGCTGTGATGAACTTGATGCCTACCTATTTCATTATAGTGCCGTGGAGGAAACTGAAGCAACTGTGTGTTGTTTGTCTAAAGGACAAAGGGATAATAAGCTATAAAATTAGGATTTTCTCTCTTTTCCCCAGACTTAATTTGTCAAGCACAAAGATTTTCCAGTTGGAATTTGGAGCCTGTGTACTGAATGATGTGTCTGACTTGTAGGGTTCCTCTCTGCACTGTCTCTGTGGGCCCAGTGTTCCCATCTCTCAGGCTCTGAGGCCTTTGGGTGGTAAATAGCCTGCCCACTTCTCAGTCAGGCGGTCCAACAGCAATCTCTGGAGGAGATGTCCCTGGATGTTGAGGACATGTCCTTGGTATATCAGTGTCTTTTAAAGATGGGTATCTGAGAGAAATTGCTCTTTTCTCTCCCTTACAAGAAAAGGTTCCTCTCCTGAGAGGACGGCTCATTACAGGCACTTGACTCTCTGATCATGTTTCCTGCTTTGCTTTTGCCACCAGATTCATGGCCATGTCCAGCTACTAGACAGGAGTCGTACACATTTATTGTGATAACTTTGCCTCTGGGTATTCTTTTCTTTCCCTTGTTTTATTTTAGATCTGTTATCTTTCAATTATTTATTTATCCTTTTGCATTAGATGTAGACACATTTTTGATGTCTTCTTAAAGTCTTTGAAGAAAATAGTGGGATATAAATACATAAATATTTAATCTTTATCTTAACATTTTTTGAAAAGGCAGTAAATTCACTTGTTTCAAAATTCAGAAAGTATAAAACAGTGTATAATGTGAAAAATCTCCCACCTATTCCTGTTTACCAGCTACCCAGTTCTCCTTCTCAGATGAAATCCGTGTGACCATTTGTTTTTGAAATATTCTATGCATATAGATGCAACTTAATTTTTCCTTTAATATATTTTTTTCACAAATAGCAACATGCTAGGCCCTTCATTTTTCATCTAATTGTGGCATAGATTGACATTATATGAATGTATCATAATTTATAAAGAAATATTTATTGAATAGACTCATAACTCTTTCGAAGCCTTGATAAAACTCTGGTAGAAAAAAGACGTTCTCCCTGTGAACACTCATTTCATGAAGCACGTATCAGTTGCTTTTCGGATCCCAGCCTGTACTGATTGGATATTGACAGTGACAATTTTTCTTCCAGCTCTCCATCCCCAGCATTTACTGCAAAACATATGCATTTCTGGCCTTGCAGTTATTGAGCCATCTGGGCTTGTTGGATTTTTAAAAAGATATTAACGACAGGGGATTCTTAAAGGCTAATGACCTAAGTGGTGGGCTCGAGTGTTAATCTAAGCCATGTGTCTTTGCCTACATTTCGTCTGATGCTTGGAGAAATTGTTGAGGACAGCATGCTCTCCTTCTCTGTGATTTGAGAAATTAATTAATTTCTTTAGGCTTTTACTGAGATGATGTAATTTTGAGTAAAATTTTGGTAACTTTGAATTCCATCACTTTCCCTGAAGATCATATAAAGACATAAATGCACCTCATCAGGAAGTGCCCATAACACCTTTCTGTTGTCCTCTTCTGCCCCTGCTGCTCCTTTCCCCTAGCCCATTCCTTCCGCTCTCTTTGGCCTCTGGAACAGTCTTTGGCTTCACTATGCCAGCTGCTGGAAAGGCTCTTATGTACATGCTCTACTGATTGAAATATAGAAATAGTCCTTCCTTTCTTTACCTTGAAAAACCTACAGGCAATTTGAAAGTTTTAGATTTTACTAAGAATATAGAAAAAATAGAACAAAATTATTTTCTGTGTCTGCCACAAGTATTCCTTTTCCTGTTCAGGCCTTGTAATCACAAACTTTGCCCCTGAATTGGGAAATTTCCGTTTTCTGGTCTAAGAAATGAATCTTAGTTCCTTGTAGCTATTGACTTGCTGTTAGTAAGTCTATCTTTTGGAAACTAAGCCTCTTCAGGTTTGGCTGTAAATAATGTCCCTTATTTTGTTCCCCAGTTTTCAGTGGCCCTACTGCCAGCCCCCATGTTTAATGTGGGAAGACCAGCAGGGTGCTGTCACTTTCCTACTTTCTTTTCGCTCACCTGCTAAATTTCCCATATCCTTTCCATGAAGTGAATTCACTCTTAACTTATCCTCAGAGCAGGCAGAACAGGCCTGAGTTATGAAAAGAGTTTTTGGTGTACTCAAGGTCAGATGGCCTGTGTTGTGAGTACAATCTTAGCTAAGTCACTTAACCCTTCCAGATTTTAGTTCTGTCTTCTGTAACATGAGAAGGTTGGGGTCTTCTTTCCTTTTATACCCACTCGTTATGTCTATTCTCCCTGCATCCCCATGGGTAACCATTTATTATGGTTGAAATGTTTTTCATTTGTAGACAGTTCTTAAAAATGTATTTTGCTTTGTGGATATGTATATTTGAAAATAATTTTTATTTTAGTACAGTTTCAGATTCACAGAAAAGTTGCAAACATAATATAGTGTTTCTAAATATCCTGACCTCGGCCCCCTACTGTTAACATTGAACATTACTATGGTACATTTGTCACAGCTAATAAGCCAATGCTGATACATTATTATTATTATATAACATACACTACACAATGTGAAGTCTGTACTTTATTCAGATCTCTTTAGTTTTTACCTAACGTTCGTTTTCTGTTCTAGAATCCCGTCCGGGATTCCACATAACATGTAGCTATCAGGTATCCTTAGGCTCCTCCAGACTGTGACAGTTTCTCAGACTTTCCCTGTTTTTGATGACTGATAATTTTGAGGATTACAGTCAGGTATTTAGTAGAATGATCCCCTGGAAAGGTTTGTTTGATGTTTTTGTTATGCATTCCTGGTGGGGAAGCTCACAGATGTAAAGTGCCATTCTTATCACATCATATCAAGGGTACTGTTATCAATATGACTTATCACTCTTGATGTTGACCTATATCTCCTAGCTCTAGGTAGTGTTTGTCAGGTTTCTCCAGTGTAAATGCACTTATCCTGCCTTCCCTTATTGTACTCTTTGGAAGGAAGTCATTATGCACAGAGTAGGCATGTGTTTTTAATGTGCCTACAAATTGCACCGTGATGTAAATCGTATTCTTATCTTGCCATTTCATTCAGTAGTATGTTTCTAAGAATGATTCATGTTCCTACACCTATATTTAATCACTTACTTTCAATTGCTGCACAACCTTCCATAGTGAGCATCTGTCATACTTTGATTTTCTCATTCCTTCGGGGATGTATACTTAGATTACTTCCCGTGCCCCACTAACCAAAACAGTGTTGTGACAAACATCCTGAAACATAGTTCTTAAAGGACCTGTGTGGCATTCATCTGAGATGGGTATACAGGTAAGAGTGGAACCGTTCAGCTTTCTTCTTTTTTTTATAATCTAAGCTAATGTTTGAAATCTTGGTATTTTAAATTACATTTAATTATTATAAAGTTTGAATAACTTTTTGTGTATTTATTAGCCCTTTTGTTTTCCTTTTTGGTGATTCCTATTCATATGCTTTGTCAATTTTTTTATTCTCCTATTTTTCCTCATATATTCCTTGTTGGTTTGAAACATTGGGAATATCTTCTCCCACTCAGCTATCTTATTAAACCTGTTCATGATGACCTTTGTTAATTTATTTGTTAAGCTTGTTTATTTTTATGTGATAAATTTGATAAAATTTTTGTCTTACAGTCTGTTTAAGAAATCTTTCCCATCAAAAGAACACAAAAACATTAAGTACATCGTGTGTTAGGTGCAGTGAGTCAGCTCCGATTCCTGGCACCCTATGGGTGATGTCCACCACGTCCTGTCCTCCACTGCCCAGCTCAGCTCCTGGAGACTCATGCCTATGGCCTCTTTTATGGAATCAATCCATGTTATCCATACTTGGTCTTCTTTTCCTGCTGCCTTCTGTTTTTCCCAGCAGGATTGTCTTTTCCAAAAAGAACCCTGTCTTCTCATGACGTGCTGAAGTAGGACAGCTTCAGTTTTGTCATTTGTGCCTCCAGTGATATTTCAGGCTTAATTTGCTCTCAGACCCACTTGGTCATCTTCCTGGTAGTAGGGGTCTCCATAGAGCTCTTCTCCAATATCATATTTCAAATGGATCATTTTTAAAAAGTATACTACCCTCTATTAATTTGACACTTCTGTTTTTCACATTCCTGTCTTTAACTCTAGTTGGAGCCTACTTTTATATATTGTGTAAGATAGGAAGCCACTTTGATTTTCCTCTCTACAGTGAACCATTTTTTCTACCACCATCTACAATCCATTCTTTCCCCATAATTTGTGATGTCAAGATTACCATATGTTAATTTTCCACAAGTTCTTGACTTCAGATCAGACCTTTCTATTCTGTTCTATGATTCCAATTGTCTTTATCTGGGCCAGTCCATACTGTATTTAATTACTATGACTTGGTGTTATGTCTTAATATCTGAGACCTATAAGTCACATCTCTTTCCTCTTCCATTGTAGAGTTGACTTAGCTATTTGTGCAGTGTATACTTTTGTTGAATAAATTCACAAATTCAGTTGAACTTTTGATTGTAATTCCATCAAATTTAAGAGTTAATTTGAAGAGAATTAATATCATTATAGTATCAAGTCATTCCAAAGAAGGGGTATCTATCCATTTATTCAATATTAAAACAATTTCTACATTAAAATTTCAGAGATATGTAACTTAATAAACATATAACACATGAGCACACATATTATTTTTGTGCAATTTAGTTCTTTTTTTTTAATTTATTTTTAATTTATTGGGGTGACAATTGTTAGTAAAATTACATAGTTCTTAATGATACATTACTTTCTTTCTATTCTTTTACCAAGGTTTAATCATTACTCTTCAACTCAATTGTAATCATGCTGAGGACAAGGGCCATGGTTTTAGTTTCTATTTCCTCACTGTATTTTTTTTTGATTAATTGATAGCCAGGATAAATATCCTATTGAAGGTTATTTTTTCTGGCCTCCTGTTTTACATTTTAGTCTTTTTTCCTCCGTCTTTACTGATTTGCTTGCCTTTTTCCATCTGTTTTTCTTATTGCCTCCCCTGGGTGAAAAAGCCTAATGTGGCCTTGTAACAGTAGCTCACACTCACATCCATTTATCGAGTGAGGTTAAGCACTTTTTTTTGCAGTGTGTTGCATTTCCTCTGGGGATGAGCAATGGAACTGAAAACTCAGCTGTGTCAATAAGTCAAGGTGAGTCCTCAGCTTTATACAATTGCATTCCCAACCATTAGAATGATGCGAAAATTTATTGCCAACCTGCCTCTTAAATATCCTGTAATAAAAAGCCAAAATATACCGTCTTTTTTTTTCCTGTTTCACCCTTAAGCTGCGTTTTCATTACCACATTTTCTTTTCAAAGTGCTATAACATTCTTTTTGAAATCTTTATTGTTTCAGGTGCTCCCTCAGTAGTCTCCTTTGATCTAAAGGAAAAAAAAAACCACATTTTATTTTCTTAAAAGAAAGGAAAGTGTCACACAGGATAGTCTTTTTTTGCTAGTGATATTTCTAACCTCTGCCCTGATGGCTGTTACTGCCTGTGTCTGCTTTTCAATCGATGTAATTACGATGAGACGTGATTTGACTTGTATTCTATCCGATCTATATAATAATAAGCTATATGATAATGAGGTTTTCCTAGTTTAAAAGCTGTTTTAATCTGATTGTCACTGTACAAAGAAATAATAAAGTCAGTTTGCTTTGAGACGGTGTATAGTGATAAGGCAAGAACACATGTTTGGAAGAATAATTAAAAGTCTAATGCTGACTAAACCGAGGGCACTAAAAGAGCATGGCACCTATTGGCTTTGGTGCTTTAAGAACCCATATGTCTTTGGAATGGCTTGCCATGCCTATATGCTGATTCTGTTGAAGGGGAAACGACGTTTTGAAGTTAATCTGATGTCACTGGGTTTCTATGACATTTAGAATTTTCCTTGAAATGTTTTCTGAGTAAAGGAATACAAAGTAATGTGTACTACATTAGCACCTTAAAGACCAAAATGTGTTTGCTCAGAAAAGCAATATTATAGCTAAAATATTAACGTGGCAGAGATATGCACTCTCTGTTTAATAAAAACAAAGAGCCACACTGGACTCATAAGGTCCAGGGCTATCCGTTAAGTCTTTGAAAGACACGGAAGGACCAACTAGAGCATAACTTGCTTTACCACCGTCCGGCATACTCAGACTTTTAGGGTTCGCTTCAGAATTCAACAGGGTCTTATCTTGCTCTCTGGGAATGTTCATCTGGGAAATTGCGAGTCTCTTCAGCTTGTATTTGTGACAGTGGTGTACAGAAGGACACACTGGCTAGTGTTCTTATATTTGGGTGAGCCACGTAGTGTTGGGTTCACAGAGGTTGGAGACTGGCATCCATTTCTGAGGATATTCCAAGTTAGGAGCATGGTGATGAACAGCCCTGATGTTTGCCTGCATTTGATTCTCCCAGCTTATTTTTTGAACCTCTACACTGTGTGAATGCAGCATAATAGATTCCATTTTCCTCCTCTACAGGGATCCCTAGATGAAAAAGACAAAGATCTTGTACTCATTTAGGACAAAGAGTAGGAATGACAATGGTATAAATGACAAGTATGTAAGCAGCACTAGAGCAGTGAAGGTGTGTGCTATTCATCACAGAGATTTAAGATGACTTGGTTAGAAAGAAAAATCCGTTTGGTGAATTCTTCTCTATTTAAGGAAGTAAATAATCAAAGGAACTGTCCTTGTCTTTCCTGTAGACCAGATATGTATTTAATATATTGAATAATTAAAAAGGGGACAAATAGTTGCTTAACGTATAGAACAAAGCCCTGATTATGGCAACACATATTAGAAAAGTAAGGCTGTTCAAGGTCACACCTTAGGAAATCTTGCTTTTCTGTACTTGGACATTTGGCATGTGTGTGATCATGAGGAAGTACCTATCTATGTCTTTGGGAAATAAAGTCATTTCTCAATGCCCTGAACTTGAAAAGAAATAGAAGAAAAGAGACAAAGCAAAACCTTAACAGTGATGCTCTGTGTTTGGTTCCCTAGAGGTTTAGAAATGAGGAGCTCCCAGAGCCCCAGTGAGTATTCATACACGTCTGTTGAACTCTCCATATACAAGACATTTAAAACGGTGTTTCTGAAACTGGGTGCATGGATGTCATTTTGAGAGTCTACCAATTCTTGTAGGCTTCAAACTTTTTTAATGATAATTTTTAATGCACATATTTTTGACAAGTATAAAGATGAAATGTTCCCATTTACCATGATAACAAAAGATATTGTTATAGAATAAGACCTTATATTATTAAGCTATTGTTTCTCAGACAGGGTCATCCGATCCTTGAGGATTTTGTTCTTGTGGATACCCGAGAATGTCTTCTCTTATTTACAGCTGAGAGAAACATTGGTTTAAACTATATTGTGTATCAGAGCCCACTACCCAATCACTCTTTTGGGGGCTTAATATTTTCAAATTGCTTTTGTGTCAATGATCTCCAAAGCTGGGCAGCCAATGATTTAGATTATTAAAATGATCACTAGATTGATTGATTTTCTAGGTATATTGGTAGTGTTTTTGACACATTTTTTATACCTTTAAATTTTTGAATAGCTTTCTTTCTTTTGTGTATTCAAATAGAAAACCATTTAGGAGAGCCCTCAGAGTATTCAGGAGAAAGCTCTAGTGATGAAGGGGACAAATCTGTAAATCTGGAATAAAGAAGAAAAATTTGTTTTTCTTCCTGTCTGACTCTTTCTATTTCTCTCTGCCCATATATATTAGAGATATAACATGTATCTGTCTCTACCCATATATTAGAGAGAGAGAGAGAGAGAGAAAGAGAGAGAGAGAGAGAGAGAGAGAGAGAGAGAGAGAGAAATAGAAACAGTTTTTGATTATATCTATCTATCTATCTATCTATCTATCTATCTATCTATCTATCTATCTATCTATCTATATATCTACTGTGTTTCCCCAAAAATAAGACCTAGCTGGACCATCAGCTCTAATGCGTCTTTTGGAGCAAAAATTAATATAAGACCCGGTCTTATTTTAATATAATTTAAGACCTAGTTTTATATAATATAAGGCTGGGTATAATATGATATGATATGATATAATATAATATGATACAGTACCGGGTCTCATATTAATTTTTGCTCCAAAAGACGCATTAGAGTTGATGGTCCAGCTGGGTCTTATTTTCAGGGAAACATGGTATCTATCATCTATCTATTGATAGAAACAGACAGACACAGGAAGGGATAAGCTAGACGAAGTGCTAAAGGTGAAATGGGAACATGTCCTATTCGTAGTCATTGGAGGAGATTTTGGTCAGAAAAAAAAACACCCTTTAAATGGTGGAAACAATTCAGAAACCTGAAGTAGAGAAGCAGGTGGGATGGGTGGAGGACGGTCTGTGCACTGAAACTGCCTATAATTTTCACCATTATTTTATTCACTGATACAACACTGTGTTGTCTGAGGATGAAGTCCTAGGAAGTAAAGTTGCAAAATAACAGCAACAGCAGCGAGGGTAAGAGAAAATGAATCTCAGCCGAGTGCTGCTTTGGGAAAGCAAGTACAAACTTTCTCTATTGTCAGTGAGGTTTTCCTCTGTCAGCCCACAGAAGTTGGAAGAACCGGCACTGTGAGAGGAACATCAGCAGGGTCCTCTGTAGCTCTAAAATAGAGTGGATTTATGCAGCGTATGGAAACTCAAGGCAGCTCTTCAAGGTAGAATCAGTCATGGAGTAGAAATGTGTTAGTTTCTAAGTGTCCTTCTCTGCTTTTTGGCAACCTCTTTTTGTTCACCTAGCTTGCAAGCAGGGCTTGAAAAATAAGATGTCGAGCCCACTGTGGAGTGTCGTACATTAGCAGCCTGGTATTAGAAACTTGGAACAGAGTCATGCAGGTTGGCAAGAACACATCCCGCTGTGGGGCTTGATAATATTTGCCAGGGAGGAGGACAAGTATACCAGAAAGTTCTTCCTGCGAGTTGCATGCGGTGTTAACTTGCAGGTCAGGTCTGCGAGCGTTGCTGCCCTGGTTCATGCTTGTGTTTACAGTTCTTGGAAGACTTGTACAGATGGAGAGGAGGGGGAATGAGCCAAGAGCCCATCCCCCAGCCTGAAGCAGAGGTCTCCCCGAGGAGTTCCATGCATGCTGCGCCCTCTTACTCCCCTGCTGTGAGGCTGGGGTTAATCAAGACCCAGGAGAGGGTGAAAGGCTTGAACCACTGACACTGCAGGATGTGGGGTGTGGTGGATCATAAGGCTGGATTCACAGAGGGGAAGTGAGCGTGGACTCTGAAGTGTGAGGAAGATTTCAGTAGTCAGATGGGAAAAGGAGACTGCAGGCGGATGGCACCAAAGCTGGGAAGTCAGGGCCTGGGGGCAGTGTGCAGTCTGCTTTTGCCAGAGCACATCTGTAGTGAGGGGAGGGAGCCTGGAGCGGGCCAGGCCCAAGTTTCTGCCTGGGGTTCCTGGGGGTGGAGACCAGGCGAACTGGCCAACTCAAGAGGAGGAGGCACCCCATGGGGCCGGAAGGCTTAGTGTCCAAATGAATCCTACCCAGACTTGGTCAGTTTTCCAAGCACAGAAGGTGGCTATTTGGCCAAGAATTTCATGCAGTTTCCCTGACACCCAAAAGGAAGAGATAAAATGTGACTTTGGGCTGAAATAGGAAAGAATTTCAGATTGGATTTGATGAAGAAGCAAAAGGAAATACTGTGAAAAATGCTTAAATGCTTCAGGCTTGTAAATCCAGGTATCTTCACCTTCTGGTCTCTCTGGTTTCTACAGCAGCTGTGTGGGGCGGGGCAGGGAGGGATAGAGATACCACTCTAATTAGCTCATTGAAGGAAGAACTACAAGTCTGCAGGTTTGAAAGGCTGTTTCTCTTTTTTATTTTATTTTAAATACCACGGAGACAGTGATAAAGGGCTGGGTGAAACTCAAGGGCTGTGGTTAGCAGACAACTTGGTGAATTGCTGACTTAGGCACTTGCTCTTCACCTTCCTTTTCTCCTCCTGTGCTAAATGTTACAAAAAGAAGCATCCTGAGATGGAATATCAATGGTCTTGTTTTCATTTGCAGCACTGATCTGACAAAATCATGCAGGGACCATTTCTCTGAAGGGAATAGGTGGGGAAGGGCTCGAGACCAGTGTAATATTAAGGGCAGGACAGGTAGCAGCGGGGTCCTACATCTCCTCTCTCTGCAGCGCCTCCTGTGGGTTCGCGTTCCACTGTAGAAGCACAGTCCACTGCAGATGTGCCATGTCTACTCAGACGCTTTCATGGCAGGTTAAACGTGGCCTAGAAAGTTCTGTGTTCTCCTGCGCCTGACAGCCAGCCAGAGGAGGAGAGAGTGAGGTCGTTCTGGTGCAGAGGGAATCACAGAATAAACCTCTGTTTCTTCACACCTCTGAGTTACTATTTAAGACTCTGAGTGAAAAGAAAGGGGAGAAAAACAAAGAATAAGAAAACAGAAAACTCAAAAGTTGCAGTTATATTTTTAAGCACTTCTTTTGCTTTTCAGGTCCATTTTATAGTAGGAAAGGACGAAAAGATCCTACGTAGGCAGGATCTTGTATAAACCCTAAGATACTTGCGGTGGTAGTCAATGGAATATAAAACATCACTTTGGATGCTCAAGAATGCCATCGGTTTACAATTTGCAGAACGGATAATGTTTATTATGAAGTATGGGGAAATTTTTATATGCAACATTAAGGCAATGCCTTATATAAAATAAATTGAGGGAGAAAGTTTATACCCTGAGTCCCAGAGCTCAGACTTTTAAATCAATACTCCACTCAACTGATGAGAACAATTTCCTAATTGATGTATCAGTGCATCCAGTCAAAGCAAAAAGAGAGCCCCCGGGGGAAGCAGGTGTGACACTAAATTCTCCCCTTGGCCTAGGGAAAGCTGAGGCTCTGAATCGAATTTCTGTATCCGTAAATTCTCGAGTTAACTGTGTTGGCTAGGTAGGCACTAAAAATCAGTCGTATGGTCTGGTGATCAAGGTATTTCATAAGTACCTTACACCTTTCATTCTTGCCTTGGAAGGCCTAATGGGACAGATCCCGTGGATTTGCTGTTTGTGTCTTGAGAAGTCAGGTGTGTAAGGGCTTCTTTGCAGGAGTGTACTGTATAGATGTTCCAGCCGTTGGGCATGACTGGTCTTAGAGCCCTGCTTCCAGGTCAGGTGGTATAGAGGGATGCATAGCTGTAAATATGGGCCCAAGGTTCGGCTTTCAGGGCCAAGTGCAGAGTTGATGTGTGATTGGACAGGATCTGAGAAGTGGTGCCCATTATGACAGGATTCTAAAATAGAATTGCTGATGGAACTTAATGAGCAGATCAGGAAACGGAGGCCCAGAGAGGGCTTTGTTTTAGATTTCTAAGCTAAGACAAAGCATTTCTGCATCTGTTACTCGCCGTCTTCTGAGCTTCCAGGACCTTCTCCTGCTCCACTGCTGTCAAGAGGATGAGGTTCTATTTGCTACTACTCCCCTGTGTGCCCCCTACTCCATCTGTAGCTTCTTGTCCTACCATTAATACAACTATTGTCACACAATAGCACTACACCTCTGTGACAACATCTGGCCGTCTGGTACCCAGCTGAGACACAGAACTAAGGAGGACAGAACTGAGGCAAAAGGGGAGACGTAAATGCCTGAGGTGGAACACCTGTGTCCAAAAGGAAAGGGGGAGTTGGGAAGGCAAGGGGACAGTGTGTATCCATACCATGCCACTGTGTGCCTTCCTTCCTGGTCCAAGCATCACACCCTATTGAAGGGCCTGTTGCTTCTTTTTTAGTTGTCTTTCTCCCATTCCTTAGCACGTCAACAATAAGGCAATAAAAACCCCAATAACCTCCAGAAGAAGCCAGGTATAGGAGCCTAACTATGGGTCCCTCCCCCGTCCCCCCCCCCCCCCCCCGCAGATAGTGTCTGGGATCATTTGGCTGGTAGAATTCTTTGTGAAATGCAACATAATGTATATGTATTTCCTTCCTTGGTGCCCAAATTTGAGTTAATATCCATAGTGGAGACATGTAGTGCTCTGTAGTGTATTGAGTAAAAACATTTCTGAAGCACTTAATGTCGGAGTCAGGTCAGATCCCAATGCCTCTAAATGCCAATGGAGTTTCTGCAGTTTATGGTGCAGACAAGCTATTTCTCATCCTTGCTATTGAGGACAGTTCCCTCCTTAATGTGTCCTGACCTCCTAGTAAAGCTGGCGAGTTTTATTATCCTAGTGCTATGCCATATTATGTACCAACATGAATAGATCAATGGATTTGATTTAATAGTATTTATGTTTTAGCTAAAAAAATCCTGTGAAAGGTAAAAATAAAAATGGCCTTTTGACCTCTCCTAAATCAGCCCACAGATAACTAATTCCAAGGGAAATTCTCTTTGGTGAAAATGACATTCTGCTGAACTGAATGAGAATACAGGAGAATGGGGAGAAATAAACATGTTTTGTTTTCCACGGATGGAAGCTTGCAGATGTCCTTGAGGAGTGTACAGAACTGGGGCAGAAAATGTACAAATATGTGCTTCTACCAAGACAAAAAAAGGAGGGACAAGTCTGTCACACTTTTCTTAAAGAAGGTGACAAGAGGAATCCGGAAAGATTGTAATTGCAGATGTCACATCTCAGGGGACCCCTCAACCTTGAGAAACCCTAGAGCCAGAAAAAGGACATAGATAAAAATGAGTGGCTTTAGTCCTCACAGACCTGCCAGTTTGAAAACACTGGGGACACTGTTTGTCACTAACTATTCATTTTACTTGGAAATGCTTACAAGTGTTGGACTTTTAGGCATGACTTGGAGGTAAGATTAGATGTCATCAGAGCTTTAGAAACATCCCCCAAATGGAAAATTTGTAATGTTGGAAAGGAGGCAGCAAATTCACAAAAGGATTTCAAGGGTGTTGTTAAGTCATGCTATTAGGAAAGAAAGGTCAGCCTTAGGCAGATTGAAAAATTGATAGAGCGAGTCTTTGGGAGTTGTCTGTGCTCTTTGAGGGCCCTTTCTGTGGACACTCAGAGCCTGTATTTGCCTCCAGTTGTACTCAGCCTCTTCTGAGCTTTTTCTCCCCTAGATCTCATCTTTCCTGTAGTCTTTCTACCTGGTGATGAAAGGCATGGTGGCTTTTGCATGTTTGTGTTTTTAATTAATGGCCTTTTAGACAAGTTTTGGGTTTACAAAAAAAAAAAAATTAAGCAGAAAGTATAGAATTCCATTATACTGGTACTCCTTTGCTCCACAGTTTCTCCTATTTTTAACATCCTGCATTATTGTGATACATTTGTTATAATTGATGAACACACATTGACAATTCATCAAGCCTGTAGTTTACCTAAGGGTTCACTCTTAGTGTTGTACTGTCTGTGGGTTTTCACAAAAACACAATGACACGTACCCACCATTACAGTACTATACAGAACAGTTTCACTGCCCTAAACATTCTTTTTTTTTGTTTTGTTTATTTTAATAGTTTTTTTTTTTAATTTATTTTTAATTTATTGGGGTGACAATTGTTAGTATAATTACAGAGATTTCAGGTGTGCAATTCTGTATCACATCATCCATTGCCCTAAACATTCTTTGTGCTCCATCTATTATCTCTTTCCCTCTAAGCCCTGGGAATCCCCTGATACTTTTACTATCTTCATAGTTTTTTTGCCTTTTCTAGATTGTTATGTAGTTTGAATTATGTATCGTGTAACCATTTCAGGTTGGCTTCTTTCACTTAGTAATATGCATTTAAGTTTCCTCCATATCTTTCTGTGGCTTGATCACTCATTTCTTTTTTTCTCCAACTAATATTCCATTGTCTGGATCTACCACAGTTTTTTAATTCACTCACCTATTGAAGGATATCTTGGTTGCAAATGGCAACGTTTTTAATGCTTAGAACATATTAGACTTGCAAAAATTGATAGAAGAAAGTGGCTAATTCAGGAAAAATAGAAATGTTTACAGTTTGTTATTATTTTAGAACAGTTTTTGGTTTACAACAAAATGAAGAGGAAGGCACAGAAATTTCCCATGTACCCCCTGCCCCCACACATGCATATACTCCCCCATTATCAACATCACTCACCACAATCTTTTGTGGTTTTTTTCTCCTAATCGAAGATGAACCTACAGTGACACATGATAATCCCCTAAAGTCCATAGTTTACCTTAGGGTTCACTCTTGGTGTTGCATATTCTGTGGGTTTTCACAAATGTTAATGATGAATATTCATCATTATAATTTCATACCGAGTATTTTCACTGCCCTGAAAATCCTCTGTACTCTGCTTATTCATCTTCCTACCACTTCCAACCCTAGCAACCACTGATTTGTTTTAAACTGTCTTTGTAGTTTTGCCTTTTGCAGTATGTCATAGAGTTACAATCATGCAGTATGTAGTCTTTTCACATTGACTTCTTTCACTTAGTAATATGCATTTTAGTTTCCTCTATATCTTTTCATGGCTTGACAGCTCATTTCTTTAGCTCTGATTGTATTCTATTGTCTGATGTACCACAGTTTATCTATTCATTCACCTACTGAAGGACATCTTGGTTGCTTCCAAATTTTGACAATCAATTTTGACAATAAAGTTGCTATAAACGTTTATGTGCAGATTTTTGTGTGGGCATAAGTTTTCAACTTTTCAAAAATCAAGGGGTACTTTTTCTGATTGTCAAAGAAATATACAATTGAACCATGTGAAATTGCCAATAGTTGATCAATTTTCACTTACAAATGTAGCAATTTCACATTGTTCAACATAGCATATGCTCATAGTATATAGCTCAAACACAGAAGTGTAGAAAACTGAAACAGCATTTTTTTTATAGATAAAATAATATAAAATTAAAATAAGGACGTGTTGCACCTTGTCTTACCCCCATGTGTAGTTCCAGCCTGGACTTTCTCCATCATCCAAGAAGAAGTGAGCTCACTGCATCTTTTGGCGGGGCAGCAACACTTTGCATTTTGTGCATTTTGACCTCGCTCCTCTGCTGTGTAGCGACTCTCCCAGTTAAGGCAGCCGTTGCTCACAGTCACCTGATAGGTGGACCGGCCAATGGGCACCAACGTACACTTTCCCTGTCTGTAAGATACAAAACAGAACGTAGATATCTCAGGCTAAGACAACAGCTGTGGCACATACTGCACAGTGTAGTGAAAGACCCACTGGCCTCAGAGTCAGTAGTTAGTTAGTAAATGTTATTGAAAAGTGCTGTGTGTCAGGCGTTGTTCTGAGCTCTGGAGATTCAGTGAAAAATGCAGACTAGGCCCTGCCCTCAAGGTGCTTACATCACAGAGGGCTGGTGGTAGAAGAGGGGATATGGGAGCCGAAGATGTCCCCACTCAGTCACCAGCCAAGATGAGGGACCTTTGTGACCTTGGCAGGTTGCTCAGTCTTTCTGAACCTCAGGGTTGTTGGAGGATTAGCGGATTTAGGCTAGTATATTTGAAATCACTCTGTAAATTGTCTATTATTTTCTCAGTGTAGTTTCTGTAGTTGTTCTCAAACTATACCCTCTGCTTTGGAAAGGGTGGGCTTTCCTAGGCTAAAGTACTTAGAAGCTCCTAGTAGCTTTCAGCTGTCATGCTGCCTTTTACTCTGCAACATGATTTTGGAAGCTGTCGGATTTGTACTTCCCCGTGATCTCTGGATGTTATCCTGGCCTCCTCTCTGTCATCTTCCTGCACATCCATCTCCTCACAGGGTTCTGGCAGGGTCCAGGCTGGAAACAGGGGCACGTTGAAAGGGTTGCTGGAGAGAGTTAATGAAAAGATGTTTGCAAAGGTGAGACAAGAGTTTAGGAAAACCAGCAAGGAGTAGTGAACCTGCTTGTGTTTACAACAGCAATTTACCACCCGAGGAGCTATAGGGGCCATGGGGTCCTTGGAACCTAGGGCAACTGGAACAGCAGGAGAGGGCCACATGACAGGAGCTATGGCCTTTGATGGAGGGGGAAAAGGCAGGCATTGGAAAAGCACGACCTAGCAAGGAGGGAGTGGGCGGTTGGGAATAGATACTTTAAATTCTTTCTCTGCCCACACAGGACTAGCTATACTATGTATGGGACCTTGTTCAAAAATTATTAAGAATTTCAAGACAGTGACAGCAGAGTCTGAAACCAAGGGCAAGGCCTTTCTGAGTGCTGTAGTTTGTGTGACTGCATGGATCGCACACTGTATTAACCTTATTTTTAACTTCCGTAAACTTGATGCTTCAATATGTGCCCTACAGGCATATGCTGGATAGGTCTTGTTCTGGACAACCTGAGAATATCCCTGTGTCACCTTGCCATCGCTTCCTGCTTCCTTTCTTGTCCCCTTGCTCCTGCCCCCACCCCTGTCCTGCCTCCCACCCCCGACCTTGGGAGAAGTCCTCCTTTCAGGGGCACACTTTTCAAATACAAACCAACCAATCCAGAGTCCGCACACCCAACCACCTCCTTTATCAGGCTATGACACCCTGGGCAAGTATATACCTGTCCTAATCATCCCAGACAGCTAGGGGCAACCCCTGTGCCCCAGCCAGTCCTAAGCCTTCTTATCCTGTCTCACCCATTCCTTCCTGTGGAAACCACAATAAAGGCTCTTGCCCACAGTTCCCCTCCTTCTACCTGGTGACCAAACCAGGTGATTCCCTGTGTGGCACCATGGTATAGTGTGCTGTCTCCTCTTGGGGACTGTGAAGTAATAAACTATCTTTTCAAAAGCACTGTCCTCTTTATCTGTTGTCCTTCCTATACCTCAAATTTTCTATTAATACTGTATGTTAGAACACATATCTGTGAAGCTGGCCCTGCTTGCCTGCCTCCCATAGGCTGAACTTAACCAAAGGCCAGAGGGCAAGAAGGCTGGTGGAAAAGGTCATATAGCTCAGCATCTTGGGGCTCATGGACTAGTAGTAGTGAGGTGAGAAAGTGGATGTGGTGGGGTAAGGGAGATCCAGCACATACCTCATCTTTCCTAATAAGATGGCACGGGTTGATAATTGTGTAATGAACGAATGTAGGGCCTGAAACTTTCTCTTGCTATTGTTACTAGCAATCACTTGAGGATAGTTCTCGAAAAGGTATGTCATTTCTTGCCTGACATGGGAGTCATTTTTTTCAACAGCTTTATTGAAGTATAATTGACAGGCCTACTTTTAAAACGTGTACTTTGATAAGGTTTGACATATGTATACACCTGTGAACCCATCAGCACAATTAAGCTAGAGAACATATCTGTCCTTCCCAAAGTTTTCTGTGTCCCTTTACAATTCTCCCTTCTTGACTCTCCACCCTCAACGGCATCAGGAAATCACTGATCTTCTCTGTCACTGTCCATCAGTTTACCTTGTTTGAAATTTTACATAAATGTAAAATGGAATTAAATAGTATATAATCTTATTTTGTCTGGCTTCTTTCACTTCAGGTTCAGACATGTTACAAGTATCAATAATTTAGTCTTTTTTATGACTAAATAGTATTCCATTGTATGGATATATTGCAATTTGTTTATCCGTTCACCTCTTGTTGGACATGTGGGTTGTTTCCAGAGTCTAGCTTTTACAAATAAAGCTGCTGTGAGCTTCATGTATAAGTCTGTTGTATGGGCCAGTGCTTCATTTCTGTTGGGTAAACACATAAGAGTGGATGGGTGAATCATATGGCAGGTGTTATGGGCTAAATTGTGTCTTCCTGAAATTTATGTGTTGAAGTCCTAACCCTCAGTACTCCAGAATGTGACTGTATTTGGAGATAGGGCCTTGAAAGAGGTAACTAAGGTAAAATGGGGTCATTAGAGTGGGCCTTAATCCTATGTGACTGGTATCCTTATAAAAAAAGGACATTAGAACATAGACATGCACAGAGGGGTGACCATGTAAGGACACAGGAGAAGGCAGCCATCGAAACGCCAAGGAGACAGGTCTTAGAAGAAACCAAACGTTCCAACATGTTGGTCTTGGACTTCTAGTCTACAGAATTGTGAAAAAATCAATTTGTTGTTTAAGCCACCCAATCTGTGATACTGGCTATGGCAGCTCTAAAAAACTAATACAGTAGGTGTGCATTTAACTATTTAAGAAATTCCCAAACTGTTCTCCAAAGTCATGGCACCATTTTACATTCCCACCAGCAGTGTCTGAAAGTGCCAGTTGCTCCAAATCCTTGTCAACACTTGGTATGGTCAGTCATCGTTATTTCAGCATTGTAATAAATGTGCAGAGTGGTAGCTCATTGTGGTTTTAATTGGCATTTTCCTAATGGCAAGTCATGTTGAGCATATTTTCATGTGCTTGTTTGACATTGGAGAAATATCTGTTCAAATCATTTGCTTATTTTCAAAAATCAGATTGTTTTCTTATTATTGAGTTTTAAAAATTATATATTTGCATACAAGTGTTTTATCACATATGTGATTTGCTAATATTTTTCTCTCAGGTCGGTGCTTGTCTTTTATTTCTCTTAGCTATGTCTTTTGGAAAGCAAAACTTCTTAATTTTAATTAAGTACAAATGGTCCATTTGTTCACATCCTTTGGATTGTGCTTTTTGTGTCATGTCTATAAAATCTTTGCCTAATCTTTGGTTTCAAAAACCAAGGATTTTTTTCCCCAGAAGTTTTATTGTTTTAAGTGTCACAGTTAGGAGTATAATCTGTTTTGAGCTGTTATTTTTGTTGTGTTTTTTTGTTTGTTTTTTGTTTTTTAAGTTTGGTGTTAGGTATGGATCAAAGTGTTTTTTTTTTTTTTTTAATTTTTCCATGTCTATAGTATCTAATTTTTCTAGCACCTTTTTTTGAAAAGACAATTTTTTCTCCACTGATGTGTCTCTGCATCTTTGTCAAAAATCAATTGACCGGGTATATGTGAGTCTATTTCTGTCCACTCTATTCTGTCTCATTGATCTATTTTTCTATATTGATGCCAATACCATATTTTATCATGGCTTTATGATGTCTTGATCAGGTAGTGTAAGTCCTCTAACTCAGCTCTTTGTTTTCAAAGTTGTTTTGACTATATTACATATTAACACGCATTTTATAATCAGTTCAATAATTTCTACAAGTAAAAAGGTTGCACAGATTTTGATTGGAATTGCATTGAATCTATAAATAACATAGGAGAACTGACATCTTAACAACTTTGAGTCTTCACATTGATCAGTAGAATAGAATAGAGAGCCCCGAGATAAATCCATCGATAGTAGTAGTCACCTATGTAGTCATTTAATCTACGACAATGGAAGCAAGAATGTACGATGGGGTAAAGACAGTCTATTCAATAAATGGTGCTGGGAAACCTGGACAGACCCTTGCAAAAAAATGAAGCTGGACCACTTCCTTACACCATATATAAGAATAAATTCAAAATGGATTAAAGACTTAATGTAAGATTTGAAACCATAAAACTCCTAGAAGAAAATATAGGAAGAAAGTTTACAGACATTACCTGGGGTAAGATTTTTATTGATATATCCCCTCGGGCAAGGGAAGTAAGAGAAAAAATAAACATGTGGGATTACATCAAACTAAAAATCTTTTTCACAGCAAAGGAAACCACCAATAAAACAAAAAGGGATCCTACTGAATGGGAGAAGGTTTTTGCCAATGATATATCCGATAAGGTTAATATCCAGAATTTATAAAAAACTCACTAAACTCAACTCCAAATAAACAAACAACCCAATTAAAAAATGGGCAGAGAACATGAAGAGACATTTTTCTAAAGAGGACATACAGATGGCAAACAGACATACGAAAAAATGCTTAACCTCACTAATCATGAGAGAAATGTAAATAAAAGCCACAATGTGATAACACCTCACCCCAGTCCAAATTGCTATCATCAATAAATCAACATACAACGAGTGCTGGCGAGGATGTGGAGAAAAGGGAACGCCTGTGCACTGTTGGTGGGATTGCAGATTGGTGCAGCCACTATGGAAAACAGTATGGAGGTATCTCAAAAATCTGAAAATGGAACTACCTTATGACCCAGTAATTCCACTCCTAGGTATCTATCCGGAGAAATCCAAAACTCTAATTTGAAAAAATTTATGCACCCCTATGTTTATTGCAGCACTATGCACAATAGCCAAGACATGGAAACAACTGAAATGCCCATCGGTGGACAACTGGATTGAGAAACTGTGTTACATTTATATGATGGAATATTACGCAGCCATAAAGAAGAAGGAAATATTACCATTTGCAAAAATATGGATGGACCTAGAGAACATTATGTTAAGTGAAATAAGTCAGACAGAGAAAGACAAATACCATATGATCTCACTTATATGTGGAATCTAAAGAAAAGAATAAAGGAATGAACTAATCAGAAACAGTCTCAGAAACATAGAGGAAAAACTGAGGGTTGCTAGATGGGAGGCGGGGTGAGGATAAGAGGGAAGGTGAGGGGATTAGAAAGCACAATCGGTAACCACAAGATTGCCATGGGGATAAGAAAGTCAATTTGGGGAATGTAATCAATAATGTTGTAAAAATTTTGTAGGGTATCCGATGGACACTTGTCTCATTAGGGAGACCACCTCAGGGATGATGTAGATGCCTGATCACTGCACTGTACACCTGAAGCTGAAGCTGAACAATAATGAATGTCAACTATAATTTTATATATAATTATCTATCTATCTATCTATAGATATATATATTTCTATATCTATATATCTATAGATAGATAGATAGATAGATAGATAGATAGATAGATAGATAGATAGATAGATGTAGATATATAGTTACAAGAAGTGGAGTACAGCATTAGGAATAGAGGCAGTGGAAATGTAACAGCTGTATGCGATGTCAGAGGGGTAGTAGATTGGGGGGGTTATCATTGTGTGAGGGATATAAATGATAAATGTCTAACTGTTACATTGTTTTGTATACCTGAAACTAATTAAAATCCAAACAAAACAACTTTGAGTCTTGTAATACATGAATGTAGTACATCTCTTCATTTATTTTAGTCTTTTTTACTTTCAGCAATGTATTGTAGTTTTTACTGTATAGGTCTTGCACATATTTTGTCATATTTTCCCCTAAATATTTCATATTTCTGATCTAGTATAAATAATGAATTAAAAAAAATCAATTTGTTATTGTTTGTTGTTAGTACATATGCAATTGATTTTTGAATATCAATCTTATATCCTGAAGCATTACTAATTCAGTGATTAGTTCTAGGAGCTTTTAAAAAAAGATTCTATAGTATGTTCTGTGCATAAATCATGTTGTTTGTGAATAAAAACAGTTTTATTTATTTGTCTTGTGAATGAATTAAATGAAGACTACTCAAATGAGAATAACCAAAGGCTATTTACTTAGCGCTTGACTCGCTTAGTAAGGGAGTCAGTCACTATCACTTGCATTTGGCAGAAACTCAAAGGCAGACAGAGTGGGAAGCCTTTATAGTTGGAAAAAAGGTAGGGATCCAGATATGACATGATTGGAGGCTTTTGGCAGTGAGGAAACTACAGGTGAGTTAACTAGAAGTGAACATTCTATATGATTGCTTTGGGATGAGTATTTGTATTTTTCCAGTTGGTCCTAAGTTCCAAGCAGGGAAAAAAATTAGGAAACCTTCAGTTATTAATCATGTTCTGTCACTTTTGGACTATTGCTATAGACATTACTGTTTGGCTTCTTGGACTGGTTGCTACAAATGGTAATTTGACTTTCTGGACTGGTTACTGCAGATGGTAGGCTGGCTTCCATCTCTGGTTGCTACAGCTGTGGGTCAGAGTTCTATATTTATATATGATCTGGCCATTGTCTATTTGTATATTTAGACTTTCACTTTACAATCTGGATGCATTTTATTTCTTTTTCTTGCTTCATTGCACTGGCTCTAGTACAATATTGCACAGACGTGTGAGAGTGGGTATTCTTGCTTAATATGTCTTGGGGGAAAACATTTACTTTTTCATCATTAAGTACATTGTTAGCTTTAGGGTTGTTTTTTTTTTATAGATGCCTTTTATCAAGTTGAGGAAGTTCCCTTCTATTCCTAATTTGCTGAAAGTTTTTAACCAGGAATTCATATTAAATAAATTTTCTTCTTTTATGTTCTTATTATTTTTTGCCTGTAGGTATGGTAAATTTCACTGACTGATTTTCAAATATTAAACCTACCTTGCATTCCTGGAGTACATCCTACTTGGTCATGATGTATTATCTTTTTTTATACGTTGTTGGATTTGATTTGCTAAAAATATATTAACTCTTGTATCTATGTTCATGAGGAATACTAACTAGTCCGCAGTTTTCTTTCCTTGTAATGTCTTTGTTTTGGTGTTGGAATAATGTTGGCCTTATAGAATGAGTTGGTAAATATTCCCTCCACTTCAGTTTTCTAGACGTGTTTGTGTGCAATTGGTGTTAATTTGTCCTTAAATGTTTGGCGGAATTTCTCAGTGAAACCATCTGAGTGTGATGTATCCTTTGTGGGAAGGTTTTTAACTATAAATTCAATTTCTTAAATAGATATGCTATTTGGGTTATGTCTTTTTGAGTGAGCTTTGGTAACTTGTATTTTTTCAAGGAATTTTTTCATTTCATTAAGTTGTTTAATTTGCCTAAAGTTGCTCATAATATTCTCTTATTATTTTAATATCTCTAGAATCTGTAATGCTATTACTTCTCTAATTCTTGATATTGGTGATTTGTGTCCTTTCTCTCTTTCGCACTCTTTCTCTCTCTCTTTCTTTTTGCTGATCAGTCTGACTAGAGGCTTAGTGATTTTACTGTTCTTCTCAAAGTATCAGCTTTTGCTTTCACTGATTTTTCTCTATTTTCTTTGTTTCCAACTTTCTTGATTTCACTTTGATACTTATTTTTTTCTTTTCTTCTACTTTTATTAGGATTAATTTATTCTTCTTTTCCTAGTTTTCTAAGGTAGAAGTTGAAGTTATTGATTCAAGACCTTTCTTCTTTTCTAATATATGCATTTAGTGCTCTATTTGTGATAGCATCTTCAAAGTCTGTATCAAGAATGACTGAGTGTTAACATTGATTGGGACATTAAAAATTGTCATATTCCATCTTTGCATGTTATAGTTAAGGAACCATAAATTAATCAGCATCTCAAAGTTAATGTATGTATTGGTTTGCAAACTGGCCCCTGTACATGCAGGTCAAGGAAGGACAGAAGAAAGAAGCAGAGCACTCCAGATTAGTAGGTGGAAGATTTAGTAATCAAGGGAACTTACACAAGGCTTGTCTCAGGTGCTGCAAGGGGAGCAGACCTCTGCACTTGTCCCCACCAGAATTTTAAAAGTTTATATAGAGGCCTTAATTGTGCTCAGTCACGTATTCAGTCCAGATGGTCTCAATAACACTTTACTGTCTCAAGGCTGTGTCCTTGGAACAGCTCCTACTGTGGGAAGAGTAGGCAAAGTGTACATTCCAAGACAGGGAAGGGGGTGAGGAGCCTCCAACTGTACGGGTCCAGCTCGAGGGTCACCTCTTGATGACCTCCTCCACCAGTATGTTCCTCCATTAGTGTTTAAACAGCTTCTCTTGTGAACTAGTTTTGGAATGTTAACCTTTCTTTATACTTAAAACAGACTCTAACTTTCTGTTCTGTTTTAATCATTGCAACAGATTGCAAAATTACATGGTACCTACTCGTCCTTGGACCTAAAATAGACGTTGGTGAAATGAAACTCCAATTTTATTCTGTTAGAATGACTTATGTTTGTGAACATCTATACTAGGGCCCAAGCCCTTGAAGAAGGAGAGTGCTATTAAACATACTAAAGCCAAAAGAAGATCAAGAAATGTCAGGCTGAAGAAGGGTAGTGGAGTGAATTCTGGCCAGTAAGTTGGGAGGCACAAGGACTGAATGAGAAGGTTAAATGAATAGATGTACATGGAACGTGATGTGGAGATTTCACAAGAGAATAACTGGAAAGTACACACTGGCTGTTCTTTATTTTGATAGCATCATTTTTTTTGTAGCAATAACTCAATCAAAATAATCCATCCAGATGAATTATGCTGGTGCTTTGAGACGCTTGTCTGTATATCATATGCATCAAGGGTTTGGAGAATAAATGAATGAATGAATGATTGTCATGAAGCTGTAAATACTATTTACCTGCCATAGTCTATGGCCATTTAACTCCTGTCATAGCTGAAATATCACTGGATTTTTTTCTGTAGAGTTAGTTAAATCTAGTGAAATAAAACTGGAAAATTAATATGGTGCCAATATTAATTTCCTTCCTCATCTTGGCCTGGTTTTATACATTTATTCTCAGCTGAGAGGAATAAGATTTGAAATACCAGGAATTGGATTTAAATATGACTTAGAATCAACATATCACCCCTTGTTGAAGTCCAGAAGAAAGGACTGCATGGAGGAGAACAGATGGTTGTGTTTAAAGCACTAATTTCTGCTGGATTCCTAATTCAGCAAAGAAGAAAGGAACCAGCAGCCACAACCTCCCCTTGGCTGCTGTGTTTTGTCATGTGTGCCAGAAACAACTGCGGTGGGCTGTTGAGGAGCTGAGGACAGCTAAATCCTCTATCCCTTTTTAAAAATAATAGTCATAATTTTCCACCCTTATTCATTAGTTTTCAAAATTTTAGTACATTTATATGAAACAGCTAATCAGTCAGCAGGTGAAAAGAAGTGGGGCTGGCTAACTTGAAATCTAGTTAAGAGCAGGTGGCAGGAGGGAGGGCTGTGCAGCGTGCTGCATAATCGTGTGGTACCCAATAATATTAGGGTAAAGGCTTTATTATTGCCTTGGATGAGAAAATGTCCAGTCTGAATGCATGATTCCACTGGTTACATACTTCTCAGTAGTCTTGGAGTAAGTTTATATATGCATATTTTTCTGTGGCCTGATTTTTGAGAAGAGATTGTGAATCAAAATTAGGTTGTCAAGAATGATGAGGGTAAGTAAAAAATTATAGATATATTGACCATGTGTTTGGGAAAGACAAGCAGAACTGAGTTTGACAGACAGTTCTGTTTCCTCTGCTTTAACTTCAGTCTCAAGACAGCGAGACTAATTAGTAATATACTACGAGGTATGACAATTAAGTTCGCAAACCTGCCACCATGGGCTTATATTGGCAGCACTCTACAAACAGCTCGGTAAAGTTTCATAACCTTGGTATATCAGTGTCTCACAGCTGTGTTTGTGTCGACATGTGGCAGTGTCTTGCTGAGTGGCGTTCATTATTGTTGTTATGTGTTTTTGTGTGCCATCACAGGAGTGTCTCAGCTTGAATTAGAGTAACAAACAAACATTAAATTTCTTGTTAAACTTGGCAAGAGTGGAAGTGAAATCAAAGACATGTTAGTCCCAGTTTATGGGGTTAATGCCATGAAGAAAATGGCAGTGGACAAATGGGTTAAACATTTTTCTGAGGGGAGAGAACACGTCACTGATGAAGAGAGGTCAGGGCGGCCAGTAATCAGCAGAACTGACGAAACATTGCAGAAATTATTTGAATTATGCGTCAAAACCATCAGCTGACTGTGAGAAGCACAGCAGAGCAAGTAAACGTTGATGGTAGAGAAACAGTTAGGAAAGCCTTAACTGAAAATTTTGGCATGAGAAAGGTGTGTGCAAAAATAGTCCCGAAGGAGCTCTTGCATCACGACACTGCACCAGCTCACACGGCACTGTCTGTGAGGGAGCTTTTAGCCAGTCAACAAATGACTGTATTGGAACACCCTCCCTAGTCACCTGATCTGGCCTCCAGTGACTTCTTTCTTTACCCAAAGATAAAGGAAATATTGAAAGGAAGACATTTTGATGACATTCAGGACATCAAGGGTAATACAATGACAGCTCTGATGGCCATTCCAGAAAAAGAGTTCCAGAATTGCTTGGAAGGGTGGACTAAGTGCTGGTGTCAGTGCATAGCTTCCCAAGGGGAGTACTTTGAAGGTGACCATAGTGATATTCAGCAATGAGGTATGTAGCGTTTTTTCTAGGATCATTTCACGAACTTAATTGACAGACCTAGTACAGTAATCAATTCAAATCAACAAGTATATTTTAGACACCTACTCTATATCCTGGCTTGTGAGAATGTGGAAGATTCATACATTGCCCTTTGACGATGTGGTTGTGGTTTGGGGCTATAGGAGATAGGCTGGGGAGTTATTAGATATTCATGAAATACGCTGGGGAGTATGATATGAGTTGCTTAAATGAAAATAATAAAGAGGCTAAAATATATGGTAAAGACAATGAGAGCTGTGAGAGGTTAGAATAGGATGTCACTAATGTCTGGAGCAACTGAGGAAGAGTTCATAGAAGGGTCAGTCTTGGACTAGACATAGAAGGGTTATTATACTTGAGTATATAATAGAAGGCATTCATGTATCCCCAGAATTGAGAAGAGAATCAACAAACATACAGAAGCAGGAGTATCATGTTGTGATCTTATGATGGTAACGGGAAATTATCCTGTGGCACTCTAGTTAAGACTTTAGCCTCTGGAGTCAGAAAATCCGGGTTCAAACCTTGGCTCTATACAACCTACCAATTATATAACCTTGTGCAAGTTAAATTGGATTTAACTTCTGGTGCAGAGGAATACCATGTTTCCCCCAAAATAAGACCTAGCCAGACAATCAGCTCTAATGCATCTTTTGGAGCAAGAATTAATATAAGACCCATTCTTATTTTTCTATAATATAAGACCAGGTCATAATATAATATAATGTAATGTAATGTAATGTAATGTAATGTAATGTAATATGACATAATACTGGGTCTTATATTAATTTTTGCTCCAAAAGACACATTAGAGCTGACTGTCTGGCTAGGTCTTATTTTCGGGGAAACACGGTAAATTAATCACATTCAAAGTTCATGATGCATTTTCAAAATTGGTCAATGAAAGGTGCCTCTCCTGTTACTCATTTATTTATGTACTTTTCTTCCCATACCTTGTGCAAAGCACCTCTTTGTAGTTGAAGAGATCCCCAAATTGTTGCCAGCGTAAGACTGTCTGCTGACCGTACTCCCAGTAGCAGGGGCAACAAGTTCTTCACTGAAGGAGAACTGGGCAGTGCATCTTCTTGTCCATCAAATGACGGAACTCTCCTATGAGCTCTAATGGTTTGACTATTGATTGTCAACTTTTCTAGATAAAGGTTTTATTATTTTCAAACAATGAGTTTTAGCTCTTCCCTTCTTATTCTTAGATCTCTTTTTTCTTTCTTTCTTTATGGTGTTAGTGAGAAACTCCAGGGCTATGTTCAGCAGCAAAAGTGACAGTGATCCTATTTTCTGTGTTACTGGTCTTTAAAGGAATACAATTAAAATTTCTCCATTAAGTGTTATGGTTGTTGTAGATTTTTCATATAACTTGTGTAGAGATAAGAGTATTCCTATCTTTCCCTAGTTTACTAAGTTTTAAAAAAAGTATAAATAGGTGCTGGATTTTATCATATGATTTTTCTGCATTGATTGAGATACGATTTTTTTCTTCTTTTAGTCTATTAACGTGATAAATAACATTGATTTTTTTGATGTTGTGCCATTCTTGCACTTCTCAGACAATCCATTATTGATCATGATACATTACTTTTTAAAAAACAGTCTTGTATTCAGTTCGTTAATTTTACTTAAGAATTTTGGTATCAATTCTTTTTTATTTAATAGACTCTATTTTTTTTTTCCAGAAAAGTTTTTAGGTTTACAACAAAATTCAGAGGGATGTACAGAGATTTCCCATATACTCCCTGTCCCCACTTATGCTTACCCTCCCTCATTATCCATATCTCACACCAGAGAGGTACATTTGGTACAACGGATGAACCTACATCGACACCTCATCATCACCCATGTCTGTGGTTTACCTTAGGGCAATGAGTTTGGACAAATGTATAATGACATATATCCATCATTATAATATCATATAGAGAATACTTTGACTGCCCTAAAAATCCTCTGTGCTCTGTCTATTCATCCCTCCCCCTGCATAACTGGAAAACACTGATCTTTTTACTGTCTCCATAAGTTTATCTTTTCCACAATGTTACATAATTGGAATCACGCAGTCTGTAGCCTTTTCAGGTTGGCTTCTTTCACTTAATGATATGCATTTAATGTTCCTCTATGTCTTTTCATGGTTTGAAAGCTCATTTCTTTTTAGCATGTAATAATATTCCATTGTCTGTGTGCACCACAGTTTATCCATTTACCTACTAAAAGATGTCTCTGTTGCTTCCAAGTTTTGACAATTATGAAAAAAGCTGTTATAATATCCATGTGCAGGCTTTTATGTGGACATAAGTTTTTATGAAAAATAATCAAGATGTATTTTCTTCTAATTATCAAAGAAAAATAAAGTCGAACCATATGAGATTTCCAATATTTGATCAGATTCACATGGCTCAACATTCATGAATGTGGTATATTCCATTGATGGATTTTCGTCTTTTAAACGAATGCATTTCAAATTGGCCATGATGTGTAATCCCACTATCTAATATTTCTGCTTTTTATTTTTTTATGATTCCATGTTTTTGTTCATATTGGTAATATTTTCTCAATTTCTTAAACATATTTATCATTATTTAAAAATTTGGATTGGTATATTCCAGTATCTTCACTTTACTTGGTTTTGTACATGGTTGCCTGCAAGAATTCTGGTATTCCACACAAAGGAACATTGAAAAGGGGGTTAAGCCAAGGAGGAAAGAGGATGACTTACCTTTGGAAATATTGACACTTTAAGACACCAAAAGGAAACGTTGTGAAGGCAGTCAGGAAGAGGAGAATGGAAGTTGGGAGGAAGAAGGAAAGAAAAGATTGTGAGCGATGAAAAGTGGCAGTCATTGAACTTGGGAGCTGGGAGGTGTCAGAACATTGCCTCTGCCCAAAACAGGCTTATTTCAGCTCTTCACTTCTCAGCCTGCTCTTGGCAGTTCCCTTGGAGCCAGCCTTGAGACTGGTTCTTTCTGATTTTGCCTCACACTGAAGTGCAATCCAGCTGAAGCTGGAGATAGCTCTCTCAGTGTGTTTTCTTTTTCTTTCACTATCAGCTTGGCAGCCATAGAAGGGGAGAGGTGAGGAGTGTGTGACAAAGGTGGGAAAGTAAAGCCATGGTTTTCAAAAATTCACTTGCCTTCTAAGCACCTGGGGAGCTGGTGAAAAACCTAATTCCCAGCCCCCCACCTCTAGCAATTTTTATTATTAAGTCTGAAACCTTCCTTTAAAAACACTTCCTATGATTCTGAATCAGGTGGTCCAGGAACCAAACTTTGAGAAAGATTGGAAGAAGAAGAACGACTCCAGGTCTGGCCTGTGTGCAGAGGGGTAGGCCATGAGATGGGACCTAGGAACGCCTGCACTGTCCTGCCTGCTGTCCCCAAAAGGGGACACTGCATTCCATAGCATCTGGAAACTTCAACCGCTGACTCCTTTCACTGTGTCTCTCTCTGTGGTTCCTCTGAGGGAAAGGAGTGACATAGGGACTCTGGGAACATCTATGGGGTATTTATTGAATACAACTATCGTCTACTGAACATGTGTTTCTGAACCATCTGGCTATAAAGGACAGATTACTTCAGAAATCCCCAATTTTTCTTTAATCATGTTATTAGTTCAAAGCGACCTACAGACAGACTAAAATCTGGGACTTTGCGTAGGTAGGTAAACAGATAAACTAAAAAGCAGGTGGTGGTAGAGATGCAGGTAATAAGCAGAGGTTCAACTGGCAGCCACATGTATGTTTCCTCTTAAGGTCTGCAGAGTAGTATTAAACAAAACAAATGTTGCTGGAAAAATAAAATATGCTTCTGGGTACTTGACTATAGGAAGGCAAGAGAAAAATATTTCTGTCTCCCTGTCATTAAGTGAAACAAAGCTACTAACCTATTTTTCCACTAGCATAGTGGCTGGACCCTCTGATTTCAGCAGTGGTCAGGCTTTCCAGCCCTGCCCCACGTCGGCCGGCGAATTTTGTGTGCAAAAATCTAGTTCAAACATGAGGGAAACACTAGGGGATGAAGACATGGAGATGTTTTTCTGTGTACTATATTATTTTACACTGAGAAATAGTCCTAATAAATCTGCTAATTACTTTTTTCAGATTGTAAATGTTATATGTACCTAAAAGTATTCTTGAAAATAGGATGGATATAAAATATTTGAAAATATAGTCACATTTCAAGTGTACCAGAGGAAACTGACTTTAAGAATTAAATTTCTTTTGTAAGTTGGAGAATCTCTGTTAGGCAGATATTCTACTGTTTTTGTTTGTTTTGTTAGTCCAATTTTTTTTTCTCCCCCTTGCTGTGTTTAAAGTGAAGTCTATTTGAGTTATGATCTATAGTCTGAGTCACCTGGCTTTTTGTTCATTCATTCATTCATTCATTTCAGGTTTATAGAGGAATAACGGACAAATAAATTTGTAAGATATTTAAAGTGTACATTGTTGTGATTTGATATACTTACACATTGTAAAAGGATTCCCCCCATTTAGTTAATTAACACATCCATCATATCACATGTTTATTATATTTATCTCTTTTTCTTGTGAGAACATTTAAATTGTACTCTCTTATCAATTTTCAATTATAGAATACAGTGTTATCATGTATAATCACAATGTTTTATGTTAGATTCTCAGACCTTATTCACAGTATAGCTGAAAGTTTGTACTCTTTTAACAACCTATCCCCATTTCCCCCAACCCCTAGTCCCTGGAGTCCAATTTTATATTCTGTTTCTATGAGTTCCAGTATGTATGTATGTATGTATGTATGTATTTTTAGATTCCACGTAGTTGATACCATGCAGTATTTCTCTTTCTCGGTCTGGCTTAGCTCACTAAGCATAATGCCCTCAATGTCTATTAATGTGTCTCAAATTACAGAATTTCCTTCATTATTTGACTGGAAAATATTCCATTGTATATACAGAGGATGCCAAAAAATGTACACACATTTTAAGAAAGTAAAAAACTGTATTAATTGTAGTAATATATACCAATAACAAAAGATGAATATAAGTCACGTTTGACTTCTGCAATTACAAGAGATGCTCAAAGTGGTTACCGTCAGTGTCCAGACACTGCCGATTGCAGTGAACTACTGCTTGAGCAACATTGATGAAAGTATGCACTTGTATGCATTTTTTTGGCACCCCTGGTATATACCATATTTTCTTTATCCATTCATCAATTGGTGGACGCTTAAGTTATTTTATATTTTGGCTATTGTGAATAATGCTATAATAAACATGGGATTGCAGGTATCTCTTCAATGTTCTGTTTTCATTTCCTTTGGATATGTGCCCAGAAGTGTGATAGCTGCATCATATGGTTGCTCTATCTTTAGTTTTTTGAGGGATCTCCATATTGTTTTCTTAGTGGCTGCACCAATTTACCTTCCCACCAGCAGTGCACTATGGTTCCCTTTTCTCCACATTCTCACCAACACTTGTTATTTCTTGTCTTTTTGATGAAAGCCTTTTTAACAGGTGTGAGGTGATAGCTCATTGTGGTTTTAGATTGTAGATGTTATATGTACCTAGAAGTCTTCATCATTTGCCTAATGATTAGTGATGTTGAACACCTTTTCATGTACCTATTAGCCATTTGTATGTCTTTTCTGGAAAAATAAATGTCTATACAGTTATTCTGTTCATTTTAATTCAGATTGTGGTGTTTTTTGTTGTGGTTAGTGAGTTGCATACATTCTTTATATATTTTGAATATTAACCCCTTATCAGATATATGTTTTGCAAATACTTTTTTTTCCTTTCCATAGGTTGCCTTTTCATTTTGTTTATGGTTTCCTTTGCTATGTAGAAGATTTTAGTAGAAGGAAAGAAATATTTTTCTGTATAGTTCATAGATCAGAGTCAAAATTAATAAAATAGATACTAAAAAGATGGTAGAAAAGATCAATGAAACTAAGAACTGGTATTTTGAAAGGATAAACAAAACAGACAAATCTTTAGCTAGACTTACTAAGAAAAAAGGAAGACTCAAAAATAAAATTATAAATGTAAAAGGAGACATTACAACTGATTCCACAATACAAAGGATCATAAGAGACTAATGTGAACAATTAGATGCCCAAAATTGGACAACTTAGAAGAAATGGATAAATTCCTACCATACAACCTACCAACACTAAACTATAAAGAATTAGAAAATTTCAACAGACTACTAATGAGTAAGGAGATTTAATCAGTAATCAAAAACTTCCCAACAATGGAAAGTCCGGGATCAGAGGGAATCACAGGTGAATTCTACCAAAAATTTAAGAATTAATACCAATCTTTCTCAAATGCTTCTAAAATTAGAAGAGGAGGAAACAGAAGAGGGTGAAACACTTCCAAACTCACTATACAAGGCCAGCATTACCCTAATGCCAAAACCAGACAAGAACACTACAAGAAAATAAAATTATATCCTAATGTCCCTCATTAGCATAGATACAAAAATCCTCAACAAAATATTAGCGAGTCAAATTCAACAATACATTTAAGAGACCATACAACATGATCAAGTGGGCTTTATTCCAGGGATGTAAAGACGGTTCAACATTTGGAAATCAGTCAATGTGATGTACCAAATTAATAAAATGAATGATAAAAACCATACTATCATCTCAATAGATGGGAGAAGAAGCATTTGACAAAATTCAACAACCATTTATAATTAAAAAAACTTGGAACAAATTGGTTATAAAGGGAATGCATCGCAACATAATAAAGAAGATATATGATAAGACCACAGCTAACATCATAATAGTTATAAGACTGAAAGCTCTTCCTCTAATATTGGGAACAAGACAGGGATGCCCACTCTTACCACTTTTATTCAAAATAGTGTTGGAATTTTTAGACAGACCAGTTAGGCAATGCAAAGAAATAAAAGGCATCCAAATTGTAAAGGAAGAACTGAAAATGTCTCTACTTGCAAATGACATATTATATGTAGAAAACTCTAAAGACTTCACCAAAACAAACAAACAAACAAAAAACTGTTAGAACTAATAAACAAATTAAGTAAAGTTACAGGATACAGTCAATTTACAAAAAATCAGTTGTGTTTCTATACACTAACAATGAACTATCAGAAAGAGAAATTAAGAAGCCAATCCCATTTACAATTGCATCAAAAAGAATAAAATAGGAATAAATTTAACCAAGGAGGTGAGAGATCTGTACACTGAAAACTAATGTGTAACTGAGACACTAATGAAAGTAAGTGAAGAGAGCACCCGCTTGTGTGTGCCCATACACACACAAACACACACACACACACAAATGGAAAGATATTCCATGCTCATGGATTGGGAGAAGTAATATTGTTAAAATATCCAGACTCCCCAAAGCAATCTGCAGATTCAGTGCAATCCCTATCAAAATCCTAGTGGCATTTTTTGCATAAGTAGAACAAATAATCCTAAAAATTTGTGTGGAACTATAAAAGACCCTGAATAGCTGAAGCATCTTGAGAAAGAAGAACAAAGCTAGAGGCATCAAACTTCCTGATTTCAAATTATATTACAAAGCTATAGTAATCAAAGCAATAAGATATAGGCATAAAAACAGACACATACTTGTAGATCAATGGAACGGAATAGAGCCCCAGAAATAAACCTATGAATAATATGGTCAATTAATTTATGACAAGGGAGCCAAGAATATACAATGGTGAAAGGACTGTCTCTTCAATAAATGGTATTAGGAAAAGTGGACAGCCATATGCAAAAGAGTGAAACTGGGCCCCTATCTTACAGCACACACAAAAATCAACTCAAAATGGATTAACGACTTGAAGGTAACACCTGAAACTGTAAAACTCCTAGAAGAAAACATAAAGGGTAAGCTTCCTGATATCGGTCTTGGAAATTATTTTTTTGGATTTGACACCGAAAGCAAAGGCAATAAAAGCAAAAATAAGCAAGTGGGGCTATGAAACAAAAACAGACTACAAAACAAAAAAGCGTCTGCTTACCTGGTTATTTAAATAGTTAACAAGCGTTTATAGAAGAACTGCTCTGTGCAGAACTTTTAAAGGTGCTTTGTGGGGATGGGTCAAGACTATACCAAATAATGAGAAATTGAGGATTTGGTCATCATAACAGAGTTCAGTTTGAGAATAATTATATGGTACATGTCAAGGAGTATAAAATAATGGGGTAAAAAGAGAATCTAATGTGAAAGTACACACAGGGTAAAGAGATGACGTGTGAGCATCCTTGCTGCGACTGTCCTTATTATGGTTTTCTGGGTGATTGTCCTGCTTTGCTCAGCTACTCATTCATTTCACAAGGGCAGGGATTCTATTTTACCTTGATTTTCCCACAGACTAATCCTCCCTCCAGAAAACAGGTGGAGATTGTGCCAATATTTGCTCATGGAAGTGATGAGGTTAATCTTGGAAGACTTCACAGTGATGTTTTTATAAAGTGCTAAAATTTTTCTTATTCCAGATGTGAGTTTTACAAGAGAAATCAAGAGACCTTGGGAAATGACGGCCCAGGATTAGCGTGTGGTGTTTCAGCTTGCACATTTCAGAAGGATTTGATAGCTTTGTTGCTTCAAATCACCCAGCCTTCTCTGACTTTAGTTACTGATCACACTGGCTTTATTTTCCCCTCATCTGTAACTTTAACTTCTTTACTAGGGGCTTCTGGAGAAATATCATTTTTGGTTTCTTTCCCTAAACAGCAAAAGAGAGGCCTAGATGAGGTATATCACATTATTTATCCTGTGGTGTTTTCTTATTTCTCATGTGATTCTGTTTAAAATGCTCAGACATCACGGAGACATATTTTGCTCTGTCCTCACACCACAGGAAAATGGTTCCTTCGCGCTTTGGTGGTAATATAACTTTATGAGTTGCAAGACTTTGATTTAAAATTGTAATGCACTGATGCAGTCACTTGTGTAGGAAGACAGAAGTACAGATTTAGTGCAAACATGTTTACACAAATCATGAGTACAGCACATCCCACCATATACATTTTTCTCCAACAAGAATTCATTTTTTCTTAATACTTGCTTAAGATAAGCATTTCTCATTTCAGATGCTCTTTTAAAAATGTTTCAGAAAAAAATGAAGTGACCTAGTTCTAGAAACTTTGAGACTATTCTTTTTGCTTCTGAAAAATGGACTGATTATTGTGTACAAGAAGAAAGAACCCAAGAGAGCATCTAGTTTAGATGATGGCACCATGTCTTAGCTTGGGCTTTCATAACAAAATACCACAGAATGGTGGCTTAAACAGCCGCTATTTATTTCTCACAGTTCTGGAGACTAGACATGTACAATCGAGGTGTAGAGGGGTTGGTTTCTCGTGAAGCCTCTCTTCCTGGCTTGCAGAATGGCCACCTTCTCTGTGCTTGTGGAAAGAGGAAGAGATGTCTGATGTCTCTTCCTTGTCATTAAAGGACACCAGTCCTATTGGGTCAGGGCCTCACCCTCTGACTTCATTCAACCGTAATTACCTCTCGAAAGACTCTATCCCAAAATATAGTAAAATTGGGAGTTCGGGCTTCAACAGATGAATTTTTAGAGGGACACAATTCAGTCCACAACAGCACAAATGCCCAGGATCCTACAACTAGAAACTAAGAGACATAAAACCCCAGGCCATAACAGTCTACATATCTGAGCACAGGTTAAATTAAACTTTCCCAAGCTAGCATCTGGTGAATTTGAATTCTTAGAGGCAGTGGAAGAACTGTTCCAAACCTCATCCTCTTCAACAAGCTGGATCTCTGCATGTACTACAGTGTCTGTGGCAATACGAATCACTCTGAATCTTGACTTTTGTACCAGTTGCAGCCATTCCTCAGTTTCTTCAGAGTTGATGCTTCAAGTTCAGTTTTCATCACTTCACCTGCTGAAAGTTTTTCCTTCAATGTGCACACTCCACAAAATGCCTGAAGGAATTGTTGCTTAGAACTCTCTGATCTACAGGTTCTGTACATCTCTTTGACCTGCACTGCTGCAGTGGGGTATAGAAATGGAAGTAGATGGGTGTTGAGTTTGATTTCATTTTTAGAATGGAAGGGAATCTATAACAATTATGTACACAATACTTTCACACAATTTTTTTCTTTCTTTACACTTTAAAATTTATTATGAAAAATGCATGCACATGGTAAAAAACAAACAAACACAATTCTATAAAGCCATTTAGAAAATTAAATCTTTTCTCATCCTGTCATTTCTCTCACTGGGAACAGCCACTCCTACCAATTTCTCATGTATCCTTCTACAGATATTCTCTGAATATACAAACACAGCACATCACACAATTGTTTTAATTAATCAAGTGTTCTGTGCTCTTGTCCTGGAATTGCCTCATGCTTTCATTCATGCATTCAGTTACTCAATCAACAAACCTTTATTGAGTACCTACTATGTGTCAGGCATGGTGCTAGACAATGGGGACACAACAATGAACAAAACAGATATAATCCCTGTTCTCTGAGAATTTATAACTTGTGGGATCTTGAGCAAGTGTCTTGGTCTTTCTGAGACTTATTTTCCTCATCTTAAGGTAGGATGATTAGAATGGTAAATCATCAATGTTGGAATGAATCTTTAAAATTTTGATTTTTCCCTCTAATTGCTGGAATGATTAGGTCTCTTAAAGAATTGGGAAATCCAAAAAAAAAGCAGACATAAGGAAAATTAAAGTCACCTTTGATCTATGATAAACAATGTTAATTCTTTGGTGTGTTTCTTCTTAGACTGTTACCATATCTATGCATACACGTGTGTGTGTGTGTATATATATATATATATATATATATACTTATACACACATATATATTTTTTATTTAAAAAATTGGCATTTATATTCTGATTCGAAACTGAGATTTTTTTTCTTAGTATTATTTTATAGATATTTTCCATGTCATTGAATATTACTATTTTGCTTGTTAATGACAGTTTGGTAATCTGTCATATAGATATATCATATCTATATGATATCTAAATATCCTAAATAGGATATTTAACTTACTTTCTCATTTTTATTATTGTAAGTAAATGGCATTATATGTCTCTGATTGCTTCCCTAATGTAAATTTATAGAAGAAGGATTGTTGGATCAAACAAGTTTTTGCCTTTTGAATATATATTGCAAAATTTCCATCCAGGGAGCTTGTATCAATTTACATGCCCTGTTACTTATGTACAAGAGTCTTAGTTTTCCTGTATCTTCACTAATGTGGACATACAGAGGGGCCAAAAAAATGTATACACATTTTAAGAAAGGAAAAAACTATTATAATTGTAATACTCAATATGTACCAATAACAATAGATGAGTACAAGTCACGCTTGACTTCTGCAATTGCAAGAGGTACTCAAAGTGGTTACCGTCAGCATCCAAATACTTCTAATTATGGTGAACTACTGCTTGAGCAACGCTGACCGAAGTGTCCACTCATATACATTTTTTTTTGGCACTCCTGGCATATATTTTGAAAATCTTTGTCAATTTAATAGGTGAAAGTATACATTTTTTTATTTAAAATTTATAAGGTAGAATGTAGATGAACTTCTTTTTATCTTTTAGCTATTTGCATTTATATATTCCTAATAATATAATATAATAGTCCTATTTATACCCTTTGTCTATTTTAATATTTTCTTCTTATGAATTTGTTAGAGCACTCTTTATCTTAAAGATATTAAACCATTTTGTACACATTGCGGATATTTTTCCTACTTTGTGGTTTGCCTCTTACATATATTAATATGTATTTCAGATTAAAAACATGTTTTTACTTTTGTAATCATATGTATCAGTCCTACTTCTTCTGCTTTGTTGTTTGGAAAACTTTTTAATCGCAAAGTTAGATGTATCTTCCCAATTTCTTTTTGGTTCCAAATTATCAGTTCTATTTTGGGAATTTTGATTCTATTTTATTTATTTGTCGGCTTATTCTGCTACTAACGCCATGCTATATTTGTTCTGATCTTTCGTATGCAAGACCTCCAATATCATTTCTTTCCCCACTTCTTTATCCTAGTCCTCTGCGTTGTAGGAAGTTTCTCTGTCTTGACCTTCACACTGATCTGCAGTGTTGATTCTGTTCTTGGACTGCTGTGAAAGACCTTCTTAATTAAGCTAGGATATTTTTAGTGTCCTTACTTTATTAACTTAGACAGTACAGCTTCATCTTAATCAGTTGTCTTATCTCATCTTTTAGCTTTTATCCTGTTTGTATTTTCTTAAATTAAATGGCACAAAACATGTGCCACTTAAAACTTATTTCTATTTATTATAGTAAATATTTTGCAAAGAAAATGAAATTCTTGATGTCTCCGCCTTGAGAGTTTTTTCAACCTGTTCTTTTGCCATGCGGATCTCTCAGAAGTGCTTTGCAGAGAATCCTGTGTTGAATTATAGCTGTTTAACTTGTGGCTTCAAGGGGAGAGATCAAGGGGACCCATAATGCCACCATGCTTCTGATGTCACTCCCTAAAGTCTTTGTATTACGGAAGTTTTTCATAGGTGCCACTCATCCTTGGCAGAACAGAAGGCTATTAAGGCCAGCCTTAATATCCCCAGTGTGTGTGGATTGGCCCTGGATCTTTTCATAGAATACTATAAGGATCTTCTGATCCAATTTCATCTATGGGACAGGATTATAGACCATTTTAGAGGCCCAGCCTGGGTAGGAGATCTGGAACATGGGGCCTTGGGCAGTTCCTGCAAAGGAGATTTGTTTCTTCCTACTCTGTGTTGACAAAGCCTTTCTCTAGAGGTCAGTTTTCTCTTCCTAGGTGTTTAGTTGGTCCATTTTCCACTCTAGGTTTCTGTATCCAATTTCCTTCCTGTGGTAATAAGGAAGAGAGTACCCCTGTGGGAAAGAGCCCCATTCATCAGAGGGAATCTCCAGCAATTGTGTTTTTCTCTTTAGTTTATCTGCATTTAACCTTGATTTCCTAGCGAAGTTGTGCTACAGCTTTTGTAGGTCTCAGCCCTGGCACCCTCAACCTCAGAGTGTTAGGTGGGTTTCTTCCAGGGTGCCTTCTTCTTCCTAAGAGATAGAACTCCTATCTTTCATCAGCGAGTCTTTCTCAGGCAGCCAGGAATACCAAATACCAAATACTCTTGGTATGTGTGGTCCTTGCCCTAGAACAAGTGGAAACACCTCAAAATTGGTGGCATGTGAGAATCACTCTTCTGTAATTATCAGTCTGTTTTAGGTTTTCCCTTTTTATTGTAGTCTTTGGCTTGTTTTAGCTGGTTTCTAGAAGAGGTATAATTAGATAACCTATGATGAAATAAGATAGTGAATACTTAACTAGGAAATCAGGAATGGATCTTAAAGCTTATTTGAAATAACACCTCTCCTGCCAGCCTCACAACTGTGAATTTGAGGTTAAAATGAAATGATACATGTGAAAAGAACTTTGAAGGCTGTTTGGAGCATTATGCAAATACAAAGTTACTTTATCTCCACATTTTATGAGACCAAAAATCAGGAACCTTGTTGGAAGCAAATTTGAGTTGCGAATGTTTTTTTTTTTTTTTTTTAAATAATATGTGATAATGGAAGAGGGCTATTTAGGTGAATCATACAGCCATTCTATTTCTGTGTTTCACCCCCTTCTTTCACAGCAATACATCTGAAATAGAGGTTTGTCTTGTTCTTTATCCCCTCAAAGAGAAAGCTGGCCTGAATTTCCACTTTAGACTGTTTCTTTGAGTGCCAAGAGATTGTTTCAGCAAAAGAAACTAATCTGCAGATAGGTCTGCCCTCGTACAATACCTCGCATTGGGGGCATCGGCTTTAATTAAAATGGAAGAGTTGATCATTTCTGGCCTACCTGGAAAGCTTAAAGCTGATGTGATATGGTTTGAATGAAATAATGACTTTTGCTTAAAATGCAAATATTAATGCAAGAAAGAGCTGGGAATGATTCTCAGTGCAATTGAAAGAGATTATAAATTTTTTTCATGTCTTCTCTTAAAGTAATGGTCCTTTTCCCTCCTGAAACTCTATAATATATATATTTAACATATAGGATTTTTTTTTCCTCTTTAACATTCTTCTCAGTTGGCAATGTATCTGTCTTTTTAAATTCTTTGAAGCAGTGCAAATTTTAGGTTATTAATACATCTTGGAAAAAGTCATAAGGATTTGTTGTTGTTGTTTATGTTTCTTTGAATGATATAAGCCAGTTTCAGAAGGAGCATTCTTTCAGGCCTTCTCAGTGTGGTTATCTAGACAGCGTTTGCCACCTGGTCCCATAGTCTTGATTCATATGCAGAAAATAAAGTGACCACATTGTGAAAAATACACATATTTACCATGGTATTTATATCTACCAAAATAAAGTTTTAAAACTTGAAAAAGCATGTATTTCTCTTGGATTAAGTACACTCATCTAACTACCAAGTATTTCAATGAAAAAAAAAAGTATTTTGAATGTTGATGAGACATTAACAAGGGTAGATGGAAATGTGGTCAATTATACCAGTATATGTTAAAAGCATTCCAGATCAGTGATACTTTTTACTAACTACAATCATTGTGAGTAAAGAGTATACTTAATAAGGAATTACAATGGTTTGAGCATTGTGAAATTATTATTATTTTTATATTAAAGGCAAATTTGTTATAGAAATAAAAAAATGAAAACCATCCATATTTCCTCTACCCTAATAAATCATGCTTTTTTCCTTTCCATCTCTTATTGATGTACTTATGAATGTTTATATAATTGCAATCACAGTATCCAAGCAATTTTGAGTTTAGCATTTTTTATTCAACATTCATTATGTAGAAAACATTTTTTTTTTTTTTTCAATTTCTAACTGAACGTCAGGGCATTCTGTGGCTGCTTTAACTAGTCTTCTAAACGTCGAATACATAGTTGTCGCCCATTTTTTTGGTTCCTTTTTAGATAATTCTGCAATGAATATCTTTGCTCAAATTTAATTTTAACTTTTTATGGGGAAGGTTTTATTTTTACACAAATTGAAAGGAGTGAGATTTTTGTGTCTCATGTCAAGTAATTCAAGTAGGTAAGGGGTTGAGAGAAGCCAGTTGGAGGAAGGCACTGTAGGAAACTGAGTGTTCTGCCTTGAGAAAGAGGTGAGTGTGCCAGCAAGAAAGGAGAGGGCTCACTAGCAGAGCTGCACCCTGGCATCGAATGGTGCCAAAGACCCCAGAACTGAGGCGGGGAAAGATGTCAAGCACCCCAGAACATTCTGCTGAGAAACTCTTTCTCTTTGTTAACCAACATCATTTGGAAGTAGCTTTGGGTTTGAATCGGACTAACTGGGAGGTGACTCTACACTCCTCTCATTTTTTCGGGGTTTATACTTCCTGCCCAAAGTCAGGGTTACCTCATTAGTGCGAAGGAATTGGATTTAGCCCGGGCAGCCTGGAAAAAGCAGCAGGAGCCAAAAAAAGGTTATCTGGCAAAAGAGACACAGCTAAATGATGAATAAGAATACCTCCTCTATCACTCCATAATCAGTGAGTGTTTGCCACGGCTGTGTTTCTCTTCACCCACACACAAGGGCAAAGGCAGTACCTGCAGGGTAGTCAGTCCTCCCATCAAACCCAGAAACTGGGGCAGCTGAAGGAGAAAAATGGCTTTTAATGAATAAAATTGCTGATAAGTCTTAAATCCCAACATCTCTCTTCACTAATGGCTTTACAGCAGAGTTTATAATTTATTTCTCTTTCTTTTCAGCTAACGGGTTTTACTAGTTTTGTCAAACTGCAATTAACTAACCCAGTGAACTCTGTGCTAGAAAGAGTCTTTTTGAAAGAAACATAATATTTTACAAAAGAGAGAAAAAAAACAACCACCACAAAACAGGCCACATTATGAGATTTCCAATTTTGTCATGATTGTGTTCTCTGGGAATCCAGGGCTTTGAGTAGATTGATGATGCAGGAACTGTAATAAGAAGTTCTTCTATGGTAACAAATGAAAAATTGAAAACCCACTTCAGCCATATTTTAGTTCCCATTCTTATCACTTTGTCTTTTCACCAATTACCTGTCTGTTGTGCTTTTTACTGGCTCAGGTTCTGTGGTCACATTCAGCATCTTGCAAGTTTTTTAAATGTTCTTTTTCATTTTTGTGACTGTAGCAGTATGTTCCTAATATTACCACTACCCCTTAAAAACAAACAAAAACTACCCCAAAAAACAAACAAAACTATAGAAAATGTGTACAGATTTTAGTAATCGACATGTTTATCTGTAAAAAGAAAATGCTAGTTTGCACTGAATGGTTCTCAAAAGCATGAGGAAGCTGAACGATGGTGTTAAAATCATCTGACACAGGTCCACGTAGATCTCTATTTCTCTGTCCTACCAATTTTCCAGACAAACAAGACTCCAGATAAAGCTTGATTAAAAATGACTATATATTACTTTACATATATTTGTATATATTATACAATCAAAATCACACTTCAGTACTTTTACAGATCTGTAAATATTTTTCATGTTCCAATAGCACTTTTAAACCCATTTAATGGCCTTAAAAGTATTTGGGGACTGTTCAGAATCATGGTCTTCTTGCCACAGGCACAATAAAGGAATTTAAAAAGTGATCAATGAGGAAAACCAGACAGAAAGGATTTACAATATATCCTGTAAACAAGATGCAATTTGCTGTGTGTTCTTTGAAAATTGCTTTGCCTTTGTGGCTAATCTAAAAGGCAAACCACCATCTAGGAGATTGGCTAGAAACCAACTGTTATAAGGGCCAAGTGGAACCAAGGCCTGGTAAAGAATATCTCTGAGTGAAAGAAGCGGTAGGGGACTAGAATTAGGTAGCAATGGATTCAAGGCAAATTCACGTTATAGAGACTCTGGTAGGACCAAAGTTAGGGACTGGTGCAGTCAGCAGTGAGAAATGATTATTTAGCAGCATGTGGATTGCAGTTGTTCATATGCGTTGTCTCATGTGATTCTCATGGCAAGCCTACTAAATATTATTATGTTCATATTGTACATGGAGAAAATGAAACTTATTTTGGCTATGAACAAATTAGAGTAAGTGACTTGTTCGGTATCACGCAGTTAGAAAGCAATAGAGCCGGAAATGGGGTTTAGAACTTCTGACTACAGTCATGCGCTGCTTAACAATGGGGATAGGTTCTGAGAAATGCATCATTAAGCAATGTCTTTGTTGTGTGAACATCATAGCGTGCACTTGTACAAACCTAGACGGCATAGCCAACTACACACCGAGGCTACATGGTATAGTCTACTGCTCCTAGGCTACGGAGCTGTACAGAATGTTACTGTAAAAACAACATGAGATAAAATGAAGCACAAGAGAAAATGATGCAATCAAGAGACTTGGTAAACACGAGATGTGTGAGGCTGCTGCTGGCATAACATGACATACTGTTTATAGCCAACTTTCTTTTTGTATGTAGGAAGAGTACATTCTAACATAGCAATAAAAAGTATAGTACAATAAGTACATAAATTAGGAACACAGTCGTTTATTATCATTATCAAGTATTATGTCCTGTGCATAATTGTATGTGCTTTTCTATGACTGGCAATGCAGGGGGTTTGTTTACACCAGCATCACCACAAACACATGAGTAGTGTGTTGTGGTAGGACATTGGGACAGCTACGACAGTACGGCCGCTACAATATTACCTGGCTACGACATCACTAGGCGATAGGGATTTCTCAGCTCCCTTATAATCTTATGGGACCACCACTGTGTATGTGGTGTGTCTTGACTGAAAGATCGCTGTGTGGTGCATTACTGTATTTTATTACTGCTCTTTTCACTCCATCCTCCTGCCTCCAGTAGTAACTTGGAAGTCAGAACTGCAGTATTCTTTAAAGGTCAGGAGAGTGAGTGGGCGCTCAGTTGAGCAAAGGCATAGAGAAAAGATGGAACTAAGCAGGGATCAGTTTCTCCACACTGCACAAGGACTGGTCAGTGCAGGCAGAAATTGTCAGTCCTGCAAATTCTGTAGGAGATGGGTCTCTATTTGTTTCTGGATGTGCCTACTTACATGGAGCTTGGGCTCTGGCAAGTCCTCACATGTGCAGACAGTATCTTTTGTTTGCTCATGGTATCTGACTTTGGAAAATCCCTTTTGATGGCCTATTAATGAGGCCCAGGTATGAAAGAATCCAAGGGAAAGGATTCTGTTGGAGATGCTGTACGTGCCTGACTCCAGGGAAGGCATCGCCCCTAGCTCCTTAGAACAGGGCTACAGTAGTAAGAGAGGAGGTGGAGAACCTGGCTTTTCATCACAATTGATCCTTGTATTATTACCTCTGCTGTCCTGTTCTTTTAATAATAATTAAATATATTATTCACTCCAGGCTAAAAGATCCTAATGCTTTTACCTTTCTTCATAAACTGTGTTTTCTAATCCTGAAATTATATTGGTTTTGTGACCTTGGACAAGTCTCTTAACCTATCTGAACCTTCATCCCACATATCTCACAGGAACATGCAAAAGTGTTTTCTAATAAAAGTATTTCTTGGCACTGACAGTCACTGGCTGTGCTTCCAAGGATTTAAAATGCTTTCTCTTTCACAGTGTCTGCTTCTGCTTTTCCTTCCCAGAGTCGAAAACATGCAAGCAAAGTCCGACTGTATTACATGCTTCACCCCAGGGACGGTGGGTGTCCTGCCAAGAGGCTCCGGTCAGAAAATGTGAGTATCTGGCAACATGTGATATCCTTAGATGATTTATTCTGTTTGCTAAGACCTTTGTAGATCTAGGAATTGCAGTCATGTCCAGCTTGGTGGAAGAGCTAAGTGAGTTGAAACAGTTCTCATTAACTATTACAGAAAATATTGCCTGTAAGCAAGTCTTTTTTTCTTTTTCCTGCCAGAACTTGCCAGTATGGTGTTGGAGGACTTTCTAATGAAACTGTGCTGGGCCCATGCAGAGAAAGAAAGTACAGAGGTGAGGGGACAGAAAGAGGCTAGGTAAGGGGAGACAGGAACCATCAGAAGACCGAGAGCAGGGAGGACATGACCTAAGGGGCAAACCTGTCAAACACAGCAGATACTTCTTTTTACATATTTTATTTTTCCTTTGGTGTGCAAAGCAGAATGCCAGTTTGTTCATTTATAATGCGGACTGTGCACATCTTGCAAATAAAAATACTCCGAGGTTTTGATCAGCAGCCCCTCTCCCTGAGGGAACATTTACTTGGGAAGACACATGATAATTAGAAAGTTGCTTTGAGGGTGTAAAGTCAGAGCAAAGGGCTTACTTTGGCCAGGCTAAAGCAAAGACTGATGAAATAAATATTCCTTCCTCCCAGCAGGGCTTACTTTTCCTAATCAGTAGAATATTTTTTTATTTGTGTGTGTGTGTGTTTTTTTTTTTAATGTACAGTTGGCGTAACACCTAATAGTAGTTTCAGGAGTACAACATAGTGATTTGGCATTTATATATCGTACGATGAGTGAACACCACACTGGTCTAGTAACCATCTGCCACTGTGCAAAGTTGGCACACTATTATTCACTGTATGCCTCCTCACCTTTTTCACCCATCCCTCTACTCTTTCCCCTCAGGCAACCATCAATTTGTTCTTTGCTTCTATGAGTCTGATTTTGTTTTATTTCTTCTTTTTTAAAAATTCTACATATAAGTGAAACCATATGATATTTGTCTTTCTCTGTCTGACATATTTCACTTAGCACAGTACCCTTTAAGTCCATCCATGTTGTCATCACAAAGGGCAAGATTAAATTTTTTTATTGCTGAGTAATAATCCATTCTATATACTGTGTTTCCCCGAAAATAAGACCTAACCGGAAAATAAGCCCCAGCATGATTTTTCAGGATGACATCCCCTGAACATGAGTGCTAATGTGTCTTTTGGAGCAAAAATTAATACAAGACCTTATCTTATTTTCGGGAGAACACGGTATGTGCCACATCATTTTTATTCATTTATCTACAGATGGACACCTAAATTGCTTTCATAGCTTGGCTATTACTAGTAATGCTGCAATGCACATAAGGGTGCATATATCTTTTCAAATTAGTGTTTTCATCTTTTTTTTTTTTTTTTTTTTTTAGATAATTCCAGAAGTGGAATTGCTGGGATGTATGGCATTTCTATTTTAGTTTTTTGATGAATCTCTATATTGTTTTCTATAATGTCCGTACCAATTTGCAGTCCTACCAACACTGAGTGGAATCGGAGGACCTCCACGATAAACACTGAAGAGCAAACACAGAAATTCCTTACCCTTTGAGTTCTGAGGAAGCTGCAGACATAGAATATATACCCCACACTATCACTTGTGTTTGTGATCCTGTTTTTCTTTATTGCCATATAGATAGCTGCCAGTCTTCTTTTCTTTATTAAAAATTAATACATGATCATTGACGAAACTTGACAAAAACTGTACTTGTGTATTCTTCACAGGAAAGAAAAGAGAGAGCAAGAGAAGGCGTATGACCAAAGGTAGTGAGCATCAGGGCTGGTATTGTTAACAAATTCTAATCATGTCTCTTAGCATTACAAAATGAACTGCTCATATAGACTAATCTGGAACATTGTGGAGTTTGCTTTGCTCCCTTGGTGAAGCAGCATTTAGAGCTCATTGGAGGCAAATGATGTCATGAAAACTTTGTAAGCTGCTAAAAAGTGGGACTGCGTCTAGTTCTGTTAGCTCTTAGCTTTGTGACTTTGGACAAATAATTGATTTCTTTGAGTCTTGGTTTCCTCAGTAAGGCTTTAATAATCATACTTTTCTCACTGGGCTTTGGTGAATATGAAATGAAAGGCTAGGTAATCAGGTGCATTGTTACATGTCAGACACTGAGGAAAGGGAGGTAAATAAGACACAGATCTGTCTAAAAGAAACTCATAGTGAGGGAGATTAGCATTGTATAAAAATAGCTATAATGCCACAGTATAGGGGTTTATTAACATTCTGACAAAAGTCCCATGGAAACAAAATTATGCCAGGTCAATCCCATCAGGAAAGATGTCACTGAAGAGTTGGCATTTGAGCTGGGGGTCTTTGGGCTTGAGTGGATTGTACCAGGTACAGGTGGTGGGAGTGAGGAAGGTACATTCCTCTCAAAAGAACTTTTTAAACCACTGGAGAGTCAGCCTAAACCAGCTTTTATGTTATCTCAGAGTCCTGTGGCTTCACTAGAGAAGTGCTTTCCATCAGATTTCTATTAGCAGAGGGAACAGAATTTGTTTTATTTTTCCTTTGAAATTATCCAGCAATGGTGCCTGTATTCCTTCATGCAATGGCCATTTAATGTCTTATCCTAATAATCAGAAACCTGGGGTTCGTGGATACTTGGCAATTAGCTCTTTGAACACAGATTACTTTCTATCCACTCAAGTTCTAATCATAACTGTTGCACTTACTTATTTCTGAGCTACTAAGGAGGGCTTGATCAGATAGACAGAAAGGGGTGCTGGAACTCAAGATGGTATTCCTCAAGGGCACGGTCATTGCCACGCTGGCCAGATCCAGGAGTCACCCCACTCGGGCTCTGGTTTTGCCAGGAACTTTGAGGTCAGTTTATGGAGGGGAAGATGTTTGGATTTTAGAGCAAGGAGTATTTGTAAGCATTTGAAAACCTTTTCCTTTGATGTATCCTGGGTTTTAAAAACTTTGATCTATAGTTGATTTATTTATTAAATCATTTTTCTATAACTTAGCAATCATAGTATAAAAGCAAGTCAGTAAACAAACAGGAGAACCAACATGATCTTACTTTTTGAAAGATATGGTGGATGCTCTTATTAGGCTGTATTTCATAGGTGAACGTGGCTTTTCTACTTGGCATTTTGATATATTGGATGAAGCCTGGAAGCCACCCCTAGTCCCTCTTCAGGGCTCTGAGAGTCAACATTGGTAATTGCTTGGATCAACTTTCTTTTGTACACCGACCCTCTTACCTAAGGGTTGAGAGACTGAATACGCAAATGGACAATGGCCAGGCCATATATAAAAATAGAACTTTGTACAGAAATCCAGGCCATTAATGTACAGTAACCAGCCCCGGAAGCCTGCCTAAGTCAGACCACTATCTTTAGTATCGATCTAGGAAGCCCAACAGTAGCCCTTGTAACAATAGACCCAAAATGGCAAGGGCTTAATTACTGTCTGATAGCTTCTATAAATTTTTGTCTCGGCTTCCAGCTTAGAACCAACCAGAAAAAGCCACACATGCTTCCCTGAATAATTAGGAAGTCCGCATCGAGGTAACCCATCTCCATCGTCCCCAAACCAACAGCCTCCACTCAGGGCACACCTGAAGCCTCCCTTTTTTTTTCCATTATAAAGCTTCCCCACTTTTCTGCTTTCTTTGAGTCTCCAAACACAAGTGATGATGGCTGACTCCCTTGCTATAGCAAGCTTTGAAAAAAATAAACTCTCTTGTTCTCATTTGTTTGATCTTTATTTCCACAGAGTTGTGAAATGGGATAGCAACAATATGTAATGTCATAGTGCCCCAGCAAGGAAACTCATGTATTTAGTACTTTGTTTTCAAAGTGCTTTCTGCATTCATTATGATTATTGATCCTCTTTCTGCCAGCCCCCAATGTTCTTGGACGTACGTAACACTTTCTTCCACTTGCTTCTCTATTCCTGCCCATGTTCCCACCTACCCTGCTTCCAGGAGCTGTGACAGGTTTGTTTCCCAGTGTTACCGATTGAGAACAGTTTCATGGCTGCCCTGAATACCCAACGAAGCGAGAGGAACTGTACAAAGAGAGCAAACATGTTTCGGACTTTCAAACCCTGACCACACACGAACCTCGGGCCTATAGTGATTCCTAAAATTGATGGGGCTGATAAGTAATGGCAGACATCCTTCCCCTTTCCCTTCTTAGCTCTCTGGGAATACATAGTAATTCCAATTTTACATACAGATGAATGTGAACGGAAGTGCCTATTATTATTCCCAAGGCCTATTGCCATTTCTGCTTCAGGTCATTTGACCTTTTTTTTGTTGTTTAAAAACTTAAATTTATTTCTGTCATCTGTCCTTGCATTTTAACTTTTACAATTTTCCCTTCACATGCTTTTACTCTTTAGAATCCTCATTTGGGTCTTTCATGGTTTTTTTTTCCCCCCATGAAATTTTAGAGCAAGATGTTTTCCCCTTGATGCCACAGAGTAAAATTACATGTGAAATAAATTGTTATAGTTGATTGCCTTAGAGAAACTTTCAGTAATCCCCTGAGCGTTAGAGCCAGAAAAGGACTTTCAAAATCCTCTAGTGCATTGAGAATATTAGTTTTTCACCAATGGCCCTTTTTATTATCTTCTTACCCATGGAGCACATGTTTTGAAAAAAATCGTCTGTTTGGGAAATAACACTTTTAAGTAAAAAGGTAATTCCGTTTTACTTTTATTTTCATTCTGTAGAGATAAGTAACTGCCAACTCAAATCTCCAGTTAGTATTAAGTAAATAGTGTTTTTATATGTAGTTAATATAATTCCTTCTAAGTGGAGAAACTTGACTTTTGGTTAGTGTGATCAGGCTTATAAGGCCTAAATATTTATCTGATTGCCCTTAGGTCTGAAATATTCAGCATAGCTTGAGAACCTCCAGCATCATCTTTACAGGTCCCCAAACATCCTGGATTGCAGGTTGGAAGGACTCTAGTTCTACCCTCCCCCAAACCCCTACCTTCCTGCTCTTATTACACAGGTGACTGGAAGGCCCAAGGAAGTACCATGACTTCCAAATTGGTCAGGCCTGAGATTGACTATCCCTGCTTCCCGAAATCCTATTCCTAGGCTTCTTGAAATTTTACCTAATCTTTAGGCATTGATTCCCTTGCTGGGTCCAGAGTCAGAGAACACTGCTGTTCTGGGGCAAAGTAGTAATAGTAGCTAGCAGTTATCAGGCACTTCCCACTTAACTTCTAAATGCTTTACATACACTAACACATTTGATGCTCACCACTCCTGTGTAAGGTAGAAACTGTCCTTATCCCCATAGAGAAGCAAACTGAAATAGAGAGATTAAGTAACTTGACTCTGGTCATACAGCTGGTAAGTGGCAGAGGTAAGGCTGGGAAATATAAAACAAAACAAAAATTTCCTCTGGGACTGCTATCTAGCTCACCACCTCACTTCATGTGACAGTTAGTAAGCATCTACTAAGTGAAAAGACTTGGAACCTTCCTCAAAAGAAATAAGGATTTAATGGGGAGTCTGATGTGCAAATCATGTCTGTTAATGCAATGTGATAGGTGCCACCATAGACATATACCTGGGCACCATCTAGACACAAGAGAAGGGCCCCCAACCTCTCCTGGGAGGATGAGACAGGATGCGATTTCCTGAAGAAAGCGATAGTCAGCTGATTTTTTGAAGGATAGATGTGGCCAAGCCAAATGAAGAACAGTGAGAAAGGGCTCTTTTGAATGTGGAGTCAACATGAGTAACATCTTTAGGGAAGCAAAATTCAAAGGTAGTTCTAGAGTATAAAGTGCTAGTGGGTGGCTGTGTTAGTTTCCTAGGGCTGCTGTAACAAATGACCACAAACTGGGTGGCTTAAAACAACAGAAATTTATCTCTCACAGTTCAGGAGACTACAAGTCTGAAATTGCGGCAGGGCCTCCCTCTGGAGGCTCTGAGTGGAAATCAGGTCCATGCTTCTCTCTCTGCTGCTGGTGGTCGCTGGCAATCCTTGGCGAACCTTGGTTTGCAGCTACAACACACCAGTCTGCTCTCACATGCCCTTCCTGCCTGTGTGCATCTCTGTATGTCTTCTCTCTTTGTATAAGGACATGAGTCATCGGATTTAGGGCCCATTATAATCCAGTATGATCTCATTATAACTAATTAATCTGCAAAGACCCTATTTCCAAATGGCCAAGGTGGACATGAATTTTTAAGGAGATTTTTTAGGGAGACAGTATTCACCCAGTACAGCAGTGGAGACAAAAATTGAGGTTGGGCTGCTGGACAAGAGGACAAACATATATTGTGCATAATATTGACATTTACTTTGTCAAAATTGTCTGTTTTCTCAAGTGGTCTGCTGGTGAACCCCATCGCAGGGAGTTCTCAAAGATAGGGGCATATACCAACAAACGTTGTGTGTGTTTGGGCTTCCAGCTGTGCATTGGGAGCTGGAAGTGGGGATTCTGGCCCCGGCTGTGCTGCTGAGTTGTTTGACAGCTTTCTTTTACACTTTCTAAACCTTCCATGGCCATGGTTTTAATTGGGGTCTATAATCACTGCTGTGTCTGCATCTCCGAGTTATAAAGGGGCTCAATGAGAACTTCCTGTTTGCGAAGCTGCATGATGAACTGTAAAGTGTATATGAAGCATTTTTTCATGAAATTTGTATGTTGGGTCCATTCTTTGCTGTCTACAGTGCAATATGCAACTTCTATAGTCCAGTTAGGCACAGGGCTGCTGTTCCCACCTGAAAAGCAACTAGGAGATAGACAGCTGTGAGTATTTATTTGTGTGTCTTAAGTCAGGAGTCAGAAAATAAGTCACTGGTGAGCTGCCTCCACTGCCTGCTTAGGTAAGGCCTGCAAGTTAGGAATGGTTTTGACATTTTTAAATAGGGGAAAAATCAAAACAAGAATAATGTGTTGCAAGGCTTAAATTACATGAAATTCAAATTTTAATGTCCATAATTAAAGTGTTATTGGAACATCACCACTCAATCCTGTACATATTGTCTATGGCTCCTTTTACTCCACAACAGCAGGGCTGAGTAATTGCAACAGGGACTCTTCATCTCAAAGCCTAAAATATTTACTTTCTGAATAGAATATTTACTCATAGGAAAAGTTTGCCGACCGCTGTGTGAGGGGGATGATTTTGGTGAAGGAAAGGAAGTGTGGGTCTGCCTGCTCACAGGAATCATTCCTTTGGGACATTCCAGACTCTAGAGCTGCCTTGTCCTCTGTTCCTTGCAAGTTTTAGTTTGTCAGTGGCCAGCAGGTTGAAGATTTTGCCCAACAGGAAGCATTGTTCCAAACCCCTGAGCTGGAATCAGCATTGTTGCTTTCTGCTTTGTTTCTTGAAGCTGGCGGCACTGTGGAAACAATGAGGGTGGTTTGTTTCTTCCGCCATCTGCACACTAGACTCAATTTATGGTAACCAAAACTCCTGAGTTTTCTGGGACAGCAATGATTTAGAATATTCTTTCTTGTCACTAAACATTAATGACATGTCCTGAAATGTCCAATATTTCCTATCCAAACTGTACCCAAAAGTGGAATAAAATCTTTTGTTATACAGATATACCAATAATAATCTAAATGATAACAGAACTCATTGAGGCGAGTGTGCAGTGTGACACTTCAGCAGTACATGACTTTTTAGGCGCAACACTCGGTCGCTAGGTTGAGATTCTGGTTCTGAAATGCATTCATACTGAAATATATGTCATAGTTATTCTATGCAGAATATGATCTAGAGAAGAAGAAAGAAGGATTTCTCCAAAAGACATCTAAGAAAGTACTTTTTAAAAAAAAAAAAAAAAAAACAGTGGACTTGATATCATGGGTCTTTGATTACTGAAAGCCTAGTGGCCTCCCTCCTGTCCTGTGGAGCTCCATTATTCTATTGTTGACATATCATTGGATGTATTCTCTTGTTAGCAGGCCACTTATTAAGCTCTTTTTATGTGTCAGGCCATATACTAAATACTTGATAGCTATTTCAATTGAACTGTACAAATGCAAGTAAGAATCTTTATTGCTTCCATTTAAAAAGATGTGAAAACGGAAGCTTAGGTCAAGCATCTTATCTAAAATGCATACCCTGTAAGTGATAACAGCCAAGATTCAAGCACTATACAGTTTGATTCTAGAACCTGAGCTCTGTATTGCTATATATGCTTCATTCATTTATTCGTTCACTTAAGAAATATTTAGTGACTGCCCACCCAGAGTTAGGTACTATGGTGATTGCTGAAAATTTAATGGTGAATGAAACAGATATAGTTTCTGTTTACAGGTGTTTATAGGATAGTGGGGGGATATAAATATTAATTTTTAAAGGATCTTACAAATATATAAATGAAGGAAAATAATGGAAAAGCATACAATGGGGAAACATTAGGTCTTTGGGGTCAGAGAACAAGTGATGTTTGAGCTGTATCTGAAAGATGAGTAAGGATTAACTAGTCAAAGAGGTGAGGGGGTGGACACAGGGGGGACTCCAGGCCGAGGGAAGAGCATGTGCAAAGCCTCCCAGTCAGAGAAAGCATGGCACACTTCAGGAATAAAAAGAAAGCCAGTGTGGCTTGTAGATAGAAGCAAGCAGTGATGTGAGATGCAGTGAATGGATTGATGGAAAGAAGAGTAGAGGTGAAGTGTCCAGTACCAGACTTTCACTAGGTCACTGAAAGAGCATGGCCTTAGATGAGCGTGATCCCACAGAAGCCCAGGCTAGAGAGACCCTGTAAGTGTGCTAATGCCCAAAGCCAGGACAGTGTGTTAAGTGAGCTCAAGGCAGTCACCAAGTGGGGGCACTGCGGCAAAGATAGTAACAGAATCCTGACGGGCTGAACTCAATCAGCAGGAATTTGTCTGGAGGACTTCTGGAAAGGGATGCAGAGGCTGGGAATGGTTAGCTCTGTGCTCCCAGCAGGAGAACTGGGGTTATTTAAAAGGTTGGAATAGCCCAGATGTGGTCTTGGGACCTAGGTCCAATGACTCCCGGGGCTCACCCTGTTCTTCCTTAAACGGCAGAGCTGGTAGGACCGGAGAGCACAGTTTTAGGCTTGATGAGGGCAGGGTCCTTACCTTACTCATCTTTGTACCCTTCACACTTCAAACAGAGGGGTTCCATAAATGATTGTTCATATTTCCATAATAAGAGGTCCTGTTGTTTTTTTCTGTAAAACAATTATTATTTTAAAAACGATGTTAATTAAAAAATTATCATCTGTGTGGATAGTCTTATAGAGCATGTCTATGAAATCATACTTTAGGTGTATATCTTTATCAAAGTGCCTTGGTTACAAAGATTATTTTGTGAAATTGGGTTTGTTCAAGAAAGTCTGAGGGTTAGGGACAGTGTTTCCGTGAGAAACTTCACCAGGTTGTTGGCCCCATTTGTGTCATCTTCACATAGGAGAAAGCTGACAGAGGGAGACGTGGTGTTGGAGGCTGTGCGCTCACAGCACACGCTGGTTACTCCAGCACTTGCTTCTGACCAGGACTTCCACATTCCCACTCCATCTCCCCCTTGACAAATCCTGCTCACTTATTTGCTCTCTCTGCCCCTAGCTGATGCCTGCTTTCTCCTGGCTTGACCCTGTCTTACCACAAATCAGGACTGTTAGTACAGGTATGGATGGGGGAACTAGCAGAAGTAGCAGTCCTTCCCAGATCCCAACTCTCTTTCAGCCCTAAGAAAAAAGGAATGTATTACTCAGGAAGTTCTCTGGAGGAAATTTTGGTGCTGTCTCAGGGGTGAAGAGATTGAGCATATCTATTGGACGATCTTAAGACATGGAAGAATACAGGTCAAATTCCTTAGCATGCGTCTTTCACTTTGCACACTAACTGGGCCCTTGTAATGAATCCAAAAATATTTTTGTTCAGAGTAGTCTGATGATCACAGACTACAAAACTTCTGTTTGTTCTGTGATAATCACTCTGTAATGCCAACCCTGAAATGTTAGTTATATATTGGCTTTTCTTGTTTGGAGAGAGGGGCTGGCAGGGGTGCATGTGAGCCCCTAGGCACAGTTTGATGACTCACCAGCATGTGGTAGCTGGGTTCTTCAGCTTTCACTCTCCTTTTTGCTGTGTTTCATCTTTCCAGGTGTCTGCATCTCAAGCACATCTTTCCTGTCTCAAAAAAATATTTTTTCCTGATAGATTTCCTTGGTTAACATGCTAGAATCTCACAAAACATAAGTTTGTTTTTCTCTTAGGTCCCAACTCTTTCCTGAAAAATTGTATCACTCACTTTTAATCAAATTTCATTCCTTCTGTGTCTGGGCCCATTTATCTTCATCTCTTTCCCAGCTGCAGGGAGGGCTGTGGGAGGATCTTGCCTCCCTTCCTTCCTTTGTCCTACATAGTGCAGTAAGTCTTTACTCTCGTACTGCTATGTCATAAATCATGCCTGCTGTCTTCCCATTATGTGACCCCGTGTGCCCATTCTGTTTCTCTTTAGTAACCTCTGGGTATTCTTCATGCTCAGCATGTTATTCTTGCAGAACAAAGAAATCTGTTTCCTTCACTACATTCTAGCTTGTGACTGTTCGGCTTTACTTAGGTTGATGTGTTCTTTTAGAAATATATGTATATTCCTTCTTGCCTTAGAACCAGCCAAGGGTTGTAATATTAGACTACAAGACACATTTATAACTTCATGTGACCTGGATTTGGTGCAGGTAATGCTGAGACAATGATGAATGTCTCCTGATAAACACCAGAAAGCCTTGCAAAATACATTTGAACAATAAGAGAATGATGCACTGAGTGCTACTAATTTGCAGTAAAATGTTTCCTTGAAGTTGGATCCAGCAAAGCTTTGTTGTGCACCTGTCCGGTATCGCCGACGGCCCTGGGAGCTCTGCGTAGGTGATCTTACGTGATTTGCAGAAAATTTTATCCTGCGAGTATTACTGTGCCCATTTACAAGTGAGATAAAGATGGTTCAGAGGGCATTCGGAACACAAAATGGATCAAAACTGAGGTCATCTAATTCTAGTACATTTTTCGTCCTGCCACCTCCTTGTGGCAGCCTTTGATGCCCTTCATTTCTTTAGTTTTTAAAAACATAGTTTCACTCCTGACTCAGCCATTTCAACATATCGGTGACATTAGTAGTGTTAACTTCCTGTAGAACATTCTTTATGGGAATAACTCAAGAAATTCTTCCACTCAGAGCCTGTGGTGCCTGGGCCAGTGTTCACTGGTTCATCCTCATCGTGTTCTTTTCTTCCTGGGTCCCTTCTGAAGGTTGATGGCCTGACAGTCCTATTGAAAAGCTGAGGGGTATGAGGCTGTGTTGCTGCTCCATTCAGGGTGATGTGAGAAACAAGCATAGGCTCTGGGAACTGCCCCGTCATTAAACCTGGCCTCCAATTTCTGCTAGCTGGGTGACCTTGGTCAAGTTCCTTAATGTTTCTAAGACTTAGTTTCCTCGTTTGGAAAATGGTGCCAAGCACCCATATGTTCCAGGACTACTGTGAAGAATAAATGTTATAGTGTAAACATCAAGTAGGGAGCACAGGGCCTGGTGAGAATAGGGGCTCAGTAACTGTTATTTCCTTCTCTTTTTGGTTGGACCGGATGATGGTGAGCCTACATTTGACAGGGGAAAAACACACACCAGACTGATTAGAATGAGCCAGTGGGGGAATTCAATGCTCTGTATTCCAGGACTAAATGCTGCTGACAGATACATTTTCTGCACAAGTCCTAAGTAATTGACAAGGAACTAGAAAAATTAGAGAAAATATTACAGTGTTCAATAACATTCTTGTTTTAAAGAACCTAGGTTCATACAAAGAGTGAAAAATATGGTGTTGGCATTTGCACTTAGGAGCTTCGCTTGGAGGAACGTGTATGTGTTGTCATTGCTTGGCCGTTATCCAGCCCCAATATTTAAGTCTAGCCAGAAGAGAGTTAGTATTTGGAACAGCTCTGGGTGACAGCATGCACACCCCTTAGCCACGCACACAGAGCAGTTGTAACCCCCTCCCTTCCGCTTACAGGTGGTGTTATTCAGTTATGGCACAGTGACTTTAATAGATATTAAAAATGTGGCTGTTTAAGCATGTCATTCTTGAAACCCCGTTGAAACCCTCTATGGAAGCATATGTGAATGAACCTGCTACAGGGCTATTACTTGCAACAAGAATGGTTCCTCTTGATCTTGCGACATTGTATAGCCAAATCATCTTGTAATTATGTATAATTCATCTATTAGCTTTGGCTTTCTGCCAAGCATAGTTAAAAGAAAAATTGTGTCCAAAACGAGATTATTTTTGTGAATTCCTGATGGAAAAGGGCATTTTTCTGCAAAGTTATTAACTTTGCTTTACAGCTGACCTTTAAAGGAATGTCTATGATTTCAGATAACTCAAGAATTCAGCAAATATTGTACTCTATATAATTTAAATAGTCATTATAGTTTTGACTATAAGCATTGTATCATAAGATAGTATTTTATTTAAATTTTTGATATTTTATTATAAAAGGAAAAAATCTTGTTTCGTTGATGCATTGAGTGATGGTTGACCTTTTCTTATTAAATTTCATCTTCACATTTCAGTTGTTCATAACCCTAGAAGGTCACTAGTTAGCATTAGCAACCCCAGAAATGAATAGTCATGATATCACATCCTAGAATTGACAAATTAGTTTATTTGATCTCTCATTATCCATTATATTCTTTGTTCTAATGGGGGATGAAAAAATTCAAGATAGAACTATGACCTGAAATTTCCTGAACACCAAAAAATTAGGTTGTTTAGTGTATCTTTCCTACCCATTCCTCTCTCTATACAGACATTGCACTTTTATGTTTTGTGTGTGTGTGTGTGTGTGTGTGTGTGTGTGTGTGTGTGACATACTGTCCTTGGCAGTAGGTCTCTGCTTTCATAGTTAATAAGGCAAAGAAAAAAAAAAAAGGAGGTAAAGAGAGGGAAAAACGGAAAAAATAGAGTGCCATCCAGATAAAAGTAAAGTTAAATTGTAACCAAAGGATGTCTGAGCCTGGAAAGGGTTTGAAGGCTTCTCAGTGCAGTCATTTACCTACAGTGCAAGTCTTGTCACCTAGAAATAAAACAAAAAACCTGTAGTCCTGTCGGCACTTCACTTGGACTTCAAGAAAGACTGAGTGATCTTGGACGAATCACCTTCCTGGATTGTTTCTTCCTCTGGAGTAAATGAGCACTTGTTTCTTTCCAATTTTAATAGACGGTGCTTTAAATATTCTCTGGAAACTAACCTTGTGATTCATCAATAAACTGGATAAATTAATTTTTTATAATTTCAAATATTTCTTTTATTTTCTATGCAATAATTATTCATCTATATAATCCATTAATAAGTGTTTTGTGCCTATTTCCGATACAGAGTAAGTGATGAACAAAGCCAGACGAAGACCAGGTCTCTGCCTTCAACTGAAAATGGCAACTCTGAGAAGTGCTATGGATGAGTGCACATGGTGCTGAGAGAGATCAATCATTTAGGAGCGGGGGCCCAGCTGAGAAGTGAAGGAAGGTTTTTATGAGCAGTGTTTCCTATGTGGCATCTAAGTGATTTCTAAGGTGCATAGGCTTTAACTGGGTAAAGAAGTAAGGAAGATCATTCCAGGGAGAGGGAACAGTGCTTATGAAAGTCTGGGGAGGTATAGAAAGCGGATGAGCATGGCTAGGTCAGAACAAAGCAGGGGTGGTGGTAGAAGAAGCTAGAAGGAGCACTAAGCAGGAACCAGACCACTGAGCTTTCTAGGGGAAGGGAGAGGATATAATTTATCATCCAAACTGGGACACTGCATGAAACCGGAACAAGTGTAACCTGATAGGTATGATCAAGGACTCTATTTAAAAGCTACTGAAAGAGTTTTTGTCTTTATTTTAAGTGCAGTGAAAATTCATTGAAGAATTTAAGCCAGGAGACTGAAATGATCAGATCTGGCATCTAAAGTTCACTCTGTTGCAATGTGAAGAAAAGACTGAAGGAAGTCCCAGAGCGGGAGTGAGTGGGCCTGTTAGGATCCTGTTGTAGAGGTCTAGGGAGTATGGACTAGAGTAGAAGAGGTGGAGATTAGGAGTAGTGAATAGATAAGAGAGAATTTCAAGTTAACATCTTCAGTGATGGAGAACTGGTTGCAGTAAAGGCCCTGATTTGTTTCCACCTCCTTATATCTCTCCCTTTGGTAGTATCCTCTCACAACCTGACTCAGGGCTTATTTGACCAGGAAATTTGCTGTGGCCAGTGGAATAGTAGCAAATGCATGATAAGCATCGCCATGAAAAACACGCATGCTTTGCACTTACACTGTTGGTGCTCTTGGACTCTTGCAACTAGTCTGGGCCAGCTGACTGAAGGACGAGAGAACATGTAGCTAGTGGTGGATGCTGTCATAAACCTCAGAAAAGAGCCAGCACCTGCCAACTAAACAGCTGGCTGCAAACTCAGTGAGCAGGTGGCCTCGGCTCAGACCCGGAGCCCAGCCTGAATTGCCAACCTGCTGAATCATGAACTAGATAAATAGCTGTTGTTTTAAACCATTAAGTTTTGGTTTGGTGTGTTGCATAGCAGTAGATACAGAAGATTTTGTTGAGAGGAAACTCTGGAAGAAGACTAGGTTTGGATAAGACAACTTTGTTGAGACATGCTGACTTTGAGGAACAATTAGGACAGTTAGGAAGTCACATCAAATTGGAGTGGAGATGTGTGCCTACAGCTCAGAGGAAAGATGTGGGTTGGAGATGTAAATTTGTGTACGATCTCTGTGTTTGAGAACCTCTAGGAAGAGAATGTGAGTAGAAGAGGAGGGGAAAGGAGAGGAAGGCATGGGAATGGAGGGAAGAAGAGGGAAAGAGAGGAGAGGAGGTCTAGAAACCTGCTTCTGGGAAGACAATGAGACCACAGGAAGACATGGAAGAAACAGGCAGAGAGCAGGAGGAAAACTAGGAGTGTGTAGTGTAAGGGAAGCTTACCTGATTACTATCAAAGTAGTGATAGAGGATGAAATCAGCTATACAACAAAAATTTAGTGCGTTTTACTATTATACGAGGTCTGCCAATTAAGTTCGCAAACCTGCCAGCGTGCGCTTACAGTGGCAGCACTGTACAAACAGCTCGGGAAGGTTTCATAACCTTGGTATATCAGTGTCTCACAGCTGTGTTTGTGTCGACGTGTGTCAGTGTCTTGATGAGTGGTGTTTATTAATTGTTATTGCGTGTTTTTCTGGTCCGTCAAGAGAATGTCTGAGCTTGAATTAGAGCCACACACAAACAAACTTCTTGTTAAACTTGACCAGAGTGAAAGTGAAATCAGGGACATGTTAGTCCAAGTTTATGGGGATAACACTATAAAGAAAATGGCAGTGTACAAATGGATTAAACATTTTTCTGAGGGGAGAGAACATGTCACTGATGAAGACAGGTCAGGGTGGCCAATAATGAGCAGAACTGATGAAAACATTGCAAAGATTTTTTGAATTGTACATCAAAATCGTCAGCTGACTCTGAGAAGCATAGCAGACCAAGTAAACATCAATAGAGAAACAGTTATGAAAATCTTAACTGAAAATCTTGGCATGAGAAAGGGGTGTGCAAAAATGGTCGCAAAGGGGCTCACTGATGAAAAAAAGCAAAGGAGAGTCAAAGTTTGCCAAGACCTATAGGAAAGGCAAAACGATGTTTTGGATCATGTTACCACTGGTGATGACACATGGGTGTACCAATACGACCCTGAAACAAAGTGTCAAAGTGCACAATGGAAGTCAGCCAATTCTCCATGATCAAAAAACTTTCATTTCTCCAAATCAAGAGTCAAAACGATATTGCTAACTTTTCTGATATCAGACGGATTGTTCATTATGAATTTATAGCAACTGGACGAACAGTTAACCAAGTTTACTATTTGGAAGTGCTGAAAAGCTGCATGAAAAAGTTAGATGAAAACAACCTGAACTTTTCGCCAACAATTCATGGCTCTTGCATAACGACAATGAACCAGCTGACATGGCACTGTCTGTGAGGGAATTTTTAGCCAGTGAACAAATAACTGTATTGGGACACCCTCCCTACTCACCTGATCTGGCCCCCAATGACTTCTTTCTTTACCCAAAGATAAAGGAAATATTGAAAGGAAGACATTTTAGCTAACACGATGACAGCTCTGACGGCCATTCTAGAAAAAAGCGTTCCTAAATTGCTTTGAAGGATGGACTAGGCGCTAGTGTCAGTACATAGCTTCCCAAGAGGAGTACTTTGAAGGTGACCATAGTGATATTCATCAATGAGGTATGTCACAGTTTTTCTAGGATGAGTTCTCAAACTTAATTGCCATGCCTATTCAATATTGAATATTCAATAAAACAATACTGAATGGTCTATTTTCGTTTCCCAAAGAGGGGAGTTTAGTGGTGAGCAGTATCAGATATCAAATATTCTTTTGCTTTCTTGCCTTCTGGCTCACGGGGTTTGGGGACAGTGTGTTTTATGACCTTAGTGATAGGCATAGGACAAACCCATTCTCTGGCTGGAAAATGAGGCAGTATTGCCGGGTAGCTCTAGTTTTGGGCACAATGTGTATGAGGAGTAAGGGACATGCTGCCTGTGTCCCCTTTCTATACCTTCATTCTCTCTCAGGGCCATTGTGCTTGACTCTCAGACACTTTTCACCTCTTCTCCAGAACCCTGGCTTGGGAAAAGATTTTATAAGTTCATTCATATCAGGGTGCAAGTGATTGATAAGCCTAAGTCTTTTTTTGCTCAGAGCACTGGTCTTAAACATGAAGCAATATTTCTCTATTCTGGGAAATGCCGTTCTTTGGGTGTGAGGTGAATGTTTTATATGCCACTTATTTGGAGTTTGCATTTATATTTTGAAAATAGAGACGAATGGTCACAGAATTGTAGAGTTTCGGGTGTTTTCAGTCTATAATAACCACACCTCATAGATTTATCTTTTCTCCCCACAAAAAATCTGCTTCCCCTCCTGTATGTCCTTTTATTATTTAATAATACCAGTAATTCTTTTTTCCATTTTCTCAGACTAAAAACGATTGAATTACATTTGGCTTCACTTGCCTGTCACATCCAGATCCAGTAGTTTGGCCCTGTCTCACCCTGGTCACCTCATCTCTGTCCTTTCCTGTTTTCAGAATGACATCAAGACTTCATCAACAACCTTGGCCTGATGCCTTTGCCTCCTGACCCTAGTTCTAGGTCTGTCTTTTCTTCTGTCCAGCCTAGAAAATTTGTCACCAGAATTGCCTTTCTTATGTCTAGATCTGATCTTGTCCCCATCCTCTTTATATGCCTTTGATAATGCATTTTCTTGTAGGATAAAACCTAAATTTCTTGCGAGAGCACCCATAGTCCCTTCTAAGGGCTGCCAAACTAGGGCTTGCCTCACTTGGTATTTTTGTTTGACATTATATAGGAATTGCAACATACTAAGGGCAGAGACGGGCCAAAGGATTTTATTCTCCCTTCATTGTCAGCCAACTACGGTATACATAGTTTTATTCCACTGTGTGAAAATGCAGCTCTTAATCTGTACAAGGGGTCTGATATCCAGGGTGGGTGTTTCTTAATCATTCGATTACAGCTTGATTGAATTACAGCTGAGCAGGGCCAGGTTACTACACCAAGAAGGAATGCTGAAAGTGGGGAGAGGGATCTGACCGCGTGCATTCTTTTACTTAGGACAGAAATGATGGGTCCTTGGGTACATAGTATCACATTTCTGTTACGTCATTTGAGACACTGACGAGCAGGATGTCTCTGATATTTTATAGAAACATAAAAGACACTGAGCGTGATAACTAAACCAGCTGGAGACCAGCAGATGGGTCATGCCCCTTGACCTCTGCTCAGTCTCCTTACTCTACCTCCCAGCTCTCAACTGTGATTGAGCCGGGTTGCCTTCAATTTCTGTTGGCTAGGGACCCACAATCCTTGGAGTATTTGCATTAAGAACCCAAGAGAGCAGGAACAATCTGTAAATCATCCCTCCTGCTTCGCTAGAGAAAGAAACATCTAATATGAAGTACCAGGGAGCGTCAGGTTCCAGATAGGGGATTTTCTCCAAGGGATCCCTTAACAGGCCTTTGTTTGCCCATGCTGGGCAATCTTCTGGGCTCAGCTCTTGGCATGTGTCCAGGTGAACCCTAAGTCATGTCAAATCAGATGTTCCTCATTCCTAGAAATATTCATCACTAGCTTTTTTCTTTCTTTCTTTCTCTTCCTTCCTTCCTTCCTTCCTTCCTTCCTTCTTTCCTTCCTTCTTTCCTTCCTTCCTTTCCTCCCTCCCTCCTTCCTTCCTCTTTCTCTTTCTCTCTTCCATTTCTCTCTCTCTCAAGCTGTTCACCCCCTAAGAAATGACTGTCTGTTCTCCCTCTTCTTTGCCTTGCTTGAGAAGCCTCTCTCTCTCAAGCTGTTCACCCTCTAAGAAATGACTGCCTGTTCTCCCTCTTCTTTGCCTTGCTTGAGAAGCCCATTCCTCCTTCGTGGTCCAGCTCGAATAGCCCCTGCACCATGGCAACCACCCTCATCTGGGACCCCCTCGGCATTCTGTTTAGTGGTATATCCATGTATGTTTCCTGTATTCCAAGGACTCCCTTCTCTCCATGATAAGACCCAGCAGGGCATGGATTCTGCTCTTTTCCATAGTAGGTTCTTAGTACACATGGGATGAATAAGAGAATAATGCTTGGGTTTTAGCCAGACCTTGGTTAGTGCAGATCATCATTACTTTCGTTTTTATTTTATTAGTTTCAGGTATACAAAACAACATAGTGATTAGACATTTACATACCATCCAAAGTGATAACCCCACCAATTATAGGGTTCTGTTCAGCTCGTCTTTAGATGATTCTTGAGGTTGATTGTTTTATAATTTAGTTGTAATTTTGATGCGATCCTGGGGTCGCAGGCATAGTGTGTACTTATTCTGCCTCCTTGGACTGCCTTTCAGGACATCGTTGCTTTTAAAGTGGACTTCATGGCCTTCAGGCAATGCTTAGTGGGCAACTTCAGCCAGGGCAAACGCAAATCAACTGTGTGAAGCTTCTGCCTGACATCTTCGGGCGTTTAGGAAATCATCAAGAAGGAAACTCCCTGCTCAGCTGTCATCTCAGATTACTGTTTTCAGGTGTTAACTGAAATGACCCAATTAAGCAAGTATTTCAAAAAAACCCTGAACTCTTGCTGAGTAGAGAAAAAGCTCAATTATCCAAATGCTCCTTTCAAAGAAGTCTACCTTTGGCAGACACCAAAACCAGGTTACTCATTTGTCAAACAGAAATATCTTTATTATTTTCCTTTCTGATTATAAAATGATATACAATAATTAATTAATTTTAGTTGAAAATGAAAATTTCACTCCTGAGAAATACCATTATTAGCAGTATTTTGTAGATCCTTTCTGCTTTCTTTGATATATCTGCAAATACATATGTATATGTGTATATAATATATGTTATGTATTTGAGTTGCATGTCTATGTATGTATACTATATACATATATAATATTTATATATAAACTATAAACAATATATAATATTTATATATGAAATATACATAAACTATATACACATATATGTACTTTCTTGCCAGAAATTGGATCACACTGTAGATAATATCCTGTGTTCTGCTTTATTATGTAATAAAATGGTTTAATCAAATTCCTATTTCAACACTTAACGTGAATCCTATTATTTTGAATGCTTTATCTTTTTAATATTATATTGAATGAATATTCTGCAAGTTATTTAATCAATCTCTTATTAACGGATATTTATGTTATACCAAATTTTCAACTATATTTTTTCCACTTGTACAAGTATTTAATTAGAAGAGTCCTATTAGTGGCTATGCTGTGTTAAAGTATATGCACGCTTTATAATCTTTTGATATAATAGGCATATTGCCTGCCAGAAAGATTGCTCTGATTTGTATTTTCATCAGTGTATGAAAGTGTCCATTTTACCTCATCCTCACAAATACTAGATAGTATTAATCTTTTTAATCTTTGCTAACTTGGTAGGTGAAAATGAGATTTCATTTAGTTGATACAGTTTAGGTTGATTACCTCATCTGATTATCCAGTGAGGTTGATTATTGCGTCTTGTGGTTATGTCCATCTTTTCTAAATTTTCATAATCTTTTCCAAAGTTTATATTATATCATTTGTCCTTTAATTACTGACTGTACTGACTGTTATATTTTGTTCTTTGCCCCCTCAATTTGTGAAATTGTCTTCTAACTTTGAGAGATGTGTGTGTGTGTGTGTGTGTGTGTGTGTGTGTGTATACACTTATTTGTCAAAGGCCAGTGTTGTTCAAATGAGTTTTTGCTAAAGGAGATAAAATCCAAAACCAACTGAAATAGATTTTGCTAGAATATATGAAGTAGATTGGAGAGAGGAAATGAATATTTGGGGGAGTTCCTTTGAGTTTGATGTCCCTGTAAGTCAGCAAGCACATTTCTTCTCCTGTTTCTCATTCTTTAACATTTGGCCCAGTCTGCTCATTTTATTTGTGCAGGAGCTATACCGCACAATTTCTTAACCAAGGGTCCATGAATTTTCAAGGAGTCTGCAGATAGAATTCTAGAGATTGGTGAATTTTTATGGGAAAAAAAAATACATCTTTATCTGCACTAACATCTTGAGATTTAGTGAGCAACAAACCATAACAATATTAGTATTTCCTGATATCTGACACCATAAAAACCACCGATATTTTAAAATCACATTATTGTTGTTGAAGATATCTTGCAATATCATTTGTGCTCATCACTACTATGAAATGAAACTAGATATTGTTATTTTATAAAGAAGCATATGTTACTCTATCTTTTTATTATAAAACATTAACTATTTTAATAGTTACGTTTCACTATAATTTCTTCCTTTTGTAATCCTGTGCATTTTGCTTTATGCATTTAAAAACATTATTTTGAGAAGGGTCTCTAGGCTTTATCAGATTACTAAAGGTGTCCCAGGTACACATAGTTTAAGAATCTCTGAGCTGAAGAGCATGTTAAAGTTACTAGAAGATTCTAACTTGCTCCTTGATGAAATGTTAGGGTTCCTTCCTTTGCTCTGACTCCTTTCCCTGCGTTCTTCCTTGCTCTCTGGGATACCTGTCTTAGGCCCCTGAAAGCTTTTCAAATGTTGTATCAGATATATTAACATCCACCTACATTCTACATTAAATATATTTTAATTATTAAAAAATAAATAATTATAATTTTATTTTTAAAATTATTTGGTTATGAGAAGCTAATTTAATTTATAGCTGACTGCGATTCTTGACAACCATTGCGCTTACTCAGGGGTTCTTGCAAAGTGGGAAAATCTAACATACAAACTGTTTTCTAAATGTAATGAAATTTTTATGAACACTAAATTTAACAATTAATGAAGTTGACATAATGATACATTTTGTATACATTTAATTAAACATTTAGTTATAGCAATTTTGCAGTTTTCTTTCTTTTCTTTTGGATCCTTTTTTTTTTTTTTTTTTTTCATTTTAAAGTCTGTTGGTGCTGGAAAGCACCTAGGCCCTGAGGCCTGTGTCTGTACTGCCTAGCAGAGAACTGTTACTGCCGGGAGCAAATTAACAGCCTTTATACTCAGAATACATCCTCAACCTCCTTCACTTAACTGAAAACACTCTGCGTGGATGGCACTTTTCTGCCACCATCTAAATGAGCAGACAATGCTGGTACCCCTTGTCATGGGGCCTGGAAGTAGCGTTAGCACATGCTTAGCTCCTGCTTGCTTCTTTCACTTTTCCACGCTCATGCAAAATCCCCTCCTACTTTCAGGACTGTTCCATCCATATGTATCAGCCTCTAGCTCTCCTTTAGCTGTAATCTATGGTCTTATCCTGTGTGCTTCATGGTCGCTGAGTCTAGTCTCCCCACTGCTGTCCAGCCACCAACTTGAACAACTTTCCCATCTGTGGGGACAAACCATCCTATCTCCTAACCTCAAAGCTTTATAGCAGGGTCACAACTTTGTTCAAGGTGTATCACCAGCTTCCCAAACAACACATCATTTCTCAAGAAATATTTAGTACTTGAGAGCGAATGAATGATCTTTGTCTTCTTTTCAATTCAGCTCCCATTTCCTTCATCACAGGCCTTTGTTATTAACTGGCACTAAACCTCTTCTGAATATTACAATGAAATATGTACACTTGTAATCATAACGTTCTATTCCTCTAGCTCTCCAACTCCTATGTTTTGGGATACCTTCTTTCTTTTTTTTACCTAGTCATAACTTGAACCCCTCAACTTTTTCTTTCTCAACCCATCCAACACTTATCTTTTTGCTTTGCTTTTTCAATATTCTCCCAGACCAGTCATTTGCCAGCACATTTGCCAGTAACAACCATGGTAGCGATATTAGGATTAAAAATATTAGTATTATTACTAATAATAGGATTAGGATTAATAATATTAGTATTAGTAATATTAATGACCAAATGTATCTTGTGCACAAGGCTCTAAGCTGAATGTTTTATATTCATCGTTTCATGTAACTGTTTGAGGTGGATACTGTTTCTATTCTCTCCATTAAAAGATATTAAACTGAGGACAAGATCAGTTAAATAACTTGCTTAATATCTTCAGTTTGAAAGTTACAGAGGTAAAACTTTGTCATTTTACATACTCTATATCTATATATAGAAATGTGTATCTAGATCCATTTATAATCAATATCTATGTTTAGAGATACAGGTTTGCTATAGATATATATTCACACCTCCTTTCAACCTCACTTCTTTTCCTTGAGCACATGTATGCTGGCTGCTCATCTCATTTACCTGCCACCCACCTGGCCAATGGGCACTGCTGAAATGCGGGCAGGTCACTAACAACCTGCTACTGACTGGTGTCAGTGGGACTTTTTAGTCCTTTTTCACCTAATTTTAGCATTTGACATCAATGCCTACCCCTATATTGTTTTAAAAAAAAATAAAAATCTAGTTCTCTTGCATTCCACAACTTTTCGTCTTTCTCCTTCTATTTTTCTGACTTCTTTTCTTTCTGCTTTCATGGCTTGCCTTCCATTAAATTATTAAATTCTGATACACTTTGAGATCTCATCCTTGGCTCTTGTTTCTTTTCTCTCTAAATCTTCCCTCTGCATTCTTTTATTTGCTGCCCTGGCTTTAGTCACCACCCTGTCTACTCACATTCAGACCTCAGTCCTTCTTCGAGGCCTGTGTATCTAAATGATTTATGGATCTCTCCATCTGAAAGTACAGAGGCACTAGTTGTCCAGTCCGAACTAAACCCATTCCCTGGATTTCCCGTCTTGGTATAAATGAGACCCCAATGAGCAGACACCCTCTGCTCAATCTTGTTGCCATCCCTGACTTGCAGTCCGTAAGCATGTGCCATCTGCTGTAACTGCTTAGCCTCTCTGACCTCTTTCCTGCGTGCATTCCATGTCCTCTCTTCCTTCACTCATACCATGTCAGCAGGGGATCCTTCCAAATGGCAAAACCTGTTCCTTTATGGTCTTTCCCTTGTGCGTATTACTACCTACCATTTTGTCCTGTTCTCCTTCTTGTGGGTTTCTTCCTTTTACTTCTCTATCACGTAGTACTTGTATTAGGTTGGTGCAAAAGTACTTGCAGTTTAAAGGGTTAAAAATAATTGCAAAAATCGCAATTACTTTTGCACCAACCTAATAAAACACTTTTGTGGATTTTGTTTTTACTGTTTTTCTCTAACTTGACTGTATATTCCCCCTCAGCAGGCATCGTGCCTTTCTTTTTGTATCCCCAGTGCTTGTACTATGCTTTTCTCACAGGCCATATGCCACTGAAATTTACTGAGTGAATGAGAATGACAGGATGCTACTTTGAGATTGTTAGTCACTGCTGAAAAATAAAAACAGCAATGCCAGGAAAGCAAAGGCTTCTAGGTACTATTCAAATTTGAGGGAAAGTGCCCACCATTTTCTGACTGAAGTTTGCTCCTTGTTATTGGTATACCATGGTCAACAGGATTGTTTCTGCTACATTTTGTGCATTTTCATTGTGGGTTCATTGTAGCAGGCCAGCAAAGGTTTTAGGGACTGTCATCATTTTTACCAGTGGACCTTCCCAGTATACATTTTCTTGAATTCAGGTGCTCAGCCAGAAAATGTATTCTCGTGGTGACTTTCTTTCTCCACATTCCTGAGGCCATTGGGAGCTCAGGTGAGGTGAATCAGTCTCTTTCTCATTCTACCTAATGGACTATCGGTCTGAACAGTCAGAGAAGGTCGATGTTTTATCGTGGATCTGCTGCTCTGCATTGTAACATCTCCATGTACACTGATGTTCTTCTCATAATTTCTCTGTTTTCCTCCATACTTCATCTGGGATTCTTAGCTTTTTAGAAGACCTGATTTCCAGTTTCACCTAAGCTACAAACTTACTGTGTGACCTAGGACAAGTCTCTCAGACTCTCTGTGCTTGTTTCTTCTTCTGTAAAAGGAAAATGGTTTCCAAGCTTCCGTCCAGGCGTGCTGTTCTGGAACTCTGAGTATTGTGGGTGCCTGTACTTAAATGTCAATATGCCTTTGTTTGCAGTGTCTTACCAGAGAGACACTAAACTCACCGCTTTAAGAGGATTGTTGCGTTAACTGAACGCCACACTTTGCAAATTATAATGCATGGCTGCATGTCCATTCTCTGTGAGGAGAGTTATAAAAATGGCTTCAGTACAAAATGTATTTCCTAAAGCTTGACAGTGAGTTAAATTCCTGAAATCAGCTCTCAAACATTTTTATCAAGTTTCTAGTGTACTAGAAATAGTAATACTCATATCCTGTATTTTACTGATGCTTTTACAAATCTCTGGCATTAAGATGGACTATTCTAGGTGATTTTCAGATAATTAGCTATTATACTTATGACCACCAAAAATGAATACTTAAACATTTTGATGGAAATACTTATAAAATGTATGGAACGTATCTTGTCTTCTATAAACAGAAAATATTGAATATAACTTAAATTTTCTGTGTGACTAAAGTCATATCTTTTATTCCTCTATGTGAGAAATATTTATTAAACTCCAAATATGTGCCAAGCGCTGTGCTAAGCATTGGGTGTTTAGTATCTTCATTGGCAGATTTATCACTGCCAAAGTTCCTACTGTGGCTCCACTTATACAATGTAATTGTTTTGCTGTTACATATTAAATCTGGAATTTTGAGCAATGATAAACTGGGGTTTCTGCCTAAAACATGAGATTTAGTGAGCAATTCAGATTGTCACACTCTCAGTCAGTTAAAAGCTGAGTCAGCCATGTCTCATACAAGCCTTTTCAGTCATCTAGTCATGGGCATTCTCCCCAAGAAAGAGTTGGAAACAGTTTTTGTTCTTCAACAAGCAAACTCAACAGGCTCTGTAATCTTTAGGTCACAATAGATACTGATTTTATTGTGTCACATTCAATAAAAATTGACATAGAGCCCATATGATACGTTTAGGGGATTTTTTAAATCCTTGCACATTCATTTAATTCCAAACCAACACATATTTGTTGCAAAATTCAAGCAAGAAAGCATTATGACAAAAAAATCGAATTTCTACATTAATGTTTTAAATTTTTTAAAAATTTTGAGTAATTCAGATTTCTTTTGATAGGGGACTTTCAAGGTTGGCCTCTGAAATAGCTATCTGTAACCTTATAGAATAGTTGTGTTCTGGAGAAGTTGCCTCATAATGTAGAGTGAGTCCTACTTCCCCTTTGACTTTCACTGCAACCTTACACAAGCTTTTCTATAGACGGTGGGGAGAGTAGACAAATGGGTTTTTCTCAAGAGAGAGAAGACTGTTTGCTCTGCTTTTCCTGACTGTTAGAGCACACTAGCAGGCTGCTCCTACTCTTTTTGTTTCCCCTTGGTAGTAGCTTTTGAACTCACAATCTTTCCATTGGGACAATGGGCATTTTCTTGGCAGTGGGCATTTTTTTCTTCAGGTGGAAATTGTCAAAGTCTACACTCAAATATTTCATATTTTGTTTTGCAGCATCTCATGAAATTGGTTGTGGTTCACAGGTAGATGTCAATACTAAATTACACATTTCACATGCTGGATCTTAACATGGGGCCAGTACTTCTTTTTAGGGTCCATTTAAAAATGGGTGAAGGTGTAATTTTTTGTTATAACGGGATCTACTGGCATTGAGCAGGAGAGGACAAGGGATTGTAAATGTCTTACAGTGTACAGGGCGATATATCACAGGTAAGAACAGTCTCATTTAAAATGCTACAAGTGTGTCTGTTGAGAAATAAAATGTTTACTTTGATGTTTATTGATTGACTGATTCAGCAAATACTTACTGAACACCTACTATATGCCAGACACTGTTCTAGACATTGAGGATGCAGTAAACAAAGTCTCTGTCCTTGTGAAGTGGAATATTCCTGTGATGGAATGGACTGGCATTTTCTTGGTTTCAAGAGTTTGTTTAGGTGTGTTTTACTTTTGTTTTGTTTTGTTTTGAGTATGGAGTTGGAAAACAATTGCTCCAATGTCTTTATGTACATGGGAATGGGTGGCCCCTTTGTAGTATAAACCCACCTTACAAATTTTGTTCTGGGGAGACTTAAACTTATTAATTCCAATAGTCTGCACATCGGAAGGACAGTAGAGGGTGAAAATCCACAAGACAGAAATACAAAAAATATATATTAATTCTTGGAATTAGAATTTGGTTGGTCTTGTGTTCCTAAAAATGATAAACACCAATAGTGTTTGTAAATTATGACTATTTATACTAAAAAACACACCTGAAGCTCAGAATGTTTTAGAACATCCAGTACTTCTCTTAAAAATTAAATTTTAGGAATTGTTACATCTTAAAAATTTTATTACAATGATAGTATTATCTCAGTGAGAGTGTTGACTATGCACCAAAAATGAGGGACATTACAGAACTTTGCAACTCTTTAAAAAGAGTATTTTTTTTCTTTTATTTGTGACTCTTAAAATGTGTCAAATTATCTTTGATTTAATATCAGGTATAATATTAAGATAATTAGAGGTGTATCTTATTTTAAACTTTTGAGATAGTTCTAGAAAGTTGTATATAAACTGATAATTTGTTTTTAAGATCAGCTTTTTATTGGTTTGTCTTTTATTTTGAGAAATATTTGTTCTTGCGCCTTGACCTTTGTTTCTTTTTTTTTAATTAAAGTTTATTGGGGTGACAGTTGTTAGTAAAGTTGCATAGATTTCAGGTGTTGGGCCTGGTTAGTACTCGGATGGGAGGACTTGACCTTTGTGTGGCCTTTCCTTCTGTCTTTCCAATTCCTGCATCTTGCTCTGGATATCCCACTCCAGCTCAACATGTTCTCAACTAAAGTCATCATCTTAGCAACATAAGCCCCCCCCCACTACTATTATCTGACAGGGAGAATCACTGTACTTCCAGTCCCCCAAACGCAAAGGCTCAATTGTACCCAGGTCTTCTCCTTCATGTAGCCAACCCTAAAGCAATAATTGGTTGTAATAAAGCCATAACTTATTGCTACTGCAAAGTATAGCTTATCCTGGCAAATATAAGCCTTATAACATGGAACTCCGCAGGAATACACCATTTTATTTGCCCTGCTTCCAAACACATACTTTCTGGACACAGGAATCCTGACTTTAAATTTCAGCAGGGTCCTCGCAGTCCAGGTAATTAATATATACTGATACGTAGAGAGGTTATTCCTCTTGGTACTTTATAGCACTGACGAGAGGATGCATTGTGAATAATCACATCTACTCCCCAAGAGGAGCAATATTTGGTTTCCCACACAATCTTACACACAACTAAACAAGACTAGACAGTGGATTTTCACAGTAATCTCCAGTTCCTCCTTACGAAAGAACTGATGAGTAACCTTCACCGGCAATACCAAAGAAATTGTTTCTGATCTGACCTTGTCTAGAGCTTCTTCTCAGAGGCTCCCACTGCTCTGAGAGTCAGGTCTGCTCTGGAATGTTCAGTACTTTCTTATTCCAGACCATCATCCATAACTTGGTCTTGGTTTGGTCCTATGCAAAAGTTGCCTTTGACAACTGTTTTCTCAGTTCTTGCAGTGGCACCACAGTGATATGGTCCTGTCCTCGGACCTGCGGCGTGTGTCTGCATCTTCTCTAAGGCCAGTGATGATGAGGCCACTGAAAAACGCTTTTGGGAGGAAGAGCCACCTCCTCCTTGAAGCCCCAACTTAAAATGTGTGTTCCAACTGGGGAGCACCATGATATGTCTTGTGTAGAACAACTGAGCCCCCTCCAGGCGACCGCACATGTGGCATTACTGCTAAATATATCCCATGTATGACTTTATGTGGATTGAGGCGTCCGTCACTTTTCCACCAAACTATGGTTACATATTTTTATCTGATATTGCTGTTCTCCATCTTCTTTCCCTGTGGATGATGCTCAGCATTTCAGAAGCAAATGTTGCTGTCGTTAAATTAGCATTAATCCTATTCTTTTCTTTTCTTTGCAGAAAGCCTCTTGGCTCCTGATTGCCTAACAAATCCATCATACATTCTTTACCATGGCATTTATGGCTCTTCTTGACTTGGCTCCAACTTACCTTTATAATTCTATTTCCAACTCCTGCTCTCCTGTTCAAAATCCACACCCAGACCAACAAACCCCTTTGCTGTGCCCCTCAAATACCTTACAGTTTCCTGTCCTCATTTTTTGCTCACCCATTTCTGCATGTCTAGATTGTTCATCTTTCCTACTTGCAATCACTCATCTCCTGCTATCTCCGAGTCTCAATGAAATGTTCTTGAATTTCCTGCTGGAAATGGTGCCTCCATCATTTTCAGGTTTATGACATCTTTTTTGTTTGTTTGTTTTTTACTTATCACCTCCTGGATGTAGCTAATTGTTAACATGTGTTTTCAGGGTTATCAGCTCCTTCAGGGCAAGGATCACGTCTTACTCACAGTATAGTGTCTTTTTCATGGGAAGGCTAAGGAAAGATTTGTTGAATGAAAGAATGAATGAATGAATGAATGAATGACAGTTGTCGAGTAAATAGAAAATCCTTTATTGAGGCAAATAACTTCCTGCTAATTTAGATATGTTCTAAGGTTGCCTTTCACAGCTAATATTTCTTAAAATGGAGCCCACCTATAATAGTTACCGGGAATGTGTATGTCATTCTTAATGAAATCTGAAAGTAGTGCCTAAGGCTTCACAGAGAGTAGCAATTCTCTTTTGCCTGCCCCTGAAATTGCCTTGACACAACTTGTAATAGGCTATGACTGCCCAACAAAATCCAAAAGCTTTTGCATTTCAGCAACTTGTTAACAGTCCCCTAAAAAACTCTCGTTAATTCTGTAGCATATACAAGATTCACTTTGAAGTGTATAATATTATTAACACAAGTCCTGTGACTTAACATTATGACTAGGCATGCATTGCAAATTAGATGCAGTTACTCTTTTCTTGGCAACAACTTTTAAAATGTAGAACATAATAGAGATTCAAGGCATTTAAGCTGGAAGTGAAATATACCACAGTTTTGATTTTTCACAAAGACAATAGCAAGCCTAATGAAAGGCCAAGAATGGGGTCTATTCTGCCCACTAAACCCCCTGTAATAACTGTCTTCCTGCAAAGATGGATTCAGGTTCTTATAAAAGAATGTCCATTTACTTCAACTGTGGTAATAATTTCTTTTTTAAATTAAAAGCAGGAGGTCATGCTCAGCCTGTTCCTGCCAGGTGTCCCTGATTCCCAACTTCTGTATTCCTCTTCTTCTCACAGCTGAGGCAACTGGGACAAGCTGGCCTCAGGCCTCTTTTGGGAAGGGATGATGAAGATTTCTCCTACATCTATTGAAACCATCATCAGCCACACTTGCTTTAAGACTTTGCCTGACCTCATGGACTTTTGGCTACTTTGGATAGCTCTTAAACTGTCCTTCCTCCTCTGCCTCAGTTTCATATTGGTGACTTAGCTGCCACTCTATCCAGGGCAGGAGCCTGTTCCTCTCTGTCCCCATGCCTCCTGGGCGTAAGAGTCCTGGACACAAATCCAGCCCCACGGTTTGGACCCAGCTCCCTACAGGCCAACTGTCCTGATGCAGATGCCTCTTTTCTGCTTGGACTTGTGAGGGTTGCTGCCCCAGGACCCTCACTGTGTGCTGTCCGGCTCTATCTGACGTCGACTGTCCGCCTTAGCCTGCTCTGTCTTGCTTCCTGGGCCTACACTGGGTCTGACCTTCCTGTTGCAGGCCCTTTATCAAGACGTTTTCCTTTGAGGAACTGATTGCCCTTTCTCTGGGCAGGGGTGGGAGGGAGGCTATTTTCTCAGGGTTTCCCTAGATTCTTATGAGCCCTCTGTCAGGCCTACCCTGATCAGACCCTCCATGTACACATTTAGGTCTGAATCCTCTGAAGAAACACATGTTGGAAACTTTTAAAAACCCACATACACAGAAATTCAGAGGGTGCCAAAAAAATTTATACACATTTTAAGAAAGAAAAAACTGTATTAAGATTGTAATACTCAATGTATACCAATAACAAAAGATGAATACAAGTAAGGTGTATACATTTTTTGGCATCCCCAGTGTACAATGAGTACAAATGAAGTATTTTAAAGACAATAAAGAATTGAGCGCTGTGTAGGCATTTGGTTAGGCAAATCAAAGAGATCATCGTATGATGGGATAATCATGAACATATATGAAAAAATTCCTATTTTTATATGATGCAAACCTAATAGATAAGCCCATCTTTAGAAATGAGGGGTATATTCGTATCAACTTACCTTCAATCACAGTTTTCCTTTTATGTATTTTTATTGAGGTTTTGTACATGTTAAGTCATTAGTAAAAATACAGCAGAGAATGCTGATCTGTTTTACCTTTCAGCATTACTCAAACAGAAAAGATTACCTTGTTTCCTCAATATGTTTTTAGGGTCCCAGCACTTTTGGTCTGGGAAAGATTTTACTCTGAAAATATTCATGAAAATATGGGCTTCCATTCATGGATGTGTATAATAAATATTCAATTTACATTTCTATTATTATGGATTATAGTTTTTATTTTTACTTTAGGCTAAAACAAATATACTCATCATATGAAATTGAAGTTGAGTCTTTGTGAATCACATGTTTGTAGATTTTGAATATAATATGGCAATTCAAACGTATTACTGTTTATACCTGATCAATCATGTTCTAATCAATGCCAAATAATTTATTTTTAAAATATTAAGGCTTCAAGGAAAAAAATGTACAAAAAGCACTAATATGCATTAGCTGAAAGTTCTTTATTGCTATGAATATTAATTGGTTATTTAGTATTTAGTCAGAATATGTGGATAATTAACAGCAATATGAGTTTATTTTGTTGACTAGTAAGAATGTTTATAGAGCTGATGATTTTTCAGACAATATTTCAAAACTTCCTATATATGTAATGCAAGTACTTCCAACAGACTTCTAGCCTAAAGTTGAGAAGCAATATGGAGATTTCCCATTCAGATGCTAGATATGATAGAGATAATGAACTGTCCTCCAAAAGAATTCTGCTCTGACTTCCAGAGTACAGAATTGTCACTGACAAGTGTCTACCCAGCTAAAGATGTCACTTCATAGCTCTTCTTACATTTATGTGGGTCCTAGTACTAGTTCTCACTAGTGAGATGGGAATAGAAGTGATGGACATCAATTTCAGGACACATTTTTTAGAAAGGGTGTGCAACAGTTAATAGATAAAGAGATTTGTTGTATATTCATATAATGCAATTCTGTTCAGCAACAGGAAGGAAAGAACTACTGCATTATGCAACAACATACTTAAGTTTCAAAACATTGTGTTGAGCAAAAGAAGCCAAACACAAAACGATATTGTATTATTCCATTTATATGAAGTTCAAGAATAGACAAAAGTAACCTATGGTGATAGAAATTAGAAAGCAGTTGCCTGGCAGGGATGATGGATTGACTAGATAAGAGCACAAGGGAATTTTCTGAGTAAGGCAAATGGTTGGCCTCTTGTTTTGGAGAGTGATTATTGCACAGATTTGCAATTGTCAAAACTCATTGAACTGAACACCTAAGATCTGACCATTTGTGTAAATTATCCATCAATAAAAAAGCAGATATGCTTTCTCTATGCTTTCTTTCCCCATCCTCTAACTCAGCAGTTGTCAACCAAAAGCAATTTTATCACTAGGAGATATTTGGCCATTTTTTAGGGCATTTTTTATTGTCGTGCTTCTGGCATCTAATGAATAATGGCTTATGATGCTTCTAAACATCCTACAATGCACAGGACAGCCCTCTACAACAAAACATTGTTCTAAAATGTCAGTAAGGCCAAGGTTGAGAAACCCTGCTTTAGCTAAATGCAGATGGCTCTGAGTTTAGAGAAGGATGAACCCACAAGATAGGAAGACCGTGGCCACCCACTGGCCCTAAACACCAGCACTGGATGTTACATGAGCAAGAAATGAATTTTACTGTGTTAAGGCATGAAACATTAGGGCCTGTTTGTCTCAGTGGTTAGCATTATTTTAATATGTCAGACTTTAAAATGATATATATTGCAGTGTTGATACTAAGAATGATACATATTGCAGTGTTCTCTTTATTAGGCGACCTAGGTGAAATTTTTCTTAAGCCTTAATATCAAGCAAAGCTATGCTTCCTCTAAACTAGTATTGTGTTTTTAGCTCATGGACATTGTTAGTTTTATAACTTACCATGTTTCTCTTGTTTCAAATGATAGAGAGCTAAGAAATCAAGTTTTAGCTGGTTTTTAAAGCAATTCTCCAGGAACATGTGGCTTGCATTTCTACATGCTCCCTTTACCTCTGTCTTTAATGTTTTCCTTCCCTTAATTTCTTTTCTTTTTTTTTTTTTGGTTAATTAATTTATTAATTTTTAGTTTCAGGTGTACAAAGCTACGTAATAGTTAGACATTTATGTCACAAAGTGAAAACCCCCACCCCAATCTAGTATTCCTGTGACATCATATGTAACTGTTACGATACCATTGACTATATTCCCTGTGCTGTACTTTACATCTGGTGACTATATATACATATATATACATATATATATAGTCACATATATATGTGTGCGTGTGTGTGTGTGTATATATATATATATATACACACACACACAAAATTATAGTTGACATTCAACATTATTCTACTTCAGCTTTAGGTGTACAGTGCAGTGGTCAGGCATCTACACAGTTTATGAAGTGTTACCTCTGACAAGTCCAGTACCCATCTGGCGCCCTACATAATCTTTACAACGTTATTGATCTCACACTGTATCACACATCCCCATGATTGTACTGTGACCACCAATTTGTACGTTCTAATCCCTTCACCTTCTCCCCATCCCCTCCCCCTTTCTCTTAATTTCTGATAACATCAATTCCCATGAGTACTTATTTTCCCTTTTGGTATTTAGGTTTTTTGGGTTTTTTTAAGTTTAGCTCAAATTCTTTGTGTAAAAATGCAGCTTATAAATATAAAAGCATATGAAGTATTTATTCAAATACCTTATGTTCCTTTATTCAAGGTTTTGAATTAATGTTTTTGTACCCCAGATCTTGAAGGAATTTTCATCTTGTTTTAACCTCATAAGGCCCAGAGAAATAAAATGATATACCCAAGTTCATAGCTCTAGTTCATGGAACTATTTTTTATTTTTAAAATAGAAAGCATCCTCTACTATACGTATAAAGTTCTATACTTTGTACATAGAGTACACCTTTCTCTTCAGTAATCGGACATTAGTCGTGAGTTATTCTTCTAGTGGTGGAAGGGGATTCATGCCAGTCTGTAAAAGACATTATTAGGATGCCTATTCAACACCCATCCTCCCTCTCATTTTTCCTCCTGGCAGAGCCCCAATTTTTTTTTCACATATTCATCCTTCTCAGCTAAGCCATAAGCTTCAGGGCAGAGAGACATCCATCCCAGCGCCAACATTTGCATACTGATCAGAGTAAGCAGTAGTCCTCGTGTCCTCGTCAGTCACGGTTCTGGCTACAGAGATACAGGGCAAGACAGCTGAGGGTGAGTGTGGCAGTTATGAAAACAGTTTCACTCAATCTTAAAAGTAAACATAAGGAAAGATTGTTCTACTGCTGTTGGACATTCTTGTGTCAGCATGAGATGACTTAGAATCCTAGCAGCCATCTTTGGGCCTTAAGGAGAGTTAGCCTGAACCATAACTCAAACTGATTAAACCTGGCAGACCAGAAAGATAAAAAAAACCCGGGTATTTGTTAAACTGCCAAGCCACTAACAAAACTAATCCAGGACTTAAATTACCTCTCAACTTATTGTATGAGAAAACAAAATCCTCAGGCCAGTTGATTTGGTGTTGTGGGGACAGAGTCCCAGAGAGCAGTTTTCAGGCTCTCAGCCTCACGTGGAAAGGTGCTGGCTCGGTTATTAGATGGCCATGAGCTGTAATCAGATGGCCATCCGTTGTGGCTGGGTGGTCATCAGCTGTAACCAGTTAGCCATTAGCCACGTAACTGCCGTGGTTAAGCTAGGGGGTTGGTTGGTTGGCAGAGAAGCAGACGGTGGATTGCAACTAGCAAGTGGAGTGGGTTGGTTGGCAAAGAAGCGGACAGCAGATTGCGGCTCCTGCTTCCTGTGTCTCCAACCCAGCCGCCAGCGAGAATATAGTGGTATGACTCCCCTATCTATGGCTCCATTATTGTTCCTTTTTGGCCTCACCATATCCTGCGTTCTTGTGCGGGGAGCAGGACCAGAGACCCTGCATTATAGGTGTTTAATTTATAGTTAAAATTATCCTTCCAAAATATCTTTTTCCATATTTCTGATCACCTAGGGTGTCCTTGACATTTATAATGTTCCTCTCGGGGGCGGGTGAAGTCTGTGCTCATGAGCTAGGGGATGTGAGGACTTTGCCTTAATCAGAGCATGCGCTAGGAAGCTGAACTCACTAGCCTAAGCATTTAAGACAGGGGTCGGCAAACAGGTTCTGTAAAGGACCAGAAGGTAAGTGGTTGTGGACTTGTGAGCCATATAATTTCTGTGGCCACTACTCAACTCTGCTGTTGTAGTGCAAAAAGCAGCCATAGCAAATGAGCATGGCTGTGCTCCAATAAACTTCATTTATAAAAAGCAGGCAGTGGGCCAGATTTGGGCTGTGGGCCATACTTTGCCGACCTCTGGCCTAAAATACATTCTCAGTCAACCACGGATAATCAGGGTTGATGGGGCACAGAGCAGCTGACTATGAGACCACTTGCCTGACTCCCATTTTCTCTCTTTTCATTGGCAATGTCTGTCCTCTGGTGAAAGAGCCATCTGCAGTAACATGGTGGAAAGGCCAAAAGTCAAGAGATAGAAAATTGAAGAACAAGAGGTTTATAAAATTGACTGTCTATTTAATCAGTTACTGAATGATTGATGGTTGGCTACATTTTTTAAAACTATTTGAAAGGTTCACTCCCATGAACTTGATGCTACTGAATGAATGAAAAAATACAGCTGGAGCAGGTTTCTTCCAGTCCATCTGCTTTAGCACGAAACATCTTTGACCAAATAAAGACAACGTGGTTAGCCTTCAGAGTTTGCACAAAGGCAGGTGCATCTGTATAGTCTACAAGGGACTACTAATTAGGGAAACAGGAAAGACTTTATTTCTGAAAGGGTTAGTCTGTCGCATTTAGCGAGCATACTATTTGAGATAATAATGGACTCTCAAACAATATGGGGTGATGGAAATAAGGTAAAAGATTGATCTAGGAAAGTACCAGTCACTAGTGTCGAGAAAAAAGAAAGGCAAAGCAGAATGGACATTCTGGTATCCTGGCTTACATGGTATAATAATAAATATTATTAAAATTATATAATTGTGTACAATACATATTCAGAAACATATTTATTAATATTTACAGTCTTTCTCTTATCTCTCATTCTCTGTTTTTTTTTTTTTTTAATGCAACACTGTCTCTGACAATAGGTAGAAATCAAATCATTATTTTAAAGTGGTTCCTCAGTACACATCGCCCCAAATGAGAGCATCCCAGTGGATGGTTTGATGGGTCCTCCCCTGTGACTGCCGCTCAGGATCAGCAAAAACGAAGCATTGTGCTTTCGAGCCACTGCTCCTTGCACCCCATTTAGAGTAGACGTGTACATTGCATCACACTAATACATGCTACCGTGAGACATTTATACCCAGTGCCTTAGGGGTTCTAATGAATATAAACACACACAAAAAGAAGACAGAACAAAAGAACCCTCGCCTTCCCCTTAAGAAACACCTCAGGACAGATGTTGCCTTGGCTTTGTTTCTAATTAGGTCTTCTCTGCCTCTTTGGGGAGTGAGTGAACACAGTCACGCCGAGACACGATTCTTTTAAGTCTTCCGTTTCACTCTCCCCATAGTCTGATTGCCAATCTACAATTAATTGAAAAACCTGTGCTTTTAGTTGCTTTCAGGTGACTTAGCAGGAAAAAACACACAGGTGTCTCAGGAAGTGTGACTCTAATGCCTGGAAATGACTTCCCTCCTAAGCGTGCTCCCCGTGGCTCAGCTCCTAACTAGGCAGCTTTTCTGTTGCAAAGTGGCCCACTTGTAGTCATGTAGAGATGGAAAAGGAGTCATCATTCCAGCTTTAGAGTGGAAAATATACAAACAAGAAGTACAATCTTGACTTCTGAGTTTTTGATTAACGAAACTATTTTGTAGATCAGCATAGGATCTAAGAGTGTTAGGTTACCTCCTTATCCGAGGTCCTCTGTCACTTTGTTTCCTGGTTTGTGCTACCTGTCCACTCCATCTCCTCTCTTCAGTACCCTAGTCTGGATTCCTTTCCTTTTCCAGACTGTGCCATCTCCTTTTCTATCTTCACATTTCACATAATGCTTGGCAAAGTCTTACTCATCCTTCGAAACCTGGTTTAAATATTTCTTCCTCTATTAAGGTCCCATCTTTCTTAGGAAGTTATTCTTTCTGCTGTGCCTTTCTTTGTCTACTTAGAGCATATCAAGTGTATTGCAATCAACTGACCCAGCTGTGTGTCATTCTTTCTCCTTTCACCATGAGCTCCTGAAGGTCAGAGTCTATATCTTATTCATCTTTGATGCCTGGTATCTAGTAGATGATTTATAAATATCTGAATATGAGTCAGACAACTGAAAGGCTAGATGTCATTTTAAAACATTGCTAATGATGTGCTGATCTACAAAAACAGGTTAAAACATAACCAAACTTTTTTTTTTGAAGACTGAGAGAACACAATACCTACTCATATGTACAAGCTAATAAGCTTCAAATCCTATTAAAAGTCAAGAAAGTAATTTTATATCATGACCTCCTGTGTCACTGAGGCCCACCATAGATACCACATCTGGCTCCTTGAATGGCTTTGTCATCCCTTCCTCTCCTCACCCTGTTTGGATAACACTACCGAGTGAAGTCCCACAGTGTGGTCAGCCCACCCATTTTTCACATGGTTTTTATCCCAGGGCATCTCAGCTGGGCAGAGTCCAGAAGGAGAGTGTTGGGGAGTGTGGCTTTTGTATAGAGAAATCAAAGTGCAGAGCAAACAACTACCCAGAGGACAGGAAAACACTGAAATGAAAACTAAGAAGGGTCGTTAACCTGGCCTTTTGGGGGACAGCCGTAGCTGGGAACAAGGTGAAGGAGGTGCTTACCACAGGGACATGAGGAGGCAGTTTTGCATATGTGAGGTCATAGCAGTCATTTAACAGAGTGTATTTTCAGATGTGACATTTTCAGGCTATTTCAGTGCCCTGATGGGACACAGCCCCCTCTCTACCATCAGCGTCTGTCTTCAAGAAAAGGGCAAAAATCCAGCCCCTGCCCCTCCTCAGTAGTTACCTAACTACAAATGTATTGTGTTCCAATGATTCATTTGTGAATCTATTGACTGGAGTTTGGGGACTTTCTCTTCCCCACAGAAATAATATAAAAGCTGGTTAGATCTCCACCTGGTACACTAATCTTCATTATCCCATGATAGACCTAAGGTAGAGAATCAATAGACCCTTTTCAACTGTACGTAACCAATCTTTGCAATATGATTCCTATGGGGAGGTATATTTGTGGCCTCAAATATGGATGCTTATTGTTCTCTCCCTCTCTGTCAAGACTGGGGAGGCTCACAAGCCCTTAGTATTCACAGACAATGCTCTGAGGGCTACAGTCCTGAGTATGTGTTGGTGTCTCACTTTTTAAAGAAGTTAGACTTCTTGTGTAGAGCGTGTGTACACTGGGAACTAGGAGGACTAGCTTGTAAGTGGATGGGTGTGCATGTGCTTGTGTGTGCATGTCTGCACATATGTGCACATCGTCAAGTGTGCACTCATGGCAGAGAAGCATGTAAATAGTGTCTCTTTCCACTTGTCAGTTTTCTTCTGCATGCAGATTCCCATCACTTCTCAGTGCTTCATTCAGCTGACTCCATTTCCCCTTGGTTATCTCCTGCTCATGAGTGTGGGGGGGGGGGTTGTTTGTTGCTGTTCTAAGTCTGGCTTTTCCCCTTGAGATTTCATCATAGTTTTATTTTTGTGTATTGCAGGGGGAAAACGAGAATAATTATTAAACTTTTTGAGAATAATTTGATATGGCCTTATCAGACTTGATTACATTTTACTTAAAGACATATTTAGGGCTCTTTATAAAGAAAAGCAGATCATTCTACAAAAATCATTCCAAGCATAAGAAGAGAGGTGGGGAAGTGGCTTTAAGATATTTGTGATTCAATTTATCTGGTTATAGATACAAATTCCCTACCCACTAAGATGCTTGTAGCTAATAGCTTTAAAATGCAAACCCATGGTTTAGCTTTAAGATAAGACTCTATCTAAGATAAGGTTCAGGAAACCTCTACCCGCAGTGTCACCTTTAGGCTTAAAAATAGCCTTCTCATGACGTGTGTTATTTTGCCTCTGAGCCTGTCTCTATACCCCTCTTCCCCTCATTCAGTTTGTGCTATCGGGATACAGAGACTTCTAAAAGAGGCTACCCAATGATTCTGAAATTTTATCTGGCTTGTGACCTAGCTTGGCCATTGATGTCACACTGCCTGCCATCCTTTTCCTGTAACTCAAATCGATGATGACAGCAGGGAGGGAGGATGATGCAAGTGCTTCTGACCTCAGACCAGTACTTGTATTCACCCAAAGCAATCATAACACTTTCTAGAAATTAAAACTAAACTTATTAAGAAAAGTTTGGGGACACTTGCCCTGCATGGTAAGCTAATCCTAGCACCATTCATACTCAATAACAGTGCTGATTGATAAAATCACTGGTGACAATAATCTCCTGAATGAGATTGTTTTCATTTGGATCATTGACAGTGCTGTTGTTTCCAAACAAATTCTGAGGCTAAATAACATGGCCAAGAAGTTGAGAAGCATGTTCATATGCAGACATTCATTATTCCTGTGGGATTATGGAAAGGGAGTCCATTGTTGACCTAAGATCATGGGATCCAGAGGATTACCTAGGGGGTTGCTTGGTCCTCTTGCAGAGGACACACCAGAACTGTCTGCAGGTAGTAGCCTTGGGGAAGGGTAGGGACTGCTGAGGAGTGTGGGGGTTTGTGCCTTTTACACATAAAAAGGCTTTTGTTCCTTCTCTAGGTGACTTGCTGCCTGTTCAGTTGCATAATTCCCACAGCTTTCTCTAATGTGTTTTCAGTAAAGTCTTAACAACTCTCATACCAACTTACTAATTTAAAAAAAGACAAAAGGAAAAACATCACTTTGGTATAATGTGTTTAAGGAGAGGTTTATTAATCCCCAGGTTTATTTCTGGGCTTGACCCATGTCTCACCTGGGTGGTCAGTATTTTTAAGTGCCTCTAAGAGTGAGGCTTCAGTATTTGTTTCTTTCATTTTTTAAGTAAGGGTCCCTGGGCTTCCAGGCCAACACCACAACTGAACCTTAGGAAGTATATGTATGTCAGAGATTTAGATGGAGAATATCATTAGACATTAGAACCTGAATTCAGAAATGTGAGAGACAATTGTTTCCACTCAGGAAGCTATTTTCTTGCACTCCCAGAAACCTTATCTGTAGAGCAGGCTTGAGGACCCTGGCCTAGACAAGCTGTTTGCACACTTCACTTTTCCTAAAGGTTTTTGTTTGTTTTCCTCTGCATATGTCTGTCTTTCTCTCACTATTGCGGAGGTGAACCAAGTGAGGAAAGCATGTGGGAAGCTGCTGAGTAGGTAATTACAAAGTAACTATTGTCAAGAACATCCTCCTATTCCAAGGAATCGTGGATGATTTCTGTTTTCCCCACATTTGCGCAGAACTTCTTCATACTGTAGCCTTTGAATAAACTGGTGATTTTTAAAAAACAAATAACTAGTTTCCTAAACCATTTGTCATTGTAGCCATCCGGAGGGGTCCTGTTACAAAGAGGTGCCCTACAACACACTGGTTCACTTTTATCTTCAGGAATAGGAATCAGTAAGGCTTGTTTAGTTTGTCTCGTTCATTTGGGGCCGAAAGTGATTTCTTGCTCCAACCCCAGGCCTACCTAAGGGGGTGCCAACATGTGGGTAAGGCCAGCCTCCCCTCCAAGGCAGGCTGGTGACCCTGCATAATGGGTTGCTTAATGTTTAGTGCAGAATTGCTGCCAGTTATGAAACTCAGAATGCTGTGTTAGTTAATTAGCAGTTATTTATAAGTGGCTGTTCTATATGATGTTCTAATCCAGAAGCTGGCAGAAAGGAGTAAAAGAGAACTGAACAGCAAAGTGCTAAATACAGTGTGGTATCCTGGATTGGATCCTGGAACAGAGAAAAAGATATGAGTGGGAAAACTGGTGAAATTTGAGTAAAGACTAGAGTGTAGGTAATAGTAATATATCAATGTTAAATTGTTTTTTTGAAGAATGTATCGTGGTTGTGTTAGATGGTAACATTAGGGGAAACTGAGTGAAGGCTGTATGGGGACTCTACTATATTTGCAACTTTTCTGTATATTTAAAAATTATTCCAAAATGAAAAGTTTATTTAAAAATAAAATAGAAAGGAACATGCCATCCATGCGCACAGTAATTATTTTGCTAAACTTGGTCCCTGTTTGATGTTCAAAGATTCTCTGAAGTTATAACTATATGGAGTTTTTTCAAGGAACACACACATATATATGTGTTTTTCGGTTTTTCCCTGTTTTAAAATTTTTGAACTGTTTTACACATTTGATTTGTTTAAAGAACAGCTTCCCATGTTTAAAAATGTGGAAAAAAGAATCCTGGACCAAATGATCCCTGGAGTGCCCACATCCTACAGGTCCCCAGCTCATTTGGAATGGCTTTTGCTGCCTGCCCCCTGGCAGGGCCTCCCTCAGGTCTTGGGGAATACACACACACCAGGCACCAGGAAAACGAAGGAGAGGGGCGAGGCCCCCCCCAGCTTCTGGATGCCCTGGGCTATCCTCTGCACACACCAGGAGGAGCAGCCTCAGGGCAGAGAGACCTCTCAGTGAGCCGCCCCTCCAGAATACACATTTTCACTGAACGTTTTCTATTGCATATTTCCTATTAGAAGGTATTTCATTTTATAGCTTGTTTAGTTGAACTGACACAGAAAGGCTAGTGAATATGTGATTTGTTCTGACCTTTTTATGCAGTCAGCATCAGAGACCAAGTACATATTAAATGGTAAATGAGAATCTCAGAACACCTTCCATCTGGCCTCTTCAAATTGGGACTTAAGAGCCTTCAGTGTGTGCAAGGTTTAATAGCAAAAGGATGAGTCCACTCTCCTGGGAAAAGATGGTATTACTGAGCAATCAAAGATAAAATTACAGGATTATAAAAGAGAGACAGAAGGTTTCAGCTGGTCTGAAACTTGTGCTCAGAACTTGTCGTAGAAAGAAGAACCGTGTTTTAAAGCTGGAGAGACTAATTTACCAGTGAAACAATTTTACCATGATCGGTGGGCTGGCAGTTGAGGGAATAAGAGGGAAAAGTAGGTCTGCATGTGGTCTTTGCTTCCTGCACTAGAGGAATTGTAATTGTCCTGCCTCCAGCCCAGTCTAAGCAGCTGGCAAAGCACATGAGCCTGGGTAGGTGTTGATGTCTTGAGTAGACCCTGCCTTTAGAAACCACGACAGATCACAAAGAAGTAATGAAGATATTTTGATGGAAGGCTAGACATTTTGACCCCCAATCAAACTGACTTTCCCGTCAGTAAAGGAGGTAGAGTCCTAGGAAATAACTCCTGCATCCCACCCCTGCAGTAGATTTAGGGCATTCTTTAGATAGAGCAGAATCACTTGGAGCACTTGGTCCTATGGGAAATTTTTCTGATGTAACAGGTCTCGGGTGGAGTCCCCGAATTTGCATTTCCAGCAAGTTCTCTAGTGATGCTGATCCTGCACAACTGAAAATCTAGACTTTGTTTTCTTACTATTCATGGTAAACCCAGTTGGAGATTTTTTATTCCTTTAAAATCCTCCATTAGTTTTTTATCCTTTATTTCTTTTCCCCAATGCTGTAACAATAAAGATAGCAATGGGAACTGGAGTAAAGGTATCTGTTTCTGATTATCTTCCTTATAGACAATTGAGGACTGGAAGTGGCATTTGGGGTGGCAAAGACATAAAACCACAGGTATTTGTAGATTTGGGCAGAAAGCTTCCCACATCTTGCTGCCTTGGCAATTTCCCTTTATGACTTGTCATGTTGGGGTGTTGTTGGACTTGCAGCTTTTTTGAGAGCTTTGCACAGGTTCAGAAATTGACTACTTACAGGGGAACATATCAGTCATTGAAGTGGGTCACTCTGGTGGCTCTGCTTATAAGACAGACACATCCCTGTAGACCTCCCCCATCTACTGCTAGGTTTCTTCCCAAAAAGCTAAAAGGGAATCTCATTTGAAAATTCATGATCTCTCCCCTTTTAACTGTCAAACTCCAAGATGGTGGGAATACAGATTTGCTCACTCTTTCTTTTACAAGTATTTTAATATATTTTGCAAAATTTGGTTTATTTTAAGAAACATAGAGTTAATACGGCACGTTTAGACAATTTATAAAGGGCAAAGAAAAATTAATTTTATATAAATATACATATATAATCTTTTCAACATTTAGAGACATGTCTTTCTAGTTTCTGTTCTCACTCTTCTCTTTCCTTCCTTCCCTTATGTTTAATATGAATAAATGCATACATATGCAAATATTGCTTTTTGTATGTGGGCCATGCTGGGTTTTGCCTATATATGGCTTCGTAGCTCATTGAGCATAAAAACCAATGTCTTTACTATGACTTATCAGGTCCTGTATGATTTGCACTGTGCCTCTTGTCACCTGCCTGACCTCATTACCTCTCCTTTCACTCTGTCCAGCTACTCAGGTGTCCTTGCCAACCTGGGAACACGTTGGTCACCCTCCTGCTCAGTGCCTTTCGAATCGCCATTCCCTATACTTAGAATGCTCTTCCTCCAGATACCTCCATTACCAGTTCTTCATTTCTTAAGAACTTTATTATAAAATCCCTTCCACAATGAGGCCTTCTTGGACCACTTTGAAATTTCACATGCTTTTTCCCACAAACTTCATATTCCCTTCTCATCTTTTTCTCCTTCTTAGCAATTATGACTAATATAATATATATTTTACTTATTTATTTTAATTATTATCAGCTTCCACAAGTATGGTGTAAGCTCCATGGCAGGGGTTGTCACCTGGGCTGTTTCCTGCACTGTCCTCAGTACACAAAAATATCAAATGAATGAGCTTAGAAATGCATCAGGAATTATATCCCGTGTCCATTAATATTTTCTATCATGATTTTAATAGCTTTGTTTTCATTTAATAACTTCATTTTTTATTACACCTGTATAAAAATATACTACATTTTATTAAACATTAGTTTAGTTATTAATATACCACAGTTTGTTCAAATATTACCCTCTATTATTTTTAGTATAATTTGTTTTGCTATTATAATCAACACCTTAGTGAATAACCTTGCATGTATTTACTCAAGTCTCTGGTACTTTCCATAGGATAAATTTTCAAAAATGAAATTTCTGGGTCAATAAGGATATATCTATAAGGACATAAGGTTTTCAATACACATTCTCAAATCACTGTCCAGAAAAGCTATATCTTTCTCACAGCAGTGATTTAGAGTGTTCATTTCTCTTCACCTTTGAAAATACCTGATACTTTTTTAAAGTTCCCAATTTAAGAGTAAAAAATAACTCATTGAAAAATGTATGTTTCTTAGATTACTGATAAGATTAATGTTTTTTTATATTTTTATTGAATATGTGTAATATATTTCATTTATACATTTTTAGTATATGTTCTCTACTTAATTTGGGGGAGGGTGATCAGCTTTCTTTTAATGCTTTGCAAGCACTCTTTACACAGGTAAGCATTTAAAAATATATATGGTTAATATTCTTTGCCATTTGTTTTTAAATGTCCTCATGGTATTTCTTAATATACAGAATATTTCTTAATATTAATGTTTATGGAATGGAATATGAACATCTTTTCTGTTTGAACTTTTTTTTTAATTTTATGCTTAAAAAGTTTAGAATATTTCTGTATGTTCTAGTTATTTTATGGCTTTATTATTTTCCCCAAATTGTTATTCAATCTTCCAATTCCATTTATTTGAATAATGTCATTTTCCTCACTTACTTGAAATTTCCTTTTATTACATACAAATTTGAATGTATTCTTTGACTGTTTCTGCTCTCATTTTCTTTTATTAACTTGAGCCTTTCTATAACAGAAACCCACTTTAAAAATTAGAGTTGTACAGTTTGGAAGTTCCTCAAAAAATTAAAAATAGAACTACCTTATTATGCAGCAGCAATTCCATTCCTGGATATCCAAAGAAATCTAAAACACTAATTCAGAAAGATATATGCACCCCTAAGTTCACTGCAGTGCTATTTACAATAGCCATGATGTGAAAGCAACCAAAATGCTCATCAATAGGCGATGGATAAAGAAGATGTGGTATATATACGAGTATACAAAGGAATATTACTAAGCTATAAAAAACAAAGAAATCTTATAATTTGTGACAACATGGATAGACCTAGAAAGTATTATGTTAAGTGAAATAACAGAATTGTACACCTGAAAGCTACGTAACTTTACTAACAATTGTCACCCCAATAAACTTTAAGGAAAAGAAATAACTCATACAGAGACAAATACCATATGATCTCACTTATATGTGGGATCTAAACAACAAAATAAAAAAACAAGACGGGGAGGGAGTTGTTAAAAGAAGTTAAAGGGGGTCAAATATATGGTGATGGAAGGAGAATTTATTCTGGGTGATGAGCACACAATGTAATATATAGATGATGTATTATAGGATTATACACTTGAAACCTATATAATTTTACTAATTAATGTCACTCCAATAAATTTAACAATAATAAAAAAGAAAGAAACAGACTCCTAAATACAGAGAACAAACTGATGGTTGCCATATGGGAGAGATGTTGGGAAGCTGGGTGATAAAGGTGAAGGGATTAAGAAGTACAAAGTGATAGTTACAATACAGTCACAGGGATGTAAGTACAGTATAGGGAATATAGTCAATAATATTGTAATAACTATGTGTAGTGCCAGGTGGGTACTAGACTTATTGGGCTGATCAATTCATAAATTATATAAATGTCTAATCACTATGCTGTACACCTGAAACTAATATAAAATATTATCAAATATCAACTATAATTGAAAAATAAAACAATAATAAAAAGGAAAATCAGAGTTTTATAATATTTTTTCATATTAGGCTAAATCACTTCTCATTTTTAATTTTTAAAATTATCTCAGCTATTTACTATCTGTTTTTTTCTTGCAGAAGAAATTCAGAATTCCCCCCGCCCCCAACTTCCAGTGGTTAAACTTGCATTGATTTTGTCAATAAATTTGAGAAGAAATGATTTCTCTTGGTGTCTTATTGGCCAATTCTCTAATCACTTTCTTAGAGCCATTTTTATATGTGGCTTGAAGTTCACAGGTCCTGGCCAATTCCCAGTTTTTCAACTTTCCTGCAAAGTTCTGTTTCTCTGGGTGCCATCTTTTCCTATCCTTGCTGCCTAGTTTTCCAACATTAGGAGTCAATGCCTCGCATTAAAGCTGTAATTCCCAGGGTGCTGAGCCACTGCAGCTTTCCCTGTCTCTGCCCTGTAGCCTATCTTGTTCGCTGGTGAGATGGGAAGCTACACCCACCAGTGTATAATGTATCAGTTGCTTTCCCCTACCCAGCTGATAACTAAGAATGAAATGTAGTAGAACGGATGCAGAAAGATGACAGGTAATTAGTGTTTTATCATTTCAAGAACCATATGATAAAGGATAACTGTTCAGATAGGGTTTTGTTTGTTTGTTACAAATCTGGTCTGAGGGAAGGATGAGGAAGATAGAGGTATCCTTTTTTTGTTTGTTTTAAGGTATCTATTTTATGAGATGCAGCCCTGGGTAGGTTTATAATAAAAACAATAGCTTATTCTTAAATATTGCTCTTGCTCTAGGTCAGACACCATTCTAAGTACTTTCCACATATGAATTTATTTAATTCTCACTACTACCCTCTGAGAGAAATTCTATTATTCTAGTTTTACAGCTTATCTCAATTGAACTGCTTATACCTTATAGCAGGTAGAAATTCACTTTAAATTCTGGTATCAGGTGGTCTGTCAAATTAATTTTCAGTGTGCTTTTCATCCTTTTCAGTCTTCATTAATATTTTAGAGTTTTACTTAGGGAGAACTGTAGGGCTGCTATCCAGATACATTTTAAACAGGATCCATCTTTTTAAATGGCTTATTAGAAAATAAACCACAGATACAAAACTGTAAAAAAAAAAAAAAATGCTTGTGTCATTTAATGAATTCTAAGGCAAACACCCTTGGAGCCACACTATCCAGGTCAAGAGATATATCTTTGCCAGTCATATCAGGAGCTCCTCCATTTGCTCCTTCCTTTTGTTCACCCTCTTTGTTGCACCAAAAGTAATGCTATCCTCAATTTTCCAGAATCATTCTAGCAGTTTTTTGTACAGTTTTATGACAAAACATACCTCCCTAATTACCATAGTTTAGTCTTGCCCAAGTTTTAAAAACTTGATGAATTTTTTCATCTATTTGAGTCTGCAGAATGCTTCTCCATTCCTTCCTTTCTTTCTATTTTACTTGTATAAGAACTTGGGACCATTTGACCTATAGAGTTTTCTAAAGTGTGGGTTTTGCTGGTTGTATATTTCTGTCCCATTCAACACTTTCCTGTGTCCTTTCTATTTCCTGCAAATTGGCAGATGAATCCAGAGACTTGATAAGATTTGGGATTGCTGCGTTTGGCCAGACTGTAAATGGCATTGAGTTCTTTATCCAAAAGTACATGATATCTGAGTATCTCTCTTTTTGTGATGTTAGCAGTCATTGATGCTCAATGACTAGATCCATAAATTCACTGGAGGTTAAAAAACTGTTTTAATCTATCATTTTTGTTTCATTGCTTAATTGGAATAATTTAGAACAGGCATTATTCCTCTTTTACTATTTGGTAGTCTGTGCTGCAGTTCTTTCGAAAAGACACAAAAATTGCTTTATTCTTTCCTTTTATTTACCAATTTACTTTTTAAGAAGTTTTTATTAAAATATAGTTAGCATGCAATATTATATTAGGTTCAGTTGTACGCATTAGTTCAACATTTATACACCTAAAGAAGTGATCACCATGATAAGTCCAGCAACCTTGTGACACTGTACTATGCTGTCACAGTATTATTTAACATATTGCCTATGCTGTAGATTACATCCTTATGATTTAATTGTTTTATACCTGGAAATTTGGACCAGTTATTGCCCTTCACCTCCTCCCCCTTTTTAATTTTTCAGTTATAGTCGACATTCAATATTATTTTATATTAATTTCAGGTGTACAGCCTATGGTTAGGCATTTACATAATTTAAGAAGTGATCTCTCTGAAAAATCTAGTAGCCACCTGGTACTATACAGTTATTACCATATTATTAACTATGAGGTGTGATCAAACAATATGGTGAATGTTTAAATAAAAATATACATTACTGTAAATGACATTGCCCATTAATCCCCCTCAAAATGCTCCCCTTCACGTCAAACACACTTATTCCATAGTTTTTGCCAGTTTCTGAAGCAGTTCAGAAGTCCTCTTTCGTGGTTGTCTTTAGTTGCGCTGTCATGGTTGCCTCGATGTCCTGGATTATTTTGACTTTGGGAAAGAGCCAGAAGTCACACAGTGGATAAGGACACATCATAATGTTTTTATTTGACAGAAATTGCCATATACCAGAAGTGATTTGTGAAACAGAGTGTTGTCATGATGATGGGTGATTTATGGCACACTTGAAAACACAACTTCTCTCAACCATAGCTCACACTCGACTGACTGCATCGAACAAATTCAAATTTATCACACACTGTTGCTAAGGTTCGTTGTGCAGCTTCCTGTACTGAAGATCCCTGCCTTTCCGTTGGATGGCACTTGGCAGCAGCATTCACCGTATTTTGTCATCACATATCGTATATTCCCTATGTTTCACTTTACATCCCCATGATTATTTTGTAACTATCAATTTGTACTTATTAATTCCTTCACCTTTTTCACCCTGCCCCCAATGCCTTCCCATTTATCACACCAATTATCTGTTACTGATTTGATACCATACGTAGTTATTACGTAGTTATAGTCAATATTATTGACTATATTCTTTATGCTATACTCTATGTCCCCATGACTACTTTGTGACAATCAATTTATAATTCTTAATTCCTTCCCCTTTTTCACATACCCTCTCAACCCCCCTTCCATCTGGTAACCATCAAAATATTCTCTGTATCTATGAGTCTGTTTCTGCTTTGTTTGTTTATATTTTGTTCTTTAGATTCCACATATCAGGGAAATCACATTGCATCTCTCTTTCACTGTCTGACATACTCGACTCAGCACAATACCCTCCAGGTCCATCCATGCTGTTGCAGATAGCAAGAACCCATTCCTTTCCCTGGCCTAGCAATATTTTACTGTATATATGTACCACCTCCTTTTTATCTGCTCTTCTATCAATGGACACCCAGGCTGCCTCCACATCTTTGTTATTGTAAACAATGCTCCAGTGAATACATGGATGCACATGTCCCCTTGAAGTAATGTTTTGGGTTTCTTCAGATAAATACCCGGAAGTGGGATTACTGGGTCCTTCTTTGTCTCTTGTTATAACCTTTGTTTTAAAGTCTATTTGTCTGGTATAAGTGTTGCTACCCCAGCTTTTGTTTTGTTTCTATTTTCATGAAATAACCTTTCCATTCCTTTACCTTCAGTCTGTGTGTGTCTTTCCATCTGAATTAAGTCTCTTGTAGGCAGCATATGTAAGGGTTTTGTTTTCTTATCAATTCAGCTACCCTATGTTTTTGATTGGAGCATTTAATCCACTTACATTGAAAGCAATTGTTGATAAACATGTAATTATTGCCATTTTATTATTCATGTGTTTTATCTTTTTTTCCGTCTTAAAGAAGTCCCTCTAACATTCCTCGTAATATTGATTTCTTGGTGATGAACTTCTTTTGCTTTTTCTTGTCTGGGAAGTTTTTGTCTGTCCTTCGATTTTAAATGATAGCCTTTCTGGGTAGAGTACCCTTCATTGTAGGTCCTTATTTTTATCACTTTGAATATTGTGTACCAGTCCCTTCTGGCCTACAAAGTTTCTGTTGAGAAATCAGCTGACAGTCTTTTGGGAGCTTTCTTGTAGGCAACTAACTGCTTTTCTCTTGCTGCTTTTAGGATTCTCTCTTTGTGTTTAACCTTTGCCGTTTTAAGTATAATGTGTCTTGGTGTGGGCCTGTTTGGGTTCAACTTTTTGGGGACTCTCCTGGGCTTGTATGTCTATTTCCTTCACCAAGTTAGGAAAGTTTTCATTCATTATTTCTTCCAATAGATTTTCAATCCCTGGCTTTCTCTTTTCTCCTTCTAGTACCCCTATGATACAAGTGTTGTTATGCTTGATGTTATCCCTGAGGTCTCTTAAACTGTCCTCATTTTTAATTTTGGATTCTTTTTTCTTTTTGTTCTTCTGATTGGGTGTTTTCTGCTACCTTGTATTCCAAATTGCTTATTTGATCCTCTGCTTCATCTAGTCTTCTGGAGATTTATTTTAGTGGATTCTTCATTTCAGTTATTGTATTCTTCACTTCTGACTCGTTCTTTTATGGCTTCTGTGTTCTTTTGCATCCTTGCAATACTTTTGTTGAAGTTCTCACAAGACCCTTGAGCATCCTTATAACAATTGTTTTGAACCCTGTTTTTAAAAATTGATCCCAATTTTTTAATTAAATAATTTTTTTAAGTAAAGAACCCTGTGTCTGGTAGGTTGCTTGCCTCCATTTTGTTTAGTTCTTTTTCTGGAGTTTTCTCCTGTTCTTTCATTTGGGTCATATTTCGTTGGTTGCCTCTCTGTGTTTGTTTCTATGTATTAGATAGGCCTGATATGTCTACCAGTCTTGCCTGTTGACCTTATGTAGTAGGGGTCCTGTGGGGCCCAGTAGCACAGTCTCCCTGGTCACCTGCTCCAGGTGCTCCTGGAGTGTCCGTTGTGAGGATTGTGTGTGCCCTCCTTAGTTGAGCCTTGATTCCTGTTGGCATATTAGTGGGTGGGATTGACCCCCAGGCTGACTGGCTGTGGGGTTTGGTCACGTCCACAGCTTATGGGCTGCTGTGCGGGGGCCTTACCCCAAGAAGTGGGCTTCACCCCAGTGGGCTCTGGTACCTGTTGAGACCACGCTTTGTGTGTGCCACTTTTGGGGCTAATTGGATGATGCTCTGCTCTGATCTGAAGCCAATCTCCAAGTATGTTTGTTCTGGAGCCTCTTGGGAGGGATTCTGGTATATGCTCAGTTCAGCCACTGCCTGTGATGGCTGAGAAGTACATGGTAGGAGCTACAAAGTGATCCACAGTTAGTTGTTGCCTGTGCTGGTCCTGGAGGCACGTGGGAGAGACCACGCTGTGAACTGAGGATAGCTGTTAACCAGTTCCAGATTTGGGTTAGCTCTGCAAAAAGCCAGGACACTCTGAAGCCACTCCAGGATACTCTGCCAGCTCCCGTAAGGTTCAGCTGTTGATAATGCCTCATGTGGTATGCAAGTTAGCTGTAGCAGGGTTTCAGTGAGTCAGCAGGGTGCAGCAGAGGAGCTCACCAGGTCAATCAGATTCAGATTTGGCTAGAGGAGGTAGGCTCATCACATGAAAGATGGCCCACACTTGCTGGCCTCACAGAGGGAGGGCTCCACACAGGGAAATAGGGACTGTTCCTCCAGTCCTGCCTGAAGTTACACAACTCAGTCTCTCCCCATATGTCTCTGATGCCCCAGAGTAACTGTCTCTCCACTGAAGCCCAGGGTGAGTGCCTGTGCTGGCCCCTTAAGAGGATATCTGGGTTTCCCACAGCCTTCTATACCACCTGGATGGTTTCACAGGCAGAAGTTGTGGGCGCTCCTCTTCCCAGCATCAGTACTCCTAGCTGGGGAGCCTGGTGTGGAGGGCTGGGGTCCCTCACTCCTGCTCCTTCTTGGGGAATCTCTGGCCGAGATATTTGTTCTGATTTTCAACCACCACACCTGGGTGCAGGACCAGCCAGTTAACGTCTTTGCCCTTCCTAGCAGTCTCGATGTGGCTTCTTCTTTATATCCTTAGTTATAAAACTTCTGTTCAGCTAGACTTCAGATGGTTCTCTAGGTTGATTGTTCTATGATTTAGTTATAATTTTTATGTGTTCATGGGATGAAACAAGCACATTTATCTATGCCGCCATCTTGGATCTCCTGATTCCAATTTTTTAAAGAATTGGTTCACTATCACTCTGCAAAGGTGACCAAATAGGCTTTTAAAAAATATTTTTAAGGAATGCTATTGTGATGAATGAAATTTCTGACCTGCTCTGAGGTCATCCAACAGGTGCCCAGTTGCTTCACTCTATTTTCCTGCATCGATGCTGATACTATATAGGTCTTAGGACTCTCATTACTTTATTTTTGTTTGCTTTTATTTTGAGGTTCATAGCCTTGTCACCTATTTTATTATATTGTCTGTGGGTTTTTTGTTTGGCCATCTAATCCTGGTTTTATTTAGGTAATTAGAAAAATTGACAAACTATATCATTGATGTCAAAATCTTCTCAGAATCCTCATTTTATTTTGTGTGTATGTATTTTTTTAATCAGTCAGCACAGATATTTATTGAATGGCTTATGACAGGTCCTCTTATAGACACTGAGGATATAGCTGTGAACAAAACAGTGTTTCTTCCCTCAAGAAGCTTACATTATAATGGTAGAAGATAGATATTAAACACATACACTGGTAAATGAGTGAGAAAATGTCAGATATAAGTAAGCTCCATGAAGAAGATAAAATAAGGTAATATGCATCCTTCTTTAGTTCATTTTAATACATAGAAATAAAATTTGCATAGCACTTTCCAAATTACAAAGCATGGTTTTATATACCGCATTCTGTTTATCCTGACTTTTGTCTCATAAATAGATGGACAGGGCAAATTTTATTTGTCCTTCCACATAACAGGGAAGGAATTTCAGAATCAATAAGGACAATAAGTACATTTAAAGCCAGGGCTTAAATCAGCATTTTCTGTCTCCAAATCTGCTCCTCTTTAATTTAACATTCTGTGATTTTTCATACCATATCACACAAAACACTATGCTGGGAGCTGGAGATGATAGATTTTTTTTAGCTCAAAGAATTTAAATTTCATTAAAAATAATAAAATATACGCTAAATGGTGTTGTGTATGGAGAGAGGACTAGGTGAAGATGAAATCTCTTTGTGCTGAGGAGTGCTGGGGAAGACTTGATGAGGGAGATGGCATTTGAGTGACCCTTGCATGTAGAGAGACTGAGGAATTCAAGTTGGACGGAGCCATGTGAACAAAAATCTGTAAGAATATACTCAACATAGTTGGAGGATAGGGTGAGTTCATTCATCAGATCATTTTTTCCTTCATACTTCTTCAAGAAACTTGTAAACTACTATGTTCCAAGCACTGTGCTAGGGCAGTGACAGAAAGATGGGTAAGAAAGGAGCCTATGCTAGTGGGGAATATTACTGCTCTCCACCTGATACAATAATGAGACCTAAGAACTTAATCTTTATTCACCTGCAGAATCTGACAAGGGTTAGCAGCCAGAGATGGAATCAAAAAAATTTAGAGCTGGGATTTCAGGACACTCTCTTAGTAGGCTTCTTGGTGGTCCTGATGTTGAAAAAAATCAGTTTGGTTGGAGCATATTATTTTTGAAAAGCAGTGGTGAGAGACAAGACTAGAATTGTGTGTTGAGAGATTTTAGCAGAATTTAACTGTCATGATAAGGAATTTATTTTTAGGCAGTAAAGAACCCTTGAAAGTTTTTGATGAGAAAACTGACCTAAGATGCCAGTGCTGTGTAATGGAAATAGCACCACCTTGAATTTAGCTAGGAAAGGATTAAAAAAACAGTTCCACCACATTCTAAAACTATGACACATTGAAGAATTTATTTAGACAATCTGGGCTTCATTTTCCTGATCTGTAAAAATGAGGATTTATTCATTTATTTCTTCACTGACTCCTTCATTTATTCATTCATTTTTAATTCAGCTAATATCACTATGTTCTAGAGCTACACTGTCCAACCCCGTAGCCACTAGCCACATGGAGTCACTGAGCACTCAAAACATGGATAACCTGTATTGATATGTGCTATAAGTGTGAAATATATACCCTATTTCAAAGTCTTATTATGAGAAAACGAATATAAAATACCTCATTAATAATTTTTAGGTTGAACATATGTTGAAAGGACAATAGTTTGGATATATTGTACTAAACAAAATATGTTTTGTAAAATTGATTTTATAGTTTCTTTTTATTTTTAAAATATGGCTATTAAAAAATTTAAATGTGGCCATATTTGTGGCTTGTAGCATGTACTATAGAATCATGCTGTTCTAGATACTGGGCATATAATACTGAATAATTTAGTGGTAAGGGACAGATAATAAAGTAAATTTAAATATCTAAACTATGAAATTTTAGAATGTGAAATAAGCACTATAAAGAATGTAGCAGAGGGCATGCAATGGAGAGGGACTCAGGCTTGAACATGAGTGATGGGGAAAAGAATATAAAAGTGTATTGAGAAATAGATGTAGACAGTTTGGGGATATAATTGGAGGACGGGTGACAGAACTTGCTGACGGATTGAATTCAGGGGATGAGGAAAAAGGAAAGAGGAAGAAATCCTAAGCCTATTTTAGGGTTATTATGAAAAAATAAGTGTGGTAAAGTATATAAGGCACCTAATGCGATGCTTGGCACATAGGACTGTCAGAAAATGGCAGCTATGCTGATACTGTGGAGTCTGAGGGTGTGGAGGATGAGAGCGAATAGTGCTGCTCTGAAGGAAAATCTTCTGGTATGGGTGTCATTCCAATTTTGCAATTCCCTCATCTTTATCCAATCTTCAAGTGATGTCTCAAGCAGGAAATATCACTTTTCATTTTGTAGATTTTGAGATCTTCGAGATTTTTAAAACATTTTTTTCCCTCTCTTCCCACCTGCCTCTTGTACCACCTTTGTTCTCTCTGACACATCTATTTATTGTGACATCATTATTAGCTACTTCTCCGTGTTAGTGGGGCTTATCTAACTTATGTATTTGTTCTCTCTCAGGAGCTCTGGCTAATTTCTCCCTTTTGGGGTCTTGTAAGTACTGTTACCATCTGTTTAAATATTTCTTTAGTGACTGAAACACAAATCAATGCCTTCCAAATACCAGAGGCACACAGAATTCTAAATCCCTCTTGAATAGAGATCTTCCCTCTCTCTTTCCTTTATTGTCAAAATAACCACTTTCCCCAATACTATGGAAATGGAGAGTTTTCATCCACAAAAGTAGATTGTTTCTATCCAACTGACAGGATATATATATATATCTCCAGTTAACGCTGAAACACAAGGTTCATGCCAGCTTTAATGTAGACTCTGCAGATACAGACACTGCAGCTTCTCTGTGGGATGTCTGGATATCACCCATCTTTCTAGGCAGCACAACACATCCTTCTAACGTAGACAAACACACAATAGCATGCCATTGTCACTATCTTCATTTCATTATTGAGTATGAACTTTATGCTAATTGGCCTTTTCCTGAAACAAAGCAAGAATTTGCTAAGAGGACAAGGAGAGATTATTTTATGTGGAAAATTTATGTGACTGAGTTAGAATTAGTTAATGGAAGGCCACTTCAAGTTACTCATTCAGTAACAATTTATTTCATGTTTATTGAGTCTCTTCTATGTATCCAGACCTATGGCAGGCACTGGAGATTGAGGGTGGGGGGACAAAAGGGCGGGGACAGTAATTCTTAGCGTTCTTGTCTTCAAGATGTTTTTGGAGAGACAATCCTAAAAAAAAAAAAAAAAATGCTAATAAAACAATTAAAGGACAGGACCTAATCTAAACTGTGGCAAAAATGTTAAGGACTAGGAGAGGTCAGTAACAAAGATGTGGATGAAGGTCGCAGCAGTTCTGAAGGGACTGGATAAAATGGACCTTGACATCTGGATTTGATTTGAGTAGGTTGGGAGGGGAGAGAACAGCCTGATTTAAGTGGAGTGGACCAGCATGCATGAGAGGGGAACAGTGGGAGACAAGACTACTTAGGACCCTGCAGTTAGTCAGGAATCATATGTTCTAGGTTTTTAGGCCCCAGTGAAGTGAGAGGGGAGAACAGAATTCTTCATGCTTACTGCGTCTTTTCAAAATTAAATACCATACTATAAACAACAACATGCATAACACTGGAAATAGTTGCACTGATTGGACATTTAGTCTTACTCCAGGGTATGTGCCACGAGGTATTATTATTTCTGCCTTTACCAGGAGGTGTCAGATAGCTCATGTCTTTAGGTGTAGCTCAGTAGTGGCTGCAGTTCCAGTATAGCCATGACATGTCTTTAGCCAAAATAAACACCAGTGATCAGAATTCCAAGGATGTCAAGCCAGTGATCAGAAGAATTCTACATACAACAAGGGAACCCACACACAAAAAATATTCTCTCCATCTCCCCCTTTCTGATGCCCAGAAAAAAAGAAACAGTAAAAAAGAAAACTATGCTTCAAATTTCAGTATTTCTTTGGGCTTTTGAAATCATTTAAATGCATCTCTTAGGCTTTGTCCATAACAGCTTTATTGAGGTATAATTTATACAAGTTACATACTTAAAGTGCACAATTCAAGGCCTTTTAGTTTATTCACAGAGTTGTGTAACCATCACTAAAACTTTACAGCATTGTCATCACCAAAAAGAAATCTTTTACCCATTAACTGTTGCTCCCCATTTTCCCTGACTTCTCTCTCCCTATCCCCCTACTCCTAGACAATCACTAATTGACTTTCTGTCTTTATAGATTTTCCTTTTCTGAAGGAAAATCATATAAATGGAATCCTACAATATATGGTCTTTCATGATTGGCATCTTTCACTTAGCAGAACATTTTCACGATTCATCCACGTTGTGGCATGTATCAGTACTTTATGCTTTTTATTGCTGATAATAGACCATTGTATGTATGTAGCACATTTTATTTACCTGCTTCAGTTGATGGACATATGGATTGTTTTCACTTCTGGGCTATTATGAAGGATACTGCTATGAATATTTATGTACAAGTTTTCTCACAAGCATGTATTTTTATTTCTCTTGAATGCGATATGCATTTGATTCTCAGTTTTTCATGGTAGTTATGTTCTACAAAGTCACCAACACTGAAGTACTGGTAGCAAATACTGAGCCGTTGCTCCCAGTGGAAATACAGGGTTAAGTGCTTGAGAGCTGCTGATCAGAAGACTTTTGTACACTGTTCAATACATAACCTTGTTTTATGTGTGTTTCTGTTTAAAGATGCCTTAATTAATATACATTTCTTACAAATAATTGATTACATGTAGTATTTCTTTGTAATAAAACACTAGCTGAGAAGGGTTTAATGTTTTCCTGTCTGGGTAATACGGTAAGTTTCATTGGCTTTTAGCCTCATAACAATGCTGTCCATTATGCATTTCCTATCAGTCATTATCTCATAAATCCACAAAGTTAGTCACTTTTCTATAGCTTCACCATGCACTATGGGTATCATTTTAGAACTTTCTGGAATGTTTTCACAGACACATCAGTAAATTTCCTGTTATTCTGAATATACACTATTGTCAATTGATTAACATTGAACTCACAGCTAACATCACTATTTCTCATGCCTAAATGAAGCTTATTTAACACATATATTTTCTCTGTAAAGTACGTCACAATCTTCTTGTGCTTTGGAACACTATGCAGCAGCTTAGCATTACCCTTGGGGGTCATTTTAAGCAGCAAAATCACTAACAAAAATGCAAAAAATCTGGAACTAAGTAGACCATGAAAAGAACACATTTACATTTTGAGACATGAAACAAGGCGCACCATCGCTTTGTTCGGCCTCAGCTGGGAACAGGAGTGTTAGGTGACTCAATATTTTTGCCAGTTCACACGTATCCATGAATGATCACACAAATACCACAAGAAATGATTTGGGTCTACAAATAAATATTTGCAAGTCAGTAAATTTGCAAATACATATCTGTTAATAGTGAAGATTGACTATACTTAGAAGTGGAATTGCCAGGTCATATGGTGACCTTATGTTTAAAGTTTTGAGGAACTTCCAGGTGATTTTCCCATGTGACTGGGCCATTTTACATTCTCACAAGCAGCATATGAGGGTTCCTAATTCTCCACATCCTTGTTAATACTTTTTATTACTCATATATTTGATTCTAGCCTTAGTGGTTATGAAGTGGTAGCTTGTTTGATTTGCATTTTCTTGATAGTTAATGATGTTTAACATCTTTTCATGTTCTTATTGGCCATTTGTATATTTTCTTTACAGAAATGTCTATTCAGATCCTTTGCCCATTTTTTAATTGGGGTCATTTTCAATAATAGTAGGAGACTTTGATGCTGCACTTTCAATAATGGACAGAACAAGTAGGCAGATGATCAACAAGAAAACTGAAGAAAAGAGGACTTAAAACAACTAGGTCCAAGAGACATCTGTATAATTATCTAGTTCTACCTTCAATTCTTTCCGCTTTTGCTTCATGTATTTTGTAACTCTGTAGTTATGTGCATATGTATATATAATTGTTATATCTTCCCAAGGACTTAGCATCTTAATCATTATAAAACACCCCTCTTTATTTCTAGCAATAATTTTTGTTTCAATGTTTTATTTTGTCTGATATTAGTATAGCTGCTACAGCTTTATTATGGATGCTGTTTGCCTGATACATCTTTTCATTCCTTTACTTTCACCCATTTGTATCATTGAATCTAAAGTGTGCTCTTGTATACAACATATAGATCGGTCATTTTTTTTTGTCCAGTCTTACTCTATTTTGATTAGATTGTATCATACTTTCACATTTAGTCTTACTGTACTGTAGCTGGATTTAGTCTACCATTTTACTTTTATTTTCTAAATAAATTATGACTTTTTTCCCCTTGTTTCTCCTTTAGTACTTTCTTTTACATTAAGAAAATATTTTGTATTGCACCATTTTAATTCCTTTTGTGATTTTTCACTATATTACTTTAAATTATTTCTTTAATGGTTGTTCTAGAGCTTACCACATACGTCTCAACTTATCAAAATCTATTTTAGATTTAAACTAACTTAATTTTAGCCAGATATAGAAATATTACTCCTGTTTGGCTGTCTTCTCTCTTCCCCATTTTTGTGCTAATATTGTGACCTATGTTACATCTGTATGTTACCCAACAATATATTATTATAATTATTTTACATAATTTTATATCTTTTAAAGAAACTGAGAAAATGAGAGCAGTGTATATTTTAGTGTAGTAAATTTTTTATTTACCCTTTATGGTTATCATAATTTTTTCCTGTGTATTTTAGTTAGAAACAATGTCATTTCCTTACTCAAGTACAGATTTGCTCCCACCTACCTCCTTTGTGGTATTATTCTCAAATACATTATATTTCTGTATGTTATTGGCCCAACTAGACAAATATATACATGTGAACTATACTTTTAAAATTAGTTAAGAGAAGAAAGAAGACATATGCACATAGTTTGCTTTTTATAATTACATACTTATTTTTAGTTGTGCTCTTTGTTTTTTGTTTTGTTTTGTTTTGTTTTTCATGTGATTCAAATTATTGTTGGATGTCACTTTCTTCTGAAGAACTTCCTTTAGTATTTCTGGTAAGGTAACAAATTCTTCCTGTTTAAAAAAAAATCTCTAAATGTCTTTATTCAAATTCATTTTTTAAAAATAGTTTTGCTGGATGTGAGATTCTTAGTTTATAATTTTTTTCAGCACTTTGAATGTATCATCACACTGTCTTCTGGCATCCATTGTTTCTAATGAGAAGTCAGCTGTTAATCTTATTGTGGTTCCCTTGTATGAGTTGTTTTTCTCTGCTTCTTCAAAAATTTCCCTTTGTTTTTGGCTTTTAGTATTTTAACTATGATGTATCTGGGTGTGGATCATTTTGCACTTATTCTACTTAAATTTTGTTGAAATTCTTGGGTGTGTAGATGAGTGTTTTCTTCAAATTTGGGGAGTTTTCTGTCATTATGTTTTTGAATATTTCTTTTCCACTCCTTTACTTTTCTCTTCACTTTCTGATACTCCTATTTTATGCATATGTTGGTGTTTTTAAAGGTGTTCCACATTTCTTTGAGGCTCTGTTCAACTTCATTCTTTTCTCTTTCTCCTCTTTGAACTGCATAATCTCTATTGATCTATCTTGAAATTACTGATTCTTTTTTCTGCAAGCTCAAATCTACTGCTGAGTACACTCTAAAGTGAATTTTTCATTTCCGTTATAATTTTTAACTCCAGAATTTCCATTTGGTTCTTTTTTCTTTTTTGATATTCTCTATTTGATAATGTATTGGCATCATGCATTCCATTCCTTCTTTAAACATGATTTCCTTTAATTCTTTGAACACATTTATGATTGTTTGAAGTCTTTGACATTGCTTTGAATTCTTTGCCAGCTAAATCTAATGTCTGGGTCATCTGGGTCCTCTTTTTTTTCTTGTGTATGCATTAAACTTTCCTGTTTTTTATTTTACTTTTTGGCATATTTTGTAAGTTTCTTGCTGTTGCTAATAACTGGATATTTTAGGTACTATATTGCAAAATGCTGCATAATGATTCCATCATCCTTCAGGGCTCGTTTTTGTTATTGTTTGCTCATTTATTTGTCCAATGTCTTGGCTAGGCTATTTTAATAATGTCTGTCTCCTTCATGATAAGCAGCCACCAATGTCATTGTCAGAGGTGCTACCTTAGGAGTATGCATGGTCACTGTGGGATGACAGTGGCATTTTCAGGACTCCCTTTGAATGTCTCTTTCTCTGATCTCAGTTAACTAATCTACCTCTGCTGGAATCACACCTAGCATTTAGCTTCTACTAATTGTTGTATGATTGCTCTATTGTTCTTGTCAATGCTCTAGGATATAAATTCTACATAGTATGACCCAATTAAATTCAGTCCTTTTTGTAGGGTTAATTTTTGAGACAAATCTTTGACATTTGTTCAGACTCCAAGAAATCTCTCCTTAGCTGTCTCTTTCCCTGGTTTTCTCTGGAAAAAATAGCTGGCCTATGGTTTAGCTTAGGCTCTCATGGAGGTATCAGCTGGCCTTAATTGGTTACCACCAAAATCTCCATTGTTTTTGAGAGCACCCTCAGACTTAAATTTTCCCCCACTCTATTTCAAATAAAGTTTACAGGCTTTCTGTTCTTATGCACTTCCTCTTTCTCATCTGTTCTTATAGAAAAAATCTCTGTGTTACTCCTGCAGAGCTGGGGACAGGGACAGTGGCCTGCTTCTCTCAGAGTAAAAGCCCTGATTTATTAACTGGGCAGAGGTGGTAGCCTCTGGTCTTCTCAGGTTGTCCCTCCTGGCATGGAACCTTTGTCCTACAAGTGAGCTGGGGCAAGGGCAGAGTTCCAATGTTCTTGACTTGCTGTGCCTGGGATAGAGTTCCTGTCATACGTATGATGGTGGGTAGAAGAAGAGAGTACCTGATCTCTTGGCTACATTACCAGGAATTTAGCTTCTGTGTCTTGGAGTTGAAGGGAATGTGATTAATTTTGGTGGATTTCCCATCCTGATATCCCTTAACTGGGAGATGATGGGTGAGGGAGTTCTATTTTCTTGACCCCATCCAAGCAGGATGAAGCTTCCATCATGCTGAACTAGGGGGTTAATAGGGAGAGAGAGAGAGAGACTTGTGGCTGAAGGACCATAGATTTTCACTGTTCTTACTGAGATTTAGTATGTTTTTTGAATAAATACCTCTTAGGCTTTTTATGTTCACTTAAAGTTTAAGAGAATGAAGGCAATGATCTAAATTAAGAAAAAAAAAAATCAGCGAGAAAGGCCTGATTTCTGGCCAGAATCATCCAGGGTTTTTTACTGTGACTGAATTCTTCTGAAAACTTCTTAACTTTGCAAAATGCTTTGAATAAGCAGCCTTAGGATACTCCACAAATATTTTTTTTCTTTGTTTCAGCAATGTGAACATTGCACTGAAAAAGTCTGATTTAATTATTGCCTCCAGTTTGAAATCCATTTTCAGACAATCTTAGGTTCCCTCTTCATTTACTTGATAGCTTGGGGCCGTTCTCAGTTCTTTAAGCCAGAAACTTTAAATATTGAGGTCAGTTCATCAAACTTTATGGAGTTCTATCCTGGGCCATCTATCAACATTGCTCTGGGTGCAGTGGGAGACAAAAATACAGATTATATGATCTGTAGCTGCAAGGAGCCATTAATTTGGGATTTACATAGCTAAGAATATACAATTAAATTCTAGCACTTTTCAGGCACTTGGTTAATATCGAGATTTTTTTCTAGGTAGTTGTTTTTACAGTAGAGTCATTAGAGTAGTCAGAATTGGTGATATTTATAATTGCATCATGTAAATTACATTGGCTCCTTTAGTGAAATATCCCGTAAGCATGTCTTGATGGCCTCAAAGAGCGCCTAACTTCTCAGACCATCATCGCCCTTCTATTGTCAGGTGGTTAAACTTTCTTGGTCCCTCTTCTACACCTGTGGCATAACTACATTCCATAATATTTACTTGCAATACAATTGGTTCTCTTCTTCTAATATTCTTTGATTCTTCTATATGGTGATGTGAATGAGATTGCCCAGGAAAGCAGAAATCCAAGAATATATACAAAAACTATGATGAACATAAATTTTGGGAAATGTTTCCCTACTTGAACCCTCAAGTTAATTTATAAATTATTGATACCGCTGCTTATTTTTCTGGCCATCTTCCTATGAGTCTGAAAGATTTGGGGTGACAACTAGACTTCCATGTGTTACCTGCCTCCTCTTTTGACTTTAATGTCATGTAAATTTATTCATCCCACAAACCAATGTTCATTCATTCATTAGGAAGTTTCTTTGTGTGGGGCTTCGATATCAATGAGACAATTTCCTTGATCTTAAAGAAATTTTGTTGGCTCATGAGGGAAATATGAAAACACCTAAATGTAATAATTGGTATTCTATTATAAAATAGGTATACAGGACAGATAGAAGACTTGAAGGCCAGTGTTCACTTCTGCAGGACAGCAGAGGTGTCAGAAGAATCTCCACCTCAATAAGTGATGACTAAACTGAGGCATGAAGACAGATTCTGGAAAGTCTGTTTTAGATAAGAAGTGATGAGGAAGGGCATTCCAGGCATGAGAGAGGCTTGAAGATGAAAATCCACACAAATTGGCTTAAATTATATTAATGGTCTTTTACCTTACAATTGGGAGAGTGTGAACCCAAGAGAAGATTCTGTTTCCTTGATTATAATACTTTCCTTTTATTTTCTGTCTGCTGTCTCCAATCCTACTGGTTCCAATGTCCTTGATGACAAGGAGCAGAGTCATGTTTATCTAACACAGAATTTAACATATTTAGTAGGTTCTTTAAAATGTGTTGAATGAATGCCACAAATCCATTGATTATTATCCATTTTAAGGGCAATTCTTTGCCCTAGAAACTAGTTCTGTGTATATTTACTATAATGATACCAGCTCCTGTTTCTGGGTTCCAGCCTTGCTTTAGAAATGTCTATATGTTAGAGCTACAGTGAGAGAAGGACTGGTTTCTGAGTCCAGGCTTGACTGGTACTTTCACTGGAAGTAGCAGAAGGCGTGTACAGATTCAAAATGGGTACAGATTGTGGGTTAAACTTTGGCTTATGATCTTGTGCCTAATTTTAAGAAAAATTACATACCTTGATATATATGTCATCATAAGTAGGTAATAAATGGGCCATCCTAGCATCCACTTTCACCTTGACAACCTTCCTTTTTTTTTTTAATAAATTAGTGTAGAACTGATATCTTTTCACACATAGTGGCAAGGTACCCGTTTGGTCTTTCATCCCTCCTGAGCTATCCACTCCTGATTTACTGAGCTTGAACCCATCAATAACTCCTTGATTTGCCATTTCCTGGTTTTCTTGGGCTATACTCCCTCCATGGGTTCTTGGTATCTTCTAGGCTTGATTGGAGAGATAGGTGAGGGGAAGCCAAATCCTTTTTTACTGCCTGGCCCAGTCAGTCTCCACAGTATATCGCACAAGGGTATAAAAATATTTATGGATTTTTTTTTCTTTTTTTTACTGAGGGGAAAATTCAAAACACACCAACCTTAAACCCTCAGTGAGGGAATACTCAGTGGACACAGCCACAGTGCCTACCCAGGTGTCCTGCCCTAAAGTTAGTCCCTCTCCAGGAGAGGACCTCTGAGAAAGCTTTCCTCTCTCCATAGGATCTGTTTTCTCTCACTGACCCCCCAACCCCGAGTAGTACACTTCCTAAGATCTCAATCATTAACTGTAATAAAGCGGGGGCATTCTAATATTCTTAGCTCAAGAGAATAAATTGCAGTAGGTGGGGCTTTGTAACTCCAAATCACACAGAATCCCTTTTGAAGTCTCTTCCTTCCCCTTTTCCCCTGAACTACAGGTCAGCCTCCTGGAACACACACACACACACACACACACACACACACACACACACACACACCCCACTCCTCCCAAGGACTGACTAATTATCAGAGAAAGACTAATGCCTTAAGGAGGAAAGAGTTTTCTCACTGCCACATAATTTGCAAGGCAACACTCTCTCTAGCAGTCTGGACATATTATTATGCAGAAAAATACAGAGAGTAGTTCCCTTTCTCCATCCCCTCTCCACCCTCATCCTTCTCCCCATGCCATTTTATATTGCATTCTCTGGGCTTGCTGGGAGTAAAAGAAGTTCCTATTGTGGGGCCAGATACTTATCCTGGGTTTGCTCCTTTAACAAAGTGGTGCTTTGCTATTGCTGTTCTGTTAAGGAATAGATTAACTCCTTATCTGAGAGTCCACTTTACCCTCAATTTCTAAGTAGGCAGAAGAGGAGCCAATGGATTAATCTTCCCCTTGCATAATATAGGTAATTGATGATCTATGTGCACAATAGCCTGGTCACATGGTCTGACAAAGGATTTAGTTTTTTCTGAATCATGATTCATTTTTATCATCTTACAAAAGAATAAAAATCAAGCTGGATTTAAGTATTTTGTGCAGCGTTTAACTAATCACCTTCCTGAAGAAAAGGAAAATTATAAAAACTCTCCTAGAAAATTCAACCAGCATGGTCATCATAACTTTATGATACATATTTGAGTTAATTATGAAAATGTTTAATTCCTTAAATAAATCTTTAAAAAATTTTTTGGACACATGGCCTTGTAGCGTGGTAAGGCTAAAATTGGTCAAATGATAATTTCTACTAAATAATTTAGGCCATCTAAACTCGGATATTTTATCTACTTTAATGAGTATAACAGGTGCAGTTAGAGACTTTTCCTCATGGTGCCAGACACAATGTGTTCTCACCTAACTGTGGGCCCCATTTTGCTGCAGATAACTCATATCTGTGCATTTGTCCTGCCTGGCAATAGCAGCCACTAAATACATGTGGGGTAAAGTCAGTAACTGAGTAAGTTTTTTTTTTTTTTATTACTTTGGTGTACAAAACCATAATGTAACAGTTAGACCTTTACACCCCTCACAAAGTGATAACTCACCTCCCCCAATCTACTACCCCCTGATATCGTATATAGCTGTTACAGTACCTCTGACTCTATTCCCTATGCTGTACTCCACATCCCGTGACTATATATATATATATATATATATATATATATATATATATATATATGTAAAATTATAGTTGACATTCAGTATTATTCAACTTTAGGTGTCTGCGTAAGTTTTTTTTTATGATGATTATCATAAAGGAAAAGAGTGATTGCAGAACAGAAACTAGACATTTCAATAAGGAAGTCTGTGGTCAATCTCATTTGCAACAGAATGGAATGGGATCAAAGAAATCTTAGGACTTGGGATTCTCTTTAATGTTATTTTTTTCTTCCTCCCTGGCAGGGAAGTGATGCTGATATGGTGGATAAGAACAAATGCTGCACACTCTGTAACATGTCTTTTACCTCAGCGGTGGTGGCTGACTCACATTATCAAGGCAAAATCCATGCCAAAAGGTTAAAACTGTTGCTAGGAGAGAAAACTCCACTAAAGACCACAGGTATGTGTGTGAACAGTAATTGCGGGGAGATACTGAATTTCAAGCCATTTGTCCCCTTTACCCTGCTCCTGCTTCAGAGGCAGCTGCCAGAATCAGAGACTAATGGTAGCTGTCCCTCCAAACCTAAAGGGAGGGGCAGGTAGCCCTGAAGACCTCATTGTCATAGACCATTAAATCCAATAGCAGGTGCTCATTCTCAGCCTTGTTCCTTCAGGTTAGTAATTCAGCAGCTTGCATCTTCTGAAGGTGTTGTCTGTCATACTTATTATATATTATGTAAGATATTATACACATTATGCAAAGAACAGTGTTCTTCCCTAGCTTAGGTCTGTAATCAGTATGTATAATGGAGAGTGTGTGTATATTGGGTACATTCCCTACGTAGGCCTGTATAACGCAGGGTATCATCCTGTCCTTACGTTGGTGGGGGTGGAGAGGAGGAAAACTGTCGTTTCCAAAAATATTCTTGTTTGTAGATAACTCAGTTGTTTTCTTAAGAAAATTTTCTATTTCGACTAAGAAAGTATAGATATGGTGTTTTAAACATTAATCTTGAACCCTTGTTTTCAGATGTTAAATATTATTTGTTATAAAGTTAATCCATTAGGATTTATTTATTTATTGAGGTAACAGTGATTAATAACATTGTATACGTTTCAGGTGTCCCCCCCACCAAAAGTCTAGTTTCTATCCATCATGTGCATTTGACCTCCTCTACCCATTTCATCCTCCCTCCCACCCTCCATCCCCTCTGGTAACCACCAATCTGTTGTCAGCATCTATGAGTTTGTGTTTTGTTTTGTTTGTTCATTTATTTCTTTTTTGTTTGTTTGTTTTATATTCCACTTATGAGTAAAAATCATACGGTTTTTGTCCTTTTTCATATGACTTATTTCACCTAGAATCCAAGGTCCATCCATATTGTCGCAAATATATTTCATCTACTTTATGAGATGACATTCCTGTCATTTTCATAGGGTTTCATAGGGGATCCTGTGATTCAAGCCTATTAAGTTTCACAATAAAAAACAAAAAAAAAAGTTGATAAATAACATTTGACCTTCTAGGTGCTTACCTAAAAAAAATTCTTTAGAAGTCTATCAAATCATGAAACTAAAAATACTATTCTAATTTAATCAAGGTAGGCTATTTGGAAAAGGTTTATATTGTGGTAAAGATGTTACTAGACTAGGTTATAATCCTAAGAAGCTGGGGGTGTATTTTATGATGCCTACTCTTTCAATGCAATTAAAATCAAGCAGTTCATTTTATCTTGCTGTCTAATGAATCGTGCATAAATCGTGGGTGTAATTCTTTTTTAAATGGTATTTTGGAAATTGGAGAATGTCTAAAACAATACTTGGCTTTTATCCTCAGCAGTGTTTTTCTTAAGAAAAAGATCTTCCTTTACCTAGAGAATAGCAAGGAATCTTTCACTATATTTTTCTACTTAGTTTAACTATGAATATTGTTTTTGCAAAGGTGGCCATGACATTCAGATATAAGATGGGTTTATGAAACACATGAAATCTGTTGACAAGCTCAGCTTATTTGGGGGCACACTTTGTGTATTAGCATTTGATAAGCAGCCATTTTGTTGAAACTCCTGATTCTTGCACTTTAAAAGGTTGGATACTCACCTTGTAACCTATTCACCTTTAAATCTCTTAAAGCAGCTGAAAGAAATAGTCACTAGAAATTTTTCACCTGTTTTCCATGAATGAACAACTAGTCCATTTGTTCTCTACCAAAGTAGAGGTTTGCAGTTAAATTTAATTTTGGAAGTAGTGATGGAAGAGGAGCTATACATTTGTTTATCACATTAATTAGCAAATGGAGAGCTATTATTTCTGTAAAAAAAAAAAAAATCACCACATGGCAAGAATAGTTCTTCGTGAATTTAAATATATCCTCAAGATAACCAAGTACCAGTTTGTTTTCCTGAATTCAAATACCCTCAGAGCTGTAAATATAACTTGGGTATAATTTGTTAGTTGCCATCAATATTCCAAATGAAAAATCAAAAGCACTTAAACAGAAATCTTTACTTAGTGACTTTGTCTTTGTGTCCACAGAGTTGGCTGGCCCAGTCCTCACTGTGACAGAAAACAGGTTGCTGGGTTGGCAAGAAGGGATTGGGAGTGGGGGTGGGGGCGGGGAGTAGCACTAACAGCTTGTGTTTTCGGTTGGGGGAAACAGATTCTAGTTTCCCTGTGCCAGCATCCCCCTTTCTCATGTAGCTCAGAGTTCCCAGGCTGCACACCACTCTTCTGAAGCTCATCCTCTCACCCATTCTCCTCTGAAGCTGCTTTGAGCCGAAAGAATCTTGAAAAGTGACAGCACTAGATAGAATGGAGGGCCTGGGAAGCTAAATTGGTCCCTGTGCTTGGGGTGGTGTCAACTAGGCTGCTGACAGGAGCAAAGGAAGCCATGTATCCTGCTAGAAGGAGGTGAGTCATTAGCTGCAATTGTAAGCAAAGGATAGGCATAGGGAGGTGTGGCATAGGGTAAGGGTTTGAGGGCTTGATAAGAGGGTGAAACCTAGTAATGGAGAATCTGGGTACAGAGATCCTGCAGAGGTTCAAGCAGGTTACTGGCCTCAGGAAAGTCTGGTAGGTGATAGCAGGGCCCTGGTGGTTCTAGGGAAAGGATGAGCTCTTAAAAGTGTGGCAGGGCACCATTGTTTAAGACAAGAGTACTGCGCTGGAAACCAAATATAAAGAACAAATTAAGAACCTGATTCCCAGTAGGGTGTAGGTGGAAGCCTGGTCTCAAGCACAACTCAGTTACTACAAGTACAGGATAAGGACCAAGAGGCACCAGAAAAGACTACCGAGGCCATGGGCTTCCTGAGCCACCAGGTGCAGCCTCTTCAGCTCCTAGAATAGTGTCAGGACTGCCTGCCCTACTTCCTTGCTGCCTGCAGCCAGACCCAGCAGCCATTCCTGAAGGACTTCACCCTCCAAGCCCTGTGCACATCTAGGAACTGCTCTGCCTAACCAAACAGGTTGGCTTCCAATTACTTCTCTAATGAAAACAAAAGGAAAGCAAAAGAACATTTAAAATCCAACCAACTGAATCAAGATACCAGAAAGAAGCAATTCCTCTGCTCCGGTATGATGCTTAAGCTGCCCCTCCATGAATAATAGGCTCTTGAACTATAGTGATTTCTTGGTAGAAATACTTGCAGCATGACTCACTGCTTCTCCTAAATTATTCCATTGTATGAGGGTGAGCAGTTGGTACCTGTGAATCATTACCTCTCCTCCTACTCAAGATGCACCTTGGTTAAGCATCAATGAGGTATCCTACAGAATTAGTTGTCATTTGAGTTGCCTTCTCCAGATAGGTACATGTTTACTGGAATTTCTGAAATGCTTGACAGCCACTGGAGCAAAACCCAGTTCTAGTTCTTGGTTAGTGTGTTTCCGAATCTCTGTTCTCCATGCTCTTCTAGATCCTGCTGTGAAATGAAAACATGAGGAAGACTCTGGGCCCACCACCTTCTTACAGGGTCAACAGACCTCAGCATGGAGGTCTTGCCCAGATCAGAGGCCCGACTGAGGTTGCCGTAGTCATGTCACTTGCCACAAAGTGAGAAGCATTTAGAGGAGACTCAGAGGCTAGAGGCCAGGACAATGAAGGACATGAAGATCCTCTCATTGGAGGGAGAGTAAAGGAAGCAGGGGTTGTTAAGTATAGAATAATGATTACTCAGGAGTTAATCTTTTGGAAGGCTGTCAGAGGAAAGAAAGATTCATGGTGTGTGTGTGTGCGCACATGCATGTGTGTGTTTGGATGCAGCATGTATAACCAATGAGTGAGTAGATTAGTGAGTTAGATCTGAGTTTCAGATAAGGAAGAGTTTATTAATATTCAGAGATACTTAAAGGTGGAGTTTGTGGCTATGGGAGCTGTTGAAGTAGAAGCTGGTAACCACTTGGCAGGGCATTTTCTGAGGGGCTTCCAGCGTAACAACCTTAGCCTAGATGACATTTAAAGTCCTGACATTATATGTTTATCCTGGATGACATGAAAGTTCTTCTAAGCCTGAGATTCCCAGCCAGAATCTACAGGCTTGACCCACTGATACAATATAGCAGAAAGAATCCTGGCCTAGGAGTCAGGAGATAGGAACCCAGGCCCTGACTCTGCCTCATCCTGTAATCTTTGATAGCTCCATTATCCTTTTCAATCTCAGATTGCTCATCTGTCATTTAAGATTGGATAAATGTATCTCACTGGCCCTTATACAGAACAAATAATAGATTTTAAAGTGCTTTGAAAATTAGAAGGTGTGTTATTCACAGGTGAGCATTTGGTAAATGAGTTTGTATGGGAGAATCGCTTGACTCCTTTCCTCTATCAGCATATCTGATTTCCTGATTAACATGGAGCTGTTCAAACTCTGCCTTGGGAATAACACACGGGGACATTATGTTGTGTGTCCTGGAAACAAATCTTTCTGGGATGAGGTCTATGAACTGAGGCAGTTCCTGGCACTGGAGCTACCCAATAAAGTGAGGCAGTGCTGGTGAGTACGGGGAGCAGGGTCTGTGAACTCAAGGGCAGGGATGGCCATGGAACTCAGGAGATAATTGGGCTCTGGCATTAAGGAAACTCATTAGAAGGGAGAGACTCAGGCACCAAGCTGGGGGCAGGACTGGCAAGCAGAGGCAATAGTAAGTCATTTTCAAGACAAGATCTCAAGATCTCTAGAGGATAAAATAAGGAATCAGACCCCAGAATGAAGGCCCAGAAGAGGGTGTAGATCTCAGGAACATGGAAGAAGCTCTGAGTGGAACACAAAGTGAAAAAAGGGCTAGAAGCTGGATGCTACCCTTAGAGGTCAGGCTGCTCCGATCTTGCTTACTTAAGTCTGGCATTGGGCCTAGAGGCCCCTCACAAGGGGTAAAGATGGGTACATCCAGTAGAGTGAAGTGGTTGAGTAACCAAACAGAACCCTGAAGCTCTGCGCTTTATGATGGCTTCATCCGGGCTCCTGTGCACTATGCTGTGGCATTTCTCCCAAGGTTCTGCCTGAGGAGCCAATAAGGATATGTGTTAGATGGCTACAGGTCTGCCTCTGATGGAACCCCAAAGGCGAGATCAGTGACTGTAGGGAAACAAATAGTGGTATCCAAAGATGTCCACATCTCAATCCCCACAACCTGTGCTGCATGTCAAGAAGGAGTTAAGGTTGCATGTGGAATTAAGGTTTCTGACCTCCAAAATGGTAATATAATAAACCTGTGTTATTTCAGGTGACTAAATTTGTGGTAACTTCTTACAGCAACCGCAGGAAATGAGTACAATGACCTAAGTAAATATTAGCCAAACAGGGCACCTCTTTATGTGTATTTCACATATTTCACCTTGGGGAACCTCAAATTCAACTTAGGTAACATTGACATAACTGTTGTTAGGGACTTTCCTGAGGGTCAGAGGGTATAGCTTTGTATCAGGTCGTATCCCTCAGACATAACTTATTACTATACTGTGCAAAGCCTCTGGAGACCGTGTCCTATGATATCAAGACATGTTAGTCTTCCTAGCTTTCAGGAGCTGCACATCTTGGCTCTTCTATATCTCCAACCTTATTTCCTCTGTCTTCTCAACACACATTCTCAAATACTCTGCCAGGCAGGTTTCCTGCACCACTATCCCACTGTGCCTTTTCCACCTCTATCCCCTACCCAAGATTCCCTTCCCTCTTCTTGTCATGGATCCAAACACCTTCCATCTTCCAAGGGTTAGTTCAGGTCGCAACCAGTCTCTGGAGTCTGTGATGGCTACTAGAAATTGTAGTTAATATAGAGTGGGCTGTGAAGTCAGATATACCTGGGCCTCACTCATTAGCTGAAGATTTCACTTGTCTGAACCTCCTTTCCGAGTCAGTACAATGGTTATTATGCTGTTACTTATATCAAAGGCTTCCATGATGGTTGTAACTGCTGATTAATAAATGCAAAGTGCTCATCACAGCACCACGCAGTCCGAGTTCAATAAGTGTTATCTCTGTCCACACAGGAAAATAAAGCTATTTTTATTTGCTCTGACCTCTGTGCTGTATAATTTTGCACTTAAAGTACTTTTCCTATTGTTCAAGGCTGCTTCCATTGGGCAAATTTCCTTTACCACTTGGTCTGTAAGCACTGCTCACAGAGGGACATGTCCACACTTATTCTGCTTTCCTGTACACAAGCTTGACAGCCATGTTCTCCTTCCTGACAGACAGTGACAGAAAAATGTACCCTGGTGTTCAGTTCCTGCTTGAGGACAAGTACGAGCGTAGAAATGTAGGACAGGGTACAAGGTCACAGAAACCTTGGGGAGGAGAAAAATCAAAACAGCCACAGAAATCTGCCAAACAAGATGTAAATCCAGTGTGACTAGGCAGAGAGGGGTCATAGGTGGGAGCTAATAGGAATGAGCAGGAGACCGGATTTGAGCTGAGGTTAAGTTGGAGGATGGGAGAAATGGCCTGAGCTCCAGAGAGGCTGGCCACTGAGGCTTTGGGTTGTGTGCTGGGGGTTTGGATGTGTGCCTGGATGGAACCATTAAACGTATTGGCCAGGGTGTCCCAGATGTGGATGAGCTGATACCAAAAATCATAGGAAAAAGAAGCTTAGTCAGTGCAGAGGCTTAGGGTGGTGGTGAAGAGGAGTCTTGAGACGGGAAGAGCAGAGTAGGGTAAGGGTGAGAGAAAACCAGGAGTTGGGGAGGGAAGCTAAGTCGGGAACCCAAGGGGCATCAGGTATATCAGGTATGGGAGCAGGGCAGAGCAAGCACAGAGCTGGGTGATTCTGCCAAACCCATTATTGTCTCTGTGGCCTCAACTGTTCCATCCTCATGTAGTGCTATATAGCTTCTAGCTTCTGCCTCCATGCTCAACAGATGCTTGCCCATTCATCACTGATGCCTCCGAGAGTGGTACAGGAAGTCCTATCTGGCTCTAGAATGGAGCCCCAGCCAGTTCTAGTCCCAGCAGGCTTTCCAGCCAAAACTAATTCATGCTGCATCCGGCATGAGATCTTGTTGGTAACTGACCATCAACACCCAGCAAAGCTGGCACTCTATGACATAAAATGTCCACTCTAAGGGATAGAGGTAGCTTCTCTATGAAAGTTGAAATTCCTTAATCTGGTACCTGCCGTAAGAGAGTTCATAACCTGGGGTTTTACTTCATTATGTTCTTAGCTCTGTTCCTCTCAACAAATATCCTTTGTCCTGGGAATATGCAAGTGGATAAAATACCCTCTCAGGTTTACCATGTAGGAAGAGGGGACATAAACACTCTGAAGATCTACAAATACAATACGATATTGAAGAACAGTTACAATAATTGTACCTGGAGAATTCTGAGAAGAATATCTAAAGAGAGTAGTTTAGGTCAGGTCTTAATAACCTATGTGGATTTGTTAGGGAGGGTTCTCAGTTTCTCCTAGGAATCCTTCATCTAGATCAGGGTTTCTAATCTGAATAGTGTTGACATTTTTGGATAATTCTTGGTTAGTGGTGGGGCAAACCCCTGTGCATCGTAGGGTGTTTAGCAGTATCTCTGACTTCTACTCTTTAGATGCCAGGTGACCCTCACTAGTTGTGATGATAAGAAATGTCCCCAGACATTGTCAAATGTTTCCTGGGGGGCAAAGTTGACCCCAATCAAGGACCAGTGATCTAGATCTGGGCTTAACAAAATAGGGCCTGAGGACCGAATCTGACCTGCTGCTGCCTGTTCTGTGCAGTCTGTAAGACGAAAATGATTTTTATGTTTTTCAAATGGTTAAAGAAAAATAAAAGAGGAATATTTTGTGACTCAGGGAAAATATAAAATTCATATTTCAGCATTCACAAATGAAGTTTTATTGCAACACTGCCACACTCATTCCTTTGTGTTCTGTTTAGGTTGCCTTTGTGCCACAATGGCCGAATTGCGTAGTTGTGATTGGGACCAGAGTCCAAAAACCCTAAAATATTTGCTACATGGCTTTACATGGAAAGTTTGCAGACCCCTGATCTAGATAATGAATGCTCTTGAGTGAGAGGCAGCAAGGAGAGAATGGTGGTGGTATGGGTGTGCAAAGAAAATGAAAGCATTCTCCCGGGCCATGCACCTTTGAGAAGCTGGGTAGGCACTGGGATAGGGGCTGGTGGATAGATGAGACTGAGAGTCGAGGAAAGTTAGAGAGATGTACCTTAGGGAGGTACCTCAAGAATAGACAATGAGGGGAACCCAGTGACTCCCCCTTGTTAAGAACAAGGAAGCCCTTCCAGAGAAGCTGCAAGACTTGAGTGATAGCAAATGAATCCAGTAGGCCTAAAATTTAAAGTCATTAATGAAAACTAAACAGAGGAAATTATAACCATATTTTGCCTTAATCTTAATATGCTTATATGTCCTGATTTTTAATTCCTATTTGAAATCTCAGATCCAATCTATATTTGTTTCCCAGGGCTGCTGCAATAAATTCTTAGAAACTGGTTGCTTAAACAATAGAAATGCATCCTCTCATAGTTCTGAAGGCTAGAAGTCTGAGATCAAGGTGTCAGCAGGGCCAGGCTCCTTCTGAAGGTTCTAGGGAAGATTCTTTCCTTGCCTCTTTCTACCTTCTGGTGGTTTCTTCCTTGGCATTCTAGCTGTATCACTTCAATCTCTGTCACATGACCTTCCCTGTGTGTCTGTGTGACTTCTCCTCTTCTTATAAACACCTCAGTTCATGGATTCAGAGCCCCACCTAATCCAGTATGACTCAGCTTAACTAATTACATCTGCAAAGACCCTATTTCTAAAGCAGTTCACATTCTGAAATTTTGAGTGGACATGGATTTGGGGGGAGCATCATTCTACACAGTACACAAGCCCCCCTCACATAAGTGATTGCAACTGATGAAGGTCACAGGCCCAGATACTATGCTTGCTGGCTAGCAATTTTCCCATTTCTCTTTACGATGAACCTACACAAACAAGATAATTGGAATAAGAATGAAACTGAGTTCTCATTGAAAATCCTAAAAGTAAACATCATTTAATTGTTCTTAAAAATGTGTTGTAGATAATATGAATTATTTAGAAGGAATTTGAAGCATGGGGGTAAAAAAAACTTTAAACTACAGGTATTCCCCACTATCTACCATTAATGGTAGATAAATGGTATCTACCATTTATCAAAGGGAAATTTAAGATTACCCATAATCTAAATGGTTAGGTATTATACTTATGATTAACAAGAACATTTGTTTATTTTGTGGCAGAGGCATTGCTCATCCAAAACCCATTTGCTTTCTGTATTCCCCAGACTTTCAATTGATTGTAAGTAGATGTAACTTGCATGACTTTAAGACCCAGCTACAGGATGGAGAAGGGCCATTCAACCAGTATTAGACTTTGTAAGAACAAGAAAGGTACCTTTATTATGACATGTTGGGGTTGTTTGTTATTGCACGAGAGCCTAATGTATCCTGGTTGATACATTGTCCTTTAACGTGACTGTTTCACATATAGACTTTTATGAATACATCGATCATTCTTAGCAACAGTGGATATTGAACACATTGTTTTCTGTAATTCCCAGGCACCCCTGGCATGGCAGGTAATGGCATCAAATTTGGCAATAACTTTTCTTTCATTGTGGACCCTCAAGAGTTTGAAGTTGCTGTGGTGGTGTGTATGTCTTCACAGTGCTAGAAGGTGGACAGAGAGCAGCTCTGAGTGGTGCTCCTGCGTCACAGCTTCACGTCACTGTTGATGACGGCACACAGAACACTTCTCGGCACAGAGTAGTCATTTCATACACATTTGTTGACGAGTGAAAATTGTACGCATACTTTAGAGTAATGATAGGCATTTACATATCTATAGCTTTGTTTTCAAATTAAGTTACCTTGGTTATTTCAGTTTCAGTAAAATATGATGATCAAAGGCAGTGGTTTTCCAATTTTATAGGAAGTGTCATGGCTGTTCACTTACTTGATTTTGAAAAAATTCCTTTTCTTCTGGTAAAATAGGTAAAATACAGAATAATGTAAAGTGTGAACATAGGCTCTGAAATGAGATCCAGTTGTAAATTGTGGTTATATCTGTGTGAACTTTCACAAGTTATTTTAACTCCTCCACCTTCAATTTCATATTGGTAAAAATTATGGTGATACTTGCATTATATAATTACTATAATAAAGGAGAAGGTATATGTAAAATACTTAATATAGTGCCTGTCATAGGAATAAGTATCGAATATAAACATATATATATATATATGTGTGTGTGTGTGTGTGTGTGTGAAAAATAGGTAAGTATACACACACATAGTCAATTCTCATTATTTGCAGATTCTGTATTTGTGACTTTGCCTACTCACTAAAATTTTTTTGTAACCACAAAATCAATACTCAAAATCAATACTTTAGTGGGCATTTGTAGACCTGTGTGTATAAAGTGGTGAAAATTTTGAGTTGCCCCATGTGCATGTTCTCAGCTGAGGTTGACAAAGGAACCCTCTGCTTTCTAGTTTCAACTCTCTTACTACAAAGTGCACTTTTTGCAATCTGTTTAGTGCCAGGTTATTTTGCATTTTTGTGCTTTTTGTTGGTGATTTTGCCATTTAAAATGGCTCCCAAGGATAGTGTTGAAGTGCTGTCTAGTATTCCTAAATACAAGAAGTCTGTGATGTTCCTTCCAGGAAAAAATATGTGTGTTTGGATAAGCTTCATCCAGACATAAGTTATAGTGCCATTGGCTTTGAATCGAATACACACACACACACACACACACACACACACACACACACATATAATGTTAACAAAAGCAATATATAAATATATATATGTATATATGGTGTCTTTAAACACATATAAAACAAGGTTCTATGAGTATATTGATCAGTTGATTAAAATGTTGTGACCACAGGTTCACAGAAGCCTAAACCCTAAATTTCCCGAAGGAGCAATGGTTCAGTATTTGTTAATTGTGTTCTTGGAGGCTTTATAGAACATAACTACCAGGAATAACAAAAATCAACTATCTACATATCAAAAGTTACTTTCTATTTATTACATTTTTAACAAACAAGTTTCAAAAAGACTATTCATCTTTCAAGAATAGAATAAAAATACATAATATTTTAAAGATCCTGGGGTGTGATAATACTACAGTTGAGTAAACTAAGCTGAATCTAACCCAATAATAAAACCAATGATCTTAATTGATAACTGTAAAGAGATGGTATTAAAAACATCACATTTATTGTTTCATTTAATCTTCATAAAAACACAAAGTATCAAGTGTTATTATCTCTATTTTACTGATGAAGAAACTGAGACCTTACAGGGTAAAGTAGTGTGTTGAGTGGTGTTACATAGTAAAATACATAATTGGAACTTGAACCCAGGACTTATGATTCCACATTTTAGGACTTTCCCTTGATCTCTAAGTGGTAATAACTAATGCTTCATAAAATGATTGTAGATTTTTGCTCACCTAATGAGGAGCACAGTTCAAACCCCAAGGTTCTCACTAAGATGACTGGAAGCAATAAAGCAACCAAGACAGATATTTATCAACCTTAAAGCAAGCATTTCTCATTTGTAGGAATAGTGAACAATATGGGAAAACGGACAGATAAGCAATGATCTTGTCGACTCTGCTTGTTTTGTGTCTCAGTGTTTATTATATATTTCTCTTCTGAAATCATGTTGGGTCTTTTCTTTCCTTCCTTATATCCTGTTGAAAATGAGAGAGACAGAGAACTTCAGGGCTTTTCTATAAATTTGATGCCAGACAGAATGGCTTATTTGAGTTCTCTGTTAAATGAATAAAGATCAGGGTATTCTAGATCTGCTTGAAAGTTACGTAAATTCGAATTTTGAATAATACATGCATTTCATGTTCAATCAGCACCTTGTATTTGCATATAAGATTTTATAATCCATGGCATTTCTCTCAGCTGAATCAGGTTATTTGGTTTGCCTTGCATAACCTGTCTATATACTTGTTTTAATATATGCAAACAGTAGTTTGTCAAACAGGCAGATCTTCGTAGCAGTGCATTTCCTTTTAAATTAGGAAAGCTGGCGTGTTCTAAGGCATCATCTCTAGATCAGTGCACTTGTTCTGGTGATGTTTTTGGCTTTTCGAATGTTTACAAATACAACAAGTAAAAGACTCATAGAATTGTTTGAAAAATGCTTACCAATCATTATTTCAATCATCTTATTTTCCTGGTGAGGAAACAGGCCTAGAGAGGTGCAAACATTTGCTCAAGGTGATGTAACTGGCTTGTGGCAAAGAGACTTCTCTTGCAGTAAGTTTTCCACGGTGCCATGCTTTCAGAAGAAACCACATCAGTCAGGCTGTTGACTACTCTACAGTGAATAGAGTTTAAATGAACTAGCAATGTAAGGTGAGCTGAATTCTTTGGCCACTACTTTTGTGCACTATGGATCATAAGAGGCTTGGAACAATGATTAGATCAAGGCTACTGTTCTTTTATTTTATATTCAATGACCAATAAAACAAAGGATCAATGATTGGATAGAATTAAAGTTTTTAACAGTGTGGATATAACCTAGGTGATTTTCACAAATCCTTGTAAATACCATAAGATCACTTTCTCTTTTGCGTGATAAATTATAGCATGAGACAGTTGTTGATTTCAATAGGTTTTATGACGTGGTTATACCTTTATTCCATAAAGTGTTCTTTAATACATTTTTATGAAGGAATATAGTAGAACAATAAATTAATCAATTTCCTGTGCTTATTTTGAAGCTGTCAGTAGAAGATGTGGTTAGAACTTGGAATTCATACACGGAATGCATTACACATCAGAAAAAAAAAACTGAATGAAATATTTTCTGCTAATAATTCTTGTTATCTATTAAAAATGAGAACCCCAAAACTGTCTAGTCTATGAAATTGAGAAGGCACTTGTAAAGCAAACATTCCACCTAAAATAATTGGTAGTAAATGTCCCAGACTATATTCTCTCATCTTTTGAAATACTTATATATTTAAAACAGCCTCAAAAGTCTGGCTTAATATTCAGTTTGGGTCCTTTACTAATCAGATGCAATAAGTATGAATTACTGGATAGCACTTGAGTGCAATAAATATCACATTTCTTTATATTTTTGAAATCAATTTAAATTACTTTTGTCCTCTATCCCTGAAGATTGGTTGGAAGGTCAGTATAGGTCATTCTTTGTGTACCCTCTCCCTCTTTTGGGCAACACAAGGGCCTGAAGGCATTAGGTGTCCTCAAAGAAGACTCTCAGCCAGTGGGCTCTGGCTACTTCATAACCACACAGATGCCGTTGTGTACTGGGCCTCCACAGGCTGGAGGGGAAACCAGGGCTTCCTTGGCATGGGTCTCACTCACCTTCTTCCTGTGCAGCTTAACTTATTCCTCCTGGTCAGTGACTTCCACTGATGGTTCCATCCCCTCTGTGCCAATCTAGGCTGTGGAAGAGAAAGCCAAGGCCCTATTCTCTGTCCAAACTTGCAACCCTCTTTTTTCCTAGGCCCTAGAAGCAATCACTTTCCTGACATCAGGCACACCCCTCTTTGAATACTCAGATCCCTTTGTCCCTCAGACAATAAATGCATTGTTCATTTTATCCTGAGAGTAGGGAAAACCAGACTTCAAGGCTTAAATCTCAGTTTGGAACGAAATGGGAAACACCTCTCATTTTATGAAGTCCATAGGAAAGAAAGACAATTAATTGATTTCTCAATAGGCTCTTCTGCTATATCAGTTGTCATGTGACACAGACCACAAGGAAGATTGCCCATCTGAAAACAGAAAGATGAAATGTCATGTTTGCTTTCTCTACTCTCAGCCTTCAGGGAATCTGCTTCTCTGTGTAGGATTTCCTGCTATGTGACTTCAATTGTCTGTTGAGCACACGCTACTGTACGGCTTTCATTGTAAATCCATCCAAGGTTTTCAAAAGGATTTTGGCCACTTTGAGGTATCATGAATTGCAAAGGCAAGATTAAAGGGTCACAACGAAGTATCGGCAATTCCTTTTGGAGGCAGCCATTCGTATTTTTAGTGATACCGACTGGCGACATGCTCTAGGATTTCCGAGCACAACCTTCAAAACTGAATGATACAGAGGTCTTTGGAAGCCACGGGTTCTCAGTCATTTACTGGCATGATTTTTGTTGTACGCTACCTACTGAGATCACTACAGTGAGAAGCAGGAGTGTGGGGTGAATGGCCTACTCATGAATTCTCTCTGTAATTATATCAAGATATAATTAGGGCAAAGTGCTAATTGGCATCTTTATTTTGCTTTTCAGTCAACAGAGCATATGAAATCTTAATCCCTGGACCTTTCATTTTCAGTTCATAAAACCAATATATCAAGAATGTTGACGGGCAGGGGAGGCGAGAACAAAGTCTGGTGAATACATGAACATTGTAGTCGGTCTTTCTTAACGCAAAAGGGGGGTTACTTTTAGTCAAAATAAGTCAGAGAGAAAGACGTCCATACATTTTATTAATCCTGATGATTTCGTCTTTAAGAGTTTTACTTTTTATAAAAGAATGTTATGTTTCATCCAGAGACTAGGATATAGAATGAGTTTTACCTAGAAATTCATAGAATCTTGTCTTATCATCTTACCCATCTCTCTGTTCCCTTTAACTCTAAGTCCCAGCTTCCAGTGTGGTTGAAACGCTCTCCCCTCCACTACTGGGTGTTCATAATGCTTACATTCTACAAACCTCCATCGGGAGTGGTAAGCATGTCTTAGCATCATGCATCCACTCCCTGACGGTACCTCTCTTCTAAAGGCATACTGTTCCAAGACCAAGCTGTTCCTCTTCTTCATCAGCTTTGGAAAACAGCTGACCTTCAGTCCAAATTCCAAAATCCTCTATGTGTTTCAAGTTCTATTGCATCATACTTCTGACTCCTTTTTTTCTGGAAAAGCAATTCCAAATCCTTTAACCATTACTCACTCATGCATCTTTCATCCTGACGCCATCTCTCTGGCTCTTATTTGTACTTCCTATTATTCTACAACACATTCTGTTTGTTGTAGTAACTGCAAATGTATGACTAGTTACTTGAGTATTTCCCTGCCAGTAGATGAGGTTTTCTAACTTTTCCCAAACGCTCCCCTTGCCTCCTGCTCACCACACTCCCAGTCTAGGCCAGGTCTGCCTCTGTACCAGTTGGCCAGAGCTAATGCCCATATGGGGCAGTGGAAAAACATTAGGACATTTAGGTTTCAGTCTTGATTTTCTCCGTGGCCAGGACGCGTGGGAACTTACTTTTATCAAGCAGGCACTTTTAATCCTCATGCCAAGGATATGAGGTTGAATCATTAGCCCCATTTGCTGTTAGGAAGCATCAGAATAGTTAAAAACCCTACCCTGAGTTGTGCTTCGATTCTATTTTAAAATCCGTTTATTTTCTCTATACCTATCGTCTGTTACGATTTTTTAAAGAAAGCAGATAGACCTCTGTAGAATTCATGCAACATAATAAAATGGTTCTGTGAAATTAATTAAAATATTTGCATTCCAGATTTCAGAAGAGAGCTGGGGTGGTGTTCTATGCCTAATGTGAACCATGGTGCCAGCACATATAGGTGAATGCATAAAACAAGAAACACAGATGCTTGGTAAGATTGAGGTGCAAATGAGGCCTGTCACAGATGGTGTCCCTCCAGTCTGATGGCTTCCAATTCTGGCTGCACACTAGAAGCACCTGCAAAGCCATAAAAGCCACCATTGCTTAGCCCCATGACAAGGGATTCTGGTTGAATTGGCCTACGATGGGGCCTAGAATCTATAAGTGTTTAACTTCCCCCAGCTTATTCTAACCCTCAGCCAGGGATGAGAACCACTGAATCCTAATTCAGTACTTTCCAAATTTCATTTGCATATGAATCAACTGTAGCTCTCATAAAAGTCTTTCTCATCCAGTGATCTGAGTTTGGACCTGAGATTTGGATCTTTAATAAACTGCCAGGTGACGTGGTAGCTCTTGGTCTGTGGCACACACATGGGGTAGAAGGCTTTAAGTGTCATCCTTATTGGCTGTTAATGGTATGTTTTCCTAAAAATTCTTCAGTAGAAGTAATTTATATTGTCTGTCATGCACTCCCTTTTTGGCAGTGTCTGCCTGGCAACAAAGTGTGCCATTTGTGGTCAAGCCATAGTTAAATAAATGATTATGGATGATACAGCTAAATGATTCAGGCTTTGGGTAGGTTTCTGTTCTCCCAGGAATTTAATTTATCTACTGATTTTCTAACACTTATTTACAAAGTCTTATCTAGCCTAAAACCTCTCCCTTATTTATAATCACCCTCTGCTCCCCAACCTTATTGCTCAATATGAGAAGCAGTGGTACAGGGCAGTGGCCTTTAAACTCTTAGGGACCAGAGAACCTTCTTCCGTTAGCATCTGATACTCTGGATTCTCTTTATTCAAGTGTTGGGAGGCACCTTACATGATGGAGCAAAGCAGCTCCAATCTGACCTCAAGACGCTCTAGGGTGGCTTTGAGGTTTTATAGAACTGACTCAGAATAGCATCAGACCTTCAGATTTAGCAGTTTCTAAGTGACAATGAATATAAAGTACTTTATTTCTGGATTAAATGTTAATAGATACCTGCAAAGTATATGCATAGCTAACATCCATAGTTTTAAGTATAAAATAGAGGCAATTTTTATTATATGTGTATGGCAACTCACAACTGAGGAGGAATGGAGAAATCGGGAGGTCCCTGTTTGGGGGAGGCAGGCTGGCTGAGGGTGAAGAAGAGAAGTGTAGATGCACTGGACTCAGGAATGATATCAGTATTAACTTCTCTGAAATCACTTCTAAAGTTTCAGCTTCCCTCTAGCCCAGGCCAAAAGGCCACCCTTTCTCTCTGTCTTCCTCTAAACTCAGCCTGCACTTTATCTTCCGCTGGGCTTCTGGCACTGATCACTCTTCTCATTTTTGAATCCTCTATAAATATTCATAGGCTATAAGAAACGGTCTGCGAAGCTGGCTCTCTAGCTGAATAGCTGATGCCGCTGGATAAGGAAATCGTTCCCACCCCTGAGCATGGAGTATGGATTAGGTGAGCCAGGGAATAATGGCAGAATTAAAAGAATAAAAGCGACTCTGAGATCCCAGGTTTCAGCTCACCACCCCCCTCACAGTACTGCTTGTGATCTGGGTGATGCAGTCCAGCTCGCTAATCTATGGATGATACCTGCTGGGGCGGGCATAGGTGTGGCAGTGACTCAGTGGGTCCCTGTCAGGGAAGCCCTCTCTGCCCTTCTGAAGCTCTGCCTCTTGTCTGAGGTGTATGAGGAAGGGCATTTCCAACAGTGCCCAATTAGCAGGTCACTGATCCGTGCTCAAGCATCCTATAGTAGGATGATGTCATAACTCTTAGTGTCCAGGAAACTTAATAAGTATTTATGTCCTGATAATTTAGCAACCATCTGAAAAAATAACACACATATATTGAAAGGAAACAATATTTATATTTCTCCTTACGTCACCACACTTTCTAATGGATACATTTGCGTGTTGGGCCCTGTATAACTTCTCAAATCTTAGAATTAGAAGGGGTATTGTCACTTTTATTTCCTGTTCCTTATTGATTGGCTGGATGCATTGGAGGTACACAGCAGCCTCCAAAAATCCAGCTTCACAGGACTATGAACTCATTGACAGGACTGTAGAGTCCAGTGTTGAAACTTAACCACCTTGAGATGGTGGTTCCCATGGTATCTGACAGACGTAACTATGCTTTCCTCAGAATTTTAAAATAGCTTATGGCTCTCTTTTATGATCATTGCATCATCCCCGGGCACTTCTGTGCAGATTTTAGGAACTGTGGCCATAACTAAAGATTCTGACGCTGAACTCAGAGGGGGTAAAGCACGCTAACTGAATACTGTTTGAAGACTAAATGCCATTAAAGCATTACGAACAAAGCTGAGAGGTATTGCAGGTTTGGTTCCAGACAACCACAATGAAGTATTGCAATACAATGAGTCACAACTTTTGCTGGTGAAAGGTGTTGCTTTCCATTTGTAAAATAATGCAGCATTTGTGTAGTGCAATAAAGTGAAGTGTAATAAAACGAGATATACCTGTACATCCACAATGGCAACAGCTGTTTTTAAGTGACGGAGAGGATGCTAACACATCATATAGCAGAATGTCCTTAAGTAAAACCGTGATTCTTTCTCTTCCATAGATAACTTTCTGGAGAACAAGATGCTCCCCTCATTTAACAAGAGTTTATTTAACACCTGCTAGGTGCCAGGCCTGGTCCTGGACCTGGGATACATCAGTGAACCAAACAGACAAAGGTTCTTCTCCTTGTGGAACTTGCATGTATCCTCCTGTTTTCAGTGAATAGAAGAACATAGAGCAGCACAGCCTTTGGGTTCTTTGGTCAAATACCATGAGGAAGTTAGAAAAGGACTTTTATGTCCTCTGCAGTCCTGTTTAATGGCTTATTTTCAAAGATTAGGGTTCTGCAGAAAACAGGCATACTTAAGATATTTAGAATCTAATCAGTGACTGAAACTACAGGGAGTTCTATATTAATGAAAATCAATGATCTATGAATACAATATTAATGAAGACTGATGATGTATGAATTTAGCGTGAGTGAGGAAGCAATTCCGTTAACGAGCTGATTATACTTAGAGTGTTGACACAAAATTGAGTTGGAATGATGTTTTTGTTAGGTCATCCTCATCGTTGTTTACTCTCAGAAGTGTTTGATGGCACATATTTTGGAACATGGGATATTTTATAGTTATTTAATTTCCTTCATGGCATAAAAGAAATAGCACATTTTTCTTTTTCTATCTTGCAACCCTAGATAGCAGAATTCACTTCCAAACACATCATATGAGAAGGAAAAGAGATATGTCATTTTATATAAATAATTAGAGCCATTTTTGGATCTGCTACCGTGTTTCCCCCAAAATAAGACTGGGTGTTATATTAATTTTTGCTCCAAAAGACGAATTAGGGCTTATGTTCAGGGTATGTCATCCTGAAAAATCATACTAGGGCTTCTTTTCTGGTTAGGTCTTATTTTCTGGGAAACATGGTATCTGTTGGAAAAACAGCTTTTCCCTGTGTCTTTTGGAGAAATAAGAGATATAATAGGGTCTTTTACATCATATTATGACTGAGCCAGCATTCCCCAACCTGTTTCCCCAAAATTAACAATCAATGAATAATAACTCAATGCAAATAAAATCTGAGATTTAATTTAAGACCTGGTTGTGGCACTACAAGTCCCATAAGCAGTGATTTTTAAACTTTGTACTAAAACAAGTTAGCATGACCTGTATATGAGTGGTAAAATAAAAATGTCTTTCCCTCTGCATCAAGGAGTATATAGCCATGAGTATAAAGAAAATTACCCAGAATCCACACTTAGAAATAACCATCACTAATGTTTTTATTTATAGCCTTCTAGTCTTTATGTATAGTTTTATATATATATATAGATGTGTGTGTATATAATTTAATAATAAATAATTTGGTTTGCATCCTACATCTAAACCATATCTTTTAGTTTACATTATATCCTGCTTTTTTTCTGAAATAAGTTTTTGATTACTGCCTGGTATTTCAGACTATAGATGTCCACAGTTTATTTAATCTATCCTCATTTATTAACATCTAATTTGTTTTTAATCCTTTAAAGTAAGTTTAATGAAACTATCAAAGGTTTAAATTTTAGCTTTCATATATTATTTATCAATACATGAAAACTCCCGGAGTTGATGGTGACTGCAATTCACTAGTATTTGTCTTCCTTTATTCATCAAGTTTGTGAAGTATCTATAATCGACACAAGCAGCACTATCCTCTGTGAGAGATACAAAGGGAATATATGTTTTGAGCGCCGACTTTGCACAGTTTGCATTGAGTTGAGGCATTTACCTGCAAAAGAGGCTGGACTGTTTGGAGATTGAGCTGTCAGTCTATACTGGCAGCTGTGTAGACTGACAGCTATTTCCTCAGGCCAGCACTGAATGGCCCAGTAAAATTTAACTGTCAACAGCATTTTCAAAAAAATAGTGATACTTGCTGAAGACTTCCGACTGCTGTTAATATGATTTAGGGTAGGAAAAAATGGGAGGGGGGGAGGCAGCTTATCATAAGGTGTGGAAATCAGAAAAATTGTTTTAGAGACAATGCATATTTCCAAATAATCCCCACTGAGAACAAGCGTTGAAGCTTAGGAAGTTTGTTCTGATTCTGTAGTGAATTTGTGGGTTTCCTTGGCCTAGTGGTGCTGGCATCATTAGAAATGAGTTGACATTGAAATATGGCGCTGGTATTCAAGTCAGAAGATCTGGTCTTGGCCATTTCCTTTGCTGCTTATTAATTAGGTAGTATTTACATTGACCAGTAGTACAACACCTAACTACTCATGCCTAAATGACACAATTTAGAAGAAACAAGAAAACTCTGGTTACCGATGTACTTTACTCGCTTCTCATGTAAAGAGCATTCTGTCATTCATTCATTCAGCAAAAGGCATGGGATATACACTATGCATCTGCCACCATGCAAGGTGTTGGCATCATGAAAAGTTTGGATGTACACAATGATACACTGAGTGCGAAAGTGTTCTGAGAGGCACACACAAGGAACTCTGGAAATATTTCTGTCCGTAGATCAACTGTGATTATTGTTCCACGAAGAAACAAATATAGGACAGAGATACACATTGTTTTAGATTACTCAAGACAGCTATAAATAGCTGTTGGTAATAGGATCCTTGACAAACATTATGCAAGACACTAAAAGTGATATTGAAAATTCTTCCAGTGTCAGGTTATTCTTAGAAATCAAGTTTTGGAGATTGATTTGTTTCAACTGTCTCAAGCATTAGAAAAATCTGAGTTTATTTCAGTTACTCTGAACTGGCTACAGATCTGTGATCTTTTGTTCAAAATATTTAGGATTGAATGAATTTTGAAAATCAGAAATTTTAGGATTTTTGATATATAATAAGGTACATGTCCACTTGTTGTTTTTGATGGATCTGAGCCAGCACTCCATGATCAGAGATATTAATAATTCTATTGTAATATGTATGATGTCACACAATTAAGTTCACGAACTCATCCTAGAAAAAGTGCTACATACCTCATTGCTGAATATCACTACGGTCACCTTTGAAGAACTCCCTTGGGAAGCTATGCACTAACACCAGCGCCTAGTCTACCCTTCAAAGCAAAAGATCTCTTTTTCTGGAATGGCCATCAGAGCTGTCATCGTATTACCCTTGATATTCTGCATGTCATCAAAATGTCTTCCGTTCAATGTTTCCTTTATCTTCGGGTAAACAAATAAGTCATTGGGGACCAGATTTGATGAGTAGGAAGGGTGTTCCAATATAGTTATTTGCTGACTGGCTAAAAACTCCCTCACAGACAGTGCCGCGTGAGCTGGTGCATTGTCGTGATGCAAGAACCATGAATTGTTGGTGAAAAGTTCAGGTTGTCTAACTTTTCACGCAGCCTTTTCAGCACTCCCAAAGAGTAAACTTGGTTAACTGTTTGTCCAGTTGGTACAAATTCATAATGAATAATCCCTCTGACATCAGAAAATGTTAGCAACATCGTTGCAACAAGTTCACAAACTAATTGTCATAGCTTGTATATACATTCACACTAAGTGATACACACACACACACACGCTATAAATAGCCTTGTGTGAATTCGGGTCAGGTTGATAACAAATGAATGGTGAAGAACTTTTGAATTTCAGGATTTTAAAAAATTTTTTGAATTAAAATAAGGGATTGTGGACATGTAGTAGAGAAGATGGCAAACTCAAACATATCAAGTATCCAAGTATTAGTATTATGATCTAATTTCACACACACACACACACATACACACACACCCCTGAGGTTACAAGGTAGTTGTCAAGGCCTCACAGACCAGATGGGATGAAGGAGCATCCTGTGGGACAGGTGTTTAGCTATGTGGAGAAGGATGGTACAGAGCAGCAGACCAAACTGGTGATGGCAGCAACCAGAGATAGGTGGTATAACATCTCAACAGCTCAATGTGTATTTGAGTTTCTGCTTGTGGAAAAGGATCAGAATTGCCACCTAACATTTATCATATTAAGGCATAATATCAGCTACTATTTTGGAGAACCTTTTCTATCTTGGTGAAATGGGAAAACTGGGGTTTTATGAAAATATCAAGTAATAATTATTCCTTTCTGTCTCTGGATTAAGATGTGACATTTTGGTTATTGCCTACAAAAAATTTTACTCCGTTGCTGTTGGATGTAATATGTGACTTTCTTTTATGTGAAGATCCAAGAAGACTTAATTTTACAGTCATTTTCAAATAAAATCTGGCAGTATTTAGAACAGTGGTTAACAACATTGGCTGTGCTTTAAAAACATGGATGAAGGTGGTGGGGGAGGGAGGCGTTAAAAGCATTTGGTTCTAATGTAATTAGTGTGGGGAACAACCTGAACATACAGCGTTTTAAAGCTCTCGGTAAGTCTAATGTTCATCCAAGCTTGGAAACTACTGGCTTTTGATGAATTCACTCTTGGTTTTAAGTTCTACATTGGGGAAGTGAAGTCAATATTTGGCTAAATATATTTGCAATTAGAATGAAAACATAAAGCATGAAATTAAAATAAAAATTAACTATACATCAACCAAAGTGTTTTGTTAAAAGCACATTTTAAACCACAAAAGGTAATCTTTACCCTACTTTGCATTCATTTTATTAGAATAATACACTTTTGTCAAAGAAATATGATTGTTATGATCCAAATACACACACAGATTTAACAATATAACCTGGAAACTGCTCTCTTCCTATATAACCTTACTACTTGGCATTCAGTAAAAGCCGTAAGAGAGAGACTGCTGCTACAGTGCGTTCCATCCCCACACTATCAGTTTTAAAGAGATGGTGACATTGAATTTTAACCTTGTGGAAACCAGAAATATCAGACACCTGCCAAAGTTTACACAGCTCAGTGGTGGTGAAGTCCAACCCAACCTTGATTTCTGACTTTGATTCTAAACTGTTGCCACTCCGCTCATGCTACTACCTTAGTTGGCCATTATACAGAATATAAACTGAGTTGAAGTTGTTGAAGAGAATTGGAAACAGAAGCATAAGAAAAACTAAACTTTCCAGCTGTACAAAGAATAGTACAATTATTAAAGAGGAGAAGCTATTATACAGACGCAGCATCAAACTACTTATGCGCAAGATAAGATTGCTGTCTTATTTGACGAATTTTCTATTGTGCATCACTCCTGCCAGAATGTGATGTATAAGGTATTAATTGATAAATTTGACTCTGAACTTTTTTTTTATAGGGCCAAGTTTAGAGAAAAGTAAATTATGTTTCAAGAGTCAACATTCATTCAGATTGCAAACATTTGATATATTTTCCACTGCTCTCAAAAACAACAGGTGGCTATAAATCCTCAGAAATTGATAAGGATGCAGGAAACTTTGGAAGCAAGATGCAATTTCCTTCAGAAAGTGGATAGCAGTCCTCTTACATGCAGGTCAACTGCATATTTGTAACTTTTTATTAACATTTTTGAGTCACAGCAGAATGATACTGGGAGGCTGCTATGATGGTACAGCCCCTGTTTGAGCTTTATTTTCACATAGTGATTTATGACTATGTCTGGCAATGAGGCTTTTAAGAGACATATTATTTCTCTAAGTCCCTATAAAAATAATACCATTCATTTTCATCCAAGCCAGCCAAAACTTCCCTAGCTGATGAAATCTCTGGATAGGGAGGTAAAGACTTTCTCGAGACATTGTTCACTACAGGCATCTTTTGAATTAAAATATCATTTAGCAAGTAATTACATCAGTTATTTAATCTAAAACATAAAAGTCCACGTAAAGTTATTTGAAAAATGTGGGAATTGATTAAATGGGTCCTCAACCTGTTATTGATGTTCTAGATTTCAGCTTTTCCTTGGAATGACCTTAATTTTCATTTTTTTTTCAATTCACAGTGACAAAGAACAAATCTGAGGTGTGATCACAAAATATGGTGAATGTGTACATTTTAAAATATTTATTACAGTAAAAGACATATTGCCATTAATCCCCCTCAAAATACTCCCCCTTGCTTCACACACACATATCCCATTGTTCTTGACACTTTCTCAAGAAAGAAGCAGTTCTTTCATGAGTGTCTTTACTTCATCCTCCATCATGACGCTACTTCGAGTCACAAATCACTTCTGGTATGGCAGTTTCTGTCAAATAAAAACAGTACAGTGTGTCCTCATCCACCTTATTCACCTGATCTGGCACGATGTGACTTCTGGCTCTTCCCCAAAGTCAAAATGATTTAGGACATAGAGGCAGCCATGGCAGTGCAACTAAAGACACTCACGAAAGAGGACTTCTAGAACTGCTTCAGAAAGTGGCAAGAAGGAGGAGATAAGTATGTTTGAAGTGAGGGAGAGTATTTTGAGGGAAGTTAATGACAATGTGTCTTTTACTGTATTTTTAAATTTAAATATTCACCGTATTTTTTAATCACACCTCGTAGAAGGTACTGCTATATGGCATTATGACTAATGGGCTGTGTGAAAATTTAAATATTTTTTTTTCTCCAAAATATTTGTGTGAGAACTTATTACCCAAATTAAATTAAATCCTATATAAAATACAAAGATGAGTGAGGTCTAGGGAAAAAAAATCCCTTTTTTTATTATGAAGTATGAAGAGTCGTTAGGGGTATCAAAATGTACATTGACCTTGGAAATTAAGGATTTGGTTTGGAATCCTACTTTTACCATAATTAGATATTTCACCTTTAGTAAATCATTTGGCATCTCTGAAGTCCATCACCTGGGAAATGGAACAATAATCCCAATCATAGTTTTTGTGAGGATGAAAGTAATTTGTATGTTGTAATGCATAAAAAAAGTTACTTTTTAGTTTCTGTAGTAAACTTCAAGTTAGGTTCTTTTTTTTCTGGACCAAAAATAATAAGCTCACAATGGAGTGTGCTAATAGCTGGAACTATGTAATCTCAAAATAGTAATATATGTCTTTTTTTCTTTAGAGAAGCAACATTTGCCCCATATGTTTGTCTTTTGGCCTTTTATTTTTTTAAAAAAAAATTGTACTTTTAATATCAATTTTAGAAGTTATAGGTTGAAAATAACCTATCACAATAAACAGAAATAACTGACAATAAAATTAGCATGATTTCGTCAATTGGTACAATCCATGTCACTGAAAGATCTGTTTCTATCACTTGGTTGAATCCTTTATTTATTGGTGATTTCTATTTGTAGCACACAAATGTCTCGTTCATTCATTCAGAAGCTTTCACGTCCTGATTATTCAATGTTTACTTCAAGTTTTGGCTTTAATTTCATTAACAGACCATCCTTTATCTCTAAGAGTTTATTTTTAAAAATATCTTTCTTCATAAGGAATGGTCTCCTGAACTATCAAATTTAAGCATAACAAAGTGAAAACTCTGATCTCAATACATTAGGAATTCTCAGTCATATCCCACCTTCAAAAATGAAAGCTGGCAAAGATTATTTTGATGCTGTCAATAAACTATTGGGTTTTTGAGCTCTAGAATGAACATGAGATTCTTCCACTTTCAGAGACTGAGGACAAGTGTACTAACCTGGCTGTGGTTCTCTCTGGTTGTTTGCCTTCACAGCAACCCCCCTGAGCTCACTTAAGCCTCCAAGGGTAGATGCTGCGCCTGTGGTTGCCTCTCCCTATCAAAGAAGAGATTCAGACAGATACTGTGGCCTCTGCGCAGCCTGGTTTAATAATCCTCTGATGGCCCAGCAACATTATGATGGCAAGAAACACAAAAAGAATGCGGCAAGAGTTGCTTTATTAGAACAACTTGGGACAACTCTGGATATGGGGGAACTAAGAGGTAAGAGAAACTCTGCTAATTTCTGCCCCAGAACTAGGCTTTCAGCGAAACGCTTGTGTTTTTGCAAATTGGCATGATTAGTCTTTTTAATCTAGGCTCATGCAAAAGGAATAGAAGAAAAAAGAAACGAACACAAAACTAGCTTAATTTTTGTAACCTCCTGTGTTTCAAAGTGTTTATTTCCATATTTTTATTGACTGTTTTTCAAATGAAAGCCACCCATCCATGAACCAGATTTTTTTTCTTCTGCTTTATCTTTAAATATCTTTTCTAATGAATGCTTTTGTACGTGAGCAGTATAAGAGAAGACGCTAAAAATGCCACATAGAATTATCTTATTTTTAACTTTTGTGCTTTTATGAATTCAGCTCAAATAAGGCAACACATTGACTCTATTTAAAGGCTTAAAGCAAGCCCCTTTAATGAAATATCCAGTCAATACCTGGCTCCCCCCACCCTATTCTGACAGTATTGTCTTGATTGATGGAAACCATGTAGCATTCACTGAGTTCACAGGAGGTTTCACAGAAGCTACTGAGGAGAAACTTGGAAACAATAGGGTGAGGATTATTCCCATGAATTTCTTAGAAAGGCATATACCAATCTGTGGGACTTTACAGAATATTTCACCGCCCATAACCGTTTAAGCATTTTTTTTTTTTTATCAACTTGATGTTGGCAGTGTAGAAGCAGAACAAAATCACTGACTGTATTTTTCTGAGAAAATGGGTTTTCTCAGAAGAATAATTTGGTGAAGGGTGCTATTGATATTGTATGTCAGACATTGTATGGGTTCGATAAGCTTTTATGGGCTGGCCAGGGAATCATCATTCATAATAGCTGTAATAACAAAATTTACAAATCAATTTTGCAAATACAACTTGAATTTAAAATAGGTTCTGTATGTAGAGGCTGCAATTCTTAGTACCCTAACTGGACTATGAGCCTCCAAGAAGAATAATTGTAATCAGGAAATGAGCTGGTACAATTCTGGACCAAATACATGGTACAGAAGATCATGCTGTGTGAGATGAGAGGAGGGACAAGTCACTTTTGATTATGTTGGTTGGGGAGGACTTCACCAAGGAAAGGGACTTGAGTTGGAACTAAAAATGTGGGCAGCATTTTAGCAGGTGAGAAGGCATGCTGTGTGAGCAGAATTATATAGGTACGGGCAGAGAGGCAAGGGAACAGAAATGCTGCTGGCAGATAAACACGTTATCATGGAAGAGTTCTCTAATGCAGCGTATATTTAGGATCAGAGGTCCATTAGTACATCTATAGAAGTTGATGAGAAACTGATTTTTCCAAAGTGCGTAATTAAAACTGCAAATAAGAGTAAACATTTAAAACACTTTATTTTTGTGTATGTTTTACAACATGGGTTTTAATATTTTTGTACGTTGAATAATCTCATTGCAAAAACTTTTGAGTTGTTGCTGTTATTGGTTTTTGTTGGGAGGTTTCTTATGTTCTCAGTCTATGACTTTTGAAAAAATACTGGAAGAGTCCATGCATAGCTGAAGGCCTACCCACAACTCACTGTTTCTGGCAGATAACAAGTTGGCTCAGTGACTCCTTCAAGGCAGGGCACTGGAGGAGAAAAATAGGGCTTTATTTATGTTTTGTGGCAGATATTATGAATTATAGAAGAATTATTCCTAGAGCACATTCTTCTTGTCTATTTTGAATTATCAGTGCAGCATATTTTATGTACAACCACATCTTAATGACTTGGGTGTCTGAATTCTGTAACATTTGAGCAGCTATACAGAAGACAGAAAGGGCTGCTCTTTGGCTTGATAACTCAATGTAACTATGACTCAGTAACGCAGGAAATGTGATTAGCATTGAATACAATGTCCTTGAAACCAACCTTTTCACCTACCCCAGGTGACATCTTGATATATACTTATTCAGGCATTAAGTAGTGCAAAAGCTTGAAGAATAAAGCAATTACGATAATCCAGCACGTTTTAAAACAAAGTCTCTCTCCCCCCACCCATTTCTGGAATGTTTCTAATGCATGATCAATCGATTAATAAGGGCAAAAATCCTAATACATTAATAAAGGCATATCCATAACTTTTTTTAAAAAAATGTTGTCAAGCAGCTGGAGCATGGTATGGCAGTGTTACAGGTTTTATTTCTCAGCATTTCTCAGTTTTTTGAACACTACATCATTTACTTATTTATTATGGCTTTCCTGATTTTCTTGTCTTTCTCTTTACCCCCCCGCCCCCATAGATTATTAGCAACTTGAAAGCAGGCATCTCTGTTTTGCTCACTGGTCTGTTCAAAACACCTAGAACAGTGACAGCCGCATATTAGGTATTCTATAATTGCTGAATGAATAAACAGAGAAAGCAAAGTTTAAAAATCACCTAAAATCCTACATTCTTAACATGGTAATCGTTTTCATTTCTTAAAGGATCCTGATTGAATAATTTTTACAGAAAATTGTTTATGATTTTTTTTCTTCTAACTTTTAAAAAAATGTGTATTTTATTTAAATGTGTATTTTATTACATACTGTGAAATGAGGAGCTATTAAGTGTTATAGTTCGGTAAGTTTTAACAATGCAAACACCTGTATAGCCCCTTTCGAGATACATTACTTCTCCAACCTGAGAAAATTTTCATGTGCCCGTTCCCGGTCAATCCTAACCTCTTATTCTATGGAGCCACTTTTCTTATTTCTTCACTATAGATTAGTTTTGCCTGTTCTAAAACCTCATATAAATGGAAGTAGAAACTGTCTTTTTTTGTGCGTCTGTCATCTCTTATATAGCATATTGTTTTTGAAATGTATCCATTTGTTGCATATAAAGCAGAGTAGCCCTTTGCTCTTTATTAAGGAGTAGTATTCTACACCAAATCCTACAATTTGTCTATTTATTATCCTCTTGATTTTTGGGGGTGCTATTTAGAATAAAGCTTTCATGAACATTTTTTTTGTTTGTTTTGTTGACGTGTTTTACTTCTCTTAGTGAATTCCTAGGAGGAGAATTGGTGGGTTATAAATTGGGTGTATTTTTAACTATATAAGAAACTGCCAAAATTTTTTTCAAAGTGGTTTCATTATTTTGCATTCCCAAAAGAAACATACAGTAGTATCCCCTTGTCTGCAGTTTTGCTTTCCCTGGTTTCAATTACCCACAGTCAATTGTGGTGTAAAAATTTTGAATGGAAAATTCCAGAAATAAACAATACATACGTTTTAAATTCTGTGCTGCCTTGAGTAGCATGATGAAATCTCGCACCATCCTGTTCCATCCTGCCTGGGAAATTAATCCCCCCTTGTCCAGTATCTTCACACTGTATGCGCTCTCCGTCCTCAGTCACTTAGTAGCTGCCTCAGTTATCAGATGGAATGTCATGGTATCGCAGTGTTTATGTTCAAGTAACCCTTATTTTACTTAGTGATGGCCCCAAAGCCGTTCACATAACTTTTATTGCAGTATTTATAATTGTTCTATTTCATTGTTGGTTATTGTTGTTAATCTCTTACTGTGCCTAATTTATAAAATAAACTTTATCATAACTATGTATGTATAGAAAAAAACTTAGCATATGTAGGATTTGGTGTTACCTGTGGTTTCAGTCTTCCTCTGGGGAATCTCGGAACATATCCCCCACCGATAAGAAGAAACTACTGTATATGAATTCTATATTCTCACCAGCTTTTGTTTTTGTCAGTCTTTAAAGTTTAGCTGCTTTAGCGAGTGTATTTCATTAAGAGTAAGAATATTTCATTATGGCTTTAATTTGTGTTTCCATCTTGACTAGCGTGCTTTTTGTAAAAATGTGCTTATTGGTCATTTGTGTGTCTTTCTTTGAGAAGTATCTGTTCATGTTTTTTGTCTGTATTTTTCAAAATTTGGTTGTTTTCCTTTTTTGTTACTGAGTAGTAGATAGGAGGTTTTCATATATTACCAATACACATCCTTTGTCAGATATATGCATTATGAATATTTTTCTTCTAGTCTGTGACTTGGCTCTTCATTTTCTTAAATAATATCTCATGAGCAGACATTTAAATTATGGAGGTCTAATTTATCTGTTTCTTTTATTATCATTGTTTTTTGTGTCCCATCTAAACATCTTTGTTTATACCCATAATCAAAGACATTCTTGTATGTTGTCTCCACAAGTTTTATTATTTTAGGTTTTACATTTATGATTATGATGTATCTCAAATTAATTTTTGTAATGATGTAAGGTAGCAGTTGAAATTCACTTTTTCATATATTTCATATTTCATATGTCATATATTTACCCAGTTGTTACAACAAATTTGTTGAAAATATGTTATTTCCCTCATTGAATTGTCTTGGCATCTTTATTAAAAATCTGTTGATTGTATGTGAGTCTATTTCTATATAATCTATTGTGTCCCATTGATTTCTTCATCTATCTTTATGCCAGAACTACATTGTATTGATTTTTTTTTTTTAAGCGTTACACAAGTCTTGATACCAGGTAGTGCAATTTTTCCAGATTTGTTCTACTTTCGAAAGATTGCTTGGCTGTTCTAAATCCTTTGCATTTCTATTTACATTTTGTAATTAGCTTGTCAATCTCTATATAAAAGGCTTATTGGACTATTGAATGGGATTGAATGTAATCTGTAGATGAATTTGAGGAGAATTTATTTAAATTCTTCACAATAATAAGTCTTCCAAACCACGAACATCGTGTATCTCTCTATTTAATTATGCTTCTTTAAGTTCTATTAGTAATGTTCTGTGGTTTTCAGTGTAAATGTTTTAAACATATTTGTTAAATTTATCCTCAATTATTTTATGTTGTTTAACAGAGTATAAGTTATATTTTTTGAAATTTCATTTGTATATGTTTGTTACTGATATATAGAAAATGCAGTTGATTTTTGTATATTGACCTTGAGTCATGTAACCTACACATAACTTTCTACCTATTATTTGTATATAATTTAATAGCACCTTCTGTGGTTGTTTTTGCACCTTCTGTGGTTGTGTGATAGTTACACTATTTAGTCATTGGAAATTGTAGAACTGTGTTAGCATTCTTCCCTTTGCTTCAAGTAGCAGATCAAATTTTTAAAAGAAAAATTATTCTTATAGAATAACAAAGAAATTTAAATGGGATTGGCCTAAATAGTTATTAATATGCATAACCTGGTTACTGACTCAACTTTAGGGTTCTTCATTCCAGAAAACAGAAAACAGATAATATTTGTCTCTACTTCCAAGTTGAATTTAATAAGAAAAACAGCATAGAATCCAATGTGGAAAACAAAGGAATTATGGAATTACAAAATTCAATAGTCAGAAAGTACTTGAGAGGTTTGCTTTATAGTTTAAATTCTTCTTGTCAGCATAAAACACAAATATAAAGCACTTTCATTTTTAGAAATAATGACAGTATAAATTATAGCTAGAAGGAAATGGAATGTTCATTTTGTAGACCTTTATCATTTATTCTTTTAAAAGTTTTAGGATTGAAAAATGTGCAGTCATTTCATTGTTTCTGAGGAAACTAGACTAATCTGGTTTAATTTCCATCTAAAGACACAGGCAAAAGAACTCATTTGAAAATGTCATGATGTTTCTGAGCATCATAAATTGATAGTGCTGAAAAGAACATCAAACATCATTGAATTATGCCCCTTCTTTTTATAGAGCAGGATTCGAAGGCCAAGAGAAATGAAGTGACTGGCCCCTTCTAAGTTATGTTTAGATCCAGAATTTCTGATTGCAGGTGCAACAATTTTCAGAGACTCATCATTGACAAACTAGAAATCTGACAACTCTTTGTTTTGAAACTGTTGATTTTGAGAGCTTATGTATTTTAGTATAGAACTTGCTTTGAACTCAAGTGTAGAATGGGCAGAGTCAACTCTCAGTTTTCTGGGAATAAATTCTTTCCAAAGTATATTATATACTTTTAATAACGGAGTTTTTCCCACATTCATGACTCCATCTCAGCTGGAGTGGGTATAGAAATGCCAAGAAATCATATTCACTGTTCATAGGGCCAGTGATTGAGAAGCCAAGTTCTGTGAAGAGACAACATACTTCTAGAGAGGCCACTGGAATTTATTACTCCTCTAAAACACAACTTCTGCCTTTATTAGCAGGAATGGGGATTAATTTCCAGGGGATACATGAAGGACTCCAAATCTTAAAAGGAATATGTGAGACGGAATGAGCAGCCTTACCTCAAAAGAGGCAGAACACTGGAATAAGCAAAACAAGATTTTTACTTTTAAAATTATTTCTGCTGTGGACTTTCAGGTGATAGAGATTGGCTGTCTCAGATTTCAGTCCACTTACTCTTAGTTTGGACTTGGCCCACATCTCAGGCAATAGACAGCTTAGTTATATCATTCAGTGACACTCCTGTGCCTTCAGTTATGTAAGTTACCTGTGTAGGGGGACTTGGGCATTAACCAGTGGAAGGAAAAGTACTCTAGGTAAAAAGTGAACAACCTTTAAAGGCAACTGGTGCACCTGCTGCTCCGTAACAATTATCTCAAACTTTAGTGGCTTAAAACAACAATAGATATTTATTATCTCTCACAGTTTCCATGGAGGAATTGGGGAGTGGTTGGGCTGGGTGATTCTATCTTGAGGTTTCTCATAACATTGTAGCTGAGACATCAGCCTGGGCCACAATTCTACTTTAAAGGTGGTTCATTCCATTCTGGAAAGTGGCTTAGTTGTTGCCAGGCTTTGCGGGTTGGGAAGAAGGGGTTGACTAGAGTGGGGCAGTAACAGGGAATTTGAGAGATGGTGGAACTGGGCAAACGTTCCCATCTGAAGCTTGCTTGAGAATCATCAGTGGAGTTTTAAACAGTCCTTTCTTCTTCCAACAACCATACTCCCTTTGGACTTGACCATCCCAATATGCTTGAGGGATTCTAAAGATTTGGGAACCAAATTAATTGGAGTTAACAGCTTCATTGTGATCTCCCAGTTTCTATGTGAGGTGATAGAAGCAGAAGTTCTAATGATCTGACTTAAGGTCAAGCTTTTAGAAACCAAAAAAAACCTTATTATATGTTACTTCTTTATTTCCTCTATGCTCATTCATTTACCCATTCATTCATTCTTTTCATTTATTTCGCTACTATTGAACTCCTACTGGTACCAGACACAAAGTGCCAGACAGACTACAATGAACAGAGATGAAGGTTCCTGTCTTGAGAAGGAGATAGGAAATAAATGAGCAAAATATTTTAGCCCGTGACAAGTACTAAAGCGAAAAAAAGTGGAGTGATATGAAAAATGAGGTGCGATGCAGGTTCCTTTAAAAGGGAAGGTTAATGACAGCCTTTCACAGAAGCTGACATTTTGAACTGTGACCTGAAGGAAGGGAAGGATCCAGCCATGAAGCACCTGCTTGTTCTAGCTGAGTAACTAGCAAGTGCAAAAGGCCCTCTATGGGGAAAGAACTTGGCACATTTGAGGCCTAATGGCAAGCAGAGTGCTTGAAGCTAATGAGAGGGTAAAAATTGATACTGGTATTACATAAGGTCACATTGTATACATCCTAACAGGTCATTGTAAGAAATTTTGATTTATTCTCAGTGTGTATAAATATTTGCATCTCATCTTGTGAATCCAAATGCTCCACATTTTCTCTATTTCAGGGCTTGGTTTGTTCCATCCTTTGTCACCTGTTCTTCTCTCTGTCCATGAGAGGGTCTGCTCTTGCCATTCCTATGAAGGCACCCATTGCCTACTTCTTTTCTTCAAGGCCACATTTCTCAACCACTAGCAGATTTTTAGGGTAGCAAAATTTTCTGGTAAGAGGTCCACCATGCATCATGGTTTTCAGGGCTAAAACAAAACAAAACAAAACAAAACATCCTGGAGTTACTTTAGTATTGAGAGCAAGAGTAACTGACCTAGGTTTCTTTAATAGTGCTGGCAGTGAGGGTGTGTGGGTAGGTTGGAGAACAGAATTTCTTTTTTTTTTCTAATTTATTTTTCAATTACTGTTGGCATGCAATATTATATTAGTTTCAGGTGTACAAAACAACATAGTGATTAGACATATATCTCACAAAGTGATCACCTCAATAAGTCTATTACCCATCTGACACTGTACATAGTTATTACAATATTATTGACTATATTCCCTATGCTGTACCTTACAGCCCCATGACTACTTTTTTTTTTCAATTATAGTTGACATTCAGTATTATTTTATGTTAGTTTCAGGTGTACAGCATATGGTTAAACATATATAATTTATGAAGTGATTCCCCCCGATAAGTCTAGTGCCCACCTGATACTATATATGGTTTTTACAATATTATTGACTATATTCCCTATACTGTACTTTACATTCCCGTGACTGTTTTGTAACTACCAATTTGTACTTCTTAATCCCTTCGACTTTCTTACTCAGGCCCCCAACCCCCACCCATCTAATACGAGAACAGAATCTGTTGACAATCATTGAGTTGAGGAGGAAACCAAGCTCAGGAACAGCATGTTGGCTTCTGCAGAATAAGAGGGTTGTTAAAAGGGAATGCATTAGGTGCATTCAGGCAGTTAGGGACAGTTTGTCCATGGGAAAAAGGACCTAACAAGTATCCATTAAGTCTGCATTTGGGAACAGAGGATTCTGGTCACTGATTGAGCCTTGCCTAACTCGACAAGTAAAAGCGCCAGACTGCTAGGATGACAGTGGGAATGAAGAAGTGGAGCTCCCAGACTTTGAGATCAGAAGAGTCAAGTGAGCCTTGAAGGACAACTATCCTTGAAGTTGTCCTTGAACTAGCCTTGAAGGAAAATCCTTGAACTAGCCTTGAAGGAAAATATCCAGATCAGGCAGCTGAGTAGGATAAAGTTGCTTGGCTGAGGACAGAGCCTATGCAGAGGCGTGGAGGCAGGGGACAGCATGGTCCTTTGAAGAACTGTGTGCTGTGGCTGGAGCTTAATGACAGGTCTGAGAATAAGTTGAGAAGGAGCTGGAGAAATACAGAGTCAGATCATGGTGGGAGTTGAATATTTCCACTTAACCCTGAAGGCTACTGGGGGATGGTTGACAGATTTTTGGCAGAAAAATTACATGGTGATATGTCTATAATTTTGAAAGAGTTCTCTACAGACTGCAATGTGGAGACTGGATTACAAGGGAACTAGACATGAGACAGGGAGATTTATTGGAAGGCTATTAATTTAATCCAATGAAAAATAATGCAAAATCTAACTAAAGAAATTAGCAGCAGTGGACATATAAATAAAGGGACTAAAATGCGAAAAAGAAAAGTGGATATGAATTCACTAGAATTTGGTGGACAGTTGGTCCTCCACAGCCCCTTGACAGCTGCCCTTTCTATGTAGAGGCAGGGCCTGTCCATGATATCCTCTTAACTAGCCATAATACATACCGACATATTGGCAGATCCTTCTTCTGAAACATGAATCCCAGTGCTGGGCATTTGGTGTCTTGCTACTTTGAGCCCAGTCTTCATCTTGTCCAAGTTTCTTGCAGTCAGGGTCCATGTCTTACTCTTTTTTGTATCAACCACAGTATCCAAAAGATATTTGTTGATAGAAGGTCTTGAATGAATGCCAGTGATTTAAATGGTCTCATTCGTTCTAACCAACTTAAAGACCACATTCCACATTCTCCAATTTTTATAGTGCAGTCAGAATTGTGAGTCTCAAACGCATTGAATATTTGCCAGTTCTGGATACTTGATAAGACATTACTATGTCAAGTAAGATGTATTTTTCCCCATCCTTCCACCTCTCCCTTTTGGCAATCATCAGCTTATAAGTAAGACGTATTTTTATTACATTTAAGAAGTTAAAACAAAAGCATTTGTTCATTCCTTATACTGATATTTTCAATCTCTGAAAGTTGTATGTATTTTTATCAAGTTAAGAATCAGCAGAAAATAAAACCTTTAAGCTGTTATGATAATTATAGAACACTATTCTAAATTGAATGGTATGGGAAGAGGTGCCAGAAGAAAATACTTAGCTTAGATTACACCTGGTTATTTTTACATTATTATTTTTAATGTGTTTTGACACCTCAACTGTTGCATATAGACTCACTCTGATCTTCAGAACCCACATTTTGGGTTAGAAAACTACTTTAATGGCTCATGTTTCTATAATATTATTGGAGTGGGAAAATAGCGTGATATAGAAGAGATCATTTTCATTCATTCATTCATGCATGCATGCATTCATTCACTCTTATTAAATATCCGTTATGTGCCTGACTCTGTTCTCTGAAGTTACAAGGAATATTGAAATATCTGTGACTTATCCTCTAATCTCAAAGGATTTTAAATCTGGAGAAGAGAAGGAGAGCAAGGTAATACTTTCATTGAAATGAATATAACACAAAATATGAAGAAAAAAAAAAGGAGCTGAGGAGTCATCCCAACACAGTGCTTTGGGAATTGAAAATAGAGGGAAAATTACTGGAGCTAACATTAGACAATGTGGAAATTAGTGACCGGATTCTTTAGAGCAGAGAGATCAGCATGACTCAAGGCAGGGAGAGATGGGAAAAAGTGTGAGTGTAATTGGCAATCACATTCAGTGGGGTTAGATGTGTAAGTGAGATAAAGTTAGGGAGACTGTTTAGAACCAAATTATAAATAGGATTGCATGTCAGGCAAAGCTGAACTTTGATAGCCACTGACTTTTTTTTTTTTTTTTTGAGTGGGGAGAAGATCAACTGGTTTCATCTGTGCTTTAGCGGAATTACTGTGTGATGTATTGGAGTAAGGAGATTCAAGAGGTCAGGAAACCAGGTAGAATCGATGCAGAGGCTTGTGGAAGGCCTGGAGGGATCTAAGGTAGAGTATGGGGGAGGGGCTAAGTAGGACAAGTGAAAGATGTATTTTTCTCTGCACTATTCAGCACACTTTCCCGCTTAGCATAATGAAAAGGAACCAGAACATTAGAATTCTCAAAGACACCTTGGAAAGGCCTTGGGAACACTAATAGCAAAATATAAACTTAATGAGTAATGTGAGTAATAACTTAAATTTAGTGTTATATTTATGTCAATACATTGGAAACTGACCTAAATTTGATACATAAAACCAGTGTCCATGATTGTCAGATGTTGACAAAAAAAGGGGCAAAAACAACATCAAAATACTCACCCAAATCCAAGTCACTTAATTGTTTTTTAGTTGCCAATTTTGGCTACATTGAGGAAGCTGACAGACAATATTATGTGAAGCCGCTAAACAATTCATCTTTCTCAGTTTCTAAGGCCCTTCATTGCTATTGATTGAGGGTCTCTATTGTTTAGTTAAAGCTCAAGAACTAGGACAGTGTTTTGCAAGAGCTCAGCACAGTGTTTTCTTAAGGTTTTAGGAACAGGTATCTGTTATGTTGGCTCTTCAATAGCTGTCGGTTTTGTCATTGGCATGCATTCATTTGACAAAATAAGGGATGCTTGCAAAAAGGTGCAAAATCAGAAGAAACCTGTCCTTTAACAAATGGGAAACTTGTTTGTTTCTAAAATTATAGCTTTAACTCCATGCAAAAAAGGAGTCATAAATGTCTTTTATTTAAAGGTGCTATAGATAGACCTAATTTTCTGCAGTAGGTGGGATTCTATAAAGTTGACTAGAAACTGAGAGTAAGGTATACAAACGTCAGAGTAGGACATACCTACTTGATGTATTTGTTCACTATCTTATTTTGACTAATATTTAATGAGCACTTACCTTGTAATGGGCTTTGTGATAAACCCTGGAATATAAGCCTGACATTGTTCTGGAATATAAAAGAAGACATTCTATTGTCTTTAAGAAGTCCACAGGCGTTGTGGTTGCTATGGTAAGTGAGATATTGTGAAAAGCTTTTTACTTGAAGATCTCTGGTGTGTCTTGTGTATAGAGATATGGGAAAGAAAGAAACAAAAGTGTAGTCCATTCTACACTTTTGATCTATTTTTCAAGTAGATTCTGCTACTGGTAATTATCATCTCATGTGAACATTTTCCCAAGAAAATGGGGATTTTGTAGTTGAGGTTGAGGTAAGGGAGGAAATAGCAGGCATCCTGATAAATTCTGTCTGGAACCTTTGTATGGCTATATGCCCAGTTCCAAAACTGCTACATGAAAATGGAGAAATTCTATCCTATAGATGCTTTCTATAATGGAGTCACCTGAAAGGAAGATCTCTTAATTTATCCATCCATTAGTCATTCAACGAATACTTATTAGGAGATTGTTATGTTGTAGACATCATGCTTGATGATGGGGATACAATAATAGAGAAAGCATAATAGTCCTTGCCTTCAGGAAATTTCTATGCTAGTAGGAACTGCAAACATTTTAACATTATTTAAAGGATGTGTTTAAAATCCCCAAATGATTTGCACGTCTTTACTGTAAGAAATGGGAAATTTTCCCCTGAAAGCTTGGAAAAACCACATTCACTTAAAAATACACAGCAAGAAAATTAAAGGTTTCTTTGGAAATAGAAGCTGATGGTGTGCTGCCAATGGAAATGTTATTTACCAAAACAGATCTTTTATTTGGAAGGTGTGTATGATGCCTACATTAGCTAAGTGGGTTCTTAGACCTGAATAAGGAACAAAAATAGGCAATAACTTGAATTTGGAGTCTATTTTTAAAGTATGACAAATAATGATACATTTACTGAAATAGCTAATGGACCAGTGAAGCGGTAGCATAGCTTTTCACAGACACCAGCTGGCAAACTGTTAAATGGTTTGGAATGAGTTATCAAGCACTGCTGTTTTGTAAATAAGAGTCTTGATTTCTTTTGCCATTGCATGTGAAAGTGAGGCATCTATTGCTCAGTACAAACCCTTTTGGGGGAAACTATAGCTTCGCAAAATCTTGGTGAATCATTAAGGTTCAGAACAGTAGACTCAGAGTTAAACCCTAGAGTTGGATCCTGTCTTTGTTCCTAAGTAGCTGCAGGAACTTCATGATTTGCTTCAACAATCTGGAATCTTTTTCTGGAATCTATAGGAGGAATCTTTAGTTTCCTCTCTATAAAATGAAGGTGTTCATCTACAGTGTCTCTTCTAGCATTTTTTCCATCTAGGTCGGTCTGAACCACTGAGGTTTATTGAATATATTGAATATAAATTTATTCAATATAAATTATATTCAATATTTATATTCAACATTTTATTGTGAGTCTGTGTACTTGGGGTGTGAAGAGTTTCACCACCAGTGTAGGATTTGCTATATCAGATTGTCCAGGCCCAGTTTTATGAGACATTGACCGTACCTTGGACCCATAAGAAAGAGTTTTATTTTATCCCCTCTCTATTCTTTTTGATCACCCATGGACTTCTGCAGTCCAGGGACAACGTAAGGACTTGATTCAGGTATGTGGTCATAGCAAACAGCTTTTGATTACTATTTGGCTTGTGTATAGACAAACTATGTCTCAACTTGTAGCCCTAAGCAACCTAACACAGGAGGAACCCTCGAGGCACCTCAAACTATTCCTCTCATACCTGAGACTTGCTGTCCCAAGGGTCAATGTCAACTTTGTCTTTTTACTTATCCCCTCATCTCATCTCTGTTCCATAGCCTTCCCTCAGTTTTAGGGAGACATCTCTAAATTTCCTGTTTTCAGCCCTCAGACATAAAAGTTCTTCAATGGAGTCAGTGGTCACTGGCCTCTGTACACACACATGTTCCTACAACTGCATACGTGATTACTGACATTATATATTGTTTCTAATTCTCTCTCATTCTCTTCCAAGTATGGTTACTATGTGAATGGAATTCACCACTGTTGCAGCCCAATAATGGGAATCCACTCTAGTGGTGGAGTACCTCCTATTAAATAAACCCTCCTACTGATAATAATGATGAAACCTGGACATATTGTAAAAAAATCATTTATTTGAAAGCAATAAAGAACATTCAAAAATGGGCAGAAACTTGAGAGAAGTAATACTTGGAAGAAGGAAACAAATTGAGTGTTTTTCCCAGTTTTTATGGCTTTTTGCTTCAGGGCTGACACTGGGCAGCACCAAGCTGGTTGGCTAAAACAAACGAAAACTCAGTTTTGCTGGTTTGAAGAACCAAAGGAAAGAATTCTGGCGGACAAACATTGTGAAGGGAAAATTCCAGAAAGGAGAAAGCCATAGAAAGGAAGCCTCAAATTCTGTGTATATACTCTGCCTAAACTTGTACCTTACACCTAAACAACATCCATAAGGCACTCCAGATAGCCTTGCTAAGGCTAAAAATACTGAGCAGAGATTTTAGCTGCTGGCCCCTGCCAACACACAGACCATTGGAAAGACAGAGTTTAGTTTGAGTTCAGCTAAGTTCACTGCCTGCTTTAAAAATCAGTACTCTTTGGACAAACATAACATAATCTAGATTCTACACAGTGTATTATTCATAATGTCCAGATACAGTACTAAATTAATACACATCCATATAAAGAAATAGGGAAATGTGACCTATACTCAAGAGAAAAAGCAATCAATGGAGACTAATATTAAGATGATTCAGCTAATGGTTATGTTCAGGGACATAATGGAAATTATATTCATAATGAGTTAAGAAATAGAAAATCTAATCAGTAATAGAAGCAAAGAGAACTAAGTGGAAATTTTAGATCTGAAAATAAACTATTCAAATAAAATATTTACTGGATGTGTTTATAACACCAATTGAATTGACAAAAGAGTCAGTGAACTTAACGTTAGATCAATAGAAATCACCTAAAGAACAAAGAGAAAAAAATTTTAAACACCACAGTAGTATGTGACAATGTCAAAAAGTCTAACATATGTGAAACAAATTTACATGTTTAAGAAGCTCATGAACCATAAATAGGATAAATATAAAGAAAAACACACCTAGAAACATCAGGTACATCATAGTCAGACTTCTGGAAAAAAAAAAGAGAGAGAGAGAAAGAGAAAATCTTGAAAGCAGCCAGAGAAAAAGAACACATTACATGGAGGGCAACAACAATATGAATTATAGCTGATTTCTCATTAAAATAAAAAATTAAATCCAGAAGTCAGTAAAACTCTTCAAAATGCTGAAATGAAAACAACCACCACCAACAAACAAACCTGGCAATCAGTGAAGACACTCTTCAAGAATAAAGGTGTAGCAAAGATTTTTCAAAAGAATTTGTTTCCAGCAGATCGGCACTACAAGAAGTGCTAAAGCTCTTCAAGCTATGCAGAAATAACAGATGAGAAATAAGATCTTCAGGAAGAAATGAAAATCACCAGACATGATAAATATGTAGGTTAGCATAATGGACTTTTTTTCCTCTTAATTTTTAAAAAATGCATACGATCTTTTTTTGTGCCTATTTTACTTTGTTTTATTTATTTCTGTGTTTAAATAAACAACAGAAATTTATTTTCTCTCAATTTGAGATCAAGGTGTTTGTAAGATTAGTTTCTTCTGAAAGGTCATGAAAGAAGAATCTCTTCCAGGCCTCTCTCCTTGACTTGTTGATAGCTGTCTTCTCTTTGTGTCTTTGAATTATCTTCCCTCTGTGTCTATGGCCAAATTTCCACTTTTCTTTCTTTCTTTATTTCTTTTTCTTTTTTAAAGATTTAACTAAAACTATAGCTAACATGTTATACAATATCATATTAGTTTCAGGTGTACACCATAGTTATCCAACATTTATATGTCTAAAGAGTGGTCACCATGATAAGACTAGCAACCATCTGACACCGTACCATGCTATCACAGTATTATTGACTATATTCTGTCTGCTGTACATTACATCCCCATGACTTACTTGTTTTATACCTGGAAATTTGAGCCTCTTATTCCCCTTCACATTTTCAATTACAGTTGACATTGAATATTATTTTATATTAATTTCAGGTGTACTGCATAGTGGTTAGACATTTATGAAATTTAAGAAGTGATCCCTCTGACTAGTCTAGTACCCACCTTGCACTATACATAGTTATTACCATATTATTGGCTGTATTCCCTATGCTTTACTTTATATCCCCATGACTATTTTGTAACTCCCAATTTGTACTTACTAATCTCCTTTACCTTTTCCACCATGCCCCCCAACCCCCTCCCATCTGTTACCCCAATAGATCTAGGACCCATTTTACACCATACCTAGTTATTACAATCTTAATGACTATATTCCTTATGCTATACCCTATGTCCCAATGACTATTGTGTAATAACCAATTTGTTCTTCTGAATCCCTTTCCCTTTTTTCACCCATACCCCCCAACCCCCCTCCCATCTGGCAACCATCAAAATATTTTCTGTAACTACGAATTTGTTTCTGTTTTGTTTATTTTGTTCTTTAGATTCCACATATAAGCGGAACCACATAGCACCTATCTTTTTCTGTCTGACACCCTACTCAGCACAGTACCCTCCAGGTCCATTCATACCACTGCAAATGGCAAGAACCCTTCCCTTCCCTGGCAAGCAATATTCCATTGTATATATGTACTACCTCCTCTTTATCCATTCTTCCATCGATGGACACCCAGGCTTCCTCCACAGCTTGGCCATTGTAAACAATGCTGCAGTGAACATACGGATGTACAAGTCCCCTCGAAGTAATGTTTTAGATTTCTTTGAATAAAGACCCAGAAGTGGGATTACTGGGTCCTTTTTTATCTCTTGTTATAGCCTTTGTTTTAAAATCTGTTGTGTCTGGTATAAGTATTGCTACCCTAATTTTTTTGTTGTTTTTTTCATTTCCATTTTCATGAGATAACTTTTTCCATCCCTTCACTTTCAGTCTGTGTGTGTTTTTCGATCTGAAGTGAGTCTCTTGTAGGCAGCATGTGTAAGAGTTTTGTTTTCTTATCCATTCAGCCCTCCTATGTCTTTTGATTGGAACTTTTAATCCATTTACATTGAAAGTAATTGTTGATAGATATGTAACTATTGCCATTTTATTAATCATAATATTGACTTTTTTCTTCCATCTGTCTTAAAGAAGTCCCTCTAAGATTCCTTGTACTACTGGTTTTGTGGTGATGAACTCTTTTAGCTTTTTTTTTTTTTTTTGTCTGGGAGACTATCTGTCTTTCAATTTTAAATAATAGCCGTTCTGGGTATAGTACTTTTGGTTGTATGTTCTTGCTTTTCATCATGTTGAATATTTCATGCCAATCCCTTTTGGCCTGCAAAGTTTTTATTGAGAAATCAACTGACAATCTTATGGATTAAGCACTTCAATTAAAAGGCAGGCATTTTTAGAATAGAAAAAAATTAAGACCCAACTAAACCAGCAAGGAATTTAACATTGTTAGTTTACAGTCGAGACACCTCTTTGTATGTACTTATTACAGAGGAGATACTTATGTATTAGGAGTGAATAACTCACAAGTAAAATGGTTATAATTATGATTCCATTAGTAAATGATGTGCATTATCTCTGCAAAATTACCCAGTTGTATTGCTGTTACATCACTATTTACTTATTACACTCTATGGCTGTATGCATACAACTGTATATACTATGGTTTATGGATGATTTAAGGGTATTCAAAGGTAATTTTGCTTTTAATGTATTTGGTTTCATATGGAAACTGTGCCCCTCCTGAACTGTCATTTAACCGTACTTAGCTCACTTCGCTTGTAGGAACATCTACCTAGAGTTGGAAACTTTCTCATCACACTTGAAGCATTCTAATCATGTCTCAATCAGGCATTTCATCTAGTACCTTTATCTTATGGCTCTCTATACCCTATTCTACCCAAAGCAAGAATGTGGCTGGACATAAAGATCTTATTCCATAGATGTTTCTCCTCTCCATTTATCCTTCACTGCAATAAACCTAAATTTCCTATGGATTTTATTGGGCTTTATACATTCTTCTCTTTAACTCCCCAAACTAAACTGCCTTAAACACAATATTCATTATGTGATGACTGTTCCTAAAACCTGATGAGAATTTTCAAATACTGCTTCCTGAATAGGTTAAGTTTTCTGATTGCAATAATTCATGGTTTTCATTCTTGTTTCCATTTGTTATTTATTTATTTTTAAGTAAACATTTTGAAGTGTTTTATATTTACAGAAAAATTGTGAAGATAATACAGAGAGGTTTCATATACACCACACTCAGTTTTCCCAATTATTAATATCTTACATTTATGTAGTACATTGGTCACGGTTAATGAGACAATTATTATTACTAACAAAAGTCCATAATGTATTCATATTTCCTTAGTTTCCTTTTTCTATTTCAGAATTCCAGATCACACTGTAATTATTAATCATGTGTTCTTAAGCTTCTTTTAGCTGTGACTTGCCTTGTTTTTTATTATCTTGACAATTTTGAGGACACTTATCAGATATTTTGGAGAATGCCCCTAATTGGTGTTGCCCTCATGATTTGCCTGGGGTTATAGGTTTTTGAGGTGAAGACCACAGTGGTAAAGTGCCATTATCATCATGTCATATTAAATGTATGTACTATAAAAATGACTTATAACTATTGCTGTTAACCTTGACACCAGGCTCATAATCAGGTTGGTCATACTGTACTCTTTGGGAGGAAGTCAGTGTGCACTGTCCACACTTAAGGAATGTCTACCTCCTTGAGAATGGAATATCTACATCAACTATTAGGGATTCTTCTGTATGGGAGATTTGTCTCTTCTCCTTGTTTGTTTATTCAATCATTTATTTTTATCAGTATGAACTCAGGTATATATTTTATAGTTTTGGTTATATTCCAAGTCAACTCAATTTAGTCTGTTGCTTAAATTGTTCCAGATTTTACCTTTTAGAACTCTTTTAGTTAGCTCCTGTGTCTCTTTGATATACTCCTAGTATTATTGGTTCTTTTGTTTCCATTTTCTTACTGACACAAGATGCTTGAAGCTCATCTTATCAATTTTCTGCCTCAGTCCTGAAACCAAGATCTAAGCACTAGGTTTCTTGCTTACTTTGAATGATTTTCTTCCCCTTTTGTTACATCTAGTCAAATTCTTTCTCTTCGAGGATTTTTTTCTTTTCTTTTCAAATTCTGTCTACGCCCTGTGGCTCATCATTTCTCTGTTGAGCATCTTCTAAATAGTCTCTCTCTTCAATCTATTTCCCACTTAGCAACCAGAGAAATTTTTATAAAATAAAAATATCATTAAACCATTACCCTGGTTAAAAACCTAAAGCTCAGTATTACCCTCAGGATTTGGGGATATGGTTCCTATTTTCTTCTCCACTTTCACCTCTAAACATTCCCAACCTCAGTTTACTCTCTATCCATACTGAAATGATTTTAGTTCCTTATATGCCTTTGCATAGTTTGATTCCTGGAACCCTGCCCTTACTCCTCTCTTCCTGACAACACATACACACACACACACACACACACACACACACACACACTTTATTGGGTAGATTCCTACTCAATGTTCAGTCTCTCCTTGGCTGAGTATCTTCTAGGAAGCTTTTTCTAGAATGTATCCAGGTTGGGCTCCATTCCTGAGTTTTCCTATAGAGCCCTGAGCTGTGGTTTTATATTACAGTACTCGTCACAATGGTTGATAGTCCCCTTTTACATGTCTCTTCCCTCTAGACTGAAAGTTCTGTGAATACAAGGACTTTGTACATTTGTTTCATCACTGTATTATTAATACTTAACCCAGTGTGTGGTCCTTGATATGTACTAAAGAAGTATTTGGTGAATCAATAAGTGACCCTTGGGGATATATCCTTATCCTGCTAGTCTCAAGGATATAGTGGTCACTGATGTATTCCCAAAGAAATAAGGTTTGCCAAGTATAATTACTATTTGCCAAATATATATTAATTTTGTAGGCAGAGTATCCCTCAGTTTATAAACAGTTAATGAAACCCCTCTATTTTTATGCATACGGCAGAGTTCCTGGTCTCCTTTGTTTTTCATTTCCAAATGAAAACAGAAGGCAAGACAGCTTCTGGACTACTTGAGCTCCATTCTAATCTAGTGTGTGGGTATATACTGAGTTCAACAGACTGGGAAGCCAGCCATGAAGAAATGGACAGGAATTCTAAAGCTGCCAAGAAATTTACACCTGTACTTAGACATTTCCAAGCAAGTTCCAAAACTTCTACACTTCCACCCTGACAGTTATACACTCACAAAGACTCTAACATAGGACAAGTAGGTAAGGTTTGACATTGCTCATGTACACCCTATTTTACCCAGAGAAAACTTTCGTGTCTTTTAAATATCTTTCCTTGAGAAACTAGGACAGTCATTTTGCTCTCATGAAATATGGCTTGGATGTGAGGTTTCCAGAGCTACACAAATGGAAATCATTTCTACTCCTTCCAAACATATGCACGGCAGCACTCTTCCTCTAAATCTGATAGTATAATATAGACATTGCCTCCAATCCTCTTATTTTAGCTCAGATCTCTTTTAGATGGACAAATTGAGAGAATATTAATAGTCCTCCTCTAACAATTTTTCCAGGAGAGAGCCTAAAATTGCCATAACTTTGCCAGGTTCTTCTCATGAAGGAAGTACATGGTTTTGTGTCAGGTTTAGAAGGAAAGTCTTTCACTTTGACAGTATTAAATGGAGTTAACTGGATATATTCATCTTAAAAGGATCATCCTGTTTGGTCAAGTGAGGAAATTAAGACAGCCGAATTCACTGAAGTATTCAGTTTCTTTAGTCTCCAAGAAGCCATGTTGATTGCATATATGTTCTTTCTCTCTCAGCCACACTAATTAGGATGACTAAATGTTTAATTTTTTTTTCCTACTCTTTGTCTATGGTAGCTCAGGGTAATTATTTTTCATATCCTATATTACTTAATAGTCATCCACTAAAACAGTGGACCACATGATAGAGGTTTTTGGGGTTTTTTTTATGGCCAATAGGATTGTCCAATAAAATACGGAATAAGTCTGAAGGTGAGATAACAACACATATTTCTTCATGTAAGTATGGAAGTATGCTATATTTGGGACATACTTACACTAAAAAATTATTTGTTTTTTAATCCAAAATTGAAATTTAGCTAGGCAGCTTTTATTTTTATTTGCTAAATTTGACCACCTAATGTTATGCCTGATTTTTCAGAGCTAAATATCTTTAAAGGTTAAATTTCAATCAAATAAAGAGCAAAAGACTATGTTAGGAGCTGAAAATGGGTTCACTTCAGTGTTACATTAGCATTGGCTATCCAGGATCCCAAAATTTGCAAAGTCATCTTAAAAAAAAAGAAGAAAATCACCAATGCTGACTTTTAAAATATTCATTTCTGTGCAAATTATTGAGACAGTTAAAGTATGTAAAACTTTCTGAGCTTTTACCCCATTCCTGTTTCCTAACAAGATTTGAAAAGTCACCTAAGCAAAATAGATATAAATGTTTTTTTCACATAAAGTTTGACTTTGGTTAAAAACAAAATTCAACTGAGTAAATTTTAAGGATTGTTTTGGCCTTATTCAACGATTCAGGAATTAGGGAGCATCCAATCTAGCAGATAGGATGGAGCTCCAGAAAATTATACAAGATAGGACATTTTATAAGCAGAAAGGAGCAGGAACAAGGAAGTTATACTAGGCAAATAAAAATGATTTAATTATTGCACTGTCACTTTCCTTTAGGGGATGGCGGAGGTTTACCAGGCAGATTACCTAAATATGGCTGATCAGGCTATCCGTGATGAACTGTCAGTTTAAGATTCCATTTCTCGGGGAGCTGAAACTGTATTTAATTAAGTTTTGGTTTGGTGCTTGGTTTGGGACTCAGCATAAGTGAGTTGGTTTAGAATCTGTTGTCTTGTTTTTAACAGTTCTTTTCCATTATATTGTGATAATCAAAACCTCAACCATCTCTTTTCTTTGGAAGGGTTTCTAATGCCAATTTTGCCCATTACTAACCGTTGCTCTACTTTGCTCCTCAGATAGTTTTATCTGCCATCTAGACACAGATCTCTAGAGAAATTGGAAATATTTAATATATTTACAGAATGATTCTTATTGGGAGTGAGCTAATGTTAGTCATTTTAAAAAATATTTTAAAAGTTTGACCAGAAAAGTTTATGAATTTTCAAGCAAGTCATGTGTACTTTGCTTTGTTGTTGCTGCTACAACAGATGCTGCCCCTCCTTTTTTTTTTAAGTGAACTAAATTGACAAAAAATTTTTTTGTCCAAACAAGAACATCCCAGAACTACTAAGACATGCCTCTGATATATCATTAAAATTACTGGGCAATAAACCAAACCTAGATATCAAAAAAAAAAAGGGCTTTTTGTTAGTTGCTTATTAGCAGTCAGTGATTGTTCTGTGTTTGTGATAAGAACTATACAAAGAGAGGCAACTCGTAGACTAATGATGCTACCTCTGTGCAATGAAGGTGGAGTCATTATTGGAGCACTTCGTAACTGTGTTTCTTCAAGTATCGATTAATATATGCGCACATAGAGTTCTGCTGAGCCACCTTCATAGCCTCCACATCCTCTGTAAACATTACAATGGGTATAAGGGAAAGACAGAGGAAGAGGAAGGGAGAGGAAGTGACTTGTCTTAACTTGTCATCTTTTCCTTTTTTAAAAACTCCCTTATTACTTGGATTTTTCCATTGTATAATAATGCATATTCATTATATTACATTAAAGTATAATGTAATATAATATATTTAATATATTATATTAAAGTTCTTTTGTTAGAGACAAACACCCACTCTCAAAGCTAGACCCAGGCAAGCAGGAACTCAGATACAGGTATTTTTTTATTTCATCTGTGTGTGTGTGTGTGTGTGTGTGTGTGTGTGTGTGTGTGTGTGTGTTCTTGCCTTCTGTCACTCTTCCCCTCCCCCTCTTTATTTTCTGCGGGAAAATCCAAACTTGCCTTGTCTGAACCTCAGAGAAACAGGGTTTTGTCTTTTCATTCCACTTATACGGAGGTTTGTTAGAAAAACCTTCATGGCGTAGAATGATGGAAATTCCAAAGCTCAAGAATCGCTGCCCAAGGTGGATTCCTGTATAAGCAAGGGATCCTATGTAGGCCTGGGGACACACAGCCTGCCTGGGTGCATTAGCCCCAGCTAGGCCTTGCCATCTCACATACTGTCTCCATTCTCGTCATCTAAAACCTATAGGAAACTTTACCAGAGTACAGTTTTGATATCCCCAATTTTCACAGCTAGCTCTAAGCAGTCACAGATAAGCAATACAGTTAAAGAGAATAGTGAAGCTGAATGCGTGAACCCCTGCCTATGGCCTGGGTCCTTGCCTCCTCTGGGCTTTGCTCAGCTTAAGAAGCAACAGGGCCAGGCACCCCTCATAGACTGGGGAGTTGGATGGCAGGAGGGGACATCCTGCAGTCTTCCAGTATAGTGTACTACAGAGTACAGTGAGCTTCGTGTGACGAGGAGTAATTATTCTATTATTATGCAATGATTTAGCAATTCTGTATTAGAGTGATCACAGCTGTGTAATAGACTGAGCTTGTCAAACTCTTCTTTTGCCCTTAATATTCTTAATAGCTATAATGTGCTTTCTATTCATTATCATTTTTATTCCTCCAAACACAACCTTATACATTTATTCAGTGTTTTCCTATTTAATAGAAACCCAAATAGTGGACAAGTTCTGACAATTAAGTTTGCAAACTTAAATGTTGCTAACATTTTTTTGTAGTCAGAGGGGTTATTCATTATGAATTTGTACCAACTGGGCAAACAGTTAACCACGTTTACTCTTTGGAAGTGCTGAAAAGGCTGTGTGAAAAAGTTAAATGGAAACGACCTGAACTTTTTGCCAGCAATTTATGGCTCTTGCATCATGACAGTGCACCAGCTCACACAGAATTGTCCGTGAGGGAGTTTTTAGCCAGTCAACAAATAACTGTATTGGAACACCCTCCCTCCTCACCTGATCTGGCCCCCAATGACTTCTTTCTTTACCTGGAGATAAAGGAAATATTGAAAGGGAGACATTTGATGACATTCAGGACTTCAAGGGTAATACGATGGCCATTCCAGAAAAAGAGTTCCAAAATTACTTTGAAGGGTGGACTAGGTACTGGCATCAGTGCACAGCTTTCCATGGGGAGTACTTCTAAGGTGATCATAGTGATATTCATCAGTGAGGTATGTAGCACTTTTTCTAGGGTGAGTTAGTGAACTTAATTGTTAGACCTTGTGTATATTCATTGCTGACCTTCTTGTTTATGCCCTATTATCTCCAAAGCACGAGAAGCTTATTCTGAGGCCTTTACATCCAGGCAGAGCCTGAAATGAAAAATTGAGAAATGGGTAAAGTTTGATTTTAATGCTCCCACTTGTTTCTTCTGATGCCTTTGCTACCCTCACAGAGCCTCTCCTATGGCACCTCTCCTCTTGCCTCTTAACTTCCTACCCTTTATTCCTTATAACATAGGTCTTCTCATGTCTGATATGCAGTTACTGACATTGTAGATGAGACTCTTAGTGGATTTTCTCTCCTAGCGTTGGTGCTTTTTAACCTTTACTTCAGCTGGGCAATGAAAGATTCTATCTTTCATTAAATAAGTGTAAAGACAAATTGAAGGTTTGTTGTTCTTGGCATGAATGTCTTCCCCAAACCCCCTAAATTATAGTATCCTAGTGTATGTGTGCTGTTCCACTCACTGGCCTCCCAGGGGTTGGTACATAACATCATGGTGTGTGTGGAAAGAAAAGATCCCTCCATCCAACCGTCACATGAATGGTCCAGATGTCCTTAAAAGCAGCCATTTGCCCAGGATGTCATCATGGCCTGAATTGTCTCAGTTGCTATTTCTGTACGTAGCTTCTATTGCAGCAAACAATCCACTTAATTATTTTAACATATTAAGTTGGTGCAAAAGTAATTGCAGTTTTTGTAATTACTTTTAACCTTTTAAACCGCAATTACTTTTGCACCAACCTAATAGCATGGGGGGTGGGGAACTTATGTTTCTAAAATTTAATTTTAATAATTCTCTGACTGAGTCCCACTAATCTCTTTCTCTCTGGGGGGGACATGAAATGGTGGGTGTATAACCTTAAGGAATTGCATGTTAATATCTTGTTTTAAGTCACTTTCTCCAAACCCTGTTTGATTCAGAGACTTGAATGTAGAAATCACACATTTCCTGGGATGTCAGCCTCTTCGCGTCTGAGTCGGCCTCATCGTCATTAATTCTGAGTTGGTGCTCAGCAATTCCCATGATAACTGTTGACTTTTACTATCTCTCTAAAATTGGTTCCATTCTGAAAATAATCTGAAAATAATTTTATGTTATATATTTCTTTGTCATATTACTGTAGTGTTCTCTCTGACCCCTTCTCCAACGCTTGCAATTTGGCTGAGAAATGTAGACAGAGAAGGTATTTCACAAGTTCTGAATATCCTAATGGGAATGGCAGAATTTTTTTTTAAGCTATTTCATTAATTTTTATATTTGCGACTCAGGCTGTCTTCCTTTATTTGGAACTTTTTAAGGTGGTTATTTTTTTCGAGAACTACACATTTGAGCCTTAGCTAAAGAAGCAATTACTTTTTAAGGATACCTAGTTCTGCATTTGGCAGCTCCCAGATCAGAAAAAAAGTACTGTGACTCCCTCTGGAGGGAAGTGTTTGTTAAAAAGATGAAAGGCTTTCATTAAAAAACTTGGCAAATGCATCTTATGAATTCAGTGAAATTAAAATTGATCCTAGGGCCCCAATCCCTCATAAAAGATTCCTTAGTGTCTTCGATATACCCGTTAGACTGTTACTTGACTGTCTACGACACAATCTCTTCTTTACCCGTTGATCTATTGTCCGTGGTTTCTTGTTGGTACTTAAATCTCCTCTGTTTAATGATGAGCTCCTCTAGGCTATGTCACTTGTGATCGCCCCCCTGTTTTTCTCCTTTTATAGCCCCAGAAGCTTTAGAAAGTATAGCAAATTATCCTCCTTTTCTAAGTTGTTGTTTATTTTTCTGAAAGAATAATAGGAGACAGCCAAAGAAATGTAGAGGTATTTAAAGCTGACCTTCCGAACACCAGAAAACAACAACAAGATTGTAAGGCAATTGTGATTGTGTCTGTCAGAATAAATTGAACACTAGCTTTAAAAATAATGCTGGATATGTGCAGGACTTGAGGCAACTATTTGACTTTATGTCAGAGAGGCTGGTTTTTCCAAAAGCGAAAGCTTTTGTGCACCATACTTCAACCTCTACTGCTGGGCGGAGTTGGTTTTTCAATTGCAATCAGTTCTGTGATTGCAAGCCCATTTCTTAAGAAGAAAAGGCATGCAAAGTGTGTGTGTGTGTGTGTGTGTGTGTGTGTGTGTGTGTTTATGTGGTTTGCACACTCAAATTTCTGCTAAGGAATGTTCTCATGTCCATTAAATGAGAAAGTAAAGATATATTGAGAAGTGCATTTAAATAATCATAGACTCTTGTGGAAATTTCCTCAATTTTAATTGCTGGACTTTCTCACTATTCTGCGCAGCATGTCTTACAGCTTCGGCTCAGAAGCTTACTCAAAAAAATAAAAAAGCTTTTAAGTCTATAACCTTTAGAAAAGGTTTCGATCCTCTGACTTTTTCTAGTGTACAGTAATGGGGGTAAGGTAAGAATATTTCTCTGTGAGTCCCCAAATGACATAGGGGACTTTTGAGTGAGTGAGCGCCGGGATTGTGTCTCGTGAGAACGAAGAATGGAAACATGGACCCAGGAGAGGTAAAGAGTTTTAAAAAGAGGATAGTTTATTGAAAGCAAAGGGTCAGAGTTCCCGAGTGAGAGGGGATCCCGAATGGGGGTGCCTAGTGACTGAGGCAAAAGTTCTTTTATACCTTCCCTTGCCTGCTTGGGGAAAGGGTCTGGAGCCTTCTAATGGAATTCATCTATCAGGTTTGTCCTGTTTGCCCATCCTGAAGGGATTAAGGAAATAACGCATTCCTATCTATCAGATCTGCTCCTTTGCCCTGCCAAAGATAACTTATTAACCTCAAGGTGGTTCTCATATCTTTGTCCTGGAGTGAAGGAAACATTCCAGAACTTGGAGTTTCAGGATATGGCTGCTTTTTTGTTTATTCCACCAGGGGACCCCCCTGTCTACCTAGCAGCATGCTGACTAACCTGTCTCAGAGACTCCCAAAATGTTTCAGAACTGAGTATTTTTCTCCTCTCAAACTTTTACTGATTTGATTACAGTTTATTTGACATTATAATAAGAAGCTCTCCTTTTAAAGCATTGCTTTTCAGAACACATGCACAAAGGCTAGGTCTATTAGTCACTTACTCTACAATAGTAAACATTTTCAAGAGTCTTTTCATGCCATGGTGCTACTATTCATGAGGAGGTCACTGAAAGATGCAGAGTGATTTTTTGGGCCACAAACTTACTAAATGATAGAGCAAGGATGCAAACCCAGGACTTCCAAATTGAAGTCTGGTGCTCTCTCTGAAACATTGCAGCCACTCTTCCAGTGAGTATTACTTAAAATAAATATTTAGTGTACCTCTACTACCAGGGAATGGGGGTTTTGACTGCTTAAGCCAGAGGATGAGATATCTTGGAAGCGAGCCACTGACTAAGTTACGTCTGGGTGCCAGCTGAAGTGCGTGTGAGAGTGAGTCTGTGTTTGGAGGGATGGGGGGTGTTCTTTAAAGATGAAGGAGTGGCAGAGAGCACAGGAGGAAGCAAGGGATTGTTAGGGGAAAGGAAACAATGCAGAGAATAAGATAGAAGGAAGTGGTGTTGAAGATTTCCCAAGTCATCCTCACCACTTGTGTTCACAATTCTTTCACATTGTGGTAAAAGCAATGATCAAGATTGATTGATTTCCCCAGCCACGTTTTATTTGCTGGTTCCTTGGCTAAATGGACCTCTCAGAAATCATACAAATGGAAACGTTTAATGCAAGTGTAGGAGAGAAAACCTTAGTACACTTTGTTGTTTATCAGATATTTTTTGGAATTGAGTTATCTATATTAGGTGCTGAGCAATTTACACATGGACCACTGGAAGATTGCTGCCATTGCCTTTGAGAATATCAACCACTCTATTCTGGGGAGACAGAATAGAGACATATGACTGGACTCTAGAAATACCACTAGGAAACCCCTATAAACATGTACAAATTAATATACTGCTAATAATGTGCTGAGGGATGTGGGTAATGAACTCGTTAAAATCTGCAAGAAGCTAGATTACAACATAAATCATGCATTGGTATCTTTTCTATAACTATGTGGGATGTCTCCACTCCTTAGAAACTTTTACACACAAGTGAATTGTGTGAGATTATTGATGTTGGAGTTGTTCTTTTGGAAAGTGATCAGAAGGTCTTATGAATGCAAAGAAGGTAATTGAGCTGAAGATCATCATGCTGAATGATTCCCCCAGACGGGCAAACTTTACCTGCAAACTGCACATTCCCTGCCTGAGTCCTTGCGTACAGAATTAGTACTTCTAGAGCCTCTTAGTTACATGTAGAATGACTGCTTGATGCATAACATTATTGCCTGGGTCTACTTTTAAATTTCCAGGTGAAATTAAGGATGTGGAAATAATCTTTCTGTACGATTGGTGTTATTAGGAGTGTTTCTGGCCTGTGAAAGATAAATCTTTAGAGGTGACAGCAAGGAGAAAATATTTCTCCCCAGCTACTTAAGGGGACAAACTGGGGTAAACAGAAATTCATTTGTATTGTGCTTAGATGCATTGGGGAAGGAAGCTCTTTCGTTTGTCTAAATCTATTGGATGTTTTTCATGCATCTATAACTTCTGTGGCCCCCAAAGAAATTAACTTTATTTTGTCCAGTGGCATTTAAATCTTAATTTTAATCTGGTATTTAAACAAACCCTTTAGTTAACACTCCATCTATAGGGTACTTAAATCATCCTAGTCAAGAGTCTTATAGATTTTTTTAAAGCCAGGCTATTTTCTTTCCTGCTTATTGCCAACTGATAATGTAAAAACAATACTATCACAGAAATAAGAAAAAATAAAGGGGAATGATACATCACTATAGTGAACTGAATAGTGCCTCCCCCCCAAAAAAAGATATGTGCATTGAGAACTTCAGACCTGTGACCTTATTTGTAATAAGGGTCTTTGCAGATGTAGTTAAGATGAGATTTTAAGATGAAATCATGGTGGATTAGGATGGGCCCTAAATCCAATGATGAATGTCTTTATAAGAGACACAAAAAGGAAAGAAGAAGAAAGAAAAAAAGCCAGCAACCCAGGGAACTCCATGTGAAGGCAAGGCAGAGGTTCGAGTTATGCAAGCCCCAGCCAAAGAATGCCAGGAAGAATTCTCCCTTGAAGCCTTCAGAGGGAGTGGGACTCTGTGCACACTTTGATTTCTGACTTCTAGCCTCCAAACTGTGAAAGAATAAATTTCTATTGTTTTAAGCAATTCTTGCCTCTAAAAACAAGGTGTGTAAAGCTGATATTCAAGATACCAGGGACCAAATCTTTCATGCTAGGAATTTGCAGCCCAGTCTGTTCAACCACTAGACAGCCCTATAAATGAAATCACAGAAACTCTTGGTTGTATTTAACGAGTTGGATGAGTCAAGAAAGGCTTCCCTGTGGTTGTTTAACTTGGAAAGAACTGTATGTGTGCAGAAATCTAGTTTCAGGTAAATGAATGCTTTAGCTCTTACATGTAAAACACAAAATATCTTCAGGGCCATATTGATTTAAGAGGTTCAGTCTGCGTATTTGAAGATAGAGGATTCATGTTGAACTGAGAAATTAATTGTCATAACCTCAGGGTCAGGACGCCAGCTCATTCTTGGGTTCAGGAACCTTCTAAAGAGTAGCTCTCAACCAGGGCCTCAGATTTCTCATCCCAAAGCTTGGTGCATGAACCCCTCTCAAAATACCTAACTCCATTCCTCTTTCTCAGTTTCTTCATTCGTGAAATGAGAGGTTTGGACCACACTGTTCTGTTATGTTCCTTCTATGTCAAGAAGTTTAACACTATGATTTGACTCTATTCTAACCTATCTCTTTATAGCTTCATCAAATATGAAACAATAAGGGAACAGGCCAGGAAGCGTAACTGAAAATGTCTTGCATTAAAACTGAGTGGAATTAAACAAATCACTCAACCTTTCTGAGGTATAGGACTAATGTGTAAAAGAATGGCGTTAAAGTACATAATCCTATGAGCATTTCCAGCTCTAACATTGCATTGTGGTACTGCCTAATGCGATAGCCATTAGCCACAAGTGGCTATTGGGCACGTAAAATGTGACTAGTCTGAATGAAGAGGAACTATAAGTGTAAAATACACAGCATAAAACTTAACATAAAAAAATGTACATTTCTCATTAATATTTTTATGTTGATTGTATGTTGAAATGATAGTATTTTGAATATGTTAGGTAAAATAAAATCTGTTATTAAAATCATTTCACTTGTTTTATTTTATTTTTTTTTATTGCACCTTTTAGAAAATTTAAATTAACATGTGTGGCTCACATTACATTTCTGTTTTCCAGTAATATCTATGCTGTTCTGTAATATCTATGCAAAACAGTTTTGAGACAGTCCAAATGGCCAGGGTTATATACAGTGATCATGCACTGTGTGTGCTTTTAATTGGCATGCACATACACAGGCATTTTTTTAAAAAAACAATGTTACTGTGAAAACATGTTTTATTCCCTTCCGTTGCTATCAGCAACCTAGTACCACCACCAGTCTTGGTTAAACCCTTAATTTAGGAAAATAGGCTTTGACTTAACGGAAATTATGTATCAGTATAGATTACCATTTTTAACATTATGTATTTTGGGAAAGAATAATATATGCCATTGAAAGATTGTGTATTATTAAGGTACTAAGGAAATGAAATAAGAAAAATTAAATTAAAAAAAGAAAAACTCTAAAGGATATGAAAAAGACTTCCCGAACTCATTCAGGTATATTCACACAACATGCATGCATTAACGGTGAGTGGGGGTTAATGACGCTGACGTAGCACTGGTGTGTATGACTCAGTTCTCTTTAGCATTTATGATATGGGTACCCCCATATCATAACTCATATCCCCATTTTCTTCCACTCTACCCACCACTGCCCATTATTCCTCATTTTCTAAGCCTGTTTTCTTCTGACAATTTACCTTCTCCCACAGTTCTTTGCTCAGGAGCCATGTTTTCCCTTATTAAATGTTATAAGCCAGATTCGCTTGTCGCCTCCTTCAGTGTCTTTGCACAGCCTTCTGTGGGCAAAGCACTGTCCTGTGCACTCAGGGAAATACAAAGATACATGAGACTCAGGTTTTCTCCCATAGTATTTACTCTTTAGGGAAGCACGTGCGTTTTATGGAGTATATCTGTAAATGTAGTGTGTATCGTGCAGACGTTGAGTACAAGATCGATGGTAGGTGTCACAATGCCTATGTTTAAATATGAGGTCTCCTACTATTTGCTTGTGGAGCCTGGGCAAGTAACTTAACTTCTCTGAACCTCAGTTTCTTCAACTATAAAATGGAACTGACTCCAATTATCTTCCACAGAGGCTTTTTGTGAGGTTTAGAGAAGATAATCCACTTAAAGGGATTGGTTCTAAGCTTGGTGGGGAATATATTCTTAGTGAATGGCAGCTATTATTTTCTTATTATGGATGTAACTGTGAAAGGCAACACAGGTATTTGAAGTCCAAATAAAAGTGCTGGGGATTTTTATAGAACAAGTAACATATAATTCTGTTTGAGGAAGGAAGGAAATGTAGAATGTAGAATTTGGTCCAGACAAGAGAGAGTTTGCATAAGTGCCCTTGAGGGTTGGACATTCCAAGTAGAGGAACCAACATGAGTGATATGAAACTTTTCATATGGAGCAGCAAATCATTAAGTAGGTGTTGAAAATAAGACTTCTGAGGGGGAAGTAGAGAGAATTAAGTTTGAAAATAAAGACTGAGAATAGGACTTTATCATGTAAACCTTATAACACATGATCTTCATTAGAAATACAATCTTTATTTCCATTGCATGGTGTATCTTTCAAAACTATATATTTAGAGCCTTAGTAGTAGTGATGCTGTATACTATAGGTTTGTGTTGGTATTTCCTCTTGTGGCTACTCCTTATGTTCATTCTCTCTAAATTTCACTTTTTTGAGAAGCAATTTTGACATCTTCCTAGTTTATTAATGCCGTTTTCAAATTTCTCCCTTTTTGTTCCAAATTAGTAATCTTGTTCCTTTGAGGTTGATACCATCCAGCTACCAACTTCTAGAACTTCTTGTCACCCCTCCAGCAATTCTTCCGTTCAAAATGCCATGCCCAGACCACAGCTTTCTAAACTTAAAATAGTTTCTTAATTCCACTATAACTGTTGTTCATATGTTCTTGTAATACTATAGATGAGGACCGAGTCTTCCTGGCTTCACCACGTATTAGCAGGATAACCTTGCATAATTTACTTAACTTCTCTGAGCGTGTGATAGAGCTAGTCATAGTGCATACTTCATAAAGTTATGAAATGAAGTAATATATGTGAAATGCTTAAGCCTTCTAAAAATATTACTATTCAGTGTCATGACTTTTAGTTTTTTGATCCATATATTACCATTTTATCAACTCTTTCATGTCTTCATTTCACTTCTTATTTAGCTTTGACATCAACATGTCTCCCCTCTTCAGTACATCCCTAATTAGTACCCTCGGGCACTTTGTCCCTTTGTGTTAACACCCCGTCAGACAGACTGTAACCTGGAGCCATCCAGGAACATCTTCTGACCTTTGCTGTGATCAAGATGTGGAAAATCACCTAAACCTTGGGCTATGATAAATTAACAAAATCCTTCCTTGGGTGTTAATAACTCAGACCTTTGTCCTTCTGTGCATTCCTATATAATATTCTTTCCCATTCTCTAAGAACAGACAATTCAAAGCTGAAACTTGTTTGAAGTCTCCTCTTAGCCTCCACTACATTCTCTCTCCCCCCCTGTGTGGCTTGCTCTCCTAATGCAGAGACAGAATGGAGGCCCTCAGGAAGTAAATTCCTAGGCCTCCTGCCTCTGCACCTAAGAGCTTATCTTTACCTTCTTCCCCATCTTTTCAAAGGATTCTGTAAGAAATAGGGCTATTGTCAATGAGACCTATTGGTTGAACATAGAGAGTGCTTCTTTCTTTTTCTTTTTTTGAGAGGCTATTCTCCATTTTTTAGAAAGATTTTTTAATTAAAATATTGCTAGCATACAATATTATATTAGTTTCAGGTGTGCACCATAGTTATTCAACATTTACATACCTAAAAAAGTGATCACCATAAGTCCAGCAACCATCTGACACCGTACCATGCTATCACAATATTGTTGACTATATTCCCTATGCTGTATATTACATCCCCATGACTCATTTGTTTTATACCTGGAAATTTGGACTCCTTATTCCTCTTCACCTTCCCCTCCCTTTTTAATTTTTCAATTACAGTTGACATTCGATATTATTTTATATTAATTTCACGTGCATAGCATAATGGTTAGACATTTATACAATTTAAGAATTGATACCCCTGACAAGTCTAGTACCCACCTGCCACTATACAGTTATTACCATATTGTTTACTATATTCCCTCTGCTTTACTTTACATCTCCATGACTGTTTTGTAATTCCCAATTTATACTTCTTAATCCCTTACCTTTTTCACCCTGTCCCTCAATCCCTCTCCCATCTGTCACCCCAACAAATCTAGTACCCACCTGACACCATATAGTTATTACAATATTATTAATTATAATCCTTATGCTATACCCTACATCCCCATAACTACTGTGTAACAACCATTTTGTACTTCTTAATCCCTTCCCCTTTTCACTTACCCTCTTCAACCCACCTGCCATCTGGCAACTATCAAAATGTCCTCTTTATCTATGAGTTTGTGTCTGTTTTGTTTGCTTGTTTACTTTATTCTTTAGGTTCCACATATAAACAAAATCACATTGCATCTGTCTTTCTCTGTCTGACACTCCACTCAGCACAACACCCTCCAGGTCCATCCATGCCGCCACAGATGGCAAGAAAGATGCTTCTCTCATTGGATTTAAAGTCTGCACGAGCAAGTTGAAATAATTCAAATATGAAAAATCAGCTTTGAAAGTATTTAAATCTCACAAGTATAAGATGTTTTAGTTATAGTCCCTGCTTATACATAGTTGAAATGTTTTAAATGGTAGAAAAATTATGATTCAAATAATAAATTGAAATATAATATTGTTAATAAGTGTTATTGAATATTAAGTTTAGGAATGAATATTGTCTTCCTAGTTAATGAATATTAACAATAAATATTCTCTCTCATATGTACATATGCATATATAAATATATAAACACATACATGTATACATATATGTGTGTATACATATTTTCCGTCTTTATCTGAACATTAGATTCTAATGTTTTGCTATGCTGCAGATATGTCTGCTTCTAAAATGTTCTAGTTACATAATGTGGTGATACATTCTTAGTGTGCTTAATGCCCTTGAAATTCTCAGCCTCTCTGACAGAATATTCCACAGCAGTATTCTTAAGGAAAATACATGTCTCAGATTTTCAAGGAGTACCAAATTTCAGTTCTTCTAACCCATTAGTTTTTTGATTATTGATTGGTTGAATATTTGTGGGGACAATAGATGCAAAGGTAGACAAGAACAATGCACTTTTATAAATAGAATTGTTTGGGAGAACTGCAGAGGGAACAAATAATTCAGAGTGGGGTTATCAGGAAAAACTTTACAGAGGCAGATGTCCTAAACTTTGGTTTGGAAATTTAGCTCATCAAAGGGCTAATTCCAGAGCTCGTCATTCTATTCCCCTTTTACCCTAATTCTAAGCCCAGTCCATTTTTGGCTTCTCTGTGGAGGGCTGCAGTTGTAAATGGCTCTCTCCAGCCTATCCCTCATCTTCTCTGCACTTTCTTTTTTCTCACCAGTTGAATCCTAATTGTTTCCTGCGCACCAGTCTCCCATTGGCAATCTGCAGCTTTGCTCTCTTAACTCTAAAGACATAGGGGCATTTTCCATTAGTCACAGAGGCTTAATTTCATACCAGTGGGATAAAGATCTGGTCTGTTCTGTCAGAAAATGTGCTATATAGTCAATCACAAATAGATCCTTAAACAGCCAGCTTCCCCCTGCAGACGTTTCCCCAAATGTCCTGCATGCTTACTGCTCATGGCACGGTGGCTAGGAGGGTGGCATGTGATGGCACAGGTCACATACAGAGGACTGCCAGCAGGTTGCTTTGTTCTTGGAGATTAGTCTTGGCCCTTTACACAGATGAGTTGTATATCCTTGGGGAATTTTTTCCTCAGTTTCCTCATTTGAAGTCTAAAATCTCCTTTAATACTGCTATTCCTAGAAACAGCTACACAATTTCCTGTTTTGTCAGGATTTCATTTTACTCGACTGGAAACATTGTTATTTTCTATTTGTTTCTGAGATGCCACACTTAACCTGGTTTTCCTCCTCACTAGCTGCACCTTTGAAGGCTCCCTGACTGGCTTCTTCTTCTAGAAACTGAAGTGCCTCAGGACCTTATCCTTCTCATCTACGATTTTTCTATCTATATATTGTCCCTCGGTGTGCTTACCGAGGCCCATGGCTTCATATACTGCCTTTACACTGATGACCTACAGATTTTTTATACCTCGCTCTGACCTCTTCCCTATGTTCTAGACTGATGTACCCAACTGCCTTTTCTACATTTGCACCTAGTGTCTAATAAGTATTTCAACCTTAAATGTCTCACATGAGTCAGTTCCCCCGCCCCCCGCTCTTGCCAGCCCTGCTTCCACCTTGTTGCTATAAATAGTGCCTCATCCACACAGTTACTCATGCCAAAGACCTTGATAAGTCATTATTGACTCCTTTCTTTCCCTCCAGTCCCATGTAAATTCACTTTACTCCATAATATATACCTGTAATATGGCCATTTTAGCCACTCCTACCATGACCACTCTAGTCTAAGCTCCTTGAACTCTGTCCCAGACCATGGCCACAGCCTCTTCAGTGTTCTTCCTCTCCTGTATGGTACACTCATACTTCTAAAGCATAAAATAGACTATTATACACCCCTGCTAAACACCTCCCGTGGCTTCCCATTGTAACCACATAAAATTCAAACTTGTTATCAGAGCTTGTAAGGTCCACACTGTTTGTCCCCTGCCTCCCACCCTCTCCATTTCCCCGCTCCTCCCCTCATTCACTATGCTCCAGCTGCTGGTTTTCTTTTCACTGGACATTTCAAGCTTGTTCCATTCTCAGAGACTTTGAATTTTCTATTCCTACCTCTTATAATTCTGTTCCCCCGATCTTCGCCTGGCTGCCACCTTCTCATTATTCGGGTTGCAACTCAAATATAACCTTTTCAGAGAGATGTTTCTCAGTACTCCGGGTAAGGCAGCCCCACTCCATCGTGCTCTACCACATTACCTTATTTTAGCTTCTTCGCAGCACTTGGCAGTGTCTGAAACTATCTGATTTTCTCCCCACATGTTTAATATCTGTTTCTGTCTGCTACAGTATAAACTTCTTGGAACAGGAACTCTGTTCATTTCCTCATGACCACATCCTGAGTAGTTATGTCCATGCCTGGCCCATGGGCGTTGCACAGTCCATAGTTGTTGACTGACTGACTAACCACTAGGTTCGACCAGCTCTTGCAGCTTTGCCTCTTCAGCAACTGGGTAAAAAATGGAAATTTCTCTCATAGGAGAGAATCCCTTTTCTGTGGTTCAATCTCTTCTCAAGAGGAAGGCAGGAAGACAATGTGTACTGAGATTGGAGAAGAATCTATGAATACTTCGAAATATATTCACAGCTTATCATTGAATACAATATTCCCTTATTCAACAAATATTTCTTAAAAATTAAAGGTATGTTGGGTACTAGGGGCTGGGCAACAAAAGCAAATAAGTCAAGGTCTCTACCCGTAAGGAGTTCATAGTTCCTACTCGTGAGGAAGGTGGACACTGTCTTCGTCAGCTTGGGCAGCCATAACAACATGTCATAGACTGGGTGGTGGCTTTAACAACAAAAATTAGTCTTCGTAGTTCTGGTGTCTGTAAATCCAAGATCAGGTGCCAGCATAGTTGGCTTCTGGTAAAGGCTCTCTTTCTGGCCTTCAGATAGTTGCGTTTTTGTGTGGCCTTTCCTCGTGTGGCCTTTCCACAGTATGAGCTCATGGAGAGAAAGAGAGAGATTTCCATCTTCCTCTTATAAGACCAACGATCCTTTCGGATTAGAACCCCACTTTTATGACCTCATTTAATCTTACTTGCCTTCTAAAGGCCCACAAATAGTCACATTGGGAATTAGGGTTTCAATATACGAATTTGAGGACAGGGAACACAACTCAGTCCCTAACAGACACGTACACAGGTCCTTGTAATGTACCAATAGGCAAACACAGGATTCTGGGGGCACAAGTAAGGAAAGGCAGTGTGAGTGCGGGTTATCAGGCCTGAAAGTTCCCAAAAGGTATCGACATTTGAATCAGTGATAAGAACCTGGCAAACTGATGTTTCTCATAAGCTTCAAGTGTCTGTAGGATATAGGGGACAAGGGCTACCAATCACAGAAAGCCTCTCCCACTGTCGTCAGCACTGTAGCTGCTTGGATGAATCAGGCAGAGACTTGGTTATTTCTGTGGTTTATCACTGCAAGGAAGAAGGGGTCCTTTATTTCATCACACGATCAATATGATTTGTCAGGAGTCCCTGTGGTTTTTAGAACTCTACATGTCTCATGTTCCTTTGTGATGGATTTCCAACAACCAAGAGAACTGTTGTTTTCTGGTTGTTGCTGAAATGTTTGATGTGGCCCTTGTACCCATGGAATTCCTTGGCAGCAGCAGGAAAGATAGATCTGGGGATCTGCAGATGAGTGATGATCACATCTCCAGGCAGGATAAGCAAGAAGACAAGACGTGGCTCCTCTTTTGAATAACTTGCATGGTAATAAAAGTGAAAGTAGCTAAAATAATTATGCTAGGCATTTATTTGCTAGTATTTTCTCATGCATTATCTCACTTTAATCTTCACACCAATCCTGCAAAGAAAAAATATTAGTCTCGTTGTTCAGATTCACAGAAGAATGCTTGGCGCAGTTGTGGCATTTGCCTAGCGCAGCCTCTGAGTTTGCATTCTTGCCACTATGCCCCACTGTGCTGGCTCCGAAGCTATGCACTCAGATCAACAGCTGCTAATCTCCGCCTACCTTCTTCTGTTCTGTCAGGTGACCCTTCCTTTGTCCTCATAGCATCCTATGCTGCCTCTCCAGGCGTCATTCTGCTCAGTCATTACCAGTGTCCTTAATCCCCCCGCTAGACGGAAGGCTCCCTGAGGCCTGAGATAGTGTCTTATTTGTCTTGTGTCCCCTGCCTTAACGCCGAGTTCAACACATAAAAGGGAGGAAACCGCGGGGCATTTTGGTTGTTTCCATGTCTTGGCCATTGTGTATAGTGCTGCAGTAAACATAGGGATGCATGCATTTTTTGAATTAGAGTTTTGGATTTCTCTGGATAGATACCAAAGAGTGGAATCGCTGAGTCATAAGGTAGTTCCATCAGTTGACGACTGGATTAAGAAACTGTGGTACATTTATACAGTGGAGTATTACGTAGCCACAAAGAAGAATAAAATCTTACCATTTGCAACAATATGGATGGACCTAGAGAACATTATGTTAAGTGAAATAAGTCAGACAGAGAAAGACAAATACCATATGATCTCACTTATATGTGGAATCTAAAGAAAAGAATAAATGAATGAACTAATCCAAAACAGTCTCAGAGACATAGAGGAAAAACTGAGGGCTGCTAGATAGGGAGTGGGGGGTGGGGGGTGGGGATAAGGGGGAAGGTGAGGGGATTAGAAAGCACAATCGATAACCACAAGATTGCCATGGGGATACAAAAGTCAATTTGGGGAATGTGATCAATAATGTCGTAAAGATTTTGTAGGGTATGCGATGGACACTTGTCTCATTAGGGAGACCACCTCAGGGATGATGTAGATGCCTGATCACTGCACTGTACACCTGAAGCTGAAACTGAACAATAATGAATGTCAACTACAATTTTATGTATCTATATGTTTACAAGAAGTGGAGCACAGCATTAGGAATAGAGGCAGTGGAAATGTAATGGCTGTGTGCGATGTCAGAGGGGTAGTAGATGTGGGAAGGGGGATTATCACTGTGTGAGGGATATAAATGATAAAGATAAATGTTTAACTATTACGTTTATTGTACACCTGAAGCTAATAAAAAATGTTAAAAAAATAAAAGAGAGAAAAACATAAGAGGGAGGCGATAAATATTTGTTAAATTAAGTGTTAATGCTGTGTAACCTTTGAGCCGGCCTTAAATACCTTCTTTAGCAAATGAGGCAGAAAACTGAGAGAAGTGAAGGGATTTGTGCAAGTTCGCCCAGTTAGTGCCACTTAACAGGGTAGAGCTGATTCTTGGCCCATCGTTCTCTCCTCCCCACACCCCTCCCTCTGCTATGCCAGATTCTTGGGAGGATACAAGCTCAGCCTCCGAAGGCTCCTCTTAGTGTTTGAGAAGACAGGGATTTGGGGCAAGAGTCCTTCCCGGTACCCTTCAGTCATGCACCATACACACATATTCATTGTCGTCACTGTTTTCTTTGGGCAGATGTAAGTGTAAACACTGGGTGTCTGAAATAAATGATTTTGTTTCCTTTGTGTTTCATATGTTTAAATTATAAGTAGTAATTCGTTCGTGGAAAGAATTACCAGGTCGTTCATCAATTGAGCTTTCTATTGTGTTTTCATGTCTTGCTGATGTACAATTTAAGCATGTTAAATACTTTTCCTACTAAGCTTATGAGAACTGTTATTATGGCAAATGGGAGTAAAGTTTCTATTTTTGCCTAAACTAAGTGAAAGATTCAATATTTATAGTGCCTTTTAAATAAATTTTATGACCCCGCAACTGGTGTGTTAGTTCTCATGTAACTAAGTCATGGGTAAACTTTTTCAAAATATGATTTGATCTGCCTCGAACAATTTATAGATGGCATCAAAGAACTGTTATAATAATGAAATCTTAGGCCCTGAGTAACACTTCGGGATCTGGTGCAGGTCATTTGTTTTATAGAGGGGAAAATCCACAGAGGAGTCATGCAGTATTTTCCTCCTTCCCTACTCCACTTCCCAGTGAGCTGGAAGCTGAGGCCCCTGGACCAGTTACAATGTGGTACAGAAGGGCCCAAGCAGTCCTTGGGCATCCCATTATGTTACTGCTCAAGCTAATGGCGTCGCATCCTGTCACTATTGTTGCTGATTCCTTCAACTCTAATCTTGGCACTTTAAATTCTCAGCCCAGCCTGAGAATTTAATCTCTGTTTTCTCCTGTCCTTACTATCTTCTCCAAATTCGGAACCCCTGAATCTTTGCAGATCACCAGCTGCTCAGACCTGGACTCACTTCAAAGCACCAGCTAGTGGAATTATATCCTGTTTCCAGCCATTTCCCTCCAGATTTATATACTGGTTTGGACTATCTTAAGTCTCTTGTGTCTGTAGTCACCCTTCAGTGAAGCAAATTAAGTATTCTGACATCTACCCATCTCTATGTCTGGCGGGTTTCCCTGGACAGGTGGTCCGGGCATGTGCTGACCTGTCTCACAAGCACAAGCTGTGTGTTTGGCCCTGTTTAACTTTCCCAAAGTCACCCCAGTCCCTCTCTGATAGGGCTAAGACCAGAATCAGTGTCGCGACTTCCACCCAGCCCACTGTCCTTTGTTGCACATCACCCACTCTTACGAGGCTGGAATTACTGAGACCAGAAATGGCGGATCTCACTTCTCCCGTAAAATGTCTCAGGCCTCAATTTTGTGGAACATTGCTGATACGTATTAGAATATAAATAATTCTGTCAAGACTTTGCTGGTATTCCAAATTGTCTACGATGCATTGGAAATGAATAAGCAGCAGGGGATATATAATCAAATGCCTTTGCTGAAAAATGTACAGTGCAGGCTTAAAAGGAGCTTGAGCAACAAAAAGGCTTGTCTGAGAATTCCACTAAAATATAAACAGATCTGTCTCAACATTTTCGTGGTTGTTCGCATACAGATTGTATTAGGCACTATAACTGCAGAATTATAACCTATCAGGGCCATTTGTAATAAGATGACTCAAATAGAAGCAATAGAAAACCAAGTGGCTAGATCAAAAACTTAATAGAATCTGTAAACAAGTGATTGGGAGTGAGGAGCTGTTGGTTGGATATTTTATGCTATAATAATGTACAATAGATTTCATACTGGAAGCATCTTAAAATCTGAAATTGGTCTGTCTCCCTTTGAGCAAAATCCTTGCTTTGCTATTAAATAGGATTCCTAGATCTTATAGGAAGCCTCCTGAGCTACAAGAATGTTCTTCAACAAAGGAATAAAAGTGATGCTAATCAGATAGCGGATGGCCTAACCCTGGGCAGGGAAGACCTTACTTTGTCTTGGTTCTGTGTCCCAAGGCCATCAGCCCTTTCTTGCTCTGGGGAAGGATGGAGAAGAAGTGAGCCCTCTGACATGATTCCCATGTCATCCTTTGCTCCAACATTGACTCTCCCTTGTTTTTCTAAATGCCCAGACTTTCATCTTTCACTTCAAAGTTTGCCTCTGCCATGGCCCTTTAGGATCAAGAGTGGCAGAGGAGAAATTATCACAAGATAGGTCAGTACTCTTGATCTCTAGCCATTTGTAGCCTGCTACATTCCTAAATGAGCCCAAAAACGTTCCTATCTTAGGATCTCTTAGAACTCTGTATGGCTAGATTTATATTTCTTGTCAAACACCCTCCAAATGCTGGGATTTTGTTTGGTTGATGACCTGACATTTACAGAGCCAGAAGTTTCTACAGTGTATTTTCCTTTTGAGTAAGTGATTTGTTCAGAGAAATGGATTAAAATGTCTTGGGCCACTGGTAATAGGTTGTGCTTCAAATCTGAAAAAGACTTTATTGACCTACGATTAAAGGACATTCACTTGAACGTTTATGGTGGGCATGGTCCATGCGTATGTTGATTTGGAGAAACTCTTGCCCGGGTGTGCTTCTTCACTCAGGGAAGTGTGGAAATGCTGCATTCACCTTCCCTGCCCCTGAGATAAATGGCAGCAGTGCATAGGTGATGCTAAGAAATGGGGGAGGTAAATTTGTTGCCTGGCAAGCGGTCTTCCTGAGATGCTGCTGACTGTCTCCAGATTCCTGCTTCTCTCTGGTACCTGCCTTTTTGCACCTTGCTGGCCACAGGATCTCCCCTTTCTGTTATTCCAGAGACTGAGAAGAAGATCCTGTTGCTTCTTCTCTTCCTGCTTGTCCCTTCTTGCTGTCTCCATGTGGACTCCCAGCTTTCCCCATCCAGGTACCTCTGTGAGCTCTGCTTAATTCCAGCCTGAATCCCACCCAGCCAGCATAAGCACTGAAGGTGCCAAGTGTGCTCCATACAAGTACAGAAGTCCAAATTATTTGTGTGTTTTTCTTTCTTTCTTTTCTTTCTTCCTCTCTCTCTCTCTCTCTCTCTCTCTCTCTCTCTCTCTCTCTCTCTCTCTCTCCCCTTTTCTGTTCTATCCCCAGGCATCTTCCTGAACTCGGAAGACTACAGAGAGTTTGAGTGGGCATACAAAGCCAAGTCCACTTAGGGCCAACCCTGTTGGCTGTCTGCCTGTATTAGCCCCACCCACAACTCCTCAGTGCAGGTCAACGTGACTTAACACTGTCATCACCAGCATCTCCTTGAGGGTTATCTCTGGTCACCAGAGCCCCCTTTGCTGTCCCTGTGGCAGGCTGGAAGCATCAGAGAATGAGTTCTCTGCCCCTCCCCCCACAACCTACCCTCAGTGCCTGACCGGGAGTTGGTGCTTTGTTCCCTCACCCCTCAGATGGGATTACTCTGCAGCACTCTGTGAAACTCTACATTCACTCCCGGATTCCCTAGTGGGATGCAATCTTATTCCTAAATCTCCCCTGCTGGAAAACAAACCCTTTATTAACTGTTTCCCTTACCTGTCTAATTGCCCCACCCCCTAATTAGGGTTTCCTGAAACTGACTCCAGAATAAACCCCTTGCACTCAATTCCTTGAATTAGTCACATGTGGAGAAAGCCAAACTAAGAGGCCACCCAAACAATGGCAAGTAGGGACTTGAAGTAGGAAGCTCTGTCTTTCAGGCTAATACATGGTTGGCCTGAGTGAGCCAGACCCTTGCTTCTCCTTTCCCATCATTAGTGTGATCTGACATTTAAAACTCCTAAGTTTTTTTTTTTTTTTTTCCTTTTTCTGGTTGCAAGACAAATGTAATATGCTCAGTAAAAATGATCACACGATTTCAATTTTTACATTAAACAAATGAATTGGTGGCTTGGATTTTCAAGTGTTAAAGGACAACCAACAACCTTGTTTCAGTAGAATCTGATTTTCTGTCAATCAACTGCATCCTCTTAAAAGGTATTAAAACTGTGGTTTCATTTTTAAATCTGGAACATCAGTTAGACATTATGAAATATATTTGGTGTTAGGAAGTACTATTTATACCTACTTTTCCCTCAGACCCCCTGACAGAATTGTTTGTGAGCATTTAACCTCTTAGAGCAGTGATACAGAAGATAAACACCAGTGGCTGCTGCGGGACTCGGTTACAAAGGAAAATACTGCCTCAGACGCCTCTGTCCTGGATACGTTGGGGCAACAGATTTTTTTTTTTTTTTTTTTGGTTATAATTGGACTGATATTTAAACATATCTCCAAATACTGAATCTGAAAAGTCATATGAAGATGGAGCTGCTCCTTCTTCTCACAAGGTTGTTAGGCTTGTGAAAATATACAGAGATCGTAGAAACCTAGTGCCTGTAAGTTCATGTGTGGAAAGCAATGGGGATTCAACTCCAAACATCCAGCCAATCGCAATCATACCCCCCTAAGGGTGGAGAGCAGGTAGAATTTGAGAGAATGTTCCAGTGGCCTGACTTGTGCCACATGCCTCATTTGTTTTATTTTCAATCTCATAATAATTGTCTGCAGCAAAGCTATCTATGGGAGGACAACTTCCTTTTAGAAAGACAACTGTTTGGCTATCTTGGACTTCCTCAGTGAATTATGTATTCAGGAAGCGGTGTGTGTATCTGTGGGCACAGTTCATAGTACTACGGCATCCTGGCCTTAGTGATACAACCTTTTTTTGTGTGGCTCTTCTTCTGAATCATACTGTAAGCTTATTGATGGTGTTTAGGTACCCTGCTTCCACTTTTAAGTATTCCACATTCCATGTCCTATGCTGTTTACTCAATTAAAACTTTGTAGCAATAGAGAGTGTTTCACAGATATTGGCTCAAACAGTATTCAACTGATCCATAATTTTCCATTTTGTTTTAGCTTTATATACATTTTATAATTCCTAAAATACAAATGATGGTGTTTATTTGTGTAGTGATCCAGTATTCTACAATAACATTAAAATGTGTTCTTATTTATGCCTCTGATATCAAAATTGTAGCAATTTTCTAGATAACATTTAGATGGAACTGTTGAAAATTGCCAATATTCAATTTTTGGTGTGTATTGGATTCATCATGTGCAAAATGCACATGCCTAGATCCTAGCTAAGGAAATTCTGGTTCCTGAGTCTGAAATAAGACTCTGAAATGTGTTTTTTAAGAATCCTCTTGTGTACATCAAGGTTTTACAATCGTTGTCTGAAAATCTTGCTATTGCCTTTCCCTAAATACTAGCATTAGAAAAATCCATGTGGGGAGCACTCTGTGTATTTTTAAAATTTTTGTAAAAACATATATAATATAAAGGATATGATCCATTACATTATTTTATGACCCTTATGTAAAGTTCATCATGATATCATGACAAATTCCTCCCAAAGCTCAGGATCTAATAATAGTTAAGATATTATTTTCTTGATAAATTTACTTCTAACTATTATTCACTTGTGAGAGCTATTATATTTCCTTCTTCACTCTGGCTCCTAGAAAACCTAAAGCAAACTTTTATAAAATTACTGTAGCTTTTCCCCAATAGGCTTTTAACCTATAAATATGTATTTGTTTTTCTTTAATACTTGATACAGGCAAAGGAAAATGAGCCGGGGTTTCTTATTGTAAAGAGACTTTTATTTAAAATTGCATAAAATCATTTTTAGAAGTTTTCTTAGTCCTGAATTTCCTACAAAACAACTTGAAGCAAGAATTAAATGTTGATGCTTTGTTTGCTAGGTGCAAACCCAGTGTAGCAGAAATGATAAAAAAAAAAATGGAGGGGATGCAAAGAAGGATATGGAGCAATAAAAAGTGATAGATTACTGTGTGGGCTGCTGCTTCATGATGAGCTGTGAAGAGACACAGAAGGTGACCCCACAGAGCTGTCACTCAGTATGTAGAATGCCTCTGGACTGTCTGTATCGAGGAGACTTGCCTTAAATGAGCCCATAAGAAGGTGGAACAAGGGGGAATTCCTTTGTCTAAACCATCTCATCTCCAGTTTTGGCAAACATTGGCCCCATGGAAAGCTCTCTCTCATACTTCCATGTTGTGTCATCCAAGTCCTTTGGAGGTTGCTTGGATGCCGGATCTCATGTTCTGCCGAGTGGTGTTTCATTCAAGTCCAGAAGTGGTTGAAGGAACAGTACCTCAGTGCATGTACTTGGCTTACCACGCTCGTTAAGGCCAAATGACTCACTGGCTCCTGCTGGTGGCATCCAGTCCTGGAAACTGGCCAGCTGAGGAAATCCAAGATGACAGATAAGATTTGCAATTGATGCACAAGTAGATAAAGAAGTAGGGAGCACGTGAAAGTTGTGGGGTGGGAAGAAGTCAGGAGGAAATGAAAATCCATAGCTGAACAGAATAGTGAAAATACGAATGTTGGGAAGAGGGCAAAGCTTATTTAACCAATTGAAAATGGCAGATAAGGAGTTTCTAGCTTAGAGAATGTTTGGGTAGAAATGCAATTAACCAGAACGTAGAAAATGAGAGAAACACATTTTGGGGGAGGTAAGAGGATTGAGTGGGTTGAAGTAGTGAAGACACTTTCAGGACATGTTAAGTGTGAGGTGCCTGCAGGTCACTCAGGTGAAGATGCCAGTCAGCCATTGGATGTGTGTGTGAGTCTGGAGCTTAGGAGTGAAGCCAGGACTGGACATGTGGACCAGCAGCATGGACGTAGTAGCTGAAGTCTTTGAGTGGATAAGATTGCTAATAAAATCAAAGCAAAGAGAAAGTGGGCCAAGCACAGAAACTGGAGGAATATCAATGTATGAGGAATGGATAATGTGTGTGCGTGGGAAGAGGTGGCAATAAGAGAAACAGAACTGCCAGAGATACGGAATTAGAAATTTTCTATGGGTGTCACTAGTAAGTTATTTGGCATGGAATCTGCTGCATTACTTGCCCACTATTTGTGTTAACACACAAATGAGTCTTTGGGTCTGTGCTATTACCCAGAGCAGTAGTGGCTATCATTTAGCATGCAAATACTCATGAGAGAGAGAAAAAGAGAGAATATGAGTAAGCATTTATTGAGCATCCATAATATATCACGAACTGTGCTGAGTATTTTGCATATATTGCTGACTTCATTCCTTCACAATAACCCTATAAAGTGAATGGTGTTGTCTTTATTCCTGCACAGCAGGAAACTGGGCCGCAGTGCCTCAGGACAGTAAGTCATGGTGTTGGGAGTGGAGCCTTGGGTTTGTTTAAACCCAAATCCCAGGTATTTCCCCTTTACTGGACTACCTCTGCTTTTCAATCATGACAATGGAGGGTCTGACCATAAAAATTCTTGCTGAAAAATCAGCTCTGTCTATAGCAGAGAGAGTTCCAGACCCTACCTCTTCTAGTATAGTGCTGCACTTAAACTGGTTGTCGGCAAAACAAAAATATATCATAGTAAAATTTTATTTGTAAACTCTCTTGAGAAATAATTTGAACATTTGAAACTTTTGCTTTTCATCTTTACTGATCTCCCTTCCTAGTGCTCAGAATAATGAACCTCATACAAATGTTTCTCCAGAAGGAAATCCTACGTTGGTATGGTGTAGGGCAGAATAATGTTTTTCTAAATGTAATTACATGCTTCAGACAATAAGTTGAAGTGCGAATTTCAGAGATCAGATAAATCCCACAGATAATATGTAAAAGTTCTAGGCAGACACAATTAATGATGACACATCAATGTAGTTTAAATGGACCACAACCCAAATAATGTTGTAGCTGACATGCTGGGCCTGTATTTTTGCCTTGAATAGTTTTCAATATTCGAATGGAATATTTATGCTTCTACGCTAAAATACAAGAGCACAGTCAAATAAGCTATTATACGGTCCATTAAAAGTACTTTTAAGTGACTAGAGCAAAAGCTTGCACAACTTTTTCATTTACCAAAGGAACTTTTCAGTTAAGCACAGACCACTGTCCTCAGAACTCAAAGGAAAGTGTAGATGCCACCTTGCTCCTTCTTAGAAATGATCATTGTATATTTGCTATGCGGTGATGAAAAGAAATCTCCAACAGCCATCACACCCATGAGCTAAGACCAGCACAAAGGTAAATCTGGTTATTTAGTTTGAGAAGAAGAGAAAGTTTAAGACTCCCCTAGGTTTCACACACAGCTTGCTTTCTCTATTGTACACTTACTAGCCCTCCTCTTTGCTGCTTATAGAGTGTGCAAGTTTGAATCAAAGACATATCCAAAGATTCAAAAGTGCGTGAGACACAATCTCTTATTTACAGTCTCAAGGAAAACATGGCAAATGTACAAACATCAAATTCGTATTTCTGTGTGAAATCCAGGCACTTTTCCTTAACAGAAAAGATAACAGAATTATATCCGTGCCATTTATGAAAGAAATTGTTCTTGCTTTCATCCCAACGAGGCAGACGCTCATTTTTGCCTTAAGTGCTTCAACTGGCAATCAAGCTTCCCAGACAGATGCAATGAAAAAAATGTGTACGATTCGGTGGATCACCCACTTGATTAGTATATTTTTGTGTGATTTTCTCTGGAGATCCCTTCATGTGAGGAATTCTGGCACTGCATAGCTGCCTCACCCAACCCATTTTGCTTTGTAATAGTGTCTCTATCTAAGGCGTGATGTGCTTACAAATGTTTGCCTGTTTGATCTAAGATAAAATATAAGTATACACCCAGGCGTTCTTTGTGCATGTGAAAAATATTTTTCGTCTTCTTTAAATTTATTCATGTGTGCTTCTGTGGATAATTTCTCAGTTTCCTGGACTTATTGGAAGCCTTCCAGATTCTGGATTCAATAATCAGTGGGGATTTATTGGTGGATTCTTTGTAGTTTTGTTTGTTTTCAAGGATTGACATTATTGGAAGAAACTTTTGTTTTCATTTTTTTCAACAAGCTATGTAGAGTTTACCAACTGGAATCTATTAAAATTGCAGTGCACTGATTAATCTTCTAACAACTATAACCGTGAGAAGTGGCTGCCTTGCCTTGGAAATGGCTATGTCAGGATAGAGTAAAGGGACAAGGGCCTAGATTTGGCCATTGACACAGCATTTTCTGTGGTCTGCATCCGCTCTGAACTGGACTTCTGTGGGTTCAGCTGGAACATGGAGTGTCCCCTCAAAGATAGCTGAATGAACTGGAAGGGCTTGAAACTTGAGGAAAGCCAAGGTCCAAAGCTCTAAGAAAATTTTGGAGAGGTGGCAAACCAATGGGTCTTGAATCAGTTATCCATCAGGGAATCCAGAAAGTGAGGGTAGGTAAAAAGAAAATTAAGGAGAATCAGGGAAAAAAAAAAATCTGACTGCTATTTTGTTAGTGTGTGGTTTGGCCAAGTTCAAAGGGCTGAGAGTACCTCAAATTGGTCAAGTAAGAGCCTAATTGTTGGTTTGGGGAGTAAAGTCTTACTGAAAGTGAAAATGTGGTAACCAACCCTTGGGCAGTGGTCAGCATGTTGCTGTCCATAAAACACACAGTCATCCACAGGAATGCCCAGTGGGAAATGGGGAATCTTCCTGTGGGTGGCGCATGGCTTTGAGATCTAGAGGAAATGAAGAAACTTCAGTTAATTAAAAAAGCACTATTCAAAATGCAGTTCATGGATTGGTGCTGTCTGAGATCTGATTTTTATTAAAACACACAGTCATCCACAGGAATGCCCAGTGGGAAATGGGGAATCTTCCTGTGGGTGGAGCATGGCTTTGAGATCTAGAGGAAATGAAGAAACTCCAGTTAATTAAAAAAGCACTATTCAAAATGCAGTTCATGGATTGGTGCTGTCTGAGATCTGATTTTTATTGGTCTGCAATGAGACAAGCATAGAAATTGAGAGTAAACATTTAGAAACTTTTTACCATAACTTTATAGAGTCATTTTAAATGTGTTGGGTCTGGAAATAAATCTTTGGGCTTGTGTTTGACATGCCTTTGTTTTTATTTTATTTTCCTACTAAGTTAATTTTTATTGGATTTTACAAAAGTACGGCCTGCAACATATTGAAAATTAAAAGTCAATAAAAACAACAACAACAAAAAATCTGTTCCTTTACCACAGATATTTTTAGAAGCACTGACTAAAAGGAATAAAACAGACCTCTGAGAATCACCAGTTTCTCCCTTTGGTCCCCCCTTTCTTTCTATTGTGCTGTTTTCCTCTCCTGCCTGGGAACTTTGAAGACCTAATAAATCACTAAAGACCTGATAAATTACTAAAACCCTTCTTGGAAAACACTATGCTGATGGTTGTCAGTACCCACATTGTAGGTTTTAGTTAAAGTGAAAAATGGCTGCTTAAGTCAAAACCACAAGGACACATACTCAACTTTCCCTGCCCTATAAAATCCTGACCCTGTTTTAGTGGGGAGTCACCTGGTCTTCAGTGCTCCCCGATGGCACATCAGCTGAATAAAGACCTTCAGTTCTATCTGAGGCCCATAAATTGTTTCCTTTGACAACTGAAAATATTTAAGCAATAAGGGGTGTTTTCAAGTTGAGCGGGTGAAGGGGAGTCTTAAACTGCTGCCAGTCTGTGTTATCTTCCTGACATGTAAGTGCCCAGGTACAGACTGAACAGTGGACTTTTTTCAAACCCACCTGGCTAGAGGGACAAAAGATACTTCTATTCTGCCCTGTTGGAGTTCTGTGACTGAAGAGAGGGATAGAACAGCTTGCTGGTCTCTTTTTATGGACAGTTGGAATGGGATTGGGACAGCAGTAGGGACTGACATGAGGGAACAGCACTTCTGAAGACAAGAACTCAGGCATCACGACCACGTCAAGGGTAGTCTCCAGACCTGAGACAATATGGAGGTCAGAGAGTCTATACTTTGGGAGCCCTTCAGAAGACCAGGTATTAGGATTAGAACTTCCTCGCTTCCTCCTACTTGATGTTGGGAGGAGCTCTCTAGGTACTGCTCAAGGCAAGGCTGGGTTCCGTGTGGGGTGTGTGTGTGTGTGTGTGTGTGCGCGTATGTACATGCACGTGCATGTGTGTGCATTTGCCTGTTAAGGACAGTTGAGCCCATCTGTGAAGGAAGGACCCAGGCAGGACCCTGATGGCATCCTGTACTGAGTTGTGTAGGAATGCTTTGTTTGGTCCATTTTTATCTTGGTAGAACTTAGAGATATAAGTTAGCATAGCTCAAGGCAGAAAGGAGGTCAGAATAACAGAATATCTTAATGCAAGGGAAACTTGACCTTCCTTATCAGTTGACTTTTGTCCTAGGAAGAATGACAGATGTTCCAATTTATGGAAATACGGCTAAAAAAGAGCTTTTCAACACCTGCACACGCCCATAAGTACACGCACATGTTTAATTATACAGCTGTTTAGTGAGCAGCTTCATGAGCAGGAATTTTTGCAGGTGCTAGAGTAGACAAAAGGATGACTGTCTTAGATGCCATGGTTGCTTCAAAGCAGCTTTTAGTTTAAATGGGGCGATGCAAACATAGGAAAAATTATATTGTGCTAGTTTGAAATGTTTAAGACAAAGAGAAATTCAGGACCAAGAGAAGAACTCTGCATAACTAGTAGAGATGATACCTTCCAAGGAATCCAGAGGATGAATTGGAAACTGTGCTTTGTGAGGAAGGGCAGACAGAAGAAGGGATTGGTGCTGGAAACTGCAGGCTCTGTTGGACTGAGTGATAGGGACCCCGTCTCCCTCCATATCCTCTTCCATATGCAGCACATGCTCAAGCAGTCACCATCCTCATACATCCTCCTTCAAGATGCCTTCAAACCACCCTCCCTCTCCTGCCTTTAGGCACAGCCTTGGGAGAGGAAGCCACACTTAGGACACCATACAGAGACATACTTAACCAGCTTCTGACATGCTCCGATTCTTAGGTTCAAAGCAAGCTGACATTTCCCTAAGATTCCCACCATCATAAGAGGTGTTCTCTATTTTTTACCAAAGGGAAGAGAATCTTAGCTCTTTTAATGGAGAAGCCCAATTATAGTAGGCAAGCCTTTCTTTGGTGAAGTTTTCAATTTTGCCTTGGAAATTTAGTTCTTCAACTTCTTTATAGTCAGTGTAGAAACAGAAAACATTTAAATTTATACGTGCATGTGTATATGTAAGTGTGTACGTGCTTATGTGTATTTATTTGTGTGCATATATTTGTGTGTGTGTGTGTGTGTGTGTGTGTGTGTGTGTGTATTTGACAGTTAGAGTCCTATGGATTAACCTTAATTACAGACCTAAATTGAATACCTACTATGTTCCAGGCCCTATGTTGGAAAAATATAAATGACTCTGACAGTCCCTGTTCTCTAGGGTATAACCAAGTAGTACAGCAGGCCAGAATGTTAGAAAATTAAAGTGCAATGGAGAAAAAAGAGGGGAAAGAAGAAATAAATTGCAATGACTGTATCTGGAACCCTAAGAATTCATTTTAGAAATATTTCAGAATAGAGGTCAATATCAGACATTTGTAAGAGTTCAAGAAATCCCAAATTTATAACTTTTGGTTGATTTGACTGCATCTATTTATTGAGTTAACCATTTTCCAGCCAGTTTTTCCCACCAAAATTGTAACTGTCAACTGAAGATCAGTCATTTGTATTGGCTGATCAGGAAAAATCCTATAACAATTCGCATACCTGGTGATAGTTACACCTGGAAAACATTAGTTGGCACTTCAAAGAAGCCTTTTGTAGTTGTTGGGATTTTATCTTACTGGATTGTCGGCCTAATACTTTATTTATTTTCCTATGTATGTTCACATAGAATTTCAAGATAAATTCATTCTACCTTTTAAAAATATACATTGTGCATTGCTTTCACTTTAAAACACGCATACCACATATTGTCATATAAAATCCTGACTTATGTGAGTGTGATTTTTTTTCCAATCTGTGGCGTAATACTGTATCATAAAAATGGGACTTTTAAAAACAAATATATTCTTTACCTCTTCAAATACTTCCTTTTGGAGGCATATTAGAATCTTAGTGGAAGGAGGAGAAGCACTATAGTTACTCCTTTTTTTTTTTTTTTAAGGGTTAAGGTGGTAAATTTTATTTACTTACTTTCAATTACAGTTGACATTCAATATTATTTTATATTAGTTTCAGGTATTGTAGTTATTCCTGAAGCCTCCCTTCCTCCATCTACAAATATTGGTTTTAAAAAACCATGAAATTCAAATAATAGTTCAATGAATTTTCTAACTCAGGCAACCAAAGAGAAAGGGCCATTCAGATAATTCTCTAAAGACTAAACATTTCTTAAAGAGTTCAACTTATGTGTATTACCTTTTAATAATTATTCATTTTATTTCTTCAACCATTCACCCATTCAAATATTTATTGAGTACTTCTATGTGTCAGGTGTTCCTCTGAGCTTGGTTAACAGAAAGACAAAAATATATGCCTTTTTGATGTTAGATTCTAATGCAGCATTTTAGAAAACTGTTTTAAAAAGTAAAATTTATACTATGTTTGATTCTGAATGCTATGGATAAAGATGAGAGAAAAACAGGGAGTGAGGTGAGTCAGTCCACAGTTTAACTAGAGCAGTAAAGAAAGGTCTCACAGAGAAGGTGACATATGAATGAAGATCTGAAGAGCTGAGAGCAAGCCACGCACAGATCTGAGAATGAGCAGACAGAGGGAAAAACAGAGCAAGACCCTGGGCAGGAGTGTGCAAGGGGCAGAGAGGACGGAGGTGAGGCAAAGAGGCAATGGGGGAGGACCAGCCAGTGTGAGTGTGTGAGGCCACTGTGATGACTGGCTTGTAATAAGAGTGTAATGGAAAGCCATTGGATTGCAGCATTAACAGGATCACTGAGGGTTGTGTTGAGAACTGTCTAAAGCAGGGGAGCAAGAGCAGAAGCAGAGAGATGGGTGTCAAGACCAACTGCAATCATTCAGATGGGAAATTATGGGGGCTTAGACTAGGACGATAACAACAGAGGTTTCAAGAATAGATTCTGGGTCTATTTTATCCAGAAATTCCATTTCTGGGTATATGAAGTCTGATAATTAAGATTGCGAACTTGCCACCATGAGCTTACATTGGCAGCACTGTACAAACAGCTTGGTAAGGTTTCATAACCTTGGTATATCAGTGTCTCACAGGTGTGTTCATGTCGACATGTGGCGGTGTCTTGCTGAGTGGCGTTCATTATTGTATGTTTTTGTGTGCCATTGCAAGAATGAGCTTGAATTAGAGCAACAAACACACATTACATTTCTTGTTAAACTTGGCAAGAGTGGAAGTGAAATCAGAGACATTTAGTCCAAGTTTATGGGGATAATGCCATGAAGGAAACAGCGGTATACAAATGGATTAAACATTTTTCTCAGGGGAGAGAACGCACCATTGATGGAGAGAAGTCAGGGTGGCCAGTAATGACCAGAACTGACGAAAACATTGCAAAAATTCATTTAATTGTGCATCAAAATTGTCAGCTGACTGATAGAAGCATAGCAGACCAAGTGAACATCGATAGAGAAACAGTTAGGAAAATTTTAATTGAAAATCTTGACATGAGAAAGGTGTGTGCAAAAATGGTCCCAAAGAGCTCGCCAGTAAAAAAAAGTAAAGGAGAGTTGAAGTTTGCCAAGACCTTTTGGAGAGGTAAGATGATGTTTTGGGCTGTGTTATCACTAGTAGTGAAACATGGCTGTACCAATAGGACCCTGAAACAAAGCGTCAAAGTGTACAATGGAAGTCAGCCAATTCTCCATGACCAAAAAAGTTCCGTCAGTCCAAATCAAGAGTCAAAACTATGTTGCTAACATTTTTTCATATCAGAGGGATTATTCATTATAAATTTGTACCAACTGGACAAACAGTTAACGAAGTTTACTATTTGGAAGTGCTGAAAAGGCTGAGTGAAAAAGCTGGACAAAAACGACCTGAACTTTTTGTCAACAATTCATGGCTCTTGCATCATGACAATGCACCAGCTCACACGGCACTATCTGTGAGGGAGTTTTTAGCCAGTAAACAAATCACTGTATTGGAACACCCTCCCTCCTCACCTGATCTGGCCCCCAATGACATCTTTCTTTACCCGAAGAAAAAGGAAATATTGAAAGGAAGACATTTTGATGACATTCAGGACATCAAAGGTAATATGACGACAGCTCTGATGGCCATTCCAGAAAAAGTTCCAAAATTGCTTTGAAGGGTGGACTAGGAGCTGGCATCGGTACATAGCTTCCCAAGGGGAGTACTTCGAAGGTGATTGTAGTGATATTCAACGATGAGGTATGTAGCACTTTTTCTAGGTTGAGTTCACAATGTAATTATCAGAACTTGTATGTCCAAAAGAATTGAATGCAAGGACTCAAAAAATATATATGTACAACCCTGCTCATAGTAGCATTATTCACAACAGGCAAAAGCATTGAAGCAACTTTTGTGTATCAGTAAATAAATGAAAGAACAAAATGTGGTACATACATACAAATGGAATATTATTCAGCTTAAAAAAGAAAGGATATTTAGCACATACTACAACATGGATGGACCTTGAAGACATGATGCTAAGAGAAATAAACCAGATACAAACGGACAAATACCGTATGATTTCACTCACGTAAGGTACTTAGAGTAGTCAAATTCAGAGATATAAAAAGTAGCGTGGTGGTTGTCCCAGGCTGAGGGGAGAGAGGAGGAAGAAGTTGACGTCTAATGGATACAGAATTTCCGTGATGAGGGAGGAAAATGGAGTGGACAGTGGTGATGGCAACGCAACAGTGTAATGTACTTAAGATGTCACTGAACTGTATACCTAAATATGGTTAAGATGACAAATTTTCTGCTATATACATTTTGCCACAGTTAAAACAATTTTTAAAATGTAAGAAAAGATTCTGTATCTATTTTGAAGAAAGGGCCAAGTGAATGTGCCACTGAGCTGGATGGTGTTGGAAGAGGATTGGAGAATGATTGAACTTTCAGCCTGTGCAAACTGAAATGGAAAGTGCTGTGAGGGGAGTCGTTTTGAATGTAAGATGAAGAGCTTGGTTAGAGACATGTAGACATTCCATAATTGAATCTTTCTTGCTTTTCTTCTTTTGGGGGAAAGGGGATATTCCAGCCTCATTTTGGCATTTTAGTCCAGGTCTCAACACTTTCTCATCTGAATGATTGCAGTTGGTCTCTGCACCCATCTCCCTGCTTCTGTTCTTGCTCCTGCACTTGAGACCATTCTTAACACAGCAGTCAGAGTGATCCTGTTAACATCTCAGTCCAATGGCTTCCCATCACACTCTGATTAAAAGTCAAAGGCATCACAATGGCCTGCAAGTCCTCACGTTGTGTCGACCTCTCCTCATGTGTGAATATATACAGTCTATTCTCTTTATTCACAGTAGTTGTTCCATAAATCCCTCCCATTCCAAAATTGAATTAGCCCATACTGAACCATTGCTCCTAGGGGAAATATGTACATCCATCTACCTATCTGTCCACATATCTCATGTAGATTATAATCTTAACTCAACAAACAATTTAGACTGGTAGAGTCTATTTTCTTTATATTCCAAAGGAGAAAATGAGGTTCAGAAGTGATTGTGGCCACCCCACTAACAGGTGCCACGTTGGGATTCAAACTCCATCAACTGGTCCTAAAGCTGGAACTTCTTGCACTACACTGGCAGTTCCCTACCTCTCCATCCTCTGGATGTCTCTGTTTGAGAGCTAAACAAGAAGGCAGAGTGTCCACCTGTTCAATCTCATCTGGGAACGTGCACGTGGGCTGCTCTGTATATGTCTGTGGATTACCGAAAAGCACCACCAGTATTGGTTTGGTAATTACAAAGAAAAATTAGCAAGTAGATGAATTAGCAAATACAAATCCATGAATAATATATCATATCATATCATGTCATGTCATATCATGTCATATCATAATTCAGATATATATATGTGTGTGTGTGTGTGTATATATATATTACAAAATTCTACTACAAAGTCATTTTGAGCAGCTGGAAAGGAATTGCCACCTCAGCAGAGCCCCTGCCTGCTCAGCGTTTATAAGGACCCCAGAGAACAAATGGTATTGTTAAGAGGTTGTTAATGGAAGGAAGAAAACCAAATCTTCAGATGGATCCTCGAATGTGGCTCTTAAGAATAAAAAAGAGGCAATTACATGACTTCCAATATACCCTTCTGCATTTTCCTTTTTATCTAATTTATGAACTTAGCAAATTACCTATTCAATAGCTTCAATCAACACAATTTAAAAACAAAGCAAATAAAATATATTGAGATGAACTGTGTCAACAGCTTTTAAGAAGTTCATGAAATGTCATATCTCTCATGTTTTCAAAAGTATTTTTAAAATAAAGGATAAAAATAATTTTAAATTCAACTCTATGCCAAGGAAATATATAGGATGATTAGTATATAAGGGAGCATTTGACCTGTCAAAAAATCTTTTTATAAATAGCATCTATGGAGAAGGCAACTTGCCAGAAATATTTGAAAATGCCTCAGGATACTAAAAAAGAGAACTTTTTCTGGAATATTAAATTATTATAAAATCTCCCACTCATGAGTTAATCTTTCTTTTTTCTTAAGCAAAGAATTATTGTGATTAAAAATAATCATAGTTTACATTTATTGAACTGTTGGTTCTTTTCTAAGTTGTCCACCTATGTTAACACTGTAATTTTTATATAAACTCTCTGAGATAGGTACAATTATTATCTCTATTTGGTAGATTTGGAAATGGAGACACCTAAAGATTCATAACAAGGGTAGATTGAAAGAGGACAAAATATGGAATTCCTCCTCCTGAAAATGATGGATACTTCTTTCTTTCATGTCGTCTGTTTCCCGTATTCTCAGGCCTCCATGTATTTGAGAATTATTGAGTCACAGTCACTTTCTAGATTTTATACAGTTTTTTTTCCCTAAAATCAACAGTTCTTCCATCTGTAAATTGTGAATTCTGCTATTCTCTCTCATATTATAAATCAGACAAGATCAGGTGTATTTCTATAAATAGGTAAGACCACAGTGATGATCGTAAATAGGGAAGTCTTTTGCTATGTGTCCGAGAGAGAAATCACTTTTACAAGTCACGTGGGGCCCCACATGTCAGGCTATCTGTGTCAGGTTGGCCCAGGGAAAAGCAGAGCAGTTAACTGTGTAGCACTGGTGATTTGAAGACCACTGTCTCCATAAAGCTCTGTCCAACCCATCTGGTCAAGTCTGAAATTTCACCTTCAAAGTTGTTTTCTTCTAATGTTGAAGGCTTTTTAATTCCAAACATCCCTGTTAAAAGGCCAGTGCTGCAGGGAAGCAGCAGACAGCCGTGACTTAACACAGAGTTTGGCAGGCTGTCTGCTAAAGCAAGATAAAGAGCTGGCCATCTGAGATAGGTGTCTACAAGGCAGCAAGAGGGATTAACAAAAGAACTAGAAGGACACCAAAAATTATAGTCATGTACCTAATGGACTACTTGTGTGTTAATGGCAGAGAAAGAAAAAGAAGGAAAGGATACGCCCACATTTATAAAGTGTTCAAAGGAGATATTGACAATTAGGATTTTATTGCTGTTCATATTTCACCTTTGAATCTTTCTTGGACCAGGTCTCTTGAAAATTACCACTAATGCTTTTTCTCCTTCCCGGGACTTTTTTTTTTTTTTTTTAATTATTTCTTTCTTCAATTACAGTTGACATTCAATATTATTTTATATGAATTTCAGGTGTACAGCATAGTAGTTAGACATTTTTATGCAGTGATCCCCCCAATTAGTCTAGTACCCACCTGGCACTATATATAGTTGTTGCAACATTGCTGATTATATTCCCTATGCTGTACTTTACATCCTCATGACTATTTTGTAGCTACCAATTTGTACTTAATCCTTTCACCTGTTTCATCCAGCCTCCCAATGCTGCTCCCCTCTGGCACCCATCAGTCTCTTCTCTGTATCTATGAGTCCGTTTCTGTTTTGTTTTGACCAGGCTGCTGATAGAGCTCCAGAGCAAGGGTTGCTGGAGATGCAGTTGGGTTTCTAGCTGATGACTAAAAGAGTCGACAATCACTGTGTCCTCAGCTAATGCAGCTAAAAGCCAATAGCACAATTTTTTGATAGCTATGCACCTATCATGACTACTGACAATGCTTCCGGGAAATCACAGCAGCCTGTGATTCCCTAGCCCTTGGAAGGAAATAAAAAGTGAGAGACGGCCTGGAAGAGACACCACGGCAGGGCAAAGAGAGAAGGGAAGAGACACGCTTCTATTCTATCCTGCACTTTGCTTTCTACCACACCTATGGAGTGAACAAGCAACTATTCGAGCTTTAATTAAACCTATAGTGGAACTTGATGCCATAATCCACAACTTCATGTTAGGAGTACAGTCTATTTTATGCAGACAACAATCTGTAATCAAAAATTGTGTTGTAGGGGAAAAACCCCCACAAATTTTATGAAAATACTTTACATTAAAAAATGCCCTGCTATGTTGTTAGTTACCTGAATCAATTGAGATCTATGGCACTGCCATGGGGCCCAGAGGAAAACACACATTTCATGTTCTATGAATTTTTATTTGTATCGTATCAACATCCAGACCAGGAAGAAGCTATTTTGTCCATATGTTGTTATTTAATATATGGTTAAAAATCATTTGAGTACAATTCAAATACTAGATTGCTGCAGAGCAGGTTTGTTTATTTCTATTCTCTTAACATTTAATTCAAATCACAAAAGCAAAAACAATTCTTTGTCTGGCTTGCAGTTTGCTAATAGCAGTCATCAGAATAATGATAATCTCCAAGGCTAAAATCAAGGTTGGATGGGTGCTGATTTGCTCAAAGTATGAAAATGTATCATGTATTCTCTACCATACAGAACACATCTAAACCTTCTTCCAATAAAGCAGCTCTTTAAATATTTAGGAAGGAACTAGTCTGTCCCTTCTGAATTTTCACAGTAGGGTGACAATTTTCCAGTCCTTTCTTGGGTCAGGCATCCAACATGGTTAAAATTGTCTTTTAATTACTGAGAATAAATTTATTTCATAGCTTTAGGTTTCGTTTTGTTTGGAAATAGCTTTTGAACATGCAAAGCCATTTGCTTCCTGATTCCGTTTTCAAGACTTTGCATATATACTATTTAAACAGAAAAAGGATTGCCTTAGAAAATGTGTATTCTCTGTTTAATTGACTGTTTGGTATCCTGCAGTTTATGCCCGCAGGCAGTGGGAGGAATTTCAGAAGGTTACACATCTAAACATCCTGTACATTGTAGTGGCTGTAGTATGGAGTGATATATGGGCTCTTCTTTGAGACTGAAGCAAACCCTGAGCTTAACAAGGTTTCCTTAGCTTAAACTAACATGGAAGAAATAGTCCATAGTGCAAGTCACCAGCATGCCTCATGTTATCCTTACAATGGGCAGCGTGGCAAAACTCAGTGGTTTCCAAACTCTGCTCCACAGAGCCAAGGTCCCTTACTTAGGGTACCCTAAGTGCTATGATTGGAGTTTGATGGGAAACTGTCTGGCTTGTGAGACCCCTAACTCCCATTTCAACTAGAGCAGCTATGCTGTGTCTATTTTACATATTAGTTTCAAATTTAGTTTGTTTATTTTTTTGAAAACAGGCTTCTTCTAAATACTTTCCTTCCTTTACTCCCATTTTTCTTTTAAAAGAACTAGTGTAATCATTAAGGTCACTAACTTTGAAATCAGAAATAAGTAGATTCAGATCTGCTTTTCTACCTACTAGTTCTATCATTTTAATGTCTTTGAACCATGTTTTTCTCATCTGTAAAATGGGATGATATTGTTCATAAGGTGCTTTTGAGGATTAAATACGGTAATAACGATGCCATCCTTCTAGAAAATCTTTCTTCTCTCGGCTTCCTCAACACCACCTTTTTTAGTGTTTGATTTGAGAAGTACAATATGAGTATAGATTACAGTGAGTCAGGGTTGCCAGGTACACACACACATAAACACACACACACACTCAAAGCTTTACAGGTAACTGATAGATTTAATAGTGCACATGGGCTGTGACAGCTCTGCTCTACTTTGTGCTCATGAAACCACACTACGAACTTAGCCTTGGTTTGAGGGTTGTAGTAATGTCATCAACATACAGAAAATGCCATCCAGAAGATAATGATAGAGATGGTACAGGGAATTTGAACATATATTTTAATGCAGAACACTGTGGAAGTGCCAGTGGACTTTCAGACTGGTAAACAGAACCTTAGGGGATAAGATAACTTTCTTCAAGTATTTGATGTCTATGAAGAGATGACAATGATCTTGTGCACAAAGTAGAACTCAGGCCAGTGAGTAGAGCTGAATTGTGTTAAAAAAAGAACAGCCTCCAAATGCAAACAGATCTAAACAATTCTGCTTGAAAAAAACTTCACATGGGGTTTGGGAATAGACCAATGGTTTCTCCAAAACTTGCACCCTGGGGAGCTTTAAAAAATGCAGTTTTCTTGGTTCCATTCTAAATTTACTGAAATCACAGTCATCTGGGGGTGAGACCTGGAATTTGTGTTGTTACCAACTCCCACTTGATTCTCTAGTAGCCAGTGTGAAAACAATTGGACTCCGTGAGCTCTACAGAGCCTTTCATATTTCTGTGACTCTATTCCCAGTCACCTGTCACAGGAAGCACTAAGCATAATGGTTAGGAGCGTGGATTCCTGAGCAGAACGTGTGGGTTGAAAGCCCAGCTGTGTCTCCAACTAGCTCTGTTTTTGAGTAAGTCTGTGTACCTTAAGTTCCTCATCTGTTAAATCAGGATAACAATGATAGTTTCCACTGGTAGGATGTTGTGAAGAGAAAATGAGTGAATAGGTAAAGTAAGCACAACAGTGGTTATACGTGGCATATACAACTATTAGCTATTTTTTTTCCTACTGGAAGATAACCAATTCATTCAACAGGACATGTTGATTAATGAATGTTTAAGAAGTGGAGGAAAAAGAAATCATTCAAAACCAAGTGTCTTATTGTTTTTACTTTTATATTATTAATCATTTTTCAAAATGGTTAAATGGTTCCAGCTTTAGTAAGCATTATAATACAGACCATATGTAAATACTTCTTTGAGTGTTGCAAGGTCATCAAAGTATAAATATAAATATGAAGTTTACTTTCTAGTAATGGAAAACAATAGAATATGTAGGGAGCAAATGAGGATAGAATAGAAACTGGCTAAACTCAAGTCTCTATACTTTGCAGAGGTTTCTGTGTGGAATCACATCCATCTAACTTTTTTTTTTAAATAAAGTGAAATATTTAGATCTTGGGTATATAATCTGATGGATTTTGCTAAATGAATATACCCTGTATCTATCATCACTATAAAGATACAGAACAGTTACATTACTCTGGAAAACTCTCTCGTGTTCCCTTCCAGTTAATCCCCACCCCCCAAAGGTGAGTCTTCTGAATTCTGTCATTATATGAACTTTATATGAATGAAATCATACAATATGTACTCTTTTGTGTCTAACGTTTTTGCCTGTACACTATGTTTTTAAGACGCCTTTATGTTGTTGCATAAATCCGTATTTTTTTTTAGTTTCCATAGTGTATTCCATTGTATGAATACATCATCATTTGCTTATCAATTCCTGTGTTAATAAACATTTAGATTATTTTGTGTTTTTGTTCCTTGGGTAAATGTCTAGCAGTAGAATTTCTGAGTCTAGGGTAAATATGTGTTTAACATTATAAGAAATTGACAGTTTTACCAAGTAATTTTACCATTTTACAATCTTCTCAGAAATGTATGAGAATTCCAGTTTTTCCACATATTCATCTACATTTGATATTGTTGTTTTAGTTGAAGATAGTGGTTGTAGAGGGTGTGTGACAGTATTTAATTGTTCACTTAATTTTTATTTCCCTGGTGACAGATGATGTTGAACACATTTTTCATGTACTTATTGATGATTTTTGTAACTTCTTTTATGATGTATCTGATCAAATATTTCATCCTTTGAGAAAAATGGTTTGTTTGTGTTTTTCTTATTGATTTGTAAAAGTTAATTATATATTTTGGACAAAAGTCCTGTATCACTTATATGTATTGCAAATACTTTTTTCCTAGGATGTGGCTTAAATTTTTGTTTTTATAAGCAGAAGCTTTTGATTTTTATAAAATCTACTTTATTATTTTTTTGTATTCAATGTGTTTTATTTACTAAAGAATCTGTGTCCACCCCAAGTTTATAAGATATTCACATATATTTTTCTATAAGCTTTGTATTTTTAGCCTATACATCTAAATCTATACTAAATCTGAGCTTTGATGTATGTTGTGAGGTAGGGGTTGATGTTCATCTTTTTGTTTCATACATTTATCCAGTTGTTCCAGCACCATTTGTTGAAAAAGCTTTCTTTCCCCATTGAATTACCTAACATCTTTGTTGAAAATCAAGGAAGGTGGTCAAAAAGTACAAACATTCAGTTATAAAATAAGTACTGGGGATGAAATAACTATACCTGACGAGTGTAATTAACACTGCTATATGGTGTATTTGAAAGTTGCTAAGATCCTTAGAGTTCTCATAATAAGGGGAAAAATGGTTTTTTTGTTTGTTTGTTTATATCTGCGAGTGTGTGAGATGATGGGTGTTAACTAAATTTATTGTGGTAATCATTCACAAAAAAGTATGTTCTCATTATGGGGTACACTTAAATTTATACAGAGCTGTATTGTCCATTATATCCAATAAAACTAAAAAAACAATTGACCCTTTGTGTGTAGGTCTAGTTCTGGACTCCATTCTGTTCCACTGATGCAATTTGTCCATCTTTCTGATGTAAACACTTTTATGATTACATCAAATTTTATAGCATATCTTATCATCCTCAAATGTCAGTTTTCAAATTTTTTTCTTTTCCAAATTGTTTGGCCATTCTCATTACTTTGATTTACATATAAATTAAACAATCCATTTGTCTATTTCATTTATTTATTTATTTATTTATTTATTTATTTATTTATTTATTTATTTTTAATTAAAGTTTATTGGGGTGACAATTGTTAGTAAAGTTACATAGATTTCAGGTGTACGATTCTGTCCTAAGGGTGTGGGTTATTTTTAAGCTGATTAAAATTCGTCTATTTCTACAAAGAGCCCGTAGGAATTTTGATTGAGTTTGCATTGAATCTATAGAAGAACTGATATCTTAACAATATTGATTCTTTTAATTCATAAATATGATGTGTATATCTCTGTATTTGTTTAAATTTATCTTAATTTCTCTCAACAATGTTTTGTAATTTTCAGTCTTATACATCTTTTATTAAATATATTCCTAAGTGTTATAAAATACTTTTGATACTATTATGTATAATGATATTTTAAAATGTTTCATTTTCTAGTTGTTTGTAGCCATTTTAAGAATACAATTGATTTCTTTTCTACTGGCCTTCTGTATTGTAACCTTACTAAATTCACTTATTCTAGCAGTTATTTTGTAGGTCCCTTAGTACCATCTGTATAAACAATCATATCTTCTACAAATAAAGACAATTTTACTTCTTCCAATCTGCAAGCATTTCTTTTTCTTTCTTATTACACTGCCTAGACTCTCCAGTGCAGTGCTGAATAGAATTGATGAATGACATTCTTGCCTTTTTCCTTATCTTAGGAAACTGTTTAATATTTCACCATTTAATATAATATAGCTATAAGTTTTTGATGATCTTTATTAAATTCAGGAAATTCTGTTCCAGAATGCTGAAAATTTTGATCATGAATGGATGTTGAAATTCGTTAAATACTGTTTTCGGCATCTATTAAGACTATATTATTTTCTCATTTTGTCAGTTAATATAGTGAATTATATTATTTGATTTTTAAATGTTAACATAATCTTGCTTGGAATAAAACTTTGTTATGATATAATTGATATGTGTGTATGTGTATATATATATATGTATGTCTATATCTATATTGTGTTTCTGATTTGCTAATTTTTAAAGGATTCTTCTGTCATGTTCATGACAAATAATTGGTTTGCAATTTTATTTTCTTAGAGTCTGCCAGTTTTTTAAATTATTATTATTAGTGTTACGCTGGCTTAGAAACAAGTGTGGAAGTGTTTCTTCCTCCTTTATGTGCTGAAAGAATGTATATAAGTAGATATTATGCAATCATTTCATGTTTGATAGAATTATCCAATGAAACCTACTGAGTCTAGAATAGATGAATGGCTATCTTGATTTAGAATTGTTTGCTTCTCCTGATGAATTTCTCCCTGTATCACTGTAAAACATCCTCTTTATCTCTGGTAATATTTTTTGTCTTGAAGTTTATTTTGTGTAATATTAATATAGGCACTTCCACTTTCTTATGCTTATTGTTTGCATAGTATGTCTTTTTCCATTCTTTTGCTTTCAGCCTATAAGTGTACAAAGTAAATCTCTTGAACATAGTGTATATTTAGATTTTGCTTTTTATCCAGGCTGATAATTTCTGCCATTTAAATGTTTAATCCATTTTCATGTAATATAATTATTGGTATGGTTGAATTTACCTTTATCATTTTGCTATTTGTTTTATATTTGTTCAATCTGTTTTCTATTTTTTTCTGTTCCTCTTTTCCTGACTTCTTCTGGGCTATTCAAATACTTTCTATTATCTTCCTTTACTTTCTCTATAGGCTTTTTAGTTTGATATGTGTGTATTTGTTTCTAGGAGATTATAGTATGTATCCTTAATTGGCCACTGTCTATTTAAAATTAGTATTTATCATTCCATGTAAAATATAATGATCTTTCAACAGTATTGTTCTACTCCTATCCATTCTTGTGCTATTGTTATCATATATTTTACATGTACACATTATAAATACCATGATACAATGTTATAGTTTCACTTAAAATTGTTCATTGTCTTCAAATAAATTTAGAGGAATAAAAAATATAGATATTCACATATTAGTCATTTATGGTGCTCTTAATTTTTTTTTCTGTAGATCTGAGTTTACATCTGGTGTCATTTGCCTTCCACCTAAAGGACTTTATAAGTGTTTCTATAATATAGGTCTGCTGGAAAACTATTTTCTGAGTTTTTATTGAAAATGTTCTTATTCCATTTTCAATATTGAAGGATATTTTTGTTGGATATAGATTTCTGGGTTGGAAATTTTGTTCATTTAGTTTGTTTGTTTCTTTTACCACTTTTTATTCCTTGAAAATCCCTAGCCTATTTCTACTCCTGGATCTCTATGCTTGCTGTTTACTTTCCCTGGACAACTCCTTAGCTAGTTCTTGACATCACCGCTTGATTCTCATCCATTTGGTTTCATATCATACGTCTTAGAGAACTCTGTTAACCATACCATCCAAAATCACCCTTCTTCCCTGTTTCTCTCTCATTATCCTGTTTACATCCTGTGACACTTTCACAATCTTTAATTATATTTTTATTTGTTTACTTGTTTCTTATCTTTCTACCTGACTACCTCCATAAATATATATATATATATATATATATATATATATATATATATATATATATATATATATATTCTACCTGACTAGCTCCATAAATGTATATATGCTATCTGTTTCATTTTTACCTACATTCTTAGCATTCAGCAAAATACTTGGGATCATAACAAAGGCACAATAATGTTTCTCTGATGTAAAATGGATGCAACTAAAGTTGCAGGCACATCTAGAGTTCAGGTTTGCTAGACTTGAAAAGAGACACTGTATAGTCACATACTGTTAAATCCTTCAGGACCATCTGTTTTACACACTGTGCTAGGGCACATAAATACAAAAGTGATGCATCTTTAAGAAGCTTTTCCAGACTCTCTGAGTTAGACACAATCTCCTCTTCTAGTTCCCATATCATTCTACGTCATGGTACTCTTTATGATCTACCTTATACTGTCGGTGTTTTTATACATATCTTTTCTCTCCAACTGAACTGTCAGCGCCTTGCAGGCAGGGACTGTGTTTCCTAACATATGCTGGCAATCCGCCAGAAATAACCTTAGTGTCTGCAGAGGTTTAGGATATTTTTAATATGGTATTGCACTGAAAATGAATTGAGTAAGAAGCAGCATTTTTGTTTAATAAGATTCTTTAGTTCGCTGAGGGAAAAGGAGCTGCATAATTCCAAAGTAATTAGGATTTTCACTGAGCATTAATAAAGCCCGAAGTTTCACCAAGGACACTGTGTGGTGTGTGGGGGAGGACTCCTCTGTCCCTTTTCTGTCTTTGTTCTTGTTTATATGCACTGACTTTCTAGTTTATACTCCCTGTAGTTTGCTTCCCGATAAAGTGCCAGATATTTCCTGCCCACGCCTCTGTTTGGCTGCAGAGCATGAGAACTGTAATTGAAAGCAACAGATCAGAATATTTTTTAGACTAGTAGGTAATCTTAAAAATGCCCATTTTTAAACATAAATATTTATGTATGTTGCCAAACTGAACTTCAATTTGTTACGAGGAGACTTTTGATTAGTCTGTAGTCTGAAGAGGACCCATATAAAAAGTAGTTAACCTTTATAATGACAAGATTCATAGAGAAATCTGGAGGAAGAAGGACTGAAGCTGGTTTTCACATTCTGATTCCATGCATAAAAGACGAGCATGACTCAACCCTGGATAGGGATTCAAACAACTCATACGCTCGTTGTGGTAATTTATAGCCTCTGCGTCTGGTGACTACAGTAATCTTTCCAAATCATGCACACCTGTGAAATGGAAAAATGATATAAGCATAGCTCTTCTTTATGGAATAATATTTTTTTAAAGACCTCGTATTGTTTTGACAAATTCAAATTTCCAAAAGTCATAGGAGACTATGGGACAATACTTTTTAAAGTGTGTGTATATGTTGGGCATTGGGGTTACAAGTCTGAAACTTCTTGTAGATTCTCAGGCCCCATCCAACGCTTATAGAATCAGAATCTTCAGAAGCTGTGCCTGGAGAATCTGAATTTTAGCACCTTCGCCAGTAGATGTGTCCACACTTGGAAGTTTGGGAGTCACTGCTTGAGAGAATAGAGAGCCAACCGTTGTCTATTTCATGTGTTAAACTATGCCTGGAAAGTTTTGAGTCGCTTCAGTTTCTTCCCAAGAAGACCCCAGAGATCTCTGGTTTCATTGTTTTTTGTTTGTTTGTTTGTTTTTCACAACTGAATTGACTCTTAAATGAACAATTAGGGAAGAGTGTCCAATTATGTGATTGAAACTAAAACAACAACGAGTTAGTCCTTAAACTGGCCAGCCCAGCTTATCATATGACTGTCAAATAGGCTTCTCTGAAACATGCATTGGGTCATAAGAATTTGCCGGTATCCAGGAAGTTCTGCTCTTTGTTACATTAGCAACACAAAAGTAATTCTGATGATACTGCAATATTCAGTGAGTGTCTCATTGGATGTAATCAGAAGGCAACCTTATTCCTGCCCTCCTCTGCCCTTTCAAGTCATCTGTGGGATTAATTTTTTTCTACCCCTTGGATAAAAACTGGGTACGTTTCATGAATTTTCTCTCACTTTTAAGCATTAAAGAGTTCGTTCTTTACTCTCATTACTATTTATACAAAGTTATATGTCATTAATTGATATATCTAAGATAGAAAAATATTTTTAAAACATCTTCAAACTTTATTAAAAGTTAGTTTTCTCCCTCTCTCAGCTCATTTCTACTTGGGCTATTTGCTGTGGGAAAAGAGAGGGTGGTGGGCTCCTCTGTTTTTATCTGCCCAGGGCTTTTGCTTTTCTTCCTTTACCACAGCAGATCATCCCGGGTTCCCCCAGGGCTGAGGGATGCAGGGTATCAGGTGAGAAAGGTAAGGCGGATAAAGGATTACTTGATAGATACCTATACAAAGCTAGCATGGATGCTGCCTGACTTGGCCCGGGTTGCACACTGACTCTTCTTCCAATGGAAGGATTTCAAGGCTTTTGCAGGAAGTAGGCATTACTTGCTGTGAGCTAAATATCTCCTCTGGGGTCACTTTAAGCCCCTAGATATCTGGATAAACACTTCTACATTGTTCTCTTGAGGTCTCATTGCCCCAAACACCAATATCTAAGGCATCACCAAACCAGCTCCTCTCATACATGTTAGACACATGGTCTATGAGAAACTTTCACCTATCTTTTGCTCTGACAAGCCCTGAGAACACAGGCTGCATGCAATCCTGACACCTGTCTTACTTTGCCATCTGAATAGCTAACCAGTTGCAGTCCCTACCTTTTGGATCTTGCAAGTGGTGTAAAGAGTCCAGTACACTGCTTCCCAAGTGCCAGCAGGTGCTACTCAAGCTCTCTAGGTAGTTTATTGAATTCTTTTCCCATAGGGTTTAGGTGAGATAGGACTTGCCCATCTCACATGGAGGAGGGTAAGTAAAATTCACAGTACTATATCGCTCCCTTTAAGAAATTCTCTACCTATTTCTTTCTTCTGTCTCTTTTTTAGACTGGTGGTAAATCATCAGCTCAGGGTTGGAAACTGGTTCTTGACCACTTTCTTTGGATGTCCTGAACTGGGGCTCTCATGTCTCACTTTAGTAGTGTGGGTTTTGTTAGCGTCTATGTCTTAAGGCTTCAGTTTAGGGCTTTGTTTGGGACATTGGGACATAAAGCGTTCCACTTTAACATCTCTTTAAAATCATAATAATAGCTAATTTGTTAATCACTTCTTATGTGTTAGACACTCTTTCATACAGGCTTTATCTCATTCCATCCTCCCATAATCATATAAGGAAACAAAAATACAGAGACGTCAAATAATTTGTATAAAGTCACCTACGTAGCAGTGGCAAAATTCTTCCAACACTATGCATTATTTTCTTTTTAGGAAAGTAAGAATGCTTTTGTCCCTTAGAAAGAAAATACTATGCATTTATCAGGGGAAAAAAAAGTGCTACAACTGTTTAATACCCTGACTTTTGCAATGGTAAGACATAGACGTTTGGAGCAAAAGGATTAACAACAGTCCTCACTTGCTAAGCATTTTGCTGTATCTTAGTCACTTAATTCTTACATTAACCTCAGTGTAGATGCCTTGTCTTCATCTTATAGATGAGGAAACTGAGGCCAGGAGGAACTTAGATGACTTATCCTAGATCACATAATCAGAAACAATGGGAGCCATGATTTTAATTCAAAGTTTCAAATCATGACTCTGAGTTTACTTTTCTTTCTATTCTGATGGGACACACTCGCAGAAGGAATACGTTCCATTGTAGGTCTCTGAGCTGTGGCAAATATTTAAAATTTGGTTAAAGCTGCTTGTAACGTGTTTGACTCTAGATGAGTCAATATGGCAAAGGAGTCAGGTTGCTACTAAACTTCTTGAAAGCAAAAAGCATCTTTTTCATCTTGGAATCTCTAGTGCGTGATCCACAGTTGATACTCTGTTAATGAATTAGTTAAATGAATGAACAAATGAATGAAAAACTTTCTTTTAAACTCTCTGGTGGAAAGTACAAGTAAGCTTTGAAGTGAATTAGATTAGTATATTATCCTTCTCCTGGGTATTTACATTTTATAAGATGATTCTGGAAGAATTACCCAAATGAATGATGTCTAAAGTTGAATTTCTGATTCTGGATTAAGATGGAAGAGGAATTGAGATGAGTTTTTCTCTGGAGTCTCAAGTTTCATCGCAGATATCACAATAAACTGTGTCTATATGCCTTGAGGAAAAAGTGGCATGTTTCTTTGTTTGGGTTACAAAATGCCCCAAAACATTTTACCTCAAATAACATGTTCTAATGTCAGTCACCCATTAATGGAGCAGGCTGCTTCTGACATATTCACAGTCAGACTTCTGCCAATGGGCCTGTTCCCTGGGCTCTGGAAGGAGGGACTGAAGTGTTGGTGGTGGGTAGACCAGAAAACCTCTGAGATACTCTGTCCCTGAACTTCTGGAGATTCTAGGATTCATTCAGGTGGTTGATGACAGGATACAGCTAATCAGATCTGTCTGTTGTCCACAGGTCTGAGGCGCAATTACAGATGTACCATCTGCAGTGTCTCCCTAAACTCCATAGAACAGTATCATGCGCACCTGAAAGGATCCAAACATCAGACCAAGTAGGTGCTCTCATACTTTTACTCTTCAGTCCTTTTGTATGTGATTTTTAGCATGACGATTAAAGACTAAACATTGTAATTATTTAAATCAATAGATGGAAACTGCATCTCTTTATCTCCAAAGTTCCTTTGATATTTATGCTGCAGAAACCTCTAGAGTCCACGTAGCACTACATTTTTTGGCACAAATTATGACAGGTTATTTTTTATTCATTTTTCAAGGACAGTTCAGCACAATTTTATAAACTTAGGAAACTTTTAGATCTATACTAAGTGCTTTTTTAAAATAAACTGTGTTATCTCTATTTGGAGCTTGTGCCAGACCTCAATGTTAGGTCAAATTCTATGAATGCCTTCTACCAACAAGATGAATATTGTTGATTAGAAAGTTAACAAATCTGTTATATTAAATCAGTCATATACGTAACTATTTCCAGTTAAATGGAAGCTCATTTTGTTATTTTTTCAAAAAATCCTAATGATTTTAAACCTAAAAAGGCTGATCAGGCATAATTTCACCTGTATCTATACTGTGCATCTTTTAAAGAATCAATGACATTAACATTTTTAAACTAGCTGCTAGGGCTGCTGTTAAAATCTAATAAAATAGGAAAAATAAGGAATACGTCAAAAATATATAATTCTCCTGAGTGTAATTGTTTTCGTTTCTCTCATATTCATTATCAGAATCATTTAACAGATTGGACTGTACCAAGGCTTTATGAATAACAAATGATTTATTCAACAAACATTTATTGAGCGCCCACTATGTGTCAGACTCCGAGGTATGCACTGAGGGAGAAAAGAGGAAGTGACTCAGGCCTGCCTCTTGTGGCGCTGCCTGCCAGTCTGGAGAGGTAGCCTTAGAAACACATAGATTGTTCTCTAATGCCATGTGGACTCCCAGAGCTCTGAGTACCAGGGAGGGAGCAACCAGGGCAAGCTGTGTAGGGCCACGGATGCAGAGGCTGCACAGAAAGATGAGATCACGGTCTGATTCCATTCCCCATTAGAGCTCTGGTGGCTAGCACAGCACTGCATGCATAGTAAGGGCTTCATAAACATTTTTGATTGAATAAATGTATGATTTAAAAAAGTAAGTAACAGTTTTCCAGGCAGGGATAGGAAGAAGGTGCATTCCAGGCAAGGAGATTTATTTGCAAGGATATTTTAAAGACATAGGTTATAGAGAGTCTGGTTTCGGTAAGGAAATGTAAGCCTAGAGTTTGTTATTGACGCTCAGTGTTTTCATCGCATTGTGCTGTCTCATGAGTCAAAGCCACTTTCATGACTTGTTTTAATCTGATCCACCCCAGAATACTTTTATCAAGGTAATTCTTCAAAAAGGAGATTTTCTCTGATTTGTTTTGGAGTACGTAGAGCACTTGTATTTATTACTGGACACTGCCGCCCCCTCCCCCGCAAAATAGTCTATTCATCATCTCTCTAACTACTATGTGGTAAGAGGCAGCATATGCATTCTTGTTAACATGCATCAGATGTGCACACAGACACATTATAAGTAGTTGCAACAATAAATGATAATCTTTTAGGGGCATGTATTTATTGCTCTTAATAAATAGAAAAAGGTAGGCAATAGTGACTTTAAGTGGCATGAGTCATGTAAATATGCATAACTAATGCAGACAGTATCTCCAGCTTCAGGAATACCTCTGTCTCTCCATGTGTACGTATAAAAGTTTATGTGTCAGAATCTATGCTGTGCCTTTTCACATCTATTATCTCATTTAATCCCGGTAACTACTTTGACCCATTATTTTTTTAGGTTGGTGCAAAAGTAATTGTACAATTATTTTTAACCTTTTAACCCAAAATTACTTTTGCACCAACCTAATATATAAGAAAACTAAGGCTCGGAAGCACAAAGAAACTTATCTAACCTGGCCTTGCCAACAAATGGCAGAGCTGGGACTGAACCTAGCAGTGTCTGACTCATGCTGTTACCTCTTCCATTTCACTCCATTACACACACAAGCCTGGAATGGAGGCCTGCCAATAGAGAGTACTGTAATGAATTTTGAAAAAGAGGGCATCACTTCCCTGGTGGGATTTAATGAATATATATGACTTCCCAAGGGTATGTCTCCTACTGTGCTGCCTTCTTCCCAATAAATAAGACAGTTCTTTTCTACCTCAAAAGCACGAGTTGCTCTCCTTCTGAAGAGTGAAATGAGGAAAATGTGAGGAAAATAATTGTAATAGCTCTGTCCCACATGCCTGTTTCATCTGCCCTGATACCTAATTTGGATATTGTGTGTGTGTGTGTGTGTGTGTGTGTGTGTGTGTGTGTGTGTGTGTGTGTGTCTTTGTTTATGGAATAGATTGCTCCATGATTTTATTTATAATATTATTGTCAGGTTTGGTATCAAATTTATGCTGGCCTCATTAAACAAGTTGAGAGGTTTTCCCTCTGTTTCTAATCCCTGAATGAGATTGTGGTAAACTACTGTTATTTTTTACTTAAATATTAGGAAGAACTCATTGATGTAGCCATCTGGCCTGGAGATTATACAGATTTAATTTCTTTAATAGAGCACTCTTCATATTTTCTATTTCTTCTTGTCTCAGTTTTAATAAGTTGTTTTTCAATGAATTTGCCCATTTTATCTCTACTTTTAAATGTATTGGTATAAAGTTGTGCATGAGATCCCCTAATTTTATTTTTAATGTTTGTAGGATGTTTTGCATTCCTGTTATAGTTTATTTGTGTCTCTTCCTTTTTTTGTTGTTTTGATCACTTTGGTCAGAAGTGTATCAATCTTCTCTAATGAATCTTTTTTAATGAACGAATGTTGGGGTTTGTTGATTTTTCTCTATATACCATTCTTTTCTACCACTAAAAAAAATATTTCCTTCTTTCTACTCCCTTTGGATTGAATTTGCATTTCCCCCCTAGTTCCTTAATATGAAAGTATAGGTTATTAATTTTTCAATGTTTTTTTCTAATGTATAAATTTGAGACTCTTAATGTATCACAGCAGATTGTTTTAGTTACGTTCTGCAAGTTATTTATTTGTTTATTTTTTGTATCCCAGAAGTTTTAATATGTTGTATTCTCATTATTATTTATTTAAATTTATTTTCTAATTTTTACTATGATTTCTGCCTTTATTCATGGTTAATTTAGAAGTGTTTCACTTGAAAATATTTGGATGATTTTTCTGTTTATATTTTTTTGCGATTAAGTTGTGCCTGGATTCTACCCTGGTCAGAGAACATATGCTAAATGACTTCAACCCATAGAAATTTGAGTAGATTATCTCGTTGCCTCAGGCATATGGTCAATTTTGATAATATCCCATGCTCACTTGAAAAGTATGTGTCTTTTTCATTAATTGGGTAAATGTTTCTATACATCAATTACGTTAGATTTCTTAATCTTGTTCAAGTTTTTATGCCCTTACTGGTTTTTTGTCTGCTTGTGATTGCCGTGAAAGACATAGGTAGTTAAAAACCTCCCACTAGAAGTATGGATTTGCCTATGTGACCTCTTAATTCTTTTTAAAGATGTATATTAAAATTATATGCTTAGATGCTTACAAATTTAGGATGTTTTTATATATTTTTATTGAACTGGCACTTTTTTGTCACCTTTTGTCATCATGATATGTCCTTCTTGGTTACTAATATTTTCCTTAAAGTATACCAACATCAGCTACACCAACTCTTCAAAGCTTTAAAAGGTTTTTTTCCTGTGAATTTTATCCAGCTTTTATTTTGTTCTCACATGAAAAGTGAGTGTTACACCAATTACTCCATCAGAGCTGAAAATGGAAGTCAGCCAAATGGTTTTTAATTGTTTTAATCTGACCAATTGAAACAACATAAGTATGAAGACATCAGCAATTTTCAAGGTCTTATATTTATATATTTTTTCCAATAATTTTTAGAAAAGTATTGAGGTGAATAAAGATCATTAAACTATGTGGTAATAGCACTGAATTTTGAATCAGGAGATTTTATTTCTAGTACAACTTTACCACTGAGTGATCTCGGGTACTGACAAATCTGTAAGTCTCAGTTCCTTGATAGGTAAGTGATTAGTGGTGACAAAAACATGACAAATGTTCATCCACTTTCCAGGCCTTTCTCGTGATACTGGTACTCTTTCCTGCTGATCCTGAATTCAGCCTCACAATTCTTAAAACAGGTTCCCAGTGAGCTTTTACCATTTTGTCGGAGCTGGCAATGTGCCCTCCAAATTATGTCCACCCAGAAACTCAGAACATGACCTTATTTGTAAATAGGATCTCTGTATATGTAAACAGTTACGAATCTTGAGATGAAATCATTCTTGATTTAAGGTTGGCCTTAAATCCAATGTCTGCTGTCTTTATGAGAGAAAGGAAAGGGAGATTTGATCACACAGAGAAGAAGTCTATGTGAAAACATAGGCAGAGGTTGGGGTTGTGTTTCCACAAGTCAAGGGACACCAGAACCCAGCAGGGCCTGGAAGACAAAAGGAAGGATTCTCCCCTAGAGCTTTTGAAAGGAGGAAGCATGCCCTGCTGACACTTTGATTTCTGACTTCTGTCCTTTAGAACTGTGAGAAGATGAATTTCTGGGGTGTGTGTGTGTGTGTGTGTGTGTGTGTTTAAGCCACCCAGTTTGTGGTACCTTTTTAAGGGCAGCCCTAGGAAATTAATACAATGTGAAACCTACTTGCCTTATTCCACAAGTATCCCTTCAGTCACATTTTGCTGGGCAACTTCTTGTGTGCCCATCCCAGTAAGGACGGGGACGCTGCTGCTGTAGATGATGATGGAGAAGATGGTGATGATGGTAATGATACCACCACCGATGAGTGGAGTGGAACTTCTGTGCCACTAGAGTAAAGCCACATGTTGAAATGCTTTGAAAGTGTTATATCTAATGTGAGCATCATCCCTGTAGTTGATCAGATGTTCGTGTCTCCATTTTGTAGGTTGGAAAATTGAGTCTCAGAGAAGTTAAGTGACTTGTCCAAGGCCCCCAAAATAATTGGTTAGCAGAGCCAAGAGTAGAAGTCCGGTTATTGACCATCTTACTATTAGTGTTTAATAATACTTAAATAATATAATAATATTATTATACTGCTCTTTACTAGTAATAATAGGGATTTTTTTTTTTTTTTGGAAAATGTCATAAACAGTAAAATGGTAGTCAACTTTTGCTCCATTCCTAAACAGCAAGAGAAATATTGAGTATCTAATGAGATTAAAGTTTTAGAAATGCAAATGATCATAATGACATATACAGCAATTGCTTATTAGTAGATTTTTCAGAGTTTCCAGGGGATCTAGGCTGTCAATTAATACAAATGATCAAAATGAAATTTAAAGGCAGATGAGTACATGCCAGGGACTAATGAACAATTTCCCCATAATATACTTAAATTTGACTGTAGGGAATACTTCAAGCCTTAGGATAGTATATTACCTAGACATAAAGGATATAAAAGTTGTCATTACTTACTTTGATACTTCAGTTGGTCGAAAATGCGACACAAGTGTCTAAGAGAATAAATCAGACTGATGAAAACTTAGCAGCAATTTCTACACTTGCTATAATATTTCCAAGCCTTAAATGGTGATACCCATTGATTTTTCTGTAATTTTTCCCAATGAGATGAACCTTCCAGACGAAGCTTTTATGTTATTCAGTTTCCCATTATATTCATTTATTTGTGAAGTGATTGAGTGGATGTTTAAGCTAATTTTCAGAGCTTTAATATATTTGCTTTAAATATCTTGGAATTCAGTTCCTATATTCAGGATAGTTGTTAGTTATCTGTGGGGTGCACAATAGTAAATAAGATAGTTTTTCAAGGTATGTCACCCATTAAGGACCTTCTACACTTGTGATAAATAAAAGTTGCTTGAAATCCCAAGAAGACGTCTCTTTGGAAACAAGCATGGCTAAAAGTGCAGATATTCTTTGTGGAATTTTCAATGTGGTTTATTGGCCTTAACCAAGAATTTTAATAACTACAGGGGCTGGGATTTTGATATGGTGCTATATTTTTCATAAGAAAATTTTCTGAAAAGTATAAAATATGTATCATCAGTAAAGTTCTGAGATGAGCAGGACATAAGACAGTATTGAAAATAGAGCTGTCCTTTCCCAAAGAGCTTCAAATTATTTCCCTTCAGCTGATAATCATTTGTAAGTTGCTCGGGAAGGCTTGGAATGAAGAGCAAAATCTAGAACCCAAGGCCACTGCTTTGCTTGTCATATTTTATGATCCTGGCTGTGCAAAATAGCTCTTCCAGGAAGAGGAGCTTATGGAGTGTCACCAGATCTTTGTAGCTCACTGTAAATAGGGTGCCTGATGCAGCGAAAGGATGAGGATGTGGCAGGGCCTGGATGTTCTCCTGTTAGCCCTGTTTTTAATAGACAAACATTCTAATCCACTATTGTCGAGAGCCCTCCCTTGTCTGAGAAAGGCCTCTGATGAAACAGAGTCCAACTTCTCAAACAGAAGAGACAGTAGCCTATAGAGAGAAGAATTCCAGGGAAGCCAGGAAAAATACAAAAACAAACAAACAAAAACCCCACTATATATCCCTCCATACTGAAGGTGCCAAAAACAAAGTACACACATGACTTGTACTCATCTTTGTTATCTGTATATATTGAATGTTACAATTTTTATACAGTTTTTCCTTTCTTAAAATGTGTATACATTTTTTTGGCACCCTTTGTATATAAAACACAAATGCACAGGCAATTTTAACAGCTCTATTTTTTCAAAGTCTCACTTGCATGATTTTGCTATATACGCCATACCAAGAGATACATTATAATTACAGTATGTGAATAGATTGGGACTTTTGCAGGCTTGAAAAGAACTAAATAGGGAGCACTTGCATTCTTTCATATTACTTTTAGAATTACCGATGACACCTAATATTCCCTAGCTTACTCATTTCCTATTCCCCTCCTTCTTGGGGAACTTGTAATCATTATTGCATTATTTTATCTTGCTTGAAGTTTGCGTGAATCATGGCTATCTCCAGAGTGGTTCCAAGCTGATGATTTAATGCCCCAGATTTAACTGTGGACCCCATTGAAACCTCTCATGTTCTTTGTCATGCTGCTTCAGATAGTCATCCAGTACCAATCACCAACCTGATTTGGTTCTGAAAAGTACATCAAGAAAGAAAGAAAAGAACTGGAAGGAGGGTGGTGGAGCCCAACAAACCTGGCTGGGAGGCAGACAGCCAGAGTCCCTTTTAACAACTTTAAACAATTATTTAAAATCGGTTTATTGAGATGCATTTTACATACAATACAATGCATAGATTTGAGGTATAAAGTGTGATGGCTTTGACGCTTTATACACTGTGTAACTACCAGCCCAATCAAGATATAGAACATGTTCATAACCATCAAACATTCTCTTGGGCCCCTTTTCAGCCAGCACCCTGCTCCAGCCAAATACTTTTTGATTTCTGTCACCATAGCTTGGTTTTTGCCTATACTAGAACTTAACACAATAATGTAGTATGCTTTCTTCTCTTTCTGGCTTCTTTTGTGAAACATAATGTTTTTGAGATTCATTCACATTGTTGCACGTATCAGTAGTTCTTTCTTTCCCTGTGTGGCTTTGAACAAATCATGTTCCCTCACTGAGCTTCAATGTCTTCATTTGAAACATGAGGGTTGAAATATGGAGTAGTCAAGGTCTCTATCAATTGTAACATTCTCTTATTTTATGACTTTGAGGTTTAGCTTCTTTAACTTTTGAATATTTTTCAACTGGCAGAAGATTGGCTGTAAAATAATTCTGCTTTAGTGTTTACTTCTCTACTGCTGGGTGACCCAGAGCTGACCAACCCTTTAAGAGTTAAGTTCTGTGAGAGGAAAGGGATCCTGGAGGCTTGTTCATTCTGTTCTTAAACAAAAGGCTGGGGCTTTCCAAATGCTTATCACTTGGGGCAAAAGGGGTGGCACTGGTTGTATAAGGAGAACGGAGAAAAAAGCTTATTTGAGCTTTATTCCATGCTATGAATACAGATCACACATTCTGGTGGCTTCTCAGGCATACAGGGACAAGGTAAGAGAGAGTCAGAAAGGTTCGAAAGGACACCTTGGCCCCTTGCCTGAACAGTCCGCGCTTCTGGACTTGCTCTCATTCTGGGTCTTCTGGAAGTGACTGTAACCACTTCTCACATATTTCACCAAAGTTCATTAGAAATTAGCGTATGTTTATTTGTAAACTATATTTAGCAGCCATTGACTTTTATTCCAACCAAACTTTTGTAAAATATTGAATTTGGCCAGCATCTTTCTAATCTCTTAAAAGTTATCATGAAACATAGGATGCCAGGAAATGCAATGAAGTAAATGAAGACGCACGCTTCATAGACATCGATTTTGTTGGGGAAGTAGGGGGAGGAGGGCAAATGGGAATGAAACATGCCCCTGGTTGTGTTACTGAGTCCAGCTCTGTGTCCCCTGTCGTTGGGATGCAGGAGAAGACTGAGCACGGCCACTTTGGCGGGAATTTCATGGTGTGGATGGGGTAGTGGTGTGAAAGATTGGATAAATCATCCCTTCACCCCATTTAAGTCAATCCCACAACCAAAATCTATTGAGCTGTACAGGACATTAAAATGGGCCTTGGGGATAATGGTAGGGGATACAGAGATAATTATTCCCTCTCAACAAGTTTATAATCTGGTTGAGGAGATACAACACATACTCAAATTAAAATCAACATCGGATATGGTAAATATAAGGGTACAAGGTGCTGCTGGAATTCAGATGAAGAAGAAATTGCACCTGGCTGGGAACCATTAGGACAGGTTATAGCGGACTGAGTGCAGTACTGCGGTTTCAGCAAAGTCGTTTGGGAATGAGACCATCAGGGTTCAATCCGGGTTCTGTCTTCTACTAAATGTGCAACCTTGACCATGTTACTTAAAGTCTCTCTGTGGCTTGGCTTTCATGTGAATAAAGTATAACGGGTTATACAAATGCTTACTAAAACTGACTGTGCTGCGGGTTGAGTTTTGAGAACAACAAAAATACTAAGACAGTACATGGCATGAAGTGTTCGTTATAGTGTCACTCAGTATTAATGAAATTACCTTTGAAACGGGCCTTGAGGACTGGCACATGAGTGCTGAGGTAATGCTCAGTTCTTCGTCTCTCCCAAGTGCTTCTACAAGATTGTCCCAGAATTCGTCATAGCAAACTTTAGTTTATTGCCCAGAGTTGGGGCTTCTGGACTCCCACAAACAAACTCAGTCCTTCTTAGGGTTTAGACCCCACACTGACCTTAACCAGACAGTGGCATGTTAAAAGTAATCAAAGACAGGCCTCCAAGGACTATCCTCATCCTGAGTTTCGTGTGGTCTTATGCCTTCAGCCTGCTCCAGGTCCTCATTTTATACAATAGTTTCAAGCTTGATACGCAATTTTGCAACACCAGAACGAACACTTTCTGAATGTTCCCAATTACATGTGGTCTTTACACCCCGATTTCTACCCAGGCTTCCTAGTTTATCCAGCTGTCTGATTACCGGTTGCATTTTGTCAGTCATCGCGTGTTAGCACATTATTCTCCAAAGAACCTGGATTATAAACCTTGAAAATAAATAAAATGAATTGAACTGTGCTCCTGGTAGAACTTGCTGAAATCATCCTCCCAATATTCTTTGGGATGACCTGGATAGAGCTTCTTTACCACTCTGATTATATGGAGCTCCTGTTTCTTCCCCATTTGAATTTTTCACTTTATCATTTTTTAAAAATACATGTATCCTTTCTACTCAGGTATCTATATGCTTCTTCTCATATTAGATTCTGATTAAGTTCAATATTAACTGATTAAATCCAACTTTGAGTCATAACATTTGATAAATCTCTGTCTTTAATTGGAAGGGTTTTCTCAAAAAATAAATGCTCTGCATCTATAAACACCTCTTTAAATATTAACTCCTGTTATTTCAGTTATAACTTAATGACAAACCTTTTGAAGATTTTGGGTTTTTCCTTCTTTGAGTTAGTATTATCTAGACCATTCTACATTGTGTTCTGACTTGCCAGATGCAACCAGATTCTGGACCTCAGTCAGAATATAAATGTATATAATCATCATTATAGTCACATATATCTGTCACTCTGAATAGTCCTTAACACCAAATAGGAATTGTGTGTTTTTTTGATAACTTTCAGGGTCACAGAAAAATCTCAGTCTATTTCATGCTGAGTAGTCAAATACAAATCAAAATCTATAAAGCTAGCTTTCAGAAATGTGGGTGATATTTCAAGCTCAGGACACAATTTGTTCAAAGTTCTACCCACAGCCTCTGATGCTTTTATACTCTCCAGAGATATAGCTGTCTTTTCTCTTCCTTATTTAAGTGCCCTTTCTTCTAAAGACACCTAACAGGATGACATGTGCACTTTACTCTTTTGGATTTCTAAAACTGTCGCCACCGAACTTATTTCTGTTTTAACACAAAGGTCTTATAATAGCCTTAAATAGATGAGTTTCAGACTTGTGATTTTATTTCCTTGGTAATGGATAAAGCTCAAATAATAGATTCAGTTTTATATCTTTCCAGTGTTAAATAAGATAAACTTATTTATGGCTAAGATTTTCTTGGGCAGACAACTTACTCAATTAGAATCTATTGCCCTTGAGTCTCTGTATGAGAAAGAACACTTCAAAGTCTCTGTTGCAGACAGGTTTCACTGGACGTTCTGAAGTTTTTCTCATTTTAAATCCAGCTTTAGGTTTAGTATAATTCCTACTCAGGGCAAGTGAGTATGGGAATCTTCAGATTTCTCGGCAGCCTCCATACTGAGAAGGCATGAAAGCCAACGGCAAGCCAACTAGATAGGTTTCTATTTCTTAGTCTTAGAAGCAGATGTCATAATTTTGTTATTCCATATTATGTAAGAGTCTTGAAGGTAAAAGTGTACTGCCCACGGAAAAGAGAGACCAGGTCAAAATGTAACCCGAGAGATTCACTGCAGCCAGGAAATTTAGCGGCCAGCATCTGTTGTTCCCCTTCTAAAAGTGATGGGAAAGGAGTCAGGCTCTCACGTACCAGTATGTCAGGAAAACATCAGTGCATGTAAAAGGTTTATTACGGCTTTTCAATATATGTATGCATTGGAGAGGCCTCTTCCATTTCAAAGCTAACTCTTAAGAAACTCAGTATCAAGTAACTAATTAACCAGCCTTCTAGACCATGCAAGTGATATTTCTATAGTCAATCTAGAGAGTTCATTTCTGTGAATGGAATTTGGTCCTCTTATGATCTGGAGGTTTTGTTGTATGGGCAGTCATAAAAGCTTTGCCTTCTAAGACCTTACTCAAAGGAAACTACTTTATTCACTCAAACCTTTATATGTTCTGGATTTTCTTGAAGAGCGCTTATGACTTATATATGATGATTTAAATATTGTAACACCTGATAGGATATTTCACTGCTATTAAGTGAGGGAAGAAACCAGGAATGAAAATTGCATGAAGAATAAGTGACATTTTGATCAAAGAATGAAGATTAGAAATGTTTATCTGTCCCACTTCTGTTGAAAATCACTCTAATTAGTCTCTCTTCAAGCTTATAACACTTTTTCTGATGTATGGTTGTAGGAATTGATAGCAAATGATTTGTTCCGTAAGATAGTGCACAGATAAAAGTAAAACTCAGTCTGATATTCATAAAAAGAATGGCTTTATTGTGTTCTAAAGCAATTATTTTTTTTATTTATTTTTTTTTACTATCCATGCAGGTAATTTTTCTTTTAACCTCGAAGTAGGGTTATTTCTGGATCTTTTGATTAAAATATCTCATCCTGTGCCCACACTGGATGTTCAACAACAGTCTTTTCTTTCCCCGCTGTTTAATTAGGGTTGAGGCCAACACAGGATTTCAATGACTAAAGTCAACGAAAGTAGTGAATATCATTCCAAAATGTTCCTTGATAATTGTGAGTAATTTCTCCATTTCCATAAAAGGATGTGACAGGCTATAACACTGGCCTTATGTTGCAATTTTAGGGAATTGCTTTCTTCTCTCAAAGTGATACCCTTCCCCTATATACACCTGCTGGCTAATTGCCAAAATTTTTTGCTTTCAGTTTTATATCTCACATATGAGTGAAGTCATATGGTTCTTGACTTTTTCTGTCTGACTTATTTCACTTAACATGATATTCTCAAGATCCATCCATGTTGTCATAAATATCACTACTTCATCTTTTCTTATGGTTGAGTAGTATTCCATTGTATATACGTACCAAATCTTCTTTATCCTGTCAACCATCAAAAGACACTTAGGTATTTTCCATGTCTTGGCCACCGTGAATAATGCTGCAGTGAGCATAGGGTGCGTATATCTTTACGAATAAATGTTTTCAAATTTTTCAGGTAGATTTTTCAGAAGAGAGATTGCTGGGTCATATGGTAGCTCTATTCCAAATAAGACAAACAAACAACAAAAAAACTCTTAGACACAGACAATAGTATGGTGATTATCAGAGGGAAAGGGGGTTGGGGAGAGGTAGAAGAGGGTAAATGGGGTCATATATATGGTGACGGAAAAAGACTCGACTTTGGGTGGTGAACGCACAATGCAATATGTAGATGATGTATTATAGAATTGTACACTTGAAACCTACATAATCTTATTAACCAGTGTGTCCCCTATACATTTAATAAATTTTAAAATAAAAAAATAATTTTCTTTCACAGATCTAAAATTCACTTTTGTCTACTTAACCATAGAAATCCCAGGGGTAACTGCACAATGGAATGTGTAAATGAAAAATATCAGAATCTTACCTGTGAGAGGTTTAGAAGGGAAGCCTTGAGATAGAAATATAAAGGTCGTCATTAAATGGGGTAGACAAGGCAGACAGGGGAGGCTGGGACTGGCAAGGTCAAGCTTAAAAGAAATAACACCCTCTTCTACATACTCTGGACGTATAAAAAGACAAGTGCGAAATATAAAACTCAGTAAGTTAAATATTTTTTTCTACCCCAAAATATTTCTCAACTCCCTTACTGTTGTAGTTTTGTCCGCTATGAGTTATTTGGCTTCTTTATCTTAGTGCTCATAAAGCAATGATTTCAACATTCTCTAACACCTGTAGATGTACTGACTTTATGACTCACCCATTTTTTATGCTTTTGGAGGACAGGAATAAGTAGCTGCATTATGATTTTTAGCCAGAGAAAGGTTGGTAGATAGCAGATGTGTGACTTCTGAGAGTCTGGGGAGCCTGGGATGAGAAAGTAGAGAGGACTCCTCCTCCCTCAGCCACTGGGCCGAAGGTCAGTGGCTGCCCCTGTGGGGGGCCTGACCATGGGGAGCAAAAGAGGAGCCTGAAGCCCCCACCTCTGCTTCCCAAGCACCGCTATCCCAGTTTCTGACTGTTTTTCAGAGTCATGGTACATCTATCTTTAAAGATAGAGCCACTATAATCTGATAAGTCATACCTTTATCATCTGGCCTCATATATATTGGTTCAATCAGAGAGTTGGAGGTGGAGAGAGATACATTATCAAATCATGCAGAACCATGCAGGTGAAAAAAATTTCTTAAGGCAGACTTCCAAGTAAAATTTTAAAATCTAGTTCAGAACATTGCTTTTTCTTTCAGATTTTTCACTTTAAAATTATTTCTCCTACTAGTAGTGCTCAAAGAAAAAGATGAGTTATGCCTGTTACCTTTGGATTTAGACAGCAGATGGAGTTATGATTTCCTGGCGTGTTCTTCCTTATGTAGACCCCAATACTTGAGAATAATTCAGTTCCATCTTGTATCTAGCTAAAATCCAGATATTGCAAGGGCATAGGACCAGCCAGTAGTGTGAGTCCTACCTTCAAGAAGCCTAGAGTTTAACTGAGGAGACTAAATTAAAAGATGCAACAGAACATTTAAATGCTAATATATGCAAATGATTCTACATAACATGCAAAAAATTGAGAGAAGGGAGAGATTAGTGCAGATATGAATAGAGAGAAATGTGCTTGGATGAAATGAACCTGGGCTGGGGAACAAGAATGAGTTCAGTTTGGAGTGGACTAAGTTTAAGGGGTCAAGGAAAATTCAGGTGGAGGTGCCAGTGGGCATTTTAGTCTATGGATCTGGGATTCGGAAAATAGAGGATGGATGGAGATGAGATTCAGGAGTCCTGAGCTCATGGGAAATTATTGAAGTCAATGAGATGGGAATAGATAAGATCATTCAAGGAAAGCATATAGGGAAGAACAGGGATAATACATGTTCGTGCACGTGTGCACATGTGCACACACACAGGATGACAAAGGAAGAGAAGTCAGAACTTTTTCTCATAATGGCACCATTTTATATTTCTTTTCTAAGGAGGAGGAGGACAGGAAAGATTGTGCTTCAGAAGCTTAGGAATAAAAGCATTTCAAGAAGGAAGTTTCAGAACAGAGTAACTAAATAGCAGAAAGTCAAGTAGGAAGGAGACTGAAAAATCCAGAGGGTTTGTCAGTTAGAAGATGATGGTTGATTTTGGCCAGGAGAGTTTTGCTGAAGTTTTGAGACCAGGATGACCACAACGGCTAGCATAAAAGCAAAGTGAGGGAGTTTCTTACCAGTGTTCTCCCTGGATGAGGGAAAGTGCCCCACAGCGAACAGGTAACAGCGATGAGAAGAGCAGGGGGTGATGTAAGCCATGCAGAGAGGAAAGGGGTTTTTAGCAAGAGAACTCAAAATTAAACAGCAGAAACTTCTTTTAAAATAAATATATGGAAGTTCGTAAAAATAGAACTCTAAACAAACTTGAGTGCCACCCACCCAGTGAATGTCTCCCCTGGCCCCAGAGGTTTTCTAGACCTCTGAGGAACCCTTTGATAATCGTTGCTAATAGGACAAGAGGGGCAAGAGTCAAAAGTGCCCGTCTTTCTCCAGTGTGGGAGATGGAGGGAATACTGATAGAGACTGGCAGGGATGTTAGCAAGTTGAGTTTTAAACACATTGCTTTTGAAGTAATGGCATTTTAGCCAAGTACCGTTGGATGTCCAGTAGGTAGTTGGAAACAGGCCTGGAATGCAGATATAAGTCATGGCTTAAAATGGAGATTTTTAAGCCAGCTAGACAGGTGAAAGTTAAAGCCTGGAGACTAGATGTAGCCTCCAAGTAGAGAAAGGGGCAGAGAGAAAAAGCAGCACCTTGGGCTTTGACTCTGCCAGAAAACCACTAGTCTCTCTCTCCCTCTCTCTCTCCCTCTCTCTCTCTCTCTGTCTCTCTCTCTCTCTCTTTCTCTCTTTCTGATTTGTAACAGAGATTTGACCTTAGGCACTTATGGGTGCTGGTCAAGCACTCTCTAAAAACTGTTGGCTTTGCAGCTGATGCTGGCTCTTGAAGTATGCAGGACAGGCCATTGGAAAAGCAAATGGATATAAAGCAGGGAAGAGCAAGGACAAGCTAAAATTCATGAGTGCGAGCTGGAAACTGTGACAATCACTGACCCATGTTAGCGCTAACGACCTCTAGTGCTTACCTATGTGTATAAGGCACAAAAGTGCTGACCTTCCAAGTGTAAAAAGACAAAATCAGAAAGAAATAGGGAAGACAATTCTAGGAAACACTGTCCAGCCTAGCCATGTTAGCACGCTACAGAACTACCACAGTACAAGAATAAAGCTAAATAACAATATAAAACATGATAGCTAAATGACAAATGAAAGACTAAAGCATTAACTGCTGAGTCATTTTTTTTTTGTCTCTATTTGAAAAGTTAAGTAAATCAAAGATAGAGTGACTTCAAAGGTTTTCAATTTTCTCAGGAAGATGAACTTGTTTTATTAATGAATGGCATTCTGAATCTCTTTGCTTTAGGTACATATAAAAAATTATAAATGAAAGACCATTTCTTTTTTTAACTAAACCATATGCCTTTAATGAAAATATTCTAGATTCGCATGTGTGAGATAATTAATATCCAACCAAGAATGAATTATATCCAGAATATTAAAGAATTAAAATAAGACCTGGAAAATACATGATTTTATCTGCATACTAAGATTAATTTGAGGGGAAAGATAAAACTTATTTTCTCATTGATGAACAAAAAAGAAAAGAAAAAGAAATTCTGCTGGTGCTATGGCTTAGGGATTTATTGCAGAGCTGTCATGGAAAATGGCCCATTTATGATCGGAAGTATTATTATTTATATAATTTGTTCAAGACAACAAGCTATAATAAAATGTCCAATTTCCCCTGGTGAAATTGTGTATTTTACTTTCTATATATATATATATATTTAAAGTGTGAAAGGATTATTATGGAAGAGCATTCCAAAGAAAATAGCTTAGCCACTTTGTGAATGGGTGGAGCTGGAAACTTATTGCATGATACAAATGTAGGCAGTGGCAGGAAGCCATCTCCTGAAGCTAGCACCCGGACTAGGTTAGTTGGAGAGTGGGACAAACCTCAGGGAACAAAAATGTGTAAAACTTACAACCGACATCAAGTCCTGGCCCAGACCCAACACTTCTTCCACAATATCTACCTGGGGATGATTATCACAAAAGCTTGGTCACAAAGGGGCTTACAAGGATCATTCTATGAGCACACTTTCCAGAAGATATCTAATCTAAACTATATGAGGCATGATCACACAATACGATAATTGTTTAAATTTTTTTAAAAAGTTATTACAGTAAAAGACACATTGCCATTAAGCCCCCTCAAAGTCCTCCCCCTCACTTTGAACACACTGAGCCCATCGTTCTCGTCACTTTCTGAAGTAGTTCTGGAAGTCCTCTTTCGTGAGTGTCTTTGTTTGTGCGGTTGTGGCTGCCTCAATGTCCCGAATCATTTTGACTTTGAGGAAGAGCCAGAAGTTGCACGGTGCCAGATCCGGTAAATAAGGTGGATGAGGACACACCAGAATGTTTTTATTTGACAGAAATTGCCGCATACCAGAAGCGATGTGTGACACGGAGCATCGTCATGATGGAGGATGATTTATGGCACAGTTTAAAACACATCTTCTCTTAACCATAGCTCACACCCAACTGACTCCACCAAACAAGTTGAAACTTGTCACACATTGTGACACACAACAAGGAGCACACAACATGCTGCTTCCTGTATTGAAGATCCCTGCCTTTTCATTGGATGGCACTTGGCAGCAGCATTCATCACAGTTTTTGATCACACCTAATACACACACACACACACACACACACACACACACGAAGTTCAGACAATTAAGTTTGCAAACTTTCTACCATGTGTGTACACACACACACATTATTTATATATTTATATATATCCATATCTATGCATATATATGTGTGTGTGTGTGTGTATGTGTGTATATATATATATATATATATATATATATATATATATATATATATATAAACATCAAATCCAACACTCATCTTTCCCCTGGAACTTCATACTCTCTATTCAGATGTCCCACAGTCGTCTCTAATTTAACATTGCTAAAAATAGAACATTTGATTTCCCTCCAAGGCCTTCTGCCTCCTTCTCCCCTAGTCTCTTATATCTTTAAACAACAATTATCATTTATCCAGTTGTTCAAGGCAAAAGTCTAGAAGTTAACCTTGATTCCTCCCCTTTCCCTCCTTTTCCTCAGATAATCTATCAGCAGGTACTGCAGCTGCCTCTGTAAATCTCAAATCTGTCCTCATCTCTCTGTCTCCAACCACTGGCATCCTAGTCCAAGTCTCTGGTCTCTATCTTTTATGGACTCCCTGCAACGGCCTCCTCACTTGCACATTTGTCTTTCTATAAGCCATCCCTCACATAGCAACTGGAATGAGCTTTTAAAAATGTAGGCCAGATTTTATTCTCCTCCACTAAAAATCCTCTCAGAGCTTTTCGTTGTTGTCAGAAGAGAATCCAAACTCCCTGTGCTGGCGTCCAGAGGCCGGTGAGATCTGACCTCTACCAACCTCTCTGTGTCGGCTTAGAATAACCTCTCCCTGCCCACTGTGCTCCAGGAATACTGACTGGCCTTCCCTCCGATTTTCAAAGAGCCAAATATATTTCTGCCTTAACTTTTGTTTCTTACACTACTTGGAATCTGTTCCTGATGTGTTTTTCCACCAATTCTCACATGACTAACTCTTTTTTGTCAACCAACACTCAGCTTCCGTGTCTCCTAGGTATTATTTGTCACATCACCCTATTCTAATTCTCTACCTAGCACTTATTTCCCTCTGATATTTCTGTCTATCTGTCTGCCTATCGGTCTCTCTCTCTCTATCTATGTAGGCTTTTACAGATAGAATAGAAGTCCCAAAGAGGCAGAGATTTTCTGGGTCTTGCTCACTGCTGTATCTCATGCCTAGAAGGGGCCAGCTCACCGAAGGCATGCCATCATTGCTTTCTAATATTAAAGAAAGTCGAAGATAGATAATTTTAATCGAAGGTGGGAAAGTCCATGTCAGAGGAAAGCAGAGTGTGTGCTATGAAAGTACAAAAGAGGGACAGCCAACTTAGCCTATGAGAACAGGCTGGTGGTACTTGACTTGAGTTATTGATGAGTAGGTGTACAGGAAAAGTAAGGAGGTTGGTCTAAGAACCACCATGAGTAAAGGCTATTTCATATCTTTAAAAAAGAATCTGAAGTATATAAAGATAAAGGTCTGAGACATTAGCAGGAGTTAAGAGCTAGTGTAAGCAGTCCTAAATGTCATTAGACAGAGAGAGAGAGAGAGAGAGAGAGAGATTGAGAGAGAGAAACTTACCCTGTATATAGTGGAGTCATATTGAAGTGATTTTAGGACTATTACTCTGGCAGCAGATTGGAAAAGTCTAGGAACAGAGGTAACAATTAAGAAATTATTACGGTAGTTCAGGCAAGATTTAGGAATGATCTCACCTATATCATGCCAAGTTATAGCTGCAGGAATTTTAGGGACAGAAATACTAAGATTGAATGATAGTGACTTTAATACACATATATATAATACCTATACTACATCTACCCTTAAGTGGCACACGTGATCATTGGCAATTTTTCTTGTTATTTTTCCTCACTCTCAAGAGTCCTCATCTGAAAATTGACATTAACAAGAGTTATGCCATTGGATATGATGATTAAATGAAATAAAGTATGTAAAATATCTGGTGTACTTCTTGGCAGAGAATGAATAATCAGTAAATGTGTATTTCTTTTATCTCTCCTATTAACTAACACAGCCACTGGCTTGGAAATGTAGAGAGTATAATATAAAAGAAATTATGTTAAATTGAAATTCAAGGGTCTTGAATTCCCAATTTTCGTACCATCCATATCATTATCTATGAAACCTCAGGCAATTCGCTTTATATCATCTATAAAAAAGAGAATAATAATTTTCCTACTTCCCCAATGGGGTTGTTGTGAGAATCAAATGATGTCAGGCATGAAGTGCTACATAAATGTAAGGTGCCATTATTCTGGTCCTCAAAGCTACCTGTGGCCAAGACAAATATCCTATCCTGGATTTTCTTTTTTTTTTTTAGCATAAATATATCACCTATTACTTGTAAGTAACTTCAAAACCTCGGCATGTCCATGTTTCTTCTGTATTAACTATCTGTTGCTGTCTAACAAATTATCTCAAAACTGAATAGCTTACAACAACAAATATTTGCTCTCTGATAGTTTCTGTGAATCAGGAATGATGCCAGGACATAGTCTGGGGCTGCAGTCATCCAAAGGCTTAACTGGGACTGAAGGATGTGCTTTCAAGATGATGCACTTACATGGCTATTGGCGGGAGGCTTCTTTGTTCCTTGCCACATGGCTCTCTCTGCACGAGATGGCAGCTAACTTCTTCTAGACTGATAAATCTAAGAGAAAGAACAAGGAGGAAGTAATAATCCCTTGTGTGACCAAGTCTCCAAAGTCGCACACCATAAATTCTACTTTTTTTCTATTTGTAAAAAGCAAGTCAAGTCCAGCCACATTAAAGGGGAATTGGGATAGAGACGAGGCTCCTCCTCTTAAAGGGAGGGGTGTGAAAGGATTTGTGGACATATTTTAAAGTTACCACATTTCTCTATAGTCAAAGTCAAGGAGTAGACATCTGCAGAGTGTGTGGCTGCCTGCACTGGAGATACACTTAGCCCGGGGAGACTGACCTTCCTTCCACAGGACCAAACCTGCTTGCCCAAGTCCTCCCAATAGAGTTTTATTTATGTTCATTTCTATGTCCTAATACACTGTCTTCTTAAAAATATAACATCCTCGGCGAGACAAAACAGTGCCTAGAAACAAGTAGGGGGTTCCATAAGTATTAGTTCAGTTTATTAAAAGATTCCAAATGCAAGTAGTTTTTCAGATCCTTTCCAGGGGACAGGTTTTAGTAAGTTAAAAAGTAGAGGAGAGGATGTGAGAAACATTGTTGGGAGAAGAAGGTAAAGTGGGAAAGGGCCAGAGGACTAGGCACTCTGCACAGCTTTACAACTGCACGTGATTATGGGTGGCTAGACTGTGAGGCCTGACGGTGGACTCACTTCTGAAAAATGGCAGTAGCAGCAGCGGCTTGATTGGGGTCAAGATGAGTTGAGCAGTGGGAACTATATTGGGGACATTTCTCAGACCCTGCAAAAGAAGAGCTCTCCTCAAATATGGAGTAGAGAATACAACCTGAAAGAATGAGTGGGCTCAATGAGAGTAAGAAAGGGTTATTATGAGAAACGTTTCCAAGTAGATTTTAATTTTGGAGAAATACCAAGGTATAAATTCATCTCAGACATTTAAAATGCATTAGATGCTGCTACAGCCCAGGCTGTCGATTCAGCCAGTATTTATTGAGCAGCAATTGTGTGTCAGCCGCTGTTCTCATGGCATGTACATTTATTATCTCATTCAGTCCTCACAAACACTATATGGGAAGTTCTATTATTATTCTCCTTTAACAGGAGGTCCCTTCTCTGGGAGGCTATGTTCCTTGCTCAAAGTCACACAGTTTTTTTAGCAGAGGGAAAAACTGGGATTGGAATCCAGATTTTTAAACTTTATTATATCACAGTTTTCATTTCTTAAAATGAGAAATTTCAAATGCAGATACATCATGATTTAAGTAACATTTCTTAAAATATAGCATCTCCCTAAATAAAAGACTGGTATAGGGTAAGCTATAGGACTAGCTCATTCTATGAAAAGTACTTTGCTCTTAACAACACAGTTTTACTGCAATAACATTTAAAATGGGGGTGATGACTTCCTTTTAGAGTCTCTTCTGCAAATTCACATGATTCCCATTCAGAGATGAGGCTGTATGTTCCCCACAAGAGGTTGCCCACCTTTCTCGAACATCCAGGCTACACCCAATGTATCTTCTACTGCATTACCACTGAAACAGTCCAACATAAAATGACAAAATTTCAGACACTTGATTTACAGTTATATTTTTAATTGCAATGTCAATAGGACAATTCAGTATCTTTCATAAAACGCTTATCTGTTAGGATTTGTTCATTCTCCATTATTTCTTCAAGGAAAGAAAACATTTTTTCTTTCTCCTTGTGTTTCTCCATGACCTTTGATTTCTACCCCTGCTCTCCAGGCATTTGTGCCATTCACTCATGCATTCATTCATTTAGTCAGTAAACATCATTCATTCACTTTTTCAACACATATTTATTGAGCATCCACTGTGTGCTGAGCACTTTCGTAGTCACTGATGAACTATTTTTGGTTGATGGCCAAACACTGTGCTCAGCTGTATGGGCACAGAGATGTTATGTAAGACATTATCACTATAGTGAGCAAATACAGTATAATAGAAAGTATGGTGGCATTTCATGTAGGATACAGAGAAGATATATGAATACTAACATGTCTAATATTAACAGTGCTATTATTAGTTATAATATATAATATACTATTATTACAGATGATGCATTATTTTACTTGGGGTCATAAGATACTTAGAAGAGTGATATGTCAGATAAAAAGTAGGTTTTCATTAGATGGTCATTGTGTTAGTCTGGGGCCAGGACTTGTGAGAAGCAGGTGCTAAGAGAGGATTAAATTATTAGGGCGAATTGTGAGAGAAAATGTACAGCCATTCAGCAGAAACTGGGAAAGCTGTCAGACCATACGTCTAACCCACTGTGATGGAGGGAGGGAAAGAAAATTGGGTGGAATGGTCCTGACTACTAGGTAGTCTAAGGAAAATAGGGTCATTGGAAGAAGGAGCCCCAGCCCCCCTAGGATAACTTCCTTCCTTCCAGGAAAGGATGTGCCGTAACATCTCGGCTGCACAAAGTCATGGTCTGAGAGGAGCCCAGGAGGAGCAGTCAGAGTTCTGCAGTTGGGACCATGACCAAGTATGCTCTTTGTAGGTGCAAGTCTGTGAGGTACATGATCAGGGCTACTGTAGTCCAGTGAGGCCAGCACCCCAGGCTGAGAGGGCAAATTAAACAAAGGATTTGCTAAAGGCAGCTTGGTGCATTTTAGAACTACAAGCTCAATATGGCTGGAGTATAATGTGCTTTTTGATTGGGCTAATGAGAAGTAAAAAGGGCAGGCATTGAGAAATAATACCAGAAATGTTCAGTAGCCAAATCTCACAGTCTAATGTGTAAATCTAAGGGATTTAGGCAATGAGACGACATTGGAGAGTTTAAGTAAAGCAGGGATGTAATTAGGCTTCTTTTTTCTCTCCAAATAAATCAGTGGGTAGATTAGAAGATGTGATAAGAAGCAGGGAGAGGAGTTGGAATAGCTTACCTTCTGATCTATTGTAATAACGCCACAAATGCAGACACTCAGAAAGGTGTTTGAAAAGTAGAATTAACATCACTTGATCACCAGTTGTGTGTGAGGAGTCTTTGATTCCCAGGTCTCTCTGGCTTGCACACTAGACAGTGGAGAAGTGGCCGAAGCTAAGGACTGCATGATCAGACACTGGTTTGGGAAAAAATACGTTTTTGCAAATTGCACCTTATATTCCAGTTACATTGAGCTTGTAGTTCTTTTAAAATGCACCAAACTGCCTTAAGCAAATCCTTTGTTTAATCTGCAAAGGGTGCTGCCCCACTGTGGCAATGGTGGCCTTGATGCAAACTGGGGGTTTCTGAGCCTTTCTTCCTCAAGAGACATTTTAACAACCAACCTTGCGGTGTGAGCCAACCACCTCAGGTCTTATAAAGTCAGTGTATTAGTGAGCTCACTTCTCTTGCATCTCTGTCTCACTTTTGACCTTTGTCTATGTAGCAGAAATCAGCCAAGAAAAAAACAGCCATAGATTAACGTAATGACTATGAGATCATGAGATTGAAAAATGAATTTCTCCCCAAATGGACAAGATCCTCTCTCAGCCCCACCCCTATCTTTGTCTTTCGCCCTTTGTTTTGGGAGAACACATCTTTGCACTCTCCAGACAGATGTGTGGAGTGACTGCAGCCCCTGGTCAAGAGCTCCCTTATCTCCGGACAACTGGTGATGGGTGGAGGGTGAAACATTATCTGACTTTCATAACCCAGCAAGGCAGAAATCACCTGCAGAAATCCTCAGGCTCTCTGCTAAAACATGCTTTGGTTCCAAACTTCATCTCTGTTATTTAAGTTTCATGACATTAATTTAGTCAACATAAAAATTTCTAGCCAAAATTGTATGCATAAATCACAGTCTTGGAGCAAATGGGAAGAGAAGGAAAGATTATTGTGATTCTCTGGGGAGTGTGGAGAGGGCTTCAAAATAGCATTTTTAAAGTACATAACTGTCCCAGGAGATGTGCTAAATACTTTATATCATTTCTCCTGCCTCCTTCCTTCCTTCCTCCTCTCCCTCCCCCTCCCTACCTTACCCTCCACCTTTCTTGTTTGTCTTCATCTTCTTTTAATTCACTAAATCCTTAATGTTCAGGCCACTCCTTGGTTCAAAACACACTAATGGTTTTCCATCTTGTTCATCATAAAAGCCTAAGCCTGTGCAGGGGCCTGCAAGCCCTATACACAACTAACCCTTCCCACTCCAGTTATCTCTTTGCCCTCCTTCCACTCCTCCACCTCCTTCCCTTGGCTGCAGCCACACTGACTCTTTGCTACTCCTTGGAGATCTCAAGAGCGTTCTTGCCTCAGAGCTTTTGTACTTACTGACCCCTCTGCTTGTTCTTCCCCCAACAAACCGCGTGTTCCCTGGCAATTTCGCAGCACATCCAAATGGCAGTTTCTCCTGTTCCCACATTCTCCATATCTCCTGCTCTGCTTTTTTTTTTCTTCATAGTTTTTATCACCTTCCAAAATATAATTTACTTATTTTCATTCGTTGCTGGTCTCTCTATATGAAAATACAAGGCATGGATTTCGCCACTTGGATTTTCTGCTGTGTCCTCAGCACATGACAGCAGTGCCTGGCTCTGCAGGGGTGACTATTAACGTTCCCAGTTATAGAGGAGGTGACTGCCTTGAGGGAGCTGAAACAGTTTCCTCAAGTCACATAATTAGCGAATGGCAGGGCGCAAGTTCAAATCTAGATCTGTCTGGCCCCAAGACCCAAGTCCTCTTCAGCACGCTTTGCTGTTTTCCCTTTTCAAATATCCAGCTAAATACTTTCATATAATCTGGAAGCAGCTTCCATACAGGGAACTTCTGCTTTCTAAACTCTGAATTTTGGTCCAGGTGTCCACCTGTGAGGGATCTGTGTGAGAGGCCAAAAAAGGAAAGGAACAAGATCAACAACAGAACTGTGGGGGTTTGTATACTCACAAAAGTCAAATGCGAGGTGCTTTGTGAGATCACTGGAAACCATCTTTCAGACACCTAGGCTGGATCACACTCACAAACTGTGGGAAAACCGGTGACACACCTGGGTCAGCCAAGGGTTCCATTTAGATGGCACGCACAGATATCTAACAGGAGTTTGCTGTTTATTAACATAAGCTGCTTTGCCATTCAGAAATGGGAATTAATCAAAATACTGCAAATGATGCACCTTGAGAAATGTCACTCCTTATCATGATTGCATTTCCATATTTGTTCCATGTTAGTTTGGTGTATGTGTGAAATGTTTTCAAAAACTATACTCTACTCAGATCAGCCCCTGGTGGCAGGTTGTGTTTGAGTCTGTTCCAAGGATCTGGCAGAAGCTGTATTGAGCTATTATTTCAGTGCAGCTTTATGCGCTGTGCACAACCTACATTTCTGTAGCAATCAGGAGCAGGGCACTTCCTAGCACTTGCGGCTCACTGGGAGCCTTGGAGAGCCCCGCTCCCTTCTTCCTGCCCTCTCTGTCACTCACCCTGGAGTAAAGGTCAGGGGCTAACAGCAGATAATTATGCTGCCTCAGGAATGGGTGCTTCCCTCTGAGGACCATTGCAATGTAATTCATTTCTTCAGTCATTCTTCTCAAGTATTAAAAAAGTCCACAAAAAAAGGAGTTTCTTCCCAGCCAGGACTTGCCAGCTCTGGATAAGAGCAGTCAGCATGAATTTTAATCAGAGAGTCTGCTTTTCAGCCCTGAATTTTCCATAATCAATTTCTTTTTATCTATTAATTAAAAGTGAATATGTATAGAGTTTGAGAATTGATGGATCTTGACGCCTAGGAGACCACTAGGTCACATTCAGAGCTGAGCTGGGATGTGTTTCTCCATAGAGCCTAATCTCATGTAAGAGGTACTTTAGAAGATTTTTTCTTGTTAAAATGATTTGCCCTGTGGTTCTTTAAATGGGTCAGCTAGTGCTGCAAATTAATTTACACGAGAGTGAGTCAAATTTTTTATCTATTTATTTTTTAGGAACAAATCTATAGAGGAGGTGAGATACACACAGATTCTCCTTCCATTGACCTTTCTTTTTACTTTGCTGTGGGGTTTGCCCTGCTCTGTTTTCCTCCAGCTACTTTACTCCCTTACCTGTCTGAGGCATGTGAAGAAGGTCATGATTCAAGGGGCATGCCCACCTGGGTAACTCATCACATTGGCCCTGTAACTTCTGTGATCAGAAGAGCCCCATGGTGATGACATTTAAATAGACACATAGATTTTTTTCCCCTAGGTTTTGGTGAAGGGGGTGTCAGCATTTCAGAGGACTATTGGGATTAGAGCAAATCATTCTTTGGTTGTTTTTCTCCTATTTGATACTCCATAATAGCATTTTTTTTCTCCCATTTAAGTACTGTTGGTTTTCTAGGCTGCCATAATAAAGTACCGCAAACTGAGTGGCTTAAACAACAGCAATTTGTAGTCTCATAGTTCTGGAGACCGGAAGTCCAAGATCAAGGTGTCAGCAGGACCATGCTCCCTCTGAAGGTACTAGGGAAGGAGCTGTTGCAGGCGTCTCTCCTAACTTCTGATAGTTCTTTGGCTTATGGCAGCATAACTCCAATCTTCACGTGGCGTTCTCCCCATATATATATCTCTGTGTCCAAATTTCCATTTTTATAAGGACACTGGTGGTGTTGGATTGGAGGCCCACCCTACTGCAATATTACCTCATCTTAACCAACCACATCTGCAAAGGCTTTGTTTCCAAAGAAGGTCACATTCTGAGGTACTGGAGATTAGAACTTCAACATAGGAATTGTGGGGATAGGGTGGGTCTCAATACAATTCATGACACTAACAATTAGTTATCTGTTGTTGTTTAATAAATTACCCCTAAATTTAGTGGCTCAAAACACTAACATTTATTATCACAGTCACTGTATGTTACAAATCCAGGCATGACTCAACTGCTTTCTCTGACTCTGGGTTTCTCCTAAGACTTCGATCAAGGATACACTAGGGATGAATCTGCTCCCAATTTCACTCGATGGCTGTTGGCAGGATATTGTTCCTTGTGACTCGTTGGAATGAGGGTCTCCTTTCCTCACAAACTACCTGATAAAGGCATTTCTGGGCATGGGCAGCTCACAGTGATCTGAGCAAGCAAGCAAGACGGCAAGAGAGAGTGTGGGGACAAAATGGAAATCCCAGTCTTATAACATAATCTTGTAATAATCTTGTTCATACTGCATTTGTTAGAAACAAGTCACCAGATTCAGCCCATACTGCAGGAGATGGCATCACACTAAGACATGGATATCAGGGTGCAAGGATCTAGAGAAGCCCCTTCAGAGGCTGCTCACCTTGGTCTGCCCTCTGAGTCATCCTTCTTTTTTCATGATAGTACACGTTTGCACCAAAATACTTTGTGTGGCCTGCTTCCTATAGTAGAATTCCTGGGTCTACAAGATCTGACAATTAAGTTCACAAAATCATCCTAGGAAAAGTGCTACACACCTCATTGCTGAATGTCACTATGGTCACCTTCGAAGTACTCCACTTGGGAAGCTATGCACCAACGCCAGCACCCAGTCCACCCTTCAAAGCAATTTTGGAACTCTTTTTCTGGAATGGTCATCAGAGCTGTCGTTGTAGTACCATTGGTGTCCTGAATGCCATCAAAATGTCTTCCTTTCATATTTCTTTTATCTTCGGGTAAAGAAAGAAGAAGTCATCAGGGGCTAGATCAGGTGAGTACGGAGTGTGTTCCAATACAGTTATTTGTTTACCGGCTAAAAACTCCCTCACGGACAGTGCCGTGTGAGCTGGTGCATTGTCGTGATGCAAGAGCCATGAATTGTTGACAAAAAGTTCAGGTCATTTTTGTCTAACTTTTTCACACAGTCTTTTCAGCACTTCCAAATAGTAACTTGATTAGCTGTTTGTCCAGTTGGTACAAATTCATAATGAATAATCCCTCTGATATCAAAAAACATTAGCAACATCGTTTTGACTCTTGATTTGGACTGACAAATTTTTTTTTAGTCATGGAGAATTGTCTGACTTCCGTTGTGCACTTTGACGCTTTGTTTCAGGGTCCAGTTGGTACACCCATGTTTCATCACCAGTGATAACATGGCCCAAAACATCGTCTTGCCTCTCCAAAAGGTCTTGGCAAACTTCAACTCTCCTTTGTTTTTATTCATCAGTGAACTTCTTTGGGACCATTTTTGCACACACCTTTCTCATGCCAAGATTTTCAGTTAAGATTTTCCTAACTGTTTCTCTATTGATGTTTATTTACTTGGTCTGCTATGCTTTCCACAGTCAGCTGACGATTTTGACGTACAATTCAATGAATTTTTGCAATATTTTCATCAGTTCTGTGCGTTACTGGCTGCCCTGACCTCTCTTCATCAGTGACACATTCTCTCCCCTCAAAAAAATGTTTAATCCATTTGTGCATTGCCGTTTTCTTCATGGCATTATCCCCATAAACTTGGACTAACATGTCCCTGATTTCACTTCCACTCTTGTTAAGTTTAACAAGAAATGTAATGTTTGTTTGTTGCTCTAATTCAAGCTTAGACATTCTCGCGACGGCACACAACAACACACAACAACAATAATGAACACCACTCAGCAAGACACCACCACAGGTCAACACGAACACAGCTGTGAGACACTGATATACCAAGGTTATGAAACCTGACCAAGCTGTTTGTACAGTGCTGCCAATGTAAACTCACAGTGGCAAGTTTGCGAACTTAATTGTCAGACCTCATAGCGGCCTCTCTATTTTGTACTATGTCTACTCCTATCAGTCTAAAATGACAGTGTTTCTGCTGATATCATTTTCTCAAAAACTCTAGGATTTTTGTGAATCTTTTTGGGGTTCACTGTACTAGAAAAAAAATCACACCCACAATCTTTGAGAAAAGCCTTATTCTAGTTTTGGGTCCTGTTTGAAGGCTCAGAAACCAGGCACTTACACATCCTAGAGGCTCTATTGTTCCACTGAGACAATCTGTCAAAGCACACCCTTAATCTCTTTAAAGGTCATTGTGTGGCACCTGTTTGAAGTCTTAACCAAGGGTGAGGCAGTGTCATTCAGCTTTATCTCTTAAACACATTTTCGTGACAGTGCTCAGAAAACATTTTTTAATTTTAGCATCTTTTGCTGTCTAGAGAGGCTGAGAATTTCCAAAATCCTCAAGTCTAGACTCTTGTTTAACAGTTCTTCCTTCAATTTTTCAGTCTTGCAGTTTACTATAATCAGCAAGAAAAAGCAAGATGGCACCTTTGACATAGCTTGAAAATCTCCTAAACTAGATCACGGACTTCATTAGTACTGGTTAAGACCAAGTTGTGAAATGGAAATATATTTTAAAAGCCCCTCCCATACATAAATGCAAATCTTCCCCACATCCTTTCTTGGCTCCTCTCCACCACTGGCTTCATTGCCCTTTGCAGTTCCTGACTGCTTAGGCCAAAGTTTTCAAGTCCTCCTCACCTGACAAATGTCTTATAGCTTAAGTATATTACAGTCAAGTCCTTGGACACTTGAAAGTCCATGGTGATAGAGATTCATCATATAAGCAAACCATGGATGATGATGCAGTTAGCTAATATGTTATTACCACAACATGATCTCCATTAAAATGTATAAAAGTCTTTAAGGATTATTGATATCATATAGTTATATAAAGCTATTGTTCTAATGATTTACATTTGAATATCTTTACAACCAATTTTGCCATTTATAAAGGGTTTCATCAACACATTTATTCCTCACAAAACTCCTAAGAAGCCAATATCTTATCCCCAAATTAGAGATTAGGCACCTGGGGTTCAGAGAGGTAAAAAGTCACTTGCTATTAATTGCAAGACTCAGGTGGTGTCAACTGGTACCAGGGTTGCAGACTGCACACTAGTGCACCCCACTCTGCATCATAGATGTCCTAATGGGACAACATGGAGGGTGTAGTTATTTAAAATAGGAGATCATGGTGGAATTTTATTAAGGTGGTTCTCAGATGTCACTGATTTGTCTGCACATTATTGACTTTGCCTACCACAGATACTGCAGACACCGCTGCCCTTTGTAGTATATCTTCTGTTAAGTTTTGGTCCAGACCTAGATGCCCTGAAAGATGCTGCACCAGAAATTGTCTCCAGAAATTCTCCACGAGCACATGTTGGCTTTCTCTCGATCCTTTCCTTGACCTATTAACACATTACTAAGATGAAGTTTGGCTCTGTTTGAAAAACTGTGCCAATAGCTTTCAAAGGTGGATTTGAACATCTGCTAAAAGGTTTGGCGGTATTCGTATTTGGTGCTTGTTACTAAATGAACTCTGAGCCTGGAGAAAAAAAGAAAAGAAAGTTAGTATAGAATCCCCTCTAGCTTTGGATTTGTCATTTTAGAGTTTGTGATAATTTAGATGGGGCTGACAGAAACCTGCCGAATTTGGAATCGAATGGCTTAAAAGATTGAGTCTTTCTCTGCTGCAGTGACATTGGCCTGGCCACAGGGTTTCAGCATGTCAGAGGTTGAAGGGGCTGAGAAAATGGTGTGGTCTTTTTCTTCATTGAATAGATGAGGAAATTGAGGCTTGGGGAAATAAAATGATACCTGCAATGTAGCCAGGTAGTGGTAAATTCAGTCAGATCTCAAATTAATGCTCTTTCGGAGTTCTCTTGTTCCATCACATAATGTTTTGGGGATTTGATAAGAATACAATAATTGTCAAATAATTTGTCATAAAAATTGCATTATCCTGTTAGTCTTATTTTTACCACCAGTAGGCCAGCTGGGTAACAGACATAATAATTGACTTTGCCTGATGCAGGGGCCCATGCAGCAGAGTAAATAATCCTAATACTAATAATGATAAAAAACAACTTTTATTTGTTGTTCCATATGTGTGAGGTACATCATAGTACTTTCATGAATTAACTCATTTAATCTCATAGCAGCCCTTTGAAGTCTGTGCCGTTGTTATATTATCCCCATCTTAGGAATCAGGAAACTGAGGTAAAGGCCACAGAGCTAGTAAGTATCATAGCTGCGGTTTGAGATTCAACATTCGGTGGTACCGCTCTCTCTCTGCCAACTGCTGAACTGCTTCTGCCATGTGCTCCACTGCAGAAAAGTTCCTGGTCTAGCACCTTGAACCTGCTCAGTGCCTGCCCCACAAAGAAGTGGGGTTGGCCTCTGTCCACTGACTCACAGAGGCAGCATCAGATAGGTTTGCTCCTGCAATGATGCGATGAAATTTTGTCATCAGCTGCCTGGAGTTAGCAAAGACTTTAAATGGTAAGGGCACAGCCTTCCACAAGACCACCCTCACTTCAGCCACTGTCTATAAGCATTGGGATTCCAGGCGATCTACACATTTGACCAAGTGGCTACAAATTCCAGGTATGGGAGTTCACTAAAAGGCATCACAACACTCAGGATAGCACTAGACTTATGATTACAGTTTTATTATGAAGGATAGAAATCAGGACCAGACAAGACACATAGGGTGAGGCCTCAGAGGGTCCCAAATGCAGAGATTCTGTGCCCTCTCCTTATGAAATCAGGAAGCACCACTCGTCCTCCCAGCATATTGATGTGTTCACCAAGCAGGAAGCTCAACTGAGCTTTACTGTCCAGTTTCCATCGGGGTTTTGTTACTTAGGCCTGATCAATCGAATCATTGGCCATGTGACTGAACCAATCTCCAGCCGTCCTCCCCTCCCTAGATGTCCGGCTAATATCATTTGGCTAAAGCCTCAACCCTTTAATTACATTGTTGGTCTTTCTAGCATGGCCAGGCCCATCCTGAAATTATCTAGGAACCCGCCATGAGTCAGCTCATTAACATAAACTAGCAAGGCCTACCATGACACTCCTATCAATTGGGAAATGCCAAGGGCTTAGGAGCTCCACCCCAAGAATCTGGGACAAAACCTAGATAAATTATTTTATTATGTAACAGCTGCATCAGAGGGTTTTTGTTTTTTTTCCAAGTGATTAAGAACAAGGATGAGAACAAAAGAATCTCTAAATTTTTAGTGGTTACTGAACACATTCATGTATATTATCTCATTTAGTCCTCATGCTCCTCCCTGTAGAAGATACTATTGATGTTTTTGTCTTACATATGGATAAACTGAGGCTAAATAAAGTTTAAAATATTCTACATGAATATCCAACTAGTAACAATTGGTGCTGAAGTTTAAAGCCAAGTTTTCTAACTGTATATCATAAGCCCTTTGATTCTATTAGAAAAACAGTAGAACATAATTAGAGAGAGATGTTTTGACAACTTAATTATTTTTCTTCTCTGAAAATTCAGGATGGGAATGGACTTGCCCAGGATAGGACAGGAAATGAGGACTGTGAGTATCTGGGAGATAGGCTTCTTCCTAATGTGGCAATAGATTTCCTCTCTAGTTTTCCTCATGTATTTATTTGGGGAAGGTTATGCATTGAGTCTGTGTCAGGCCATGCCCAAACACAAAAAGACACGGGCTTCTATGAAAGGGAGACAGACAGTAAACAAAAGATGACCACATGATGTGGTTAAAGACACAACAAAGGGAAGACCTTAGGATGGGCGCCTGGCTAGGACAGGGTAGGGGGAACAGGGAGTCGGGAAAGATTGCCTGCAAGAGATGAAGTAGGAGCTGAGTTTAGAAACAAACAGGGATTAGCCAGGCCGCCAGTTCTCTAAATAGGGGTATTGGACCCTCCTACATCAGTCTAGGAGGCTGATGAGCCCTGGTGATGCCCCAAAGCCCAGCACTTTGCAGGTTCCTTGCTCTCTTTGCATCTGCTTCGGATGTGCCTAGAACCCCTGATATAGGAATAGATAAGGGGGCTCCAGGAGTAAGGGTGCAGGCCTCAGGAATGATGAGGATATATGGATGTGTCAGAGGCTCCATCAAGTTTCTCTTCTGTGAAATCAGGACTTTGGACTTTCCTGTAATATCTGGGGTCCCTTCTGCCTCTAACATTTCATTATTTTGTGATTTTTATGAAAAATGTTTTGCAAAGCAAATGAATAGTGTAAATAAGATTATAAAGAGAATGTTTGCCTTGTTAAAGGAATAAATTGTTCTCAAGCACATCAGGGGCATTAATTTGCATATAAACAATGAAAATTCTATATAAGCAGGGGAGGCTTGTTTTCTTAGGTGTTTTGGTAAGTTAATTACAAATTGCTCTTGTCTGTTTTGCAACTCTGTGTATTAGGAAGTGATATAACTGCATTCATTTAAAATATTCTATACTTTTGAATAATCACACTTTCTTGAATGTTCATAATATCTGACTTTTCTTTTAATTACCTAAATTTTCTCAAATAATTTATTTATGTACTGGTCATAAATAGACAGAATTTGTTTCCCAAGAAATATTTGGATAAATTTATCTTGTGTCACCCAGATGTCAGAGATGTTGGCTGAACCCCATCAACACATTTCCAATCATCTTAGATTGGCTGCCCAACAAAGTTTGTAAGTCTGTTGGTATCCAAAACCCTGCCTATGCTTTTTAACTCCCTATGTCTTGTGGTCTTTCTATATCTTTCTCCCCCTATAACTTTGAGTGCGACCCTCTCCTCTTGTCAATCAGACTACATAGACTTCTCCTAGTAACATTTTGCAAGTATTTCATTTGTTTAGACAACTATCAGAGATTTAGGTATCATACAGAGATAGCACCATGCACAGAACAAAGCCATCTTTCTGGTTCCACTCTCTCCATGCCTCCTCCCCTGCTCCCACATTATCTTTCTCTTCTCCCCTTTCTTCCCAACCTTCCTCATTCCCTTGCTGTTCACCCTTCTCAGAAGCAAAACACATTCATATCTTGTCTTAAGCATACCAGTTTACTGATCACTTCCTGTAGCTTGGGCATATTCTTAAGGTTTGGTTCTCTACTTCCACATAGCTGCTCAAAATATATCAAATACATTTTGCTGGGCCAGGGTAAGTTTAGGAGAGGATATCATAAGGAAACAAGCTTCTGCTGAGAGGGATGTTAAAAGCTAGGCAAGTAAAGGGTCAGGGGATGAGTTCCCAGACAGAAGGAAGAGTCTGTGCAAGCCATAGAAGCATGTGAGAGCCTGGCAAAACCTCAAGTCATTCTCTGTGATCAGAGTTTAGAGTGATTATGGGAGGGTGGGGGTGGGAGGGTTGGGGAGGGCATGATTGACAATAAGATGGAGCAGGAGAAGAAGGCAGCGGTCACATCACAAATGATGTTAGTGTAGTGTACTTTTCTGCAGTAGGTGATGGGAACCTAGAGAACTACCACAACAGGGTGATGAAGCAGCAGAGCTGGTTGCAAAGATGCCAGATAGAATCTAGTGGAATGTCAAGGGCCTGGAATAGGGCATGGCCAGGCAAAGCTGAGGAAATGACATATTTAAGAGTGAAATAGGAAGCCAATGAGATCTGTGGATGATTGTTTATGGAGTGAGGGAGAAAACAACATGCCTAGGAAAACACTGAATTTCTGCCCTAAGTTCTTTTTTTCCAAGTTAGGGAATGCAGGGAAAGAAAATGAAAAATGAGAGATGTTCAATTTTGGAAATTTAATTTAATTTTGTTTCTCATTATACTATCTTAATAAATTGAGCAAAGGTGACAAGTCCTTGAGTGTCATTCATGGCACATCTCAGTAGGTTGAACAAGTGCAAAGTCATGACAGTTCAGCAACATGTTTGTGGAAAATGTCTGGGATATAACTCCTCCCCATCTAACAAATTCTGGCTGTATCATTTCATATAAGCCATGGTCCATGATTTCATTTTTCACATCACAGTAAACTTGCTCCCTGGCAATCAGAAACTAGGCTTGATAATGACTGAGGATGTTCTGGTTTGTTTTTTAATTGGTGTACCAAACAGGTTAAATTTAGCACGGGGCAAATGAATCAGTAAATTTTACTATAGTTACCACCTTCAAATACACTTGGTCAGAAGGCTTTCCCCACCTCTCTCCCTCATCATGATCATATTTCACAAACACTGCATACATTTCTGGTCATTTTTAATGGTGAGAACAGTTTCATTTCAGTATTTAAGACTCTTTTTCAGGTATTAAGAAGTTCTTACTAGTCGACATGAGACTACTATCTCATACCCAATTTAGAACATTTCCCCCTCTAAACCTCCCAGGTCAGAATGGGAAAAGAATGACTAGTAGAAAGAAGCATTTTTATTTAACTGGTCCTACAAATGTGATTCTCATCTGGCTTGGGGTCTTGAAATGCAAGACCTGCCGTGCGAGGTGATCACGTTCTCCTGTGTGGCAGGAGCTCCAACGGGCTGGAGAAGTTAGATGGAGCCACATAGTTCAGTGGCATGGAAATTTCTCCTTTTGAAAGGTAGAGGTACACAATCCGAATGGTTTTAAGTTTTTCTAACTACAGTCTAAGACCCCAAGAAAACTCTCTAGTAGCTTTAAGTTACTGTTACCTTGTTTATTTGTTTTTATTTATTTATTTATTTATTTATTTATTTATTTATTTATTTATTTATTTTAGGAAGTGAAATGGAGGCTATGTTGTCCTCATTTTTATGATGATATATGTTGAAAATAAAGTGAGCTCTATGAGTATCCTTGGTATGTGTACAGTGCAGTGAAAATTGTCTCTTCAACTCAAATCGAATTTAAGACTCTGAGAACAAAGATTGTTCTTTACCACAAATGGGAATGATGTAATGAATTCTTTTTGTCCCTATGCCTTTCTTCAATTTTCTATTTAAAGAAATTTCTGAAAATACATGAATTATGCAGCTTATCTCTCAGATGAAAAAGAATTTTCTTCTTGGATTAGATGGCTGCATATTTATTAATAGCAAAATTTTCCATGTTGTTTTGTGTCAAATAGGATGCAGACTATAATATGAAGGAGCCCTTGCAGCAATAATAACAGTAACAGATAAATAATTATAAAAGCTATATGGAATTGAAAGGCATTTTAATTTGTCATTACTTCTGTGAGTTCAGGAAGGAGCTGTTATTTTGACTATAAAGGAAGAGTGTGGTATTCTTTTGCATTACGGAATTAAGTTCTTAATATACCACTTTTATTATAAGTTAGAAAAAGGAACTCTCTTCTGCTTTCCTCTAATGATGTAATCATGACTTAAGATTGCTCACTTGTGGATATGTTTGGTCTTCAACAATGACATGCGGATACAGCACTTCAAACTCATTTTAATTTGAAAAACGTTCATCTTTGCAGTTTATAAAAATGAGATCATACTTGTTTGCTTAGTGAGAGCTTCCGACCTTTATGTCACATGAATTCATGAAGGTGACAACACTACAGAATTTCCTTAGGCCATGACCGGATGGTAACAGAAAGTGAATATTCTAAAACAGGATTTTACTTTTTATAACTATTTAAAAGTTGTTGTTGTCACCAGGGTCATTCCAAAGCAAAATTTCAAAGCTATTTTTACAGAAAACAAAAAATGCATGTAGTCTCCCTTTTCTTTTGTTATTCTATTCAGCTTTTTTTTTTTTAAATAAAATTTCAAGATATATTGTGTGCTTCTAGGAGAGTGATAAATTTTCCTTTGTAGCTAGTGGATTTTCATTTATCAGTTTCCATTAAGATATTTAAATCTTAGTGATAAGGGATAAGAAAATCTATGTAAGGATTTTTACCTGCTCCAGCACTCCCCTCTAAAATGTATCTTTAGGATTAATAGTCAACTATTAGAAAATACTATTTGGGCAGCCTCAATGCAACCAGAGGACGTCTACAATAGCATAAGATACATCCCATGCACATAACGTGAACCAGCTTTTTCCCTTTTGTTTCTGATCTTTCCCAGGGTTCAACTCTCACCCCTCGAAAGCTTTATGACTTTGTGCCATTAATGTAGCCAGTTTAAGCCTCAGTCTCACCTTTAAAATGGGGAGAAATAATATTCACATTAAAGGTGGTTTGGGGGATTAAATTATCATGTAAAATAAATGTGAAGCTCTTGACACATAGTAGGCATGCAATAAATGGTAATATCTGCTTATCATAAAGAAAAACAAACTGGAAACCTTTTAAAAATCAATTATCTATTTGATTTAAATCAGTATCTTTTGAAAGAAAAACCAGAAACAAGTTTTCCTATTTATCTAACTGAAAATTCTGAATAAATTGAGAATTAGGTGTGTAATAATTTGAAATCAAAATGCTGTAATATTGTTCTCCCCTCCCAACAGGAGGTTTGTACAAGTAGTTATACTGAAACTTAGAGGTGGATCTATGCAGTATGCCATAACTAAAAATCAATTTATTTTCATTTTAAAAACTTTCAGAATGAATTTAGTGTCTAGATTGATAGTGTAAAGATATATATTTTCTTCTATATACATAGAGATGACATTAGTAAATGAGTTATCATATACACAGATTATTTACAAGTTAAAAGATTTATCATGTAAATTCAGCTTTATTTTAATTTGATGGATAAAGTGATGTGGGTGGAGAGAGATTGAGAGAGAAAAAGAGAGAGAGAGAAGAGGGGAGAGAAAGAGGAGAGAGAGAGAGAGAGAGAAAGAGAGAGAGAAAGAGAGAGAGAGAGAGATTGGAATATGTAATTATGAAAGAAGGTAAGACTGTGTTCCCTTCTGTCTTATAGCCTGAAGAATAAGTAGTGAAAACATCAATCAAGAGATGAGAAAAAAATGTCAGGATTTCTCTGCCCTGGAGAATTGCTTATCAACCACCAGAGGAGGATTCTTTCTTGAACAATGAACATTTCTTATGAGGATTCACAGATTAACATATGACTAATTTTAGTTTTGGAGAATAAATGAGCTTTCTTTCTTCCTTTCTTCCTTATTTTTTTTTAATTTTGTGGTAAGTTATGATATTTGGATTTTTAAATTCTTTCCTGATAATTTATTTAGCACATATTCTAAATTATAACCCTATAGCGAACAGTGGGAACATCATTCAAACTTAAAGACAGTAGAAAAATCTAAATCTCCAGTTCATTCTACATTTCCTTAACAGATAAAATTATTCTATTAAGTCCTTGATGACTGAGCTGTAAACCACCTCTACCAAGAAATAAACATTTTTTTCATCATGTTGAACCTAACTGTGGCAACATGCACAGAACCAGAATCACTATTAGTAGAAGATACATAATGGACACAAGTATGGGTCCTTCTAATTTTACCTTAAAAAATGTGAGCCAGTTTTGCCATCTGAACAACGAGAATGAAGAGGGCAAATAGAAGAAGGATCCTCATCTTTTTTTTTTCCTGATCATTCAAAGAACAGTTTCTCCAAGTTAAGCTGAGTCCTTTTTGCAAGCTGCCAAAATAATAGCTTAGGAAAAGAATTAGTTTGCCTGCATGATGATCCTCTTAGGCAAAAACATCTTCACAGCAGTTGACCTTGATGAAATGTTTTCCCAAAGGCATCCAAAAGAAGAATTATAAACCCCAGAATGAGAGAGAAATAAATGAATACTTCTTACAAAGTTGGCCTGACTTGTGGGCTTTAGTGTGGTGTACTGATGATTTGGAAACCAGTTGAGTAAATTCTGAAGAATGACAGCCTTGGGTATGGTGAGGTCCCCTATTCCTCTGTGTCTCACTGAAATATTCTTGCTGAACCAAGATTCGATCACTTTGGAAAGAACACCAGTGGCCAGCATGGCAGACTGGAACCCTGTTACTCTCTGGATGCGGAACGTCTCAGTGTAAATCATAAAGCTGTTTCTCTAGGTTTAATTCTTCTCTCTCGTGACTGGATTTGGTGTCCTGCAGGCTGGATGCAAAGCCAGGCATTTAGCTTCTATTCATGATGCTTCTCAGTGCTCTGGCTGGGATTGCCTTTTGTACATTGTGACCACAGGCAATTGATCTCCTGGTCCCAGGCTTTTCTGATCTATTGTTTTTCCACAGAGAGCTGAGATGGTTACAGCTCAGTGAGCAATAAATGAAATGACTTAGAAATGCACAGTGTTGTTATTAAGGTGTTTGAAAGTTGGCACCATTCCCTTGAAGAGAGCCCACTCAGGAGGGGCCAGCGTGACCAGTTTCCGTGCCTGCAGAGAGAAGCTGCCACACCAGCCACGTGCAGTCGTGTGGGAAGGAAGGAGGGTTTGATGGAAAACAATCTGTTTTGCTGTGCTGGGAAAGCACATAACAGAACTACAAACCTCCAATGATGACTTTAGTTCAAATGTGTAAAATAAGGTTTTGTTTGTCAATTCTGCTGTAAAATACGCACTGTCCAAGTTACAACAACAACAAAAAAGTCTTTGTTTCTGTGTTTAGTGAATGAGCTCATGCCCTCAGGTTTTTTGTTTTGTTTTGTTTTAATAACCTAATATCCTACAGATGAGCCTATGAACATAGATCTCTTTTGCTCTACAGAGAGGCTATGCCAACCTTTTATAGTTAAGCTTCCAGATATAATAATCCTATTATTTCAGAATTCCTCATCTAAGTACCGTTGCTCTTTGGCAATCTGTCAAGTGAAAGTGAATACTCTGCCAGAAGTTTCGTTTGTTTTTAAATTTCTTTACTTATTTTTGCCCATGCAGATAAGGGAAATTGTCAGTATAGTCTACCATGGCGGTGACATAGTCAGCTTTAAACAGGAAAAGCCTAGGAATGTTATTTCTATTTGGGGACATCATATAAATGAAAACATCCCTGTTTGGGAAGCTAGCTGTTTGTTGTCATTTTTGTTCTTCTTTTTCTTCTTCTTCTTTTTTTTTTTTGTTTTTACTGTATTTGTTTAATTAGCTCACATCTTACATCCCAGTTTCATTATGAATGAATGGGAGTGAAATATAAGGTAAATATTTTCAAATAGCAAAATTAATTCTGGAGGAGAAGAAGCGACCCATGCATATCTGAGCTTTGTTGCACTGTTCCAGTAGGGCCACCTGACTACAGCAGAGATTCCGGGAGAGATGAGGGCAAGTCCAGGTTTGCCTGTAAAATCTCAATTTGGCAACTAAAGGAGAACCCTATCTATTTGAAAGAGTGAGACTATACAAATTATCAATCTTGAAAGTACTTTCACAGTTCCAGAGTACTTGTAGTAATGTCAAATTAACTAACCAACTACTGCCCTTTCGAAGTTTTGCTCCAGTGAGGGAGAAATGATTCAAAATTAACTTAACACACAAACCTAACAGTGTCCTTATATTAGAGTAAAACTTTTGTATTTAAAAGGATACTTGCTAAGGGGTTGAAATAGTCTATGACTTCTTATAAAAAATACTCCTAGTCTTGCAATTCTCTTATTTTGCCAAGAGTTTTTCTTCTTTAAGTACAGAGGTAAGCTTCAGCCTAGCACTTGTGTCCATGGCCACAAATGCCATGGTAGTGAAACCCAAATTAATGAGCTTTTATTATATAGAGTCTTCACAACCAAGTGCACTAATAAATATGATCATAAAGCAATCTGTTAAGTGGAGAGGACTGCAGTGATCCCTCTTGCTGATTAAATTGGTAATAAAACTCTCATCTGCAATTACTTGACTACAAAGACCAATAGAATTTGTTTTTCATCTGCCTCTTAGATGACATATAAACATAAATTGGAGCTGCAAGAGTCCTTATACCTTTCTACTGAAGTGAGTTTATTAGACCAATCAGAACAAGAGACGAAAAATATGAGATAGATGAAAAATGCTAATAATCTCATAGGGAAATTTGAGCCCCAGCGGGGGGTTAGTGGGGGTGAGGGTGCACCTCTTCCATAGTTGATCTTTAAGTGAGGTGTTTCTGACAGGTCACTGAGAGCACAGCATATTAGAACTCCAATAAAAAAATAACCTTTCTAAACTGTCAGGTAATAAAATAACTACTGTCTGTACACTCCATCCAAGCTAAATATTCGTTGCTCATTTAACCAGCTTGTACAAAGAATTGATTGTTGTTCTTTTGTGACCAGAATGAGAAGGATCTGATCAACATATTATTGTGAAGACAGATCTTTTCTTTTTCTGCTTCTTAATTAATTCATGCTAAACTACCTCATAGGTTTGTGTGGATTGAGTAATTAATAAATGTCAGCTGCTTAAAAATATAAACCTCTATATAAATGCTGTCTTTGTTTTCTAGTTTAAGATATGCATGTCAAATTAACTATCTGGATATTTCATTGTAACATTTATGTTGATACATTTGGCTTTAAATTTAATACACAAATATCTTGATGTGAAGTGAAAGCCTGAGCATCTCAGCATGGACTGAGAGCATCAAACTCAAGTCTGACAAATGTAGCGCCTAAGGAAGCAAAAAGCACCTAGAAGCAAAACCAAAATGTTTTCTTAAGCAGATTTTGAAGCAGGCATTCTCAAAGGTGGTGGTGGTGGTGGTGGGGTGCCAACACTGGTTTTAAAGAGTGTCTTAAGTAATTTTGTCATACAATAGTTAAAATGCCAAAAATTGTCAGTGATTTATATTTAAGAATTAATTAGAGTGGGTTTAAGATTATGCCTATGATAACGTAACCCTTAATTCCTTCACATGTTGAGTAAAAGATAGAGGGAAGAGTCATAGCTAGTCCATATATTTCTGAATACCTGCAAGAGAGGTTGTACAGGTGAACATCTGCCTTGATTTGTGTCTTCCTAGAAAAATGTTGAACATCATTTGTTTTTTTTTAGGTGTAACTTAAAGAGAAAGGAAAAAAATTAATATCTAACAGTTTCTTAGTACTGGCATGTGAAGGCTCTACGGCAACTAGTTAAAAAAATAATTTTACTGCTGGCTCTACTTTGCTGCCATTTTTTTCCCGTATGATTAATTACTCCTTAGTCACTATTCTAAGTAGAAGTTTTATTTGCTAATTTCAGATGCCTCAACTTAATTAGCAATTTATTCTGACCTTTAAAAACCACATTTTATAATCTTCAGATTATAGGAATGAAGGGGGAAAAAAATCTATTTTTACCTGTCCCCTCAGGTCCAACTATTATTATTAACAGGTTACACTGTTTCTGAAGAACAGTCAAACTACGAGTATTGTCATGTGCCAAACTTTCACATCAATTGTGGTTGTTTCAAGTCCAAGCCTACGTTCCCTCATTCCACAGATGGTCACTAGGATGAATCAGGGCTGAGTCAACTTCAGAAAGTTGAAGTAATGTACAATGGAGTATATTTGGCTGGTAAATTTATTCATTTTTAATTAAAGAAAAAAAGTGAAATAACTATATACAAGAATAAATTCCCCCTTTTCATCCTTACTATTTTGAGAACTCCCAGCACATTTTCTACTTGAATTGTCGTTCTTCAAATGATTACAATTTCTGACTCTAAGGCCACCAATGATGAGCAAGATAGGCTTCCTTGTGGTGGCCAACTCAGTGACCAAATGTTCTATTTTGAAATCAATTTCTTATTGTATGTTCTCATATTTCTTGAAATTGCCTTCATAGCTGCATGGGGTTTGCATAACAACATTAGTGCTAATGATTTTATTACTGAAAGTCCAAAGAGTTGCCATGCTGGGTCAACCCCATGTGCTCTCGGTCCATTACTTTAGCTATAAATGGTCTCCAAGGAACTCAGAATGGGAGGATGTGATTAGCCTCCTTAATATTAGTTCCAAGGAAATTATTAACACTGCATATATGTAAGAAGGTCGTAGGGATGTTTTCCTATTTTTTCAAAAAGTATAATCTCTTTGATTGAGCCTGAGAAGAATGGAATGAAGGGTGGTCGTCATGCAAGGAAGGCAATCTACAGCAACTGCTATTCTAGACAGAACTGTCAGAGCATCAAGGAGAGCACACTGTGTAGGGAAAAGCCAACCCCTGACCTCTACGTGTCCACAGTTGTCTTTAGGAGCCTTTACAAATGGTTTAAGTTTTCCCTCCTTTCTTCTTCTGAATTAATTCTTGTCACTTATTAGATCTACTTTGTGGCTTTCATGTTGATTGGCCATGAGGACCACATATTTAGAACTTTGGAGTGGCTTGTCCTTTTCTCCAACACTCTTTTGCTTTAATAGAGCATGCTGTTATTAAAAAAGTAATTAGTAACAGGAAAATATAGTCAATATATGGAGAGCATTTACCATTTTAGAGACATAGTTTTTTAAAAGCCAACGCGTTTCTACTCTTGACTAGATATATTTTTTAAAGCCTTTGTCTTCATTATCCTCTTCTTTACCACTTAATTTAAGGCCAATTACAAGCCCATCTCCCATATCTTTAAATGAACTGCCATCTCCCAGTGTCCTTTAGTTGTAGAGAGTTTAATTGTGATGAAAGGTAATCAAGTACCCTTTGCAAACTACTCATGGGGGTAGGTAATAAAGTGGGTGTTCCACCTGATTGAGTGCATCAGCCATTTACTTCTTTGATAGTGTTAAGGTATAAATGAACCAAATACTTGAGTTTTTTTCCAGTCACTCACTGATTCAGAAATTGCCCATCTTCTCAGATGAATGGTGAGCCTCTCTCTGGGTGGACTTGGACTCAATCCTTATCTGTTTTTGTATAGTAATACATCTTATGGTTACTACAGGACCTCATCTCTATAGATGTTGAGTGCAAGACAGAGTATAGTTCATACTTTTAGAAAATGCCTGATATTATCTGACTTATTGCTGGGATTTGAAGAGAACAAATCATTTTCCTTTGCAATTATCTTCTTTAGCCAAAGTTCTTTGGAGAATAGAGGTGGGTGGGTACCCCTCAGAGGGAAAAACCAAAACCAGTACCTATTTATCTTATTGCAAATTCTGGTAATCCAGTTTATAACAAGCACTAAAGAGGCAGTATGTGTTATGTTTATCATATACGCATAATTTAGTGATTATTTATTGAATACGAAGTTCCAGATGAAAGGTATATTTTAGGGGAAAGGATTCAGGAGAAAACAAAACAAAACAAAAAAAAAACTCTGGAATTAGAATATGGTTCCGCCATTTATTTGCTCTTGATCTTGGCAAGTTATGTAAGTTTTTTGAACTTCAGTTTCTCAGTGTTTAAAGTGGGGTTAATGATTCATTTCTTAAAGAGTTGTAAAAATTAAATAAATTAACTATATGCATTTCTTCTTCTCCCCTCTTTCTTACCATCCAACTAGCTAATAATTGTTCAATGTGAGAACTAGAAGGGACCTTAAGACTATCTTGCCCATCTCTCTAAATTGATCATTCTCATTTTTAAAACTAAGTCATTAGCTAGACCCTTATCTGGGAGAGAGTGACTGCTAGTATAACTCCGATAGGGAACAGCATCCCAGAAAATCAGAGTCCCCAGTGTTCCAACAGCTGCCGATGTGAATTCCCGAGCAGCACCTTTACCTGTCTCCGTGACACTTTTGCTGCACTCCCCCAGGCTCAAACATTTCTGCCAGCTCCCCTTCTCTCAAGGCATCTCTGCCCCGGTCCCTCAGGCTGTTGGGCTTTTAGTCAGTACAATGACCTACAGTTACAACTCGCAAGGAGAACTCAGGATCGGTTTTGCCCTAACATGGAAGAATACGATATGAGGATTCTTAACATATTTCCACCGGCAGAGCAGAGTTTAGCATGTGTTTTTTATATAGTATCTGTACATAGTGTCCATGTATGCATGCAGTTAAATAAGAATCTATTACAATATGACCTATTCATTCCTACACTGTTTTCTATATTTTGATAAGATGTAGGATGAATAGCACAGCTGTGGATTATTCCCCTTTGTTCCTTTGTTTCATGATAGGAGCCATTTAACCGTAAAAATGAAGCTGGATTTATGGCTGCCAGTCTGTTTGAGTGGTAATAAATGTCAGACAGACATTGCTGAGTCATAAACATTGTGAGTTGGAGCTGAACCCACTACATAAATCAGTGTATTACAAATGAGTCCCCCACTCCAGAAAGTTAGCTGACTACAAGTGGACATGAAGACCAAAAAACCCAACTCCATATATGTCTGTCCCTTGGCACCATGAAGTTTTCTTCCTTGTTAGCTGATTAGAATTCCCTATGTGCTTGCTGAGAAGTCTGTCCTCTGATTCATGTTCTCAACATCATGGGTGCTAGTAAGCAGGCAATGTGTAGGTGCACAGCCAGAAGCCTCAGCATTGGAGGTGGGTGAGTGAATTCCTGTGGGGTTGGAGCTGGCTTACTCTGCCCAGGCCTGTTAGGGACACAAGAGGCTTAGGCGTCCCATCTGACCCAGTCCCCAAGCCAGCAAGAGCCCTGCCTGGCAAGAAGTGAGCCTCATGGACCTGAACTATTCAGACTGATATGCAAACAATATCAGGCCGCAGTCCCTCTATACAGCCCTCAGCGCGTGTCTAATTGCTGAATACTTTGCCCAGAACCCGGCTCCTTTGTCCCCATTCCTGTAGCCCAGTCCCTAAGTAGAAGTCCTGTTTATTTCCCCAGCACCTTCAATCTTGATGACCCATACTACTGACTCCTCCTCTGAAGAGACAGGTCCTGTACTCCTGGTAAGCTCTCTGCATCATCAGCCGTTCTCAGCTTACCACCCTCTTCCTGCTGGTCTGCCATCATCAGTGGACGGGATCTTGATAGTCCTGACAAGTGAAGATAAAAGGAAACATGTGTTTATATGGTCTGCACACATTTTTTTAAAAATATATAGTTTCACTGGTTCAATTATCTGATGCAGGTAAAGAAATCACTTACAGAGATAAATTTAATTTGAAACTCTATAGTTAGGTGTCATCAACGTTCAGTAGCAAAAAGGGAAGTTGAAATTTAGGAGGATGGAGTTTTAGCCATGCTTTGCCAGGAGAGAAATTTGGTTTTTATAAAGCAAGCTATTTTCTCTGTGCCCAGCTTTCTTGGGTAAAACAGAGGGGTGGGTATGGACCAAATGGTTCTATTACTATATGAAATAGGAAGTCAATGTAATATTAAAGAAAGTGACGATACAGTTTTACTCTTGTACACTATAATGAAGTAATACCTCCTACTTTAAGATTATTTCAGTTTTCAGGAATGTGAATTAAAGCAACTCAAAAAAATTAATATGACTAGATCATATAAGAGTAACACTGATGCCACCTGCATCATTAAATGGAGTTTGCAATTACTTTGTTCAAAATATTGCACTATCATAAACTCCCAACAATGTCCAGAGGGTTTCCTGGCCTTTTACTCAGTGCCCTTAGCAAAGGGTGATGCCCTGGTGTCATCTCCATTTACCTATCATATCATATGGCTCTGACTCCTTCTTCATTTTTGTGAATGTGCAATTACCCAGTATGTCCCAGGTCTCAGCTTACAGTTGGAAAGCCACTTTGATTTCATAACCAAATATGTCAAGCAATTTTACCGATTAAAACAACTGAAGGAAGAGCATTGAATCCAAGATCAAATCAACATGCAGCTCAAGGGCAGCAGAAGCAAAAGTCTCATTCCAGCCACTCTAGCGGTCAGAATATTTTGCTGCCTAGGTGCCATCAAAAATGCAGATGTGCAGCTGCCATCCATCATTTCCAAGAGTCATCCTGTTAATGCCTGCCACAGCCCCAACAGTATGTTCTGTTCTACTCCCTGGCTGGAATCAGAAAGAACCAGCGCACACCAGAGAGCCCTTTGAAAAGAAATGGAGCAGCATTCTTTCGCCTGGTTTTAGGCATGCTTGGAAATGTCCATATGAGAAACACAAGAGGCAGGAATGGTCACTTGTCACATCAGAAGTCACAGAAGGCTTTCAGGCTCTGGCTTCTTCCAATCGATCCTACTGGAATCAAACTGACTATTGAAAGACACAAAATCACTGTTTGCTGTCGGCGCTGGGTGGGACAAAGGAAACGATGGAGATAAGGCTTTGGAACACAGCATACAGGAGACAAGAATTGCTCTGGTAATGACACCAGCACCACATCACATGAATGCTCTCTGCAGGGAAAAAAAAAATTCCCCTTGTGTAATAATGGTTGTTAGGCTGGAGAATATAAATAACAGGGAGAGTTTAAATTGAATATTTGACAACACTGAAATCCGGTGAGCGTGCATTGCATTTTTATTTTTTAAAAAGAAGCTCTATTTAAATGTAAGGCTTGCAAAGGCTTCAGTAAAATCCCTTGTATCACTTAGTAGGGGAAATATTTTTTCTGTTCCTCTCAGTTGGAAATAATAGGTGCCGTCTCCTATGTGGGGGGGGGGGGGAAGTCCCTTGAAGAGGATGTTTTAGGTGATTACTTAAGCCAATTTTCTTCTAAAATAATAAGGTTGGCAAACTGCCCATTATCACATTGGCATATCAGATGATAATGTTGCCTAGTAATATTAAAGCACTATATTAGTTTCTACTTCCTGGGCACGAGGGAGGAGGGGAGGACTGGCTTTTGCAAAACTGTTGTAGCTACGCACATGTTTTATGCTTGGGGGGCAGAGGACGAAAAGAAAGGGGGAGAGAAAAAAGAATTCAGGCAAAATCAGAGCTTCAGAAAAGAGGAAAGTGAGTTTTCAGAAATTTCTTTAACAATTTTATACTAATCTAAAGAGGACAATTGGACAACTGAACTTTCTCATTGTCACCTACACTGGGGATAGGCCAACAGATTGCAAAGTGCCGGTGGGTCATCCTCCAAGGCGTCCCCTGCTCTCAAGGTCTATAGAAGGGTCAGGCACTAGAGTTCTAGTTCCGGTTCTGCCATTAACTCTGAGCCTCTGAGAAAGGCCTTCCCTACGCCTGGCTGTTCTTGCCTACACAGTGTAGGATTGGTATGAGATGATTCATAAGGTCCCTGTTCTGGTGAGCTCATTCCAGCCCTTGTTGCTTCACTATTCTTTGCTGTATCAAAACAGCATCAAATGCAGCTCCACCTTCTCTGCAGGACAAACTGAGAGGGTTGGCTCACTCTGCCTGAGCCTACTTTCTGTCCCAAGTGTACACATTTTATCCGTACAAGAACTTTTAGAAAAGGAGATGCGGAGGGAATCTTCTGGGCACTGACCATTGCTGTTCTGCAGTGGAAACCTACAACTGGCCTTGCCTTGGCATGATGAGAGTTTTCACATCTCAGGTACCCTCCCAAGTGAGGCACCCAAGGACCTCAGTATCATGTCTCAATAGTAGCAAGGCAGCAGCTGAATCTGGGCAGAGACCACCTAGAGACTGAACTGATGTCAAGGGCTTGCCACAGCAAGAATTGCTAGAAGGGCCATTGCACAATTTCCAGACAACCTTGCAAACCTCAGGTGTCATTTGGAAAAGTATTTCTATTCAGTGGTGGGGCACTGTCTGAATATGGATATGTGCAGAAGATCACATGGCAGGTCAAAAGTTGCCAGGGAGAGGCTGGAAAGAGAGGGACTGAGATCCAGCATCCCAAGTGAAAAGAAAAAAAAATACATCAAGAGCTGGTCCAGATAACGAACAAGCTGTCTGGGGTTGGCCTGGCTCCTCAGCTGGTACCTGAGGGAAGGCACCAAAAAGGGAACTCAGTTTGGGTGAATCTGGAGCAGACAGCAGGGACTAGGTAACTATGACCTGCCAGCCCCAGACTGAGCAGAAACCGAGCAAGGCTGAGTGCCAAGATTGGACACAGAGCAGAAGACAGTGCCGAGCAGAAAGGTGGAAAACAGACTAGAACACAGAAGCTCAGAAGAGGCACTGAGAGGCAATGCCAAGGAGAAGAAGCAAGCCACTCCCAGAGCAGGGGCTCCAAGAGGGGAACCAGCTTCCCAAAACCTCCACAGAGTTCTATCAGCTAGTTGCATGCCACTCCAATTTTATTTCAGATTTCTCTATACTCTGAGGAGTTTTGCCCCTGGAACATGAAGGACCTCTGCCCACAACTGCCTGTGAGAGGGTGAATGGCCGATGTCCGCTCTGATCTATATAGGCAGGGTGGTAAACTTCGCCAAGGTGCTCAGAAGCCAAAACAATCAGATGATGCAGGTACTGCAAGGTCTGCCTCAGTGGGCACAAAGCTGGTGATAAACAATGTCCTAGTGAGGGACTGCCCTGGGGAATTAGTGCAGCTGAAAGGGAAAGGTAGGTAATGGCTGCCTGCAGGTGCTAACTTAGGCTTTTTGGTCCACTCTTAACACACAAAAGATAGGCCTATTTTGTTGGTAACATTCTGTGCTATTATAAGTCTTATTTCAATGTATTTCAGAGGCTAAAAATACAGTACAGAAACATTCTCACAGGTTCAGGAGAAATTAACCTGTGTGACTGTCACAAACTCAAAGTTCCAATTAGAAATGCATTTATTAATCACATAATTGGTATTTGAATTTGTATACATAGAAAAATGTAACTGTTCATTGTACTGAGGGGCCAACAGAATTGTACTAAAGTAATGTGAAGCTCTCAAATACATAAATGAAATGCTTCCTATTTGATTTGAAGACCAATGTGTTCTGTTCACACACAAAAATAATAACCTGTCATGCTAATTTTCTCTAGTAGTTTGTGAAATATTGCAAGCTAGGTCAAACTATCAATGAGTCAGCAATACCTTAAGTCTCTTAAGGCTTTAATCAGTCTTTGGAATATCTGGAACAATGAGTTAGTTCTTCACACATTTGCGGAAAGCTACAGATCATCCATGTGCTCTTTCAATGAGGAAAGTCTGTTAAATGTAGTAACTTTGGCAAAAGAAAATTAGATAGACCTCATTAATCTTCTTCTAAAAGTACCTAATGTGACTTCTATGAGAGGCTGAAGACAGAAAATTGGTTATTTCCATTTATTTGTTGTTGGGGAATCATTGTCGTCTTGGAAACATGAAGGCCATCAGACATGGAATACAGATGGCAGATGGTGAGAAGTAATTAACAAAACCATTACTAACACGTGCCCACTGAATTTGGTCAGTCTTTTCAAAATGAATCAGGGAGGTAGAGAGACTTGTTGGCAGACATGTCCTCACCTTCAGGCTGCAGCATCCTTCTCTAAGACCAACCAGGTCCTTGTGACATCTCTCTTCCCATCCAGCTATAGAGTTCTTAGAGTGTATCACTCTGCACCTGAGTAAAATGAGGCAGAGAAATGAGATGTTGCCAAGTCAGGCCCTGAGGATGATTTATGTGCCACTGAGATTCAAGAACTTGGGAAACAAGCCCCATGGGAAAACCCAGAAGAATATACAAGGCTCCAAAACGTTTATAATCCTTAACCAATTAGAAGAGGGTTTAACCTGAAGCCCAAGTATATTTCCAACAAAAAGGAGAGAAAAACCACCCTTCAGAGTTATGACATCAGGGAAGAATTCTCCCCCTTGCTTATATACACATTATATCGGGCATTTCTTCCTAAAATACAGCAGTTTTGTACACACTGTAAATGTGTTGATGACCCTAAAAGTGAGGTAGGTGAACTACTCGGTTCACCTCAGTCTTAAACCAACAGTCTTCCACGGGCTTGCACAAGCATGGTCTCCGTACACCTCCCCACATTTATACTGAGTTATTCGGTGACTCCTCCCCATTGCCTGTGCTGACCAAAAGAGGCGAACGGAAGGGCTTCCTTCTTGTTTCCTTTTATTTTCCTTCCTTTTTTTCTTTCTCTGACTTATATATATTGTGTTTGCTTTCTTTTCCTCTAGTTATTTGTAATTTAAATAGCATTTAAGATTTATAATGGTGACCTTTAAGTTTTTCTAAGAATATGCACAAAATTATATTTTCTTAATTATTGACGTAAAAAAATTAAGCAGTATTTAATCCCCCCAATGTGAATTTAAGAAATAAGCATGGTTTACATCAAAGTTGTTCCATCCTCTTAGCCCGCTCTAAGAAATCCCTGCTGTGAACATTGTTCAGTTATATTCTGAGATCTAATGGAGAGGAAAGATAATTCTAGTCTGATTTTTTATTGACAATAGTTTAACCACATATTTTTGTTTGTTTTCTCACCTAACTTGAAAGGTGGGCAATCCAGGTCTAGTATAGCCATTCACAGATGTTTTCAAGAAACATTCTTCTCTAGCGTTTATACTAATGTTTCTGGTCTGATTTGTGATTGAGAGATGCATGGGGATCAATAAGGCACATTTCTTGCTCTTAAGGTGCTCAACTAGGTACAGAGGATAAAAGAAGATACAAATCCTTTTATAGTGTTCCTCTTCTTGAATCTAGGTTGGTTTTGACCACTAGAATATGACAGACACGATACAGTGCCAGTTTGGGGTCCAGGTCTAACAGACCGGCAGTTCCTCGTTCCTTTCTCTGGCAGAACCCTGGGCCACCATGTAAGAAGTCTCACTACTCTCCTGGGAAACCTGAGTCCTCTTCATGGAGAGACTGTGAAGCCCCATAGGGTCGCAGAGGCACCCAGCTGAGTGCAGGCTTCCAGTCAGGCCCATCAAGTTCAGACATGTGAGTGAAACTGTCTGGGCTTAACAGACCAGTCCAGCTGCCAGCAGAATACTACCAAGTGATCCTGTGGGTACCACATGGAGCAAAGGGTTTGCTCAGCAAGCCCTGTCTGAATTTCTGACCATTACATTGTGAGATAAAATAAAATGATTATTTTAAGCCATTTACTATTGGAATAATTGACTACATAAAAATAGATTATCAAGAGAGATACCTGTATCAACAGACAAGTATAAAATAATGTGAAAATGTAGTACTGGGCACCTGGGAGAATAGATAGTAAATTAAATAACTGTAATAATAGGCGCCTCTTTCTAACCAACTAACAAAAACTTAAAAATCTAAATTTATGTATAGTTTTTTTCAATTTCACTTATTTATGTAATTATTAATCAGGTTTCTTTGTATTAGGCAGGTGGCAGAACGCCAATTCAAATCAGCATTACCAAAAAGAGAACTTCTTGGGCTTCAGGACGAGAAGAAGAAATTCCGAGGTACTAGCAACTAGAGGCCCAGGAAAAGCCGCAGGGTCTGGGCCCAGAGGGACTGCCCTCAGCACTTTCCCAGCTTTCTTCATCAGTATCCCTACTTACTTGTTTCATACCACAGACAGGGTCTCTTTGTGGGGACCAGAGGAGAAGCTGACTGTTGACAGCCCCAGCAGAACTTCTTCCTTGGCCATTTAAATTTTTATAAACAGTCTCAGGGAAGATTGGCCAGGCCTGGCTCCGCTTACTCCTATGGTCTGAGATTCAGGAAGTGGGGTCTATGGGATGGAAGAAACTGGGCAAATCATGGAGACAGCTTAAGACAGTGCTTAGAGATTGTCACTATTGTCAAAGAGATGCTGTACCAGAACTTACAAATTCAGAATTTCCCAAAAAGGGGTATTGGAAAATAAACAAAATTCAATATATTTTTGTTTAAATAATGCAATTCATTACTTTGAAAATGCAAGTTATTAAGGCATATAAAAATTACTATTTAGTTCCCACGAGATCAGTTCCTACAAAGCACAGTGTGGAGTCTAAACCAGACTAAAACAAAGAATTTGACCTTAAGAATCTTCTGATCTAGTTTTATCATGAGATGTAAAAGTTTAACTGTTTTAACAATCATAAAAGACATAACTATGAAAAATTATAGCCTATTTTAACCAATTTCTGACTATTGTTAAAAAATGTAGCTTTATGAAGGGCTCAAAATGTAATTACCTTGAATAATCTGTGGAAAAAAATGCTGGAGAGGCAATATCATTCATATTTTAACATGGAAAAATGTTATTGAAGAAATACTGAAAAAGAAAAACAGTTACTTCCTTTCAAACATATTAATATTTTAATTACCTTATTAAATTATTAATTTTAAAGCACTTATTATTTTAAGAATAATTCTGTTCTATGCATCCAGTAACAGATAAGTAGAAAGGTCTGTGGCTGGAATGTGTATGTACACAGTTGACAATCAAGTGTGACATTAAGGTACTTTACAAAAATATTAATCTTTGCAATTCTTTCATATGTCACCCACTTTTCTTTCGGGTTTTGGGGAAAAGAGATAGATTTGTCTGAAAACTCTTGGAGGTTTTGAACAACTCTTGAAATGCAAGTTTATGTCTTTTATTAAGATAGTATAAGAATCTAGCTCTTGTTTTCTTTTCACTCTTTACTAGCTTTCAGTGACCTCTTTCAATCTGTGTATTGGGTCTGTCTTTACATTCATGAATGTTTGTCTCTGATTATGTATTTGTTTGTTGCTTCTATTCCATTGATTCATTGTAAGCTTAATTGTTTGCATCTCTTCATTTTTTTCTTTTTTATCTGCAGTCAAGTGGAGCTTTGAAAATTCATCCTCCAGATTTTGCTCTTTGGATTTTATTTTTTTTTTTAATAGCAATACTGTCTTTTGGGACTTCTAATACAGATTGCAGTTCTATGATTTCATTTCAATTGTGTATAATCTTTATTTCAGCTAAAAACTTTTTTTTATTTCTTCCTGAATTTCACCTACCTATTTTTTCATATCAGTTTGTTGTCTCAACAGCTACGTCATCTTTCAACTTTCCTTTTACAGAGTGTTCTTCTTCTTGAGTATTACAGAGAATATAAGCAACACGAAGTAATATATTTCAAAATATAATTTTGTTTCCTGAGCTAGATAATGAAAAATATGTGTGTTTTCTCTTTTATATCTCTTGGGCCCAATGTTTATTTTCTTTTTATTGTTACTCATTCTTAAGTGAGGCAAGAGCTTTTAGAGATTGCTGTTTGCCCTCAAAAAGAATAAAAATTCTTACCTCTCCAGCTTTTATCTATTTAAGTTTGCATGTTATATCTCAAACAGAAGGGTATATTGAAGTTTAGAACCTTTAGCCAAATTTTTGGCGCCTGGCATGTGTTTGTATAATGTGTACGTACCCTCTAGACCTGCACTGTTCAGTACAGTAGCCACCAGCCACAGGCAGCTGTAAATTAAATAAACTTACAAATGTGGTTCCTCATTTGTACTTACTAGTAACATTTCAAGTGTTTAACAGGCACTGAGTACAGACATGGAACATTTCCATTATTGCAGAAAGTTCTATTCAATAGTGCTGTTTAGAGTAAGATTCATGTATGCATACCCTATAGTTATCTGCCTGTGGAAAGGTGAATTTATTTCTGTAATATTAAAACATTTTATAATTGTTTTTCCTTGTAAGATTCAGAAAATGAAACACTATAATCTCAAATGTGTATCGCTCCCATAGTTCTTCCTATAGTCTACCAATTTGTATTACTATTCCAAGATTCAAGACATCCCCATTTATTTACTTCCCATGTAGACCATTACTTGGGGAATTTGATTTTCGGAAAGGATGTACTCAGAAAGAGAGAGTTCCCAGGAAAAGCGACTGGTTGAGGAATGCAGGTATGGTTGGGAGACTATGAAAGAGTGAAAAGGCCAGGCCACCACAGAAATAGTAGCTTCACATTAGAGGTGTGGTCTCTGGCTTTCTAGTTAACAGAGGCTCCGTGTCTCTTAGGGAGGGACACACACTGGGAGTATTGAAAGTCTCCTCTGTGTCTACATGGCCAAGGTGTTTTACCTCAAAGCTTCATCTGTGCAGTATTTTGCTCAGCACAAGAGCATTCAACCATTTTACTGTCTTCAGAGAGAATGTAACTTAACTTGCCTTTTTTTTAATTTAAAGGTTGTTTAGTGGAAATGTAGGGAAGGCTGAAAGTGTTGGAATCAAGAGATTGTTTCCTCAGATTCAGAGTTTATAGTTTATTAGACACAGCAACAATTTAACAAATATGTGTCACAAGTTAAAATAAATATACACCACGCCCCAATAAAATGTAATAATGCCTGAAGCATGCTTTATGAAACAGCCTATCCAGTTCCTAGGCATGCATCTGACACTTAATGGATGCATAATTAAATGTTTATTGAATGGACAAATAAATGAATAATACATCTTTAAAGAAATAAGATTGTCTTCACCTGAATGTGCCCCACGTAGGCTTGGGTTTTCATGGCTAGCTCCCTCCTTGGGTCCCCATGCCTTTACTTTTCTTTTCATTTCCTCTTTGGCCCCTCCTTTCCTTGTCTCCAGTTGTCAGTGTTCCCAGAAGGATATAAGTCCTGTCTGGCATAATACCCAATTAGAATCTCAGAAAACACAAAGTACTGAGCACACTCTTTTAGTGAGCATGAGAAGCAGAATTTTAGAAAAATCTCTTCTTTCATGAATGTTTTCACTTACTTTCAGATAAATACCTTCTTTCTATTCCATGTATTCCAGAAGAATTATCTGAAACCCTAATCCAACATACAGGGAGAAACCCAGCTTGGACTAGACTGAAAGTCCCATAAAGGCAGCAATAAAATCTGTCTGGGTCACTGCTGTTTCCCCAAGACCTGTGTGCATTTGTTCAGCCTGTAGAAAATACATATCTTGATGCTTTACTAAGTAACCAAATAGAATTTTAAGGGTTTCAAGGTCAACAGAATTTATTTTGCTGACATAGAGTCTTGAAGTGAATTTATATAATCTTCTAGTTTTATAGATATGGAAACTAAGGAGCAGAGAGGAAACAAGTTTTTGATCATAATAAGAGCACAGTCCTTGGAATTCAATAAATCTGGATTCCATCACTTATTAGGAAAGTGACCTTGGGCAGTGGATTTAATGACTCAGCCTGAGTCTTCTTACCTGTTAAATGAGACTAATGATACTTGTTTTACAGGATTCTTACGAGAGAATGAGCCTAGCGGTCATTCAACAAAGAATAACACTTATAATTTCAGTTATTATTTTTCAAGGACACATAGAGAGTTAGTATCAAAGTGGATCTTCTTTTTCCCAGTCCCGAGCTCACTGTCTTACTTGATGTCACCTAAATCACATGTGACTGGAGTCCTAATCTAGAGGTTTGTTGTTGACTTGAGGATTGGTGAGGAGGTCAGAGCTAGAGATAATGTAGAGTTCATTAAACCACTTGGCCTTTCTCATGTTTATCCTTCTGTTTCATATAGAACATCAGAATATATTCAAAATATCCCAATTCGTTAGCCTGCTACAAATTTCTCAAGCGAAGGTTGGACTGTTTCCTGATGTTGAGGAAACATCCTGTACATCAGGATCCTGTTTCATCCTGTAGTTGAAAGCATTAGGACAGCCTTCCTTTCTCTTTTGTTTCAGTACTAAAAACTGATGTCATCACCTCTTGTTAGCTGGAAGGAGCATGCAGAACAAAGGTTGATATTGGTGAAATGAAAGAATACACACAGTCTTGGCCATGAGGTATCTACCTGGGAGACCCCCTCTCCGAAACCCCAGCCTTAGAGGGATGGAGACAAATCCTCTTCCCATTAAGGTATTTCTCTTCATTTTAACCCATATATAAGCGGACAGAAAGGCCAGACCGTAAATACATTAGGATTGGTGAGTCATGCAGTCTCTTTGGCAACTACTCAGTTCTCCTGGTGTAGCATGAAAACAGCCATGTGCAACAGTGTGGCTGTGCTCAATAAAATCTCATTTATGAAGACTGAAATTTGAATTCCATATAATTATCACATAATATGAAGCATTCTTCTCCTGATATTTTTCAACCTTTTAAAAATATAAAAACCTTTCTTACCTTGCAGGCTCCACAAAAAATGTTGGTGGGCCAGATTTGGGCTGTGGGCCATAAGTGCTGATCTCCTCCCGTAAGTCGCAGATCAGAGTAGGACTTTTGAGATAATTCAGAGACTGTAGGAGCCTGAGGTAAACTATGCAAAGGTTCGATATCCACGAATTCAACCTACCACAAATTGGAAATATTGGAAAAAATGTTACCTTGTTGTTGACGTGCACTGTGTAGTTAGGCCTACCATGGTTGCCTCAGTACTGAACATGTACAGAGTTTTGTTCTTGGCATTATTCCCTCAACAATGCAGTATAACAACCATGTTGTACACTGCATTTGCATTGTATCAGTATTATAAGCAATCTAGAGATAATTTAAAATATATGGGAGGATGAATATAGACTATATGCAAATACTATGCCATTTTATATAAGGGACTTGAGAATACACGGATTATGGTATCTGGGGGAGGGAGTCTGGAACCACTCCCCCATGGATGCTGAAGGAAGGCCGCACAAGAGTTTGTTTCCAGCCCGGAAGCCTCCCTCCCCATGTTCACTTTCTTCTCTCTTCCCAGGCTTTCCTCCTTCATTGCGGTTTTGGGAGAACTCACATTGGCTCTCAGGCTATGGGATCCTCCACAGTGATGCACCCCATATGTCTGCCTTCCCTGCCCCCAGTAGGTCCTCACTTTTCCAGAGCAGAGGGCGGGTATATGGGTATGAGGTAGTGGTAACTAAGCATCAGCAGGAAATCCATCTATTTTGAATAATTCACACTGTCATAATTAAGACTTCCTCTTCACGAGAAATATCTTCTCCTTTAAAATACAAATTATTTTTGAATTGGTATACTGAGATGAAAATAATTAGAGTGTCATATTTCCCTGGCCTACTCCTGGCCCTTCTGCAGTCTCTAACATTTCCTTATGAAGCAGATCAAAAGAAAAGGAGTCTTTCACTGCCATCCAGTTTCAGAAAAATGTTGGCATCTCCAGCTCCCGCTCCCATGCCTTTTCTGAAGGTTAGCGATGTGCCTCTCTGTCCTATTCACGCAGCCAGACTGGCAGGACTCGTTGTACCCAAGGGCTTGTCCTGTGTGGGTTTCCAGCACTGAGGGACTCCTTAGATAGAAACAGGGGCTCTTCTTCTACCCCAGCTACAAAGACTCATAGCTTTGGCAGTATTAAGGCAGGCTAGGATTTGAGGGGCATTTCCTTCCTGTACCTGGGTCCAGGCCACTTCAGTGAACTGAGACACACCCCATGTTGGCTGCTGTGACTAGAAAGAACAGCTGGCTATTAAACCTGGCAGGGGCAGGAGGTGGCATCCCACAAAGCTAGTCCTGCCTTAGGACCCCAAGGCATGAAAAAACAATAAAATATTATGAGCTGTGTTCCAGTTCCAGCTTTACTACTAAGAGAAGTACAACATAGTCACTTAACCTTTGTTGTCCTACACAGTCTATAAAGTGAGGAACGGGATTAGATCAGTGGTTCTCGATGTGGGGCAGGGGAGCAGAGGTGGAGGGAACTATCAGAAATATGCTGGAATATACTGAGGATCCTGTTCTAAATTCAATGCCAGGCACCCTCCCCCATACCAACTGAAATGTATGAGACTGGGGTGGGACATCGGCAGGATATGAACTTGAAAGAGCTTTGCTACACATTCAGATAAGAAGACCCCACCCTCGGTGAGAACCACTGGGCTAAATCCTCCCTAAAGATCCCTTGGACTCTGACATCTATGATTCTGTGAAAGGCATAAAGTTGACAGTACTTTCCTTCTGTCCTTCCTTAGTCATCTGCTGTGGATTAATGTAACATTTAATTTGAAACAATGTGACACTGCAAATATGGTTTATATTGATTTTTTTCAAAAATTAGTTTGTAGGCGTTGGTTCTTGCATCCTCTACCCTTGAGATGATATTGTGAGAGTTGACACCGCTCTGGACTGAATTAGATGCAGGTGCCTCTCGTAAATGGGAACATGTGAGTGTCAGCAAAGGCATTACACGTTAAAGTTACACACCCTGGAAGTGGCGCCTTGAATCTAGACAAGGCCAATTCAGACGGGCCAGCTGTTTGTTGATCGGGGCAAGCCTGACTTTTGACAGCAGTAGAGGGTGTGCCTTGGTGGTGTTCAAACCCATTTGTTGCTCGACCCCGTGCTTTCCCTTGATGGACATTCTAGAACTGTTTTCTGATTTCCTAACAAGGTCAAGATGTTCTACCAACATATGCTCCACCAGACTCTTGTATCTCCTGTTTTGTAACACACGTCGCACTTGTATTTAATGGCTTGTTTAATTGTCTTCTGCACTAGCATGTAAGCTCCATGCGAGTAGGGACCTCTTCCATCATGTGCAACATTCTGCCCAGCATGGCGCCTGGCACCTCATGAGAGCTCAATAAAAACTTGTTGAATACAGATGCTACCTTGTTTAAAGATTCTTTGCCTGCGAGGACTTTCTCCCAAAGAACTGTTTGTTCTCTAAAGCACACCAGCCTGGAGATCTTAGTAATTCCCTTGCTCCATACGTCCTTGCTTGGCCGAAGTCCATGGACATCCCTGATACTCCAAGCCCCCGTGCTAGGTCAAGCTTCTTTCCTAGGGTAAGAGGGAGTGCTGGCCCCTGAATTCATCTTCCCTCCTCTGTTATCCTTCATTCCCTTCTCATCCTGAGCCTGGCATCAAGGCTCAGCAATGGTGTTTAACTTCTCCAAATGTGTAAGTATTTGCCATGGGCTCTGAGGTCATTGCCCATAGGTATCTCAGGGATTTGAAACTCTGGTATAGCTCTGAGACAGTGAGTGACTGAAGGGAGGGTACCTTCAGGTCTGAGCAAAAATGGAATGACGTTGAAATAGATGAGCGATAGATAAGTTAAGTCTTACCTGGAAGGAAAACGAGACCCAAAACCAAAAATGTTGAAATACCCAAGAGATGAAAAGGGAAGAAAAGAACCGCTAGATTGGAGGTTAGAGTATTGACAGTGGGGTTTGAATTTTCCTGCACATTCTTCTATCTTTCTTCCTTTTCCCTCTCTACACAATGAATCTTGAGCAAATCATCTCCAAGTTCTGGGGTGGGTCAGAGAAAAGGTGAATGGGAGTCAACACTGACATGAGATTGCTCATTTCTGAGGTTTTCTGTCCTTTTATTAAAAAAGAAAAGCAGTTTTATTCCAAAATGCCACCATTAAGGGAAGACAGTGGACTCCCTATCATAAAGACTGCCTTCCTGCTCTTAAAATCACCCAAATGTTCAGGTTTTCCATCCTTGGACCACTTCACTCCCGTTCTCTGTAGCCATGGCAGTGCAGGCTTCAGTGTGCTGTCCCTGAGCACTCAGGGCTGGTCACGGCCCTCAGGACTAGTAAAAGTCATGCGCAAGTAATGAAAGATGCAACTTCCGAGCTCTTCGGAAATACTATACCCTTTGGAGGGAAATCAACAAAACGAGGAAAAGGACATTTTAAAACACGTTGACTTGCATTTATCTGTATTTATCCAAATTCACAGTGCTCTTAGCAGGTTGCAAATTAACACTTCAGACCAGATTCTGAATAAGCCACAGGAGACCAAACAAGAACCTTCATGCTTGGAAACTAAGAAGGCCTAATGGATCAGCTGTCACTTCCTCTGTTTGGCTGGCAGTTAGCGTTTCTGTCAAGCCATTTCTCCACATTATCAAAGTCATGGAGTATTTTACGTCTTTCAATAACACTCACCATTTGGCAAGCTAACACACGCCTCTTTCCCTGCCAATTTGCAAGATCATGTCTTTGCTGGTAACCCAACACAGTTCTGGTTTGTTATCTCTCCCAGTCCAACAGGAAAATAATGGGGGAGAAACAGAGAAACCTTTAAATGTTGATGATGAAAAGAAAAATTGCCAACTTAGGGAACTGAAAACGACTTGGAGGCAGGTGGTGGGCAGAGAGGGGACAGAGGGAGTGGTCTGATCCTCCCGCTCCTGGGGTGCGCAATAAGAGGTGCATTATCTGGAAATAACTTCCAAACAATAAAAAAGGCATAACAGCTAGTCAGCTTTTGATTAGCCATGCACCAGTAACTCTAAACAATGCCAGCGATGAAATATTCCTCCCCCTGGGGTGTCCTGGTTCCTGGTCCCCTTGAGGTGCAGTTGCTTGAGAGTGAATTAACTTAAGCCTCTCATTTACTGATAAGGGAAATGAGACCCCAGTATCTTGCCAAAGGCCCTTGGGCTAGAGCAGCTCCTAGAACCCAGCTCTCTTTGCTGTCTCCCAGAGGCCTTTCCTCTCCATTACGCTGCTTGACCCCAGGATGAGAAAACATGAGGTGAACCCAGTAGCTAGGCAAATTTGGATCAAGCTAAACAAATGAAGAAATCTAAAAATCTTGGGAAAAAGCTCAGCAGCTGCCCTCAGCACCTGCCTTGTTTACAATCAAGTTTGAGAATTTTCAGTCTTAAATCTATTTTTTTTAATCCTATCCTTCATTTACATAAAAATAGTTTTTCTTTCCATATTGGAAAATACAACAATTTTCATATAGGTTCATTTCCCTTTTAAAATCATGGTGAGACTCTTCTGATTTTCTACTTGATTGTGTAGTGGGGGAGGAATCTCAGTTTTCAAACTCAGGTGTGAAAAGAATATCATATTTTTTTAAATTAAAAAATCCATTTAATTTAGACTCACAGCTTTCATCCCACCAGCAAGACAGGAAACTCAAGCTCAGCTATTTAGGGGTTCTCCAAATTCAAGGTTTTCAACCCATAGCCTTTTCTTTGCAGTGGAGCCTGTCTTGCCGGGAAGTCCCATGCCATCTGCCTCACAGTCTCTCTTGCTTCACATTCAATTCCTTGGCCTCTTCTCAAGGGAGTTTTCAATTTTCCTGGATAAGATGCCTTTTCTAGCGCTATTCAGTAGGCATTTTGTTGTTCAAATCCTAACATTTTATATTTATTATCACATGTGATTTTTCCCCCCTTTTGAAGTGAATTATTTCTCTTTTGGGCTTTTAGCATCAGAAACATGTTATTTAAGACCCAACTGGAAAAGGAATTACTCCAAAAAATTTATCCACAAGCCAAGAAAAAAACAAGCGTGGGAGTAAGTTGACCAACACCCAAGTCAAGAGCGATTTTATATTTGATTTATCCATATGAGGACAATGGATTCATTACTCTGGGTGTCATAGCTGCCTGAGTTATTTCTCATTCTGATGTCCCTCTGCCCACATCACTCACTTCCTACAGAAAAGTTAAAAATCATTTGCTTATATCGAATTTTTACCTTCAGTCACTACCTCCACATGTCAAGCATTTGTCAAATGCCAAGTGTCTCCTCACCTGCTGTGCCAACACTGAGAGAAGCAATAGAGAAAAAGAGAAAGGCAGGGCACAGAGAGCTAGAAGGAAGGGACAAATAAGAGTGGGATGATAAAGTCAACAGGGAACAAAGGTGAAGCCTTGATGAATTTGCCTTCCAAACCCACTCCCCTGAGTTGTGGATCAGGAAGTGAAGAAAATAACTAGAATCCCTTTTATTCCTCTGCTTCTTTATAATTTACACCACACTTTCACATAAATAATCTCCTTTATTCCTCACATCTACCCAGTGAAGCAGGAACTTTACAGATAAAGAAGTAAGACTTTAGCAGGAAGTGACCTGCCCTGTGTTATTCATTAGATTAAAAGCAAGGTAGGAAGCAAATAGCCACACCCTTTCTCATGCACTCTGGGGATTGGAACCTAACATGGTGGGGAAAAGCAGGTTTTGGAACAGTATGACCTCTTTCCTAACTCCAGCACATATTAGCAACGTGACTTTGAAGAAATTCTTCAATGATGCTCTGTTAGGAATTGTCCCCATTTTTCAAGTTTTCCTGTAAAATTTAAATGAATTAATATAGCTAAATCCCCCAACACAATGCTTGGCACTTAAAGAGGGCTTAAAAATAAGAAAGACCATGCATCTGGTAGGATATATAGCAAATTTTGTGGCAGGATATACAGCCGATTAAAAACATCAACAAATGTGATGAGAAATGAATGTACCATTAGTTAACCATGCTCTGTTTCTTACTTCTTCAAACTAATTTAGAAAGCTTAAGACTTTAGGTGATAATTTAAAATCCTTGCCTAGCACCAAGTCACAGCCTGGAGCTGACATAGCAAGTTACTCTAGTTCCAGTCCTTCAAAATTAGCGCTCTGCAAGCCTCTGCTGCTTTGTACACCTGTGTGCAGTTCTGCTGTAGGGTTCAAATTCTAAGTGCCCTTATTGAGCTACTTGCAGTGTTTGCTTAATCTGCTCTCCACAAATTGGAATGGGACAGTTGGGTCATTTGTATTTTTGTCTAGAAGTTGTAGGATGAAAATTAGCAGGAATGATTTGCAGTGGGCACACTAACCTCAACGGCGACAGTTTTGTTCAGACTGAGTGAGAGATAATGCGAGAGAAATGTATGGGGACCAGATCGTAGGATGCCTTGATGTCTAGTCCCCATTTTGGAGTCTAGCATATACTTTCTCTTGAAACCTCCAGTCCTAGATTAATAATACTTTGAACTTGACTAGATGATTAACAACTTATGGGGAAGATGAGGCAAAAATAACTTAGAAATGTTCTGACCCTCACTTAGGACAAGATGAGTGGAAACTTGCAGTTCAGGATTGGCACAAGGTGATTTATTGTTGTGAACTGTGGTATTTCGTTTCCACACCTGCTGTGTCCTGCCATGTGGGAAAGCTCAGGGAGCATGATGTTTCTGGCTTCCTCTTGCGCCTTCACATACTCTGCCAGTGGGGAGGTAGAGTAATGAATCTGATTGGAAACTGGGAAGAATCCACTGCCTTGCTTGCTCATCTCCTCCATGAGTCCACTGTTGACTTCTAGGAATGGTCTCTGCCCTCCTTTACAGGATGCAGCTGTGGCTGTCCTGGTCCAGCATGGCCGTCACCAAGTGTGTAAGTCTGCCTGATTCAAGCTAAAATATTAGGAAAACTAAATACCCACATATGTAAGTCATATCTTTCCACCTAGACTTTATGAGTAAAAAAAGTGATATTTGGCAGCTATTTCCTTTGTCTAGCTGCTTAGTTTGTTCAGAACTAAGACAGAAAAAAACTGTTATTTATTGTCGTGTCTCAAGGCCTTTACCACTCTTGGGTGTTTAGCACCTAGTCTTAGCCCTGTACCCTAAAAGTGTTGGAACTAAACTCTGAAGTGGAATAGAACAATACAGGACAGGGGTAGAAGGAGCGATGGATGTCTGCCTATGTTAAACGTATCTGTGGGCGTGACTACCTTAATCATGAATTCATTTATATACATTGGACTCATTTATATTGAAAATAACTGTACCAAACTGAGGTAGGACTCATATGCTTCTGATGGTTAATGCATTCTGTTAAATAGGAAAGTTGTGAGTTCAAAATCCGTTATGTTTAGTTAACTCTATAGAAGTGAAAATCTCCTTTGATAAGTTACAACCTTAGGACGCCATCTCACAAAGCCACTGTATTGGTCATAGGAGAAAAGTTCATGAAATCGTGTCAATGAATCCACACAAATCCATTCCCACCAGAAGGAATGTAGTTCAGAGTATGTTCTATGTATCAAAAAAAAAAAAACACAACTGATCACTGCATTGCATGTATTCATTGTAATAGCCATCATAACCACTTGTAGACATCAGTATTAAAAAGAACATTTATTTATTAAGAAAATATTTATTGCTCACCTGTGGAGGTTAGGTGGTCTGGTACAAATCGCTGAATACAAGGTAGGATCCCCAGTGATACTCAGCTATCAGGATGGTAAAATTAACTAACTAGAGAAGTGGATATAAAAAGTTCCAAAATAGAGGAACAGTCGGTAAATGCTAGGAAAGTTCCTTGTGGGCTGGGAGGGTTAATGGAAGTTTAGAGAAGAGGTGAGTAGGATTTTAATAAGTGAGGTCAGGCTGGTGAGAGCAGCGATGAGAGAGAGTCCCGGTGGGAAACACTGACTGGGCAATGGGTGCAGTATGAGTAGAAGTTGTAGGATGAAAATTAGCAGGAATGAAAAATTAGCAGACTAACCTCAACGGTGACAGTTTTGTTCAGACTGAGTGAGAGGTCATGTGAGAAAAACGTGTGGGGACCAGACCTCAGGATGCCTTGAAAGCGGAGTTAAAGGATTTGGATTTCTTTCTGTAGATAATGTCAACTCTTTGAGGATTATTAAAAAGGGGAGTGGTATGGTTAAAAATATATAGATTTTTAGATTTTAAGAAAATTAATCTAGTACCGTACAGGATAGATTGATGAGAGAGAACCTGGAGGGAGAGAAACTGTTGAGAAATTGAGAGATTAGTTGAAACAACAGGAGTTTAGCGTGGTTGCAAAAAGGCTTAGAGAAGATAGAAAAGGTGCTAATCAATACACTGATGGCATAATTATTAGGACTTAGTGATGGCTTGGATATGAGGAAGGATTGGATGGAAAGTCAAATCTAACAGAGATTTCAGTTGAGATATCTGATAAAATGGCAGTACAGGTTTATCACCTTGGGAAGAACGCTCCTTTGGGAAGGAGTTTCAATTCAAGCAGGTGGATTTTCTATCAGTCACTGCCCAGCTGTGCCCTGCTCGCCCTTGTGCTGCTTGGCCAATGGCATGAAGGCCTGCCTCTTGCAGACTCAGTCCTTCCCAGTTCTGCATCACTGAGAACCCAGATTTCAAGCTCTACAGGAGCCCTTTCTCTCCAGTAAGCAGGCTTTGCCCTTGTCTGCTCGTCTCATGGCTTCTACCTACTGTCTCCGCAACTCACGGCCATTCTGAGAGACCAGGTCACCTAGAATTAGAATCTGATGTTCCTATTCCAGGTCTGCATTGGGTCCTGGGCTCATTTCTGAGAGCAAATTCACTTTAATGATCTTTTGCCACTTCCTGCTGCCCTTTATCCCAGTGCAACATATTGCTTCTGGCTTACTCTGCCTTACCTGGACTTACCACCTTAATTTACCTTTCTGGTATCTTATTGCTACAGAGAACTCCTGCCACTCAATCCTCTGTCCCCAAGGAAATGAGACCCCTTAACCATGGATGCCAGTGTTGGGATGGATTCGAGTTTGCAGCAGCCCTTAGTGTAAGTGATTTACAGCCTTGGTCCTTTTCCTTCTGCAGAGATGATTAGCTTTCTTTCTTGACTGGTTGTTACTGGACTTTGTTGAATATCAGAACGAACTCACTCTGGTTTCTTGGAACTCTTGTGAGATGAGTTACTATGGTTGTTCCCTTCATGATGATTATAATAATAAAATTATGATATACAATGCAAAATGCTAGGGAAGTAGTTTAGCATAAGATTTTGAAGGTGACCCAGGAGGTTAGTTAGACATCAGATTTTGAAGTCATCTCCACATCATTATAGTTCGTACTAACGTAAGGGTCAGACACATACACATTGACAAATGAATGAGTCGGTAGGGAGAGCCACGTGCAAAACTTTGCATCACGAAATATTCCAATACATATTATCTTTTAAAAATTGAGACAGCAGTGAAAAGCAGCTATATTTGAGGGTACAGAGCACTATTTCTACCTCAATAATTTTTTGAGAAAAGGAAATTTTAAAATGAGCAAGAATTAAAATCCTGAATGTTGAGAAAGTCTGACACTAAGGACATAGAAAAAAAGAGGAAGAAGGAGAGAAAGAGCCATACAAGGAAAACGACAGGGCCAAGTGAGGGAGGCAAGACAGGGTGCAGCTGTGGGTGGTAGGAGGTGACAAATCCTAAAAAGGTATTGAAGAGACAGTGAAACCTGCTTCCCCCCCGCCCCGAAGGGACTGTTTCTTCTCATTCTTACAACACTTTCTCAGGAAAGAGTTTGTGATCACAAAATAATGTAGGAGAACAGCTTTTGGTCTTGTATGTTTATCTTCAGACAGAGTCTGAGCAGGAGGCCTTCTCTGCCTGGTGGTGATAATAAGCGAATGATAGTTTGGTGGAGTCGTTATGGCAGGGCAGGGTGGCCATGGAGACTTTCATGCTATATGCCTGCATCTATAAGACCAAATCTCATGGGGCAGGAATAGAGAACAAGTGAAATGTTTCCAATTCAATATCAAACAAAAATATATCACAGCCTCGAGCCAGCAGATATTCTGGGAATGGCCTTTTTTCCAGCCCCTTAAATGTAACCAGCTGGAAGTCTTTTTTAAGTGCTGTACTATTCAGCCTCTGAGATGAAGGATTTGCCATTTAATGGGGAAGCTACTTTTCAATATAGAGGTGGAACAATCAGTCCTTAGCTTATTCTCTAGAGATTCTCAATCTTTCTAGATAAAATAGGCTTAATGTATAAAGACACATAAAAGAGCAACTACTGTATGTGGTAAGCAGTAAAATATGGAGGTATAAAGATATGCAGATTTGAGGAATGTAAGACAGTATTCTGTATCCTTAAGGTAATGGGCATCATCTGATAAAAATCAAAAGAAAATATCTGAATTCCTATTTCATAGCCAGTATGGGTTTCTGTTAAAAATTACAGAAAATAATTGGGATCAGGTAGTTTTAGAGTTATTCAATTTGGCCACGAATAAAGGAAGACTCAGTTATGGTGAGGGAATGAATAGGTCACAAGGTCTAGCATTAAACTTGGCACCATAAGGTGTGTGCCCGTTTTTATTTTCTTCTTGGAAAGCATGCAGTGTATTTTACAGAACAGTATGCCTGCTTTCCAACATCTCCATAATATTTGGGATCCCAAGACATCTGATAAACAAGTACAGGGAAAGAGACCATAATGAAGGTCATAGACATGAGTTTAAGTCGTGTGATGATTTGTGTGATTCTGTGAAAATTACTAAAATTCTCTGAATCTCAGTTTACTAAATTTAAAAGTGAAAATACTAATATGTGCCTTAGGATTGTCACAAGGATTGGATAAATTAATATATGAGAAAAGCTTGATAAACTGTGTCAGCACCAAGAAAGGGGTGCTTTTCTAAAGCACAACTGGCTAGAGGGGGGGTCTCAGGATTCAGGATCAAATTTCCAGGAATGTAAATGGCCAAAATGTCATAGATGAAGAAGTAATCAAATAGGTTTCATTTCCAAAACAGGGACTGCTGTGATTGACTTTATTGGTAGGTTAATGAAGAACCCTGTTAAGAATGGTGTTAAGGAAACTGACACAGTCTCACTTCTTAGACACATGACTGCAGATGGAGATGCTGCTGGTGTTTGCTCACCAATAATGACAGGTTACCCAATCTGTGAAAAATATTTCCTATATAGACAACTTAAATGAGACTCCGCAGCAGAAACTCATATTTCCCCCTTAGAAGGTCCACGCTGAACCCAAGATGAAGGGAAGCTATCTGTGATTGCAGCTTATTTCAAAACATTTCTGGTTATTTATTAACCGAGTGATTTGGGGGTAAAATATTTAATTTCTTTCACCTGGAAAACAAGTATTAAACAGCCCAACCATGTAGGTTTTAGTGAGGATTAAATGAAATGACTACATAAAAACCAAGGCTACAACACACTAAGACTAGAACATAGAAGAATTTCAGCATGGTAATTTCCTGCCCTTCCTCCCTCCATTCCCTGCTCGGAGGTTTAAAAACAAGCAAAAGAATTCAGAGAAAGTTTGGTTCTGTATGCTCTTTTAAATGTTGCACGTGGTTTTCAGTTGTTATTTCTTTTTGAATCTTTCCTTCCTAATGCATTTTCACCTTTATATTGATAAGCAAAATTGTGCAATCAAATTCACAATGAAAAGTGTCCTGATTGGGCCACAACATACACATATGCCCTTTCTCATTGGCTATGAAAGTATCTACTTTTCTAAGTAGAGTAGTTAGAATTTCTTGCAGAATGTTAAAAATATACTTCATTGGAATATTTCAACTTTCATATAAAAATTTTAATTGACCCAGAACTATAGCAACAACCACATGGTAGATTGGCTCTGAGTTTCTCAAGCTATTTGGTTATTTTTGTCCTATTCAAAAGTAAGGTCTTGAACTGAGATAAAACAAAACAAAACTTTTCTATCATCTTTCCTGGGTAGCTGTTAAGTTTAAATACAATACCATAAAGTAAAGGGCTTCGTGAAGGTAAAATGAAATCCATAGTTCCCCTAATTTCCTGGCCCGCACAAGCCTGAGGGGAAATCTTCAAGGAGTACGTGCAACAACGTGAATGTCTACCCCGCACATTCACTGGGGTGAAGCCATCATTGCCTCCTTCCATCGGCAGGGTTATCCCAACTGCCACAACTAATGCTTCATGCCTGCCATTTACTACCCTTGCTCCACTAGCATCACCTCTGAAACATCTGGCGCTGGTGTTGTCACTCTCCAACGTGCCATCGTTGGCCTGGTAACTTGTTTAAATAGCTGATCTGGAGCTGGTACCCATGCCACTGCTGATGCTGCTTTTGTAAGGACATAGAAAACATCTGCCACTGGTATTATAATGTTTATTGGGCTCTCTTAAAGGGTGACTTAGTCTCTTAAAGGGTGACTTAGTCTCAACTTCCTAAAAAGGAAGCTTGATGAAAAATACTTTCAAGGTTGGAATGGAGGATACTGGCAGAATATACAGGCCTGATAGTCCAAAGTGTTTCTTGGGCTGTGTTTAGTTTTCTAGGGCTGCCATAACAAATTCCACAGATCTGGTGGCTAAAAACAACAGAAAGGTATTCTCTCACAGTTCTTGAGGCTGGAAGTCTGAAATGAAGGTGTTAGCAGGGCTGCACTTCCTCTGAAGGCATTAGGGTCATTCCTTCATTTCGTCTTCTGGATTCTGGTGGCTATTGACATTTTTTGTGGCTACCTCATGCCAATCTCTGCTCCAGTTGTCATATCACCATCTCTTCTCCCTAGGTCTCTCCTCTGGGTATCTCTTATGAAAACACTTCTCATTGGGTTTAGGGCCCTCCTGATAATTCAGGATATCACATCTCTAGATCCTTAGCTTAATCATATCTCTAGAGATCCAAATAAGGTCATGTTCACAAGTTCTGGAGATTACAACATGGACAGATCTTTTTGAGGGCTACCATTCAACCGTCTACAGCTTGCCGCATGGATTATAGATTTCAGAGGGCAAGTAAGCATGGGTCCCTCTTAAGAGGCTAGTAAAATAGTCCAGGCAAGAGATGGTGGTGGCTTGGACTAGGTGGCTGTGGTGGAGGGCTAGTCAGATGTGTCTGTAATTTAAAGGTTGAGCTGATGGTAATTGCTGTTGTATTGGACGTGGGTTATACCATAAAAAAGTAAGAGGAGTCAATGATGGCTCTAGAGTTTTGGCTTTTAACAGCTGGAAAAGAAGGTTTTTACTTATTGAGTTGCACATTTGAGGAGGAACAGATCTGAGGTGAAAATCAGGAGTTTGGTTTTGTTCATGTTACATTTGAGAGATCTGCTAGATACCCAAATGGAAATGTGAGGTACATTAGGAAATGTGAGGAAATGTAGAGACACAAGTTTGGGGAGACACACATACAGACAGACCATAATAATCCACCTTGATAAGAGCTATAGAAGAGAAGGAAACTAAGCCCCATGGGGCCTGGAAAGTGAGTTTGGGGGCTGGCCTTAAAGGATTTTGGTGGTCACCCAGAAGGAACGCCTCAGTAGTCACGGAGAGTCCATGGCAAAGAACCTCCTTCCCACCAGGAGGGAAAACAGTAAGAGGAGGAACAATTAGCAGAGAGAGGGGACTGTGACAACCACAGATGGTACCACTAAGATCTCTATTTATAGGCAGAGCCCAAGGCAGTTCTGTTCTGCAGACTTGTCAGTGCCCAGGGAACCTGCCTGGTGAGCACACTGGCGAGCACATCAGGTTGTGGACAAGAATGTTACTGTAGGAACGCGGAAATCAGCAGGGCCTCACCTGGAGCAACAGAGGATGGAGATTGGAGGGGGGCAGCCGCAGCACACAGGACAGGAGTGCTGACACCTGAGAGAAGCCTCCTGACTCCTCTAGAACCAGAGGGACATGTTGGGGCTGACCTTCATGAAAATCTGCTCCTGGCCAGACACGAACTCCTGCCAGTTACTAGCACGTGTGCCCCTTTGTATTATCAGCCTTCGTGCCTGGGAGACACTTTGCAGATGATTTACCCTTTCTCTGGGTGGCTAAAGGTGGAAGAGCATTCCAGAAAGAACAGCACGGGCAGACACCAGAAGACTAAAATGCCATGGCAATATACACGGTACTATGGTGTGCCTTTTCAGCCAAATTCAAGGTCAGATTCTTTTACTTTATAAGAAGAATTTGCCTTTCAGTTGACCTTTCCTAGTTTTAATGAGTGGGGGTTTAAATAGATACATACATAACTATATACACCTCTTTGGATGGTAGTTTTCTATCTCCGTCTTCATGTGCACATGTGCTTGTGTGTATAAATTGCCTGGGAGATGTGTATGCCTGGGAGATGACATTAATTGAGAAGGAGGAGAGGAGAGGAAAAGAGATATTTGTATTTGTCACATGCACATCAACTTTCTTTGTGAAGGCTTAACGTTCCTTCCAGTGAGAGAGGACAGAGCTGAGAGCTCTGCTTCTATAGCAATCTGTGAGATGGGATTATTGCTGGCAGCCAATGTAAAGCAACTACCCGTCCAACGTGAAATCCTGTCAGGATGCAAACAGGACACACTGCCCAGAGCTTTCCCATGTTGTCAGAATTTGGAGCTTCTGAAGGTCATATGTTGACGTAATATTTTTGGAGCATGAAGAAGAAGGTGGGCAGAGACAGAGAAATACTCCCTAGGTGCTCCTAAAGCTACCGTGTTTCCCCGAAAATATTATTTTACTATAAGACCCGGGTCTTTTTTTTTTTTTTTTCATTTTGTTATAGTTTAATGGGTGGTATTTTTTCTTTCTGATTTTTTTTAATTTATTTTTAAATTTATTGGGGTGACAATTGTTAGTAAATTACATAGATTTCAGGTGTGCAATTCTGTATCACATCATCCATAAATTACACTGTGTGTTCACCACCCAGAGTCAGTTTCCCGGGTTTTATATTAATTTTGCTCCAAAAGATGCATTAGAGATGACTGGCTGCTAGGTCTTATTTTGGGGGAAACACGGTATGCAGGTGGGCTGTCTCTGTCTATGACCCTTTCCAATGCTCCGAAATCTCACCTTCTGAATTTGGTGTCAGGTGTGTCTAGAGTCCACTGCTCAGGCCTAAAACCAAGGAAAGCACAAGTTTCAGGGACAAAGATTTAGGGGATCACTATTTATGGAACTTTGCATCATGAAGCCAGAGCTAAAAGGTAAAAATATGACTCCACTTGATAAGGTGACTACTTTGATTTGTATCCAAAGGTTGTTTTTTTTTAAAGCATTAAGTTAAAGAAATAAGAGAGGTGTGTCCTAGCCAAAACCAGATCTTACAGTGGAGAGGAACCTCTCAGAATCTCACATTGGGGACATTTGTCTTATTTGTTAAGATACGAAAATGGCAATGACTATTTTTTCATTAAATGCCTTTACTATCCCTCTATTTTTTTATTTATTTACCCTTCTCTGCTTTTCTGTCATCTCACTCAAGTTTCACTAAATCCAAAGTATTGGATAATCCTAGTTTTTCAAAAGGAGAAATGAAGAAATATAAGTGCATCCAGGTCCTCTGTTCTGATTGGAAGGCAAGCAAAAAGATGCTTCTATATTTTGGTGAAGTGGCTAAGCCTGCACATAGCTGTATTGATCCCATCCAGAGTCTGCTGATTCAAAACTGACTTGTGAGTAGTGGAGTGGCAACATCCCTCAGGGGGGAAAAATGCAGGTAGTTCCCATGGTTCGTAGGAATTTATTGACACAAAAATGCTTTGTCTTTTATAATCAGGAGGAAAATCCCATGAGCACTGCTGTCCTTTTAAAAAATAACTGTAGTTTGTCAGAGTCTTACAAATGGTCTAGGTCTAGGAAAACGTCCTGGCAGGCAGCCATGGGGAGAGTGAGAAGGGGTGTGGGCGGCAGTGAGTGTGGAGAATGATGTCAGGCTTTTGCTAAATCACAGTATTTCAACATTCTCAGATTCAGGCATGTATGTTCAAAGCTAAGAAATGTGGTCTTAGTGACCAGCAGGGGCTCAAGAATGACCACCCCAGCACCCACTACGGGGCCCCATATTGGTGAGTGTGGGAAGTCCATGGGTAGTCACTGTGCAGTCAGCAGATTCCTGACAAGGGAGCACGAGGGCCCAGGAAGGAATGTGGGGGTTGAGATTTCCTTTTTACTGGCTCTGCTCCCTCCTGTAATTCAGTCTCTTGGAATTTTATAATATTTTTGAGGATAACAAAATTAACACACAAGAAACGATTAATGGGCAGTTGATGATAACATGAATGTGAGAAGTAAGACAGCTAAAATCATACAGTTAAAGAAAATATTACAGGAAGCTGTTGCGAGGGGGTTTGCACAGAAAATGTGAATGTGATTTACATATACTGAGATCTATTATATCTGTTGAATGAAACTTTCAATAAACTTCCTTTTGCCATTTCTCTGCAACTACCATCATCCTCCCTGCCCTGCTCATCTCCCAAATCTCACTGTCAAATATCTCACTCATCTCAGGCAGGAATAAATTGCTTCCAGATCCTAGTCTACTGTTTCCTCCAAGTTCAGGTCAACAAAGGGTGGTCTTGGTGATGAAGATCATAGATATTGGACTAAAGTTTGCCAGAGGGGCAAGATTTTCTCCTATAAAAAGGGAAGGTCACACCACACAGTCATTTTATCATTGTGGGTGTCCTGCATTAGCTTAAAGAAGTGAGAATCAAATCTTTTGAGGCAGAAGAAGGAATACTGCAATCGATAAAGCAAGGTTCCCCCACATCATTTTATAGCTCATTATAAACCTTGCTTAGAAATATAAACATTGTTACACAATAATTTAATTTTCCCTACTTTGCTTTCCAAATCAGTGGTAATGTTCCAGTCCCCAATGCTCAATTTGGAACGATGCACTGAACCTGTGTATGAAAACGAATAACACACAATCAGATTCTGAGCCCTCCTGATGCTGTTAAGACTCAATATATATGTTTTTAATATTAGGTGATGTGGATTTAATATAAACTAAGTATCCTAGTTAATTAAACGTGTTGCTAGGAATATTTTCAAAGCTTAATTCAATGTCATGTTCAATGGCCTTGGGCACCATTTCATATCACCGGAGCGTTATCAGTTCATCTTGGATAAGTAATAAACACTAGGAAATAGACAGTGAATAGTGTGTTTTCCTCATTTACCTAATACTAGCTGTTTACAAAACAAAACAAAACACTGATTCTTTAGGAGTTGTCTTTGTGGTAACCAACATGATTTCGTTCTCTTTTAAAGAATTCTAACAAAACATAAGAATGCTCCAACAAAGCAAGTCTGAAAAACCCATTTCCTGTGGTGGGGACCACAGAAATTTTGTCCTTCAGAGTATAATTAACAATGTTTAGATACACTTTTGGTTGTCATAATGGCAGAGGGTGGGTTGCTATGACATTTACTGGGTAGAACCAGAGATGCCGATAAACATTTTAAATGCACAGGACCATTCCCAGAACAAGAATTACCCTGTCCAATATGTCATAGTGCTGAGGTTGAGAAACCTGCTACAGGGTATCAATTTGCTAAGCACAAGATGTCCCAGATGTGTTAAAGTCAGCATCTCATAGAGAAAACAAAGATCTCCTCTCCTTCTTAAGTGTGGGCTCACTCAAGGGACAGCACACATGCACCTGTACAGATCCTTCAAGGAGCAGCTCCAGCCCTGCTTTCTTCATTGGCTTTCTGCTGATTCCTGTGCATACTGATATCTTCTCCTCTTGAACTAATGCACTTGTAGACTAACAGGTACTATTGTAATATCATGTAAATATACTTTTGTAAATATATATAAAAGTATTTCCATATATTTGCAGAATGTATAATGTAAATCAGTATTATTAATCTTAATTAACCAAAATAAATACATATCTAAGTCTTCTCAGCTTTATTTCCCCACCTAGACCATATACTCCTTTCTTTTCTTTCTTTCCTAACAAGACATGTGTCTCCCTAGCATCCAATACAGAGCTAGGCCTCAAATAAAGTATCAATGCATACTTGTTTGTTGATGAAATGGCATATACTTATCTGAATTTATATGTGCTTACATTTACAATCATTTGCTCCCTTAAATAAAACACAAAGCCAAAACAGTCAAGTCATGATGGAAGACATTTTAACACCCCCCGCAAAAAAAAGCAAAAAAAACTCTACTTATGATTACATTTGAACACATGATCTCACAGTATTTGAAAACCTGGCAGAAGAAATCACTTATTTATTCATTAACCGTTTAGAGAACAGCTATATGTGATTAGCTATTAGGAACATAGAGATAAATGAATAATTTTCCATTGTTACTCACAAAGTCTAGACATATAAGAAGGCAAATAAACCACAAATTAGAAGGGAGTGTGATAATCCATATACACAAGGTGTTATGAGAGCGTAAAGGGGGAGAAATTTGTTCTTTGGATCTGGGAGAGATCTGAGAATATTAGGTATAGATGGATGAGTAGAAATGTTCCAAGTGAAAAGCAATACAAAGGACTATATTCTTGGCAGAGGAAATAAAAAAGAAGCAAAGATAGAGACCTAAAAACACATGGCAGCTGCTTTTAGTCTGGCAAAATTAAACTGTCAGATGAGTTGGGTGGGGGTAAAGCTGAAATTGTAAATTGAGGATAGATAGTGAAGGGCCATATAAGCTATGCCAAGGGCTTTGGCATTAGTCTATAGTCAGTATTTAAGGGAGTTGTCTCTCCTCAGGTACAAGCCCCTGTGGGTAATGGTAGGTGATTTGCTCCTGGAGAAAGCTTTGGAGACGCAGGATGAGTTCGATGGGTGAGGGGTCAAAATTCAACCAAAAATTATCAGCTTGTTAAAATAGATGTCAAATCTACATGTCTAGATATTGTCATTCTCTATGCAACTGGCAGGCAGTCAAGGAAGGATAATGGAGACATCAGTACAGTGTTATTGGCAGAGCTTCCTTTTTAGGAGCTGGCAAACCTGTCAGTGAGCACCTGTCCCTTCGCCTGTGGCAGGAATCCATGAGGATGTATATCTCTGGTTTAGTGGCCACAGGGATGAATGGAAGCCTCTAGAATACACTCTCTGATTGCTGTCAATCACTCCCTGCTTTCTGTCTTCCCTTGATAGAGTGACTAAAAGAAAGCTGAGAGATATTGGGCCTCAACGAGCTGTAAGAAAATATAGGAACGAATAATAATACATAGATGTGGGTGAGAAGCCAGCATTAAACCTGGTCTGTCACCACAACTGTGGTAATATCTTGTCAACTTTTCTCTTTTCATTGACAAGAAAATTCATTTTCCTCTTTTTCCCCACCCTTTTTTAAAAAATCAACAGTTTTTTTATTACTATAAAAATTATTTTATTATAAAATAATTAATTTAAAAATAATTTATTATTTAAAAATAATAGGAAACTTATTAATAGGAAACTTTGGCTACACAGAAAAATATAAAGAAATAAAAAGACAAATCACCCATGCTCCCTACTTCCAGAGACAATCACTGTTAATATTTGAGGGGCATGGTATAATCAGATGAAGGGTTTTCTATTTCAGATAATATCCAATGCTAATTTGATAATTTATATTTTGCTGGAAACACTATCACTAGAGTCCTTGAATTAGAAGAAAAGGAGAGGGCTCACTGCTGTCACAAATCTTTACCTGCTTTTTTTCAGGTAACCCAACACCAAGCAACAATGAATTAGGTCCAATAAGACATACACTTACTCACAGCATGCGGCATTTAGTGTATCTTCAGATGTGATACTAAGTGAGTGGATGGGAATGAGACTTTTGTGGAAGAATATGAGTGGTTGCCTTTCAATTTCAGGCTCTTGGGTAGAGTGCAGTAGCTGTTGAAGACGATGGCTGCCTGATCACCATTCTAGATGGTCATCAGCCATTAATGTCAAATATCATAGGCGTATTTCATACTGACAGCTATTATTTCCTCATTTTTCCTGCAGCCTGAATAGCAGGCCTATGAGAGATTGATCAATTGTTAAATGAGACTCCTTCTATTCAGTAACTGATAGAGTTGGAGGGGAGACTATGTTCCTCTCCAGCTTTGGTGACATCTGGAGTCAAATCTTCATTCATTTGGGTGAAATTATTTCTCCGTTAGACACAAAATCACTGAGTGAGATCCACTGGAATCAAGATGAGTTACTGCTATCTCAGTGAATCGGATGAGAAATTATGTGGTTCAGTCGATTCCCAGGGGTTCTGAGGAATGGTGAACAGCTGCTGGGTAGGGCCAGGTCCTGGCCTCAACAGCGAACACAATCCTGGGTCATTGTAGGAGATCCCTCTGTTTGGTCTTGATTTGATTGCTCTTTAGCTCCTTGACATGGTGGCTCTTAGTCACATTCTACTTTGCTCTCAAATTCTGGCTGTTTCCATTGGACAACTACTGGAATTCTCTTTGATGATAAATTTTGGTTTCTTGCTCCATCGGTTAGGCATTGTTGATGGTATTTGATGGCAAAACTATTCACTCCAGCCCTATAATCCTGCAAGCTGGGCTCTGGGGACATTTGTCCTCCAGTTCAATGATTCTGATCTCAGCATAACTATTGTGCTCTCTCTTAAAATCATTGAGAGAAATCTGAAATTCTGTCCCCACCATCAATTTTTTCCTATCAGGGAGATCTGAAAGGAGAGGCTAAGTCCAAATTCTATGAGCACTGCCTCTGCTCTTACCAGATAATGGCATGGCCAGCACTGCATGTGAGACTCAGGAGAGAAAAGCCGCAGGGTTGTGCTTCTTAATTATTAACAAGAGAAAATGGTCCACCAGCTTCCTAGAGCAGCCTTACCTTTTCAGGCGTCCATCAGCACTTTTCCTGATGGTTGCAGGAGTCCAGATGCCCAGGTTTCAAAATACTACATTGACTTATCACTAAAGACAGAGACTGTGCAAGGAAAGCGGGATGGTGGTACCCAACCAGCAAGTGGCCTGGACATTGTCTCACTACTGTCAGCCAACCAGGAGGGAGATGGCCAGGTCAGGTTCTCTGATCTCTCCCACCCCTTCTACCCCCATCACTATCTCCTGGCCTCTAGCTGTGAGGCTGGCCATTCTGTTAGGCTGAACTAAGACAGAAACAATGGAGATGGGCAGGAGATATGTACTCCAATAATATTTAAGAGGTAGAATTGATCAGGGCTTGGTGACTGCCTGGGTGCTTTGCGTAAGGAAGCTGGAGGAAAAAAGTGTGACTCTTGGCTTTCTAGGATGACTAGCAACTCGGCATGGACAGCAGCAGAAGAAGGAGTAAATTTGGGGAAGAAGAAAATTCATTTTTCTTGTCATCTATTCATTCTTTTAACAAATATCTATTTTTGTAATATTATTTTAACATATTAATTTTAATTTAGTATTTAACTTAATACGAAAGTTAAACTTTCAATAAATATATTCAATTTATTCACATTTATCTATTTTCTATTATATGCCAGGCATTAATCTAGAAGTTGCAGATCCGGCAGTGAACAAAACAGACTAAATCTCTGCCATCATGTAGTTTATATCCCAAAAGAGGGGGGCACAAAATAAACAAGAAAATAAGTAAAATATAGATTACGTTTTATGGTAAACGTTATGAAGAGAAATAAATCAGAGGAGGGGGTGTGGATAGGGAATACTGGGTAGGGTGAAGGTGAGTGGAAGAGAAGCCTCATGGAGAAGTGACATGTGAAACCATATCCACAGAAGATGAGAGAATGGCCTAGGTAGGAAGAAAGTTCTAAGGGGAAGTGTAAAGACATTCACGTGTAGGTGACGTGGCCTGTTGAGAAAGAGGAAAGAGGCCATGGTAGGTGGAGTGGAGTGAATTGGAGAGCAGTAGGAGAGAAGGCCAACGTAACAGTGGGCCGAACCTGACAAGGTCTCGTACACTTCTGTATGTATTTTGGTTTTAACTAAGGCGGCAGGGGGGAGGGGGGTGACACATCTTTGGAGGGTTTTGTGCAGAGTACTATAATCTGTCTGATAAAGATTGTAAGATGCTAACGATTGTAAGATTTCTACTGATTTCGGAGATGTTAAACTGTGAAGAAAAAAGAAACACGGACCTTAGAATTGATGACATTGTTATGTTTTAGAAGGATAACTTTAGATGTTAATTTGATAATAGATTGCAGAGAGGCAGGGTAGAACAAGAGACCCATTAGGAGGCTATTGCAAATATCCAGGAGACAAATGATGGTGGCTTGGACAGGGATACAAAGAAGCAGTTAAGAAGTGGTTAGGATTTGAAATACTTTCCAGGGCAAGCAGACACTATTAGCTGGTGGGATGATTATAGGATATGAGAGGGGACAAAGGGGTAGAGGTTTTTTAATCTAAGTGCCACAAAATATGGAGTTACCATTTATTGAGGTCAGAAATGGAGGAATCGTAAGGGGGGTGTTTTGGTTCTGGACAAGTTGACACAGAAGAGATCCTGAGTAAACGGTAGGATATTATTTATTATGGCTTTCAGGGGAAACTCCTAGGTCAGAGATGTAAGTTTGGAGTCTCACCGATTAAAAACATTTAAAACCATGTGAATAGATGGGTTCACTAAAGAAGCAAGAGAAGACATAAAAGAAATGAGATTTAAAAGTGGATCCTGGAGCCCTGCAACATGAAAATGGAACATAAAGAGGAACCAGCAAAGGAATGTGCGAAAGAGTATCCTGTGAAGTACAAGGAAAACCAGACGAATTTGGTATCTTGGAAGCCAAAAGAAGAAAGTGTAGCAAGGATGAAATGATTATACAATTGTGCCAAATGGTGCTGCTTGGTTGAGTAAAATAAAAATTGAAGATTTACCATTAGACTTAGCTGTCTAAGTTGGTCATTGGTGATCCTGATGAGAACAGTTTTGTTTCAGTGGAGGGGTGGGCGTGAACACTTTATTGGCATGAGATCAAAAATAAGAGGAGGAAATCAATGAATGATGGTGAGAATATCTATATCTATATCTATCTATCTATCTATCTATCTATCTATCTATCTATCTTTGTGAGTTTTCTCAAAGAGAATCGGAGAAATGGGGGCAATAACTGGAGGAGGAAGTGTAGTTAAGATAATGTTTTCTTTCTTTCATATGATGGAGAATGATAATATGTTTATAAGAAAATGGGAATGACCCTAGGAGAGTAGAAACATTGAATTATACAGTAGAGTGGGGGTAATTTCTAGACACATGTCTTTGAGTGGATAAGAGGGAAAGAGATCATGTACACTCAGCTTAGGCTTAGTTAGGAACAGACACAGTTTATTCTCATTAATAGGAAAGCGGCATCACATATGGGCACAGACAGAGGTAGATGGGTAGCAGTATGGTGGGAGATTATAGAAATTCTCTCTGATTGCTTCTGTTTCTTCAGTGAAGTGGAAAACATTCATCAATTGAACAGGAAGAAAGTGGAGAAGGTTTTGGAAGTTTGAAGAGAGAAGAGGAATCAAATAGTCATCTCAGAGAGGGGAAAGATAAAAAGTAGTATGGTTACTGGACAGCACTAAGGGTCCCGGTGAGATTTGTGCTCATAAATTTAAAGTGGGGATAGTAACGTGATTTGGAGTTCTCTTCTAGAAAGGTTCATCTACTTGGTGCAGGTGTTGAATAAAGGAGAGTTGAATTTAAAAAAAGATGTGTTGTTTGCAAAGTGATTACAGTGAGGGGACAAAGGGTCAAGGCAGTTGAGGGACAATAAAGGGAGTGATTATTTGAAGCTGGGTTAGGGGAGGAGTGAGGACAAAAGTGTGAGGAGAGACTGAAAACATGGTAGCACCAATGGCTTGTGGGAAGCAATTAGACAGGAAGTGATAAACAGAAAGTGTGCTGTGTGACACAGAAATTATTAAGGTGTTGCAGTTACTGCTAATGCCAAAGTCCAAGGCATTTAATTTTTGTTGCTTACAAGATATTCAGATTGAGAGCACCAGAACTGGCTTGCAAAATGGATCGGGAAGATCAGGGCTGAAGATATGGAGTGAGTCTTTGGTGCAAGTGGTGGTTGAAACCTTGGGAGTATAGTGGTTAGAAATGTCCAGGAGACCAGAGAGGGAGAAGCTACTGACTTGTCCTGCTTGGTGGTCTGATAAGGAGAGCAAGCTTTTCTTTAATCAGCAAAAATGTAGAAGCAAAACTCTAAAACCCTTTTGGAGATTCAGCCCATTTGTATATGAACACAGTGAAGGCACAGACGGAGACCAGGTCGTGTCTTGGGCAGGGGTCCTGGGTACCTTAAGTAAATGCACGTATTTGGGCGGTGGGATCAAGTCATCATCTTGATGACTTTAAGCTTTCATTTTCAAATGTCACCATTGGCACATTTTGCCAGAAAGTTGTGCTGGCGTTTCACCCTTCCAGGAATTACAAATTTGATCAGCATACTCACCCCTTAAAATTGTCCATCCAGAGAGAAGAAAATGCCGAAGAAGCCACAAACTAGAGTGTGTTCCCTGGCAAAGGAAAGAAGAGATCTTTTTGAGCAATAAGACCCCGTGCAAGTCCTGCAATTAGACAAGGCTTGAAGCACCAGAGATTTTTAGAATATTCTGTTGCAATGGAATTCAATTTTTTATTGATCTCCTTTAGGAAAAGCCTAATTATTTTTGATTCTCTTGACTGAATTGCCAACAGTGTGGTTTGTCAGGCCCATTGCTTCCATAAATATAAAAATCATTGCACTTCCTGGTGAGATCATTGTCTTGCCTCAACACTGGAGAGCCTTGCATTTTTTAATTTTCAAATGAAGTCACCAATCACAACACACTTCTCACTGTTTTCCCCTTGCAGCACGTGAAGGGAAATGTGGCAACTTGAGGGAAAATGGCTGAGCCCAGTTGATGAAGGAGAAATTCATATCCTGTAGCTTCTTCCCCAGTGATTCCCCAAGACTATTGAGAGTCACATGGAGGGCTCTTTAAAAAAGTTTCCTGGGATCTGTTCCCAGAGATTCTGACTTAGGGGATCTAAAGTAGGATATGGGAATTTGTATTCTAATAGGCTCACATTTGATGTCAATTCTGCTGGTCTGAGGACCACACTTTGAGAACCACTGTCTATATTACCAAAAAAGGGAAGAACAAAACTTTCATCTTCTTGACTGATACACTCAACTCTCAACCCTGCGATTAAACCCTAAGCACTGGTATACACTTGTATTAGTTTATTCAGGCTGCCATAATAAAGTACCACAGACTGGGTGGCTTGAAAAACAAAAATTTATTTTCCCACAGTCTGGAGACTGGAAGTCTGAGGTCAAGATGTCAGCAGTGTTGGTTTCTTCTGAGGTCCCTCTCCCTGCCTTGTAGATGGCCATCTTCTCCCTGTGTCTTCACATGGCCTTTCCTCTGTGAATGTCTGCGTCATATTCGCCTCTTATACGGACACCACTCATATTGGATTAGGGCCCACCTGAATTATGTCATTTTAACTTAACTACCTTCTTCAAGACCCTGTCTCCAAATGCAGTCACATTCTGGGTTATTTGGGGTTAGAACTTCAACATAAGACTTTAGGAGATGGGGGAACAGGACACAATTCAGCCTAGAACAACACCCCTCTGTGATCTGAATTCCATGAAAACTGAGACTTTCTCACAAATACTGCTGAGAAAAGGTAGCATTCATAAAAGCCCCCCTGGTGGTCTCTGCAAATTCTGGAGAGCCCCATGGAAAGCTGAGAAGGGTGAAAACAGCAGCAGATGTGAGCCAGTGCGGTATCTGAGCAGTGAGATTGAGAGGGATCAGCTTCATGCAGAAAATTCTAGTGGTCAGGTACAGTTCTGATGCTCCCAGCACAACTTTTCTAAAAGCCTTTCTTCCTGTCAAACCACCCATTGTCAGTTTTATTGACTCAATTAATGTTTACCGTGTGTTTATCACATGTCACGCTCTGTTCTATAGTAGGAGCTGAGGATGCAGCAGTAAACAAAGGTATCCTTGCCCTCCTGAAGCTTAAAGTCTATTGGGGAGACAGACTATAAACAAGCATATAAGTAGATATGATGTCCAGTAGTGATAAAGACTGTGAAGAAGAGGAAAGCAGGAGGATTGAGATGCTGGAGGCTGCCAGGTGACGCTCATGTGCCCAACCCTTTGACTTTCAGGAATCCAGTGCCCTCTATTCAGGCAAAACCTGTTCTAAGGAAAAAAAATATATTATGTGGAAAAAAACTTGAACAGCCCAGTCTCTGAGAAATATAAACACACATAAAGTACACACATAACAAAAACATAAAATGTACTTTGAAGCTGTCTCTCATTCTCTTACTCAGAATCTTCAAAGCTCTTATTTTAGACCAGGAGTTAAAATCATTTGGTAAGGGTCCTCTTTGAGAATCCAATCAAATCTGTTAACATTTTGCCCAGAAATATACACATGAGGCTATGCAGGCAATTTTATATCTAGCTTTAGGGGTTTTACAGATTGTCTGAAGGCTCAGATTAGGAACCTACTCTCTTTATGGTAATAAGAATAGTTGGAGCTATACATTTTAAACACTTACTTACCAGACAGTCTGCTAAAGATGTTATATGCATTATTTCATTTAATGTCACAAAATAACCATATATAACTACTGTTATGCTGCAAGCCTATTGAAGATGAGGAAAGTGAGTCTCTAAAAGGAAAAGCAAGGTGTTAGGCTAATTTGTGGCAGAACCAAGGTGGTCACTGAAGTCAGTTGGCCTCTGCCTTTCTTCTTTTTTTTTTTTTTTTTACACTTTGAAATACTTATGGATTTACAGAAGAATATTAAAGACAGTGCAGAGACTTCTCATATACCTTCAGTTACCCCTAATTTTAGCATGTCACATAACCACGCTAGATTCATCAAAACAACAAAAATATAGTATTGGTTAGCTTAACTAACAAGAAGACAAGGAAAACTGTCAGATAAGCTGACACAAGAACAACAAGCACAGCTGTCTTGGTTAGCTGGCAAAATATCCCACTCAATTGAATTGTCCATGAAGTTTCACTGAATGACATCAGGGTACTTGGGATTTACCATGATGATTATGGAATATCAAGAAAAGCTTAATGAGATTCAGTATTCTCTTTAAGAATTAGTGAAAGTCACCAGAACTTTCCTTCTTTTTCTTTTTTTTAAAAATTTGCTACTTTTATAAAAGCTTTTTATTAAAAAATATAGCTAACACACAATATTATATTACTTTCAGGTGGCACCAGAGTTGTTCAACATTTATACACCTAAGGAAGGGATCACCATGTCCAGCAACCATCTGACATCTTACTATGCCATCACATACTATTGACTATATTCCCTATGCTGTACACTGCATCCCCATGACTTACTTGTTTTATACCTGGAAATTGGAACTCTTATTCTCCTCCTTTCTCCCCACTTTTTAAATTTATCAATTACAGTTGGTATTCAATATTATTTTATATTAATTTCAGGTGTACAGCATAGTGGTTAGACATTATGTAATTTAAGAAGTGATCCCCATGACTAGTCTAGTACCCACCTGGCACTATACATAGCTATTACCATATTATTCACTATAGTCCCTATGCTTTATTCTACAGCCCTATGACTATTTCATAACTACCAATTCGTACTTCTTAATCCCTTTACATTTGTCACCCTGTCCCCCAACTCCCTCCCATTTATCACCCCGATAAATCTAGTACCCATCTGACACTGTACATAGTTATTACAATATTATTGACTATATTCCTTATGCTATAACCTATATCCCCATAACTACTTTGTAACAACCGATTTGTACTTCTTAATCTCATCCCCTTTTTCACCCACACCTTCAAACCTCCTCCCATCTGGCAACCATCAAAATGTTTTCTGTATCTATGAGTTTGTTTTTGCTTTTGTTTAATTTTATTCTTAGATTCCACATATAAGCAAAATCACATTGCATCTGTCTTTCTCTCTCTGATATATTCCACAGAGCAGAACACCCTCCAGGTCCATCCATGATGCCTCAGATGGCAAGAACCCATTCTCTTCCATGGCCAAACAATATTCCATTGCATATATGTACTACCTATTCTTTATCCATTCTTCCATCAACAGACACCCAGGCTGCCTCCACATCTTGGCCACTGTAAACAATGCTGTAATGAACATGTGGGTGCACACGTTCCCTCGAAGTAGCATTTTTGGTTTCTTTAGATAAATACCCTGAAATAAGATTACTGGGACCTTCATTGTCTCTTCTCATAGCCCTTCTTTTAAACTCTATTTTGTCTGCTATAAGTATTGCTACTCCAGTTTTTGTCTTTTTCATTTCCATTTTCATGAAATATCTTTTTCCATTGCTTTACTTTCAGTCTGTGTGTGTCTTACAATCTGAAATGAGACTCTTGTAGGCAGCATATGTATGTAAGGATTTTGTTTTCTTATCCACTCAGCCCTCCTATGTCTTTTGATTGGAGCATTTAATCCATTTACATCGAAAGTAATTGTTGATAGATATGTAGCTATTACCATTTTATTATTCATATTTTTTATTTTTTTTTCCATCTTAAAGAAGTTCCTCTAAGATTTCTTGTAATACTGGTATGGCGATGATGATGAACTCCTTCCTTGTCTGGGAAGCTTTTTTCTGTCCTTTGATTCTAAATGATAGCATTGCTGGGTAGAGTACCCTTCATTGTAGGTCCTTGTTTTTCATCACTTTGAATATTTTATGCCAATCTCTTCTGGCCTGCAAAGTTTCTGTTGAGAAGTCAGCTGACAATCTTATGGGATCTCCCTTATATGTTATAGTTGCCTTTCTCCTGCTGCTTTTAGGATTCTCTCTTTGTCTTTAAACTTTGCCATTTTAATTATAATGTATCTTGTTGTGGGCCTATTTGGGTTCATCCTGTTTGGGGCTCTCTGCTTCCTGGGCTTGTATGTCAATTATCTTCATCAGGTTTGGAAAGTTTTCAGTCACTATTCTTTCTCTCTTCTCTTTCCGGTACTCCTATGATGCAAGTGTTGCCATGCTTGATGTTGTCCCAGATGTCTCTTAAACTATCCTCAATTTTCTGGATTCTTTTTGCTGTTTCGATTGGGTGTTTTCTGCTACCTTGTCTTCCAAATCACTGATTTTATCCTGTGTATCATCTAACTTGCTGGTGATTTCTTCTAGTACATTCTTCGTTTCAGTTATTGTATTCTTCACTTCTGAGTGGTTCTTTTTAATGGCCTCTATATCCTTTTTCATGCTTTTCATCTCTTTGTTGAAATTCTCAGTAAGTTCCTTGAGTATCCGTATAACTAGTGTTTTGAATCCTGGTAGGTTGCTTGTCATTTCATTTAGTTCTTTTCCTGGAGTTTTCTCCTGTTCTTTCATTTGGGATGCATTACTTTGTTTTCTTATTTTGGCTGCCTCTCTGTATTTGTTTCGTACTAGGTAGATCTGCTATGTTTCCCAGTCTTGGCTGGGTGGCATTATGTAGTAGGTGTCCCATGCACAGTTTCTCTGGTCACCTGCACTGGGTGCTCCAGGAGTGTCCCTTGTGTGTGCCCTTCTGTTATAGTTGAGCTTCATTGCTATTGGAACATCAGTGGATGGGTTTAACCCTTAGGCTGATTGGCTGTGGGGTTTGGCCATGTCCATAGCTTATGAGCTGCTGTGCAGGAGGCTTACCCACTGAATGGGATTCACCCTAGTGGGTTCTGTTGCCTGTTGACACTGTCCTTTGTGTGTGCTGCTTGTGGTGCTAATAAGGCAGTGCTCTGCTGTGGTCTGAAGCCAACCTCCAAGAATGTTGGTTCTGGGGCCGCTTGGGAGGGACTCTGGTGCAGGCCCAGGTCACCAACTGCCTATGACTAGCCAGAGACTACCTTGTAGGAGCTACAAAGCAATCTGAAGTTGTTTGCTGCCTGTGCTGGACCTGGAGGCATATGGGAGAGGCCACGCTGCCAACTGAGGTCAGCTGCCACCAGACTGGGTCTGGGGTAGCTCCGCAAAAAGCCAGGACACTTTGAGGCCTGCTGCCACCTCTGGGCTCCCTTAAGTTTCAGCCACTGATAACACCTCATATGGTACACAGGTTGGATGAGGCAGGGTCTAAGGGAGTCACTACAGTGGGAAGAATTGTGATCAACAGGCTAATGTAAATTCTGCTTTGGGGCCAGTGCTGAGCCTGGAGTGATTCAGCAAACACCTCAGAGCACACCGAGGCTAGTTGTCACCCACCTGGGGCCTGCAGGACTCTGATAGTTTTTTAAGAAAGAGTGCAATGCAGGCAGGACTGGCTGCTCAAGGAGAAAGTGTCTCCAGCTGCTGGGTGAGTAGGGTAGGGCAGGGTCCCAGTGAGTCAGCTGGGCAAAGCAGCAGAACTCACCAGACCAATTAGATTTAGATTTGGCTGGAGGGGGCGGGCTTAACACAGGAAAGATGGCGCCTACCTGCCAACTCCTTGGCAGGTGGACTCCTCACCAAGAAAATGCCAACTTTCCTCCAGTCCTTCCCCTAAATCCACACACCTCAGTCTGCCCGTCACTCCCTATGTCTCCAAAGCCCGAGTCAACATCCCTTCGCTGGAGCTCAAGGTAAGTGCCTGCGAACGGGCAAGTGAGTCGGTGTGAGGGCTGTTTAAGAGGACATCTGGATTTCCCAAAGCCTTCCAGCCCACCTCAATGGTCGGAATCCCCATTGTTTTTCACAGCCAGATGTTATGGGGGCTCCTCTTTTCAGCAGCAGTACTCTGGGCTGGGGAGCCTGGTATGGGGGGCTGTGGTCCTTTGCTACTCCAGGGGGAATGAAGGTGGCTGAGAAATTCCTCCTGATTATCAACCACCACACGCAGGTGTGGGGCCCATTCTGTGTCTCCTCCCCTCCTATCAGTCTCGACATGATGTGGCTTCTTTATATTTTTAGTAATAGGACTTCTGTTCAGCTAGACTTCAGATGGTTCTCCAAGTTGGTTGTTCTATAATTTAGTTGTAATTTTAATGTGTTCATGGAAGGATGCAGGCACACCATTTACTCTGCCATCTTGAACCTAATTTTTGGAGAACTTTCTTACAGTATTACTTTAGGTCCCAGGAGAGCAGGAGATCTAGGAGTATCTGAGAGGGAGAAATGGAATGTTAGAGAAGCATTACAGAATAGTGGTCAAGCATGCAGACTCTGGAACAAGGCTGCCTGGGTTTGAGTTTATTAACTCTGCAACCTTTGGCTTGTTACGTACTGTCTTTATGACTCCATTTTCTCATCTATAATAGAGAAGAACAATGCTCCTACTTGGAAGTCTTATTGAGAAGATTAACTGAGTTAATATATATTTAAGGCCTTAAGAATGGTGCCTGGAATATAATGGGTCCCCAATAAATGTTAGTTATAATTACAATAATAATATTATATATGTAAATAATGTATACTACATAGAAACAATAATATAGTAGCTTATCATGAACACTTTATCAGCATTAAGTTTCTTTATTATTTCTTAATTTTTTCCTCACTGGATTTATAGTAAGTCCTTTGAGATAAACCTAGGATGAATGCCCAAGGTATCCCATTATTCTTTTCTCATCAATAACCTCCCTCCCTTTCTTTTCCTGCATATCCTTCCTCCATCATCTCAGCTTTATTCTTCCATAACCCCCAGCTCTAGTGTCCTAGTATATATATACATTCTTCAGCATGCAGGGTCTATAAGATGGACAGAACTCTCTTTTGTTTATATTTTCTCTTATAATAACTTTAATATGTTATTAAACCAAAAGCAACTGTTTTCCTTAAACATGAAGGGTAAGCTTCCAACCCTGTCCACCTACTATCATTTTTTGAGCTTTACAACCGTGAAGTTCCACTCCTTTCCCCAGTAGTTATTAGGTAGAGCTGAGTGAAGGGAGTTGTTACATCAGAGCACCCTAAAAGCCAGGTAGGGTCTAGTCATATGGGAAGTGTGGCAGAAACAGTGCTTCACCTTCACCAAATTCTCATTCTGAACCATCATCTAGGCTTTGTGAGCTTGAATTCTGTGGCTTTTCGGTTCAGGTGTGTAAGAAGTGGTTTACTCTTCTCAGTGCTGCAGGAGGACACGTACCAGTCTGTTAAAGAAAGAGCACAATTGAATTCACAATCCTGGGTGTTGTCAATTCTTGCCCAGTTACTGCTTCGTCATGAGATTCCTCCCTGGTTATGCTTTTGGTAAGGACCATAAAGAGTCTGAGATGTTACCCTGCTTTCCAGCTAACAAGCTAACCTGCCACAGTTTCAAAGATGTTGGAAGAAGACACAGATTCCTCGGTCAGAGGCAGAGGACTTTATTACTCATGGTGCAGCCAACAGCATGAACTTCATGTTGACATTGGTTCCTTTTGCCCCTAAGTCCCATGGGGGAGATGTGATAGGCCCTGGTGGATGGTGCTCCTACAGTGGGTGTGTCTCAGCTGAGGAACTCCAAGCTTAGTAAACCCCCAATCTTATAAGGAGGCTTCTAGCAAATGTTCCTCACGTTTGCCCTGGAGGAGATATTATCTTTATTATTCTGGTCAGGAAATAAATTCTCAGTAAGAGAATTCCTTTTTCCTCAGTAATTCCTTTTTCCTTGAAGGGAGATATTATTCGTATCTTCAAAGGCTATTTGCTATCAAGCATCCTTTTAAGATAGTCTGAAAATCAGCTGTCAACACTTCATCACAAGATGGGCAGAAATGCAAGACTCCAGAGATACTTGTCTTCCCAGTTTTCAAGCTACTATTGGCTAACCAGATGATGATGGTGATGGTTTCAGACTTGGTGTTGTGCTGATGTTCTCCATCAAGGAAGATCTCTGCAGAGCATTGTAGTGGGATGTGTCTGGGCATGGTGAGAGAAATATGCATGTTAGGAAGTTCTTACTTCTTAGGTGTAATGTTGAGAACTACTGGTTTCCTACTGAGTATCTAAAGCCTCCTGAACTTGGGGCAAGGTACATGAATCAGTCATGGTTCATCTGTTCAGTGTCCTTTAATTCACACCTCATAATCAGAGAGACATACTGACTCTAAGCCTTGCCTGTAATACAATTCTCAAAGAGATCCTTGATGTGAGCTCTGAAATCATTGCTTTTGAACTGAATGATTCATCTAGAACAATTTCTCAGCCTTTTCAAATTGTTGTCCCGTCAATGAGTTTTGTAGTGTTTTTTTTTCCTAATTGGCCCTCCTCCATAAAATTTTACCAGCACAGATACAGTATATCTCTTTATGTACTATGGCCCACAAACAATTATGTATACAAGAAATGATCTTTATTTCCTTAATGTTGATATCATCTGCATTGAGAATGCATGGTCTATAAAATTCCTGTGTTAGGGGATATATTAGTCCAGATCCTCTGAGATGCAGATGTTAAATCAAGTTAAATTTGCAAAAATATTCTTAAGAGAACTATTTGTATGACAGTGTATGCAGAGAGGGAGCCAGATTAAATATTTTCCAGGCACAGGCCATACAGGCCCCATTAGATATGGTAGCTGAATATGGATCAAATGTCTTTCATAGATGATTGGTATGTCTAAATATACCTTATATGTGCTGTCCGGTACTGCTTGGCATTCCTCCCCCTCTGTTCAGATGTGGCACCACTAACCTCCTTTAAAAGGGACTGAAATCCCTTCTGAGGGAATGGGCTTGGGGCAAACACATGGAGCATAACTGAGAGCCTCTTGTGGTTGGCTGGTTCTCACATGTCCCAGCCAACAAAGTGCCCCAGGCGCTTTGTCTGACTGCACTTGAACTTCTGAATATTTCCACAATGCCATCTGCCATCAGTGCTTTCTCAATCACTTGAAATGGAAGATGGAGCCTGCCTTGAAAAAGGACATTCCATGAATATGCCTAGAAATCACTCTTTATTCATGAAAGGAGAAACTTGTCAATTTGCTCCTTCACAATTTTGTATGCCTCTCCCCTTAGTCCAGTCATCCCATGCTGTTTGTTTCTCTGACTGTGGGCAGCTTCATGGTCTACTCTTCCACCTTAGTCAATTGAAAATGGGGTGAATCCTTTAGATCTCTTAAAATTCATAAGGTTGGTTAGTAGTGCTGGGATTTATGGAATTTCCACCAGCACTTGCTTAATGCTCATGGAATTTATCTCACCTCATGACGTCCCTTCTCTCTTCAATGTCATATCTAAAAATATTTCTAACCTCATCAAAAACTGGGAGTCTTTTCATTCTTTTTCTGCCAGGTGGTCAATAATTTAGTACATGCTTCCTCAGCAGTTTCTAATCTGCCAAAAAATTGCTCCAGAGCCAGCAGTTACTAAAGTTTCATGACTTTTACACCACATACCACCTCTAAACTTGCCATAATCCCCTGCATTTCGTAACCTCAGAGACATTTTAATCCTATAACAGTTCCCTGTTATGTTTAAATTATAGTTCAAATTCCTTATCCCTTGGCACCTACTGTATCACCCCCCACTTCACTCCCTATCCATTATAAATCATAAGCTTTATGTTTAGGATAATTGAAGCACAGTTTGCATAGCTTATCCTATTTCTGCCAACTCAGTATCCTGAAGAAGATCAGTCTAGATTTGATGTGGGTTGGATTCCTTCTGCCAGATTTATCATGTCACTTACAGGTCTTCTACATTCTGAGTAATACAAACTTAAAAACAAAAATTCTTTTGTAGGATATTTACCATCTCTCAGCATGCTGTTATTTTAAACAATCTACACATGCTGTTATTTTAAACAATCTCTTCCCCACAAGGTCTGAATGGGAAAGAAATGTAGGGGATAAAGAGAAAAAGAACTATGTCCTGCTATGCCATCTTTGTCCCTGGCTGAGCCTGGAAATCCCACCTGTGAACAATGAGGGAGATGCTTTGACATCACATTTTCATACGACATAAAAGAATCACACCTCTACCATAGTTCTGGATTGGAAAATGGGGTAGAATGACTTGCTTCCTGGGAGGGAAAAGGTGATTCTGTTGTATTGATTTATTTAAAAAAGCTAAAGTGTCCACGTATTCCAGCCCAGGGAAACCTGAGGTAGGTATGGCTGAATGACTTAGTTATAATCTTTACTTAGTGTTAGGTTTTGTTGTTCATAAATAGGAAGTTCAGAGGCAGAAAATATTAAATGAATTAGGATTGCATTAAGCAGCATAAAACAGAAAATCTGATTAAGAGTGGCTCAAACCATAGGGCATATATATTTTGTACTTAATAATAAATCTATAGACAGGTGATTTCTAGATTTGTACAGCAGCTCCAACCTAGAGTTGGTGAATGTGTGTGAGATTTCCTTGGCATTCATGTAATGTTGTCAAATTACGGTATTAATGTTGTCAAATGTTGGCATTCCCTTAATGTTCAGCCCCAGAGATTCGCTCTTCCTGTGCCCTGAGTTAGGAATTAGGAGGATTTCCAGGGCGGTGAGACAGAGAGTAAGGAGTAACAGAGCAAGTGAAACAGAATTCTTCTTGTGACACTCTCATACATAAGAGAGGAAAATATTTTCCAGAAACTCCCCAGAAAATGTCACCTTACATCTCACTACTTTGAACTGAGCCTATAATACCCCTAGATCAATCACCGACAGAAGGGATGGGAGGCTGATGCTGACTGCAGACGACCACAGTCCATTTCTTGAGACTGGCACATTGACACCTGAACAAAACTGAGCATTGTTGGCAAAGAGGAAATGGAGGCAAGTAACAGTGTCTGCTATGACCAGAAAGGCAGAGCTGATAGCTGGTGCATAATGCCGGTGCACCATGATAGCTGGTGCACCATGATAGCTGGTGCATTATGCTGGTGTTTATCTTTTTGGACTTGACAGTAAAATCCCTTACCCTTTGTAAAATGTTTTGAAAATTACACCTAAATAAAAGGACTTTGGGGATTATCTATTCTGAACTTTTGCATACTCTTCTTAAAGAAAATCATTGTCCTGATCTCAGTTATAATACACATCATACTATAGCATAGCACAATGAGCTGTGTGGCGATCAGGGATGGATATTCACCATCATTTCCCCAGAATTTTGTATTGTGTTTGGCACGTAAAAGACATCAGACAATGTTCTCTTTATCATTAATGTAATGAACTGAATAGATACATTGAATAGGTGAGCAAGCTTAGGCCTACAGAAGAGCATTACAAGTCCAAGGTCAACTGGCTATTCCCTGAGCCAGAACCAAAACTTCTTCTGACCTGTGGTTCACCTCTAATATTCTCATCTTCACATGCTACTTGTCCAAAGGAGGAATATAACGATTTTTTTTAGTGTACCCTAAAAATCAATTGCTCAGGAAAAACAATGAAGGTAGAGACATAGGAGGGCAGCTGTCTCACCTAAGATCACATGTGGAGCTCAGGAAAGAATAAAATATGACCTAAGAATATATAAATGCCCTAGGAAGTGGCCCTAGGGGCATTTGTGTGTTCTAATAAGATAGGGCTTATTAGGGGAGTTAACAGAAATATTTTTCTTCTTCTGTGAAGTCTCTGCCCCACAGTTCCAGCTGAGCTTGACTGCACTTGACCTGAGTGGCACTTCCTGGCCAGCCTCCTGACTCTCTGTGTCAACTCTCCTGTTTGATATTTTGTAATGACTTCCCCAGAATGTGTCAACAATCTATGGGTTCTCCTAAGCCAGGGGGTAGTGGATGAGAGATGAGAAGAACTCTTCACATAGTGCTGTCTTTTCCAAACTGTCTCCTGCTGGCAGAATGACATTTATTTTAGGAGATGCCTAAAATATATTTTAAGATGCCATTTGCCATTGTAATAGTCACAGCCTGTAATAGGAGATAGTTCACTGGGGCTGATTGTAGATTGTGATTTGTTTTCCTTATTACAAGGAGAATGTAGAAAACAATTTCCTTTCACTGCTGGTGGAGACACTAATAGCCCTTTATCTCTGGGTAGAAACCTTTACTAAGAAACACTTTCCCCTGTCCCTGTCTGCATTATACCCCTAGGAATAGAATGCCTTTTATGGGTCCCCAGACTAGGTTGACCAGGGTAGTGTTTTCTCAGACTCATTACTTACCTGCCATGTTTACTTAGTCACTCACCAAATGCTTTTGGAAAATCATCGTGTCTTGGAAAGTCAGTGTTGGGGAGCATAATGTTGGTTCTAGAACCAGGATGTGGAATAGAATTGGGGCTCGTTGAGGAGTACAGGTCAATTTTTAGAGAAGATTAATGACCCAAGTCTTAGGTCTAGCTTTACATCTGAATAATGAGCTATATGATACATTCTACCCTGATTTCAAATAATGGTTTGGCTAATTATAATCAAATTGCAAGTGAGCCCACCCCAACGGGTATATTCTGCTCAGAGTTAAGTTTGTATGCACTCAGAGAACAGCAGTATTCCCTACCTTTCCCAAAGCATTTGATGTGCAATAAACCCTTCCTCCCTGTTCTCCTCCTCTTTCTTCTCCTTGTTGTGGTGCAGCCAAGCTCCACCACTCATTACGCATATCTGGCACCAAGTGTTTTACTTCTGTGCTCTCTGGGCAAGCTTTCTTAGAATAAGTGCCTCCAGGGACCCTGCCCTCCAGGATTTCCCTTCTATGGAGCAATAACAATCATAGGCACAGAGTCTTGGACTCTAGAAAGAATATTTGCTCACTTCAGAAATCTTTCTTGTCCTACCTATGGCACTCAGCTGTGACAGTACTTTCAGAAAAATTCTGCTCATGCCTTGACAACACAGACTCCAGAAAATAAGGAAAAAAACCACAACAAACATTTGGTTTTTAGGTGAGTGCTGTTCAAACTGTCAATAAACCAATCCTCCAGTGCTTTGAGTCACATCAGAGAGCGTTATCCCAGTGTCTCAATAAGCTTTGACTGGGACAGCATGGACCTGTCAGTCCCAGGACAGGCCTCATGTGCAGTGGGCGGTTTGGGGCTGGCAGGCAGCACTGGCTGGGAGCTGGGTAAAAGCATGGTGCCTGTGCTCCAGGCTGGTTGCCTTCCCTGTACTCACTTGGTACCTATTAGAAATTACAAAAAATACATATATTTCAGAAAACATAGAAAACCTATACAGAACAATTACTATGGAAGAAAGAAAGCTGCCAGAGCTACACTCTTCCTGCTCCCCCAGGCCCTCTCAGGCTCAGACTGTTTCACAGGCCAATTCTTTCATACCTTTGCAGAATAGGTAATTCCTATACTATTTAAGCTGTCGCAGTATGTGAAGAAAAAGGAAATCATCCAGACTGATTTAATAGAACCAGTTTAGTATTGATAACAAAACCTAACAAAACAAGCTTTAAAAGATGCAAAAAATATCAAGCTAACTTATTACTGTGCACTGTTTACAAAATCCAAATTCTAAAATAAGATACTAGTATGTAGAGTCACAAAGCATGTTAGAAGATTAATATACCATATCAAGGAATGTCAAGGTTTGAATATTATAATCTGTCAATATTATTCACCATGTCAATACATTATTTTTACCATATTACCTTGGATGAGGTATGATGAGGTCAGATGAAGATGAAGAGAGAGAAACCAGAACAAGTTTTACAGTTTGGTTACTCAGAGTTCCCTGGAGAGAACACAGCTCACTCACCAGGCCTCCCAGGGGCCAAAGGGCAAGGGGGCTGCGACCCGTGCCTTTATTTTGGTCTCTGGAGGAAGTAAGAATCAATGCAGGGCATGCAGATTGGCTGCTTGGAATAATCTCAGCTGGCTCTGGGGCATAGGGACTGTGCCTAGGTGTCTGGTACCTGGCCCTGGGAATAGCTTAGGGCAGGTGTATGGTGGCCTAGAGTGTAAAAGCCCCATCAAAGAGGGTGGTGAGGGTACTCCCACCCTCAAGAAGGGAAACTGAGCGGACTTAGCCAGGGCCTTAAAACTGGGTCAAGACAGCATTAAACAACTCTACTACATATGTAAAAGGAAACCATAACATACCATTCAACAGTCATTAAAAACATATGTAATAAAATATAATGCCTTTACAGATTAAAAAATAAACTTGATAGAAAAAGAATAAAAGGGTTAAGAAAACAATTACCAAAATTGAAATATTTCCTTGACATGATTTATTATGTACAAAGTCAGCATCAGACTTGATGAAAATACTAACAGAGTTCTCCATTAAAGTTAGAAACAAGATAAAGACATCTATTATCAACACATTTTTAATAATATTCTGAAGTATTATCCAATACATAGTGAAAAGAAAAAAAGTGAAAATATTAGAGAGGAAGTTACTATTTGCAGACGATTGTAACAGTACACCTGGAAAATCCAGGATAGCTATTAAAATATTAGAAACTATAAACAAAGTTTAATAAGGAGGTTGGGTACAAATTAACATACAAAAGCTGTCCCCGGTCATTCATAAGGAATAATAGAAAACAAGATAACATTTAAAGTAGCAACATCAAATGTAGATAAAATATCTAGGAATTAAATTAACAATACCAGGGGTGCCAAAAGAATGTATTTATTTTTAGAGATTTTATCTATGTATTACTTTTCGGAGTTGAACTGAATTACGGTAGCAATATGTAGTATGACGTTCACTCAAAAGATGGCATTAATCAAATGAATTCTAGCGTCATTCATTGTATTACAATTTTAATACAGTTTTTTCCTTTCTTAAAATGTGTATACATTTTTTGCACCGCTCTGTTATATAAAACTGATGTACATAAACTTAAATTCTACTAAAGATCATAAAATATATTGAAAAATAGATATGTATGTCAAAATAAGAAATTTTACTATGTAAAAATTCCTGATACATGTTCTCTAAATCAATCTATAAATTTGACTTTAGTCAAAAAAAGAAAATGGATTTGGGTTGGTGATAAAATATTTCAAAAATAACATGCAAAAATAGCCATATCTTTATAAATATACCACGGGATAAAGACAGTCTCTTCAATAAATGGTGTTGTGCAAACTAGACAAATACATGCCAAAAAAAAATGAAACTAGACCATTTACACCACATATAAGAATAAATTCAAAATGGACCAGACTTAAATGTAAGACCTGAAACCGTAAAACTAGAAGAAAAATGTAGACAGTAAACTCTCTGACACTACCCTTAGTAACATTTTTTTAGATATGTCTCCTCTGGCAAGGAAAACAAAAGGAAAAATAAACAAATGGGACATCAGCAAACTAAAATGTTTTGTATAGCAAGGAAATCATCAACAAAATGAAAAGACAACCTAATACTGGGGAAGAAACTATTTGCCAGTGATATATCCAATAAGGGGTTAATAACCAAAATATATAAGAAACTCATACAACTCAACATCAAAAAGACAAAACAATTCAATTAAAAAATGGTCAGAGGACCTAAATAGACATTTCTCCAACGAGAACATATAGATGGCCAATAAACATGTGAAAAGATGCTCAATGTCACTAGTCCTCAGAGAAATGCAAATAAAAACCACAGTGAGGTATCTATTCACGCCTGTTAGAATGGCCATCATCAATAATTCAAACAAACAAGTGTTGGTGAAGATGTGAAGAAAAGGGAACCCCTGTGCACTATTGGTGGGATTGCAAATTGGTGCAGCCATTCTGAAAAACAGAATGGAATTTTCTCAAAAAAATTAAAAATAGAACTACCATATAATCCAGCAAGCCCACTTCTGGGTATGTATCCAAAAAAATCCAAAACACTAATTCAAAAATATATATTCATCCCTATGTTCATTGCAGCATTATTTACAATAGCCAATATATGGAAGCAACTTAAGTGTCCATTAATAGAGTGTTGTATAAAGAAGACATGGTACACATATACAATGGAATATTAGTTGGCCATAAAAAACAAGAAATCTTACCATTCACGAAAATATGGATGGACCTAGAGAGTATTATGCTATGTGAAATAAGTCAGACAGAGAAAGACAAATACCATATGATTTCAATAACATGTGGAATCTAAAAAACAAACAAACAAACAAACAAACGCAGCTAAACAAACAAAACAAAAGCAAACTCATAGATACAGAGAAACAAACTGATGGTTGCCAGGTGGGATGGAGGTTGAAAAAGATGAAGGGGTTAAGAAGTACAAATTGGCAGTTACAAAATAGTCATGGGGATGTAAACTAAAGCATAGGGAATATAGTCAATCATAGTATAATAACTATATATGGTGTCAAGGGTGTACTGCACTTATCTGGGGGATCACTTTGTAAGTTATATAAATGTCTAACCACTATGCTGTACACCGAAAACTAATATAATACTGAATGTCAACTGTAATTGAAAAAAAAAAATTGTTTAAAGAATAGCCGTATCTTTTTTAAAAGGATGAATAACAAGGTAAGATGATGTGTACCAGAAATTTAAGCACACTGAAATGTTAAAATGTCTATATTGGCACATTAACAGATAAATGGATAAATAAACCAATCAATGTAATACAATAGTAAGGAATAAACCCTAATATAAATGAGGATTTTGTGGATGCTAAAAGTAGCAGTGGGGGACAGATGTATTACTCAAAATGTGTTAAGACTACTTGTTATCTTTTAGAAAAAAATTAGTGTCAGATTCATTAAAAAGTTTACTGTAAAAAGATGCAAAGAAATATAGGTGGATTCCTTTATACAATTGCAGTATGAGAGATCTTTCCAAACATGAAAAGAAAAATCCTAGAAACCATAAAAAAAGACTACTTAAAGGTAAAATTTTTTTTAAATATATAAACACAATCATAAAAGAGTGACAACCTGCAGAAATATTTATCATTCGTTAATAAAGGATTAATTATATGTATGAATGGTTATTTTAGGTTGATAAGACAAAGAATAAACAACTATTACAAAACAGGAGTTCAATAATTATATTTCTAATAATTCTGAAGATATATTCACACAAGTATGCAAAGCAGTGTTTAACAATAAAATAGTTGTAGTGTTATTTTTAGCAGAAGGAAGGAGGGATGAAGAGGATGAGGAGAGAAGGAGAGAAGGAGAGAGAGAGAAACAGAGAGAGTGAGAGAGAGAAAGAAAGACAGAAAAAACAAATTTAAGAGGAGACTATCAGGATTTGGCTCTAGATAATTAAAGCTTTTCCTGGAAAAATACAATATTTCTTTCTCTTTAAACCTACATGCTACCTGAAAGGCTTTGGGTCTTTAGAGTTTCTACTTTTAAGAAGTGTTTCTATTTTTATATTCCATACTTGCCTTGTGTTACAAAAGATTCAAAGCAGCATAAAATATATGTAAAATTCAGTGAAGTAGAAAAAATAGAAAGTCACAATCAGTGAAAATAGAGAAAAAATGAGACAGCAAGCACAATAAGCAAATACTATGGCAAAAGGGCCCATGTTTCTAAAAATGTAATTTTACATGTTAAACTCTGAGTTTCTTGGTGGCCCAAGTGAAAAAGATAAGAGCATAAAAAACTCACAATTACAAAATTTTTTTTTTTTAATGTTGAACAAAGATTTTTCTTTCTCTTGCATGGATTTTTAGGTTACTTATTTTTGAATGTTGGGGACACTGGGCAATGCAGCAAAATACATTTCAACAATATCATCCCTATAATACACACTGTAGCAGGTTTAAAATTGAATGAACAATTTCAGCTATTTCCGTGACCATTTTCAAATGCCATTATATGGCAATGTGTTTCTGCGGGAATGGCAGATAGAAAAGAAGTATTTTAAGCCCCCAAGAATCAGCAAAGCATAGTGATTCAGAAATAGAGCAATGTCTCTGGATCCATACAGCTGGGCCTGAAACTCAAGCTCCTCCACCTGATCTTTGAAGTTATCTAACTTCTTTATGCCTCAGTTTCCTTTTTCCTTTCTTTCTTTCTTTCTTTCTTTCTTTCTTTCTTTCTTTCTTTCTTTCTTTCTTTCTTTCTTTCTTTCTTTCTTTTCTTTCTTTCTTTCTTTCTTTCTTTTCTTTTTTTGTAAAATAAGGATAAAAATAATAGCTGACTCATGGAGTTGGTGATGATTAAACTACTTAATACATGTAAAGTGTTAGAACAATACGTGATACAGAGGAAAAATCAAAGTAGTGTTAACCAAGGAATGATATAGTCCATCATATTTACCTTGGAATCATATCCAGAATAAAAAAAAAAATGGAACAGATTTAAAAAAAACACTATCTTACTTTCCAAGATGCGCAATACCTCCTTTAATCTTTGCATATTTGGAAAAGACAGGTGAATTCTAGATAACAAACATGGAGATTGTTATTGTACATTGTTTTAACATTTGTTCTTTCAGTTTTCCTTCTATAAGTCCATCAGTCCTTGGTATTTGTATGGTTCATTTTGGTGAACAAAAAGGAATAGATGATTAAAAGTGTGGAAAGTCATTTCTATTAGGAAGCAGCAGTTTAGCTGACATATTTATAAGCATGGCCTTTCTGTTCCTTGCTCAGAATTCAGAAGAGAGAAAGTTTCAAAGTACCAAGAAGCACTTCATAGAGACAGTTACTTTGTTACTTAGGAAATAGCTTTCCAGTATATCCTGGAAGAGTCTCTCTGTCCCTGGATTTCTGTGTCAAAGACTCGTTTGTCATTAGGGGGTGACTGAGGCTGTGTGACCAGAAGATTCAGGCCAACCCTTCACTGAGACATGTGGTTCCAGTGGAGTAAAGAGACTTGATGGTTAAAGTAGTAAGTCGCATCTGGATAAAAATGTGAACCAGTCATTTCTCTGTGGCCCACAAATCAGTGCAGCTTTTCTTAGAGCAATTAGAGCAATTTAAAAAATACACATGTCTAAGCCATACTCTAGAGATAATAACTTAGTTAAAATGGGTTATAATTTTTAAAGAGCCCCCATTAGATTCTTTGTCCACCCTGTTGCGGATTACTACCTTAAAAACATAGAAGTTCCACGTTCAGGTCCATGAATACAGATGGCCGAAGGGGAATTTTAGCATGCAGACGATTTATAAATATTACCCAGAATATTAGCTGGATATATGCCGTCCTTTAAGATCTGGATACAGTTGTCCCAAATCCCTAGTCCAGATCCTACAGAAAGACCAGTGTGTCACTGGGATTTCTTCCAATTTGGGGATATTCTATTGCCTGGTGACCTTTGGCCTAATGTCCAGTTTCTGCTGAAATCACTCAGTGAATGGCTCATTTCTTTGCCTTTTGTATGCTTTCCTCGTCCCATCCTACATCAAGCCACATGTACAGTGAAGTTCCTGTGTTTAATTTTTATGGAAAGCCACTCACAGATTGTTTTGTATTTCTCAAAATCACAAAAGTTTTGCAGAAGATGGAATGGGGTTAGTTGCAGGAATCCAAATAGGTTCTGACTAGTATTAAACATCCCCGATCTTAAGAAGTGGTCGCCCTCGATGCCTTCCTGGACTCCACTAGATATCCTTGTCACTTGACCTTCCTCTTATCTCTGCCTTCCTCTGACTCCGGATTTACCAGTCACTTTTGGAATTAACTTTATTAGCTTATTTCCCATAAACCAAATTGTATTCACTTAGAGTGTACAGTTTGACGAGTTTTGACAATTGCCGCAATCAAGATGCAGCATGTTACAGCACCCACAAAAGTTTCCTCAGACTTTTTTACAGTCTCACCTCTCTCTCTCCCCAGTTACATGCAATCTGTACATGTAAGTGATTTCTGGTCATTATAGATTAGTTTGCATTTTCTACAATTGTATTAAATTTTATAAAAATAGAATCATAGTATTTACTATTTTGTGTTCCTCTTTTGTGCCTGGCTCCTTTCACTCAGTATAATGATTTTGAGATTCATCCACATGTGTTCCTTTTTTTGAGTAGTATCCCATTGTATGGGCACATCACCTTTTGTCTGCCCATTCACCTGCTGATGAACATTTGGGTTCTTTCTAGGTTGGAACTATTGCAAATAACGCTGTTGAAACATTTGTGTGCAAGCCTTTGTGTGGACAGATGTTTTTATTTATCTTGGGTAAATACCTCCTAGTGACTGAGTCATATGATTGGTGTATGCTTCATTTAAGAAACTGCCAGTGGGGCTGCACATTTTACAATGCCATTAGCAGTGTATTAAAGAGGCAGTGATACTACACCCTTACCAACAATTGCTGCTGTCAGGTTTGTTTTGTTTGTTTGTTTGTTTTAGGAATCAGATGTATATGTAGTGGAATGATGTTTTATTTTTCAGCTCTAGAATTTCCATTCGATTCTCTTGTGTATTTTCTACCTCTGTGGTAAGAGTTCCTGTTTTGTATCCATTACAAGTGCATTTTCCTTTATACCTCATTGGACACACGTGTAATAGTGATTTAAGAAATCCTAATGTAATAATTCCAACATGTGGCACTTCACAAGATTGGCCTCTATTCCATATCTTTTCCCTGAGAATAGATGTCATTTTCTTGGTTCTTTATAGATTGAGTAATTTTGCAGTACACTGGACATTATGAATGCTATTTTATGGCAGCTTTGGATTCCATTATTTTTTCTTGAAGGTTGTTGACATTTTGTTTTAGCAACAAGTAATTTGGTTAGATTCCGATTTAACCCCTTTCTCGCCCAAAGTGGGCACTGCTCAGAGCTCAGATCATGTCTCAGCCTTGGCTGAAAGATGCTTTGACTCTGCTCACACGTATATTTGTCAGGGGTGAAGCATAAACGCGGGCAAAGTTTACTTACAGAATTGGGGCTCTCTTCACTTTTTCGTGGCTCAGGTTGACTCATGGTCTTCCCTTTGTTTTTCATTACAGAAAGACAGCAGCATTTTGTCTCCCTTTCAAAATCTCACTGCTTTTGGTTTATTTTGTGCTTTCAGGTAGTTGTGTTTTGAATTTTGTGCATTGTTCATAGTTAGTATCTGTGGGGTGGGTTAGTCTGTTAAGGGCTTATGCCTTTATACCATAAGCACAATTCTCTCATTTTATGCTAAGAAGTTAACAATCTCTAACAGCTTTTTTTTTTTTTTATGGTCTTATTCCAACCCATCTTTTCAAGGTCTTACCTTCCACCCTCAAGTGACTGATGATGTTTTCCAAAGTAAAAATAGTCTTATCCTTAAGACCAATTTTGGTGTCAGCTGTTAGGATAGATAGTTTTCTTTTTCTTTTGTAACCCAGCCACACAGCCAATAATTCAGGATTTCAAGATGTGAGCATAGATAGGTGAACTTCGAGCCATAAACACAAGGAGGACGGAGCATGGAACACTATAAAGCATTCTATGTTTCTGCAGACTATGATCAACTGAAAAAAAGGGACCAAGAGAGAACAGTAAGTGAGGTTCAGAGAATAAAATTAACAACAACCTTAACTAAATAAGAGAAGCAGCGAAAGGTAAAAAATACTTGTTCTCCAACTGAGGCAGAGAAAGCCACTGCATACCAAATGATGAACAAATACCAAATAAGTGCAGTGGGGATCTGCCATCAATGACAAGGTCAGGGGAAGATGACAGATAATGAGACATAAAGAAGCAGAAATAGAACTGAAACTCCGAGTTACTTGCAGTGAGATGAGTAGTCCCAACTCCCTAGCAAGGAGCGATTGGAAATTGAAACCAGAATGACATCATTCCAGCATGACCTGGATTAGTCAAATGGAGAATAGGTTTAACATTTGGTAATATGGTCACCTACGAATGGTTTGCATTTGTGTCTTCCTGAAGTTTTAGAGTAATAATCCTATTCCTGTCTGGTTGGAGTAGAGAGCATCTGTCACTCTCATGCTGTGCACTTAGGCATGTTTCATGCTAGGGGACGTGGAAAGCACCAGTACACAATTGGCTCCTTGCAGGGATGGTAGAGGGAGACCTGAAGGGCTTTTACAGAGAAATAAGTTTTTCTTCTGAAAATTAAACTCTACTGGGGGAACCAAAAAAATGTATCAAGTGGACACTTTGGTCAACATTGCTCAAGCAGTAGTTCGCCGTAATCAGAAGTGTCTGGACACTGATAGTAACCACTTTGAGCACCTCTTGTAATTGCAGAAGTCAAACGTGACTTGTATTCATCTTTTGTTATCAGTATATATTGAGTATTACAATTTTAATACAGTTTTCCTTTCTTAAAATGTGTTAACATTTTTTGGGGGACCCATTTTTTGGAGGTCCTTCTCTTAGACTCCACAGGATCACTGAATCACATATTATCTGCTCGCTTTCCTATGTGCTCAGTCCCTTGAAGCTACACAACTGCACACATCACTATCATGCTAAAGACGACAATCCCAATCTCATATCTTCTTGAACCTAACTAAACCCCATCTACTCTCTCTTGTTCTCAGTCAAGCTGCTTGAAAGTATTATTTACATTTTCTGTCTTGACTTCTTTGTCTCCTAGTCACTTCTTGGTTCATTTAAGCGTATTATATAAAATACTTCAAATATTCACAAACAATATATGTAATGCACATGTGAGCTATGAATATTAATGCTTGTGAAGACTCTTCTCCCATCCTAAAAGTGTTAGCAATTCCATTGGAGCCCCTGTGTACCTGTCCACGATGGCATCCCTCTCCTCTCCTGCCTACCATGGGGTTCCATTATTCTGGTTTTTGTACTCATCATTCTCTTTTTATTAACTGAAGTTTTATCCACATAGAATTTATTGATTTTTTTAATCTTTTAACTTTGTATCATTTATATCATGCATTTTTCCCCAATACTTATATTTTCTCTCAATTTTGTTGGTAAGAGTTATCTGTTTTATTGCAAGTGGCTGTAGTATTCATTTTCATTGCTACATAATACTCCATTGCTTGGCTATAGTTTATTCACTCTTTTTTTGAATGACATTTGAAATTCCTCCAGGTTTTATCTTTGTTTTTATTTTTGCCTTTGCACATTTTCCTTGGGATATTTTATTTAGTTTTGTAACTGTGGGGACAGAGTCCCAGAGAGCAGTTTCCAGGCTCTCGGCCTTGCGTGGGGAGGTGCTGGCTCGGTAGTGAATGACCATCAACTGTGATTGGTTGGCCATCAGCTGTAACCGGTTAGCCAATTGGATACTGATGTAACTGTGGGGCTGTGTTGATTGAGTGGTTGGTTGGCAGGCAGAGAAGTGAATGTCAGACTCTGGATCGTGTGGCTACTGTTGCGTGTGTCTCACCAGGCCATCAGAGAGAATATAGTGGTATGACTCCCCTATCCATGGCTCCGTGGGTGTTCCTTTTTGGCCTAGCCATATCCTGTGTTCTTAGGGGGGAGCGGGACCAGAGGCCCCGCAGGCTGCCATGTATGACGGTAATTTTTATACACATTTCCAAATTTCAAGTTCCCTTGTCTTCAGATTCAAGTATTCAAAGTCTGCTGGGCATTTCTAGTTCTGTGTCTCATAAGCATCTCAAACTCATACTACTTGATTCTTCCCTAAACGTCAACCTACATGTAATTGATTACAAAATCTTGAAAATTTTACCTACAAAATATTCTGTAATCCACTACTTCCTTGGCATCCCCACTATGACTACCCAAGTATCGTATTTTACATTTTCTTACTTGGGCTTTTGAAATAATCACCCAGTGAGTTTCCTTGCCTTCACACTTTCCCTCTCAGTTACATCACTGATACAACCACCAGAGTGATTTATCTAAAACACAATTTGACCACATCACTTCCTAATTGTAAACATCCCCTGGCTTTGAGTCTCCTAGCCTGTGAAATCCAAGCTCCCAGCATGATATCCAGGCACTTCACAGATCCCTCGCCCTGGACTTCTCCCCTGTCTTTCCCGATTTACACTTTATACACCAAAGAACTAAAGATCTATGGTCCTTAGAATATGGTATGTGGTTTTCTTCCTCCATGCCTTGCATTTGTACTTCCCTCTGCACAGAATACCCTCTGTGTCTTTCTTCCACTGACTACTACGATTTATCCATCCAGATTCAGCTCAGTTGTCACCTTCTTATTGAACCTGTTCCTACTTCTCTCATAAACCTTAATACATTGTGTTGAGAGGGCTAGTTTATATGTCTATATTCTCTTCTAAAATATAAACTAGCAAACAGGATTCCTTTTATTTATGTTTATATACTCAGCATTTAGTACAGAGCCTAGCTCCTAATATTTCTCAAAACATGAAAATAGGACTATTGACCTGAAATAGAGAGTCACCAGACCCTGTGTTACTGTGGCCTGAAAGAAATGCCCCTTGAGACCACCAATCTTCTCTTATGCAACTTCCAAGACAGTTTCTGATGTGTAATTAGTTTTTGTTAGTATTTAGAATACACAATACATGGTCTCTATAAAGGGATACATCCGGTTGTAAACTGAGTATGTTAGTGTCAGTTTGCACAACACTTAGTCAGGGTTCCCAGTCATTATTGTTAAGCAACAAACTACCCCAAAATTAATGCTGTAAAACAACAACTGTTTTACTGTACTCAGAAGAGCCACAGAAATTCAGACAGAGAACAGTGGGAATGTGTTGTCTCTGCTCAGTCATTCTTAGTCTTTCACTGGAGTGCCTTAAACAGTTGGGGCTGGAATCAACAGGGGCCTTCTGCACCTACATGTCTAGGACCTAGGCTGGCATTACTTGAAGTCTTGAAATACCTACACATGGCATCTCCAAGTGGTTTGAGCTTCTCACAGAGTAGTCACTGGGTTCTGAGAGGGAGCCTCCCCAAAAGAATCAGGTAGATGCTGCATGGCCTTTCGTAACATGTCACCTGAGTTCATTTCTGTCATACTCAATTGGTTAAAGCAATCATAATTTCATAGACCTGGTCCTCTGAGAACTAATAAAGTATGGCACCGGACATCTGTGATTAATGTCTAGACTCCTATCTAGGGCAGCTCTTAGGAAGGTCCATGTAAGTGCCCGCCCGGTACCCTTGGCTGATGTCCTTGGGCAGTCCACAGCTGGCAGAAATGATTGGTTTCTTATTGACCTGGCCAACCTGGACACATGGAGTTATTATGCATTCATAACACTTTTCTCAGTTTCAAGGTGTTGGGTTTTGTTTGTTTCAGGGGCATCCCTGACCTTAAAGATTACTGATCTGGGAATAAACATGACCTTCTGTGATGTATCTGAAGGCCTCCCTGTGGAGAAAAAATTGTGAGGATATTACTCCTATGTTCCAAAACAGTAACTTTCCATGATCTCATTCTTTTTTCTCTCCCCTTTTGTTTTCCATCAAGTTTCTTTGGGTTTTGGAGAAATAACATATTGCCCCAGGGGCAGGCTTCATCCTAGTGCCAAAACACACCATGTTTTCCATATTTTGGGATCCGTCCCCTTACTCAGTTAATACTGGAGTTTAGCAACTGGGATTGCCTGGGGCTTGTTAGCCCAGCCTCTGCCCCCATCATCTTCACATGCCCTAGGCCCTGCCTTTTCACTCTGCACACTGACTTCCTTTCCCCATCACCGCTGCTCCTTCCCTTCTATAGGGGTAAATACTTGCTGCTTTTCATCCCAGAGCCGGCTTCCTTCTGGCCAGAACGATGGGTATAATCCCGATCCACGTGAGGAAGGACTACAATCAGACCATTTTGCCTTGTTGGGAAAATTTCAGGGTGTGCTTCCCAGTTTCCCAGATGCACAGGCTTCTTCCTGAACTACACAAAGATTTCTGAGCTCCCCTTCTTGGTGACTCCTTTGCTCTCAAAGGCACACCTGTCACTTGCCATCCAGCGTCACTCAGGGCTGGTCCTCTGACTAGGCCACCGTGACAAAGCCTGATCTTAGGCTGGTTCCTTCATCCCCAACATTCTTCTTTCCCCAGTGATGTGCTTAATGGTTTTCCCACCCGCTTCTTTAAGAAATAATTAAATAAACACAAAGAAGTGGTCAGCAATTACAGGGACATGACAGAACAAGGGAAGAAGAAAAGGTTCGGTCCTAAAATAGAAATTCTAGTGCACCAGGAGGGTAGGCATCATAGACCCCAAGATGTAAGCCATTTTGTTTTGGGAAGTTTGGGTTTATTTTGATTTTGTTTTGTTTTGTTGGTTGGTTGGTTTTTCCTATTGGCTTTGTTCTACTTCAGAGCAGGAGTGCTGGTTGAGCTGTTTTGATTGAAGGGAGGGAGAGATGACTGAAAATCTGGTCAGCAATTCTTATGCACCAAAGTTAGCATATTTGTCCCATGGCAATTAGTCCCTGCTGCCAGGTTTGGCTGGGCCTGTGGTGTAGTGATTACAGGACTTCTGGCTCCCTGCTTAGGTTTCCAAATGGGATCATCCCGCAGGCAGCAAAGCTGCTGCTTTTTGTCAGGCTCTCTTGTGCATCCTTTACGCATAAGTGGGCGGCAGCTCCATCATATGGTGCAGCTGCCCCAGCAGAGCAACACACCCAGGACTTACTGAACAAATGGTACCTGTCGGGAAGAGCAGCACGCTGTTTGTCTGGGAAGTTCCCTGGGGCTTAAGCACATATTGACAGAAGCCAAACAGAATGTCTGAGAAATCTTACCTGCTGCAGGCCCAAAGCTGCCTGCTGAACCTAAGGTGTCAGACATTTCATGCCACCTTCCTTAGGGATTAAGTGCTTTGGCTGTTTAGTGGGGTACTTACAGGTGTGGACTCCAGAGTAAGATGGGGTTGGAACGTCCCCCCACCCCCTACCCCGCCACTTCGTAACAGCATGAACTAGGGCAAGTTAATCAACTTTTCTGAGCCCCAGTTTTCTTATTTGTGAACTGTATGTGCTAATACCTATCTCAGAGGGTTGTTATCAACACATAGAGGGTTGTTGGATTACTTGGGAAAATTTGCGTGGTGCCTGGTAAAAAGAGCATGGGCTTTGTAGTCAGACAAACCTGGGTAATAATCTTGGTTCTACCACCTGTTGGCAGTGGCACCTTGGGAAAGGCCTAATCTCTTAGAGCCTCAGTTTATTCATCTGCACAATGGCTTAATGATCTTTTCCCAATTGGTTGTATTAATAATTAGAATTAAATGACAACGTCTGACCATAGGAAGGCATCTAGCACATATCAGAGGTATGAAAATGCAGGTTTCCCCATCCTCTGTCTGCACAGCTGGCTCTCACTCATCTGGTGCCTGTGTAGGAAGTGATTTCCCCTGCCACCATCACCAATTTATCAAAGCCAAGTAGGACTTGTCTGTCAGGACCCTGCTGAGGAGGCCATGCCTCCAGTTCACAATTGCAGCCAGGAATGGATTTTCCGCCTGAGGTGGCAAGAAGAAAAGGTGCATTAATGTGCAGACTTGAAACTATACAGTCACAAAGACCAATAACCATCCCTGAAAGGCACAAGCCCAAGATTTATATGTGTGATAAGTCTCAGATTTAGCTCATTCCTTCCAGACCACCACAGTGAGCCCAAAAGAGAATGTATGAAAGTCACTTCCCTCTGCTTACAAATATGGGGCCTAAGCTATAGAATATAAAACAGTGTATAAGCTATTCCTGAAGGGAAGAGGCATTGACGAGAGAAGAAAAGGATAGACTAAAAGGAAAAGAAAACAAAGGGAAACTCAAGGACAGCAACTAAAACATAATGTTCCAAAAAGAGTTCATGTCCATTGAGACAAATAAATTAGCACAGTGACAAAGGGAGAATGACAGAAAAGGCAGAGAAAAGGAGTTGGGCCAAATGACATTTCTTTGTACTCTCCTTGCCTCTTACTCAGGTGATCCGATCAGCTAAGAAATGGAGAGAGACAACCCAGGAAGGGGCCGGCTGTGGCAGTCAGGAGTTCTTTACTCAGTGTGCTGCTGATAAGTCTGCTGGATTCCCTGAGGGGTCTGAAGAGACTCGGGCAAAGAATGCATCAGGTGTCCCAGATGTCTTTGTGTCATTGATGTAGGAGGTGGAGTGTAAAAAAGATACACAATAAATTCTGTGACTAAACCTCAAAGCAGGGTGGCTGAGCTGGACCATGGTGCTTGAGGAGGTGTCTGGGTAAAGGTGGACATTGAGGAATTGTCTTGGGCATTCCAGGATTGTCTCAGTCATGGTCAGAGCTCTGAGGGCATGGGGCACCTTGGAGGCTTTTATAACTGTTATTTACATCTGATGCTTCAGTGTACCCAAGAGTCAGCATTTGAACAAAGAGAGCTGCAATGATTTTTCCTTTTATTTTTCAGATGGGAAAAGCAAGTTATAGGCATTATTAGAATCATAGAGTATTAGAAATAGAAGGGATCTTAGAGGTTATATATGCTTACCAAAGGGATATGCAATGGCTCACTATAAACAGAGAGACCCATATATACTGAAGCTGTTAACACAGCTGAAAAGGTAAAAGGGACAGAACAAAAGAAAGAGAAAGGCAGAGACGTAAACAAACCCAAACCCCAAACTCCTCTTTAAATCTATAGCTATTGGAGCTTTGAGCTTCCTAGCAAGCAGGACAAAGAAATGACCTTCAAGATCACCTAATCCAAGCCCCTCATTTTATAGATTAGGAAATGAAGGTCTATATTATTTTTAAAAGCTTTTCATCAATGAAATGTGTTTCTGTAGTTTCTGTAGCTAAGCATAGAATTATTTTCCACTTTAATGTTTCCGATTGATTTTTTTTCAAATGGGCTTTTTCAGGAGGCACTGCTGACTGCCCAGAAACCAATTACATGTCAGAGTAGTGCAGAATGCTACATGAAAAGTTAACCTTCAAGGAACTATAACAGTTCACACAACAAGAAAACTGTCCCTTTACTGTGAGTACCATTCTCCTGACCATCTGGACACCACATATTCTAGAAGCCCTCTCTGCTTCCTTCAGTCAAATTACCTCAAGGCCTTCGATCCTTTTATCATTCTCACTGCTTTGTCCTGATTTCCCCTGGATTTCCACTTTTGCGCACAGTTGTTGGGCGTAAAGCAGAGAGAGGCACCTAGCCTGATGTTGAGTATTTGCTGAAACTTACTCCAGGAGTTGGGCGGTCATTTTAGCAGGTCATCTGGCAAGTACGTGATGTACATGAGAAAGCAAACTCCTCCCATCCAATCCTTGGTGGTACAGCGGACAGTTTTTCAGAGCAACAACTGGACTGATGGAGATTGGAAGCTTCTGAGGCAGGAGAGAGGAAATCCTATTGAGAGGGAGCCCAGATGTATCACTGACGTGATGGGAGTTGTGACCTTCACCTGCCAGCACTGTCAGGAACACTAAGGAATAAATCAAGGACTCATCATGGATTCTGCTCCCATGAGTCTGCTTGCCCAAGGCACAGTATTGAATCTGCTCTGTCTCACTTGATTCTTGCTCCCACTGGTATTGCAGCAAGCTGCTCTGTGTGGGTGAAAACAACTTCACACAGGTACAACCTGGCAGCTTCTCACTTCACCCCTATGCTGGTTACCTCTTGCTCCCCATTTCAAGACTTCTTTGCTCAGCAACTTGCACGTGTGATCTGGGGGGTAAAATTTTGATTAGGGAAGAATAGGGGCAATTTATAACACTTCTTGGTGGATGGTCCTCCACCAAGGACAAAACACCCAATCAACTTTAATGATGACTGTTTCATCAATGTGCTTGGGATTGTTCACCTTCCTCACAGCTTCATTCAGTTTACCCCTCTCTCTTGTTCTATGAAGTTCCCTAGTAGTGAATTGAAAACACGAAAGCCTCTACTTCAGGCTCAGCTTCCTGGTGAACCTGGGTATAGACCAGTACTCACCTTCTGGGCCATTTCTCCTGCTTTCAATTAAACTGGATTAGGCTTTTCTGGTCAGGCTCACTGAGAGAATGAGTTAGATTCTATGGCTGGTTAGATTTTTAAATTTGTCACCTAGATTTGATTTGCTTTCTTTTAGAAAAAGAACCCTTATTTTCTTCTGGTAATTGTCGCTTCTCTACTCCTGGTTATGCGGGGTCCAGTGACATTTATTCCAAGTGTAGCTTAATGAGTGAACATGTTTGGTTCCAGCCAATGAGAATACTGTATATACTCCCTGACCAATGGCTGGTCATGAATGGTCATGTAATCCAAACTTGAGCCAATGTGACACATACAAATTTTTGCTAGGACTATTGAATAAAAGTCATGTTTTCTTTTCCACTGCAATGAAGGCCTTCCTCAATGTAGAAAATGTGGCAATAGAGCTGATACAGCCATCTTGCAGGCGAAAAGCCATCCAATGATGAATCCAACATGGAGAAAGCAGAGATCAGAGAAATCAGGATCTGGTAACATAGTTTGACCACTCTTCCCTCCAGCCCTCCTCCACAAGCTATGGCTAAAGCCCTAGAAGTTTTCATTTATTTGATCCAATATATTCCCTTTTTACTTAAACTTTTTTTTTTTTTTGCTGTTGTTCATTTGCAACCTAAAAGATCTTGACTGAATATGAAGTTCTTCCCACCTCAAATTCCTCATTTTTATAGTTCATCTTGGTTGTCACTAATAGACTATTTTCTAAAATTTATTTTTATCAAATGTTGAGGATATATAAAGAATATTTATGAGATTTAAAGAACAGCTGTAAATCAAACTCCCAGTTATTTGCTACCCAGCTTAAGAAATAAAACATGACTATTTAAAGTTTTCTGTAACCTCTCCAGATTCTAAACCTTTCTCTACACCTTCAAGGTAGCTACTATCTTGAATTTTGTGTTTTATTCCCTTGTTTTCTTTATAATTTTATTATATGTTTATATCTATAAATAATTTATTGTAGTTTTTAACTTTATATAAATGCAATCATAATGTATATACTCTTCCTTGACTTGCTTTTTGAACTCAACATTATATTCTGGGATTCTTCCATAGTGTTGCATATAGCTATAATGCATTTATTTTTTATGTTAAATGTATATGCTACTATTATTTTTCTGCTGTTGGTAGACATTTTTATTTCTAGATTTCCTTGTTTGATATTACATATGATTCTGATATGGACATTCATGCACATGTGTTCTTGTGCACATGCGCCTAGGTTTCTTTAGGGTTTATACCTAGAAGAAGCTGTCATAGTTCATCTACAGTTTCATATTTACTAGATACGTACAAATTGTTCTTTAGAGTGGTTTTACTAATGTATACGTCCATAAACCTTGAATAAATAGAATTTTTGTCATGATTTCTCCAAACCTTGATATTATCAGACTTTACTGTTTGCCAATAATGATGGCTCTGAAATTGTGTCTTGTGTGGTTTCAAGTTACAAGTTTTTTCTGGTCAATAATAATGTTGAAATCATAACTACATCATAAAGATTTGATCCACATTTCCTCTGAAAAGTATATATACATATATATATATGTATGTGTATATATATATATATATATATACACACACACACACACACATATAAATCATCTTTTATTTTAAAGTGAGCACCTGACAGGTTTATTTAGTTAATGAATGAGAAAATCAACAGAATAGTGAGGCTGTTCACAGAAAATTAGAGAGAATGAAGAATTTGTAGTGGCTGATGCTTGGATGAGATAGCTGATTTCTACATAAAACTAGTTAATATCCTACAGTGTAATAAAACTCCAATTTGGGGGATTAATTCTTCTGTTATTCAGAAATCTTTTGCATCTCTACCAAACAGTTTTGGGTTTTTTTGCACTCCTCTAAGACAAGAATTGTTTACTTGCTATAAGTTTTTTTATGTTATTCATCTCTACTTACAGAGTTGAAAACTACCCTAATCAGTGGTAAATAACAAGTCAAACAAAGACAAACAGTCCAAGAAAAGTTGGCACAATTTTTTTTGTAAAGAACCAGTTAGTAAATATTTTGGGTTTTGTGGGCCATATGATCTCTGGTGCAACTACTCATCTCTATCCATGAAAGCAACCATACACAATATGTAAATGAATGAGCGTGACTGTTCCCATTAAATTTTAATTGTTTACAAAAAAATGGTGGCATAGTTTGCAACCCCTGATCTGAAGAATCAGATAATTCACAAATGAGCCGGCCAGGAAACACTCAGAAATACACTAGAAGAACTTTCAGTAATCCCTTTCATCTATTTTTACATTAGATGATTTTCTTAACAGTTTCCCCTTTGACCACAATCTCTAAAGATTATTCTTGATCACAAAAAAGCTGATCTAATTGTGTTTGCGCCTAATTCATTTACATAGTTGCAGTAAAAAGTGCTAATTTACACTTATATGCCACCTTTTAATATTCTCAGAGCCCTACGGCAGTAAGCAATTGTAAGGCCAGAAAGTTAACTTTTGTCTGGAGAAATGGAATCGTTTTTACTATTTTGGAGCTATTTTTCATTGCTTTTATTTTCTTTTCTGAGGCCAGGGAATCAACCCAAGACATTCTTCTCTACCAGTTTTGTCTGCAATATCTTTAAATGTGGGTGAAACCATCTCTCCTCTAAGGTTCCTGGCCACCCAAAAAGTTACCTTTCTTACTACCTATAAGAACTGGAAGCTTTAAAACAGGGGTCAGCAAACTTTCTAATGGGCAAGTTAGTAAATATTTTAGACTTTGAGAGCCAGAAGGTGTCTATTGCAACTATTTAACTCTGCTGTTGTAGATCAAAAGCACCATAAACAATATGTAAATAAATGTGTGTGCTTGTGTTCTAATAAAACTTTATTTGCAAAAACCATTGATTTGGCCTATAGAGCATTGTTTGCCAACATTTGCTTTAAGCCATAGAACAGGTACCAGCCCAGTTTTCTTATCAGATATCATAGAAGGTAAAGGAGAACTGACCAATATTCCAAGACAGATTTATCATTTTAACAAAGAGAAAAACTAATTCTAGTTTTGCATCAATATAATATTTGATATTAAAGGAATCATAGCTCTTTTAAAATATATTTTTAATAAACTTATCAAAAGTGAGCCACATTTGGCAAAATGTTAACACATTTTATTGCTTCTTTTCAGACTCATCATTTGCACACCCTATAATCCAAGTAAAATAAAATTCCCTCCTGTAAAAGGAATTCAGATTTTGTTCTTCATTGTTGTCTTTCACATTTTAGACAACCAGTCATTTAATTTTAAACAATACTTTCCTCTTTTTTTTCCTAAGCAAACAAAAGCACATCTAATGACCTTGCATACTAAGTTGTAGCTCTATGCTATTATTGCTCCTAGACTCTTATTCACGTATGCTAATTATAACTTTTTACCAAAGTATGAAACATCTATTTTACAGAAAGAACTAGGAGGTAGGTGAAAACTGTCACATACAAGTATTTTAACAGACCTACAAAGCTCATTTACATATATGACTCCTACAGCCACAAATATCTTTTTTATACGCCTTTTTGCCTTTTTAAAGCACCAAAAATGAATACTTTTGTTAACATTACCAAGGATATACTCACTCCATAATACCTAAAAATAAGAAGTGAGAAGCAAACACTATATAGCCAAAAAAACCAATTGAAGAAACAAAATTCTCTCACCTATTGTGACAAGATCCCTCTCTCTACCTGATAGAAATAACCTAAATGACCATAAAAACCAACCCACCAATCATTGTTGCCACTAGTACAACAATGTTTGAATCAGAACTAGAGTCCAATTCAGTGAAGAACCAGAAGCAAAGACAAAAACAAAAGCACAGAATTAAGAAAAAACAGAGAGAGAGAAAGAGTTGAAACTGCCTTTTCTGCAAAATTTTAAAAGACAAAGGAAGAAACCATCTTCTCAATAAATAGCTTAATACTGAGCAAAGTGTGAATCAGAAACTTAGCAGATCCCCAAGTCTAAGATATGTCTAGAATAACTTCAGACTTAAGGCAATGTGGGAAACTTGGGAGAACTTGTTTAGCATCAATTCTTAATGGATCAGATCAAGGTAAACATGAGGTGTTTAAGGTGAGTAAGTGGGAATGTGTCCTTGTTTTTAAATAAATTGTTGATTCCTGAGCCTTTCTTTAGTTGTTCTTACCTTTATGGAAGAAAGGAAATATTATCTGCAGACAAGTCCCCTGTGGAGCCACATGCTATGAAGCTTCTCTGAAAAACACAGAATGCTCTTTAAATGAAAGTTAATAGCAAGTAGAGTAGAAATCTCTCCCCAGAGCAATCTTTTTCTGGGAATGTGAAACAAATATGACTTGACAGTTCTTTTTATTAAAAGATCTATAGTTTAAGTTTACATTTCATATTATTGCAGTTCTCCTGCCAAGTCCAAGTTTAGGCATTCTAGCTATTTTGTTTTTATGATCCCCAACAGATGTTGATTATGGCCCATAATTAATAGACAAATTTATTAATGACTTATGGAGAATTTTTAAAGACAGTGGTCTTAGGATAACCTAATTCAGTAGGTCTAGAATAGGAAATCATCATGTGTTTCTAAATATTATGTAGAATTTTTGGTGATCAACAGATTTAGGGACTAGGAGTGTTGGGAACAGAATTAAGGATATAGTCTGCTTATTTTGGAATGTGCATTCCAGAGGTGAATTTTAGAGGCAGGGGAGCAGCATGAAGTTGGATCAAGAAAGAGGAGGTGTGCTAAAATTTTAGAAGAGGTGCAAAAACAATTTTTTAAAAATAATCTAAGGAGCTTATATTTTGGGCAATAATGAAGATAGCAGAGAGATCTTTTAGTTAGCCTCAAGATAGCCAAGATCAAAAGTCCAGATAGTTCCCTTAAGCCTCTTAGGACAGGACACAGCTGCAGCCAGCTGGATGTGGTGATAGCTGTGGAATTTTTTTCTCATCCTCAAGAGGGAGGGTCAACACGTATACTGTATATATGTTTAATGCAGTACACATTCCCTGCAGTACACATCAGATCATGGTCACGTGTTAAATGATATCTGATAAAGCATTCTGTCCTACCTACATACAGTACCTTTCTAAAACAGGTCAAGTTTAGAAAAAGTATTTTTGGGTATGGCTCAATTTGTTTTTACTTGTGATTACAAATTGTTATCAACTTGTAATTTAATACTGATGTACCTTAATTGAATTTTCTCAGTAACAGGATATGAGAAACTGAAAAGTGAGTCAAGTAAGAGTTACCGCAGTGGTAATGTAGGTGTTAACTAACAAAACAAACTTTCTTATGCTTTGTAGTGGGATGAGTCCTGCCCCACCCCCTCAAAGATATGGCTATGTCCTAATCCCTGGAACCTGTGAATGTGACCTTATTTGGGAAAAGGGTCATTGCCAATTTAATAAAGCTACGGATCTTGAGATAAGATCATCCTGGATTATCCAGGTAGACCCTAATCCAAAGGCAAGTATCTTTATAAGAAAAACACAGAAGAGGCTCAACAATGAGGCTATGGCTTCGGCCAGCACTTCTGTCTAAGAGAAAGCTGCCCCTCCAGTCCTTTTCCTGGAGCCAGAGAGTTCATTTAGTTCCTCCTCATATGTCCCTGGCACTTTTGGAGCTGCTGCCCCAGCACTGGAGCTCAGAGTGAGCCAGTCCATCAGCAAAAGTGAAATTTTTCTGTCAAACTACAGCTATTGCTGATATCATAATCCTGATTGATGATTAATGGAAGATTGGAAGATTCAACTTCAGACTGGTTTGGCTTTTCTTGGAAAACCTGGTTACAGCATTTGACGTGGCCTCAGACAAGACCCAAATTTGTCTTGCACGATATCGCAGCAACCACAGAATAGAATGGCACTAAAATGCCTTCAGCACAAAAGATGAGGTGATCGAAGCTGTCTGAAATCTGCCACACAAGGGAGGAAATACACTAACAGATCTTGCTTTAAACTTGCTTTGAACCACATTTTTGAAAATAGCTTTAAACCAGAAATAGGAACAAGGACTGGAATATCCAAAACTGGCATTTTAATCACAGAGAGAAAGTCCCAGGATGATATTATTCCACTACCCAGAAAACTTTTTGAGTCTGGGGTAGCAATGTTTGCCCTAGGGGTGAAAAACACAGATGAGAATGAACTGCATGAAGTCACTTGAACCTGACTGCACTCATGGGTACCACGTCGCTGACATACTGAGTGAGGAGGACTGCCTGCTCCAGGGTGGAAGAACAGGACAGGGGAGTCAAAGCCTTAGAACTTGCCACCATTGGGCCACCTACAGAGTTGGTTACTTCTTAAATCACTGGCAGAAGTTTTATGGTTAACTGGACTCATGCCCCAGAAAAACTAGAAAAATAGAGTTGTGTATTATCCTACTAGGGGTGGAAAAACAGATGAGGTGATAGTGATGGAAGTGTATCTTCCACAGTGTTGGAAAACTTGATGTCTCCAACTGAATGTCAAGTAGCAATCTTTGCAAGATATCCTCACACTGCTAGTGAGGGCCTATGGGGAACAAAAACCATGTTTGCTTTACCCATGGCTTCCAACCATGAACTGTATGATGTGACCGAGAATAGTCTGAGGACAAAACAGAATGCAGTGGCTGGAGCATCAGGATACCTGATTCTCTATGCTCCTCTCACAGAGGGTCTGACTGGGGATGAAAAAGAGATGTAATTTGGAGAGACCCACACAGATAGTGAATTGAGTAGGTTGTTGCCCAGTATGGAATCCAGTTACAGTTTGTGCTATGTTTGGAGAAGAGGCCAGCGATCCTGTTATAGGACAAGAAACAACATGTGAGCAGTTCTGTCATTCAGATGAAATGCTCTAATAAAAGCCGAAATCAACATAGGGATTCTGAATTGGAAATACTGGTTTAGGTCGAAACCTCTTAAGAGCTAATTGTAATGCAAGAAAATGTATATTTTAGGATATGAAGTATAGCATAAGAAATATAGTCAATAATATGCAATAACTATGTATGGTGCCAGGTGGGTACAAAAGTTACTGGTGAGAATCACTTCTTTAATGATGCTAATGCCTACCCACTATTCTGTACATCTGAAACTAATATAAAATAATATTGAATGTCAACTGTAATTGAAAAAAAATGTTTTAATTTAAAAAAAGAGAGAGAGAAAGAAACAGAGGCACAGAAGAGAGGCCATGTGAAAATAATCTGGAAACTAGTTATACAGTCACAAGCCAAGGAACACCTGGAACCACCAGAAGCCAGAAGGGCAAGGAAGAAATCTCCTATAGAGCCTCCAGAAGGAGCACAGCTCTTATCAACATCTTGATTTTGGACTTCTCGCTCCAAAACCATAAGAAGTAAAATTTCAGTTGTTTCCAGCCACTCTGTGGTAATTCATTACAGCAGCCCTAGGACACTACACATGCCTCTGTCATAACCATGTGGAAGAGAGTCTTCTCTCACCACTGTATTGTACAACATGTGTGTGATGGAAAAGGAAGAGAGATGAGGCCCGTGAGGAGGTAAGCAAAGGTCTTAAATTACTGGGAATGACAGATGGTCAGACTGACGGCAAAGGGTGCATTCCAAAGACCACGCTAGGGGATGGAATGCCGTCAGTGATGTGGGCATGCTGGTCAGGCAGCCAAAACTAAAAACAAGGAAAACAGGACAAAAAACCATGTCAGAGGAAATAGGAACTGGCAGTGTTAGAGAATCTCAGTGGACAATTGAATGACTAAATCTGTTCTGGATTGTTCCTTGCAAATGAAGGTTCATGGATATAAAGCCCTCATGATTCTTCTGGTGGGAACTCCATGGCAGAGATTACAATATTGCACCCATCATCCCAGTATCAGGTGGACAGAAGAGGGGCAGCACTACATTATGAATTCAATGCTTATTCATTATATGTTAGGTGCCAGTTTTTCCTGAATTATCCTTGGACTTTTATCAGTGTGTCAAACAAAACTAAAATGCTTCCTGAATGGATAATTTTGAGAAAAGGAAAAGTGGCCTTGGGAGAAATCTACATTTTGGGTATCTATTCAACCTTTCTCCTGTGTAGAGTGAACGGAAGGAACATTTCTCCAGTCACATTAGAAAGATTAAGGCTCCGTTCTCATCAGGGCCAGATAAGCACAAAGGGGTACCCTAGGTGGGCTAATTCCTTCAAACTAACATTTATTACATAGTTTTCACTGTTTATTTAGAGGAAGAGGGAACAAAGATATTTTTGTTAATAAATACCTTGACAGAATTTGACACCAAATTTTTAAGAATCCTCTTCTGCTTATCAATATGCATAGAAAAACAAATGAAAAAAACTTTTTTAATGTTTTGTATTTTTCCATAATTCTTCATTCTCCAGTTTACTTTCACTATTTTCAGAAGCAGACAACTTCTTACGACATGTATTAATGATTTAAAACATATGTAATTAAAAGAATCATTTAATTTAGGTAAGTCACAATACATCCTGCATTGTTCTGTTCAGATTTCAGCAGTGATTGTCACATCAGAGACACAAAGAAACTCAGCAGACAAGATCTGCACTAAAAAGGAATGTTTTTAAATGTCTGTTCCAAACTGTCTACTTCTGCTAGGTTAGAAACAATTTGTTGACCTTTGGCTTTCACCAAAGACTTGTACCTATCCACAATTAAAAGTCTGTGAAAACGGTCTACTTGTCCAGATTGTCTCCATCATTCAAGACATAAAGCCCGTCCTGCAATTTCCAATAAGACTTTCATGATGCTTTCTTTGTTCACACAAATACTTTCCTATCAAGCTATTGCAACTATTGCTAATGAGTTAATTTTGGAACATAGCTATTTCACATTTTTAATTAAAACTTTGAGTTTACAAAGAGTTTATAAATAATATAGAATTTTAATCATTATAAAAAAATTTTGAGGCAGGTTTTTTATTATTCTTATTTTCTAATTTCAAGACCATGAAACTTGAAATGATTTGCTCATGGTCACACATGCAATGATCTACTGCCTCAGGATGCTAACCTGTCTGCCTCACTCATTTATTCATTCACAAATACTACATTTCATTGATTCTTAAGATGCATTTGTTTGTGTAAATTTTAACATCTCTAAAATTGGTATGGTGTGTTTAGCGGGCCCTGTTTTTTCTTAAGTGTATAAAATATAATGGCGTTTCTTACAATAATGTTGTCTTAGATTAGATGGAATATTTTATTTAATAAGGGCTTACTGCATGCCAGGAACTGTGCTGGGCACTAGAAATAGAACTGTGAGCAACATAGTCATATTCCCACTCCTGTGGCGTTTCTAGTGTTTTACTCTGTATTATTTTGCCACACAACCTTAGCCTGTTATAAATTGTTTTTATTTTGTCCCGTGTGTTAAAAACAACAGTCTTGCCAAGATTACAAACCACTTGAGATGCTGGGTCTGGCCGAATTTCCTCCCTAGTAGGTAACATATAATACCTCTCCCATGTAGTTTTTCTGATACTTATCTTGACTTTCTATACCAAACAAAAGGAGTCCAAGATGGTAGAATCATTATATTGATCCATATTTTAAAAATGTTTTCTCTAGAACTTAGGTAATCACAACTGGGCCAGTGATATGGAGAAACATCTCCGCAGTTTTACGGCACTGTAATTTGCTAATATTTAGTATCTGATGCCTTGGGAGTAGGTAGATCCCCTTCCCTACATGTGCTGTCCCAAAGCACTATCATGACATTGCCAAAAACTCTACAAAACTGAGAATGTTTCTTTATAGCAGCCTTGGCATTAGTGGCTGCCACAGGATCAAATGCAGTGAGGTTCTGAGAAATAGTGCAGCTGAGAACCCTGAACTCCAGCCTGGCTTTTCTGCTAACCAGCTGTCAGTCTCTGAACCACCATTTACTTGTCTCTAAGATGAACGTTTTACACTGAATGATCTCCCAGGCCCTCCTGGCTTGAATAGTATAAGTAGGGGCCGGCTAAGGCTTGGTTTTATTTTTCCACTGTGTTCCTCCAATTAGGGCTTATCCTTTAGCGAATGCTGGTCGCGTAATTAAAGGGATGTGATAACAGTTGGATAAGAACTGGCTCAGGAAGGTCCCATGGCAGCAGAACAAGTTGTGGCTTTCACAATTATTTATTAATCTTTGTAGTGGCATGAGGCAGAGGAGGCTGGTGACTAAATGCTCTTCTGACCCCCTGTCTCCTGGTGAAGGACAGAGAACATGGGAAAACCAGGAAGGATTATGGTGGACAAATAGTATTCTATTACAGAGATACATGTACCGTTTCTATGCCTGCTTTCCTATCCAGCTCATGTCTCATGGCCAAGTAAGTGAATGATGTGAACAAGCTGCAAATCCATCTTCCAAGCCAGTACCATCCTAGGGATCTCACTTCTGGTAATTAGAATTGAAACATAGGATTGAAACTGTACTGCTTTCTTTTTGTTTATTTTAAATCTTGATGTGAGAATGCACTTGCATGTACTGTGTTTCCCCGAAAATATGACCTACCCGGACAATGAGCTGTAATGAGTCTTTTGAGCAAATTAATATAAAACCCGGTATTATATTGTATTGTATTGTATTGTATTGTATTGTATTGTATTGTATTGTATTGTATTGTATTGTAAAGACCCTTTCTTACATTATAGTAAAATACAACCGGGTCTTATATTAACTTTTACTCCAAAGGACACATTAGAACTGATTGTCTGGCTAGGCCTTATTTTCAGGGAAACATGGTATGTGCCTTTGTTTGAAATCATATTCCATAGGAAATAATCAGATTGTTTCATATGTGCAAAGCCAGATTTTCTTTGTCTGGATATCTCATCTCTGCGAAGGGGCCAAGGCACCCAGAATCCTTGAAAAGACCGAGGTGCTAATGACTTCCAACTCATCCTTGTTTTTTGAAGGCTGGGAGGTAGAGCATGTGATACAATCAAAACACAAACCAAAGCCAATGCCAAAGTTGGAGGGGACCTAGAACGTGTTCCAGTCCAACTGCTGCATTTTAAGAATGTGATGATATGATTTGCCCAGTTGGTTAATTCTTGAACTTACATCCCCCTATTCTCAGTTCAGTCTTCTCATCCCATGAGTTCACCTCCATGACTATAAAGTGATGAGGTGCAGAACTCTGCATTCAAAGAAAGGCTCCCCGGGACGTACACTCATGAGCATTGAACTTGGAGACAGAGTCTGCCCAAGGTAGTATCTCAGGAGCAGAGGGGAGGAGGGAGGTGTAAGAAATGGAGCAGTAAGGTGTGATCGGTAGAAATACAGAATTAGAATATCCCCTGAGACTTTCGCTTGATTTATTTTTAGTCTTCTCAAGTTTGAAGGAGAGGTGATAATGAATAATGTTGGGGTGGAAAGCATAGCAGGCATGGCATCAGATATGAAGGTTCTAGTCCTAGATCTTTCGTTTGCCAGCTGAGCAATACAACATAACAGGAAAAGCCTCAGGTAATAGTGTTCTAACGTAGCTTAGTGAGCCATTCTTCAGTACTTGCCATATATATATCTATATATAAATATAGATATAGATATAGATATAGACACACAAAAGTATCTAGTAGGTCTCTGTATATCATGTCTATATGGCTAAAGACATGAAATAGAGATACATATCTTATATAAATATATAATATAATCAATATATTAACTATATTAGCTATAGTTCATAGTGGATTTTTTCTTTTTTCTCTATATCTGTATCTATGTCTATTTTTTTGGCAATGAAAACATATGACAATTTTAGCTCCATCACATATAGGGGCTATAAGAGCACCAGTTTTCTTACCCCTTTCAAAAAGGAATAATGGTACATAGTTGCACAAATATTGGTATAATCAAAGGAAATGATACAATGTGCTTAATGTATTGTAGTTACTCAGTAAACATATTTTCATTCCTCTGAGTGACTTTGCATAATTTACTTATTCTTACTGTCTCCATTTCCTCATCAAGAAAAGGGAACGATGATAACAACAAGCCATAAGGTAGTAAAAATTAAATGTAATAAAATATGTGAAAATGTTATGGACATAGAAGGCAATACTCTGGGATATAAATTTTGAATATAATTATATAAAACGTTCTATCCAACCATTGAAATTATAATGTACTGCTACACAAACTGACATAAAACTAAGTCTACTCCACCATAAGATACCAGCATGCACTCATCAGAATGGCTAAAATTTTTTAAAAAATGATAATGTCAAATGCTAGCAAATGTGTAGAGAAACTGGATCACTCATACATTGCTGGCAGGAAAGTAAAGTGGTACAGTCACTCTGGAAAACAGATTGGCATTTTCTTAGAAAACTAAATATGCAATTGTCATATGAACCAGTCATTACACTGTGAGGCATTTATCCCAGAAAAACTAAAACTTACATTTGCACATGAATGTTCCCAGCAGTTTTATTTATCATACCTGAACCCTGGAAATGATCCACATGTCTTCAGTGGGACAAAGTTTAAACAAACTGGACATTCATGCCGTGAACTAATACACAGCAATAAAAAGGAATGAACTATTGATACACACAACTTAGATGAATTAGCAGGGTATTATGTTGAGTAAAAAAATGTCAGTCTCAAAATGTTACATACTGTATAACTCTATTTATGTTAAGCATTTGTGAAATGACAGTGTGATAGAATTAGAAAACAGACTGGTGACTAAAGGGGTCAGAGACTGAAGAGGGGATTGGGAAGGAGGTGGGTATGGTTATAAAAAGGCAACACAAGAGATCCTTGTGTGGCTGGAACTGTTCTGTACCTTGACTGTAGTGAGGGGTATATAAAGCTACACGTGATAAAATTGCATAGACCTGCACACACATGCACACACACATGAAACAGAGAACATCTGAATAAAATCAAGATGTTACCGTGGGGAAACAGGGTAACTGGTATATGGAATCTCCTGTATTAACTGTTACAACCATATGTGAAACAAAAATTATCTCAAACTAAGTTGAATTAAAAAATGATGCCTCCATATCTTGGCTATCATAAATAGCATTGCTGTGAACATAGGAGTGCATATATCTTTTTGAATTCGTGTTTTGGATTTCTTTGGATAAATACTCAGAAGTGGAATTGCTGGGTCATAAGGCAATTCTATTTTAATTTTTTTAATTTTTTGAGGAAACTCCAAACTGTTTTACATAGAGGCTGCACCAATTTGCAATCCCACCAACCGTGCACGAGTGTTCCCCTTTCTCCACATCCTTGCCAGCACGTTAAAAAAAATATTTATTTGTTGATGATAGCCATTCTGATGGGTGTGGCAACTGAAATGCTCATTAATAGATGGTTGGATAAAGAAGATGTGGTATATGTATACAGTGGAATATTACTCTGCCATAAAAAATGAAATTTTACTATTTGCACCAACATGGATGGACTTAGAGGGTGTTATGCTAAGTGAAATAAGTCAGACAGAGACAAATACCTACCATATTATCTCACTAATATGTGGAATCTAAAGAACAGAATAAACAAAAGGACCACGAAACAGAAACAGACTCATAAATACAGAGAACAAACTGATGGTTATCAGATGGGAGGGGGGTTGGGAAGCTGGGTGAAAAAAGTGAAGGGATTAAGAAGTACAAATTGATAGTTAGAAAACAGTCACAGGGATGTAAAGTACAGTATAGGGAATGTAGTCAATAATATTGTAATAGTTATGCGTAGTGCTGGGTGGATACTAGACTTGTTGGGGGATCACTTCGTAAATTATATAAATGTCTAACCATTATGCTGTACACCTGAAACTGATAAAAAATAATATTGAATGTCAACTGTAATTGAAAACAATGTTGATGAAAGTTGGAAGAATGCACCGTGTGTCAGAGAAGCTGCTGCAACCACTGCTGGCTGAAGACCCACTACTTCAGCTGCTCTCACACCAGCAACACAGGGCTTTGTGCCTGGCATGGACCAAACGCAACACGGACCCTGTGCTCTTGACTTTATCGATTCAACAGCTGTGCTGCTGTTCGGAGAAAATGCAGACGCAGCAGAAGCACAGACTCTGTCACATCCCCACCTCCCAAACCTCACCTTGTGCTTTAGCTTGGGGACAGGTGGATCACATGGAAACCTGAGGTTTAAGGTAGTCTGAGAAACACATGATTTACATTTCCAGCTTCTAAACTGAAGTAAAACTTGCTAGGGGAATTTGAATGGGGTTTAGTGAGGCATTTTTGTAGTATTTTCCGCAGATGTATGCTGTGCGTCTCTATATCATGTGATCATATGCCTTTTTTCTTTATTTTCCTATTTGATTCTCTAGGTCTAGTTTTTTTAAAACTAAGAAAATGTATGACAATATTAATAAAATCAAAAAGCCATTCCACTTTTGGAAAGCCAAACTGAACAAGTATTCAATGAGCCACTTTAAAATGGAGCCAGAGCTGCCGTCCCAGAGGAACTGCCTTGAATGTTTTACATCTCAAACCTTGCAATGTTAAAACTGGGCAAAATAACTTTTTTTTTGCCCAGGACCGAAGTCAACACCGTGTCCAAAAAAAAAACAAAAAACTGTTTACAAAGATAATAAGAAAGCAGTTATTAGGACTACTGGACTGGTGACTACTGGACTGAAAATTAAAAACATTATTTAAAATTAACATTGCTGTGTTACGTTCTCTGCACCAATAGAAATGCCTTCCATTGACGTAATTGTTCCCCTTCGCCTTCTCATAAGTACCCACCGCCTTTGTCTCCGAACTGGAACGTTATTTGGGCTTCTGCCTGAATTAATGATTCCCAAATAGCTATTTTTACTGATCTCAACTAAACGTTTGTTTGCCTCTCACTTTGAGAGGCCTTTTTATTTTTAGACTAACACTGGCCAGATGAGGCACTAAAAAGCGATGAGGACTATGAGAAATATGACCTGTCTGAAGTGGAAAGTCACTGTTTTGCTCCAGCTACTTAATGTCACGTGGAAACTCAGGCCCAGGGTTATCCAACTTCTGGTTCTTTTATAAAGAAAAGCGAAGTAGGAAATAAGGACTTTTAGGGAAGTTACTATGATTTCAAATGTTGGTTTCAACACATTTGAATCTCGGCTTCTACTAATTGCGACAAAGACAGCATCTCCTTGAAAGCCTCTTGTTTGGGGAGTCATTACTGGAAGCTCAAACTGAAATATTTTTACTAACACTGTGACGTTCAGTCAGAACAGCCTGCAAGCTAGATTTGCCCAGAGAACCACCAAATATGAAAGCTCTGCTTTAAGCCCTTGCTACACCTGCATCTCTTTCTTTAAAGTTCTAGTAGATAGTTTTCTGAACAACACTGATTCCATTGGAGGAAACCCAGGCAGGCCAATGGGTGTAGCTGCCATGATAAGAACTTGTGGGGTTTGGTAACTTATCCCAGAACATCCCTTGGTACCAAAGCCGAGATGAGTTTGGTGGCTATTTGGTGGGACTTGCTTTGTCTCTGCCACTTCCTTGAACATCATATCAACTGGTGTGGCAAGGGACAAGGCACATGGCATGAGTGCTGGAGACATCATTCAGTACTGAATTCAGCCCTTATAGCTCCACCTTCAAATATATTCCTAAGAGGAGACGTAAAAGGATATGGAGAGGCTGCCAGGGAAAGGTAAAATTGGATATACACAAGAACTGTCACAACTTTTCTAATTATACTGATAGGTAACATCTGACGATGTTTTCTGTGTGCCAGGCATTATCCTACGTAAGCACCTACGATAGCCCATTCAGTCCTCACAATGGCCTGTGACGTAGGGGAGTAATTGGCATTCCCATATTAAAGATGAGGACACTGAGACACAGAGAGGTCAGGCAATGTACTGGATTCAGTCAACTCATCACTGGAGACCCAAGCCCTATCTGAGCAGAGCTGCTCTAGCGATAGCTAGCATTGCTGTCAGCATCCTAGAACCAGGTCACAGAAGCTGTTGCTTCTGCACCCGGAGGCCAAGGAGCCTCTGGCAGCAGCTTCTTTAGCCATTCCTGCTGCTATGAGCACAGCCTCGCAGTTCTGCTTCAACCTGGGCTACGCGTTTCTCAGGTCCTATCTGGGATTCCCTGTGGCCTCTGACAGGTGAAGCGAGACCTACTAGTCACTCGTGCATGGGCACTACAAGCTCAGGGAAATTAACTCCCAGTAGGGGTGAATTTTGATCAACGGAAGATAAGAATCAGCAGGTAAGTTCTTCTTTCCTACCTTCAGGGAGTTGTTTCATGGCATTTCTTTGAGGGTGTCTAGCGTGACTGAGAAATCAGCTTGTCAGGAAGCTGTGACCAGCCCACTTCTACATTTCCCTATGTGTTCTTCTTTCCCTGCGTCATTTCCCTTTTCCTTTGTTCAGGCTTCAGTGGGACTGCACTCCCCAATAAAGCATGAACACATAATTCTGTGCCTTATGCTCTGTTTTCTAGAGGCTGAGGCAAACACAAGTAACTCATCCAAGGTTTCAGTCAAGGTAGTGCCAGTGACAGGATTGGAGCCCCAGAGTCTGTTCCCAGAGTTTGTGTTTTTTTTCACCACTCAATCTACTCCCTCTAAAGGAAAAAACAAAACTTTGGGATACAAAGTTAATGCTATCTTTAAAAATAACCTCTCCCTGTCTGCCAACTACATTGCTGCTGCTTCCTACTTTTCTCCAAGCTTAAATCTCACCTTCATTTGCTCCAAGCTGGGTGCTGAAAGTTTCCTACATAAACTGCTAACTTTGTTTATTCTGTCTCCCAGCTAAAAAGTGTCAGCTATTAGAAGGCAGGATGTACTTGACCATAGTGTGAGAAATCTCAAGAAACATGAAACGCAAGAGCCTTTCAATGATGGCCACACAGCTGTGTTTCAGAGTAGAGCTTTGTTTCAGTTGAATAAGCCTAATTACTCGTCAGGTGAATAAGCCTAATTACTCTTCCCAAAATCCTTACTGTGTTCTCATTATGAGGTCAGGTACAAATATATGAAGCTGGGTAACACAGTCCTTCTTCTCATAGAAACCTCCTCCTCGTAGAAAAGACAGACACATCAAGAAATAAGTTCAGCAGTGTGATCGATCAAGTGCTATCTATACTTGTATTTTCCCTAATGGAGTTTTATTTTTAAAGAGATCTTTGTCTTTGTTTATTTGCTCATTGAAAAACTTCATGCAAATAAGTAATAATGGTCTTAATATTTTTTAAAAAAGAAACGGCATCCCATATCTGTATTGGGCAGGAAAAGTATGGGCCACTCGGAGAAAATCAGCAGAACCACAATATCTTGGATCTCATCCATGGGTAAAGTCACGTTCAACTGCCAGTCTGATAATAAACGTTGACATCTATCATATCCTTGCTCCGTGTCAGGCTTTTCAAGTATTTTATCTATTTTAACTCTCCGGAGCCTCACAAGGCGACTATAGGGTAGCACTATTAATGTCCTCCTCCTTTTACAAGTGAGAAACTGGAGCACAGAGAGGTTAAATACTTAGTCCAAGGACACACAGGAGGGCAGCATATATGGCCAGCACCTGAGCACTGTGAGTTTGATTGCACAGTGTCCACGAGTGTCCTCCATGCTGCCCACCTCCCTCTCTGAGATTTCATCCTCCTCCTGGGCATAACCTTCAGTGGTTTGATATCCTCTAGCTTCTTGTAAAAATGATTTCTGGTTTTCTTTTCAATGTTATGCCATTAACCTTTCAGAAATAATTTTGAATTCCTCCATATATGACCTCTTGAGCTGATGAAAAGAATTTGCAGTGCCCAATCTGGGATACTTTTGAGGATGAAAGGGGAGCACTATTAATAATTAAACCAGGACAGCAGGTGAAACCAGGACTGTTCTAGGTGAGCCACGATGAATAGCTCCCGGAACATACGTGACTTGCCCCCAGAGAAAAACAACAGGATCCACGCCATATTGGATTGAGAATGTTTAAGCAGAAAACCTCACTCAGAATATTACAGATCTAGAAGAAGGAATCAAGGGCTCTTCAGAATGGAATCCTTCAAAGTCTTTCCATTTCTTTAAAGATACTATTTCAAATTTCTCAGTATGTCATAAAACATCCCTCATCTCATTCTTGCCTACTTTCCTATTTCATCTCCAAATTCCTATTCCTCCTCTGATCTGATCCTGCTCTGTGGGTTATGTCAAGTTTTCCATTCTTTCCACTCATTTATGTCTTGTCCATGCTGTTGCTTTTTCTTAGAATGACATTTACCTTGTTCTGTGGGTGGCAAACTCTTATGCATCTTTGAAGAAGCAACTCAGAGCTGACCCATTCTTTTTCTTTCACTAGAATGTGAGTCCCTGGCGTAAAAGACTGGGTCCAAGTTTTACAAATAATAAGGAGTAGAGCCAGGAAGTTAAGCTGGATTTAACTGACTCCAAAGTCAGGTGACTTGGCTCTCAAAGTTATTACGAGGAAGGAGTTTTACAGGCAGGAAGGGGGCGGGGGCATCTAGAAACCCCGAGAAGCAAGAGGCGGGGCTGGCAAGGAGGAGGAGGCCAAGTTGTGGAGAGCCTCATGACCTATGCTAATGCACCTCACAGAGATAGGAGACTGAGTCACAGCATCTGCTGAAGGTGGTTGTACTCTACCAGTGGTTTCAAAGACTGTTTATTTCTCCGTTGAATTTCTGAGAGCATCAGGTTGCTCCTGGGATGGAACTATCAAAACTCTCTTGTACACCATAAAAAAGAAAATAGCCTCTCCATCTCCATTATTGCTTTGATTCGAAAAATGTTATTAACCTTTCAAAAACTTACCATTTTGTCTTCTTGGAGTTTGGTCAAGGTCCCACATTTATCTTGAAAATGCTAGTTTCTGCACTATTTTTAATTGAAGGGCTTCAGGGCAAATTCAATTAAGTTGTGGTATATGAACTGAAACTTGCAATATATTAAAAATATTCCATTGCACAGTTAATCAATTACCCGATTTCTAATATGAGTCCCATTGTCATTCCAAATTTGCACTCACACTCAGAAGAAATGACGAAGGGCTTTAGCAATCACAAATATGTCCTAAATGCATTTGGACTAACTTAAGGACAGTCTGTCTAGAATGATACCAATCCCAGCTGGTACTTAGATAATCACAAAGCTGGAAGGAGCCTCAGAGATCTTCTTTCAAACTCTTCCTCTTATAAATCAACTAACTGAGATGCAAAAAGGGTGACCCATTCAACAAAGATAACAGAGCTATGGGTAGAAACCATGGATCCTGCACATCAGCTGTTTCAGCACTGTCCCAGGGACAGTTGGCTTCCTACTAGTGTTCTTGGGTGACATTCGCTTTCTAGAGGCCCTGTAGTGAGGGACTTAATGTTTTAGTCTGGTGGAACAATGAAGAAGAGGTAATCGGGATGGAACTATTACAGTTCTACTTGATCCTGGTTCTCTCCTTCCTGACTCCTTACAAACTATGTCATTGGGTTTATATTTTATTGCCACCAGTAAGAACAGGATCTAGCCTCCCCCCAGGCCACATGCTCCCAGATTGCCTTCTGGAACTCTCTCCCTACAATGTCTTGGTGAAGTCTGAGGAGGGAGGAGGTGAAGCAGGCATGAGGTTCTAGACACCACTCTGTGTACTCACAATACCACAATGCACTTCAAGACTAAATTGGAATTATCTATTAGCAATTGTTTTTCATTAACTACAGCTGTCTGCCTCTTGTTAGCAAAGCCAAAGCTGAGCTAGTGAACAGCTGCTTCAGATCCCCTCACAATTGTTAGGGCAAATGTCCATAAATCATTATGCAAATTTGCCAACTGTGACTGTTGATATACAATGGTTCTCAATTGAATGCACTGAATTCCATGTATCAGGAACTTTTTAGGCAGGTGTACCCACACGTTATCCAGAATAATGTTGCACTGTAGTTACTAGAAAGAACTCACAACATGGAGGACAGTACTAAATTTTCCCATGCTTAATAAATATTATTATAATAACATCTTTTTAATTCAAATAAAATTTTGATAAAGAGACTATAATAGTGTTAATCCTGTCACTCAACATTTCACTTTTGTCTATTGGCTTTCCAGGCTTGAAAATTATGCTTGAAAAATTTTAAACCATCAAGAATTTGCTGTCTTGCAATTTTGCTTTTTAAAATTTAAGATATAATAAACATTTTTCCTTATTTTTAGTTTTCATTTCTTATTTTCAATAACTAATATTTTATCACTGTGATGAACTACATTTTGTGACAATTTCTCTCCTTTGTTATTATAAATTGCTACCATAAATATATTTATGCCTTTTTAAAAATTTTTATAAAACTATTTCCTTAGGAAAAATTTTTATGTTTGAACTGAAGTTATGAAAATGTTTATGGCACTTGTTTATATTGATTTTCAAAAGGGATAGACTAGTTTGCAGTACCACGAGCAGTATGTGTGTATGCCAGTTTTCCAGAAATCTCACCACCTTGTCTTTTATTTATTTTTAAAATTTTTGCTAATTTGCTTGATTGTAAAATGCACTTAGGTTGCTACAAAGCATGTATTTGATCAATTGATGGATTGATTCATTTAACTAGTCAGTCAAGAACTATTTATCAAGTGAATGCGTGGCTAAGAGGTGGAGAAAGAGATTGATGAAGTCCTGTGCCCTAAAATGACCTGAATGTCTAAGTTAGTGGCACAGCACAGCATTTATTGTGGAGTGTCTTAAGAATGATGGTAGCGTTATACACAGGGCACTATGAGAGTATGGGGAGGGGCACTTAACTTGAGTCAGAGGTATAAAACAAGATTCCAGAAATGAAGTGACAAATGGGTTCATGGGTATTCCAGGAAAAGAACTAGAGAGAAACTGTAGGCAAAGGCAAGGACGGAGACATGAGAGGGAAAATCAGCTTGGAAGACTCATGGATCTAGCTGGAGAAATCTACAGAATCACAGTGTCATATGTCTGGGGCGTGGGCTACCGGGGGTTAAATGGTGAGAGAAGAGACTGGTGTATTAGTTGGCACTATTTTGGCTTCAGGTGTCATAAATGTCAACTAGAAATAGCCTAAGCAAGAATGAGGAGGTGGAGAAGAAAAATTATTTGTTATAAGGAACTGTAATATCTCAGTGAGCCTAAGGACAACAATATGTCCAGGTCTTAGAAGCAATTATAATCAGAAAAGAAAGGGTGAGAAAAAAAGAGAAAAAAAAAAAAGGAAATAAAGAAAAAACTATAGGTAGTGCCGTGGGATAGAGTTTGATTCTTTATCCAAAATTTTCAGTAAAACACTTATTACCTTAGGAACATATTTTTTAAAGATTTTTATTTAAAAAAATATAGCTAACGTACAACATTATATCAGTTTCAGTTGTACACCATTGTTGTTCAAAATTTGTATACCGAAAGAAGTGATCACCATCATTCCAGCAACTACTACCTGACACCAGACTATGCCATCACAATATAATTGACTATGAGTATATTCCCCATGATGTATGTTACACCCCATGACTTATTTATTTTATACCTAGAAATTTGGACCTCTTATTCCCCTTCACCTTCCCCCAACCTTTTAAAAAAATTTTCAGTTACAGTTAACACTCAATATTATTTTGTATTAATTTCAGGTGTACAGCATAGTGGTTAGACATTTATACAATTTAAGAAGTGATCCCCCTGACTAGTCTAGTACCCACCTGGCACTATACATAGCTATTACCATAAAATTGACTGTGTTCCCTGTGCTTTACTTTGCATCCCCATAACTATTTTGTAACTATCAATTTGTACTTCTTAATCCCTTCACCTTTTTCACTCTATCCCCCAATGCCCCTCCCATCTATCACCCCAATAAATCTAGTACCCATCTGACACCATACATAATTATTATAATATTATTGACTATATTCCTTGTGCTATACCCTACATCCCCATGACTACTTTGTAACAACCAATTTGTACTTCTTAATCTCTTCTCATTTTTTACCCACCCTTTCAAACCCCCTCCCATCTGGCAACCATCAAAATGTTCTTTATATCTATGAGTGTGTTTCTTCCATTTTATTATTATTTTTTAATTCTTTTTTCCTTTTGCTTTTCCAGTTGGGTATTTTCTGCTACCTTGTCTTCCAAATCGTTGATTCGATCCTCTGCTTCATCTAACCTGCTGGTGATTCTTTCTAGTGCATTCTTCATTTCAGTTATTGTATTTTTTACTTCTGCTTGGTTCTTTTTCATGGTTTCTATATCCTTTTTTATTCTTGCTATCTCTGTCTATCTCTTTGTTGAAATTCTCACTAAGTTCCTGAGCATTCTTATAGCCAGTGTTTTGAACTCTGTATCTGGTAGGTTGTTTGCCTCCATTTCATTTAGTTCTTTTTCTGGAGTTTTCTCCTGTTCTTTTATTTTGGACATATTTCTTTGTTTCCTCATTTTGGCTGCCTCTCTGTGTTTCTATATATTAGGTAGATCTGCTATGTTTCTGAGTCTTGCTGGGTGGCCTTATGTAATAGGTGCCCTGTGGGGCCCAGTGGCACAGTCTCCCTGGACACCCGCACTGGGTGCTCCAGGAGTGTCCCTTGTGTGGGTTGCGCATGCCCTTCTGTTATAGTTGAGCCTTGATTGCTCTTGGCAGGTCTGTGGGTGGGATTGACCTTCAGGCTGATGGGCTGTGGGGTTTGGCCACATCCACAGCTTGTGGGCTGCTGTGTGGGAGGCTTACCCACTGAGTGGGACTCACCCCAGCAGACTGTGTGCCTGTGGAGACCACCCTTTGGGTGTGCTACTTGTGGGGCTAATGAGTGGTACTGTATTGTGGTCTGAAGCCAACCTCCAGGTATATTGGTTCTGGGGTCTCTTGTGAGGGACTCTGGTACAGGCCGAGTCATCCACTGCCTATAACTAGCCAGGGACTACCTAGTAAAAGCTAAAAAGCAACCCGCAGTTAGTTGCTGTCTGTGCTGGACCTGGAAGCATGCGGGAGAGGCCACTCTGTGAACTGAGGATAGCTGCCACAAGTACGGGGTCTGGAGTAGCTCTGTGAAAAGCCAGGACACACCAGGCCTGCTGTAGCTTGCCTGTTCCTTTAAGGTTCTGCCGCTAATAAAGCTTCATGAAGTATGGAGTTGGATATGGCAGGGTCTTAATGAAACACCAGGGTGGAGCAAGCAGAGCTCACCAGGCCAATCAGATTCAGATTTGGCCATAAGTGTAAGAGGAGGGCTCAACACGGAAAGCTGGTGCCCACCTGCTGCCTGAATGGGAGGAGGACCTCACTCAGGGAACATGGCGACTGCCCTCCAGCCTATGCCTGAGGATACACACCTCCGTTTACCCCCATATGCCTCTGATTCTCCCCGAGTCACTGTCCTTTCACTGGAGTCCAGGGTGAGTGCCTACAAGCGAGTGAGTCTATGCTGGGGCCCTTTGAGAGGATGTCTGGGTTTTCCACAGCTTTCTGTCCCACTCAGATGGTCAGAATTCCCATGGTTTTTCACCACCATATGTTGTGGTGGCTCCTCTTCCCAGCAGCAGGACTGTGGGCTGGGGTGCTTGGTGTGGAGCTGGGGCCCCTTGCTCCTCTGTGGGGAACCTCTGTGGCCAAGATATCCCTCCTGATTCTCAAATGCCATAGGGAGGTTTGGAACTAGCTTGTTTAGCGTGTCTACCCCTCGTTCAAGTCTCAACGTGGCTTCTTCTTTATATCCTTAGTTGTAAAACTTCTGTTCATCTAGACTTCAGACGGATCTTCACGTTGATTATTCTATAATTTTGATGTGTTCATGGGATGAGGCAAGCACAGCGTTTATCTACTATGCCATCTTGGCCCTACTTGTTAGGAGCATATTAAAAAAAAGAAAAAAAGAAAACTTACACCCTGACAGGGATTTCTCTCCTCTCTCCTTTCTGTTTCTCTCTGGATCTATCTCTATCTCTATCTATCTCTATCTCAACCTCTACCTCTACCTCTATCTCTAGCTCTATCTCTATCTCTATCTCCCTCTCTCAGATTTACAACATACAGTTTAGATGTCTAAACAGAAACTGGCTCACTCTCTTGGTTCTAATTCAGAAGTTTGCGGGGAAATCCTCTGATTGCTCCAGTTTGAGTCAGAGACCCACCTCTGAAACAATTTACTGAAGCTGTGAAGGCAGGGAATCAGGGTTTTATGTGAACATGGAGACTCCTGTTAAAGTGTCATAGTCCCAGGTGGAAGTGACTATTCCAAGAAATGGGTAGATGGGTATTTGAGGTGCTAGAAAAATTAAACAATAAGTATCCATTATTATTGAAGATAATGTCTAGGATACTATCATGAATGATGTTGAATAATATGCGAAGGACTGTCAATTTTCTATAGGCAATACAATTTTAACATTTGGCCAACCCATGTGTCTCCTACTCTTATATTTCTCTACCTTTGTTTGTTCTGGATGATTTGATTTCCATGGTCCAATTTTTGAGAGCTGGTGGAGAAAAACGAGAGAGCTAAGTACCTCCTCAGCCTGCAGTGTTGGCAGAGCAGGATGCAGATTGGAACAAGCCTTGCTGTAGACCTTGAAAAAGACCCTGTGGGATTTGCATACCTTAGCCTCTGCCCACACAGTCTTATCGACTTACTCAAGCTGGACCAGATTCATTTGAAGAGGTTAGTGTACCTTCTAGTCTCTTGGGCTCCTGTCTCAGTCTCTGTCTTGACCTGGAGCAATGCTGATACCTTCATCTTTCTCTAGTCCCACACTTTTATAGTGCTTTCCAAACAAATGTAAACCATACAGTCATTTTGCATTAACTTGTGATACAATAAATACATAAACAAACAAACAATTCTGAAGAGATTTTGAGCAGGATCCTAAGACATGCAGATTTCTCCTTCTTCTTTTTTTCTTCTTCTTTTCCTTCTACTTCATGTTAGAATGATGACTCTGACAGCTGCAGATGATGCACTGCTGTAAACTGAGATTAGAGGCAGAAATACTGATTAGGAAGATTGCTCTTTTAATCCAAGTGAAAATTGATGAAAGCTGGAACAAAGACATGGGTGGTAGAGACAGTGATGGGGACATAGACATTTGATATTAATAAGATTTGATAAGTCATTTAAGAAGTTTTTTAATGCGTATAATAGGAAAACAAATATCACAAACAAGCCTCCACAATGTGGTGGGATTCACTTTCCCAGAAGCAAATGGATAGTGTATGGGGGGCAAAGGGGAATCTGAACAAAATTCCAATTTTTTTTAGAAATGAGGGAGGCAAAAGTGGATGTGTAGTAGGCAGTTAACATAATTCAATAGTTAGTAATCATTTTTGGTGTGGGGAAGTGGAGGGGAAGACCATCACAATTCTCAGGTTTGCTGAACTAAGTGATTAGGCAGATTCAACCAGGATAAGAAATAAAGGAGGATAAACAAGTTTCGGCAGAAGATCAGTTTTGAAAGGAATGAGGCACATCCATGTGAAAATGTCAAATAGGCAGCTAAAGAGATGAGTTTGAAGTTAAGGAAAGGGCTTGGATTAAAGATATGTATTTGGATGTTATCAGCATGTGGAAATTATATAGCACACAGGTGCACAGTGAGGTCACTGTTGGACGAGATTACCCAAGGAAGTGTGCAGAGTGAGGAGAGACAAAGATAAGAATTCATCTCTGGAAAAGGGCAAAGTACATGGCTGGAATTAACTAAATGTATTTGCATATCAAAGAGGTGTTTCTTGAATTTAGATAGCTGTTGCAGTGAAAATTTCTACATAACTAAATGATTTCTAAGCTCCATTTGACAGTTCATTATTTTTAAAGCAACATTCTTCCCCAACAAAAATCACTTACATTAAAGAGTATGGGAAGGACTTTGGAATTCGCAGCAACATGGTTTGACCTAAAGCAATAAATAAATACTTCGTGGATTGCAAAAATATTTGGAATCCTTTTATGATACATATAATCAGCTATGGTTAATAGGCTAGATGGCTTCTCTTGGAATAAAGAAATGTTCGGTGAATTTGTAGCTGGTGACTGCTATTAAACTGTAAGGAATTAAGCTTGACAATCTTGCAGGAAGGTCTTAGCAAAAGCTCAAAGAATATTAAGTTCAACTCCAACTGAAAGTAGAAGGATCTCATTCTATGAAATTAAAAGGAAAAGAACAAATATGTTGCAGGGAGAGAAATCATCTGAGATTGCTAGATTTCTGGGAGCTCTGAGGATGGCAAGCTGGCTCTCCGGGCTTGCAGGCCCCTCCATGAGAGGCACGCACCGCGGTGCTAGGATAGAGAAAACATCTCTCAAGTGATACTCAGCCTCAGGAGGCAAAACCCTTCCTACTGGCAGGTGCTGACCAGCCTGAGAAGAGGGCAGGGCCATCAAAACCCAACTGAGAGAAAGTACACAGGCATTCCCAACTTCAGAACTCTCTAGTTCCTTATTTAGGAAAACATTTCCTGGATACATGAAAAGGATGTCATGGACAGTTTTCTTAATCCAAGGGGGAAGAGTTTCAACACTAGACTGAAGCAACCAAAGGGTTGGTCCTGACATATGCCTTGGGAAATTCAGGAAAAGTTTAAAGCAAAGCCTTTTTCCCTCCTTGCTCAGCTAAAAAAATAGAACCAGTAAACTGTTTAAGAAAGGAGAGCAGTGGACATGAGGGGAAGCGAGCAGGATTCCGTGAATTCCAGGCTTTACCTTCTACCTCTGGAATTCTGTGCTCCTGCTGTTCAGTGGCACAGAGCTGTCCAGTAGGAGAAGTGGACTGTGAAGCCTGATGTCACTACAGCTCAGGTGCTCCCTGGCCTTGTGACCTTGCACACCACCATATTTCCTTGGATTCACTTTCTCCATTTGGAAACTAAATAGATGGGATGACTCTCTGAAGGAAGGTCAGTGCAGTGGTTAAGAGCAAATTACCCACATTCACATCCTGGCTTAACCACCTCTGTGTCTTTGGGGGAAGTTAGATAACCTCCCTATGCTTTTAATTCCGCATCTATAAAAAGAATTTAGGGCCTTCACAGCACCCAGAATACTGCCTGGCCTAGAGTGAGCATCACATAATGTTGGCTACTTTTAATCCAGCTCTAATTTTATGCAAATCTGTAATTCTCGGCCCAGCAGTTAGCATGATTCTTTTAGCCCATGTCAAGATGCCTAAGAAATTAAAAATACTTCTATAGACATGGACACATCTAGGGAATATTCCACTGCCAGAAGCTGGTGTTGTTAAACTGCCTTTTTATCACTTTTAAATATTTCTAAACCCTTGCGAAGAAGGTTGTTTTCAAAATAAGGTAAAGAATTTCAATTAGGATTTGCAATATCTTGTAAAACAGTGCCCTAAAGGGTTTCTCTCCTTTGTATTAAATGAAGCTGTACTAGAATTAATTACCAGAAGAGATAAATGAGAGTCCATTGGCTGCTTGATGAGAACTGTCACTGCCCCTGGCTAAGTAACCTCCACACCCCAGAGTGAGGTCCACTCTAATTGCAGGGGAAAAGAGCAGGGGGCGAAATGATTCACCTCGGAGGGAAACAATTAAACCTTTCCACCGGAAATAAAAGTGACACTTTAGTTTCTATCATTCATTCTTCCATTCATTCATTCATTCATTCCTCTTCCCTTTTCTTTTTTTTTTTCTTTTTTTTTTTTTAATTTATTGGGGTGACAATTGTTAGTAAAATTACATAGATTTCAGGTGTGCAATTCTGTATCACATCATCCATAAATCACACTGTGTGTTCACCACCCAGAGTCAGCTCCCCTTCCATCACCATACATTTGATCCCCCTCACCCTCATCCCCCACCCCCCAACCCCCTTACCCTCTGGTAACCACCAAATTACGTTCCCCAGATTAATTTTCAAACCCGTGGCCATCCTGTGGTCACCAACTGCCCTCCAATCCCCTCACCCTCCCCCCCACCCCCCACCCCTCCCGCCCATCTAGCAACCCTCAGTTTTTCCTCTTTGTCTCCAAAACTGTTTCTGATTAGTTCATTCACTTATTCTTTTCTTTAGAATCCGCAAATAAGTGAGATCATATGGTACTTATCTTTCTCTGTCTGACTTATTTCGCTTAACATAATGTTCTCTAGGTCCATCCATGTTGTTGCAAATGGTAAGATTTCTTTCTTCTTTATGGCTGCGTAATACTCCATTGTATAAATGTACCACAGTTTCTTAATCCAGTCATCTACCGATGGGCATTTTGGTTGTTTCCATGTCCTAGTTATTGTGTATAGTGCTGCAATAAACATAGGAGTGCATAAAGATTTTTGAATTGAGGTTTTGGGTTTCTCCGGATAGATACCTAGGAGTGGAATTACTGGATCGTAGGGTAGTTCCATTTTCAGATTTTTGAGATACCTCCATACTGTTTTCCATAGTGGCTGCACCAATCTGCAATCCCACCAACAGTGCACAAGCGTTCCCTTTTCTCCACATCCGCGCCAGCACTTGTTGTTTGTTGATTTATTGATGATAGCCATTTTGACTGGGGTGAGGTGGTATCTCATTGTGGTTTTTATTTGTCTTCCCTTTTCTTTTAATAAGCCTTTAGTTATTAATTTAATAACCCATTAGATTAGGAGTCTGCATAAGAATAACTTGTGGTTACTTGTTAAAATGTAGGTTCCTAGTCTTTTCCTTCTAATTTGGTAGAGCTAGTTTGGGGCCAACAATCTGCATTTTTAACTAGTACAGCAGAAGATTTGAGCTTCAACTTGGAAAACACTAATTATCCAGGAGGCATGGTGAAAACAACACTGGACAGACTTGTGAACAACGTAAATAGAAAAATAATTTCATGCCTCTCCAAAGTGAGTTTCTTTAAACATTTATTCAGCATTTATACTATGACATTTATTTGGTAATTTATTTATTTGGAAACTTATCCAAATAATATTTCTATCAATGAATATTTAGGAAAGATTTACCTAATAATTGACTTCTATGAAGCCAACTTCATGCAGTGATGGAGGCTTAGCAAACAGAATTATAAAATACATTATTCTGATTTGGAATTTAGTTTCTTAATGCTAATTTCAGAAGACTATCATCTGATTTATCTTAGGTTTGCATGTGCAATATGCAAGTATTTAATTTTTAACTTACCTTTGAATGTGCTCTGGAAGGCAAGCCTAATTAACATTGTACCACTTATCTAATAAGTCTCTGTGGAACCCTGAGTTAATTGGCATCACAACTCCTATTTATTGCAGTGATATTTTAATGTCCTTTTCAGATTGGCATGATGAGTGGATGCCCATTTTTTTTTCTTTTCTTTTTTTACCATAATCCAATCTAGGTAGGATACTAGGATATGAGTAGGAAAGAAGGTAAAAGAGGAAAGTCTGGGGCTTGGGCCAGGCTTTAGATATCAGTCTCAATGTTAAAGGTCACAGTCAGCAACCCAGGATGGTACTGTTACCAAGTATGTCCACGGTGCTGGATGTCAGGACACTCCATGGGGCTCTCAGGAAAAGATGGTGGCAGTAGTTCTACGTGAACTACTCATCTGTAAAACATCCGCGCCTCCATTTAGAACTCAAAAGGAGCAGGATTTCCTGTAAAGACACTTGCAAGAGTTAGGCAGGAGTCAGGGCTCCATCACCTGGCCTGAGCTCAAGGCAGAGCCCAGCCCTGGAGTGACAAACAGGAGCTCACATGTGGATTGTGTGTATCAGAACTGCAGAAACAATGGACACCTAGGTGTTCAGGGTTCAACCTAAGGCCATGTTTTTAAAGAAGCTGTCCAAAGTCTACTCTCAATCCTGTTGGGGATAAATTGTTTAACTTAAAACTCTTTTTTATTGGTTCTGAATGTCTTAGGATACAGAAAGAATTGTCTTAGAATTTAAACAACTGCTCCTATTTCCCATGGCTGGAAAGAGAATAAATGAATAACTCCCAAGAACAGGGCTTTATGAAGTCTTTTAACCTGTTTGAAAGATACATGTTTGTCCCAGAAATGATAACGTCCAAGGGTCAAGTGTTAAGGGAATAGTGTGATCTTCAGGGTTAAATGTGGTTATTTCCTCTTTGGAAGCCTGGAAATGAGTGGATTTGAATTCTAACTTCCACACTTGCAACATTTCTTCTCTGTAGACTTCATAGCATTTATTCTGATCCAGGCATTGTGCTAAATACGTGTGTGTGCACTCACGCATGTTTTTGACTTATTCCTCATGATAACCCTAAGACAGCACTGTTAATTCATTTTGTGGATGAACAAAAGGAGTCTTAGAGACGTTAAGCAACTTACCCAGTCACAAAGCAAGTGAGTGGTGTGACTATGATCCGAACTCTGTCAGTCTGCCTCTAGATTCTGCCCCTTAACCACGTTGCTCTGCTGTGGAAGACGATATCGTGCATAGTGCGTATAGTGAAGGTTATATTATATATATAGTATGTAGTGAAGGCTATATTATATGTCTAGTATAGAATGAAGGCTATGGTATATGTAGAGTGTATAGTGAAGGTTATATCATATGTAGAGTGTATAGTGAAGCTAAAGGAACACAAAAATGGGAGGAGAAGATAGTGTTCCAAGGGGCAGAACTATCCTTAGTAAACTTCCCTAATTCACTTATCTTCTATTCAATATTTGTAGAGTATCTTCTATGCCTGAAGCACTGCTTTCGTGAATAAAACAGGCAAAGATTCCTGTCCTCATAGAGCTTAAATGACAGCACAGGTAAATATGATAAACAATAAACTTAACAAAATGCATTACAAAATATAATGCAAACTATTATTATAAATTACAAAGATTACAAATTATAAAATAAATACAAAAACAAACCTAACAAACACAAACATTGTGCTGTTTGTTAAGAAGTGATAAGTCCTGTGAGAAAAAACAGTGCAATGAAGGGACACTGGGAATGTGGGCGTCAGCTACATGGCAATTTCAATATGGTGATCGGGATAGTCTCGGGTTCACGGCAAAGGTGACATTTAATTTAGAAAAAACTTAAAGGAAGTGAAGGAGTTAGTCAAGCAGATGTTAGAGGGAAAAAATACCAGGCAGAGGACCTGGACAGTACAGAAGTCTTCAAACTAGAGCTTTCCTGGAGTGTTTGAAGAATAACAGGTGGCCAGAGGTTCAGCTCTTACTTGGTGGGAAATGGGTCGCCATTGAAGGCTCTTGAGCAGAGAAGTGACACGACTTAAACTTTTAAAAAAGATTACTCTGGCTGCCGAGAATAAACTATAAAGAGGCAGGAGCAGAAGCAAGGAGACCATTTCTGATGAGGCTGTCACAATATCCAGATGAAAGAGGATGGAGGCTTGACCTGAGGAAGGAATAATGGGGATAGGGAGAAAATTGGTCAGATTCTGGATTTAGTTTAAGGGAGTGCCAAGAAATTTTCTTGATGGATTTGATGTAGGATGCGAGAGAAGAAGAGGAGTCAAAGAGCACTCCAGGGGTTTAGGGATGAGCATCTATAAAGATGGTATTGTCTCAGCTGAGATGGGGACGACAATGAAATTAGCAAATTTGGGGTCAATATGAGGTGCTCACACTGGGACATGTTAAGTTAGAAATAACTATGAGACATCCAAATGAAGTTTTGAAGTACCGATTGATAGTATGGGCCTGGGGATGAGAGGGAAGCCTGAACTGGAGATCTAGGTTCAGGAGGCATCATCACCTTCTAGATGGTGTTATCAGGTAGGCTCCTGCAGGAAACAATGACAATTTCAAAGGCTTTAACTAAAAAAGAATTTAATAAAGGAGTTATTTACAGAGATATTGGTAGGGTTAAAGGGATTTACAAGGAATGGTGGGCATCAAAGAAGCAGCGAAGATGGAAAGCCGTTACCATTTTTAGGCCTGATGGAGAAAAAGGGAGGGAACAGTGCGCCTGAAACCCAAGGAGTGGTAAAGCCATGGAAAACTCCATCTCCTGCAGTTACCTCCTATCAGCCAGTCAGAAGACAGCCAGCAAGGAAGCCTGGGGAATACAGTGTGCAGTGGTCAGCCTCCTGGGGCAAAGAGCAAGGCAAAGGAGGATGGAGGAGAAAACCAGGGTGTAAAACCTGAGGCTAGATAAGATCTTTAAGGGAGTGAGACTAAATAGTGAGGAGAAGAGGACAAAGAACTGAGCCCAGTGCTCCTCACTGTTAGAGGTTTGGGGTAAGAGGAAGAATTAGCAAAGGACACTACAAAGAAATAGCCTTGAGATAGGAGAAAGTGTGGAATCCTGGAAGCTAAGAGAAGAACTGTTTATCAAGGCAGAGGGTGTGATCAACTGCATCAAATGCAGCTGATGTTTCAAGTGAGATGGGAGCTGAGAACTAACGCTTACATTTAGCGACATGGAAGTGACTGGTGTCCTTGACAAGAGCCATTTTAATGGAGTGGTGGGAGAAAACACCCACCGTAACGGGAATGGCTCTCAGGGAGAACAGGATGAGAGGGATTTCTGACAACAAGATAAATTATTCTTTCTAAGAGTTTTGCTGCAAAGAGGAACATAACAATGGGACAGAAAGTAGGGAAGAAACAAGGGTCTAGAGAAATATTTTTGAGATGGACAAATAACAGCATGTTTCTGTGATGATGGGAAGGACCCAGTGGAGAGGAAGAAATGAATGCTTCAGGAGAAAGAGGGGAGGCTACTTAGAGTGGTGTCTTGTCTTAGCTTATGTTTCTTCTGTGGACATGGGGTCAGAATCTCCCTGTGATCTTTGAAGGGATTTTTGGAGAGTGAACAAGACAGAATCGACCACGTAACACCCTCCACCAGTTGCTACCCAATGATAGAATCAGCATTTCCAACCTCCCTGTCTGGCTTTCAGAACACCCATAATTGCCCCTCCGGGGCAGGAACAGCCGGTTACTTGGCACCTGCTAGAAACCAGGCTCTGTACTTTATAAACACTAACTCTATTCTTCACAAAAACCCAGAGCTCTATCTCTAATTTCTGGGCGAAAAAGTGGTATGGCAGTGTCTGAGGAAGCTTAAGGAACTTGTTATCAGCCACAGCCTGCAGGAGGCAGACCCAAGACACAAATCTTGGCCTTTATTACAAAGCCTTTATTTTTTTCTATTTCCCTGGTTAGCCTCACATTCTGTTTTTCTTTCCCTGTATTAATTTTTCCTCATTCTCTCTGGGCTCTTCACTATCTATTCCTTGTTCTCCAAAATTTCGACCTCCTCTCTCCCAGTCACTTCCCATTTCTGATAACATTAATATCTTAAAGCAACTAAGTTTCTCGTCCCAGAAGTACTATTTCTCTTCCAAAATGGGACCTTTCTGCAAAAATAGAACTCCCTCCCCTTCCCACAAGGAATCTCTAATGGTGGACTTTCATGTGTGGCAATTGTTGAAGGAAAGAACAGAGATTTCCAAAAGCTCTTGAAATCTAGCTGTGAAGGCCAGCCAGCATCTATGTTTCTGAAAGGCTGTTCTGTTTCTTCATGCTGTTCGCTTAGACTACTACTTCGAGTTCTCAAAACTTTATGAATCAACATCTTGGCAGGTGTACACTGAGCTACCTGTTTTCCTGGTTTAAAACTGATCGATGCTATTGTCCACCCCATTTTAGATTCTCCTCTCTCTCCAGATCTTTCTCTTGCTCCGTCTCTCTATTACACACACACACACACACACACACACACACACACACATACACACTAACACACTACTCCTGTATAGAACTTGGAGAGGATTTGGGGAGGATGGAGTGACCTGCCACTGTTGTTAATAGGTCGGATCAATATTGCCAAATGTGCCACATCCTTCTTCATTTTCTCATCATGAGGCAATCGATAGCCTCGTCTTGACTGTAAACCTTTCTCAAGGTTCCACACTTTTCATTTTCCCCTGTTGATTCCTGGGTTGAGTCTCCTCTCTCCAAAACACTTGGGACAGAATAGAAGAAGCTGGTCCTAAATTTGTCAGGTTTCAGTAACTTGTGCTCAACTGCTGTGTCACCCCCACGGCACATACGTGTTCACAGATATGCAGGTGTGTATGAAGAACGTGTGTGTGTGTGTGTGCACATGCCTGTGTTTCTTAACTGTAAGAGGATCAATAACATCTACTCTCTTTGCCCTCAGGGAATTTAACCTACCAGAGGAGGTGCAAAGTGCAGATGTATTTATTCTCCCTATAAATTAATATCATGTGGAAAAATTCCTTTGCTGTAATGACATCCTGCAGCAGGCACTTAGAGCAGGCAAATAGCATGACCGGGTTTTCGGTGATGCTGCTCCACCCAGGTTATGGTGCTCACTCTGGATCCCAAAGCCATATACCAGGACAAAGGTTTTGTGGGATGTGTATCTGAACTCAGGCAGAACTAGCAAACGTCAATATGTTGCTATTTGAATGGTTAGAACATTCCTTTACCCCAAACAGAAATAACACCTACCTGGGGCCCACCACAATACATCAAACTCCCACATGATGGGCTACCTAGGGCTAAGGATTGAAGGCAGCAGCTAAAAAGGAAACATAATGGGCCTGTGTGTGTGTGTGTGTGTGTGTGTGTGTGTGTGTTCGGGGCTGGGTAGGGGTTGTAAATCCATTCTCTCCTGATTGTGAATTAATCAAATAAATGTTAGGTGCCTAGAAAATCTGAGGGAATGGGGCCAGGAAGTTGTGATATGCACAATAAGGGCGCCCCAGAAGTGTTCACATCTGAATCCCTGACACTGTGCACTTGTTCCCTTACTTGGGAAAAGGCGCGTTGCAAACGTCATTAAGATAAGGACCTTGAGATGAAGAAATTATCCTGGATTATTCAGCTGGACCCAGTGAAATCACAGAAGTCTGAAGAGTAGAAGAGGGAGGCAGAGAAAAAGTGTGATGACTAAGACATGGTAAGAATGATGTGACATGAGAAAGACTCAACCTGCCATTGCTGGCTTTGTAGATGGAGGGAGGCAGCTGTGACCCAAGGTATGTGGGTGGTCTCTAGAAGCTAGAAAAGGCAAGGAAACCAATTCTTTCTTGGAGCCTCCAGAAAGACATTCAGCCCTGCTGCCATAGAGATTTCAGCCCAGTGACAAATTGTGTTGGACTGCTAACCTACGGAATTGTAAGATAACACACTGGTATTGTTTTAAGCTAAATTAGTGGTGACTTGGTATGGTAGCAACAGGAAAGTAATACAAAAAGAAAGTTTTGAAAGAGAAGAAAGCATCCAGACATCTGACATGTGGGAAAGAAGCTGGGAGAGCAGGCTAAATGGATGAATTGAGCCAAGAAATGACAGAATTTAGGACTGAGAAACTTACGGGGAAAAATAAGAGATGAGGCAAGTATGAGCCAAAGTAAGGACAGCTCTAGCTTGAGCCCCCTGGTGCCATTCATGCGGGAGATGCATCTGTGGGAGGCTTGGTCCGGGAGGGTGCTGGTGGGGGCAGGGCTCAGGGAGAAAGATGTGAAAAGGGCCGGCTCGTAGCCACCTGGCTGAGCACAGAGAGAGGGAGCAGGCTGTCAGGTCGTGCCCTGGCTGCCTGCAGCTTCTCTTCCAGATCATCAAAGGCATTCACGATTCTGTTCCAGCAGCCTCAGTGTTCAATCTGGACTCATCGTCTCACGAGGGCTGTCCGACGTAGGCAAGAGACTCAGCCATTCATGTGATGAGATTCTGTGATACGTGAAGGGAAGCTTGTCAAATATATCTTCAGTGTAGCTTCCAGGGAGACACTTTACTTCCATTTGTTCCCAGATCTTAAGTACTGTTTGCAGAGTCAACATCTGGTACAAGGTGGTACATGATGATGAACCAATCTAGCGATGTTGATCTTTCTAGAAATTCTCTTCTCATTCACCCCAACCGCGTGATCTGTATGAAAATTATATGAAAGAAAGGGTGCCTTTTATACGGTGACAAGAGGTTTACAATTCAAGCAAGAGTCATCTTTCTCTCTCTTTCTCCTTAAACGTTCCAGGTGTGTTTAGCACCCAAATAAGTAACTGCATGGCATGAATTTCTCTAGGCAGTTGGTTTCATGGGCTGTTGCGCAGGAGCATCCCTCATCCCTATCTCTACACTCCTGGGAATATCTGAACTATGGGCAATCACTCTTATCATGATGGAATATTAAGAAACATAACACACAGAAAATACAGATTACAGATTGCAAATAGAAACTGATTAACTCCCAGCTGAATTTGGCTACAAAACCCATTTACATCCACAAAAAATGTGGTCCTTTCCAGATGAGCATTTGAAGCCCAGAGATGTACTTGCTTAAGTTTTTAGCTTCTCAACTTTCAGGACCCTACCTGGGACTTAGCACTCTCTCACCTCCACTCTGCCAATGGAGTAATAACGCCCTCCATCCCCAGGCTTGCTGGGTACCTAACATGCCCCAAATGTTATTACTGAGCAGAAAAATTCTCTCATCATGCTTTGGGGGAGGTCCTATGCCTGCCAACCTCAAGAATCTATGGACAACAAGTGATCTACCAATGTCGAGCTGACACTTTCCCATGGCACTAAACCCTTTTTTTACCCTCCCCTCTCCCAAGCACCAGGAGATAGAAAGCTCATTTCCTAATACTCTGCCACCTTACAGTCTTTATTTCTGCTCGATCCCTGTCATTTGTCCTTTGCTTACCAGAAAGATACCTTTAATCTCTGAAAGCCTCCCTGTCGCACTTTCCTGGGCTGCAGCCTCTGTTCTTTTGGTTTCCATATTACTTAGTTCAGCTGCTCTCATTGTTAGTTTCTGCAGCCTGGGACTGCCAGCTGGGGACAGCAATCTGCATTCTCCTTTCTCATATGCCCAAAGGTTTGAGAAATTCAATACATTTTGGCAAAGAGCTTAAATTTTGCAGATTCAGAATCTATTACACCGATCCAGTTAGAAGAATATGGTGAAATGAAAAAAGGGGAACAGGAAAAAGAAAAAGAGAAAGAAAGGAAGGAGGAGGAGGAGGAGAGGAGGGAGAGGAAAAAGAGAGGGAGGGGAGGGGTGTGATAGAGGAGAAAGGGAAGGAGGAGGGAAGGGAGGAATAAGTAGAAAAGGAAGAGAAAGGACAGGAACGGTTTTGTTTTGCTTTGTTTTGTTTTGGAGTGTGTGCGTGTGTGGGGGCGGATTAAAGCATTAACCTCTCAATCTGAAGAGGAAATATGTACGAAGGATCATAACTAGCAACCAGACCTAATTAGAACGGGTCCTTCAGTTCCTCTACAGACAGATAAGAACAAGCAATGCATATGCCAGACATCTGTTTACCAACACAGCTAGGTTTCTGCCTTATGAAGAAGGTCACCTTGCCACTCTCCATGGACGTTGGCATTGAGGGGAGACATAGCACAGGTGCCAAGAGTGTGCACAGCCATCTGCAGCGACGCTAACTGTACCTGCCAGCGGCAGGCTATGCTCTGTTCTCCCTGCAGGGTGCTTGTCACAAGGCCCCTGTTTCCTTCACGCTCACCCCACCTCTGTCTGTGCCCTTCCCCTGTTCTAATTGGAGCCCAAAGCTGCAGAAAACCCCAAATATCATAATCACACAGCCCTTCCAAGTCTGTAGGGAACTGATGGGTAAATGAACCACTGAACAAAAGCCACAGAAAATAGACATTGATCCAAATGTGAAGGTGAAATGTGTGAAATTGTTTATAAATTGTCTGGATAATTGTAGGCACTGAAGTGGGACGTTAGAGCTTCCGTCTTCTCTTGTTTTTCACACAACTTTAATTAACTTTCAGACAGGAAATAGCTTACTCTTCAGAGCCAGGCAGAGCTGGATTCAAATCCTGTTTTTTAATACTTACTAGTACGATTTTTAGAGTAGTCACATTTTCATGAAGTTGTAATTTCCTTATCTGTAAATTGGAGATAATAATGTTTCTTTAGGTTGTTGTAATAAGACTTAAATGAGGAAATTTACATAAAACACATAGAGCAGGATCTAGCATATAGGTGCTCACTTAATGTTGACTTTCTGGACTCCTTGGACCCTGTTACCACTGGGACCCCGAAGCTCTGAATCTTACACCGTGTGAACTAAACATGTCGTAAACAAGCCTGCTCTGCCTTCCTACCTCCTTATCCATAGGAAGTCACCTGGGCTGGAGATCTTAGGTTTCCTCCTCTCCCCACCTTTTCTGTTCTCTGTTCTCTGTTCCTGGAGATTTGCCTGTAAGGATGACATCAACAGGCACCCATGCACTTTGTTTCCAGCTGGGCATGTCAATAGGGAACTGAGCAGATCAGAGGGAGGTAGGAGGCTGAGGTCAGCGTGTTTATTCCCTGGGAGGTCAACTTTGGCTGGCAGTATCCCTTCTCAGAAGATCCATGCTCCTCTCAAGGTGGTCTGCTCTGCTCTTGCCTCTGGATTCTGATAACTGTTTTCTTCCCTGTCCTTTTGGACCTAGCCCCAGGGTTGCTGGGCAGGAGAACCTCTCAGGCATGCCTCGGGAGGAGGTCTTACTGTACAGTCCTGCTTGGTTGCCTTGCACCCTGCCAATACCTTTGTAATTAGACCCTTTGCAAAATGAAACAAAAACAAGTAGAAAATCTTCTTGAATTATCCTAATTTGATAGGTCATGCATTTCCTGTATTAATTCTAATGGATTCAGGGCCAACATCTCTCATGATGCTCAAATCAAAAATCTAGAAGTCATTTTAATCTACCCTCTCTTGTACCCCTAATTCTCTCCCTGTCAGATATACCACCCAATATTTCTAGAAGTGGGCATTTCTATTCCCAGTGACTGTCTTATCAACTGAGATCTTAATTATTGCTTGTTTTGGTTGCCCAGCTGCCTGCTAAATGATTTCTCTGCCTCCATTTTCACCCCTCTTCAATCCATCTTTTACATTTCCAACTGGATGATATGTGGGGCCTTTCCCAGATCCCCGTTCCTTAAAAGATAATGTCCAGTGTAGTCAGCATGGCACACAAGACACATCACAATATGGCACGTAACAGACTTCCCCACTTCCTCTTCAATGCCTCCTCTCCTCCTGCTCACAACTGCCACTGCGTAGGCCATGTATGAACTCTACAGTCCAGCCATTTGTGGTCACAGCACAAAGGGATTTAGTGACACAGTCTTGGCATGAAAGGAACGGGAATAGCTAGAGGAAGCAATAATTTAAATGGATGGTGTTTCGGCCTCCTATTGTTTCAGATGAACATTTGTCCTGAGATGTGCTCAGAGACAGGAGCTGCAAACCTGCCGGGCCCTTCTTTCTGCTCTTCACTCCTTTGCTTCTTTTTGTATGTGAGTGCCACCATTCAACCTAGGGTTTGAAGATAAATATGTTTTATTGAACATGACTTCAAAACTCAAGCCAACTCCTTCATCTGCTGCTTAAATGAAGAAAACAGGAACCTGTTTCAATACTGGGAAACGATCTCTGTTAGATTTAGTAAGAGATGATAAGTCAGTCTCCTAAGGAGTCTCCAAGAGTATTTTGACTATTGTAATCTTCCCATTACATGCAGAGGAGTTATCTGTGGCTCTGGGATATCCCATACTCCCTCACACCAAGGTGCTTTGTCTTGGTCATGCTGCTCATCTGCCTGGAGCATCTTCCCCACCCTTTTCTTACTAGATAAAATCTACATGTTCTCCAAGACTCAGCATAAAGCAGGCCGATACTCCTTCCTTTCATCCCTGATAAACCCTTAGTAGATACTCATCTTGGGCTGTAACTTGTTCACTATCTATCTCCCCACTGTACTGCGAGCCCCTTGAGGGCAGAGGTGATTTTCCTCTGTACCCTCTATGCACTTGGCTCTTTCTTGTCACCTGCCATTTCGTCTTCTAGGGTTCCAACTATGGATCACCCCCCTCCCTAGAGCAGCAAGGCTACAGAGCTGTGGTTATTTATTAAGTAGGTCTGCAACTTCTGCTTCGTGATCTGAGAGAGACATAGGGGCATCAGGGAGCCACCAGGCACTTTGCTCCATCCTGTCACAGGAGAGAGCTTTGTCATGATGTCAAGGCATATTAACCTCTCAGAGAGGCTGGAGTGGTCAATCACTCACCATTTTGAAGTTTGTTTGTTTGTTTTTCTCTTTACAAGAAGCTCTGTCAATAGCACCAGATAGCTCCACTCAACTACTGAAATGGAACTTGACTAGAACTTGTTTTTATGAGTGATCTGGAAGAGCAAGTTTACAGAGAAATCCCCAAAGTTGCCTATGACATTCCGCATTTCCTGGATGTAAAATATTAAGCAGACAGACACAGATAAACTTTCCAAAGATCTCTGTCCACTTTGAAAAATATAAGAGGTCTTGAGATGAAGTCTAGAGCTCTTTTTCAAGTCATCTCACAGGGAGGTATTACGTTGGTAAATTCACTATGCCCATGAGTTCCAAACTTCGTCATTGTTCTAGAGTCAGATGGAAGCAGGAATACTGACTCACACTAACCCAATTAAAACTCGAAGTGCATCAGAAGATTGAAAGCTTATCAGTGCACAATGGAAGTTATTTTGATCCAATGAAATTCTCACTTCTACCTTCCTGGAGAGGTCAAAATAATAACTCTCAAGTTGCTTAGTAAGCATAGCATCAGAACAAAGGGAGATAGAGAATTTGGGAGATTTTTATCCAGGCCATGGAGTGGTATGATGAATCATTCCTACCCTTTGCTACAGAACACCTCTCCAGTAATTAAATTAAGGTTGTCTTGCAGATTCAGTATCTTTTTAGGTTGGACAATGCTGGAGAAGCACTGCCAAGTTTTGTCCTATTGAGCTATCCTTTCTGTAATCCAGGCTGTCCCTTTATTTTCATGCATTACAATACGCCTGAGTTTTTGCTTACACAATATTAATGCCATTCCTGTCCTGCCTTTCTGAGACCCAGGTCACCTTGTGTGAAATTGAGGGACAATGCAAATTCTTTGGTCACATGTTGACAGACAGTCTCTTATTTACTCACCCAGATTTCTAAACATCGTGTATGGATTTTACTAGTTGAACCCTTGAAGGCTAATCTTATTTCTTTTATCTCCAAGTTCTTAGGGGATGTCTCAGACCTCCTCCCCACACCCACAACATAATGTTCTGCTAGAAGTCAGATAAACTTAAGTGTGAATAAAGGGGAAAGAAGATCTATGTGTTACCTATAATATAGGCAGAATACAGGGCATTATTTGTAATCCACTATAAGCATTTGTAGTCCATCCCCGTAAAGGTTAAAGGAGGTCTCATTTAAAAAAAAAATATTTGATAATCTTTATAATAAGATAAAATTATAAAATCAATTTCCCATATAGGTGATGCAGGTTAAAAATATAATTGCCACACAAAGTTCTCGATAAATTCTTGACAGATCTTTACAGATAATTAAAGGGAACAATGGAGTTTGGAGGTCAGCCATAGCCTCTGAAGCTGTTACCAGTGAAGGTAACCAGGTGCTCCCACAGCATAAACCCCAGGTACGGCCATTAAAGTGGTGACACTGGAACAGGTGGCCTATGACCTAGAAAGACAACTTCTACTTTGCTTCCTCACCTCATAGGCAGTTGTGGGTCGGTTTTCTTAAAAAACACAAAAAACAAAACAAACAAAAAAACACACACAAAAAAAACTGACCGAGACTTAGATTTGTGTGCATAAACTTTACTGCACAGGTACTTTGAAATATAATACCTAAAATAAATGAGGGAAGCAGGTCAAGGTAGAGGTCTCCCTCAGAGTAGGGCTGTGGTACAATCATAACAGAGACCCTCGGGAGTCCTCTGAGAGACCGGAGCGGGGATGGCCCTTTCCAGAAAAACTAATGAAATTGTCTCCAGTGTCCATTTCCCATCCTCTTCTCTACTCTGTTGCCAGGTGCCCTTACCATAGCCTCTCCTTCACCTCCTTTTCTCTCTTACATCAAATCACTGTCGGGAAATGACATGAAATGCATTGGCATTAAGGTGTAGCTGACTCATAATCATTGTTTCCACCCATACCCCCACGAAATATTTAGCTGAAGTTTTTTGGCAATCAGCTATATGCAAACAAAGCATTGGTCATACTCCTGGCAGCACAAGGCGGAGGAGAACAGGATTTCTGGAGAATGCGAAAGAGACTGGTATTCCTGCCCAATATTCTTTTTGCTCTTCCTTTTTGCTAACAGAACCCTAGTTTTATTTTAAGTGGTTACGTGCTCAGCTAAAAGATTACATTTCCCAGGCTCCCATGTAGTTAGATGTAGCAACAGTCACTAGAAGTGATGTAAGTAACTACTGGTCACTGGGAGAAGCAGAGGAAAGAATTTCAAATCAAGCTGGCTCTGCTGGTGGGCATTACTTTTTATCCAGCACCCCTCCTCCCTTCTCATTTCTCTTGCTTAGTATATGAACATGATGGCTGGAGAGTCAGCAAACATTTTGGACAATGAGGTAACCTTGAAGATGATAGAATAGAAAGGTAAAAGCAACCAAGAACCTGGAAAATGCTAGAGCTACTATACCAATCTTAGACCACCTACTACTTCCTTCATGTGTGAGAGAAATGAGCCTGTACCTTGTTGGGATAACATACGTGGGTTTTCTGTTATATGCAGCTGAAACAAATCCTAATTGATACAGAATTTGGTTCCTAGAAGTAAGGCAGTAGAGATGACAGAATCCAAAATATCAACCTGCCTGAATGGAAGAGGTGGAGAGGCAGATATTAGGGATACAGATATTGTAGTCCCCAAACCCTGCTGCCCCTGTTACTGCAGTGGCGAAACATTTTATCAATCTGTTGCCCACTGTACCTTGGAAATCAGACTACATGCTGACCAAAGTTAAACTTAGAAAAATGGTAGAAAACTAGAAGTTTTGGTGTATGCTAGCCTCTTCTTGTTGCTCTCTGCAGAGTCCTACAGCAGAGAAAGAAGCTCATATGAGAGCTAGCCACACTATAAGCACAGATGGGGAGAAATAACAGTTTACTAAGGTGGGTATTCCTGCCTTCACTCTGCATCTGGATTGAAAAGGAGTCTCATAATTTTGGTCACGCGGGGTTAAAAAAGCCAAACGCTTTTGTGCCCCAAAGTGAAGCAGTTGTTAAGTAGTGGCATAAAACAGCTGTCTTTGTAAGACTGATACTCTCTCATAGGAAGGTAAGACCCTGTTGACAAATATAGGATTAAAGGTATTACATTCCCATCCAAGCTCATTATATACTAGATGAGTCCAGGCAGTGACCATCAATTCAAAAAAAACAAGGCCTAGCAGAACACAGAGGCCAGGAAATAAAAGACGAGGCTTTTCCTGCTTAAAAGCTCTTTTTAGCCTACCATTACTTTGCATAAGACAGAATAGAAGCAAAAAGACTGGAAACTTGGTCAATTTTAGAGAAAACAAGATAATAATCATAAACTGAAACATGGCCATCAACAGCCTGAGGTTTTTCTACCTTCAAAGCAACCCAAGTCCCAAAACTGTACAGTAGCAAGGGGGCTAGGGGAGCTAGGCAGCCTCCGCAGGGTGTACTCTCCAGCACCCACTTCAGATATGGTCATGGAGGATAATGAGCAATGATAGGACTTCTAGTATTCAAGGCCAGGGCAACGGAAGAAAAAGGACACAGAAGGGAGTTCTTCCCATGGAGCAGAACTGAGGCGGCCTCATAAACTGATTCATCACACAGTCCACTGAAATCCTCCGCTGAAAGGGCTTAGGAATCCTTACTATTCTTACACAAAAGGATTCAATAATTACTACATAGGATCAGTGTTTCGCATTCTTCACTTTTTTCAAATAGAAGGTTTTTGTTTGTTTTTGTTTCAGTCATCCTATTTCTTCTCCATCATTGCTATTTTGGGGAAGATAACTTGCTTTTGAGTTTGTGTGCCTCTGAGCCACAAGAAGAAACACCCAGGGATGATAGAACTGCACATCATTCAGATATTCTGAACATTGAGCTGGATACAATCATTTGATAAGAATTTGTGATTAACTTTTTTAGGGAGGTGGTGAATATGTTTATATATAAATCTCATGGATATTGGATAGTGAAGAGGGCAGAGTGTGCCTGAATGCCTGAAACAGTTGCCTAACCAATATCCATTCTCCCCTTCTTTCTAACAGAACTGGAATGAACTAGAATGTTCTTTGAGAAAATGTGCCTGTTTTTAAAAAAAATTACTTGTATTACTTTTACCAAATTAAAGCTAGGTCGGGGTGGCTAATGAAATATAAGTGGTGGTCATGGGTGTCTTCCAAGAAAGCTCATTAAAGGGAAATGATTTTTCTGGGAAGTGTGCTCTTTTGCATTCCCTATTTTTCCTTCTTCCTGCCAAAAACATGGCGCTAATGACTGGAGTTCTGCCAATCAGCTTGGACAACAAATCAACCTTGAGTATGAAGCCATGCTCTAAGACGGTAGAGCAGAAAGATAAAAGGAGGCTGCCTCTTTCCCAACAATACCTACATCTAGTTTTCCTTATCTGGTTTCAATTTTTTGTTCGGTTGGGTTTTTCTTTGTCTTTCTTTCTTTCTTCCTTCCTTCCTCCCTCCCTCCCTCCCTCCCTCCCTCCCTCCCTCCCTCCCTTCTTTCCTTCCTTTCTTTCTTTCTTTTCTTTTCTAATTTAACAAAAACAGAGATAAATTCATTTACTTAAGCCAGTTTTGTTTTCTGTTATCTTCAGTGTAATGGAATCCTATCCAGGGATGAGCCCACCCTTCACAATTCAGAAGTTGTTGCTTGCTTATATTGCCTATCCATAAGGCAGACCTAGTAATCACAGAATCTCTAGCCTTGGGCAGTCCTTGTACTCCGAAAGTGGAAATTCTAAAAGCCTAGGTTTAGAAGAAACTAGGAAACAAATCACTGAAACAAAGCAGGCTATGTATGGGCCATCTAGGCCTGCTGGCAACAGTACAATTGGTAGACTGAGTCCAAGTACACGTGAGGCAGATAAACGTTTAGGAAGTCTGTGTTAGAGCCAGCTTGTTAGAAGTCTACAAGAGCCTAGATGCTTGGTCTCTGAACTATTTGTCTTAGGAAAAGACAAATAGCATTAGTTTTATAAACTAACAGGTATAAGTCCCATGCCCTAGAAGAGAGAAAATTTATGGATTTTTTTTAGTTTTAGTTATGACCATGTGAGAATAGAAAATATGGCTTGTTGCTTGATTTCATTTTCCCAAAGTACGAGAGACCCTATTGCTGCTATAACAAATTGCCACAGACTTAGTGATTATAAACAACACAAATTTATTGTCTTGCAGTTCTCAAGGTCAGGAGTCCTAAAATGAGTCTGATGTCAGGGCTGTGTTCATTCTGACTCTAGGGAAGAACCTATTTCCTTGTCTTTTCCAACTTCTAAAGGCTTCCTGCATATCTTGGCTTGTGGCCCCATTTGAAGATGGAACCTCCATCTTCCATCAGTAGTGTGGCATCTTCCAATCTCTCTCTCTATCCCTCTCTTCCATCTTCACATCGCATTCTGTACAACCTTCCTTTTATAAAAATCCTTGTGATTACATTGGATCCACCTGGAAAATCTAGAAATTTTCCCATCTCAAGATCCTTACCATAATCACAACTGCAAAGTCTCTTTTTCTGTACAGGTGACATATTCAGAAGTTCCAGAGATTAGGACAGGGACATCTCTGGCAGGTCATCATTCAGCCTACAAACACCATGGACAACTTGAAATCCTCTTGAGTGTTCTTATTGGCCTATTTTTCCCAGATCCCTAGATATCTCCCTCTGCAAGCTGACCATATTGTTTAAAGTTTTTGCCATTAAAACTTTTATCAAGAGACTTCTAAAAAATAAATATATTAATTGCAGTGTTACTGTATAAAGATTTTTCTTTAGCTTTCTTCAGAGTCCCTGTCAAACTGCAACTATCTTAGAGATGAGGAGAAATTGACTATAGGCCAATAAAATTTTATTATGGGAGAAGTTGATATCAGAAGTTGTATTACCAGTGTGAGACTGCATGGGGCACGGCTATACAGTGAAGGGGAACCATAGGGAGTCCCATCATAACAGTGAGTAGTGAGAGCATATAAAAGCACAAAAAGGGTATTAGAAGTAGTAGGAAAGCAGAACCCTCTTCTTTCAAGCAGTCTAGGGATAGTACTGCTGCATATAGCTGATATTAATTAAAATTTTTATTACATGACAATGTAGTAGACTAAATTATTGGTCCAAATTCTTCATACTCCCTCCCATTCAAATCCATATCCTTAGCGATGTAACTTTGCAGTTCTTCCAAAAAAGACAGAATATATTTCTCTGGTTCTTGATGCTTGGCTCATCCATATGATTTGTTTATCCAAAAAGATGTCACCGGATGAAAAAGAAGCAAGGGTTATATGCATTTGCTTGTTTGGGCTTGCCCCCTCATTCTTCTGCTATAGGAACAGAAGAATATCCTTGCCTAGCTCATTGGCCTAAGGAGGATGAGAGAAACATGACACAGCTCAATGCAACTGCCTCTTCGAGTTGCCCTAGTTGATCCCCAGACATATGAGAAATAAATGCTTATTACTGCATGTGTCTGAGAGTTCTGTGACTGTTCATGTCAGGTTGCTTATTCCTGAGCCAGTCAGGAATCTTCTTAAGTGTTTTACATGTATTAATTCATCTACACTTCCCCTGAATCTTATAAAGTAAATATTATTCTCCCTAATTTGCAGATAAGGAAACTAAGGCATTAGGCCATTAAAAAACTTGTTCTAATTTGTGCAACTAATAAGTGTCGGAACTACAATTTCAAATGAGGTAGTGTGTCCACTTAGCTCTTAACTACAGGATCATACTCAGGCCACACTCACACACACAAGTTTCCTTTCTTTGTCTCCTCTACTCTTTATGGCCCATTTTTAATCTATTTTAAAATACTGTGGTTTTAAAATTTTTGTAAGTATGTTAGATGAGAAATCCACTAGACTAAAAGTCTGGGATCCTGGGTTCTGGTCCCCCTACCAATAAGGGATTCACGATTGCCCAGAAATAAACAAGTATTTTCTTTGCCCATCTGTTAAAGGCCTGATCTGGTAAACAATACACTGAAAAACAAGGACATGTGCCTAGAAATCAACCAGGGTATGACTCAGCTGACAGCCAGGGGGCACCTAAGTTTCAGAAGACTAGCCATGTTTGAGAATTTTATAAATAATACTGTCTTTCTGAGCCTCAACCTCCTGATAAAGAAAGTTTTATTCTTTTTGAAAGCGGAGTGCATAGGAGGATGATACCGGTCTAGGAGGTAAGTGGTCATCTGCAGATGAGACTTAAGGACCCAAAATGTGAACCTGAACATAGGTATTAGAGAGTGGGATTTTCCTCAGGAAAAGAATTGACAGAGACTAGCAGGAGAGGCCAAGAAGTTCTGATGTTTCTAAATAAATTAAAAAAAAAAAAAAAGGAGGCCAAGAAGTCTACTAAGACACAAAAGAAATAAAAAAAAAAAAAAATGCAGAATTACTGACCAAGCCTGATGAGAATGAAGATTGTGTAAGAATTTTTTTTTTAATGTGACATACATGGTACCTGCTATCTTTTGTCTGCTAGTGATTGGTAGGAAAGAAACCATTAAAAACAAGCTACTAATGTTATTGTGGGAGGAACCAAAGGAGTGGAAAGGCAGGAAGACTATTTCTACTGCTCATCCAGTGACGATGATCATGGCGACACCAATCATCATTTGGGCAACATTCTATTATTTTTTTAACAGAATTAATTTAATTTTTCAGAGAAATCCTGTAAGGGAGATATTAATACTATATCTCTTTTACAGGTATAGGATTTGAGACTTAGAAAAGTTAAGTTATTCTCTGAAGTCACAGGGGTAGTCAGTGGGGAAATGACATTCAAATACAGAAAGTTAGACTTATTGCCTCTTAACAAATAAATAAACCAACCAACCAACAAACAAAAACACTTGAAAACAGAAGTAGTCACCCTTTTTAAAAGAAAAGGACAGGTGACAGATGCCTGGGGAGTTCCTGTGATAGATGAAGAGGCACACAGGTTGCTGGCCAATGAGGAAACCTGTGATACATGTGAAAACGGTTAATATGGTAAACTCTTGACGGCCTTATCTCCTTGACTGGCCCAGGATGAGTTTGTTAGGAACCTCAGTCTTTCATGGCCCCTCCCACATTTATCTAGCCTATCCAACGGAAACTAGCCCTGTTTGACACATTGCTTCTTTGCCTTTCAGAAAGCACCCTCATGGAGGGTAAGGGGTGTTTGTGGCAGGCAGAGAAACGGCATTAGAGCAGGGATGGAGGAAGCATCTGTAAGCCCAGGAGCCAGAGCAGGGAGTTCTTTCCAAGACAGTAGGAAGTACCAGGGCAACGGGAGAAGACTAAGCCAGAAGCAGGAGAGAAAAATAGCCAGAGGCGGATGTAAAAGTCTAATCTTTGGAATTAGAAAATTAAGACCGTGAAAAATAGGTTAGGGGCAAATTGGGGAGGCAACCTGGGTGGTTGTTTTGAGCGAATTTAGAGTTTAAAACTGGCTTTTATAAGCCTGGAGGTTATTATGTGTGAATGTGTTGGTTCTGTGTAAAGGACCAGGCTTGAGTTGGCACTGCTAGGACTAGAGTCAAGGCTTAATCCTTGATTGATGGGTGCCTAAACCCTGGGTTTACAGTTTGCTAATCCCTCCCTCAGGAGGCCCTCTCCTCAAACCATTAGCTGTTAGCTAGAATCCAGCCCTAAAATGAGTTGGCCTTCAGGAACCACAATGCAGGATCTCCTATGACTTTCATTTCTGCTGCAGCCTTTTTTCAACCAATACCATCATTTTTTACTCCCAGACACCAACACACGTCCATGTGATACCTGACTTTCGACTATACTCACCCATTGCCTATCCCAGGTCTGCAGGCACATATGTTTCCCCAACTCCATTTCTGTCACCTACAGTCACAGACATGTCCTATGTATAGAAGGAAATCTTCCCAGGATGATGGAGACTTCTTTTAGGAGAGAATGACAGAATGAACAGCTTGATGTCCCAAGTACCTTTTGTTTTTGTGGGTTTTGTTTGTTTGTTTGTTTTTTGTTTTTTGGGGGTTTTTTTGGCCTGTTTCTTTCTAATTAATTTCCCCACACTTCTTCTCTGGCTTGTATTACAAGAAGCTGACCCATGAAAAATACTCTTCCAAAAATCCCTTGCTAATTTGTTGAGTCCAGATAATGGAAGTCATTAGCAGAGACTGGAAGGTAGGAAGAAGGGAAAGGCCATGGAATTTCTCTGCCCCGCCCCCTCTGCTTTAAGTGGCATCTTTGGAAATGACTATGTCTCCTCCATGGTACCAGCTCCCTTCAAACAATCCTATGGGCAGCCCCTGACATGGGCCAAGCTTCCACTGGGTATCTTGAGCTCCTAAATTCTGGCAACGTTAGCCCCTCCCTATGATTCTCCAGCTCTAGAGATGAAAGCAATTTCCTGCTAAATTTCTAGGTTGCCATGTAGCTCCTCTTTGAATTTTCAGCTCTTCCAATATTTTGTAACTATTTCCCCATACAAATACATCTGTATTGACTGGAACCTGCCTGATACATACTGAAAGGCAAATTCGGCTGGAATAGGGAAAGGGAAAACAGAGTAGAGAGAAAAGAAGATTGCCCTGGGGTTGACCCTAGTGCAGCTGGGTGGGCAGGAGGCTGAATGGGGCAATTTGAGGCTCCAAGTGCAGTGATCACTAACTTCTAGAGTTGCCCAGGGTTTCTCAGTGCCGTGAAGACCAGAATTACCCCACCCTCAGTTTCCCAACAGGGGATTGGTCTGGGCTACCTTCCTTCTGTATAAGTGGTCCAGAAATGCCTTGCTTTCAGGAAAATTTTTGTTGAGATTCGATACTGTCATAAAATATCTTCATCACAATAAAAATGCAAAGTACAAAGTTGCCGTTCTGCACCACATCACAGAAGGATGCAGAGACATTATTCAAATGTGTTCAGGGCAATTGCTGCACATACACTTGCAGGCTGATGGGACTTAAAAATAGCACATTCCCCTAAATGAAAAAAAGAAAGACATTTTGGTAACAAAATAAGTGACTGTCCTCTTTGTTTCTTCTTTATACAGACACCAGCCCCCTCGCCAGACTCTTTGCAGAGTTGCAGTTTTCCAGGAAATGTAAGGGACGAGCAGTAGTTATAAGAAAAGGACCCGGAGATGGGGTGGGGGTGGTGGGGGGAGACAAACCAGGGACAGAAAAGCTTAGGACCACTGTCCCCCTCCTGCTCCCTGCTATCTCTCCTAGCTATCTGATCTGCCATTGTATGGGTACCTGGGACTGCTGGCACTACTTGGGACTGTCTAAAGAAATGCTGCAATACGTCGTATTGGAAAGGAAAGAAATACTTTGTAGAAAGTTCAACTTGTCAATGATTTAGAGTTTTTTTTTTTTCTCATACCCATTTATATTACAAATGGAGAACCCAGACCCAGAAGAACCAAGTGACTTGCCTGAGGTCCCTCAGCTAGTTAGGGACAGAACAAGAACTTGGGGTCCCAAACCAATGTTCTGTACCCTCTAATTTAGTATAGTGTTCAGTCTAAGGAAGGCAGGTCTAATAAGTTGAAGATCAGCTCTTCATCCCCACATACGTCAATAAAGCTGAGATGATTGATAGATAGATAGATAGATAGATAGATAGATAGATAGATAGATAGATAGATGATAGATGGATGGATAGATAGATATAGATGATAGGATATTCACCTTCAAGAAAATATCATAAGAGGTCTCTCACTTGGAAGTTGATGTGGTGGAGGAGTACACAGAGGGTCAGAAAAACACTGAGAAACTTTAGTGGCAGACTCTTCTGGCTACTTCTAGATAATGGAATTGGGCCATACGACCTCTCTGAGCTTCATTTTCCTTATCAGTGAATTGGGCATAAAGATGTGAACCATAATTACTTTGTAAGGTATTACCCTGCTAAAGATATCAAAGCATAAAAAAATGTGAAAAATATGACATGTTTTTAGATGTTAGAAAAAAGCAAGGTTCAGTAAACTTTTTCTGATGGGCCAGATGGTAAATATGTTAAGTTCTCAGACCAAATACAGTCTCTATTGCAATGACTCAACTCTGCTATTGTTATACAAAAGCAGCCAGAGACAATACCCAAATGAATGAATGTGGCTATGTTCCAATAAAACTTTATTTCCAAAATGGGCAGAGGGTCAAATTTCGCCTACGGGCCATAGGTTGCCAATCCCTGGGAGAAATTCCTCCCACTTTGTTCAGTGCTTCTTAACTGAAAAATCCTTCTTGCCTCCTCCTCCAGCGCATTCCCTTCCCTAGCCCAGGGCCTGATGACTCAGCCCAAGTCTTATTTTTGGAACACAAGCTTTTTAAGGCAAAACATAGCTCACTAGAGGGTTTTGAGACACATTGTCATCTGCACCAGGGAGGGAAAAAAAGCTAAAAGCACATTTATAACCATTTATAACCAGTCACAGCCATCTTTCTTTGTGAATATGTTTATGTCTGATTTTGGACACATAGCCACATATATAAAGTGATAGAGAAAAGGAGCTGTAGCTGTGGATGGGAAAATATATCTGTGCATTTCTTGGAAGCTGTAATGTAAGACTAAATATAAGCATAAACAACAACACTTCATATTTATATCCCAGCTCTCACTTTTTAAAGCACATTCATATTTACTTTCACTATCACTATGAGATTATACGGGAGTTTTGACAGATTTGAGCGGGAACAGGTACTTAGCTAGAACCATTATCTGACTGTTTGCAGATCTTGGGGTCAAACATGCTTAGAGGCTCTGTCTTATGAACTCAACCAAATGCTTTCCATTCAGACTGAGACCTGCACTTGACCGCAAAGTGGTGCTTTAGCTTCTTAGTAACTCCCTAGCAGAGTGTCATTAAGTCAGTCTTCTTTGAGGAAATTACCTTCTTCCCCCCTTGATTGAAATTATGTCTATTAACTCCAAATGAAGAGTGTTGTAAGTGCTCTGAGGTGGGTGAGAGAACACATAAATCAATCCTCAAAAGGAACTGAGGATTGATCATTTCTTGGACAATGGGTAGGCTAATCATGTGTGAGTGAGCCGGAATTAGAAATGCCCCTCAAGCTAAAAGCATGAAGTTGGATATGTCTTTGATTTCCATTGAATGTATAATGGGGGTTCCCAGCCTTGGAACAGAAGCACACATCTGCGGCTGGCTTCAAAAGAAAGATAAGGAATACACCCAAATACTGGCTTCATCTGAGAAGAGTGAAGAAGCTTCATGGTGGGGTTGGAACAACTAAATCAGGTACCTGATGACTATGCTTCAGATAACTGAATAGGACACCCACATGGAGGTCACGCGTCTATGGCTGGGTCACACTGCTCACCTAGGGGAAAATGAATTGCCTATAATGCAAGTACTGGATGGTTTTGACCCCAGGGGAAGATCACAGGGTCACATAAAACAGTGCCTTCTTGTCCAAGGGAGCCTGATGCTGAGAGACCACCTTGGGGATTGGAAAGGTTCTGAAAAGAGCCCCAACGTCCTCTGCACTACTAACATAGCATCCATAGCTGCATTAAGCTGTAGTCTTATACCCTTTTCTGGCATCCACGTGAAGCTAGCCTGAGTTGAAGTCTAAGCTGAGAATCATGGAGGAGGGAGAACAGGCTAAGCTTAGGCCCATTTGTAACATGTGATCATTTATTGGAATACATTGAATTTCAATACAAAATTTGTCAAGCACTACTTGCTTAAAATTTCTGATGATTTCTTTCAATATTTATTGCTTTATTTAACCCTATTGTTTACATGTACTAATGTTTGCTTTCCTAAGGGAAAAAGCAAGGACTTCAGTTTTAGAAAATTTCTCCTTAGGGACATTGTAATATATTATGATTCTCAAAGATTAGTATTCAAGAATATATGGGCTAACGTGGGCCTTTATGACTTGTGCAAACCAGCTAACCATGCTGTGGAGCACTGTTTCTCTGAAAAGTTGTTCCAAACAACTGATGTTATAGATGGCTGCGATCTCAGAGGTTCAGTTTTAAGTTTAAGATTGCTGGTCTATGTGTGTGTGTGTGTGTGTGTGTGTGTGTGTGTGTGTGTGTGTGTTTATTCAGTACCTCCCAAATCCCTTTGCTGTCCCACAGAATGAACACCCACTCTTTCAGAAGCCTAATCTTCAAATCATTATTTTTTTAAAGCCCCCATATGAATATATTCACTTATTTTCCTTGCTTCCCATCCCCCGTCAAATGAAAAATTGTTTGCCAGAAATAAATGCTGCCAGCAGCACCTTCTCCTCTCAGCCCATTATATTCCCTGAAGAAATCTGCAGAGCTGCCCATGGGCTTTATCTCTATTGTGTGGAGTAAATAGAATCACTGAAGCTATATTTCTTGCCTATTTTAAACAGCAGCAAAAGGAAATGAGGGAGAAGAGGGCGTGGTTGTTTCCTGATTATACTCACAATCAGGGGCAATGGGAACCACCCCAGGGAAGCTGGTGAAGGACATCAGCTCACTGTGTACACACCAGGAGGCTCCCAAAGCAGTCAACTGGTCAGCTCAGTGGGGAGAATGCCCCAGTTGAAACATGGGTCTGATAAGCAGATTTTACTCCCACCCCTTCTCTAAATTTGAATCCTTGCTTCTGGGAGGTAAGGAGAAAAGGGGGAGGCTGTTAGAAAAACATGTGTTAAAAATATACCAAATCATTAAACATAAGAAAGGAAAAAGAAAGGGAGAAAAAGGAAATTCGACTTCTCTTTTCTATGTTTGAGTCCCACAAGGGCGTAGATGCCAGGAATTAGTCTTATTATGGGTGTGAAGAATCACTTTCACCATCTCCAACTATATTTCCTATACAAATCACGGCCCCCTGCACCTCGGAGCTCCTGGGGCTACATTCATTTTCACACAAGTCTCCAGAGGATACTAGAATATACAAAGATTGGGAACACTAGAAGGTTTTACTTCTTATACTTAAAAAAAAAGAAAGAAAAAAGAAGAAAGGAAGGAAGGAAGGAAGGAAGGAAGGAAGGAAGGAAGGAAGGAAGGAAGGAAGGAAGGAAGGAAGGAAAGAAGGAAGAAAAGAAAGAAAACAAAAACAAAAAGAGCTTGTGTATTTGCAAAATTATCCAGCTCAGAGCCAGGCAAAGGAAACTTTGTGGATATTTCCCTTGGGGCCAAAATGAAGTGGTGATATCTGCTGATTTGCTGAGAAAGGGGATGAATCTGTGTGTTTGCTTGAGAGGCCAGGGAAGAGAGGAGAAGCTGAAAAATCAAGATTGGCCATCCATGTAGTTCACAATATCTGCAGTATAATAAAAAGTATATGGAACTTCCAGTGAGAAAACCTGTGAACGCATTCTAGCTGTACCACTAGTACATAATTGTATGACTTTGGAATGGCATTCATACTTACTGAAGCTCAGTTTCTTTACTGATCTACACTCTGGGGACAAGTGTTCTAGTTAGCTTCAAAGTATTTTATGATAATCAAATGAGAAAATGCATTAAAAACATTGTGAAAACTGTAAAGTGCGATGCAGTTTAAAAGTCTGTATACATTTTAACAGTTTATAAGTTGCTTAAGCAATCCAGGCATTAATAAGGCCCTTCTTTCCAGCCTTTCAATAAATGAATTCTGAATAAGATTGTTATTAAGACTTGGCTAACATATAGGTAGTTGCTTTAGCTATATAACAAACTTATTATTTTGCTCTATTCCTGTTCATTAGTTACATTCCACAGCATTGCCATTTGGAAACTTAGCATATAAATTGACAAATGAGCCATTGTTCTAATTTAATTAGATTTAGAACTATATTTTTAGACATAATGACTTTCTAATTTATAAATTTACATTTGGGTTTTTTGAATTGGTATGGGTGAGTAATAATAATCCTTCATAATTATATTGCATTTCATAGTTTACCAAACACTTTCACATAATTTTAACTCATTTTATTCTCTCAGAAACACTATGAAGTATGTAGAGCATAGATTATTATTCTATTTTACAGATGATAAAGCAAAGACTTACAGAGACTGTATGACTTTCCCAAAGTCACACAGTAAATTACCAGATCCAGGCCAGGAATCCATAAGGGCAAGAACTCTCCCCATTACATAACAGCACTTGTCCCCAATCGCAAGACCCTAGGACTACCACCTAACATTTTCACGCACCTGAAAGTTGTAGGCTACTCATGCTCAGCATCATAATTGGTGGGTTTGTAAATTCATGAATTTGCTGCATCACTGCCGCTCAAATAATGGTAACAGCCATCTCTCTTTTTGGTGAAGGGGAAAGATTGTGAGAATGGCAGTTAGGCACCTGGATTTCTAGTTCCATCTGGATAAATGTTTAATCTCTATGGTGGTCCCTCAACAGCAGGCTCCCTGGGACACTTTTGTTACATGGCTCTACAACTTTTTCCTTGGGGTCAAGATTATCCTGCACTTGTGTTACAGGCAACTTATTTTCCTTTTGGTGGGTTGTATGGCCCAGCCACAGACATAAGAACAACCAAAATGGAAGCTACTGTGTCTTTTATTACTAAATCTTGGATGGGACATGCTCTTATTTTTGTTGTGTTCTGTTGGTTGCACAGACCTCGGTCTGTGATCTGACTCAGGAGACAGAGATTATGGGGCCATATTAGAGTCTGGCTACCACACTTAAGGTGGGAACGGGGTATGGCATTGGTGGCTTCACAGCTCTTGCTCAGGCCATCAGAGGCTAAAGAAGAAATGACCATTCTCTCTGGATCCCAAGAAAGCAGCAACCATTGCAGCACTCCTCCTGCCATTCTAGTAAGAAAGAATTAGTTCTATAGATAAGGTCCCACACGCCCATGTGGAATGTGGCATCATTTCCCATGTGTCTGAGACAGGTGATACTATAACCCTGAGAAGGAGAGCGCCCTGGACAATCCCATGATTGTGATAAGAGAATATAGCTATGGATGGTATGAAGACCACTCTTGCTGGAGACCAGATCCAGACCTGGTACTGTGATGTTCTTTCAGCCAGTTTGGGTTCTTTCCATTAGGTAACAGTAGTCACCCAAAAGTTTGAGATGAGTGAGTACTAGCTATAGTTCTGCAAACTTGCTATGAGATTATAATGAAAACAAGTCTTAAAGAGAAAAAATCAAAATCAAAAAAGAAAACCAGTCTTAAACCAAATTCTTCCCCACATTTGGACACTTGCTAATTAAATATTTGTTAGCAAGTAGGCATAAAGCAATGTGATAAGTTCCAGTTTTCTGTCCTTAAAGCTCTCATCAAACCAATCCTGGATAAAAAGCTTACTTAAAGCAAATACAATATTTTAAAGATGGGATTCTGTTATCAGTAGAGTAGGTATTAAGAAACCAGAATCTTCTGATCTTCAAGCTGGTCACAGGACTGGAGATCAAGTCTCCAGTGTTACTCTTTAGAGAAAAGGTTGCAAAGCTGGTTAATGTTCAAGCAAAATTGAGGGGTGTCCATACAATATTCTAGCCATACCATACATTTTGAATATCACTAATCTTATCTATGAGAACCCCTCATGCTAATTCCTGAAGTCTCTGATGTTGGTGGCAGATAAAGATACCTGAAGTACCTGTCACATTATTCATGTATTGATATGGCTTAGTGTTTTCAAAGCATTTAGACCAATGCCTGCCATAAAGTAAATACTATGTATTTTTTTAGTTTAAATAAAAGAAAAAATAGTGGGTACCTGCAGAGTGTGCCAGCTTACCATACTAGGAGTGTGAATTCCAGAATAAAGAAACCTACTACCTAAAATATAGTTTTAACTAACACACAAATTATATCACACTGTTTAGGCTGATGTAATTTTAAGTAAATTACAGAATCCATGGAGGTGCTAGTAGTCTAAACAAGGTTTACAGGTGACCAAAGATCAGATGTGGTGATTTGCATCTCAATAGATGTTAGCAGAGGACAGAGGCTTGGTACAGACCTGGCAGTTCCCCCGTCTGATGCCACAGAAGTACCCCTGAAAGTCTGAAGAGAGGATGAGCCTGACAAGATGAAGATTGCTTGAAAGTGACTCAATTAAATTCTCAGTTCCACAGGTTTGGAAAAAATGCAATAATCGCTCTAGCATGTAAACTTCTTTTTTAAATCCTTTCAGATTTTCCAGTGGTATCATTCATTACCTTAGGGGCACGCTCAACACTGTGGGGTACTCTGTATTCTACATGCCAATATCCCCTAATATAAAGGCTATGCACTTTATCAGACTTCAATTTCCATTCCATCACCCCAGATCTGATATAATAATCCCTTTATTGATCTTTTGGTGGGAAATGACTATTTACATTCTTTATGCCCTTGAGACATTCTCCCTAAATAAGTCCTCACTGCCCCCTATCTCTATGGTAATCAGCAAGTCTCCCCACCAGTGACAGCAGCTGTGTCTAAATCACCCATCTGCTGCCTTTCTGGGGCGCTGCCACATTCTGCTTCATGCCCACTTACAAGTGTATCACATTTCTATTTAGAAACATTCTGCCTACCCTGGTTATTTTTAGCTACATATCAGTGTGCACCTCTTTGGCAATCAATGGCATTGCTGAATTGTCCTGCCCCCGGCACATCCACAGTCTGTAGACAGGGTCAGGAATGGGTAAACGTTGTAAAATTGAGAGGGTAAGTGAAGCCTCTAGCACTTGATGGCGATGGGCTGGTAGGATGGTGGTGAGAGGGCAAGATGTCTCAGGCCATTTCAGCTCCTATAACAGAACACCGCAGACTGGGGTTTATCAACAACAGAAATGTATTTTCTCACAGTTCCACAAGCTGTGTCTGAGAACAGGTTGCCAGCATGGTTGAGTTCTGCTGAGAGCTTTCTTCCGAATTGTTCTTTCTCTCTGATCCTCACATGGTGGAGAGGGCCAGAGCGCTCATAAGAGCACTTTGTATAAGAGCTCCACTTTCATGACCCAATTATCTCCTAAAGGCCTCACCTCCTAAAACTACCATATTGGGGGTTAACATTTCAACACGCAGATTTTGAGGAGACACCAACATCCAGTCCACCATACAAGACGAAGGGCAGGAATGTGAAGTGTGAGTGCCGAGAGCTCTGGTCGTGTGTCAGCAGAATGGAGATGCACATGAGTCCATGAGTCCACACATAGGCTATATTGCTTTGACCAAGGTAAAATTTGCGCAACAAAATTTACCATTTTAAAGTCTACAATTCAGTGATATTTTTAACACGCATAATGTTATGGAACCATCATCTCTATCTAGTTACAAAGTATTTTCATCAACTCAAACAAAAACAAAACCCACCCATTAAAACGTCAGGGCCTATTATTCCTTCACCACAGCACCTGGCAACTAGTACTCTGAATTCTGTATCTATGAATTTACCTATAGCAGATATTTCATATAAATGGAATTATGCAATATGTGACCTCCGTGTCTAACTTCTTGCACTGAACGTAATGTTTTCAATGTCTATCCATGTTATAACATGTATCAGAACTTCCTTTCTTTTTATGGCTGAGTAAAACTCCATTCTGTGTATATACCATATTTTGTTTATCCATTCATCCATTGATGAACATTTGAGTTGTTTCCACCTTTTGGCTATTGTGAATTATGCTGCTTTGAATATCAATTGAGGAATATTTCTTGAGTACCTGTTTTCAGTTCTTTTGGATATATACGTAGGAGAAGAGTAGCTAGGTCAACGGTCATTCTGTGCATAACTTTTTGAGTAACTGCCAAATTGTTTTCCGTAGCAGCGGCACCATTTCACATTTCCACCTGCAATATGTAAGGAGTATAAGGATTCTCATTTCTCCACTTCCTTGCCAAAACTTACTTTCTGTTTTCTTAAAAACTTTTTAGTTATAGCCATTCTAGAGGGTGTGAAGTGACATCTCATTGTGGCTTTAATTTGTTGTTATGGACTGCAAGTGTGTGTTCCTCCCAAATGAATATGTTGAAGCCCTAATCCCCAATGTTTGGAGATGGGATCTTTGGGAAGTAATTGGGTCATGAGGGCAGAGCCTTCCTGCCCGGAGAGAACACAGCAAGAAGACGGCTGTCTATAAACTAGGAAGAAATCTTTCACCAGAACCCGATCGTGCTGGCACCTTGATATCAGTCTTCCCAGCCTAGTAGTTCTTAAGAGTGAGTGAGGCTAGAGTCTCTGGGAGGAGCAGATGATTTTAAAGTAGACATAACTTCTCTGGATAGGGATGTGAAGACTGTTTTCCTTGGCTTCGGTGAACTGTTACCACATTGACAAGAGCTAGAGGGCTGGACCTTCTTAGGTGAGGGTAGCAGTAGAGAAAGATGGTTAATATCTGGGGTATTCTGGAGTAGGTGGGTGACTTGATTTTCTGATGGAGGACGTGCTGAAATGGTGGTAGTACAGACCTCTGTGGACTCAAATGGAATTGTAACCTCTCTTCAGTCACTCAAAGTAATGCAGAGAACAGCTTCCTATGAGATTTGCAGGGATAGAGTACTTGCAATTTCTTTACTTCCTATTGCTAAACAAATTATGTCATTTGTTTTTCTTGACTGTAAATTAAATTCCTTTTGCCTACCTGGTGGCCAGAGTATTTAGACGTCAAAAATAGTAAGCTTGGAGTATATGGAGCAGATGGCTTTTTTTTTTTAGGTAAGGGCTTGCTCCTAGAGACAAAGGATAAATCGCTATGTTACCATTTTCTTCTTCTACTGAAGCCTGGAAATAGAGGTTACATAAAACCGCCATCCAGCCCCTCCTTCCCGACTGGCTATGTTAGGCAGCAGTGCTGAGCGCATACCATATCCTAGGGGGATGTTCCATGCATTAAAAAAAGACATTGTGTGAAGAAATTGGATCCCAGATGGCTTTACAAATCTTTTCAATAAACTGAGGCTAAAGTGATGTTCTTTCTTGAAGAGTTTCAAAAGAAAGAAAAATCTCAAGAGAGAGAAAAATTAGGTACCCTAAAATATCTTCCTTTTAAATGACAATGAGAATTTGGTTCATACCTTGAAACAAATAATTGAAACTTCCAAGGTCTCTGTACCCACTACTCTAAAATAAACATAGAGCAACCAGAAACAAAGACAAGAAGACACATCTTGTTGCTCATCTAAAATGAATGAGCTAATGACCCTTGGCAATGCTAAATTATGCAATTAGAAAGATGGAGAGCAAATACCCTTAATTTGAAGGCTACAAATTTTGTTCACCCCCTGCTGATACCAGGCCTAATTTTTGCTGAACTCATCTGTCTGCTGCTCTTAAGCCATGAAATTATTTGTCATTTCTCTCTAGTGAACAGTTAATGGATAACACTAAAATTCAATTTAAAAGTGGGAGTTACTAACTAATACCGTTGTTGATGATGGATTATGGGATTTAAAAGAATGTCCACATCATAACGTTTTTAAGGTTATAAACTATCAGAAAGAAATGGCCTCTGTAATACCCTAATGCTGAGGAAGGCTAACACATTCTTGGAAAAGTAGCTGTTTAGAAGACTTTATCATTATCTCATGGACAAGACAGGCTGGAATGCTGTCATCTAATTTCAAAGTCCACCTATCAAAGAAGAATGCAGTGGATGTAGGTGAGAAAAAAAGGAAGAAAGAAAGAGAGAGAGAGAGAGAGAGAGAGAGAGAGAGAGAGAGAGAGAGAGAGAGAGAGAGAAAGAAAGAAAGAAAGAAAGAAAGAAAGAAAGAAAGAAAGAAAGAAAGAAAGAAAGAAAGAAAGAAAGAAAGAAAAAATGATCACGTCTCAGATAAGAATGTTGACAGTCAAACATCTGTGACAGAGACTCCTGATGTTTACTAAACCTGCTTTCTCTCCTTTCTGGGTCACAGCAAGATTACATTTCCCAGACTCCACCCTTACCCTCTATGGTCATCTGACTGAATGCTAGGACATGGCATGTGATGGGAAGTCATGTCCACTATTTCCAAGTACTGTCCATAAATATCTCTAGTTCAACAGACAGCACGCCCTTTCCCCGTACTCTCCTCCTTGGAAATCCCAGGTAAATATGGCCAACCTAGAAGATTGAAGGAGCCTGGTCTCTGAATGATTGGATAGAAGATGTCCACTGTTCAGATACATACCTTTGGATTTTACGTGAGTGAGATATAACCTCCTATTGGGGTAAGCCACTGAGATTTTGGACTTTATTATATCTGTGGTGAACACTACTTTCATTTCTTTGGCTTAATTGACAAGTAGTTTTGAAAAGTGGTCAAGAACATGGGCTTTGGTGTCAGACACATCTGAGTTTGAATCCTTGCTCTGCCATGTAAACTTGGGCAAGTTGCTTAATCTCTCTGAATCTCAATTCTCTCATTCTTGAAGGAAGATGACACCTAAGGGTTCTGGTACCAATTCCAATGTGTGTAGGTTTTTTTCCCCCATGCCACCAATTCTGGTATCCTACAATTCAACTAAATTCTGACACTATCTACCTGGAGATGTCATCAGATCCTACAGGTTAAGGGCTCAGTCCCACCGACTGTTTCCCTCCCCACTTCAGACACCAATCTCAAGTCCAGGTTGTCACCTGTGCTTCTGACCAACTGGCCTAAGAGGTTCACATGCCTCCTTGGTTTCCATTAAATTGCTAGAGTGTCTCATAGAACATGGGAAACCAATTTACTCACTATGTTACCGATTTATTACAAAGGATATTAAAAGATATGAATCAACAGGCACATGGAAGAGATGCATAGGGCCAGGCATGGCGAAAGTTCCTGGAGTCTCCCTGACCTCTCCAAGCAAGACATTCTGCCAGCACCTCCATGTGTTCACCAACCCTGAAGCTCTCTGAATCTAGTCCTTTATGAGTTTTTATGGGTTTCATTACATAGGCACGATTGATTAAATCATTAGCCATTGGTGATTAATTCAACTTCCAGCCTCTCTTCTCTCCTCGGAGGTCAGGGTGAGGGAGGTGGGGGCTGACATTTCCAACCATCTAATAATATGGTTGGATTCCTGGCAACCAACTCCCATTCTTAAGTGCTTTCCAAAAGTCATCTAGTTAACTTAACAAAAGACACTTTTATTGCTCTCAACACAGTAAATCCTAAGGTTTTTATGAGCTTTGTGCTGGAAACAGGAAGAAGACCAAATACGTATTTCTTATTATAAATCACAATATCATACCACCTTGTGATATTATTCTCACATTATTGTGAGAAGGTAATACAATTATATGTGTCACTTGTCAGCACAGGGCTGGCACACAACAGGTGCTTGCCCTTCCCTTTCCAATTTATTCCATTCAAGATCTAAGTGCAGCCCTGGCTCAAGCTGACTTGCCAAGAATTAGGGGCCCAAAACTGGGGCATCATTACATGAAATTATACAACTACTGTAGATTTCTCTAATTCAGAGATTATAAATTAGAGGCCTATAGGCTGAATTCAGCCCTCAGCCATGTTTAGTTTGATGTGTGTAGAGTGTTACAGGCTTCTAAATTAGATGCCAATATGTAAAAATCACAATGAAAATCTAATTTCTAGGTTTTCTTCAATAATTGAATTGTCCGGAACACTGACCCCACATTCCCGTCTCAGTCACAATGGGGTAACAAATACAAATCCCCATGTACTTTACCACGTGCCATGTACCATTCTCAGCATTTCACCTATACTGTAATTTAGTCCTTACCACACATTTATGAGAGAGGTACTCTTATCAGTCGTATTATTTAGAAAAGAAAATCGAGGCATGAGAAAATTAAATAACTGCCCCAGTTCATGGCAATTAGAAGTGGCAAAGGTGGGATTCGCACCCAGACAGTCTGGCTGCAGGACTGTACTGTGAGACTGCTGTAACCTCACGCTCACAGTCGCCAGACTGTTTTTGGCGCTGTACACATTAGGTGCACGTACAACACTCAACTTCTGCTAAGTTCTCTTGGTGGGCAACTTGCAGGAAAGCTAGATGGAGATTCATTTTTAAGTTAATCCCTGAGAAAATACTGAAGAGAACTTTAGTGACTTCGTGGGTGGAAGTCAATTGCCTATGACTTTGGTCAGGGACAGATAGTGCCAAGTGAAATGGAGAGAACGCCAGATTCAGACAAGAGGAAATATCTGCCAGATGCTTCCTTCTTCCAGCTCCATGGGAGAAAATAAACTACATTGCAACAAACACCCAGATTATTTTATCCTGCAATAATGAGGTAGTTTCTGAACTACTTTACTTAGGGACCCCTCATTTCTAATTGTGCCGCAAACTAAGATCTTGTCACTGAGGGAAAAAAGTCAAGTGCTCATGCAACAGCCTTCCTTGGGGTAGTGAATATCCTAAAAATAGATGATGCAAACAACACGTGGTGCTACTTGAAGCCCCAAAGTCCCAGAAGGTTAACTGACTCCTCTAGGCTCAGAATTGACCCCTACCCAATGCTCTGGCACTCTCTCTCCAGGATTCCAATAATAACAATCCCTAAATTAGTATGCTGACTGTGGAATTGTTTTTTTTCAAAACTAGAAAGCATTTTTATTTGATTTTGCATTTCATAACAACTCTATTGCATAGGTAAAACCAATTTTTCTAATGGCAAATCTGACCCTAAGAGAGATTACTTGCCCCTGGTCACAAAGCAGAAAGTAATAGAGAAATAACACCATGTCTTCTGATTCCAAATACAATGAGTATTCTATTATATTAACTTGCCATGTACCACTTTCTTCTTAGAATCTAGACTTCTGAAATTGTTTCAGAGAAATGAGCACAAAGAAGGGGCCTAGTTTCTAAATGGGTATTTAGTTTAAAAAGGTATAAGATCGGGGTACCTGGAAATAGGAAGCAGGAAGAAAATGTTGTCAAATGCTAGAGAAGCTAATAAACAGTTCCAAACTTGAGACATCAGAATAGAAAGTCAGGAAGGTGATATAAACAGCCAGCAAAAAGCAAGCCGAATAGGAGAAAAGTGCTGAATGTCAATTGGGGTTACGTGGGCTGCATGTGACAGAAGCCCAACCATAGCTGCTCAGCCATATTTTTCTTATGTAACAAGTAGTCCAGAAATTGGAAGTCCAGGCTGGTACCATGACCACTTCAATGCCTTAAGGTCCCCAGACTCTTTAGCTTTCTGCTCCTCCATCCCTAGCTTCTGGCGTTCATGTTCATGCTCAAAATGTGGACATGGCCTCCACTGTCCATAAAGGAAGAAGGTAAAGGGCTAAAGAAACAGAGAGGCAAACCAGATGAACCAGTCCCATTTTGAAGAACATTTCCAGAAGTCTCCCACCCCCTCCCAACTGTTGGTTGCCTCTCAATGTCCACAATTATGTCATATGAACAACCCTGGCTGTGAGAGAGGTGAGTAAGCTGAGTTTGGGGGTTTGGTTTTGAATCATCACATCGCTATCCTGGACAGAAGTCATCTCTGTAAGTGTGTCAGTTAGCATCAAACAACAGATGGCATCTTTAAATGAAAATAAACATCCTCAAGGATTATTATAGTAACTTGGGTCTTTATAGTAACAGACCATCCTTAGGCCTAACAGATGAAGAGAGAGTGACACAAGAACAAGGCGGGGCTGAAGCAGGTAGAGGATAGCATGTTAAATGAGCGCTGACTTGATGTATAGCCTACCATAAGAAGAATTTTGCTGTTATAATTTAATGTTAAGCTAATGCGCAATCCTAAGAAATCACATGCGGTTTTGTTTTGTGATTGCACATGGACCTTAATGCAATGAATGTCAGGATGCCTCTGCCCAGCTGCCTGCTCCTGGGGATCTTCTCCCTGGAGTCTGACCGACTTGATCAAGGGTGGCTGCAGCTTTTGGTTTCCTTACAAACAATTTGTTTCCATCAAGATTTGTAGTGGAGGAAAAGGTATCATTTTCTAGGTATGTTTACATAAAGCAGCTCTCCCGTGTTAGGAAATACAGCTTTGCAAATATTTCTACTCATAGGAAAAAAATAGGCGAGGTCCCAATCCCAGAATATACGAGTATAGCAAAGAAAATATAGTTGAGTCTTGGTTTTAACACACTCTAATATTCCTAAACCCAAAATCACTAACTAGGTATATATTGAATTCTTTGTCAAATAATTTATAGAACTGAAAGGAGTCCAGTTATCAAAACTTCTCATTTGGCAGTTAATTAAAGTCTTTATAGGTTGTGACTTGTCCATAGGCATGATTATACAGCTCGGTAGTGTCAGAGTAGATAATAGAATACAGGCTTTATAACTCCAGTTCAAGAATTATTTTCTCAAGTACTCAGATATACTAAATTGCTTGTAGAGTATTTCACTCCTACTACATTTAAAATATATTTCAATTAGGGAAATTCTGATGCAAACAGAACTTGTTTGAAACACAATCTGTTAGGCAAAGTAAGGCATACCTCTAACATAAATTATACACATTGTTATTTAGCCTGAGAATTGGTTCATTAGAGAATTGGCATCCGGCTTAGAAGCTGTGGAAAATCAAGAAAACCAGTTGTTTATTTAAGTCATTGATATTTCTTCTACCATCTTCCATTCCTTCCTCTGAGTCTAGCCCAGTTTGTCATATGGTATTTTCAGTGTACAGATTAAGCAAAAAGAAAAATAAAATGCAATCTTTTCTGACACCTTTGCCTCAAGGAAACCATTCTGTCTTTGTACCTCTGTCCTGACGGTGGCATCCTGCCCACAATACAGGTCAGGCATCAGGTAGATCAAGTGCTGAGCCAAACCCATTTCTTTCAGAGAAAGAATCCTCACAGTCAAAGGCTGTACTGCAGTCTCTAAAACATAGACTAACTTTCTTCTGAAATTCTTCGTAGCACTCTAGCAGCCAACGAATGGTCACAGAAAATTCAAGGGCCTCTTCCTTTTCTGAATCCAGCTTCAACAGCCCACATTTCCGGCTCTCTATAGGGTCGAAGGCTTTGTTATGTCACCTTGAGCAATACTTTACCTGCACCCGTGCAGGTAAATTAGAGCAAAGGTCCTGTAGTTACTGCACTCCTTGGCATCTCCACTGTGTTTGCTTTTCTTTACATATTAGTGAAGTCATACGGTTCTTGACTTTTTGTCTGACTTATTTCGTTTAGCATAATAACCTTTATTATGCTAAGCAAAACCCACGTTCATTTACGCCTGAGGCTCAGCTTCACTCCCAGGGTGGTGGTGGAAGCCCTGTGCATTCCTATCCTTGGGGTCTGTGAGGTCACCCAGTATTCTTATGCCTCTCCTTGTAGGTAATTTTATTTTTATTTATGTAGATAATCGGCACAGGCCACCATGTGACATATGTTGTTTTGTATATTTATTCTGTTTCTCAACATCCTTGTGAAGACTTCTTAGCATCATCCTATCTCCTGCCCTATATTTCAGTTACACTAGAAATTTCCCATTGCTCTAGGCTTTAAATGTACAGTTGACCCTTGGACAATGCAGGGCTTGGGCTGCTGACTTCCCCCAGTAGTTGAAAATCCATATATAACTTGTTTTAAATTAGTTTCAAGTGCACAAAACAAGGTAATAGTTAGACATTTACACCCCTCACAAGTATAACTTTTGACTCCCCCCAGACTTAACTACTAATAGCCTACTGTTGACCAGAGCCTTCCCGATAACATAGTCAACTAATACATAATACAATATGTGTATTATATATTGTATTCTTACAATAATATAAACTAGAGAAAATAAAACATTATTAAGAAAATCATAAGGCTTATCTGCAAGTTTTTTCAAATTGTAGCACATCTCCAAAAATTTATTATTAAAAAATCCATGTATAAGTGAACCCATGCAACTCAAACCCATGTTGTGCAAGGGTCAGTTGTACTTTGTTTGCAGGCCTTTCTTCATACTCATTTTTTTTGACTGAAATGCTCTGCTTGTCTTTATTTGGAGAAATACTATTCTCTTTTTAAGATCTGATTCAAATTTTTTCTTCCTTCCTGTACTCTTTGATTGTCATCTCCACTCTTGAAAGTTGAGATGTATATTGAACGTTTCCCACCTGTAGGCCATTGTTTGTTTTCCATACTTGTTGACATATTTTTGTTAGGATTTTGACAGATTCGGTCTCTGGGGCTTGAAATCATTCTATTAGTATCCTATGTACTTCTGCTGATTTATTTCCTCCCCATACTTTCAGGACAAATTTCACTTCATACTGAAATTACAGGTTTTTCCTCATAAGAATCTTCTTCAAAGGTGTTTGCCATCCTTTTTTCTCTTCTGTATAGATTTTCAGCATACTGTATTCCTTTATTTTCTCCTGAACAGATAATGTGCTTTCTTGTTGGCCTTTCAGCATTTCTGGTCTAAGTTTGAATTTCCCTTTTATTTCTTGAATCTTCTGGTAAAGAACTCTTGTATTTCTTTTTTGTTGTTGTTCTCTTCTACCTCCTTACATTGATTATTGTAATAGTTCTGTTTATTTCTACGTGACTGTTGTTGAAAAAAATGCGTTCAGGATTCTAACCCTGCTTTTGTCACCTTTTACTTTTGCCCCCCAGTTGTCTTTAACAATTTTTAGTTTCTTCTGTCATTCATCTCAATTTTTCTTTCCTTTTTATTTCCCATATTGTCTTTTTGCATTTTTCCCTAATAATATATCTAGTTTCATTCACAGTTGGTCTGGTTCTCTGTCCATTAAGTTTAACAGTGCAAAACTGTTTTTTATGTAGACTTTAAATCAATCAGGAATGTTATTTACATTATATTTTGGCACTGCAAATTTTTAGTGCTCTTCTTCAGCTTTACTCTAATGTTTGATATTAACAGTTCATGGTCAGTACCACAACCTGCTTCTGGTCTTGTTCTGGCAAAGAGAATACAGCTTCTCCATCTCCTGCTTCCAGTCACATGGTCTATTTGATTTCTATGGTGGCCATTACAGTAGCCTGTTCAATTGTTAGAAGCATGTGTTTGTGATAGACAAGTTGTTGGCCTTGCAGAAATACATGAGCTCATTTCCTGCTTCATTCCTAACCCCTAGTCCAAATTTCCAATCACATTTGATTCTGCTTTATTTCCTACTTTTGCATTCCAGTCGCCTCAAATTATTATTAATGTCTTGTTTTGGTGTGTGATCAATTTCTTCCTGGATACTTGTATACAAGATTCCAACTTCATCATGTCAGCCTCTGTAGTTGTATTATAGGCTTGAATAATGGTTATGTTTATGGATTGTCCTAGAAGTCCAATTGATATTACTCAGTCAGACCTTGCATTGCAGCCCCTAAATGCCTTTGTTTGCTACATCTTGTCTCGGTATTAAAACCACTTTGTTTCTTCTGAGTTTGTCATTACCAGAGTAGAACACTTTGTAAATGGCTGACTGTAAATGTCCCATCCCAGTCTATTTTAGTTTGCTAACACCAAGCACTGCAATGTTTAGATATTCTATTTCTTGCTTTACACTTTTTAATTTACTTTTATTCATGTTTCTTATGTTTCATGTTCCAATTGTATGTGTTGTGCAGCATCGTACTTTTGTTTTGCCTTTGTTTACCTCAGCCATTAGACATCCTTCCAGCTTAGTCTAGTTATTGATAGCATCAGTGCGCCAGTCTAGCCCCTAAGAGTCCCTGTCGTATTCATTAGCATCCATGCTATCTTTACTTGTTCTCTACTCTTCCCCAGTATTTCTTTAATTAATTAAATTTTAGGTAGAATTCGCCAGTGAAGCCACCTGGGACTGAGCTTTACTTTTGTGGAATGCTTTTTAACAGGGAATTTGATATTTTCATTTTTATAGGTCTATTCATATATTTCATTTCTTCTTTAATCATTTTTGGTAGTTTGTGTCTTTCTAGGTTTTTGTTCATTTCTTCTCAGTTATCTAGTTTGTTTGCATACAGTTGTAGTATTCCAGTACAATAGCTTTTATTTTTGTAATGTTGGTATAGCTGTGTCCCCTGTTTCATTCCTAACCTGCAATTTGAGTCTTCTCCCTTTTTTTTCTCCGTCAGCCTACCTAAAGTGCTGTCAATTTTATCATCTTCTCGATGCACCAATTTTTGATTTTGTGGATTTTGATTTTGTTGCCTTTCTGCATCCACAAATTGTGATATGTTTTCGTTATCATCCAGTTCTAAATATTTTTCAAGTCATCTCGTGACTTCTTCTTTAATACAAGAGTTATTTCAAAGTAGGTTATTGTCAAGTATCTTGGCCTTTCTAGATATCTTACTATGATCAATTTTCTAATTTAATTCCTTTGTGGACATAAAATATGTTCTATAAGATTTCAATCTCTTTAAATTTATTAGGGCTTGTATGTACCGGTGTATGGACTAACTTGTAAATATTCCATGTAAACTTGAAAAGAATGTGTGTTCTGCGGTTCTCAGGTATAATATTCTATAATCTTTACTTGACCTACCTGTCAGTTGAAGAATTTCTCTTAATATTTCTTGTAGTGCACAATTGGGGTCACAACTTTTCTCAGCTTTTGATTTTCTCATATTGCCTTTACAAATATTTAAAAATAATGCATACTCTTCAGTTCTTGTGTTTGTAGTGTTCTATAATTGTCAAATTGACTGTCAATTAAAAATTTTATTTTAATGTGTCTTATAGTGCAGGTCCATAGTGATACATTTTTTCATCTTTTTTCTGAAATTGTTTTAATTTCACATTGATTTTTGAAGACTATTTTTCCTAGATATAGAATCTCAAGTTGACGGGATTTTAAAAAATTATACTTTCATTCCTTTAATGATAACATCTCATTGTCCATTTGTTTGCATTGTCTCTAATGAAAAGTAAGCGGACATTCTTATTCTTGTTTCCCTTGCATTCTTTTTCTCTGAAGCTTTTAAGGTTTACTCTTTGTCATTTGTTTTCAGCAGTTTGAATATGATGTGCCCTTGTGGTGGTTTTCTTTGTGTTTATGCTTCTTGCGTTTCTTGGCTCTGTTGGATTTTTTTTTTTCTTTTTGTTAAAGTTGGGCACTTTTTTGGCTATTAATGCTGCATATATTTTCCTTTTTGCTCCAGTCACTTTCCTTTCCTTCTGGGACTTAATTACACACAAGTTACTCTGTTTGATGACTCACAGGTCTCTGATGCTCTGTTCATATTTTTTCCCATATGTTTTCTATGTGTGCATTAGTTTGGATTGTTCTTATTATTCTGGCTTATCTTCCATTTATCTATTGAGATATCTCATGTCTTCTCTATTATACTGATATTTTCCTTTAAATCCTTAAGTGTATTTATGGTAGCTATTGTGGAGTCCTTGTTTCTTTAATGCTATCACATCTGTTAACATGTGTGTCATCTCTGACTGTTTTTATTGATGTATTTTTCTCCTGCTTCTGTGCATATATGGCATTTTTAATTGAACTTTAGGTATTGTAAATACTAAATGGTTGAGTGTTAGAATTTTGTGTCTTCCTTTTTTGAGTGTTCAGTTTTGTTGAGGACCATTGTGATTATCTTAGAATTTTCTAAAGCTTTGTTAGGGAGAATCTAGAGCACCTACTGGGCTATAGTAGCCCGATTCCAGGGATGTTACCTTTCTCAAGTATCTACTAGATGCCTGGGCAATTCAGTAATGTCTCCCCACCCAGGCATTCAGAACTCCAACATCTCCTAGTCCTGCATGAGCTCCAGAATCCTTATTTGGCTCATAGCTCCCCAATACTTACTCTTTTCTCAGTATCGTAAAATCTTGCCTAATGCATGAGCAGCTTAGTATGCATACAAGATTCAAGGGGAGCCCTATGAAATTTTCCTGAGCTTCTTCTCTGCAAATCTTCCTCCTCTTTGATACTCTGTCTTATAAATTCCATTCCCTCAGCTACCCCAAACTTTGATTTATGTGCTTTAACCCTGCAAGACTACCATAGTCTGTACAAATCTTTTTGTATGAACTTGTATGGAATCCAAACTTGTATAAACTCCAAATTCCTTAGCTGCTATTTAGAAAGGAGCTCTATGTAGAAATCCAGGACAATTATTTTGCTCCCTTAATTGTTTTTCTTTCTTTCTAGGATAACAGTCCCATGCTGTTTTCTAAAATCTGAAAATAGCTGTTTCATTTATTTGGTTCATTTTTATAGTGCTTATTGTGGGAGGGCTGTTCTGGTGCCAATTACCCAGTAGTAATCAGAAGCAGTACAGCATATTAAAAAAATAACATAGTATCTTCTTATTATTCCTTTTATTTTTATTTCAAAACCCTTTAGAGAGTCTCTATCTTACTCAGTATAAAAGTATAAGTCCTTTTCAAGATGCTTACAAGGTCCTGGAACGTCTCTCCATATCTCTCTGACTTCATATCTCATTCTAGCCCTCATTCTCTCAAATCTAGATGTGTTAACCTTCTTGATCTTCCTCAAATATACTAACCTCATTTCTTAGGCTGTTTATGTATAGTTAGCTCTTGCTAAATGTCCTATCCTTTGTTATCTACATAAGTTATATCATCACTTCTTCCAGGAATCTGCCCCAAATTCACCTATAAATATAGCTTTTCCTCACGATCCTATATACAATATATCCTCCCATTGCTTTCTACCCCCTTTACCATGCTTTATTTTCTCCATAGCACTTAGCAATGCTTAACACACTCCATAACTCCCCAGTCCTGCACAAGCTCTGGAAACTTTATTTGGCTCACAACCCCCAAGTAGGTTTTCTGCAGCCAGAATCATGGAGTCTTGCCCTATATGTGAGCAGCTTAGAATTCATTCAAGATGCAAGGACACTCCTTTGCAATTTTATTTGTTTGTCTGTTTCCATTCTTCCTACTAGACTCTAAGCATACAAATATTTTAATTTGTCCTTGCTACCTGGAACAGTGCCTGGTAATACTAAGTGTTTAATTCATAGTTGTTGACTTTCTACAATAAAATTTCTTGTATATTTAGAGAAAGTGCCATATAATTTATAATCATGAGTGAAAGCAGGATATAGAGACAAACAATAAATGTTTGGGCTTACTATTATAGGGAATGCAAGAGGAAGCCAACTAGAAATGATTAAGAGAATTTTTGAAGAGCATTGAGAATCTTCTTGCAAAGAAAATCACAAATTTGGAATGAGTCCAATTAATATAGCTAAATCTGTTTTTCCCATCAAGATTTAGCTTTTTGGGAATAAAAAGCGAGTAAGCTGGTCAAACAGTAGCAATTAACAAAGTTGGTAGAGGTGAAGGACAAGGAATAAGAGGATTCAGAACTCTGATCAGCAGTTGAAGCGGGTCAGGAAGGTAAGAGAGACTAGGGGAGGAATTGCATCCTTAGGTAATGAGAAGGGATCAATGACTGGAGGTCATGAGAGGGCAAAGAGCATGTAAGTGAGAGTGAAGATAAAATCTAGATGGAAGAGACTGGTTAAATTTTAAATTTCTCTGGTTTATCTTTGAAGGGCTGAGAAGATCTTAGTGATAGCTGGGCCTAAGCCATTCATTTAATCAATGAGGAACTTAAGTCCCAAAGTGGTGAAATGACCTCTCCAGTTAAAAAAAGATCTGTCTGAATATAGCCTAAGTCCTTAGTGACCAATGAAGGAAAAAATCTGCCATTGAGCAGCTTCTCCCACCCAACTGTTCTCTTCAAACGGGGTCCCAGCTATAGTCACTCATTCTCCCTCAATTTCAAAACTTCAAAATTTTCAACGACAAAAAAGGGAAATACCAAAACTAGAGGCCTGTACTATTTTCTCTGCATTTCAATAAGTTTGGGGCTCCAGAGCATTTGGAAGTTTGTTTTTGAGACAAGTTAAAACGTAATTGCCTCTGAGCATTTAGCTTGCCAGCGGGGTGCCTGTCTCTAGCTGACAGGACTGGCTGTCTTGTGCTGTTTGGATTTCTAACCTGGTTGTCTAACAGCAGGGTACTTTTCCATTTGATCAAGGACAAAGGACTCAGTGCTCATCATTCGACAGGTTTCCCTCTCAAACTGGGAAAATCTCACAGCTTCATTGGCTCTTGTTTCAGCTGGGACGAGGGGAGGGGCAACAACGACTCACCTGGGGTATGAGTTACAAGGAGTCTTCTGGATTCAGTGTGGTGTGGTGTGAAGAGGTCTGTGTGGTGAGTCAGGAAATCTGCCGTCAAGCCCTCCTCCACTATCTACTCCGTACATATTGTAAATAAAGTCATTTCATTTCACCCCACTAAGCCTTGGTTTAATCATCCTCAAAGTGAAGGAGCAGAAGAAATCCTCTTTAGGGTTAATTCCTGTTCAAAAATCTGGAATTACATGCAAACAGAAATGCTTTCATGTGAGGCCCTTTGGGATGAAATATGAGTGAACTAAAGTCTCCTAAGAAATCCTTATTGCCACTTTACTGCTGGTTAATGATCATTATGCAAAATGAGCTAAGGATGTACCAATGACAGTTAAAACCAGGATTCCAGTTCTTGCAGGGGAGTCTGAGATCCTAGCATGCTGGCCAGAAAGAGGTGAAGCTCCTCCTCAAGAAGCAGAGAGTGGTAGGGAGGCCTGAGTCTGGACAATCAGTAAGCAGAGTAAATAAAGTCCAATTTTAGGGAAGAGGCATTTGATGATTGCTCTGTTTTACACTGGAAATGAATTGCTTTGGCTCCTCAGATGTTAATTGTAGCCAGAAAAACACCAGAACACTGCAACAGCATAATATAGTTGGAAAAATGTGTGATTTGGAATTGAGCAGACCTGGAGTCAAATCCAGTTCTGGTACTAATTATCCATCTTTTCTGAATCCAAATTCTGTCATTAGTAACTTGGGGATAATTATATCTTAAACGGATTTTTATGAGGATTAGAGATAATATATGCAAAATGTTTGGCACATGGTAAACATTTGCTAAATGCTATCCAATTTTATCAATGAAACATGAGGAAAGGGGACAAGAATTTTAGCCCAAATAGTAACACAGATTCACTGCAATTTTGCCAAACTTGGCACATCTAGGGATACTCCCAGTTCTACATGTGATTTCGTGGAGGCGTCCTTGACACAGCCATATGAGGAGAGCAGTGTTCTTTGGATCCAGGGTGGCAGCTGCAGAAAGATGCACAATTTCACGTCTCAGAACTTCTGTTTGGGGACTACAAAACATGGTGACTCCAGAATTTCTATAGAGGAGCCATAACTGTAGTGATTTAGTTGGAATTGTGGCCTTGGGGACTTGCCTTGGAATAAGTTTGCATATATAAGTTTACAAATGATAGAAAAAGTGTCAACTGTGCATATTAAGGAGTAGTGGACTTACAGAGTGGAGTGGGGACGAGGGGCCAAATCCCCCTCCACACCACATTTCTTCATGTCTCTACTGTGTCATAGCAAACAGTGTAAAAGCAAAATGTAGCGTTTCATGCTAGTTAGGATATTAGAAATCATCACAGCCACTTATGTCGTTTTATTGTTAAATATAACAGTTATAATGGAAAAGAAAAGCTATTGGTCAAATGCTAATCAGGGTAAAGGGATAAAAAATCTATAAAATGTGATATTTTCCTTTAGCATCCCTCTAGTCATGCATACACAACCACACACACACACACACACACACACTCATTAGAAACAGGACTAAAAAGCAGAAGGCAACAGTGTTCCATTGATTCTTCACTTATATACTATTCATTTAATAAACACAATGACAAAGTCTCTCCTTGACCAAATTCTAGTTCGGCTCCTCTGAGCTCTTTTCAACTAGGTTCTGTGCTTGGGCATTTCCTCAAGAGCCCAGTTTTAGCAAGAATCCTGACAAGTTGGTTTAGCCAAAATCCTCCAGCCTCAATCTGATCACTCTCTACATCTAACCAAATTCCTCATTCTCCACCGTCCCCCAGGTGATGTCTGGTCAGTTTGGCCCGCCTTCAGCAAGCTCTTGTTAAGTCAGCAGCAAAGAATTACCCTACCCTGTTAGTAATCTTCCATCTACAGACTACCCCCCTCCTCACTCCACCCTTCAGTTCTGCTCCTGGGCTTTAAATCCTCACTTTCCCTTGTTATACTTAGAGTTGAGGCAAATTGCTCTCCTCTACTGCAACCCCCACTGCAGTAGTCCTTATGCCTGTCACAGCTGTCCTGAATAAATGAGCTAGAAAAAATGAAATAGAAATTCATCAGCCTAGTCCAGCCTCACTACTGGGTATTACTGTTTTAACAAAAGCCAGATTTTTTTTTTTTCATAGAAGAAACAAACTAGACTTTAAGCAAAAATGGGCAGAGAATGGAAAGCAGACTCTCTAAATACAAGTAACTATAGGTACCAGAAGAATTATGTTAAATGTAATAGACGGATTAATCAAATGCTCTCTGTTTTTATGGAGATTCAGAGATAAAAGTCACTCTCATTGAGTTCCAGTCCAATGTGCAATGTAACTGTATACTTCCATAGTGGTTTGGTGCTAATAATGTTACTGCATGGATTGGAGGACCCTGGGATGTGGTTACATTGTTCTAGCTACTTAAGATAAGTGACTGTGGGGACAGAGCCAGTAGTGCAGTTTCCAGGCTCTCGGCCTCACGTGGAAAGATGCTGGCTCGGGTAGTAGATGGCCATCGACTGTGATTGGATGGCCATCAGCTGTGGCTAGTTGGCCGTCCGCTGTAACCAGTGAGCCATTGGCCACTAATATAACTGCTGTGGCTATGCTAGCAGAAAATGAGGGCTAGCAAGAAGATGGTGGCTGAGCTAGCAAGCGCGGATTGCAGTTAGGACGGCAGGTTGCAGACAGTGTGGATCCTGCTTCCTGTGTCTCCAACCCAGCCGCCAGCGAGAATATAGTGGCGTGACTCCCCTATTTGTGGCTCCGTGAGTGTTCCTTTTTGGCCTCATCATATCCTGTGTTCTTATGTGGGGAGCGGGACTAGAGACCCTGCATGACACCCTGCATGACAGTGACCTTGAGCACCTGGAAAGGGGCTTTGAGGCTTGGGGTCTTTATCTTTAATAGAAAGTTAATAATACCCACATCACTAGATTACAGGGAGGATCAAATGAGTTAATGTAAGCAAAGGAGTTCTATAAATGCTAAGAGGCCTGTACAATTGCTAATCATTTCTATTTTCTTCTGCCTTAAGAATGCAGTTGGTTTTCTAGATGAAGCTTTTCAGAAAAAGGCTAAATTGACCCCGGACTTTCAAAACACTGCCCTTTCAGGGTATAATCTATAAATTATGATTTGAACTTAAAAAAATAAGAATGGATAGCTTTCAAAAATACTCCGTTTTGAAATATTCTATCTATTCTTCCTTTATTTTGGATTGCCATTTTATGCTGTTTCCCAAATTTTAGCCCCTTCTTCTCACCTATTCCTGGTGAGAATTTTCCTCCTGTTGGGAATTTTCTCCCTGCTTTCCTTCCTCTCTCCACCCTGCCACCCCCAATCCAAAATCTCTGAGAGAGAACTGGCTCCTAGGAGATCCTCCCCTAGAGATCTCCAAGAACATGGCAATTATGAAACTCCAACAAGAAAACATGTAAGCCGATCTTTAAGACAAAGTTATTGTCAGTCATGTTGTAGAAATGACTGTAATATAATAACGGCGTCTTTGGCATGCATCTTGTCTGGGGGTGGGCCCTGCACTGACCTATAGGGAGCTGCTGCTACTTCCTCCCAGACAATCGGTCTGATGTGGAATCGAGGCTCGATTACAGCCAGAGCAGTTGATCTGAAATATTTGTGAACTTCCCTGATTTTTAAATATTGCCAGTTGTTGATTAAGAAAAAAAAATAAAGGTCCAACAATTCTGGGGCCACAGAAAATACACTTATAAGACATCATGGGGGGCCGGCCCGGTAGCTCAGGTTAGGCCCGGTAGCTCCATGCTCCTAACTCCAAAGGCTGCCGGTTCGATTCCCACATGGGCCAGTGGGCTCTCAACCACAAGGTTGCTAGTTCAATTCCTCAAGTCCCGCAAGGGATGGTGGGCTCTGCCCCCTGCAACTAAGATTGAACGCGGCACCTTGAGCTGAGCTGCCGCTGAGCTCCTGGATGGCTCAGTTGGTTGGAGCGCGTCCTCTCAACCACAAGGTTGCCAGTTCGACTCCTGCAAGGGATGGTGGGCTGTGCCCCCTGCAGCTAGCAATGACAACTGGACCTGGAGCTGAGCTGCACCCTCCACAACTAAGACTGAAAGGACAACAACTTGACTTGGAAAAAAGTCCTGGAAGTACACACTATTCCCCAATAAAAAAAAAAAATTCTGCTCCCCTTCCCCAATAAAATCTTAAAAAAAAAAAAAAAAAAGACATCATGGACCTACATTTTGGCCTAAATGAGCTAAAAAAAAAAAAAAAAAAAAAAAAGACTAGAAATTCATCAACCTAGATCCAGCCTCACTACTGGGTATTTAAATAATTCAGAGTACAGATGGTCCCTACTTACAGTGATTCAACTTACAATCCTTAGACTTTACAATGGTGTGAAAGTGATATGCATTCAGTAGGAAATTCAAATTTTGAATTTTGATCTTTTCCAAGGCTGGCAGTATGCGGTAGGATCCTCACTCGTGATACTGCGCAGCGGCAACCCGCCCCAGCTCCCAGCCAGCCAGGCGATCACGAGGTAAACCACCAGTAGTGTGCAGTGCGCTGTGCTACCAGCGCGTTTTGGATATTGTGTTCTGAGCACATTTAAAGTTGGCTCTGCTGCGCTATGATGTTCGATATGTTAGGTGCATGAGATGCATTTTTGACTTACAGTATTTTCAACTTACAATGAGATAATCGAGATGTAACCCCAGTGTAAGTTAAAGAGCATCTGTACATGTCCTACTGAAGTATGTAAAGAGCAACACCTTAGGCTTTCAGGATCACTTGTTATTATCGTCCATGAACACCTGTGTTGATTCATTTATTCAGCAAATATGTATATTGGGCCAGTGTAGACTTTTGAACAAAAGTACTGGGTAAAATGCAGAGAGGAATGAGATAGCACTTGGGTTTTGACCCCAAGGAGCATCTAATCTAAATATTAGGTTGGTACAAAAAGTAACTGAGGTTTAAAAGATTAAAAATAATTTCAAAAACCGCAATTACTTTTGCACCAGCCTAATAGAAAGACAAAGCATATACAAATGATAACAAATTATAAGAACTAAAATGATGAAAGTTCATATAATGCAGTGATTAGTAGCACTGGCCATGGAATCAAACAGATATGGCATCAAATCCTGGCTCTTAGTGGTTGTTTGTGGCTTTGACAAATTACTTGTCTCAGTCTCAACTGTTGATGAGGTGTACTAACAGAATCTACCTCGAGGCAAGCTGTGAGCATTAAATGAGATAATTCATGTAAAGGTCTTAGCACAGTGTACAGCGCCAAGTTGATAATATACACAAAAAGCAATAATGTCAATGGTAATAATAATAGAAGTGAGACAACAACGCAAATGTCACAAGGCAGCAAGTGATGAAAATCATGTTAGCGGCACCAGTAGTAATGAGTTAGATTCTTAATACTTAAGGAGCTGTCTATGGACCGGAAGCTTTGGCATGGGCATTGACATATTCTGGGAGACTGTTAGGAGCTTAGACCCCATACCAGATGCACTGCATCAGAATCTGCACTTTATTTAGCACTTTCCCTAGGTCATCTGCGTGCACATTAAAATGCAAGAAGCATTGTGTTAGAAGATATCAGAGGAAGAATGAACAATGTGGGCTGGAGGTGATGAGACACGGTTGACCAGGTCAGATGTTTTTGAACTTTTTGGTTTCAGAACCCCTTTTCATGCTTAAAAATTACTGAGGACTAAGACACCTTTATTTATGTGTTTTGTTTATCTGTTTAACATCTAACAATAGAAGACAGCTGGATTCTCACATCTGCTTAAGCATTTACTCTGTTGTATTATGTTATTTGATTGAAGTATATGAAGAAAATGTGGCCTCATGCAAATGTGTAACTTGAAAAGGCAGTATTTTAGTACCTTTCTCAGATAACTGTGGATATGCTCTTTTATTATTCCACTTATAAAATTTCTATAAGTTGTGTTTTTTACATTTGTGAAATCTCAAATGTAATAAGTCAATATTTGGAATACTTGGATAACCCAGTGAACAAATATTTTCCAAATGATCAACTCATGCTGTTACAAAAACCAGAACAAGGGGAAAAGATCCATTCAAAGTAGACTAATGGATTTTAATGAAATAGTACAAATATAGGCTAATGGATTTTAGTCTATACCGATGAATGGATTTTAATGTACCAGTACGAAATTTCATTGCACAAGTGTTTTCCCTCGAGACAACCATCGTACTTTGGTATGCAGAAGTGCTTTCTGTGTAGTTCCTCTTTCCTCACACAGAATAATAAGAAGAAAGGTACTTAAGGGTCAAAATTAATAAAGTGAATAATTTTTACTGGGCATTCTTAAGTGAAATTGAATGCACGGTGGTGAGGAATGCAATGCTTATCGCTGTGGTTTGGAACACTGCCTAGTTTAATGCTATGCACTGGCTCTTTTCCCCACTATTGTTTTTGCACCATCTGTGCAAATTTTAACACAGTAAAGGCAAATAATATCTTAACATTACTATAAAAATAGTTTTGACCTCTCAGATGGCCTTGAAATAATCTTCTATAGAATAAGACTCTTCAGACCATATTTTGAGAACCACGGAACAGAACATTGGAACGACAGAGGCTAGGGGACATGAAGGGGCATACCAGACAAATGAAATTATGCCACTAGAGGGCTGGAAATAGAGGTAAGCCAAGCGGGTTCTACCAGTATACATGGAACAGAACAGAGCTTATACAGTTTAGAAACAGCTACTTGACCTGCTTTGTTCTGTCCTAAAATTAGAGGCATACACAGAAAGGACACTTTCCTTTCAGCGTGTTTATTGAATCAGCCTCAGTGAAGCAGTCTCAACTTCAACTGGTCCACATGTTGTTACTTGAACTTGAAAATAAGGGCCAAAATTAAGGGTCAAAATTCAAAGAGAAGACAAACATGGATAAATCTCATTATCATTATGCCTAACTAAAAATTTTCACTCTCCTTTTTTTAAAAAAAAAAAAGGAGGGAGAGATCATTTACCATTTTTAAAACAAACTGCCACCTGTTAGTTTTATAATTCATATAAATACTATTTTTCTATATAAATCACACCCCCAACACCCAAGGGGTTAAGAATACTATTACTAATTTTTATGTTATGTATTTTGGAGAAAATGTTTATAGCTTAGAAAACCTAAGGTATCTGATTTGAGATTGTGGGTCACCTTGATTTCCAAACGTATAACTATCATCCTCATACGCTTAGGGGTTTACATCGTTGACCAAGGAGAACATAATAGTAGGAAGACTAGAACAAAAATCCCAGTGCCTTGGCTTTTGTGTCCCTAAATTTCATCCCAAAATAGGAAGATACTGTGAAATAACAACAAATTGAAAGCTAGCTCTTAAAGGATCTCCCTCAGGGACGCGCGTTACATTGAAGTTGATTAGTACCTGTGAAGTCTGTCATTAAGAGACTATCAAGCAGGACATAACAGCCCTAGGATGCGGATCCCTGGGAATCTCACCCTCTTGGGCTGTGGCTATCTCTGACTCTCAGGCAACCTACAGGGACCAGGTGTAGCACATCTTGAGTTCCCCACCTTCTTCACCACCAAAACTCTGCAACTCAAACTTACATTGCCACCTGATTTACCTGTGTGACTAGTCCTGCTCCGTCTGGCTTGATAGCTACTCGAGAGACTATGTAACTCAGAGAACCATACAGTGAGGCTTCTTCTCATCCAAATGAGGCTTTCACAGCTCATGCCTGGGGCTACTCTCATTTTCTCTGAAATGGACTTTAAGAGATGCTTGGCTGCTTAAAATCATTAGTGAAAATAACTCACAGGAGGACTTGAGCTAACATAGCGGAACACGCCATTAGAGTCCCATTCAAAATCCTACTCTGTATGCTTTTTATTTCCTAAGCTGACTTAGGTGTTTTACCTTATATCAGAGGGATGTAAACAAATAATCTGTTTTCAGATTACAAGATAGATGCTTACCTATTTTAGATATTTTATAAATTACTGAAAAATAAATTACCTATTTTCTTGTTAATAAGAATAATTCAAAACTTGGAAATGAGTCATAACTATGGGTGGCATGTCCTTTCAACACCATGTGAGAGCCAAGGCCCACTCAAGGATTACCTAGAACAATAAAAATATAATGGGAAATGTAAGTTCAAACTATTAATTTTCAAATTTCTATTAGTCATATTAAAAACATAAAAATAAACTGGTAAAATTAATTTTTATAATATAATTAAGTTAATCCAGTATATCCAAAATATTAATTTAATATATAATTATTATAAGAAATTATTAATGAAGTATTTTATTTTATTGTATTAAGACTTCAAAATCTGGCATGTATTTTATACTTACAGCACTTTGAGCAAGCCATATTTCAAGTGTCCACGTGTGGTTAGTGGCTACCGTATTGGATGGCATAGATTTGGGAAAGGTACTTTGTTCAATCCACTGGTTCCTTTTGATTAAAATTCTCAGTGTTAGTGAAGGCACAGGTTAACTTACAGAATTTTGTCCAGTAGAGATCCGAATAACTTCCGTTCAGTAGGAAAGATAACATAAACAATTATCTTGTGCTATAGAATATTAACCAGTTTTTATGTAGCCCAGCAATAACATCCTAACAGTCTTTTGCTAAATTGCCTATAAATATCTAGCTCCTTAAACATTCTGTCAACCAGTCTTAATATCTTACTGGTTCCTTCATTACTTAATAAACTGAACAAAATATTGGTCATGTGTTCATTTTATATTTTCATGAGTAATGAATTTTACCTTGTTGAAAATTTTACTACCCAGAGCCACTATTACCATATAACTGTCTTTTATTCTCTCTCCCTAGATCTACTATGTAATATGTATTTTATATACATAACTCCATCATCTCAAGTTCTACCTACATAAATACTGCAAACAGTGCATTAAGTAAATGTATATGTTTTTGCTTGTCTTAAATGGAAAAGAATTTTGTATACGCAACCAAGATTTTTGATATTCATTACCAAACCATTCTTCTGAAATGTTTTACCATAAACGTTCTTTTTACCAGATTATAAAAGTGCCCAGTTCCTTGTGATTAAAAACTCTTCACAAGAATTGGTAATATCATCCTCTCTTTTTTCAATCTAGATTTATTTTATCTTATTACGATGACAAAAATGTTCAGAACAGTGAGTAATATGTCCATAATAATAATAGTAGTAGTAGAAGGAGCTTTCCTTTTACTACATGTGACTCAGTTACAACACAATTAGCATTATTAGTATGAGGTGAGATACTTGTTATTGTTTTTGTGATTTTTTAAAATCATATTAAGAACATATTTCTCACGTCCTGTTTTACTAATCTTTTTAAAAATTTGAAATAAAACCGTGTTTCCCCGAAAATAAAACTTAGCCGGAAAATCAGTTCTAATGTGTCTTTTGGAGCAAAAATTAATATAAGACCCGGTATTGTATTATGTTATGTTATACTATACTATACTATATTATATTATACTATATTATATTATATTAAAGACCTGGTCTTATAGTAAAATACGACCGGGTCTTATATTAATTTTTGCTCCAAAAGATGCATTAGAACTGACTGTCTGGCTAGATCTTATTCTCGGGGAAACACGGAATTTAAACTCTATCAAATGCATAGTTTTTCTTTTGATCTACTAACATTATACATTATGTTTCTAGATATTCTAATATTTAACCATATGTTTTTAGATTAAACCTTTTTGACAAAGTGTATTATTCTTCTAATATACTGATATACTAATATACCTTAATATGCTGATGAAATCCATTAGCTATTATATTTTAGTATATTTGGCATCTACATTCATAAGTGACACTGGTTTAAATGTTTTATTTTTCGAACAATTTGATCAGATTTTAATATCAGAGTCATACTAACTTACTGAAATGTAATTTGAAGGTTTTCACTTCTTTTAAATTCTAAGGAACAATTTAAATGCTAACAGATAATGGTAGGGATTATCTATTCCTTGATCATTTGAAATAATTCTTCTATAAAGTCCAATGGTTATTTTGTCATAAACTTCTGACATTTTTTTCACAGTTTTGGTCTATTCCAATTTTTTTCTTGTATCTGGGTCATTTAAAAAGCCTTAAATGTAGTTAAATTTTATTAAGATTTCTAATTTGAGTATGAGATTATATATACATAAGACTCTTTCTATATATATGTATAAATATATATGTATGCATTTGTTTATGTATATAAAAATCTGTGTAACAATGTTTTATAATAGTTCTATATCTTCTTTCTTATTTTTCTTAAATAAGCTCACAGATTTATAATTTTTGTTAGAATACCTACTTTTAATTAGAATTGATCAATTTTTTATATTTTGATTGAAAAATCAATTCTTTTGACTATTTTTCCTTTGAAGGCAATAGGAAGCCACTGAAGAGTTTTAAGCAGGGGAATGGTTTGAGGAGGTTCGTGCTTTGAAAGATCATTCCGCCTGCACTGAGACCATGGGGTGGGGAGAACAGCAAAGGGAGTCTGGATTCTCAATCCCACTGCAAACTGCAGGGCCCAAGCTGTTGGGCAAGAGAAACTCAGGGACTGGATGGGGGAAAGACTGGGAGGAGCATTGACTCAGCAATTGTATAATGTTGTTCCCTAATGGGAGCTTGAGGTGTGGGGAGCAGCAATATTAGAGGATTTTGCCTGATTTTAGAGGATTTTGCCTGATGCAGGCCAAGCTCCATATCCTGGATATGCACAGCATAACTGGCACCTTTCTGAATAAGATGAAGCAGATATGATGATTTGTTGAAATAGGAGTTTAGCCAACATCTGGGATTAAGAGACATAACCTTCCACCCACCCTACAGGTATTAGGATATGGCAACAGGACTGTCACAGAAGGTCATACAGTCTATATGCACAGCTCCAAGGAGCCTGATTCACATGAAGGGCAACCCTTGGAAGTATGCAGTGTTTTGGGCACCACTGGTCTGGGAATCTGAATAGGACCCCAGTCCCATAAGCAACTGAAGACAGAGAGGGACCCAAGGCAGAAACTTGTACATATTTACTGGGACAGCTTGGTGAGGGTACAGGGGAAATTGCATATCAAAAGGTGTCCGGGAGCCCTGTGTTCAGCCCAGGAACATGGTCCTACAAAACTGACTCTAATTCCAGCTTTCAGTTGCAATAATAATGAGATTTCTATTGTACTCTAAGCCCTAGACTAGACCAGTAAACCTGGTGAAAAGGCCCCGAGTGATTGCATTTGAGAAGGAGTATAAAAGACGTTCCTTCCTAAGAGTCATGCTCCCACATCTCTACCAGCCACAGGCCGACTTTCCCTTCCTCCTTATTCTGGTTCTCTCCTTCCTTTCTTCTCTTCTCTTACTCAGCCTTCTCCTTTGTCCATGTCTTCATCTACTTCTGACGTCCCAAACTCTGTGGTTGTCTCTTAGTGCTAATGAGGTCATCAAGCTTTGGTACCACCCCCTGAGAAGAAACTCCAAGCTGATGTGCCTCCTGCTCATTCAGGGCTGCCCAGAGACTCATTTCAAGACATTTCTCTGCCACAGTGAACAATGGCATCTGCTGCTGAGAAGAAATTAAAGCTACTGCTAAGTAGAGCAGCACAGCACATACTGGTCTTGTTGAACAAGGGAGGGTGTTGATGGTGAGGCCTGGGAAGCTAGGACTGATGAGGTCTTCACCCATATTGCCTGCAATCCCAAAGCTGCTGGCTGTGCAGCTGCTGTGGAGTCGGGCACCCTCCACACTGCTGGCCATCACCAATGAGCAGATTCAGGTGTTGGGGGAAATCCAATGAGGCTAGAAACCGCTTGATCAGGAAAGGCTCTCCCTGCATAGCAAAGTGGGGCTGCTAAAAGAAAAATCTGGAAAGAGACAGTACGGAGGGCATATCTAACCAAATTTGCTGTGGTGAGATCAAAAACAGGATATTAATAGGATGTGACAACACTTCCCATTAAAACAGGGCCCTTGTCAAGTAAAATAGCCTTCATGAATTGGCAGGGCAACTGACCTCTTGGTCATTTGGCAGTCACAGAAGCTAAAAACTAGCTCCAATTAATTTTTTTTTTTAAGACAAAAAGCATTGTAAGTAACAAACATTATGATTTCTCTGAGGCAAAAGCTTCTATTTTTCCCTTCAGTGACCTTGGAACAATGAATTGCTGAGTTCCCTCTACAGAGGATAAACTGTGAAACTTCAAACTTCTCTGACACTTCTCTCTTCCCCGTAGGCCTCCAGTGAGGGTTGGAAAGGCTGGGAGGTTCTTTGGCACAGGCACCAAATTGTGGTGTTAGAGAAAGGACACGAACCTGAGGGTGAATATTAATTTCCCCAAAATATTAGCGATGTGACTTTGGTCCAATCACTGAATCACCCTAAGATAGTTTTGTTCGTTTAAGGAAATAATAAGGATATATTTCTCATAAGGCTTATGTGAGGGTTCATTGAAAAAATTTGTGTGATTGCACTCAGCACCGTGCCTGGACTATTTCAAGGAGTCAGCAAACATTTCATTTTCCCTTGATTTTTCCCTATTAAAGATCTCCATATCCCCAGAAACTAGCATAGCACTTGGAATACAGTATGGATTCAGTACATGAATGTGTAGCTTAGTATCCTGAACACCATGAGCAGTACAAACCACAATAGTTTCTGAATGTATTGTAATTATTTTCTGCTAGGAAAACAAGAGTGCACAACTGAAGTTCATTGATTCACTCAAAAATGTATCTTGGTTGTCTACTTCGAATTATGTGCTGTGCCAGGCCTTTGGGATATAGCAGTGAAAAAGATAAACATGGTCCTGACTTGTACCTCTCAGGATGCTTCTGACTCCATGTGACAGAACACCCAATTCAAAGTGACTTAAATAATAAAAAGGGGTTGTTGACTTACATAACTAGAAAAGTCAAAGGCAAAATCAGCTTCAGGGATGGTGTATTCATTAATTATTGCGGTCACGGAACTCTGTTTCTTTCCATCTCTGCTGTGCCTTCTGCAGCATCTGCTATATGATAAGGCTGGTTGCTGTCAAAGTTGTAAGGTGGCCATCAGGTTTACATGATTCCTCTTTCATATGCAGAAGTTCCGCAAGCTCCCAGCCAGTCTTTGTGTCTCCTTGGCCTTAATGGAGTCATACCCACCCCTGAATATACAATAGATGGGATCATGCTCATGAATTGAGGTCTGAGCCCCATGCCCTACTGTACAGCTGGAGTCTAGTCACCTAATAATAAAACCCATGAGCTCAAGGCAAGGACCAGACACATACAATAAACCTGGGGAGGTAATGATGACAAGACTCCTGTTAGTGTCCTCAGAGATCTTCTAGTCAGGTTTGGCAACTTTGCAAAGTAAACCTTTTAAGGATAAAACATAAAATTCTATGCAGCTTTCCTGGGGAGAAGTGTATATCAAGAATGAATAATGTCACTTCACATTTACTTATGGAATCATTTAATACACTGAATAGCCAGCATATTTAATAAATGGTTCTAGGCATTATGAGACATACGAGTACAGAAAAAAAGTGCAATTAGAGCACTATCATTAAGAAGCCAATGGTACAATAGACAGAATATTTCATTCACTTATGAAATGACAAATAGTAAAATGAGGCCATGCATTGTCTAGTGAATGGAGCGGACATTCATTTTTCGTAAGAGTGCAGCATCTCAAACTTTGATGTGCCTAAGAATAACCTGGGGAGCTTGTTAAAAATGCAGGTTTTTACTCAGCAATTGTGATTCAGTGATTGGATATGGAGCCCAGGAACCTGACTTTTTTTTTTTTTTTCCCCAACACTCCAATGATGGCAATGCAAAAGATTGACTTCGGCTACTACAATCAGACAGAGTTCCATGAATGATGAAACAGAAGTCATAAAATAGTTTTGTGCACTAGAATGTCAAAAGGATTTTCAGGATTCTGTGAGGAGAACATAAGAATGTGGTTTCTTTATTATTCATGGCAGCATGCACATTACTTAGAATAGTGCCTCCTCCTGGTAAATACTTGCAATGGAATGGAATGAATTAGTTCACCCATGGTGATTTTCAGGTTGGGATGGAGTGGAGAGATAGCAGAAGTAGGGGGATGAATTCATTGTAATAGTCTTTGAATGAAATGATATGAAATTGGCCTAGAGGGCATAAAAAGAAAGGAAGAAATTGATGTTCAAAAACCCTTCAATAAATGCTATGGTTACTCAGAATATAATTTACACTGCACAGAAAAGTTGGCAGACTGTTTAAATTATTTTAAGAAAGTGTGAATGGATGAGAACAAGAGACCCAGTCTTTCTATTAGAATGTTACCATATTCCACTGTGTTAGTGTAAAATAGAGAAAAGAGAATTTGACTAGGAGACAGGAGACTTGGGTTCCAGCACCAGCTTTGCTTCTCAGTTGCTGTGTGTCCTGGGGGAAATCCCTTCCCTTCTCTGAAACAATTTCCTCACTGGTAAATGAAGGAGTTGAATCAGATAATCTTAGATGTCCTTTGTCTCTATGATGGAATATCACTGCATGCACCTCTATGAGAACTGTATTATAAATTTAACTTATTCTTTAAACTGTTAAAGTATGGCTAAAACAAAATACATATTATATTCAATGTAGGAGTAATGGTGTGCTTTCTAATTATCCGCCAAAGCAAGGTAACTATAGTTAAATTTATGATGAGAATAGCACATCCGTTGGGCTGATCAGTTTGCGGTAAATTAAAATGTACAGCTTCCCTTTATATTAATTTAAAGGCATTCCCCTGCCACCAGCAACACAAGTCTTATCAGCATATAAATGAAGTCCATTAACAGAGCAAAAGTTGTATCACAAAATGTCAAAGTCCTATGCTAGACATCTAGTCTTGTAAATACTGGGCTTGTATCTAAAGAGAAATTTATGTTTATTGTCTCTGTCACAGACCCAGCTTCTCCTCTATCAGTAAGTTAATTTAAAGGGAGTTTAAAGGAAGAGAGTAGAAGGCCAGGAAAACTTTCCTTCTCTTTTATGAGGACTGCAGGTACCCATTGTTGGCATAGGTGTGTTATACATCAGTCAGGGCCAAACTAATATTTCAATATCTAGATCAACCCATTAGTCATTTGAAGATCATAATTTCCTTACAGAAAGATTGTTGTCTTTAATTAAAGAAGGTTAACAAGGGATTTTATGTAGGCAAATTCCTATAATAAATAATCATATTTTAAATATGATTTCATATCTACAAACTTTATACCCAAAGTTTCTGAGATAGTATTACTTAAACAACAATAAAAGCTAACTTTTTAAGCTCTTATAAGTTGATAGGACCCTTGCTAATAATATTATTCTTTCCAACCCTTCTAATTTTTGAAGGATAAGTATCACCTCCTGTCTATAGCTGAAACACAAGGAGTTTAAATTACTTGCTGAAGGTCAAACAAGTTAGGATTCAAATCTGCATCTATTTGACTCCAAGGCACATAGGTTATTCCTCAGAAAACTGGTGCTTTAAAAAAAAGACGGAGAGGAAAGAAAAATAAATTCACAATACTCTTTAAGAGCACACCATCCCCTGAATCATTCCTAACTGTAAATGAAATAATTAGCTTGTATTGCTTCCAGGTCTAGTATATATTTTCTTTTTTTTCTCTATGAATAACTATAGTTATTAATGTACATTTTTGAACTGCAACTAAAGGTATGATATCTTGGAAATGTTCAAGACAGAGTTGTAGTTATTCCAAGGACATTTTTTATAATTAAATATTTTTATATCTTGAATAAAACATTTAAGATTTATTAATTCAATGCAATACTTTAAAATTATTTCTAATATCTATGCAATAAAACCACATTATATAAAACTTTCTATAACAGACTCTGCAGTGGAACGAAACTGTACTTTTTCTAAGTGATTTGGATTAAAATAAACGGTATGGTAACTCAACTGTGAACGTACATAAAAATAAAAGGAAATATGTAGTGTACTGACCTACAATAACTTCTCCACAATTCCCAAATCCAAAGAGTCCTGAAAAATTAAATTTTTAAAAATAAATTTTTGGTAAATTTCTTAGGTCAAAAAAAAAAAAACTTTAATGAGGATATTCATGTTTGGTAGCAGAAATTTTAATGGATTTGAGAATGAGTGCTTTCCCCAAATCCTTTTTGGGTGTTTATGAGATACATAGTACATACACATGGTATCCTTCTAAAATCTACATTCCATAGGGATCACCTATGTAATCATTAGGATATAACAGAAATGACAGTTTGTGACTTCCAAGACTAGGTAGTAAGAAATATTGCTGTTCTGCATTTCTCTTTCTCTATTACTCACTCAGTGAAAAGCCAGTTACCTTGTCATATCATGAGACACACAAGCCACCCTATGTATAGGTCCAGGTAACAAGGAACTGAGGCCTCCTTCTAACTGCCATATGAATGAGACATTTTGGAAGTGGATCCTGCAAGCCCAGTCAAGCCATCAGATGATTGTAGCTCCAGCTGACATCTTGATTGCAATCTAATGAAAGACCTGGAGACAGAAACACCTAGCTAAGCTGCTTCCAAATTTTTAACCTGTTGTGTGAGGTGATCAACTTTTATTTTTATTTAAGGCACTAAGTTTTGGATAGATAACAAGTCAGCTGTTTTTTCAGGTTGCTGCAAACTACCTGATTCCAAGATTAAAAAGGAAAATGTGGGTGAATACATTAATTGGGTTATTTGAGGAATAAAATACCTAAAATATGATGTTTAGGAAGTAACTTTCAAATTTTGCATACTACAGAATAACTGTGGTGGACCAGCCAGGAAGAAAATGGGATTCATTTGCTCCAATACCTCCTTATTGACATAAGCAGGACATCTTTGTGTACCACTAGCTATTAGTAAGTTTTGTTTAAATATAATATTGACAGCTTTTACTAGTTTACAAAAAGCAGGCAAAAAATGTGAAACTAAAAATTCTTTTATTATTATTCTTTTATTATTATTATTATTCAACAAATGTTTATCAGAGACTAGTTACTGTGTAAGCAATCTGCAAAGTTCTGGCTACATAGTGGTAAACAGATGCTATTCCTTCCCTCAAGGACCCAAGTCATGAGTTTTGTAGAAAGTGTGGATAGAATTGGATTCCCTCATCTTTAAAGCCTGTTGCCACCTGGCAGCTCCCTTGAGGTTCAGCCACTAATAAAGACTTGTGTGGTATACAAGTTGTGTGAGTCAGGTTCTCAGGGAATCACCATAGTGGGAAGAGTTGTGGTCACCAGGTTAATGTAATTCTGATTTGGTGCCAGTGATGAGCCTGGAGTTACTCAGCAAAAGTCTCAGAACACACCGAGGCCTGTTGCTGCCTGCCTGGGATCCATAGGCTCCAATAGTTTTCTAAGAAAGAGTGCAATTGTGGGGGAGGTAGGCAGGGGAGAGGCTCACTCGTGGAGAAAGTGCCTCTGGTGTTGGGTGAGTTGGGTGGGGTGACATCCTGGTGAGTCAGCTGAGTGGAGTGAGTGGAGCTCACCGGGCCAATCAGCTCCAGATTTGGCCTGTGGGGGCGGGCTCAACACAGGAAAGATGGCTACCACCTACCAGCTACATGAGAGAAGGACTCCACACAGGGAAAACGGTGACTGTCCTCCAGCCCTCACTACGCAGCCACACTCCTCAGTCTGCCCCCTTATGTGTCTCCGACACCCCGAGTTACTGCCCCGTCGCTGGAGACCAAGGTGAGTGCCTGCGAGCAAGTGAGTCTGTACGCGGGCTGTTTTAGAAGACTTCGGGTTTCCCAAAGCCTTCCATCCCACCTGGATGGTCAGAATACCCATGGCTTTTCACAGCCAGATGTTGTGGTTTCTATGTCCTTTCCTTCCTGGCACCAGTACTCCAGATTGGGATGGTTTGTTTGTGGCTGGGGTCTCTCGCTTCTTCCGGGTACAACTCCCTCGGCCGAGATTACTTTCCCAGTTCTCAACTACCACACGGAGGTTTAGGGCTAGCTCATTTCGCGTCTCTGCCCCTCCTACTAGTCCCGACTTGGCTTCTTCTTTATATCCTTGGTTATAAAACTTCTGTTCAGTTAGACTTCAGATGATTTTCCAAGTTGATTGTTCTGTAATTTAGTTGTAATTTTAATGTTCATGGAAGGAAGCAGGCACAGAGTACCTACTCCGCCATGTTGGATTTCCTGAAATATGTTACTTTCTTTACCTAAAGAAAATTCTAATTTCATTGTAGCACAATGTGACATAAAAGTAACATCTGAAGAAAAAAGTCTTGTTTAAAAAGACCATGCCAAATTTAGTCATTCCCTGAGCAAATCATACTAATAATGTGCCCCCATATTTTGGGAATAATGAAGAATATATACATTTATATAATTCTATGTAATTTTACATATTTTAATACAAAATATACATAAAATTTTTATTAATCAATGCTGTGTAACAAATTGCCTGGAAACTTACCAACCTAAAAGAACAAACAATTACACTCTCACCCTTTTTACGGGTCAGAAATTTGGGAGCTGCTTAACTGGGTAGTTCTGGCTCAGCTTCTCTCATGAAGTTGTTATCAAAATGTCAGCTTGGGCTACAATCATCTGCAGACTTGAGTGGGACTTTAGGATTTTCTTTTTTCTTTTTTTTTTAATTAAAGTTCACTAGGGTGACAATTGTTAGTAAAATTACATAGATTTCAGTGTACAACTCTGTAATACATCATCTATAAATCCCATTGTGTGTTCACCACCAAGTCAGTTCTCCTTCCATCACCATATATTTGATCCCCTTTACCCTCATCTACCACCCACCTCCCCCCTTAGCCTCTGGTAATCACTAAACTATTGTCTGTGTCTATGAATTTTTGTTTCTCATTTGTTTGTCTTGTTCTTTTGTTGTTTTTGGTTTATATACCACATATCAGTGAAATCATGTGGTTCTCTGCTTTTTCTGCTGACTTATTTCACTTAGTATTATATTCTCAAGATCCATCCATGTTGTCACAAATGGTCCTATTTCACCTTTTCTTACCACCAAATAGTATTCCATTGTGTATATACACCACAACTTCTTTATCCATTCATCTATCGAAGGACATGTTGGTTGTTTTCATGTCTTGGCCACCATAAATAAAGCTGCAATGAACATTGGACCACACGTTTCTTTATGGATAAATGTTTTCAGATTTTTTTAGTAGATACCCAGGAGAGAGATTGCTGGGTCATACAGTAATTCTATTCATAATTTTTGAGGAACCTCCAGACTGCCTTCCATAGCGGCTGCACAAATCTGCATTCCCACCAGCAGTGTATGAGGGTTCCTTTTACTCCACAGCCTCTCCAACACTTGTTACTATTTGTCTTGTTGATGATACCCATTCTAACTGGGGTGAGGTGATATCTCATTGTGGTTTTTATATTCATTTCTCTGATGATTAGTGATGTTAAGCATTTTTTCAGACGTCTATTTGCCATTTGTATGTCCTCTTTGGAGAAATGTCTCTTCAGGTCCTCTGCCCATTTTTCAATTGGGTTGTTTGTTTTTTTGTTGTTGAGTTGCATGAATTCCTTGTATATTTTCGATATTAGCCCCTTATCAGAGGCACTGTTTGCAAAAATCTTCTCCCATTCAGTTTGTTGCCTCTTTATGTTGTCAATGGTTTCTTTTGCTGTGCAGAAGCTTTTAAGTTTGATATAGTCCCATTCATTTATTTTAGCTTTTACTTCCCTTGCCTTTGGAGTCAAATTCATGAAATGCTCTTTGAACCCATAAGTCCATAAGTTTAGTACCTATGTTTTCTTCTATGTAGTTTATTGTTTCAGGTCTTATGCTTAAGTCTTTGATCCATTTTGTATTAATTTTGGTACATGGTGACAGATAGCAGTCCAGTTTCATTCTTTTGCACGTGGCTGTCCAATTCTCCCAGCACCATTTATTGAAGAGGCTGTCTTTTATCCATTGTATGTTTTTTGCTTCTTTGTCAAAAATTATCTGTCCATATTTATGTGGTTTTATTTCTGAGTTCTCAATTCTATTCCATTGGTCTACGTGTCTGTTTTTCTGCCAATACCATGCTGTTTTGATTATCGTTGCCCTGCAGTACAAGCTAAAGTCAGGGAGTGTGATACCGCCAGTATTGTTCTTTTTTCTTAAGATTGCTTTGGCTACTCGGGGTCTTTTGTGGTTCCAAACAAATCTGATGATTTTTTGTTCTATTTCTTTAAAAAATGCCATTGGGATTTTGATGGGGATTGCATTAAATCTGTACATTGCTTTGGGTAATATGGGCATTTTAACTATATTGATTCTTTCAATCCATGAGCACAGAATGTCTTTCCTTTCCTTTGTGTCTTCTTCAATTTATTTTAAAAATATCTTGTAGTTTTCAGCATACAGGTCTTTCACATCCTTGGTTAAGTTTATTCCTAGGTATTTTACTCTTTTTGCTGCAATTGCAAAAGGAATTTTTTTATTTTATTTCTTTTTCTGAGACTTCATTGTTAGTATATAGGAATGCAATGGACTTTTGTACGTTGATTTTGTACACCAGCAACTTTACTGTATTTGTTCATTGTTTCTAATAGCTTTTTGGTGGAATCTTTAGGGTTTTCTATATATAGCATCATGTCATCTGCAAAGAGTGACAGTTTAACTTCCTCATTCCCAGTTTGGATGCCTTTTATTTCTTTCTCTTGCTTGATTGCTCTGGCGAGAGTTTCCAACACTATGTTGAAAAGCACAGTGATGGGGAGACAGCCCTGTCATGTTCCTAAACATAGAGCAAAGGGCTTCAGTTTGTCACCATTAATTATGAGATTAGCTGGGGGTTTGTCATGTATGTTTATTATGTTAAGATATTTTCGTTCTATACCTATTTCATTAAGTGTTTTGATCATAAATGGATGTTGTATCTTGGCAAATGCTTTTTCTGCATCAATTGATATAATCATATGATTCTTGTTCTTTATTTTGTTTATGTGATGTATCACATTGATGGATTTGCGGATGTTGCGGATATTGAACCATCCTTGTGCCCCGGGGATGAACCCCACTTGGTCGTGATGAATAATCTTTTTAATGCATTGTTGCATTCGATTTGCTAGAATTTTGTTTTGGAATTTTTGCATCTGTATTCATGAGAGATATTGGTCTGTAGTTCTCTTTTTTTGTGTGTTGTTCTTACCAGGTTTTGGTATCAGGGTAATGTTGGCCTCATAAAATGAGTTAGGGAGTACTGTCTCTTCTTCAGTTTTTCGGAAGAGTTTGAGCAGGATTGGTATTAGAACCTCTTTGAAGGTTTGGTAGAATTCACTAGTGAAGCCATCTGGTCCCAGACTTTTGCTTTTGGGAAGGTTTTGGATGACTGATTCAATTTCGTTACTGGTGATCGGTCTGTTTAGATTTTCCAATTCTTCATGGTTCAGCTTAGGAAGGCTATATGTTTCTAAGAACTTGTCCATTTCTTCTAGGTTATTGAATTTGGTGGCATATAGTCCTTCATAGTATTCTTGGATAATCCTTTGTACTTCTCCTTTTTCATTTCTGATTTTGTTTATTAGTGTCTTCTCACTTTTTATCTTAGCCTAGCCAAGGGTTTGTCAATTTTGTTAATCTTTTCAAAGAACCAGCTCTTTGTCACATTAATTTTTTTCTATTGTCTTTTTGTTCTCTATTTCATTTAGTTCTGCTCTGATTTTTATTTTTCCATTGTATGATTTTTATTTATCCATTGTATGTGTGTCTGCAACATGGTGGCAGGCTAAGAAGAGGGAAAGCCAAAAGAGATGCTGGTGGAGGGGCACAGCAACCAGACTGTAGGATATTTGGCACTAAGCTTGACTTTTATTAATAATCATAATGCAGTATTACTAACTCTTTAGTAAAACTGTATTACATGCTAAAGGAATTTAAAGGAGGGCTGCATTCCTATAAATTCCTTAGAATAAACAATAAAAGGGTGGAGGTCTTCCTGGCATTGCCCTTTAGGGACCAGTGTAACCATACCAGCATTTTCAAAGGAGAATGGTGGTCTCAGAGGCATAGACCAACATGACAATAGTGATAAGATACTCTCCTACCTGTGCCCTCCAAATATTAAGAGGAAGGAAATCTTGAAAGGGGAAAGCTAAATACTTTTCAGGGAAAGGCTATGAAACTAGCAGCTATCTGGGCTATGCACGCATTCTTTGGGTCACTGTCCCAAAATGCCTTGTGATATAAATTTCCAAAAAGTCTGGATGGCCCTAGAAATGGCTAAAAGGCAAGCCTAATCAGTGACCAACCAGTGAAAGAAAGGAATTGTGGCTGACACACATAAATCTAAAGAGTTTTCAAGAAAATCCCAATCAATTTTTAAGCCTGGAAGTTGCATCTTCTCTGCTGGTTAAAAAGTTAATTCATACGTGCCCCTTTCATTTCATTATCCATGCAACACAAATTAAATGGCTTAGCTGTTTCAATGGAGATTAATTACGTTAGGCACGAAGCACATTTCCAGTTCAGGCCGTGGTTTCTACTTCATTTAATTCATTATCCCACATGCAATCCAGTGGCATCCTGAAGATAACAGCTAATTTCAATCACATATGTCTTTTTCAGTACTTTCTTTCAGGAATCTCTAAGAAAATTGCTACCTAGAATAAAAAGAAAAAATACATGCTTGAATCAAAGCGACTTTATTCTAAAGGGTTTTTCCTTCTTTTATTGTCTGTGTTTGTTTTTGTCTTGGTGTCCTCTGATTGAGGTGACTTAGAAAGCCATCACCTGGTCTCCAGGGGAAAGATGCTGCTTCTGCTCCTGTGATGTGGGGTACACCTGGAAGAGGAACTTGGGGGTCCGGTTAGGGCTGCTAGGCTATGGATGGAGACCACTGCACGTGACAATGAATGAGAGGAGGAAGTTTAAGCCCTTTACAGATCTGTTTACCTTGGCCTACTCCTTTCAGAGTATTATTCACCCAACAAAAATGATTGCATGCGTGTGTCTGTATGCATGTTTTCCACTGTGTTCTTTCATAAGATAGCTCTTTGAAGATTACCAAAAATCCTGAAATTTTTCCTCAGCAACTGTGAGCACAAGTTTACACAAAGTGAGCACAAAGAGGAACCTGAATCTAGAGTTAGAATATTTACATCCACCCAAATTTCTTATAAAAATGGAGTTAAAACGTCAGACTTACTGAAAGCAGTTTGAAAATCATTCTCTAGATTTAAGTCATACTGAAAAAAAGAAAAAAAAAAGCCTATTCTGTGATTTAAATCCTGAGACATTTGTCAAGGACAGAGGAATACAGGGTATGCCATACAAAATTCTGCAACCCCCAAAATATGGCAAGTATAGGGAAGCCAAGATAATGGAAACTTTACCTGTACTCAGCTTTGTTAAGACAAAAAAAAGAAAAAGAAAAAAAAAATAAGAGTCATTTACCTTATTGTCCCAAAAACAAAACAACTTCTTTCTGATCCTTGTGGTTTAATCGAAAAAATCCTTCATGAACTTTCATTTCCTCAGCTCAATTCCAGTTTATTTAAGATATATGGAAATGAGGGTGCAAGGTTGACACCACTGGGAAGATTATAATGAATAATCTGGAAAATCTGTTTTTGTTTTTTTGCTATGGTTGACAGCTAAATTTTCCTTATTATTAACTGCTTTCCCACCTGCCTCTATAGTTTAAACTATATATTCCTAAGGAAGGCTGTCAGAACAACCCCCCGACTGCTTTGTTTGTAAATCAAAAGACCACTGGATGATTTAGGTGTCTGAACTTGGGGCTTTGGGGGCTTTTTGTAACTTCTGACAAAGCATCACAGGAGAAAGGAAAGGATAATAAGAAACCATCTAAAGGCAATCAAACAGCCATTCATCCCCTCTGCTTTCCACACACAATAAACATTAGCTGTAGCTCAATTAAACTCTACAGTTCACAGATGTTCACAATAATGACTGCCCGGCAATAGCACTCGTCTCATTAAGGTGTTTGGAAGTGTGCATACACCAACTCCTCCCTGCCTGGGAACTGGGGAATGGAGAAAAACACGGGCAACCAGACATGCCTGGCATAGCAAGCAGAAGACAGCTGCCTGCTCTTTCTAGAAAAGGTGCATCAGCAGGATTTACCACCATGGTTTTTTTTTCTTTTCTTTTTTCTTTTTCTTCTTCTTTTTTTTTTTTTTTTTTTTTTTTTTGCCAACACATCACCCCCTGTTCCCCTTTGAGTCATTAACAGTGAAAAAATAGGAGAATTTGACAGAGGCAGAGACCAAAAATGTGTCCCTGGAGCCATCTGGAAGAAACCCAAGTTTTCCCTGTGCCGGGGTGCTGCCTGAACAGAAGCCAGCTTGGCTTTCACATAGAATGTGCTTTTCTTCCTTGTTCCTTCAGATGCCCCAGACACTTCAAACTGTTTCCTTTGGGGAAATTAGTTGCATAACAGGGATATGGAAGGTACTGGAGATGAATTTTAAATAGTTCACTAGGTATAAAGTATCAGTAAGCGTTAACCCTTTCCTTGAAAAGCAAAGGAATAATGAGCTCAGTGAGGAGGGTGCTTAAGTCTCAGAGACTGGATGTTCTGCTTTCCTACCAATCAGACCTGTGGATACCCAGCTGCGGTGCCCGGTCCCCAGCAGCTGGGGTGCAGCACTTGTAGGCACAGCCGTGGCACCACCTACACAAACATGTACTAAGACCACCCCACTGTCTGGACGTAGCTGTAGTTACAGTCTCAGAAAAGTGTTTTTTTTTTTCATTTGTCTGACTTTCATGCTAATAAATGTCTCTGTCTCTGAAGCCTTTGGCAAAAGTTACACAAGCATCTTTACTTCTAAAAAAGTAACACAGCCATTGCAAGCTCAGGAAAGTCAGCTCTAAAAATCCCAGGATTTCCTGGCTGGGCCAGCTCCTTGTTAAGGATATATTTCTTGGAATGTAAGTAACATTGTGGCTGCAAAGGGACAGGTTTGGAAGAGGAACTTTGAATCAGGTGTTCTCAGTCTACTCGCAACCTGGTCTCTGGCGAGGTCAGTCATGGCGGGTCCTCTGTGACTGACAGGCAAGACTCTGCTGAAGGACAAGAATCTCCTGATGGAGTGATCTGCCATGAATGGCTCAAACTTCCTGACATTTTATCAGAGACTGTTATTAATTGCAAGGAGATGGAAACCTTCCAGATTCTGTAAGGCCAGATTTGAAAATCTAGTACATCTAGGAAAGAGAAAATACTACTGCTGAATTACTTTGTTTAAATTAGGGATTAACTTTATCTTCTGTAAAGGAAACCAACCCAATTATTTATTTTAAAAATGTGTTAGAATATAAGGAATTTTAATGGTAGAAAAAATCTAACCTGAAATCTATGTAATTTTACTAACAATTGTCACCCCAATAAATTAAAAAAAAAAATTGTATAATTTTCAATCATGGAAAAAAAAATCTAAATGCAGTTCATTCAACAATTTTGCTAAACCCTTATCTAGGTAGTGTTATTGTTTTAACAATTATCCCAGTTGCCTTGCAAAGAACTGGGTTGGAAAAGTATAAGCATTGCTTTAACTATGTGTAGCATATCCCACCAAGATTGGTATCAGATAAAGCTTGTCTTTTAGCACATCTCTCTCCAACCTCTGTACCCCAGTTATCTGCACCCCCATCCCCAGGACAAACACACACTGATACACAGATTTCAAGTAAAGTTCTTTCTGGTATGTTTGCTTCTTGGATCTGCCTTCCTTTGCCTTCTAGTCTTCCGTGTCTCTCTCTCTCTCTCTCTCTCTCTCTCTCTCTCTCTCTCTCTCTCTCTCTCTCTCCCCCCCCCATCTCCATCTCTATCTCTCTCTCATTTATATCAAAACACATCTCTCCCTTGGATTGGAGTTTCCTGTGGATTCCAAGATTGTGATGACAATCACTCTATGTGTTCTAACTACTCTATACTTCATTTAATTCTTAGCCAACTGTGGGTAAAAAGGACCTAGTGGGTGGAAGAAAACCACAAAAGAAGGACTTGCAGGCCAAACAGCGTGTAGACTGAAGACAAAGAGTGCTTCAGGACTGTAGCTATGAGCTCAGGGACTATTTCAGGGAGTCTGAGACGTCCAAAACATCCATGGGTAAAAGAAACACTTTAGTTCCAAGATAGATCACTGGATTTTAATGTAATAAAGTGAAAAAAATACATTGTAATTATTCTAAGTTGCATATCCAGTGTCAACTTTTTTTTTAAATTAAAGTTTATTGGGGTGACAATTGTTAGTAAAATTACATAGATTTCAGGTATACAATTCTGTATTAGATCACCTATAAATCCCCTTGTGTGTTCACCACCCAGAGTCAGTTCTCCTTCCATCACCATATATTTGATCCCCTTTACCCTCATCTACCATCCCCCCTTCCCACTTACCGTCTGGTAACCACTAAACCAACTTACTTTTAAGAAACTAACAATCGTCAAGTTTTAGGTATAGTATCAAAGATGAATATTCACAATTATCTGAAAAGATTACTAATATACTCCTCTTTTTTTTAACTAAATGTCAGTATGAGACTGGATTTTCTTCAGTCTTCAACCAAAACAACATAATACAACAGACTGAATGAAGAGCAGATATGAGCATCCAGCTGTCTTCTATTAGAACAGATTTTAAAGAGATTGGCAAAATGGAAAATCATGCCATTTTGTCATGATTTAAAAAAAATAGTAACTTTTTAAAAATGATATGTTACTTATGTTAACATGTAACAAAGTTATTGTTACACGTATTTTAAATGAATTATTTTTTAAATTTCTCAGTTTCAATTTCAAATATGGTAAATATTGATAGATATAGCCTATATTTACAAAAAAAAAAAAAGCTTTTTAGGATTCTCAATAATTTCAAAAAGCATGAAGTGGTCATAAAACCAGAACATTTAAGACACACAGTGCAAGATTGTTTCTAGCCATTGCATCTTGACACCCAGAGCATTGGGCCTAAGACAGTTCTCCTTATTTGCTATTCCTTATTTGCTATTCCTTATTTGCTGTTCTGTGGCCTTGCCTATAATTATTTTTGAGCTATGCCTTGAGAAAAGCTCATTTCTGTTTGCAGGTTCTACTATAGTTAACGCTGTATCAGAAATCTTCAATCTAGTCTCTGCAACTTCCTAAAATTGCATGAAAAAAATCTATATGACTGCATACTTTCTAAGGAGACTTTCCCTAACTTTCCTAAGCTTCAAAGGGCTTAGTGACCCATCGAGGTCAGCAACCACAGCTCTAAGCAGAGAGCCATGCCCTGTCTCTGCCTGTCTCCAGCAACGTCCTGCCCTGAACATATACCGCACGTGCTCCTCAGGGGCTTAGTTTTGGACTTTTAGTGATCCAGTTGCTGTCAAAATTCATCTGACATATGGTTACATAGGTGTTGAGAAGGGGATAAGAAGGAGACTATGAAATTTTACAAATATTATGAATGGAACAATATAAGCCTCTTTTTACAAGAATAAAGCTTGAAATGGAATATACAAAAAAGAAAAATAAATAACTTTGGCAAGTCTGGAGAATTATACTTTTCTCATCCTCAAAATTTATATTTAAAAAATTTTATATGTTGCTTTTCCTATCCAAAAGTGATATGAATAGTAGGCATGATGTGATGCTCCTTCTGAGCCTTCTGGAAACCTAGAGCAACATTTAATGTTCATATGCAGTAACTCTATTGGCCTACATATATCTATTTTTCTCCTCCCCATGTATAGTTTTGTTATTTTTATCGTTGCAGTTTGTACACTTTCACTGAAAGTCATGTAGGATTCCTTTTGAAAGCAAATTTTTCAGACAAATTTGATGAATTAATCCGACTGACTGAATATATTGATTCTTATAAAGATGGCAAGAGTGCCCTGCTGCTGAGAGCCTGTGACTGCTTTGCATTGTCACAGCCTGCTCGGCTCACAGTGTACGGCTTCAGACAAGTGTCCCAGCTAGGAGAAACAGATTGGGAGGACGATAGGAAGGAGGGTATTCGAACCTGTTTGTTTTCATTGTCATCCCATATGAACCACGTTCCCTTATAAAGACTGGAATGATAATTCTCAAGGTCTTTGAAAATCTTGGAACTGCCTTGAAAAATAATGCCCTTGTGTCTCTCCTGTGGCATGAGGACCCCTTATCCAGGCCAGAGTCATGTCAGAACCAAGTCCATCCAACTCAGTCAGGTTTCGAAATCCTTGAACACAGTTTGGCTCTCCAGCTTTTGACCTGGCATGTGCCTGCTGGTGAATTCTCAAACAGGAACTTGGGAGAGGGCCTCGGAGGGGATCTCAGGCTAAGTTGGAAGTGTTGGCAGTGTTCTAGTGGCTGTTTTCAGTACGGTTCTTCCTCATTGTTTTGGAAAATAAAATAATACTTATAAATATTTGCATTTGAAACCAAAACATTTTGACAACAATCACAGCTGCTAAATAATTTATGAAACTTGTGAAATCAAATAGAGAAAGATGGAAGACAAACATGACGCTGCTAAGAAGGAAGGTCTCCCTGACTTTGATTTAACAGATGATGCCGGTTTCCTAGAGTCTAATTATATAGTAATACTTCTTAAGGGAGTTTGGTTTAAAAATGTGATACACTTAATTGCCATTTGATCATTAGCATTTTGCTGTCATTAACCTTCAGCTGACAAATTACCTACTTAGGAGAGATATATTTCAATTTAAACTATTAGAGGGTATCATGTACTCTATGTATTTGGGTCAAAAGCCAGATCCATGGATAAAAATACAATTCTGGGACTCTGAAGGAAACATCTCAGTTTGGCTTAAGTTTTCCAAAATACACAGGTAATTCTCAAATAATGAAATGTGCTAATCAACAATAAAACACCTCTTTTTGTATATTTTAACATTATTAGTCAAAGTGTACAGATAACTGGGTAGCCTCTGTTCAGCAATAAGGCTCCATCTGGTGGGGTTAAACTACTGGCCTTCTGAACTGGGAATTATAAACTTATACCTTCCTGGGGATTTTTCTCCTTGCTGGGACTAAGCCTGTCAGGACAGAAATGCCGGGCATACTGCAGAATCAGAAGACTTGAGTTTGAATCTCTTCTCTGACTCTTATTAGCTGACTGGCCTGGGCAAATTAATTTCTCTGAGTCTCTTTTCTCACATATAGAATAGAAAAAAAGAATACCTACCCCATGTAATGCTCTAAGTATTCAATGCGATCATTTAGGTAAAGAACCTGGCAGCCTATGAGAAGCTGGAAAATAATAACCCTAACTGCTATAAGAGTTTGGAAAGAAAGCTGTGAAATGATTGGCCTTAACCCATATTTATTTAGAGGCTGCCAGGCACAGGGATGCACATAGAGCAAAGTGGGGATTCCAGGTAGTGAGGTAGATGTTTGTCCACACAGCCCTTCCTAACAAAGGGTGAGTGTCCATCTCTGGGGCCACAGAAATATGCAAGGATCTACAAATCCAGGAGGAAGGAAATCTAGCAGTGGAGGAGGAGAGATAAATAATAAAAGAAACTTCCCCAAGAAAAGGGAGGGAAGGGCAAAGATGGTAGTGGAAGAAGCCCACACAACTCAGTCTAGCATAGCATGCACCAGGATATTTAAGGAGAGGAGTGGGACTGGACCCCAGCAGTGCCCCAATATATGGGACAGGCAGGAGCAGTGATGCTCAGAGGAGAATCAGAGTTCCAAACAAACCTAGAAGGGGCCCCAGGTGAGCCCTAGGACCTGGTGTGCCCTGCCTCCCCAAAGGGTACGGAACTGGCAGTATGACCAGGAGCTGTGACAGAGCAGGCACGTTAAGGATGACCTGCCACACAGTGCGTGTGTGTGAGAGAGAGAGAGAAAGAGAGAGGGAGAGAGAATGAATTAGGGGGGAGCAAGGAGACAGAGAGGAAAAGCACCTGCTTACCCGGAGGAGCAAGTATGTCAGAGAGGTAACAGTGAAGGTTAAAGAGTTATGAGGAATCATCACATAAAGTCTCGGCCCTACTGCTGAGACCCCCAGCCTTCTTGGCTTCTGTGAGAGTTAAAAACATCCTGCCCCCACCCCAATAATATGCCAGGGAGCTGCGGAGCAGGAAGCAAATCCTTTCCATGGAGAAAGTATATGTCCAGAATTGTTGAATTCCTTCCTTCTTCTTCAAGTTGGTGGCCCAGAAAATGCTTTTGGTGAACAGATGATGAGTAAAAAATGCAAGACTGTGTGTCATAGGGGTCACTTGGGCTGTCAGTCAAATCAAGGTGAAGGAGAAATCACTTTGGGCAGCTGAGGTCCAAGATAAGCTTCATTTCATACTGAGTCCTGAGGATAGGTGGAATTAAGATTTTAAAAAAAAATTAAAAATAGAAATTAGCATGAGCAAAAAATGAGGGCTAAAACATACTTGCCATATTTAGAAGTCAGCAACAGTGTCTGTTATTACAGTCAGCCATACAGGCCAGAAATTAGGGGTCCAGACATGGATAGCTTTGAAATGCGGTCTGAGGCACTTGATCTAAGGCCAGAGAAGTATACAAATGTTGATTCTAACTGTCCATTAAACTCTATTATGTATGAGAAATTTTTTAAATATACTTTTTCCAAGTGGTCTTTGCTGACAATGATATTTTCAAAATCAGAAACTACTGGTCATAAAAAAAGAAAACAAGAAAATAATAGCTGTTAAAATCTATTTCTGTAAAGATTACTATCACTGGTTCCTCCCCAATCACCTGGCAGTGGGTAAAGAAAGATACCGTTAACACTTAGTATCTGCGGTCACCTTGGCATAATAGAGTGAACACAGACATTAATGGTGGTTTAATTAGATTTGCCACGGCGAAGATGTCACATAGGAGATGCTTCTATATTTAGAAACTTGTATGATGACACGAATAAACAAAAAAACACACACAAAAATAAAACATTGTGAAGACCAGAGCAGTTTTCCTGTTCTTTTTCTCCTTGCCGTTTAAACACATATGGTTGTGTTCTCCTATCGTGTCAGTGTCTAAGTGCCTTTAACGCTTATGGACGTTGACTGCATGTGGAGAGGAGGGTAATATGGTTTATATTGTATGAGCAGGCAGCATATTTCTGAGAAACATTTTAAACTGATTCTACTTTGTGTTGAATGAGAAGAAAAGACAGTTTTGTCTCTGCTGTGAAAAACATGTAGAGGTTCCACCAGAAACTCAAGAGGTAGCAGATGGTCTCTATGACCATGAGAACCAATAATGTATAGTACTATTTTCCCCAGATCTGCAGAGACTGAAAACTCAAGAGACCTAAGCATGTTTTGTTTTGTTTTGTTTTGTTTTAACCTATTGCCATAGGAAGAGATTAAAACCTTTTTCAAGAGAGGCAAGGATAAAGGAGAGGATGTGGAAGGAATATTTTCTGAGTCACTTCTGTAGTTGTCACATAAAAATATGTCTAGACACTTGGCAATCATGTCTACACCTGCGTGGGAGGCAAGCGCCAACTTAGAGTATCCAGGTGGTTTCTGTAAGACTGAGTCCTGCGAGTGCCCAAATCCAGCAGGTGGCAAAGCTGTGATTAGAAGATCCTGGAAAGTTGTTAAAAGAAGACATGCAGATTCTGAAGTGATACCTTAAGTGTTCCACTGGGAACCTGCCAGAAAAGTTAGGCAGAACTTGGAACTGCCTACACATAAGGTAGAGATTTTCTTAAAAGCTCTTTAAAGAGCTTTAAAAGTATAGAGAGTTCTCAACACATCAATGTACTGAGAAAATCAAATTTAATAGCAGTTCAATAAGCTCAGGAAGTCTATTGTCAGGCCCTAAACTGAACACTAAGGCTGTGCTTGTCTTAGAGTGTTCTGGGGACCACCTTTAGGAGAATGGGGGTGGGGTGGGTGGGGGTGGAGGCGGCTATTAGTGATACAAGTTCCTGGGCCCACACATATCTACAGAATAGGAATCTCCTGAAAATGGGGACAGGGCTTGATAATCTGCATTTAACACCACCACCCCCGAGGTGATTCTTTTATACACAAAGCTAGAGAAACACGACAGTAGATATCTGGAAATTTAATAAAAAATGGAAAAGAATAGCAAGGATTAGGATTTCTCAGTAGGCTTTTCTTGGAAGAATAAAAGAATGTCTACTTTATTATTGTTTTTACTAAGATCAATCTCTAAATTGATTGGAAGTGGTGTGACAGAATCACAGCATGGATTGATGACTCATTGCCAATGTTTTTAAGGATTTACTACAAGGCAGATGCTGCTCTAAATCCTTTCCCTGGATTATCTCATTTAACCCTTATGGCAATCTTATCTGTTAAGTCTAGTAGTACCCACTCCCCACCCCCATTTGTGGTTTCCCTTTCCACAGTTTCAATCACCTGTACTCAACCACCATCCAAATTTATTAATGGAAAATTCCAGAAATAAACAATTCATAAGTTTTAAATTGCACGCTATTCTGAGTAGCATGATGAAGTCTCATGCCGTCCCACTCCATCCTGCCCAGGATATGAATCATCCTTTTGTCCATGCTATAGATGCTACTGGCCCCCTAGTCATTTAGCCATCTCAGTTATCTGACCGACTATCTCTGCATAGCAGTGTTTGTGTTCAAGTAATCCTTATTTTACTTAATAATGTCTCATTCACCTCACTTCATCTCATCGAATAGGCATTTTACCATCTCTCACCAAGAAGAAGGGTGAGTACAGTACAATAAATATTTTGAGAGAAAGAGAGGCCACATTCACATAACTATTATTACAGTATATTATTATAATTGTTCTATTTCATTATTCATTGTTGTTAATCTCTTACTGTGCCTAACTTATAAATTAAACTTTATCGTAAATATATATAGGAATAACATAGTACATACAGGGTTTGGTACTATCCTCCATTTCAGGCATCCACTGGGGGGTCTTGAAACATACTCCCCATAGATAAGGGGGTACTATTGTAGAGGCTTTTATTATATTCAATTTACAGATAGAAAATTAGATGAGATTTACAGGTTAAATTCAATTAGAAGTCAGATTTGTCCAATGTAAGTGGTGGCCAGGGCAAAGATAAATCAGAGAGGAAGCAAAAGCAAAAGACCATTGGGCCTTGTCCAAACCAACATGCCTAGATAATTTCTCTCTGAGTAGAGAAAGAAACAATGCAAACTAAAAATAAAGAAATAAAGAAAGAAGGAAGGAAAGATGGAAGGAAGGAAGGAAAGAAGGAAGGAAGGAAGGAAGGAAGGAAGGAAGGAAGGAAGGAAGGAAGGAAGGAAGGAAAAAAAAGAAAGAAAAAAAGGATCAGCATGCCCTTTAGGTCCTAGAAACAAAGATAACTCCTTCCAAATCTAATAAAGATCTAACATTGTGTCTGCTTTTCATAAATTTTTATGTATTTAAGAATATGAGTTACTTTAAGGTGGTCAAGCTGCCTTTAGTTACTTGTTTCTACATTTAGAATAAAACTCTGAAATAGTCCCATAAAATCCATGACACTACTCTCCATGGATTTATTAAAATGACCCCCAGAGAAGAGAGTTATAAAATTTGATCAAGTCAGTGGTTCCAGCTGTGTAACTGATACCCATTATTTTCTATTGACTGCTGTGCAGAACTTTAATTTCTGTAGTATAAACAGAATTCCTATTTCTTTTGCTAGGAGACTGCCATAGGGTAAAACTGAAAAAAAGACTCATCAGCAAAATCATTTTATAAATTCCCAGAAACTTTTGGGAAAGCTCCTCAGAGAATGGTTTCCTATAAATGTACTTCTTCTCTGTAAGTCATTTTTATACAAGTCATTACATTTGTTCTACATGATTCTTTTCTATGTATAACATATAATAACATAGACAGAGTACAAACCTCTTGAAGGATAAGGAGCAGCTAAGAAAAAACAGGGATGTTGGAAAATATCCAAGGCTCCATTTTTCTTTCTTCTGTCCTTCAGATTTATAAAGAAAATACTATACTCTGCCAAAATAATACAAATATTCCATGCTTTATAGTTATTATTGCTTCTACGACCCCAAAACATAGCTTCTTGTTTTACCTTGGAGGTGAAGGGTAGCAGAACATGTCACTCCAAACCTCTTTGGCATAAAAATTATTTTGAGCTGATTAATTTGCGAAACAGCAGATGCAAGAGAAACTCTGAAAACAATAGTAGAAGTTCTCTTTTGTAATGAAAATTTGCATTTATGAAAGGAATCTAATTTGTAAGGGTCTCCCTTTCTGTGTCAGGAAAAGAAGAATGACTAAATCACAAAAGAATCTTATCCATGGAGAAGACACTGACTTAAATCTCTGTAACTAATCCCCCTGTTGTTTACCGTGCTTTTCCTGGTAACCTCCCTTTACTGTCCCTCCCCTACTCCACCCCTAACTCTCCACCCCAACCATACATTTCTTTCTTTTGCCTTTAGGCGAAGATGGTCCTTAAGGTGGTGGCTTAGATCACCTAAGAGAGTTACTCATTTTCCCTGGTTATCTCTTATGTATACCTAGGGGATACATGTTATTTTGTTTAGGCAGGCAAATTATGCTCAGAAACTGAGACCATCTTTGCCAGTCATTTATTTAACACAAATTCACTGTGGGAATTATGATAATTTTACAAGTCAATAGCATATAGGATAATGTCTCTTAATAAGATAATAAAGAAATAACATATTCCAAAACAATGGTAAATTAATTATACTAATGTTCCAGGCAAGTAGGAGATGAAAGACCTAATGTCTAAATTTAGTTTGAGGTATACCTTTCTACCAGTTGGTTCTCAGGAGAGTCAGCTTAGTTAACCAAGAGCTGAAGTCTAGCTGCCAGTGTGAAACTAAAGTTCCTTGTTGCTGCAGCACATTGCTAGGGAACAAAGATGCTGTGTCAGCGGCAAGATGATCTGCTTCACAGGGCCACTGCATGGTTTTCACCACTGCGGAAAGGTAAAGAGTCACTTTACCCAGGCAGGAGCTAATGCCCCAAGGTGTTTGGAGAGCCATTTAGATCAGCCAAGAGTTGCCTTGCCCAGACCAAACATCTCAGGCAGTCCTCACAAACTCTTGCTATTTATAGTCTAAATGTCTCCTAACTATAGTTGCTTCTCCACGTGTCCTATCCGTGAGCCCCCAGCTGCGCCCTTGACAACTGAGGGGCCCAGTGCTCATAGAAAACCATGGATGCTGATGACATCTTGATACCACAACTTCACTTTTATATCAAAACAACTTTACTTATAATAACAACTTTAATAACAAGTGGATTTGAAATCCTATCAAAACAAAGTACAACACGTCAATAAACTTCTGTTTTTCTCTTATCAATCTATCTTTTATTACAGGATATCTCAGCCAAGACCTCAGAAAGGTAGAGGGAAAATAATTTTTCCTACCCTACAGTAGGAAAAGGATTAAATATTTCCCCAGTAAGATTTGTAGTACACAAGAAACAAGTTCTAGTAAGACCTGTCCTTTCCCATGTTAATCCTTTTCAAAGGACACTCATTGTGATACAAACAATAGGCCTCAAACTCCATAGAGGTAATAATAGGTTTTATGAATTCGTCTGAATCACCAAGATTGGTTAATCCCAGCTGTGACCTATAACCCTTTGAGTCTTTATGCAAAGGGTGCCAGGAAAAGTATACATATTTTAAGAAAGGAAAAAAACTATATGAAAATTGTAATACTCAGTATATACTGATAACAAAAGGTGAATACAAGTCATGTGTATACGTGTTTTTGGCACCTCCGGTATTTGCATTTCTTACGGTTTTATATTGAGTTTCATTAAGCAAAGTGGAAGATGTTTGGGCCCTCCATTCAGATCCTTTCTGCTCTTATTTTTCTTTTGAAGCCATTTGCCTATTATAATTTTAGTTTCCTTGGTGGAGTGAAATACTTCTGTAAACGTTTTGGGGGTGGATAAAAAAGGGTAAAGTCAGCAGAGAGTAAAATTTAAGTAAATATATTTTCTAGTAAGTATATATTTCTGTAAATATATTTTTCAACCTGCTCATGCTCACTATTTCTCCTCAAGCAGAAACTATTATATGACTCAGTGATTAGTTTCTGTAGCTAAACATTTCAACAGTACTCCCCTTTGGGAGTGTAGATTGGTTAGTTGCTGCCAAGTAGATGGGATGAGCTCCCAGGCATGTTAATGTGTTTTGTTTGTTTGTTTCTCTTAACTGTGTTGGAGATGTTTGGAAAAAGAGTTTTGGATTCCAGTCAGAGAATCCATAAAGCTTTGCCCCTAGGTAAAATATAAAATAGGAAGTGGCAACATTTGTCTGCTTTTGACACTTTCTCACCTTTTATACTTTCTCGCTCTTTGTTATTCAATCAATGTCTCTTTTCCCAGAGTACTGAGAGCTTGCCTACTCATCCCAGTGGTGCTAGTATTGTGTCCTCTGCCACCCTACATGTCCTTACATCCCCCACCCCATACGCTCTGCTGCACTCCTCACACTCTCTCCTCACATTGCGTGTGCCCCGCCCACCAGATCCCCGCCTCACATTCTGTCCATTCCACGTTACTCACCCAATAATCTACCCCCACACACATCTTTCCCACGGCAACACACTCAGTATATAGAGTTAAAAGATAAGATGGGGCATATTGAAATTTTTTAGAGTTTATTTGAGCAAATATTGATCTCAGTCAGGCAACATCCAATCTAGCAGATAGAAAGGCGCTCCAAGGAGCTGTACAAAATGAAAAACTTTTATAGGCAGAAGGGAGCTGGAACAAGGAAGTTGCACTAGGCAGAAAAGTTACAAAGTTACTTTGGGCTGTGGCAGGAGGTCTATCAAATAGATTACCTCATTAGTGTTGATCAGGCGATTCGTGATTGACTAGTTTAAAAATTCCGTTTCTGGGAGAACAAAAATAGGTTAAGTCTCAGTTCAGTGATGTGGAGCTTAACATATGCAATTCCAATTGTCCTGTTGTCTTGTTTCTAACAATTTTTTAGCAAAGCTGTTAATACAGTACCTGGTTCACTGTAGGTTCTCCATAAATGTTACCAAGCTCTTTCTCTCTCCTTTCCTTTCCCCATTTCTCCAGGCATCTTGCGATCCTAAGAGAGTCTACCCTGAAAGGGCAATCACCAAAGAAAGTTATCCAAAGCTTGCATTTGAGCGGCAGGAACACCTGGATTTTGAAGGGGGAGAACAGAAGCATTTATTAGTCTCAGATATGTGACTTAAAAATAAGGTTTTGGTGTTTCTTTTATTTGAGTAAAAACTAATGCGTACTTTTAATTTTAATTTTGCTTTATTATATTGACAGTTCAAGAACCTTCAGTGTCTGATGCAGTGTCATGCAGAGCATCTATCTGGGTACCTAGTGGGGAGCCAGTCTCTCCTCTAAGATGCTCCTCCCAAGGCACTCACACTAGCAAAAGGGCTTTTTTTAAAATTAAAGTTTATTGGGGTGACAATTGTTAGTACAGCTACATAGATTTCAGGTGTACAATTCTGTATTACATCATCTATATCTCACATTTTGTGTTCAGCACCCAGAGTCAGTTCTCTTTCCATCACCATATATTAGACCCCGTTTACCCTCTTCTAGAGCCCCCCTCCTCCTTACCCTCTGGTAACCCCTAAACCATTGTCTATGTCTATGAGTTTTTGTTTCTTCATTTGTTTGTCTTGTTCTTTTGTTGTTTTTAGTTTTATATACCACATATCAGTGAAATCATACGGTTCTATACTTTTTCTGTCTGACTTATTTCGCTTAGCATTATACTCTCAAGATCCATCCATGTTGTCACAAATGGTCCTATTTCATCTTTTCTTACCACCAAATAGTATTCCATTGTGTATATTACCACAACTTCTTTATCCATTCTTCTACTGAAGGACATTTTGGTTGTTTCCATGTCTTGGCCACCATAAATAAAGATGCAGTGAACATTGGAGCACACATGTCTTTATGGATAAATGTTTTCAGATTTTTTGGTTAGATACCCAAGTGAGGGATTGCTGGGTCATATGGTAATTCTATTCTTAATTTTTTGAGGAACCTCCACAGTGCCTCCCATAGTGGCTGCACCAATCTGCATTCCCACCAACAATGTATGAGGGTTTCTTTTTCTCCACAGCCTCTCCAACACTTGTTACTATTTGTCTTGTTTATGATAGCCATTCTAACTGATGTGAGGTGATATCTCATTGTGATTTTTATTTGCATTTCTCTGATGATTAGTGATGTTGAGCATTTTTTCATACGTCAATTTGCCATTTGTATGTCCTCTTTGGTGAAATGTCTCTTCAGGTCCTCTGCCCATTTTTCAATTGGGTTGTTTTTTGTTGTTGTTGAGTTGTATGAGTTCCTTGTATATTTTGGATATTAGCCTCTTATCGGAGGCATTGTTTGCAAAAGTCTTCTCCCATTCAGTTAGTTGCCTTTTTATTTTGTCGATCGTTTCTTTTGCTGTGCAGAAGCTTTTAAGTTTGATACAACCCCATTCATTTATTTTAGCTTTTATTTCCCTTGCCTTTGGAGTCAAATCATAAAATGCTCTTTGAACCCAAGGTCCATATATTTAGTACCTATGTTTTCTTCTGTGCACAAAAGGGAATCTTTATATAAGCAGTGTATTTTCCAGTCACCCCAAACTTTACATAGTCATCCCCAGGAAATATTTTATATGATTTCCGTATTGTTTCCTTTCCTTCTAGGCCTCCAGCTTTTCAGCAAAAGAGCCACTCATAAAGTCTGCTAAGAGGTATAAATGGGCCCTATTGCTCCAAGGAAAAGGAAGAAGTGTAATAACCCACTTCACTTACTTAACTGCTTTTACAGAATTTCAAAGGCTCATCTGAAGGGGACCAAGAGAGGACAGGGCAAGAGGATGGATTTTTTTTTTTTTTTTTTTTTTACTAGACACTAGCTACAGTCAGAGGAAACACCCAGGACTCAGCCACTGCAATTTGCTTACATAATTCCCTTCTCTTCCATTAGGCTCCTGAACGGGAGAAAACATACTGAGTTGGTTGAACTTCAAATAAAATTCTGGAGAAACAGAAGAAAACAGCAAGAGCAATGAGTGTTTTAAGGCCTCTAGGCTTTCCTTATCCCTCCTGATTCTGGTCTTTAAGTTCCTGTTTTTGTCTTAACTGTTTTCCTTAGTTAAAATTTTAGTTGCCTGAACTTTACAGTATATGCGTTAAAGTGGCTTAAACAAATCAGGGTGAATTTTTCTCCCCTGACAATTTTTCTCTCGTAACAAAAAATCCTGAAGAAGGCCGTTGATAGTTTAGGTTTACCTATCAGATCCCCAAACTCAAACTCTCTTTTTACTTTTTTGTTTCATCTTTAGAAAATTGTCATTTGTTGTCATGTTCTTCATAGATAGTAGAGGGCTGTTTGCTGCTTCAAAGATTGCATCCATGATTCAAGGGAGGAAGAAGAGACAAACAGAAGATGCCTCACTGCCTTTCCCCCTTTGATTAGGCAAGCAGAAACCAATTCCATAAAATTTATTATTTTACTTAATTGATCAGAACAGTGTTACATGATCACTCCTAACTGTAAACTGACAATGGACCACGTGTTGATTTTCCCAGTCTTTATTGTAGAAGTAGGGAAGGGGGTGACCCGTACAACACTATACAAAATTCTGATCTGATTTTGTGACCCTGATCCTTGTTGGAGGAAAAAAAAGAAAACGATATTTTTCTGTACTCTTTCAAATTCTCTGATAGGGAACTGAAAATTAAGCTGACAAAAAACATAATAGCAAGAGAAAAGATAGATTTTTATTCACAGATGTGTGCATGTGAACTGACAGATAAAATGTGACTCAAGGAGGTGAAATTATATGGTTCTCTACTTTTTCTGTCTGACTTATTTCGCTTAGCATTATAATCTAATGTGGGGCTTTTATGTCATCTTAATAGGGAATGGGGAGGAGAAGTGGGGCACTTCTGGGAGATAAAATGACTTTTTAGAAGAGGGGGAGAAAGGGCACTTATAGAAAAACAAATGACTTTTTTGATAGATGATAGATAAATAGATAGACAGACAGACAGACTCTTTGGAGAATACATGAGAGATATTATGGTTTTGTGACAATGTTTGAGTACAATACCCACTTCTCATCTTGTAGAAAATAAGATTAGATTTGCCCCCACAGGAGATTTGTGACAACTGAGTTCTTTTGGGAGACTGCTTTGGACAAATGAGGGATTTTAGGAACTCAAATGGCTTCAGCTCAAAATAATTTTTATGCCACAGTGGCTTATTCTGGGCACCTTCATCCTCAATCTTAATTTCAGTTTCTCATTTCAGACAACTCATAGTGACTTTGCCTAGTGACTCAGCATTCTTAATCCTGAACTGTACTCAGATTCCATCAAACCCCACAACAGCGTATCTTCAAGAAGGACCTGAACCCTTCTTATGACATACCAGGCCATTTGGATTAAAATAAGTGGTTATACAGTTATTAAATTAAAAACATGCTTTGGTGAGGGCATCAAAAAAATCAAGGTTACTTTCTCCATTGAAGGGCAATCATACCTAAAAGATGGATTCATTTCAGTGAATGTTACTATTTCTTCTTCTTGCAGATATTTAATTATCCACAGACAAACTATAAGAAAAATAAGTGATCCTTTGTCACCAAAGGGATGAACTTAAATTATTTGGCCCTACCCACTGCTAAATTCTGCCTCCTGTTTCTCATTATATTTACCCTTGATTGTTTCTTTTTTTTTTTAAATTTTATTTTTTAATTTATTGGGGTGACAATTGTTAGTAAAATTACATACATTTCAGGTGTGCAATTCTGTATCACATCATCCATAAATCACACTGTGTGTTCACCACCCAGAGTCGTTTCTTGATCGTACGATCGTACCCTTGATCGTCGTCATTGCACGAGAGGGAAAAATGCTTCCCTATGCCTTTGGTTATGGATGCTTCCCTAGAGAAACAGTCAACTTTTTTTAGGAAAAAAGTTCCTGATAATTATTTGCGGGTAATTGTTTGATTCTGTGGCATTTTACTCTTCTTAATAAGCACACAAAGTGCTTTATTAGCTAGTCTTTCCAGTGTCGAGCTATTTTGGATGCATTTCATAGCAAAATCATTATTACAGAAACTACAACACAAGTGAAATTTATGCTTTTGTTTCAAGGTGGGGCAAAGATTATTTCCCTGTAATGTATTAGCTCCTGCTTACTTAAAATTAATCATAACTCAAGGTCACAGAGGAAACAGGCTGTGTCCATCATCTGGAATCTTCTAGCAGCCAAACAGTAAGGTTTATACTTTAATTTTATAACTCTTATAAATTCACTGTGGCTTCCAATTTATGGATGAGCCCCCCAAAAATTTGTGAATCAGCTCCCAAATAATTTGTGACAGGAGGAAGCCAGGTGGTAATAGTGTGCTACCACAGTTTTTTAAGAGAATTAAGCCCTAATGTCCTAAGGCAACCATTGAATGTTATGAATTAACTTCATTATTATTCTAGAATTTTACTAGCAATGTACCATCCTTGGTACATTGAATAATTGAGTAAATAGTCACACATGTAATTTTATGTTATACTTTCTGTGTTTCAGATGAGTCCCGATTGAGGAAGGATATCTGGGAGTCAGTTGCAGTGTGACTTGAGGCAAATATTTTAATTTGGTAGCCTTAATCTCCTTATGTAAAAAAAAAAAAGAAAAAAAATTATTACTTCAGATTAATTCCAAGATGACTTCTAACAGTGATAGAAAATCTGCTCCATAGAAGGCTGTCCTAGAAAAGTTTGGAATGTTAAAAAATCAAAGTGAATGCTGTTTTTGATCACATATCCTCCTTTTTGTATCCCACCAAAAAAAAAAAAAGATAGAAATTCAAGAAAAATGTTTTCTTTGTAATTTCTCTTCTTCCATCCTGTCCTCATCATACCCTCTACCTTGCCCCTCATTTCTGCTTTGAAATCGTAGATGTTGAGGGTACCAAAGCCTTTGGTCAGTTAAGTAATCTTTGTTCTTTACAAGTTAGAAAGGGTTAAGCTCTTTGATGCTGGCTATGTTGAGAACAAATTTAGCACCTGATTCTCTATAGTCACTGCTCAGGTCTGTCTGTATCTATACTTGCCTAAGTTTGAAAATATGGAATAGTCAGTTCCCGAATGGTATTTCCTAATGTGCAAATAGACGCCTGGAGACATAGGCAGTATCAGAAGCTATAGATATATCTATATATGTTATATAAATATATAACCAGTTATTACATGAACCCCCATGCCTGAAATAAAAAGGAAAAAACAAATAGGGAAGAAAAGAGCATCTGATGTCAAAATTGTATCTTTTGTCTAATTATCTGCATATTGCCTCCTTCTTGTTTTTTTGTTTTGTTTTGTTTTGTTTTGTTTTGTTTTCCTTACTTTCCCTTGTATTTTCAGGGTAAGCAGAGATTGGTTAATAAAAAAGAGCAAATAGTGAGAAATTTGATTATAAGCAATCTTCCTTTGATTCCTGCACTGTTCTGAATTAGTCCCTGTCCTTGAGTGAAGATAATGAGGAAGAAAGGGGGCTTTAGACTAATCAGGTAGATACTGAAGTGGGCATCACAACCCAATCTTTAACATAGCTAGTGGGGATAAATGTATATGTGGCTGACAGTAGTGGAGAGATCTAAGATGTTCACAAAATGTTTCACTCTCCATTCTAGAGACAAACTATTAGGAATAATGTAGTAGAGTGGGAAATGTGTTTTGAGGACTCTAAAGATAAACATAATCTCAGTGGGAAAAATGACACGGTTGCGTATTGATATCTGCTATGGCTCAATTTAAGAGAGGAACACCATGAGCCTTTTCTGGACTTGTAGGTTCTCGAAATGTCTGCCTTCAAATAAATTAAACTTAGCTTACAAAGCAAAATTAATCAAATCCTGATGATGCAAAATCTTCCTTGTATGCAACTGATTTAGATTTTTCATTCTGAATCCTAAAAAATCCTATTATATTACTAGAACCCTTGTATAAAACATTCACATACTATTAGCCAAAATGGCTGGACAAATAATTTTTAGTGTTTCTTTTAGCCTAGAAATTCTAAGGTCTAATAAAACACTGGTGTCCTATTAGAACTTCTTTTTACTTGTCCTCCTCATTTTTATCTTAACATATTTTTAATAGGACAGTCTGTCTGAAGTGTATCAGTAAAAAATATTACCTACTCAATAAGATTACTGACTGATTTCTCATCATAAAGGCCAGACATGACATATTTAAAGCTCTAAAGAAAAATAAAAGAAAAAACAAAACAAAACAAAAACCCCATCTTAATCATGAATTCTAGATCCAGCAAAACTGTCTTTCAAAAATTAAGGCAGGATTAAGACCTTCCCAGGTCAAAAAAAAAAAAAAAAAAAAACAAAGCTAGAGAATTTGTAGCTAGTAGACTTCCACAAGAAGTGCTAAAGAGAGTTCTTTACGCTGAAATGAAAGGACACTTCACAGTAATTTGAGAATACCAGTAAAGATAACTACATAGTTTACTACAATTTAAAATATAATGGTAAAAATTATCTGAAAGTAGTTTCCCTCAGAAATATAGATTATTAACTTGTTGCTTCAATTTTTGCAAAAATTTTAACGAGGAATTCTATAATTTTAAGAGAAAAGAAACAAATGTGTTAACATTTTAAATAATTGTCTATATCAAAATTTTCAGTTTTAAAAACAAAATATATAGGGAAGTGTATCAAATATAGAAAATTTTAATTTTTTGTCACATTATTCACTGCTATATTTTTTTACAATTTGTAAATAAATGGATTCGGAATCTGTATTTCTTTGAAAGTGTAGCTCTCTATTGCTTTGCCCTTGTCAGTCTGTTGCTATTCTTTACTAAGAATAGCACAAAATTCAGTGATTGTCCAGAGGGTAACAGAGTACAAGCCATCAGCCAAGAGCCTAGGCCTACCAAGAAGGGAAAGAAGAGCCCAGGACTAAGACAGTTAGTCTTACTTTTATTGAGACCTTAGAAATAGACACAAAAACAATTCTGTTTTTTTTTTTTTTTTTTTTTAGTGGTAATGACCTCTGTCATGTTATATGAATAACAAATATATGATAAAATGTCATTACATCAATCTGTCAATCTGCAAATTTTTTCTATGAGTTAACAAATTAAAAGACTCAATTTTGTGGTGAATACAAAGAGACATCAGGCAAACATCCAACTTTTAAGAAACATATACTTCAACTGGAGAGAATTTATAACTAGCAAAACAAAGCATATGTAAATATTCCTATATCCAACTAAATAAATATTCTATAGTACAATACTAAAATTCACATATTATTATATATAAAATAAGAGTAATTTTCCTTAAGGATCAATATACCCTAGAGCAAGGGTGTCAAAACTGCGGCCCGCAGGCCAATTGCAGTCCGCAATCCATTGTTAATTGCCCCGCAGCAAATTCCAAAAATATATTTAGTTTACTTAAATAAACCAGGTGAGGCAATACGTACTTCACCTTGAGTGAGTGGCCCGGCTGTTTGTGTATTTTACCACATATGGCCCTTGGTAAAAAACGTTGAAAAAAGTTTGGACACACCTGGCCTAGAGTCAGAATCTCTTGGATTCCAAGCCTGTTCCTACCATTTATTAGTTTTGTGACTTTGGCATTTAGTCTCTGTGAGTAATATTTTCCTTGTTTAAAATGGGGCTAGCAGTATCTTCCTCACAGAATTACTGTGAAGATCAATCATATTGTGTATGTGTATTGGTCAGGTAATGCTGCATAACAAACAATTCTCAAATCCCAGTGTCTTATATAAACAACCATTTCTTTCCTGCTCATATTCTCCATATGAGCTCTGGCTCAATCAGATTGGGCTGGCTTGGGGTCAGGTGGATCTCTCATTGTGGATTCAGACTGAAAGAGAAGGAATTACCTGGAGTCTGTTCATCTCATGTGAGTGACAGTACTATGAAAGGGCAAGTAAAAATAGATAATGCCTTTTGAAACCCCCACTCAGAACTGGAAAATATTTCATTGGTCAAAGCAAGTAACATGGCCAAGCCCAAAGTCAGTGGGGTAGGGAAATATACTGTCACCTGGGAAACCATGGCAAGACTGGAGAGAGAAATGTAGTTGTATGGACAAATAAGACACTCTGTCACAGTATGTAAAGTGTGTTACGCGTAGTTGAGCACAATTTTCCCTCAAGCATTTTCTATTATTGCTGTTATCAGTATTCTCTATCCAGTATCATTTAGTTTTTCACCATTTTTTATGCACAGCTCCATCTACCAATTATAAAGCTAACTACAGGCACACTTTGGAGATATTATAGGTTCAGTTCCAGACCTCTGCAGTAAAGTGAATTTCACAACAAAGCAAGTCACACAAATTTTTTGATTCCCCAGTGCATATGAAAGTTATGCCAATAATATACTGTAGTCTAGTAAGTGAACAATACCATTATGTCTAAAAAAAAAAAAACCCAACAACAACAACAAAAAAAAACCAATGTTCCTACCTTAATTAAAAAACACTTTATTGCTAAGAAATGCTAACCATCATATGACCCTTCAACAAATCATAATCTTATTTGCTGGTAGAGGGTCTTGCCCTAGTAACATCAAGAAACACTAATCAAAGATCACCATAACAAATATAAAAATAATGGAAACATTTAAAATATGTGAGAATTACCAAGATGTGGCATGGGGACAAAAAGTGAGCAAACACTGTTGGAGCAATGACACTGATAGACTTCCTCAATGCAGGGTTGCCACAAACTTTCAATTTGGAAAAAGCACAATATCTATGAAGCACAATAAAGCTAAGTGCAATAAAAAAAGGTATGCCTGTGTTATAAAACAGAGGTGGACTACTCTAAATTCTACTTTTCGGGTATGTTTCTCCCAGGTACTGTAGGGTCCTCAGAAGTGCTTTTTCCCTTCCTATATTACAGGTATTTTACACAGTGTCCTCCAGCTTTCCTCTGTTAAGATTTCAACCCTCAGGTTGAAAAATAGATCTTTTCTCTTCTTCTCCAACAGCATTGTTCAATGCAAATATAGTGTTAGCCACATATGTGATGTAACATTTTCTGGTAGTCACATTAAACAAGTATTCAAAAATGTTTAACAAAATTGTCCAAAATATCATTCCAACATGTAATCAATATAAAAATTATAGAGAAATTTATTAATTAGATATTTTACATTTTTCCTTCATACTAAGTCTTCAAAATCCAGCATGTATTTTATACAAGTTATGACAATTAACTTCACAAACTTTTGCAACAATGTTGCTCACATTTTTTATATCAGAAGGATTATTCATTATGAATTTGTACCAACTGCACAAACAGAAACCAAGTGTACTATTTGGAAGTGCTGAAAAGGCTGCGTGAAAAAGTTAGACGACCTGAACTTTTCACCAACAATTCATGGCTCTTGCATCACGACAATGCACCAGCTCACATAGCACTGTCTGTGAGGGAGTTTTTAGCCAGTAAACAAATAACTGTATTGGAACACCCTCCCTACTCACCTGACCTGGCCCCCAATGACTTCTTTCTTTACCCGAAGATAAAGGAAATATTGAAAGGAAGACATTTTGATGGCATTCAGGACATCAAGGGTAATACAATGACAGCTCTGATGGCCATTCCACAAAAAGTGTTCCAAAATCGCTTTGAAGGGTAGACTAGGTGCTGGCGTCAATTCATAGCTTCCCAAGAGGAGTCCTTCGAAGATTACTGTAGTGATATTCAGCAATGAGGTATGTAGCACTTTTTCTAGGATGAGTTCACGAACTTAGTTGTCAAACCTTGTATTATAACACATCTTAATTTAAATTTTCTGTGTTTTAAGTGCTCACTAGCCATATATACTATAGGTTTTTGCTTTCATACTGAAGAGTACAACTCTGCAGTATACCTTTCCTTTGTCATTTATTATTATGTGTCTAAGTTTCTTAATTCCATGAGGATGAATGGTTTTACTTTTGTTTCTCCCACAGATGCTTATTTGGATGTTGATCTTAATCTGGGTTTGATCAGGCATTAAATAAATAAATACATCCCTTCGAGTAGGAGTTAAAGAAGTAAAACAAACAAACACAAAAACCCTGAGTACAGATTAAATAATCTACAGACTAAATCTCAAACCTTGTCTGCAGATGTATAATTCTACTTTGGCCTTCTTCAGACCATCACAGATAAAATTTAGAGAATAGAGTATCTTATAATGTAGTACATGCTCAAAAGGTTAATGACTTAAAAAAGTCATTAATTTGACCAACATATGAAGCCAAAAGTTCTACCACAAGGTAGGTGAGGTTTACTGAAGCAATTCAGCACAACTTATATTTTATAGAAACTACTTAACTGAAATGTCTGCAAGAATGTTATGTGCCTATAAATAAATCCATAAGAAGCAACAGTGCATGTAAGGCAGTAAGTTGTGGGAAGAATCAAGTGTGGTATCAAGTGAGATTGGATATGAAATAGGGAGGGCAGCTCATGATCTAAAGATTAGAAGATATTAGGTATCAATGACAAACAGTTGTCTATAGCTATTTGGGTTACTGACAGTCGTGATCCTGAAGTCCTTTCCATACTAAACTATCTAAAAATGTTTTGTGAAAGGCTGGTTAATTATGCATGATGAGTGCTATGGGACACACAAGAGTATAATAAAAATAAAGCTAGTATATTTCCCATGTCTGTTTTCTAAGTTTAAATTTTGATATAAATCCATTTCATGGGTGAGACACACAATTTGATACTAGATATTTTGAGATAATTTTAAGACTTCTTTTAAATATACACATAAATGCTCATAAACCAAAAGGATATCCCACTCTTAGGATCTATGTGAGCATAAACTGTAGATACAATTTCCCATTGATGAAGTCATTCTTGTGAAAAGGGCTCAGTAGAGCACACTGGTTTGGTCAGGCTCTTTGAGTTTCAAAACTGGTTCTTCCATTTACGGGTTGTGGGTCCTTGCACAGGCAAGTTAAACTCTCTAAGTTTCAGGCTTTTTAAAACATTTTTTTAATTGATATAATAGTAAGCCCTTTACAGGCATGGTTAGCCTTATGAGGTCTGACAATTAAGTTCGCGAACTTGCCACCATGTACTTACATTGGCAGCACTGTACAAACAACTCGGTCAGGTTTCATAACCTTGGTATATCAGTGTCGCATAGCTGTGTTTGTGTCGACATATGGTGGTGTCTTGCTGAGTGGCGTTCTTTATTGTTGCGTGTTTTTGTGTGCCATCATGAAAATGCCTGAACTTGAATTAGAGCAATGAATTAAATTTCTTTTTAAACTTGGCAAGAGTGGAAGTGAATCAAGGACACGTTAGTCTATGTTTATGGGAATAATGCCATGACAAAAACGGCAGTGCGCAAATGGATTAAATATTATTCTGAGGGGAGAGAATGCATCACTGATGAAGAGAGGTCAGTGCAACCAGTAATGAGCAGAACTGACAAAAACATTGCAGAAATTCGTCTCATTATGCATCAAAATCATTGGGTGACTGTGAGAAGCATAGCAGACTAAGTAAACATCAATAGAGAAACAGTTAGGAAAATCTTAACTGAAAATCTTGACATGAGAAGTGTCCGCAAAATGGTCCCGAAGGAGCTCCATTGCATGACAACAATATACCAGCTCACACAGCACTGTCTGTGAGGGAGTTTTCGGCCAGTAAACAAATAACTGCATTGGAACACCCTCCCTATTCACCTGATCTGGCCCCCAGTGACTTCTTTCTTTACCCAAACATAAAGGAAATATTCTTTACCCAAACATAAAGGAAGACGTTTTGATGACATTCAGGACATCAAGGGTAATACGATTATAGTTCTGATGGCCATTCCAGAAAGAGTTCCAAAATTGCTTTGAAGGGTGGACTATGTGCTGGCATCAGTGCATAGCTTCCCAAGGGGAGTACTTCAAAGGTGAACATAGTGATATTCAGCAATGAGGTATGCAGCACTTTTACTAGGATGAGTTTGCAAAGTTCACAGTCTGACCTCATGTATACACTAAGTACGCAATATATGTTAACTATTGTTGTTAATGATTTTAAGGAAATGAAAACATTTTTGGCTATTTTTGAAAAGTGTGCAAAAACTATTCATTTATGTCTGAAAAAGAGAATAAAATACCTACTGCAGTGGAAAGCCACAGAAGATGCCTGAACATATAGTTTTCTTCATGCCTCACTTTACTTTGATTTCTGAAACTTCTTAAATTGACCATGAAGAAATAAGGACCTCATAGGCACATTTGAATCAACCCTTTAAACATTTTAAAACTGAACATTATTATTTATCATCTATCTTTTGGTTTAAAAATTGGAAGAAGCAGAAAAACTGATGGCTATGGAAATTTACAGTCATTCCTCATTTGTGTTCTTAGTGCCTTGTCTATGGCAGCAACTTTTGATTTCTATATCTTAGAATCATTTCCCAATTATGCCAAAGTCATTATTTGTTGGAATCTATCAATTGTGGAAAAAATACAGATGATGATTGTACCAGCTTGTGCATCTCAAATAACATCTCAGATCATAAGGGACCAAGAAAGTTGGTCTTCTAAGGTAATTAACTTCTTTATCCTCCATGAATTGAATTAACAATCTAGTTCTCAACATATCCAGTCTAATTAATTGTTTCTATTTGCAGCCTGATACTTTGTACTCAGACTGCTGTGTAGTAAGGATAATTAAAGACATTTACACTTATCTTGCCAGCAAGAACTTTGCTCTTACTGTTAAAGAAAAATTCCAATCCAGTGTGATGTATATTTGCATAATACCTGTTACAATATCAAAAAACACTTTGCTGAAAAACAGAAGAAAATTATTACAATTGGATTTTAGAAGGAAAAGTAAGGTCATGAGTAATCACTGTATAAGAAAAGAGTTAGCTTATTTTATCAGTTGCTCCGACAAAATTAAGCCTATTTTCTCCTGGAAGTGGTTAACACATAATGGAGGCAACTCTGTCAAATATGTGTTACATGGCATTATTCAGGCACCCAACTGGCTTCTTAACTCAGGGTTCCACTTTTCACCTGGTTGGGTGTCATGCCAAGAAGAAACAGCATTTTAAAATTCAATTTTGCTTTGCCTACCTCCTGTGAATCAAAAGTCAACCAAAACAAGTCATAAAATTTTATACAAAGGAAGGACAAGTCTCCACAGAAAAATAACAGTGAAATTTAAAATCATCATTCATTCAAACTATACTTTTTGAATACCTGTATGTCCCAGTTTAAAATCATATTAATAATTTTGATTGAATTACAGTTATTTGGATAATTCTAACTGACATCAGCCTTGCAACTTAAAAAAGTATTTCAAGTCACTCTTCTTTATTTCCATTTTAAACATTCATATGGGACCTGAGAAGCTATTGGGTGACCAATCAGTTTGCCTAAGACTAAGGGGTTTCTGGAGAGGTAGGACTTAGAATGCTGAAAAAAGATGGTTGGTACTACGTAATATAAAACTCAAATATCTTACGATACCTCAATATTTAAAATGAAAATCTCTGCAAAGTGAAGAAAGCCTGAGTCATTCATTATGTGTTCATGTAGTTAATTTTTATTGAGTACCTTCTATGAACCAGCTATTGGGCTGGGCACCAAAGATTCAGACCCAGTTCTTATTTCAGATATATGAGGTCAGACAATTAAGTTTACGAACTTGTCCTAGAAAATGTCCTACATACTTCATTGCTGAATATCACTACGGTCACCTTCCAAGTACTCCCCTTGGGAAGATATGCACCAATACCTGCACCTAGTCCACCCTTCAAAGCAATTTTGGAACTCTTTTTCTGGAATGGCCATCAGAGCTGTTGTATTACCCTTGATGTCCTGAATGTCATCAAAATGTCTTCCTTTTAACATTTTCTTTATCTTCAGGTAAAGAAGGAAGAAGTCATTGGGGGCCAGATCAGGTGAGTACAGAGGGTGTTCCAACACAGTTATTTGTTTACTGGCTAAAAACTTCCTCACAGACAGTGCCATGTGAGCTGGTGCATTGTTGTGATGAATTGTTGGTGAAAATTTCAGGTTGTCTAACTTTTTCACATAGCCTTTTCAGCACTTCTAAATAGTAAACTTGGTTAACTGTTTGTCCAGTTGGTACACATTCATAATGAATAATCCCTCTCTTATCAAAAAAGGTTAGCAACATCGTTGCAACAAGTTTGTGTACTTAATTGTGAGACCTCATACTTTTATAATTATATACGATGCTGCTTATGAATATATTCTTGGCATGAGACAACTTTTCACTAGATATTGTGAAATAGAATCTTCTGCTTATAATTTTATATAGGAAATGCTTAGAAAAAAATTATCACAGGATAGCTTGTAGTTCATATTTTTCAGACTTCTTTCTATTTCACTATTCATAAACCTCTCATGGCAGAAATTTTCATATTATGACACCAACATTCATATCATAATACAAACTATGACCAACAGATGACTAACAATAATTTAACTACACCCAGAAGTAAACCCAATTACACTAAACGTGTCCTCAATTCAACCGTAACTAGCCAGTTCCTCAAAATGCTACAGCTACTCCAATGCAACCCAACAGACACAAAGGAAGGTGTGAAATAGATCAATCTTAATCGATTGCAAATATGTTTTCAAATTTTACAAAAGCATATGACCACGTTAACAAATTGCTAGAACTCCTACCAGGGCCAAGCAAGCAAGGGTTCTTAAAACAATGGGTAAATATTTGCCTATTTAGAAAAACACTATTTAGAAAAGGATATTATTCTGCTTTCTCTTTTTGTGAAATGCATGTAAAATTTGTAGAAAAATCTTCATTTTTAAAATTGTAAAATTTAACATATGTCAGGAAAATGCATAAAGACTAGGTGGCTTAAACAGCAGAAATTAATTTTCTCACAGTTCTGGAGGCTGGAAGTCCAAGATCAAGGTGCTAGCAAGGTTGATTTCTCCTAAGACTTCACTCCTTGGCTTCAGATACTGTCTTCCTGTTGTGTTCTCACGTAGTCCTCACTCTGTGGGCATGCATCCTTGGTGTCTCTTCCTGGCCTTATAAGGAAGGACACTAGTTTTATTGGATTAAGGCCCCATCCTATGGCCTCATTTAATCTTAATTATCTTTTTAGAGGTCCAATTTCCAAATATAGTCATAATGTTGCTAGGGCTTAAACATATGAATTTGAAGGGGACAAAATGCAGTCCATAATTATGCAGAAAACATATACATAGAGTTTAATAGATAATCATTCAGCAAACATACCTGTAACCACCACCCAAGTCAAGAAATAAAACATCACCATCATCAAAACACTTTTCTCACTCACATAGCCTGCAAGTCCTTCCCTGATCGTATCCTTCCTCATACCAAGGGTAACCACTCTTCTGACTTTTGTGATATTTATTTTCTTCATAGTTTTACCAAGTACATATGCAGCTTTACGTAATACATGTATAGGTTAATCTACCTTTGAAATTTACATAATGGAGTAGGGCTCATATGTACTGTTTGGGGTCTTGCTTTTCACAATATCTTTGTGAAATTGTTATGCATAGTTTGCTCATTTTTCTTAAAGAGGAAGATATTAAATATTTAGGCTTTAGGGCCATGTGGTCTCTGTTACAGTTCTCTTAGTCCGTTTCACCATGTATTATGAAAACAGCATAGACAATATGTAAATGAATGGACATGGTTGTGTTTACAAAAATAAGCAGCAAGCCTGCAGGCCATAGTTTGTTGACCTCTGGTCTATAGCCTGATGTTGGTTATTTATACCTCCTTTCTGTTTTCTGTGATCAATCTAAAAAAAGTAGTAGTAGTATTTGAAAATAAAATTAACCTTTGAATTGGCTGATTCTCTGGGCTTCGATTTTTCAGATTCTATGGGCATAGATTTTTCAGATTGGCAATACTTTTCTTTCAGCAAATTAAAGACATCGTTTCATCTTCTGATTTCCATTGTTGCTATTGAGAAGTCAGTGATAAATCTAACTTTGCTCTTTTGAAGATGATCTCTCCTTTCTTTGTGTTTAAGATTTTCTTGGCCTTTCATTGTTCTATGCTTTTATTGTAATGTCTTTAGATAGGAAATGTTTAAGAGACAATTATTTGTGGGAGATTTATTGAAATTCTTGAATGTCTTTTATTTTCTGGAAATTTTCCATTCATCGTCTTCACACATTGACCCTGCCCTTTTCTCTCCTTTCCTCCAGGAACTCCAATTAAATATACATTATATTTCTCATTTTGTCTTCCATATTTCTTAACTTCTGTGAATCCGTCTTTTCATTGACCTGCTCTGCTTTCTTTAAAATTCCCTCTGACTTATTTTCCAGGTAACTTATTTTGCTCTTTACTATGTTTACTATGTTCTATTTGTCTTTAAATCCATCTGCTTAGTTATTGTTTTTCAATATTGTAAGTATTCTTCATTTCCAGAACCTATTTGTAACTTTTTCTAATATGCTAGATTTATATATAGTTTCCTCTTTTTGGCAGATACTGCAAGAATTTTCTTTTATTTATAGTATAATCTATTTTTATAATCTATGTTTTGGAAACTGTGAGTGATGATTGTACTTTAAGAATTATTTGTAGATCTGTTTGTGTATTTGTTTTTTATGCTTCTTGTTCATGGTGTCTTGTTTCCTTATGTGCTTAGTTATATTGTTTTTGAAAAATTACTTAGGGGTGTTCTTTGAGGCCTAAGATAAAGGGTAAAAGTCCATGTCTACATAGGGTACCTAAGAGAACTATTAGTTCTCAATTACTGTATTTAAAAAAATTATTTTTATCTTTCAATTACAGTTGACATTCACAATTATATTAGTTTCATGTGTACAGCATAGTGGTTACACATTTATATAACTTATAAAGTTATCCCCCCATAAGTCTTGCACCCACCTGACACCATATATAGTCATTGCAATATTATTGACTATATTCCCTAAGCTGTACTTTATATCCTCTAACTGTTTTGTAACTGCAGACTTGTACCTCTTAATCACTTCATGTTTTTCACCCAGCCTTCCAATCCCCCCTCACATGGCAACACTTTGTTCTCTGTAGCTATGAGTTTCTTTCTGTTTTATTTGTTCATTTATTTTGTTTTTCAGAGTCCACATACAAGTGAAATCATATAGTATTTGTCTTTCTCTGTCTGACTCATTTCACTTAGCATAATACCCTCTAGATCCATCCATGTTGTCGCAAAATGGTAAGATTTCATTCTTTTTTTGTGATCACATAGTATTCCATTGTGTGTATGTATCACCTCGTCTTTATCCATTCATCTTTTGATTTAAGCATTCAACCCATTTACAGTTAAAGTAATCATTGCTAGGTATATAGTTATTGCCATTTTAGTAATTCGATTGTTTTTGTTGGTCTCTGTTCCTTTCTTATTCTCTTGCTCTCTTCTCTTATATCTTGATGACTTTCTGTAGTATTGTGTTTGGATTACTTTCTCTTTATTTTTTATACTCTGTAAGTATATCTCTTGTCGATTTTTGGTTTGTGGTTACTACATGCTTCATATATACCAAGCTATGTTTATATCAGTCTATTTTAAATTGATGGTCACTTAAGTATGAACAGATTCTAAAATCACTGCCATTTTTACTCACCCCTGTCACATTTTTTATTTTATTTATTTATTTCTTTTTTTACTTCTTGTGTGTATCCCTTAATTTACTGTTGTAATTATACATGATCTTTCTACTTTTGCATTTTAACCGTTGTACTAGTTTTAGTGTTCTTTGATCCATTACTTTTATTATATTTGCCTTTCTCGGTGAGACTTTTTTTCTTTGTGGTATTTTCTTATTCATTTTTTTTTTTTTTTTTTTTTTTTTTTTTTTTATCTTTTTCTTAAAGAAAGCCTTTAACATTTCCTGGAATACTGGTCTGGTGGTGATGAACTCCTTCAACTTTTTCTTGTTTGAGAAAGTTCTCAGTTACTTTAAATTAAAATCATGCTCTAAAGGTCTTTTAGTTTTTGTTGTTTTGATCACTCAGGTGATATGAATTTGATTCAAATCTTAATAAGTTCTGCTTTTGTTTATATGTCTTCAGGGACAGTATTTCCTCCCATCCCTTAATTAGGATGAGAGCAACTCTCCGAGATACCCTTTGAAATTTGAGGGTGGAGGTGGGTTTATTTTTAGCTTATCCTTAATTTGAGATGGATATCTCAATCTATCCTTATGATTCTTTGGGGTCCCAGCTTAATATGTAAAGGTCACCTCATAGACTCCCCAACTAGGGTATTACTGGGCTTTGGTCCCTTCCCCATGGAACATGAGATCGTCTACCAGAAAATATAAATGTTCTTGGGTAGACAAATGCTTCCATAACAAAAATGCCTTCTGTACTCTCTTATTTCTCCAGATTCCTTCTTTCCCTTTGATTTTATCCTAACAATCCTTTTCTACCTGTCACATCTTCAATACTTTTAAGACTTAAAAACTTTTTCTTTAATCCATCACTTAGTTGTCCTCAGTGGGAAAATTAATCCAAATAATCCAGAACATATTACTAGAAAGGAGAGTGTGAAAAATCTTTGATAGATCTTTTGATATTTTCCTCTTTACTTTGTATTTAGAAGTTGGAATAGAAATGAACCTTGAATTTTTTCCATCTGTACTGAATTAGTAACCTATTGTGAATTGAGACTGCAATGCTTCAACAGGAAACTTATCCATTGGGGATTCAGTTCTACTTTCAAAGCTCAGTACCTGAAACTGAAACACAGGAAGATTTTATATTGTTTGTGTTGCTATTTTTGACCTGCAGCACTGAACCAGAGCTAAGGATAAATGTGCATATATAATAATAATAGTGAATATGTGAATAATAGTAAGTGTGAAAAGCATATATATCCTACATTGGTAAATGCCTGTGGTCACATTTGTCATCATCTACCCCTGTCTCTTATATTGTGTCCAATAAAATTACATTGGTGAAGCCATTCTTCTCTGTGTTCCCCTCTCAGAACACACCTCCTGTGGTCTGATTCCACATTCTGAGAGGTAAACGGGCCCTGTCATGCTCCTCTAAACTCTAAGAGCAACTGATATCTGCACCATATACTTGGCAGCAAGAAAGGAAAACCATAGAGCTCAGGCTTTTTCACCAGTTTATAAGTGCAAATACAGTAACATTAAATTTTGTCGTACAAAAAAAAATTTTTTTTTAATTTATTGTACAAATTGCAATGAATCAAGTACCCTGCTTTTCAGTACAGAAACCCACTGCCCAAGTTATATCCCAGAGTTTCCTTTGTGTTGAGAAACAGAGCCTTGCGTCTTCTCTTTTTGGCTTCTCATCAAGCTACCGTGGCAGTTCCTCCCAGTCAGTTGCCTGGCTTTCATCAGATGATTGCTCCACGAGGTACCACCAGCCTTTGTTTGTCTCCGCTACTGTTAGGTGACTGATGAGGCACTGTCCTAGGATCTTCTGCCCCATCCCAGGCATGCAAGGGACCCTTATAATAATTTCCCATTGCATAAGTAAGATCAGGTTCTGATAAGACTCCATAGAAATTCCAGGAATATAAGAAGGAAAGTGTTATAAAGAAAAACTAAAAATGCTTCTGGTAATGGCTGTTCTCTGAGACCACAGATTCAGACTCATTCTCAAGGAATTTTACATTATAACTTTCTATCTCTGTGTGTACATGGTCATTCTATTTTAATTTTCTATAAAGCCTCCATGGCTTTTCTACATTCTTTTGAGTCAGTGCCTCCCTCCTAGTCATTGATTCTGCTCTGGGATCTATGCCTTCCACAGTGACTCCCACATTAGCATAATTTCCTATCCATCCCAGAGGAACAATTTAATCAGAAGAAGCCAGTCAAATGTTTGTATGTTTTGAATTATTTCTAATAACATCAGCAGCACATTCTAAGTTGAATGTCATGCATGTAGGTAATACCCATTTTATGGATACTTTATGATGTGTCAGGCAATGAGAGGTGAAGATTTTGTCTGCATGTCCTTCTTGCAGTCTCCGCGGGTTATTTCTAGATCTCCTCACAAGAAACTGCTTGAACAAGAACAGTCACATCTCCACAAGGATGAGAAATAATTTGCACTGTAAATCCATACTTGGAAATGAAATATTTTTTCTAAGGCAATTGTTTTTAATTTATAGATTGCAACTGTAGGGGAAGAAAAATCTTTTCTCTACCTTTTTAGGTTTAATAGCTGGGACCTGTGAATTAAACTGACAAAGACAGAGATTAACAGAAGAAAATCTTTATTTCCTATGCACAACAGGAGCCCTCAGAGAAATAAAGTGAAACCCTAAAGAGGAAGTTAAACCTGGGGACTTATATATCATTTTAGTAAAAGGTGATGAAATGTGGAAAAGAGACTAGAGAAAGGAAATGAAGGGTTTGGCCTTTTGGGTTGGGGTTAAGTTGTGGGAATGTGAATAGGAACTGCGTGGTAGAAAAAGGTAAATAAGTTGTTTGGGAAAGTTTGTTTTGCAGTCTCAAGTGATGAGTTATCTCTGGTAACACGGGGGAGAGGATAGTTTGACACATGGAAAGTTCCTTTACAAATGTAATTTTCCTTTACAAAAGGGAAATTCACCTCCCACTTTGAGGCAGAAAGGGGGAGAACAGAGAACTTCCCGTGTTTGCTGTTTGTTAATCACCTTCAGCTCAAAATGATCCTTATGCAAGTACTTCTTTACCAAAATAATCCTTTGTAAAGTACCACATTTTTGGGTGGCTATTCAGATGCCCTTCACAACCCAGTGGTATTCTTGAAGTCAATACAATGGATCACCATTGTAAAAAAATAAAATAAAAAATAAAAAAAAAGCACCCTAAACAAGCTGTTAATAGAATTGTCAAAGACCTGTGTGCCTGTATGGGATAGGTGAAATTGTTTTGTGAAATGGGTGTGTGTGTATACTAGGTCACATGTAAAATGTGAAATATATTTCTCAGAGAGAGTCTGTTAAAATGTTTGAGAAAAGTTGTTTTCGTGAAACAACACATCTACATATGCAACTTTAGCTATGACAAAGACAACCCTTTATATTGTTATTCTTCATAGCAATTTAGCTTCTTTGAGCCAAGGCTTTTCAAGCATTCATCTCTGCAATCTCTTTGTATCACATTTGCATTGCTAAAAGTATCCAAATAATTTTCCTTAAAAAAAAAAAGGAACTCCCAAAATAATATTAGTCTCCACCTCTAGTGGGAAAAGCATTGTATCCCACTTTTAAATAACTTTTTTTCCCTCTACCTTCTACCTATGAATATTTCAAAGTTTGTTGCTCCAAATTTTAATTTGGAGGCCCTAAATACATTATTTTACTGTTTTTTCATGGGTTCATACCTTGATCTTCAATTAACATCAACTCCTTGAAAAAAGATACCCTACTTATGTTTATTTGAATTTTCCTTTAAAAAATACTTAATAAATATAATACAAATATATTATTTAATATAATATGTTTATTTGAATTTTCCTTTAAAAAATACTTAATAAATATAATACAAATATATTATTTAATATAAATGTATAATACAAAATGTATATTTTATATAATATATAACATAGCAAAATATATTTTATAACTTATATATTATTATATAACATAATATATATTAATGACTATTAATTATAATTAATACATATAATTTATTAAGTCCATAACATAATGAGCGGGGTCCAGAAATTAAAATGCAGGTTAGCACATTGAAAGGTTAATGAACTGTGTGAGCTAGTTAAGCTAAAATGCTACAGTTCCGGGGTCTATCCCTATTAGCCAATCTGTCCTTGTCCAGGTAGTGTTTGGTGCCATCCAGTGGTTGTTGTCTGCTCCATTTTAAATATCACTGGAGTCAGTTCTGGGTCCTGTGATTGACTGACTGGAGATGGATTTCCATGATCATAACACGAACTTGAGGAATCTCCAGGTCAGCTGGTACACACTTCATTGGCTGCTTCCATGATAAATGGAATGGAACAATCTGTCATTGGTCAGACCCAACATGTACCTCCTGGCTTCAAAGCTTGGGTTTTCCCTGCCTGGCCCAAATTTCCATCCTCACTTCCTTCTTCGTCATCCTTCCCACTATGTTGGATAATAGAGGCTGGAGAAACAATGTTGGTTCCATTAAATTTTAGTCGGGTTATAGAGAAGTTTTACAGCTCACTTAAAAAAAGGATTTAGTAAGGAAGGACTTTATTCAGAAAGAACATTGCCAAGGAGAGAGGGAGAGGGGAAGAGACTACTGCACTGGGGAGAGAGGGATTATTACAGTAGGAGAACACTGTGACATAAGATCTGCTAGCACCTCAAGGACTAGGCAAAAGGAGTTTTCTCTTAGAGAGAAAGGAGTCAACAAGGCTAGAAATAACTGGATGATGGGTGACATGATTGGGATAGGGGATCAGAGAATGTTTTACACTGTAGTCAGTCTATTTTCTAGGACGGGCCTTAAGGGGGAGCTGGATGCTGGATCAGGCTGAGTGTGAGTCAAATTTCAGGGGTCTGGAAAGAGAGTCGTACTCAAAATTTGGTTTATAAGCATTTTGTTCTGATTTATCAGTGGGAATAAACAGTTCAACTAATCACTTTTGAGGCCAACAGTAGGAATTTGAAGGGCTTGTGTAAACAAAGGTAAACAAGGTGCATTCATGAATCCTAAATCAGGCATATGGGCAATGATGGTTCTTTGCCATAAGCCATTCTCGGGAACATAATACAGGATTAGAGGGTTTCTAAACCTTCACTGTTTTCCAAAAGAACAGGACTCAAGTGAAAGTCAGCATTGTGATGTTCAATGATTGATTCCCAGGCAGAGGAAGAAGTAGGTCCCTCTATCAGAGCCCCACAGGGAGAGGGGGCTGTGTAGAAATGGGGTCAAGTGGAGTCCTCACATCCACATCGCTGTCACCTGCTGTGACACTGCTGCTACCACTTTCTGAGGACTGTGCATTTTTCATATTGGTTTTCATCATCAGGAATCTCTCATGGGAAAGATAAATGATCTCCAGGTATTCCTTTCTGCAGCTCTGAACTGTCAGTGACAACCAGATGAACCCATTAGTAGTAATAGCCTTGTCCTGGGACACAAATGGTTTCAAAAGGAATCTCAAGCAAGGACATTCATATAGCAACTTTTTTAAGGTGATTTATTTAATCATTATAATATTATGAGATTATCTTGCAAATTGTCTAGTCTTTTAAATAAGAGAGTAGGCATTAAAAAAAATCCCTAAAACATATTCTGAGGAATTATGTAAATCGTTTAGAAGAAACGTGCACCATGAAGAAAGAAATTTAAGAAAAACATTGGCTAAGAGCATAATTATTTTTTAAAAATGCAGAACTGAATTATTTATAAACGTTGTTTTAATTGACAGGATCTGTGGGGGAAAAAATCTTTGAGAGAAATTTCTTGGCATTTTCCTATACATACCACCTGAATTACCAAGGCACGAAACCAATTTGTCAAAATTGAAGAAAGCCTCTGCTCTAGGGTTACAGAAATATTGACTTTCCATCTTCCTCTTTTATTTTTATCCTGCTTGCCTCCTTTGATTCCTTTTTCTCTTTCTTAGATTGAGATACAAGCAAAACACTTGGAATTTATTTTTTTAATGTTTTTGCCATTAGAGAGCTCTGTGCTTATTAGTAATGAGTTTTAACTAATGACAGAAATAAGGTCAGTAAAGAATCAAAGAAGATATTTTGAGAGCACATGTCTGTTTATGAGTCAGTCAGTGGCTTAAGCAAATTGAGCAAATTAATCGAAAAAAAAAACATTGAGCTTATATTAAAATGAAAATTTAAATCCTGAATTAATGAAAATGATCTAAGGTAATGGAGGGGTTCTTCGTTATCTCCCAAGCATTGTATATATATGGGGAGGATGAAAAAGCTTTTCCATAAATACAGAAACCTGTTATGATATAAATAGACTGAGTCATATGAGATTGTAGCAAGGGAGAATACCATGCAGACAATTCTAAAATAACATTTTGTTAGGAAAAGTGAGTGCATGATTTTCATTGCTTATTAGCTAGGCTAAAAAGTCCTTAGAGGAATATTGGGAGTAGAATGACTCTTAGGATTGATTGGTTTCTTAAGGTCAGAGTGAAAGCAAGTGAGGCAAAATTCCAAGCAAAGAAAGCGCTGCAAGTCACAAGGTATCCACTGGTTATAATTGTCATACTACAGGATATGGTTGTTCAAATACTCAAGGGTTATTATATATACCACTTGAAATGTAAGGATTAAAACTAGGGCCCAGGGTCCATTGCAATATGGACATCACCCTTTTAAACCTTTTTTTCATCAACAAGTACAAAGGTAGGATGAGTTCATCATCAGAAAGTCATCTAAGAGCTAACGTAATGTATAAGCTTCCATCAGCCTGGTATTCATGCAGTGAGAACATACCTTTATTTTACTCATTACTGTATATAGCACACCTAAACGGTTAAGTAGTAAAATCTGATGATACAGTAAGATGAACTGCCCACTTTCTGGGTCACCCATAAAACAGTCAATGGAATAAAAAGTATAGAGAGGGAAAAAAACTGACATTAATGTTGGTAACCAGTGAAGGATTCCGCTGAGATTTCAGAATCTTTGAGAAATTTCTACATAGAGTGCTGATGGGAAAAAATTGAGGCAGTTCAGTGAAGGTTGACTTCCAGCAACCTCTCTGAATAAAAATAAATGTCAGTTGGAAGCATGTAGAGCAGCTCTTGAAAAAAATTCCCGTTAAACCTTTTGATTTAAAGAGCCTGAGGCCAGGGGTGAGGACTGGCTATCAGACCATTGGGGAAAGTGCTTGTTAGATATTTATTTCCTAGTGCAGGGGAGCAGCACATGAAAACTGTGGTTCACTGAGAGGCTAAAGCAAACAGAAAAACAGTTGAATGTTGGAAGCTTAACCCCATCAATACAGGGAGCAGTCTAGGAAGCTTTGGTTTTAAACATCAGAAACCAACTCTGAACGATTTAAGTAAAACATAAAATTAGTAGGGTATCAGGTCGCTCATAGAATCACTAGAAATGCTGAAGAACTGGGATTATAAAACAGACAGGAAACAGGTCGGGGGCTCAACGCTGGACACAATACTTTGTAGCATGGCTACCAATAGCTATAGGCCCTTTATAAAGGCCCCTGTTAGTTCTGCTGCTTCTCAAAACAGGGACTCTCTGTTTTTGTAACTACCAAGAAGTATTTCCCATAGTCCTTGCTTCTTTGGCTAATGATTCAAGAGTCTGGGCAATTATACCTTATGTCTAAGTCTATGCTAGGGAGGAAAAAAAAAAATCTAACCAAATTAACATTATATTGTTTTGTTGAACCAGTTATGCTTCTAGAAAACAAAAGTTTCAGATACACTGTTACTGAATAAGTGATCAATCAAACTTAAAAACTCATAAATGGGAAATCCATGATATAAAAGAACTAGAAGTGAAAATCAAAACTAGTTACACATAGCATTAATCATAAATGTTTTTTAATTGTGCAGCAATATTAAAGGCAAATATAGAAATATTCATCACACACAATGTATCTTCATATATAACATACACAATAAAATCAACAAAACAGTAACTAATGTTCCAATTTATGGAAAAAAATTAGAAAGTTGGTGGGGCGAAGCAAGTAAAAGTATGCTAATTTCTTTGTATAATACAGATCTTTATATAACATTCATATAATGAAATGTTAGGTACTGTTCATATACTGAAATGTTAGTATTGCTATTGATAATTAGAAACATAAAATAATTTTTATTTGAAAGAAAGTAGTAAAAAATAGTAACAAGACATATCTTTCAATTTTATGGAGAAAAAAATAGAAGATAATAGAGTTCATCAGTGATAGAACATTCATTACAAGAAACATTTTTAAAAAGTGAGATCAAAACACATTTATTTTGACAATAAATAAGAATTAATATACTTTCTTCCTTAAAGCCAAAGTCTTTTAAATTGAGAAAATACAGTAGATATTTGGTTGCATTTCTAATATTTATTCACCTTCTCCTTCCTGAGGGAACCCAGATATTTTTAAGACATCCACATTACTCCCCTACCCTGAGGATAGGCCTGGATGATGTAAACTAAATGGTGCAGAGTTGCCCTCCAAGCTCTTATTAGTCCATGCATGGATACATGGGCTGAGTTGGCCCTATTCCATTGAAGGGAAGAAATTAGAGCCTATGCTATAGGCCCTCTTGAAACTATAAGGGGAACAAGGTTTAGGTTGAAGTCACTGCTAAGATGGAATAGAGGGGAAATGGAAAGGTCCTGGGTCCTTGATGATAACTGAGACACTGATGACATCACCTAGGTTTCCAAATATGTGAAATAACACATTTTCATATCTTTAATGCAAGAGCTTTCTGTTACTTTCAGCTAAGAACAAAACTCAAATTATGAATCTAATTTGTTCTCTATAGTCAAAAATCAAACTCCAATTTTATGCTTACTACAAAGCACACATATTCATAATAGAGTCTTGGTAGATTTGTGGGACATATACAGTAGAAGAGTATATAGCCATTACAAACAATGAAATAGACTTCATAGGGAAAGAAAATCTAGTTAAGTGATAGGCAAGATAAATAAAAGTATGTATATTTCGATAATATTTTTGTAAAAATTACATATATGATGCATTTTCTTATATATTTAGAGAATATTTCTGGAAGGATTCACTAGAAACTGTTAAAGGGTGGGGAATGGCTGGGGCAGAGTGAAAGGAGGTTTACTTTTCACTTGTAATGTTTTGTTCCCTTTGAATTTTGTACCAAGTGCTTGTTCTATCTAATCGACACCTAAATAAAAATAAGAAAGATACAAAGATTAAAACCTAAGGACAAGAAAAATAAATGGAACAAATAGAGTCACAAAGTTAATATCAACATAGTAAATTTTAGAGTAAAAAGCACTAAAGATAAAACATTAAGATGGCCGGGTGGCTCAGCTGGTTAGAGCACAAGCTCTGAACAACAGGATTGCCAGTTTGATTCCCCCATGGGCCAGTGAGCTGTGCCCTCCACACCTAGATTGAAGACAACAAGCTGCTGCTGAGCAGCTGGGTCTGCCAGATGGCTCAATTGGCTAGAACGCGAACTCTCAACAAGGTTGCTGGTTCAATGCCCACATGGGATGGTGGGCTGTGCCCCCTGCAACTAAGATTGAAAATGGCAACTGGACTTGGAGCTGAGCTGCGCCCTCCACAACTAGATTGAGGGACAATGACTTGGAGCTGATGGGCTCTGGAGAAACACACCGTCTCCCAATATTCCCCAATAAAACTATAAGAAAACAACAACATTAAATAGATAATGGAAATAATCAGCAATAGTAGTATAAATGTCAAAAACATTAACATGCCAACTGACATAAGTTAAATGTACAAAAACCAGTTAGAAATATATGAAGACATTTTAAGAAATGCAATATTCAAAGGCAGACTTCAAGGTTTCTCTTCATTTTGACTGATGACTACAAATCAAAGTAAATAATAACATTACTGGTAAAATTATATTATTTCTAATGCTGATTTAATAGATATGTAAATATTATGTTAATATTTTGAATACTACAGATAACTCTTTAAAAAGTGCCTATGGATCACGTATAAAGTCATCATGTTAGGTCTTTATTAGTGGAGAATTATTTCAGTAACTTAAAACGTGCCTAGAGACGCTCAAAAAAGGTTTTTGGTTTTTGTTTTGCTCACATAGCAAAAAATCCAGATGAAAAACATAATTGATGGTAGTTCAAAAGCTCAAGGTTTCATGCTAGATTTCTTTTGTGACTTTCTTAGCTTTTCCTTCAGGGTTTGATATGGCTACTATTTCCACCAGCAGCATAATATCTATTTTCAGGGCAAAAAGAAAAAGGAGTGACAGATGGGGTTTTCTTCAAGAAAGTAAAATTCTAAACAGGAAACACAGCAGATCACCACTTTGGAAACATGTCATATGGTCCCCTGAAGCTGGAATATGGCAAGGGAAAGGGATAGAAATTGGGATAGCTAACCAATATTATTCACTGAGTATAAGATCATGAAAAAGTCCTCATTTAATTTTAGAAAGCAGAAATTATGCAAACCACATTTTTGAAACACAATATCATCAACATATAATTTAATATAAAAGGTAAAAAAAAAAAACCAAAGAAAATTATCCAGACTTTGAAAATTTAAAAATACTATCCTTAAAAATACTATCCTAATTAACTCTTCAGCCAAAGAGGAAATCAACTCTTCAATTGCAAACTCTTTAGAAAATCATTTCAATGAGGATACCATACATAAAAATTTATGGTGAATTATTAACACTATGTTCAGCTTAATCTTTAAGGTATTAAATATGTCACTAATAAACGAGAATGGTTGTAAAAGAATAATCTGTTTTAAACTTTGGATTAATTTTCTTTTTATATTTCTGAGGAAAGCAAGAAAATAAAATTCAGAGGTTAATAGAAATTACAAATCAGAAAAGAGAAAAAAAGAATAGAATGGATAGAGACACCTAAAATTATTTCTTTTAAAAGTCAATGTAACAGGCCAACTTTTGATCTTATTACTATGTCATCTAAAATTTTATTATTGTATTTTTTATGATTTAAAAAACTTAAATTACAGTTTACATACAATATTATATTAGTTTCAGGTGCAAAACATTAAAATTTTTAACTAAGAAAACATACACAATTTTATTCTAAAAAGCTATAAACTTCTGGTTGTGCATGTCAAATTGAAAGCCTACTAAAATATCAGTAAAGTAATAAAAATATTGTTAATCTACAAATAAAAAGAGAACAGGAGTGGAAATAACAGAATACTAGTGATATGTGAACCATTATTTGGTAGCTAAACAGCACCTGTAAAAAAAAAAAAAAAAAAAAAAAAAAAAAAAAAAAACAAACTCTGAGAAAACAATCAAAAAAGCAAGAGATGAAAAATAAGAAAGAAAAGAGTAAGAATTAGGGATAATTGATCAAAAATGCACATCAGATAAGTGAATGTTCCAGAAATAATGAGCAGAGACAATGGAGAAGAGGACAGTATAAAGGATTAATTCAGGAATATTTCTAAGAACTGAAGGATTAGTCTATAAAGTCAATTAATTGCCCAGATTAATGATTGAAAAGGTTTCTCATTATAATCAGGTAAGCCAGAGAGCATTATAATTTTCAAAAGCAATATTGGAACTGATTGGACAATAAAACATTGATTTGAAAATTCTGAAGAATATAGTTTTAGTCTAGAATTATACACCTAGTCAATGTAACAATCAAGCACAAAGTTGACATAAAAACATTGTTAGGCATTAAGTTCTCAAAAAGAGTAAGAAAGAAAAGGAGAGAGGAAGGAGAGGAGAGAGGGAAAAGGAGGAAGGAAGAGAGGGAAAGAGGAAGGGAGAGATTGAGGAAGGAAATATTGAGATGGTCTATGTCTACCTAGTTTGATTATCAGTACGAAGAACTGAAACATGTCCCGCCCCCATCAGAATAACTTTTTTTGCCCAGGAAGATAAGATGGACAACTAATAATACTTTTGTTTACTTCTGGAAATTCCTGGAAACCAATTTATTTATGCAAATAAATTTTTCATCTGTTTAAATAGTCTTTCAATTAAAAATAAAGAGAACCACTAATTTATCAAACAACAATATGCTTCTCAAGGCTCACTTCAAAAGCATTGTCTCCTGTTCTAACCTATTTTTCATTAACATTGCCCAACCCCAGTAAATCCCCAACCTTAAACCATTTGAGCCCAAATTCTAAAGTCCTCTGAATAGCCTCCTCTACAGTTTTCTTTTTTTTCCCCTGAGATATTATTATAATACTGCCAAGGTTGTGTTCTTCTTTTTAATGTTCTTTCTTAGAGCAGGACATTTAATAAACATCTTTGCTTATTCCGGTATAGTGTGTGTGTGTGTGTGTGTGTGTGTGTGTGTGTGTGTCAGGAGTTTGCAGAGTCAAGCTGGCAGAAGAAAGAAGTAGATTATCTGATTAATTTGGTCATGCAGAAATAATATTGAAAGACCATGACAAATGTGTAAAGGAAATCTTGTACTATGTTACATATATAATATTTAGTTTATTCTATGATATATATAATAAAGAATAGAAGTATTAGAGAATTAGTCACTCCCAGAAAATAATAAAAACATAAGATATAAAGAATAATCACAATACATTAATTGGGTTAATAGTAAATAACATTTTTATTGTTATAAGGTAAAAACTGAATTGAGATTTATTTGAAAATTGTGATATAAATATTCAGGGAAGGGGAGCAAGATTATGTGAGGGAGATGGATTAAAAATGCTGACTCCTCCTCTACTCTGATAGGAAATTGATAAAAGAAGAGTGTATAGCACATTTTGGAAGGCAAATAACAACAACAAAAGTAAAAGTACAAGATTTGAAAGCATTGTCAAATCCACTGGATCCCACCTCTTAGAATAGTGATCTAACTTCCTAGCTAATACAGACTGCTGGACGTGATATGAGGGATCAGAGGAAACAAGTGCAAAAGAGTCTGTCTGTCTGTCTGTCTCTCTCTCTGCGTAGAGAGATGTCTGGAAATATATTTCCTAACTATTGGCCATAGTTATTTCTGGGAATTTCTTCTACATTCTTCCTAACTCTTTTCCACAGGTAAAACTTTTATAATGAATATATATATATATATATATATATATATATATATGTGTGTGTGTGTGTATATACATATATACACATATATATATATTCATTTTGTAATTTAAAAAGAATAAATGTTTGAATAAATTCCAACAATAACAAGCAAACAACCATATGTAAAATAAACAAAATATGTTTTTGGCTAGAACTCAGCTATTGGACCATGCAGCACTATAGGACAGGTTGAGAAAGGAAGTCTTGCTGTTTGTTCAGGAAGCAGAGTAAATGGCTTTGGTGAACAGCTAGTCACTCTCTGCTGCAATTTCTTGCAGTAACAGAACATACTCGTAATCAGATGATTTAATCGTGTACCTCTCACTGCTGTACTGCAGCAATCATAGATAGCTTTGATTGATACTTTTAACATAGCAGACTTCAGGAAAGTGTCAAGTCATCTAAAGAAAAGCTAGTCAAACATTCAGGATCCCTAAAAATCCTTTAGTTCTACCTGAATATTAGAATATTGGCAAGCAGAGCTGATGGACGTATTATGATCGTTTCATAAAATTCTTCCAAGCCCTCCTCATTTTTCTTTTTAATATCTATATGTTGCTCTCCCCTCACTCAGTAATTACATATATTGCTCCAAGTTGAGATCCCACTCTACAGCCTCTGCTACCTTTATGAGACTCCTGAGCATCTTTAGAAGAAACAAATTAAAGACCTTCAGTTTGTATGGTCTCAGGCAAAGCTTCTACCAATAAAATACTTTGTAATTTTCAACTGGGCCTAAATATGATCAATGCAACATTTCTATGAGATTGATTTTATACAGGATCTTGGGAAATTAAACCTCTCAACAGATCATCCTTTACTGGCTGCCAACAGAATATGATAGATTATTTACCTTGTCGATCTGATTCATTGTGGTTGAAGGTGGGGGACATCAGTGAGCTTCTACTGGGCATGGAAAGAAGAAGGCAGATGGAGAAGATACAGTGCTTGAGAATTTTCAAGATTGTTTTTCTCCCATAACCATCAATCACAGTGCATCTTTTTCTCATTTTTTTTTTTGACACATGCACAGGCACGGAGCTATGATTGTGCAGTCATGAGTTATCTCTTCTGCTCACCACCCTCTTCTCTAGTATCATATGCTTTCTTAAGGATCATTAGTTCACTGAATGCTGTTGAATATTGACATTATATGCAGCATCACTGTTAGTACCTTGCCCTTCCCCCTACCCAGGGTCATGAGGATTCTACTTTGACAACTTTTTCACAGGTGAAAACACCTTAACTTATAATAAGCATAATTCCTTTTACACTTAAGCATTACTGGCAAAAATAAAAAAAAAATCTTTATTCAAGTGACTGAGATTAGTAACGTTATGACACAGAAGTCCGAACTCGCCTGAGAAAACTCTGTTTGGTACATTTATGTGTTTTGCCAGTGCCATTACAATTATCTGGCAGTTTTGCAGGGAATTGGTGTACTTTATTAGGTAAGAGTACATGCTTTGGTGTCAGACTCCCTGAGTTTGGATCTGCCAGTTATTAGCAGTGTGACCTAGGACAAGTTATGTAATCTCTCGCGCTCTCTCTCTCTCTCTCTCACTCTCTCTCTCTCTCTCTCTTTCTGGTTCTTTACCTGTCGAATGAGGATATTATAAAAATATTTATTACTTCAGAGATTTGTTGCAAAGATTAAATGAGATAATTCAAGTAAAGCTTCAGCCAAACCTTGCCACATTTAAATGTCAGGGACGATGAGGAAGAAATCCTAATTCTAGCTCAGCATCTGGTTTATTTCAATTGGTGATCTCTACGACTCTTCTTTCAATTCCTTCCAATACCTGAGGATTTGGACTTAAATTTTGTTTCAAATATATGCACTTGTTATATCACACAAGTTTGTTAATGAGATATATTTTGCCATAGTGTACCAAAGTCTACAGAACATGTTTAGATGTGAGGCATTAGAGTGTACTAATCAAGAATATAAACTCTTCAGACATCAAAATCATAAGATTCAAATATTTGCCCCACCATTTACTCTCTGTGCACCTGGGGCAAATTACTTAACCGCCCTGTGCCCCACTTTCCAAAACTATAGACTAGAGAAAATAATAGTACATAATTCATAGGATTGACATAAGCTCTGTACATTTTATTTACATAAACTTTCAAGACTTTTTTTTGAAGTTGGAACTTTCCTGCAAAGTTTGAGATAAGGATGAGGGGTAACAATTAAGTTTGCGAACTTGTTGCAACAATTTTGCTAAACATATTTGGTATCAGAAGGATTATTCATTATGATTTTGTACCAACTGCACAAACAGTTAACCAAGTTTGCTATTTGGAAGTGCTGAAAAGGCTGCATGAAAAAGTTAGATGACCTGAACTTTTCACCAACAATTCATGGCTCTTGCATCACGACAATGCAACAGCTCACACAGAATTGTCTGTGAGGGAATTTTTAGCCAGTAAACAAATAACTGTACTGGAACACCCTCCCTACTCACCCAATCTGGCCCCCAATGACTTCTTTCTCTACCCGAACGTAAAGGAAATATTGAAAGAGAGACATTTTGATGACATTCAGGACATCAAGGGTAATACAACGACAGCTCTGATGGCCATTTCAGAAAAGAGAGTTCCAAAATTGGTTTGAAGGGTGGACTAGGTGCTGTCGTTGGTGCATAGCTTCCCAAGGGGAGTACTTCGAAGGTGACCATAGTGAAATTTAGCAATGAAATGTGTAGTGTTTTTTTCTAGGATGAGATCGCAAACTCAATTGTCAGACCTCATATACCATGTTTACAGTTTCTAAATAGCTGGAAGAATTTCCTACACCAGAAATTTGAGAAGCTTCATTTTTTTTCCAGTTAAACATTTGTTTATTAATTACTATGTCCTGGGTATTGCGATAAGGAGGCTGATAAGATATAGAGCATGGCTAGTCCACCCAGCAAGCTTCCAATTAATAATGTAACAAAGCAGGGAAAGCTGGGGAAATGAGATATAGTTTTGTCTCTACATGATGCTGGGTATGCTGTTTCACTTTGGTTGGATCATATTATTTCACTTTTATTTGTTGCAGATGTTTATCTCATTGTGGGACCTTGTTTTCAGGTTGCTCATCTTAAATTTTCAAGAAACTCTACCTCTATTGATTCTACATCATTTCAGGCTTATACTGTTATTTCATTTTATGCCCTCCATCCCTCCGTTCATTCCTGTCTTCCTTCCTTCTTTCTATACTTGCTTTTTAAAATAAAAAATATCTCCAAGAGATTTTTAATAAAAGCTATCAGGCAATTCCAACCTAGTATAATTTAGGTTGATCAGAGCTTAACTACAGCCCAAAAGTGTGGGTTGACAAACTGGTCATAATGAGAGATCCAGAGGCCAAGAAGATGATCCAGAGTTTCTAGAAAAGGGAGAAATGACCAGAAGTGGAAGAACAGTGAAGTGTTGCTGGAAGGAATCAGAATTATGTTTTATCATGTTCATTTTTTTTTAATGCTATCATTGGAAAAACAAATGGTGGCTACAGGAAAGGGGAGAGATTTAATTGCCAGCTCTGTTATATAATCTGTAATTCCAGATTATATAACAGAGCTGGCAATTAAGCCAATTATAATTGGATTATAATTCCATATAATCTGAAATGTAATTTATGAAATGTTTGTTTAGCATTTATTATATGTAATGCATTATACCATGTGTAGAAGATAAAAAGGTGCAAGAGCAGGTGACTGTATCTAAAAAGATGCACTTTTGAGCATCTTTTCTCTTCAGTAGTTTGATGTACTACAGGAGTTCTCAACATTTTTTCCTCCTTAATGTTATTCAAGGATAAAGCATATCACACTCAGTAAGAGTGACTCAATTAAAACCATGATTTTCAATGGAGAATTTGAGGGAAGAGGATCTGGAAGCAAGCCATTTATACTTAAAGCTTGGTGTGAGTACATTCTGGTGTGTGTAGAATCTGTCTGGTTTGGCAAAGAGTCCTTATGATTCTGATGTTTTTACTTATGAGTAAGGGTTATGGGAGCGTCTTCTTTATAACATTACCATTTATGAAAGAAACCAGATCCCATAAACCCCAAACATTAACACTGCCGACCACACTCACACACCTGGTCCTTCTCCAGCGTTCCATATAACTCACCTGCCCTCCATCCCGAAGTTGATAAGTAGTTGAACAAGAGAATAGACAAGCACAATCTCCATAGGTCACTAAATCAAGTTTTATACTTTGATCAAAGCCTCTCTCTCTCTCTCTCTCTCTCTCTCTCTCTCTCTCTCTCTCTCTCTCTCTCTCTCGCTTATTAAGCTATTTCCTTTTGTAAACATCATCAGGACATCCAGTTTTATTGCTCTTTTTAAATTCTCATGCACCATTAGCCCTCTAATTTCTTCATTTCCATTCTTACCTAGTTTAGATTCCATCGTTCAACATTTTAATAACACTTTTGCCAATACCACAAATTCTCTTGCCTTCCTGTGTTTTTGTCACACCTATCTGACAATAAACCTACTCAAAATGAGCCCAACAATAGTTTTTCTCTATTCAAGAGACATCCAAGTATATAATTGCAACTGGAGAAATTCATAAACCCTGATATATTGGTATCATTATAAAGTCATGATCAGAATCTCAAATAGAAAATCTTCAGTGCCCAACATCTCTTGGACATTCATTGGGTTTATTTGCTTTCCCTCACAAATATTTTAGATATAAACTCCACACAAACCTTGCCATCTGCTTCACAGAGAAACTTGAAATCACTTAGAAGGAATTTATTCAAATTTCTGCTCTTAATCCTGTAGATCCAACCATGTTTTTCATCATCTCTTACTATGTTGTAGAGAATGAGTTTCTTTCTGTGATTGGCACCCCAACTCCATATTCCTAAGGGTCTTACACAATCAATTATTTTATCATTCTCCTTTCTACTGAACTTCTGCCTTCTAGTAAATCTATCCCATCATTATTAAACATGTTGATACTTACAATACTATTATTTTAAATGCAACAGTTCTCTCCCTCTATCACCTTACATTTCTTAAAAATAGTTTTTTTGTTTATTAAACAAGTAGTTTCCAATGCTTTGCTTTTTATTATTTATGTCTAGTCTCCCCAATCTGGCTACAATTTACATAATTCTTTAGAAACTGTTCTTGTTAGTTATCCAATTATCTTTATGTTACTGAATCCAATGAACTTCATAATCAGTCTTCTTTTTACTTGACTTATGAGCAGAGATTATTGGACACTGTTGTACACATTTTTCTTGAGACATTTTGTTTTCTTTGCCTCTGAGAGCTCATGCTTTTCTATCTGTTGCTCTTCTCTGTCCTTTTAGCTCAAGCTGAAATACTCAGTATTAAAGTGTTTCCATTTTAAGTATTCACTCTCCCACTATTTACTATTTCAGGCCACCCTAACTATATCCATGGCTTCAGTTATCACTTACACTCTAATAACTCTTAAATTTTACATCTCAGGTCAAAACCTCTCTACTTATTTCCATACATGTTCAACTATTTACCAAATATCTCCACTCCAATGTCATAAAAACAACATACCCCAGAGAGATCTTTCCTTTCAAATCCAATTCCCATCCAGTGTTCTGTCTCAGACATTGGGGTCAGCATTTATTTTCTCACTCAAGACAGAAATCTTGCAGTCATGTAAACACTTTCCTTTTCTCCATACTTCCACAATATCCAATCCAACATCAAGTAAACTTTAAATGAACTGAGTAACCATTAACTTTCTTGTAGCAATTTTTAACATTTGTATCTCCTTACCATGTCCCATCTATTTAAACAATTATCAATCTCTATTGATTTTAACACATATATATCTTTTGAGAAAAAATATTATCTCTAAGTTGGTTTTCTCAAGAGCCACTCTGGCTCCAATCAAATCCATCTTCCAAAATTCAACTAGAATGATTTTTTCCCCCAGATATAGTTATAATTATATCATTCTTAAGCATAAATCCCTTGAAAGGATGTCCATTTCATTTTTCTAAAGAAGAAATACTTACCATGTCCTAGAGGCTCTACATAATTTTGCATGTACTTTTTTCTTCAACCTCGTCTTATTGCACTTTCCCCTTTGTTTTCCGTAGCTCAGCCACACAGGCCTCCTTTCAGTGTCTCAGATGTGCCATTTTTTTCTTCTGGATCAGATCCTTTGTGCATGTTATTGCCTCTGTCTGGAATGCTCTTCTACTTCTTCATTTGATTACATTCTGCTCTTTCTTCAGATTTCATGTTGAGTCTTACATCCCCCAAGAAGCCTTTTCAACCTCCAGTCTAGATTAACTTCCTTTTATATACTCTTACCGATTCAGTTTCTTTTACTTTTAAACCATAATATTATATAACAATATACACATCATTTTAATTATTTGGTGTGTTTTTTTCTCACTACAATGTCAACTCCATGATTTTAGGAAGAATATTTGTTTTGTTTTCCATTATATCTCCAGTACAGAGTACAATGCCTTCAATATAGTAGAAGTTCAATATTAAACAAAATCTACTATTTAATATTACACTTGTGGTATTTTTGTTTCTGCTCTTGTAGAAGTGCAACCAGTATCATACCCTTGAGAGGATTAGTCACTATTAAAGCATGAAAGGTTCAGTGATGCATGGAGAATGAATTTGCTTGCTGTGTTTTAGAGATACACCTCCTTCTCATCACACACAGACTACACTTAGAGAAATTGGCCTTAGTATTCAAGATGGGGGTTATAAACATTCTTTTGTATTAAGAATCAAAAAGTGCAGGCTGTCAAGTAGGAACCTGTTTCCCCTATAAGACAATCAATATATAGGTTTCTACTTTTATTTCTGAGTCTGTGCCCCATTGGAGTTGCTCACTGGAAAGGGAGTATTACAGCCCTTTTACATTTTGAAGATTAGAAAGATGTTAGAATATGTTCATGGTAAGATCACCAAGGTTAAAAAAGAAAAGAGTTGAGAGTTCTGTAATGAATACCACTTGTGAACTAATCAAGACAAAGTGCCCCTGGGGCAACATCAGATAGGTGTGTGAACAAAAAGATGAAACAGTAAGAAAATTCAGCATTGTGAATTAAGGAAGTAAAGCCACTATTCTCCTAAAGGCTTTGTTATTCTAAGAGCTGAGCGAGCCAAGACTGTGCTGCTAGGTGGTCCATCAAGAGAGGAGAAACAATATTCACGTCAATACTATGTGTTAGCAATGACTATGTCTGATTCTTCAAAGGGAGTTAGAATATCATCTTTGGAAATCTCTTCAAATACTGGGTGGCTATTTTCCCTTATAGCTTTGAAAAGTGCAGGCTCCATTCCACTGTTGTTGATGCTTTAGTAGTTCTCCAAAGATGATGCCACTGTCATGCTCAATGAATCAGGAAAATGTCTGCCTGGAGAAACCAAATTCTCAGGTTTATGAGGGATGTCTCCATGTCCCTTTATGATGAGACATTCAAAGGGATGTGCTCAGTCCTAAGCCCAGAGAATTGCTAACTTCTTTGTGTCTCATTTTTCAAACAGTTGGGCTGTGTGGCAGGCTAAAAATGGCATCAAATTCTTTGACATTCTTCCCTCCAAGATGTGGGTTCTATTTCACCTTCCCTTTACACAGTGTTCACCATTACAGCTTTGACCAAAATACAGAGGAAGCTATGTTATACCAATTCTGGGCCTAACTTTTCAAAGGATTAACATTGTTCTCTAAGAACCTCTTACCCATGAAGTAAGAAGTCTTACTGCTCTGCATGAGGGACCACATGGAGAAACCCTGAGACTCCCTGGCCAGAATGACAGAGTAATATAGCAGAGGCTAGATTTCTAGCTACCGAACAAAGGCACTAGGCATTTAATAATACCACTGTGGACCCCCAAGCAGACCGGCCACCAGCTGAGTCACACTGAGTTACTCCAGGTGGTATAGAAGTGTAGTCCAGCTGATCCCTGACTGAATTTCTAGCCCACAAAGATATAACATTAATAAAATAGTTGTTGTTTTATGCCAGTATGTTGGGTATAGTTTGTTACACAGCCGTAGTTAAATGAAACTGTCTAGGAGAGTTGAGGATAGGTGATCCAATCACAATAGTGTTCATAAAACTCACCTTTTACTTTCCCTCTGCTAATAATATCTTCTCACTGAGAATTCTTTGTAAGGGTGAATAAATCATATGTTTAGGTTATAGGTTTTAGACACTTATCACTAGAAGTGTCAAATAGTTTTCTGGCCTAAGTATGAGCTGTCATAACCTGAGATTCTAGCTCTGTATCCAGTGTGTGTGATAGACCTCATTTATCTCATGTAAATTTAAAAGGTATCGTAGATTAATTAAATAAAATGCTAAATCAGTTTGATAAATTGTGTAAGAGGAGTTCAACTCTGAAATAATAGAGAAATTTAGTGACCCTACTCTCCCTTTAAAACAACAAAAACACATGCAAAACAACTAACGCTAAACATTTAAAAATTTTTGTCGATTAACCAAAACCACAGAACCTGAAAATCATCTATTCAAGATAAACTACTAAAACTCAACTAGAAGAAGAGAGGTGAGTCTGTCAAGTTTTAACTTGGGGCTATTCACATGCCCTCCCCCTTCCCAGCTCAGTGAAATGGTAGTGAATAGTGAGTAGCATTGCAGACAGAAAAAAGAGCTGAACTATTTTTAAAGCTTCTTTAAAAGCACCATCCTCAAAACACAACCAATGTTCTATCCACACTTACAACATCCTGGGAAATCTCTATTTTCAAAGCATAGTGGCTATGTGATTTGATCTAGAATTTAGCTCAGTGGAAATAAGGAAGAGGAGGAACCCTACTCCTAGTTTATTACCTAAACAATAGCAATTCCTAGCAATAACTCAGTTGCGCAATGCTGTGATTTCAGTTGAGGTCAGCAGGAGATCAGATGGGAATTTAAAAGGAAATCCAAAAGAACTAGACAGCCATAAGGACATTAGAAATGTGTCCACATATTCTTGGGGGGCCTAAAACACTGAGAAAGCCCAGAAAAAAACATGAGAAAAGAGAAGGGCAAAGTTTGAGTTCCTATGTAAGTGGGAAATCAAAGATAAGGTTGTCTTATAAACTACTTGAAGTTTGAAGGCTTGCCTTCTCATACAGACTCCTTTGGCAATGGTAGAGATATAAAGCCAAGGAATTTAAGAAAACCTAACCAATTGTTGGCTGACCATTAAATTACATTGACCCCAGTTGTGACCCCTAGGAAGCCAGGTTTAAAAACAAAACCAAGAACTTAAAATAAAAAAACAATCAGCAGACTCAGCCAGAGGCCACACACTGCAGAGTACACAGAATCTACAGAATTAGTCCAGGAAAGTTACTAAACAAATAAGCACCAATAATAAAACAGCAACAACAACAAACCAATAATAACACATCTTGAAGGACAGAGGAATATGATACAAGCATTGAAAGAATATATCACCTAAATGTCTAGTTTTCAAAAAAAAAAATGTGTCAAATGCAAGGAAACAAGAAAATATGGCACCTGCACAAGAAAAAAAAAGAAGCCAACAGAAAATGTCCCCAAGAGTACCCAGTGTGGACTGAATAGACAAAGAGTTTATGTCAGCAATTATCAACAGAATGTGCTCAAAGAACCAGAGAACCAAAGGAATGTGCTAAAGAACTAAATGAAATTATGACAATGATGTCTGATCAAACAACATCAATATAGAGACAAAAATATTTTTTTTAAAAAGAAACTCTGTGATTAAAAAGTATAATAACTGAAATGAATGTTCCCTACAAGGGCTCAGGAACAGATGTGAGCTGGCAGAAGAAAGAATCAGTGAACTCTAAGTCAACAGATATTGTCCAGGCTGAGGAGCAGAAAGAAAAACGAATGAAGGAAAAATGAACAGATCCTCAGAGAATTGTTGGAAACCATGAAGTGTATCAACTTATGCATAATGGGAGCCCCGGAAAAAGGAAGAGTAATAATACTTTCTTTCCACTTTTGCTTTGTATTCTGTCCATCTTCTTTTCTCTATTTCTCTTCAACATTAATAGCACCAATTCTGACATGACCATTTAAAACTCATGTATACACTGTAGTATCTCTCCTGATTTCGATCACGTTTTTGGCTTCCTTTTTAACTGAGATTCTACTATCTTCTTCTCAGACTTCTCAGCTTTAATAGGATTCTTTCAGCAGTGGCATGCTAGACTAAGATTAGAAAATCAATATTTAACCCTTGATTTGATAAGTTGACAGTTGTGTTTTGTTTTGTTTTTTCAATACTCTCTGGCAGTTGTCATTCCATAGCTCTATTCTGTAGTTTACTGTTAAATGAATAAAAAGAATCAAAATGAAAACAAATGGTTACTGAGATGACTCAGATGTGGAAAAGATGTCTTTTTAAAAGATTTTGAAGTTTTGCCCTGCCCTGTTCCTTTTGCTATGCACTACGGGGGAACTCTGGATTTCTTACTATGTGTAGGAACTGTGACCAGAGCCTACATCACTTTACTGGATACGGATTTTATTGAACTGAAGATGTCTTTTTTCTGATAGAATCTAAATGAATAAATCACTAGATTTACAAAAATTAAAGAAATCCTAATGGGCCATCACAAAAAGCCACATGGTTGTGAGCTGGAATTGATTTTCAATTGAATTGAGCATGCTCCTTAATGGCCATGGATAGATGCAATTCTTACATTTTACATTGGGTTATTTCAGAAATGGCAGGCCAGGAATCTGGTTTAATTTGGAAGACTGTAAAATTATATTTCTCTGCTGGTTCTCCAGGTGTTAGAAGTAGATGAGGAATTTTCTCTTTAAACTTTTTTTTATTTTTTCATTTTCCATCAGTCCTCCCCAAGTTAATTTGACAGAAATAGCTTTTACAACAAGACAACATGTGATAGAAATTGCATCAAGAATAATGAATGTGTCAGACAAATGGCAAAGCATAATTGGAGTAGCTTGTTTTCTTTTCTCTGAAATTGTAATGCATTTGACAAACCAAGATGTTATGTCTGCTATGAAAACATTACTAGGGCAATTTACTGATAAGACTAGCTAGTTGATACTAATTAATAACAACAGAAAGAATACTCTAAATGAAATTTCTTTGTAGCATATAGGAGGACAAAATTATATGAACAAGGCTAAAATCAATGCTTTTATTTCTCTCAGGATAAGAAAGAGAAATTTGCATTAAAGGTATAAAAAACATAATTGAAAACATAACCCTTCTCTTTAGTTTTATAGAAATTGACTGTGTCACCTTAAGCAAGGTAGTTTTCAATCATTTTTGCACATATTCTTTATATATATATATATATATATATATATATATATGTTTTTTTTTTCTCTCTCTCTTTTTGTATTGTATGCCAGGCCTTTTTCTAAATCCTGGTTACAGAGACCAATTAGGTTTTTCTTAAGAAGTTCAACACCTGGTTGTAGGAGCTGAGATACTTGAGGGGTTTAAAGAAGTTGGCATAATAGTACCAACACATTAGAAATAAAGATCCAATAATTGAATGTCTTAAAAGAAAAATCAAAACATTTTATCATTTTCTCATGTACAAGTCTCAATGAGACCTGTCTAGGTCAATAAGGAGCTGGATTCCTTAAAGTCTATCATGAATCCATGCTTTGAGTCACTGCTTTACCACGTCCCTGTGGCATTGTTGCTGTCTACATAGTGGAAGCTGGTTCTCTGTCACAGGAAGAGAATGTGGATGGTCAATAACCAAAGATCAAAGTTTGGAAGTGGTAGGTATCGCTGCTATTCTAATGGCAAGATCATAGTAACATAGCTATGTACAAAAGCAAGGAAGTTTGGAAAATTTAGTCTAGCTGAACAGCCATAATGGCCAAGAAAAGGGTAGACCAGATTTTAATGGCAACCAGCTCTCTCTGAGAAAGAAATTTCAGAAAGCACAGTAATTACGGTATCTCTCATCTATAAAATAAAATATTAAATTTAAGTTAATTTAATTTAAGCCTTTGACACAAGACAATCTCTAATGTACCCACTTTGCATAAGAATACAAACGTTTACAATAAAAAGACTGCAAGTTTGAAAGAACAGTAGAAACAGAACAATAGATACACATTGAAAATATGATGCTCTACAAATTTTAAACCAAAAATAATTAAACTATGAACCAAGAGGTGCCCTCTAATTACTTTTTCTTTCTTAGTATGATTGTTAAAAGTCTCTGTCAAATAACTAGAGTTAAGTTTGCAGCATTCTAAGCACATTAGCTATCATAAAATATTATTTCTGAGCAAATTTAAAATGTTTAACTTTTCTTGGCTAAGCTAAATGTGGCTCTACCTCGATTAGCCTCTGTAATGTTGCTAAGGTCTGATATCATCTTAGGTCTTTAAATTATCTCTAAGTCCCTTTCCTTTCCAAGACATTCTAGATATAGAAGTGAGTTTAGTGGTTAGATTGGCTTTTATTATTGTTATTATTATTAATAAAATGTCTTAGTAACCGGAAGGACACATAAGAATCACCTATGAAATATTCAAAACATACCCACCTGGTCCTAAGCCCAGAGATAGTGGTTCACTAGTGTGCTCTATAGGCCCCAAGAGCTGCATTTCTTATAAATTCATAAGTCTTGTTCAGAATCACTATTATCATGACCTCAGCAATAGAAAAAAAAGTAATGAATTATTGTTTCCCAAGTCTGAGATGTTCTAAAAGTCTTCAAAGGCCTAAAGTGAATTGGACATGGGCCATTAGAAGTGAGTGTTGGAGAGAGAGAAAATGGAGATGGAGAACACCTGCCTGTGGCAGGTCTTGAGTCTCTGTTTGACTCTGTGCCCTACCCAACTCAGCATTTGGTACCATTCCAACTGCTTCCAAGTTTCTGTTTAGAATCCTTTCTTCTTCTTCTTTTTAATGTATTGACTATTTTAACTAGAGTGAAACTATTTCTCTGAAAGAAAACCCAAAGTTTCCTGGGGAATATTTGCTTGCATTGAGTAGATTTGATACCTCAGTGTTGAGGGTCAGCACTACAAAAAATTGGCAAGGTGAAATGGAGAACAAAATCACACTTCCCATGCATCTCTTTGAGATTTTTCATAAGGTAGTACAGGAAGAGAGTTCTTCCCATCTTTTAGAACTTGTCAGTGTCACCTGATAAGCAAGTAACAACCTTAGGGAGACATTTAGTTTCATCAATGTCTATCCCCAGGGCTCACTAATCTATATTAAACTTAACATTTGCTCTAATTTTAAACATTTTATTAATAGCTCATGATATGTGACCATCTAAATTCCTGAAACCAGTAATTGTCCTGTCTTATTTTGTACACTGGCCTTGGATGGAGGTGATGGTACAGAGAGGGGATGCAGTGTAGTTATAGGGATTGAGAAGAATGGAGTCAAAAAGTCAGAATTTAGCTTTGTGTTCTTTCATTCCTCCCCATTCTTTCCTTCTCTCTCTGCCGCTATCCTCCCTCTCCTTCCTTCTCTCTTCCTTTCAGTTCTTTTAGAACATCTGTAACCAAGGCATTTTTTTTTCACTGGATTCTGTTGGGACTTAATACCAATGGGATCATTTCCATCCAAACAAATCATCTGGCAAGCCTTGCTTATGGTGCTCAATTGCTTGAGTAGAGACAATGTTTAATTTGTTTTCAAAAGAACCTACCCTACTGTGAAAGATGATTACCATGTTTACTTATATAATTTCACCCTTTAGTTTACTCTTAAAAAAGAAGATTTTATAGTTCCAGTATGGATGAATATATATGAATATAGTCTTACTCACATGGGAAACAAGCCCATTTATCTTTCAAAATTAAGTTAAACATCTTTCACTTTGTGATATAGTCCCTTAAAGACTCTCACTTTCTACTCTCAGAGGAAGTTCGTTTTTTTCCCCTGCTCCGAAATATTTGGGCATTCTTTTATTACATAACTATACTTATTTGTATGCCCAAAATCTACTCCAGACTGAGTCACATCCAATTTTATAAATTCAGCTGCAAGCCTGGTTTGAATTTTTTTGGGGACTAATTGAATACATTTAAAAAATGAATATACACTAAAATAGATTTTTTTGGTTTTGTTTTGTTTTTTATGGGAGGAGGAAGAGCAGTCAAAATGGTACAGTTATAGGCTAATTATTCTTGTTTCCCCTTAAACTTTTTTACTTAAGTACAGTTATCACTTAGTCTCCTAAATTTTAGGACTAAGGGGTGTACATACCAGTAAATATATGTCCTGTTCCATCTCCTGGGAAGATGGAGGGTTGGGCCTAGGAGGAGCAAATACAAAATATTGTGGATAAATAAAGTAAAACTATTCAAAGCGGAATAATTTGAGAAAACAATAAATGGTAGCAGTCTATGTGTACAATGCATTATACTTTTTAACCCCTTGCTTAATTTGACATTGACAACAACTCTTTGAGGATAGTAAATGAAGCATTATTTCCCCATGCTATAAAGGTCCGGGAAGGTAGGAACATTAAGGGACTCATCCAGATTACACAGCAAATAATAGAACCAGAGCTAATCTAATTTCAGATTCCCAGGGCAGTATCCATTTCACTACATCTCATCGTGGATACCAACTGGGAGGGCTTAAGCTGCCGTACTTATTGAAGAATAAAAGCATATTCTCTCCTTTTAATCCAGAACATGTTTGCTTGTTTTGTTTTATTGTGTATGTGTATGTATGTGTTTTAAGTGGTCTGGATTTCAACTGCCCATTTGGGGATTCCATTCAGTTCACAAGTTTGTCGATAGGATCTTGCAGTTATCTCTGAAAGTCCAATCTTGCAGTTATTCCTGAAAGTCCAACAGACAGAAAGAAAACAGAACTCTTTCTACTTTTTTATGTTATTTTTATCTTTTCTTTCCTTCTTTCCATTTTTTTTTTTTTTTTTTTTTTACAGTCATCAATTTACCATTTATGTAATCCCAAAACTGGCCTTAGCTAGGCAACTGAAAGTGAAGGCTGCTGCTGCTCTTCTCTGCCAGGACCAATATTTGCAGAGTAACCTAAATCTAAAAACACAATTGATGATGACACAGTATTTTGAAAAGCTGTTCTTTCTACCAGGTTGAAAAGCTATCTTTTAATGTTTGGAGAATTTAATTTAGTAATTGTCTCTGCTGAATTTCCCGAGATAAATTATACTGTTGGGACCCTTCCCCTGTATCTTTTATATCTTTGTGGTGTCTTATTAAGATAAATATCAAGAACAGCTTCAAAGGGAAAATCGACAAAGAAAGTGACATCAGAGGACAGCAGGCCCTGATGGGGAATTTTGGAACTGGTAAGATATTATTGCAAAGCAGTTTGTTCCAGCTCCATTCATATTACTTTGATGACCTCAGAGAGTCTGTGTGAGTGTAGGTGGTTATACTGGTGGGAGCTAGGTCACAAGGGAGAAGAGAGGCAGCTATATCAATACAAACTATCAGCATTATATGCTTATTCTCTGACCTCCTGCCTCCTCATGTTGCACAGCAATTCCTGCGACTTGGGACACGTAGCAATGTAGACACTCACTCCAATTTACCAATTCATTGAGATAGGTTCATGCCAAGGAGAATATGAGTTCTTGATTGGCTTTTCAAACAAAAGTATAGGGTTTCCTGATGTGATTAACAAAGCTCAGAACAACTGCTCCGTCCGCTAGCTTTTTGTCCACAACTTTCTGGCCATTATGGGAAATAGCTTACAAAACAGGAAATCTTCATGTTCCAGGTGATTTCCCAGACTTATTTGCCATAAAATGTCACCTTCTCAGGTGAAAGAACAGAATTTATCATAATTAAAGAAAGTGTTGACATGACTCTTTAGGTAGTTAAAGAGTCTCTTTTAACTTTAGATCTCTATATCATTTGTTAGATGTGCACATGTGCATGGAAAATTTATTATGACTGAAAATGTTACATGTTCTTCAAGAAAGATTACACAATTTTTATTTCTTTCAGAAATTTCTTTGACAAACTTTCTTGTCTTTGAGAAACTAACGAACCATGTTTATGATCTACAAATGTATATTGATAGTGAGGTAATTCTCACTGACCTGCGGGGCACTCATTTTCTACCTTGTGCTATGTTACTACACAAACTGAGCAAAACAAATTAGGATAATTACTAGAGAGAGAGGCAAATGATACTTCCAAGTATAATTTTCTCCAACCATTTGACAAGGTGTGAAGACATTAATATTTAATTGGACTAGATGTTGGAAGTGAACCACAATTCAAGTCCTGGCAGAGCCTTCTTAATCTGGGATTGTTATATCAACTTCTAGCAAACTTTAATAGCAGATAGTTTTGCCCTCTGTAGTCATCAGCTATAGGATATATGACTTTTGAATGTGCTAGCTTCTGTTGATTAGAAAATGCTAATGGCATCCCTCTTCGCTTTTGTATCCAAGAACATTGAGAAACAACCAATGAGGCAAACAGGAGTCAATTATGGTATTAGTTTATCAATGGTTTCTCAGTCGCTCTCAAAATATAGGGCTCCCTGGTAGTGTTGACTTGAAGAAAGTATCAGGGCTTGCTACCTCACTCCTGCAACTTAACTCTTCCAGTGAAGCTGGAGAGATGTGAAACATGCCTAAAGGGAGACCTTCCCTGGTGAGCTTTTTGCATGGAGACAAGAAACAGAGGAGAGTGTGAGCCACCCACAAAGAACCAAGCAACTGTCCCTGATGCTATTTCAACACAATGGCCCCAGTTACTACCTAGCATTGTCCACTGGAAGCCAGTATTTCACCCTTAGCTCTCTGGGGAAGACTGAGTAATGGGATAAAGAACAGAATGGGATAAGATCTGCTCTTGCCCGTATAGCTTCTTCCTTCTTTTGGATAAGACAACATACTCATTATTAGTTCTTCAAAGTGTTAGCTTTTAAAAAAAAAATTATTACAATATAGCTAACATACAATGCCGTGTTTCCCCGAAAAGAAGACCTAGCCGGATAATCAGCTCTAATGCATCTTTTGAAGCAAAAATTAATATAAGACCCAGTCTTACTTTACTATAAGACCGGGTCTTAATATAATATAATATAATAATATAATATAATATAACATAATATAATATAATACTGGGTAACTTGTATAATATATACCAGTAATATAACTGGTATAATATATAATATAATACTGGTAACACGTTATTAGTTTCAGGTATACATCATAGTTATTCAACAGTACCCATCTGGAACTATACATAGTTATTACCATATTATAGATTATATTCCCTGTGCTAAAGAAGTGACAACCATGATAAGTCCTAGCAACAATCTGACACTGTAGTATGCTATCACAATATTATTCACTATATAACCTATGCTGTATATTACATCCCGATGACTTATTTGTGTTATACCTGGAAGTTTGAACCTCTTATTCCCTTTTATCTCCCCCCCTTTTAAATTTTTCAATTACAGTTGACCTTCAATATTATGTTAATTAATTTCAGAGGTATGGCATAGTGGTTAGACTTTTATATAATTTACAAAGTGATCTCTCTGAGTAGTCTAGTACCCACCTATACATAGTTATTACCATATTATTGATTATATTCCCTATGCTTTACTTTATATCCCCATGACTATTTTATAACTACCACTTTGTATTTCTTAATTCTTTCACCTTTTTCACCCTGTCTCCAACCCCTTCCCATCTGTCACCCCAATAAATCTAGTACCATCTGACACCATACATAGTTATTACAATATTATTGACTGTATTCCTGATGCTATACCCTACATCCCCATGACCACTGTGTAACAACCTATTTATATTTCTTGATCCCTCTTCTTTTTCACCCACCCCCAAACCTGCTCCCATCTGGCAATCATCAAAATGTTTTCTGTATTTATGAGTCTGTTTCTGTTTCATTGTTTGTTTATGTTGTTCTTTAGATTCCACATATAAGTAAAATCATATAACATTTGTCTTTTGTTGTCTGATTTACTACAGTCAGGCCATACCTGCTAGGTCCATCCATGTTGTTGCAGATGGCAAGATTTCATTCTTTTTTATAGCCGAGTAATATTCCATTGTATATATGTACCACCTCTTCTTTATCCATTCATCTATTCAGGGACACCCAGGTCGCTTTCACATCTTGGCTACTGTAAACAATGCTGCAATGAACATAAGGATGAACATGACCCCTCAAAGTAGCGTTTTGGGTTTCTTCGGAAAGATATACCCAGAAGTGGGATTAGTAGGTCCTTCTTTGTCTCTTCTTCTAGCCCTTGTTTTAAAGTTAACTTTGTCTGGTATACAGTTCCTACTCCAGCTTTTTGGTGTTTTTGTTTATTTCCATTTTCATGAAATATCTTTTTCCATCCCTTTACTTTCAATCTGTGTATGTCTTTTGATCTGAAGTGAGTCTCTGATAGACAACATATATAAGATCTTGTTTTCTTATCCATTCAGCCTCAAAGGATTAGTTATTAAGCTTCAAATACTACTGTTTAAGAAATTCATAAAGTTTGGGTTAGTCTAAATACAAATAAACAGTAAAACTAAGAAACTTACAATCTAATCATCTTTTCTTTTTGCCCTAGGAGAATTAGAAAGCATCAGGTCCTGTTGCTTTAGCAGGAATGAAATCACTGCCTTTAAGAAACAGTGCCAACCCCAGAAACAGAAGACTGGAATGATAGTTGCTGACTATCATTCAGGTCAGAGTAGAAATCCTTCTCCCCTGATTTTCACAATTAAATGTAAAACACTAGCATTCATGATTTCCTTGAAATATATTGTTGCCAGATAATACCCCACATAAGAGTGTGACTTTAAACAGATTTCATTAATCCAAGAGTAAAAGAAAATAATAATAAAGTAAACCAAGGTCTTTTCACATTCTCAATAATAAACGATCAGAACTAGTGGGAACACTTTGAAATACGATTCAAAGGACCCGAGTCCTTCTCTACCTCTAAATGCACGACCTTGAGCAAGTTATTAAAGGCTTTTGACACCATCTTAATGCACTCCAAAACAGAGATTTATAAAATGTTCGAGCTGGAAGAAAATTAGTATATAACCTATTCAAATCCTTTTTTTCTACAGATAAAGAAATCTAGGACTGAGCTTAGGGGTCTTTTTCAAGGTCAGATCAATTAGAAGAAAAATAAGAATAGGATCAGATTCTTGCTTTATAAAGCCTTTTCTTTTAGTGCAGAGCTGGTGTGAGGATAACCTGAGAATATGTTATGTCAAAGAATGACATTAACATTATATAAATTCAAATGAGTATTACTGTTTGCCTGTGCATCATTGGGGAAAATTCATAAAGATTATATCTTCTAAACTGGACTGACAGGAACCTGAGAGGTAGAATCTACGATAAAAAGAAAACAGTTGCCCTGTAAAGATTTATTTTTGTGTTTAGGAAATAAAATAGCCCATTGAATTGTTTAAAACCACAACCAACATTTTTTTCCCATTCAACATTGTTATAAATACTTTCTCACCTGCATTCATTCTGTTTTCTTCTATTAATTCTGGCTCCTTTGAGCTCTGCCAGTTTAGCTGGACATACAATTAGCATGGGAGAGCTAGAATCCAAAAATTCTTCTAAGGTATACTTCAGCGATAATAACTAGAAACAATAAGACCAGGCCCCAAATCTGTGCTTTAAAGGCTCTAGAGAAATAGTGATGTTTAAACACACATTTATGGGGGTTGTCATTACTTATATCATCGGTGCTCATAACCCTTAGCCCACTGATGATTTGCCATGAAAAATAAAAATTGTATAGAATTTTATGGAGGATATTGCAGCAATCACCTTTAACAGACATCACCGACAGTGTTCCTGTGAACTGCAGTTTCCTTGAGTTTACCCTTGCAGACGTCCTTTATGAGAATGACCAACGTCTGCCTCTCCCCTGAACCACACTGACATGGATCAGCTGTTCTTATTTAATTAAATGGCGTCCAACCTTTGGTGTTCCTGTTTTTCTCTCGTTTTGTCCTCTAAGCCAGCCTGAATGTAACACCCACTGATATGTAAAGAGTGTGACAGCACTGGTATTCTCAGTTGCTGGCAGGTCTTGGTTTACCTGATCAATGTGTCCAGAAATTGTATATGGACCACATTCTGCTAAATTAAATCACACCTTAAACTGTAAGAACTTCTTAAAAAAATTCCATAGCAAACTCCCTCCCTACCGCTTCTCAAGTCCTTAATTTACATGAATTACAACTCTGGATTCTTATATATTTGGTCTATTTAAAAATTAGGTACATCAGCTTAATTGTTAATATAATCTTAATACAATCAATCGTTCAGGACAAGGAAAAGATGTGGTACATTGAGAAAATAAAGTATTCAAACCAGCTTTTGGCTTTATATTTATAAATGTTTGTAACCAGTGTCTGACACTGGTTCTTGACTACAGTTTACTAAACAACTACTAATAGGTGAATAAATGAAATTCCAAATTTGTAAAATTGATCACATGGAGGTAGATTATCAAATAACTTTCAAAACAGGAATGCCATCTTATGTTATTACATTTAAACCAATAATAAGTTTTATATATTGCAAGTGAGTTCAATTTGTTTTTAAAAATATTTGATTTCCTTTAACTGTGACAATAGTGAAAGGTTAGAGACTTTGAAGAATATTTCATTACATTTGGCATTTGTCACTTGATTGAGCAAACCTTTTGTCAACAAGTTGAGGAGGTGAGGAATTTGAAAATAAACTGAATTTGTTCAGTCTGAATTGTTTGCTTCGTGTTATTTAAACTTAAAGGGATATTCAATTTTATGTGAAGTAATGAGTTGTCTGCCAATGGAAATATTTTAAAGAGGTTGATTGAGAAAATTTCTGCATTTCAAGGAAGGTGTTTCCTGACCAGTGGCCTGCAGCCTTTGATGACTTTGAAAAGATAAGTAGAGCTTTAAAAAAAAAAAGAAAAGAAAAAGAGAAAAGAGACCTGTACTCGATTGTACCGTTTGTGATTGGGTCTGGCTATTTGTACTGCTTAAAATCTCCCTCAGTGATTCTAATGTGCAACCAGGATTGAGAACCATTCTTGTAGACGGCGATTTCTCTATTTCCTTCAAACTCTTTAAGATTTTGCTAATTCAAGGCTGCATTGTACTTTATACTAGCTCTAAAACATACAAAACAAAGTGTGTATTTTAGTTTTGCAATTAAAAATATAAATCAGGATATATAATGAGTCGTCTGTAACCTAAGTGACTTAAAATGAATTTTAATGAAAAAAAATCTGATTTTTATATATGAGTCTGCTATGCTCCAGGCACGGTATAAATACTTCACCTATATTAGCTCACTGAACTTTAGAATATCTATATGGAGATGGTACTATCATCATCATCATCATCATATCATCCCATTATAGGTACATTTGTTAGATTAAAGAACGTACCTATCTGGTAATAAGTGGAAAAACTGAAACGAGGCAGTTTGGTTTTAAAGGACATATACTTAGTCAAAATACTGTACTGCCTTTCGTGGTTTTACAAACAGGACCTGATACAACTTGTAGACCCAAAGAGTTCTTTCAGAAGAAGCTGGTGGGGAAAATGGCTTGGTAATGACCTTTTCCCTCAGCCAATAGCTGGAATATAGGTAGAGCTCTGTGCTCCGTTCCTATCAGGGAGCTAAAAGTGCTGCTCCAGGGTTGTCAGCCCTGAATGGTCAGGAGAATTGCCTAGGGAGCTTTATAAAACAATCCCTACCCAGGCCCCACCTCAGACCACTTCCAGGTGGTGGCCATCTTTTCATGTCAAGATAGCTATCTACTTCATAACTGTCAATGTCTCAAATTATTTGCAGAGCTGGCACTTTTAATAAATTTTGGTTTTCTTTGCAATGAGTATTTGCGAGTCTTTCATACATTCCAAAGGGCGTTGCTCACCTAGTCTTCCCATAGGGCCAGCTCACCCAGTGATCCTGATCTCCTCATCTAAGGATCATAGGTGTACACAACTCACAGTGGGCATGAAGTTAAGTCCAGCCATTTGCTGATTCACAAAATACCAGACACACGTTTTAAACTCCTTATCTTTTGTCATGGGCAGAAGCAGTTATCTCATTTATGGCTGTGGGTAAGGATTCCTGAAATACCAGGATAAATGACTGATTCTTTGCTACCCCATGTAATATTCTACCTGGAAAGCAAGGCCTGTGATGTAACAGCTGAGCCTTTGAAATGAAGCCCTCATCCTGGTGGCAAAACTCAGCTGGAGTCTGAGCTGTGAACAGTTAGTGCTTATGAAACAAAGAGTGCAAACCAAGACTATAAATCTCCTCACTTTGATTTTTTTAGAGCTCCATTTCACTCACATAAATGTTTTGTTTATCCCCCAAATGTCAGCTGAATCCAATCCTCGCTGCGTTATGCTAAAAAGAGGTGAAGGAGAAATTCTCCCCCACTTTTTTGCACAGTGTCCTCTTAAAACACACGTGTCTTTTCCTTAAATAAAAAGCACACTCTCTTCTTTGTCTTTAGCATGGCACTGAGGGATTGATTGTAAACATATTTCTAAATTGGATATGCAATAATAATTTGATGTACTACCAAGTTAACACGTGGCAGGCAGCTACTTTGTTTTCTTATTTATTGAATAGCAGGATTTTTGAAAACCAGTTAGTATATCATATAATTGTGCAAAACAACAATAAATCCATATGTGATATAATAAGAATGATTCTGAACAGTTTTAAAAAAAAGTCTTGATAGAACAATAGAATCAAAGCAACTCCTCGGTGTGTCAAACAATAGATCTTTTTGTGCTGTCGTTATTGATTTGAATCAAAATGATTCTGTGGGACAAAATAACAAGCGAACTGAAAACACTCATACCTGTTCCTTTGAAAGCAAAATAACAAGAGCATAAACACAAACAAAATAAACACCACAAACATCAACAATAATAACAATAGCACCAGAACACTGCACAGTCTCAGAGCAGAGGGAGCTTGGGGCAGCTGAGGACTACACAGCTGTACTCCAGGCCAGAATAAGGTGTCCATTTCTACTTTTTACCTCAGGTTTTTTCATAAGAGCTGCCAATTCTCTCCTTGGTGATTTATTACTCTCACTTCAAAGGGGGATTTTAATATTTGGTTTAGGAAAATGGCATGAAATTAAAGGGTACCGAGAAATGCTCTGAGCTGCTCTAAGGAAGACGGAAAACGTTTTGGAGGTTTCTGTGGACTGCAGTTTCCTTTATTGGAGAGTGGTACTTTTTTTTTTTTTTTATCAAACCTGCTGTTTGAATTGCAAGTTTCCCTTTTCTGTTCTTAAAGGAAGAATAAAGTCCCTGGGCTTCGTCAGGAGTCGTGGAGCCTTTGGGAAAGGGAAACAAGCAGCGGAGGCGGCGAGTATCTTCTTTCCACCTTTTGTAAAACAGGGAGCCCTTTTGGAGGCAAGAGTTACTTGTCATTTTATTCTGATTTTCTCAGCTTTCATCTCTGAAAGATTTAATGTTTCCTTCTCTTTTTGTTGTAAGGAGCAGGCAACGGGCATGGCATTCTCCCAGATGTCTACGCTGGAGGGATGGAGGCCCAGAGATGAGCAAACAGGACATCCTTGCAGCCCATTGCCTCTCAGGGCCCAGGCTATCCTGTCGTAGCTTCTTCCGATGTTTGCACTGAGGACAGACCTGCATCTTGGCTTTGTGTGCTAGGGGCTAAGGAATTCGAATTCGGGACATTTTCATTTACTGTGGTTAATCATAATCCTTCTGAGCCTCCTATTTCTTACTTTTAAACCAATGGAGGGAGATGGGTGTAAGTGAAATTAATCTCTACAGGTCCTTCCAACCCTGACATTGTCTAATTAGTAATTTAGTGTCTTTGTTTTCTCTCTCTCTCTCTCTCTCTCTCTCTCTCTCTCTCTCTCTCTCTCTCTCTCTCTCTCATACTTCCACAGTTTCAGATATCATGATGCAGAGGGCATTTTCTACATGTTCATATATGTTGCTTCTATTTTAATGAATAGCCCTTAGGATAGCTTTTCTTGTGCCTGCAGCATGAGGAATGACAGTGAGTTACCAGGAGTGTTTTCAGCCACAAGTTATGGGTTACTTTTGCTCTGATATATGCTTAGATGAGACAAAGATTATTAACTTAGAAGTGCCCCCCCAGCCTTCTAACCACCCCCAATTTCATCCAGAGGTTGATGTTTGCCTCTCAGCTTCTTTCCCATCTTCAGAAGTCCTCTCCCCTCCTTCTACGTTTCTACCAGACTTGAGTTTTTATAATTTAAAAATTGAGAACATAGTTGAAATAGAATTCAAGACAATAGAGGAAAAGAAGGAGGACTTAGAACATATCAACTGATTTAACACAGAAATGAAAGCAAGAGGAGAGTGAAGTTATCATTTTGTTCAGGAGATTTTAAGACAGGAGCATCTTAGCCGCTACAGAATATAATGGAAGAGAATAGGAAGGAAGGTTAGGTTTATAAAGTTGCTTCGACTGTATATTTGTATTCTCTTTCTGCTTTTCAAGAAAAACAAGAAAAGGCTTGAGCTCTTTTTTTTGTGTTTTATTAAGTGTTCCATGACTCTGAGACTAAGCCGCATAGTACCAGCTAGTATCAGGGTTTTAGTTCTTTTTTTTTGGGTGGTGGGGGGTGGGGAAAGGTTCTTTTTAACTAGGTAGTGAAAAGGTAGCTCAGCAGATTAAAACTTTGCTTAGCTCACAATTTGTGCCAATGTTAGTTATGATAAAGAGTAAACTCTCTCACCCCCAAGGAAAACAGAAATACCTAGCATTCATTAAATCTTGATTTCAGATAATGTTCTCAGTGCTAAAGGCATGTACTATCTTAACAGAAATGGCCCTTCTGCTTCAACTGTCCTTTTTCCCTGATAAGATGGTAATTATGATGACTATAGGAAGCTACTCTATGATTCATGCTTTCGGCATAAATGCATGACTGTCATTATGCCAATAAACAACCCAAGGCAAATGAGAATGAGTTCAATTCTGAACTCAATCCAGTCTCACATAGTGCTTCTTGAGTTATGAAGCTCCAACATGTCATTTATAATTTCAGTATAATGACCAAGAAGTTATCCCCAAATTCCCAGAATATCTGAATCGGCCAGGGATATTGCTACTGAGATACAGGAAGGCACTGTGATAAAGGAAGTGTTGAGAGTCCAGGTCTCCATTTCATGCTATTGTCAAATCAACTGTCTAGAGGAGGTTGAGGGTCCTCAATTTCTGTGAATTAATTATCTGTGAATGTATGCTGTGAATTCATTTCCTTGAGGAAAACATCTGTTATATATTAAAATATTCATTAATAAACTGATCACTTATAAAATTAGAACCCGATCAACTATCCCTGTCCAGTAAAATTGCAGAGTAAAACTACAAATTTCTCAAAAAGACAGGATGACATGTAGCTAATGAGAGTAGTTTGGGAAAACTGCAGGAATCACAAACACAGGCACTGACGAATATGGATGTGGGAGAATTACTCCACTTGAAGACTAGAGAAAATGGAACGGAATTTTGACCTGATAGATCATTCTAAAGGGAAAGGTAAGAGAGGCCCTTGGGAAAATGAGTGAATTCACTGAATATTTTTGCAAACTGATCTTATATAGGATTGTGTTAACGTTTAACCTGAGGTGAGCAGCATTGTATCATAGAATCTGTTTGAAAAATGATTTTGTATTCTGAGATTTATTAATAGTACAGAATGCAGTTATACCCCACATCTCTCCAAATATATAATAAAATTTTATTTTCATACTGGTAAGGTTTAATTTTTTTTCATGAGAATATCTGAAATAAATCCATCTTTGTGTGTATGTATGTATGTATTTGTATGTCTGCCTGCCTGCTCGGTCTAACTAACTATTCCATACTACCCCAAAGTATATACCACCTCTCAGATCTGAAAACTGGTTTTCCTGGTCACGGTAATGGGAGTGGTAATTCTGAGATGAATCAGGCAACTAGTACTACATCCTTGTTTCCTTCTCCTGACCACTGAAACTGAACCCGAATTGTTCCTCAAAGACTGGGTCTTTTAGCCTCTTAGCTGCAACTTACCCATCAACACAAGAGTTCTCCACCATAAGGCATTGTGCAATGTCAGCCATTAGAGGGCACTGGTGTTGCAAAACGTGTTATGTTTTCTGCTTCCAGGCCGCTGGAGTAGTCTTTGTCATGCAGCAATTTTTGTCAGCAGTTTTCAGAAAAAAAAGAAAAAAAAAGAAAAAAAAAAACACAGGTTGCTTTTGATACTGGCAGGTGATGACCACGGGTAGACGACCCTGTTGCATTATGTAGAAGATATTAGCCTATTAGTTTAATGTAAACAAGTAATAAATTTGGCTCATCTCTTAAAAAGCTTTCCCCTTTGCTTATCAATGATATTAACCCAAAACCATCCTTCAGCTTTAATTTATAAGGACCGCTCTTGAAGGTTTCCTGTTATGGGGGGACGAGGTATGTAGGAGTCATCTAATGGACTGTGAAGGAGGATATAAAGATATGTTACACTAAAATAAAAACATTAAATATTGATAATCAGGAAACTGAAATTATAAATTATAATTATGATAAATTACTACCATTATAATAGAATGAGGAAATAAATATGTTGAAGAGATTGTCAAAGGACACTATCTCAAGGAAGTGGTAAATTCAGATATTAAACTAGAATTTCATCCCTGTGGGATTCGGATGGAACCAGGCCAGAGATTAGAAGGTGACATTTTTTGTCCTGTTGCTCATATAGAAATGTTCCATTTTGTTAAGGTAAAGTAATGTAATTGGATGAATGTGACAGTAAGCAAACGATTTCCATTAGCAGTAGTGGATCTTTCCCTCTGCAGATTGTTCATGATAACCTTTAGTACTAGGTAGGCTGATGTATTTATAAGGAAGAACACATTAGTTTTAATATGGGTCTGAAAAAAATGAATTAGGAAGAATGAATTCTCTTCTTCAAATTCCCATTATAATGAAATGCGAAGACTGCAAGAAATGACAATTGGGCTATCTATTCCACAGCTCTTTTTCCTTAATACAGATAACTGATATTTGAATGCAATTTGGAAATGTCACTTGAAAAAAGTAACAGCCATGCAGAATTAAGAGCAGATAGATCAATAGATAAGCCATTAGGCTCTCTATTCAAAATGTCACTGTGGAGTGTTACAGTTCATGTGTACAAACACTGTCCTTTTCGTTGCCATTTCATTTTTTCTGGTCGTGTTAGTGCAGCTGATTAGAAGAGCATGATGCTGAACACAAAACCAAGGTCATGTGTTTGATTCCTACAAACTCAAGATGCTAAGTTTGGTAAGGCCTTATGTTGCATTGTTACAACTTCCTTGCAAAGACTCTAGCCTACCCCCTTGTCCAGAGTGGCTTCTCTATACATGCTCTTATTCCAACAAGTCAAGAATTGATTCCATTTTCAGTTCCACCTTTTTTTTGTCCATGGGGGTCTTCCCAAACCCCATATCTAATATTCATTATTCCAGGTCCAGGTGACATGCCAGTTTGTATAAAGTCTTCCCTGTTCTCATAGCCTAAGCAGGAATTTCCTCCTCTGAACTCTGATGACATTCTAGTCTCACTTTATGAGAGGGGTCTTATTTCACCTGTAATCATAACTTTTATCTTCTAAGGTAAAGTAAGTTCCTTGAGGACAGGAATGGTTCTTCTCTTTTATATTCTCCATATTACTAACATGTCATTTTGTGAGAATTAGCAGCTCCAAAAGAATGCATTAACTGGATTAATGCATTAACTAAATTAATAAATTAATTGATAATGGTACATTAAGGAACAGAGCGAGTCTGGCCCAGTAGAGCTGCTGAAAAGTCAATTAAATAAAACTTTCAAATAGCAATAAGTCTGTGTGTAAAAGAAAGTACTCTTCTTTTTTCCTTAAATTATAGTTGCTCTGTGTACTCTGGGCTGGGAAGTAATGAATCACCATGCTAAATACAGCCAACAAAGATTCACTCTTCATACTTACACTTTGATTTATCCTTGGTATATGCAGCATGTAGAGGTGAGTGACAGAGGGCTATTTTATGTCTCAGGCTCCAATTTCTTCCCTCTGGAGAGAAACAGAGGAAATTTTTTAAGAAGGGAGGAAGGGTAGTTTCTCAGCAGAAGAATCTAAGACACGGAAGGAACACAAGAGGGAGCCCTGTCCAACCCAGTCAGAGAAAAGAAATAGGCCGTTGGTTTTAGAGATGCTGAGTTCCCTAACCCTTAATGAGGCATCTACTCACACTTGTCTTCACTTTTTACCTTTTTAAAATTCAAAAACATGCAAAATTTAAAAAACATACAATAATATATATTTACCAAGAAGTATATTGAGATTGTATCTAAGAATATTCTGATAAAGTTTTAAATTTAGTCTTGCATTTTTAGACAAAACACAACTGAATTTTATATAGCAGCAAATATTTATCTTGATTTATGTTTATGTGTGAATGGTACATGTTATTTAGCATTAAATGTTTTGTTGTATACCGCATGATTTAAGGGAGAATAGTCTGGTTTAGGATTCAGGAAATCTGAATTTAATCCTATTTCTCCCATTGTCTGACTTTAGATAAGATAATCAACCACTTTCTCCTTCCATTTCTTAATCTGTAGAATCAGAGGGTTGGATCAGATGGTTTCAATGGTCCTTTCCAGGGTAATAGTTTACTGGGTCTATGAACTATGATGGTTTTATTAAGTCTTTGATAAATATTTGGGATATGGATATCAAGTGGATATAAGCCATAGATATCTAACTTTCAGGTCTCTTCTTAAAAGAATCAGTATAAATTGAACATGTTGAAGATAATGTTTTAGGAGCTAGGAGGGGGTATTAAACTTTGAGGTCAAAATATTTTTGTGAATTTTCTACACCGTGTATTACTCATAGGGTCTTGAGGTGACTCAGCTTTGGTGACTAGTTGGTTTTATACGTATATGAAGACATTACTTGATCTTTTTTATTCATGTGTGGGTTTAACTGATCCAAGGAAATGGTTTAATTTGTCGCAAACAGGGGCTTAGGTTGTGATAGTTTTTGTGGCTTTTTTCCCTTAAGCAGTTTTTAAGTGACTGTATTTAGAGGAGTAAATAGAAGCTCACTAGATTAAAGATATTGTTTAAAGGGAATACATAATAACTGTCTTAATTAGGGGGTAGACAGCATTATTGTTATAATGTTTAGCTAAATTACTTCTATCCTGTCCTCAGCCTATGGCTGTAGTTATCATTCTAGCTCTTGGTACTCATTCTCCACCTCATTTTGTGGGGGATAATCTTCTTTCTCCTACTACCTTCCTCATCTTGCCCTTTTCCTCCCTTGAGTTCTGGGAATTTTTCATTTCTCTGTCAAGCCATAGAAATCTATGATAAGTATGACCTAACTCTGTGGAAGAAAGTGGAGATTGTGAAAGAATAGGAGAGGATGAGATCTCGAAAGGTTATTTTCTGGGGAACAGTAAAAATGCAATGGCTCAGTGGTTTGGGGGATAAAAGAGGAAAGATGTATGTGGAAACTAATATAAAATATGTCATCATAATGTGAAAGAAATATGGAGCAGCTAGATAGTCTAAAGCTCAGGAATGAGTTTCCTTCCTCATTTCATTAATTCTTTCTCTCAGTAAACATTGAGCCTCTTTTACGTGTTGGGTACTACACTGAGCACTTGGTATCAAGGCTGAATTAGATGTGTTCCATGGTTTCAAGAGTATTGGAGTCTAGACCGGAACATAAACAGCTAAACAAATAAGAGTAGAAATGAATAAATCTATACCCAATAGAGTGGTGGCACAAGAGAGGAGTAAAGATTCTGCTTGTCTAGAATATAGAAGCTTCACAGAGCAGGAATCAGTGATGTTAAACGATTACCAGTGTTCCAGGCAGGCTTAAGGAGGAAGGGCACTGCAAGCAGAAGGAAACATTTTGCAACTGCCTACAGGTAACAATGGCACAATGTGTTCGGGGAACTAAAAGTTGTTTGGTGTGTAAGGAGACCAAATTTCAAGGGAGAGGTTCTAGGGAAGTGAAGCTGCTGAATCAGGTATGAGTCAAAACCTAAGAAGCCTCGTGAGTCATATGAAAAATGCAAGATAGTTTATGTTAAACGTGAGGCATTTTATGTGAAGAAAAGCATAGTTAAGATGAACATTTTAGAGAGATCACCACAAGAGTTCTGAAAGATGCATTTGAGTGGTATAAGAATGGAGGCTCTAGGCAAGAGTTGAGAATAAGGTTTGTATTAAGAGCTAGCTTCACCATAACTACTTTTCTGGGTTTTGGTCTACTTGAATTTGACTGTTTTCTGGTTTTAAAAACGTTTTCTCTTACCTCATCTTATACTCTTCTCTGATAAAAATGGCAAAATGGCATCAGTAGTGTGTGGGAGAGAGTACATAGTGAAGTTAGAATTAGAATTTGCACTTCTAACTTTTGATCTTTCTTCATTCCTTCTCTCTCTCTCTCTCTCTCTCTCTCTCTCTCTCTCTCTCTCTCTCTCTCTCTCTCTCTCTCTCTCTTTCTTCTTCAGTTACAAGAAATGTCCCTAATAATTAATGGGGTGCATTTTACTGCATGAAAAATTCAGTTGCCAAATACATATACACACACACGTGTGTATGAGTACACATGTGTATTATATATATAAATACATATACATGCCAAGTTGTATACAGGTTGTGTGCTTTCTGATACAGGTGAATTTGGGTGCACATGGTTGGACTTTGTTCTTGGTTTGCTATGTATATGGGCTAGGAAAAAACTGTGAAATAAGTTCAGAGGCATCTGGTCCCTTGGAGATAGAATTTTTTTATAGGCAACTTTCAAATGAGAATCAATGAACAGAACTATAATGCCAACCATGTGTTTCTCTGTTGCTGGTTTACAAAGAGTCCGACCAGCACTCCTATTACCCAGAGAGAACAATTTTTTTTTAAAGGCCAGATATCTCCATGAGGATTCTTTATAGAATTTTTCCGTACAAAATCTGCCCAAAAAGAAACACCTTTGCTCGTATTAGCATCTGGATCTAATTATGAGTTTTTTCTTATTAATAGCTATAAAAAGGCAGGTTGTGTAAACCAGGCACAATTTTCACAGCTAAAAAAATAACCTAATCTCTGTTTCCAGGTCTTTGGGCACAAAACAAGGAAATTTAAGTAAATTTAAGTAGCACTCATTTGGTGAGTTCGCTTTTTACTTATCTGAAGTCATGCCCCTTGAAGAACAATTAGTCATGTGTGTTCTGGCATTGCTTGTTAACAAAAGCTGTAACCAAACACACATGCCAAGGGATGAAATTCTCCGGAAAAACAAATAAAAGCTGTAAGAGTTTCCCAGATGTCTCAATAGTACCACGCAATCATTGACATAGGCATCCTTGCCCTCCTGTTTGACGAGGCTGCTGAGCCCTAGATAATGTACATTGACGTTATCTCAAGAATGCTGCAGAAAAAAGCAAGGATTCTTCTGCAGCCACGCTGAGTAAATAGATCCTTTCATCCTCTCTTTATAATTGCAGTCAGCTCAAAAATAGTTTATTTATCTGATTAAGGTGGACTCGGCTTAGAAACAAATGTGCTGACTTTCAAATTGTAGAAGGCATGGTTTCTCTAGAGATGAAAATAGGCAGGGGAAGCCCAGCTGTGAAGTGCGGAATAAAGATTAAGGGAGGAATTGTTCTTTCTCCAGCTCTTGTTCTCTTGTGTCTGCTTTAGCACCCCAAGCTGTTAGGACACATTTTACACCGGGATTGAAATTAATGGAGCTGTTCACCTGGGCTCAATTATAGAGCACTCACCTGAGAAACTGTAAGGAGCAAAATTGTAAATCTTATCATCAAATATTGAATTATCTCTAATTTATTTACTTAGGAAATTGAGAGCCCTGAGTTCTGCAATCAAATGTGTAAAGATTTATTATAAAAGGGCATTTCTAAGAGCAGGTGGAACAAAGCAGTTAGTTTTTCTGTGGTAGAAACGCCTTTGAACAGCAGGGTGGTTAAAAACTAAACCTAATTTAGAAAGTAGGGGCAGAGTTGCCTCCTTGTGCCAGGGACTGTACACACTACGGTAAAAACACCTTCAAAAGTTACTGCCCAACACTCTCTTGCTATCGGTCAAAAAGGAAATGCAAACGTGAATACCTTTTCCCCTCATAAGCAGAAACAAAATGAAGTTGGTCAGAAGCTGTCCCAGCAGTTGTTTGCCCTCTTTGCTCTTCCTGTGTTAAAGGAGCATAGAAATTATGCCAGGGAAGACTTTCTCACTGTCCCTGTTTTATAATCTCCCAATATAGTGGACAATTCTGACAGCTCTGTATTTCCTTCCTCCTACTTCTTTAAAGGTGCAGAATTATAGAGAACATTATGTTGGATTTTGCAGAGGATCAATGATTATAGAATCTGAGGCATTCCACATGTGCTCCACCACAAATTTTATTACTGTAACGTCTTGAATTAAAAAGTGAGACCATATAAAATATTCATTGACATAAAATTTACCTCAGAAACTCCTTAGGTTTCTGTAGGTGACTGATTATATAAAATATCAAAATGAGTAGTCAATGTCTTAGTTTCAAACAGAAGAGCCTCAGTTTACACAATATAAGCATTAAACAGTTGTTATGTGTCTTATATTAGTACAGAAGAATTGATGTTATAATTGATAGATGAAGGTGGAGTTGTGTTTCTGAATCACCGGCAGGACTTCCCCATTGTTGTACACTATTACCTCCAGGTATTCCAGAATCTTCGAGGGGAGGGGATGGCTTTGAGGATGTTCTGAAATGGAGGATGTATAGATAGAGAAAGTCTCACAGGTTATTCAGATATGAGTGCCTCCACATCCCTGCCCCCTATCGACCTACAACACACATTTGAAACTCCATTAATTTAAAGCAGTGGTTCTCAACTGAGGTGATTTTATTTTCCTCCAGGGCACATTTCGCCATGTCTGGAGACATTTTTGGTTGTCACGACCATGGGGAACGTAGGGGGTGTTGGTACTGCTGGCATTCAGTGGATAGAGGTCAGGGATACAACTAAACACCTGCTTATGGCAGCCATCTACAACAAAGAACTACCTGGCCAAAATGCCCATAGTGCCGAGGCTGAGAAATCCGATTTAAAGTAAGTTTAGATCAAAGATTGGCACACTACAGCCCATGGGGCTAAATCTGACCCTCTGCCTGTTGTTGTAAATAAATTTTATTGGAACACAGCCATGTTCATTTACTTACATATTGTCTATAGCTGCTTTCAATACTACAAAGATACAGCTGAGTAATTGCAATAGATTATGTGACTCACAAAGCCGAAAATATTTATTATTTGGCCCTTTAAAAAGACCAAAAAGCATTTTGTAATGTAAATAATCAATTTCATTTCTAAACTTTCAGATAAATTTAGGTAATAATTAGGTAATAGCAACAACAATAATAATATTTAATGAGGGCCCATATGCAGGAACAGATCTAGGTTCTGTGGGTCCTGAATTCTTCAAAATTTTAGATGACCTCTTCTAAAAATATGATTATTACCCTTACCCTTAATAATATTTTGACTGCTATATCTCCTTGGGTGAGAGAAATAAAAGAAAAAATAAACAAATGGGACTACATCAAACTAAAAAGTTTTTTCACAGCAAAGGAAACCATCAACAAAATGAAAAGGCATCCTACTGAATGGGAGAAAATATTTGCCAATGATACATCTGCTCAGGGGATAATATACAAAATTTATTTTAAAAAAACTCATATAACTCAACACCAAAAAAAAAAAATAAAATCCAATTAAAACAAAATGGGCAGAGGACCTGAATTGATATTTCTCCAAAGAGGACATACAGATGGCCAGTAGACATGTGAAAACGTCACTAATTAGGTCAACATCACTAATCATCAGAGAAATGTAAATAAAAACCAGTGAGATATCACCTCACACCTGTCAGGATGACCATCATCAATAAATCAACAAACAATAAGTGTTGGCGAGGATGTGGAGAAAATGGCACACTTGTGCATTGTTGGTGGGATTGCAAATTGGGGCAGCCACTATGGAAAACAGTATGGAGGTTCCTCAAAAAATTAAAAATAAAACTACCTCATGACCTAGCAAGTCCACTCCTGAGTATTTATCCAAAGAAATTCAGAATACTAATTTGTAAAGATATATGCGCCCCTTTGCTTACTGTTGCAGTATTCACAATAGCTAAGACATGGAAACAACCAAAATGCCTATCAATAGACAATTAGATAAAGAAATTGTGGTACATATATATAATGGAGCATTACTCTGCCATAAAAAAAAGAATCAAATCTTACCACTTGTATCAACATGGATGGATCTAGAGGCATTATGCTAAGTGAAATAAGTCAGACTGAGCAAAACAAATACCATATGTTCTCACTTATATGTGGAATTCAAAGAACAAAATAAATGAATAAACAAATCAGAAATAGACTCATAGATACAGAGAACAAATTGATGGTTGCTAGAGGCTGGGGGTGGAGGGGGAGGATGGGTGAGAAAGGTGAACAGATTAGGAAGTGCAAATTGGCAGTTACAAAATAGTCACGAGAATGTGAAATACCATATGGGGAATATAGTCAATAATATTATAAAACTATATATAGTGTCAGTTGGGTACTAGACTTATCAGGGAGATCACTTCATAAATTATACAAATGCCTAACCACTACACTGTACACCTGAACCTAAAATAAGATAATATTAAATGTCACTTATAATTTAAAAAATATATATAGTCACAGGATGTAAAGTACAGCATAGAGAATATAGTCAACGGTATTGTAATAGCTATATATGGTGTCAGATGGGTAGCAGACTTGTTGGGGTTATCACTTTGTGAGGTGTGTAAATGTCTAATCACTATGCTGTTTTATACACCTGAAAGTAATAATAATAAAAAAAAGAAAGAAAAATATGATTATAAAATCAGGTATAAAATTACATATTTATTTACAATGAGAAAGTAAATCTCAACAAGTCATTAGAATATTCCAAATTCAAGTCCCTTTCTTCTAATATCTATTTAGTCCTTTCCTGAAATGCTTGCATAAAACAGCTTCCTGATTGCATTCTGGCTTACCCTTTCTCAGAACATTCTACGTCTCAGCCATTCCCAGCACCTATAGGGGCTGGTGCAACCCAAGGGCTTCTTGCCTCTAATTAACTTCTCTGTATCTTCAACTCTGCACAGACGTGGCCATATGATGTTTTTGGTCAATGATCAATGAGCATCAGCAGAGCTGGACTTTAATTTTAGCTTTGCTACTGGGTGGCCTTGGATGGGTGAGTTCATCTCTCTGTGTCTCATTTCCTTAAATAATTAGAATGTAGGCTGTCCCTTTATATGTCTAATGTCTATAAGCTATTGCTCAATTTTCTTTGATTTAAAAAATTTGGATGCTCTTGGATTTATCTTGAAAAGTTTTGATTATCTGTTATATTGCCATTTTTCTCCCAGTTAAAAGAAAATTGGTGTCTTAAGACCAGTATTCTTATTTGGTTTCAGCTCTATTCTAGTCCTAGACATTTAAATAGTCCATAGACATCTGAATTGTCCATGAATCATTACTATTCCTTAGGGTTCCTCTGTTACAATTAGTTCAACCAAACCTGCTCCATCAAAATACATGTTTTCTATTTTGTTACTTATTTTTCATGCTTAGAAATGTGCTTGAAGTGCTCCATGTAAGAGGCACAAATAATTCAACTACAAGATTCTAAGAGAAATTTTTTTTCTTCAGAAGATTGTTTAAAACGTTCAAGTGATTAAAAATCTTGCCTACATTTTTCCAAATTACCAGCAGATTAACTCTATTGTTCATGTTTCAAACATGAATAATCCTCTCAACAGGATTTCTTCACTCAAAATAGTTCTCTAGTGAAATCAGGGTCTAATTTTAGTTTGCATGTTCAGGTCAAAAACTAAAGAATTGCCCGTTTGAGCTGGGTGAAGGACTTATCCTGCCTAAAGTACTACCTCTGACATGACACCAAGGAATTTGGGGTGGAGGAAGGTATGGCATTGATGGAGGATGAAAGGTGGAAGAAGGCAGGGTAAGTGATGACAACCATAGTTACTATCAGCTGTCGTGTTCATGATGTTTCCAGATTGTAGATTTCCTACACAGGATGCATTTGTCTATTCAAATCCCTATGACCATCATCCATTCCCCCCAATCTTTATCATGTAATCAAGTTTTAGCAGAATCATAGCTATGTATGATTGGAAAACACCTTAGAGATAGGTTTCCATGTGGATAAAAAAAGTGCAGATAATTCTTGTGACGGCTAATTATAAATGGAAATAAGCCTTGGAAAAAAATGATTTGAAATCCTTGTTGAAAGCTCTTTTTTAAAAATAAATAATTTTCTTTTCAATCAAAGTAATACAAGCATATAAATAAAAAAGTATGAAAAGGCTTTTAGCGCAAACAGCTTCCCCTGAGCCTCCCAAACCTCCAGTCATGCTTCTCAGAGGCAAACACTATAGCTTAACTGCTCTGTCTTTTGGTATTTGCCTCCATAATTCTAAATGAGATGCCTATGTAATTTCCTGATTTCCATTTATGGATGAGAACATGTAAAACATCCAGAACACAGTAAACGCTCAATAAACAGAAGCTATTTTTAGATGAGGGTTTAGCAGTTACATGCCATTCCCTACCTCCCCATTCTCACAATGCCCCCCACACAGGTAAATCTCTAGGGAGGGAGTACATTATTATGATCCAAACTACTTATGAACACCGAGCTATGTGACTCTCCAATTTCCTTCTTGACCAAATTTTTGTTTCTTTCCAGAAACCACGTTTTTCCCCAGAAATTCATAGTACTTTCATTTATTTTTCATTTTCTTTCTTTTCATACTTATTTGAAAGATGCCTAAAGAAAAATTGCATATCCAAAGGACTGTTTTCTAACCAATGACCCTGTACATAAAAAAAAAAAAAAAAAAGAAGAAAGAAAAAAATCAAAGTTTAGCAAAGTGTTCCATCTGGATCAGTTATGCTCTGGGCTTGCAGTATAAACTTGTTTGGTGAATCCCATGTCTTCCTCTTTCTTTTATATTTTCTCATTGGAGGGGAATATTTTCCAGTACCTTCCAGTGTTCATGGAATATACATTTTTGACAACTTGCCTGTATGCAACTACCTTTCTTTTTTCATCATACATGTTTGAAAGCTTGAACTATGTGTAGAACTCCAGATTGAACATTATTACCTTCGGAATATTTAAGGTGTTTTCTAGCTTTTAAGGTGTTCACTACTCTTCTAATTAATGGTATTTGGTTTTAAACTATTTTGATTCTTCAGAAATCATGTAAGATCTTTATCCTCAGTGACTTTTCATAATAATATGACAGCTTTTCAGTTGTTTGTTTTTTAGTTAATTGTGCTTGATACTTGGTGAGTTATTTAAATTTAGGAACTCATGTTCCTCAGTTCTAGAAAGTGTTCTTGAGTTATTTCTTTCACAAATATTCTCCCATCTAGTTTCTCTGTCCCCTTTATGGAACCACTAGTAGTTTGGTAGTGGACATCCTGGATTGATTTTCTAATTTGTTTGTTTGTTTGTTTGTTTGTTTTCCTACTTTGTACTGCATTTTTCATTCTCTTTTCAGAGAAATTTCCTCAACTTTACGTTCTAATTCTTCCATGTTTCTCTCAGTTTTGCAATCAGGTATTTCAAGAACTCTTATCTATTCTCCGATAGTGAGCTTTTTACTTAGCATCCTGTTTTTATTTCATGGCCTTACGAATGAACAAGAAGGAGTTCACTGAGGTTTTTATCAAATTTATACATCCACCATTCTTCATAACATGGTGAGCACAGTCCTGGATCCAATCCTCAGCCATATAAATTCAAGGGTAGTAATGTTGTAAGAGATAAAGTCTCAGAAACAAAATACATAAAAAATTAATTTCTAGAGATAGATCTGTCGGGATGACAAGAGAATTGAGATACGTTAGCTAAGCCAGTCTTTCCCAGTATCAGGAACCTCAGAAATGTTATCTCTAAGTTTGATAAGAGTGGAATGCTTGAACAAATATTCTGTATGGCATGATAATAATTTTACTTACCCATGAAAATGTTAAAATATGTCCTAATTTTGATGTCTATACTTGTTCAAAGTATTGACCTACTTTTCTGCTCTATTCTCAGTCTTGAAAACAGCCAAATTAGTGGAACAGAACCTAACTGGGCTTTAGGATGACCTGGGAAAATAGTTTTAAAAATACCTGTGCGAGAGAGAGAGAGAGAGAGAGAGAGAGAGAGAGAGAGAGAGAGAGAGAGAGAGAGAGAGAGAAAGAGAGCGCGTGCGCAAAATCCCGAACTTGCTGGGTAAGATTCTTTAAGCATTGGTTGGTCCCAGCATCTTTTTCAAGTACATCCCTATAATTCTGTTCACATATACTTGAAAATCCCCGAAATAAATGCTCAGTCTGGTGTCCATCTAATGTTTAATGTTTGTGTCAGATACAAGACTTTACCTCAAAGCCAGTTTCCCAGGAGTCATTGTCTTTCCTTAGAGCAATAAATCTACTTGACTCTGAGCTACCAGTCAAACTGACTTTATTGTCAGACAGAGACGGATTTTCACCCATTTCTGCCAAGATGTATGAGCTTGGTTAAGTTATTTAACCTTTGTGAACCTGAATTTACTCATCTGTAGAAAGGAAACAATAAGCCACAGTATGGTAGAAACGATGCCTAATATATGGTAGAGTGTCAAAAAAGAATTCTAATTTTATCCCTCTTTTGATGACATTTTGGCTGAGTACTTCCTGATGAGTTAGGGCACTGTAAACTTGCTGATAATGCATCTGTGACTGCTGGATGTGATGACTTGCTCTCGGTAGATAGATCTCTTGTACATAGTGAGTCCCATCCAGGGAGTGTGGTTCTTCCTTAGAGTCAGTCCCAGACAGTGGCACTTCCCGGTCTGAGTGCCTTATCCTTTTCCTGACTTTGCGATTTCCTGACCTTGTGCATCTTGAGAAGCAGCCATGGTAGAGGGGAAATAGCACTAGAATTTGGAGATTGTCATGGCTTTTTCGTCTACTAACTGCCTAACCCTGGAAGTTTCAGAGAGGCATTCCTGGGCCTTTTTATAGAAAATAGCTTCCTTCTGGTTTTGTTTTTCTTAGTACATATTTTTCATGCCACTTGTAGTCTATATAATGTGATTGTTATATATATATATATCATGTGATAATTGGCTTAATGCCTGCCTGTTCTGAACTCTGAGTTGCATGTCCATTTTGCTCACCATCATGTCCCCAGCACACCTTGTGTAGTGCTGATCACCTCATAGAACCTTGAAACGTGTTGAATGAATGAATGAATGAATAACACAGAGATAAAATCACCTTCGCTTTCTTACTCAAATGGTAATTATACAGATCAAATCAGATAATATATATGCAAATACTTTTCAAGTATAGTAATACAAGTGTAATATTTCTTAATTTTGTTTACCTATACCTATGTGCAATTTTGTTGGCAGAAAACATTTGGCCTACAGCAATGCTACTCAAAGTTTGGTCCAAAAGCCAGCAGCAACAGCAGCATCTGGGATTTTATTAAAAATACAGATTTACAGACATGACCTAAGACTTATTAAATCAGAACCTCTGAATGTGGAGCCCAGGAATCTGTGTATTAAGGAGCCTGGTCGGAGGTGATTCAGACACATGCTAACATTAAAGAATTACTACTCTACAGAACACTCTTAACAGAATTTTTAGAATTGCATAAAGTAAACATATGATATATCTTTAAGATTATCCTTTTACTTATCTAAGCAATTCCTTTGAATCTCAGCTTCCTTTGATCATTTAGGTCTCACAAAGGCCAAATCATTAGAAAGTCCTTCCCTGCGCAATCACTGTTAACATTAATCCCTTGTTTATTAACTCTATAAAACATAATTTATATTTGCTTCATTATTTACTTGTTTTTCATCTGTCTCCCCAATAAGTATTCCACAAGAAGGGGTGGAGGTTCTCTTAACCAACAACTGTATCAGTCCTCAGTTTCTAATATAGTATTTGGTGCATAATAGAGTTCAGTGAATATCTGTTAATTGGATAAATGCCCTTAACAATGTATTTACTGGTAAAGAGTGTCTGTGGCCTGAAGAAGTAGTGGATTCATACTGAGGGTCATGTCTCGGCTCATATTAAAATTCATATCTGCTTCCATGTTCCTAAGAATCAATACAGATTTGATGGGTTCTTAAATTCTCTAAATTTCACTTTCTTTTTTTCTTTATAAAAGAAGTTTTCATCCAGTGGTAAGCACTGAATTGCACCCAGCCTCACTGCCAACATTACTCAATCATTTTTGCAATAATTAGAATGTTTCTTAAACAGTGTTTCCTATACAGTTAACATTTGACTATCAGTGGGTAAATTATTTATTATTTTGGCATATCTCATTTTAAGTCCTTGATAAAATTATATGGATTTACTTTTTATTTCCTCAGTTAGGGCAAGCAGAATTAATCCTAGCAGGGTGTCTTTTTAAATAATCACCTCTCCTAGGAAAGAAATATGTGCATAATAAATGGAGCAAGTTCCTCCAGACTTGGATGAAAAGAGAGTCTGCGTTTTGAAACTTCTTTAGCTGGTAATTAGGAGGGATTCCGAGCATTAGGGACAACCAGGAAAGATACCAACTTTCTCATTCTGCTGATTTACTTCTTTGTCCAGTGAGAGTTGATTATATTAAAAGATCCGGGCTCTAAATAGTTATGAAATCTACCCTCCATTTGGATTAGTTTAAAAAAAGAAATATTTGCCACATGATTATAGAAACTACATCTCTGTTCCATTACTAGGGCTAGTCAAGGAAAGACACATTGTATAAAACTATGATTGAAATATTACCAAAAGCAAGGAGGTTTATCTTATATTTAAGAATAGTCCAATTAGGAAGGACAAAAATTGTCTTCTAAGAAACCTGATAATACTGTCTTTCATGGGAAGGAAATTGTCTTTACTGAGGACCTTACTAAATGTCTGGCACTCTCACATGGGTGACTTAAATAGTGTTGGCCCTTTCCTCTCTTACAACCAGGATGGCTTCAATTAATTTCTTTCTTCCCAGCTGCTGGCACCACCTCCTCATACTTAACCTTCTTTCCTTCCCTCTTTCTAAGCTACCATCACTAATCTTTGTGTGTCTGTTCTCCCCAAGATGGGCTGTGAGGTGCTCAACATCCTCTAAGGCAGACACTGAGACATTTCAGAGTAAAGGTTTTAACTGCTATTCTCTTCAAGAAAAAGCAACAGAAACTAACATGGAGAAGTTAGAACATGGTTTAAAACTCTTGGTCCCTGGACTGTAGTTCATGCTTCTGAATTGATAGCCAAATCACACTTGGAATATTGCTTTCTGTCTTTACTCCTAATGATATGGCTCATCAAACTTAGCCTTTTTTTTTCCTTGCCAAGGATTTAAGACTGTTCTAAGAAGATTCCAATTCCAGCCTACTGAAAAAAGGCTAAAGGATTTACCCTAATGGGTAAATCATATTTCTGACAACCTTTAGACTGGACATCACTTATCTTAATAGGTCTCAGCTCCACATAGAAATGATCACTTTGGGGCCATTTCTTCATATGCTCTACGAAGTATATGTTATCATCCAAATTTTACAGGAAATGAAACAGCACGATTTTAAAAGCGTAACTGTATTGACCAAAGTCGTATAGCCAGTTATCTAAAGGAGGATGGATTTGAACAAGGGCTGCCATGCTGTAAAACTCCAGAAGAGATGAATCACATCATAGTCAATGGGAATGGTGCCCATGGAGTTGAGCAGTGTACAGCCTGTGCAGCTGTGTGCTGGCCATGCTTTGACCCCAAGGCTTTACCATACCATGCTGCTTCATGCTTTCTTAAAGCAGTGCACTCCACAAACTGCGCTGTGGGCATAACCATCAATGAAAAGAAAAAGAATGAACAACATTCATTCATTCATTTATAATAGATTTTCTTTCTTCTTCTTTTTTTTAACCACTTTCTTTAATATACAAGAAACATATAAGACACAAAGAAAGCCCGAGAAAGCTCTCAGTTCCAGATTTGGTCGTTTAGAGGGAGTCGAAGAAAATGAGCCTTTCCAGTCTCCCAGTGAAAGAAGGGGTGAGAGGACATGGAATATCATTAGACCCCTGGTGAACCCAGGGCTGGGGCCATGCGTGGCCTTATTCTCTACCAAGGCAAAGTGTGATTTTTCCTTGTTATTTCATGGTCTCAGCCTTGTTCCCATAGATGGAGAAGGGAGATCTCCCTAGTACCTTGCCATTTGGTTTCCATCTATCACACTTGGAAGGTTAAAATCGGGGCATCTTGGGGTCTCTCAAGGGCTTGTCTGAGCCCTGGGTGGCCTTAGGGGTTCCTGTGGACTGTCCTGTTTCCTCCTCAGAAAACACCTGCTTGGAGGGGAGCTCAGTCTGACTCCAAGGTGGCACCTAGTACTCAAGGGAAAACTGGGTGCCCAGAGGTAAGTCCAATTCAGAAGATGAAGAATGCCTCTAGATGCAGAACATGCTATGGGGGAAGATTCGATTTGGGGGCTTTGGTCTCAAGTACTTCACTCAGCTGTTTCACCCGTGGGCTTGGCTCTCGGCTGCTGGTCTTCATAGGTGTCCATGCGATGTCAAGGGCAGGAGAGCCGGGATCTGAGCCCTGGGCCTGATTAGGACTCTCCAGCTGCTCACTGCTGGTAGGTTTGGCTGTGAAGAGCTCGCCACCTGGATGGGAGTGTGCAGGATGCTGGCACTAGGTGAACACGGGTCTGCCACTCGCACCAGATGCTTGTTGTGAGGCAGCGGCCGTGCTGGAGTGACTGGAACGCTCTTGGCTGAGCCCATCTCAACCAGGAGGAGTAGGGTGAGGCAGGACCCAGTTGCGGGCACGGAAGGCAAGCCAGGCCCCAACTCCACCTTCGCGGGCACAGCAGCTCTAGACTTTATTTCTTAGAGCAGGTTTAGGTTCGCAGCAAATTTGACTGGAAAGTACAGAGCATTGCCACTTGCCCCCTCCCTCCACATAGGCACAGCCTGTCCAACCATCAACATCCTGTGTCAGAGTGGTACATCTGTTACAGTGAGTGAACCCGCACTGACACATTATTGTCACCCAACTTTCATAGTTTCCATTAGGGTTCACTCTTGGCATTGTACATTCTGTGGGTTTTGACAAATGTATAACATGTATCCACCATTATGGTAGCATGCAGAATAATTTCACTGCCTTAAAAATCCCCTGTGCTTTACCTATTCATCCCATTCTGCCCCCAGCAACCCTGGCAACGACTAGTCAAAACGTGGTTTTGCCTTTTCCAGAATCTCATATTGTTGGTACTATACAGAATATAGCCTTTTCAAATTAGCTCCTTTCATTTAGCAGCACGTATTTAAATTTCCTCCTCTATGTCTTTTGGGACTTGAAAGCTCATTTCTTTTCATGCTAAATAATATTCTATTTTATGGATATATGACCATTTATAACAACATTTTAAAATTCTGAAGTTAAAAAATTAACTTTTCTTTGAAGGAGAGAAATTAATTTCATTAAAAATAACTCATTTTTAGAATTCTAACCACTTTCAATAAGATCATTAAAGCTTCTTATTTTCTGCCCTTTACTGAAATTATGTCACAAAGTAATATAGGTTTATGTCCTCATAATACTTTTTAAGAAATTGTAGCAAAATGAAATAAATATTGGAGTATGGGTTAGGAGACCTGGGGTTAGTATTTCCTGTCCAATCTGACACTTAGTAGAGATCAAATCAAATCACTTATCTGAACTGAAAATTTTTAATTTGTAAAATAAAGAGATTAAAAATCTCCAATATTCCTAAAGGACTAACAATCTATTCCACAAACCTCTATTTCATGATACATGAATATCTAAGTTTTATTTGAATTGTCTAGTAATATTTGTCCACTATTATTTTGGTCTTATCTTAAAATATTAAAATTTATATCCAGAGATTTAAAATAACATACTATTTATACAAAAATACTATTTTGAATACTAAAAAATATACTATTTTAGTAGTATAATATTTCTTCACTAGCAAACATTTAATTTCTTTCTAAATCCATTAGACAAGCAAATTTCTCTTAGCAGAAAAGTTTTAAAACATCCCAGCAATGTTTTGCTTTTTGCAAAAGATATGGTTTTCTTCAGAAATAATAAATTGCTTCTCAAAACTTCTGAAATGCTATGCATTTTGTTTCATTAATTTAACAAAGACTTATTGAGTGCCCACTATGTGCCATGCCAGGCAATATAATAGTGAACCAAAGAAACACACAGTCACTGCCCTCCTGATGTGTGCAGACATGTAAAATTTCTCACATTAAACAAGGAGTCTTACAAAGGGACGTACAATTACACAGTGTGATAAACATCACGAGAGAGAATGTGTGCAGTGGGGAGACTTCATTTAGTCTAGGGCCGTCGAGGGAGACTTCTCTGAGAAAATGAATGAGACATGAATAATAAGCAGATGTCATATAGTTCTAGTTATAATTAAGAACTTCATTTTTGGATGTTTGAGGGTTTGTTCCCTGATTTATGGATTTAAGAGTTATACTATGAATGCTTCAGATTAATACAAAAGCCAGGAGCTGGGAAGAAAGATCTGGCTGGAAATGAGAGGCGGTTTCAATCATGTCCTCATTCATAATCGGGCAAACCAATGAGTACGAACTGGGCATTAACAGCAATGTACCCAAAAGGCAGTATTGCCAGATGATTTGACCTCAGCAGTTCAGTGGCTACACACAAAGCGCTCCTTGGAATATTGTCTCAAGAGCTGCAGCTCAGGTTTGGCAACTGGCCTGGGTGATGATAGTTAGCACAGTGCAAGCCTTTGTGAGCCCACTTTCTCCTCCTTCCCTACATACCTGGTATTGATCGATTGATAAATCTATCTACTTTGGAGATTTATTTCATCAACCACAAATCTGTCTCTAGAGATAAAAATCGGAAGGTTCTGAGTAGCTATTCGGTAACATTATGTAATAATTCATCACAGAAAGTACAAATAAAATAATAATAGTTGAAACATGGGTATTTTTACTTGCAAGACAATGGTCAGTCTTGTTAAAGACCTAAAGTCATGCACTATTAAGTATTTCTTCTTTTAAAGGATGACAAAGAAAATACTCTCAGTCCCACTGTAATTAAAAAGTAAATAGATTGTCACCAGGACACACCTCTTTGATTTTACACATGAGAGAACTGAGCTTTTGAGAAGTTAACAGTCCCTTAAAATTACATAACTGCAAGAACTATAACCCAGATTACCTATCCCTCTGGATGTTTAAGCCACACATACTGTACAACACTGAACTTTTGTTCAGTACATATACTTTGGATCAAAACAAACCTGGGTTCAAATCCCATCTCAGGATCTAAGGCAAGTTACTTAAGCCCTTGTAGCAGAGGCTGCCCACTCCCCATCTAGAGTATATCTTCCCTTTCTTCCTTGCTACAGAATGCCCTTTGCCTAGTTCCTGGGGTGGGGATTTTAGGGAAAGTTTTTGTTTTTTTTTTTCCTAAAGAGGAAAAACAGCTCTTCTTCTTCTAAGCATTGTCTTAGCTGGATGTGATTTCTAAAATGTAGCAACTATCATGTGATCATGAAAGGAACGAGCCAAGGATGGGCTTAAATACCAAGGATACAGAACAGAAATGTGGAAAGAATACAGATCCTTGGCACATCTTTGAGCCATTACGTTAACCAACACTGGAGTTACCCTATATCTGGATTAACTGCAATGTAAAATAGTACTTGTTTCTGTTGTTTAAGCCATTTGGTGGTAGTGTGTGGGGGGGTGTTCTGTTTCTTCCTCTTCAAAGTATCCAACTATATGATATATTTAGCATGCCATTCTAAATGGTAAACATTAAAGATTTAATTCCCTGCTTTATTAAATGGAGATCATAATAGTTATATCATTGAGCTGTTACAAGTTGTTAATGACATAATGCTTACAAATCAGTTAGCATAGTGTCTGGTGTAGAGTTCCATGCATGATAGCTGGTGTCACCCTGGATCAGTTTTCCTTTTATTGTATCATCCTGCCTTCTAGACATTTAGAAGTGGAAACAGATGTTAAATTGGAAATTACATTTGAGGCACCAAGATATAATAGACATTATATTCTAAGGTAAGGTACAGATCAAGATATAAAATTTCAAAGATTTTAGGCTTTTTAAAATTTTTGTTGTTGTTTATTTTTTTAAAGCAGATCGATGACTCTTGAATCATTTGTTTACATCTAGACTGAAAGGCTTGAGGAAGGAATGATCGGGAGTATTATCTTAGAGAGAGATGTGATGCGATTCTCCTGACTACCTCAGACACATGAACACACCAGGTGGGAGGAATATACTCCTACCATCTCAAGTCAAAAGAGAAATGTCAAGGAAACTAGTCAGAGCACTAAATATATGTAGCTGGCCGTATATAGCAGAGTGGGGAGAGAGACAGAATTGGTTGGTCTGAGAAATACAAAGGATGAAATAAAAACTGGCTATCTGCTGCTGCTAGGTAAGCTGAAGAGAAGAGATAATGGGTTTTGACCTTTTGGGGGGCAAAAGACACATGAGTAATTTCCAGTGAACCAGATGTGGGCCATCCATAAAAAAAAATATCTGGAACTTCCCAATAAAGCCACCAGGAGGGGTCATCTGGCTTCAGCAGAGAGAAGCTGAAGAGTTGCTGTATTCCTAGAGGCGAAAGAAGGAGAAAGTGACAATCCAGAGAAGTGTCAAGAGAACTGTAGTCACCCAGAGATGCTAGAGAGAGGGTCTCTGAAGAACCTACAAAGGTAACCATAAAAGAAAGAGGTGTGTAAATCCCTGCCAGTTGCAGAGTGCCCAGGCCATCCCATTATAGCTCTGTGAGAATTCTCTAGCTCCCCTTGTACCCTTTCTTCCTGATCCTTGAATGTTCCTGGCCTATTGCAGGCCTTAGGTGGGTTCCAAAGAAGATGGAAACTTTCACTATTACATAGCTTTTGCATTCTGTATACTGAGTTGAGATAGTTTTGTGACATGAAGAAACTCTAGGGCTTTTAATTTCTTGGGGCGTATCCAATTTTTTATATAAGAGTATGACAAAAAAAAAGCTACTGCAATGAACAGGCTTAAAGGAAAAATGAAAATCAAAACAAAGTTGCTTATGTGTTTATATCCTGAGTTCAGCTTTTTCAACGCACCGATTACACAGCTTCCCATTATATACTCATTATGTGCTCTGCACTCAGATAAGTGTTTCAGAGACGAATAACATTGGACACAATCACCATTTCACTAAATTGAATATCGCTGGGGGTATAGAGACTGGATCTTATCTGTTATTCCATTCGTTACAATAGTTAGCACAAGCTCTCTTTCTAAAACTTTGCAAACTGTTGATGGAAGAAGAAATGGCAGTCATAAAATAATTATAAGACCTGAATTCTAGTTAAAGTTTTGCTACTGAAAAGCAGTGAAACATGACCTATTCCCCTACCTTTTCTGATGCTTCTTTAGCATATCTGTCAATTCAGAGGAAATGGGGTGGACAAGCTATATGATACTTTCTAGGTTTAAAATTCCACAATTCTATAGCAGCATTATTCATAATAACCCAAAATTCAAAACAACCCAAATGTCCATTAAGTGATGAATGGATAAATAAAATGTGGTGTATCCATGCAATGGAATTATTGGTAATAAAAAGAAATACAGTTGTGATACATGCTACAGCATGGATGAACCTTGAAAACATTATGCTAAGTGAAAGAAGACAGACACAGGTCGGACAATTAGATTCAGGAACTCATCCTAGAAAAAGTGCCACACACTTCATTGCTGAAGATCACTACAGTCACCTTCAAAGTACTCCTCTTGGAAAACTATTCATTGACACCAACTCCTAGTCCACCCTTCAAACCAATTTTGGAACTCTTTCTGGAATGGCCATCAAAGCTGTCATCATATTACCCTTGATGTCCTGAATGTCATCAAAGTGTCTTTGTTTCAATATTTCCTTTATCTTAGGGTAAAGAGAGAAGTTATTGGGGTCCAGATCAGGTTAGTAGGGAGGGTGTTACCTACTCACAAGTAAACAAACAAGTTACTTGTTTACCGGCTAAAAACTCTTGTCACAGAGAGTGGCGTCTGAGCTGGTGCATTGTCATGATGCAAGAGCCATGAATTGTTGGTGAAAAGTTCAGGTCGTCATCTAACTTTTACACACAGCCTTTTCAGCATTTCCAAATAGTATACTTGGTTAACTGTTTGTCCAGTTGGTACAAATCATAATGAATAATCCCTCTGATTTCAAAAAAGGTTGACAATATAGTTGCAACAAGTTCACAAACTTAATTGTCAGACCTCGTATATTTCCACTCGCATGAAAGTCTAGAGCATAGGAATCTATAGACACAGAAAAGTGAAATAGTGATTCCCAAAGGCGAGGGAAAGTGTGGGGGTAGAGAATGGAAGCAACCGATGAAGGGTGTGATAGATTTTTTAGAAGTGATGAAAACATCCTAAAATTTATTGTACTGATGATTGCACAGCTCTGAATATGCTAAAACTCATCAAATTTATACCTTAAATCAGTGATTTGTATGGTGTGTGAATTATATTTCAGTAGCACTGCTATTTTTTAAAATATCTATGATTTTTGTGTATAAATTAAAGGAAAAATTCAGAGAACACACACTGAGGTAAATAATGTGATAATAGCTCAGAGGAATTGAATGTGATAAACTCCTTTTCTAATAACATTACATCCGTTAAAAGAGAGGATATCTTTGTTAATATTTTTATTTGTTTCATTTTAGTAATGAATTTAGGTATAATTTATCAGAGAATAAAAGAAAAAGTAAATTTCTGACCACCTTAGGGTCAGAAAACTAATTTTGCCATATCCCCTTTTAACTTTTAAATTCTGACAGTAAAATTGCTCTCATCATTAATTGGTGGTGTGTACATTATTGATGGATGAATAATTAAAACACATAGGTAATCCTTAATCCATTAAGTAGAAAGAAAAAAAGACACATGCATTAAGCTCTTATTATGCACTAGGCTCTTTGTCAACTGAGTTTATACATGTCTTATTTATTCCTTACAATGTATAACAAAGGTAGAATTACCCCAGTATCACAGAAGAATAAACTGATGCTTACAAAGGGTACATTATTTGCACAAAGGCACACGATATCACTTGGTAGATTTGGATTTTGTCCTAAGTCATTAAACTTAAAAAAAATTGAATAGTGAAATTGACTTGCATTTCAACTATTTCTGTCATCTCTTCAGTGACTCTCTGTGTAGCCTGTCAGATACAGTATAAACTCACCAGCCTAGCACTTGATGTTTTTGCTAATCTGGCCCTATTTCTAATTATCTCTCAGGACTTCGATCATAAATTCTCACCCCATCATGATATTTTCTTACTGTTCATCAGCTATGTTATTTAAGTAAGTTCTATCTGTCCTCAGTGGAAGGTCATAGCTAGAAGTTAAGTTGATATTCTGACTTGTCTGAACATGTTTGCTAAATGATGGGCAAAACCTTCAGGGATTAATTTTCATAATATTTGGGGATGAAAGAGAGGAAGAGACATAGCAGATTGGTCTGAGAGAGCATTTGTCCCCCTCTGGCCCCATGGACTTGTATTGAGCTCTGTGAAGAGAAGGCTATAGGCAGAAGCTAGAAACAGTTCTTTTCTTGAGGAACCACACCACACAGGGTCCGAAGAGTTTACTTCAATGCCCAGGCAATACATTGTTAAATGGACAAAGGTAGAGACATATTCTCCCCATAACTGTGAATAACACAGCATGAGCATGGGCCCAATAAGGCCTGCCGGAACTCAGCAACACCATTTCACCTTGAGAAGCTTGCATGTGAAATATTGGGAGAAAATCCCCACCGAGGATGTGAACATGAGTGTTCCTACACCAAACACCAATGTCACTAGAGGTAATGAGTGACCTCCCCTAAGTGAACTCACAGGTGGCCAACATTCACAAAAATAAGAAATTATGGATCTGAGAGACTGTAAGGAGCACACCTGAAACAGCCTCTGTTGATTCACTTAAATATGTGGATGAGATTTTGCATGGGACCAAGTTCTTATAATATGGCCGGGCACAAGTCAGTCAAATTTCATTTACTACTGTTAATGTGACTCAATAGCATGCACGGGCTTTAGATGACAGCGGAAAATTGATTGTAATTAATTGTAATTTGAATTCTAGCCACTTTACCAAGTGCACCTGTCACTCTACTCCGATTTATCTCTTTTCTACCTTGTATTATTCTCTTCCTTTTGTGTAATATATATATATATATATATATATATATAAATTTATCGGGGATAGTAGTCATACATGTTGCTTCCTTTATATTGGTCCAAATGCCTGGCTTCAGGATTATTTACTCCAATCTTCTCAGTTTAAGGTCACAACTCAACAGAAGTTAAGTCACTTGCCCAAGTTAAATCATCCAGCTAAAGTTAAATGGAACACCTGAATGACATTCAGGCTTTCGTAATTATGAAGCTTTTTTCCCCCTATTATTTCACATTCTCTACCTATTAACTCACTATTTGTCCTGCCTATATGCAACTGGAAGTTAAACAGCAAAATGGCCACAAAACAGCTACTCTGTTTTCCTGAAAATAAGACCTAGCCGGAAATCAGCTCTAATGTGTCTTTTGAAGCAAAAATTAATATAAGATCCTATATTTATTATATTATATTACATTAAACTACATTACATTATATATTACATTATATTATATTATACTAATATTATATTATACTGTATTACATTACATTACACTACATTACATTGCATAATAATACATTGTATAATACAATATATTATATTATATTATATTATATTATATTATATTATATTATATTATATTATATTATATTATATTATATTATATTATAAGACTGGGGTCTTACATTATAGTAAAATAAGACCAGGTCTTATATTAATTTTTGCTCCGGAAGAGGCATTAGAGCTGATGGTCCGGCTAGGTCTTATTTTTGGGGAAACACGGTAGTAGTCTAATGAAAAGGAAAAGTAATTCACACTGGTTAAGGGTCTACTGTGTATAAAGAACTATTCGAAGTAATTTGCCGATTTAACTTGCGTAGCCTTTATAACAATTTGTAGTATAGCTGTTAATAATACTATTTTGTAAACCAAGTCTCTCTGGTTAAAATTCCTTGCTAAAGAAGCTACAAAGCATACCATTGGTCTTTGAATAATCAGGTGGCACTCTGATTATTATAAAACTTCTTGTGTCTGAGTTTCAAAGATTTGTAGATACCATCAAAGAAGTTCAAGTAGCAAAAATATGTCAAGAATCTCTCTAAAGTGCATGTTTCCTAAAATATACCTAGTGGCTGTTAAGATTTGACTGGAGATTTTGCCAAGAGATTGGGATGAACCCAAAAGACTGTGTAAAGAATTCTTAAATTCCTTTCGCATGTGTATAGTTTCTCTGTCAGCAAGGGAGCAGCTTTGATCTAACAATCAGATAACCCAGGAAGTAATTTAAAATTGTTCTCAACATCTATACCATCCGCAGGGCAGAACACAAGACAATGTGTATTATTTTGATTCATTTGAAAAGAGCAGATTGAGCTCTAGGCAATTCTGGGTTCTTCAGCTTCCAATTTGAACAGAGCAGGAAGTAGCTAAAGATTAACAAAGTAAGCAAACTTGTTTGCTGTGTAAACTATGGGTAACTTGGAGGCTAACTGCAGGAATTCTGAAACCTTGGGCTGTGCTATGTAGTTTCCATAACAACTAATGACAGAAAATGAGGCAAAGCAGCTTGACTCATACAAAATGTTTCTATCCAGTTCCCAGAGGCCAAATTTGGTTACTGGTAGACCTTTAAAGAAAAGAGTCATCTGTGTTTTACTAATTACATTCAAAGGGCATAGTGTTCCTCAGAAACAGTGACTCTCTCCATGAGCAACCAAGATGGCATATTCATTCATCTGTGAGGAACAATGGGGTGTCTCTACTATTTAAATATGGCTACTCCTTCCAAAGGCCCCACTGTCAGAGGGTGTATTTCTAGGCATTGGAGAATGGCAGTGTTACTGCTGGACCACATTGTACATGGTAACTAATTGGGGTCAGGTCCACAGGAACTGGACAGCAATTTTTGGGTGGGCGTCATCCTTGTTGCATGAGCCAGATTCATTTTTGCATCAGCGTGGCAGGGGGTATTAAGGAAGAGAATGTGGGGATCTGTTCCAGACCTGAAATGGAAGTCTGAGGCCCACAGTCAACCTGCAAATCACATCCTCGCCACCCCTATCCTACAACTGCTGCAAGCTTTTATTACTCGGGCTTCCTCTCTGGCTTCATGCCTTGCTGACCTTCATTGTTGTATCCCAAGGATTTTGGGGACAGCTTCTCTGTGACAAGTTCTTCTCTCATTCTGCACTTCTAGTCATTTCTTCCTTTTTTTTTTTTTTCCCTTTGTCTTTTCCACATCATTGATTCAGGCTTCCATAAATGCTCATTGCCACCACCTTTCCCTTATTCTACCCACATCCACCCTTGTCCATTAACCTACTTTCCACACAACCACCACAGTGAGCTTTTAAAAATGTGGATCCTCCTGTAATAATTCACTGACTTTCCGTTGTTCTAAGAGTAAAACCAAATAGCATGAGCCCCACCTCAGACACCAGGCTTGCCTTCTACTCCTCCAAGCCACCAAGCTCTCTCTCTTATCTCAGGGCCTTTGAATACCCAGACCCTTCGCACACCCAGACTGTTCAGCCTCTTCCTCCCATTCTTCACCTGCCTGAGACATACTTTACATTTCCCTTTAAAAGTTCCAGTCTCAGTAAAAACCAATATAAATTAGGTCTTCCCTGATAGTCTCGCTCATAGCACCCTGTACTTCAGACCTATTAATATTACCATCGTCTAAAATAATATATTTATTTCTTGTGACTAATATTTGTTCCTGCAAATGCAACTGCAAGATAACACAAATCTGTTTTGTGTCACTTTGTACCCATGGCCTAGCACAATATCTGACTACATATATATTAATATGTAGGAATTACATACATATTAAATTGAATTTAACCCATCTCATTTAAACAGAACAGGGGAGGAAAGTGGAGCATTTATACTCCCAGGTACTACTTGTCCTCAGATAGAAACTTCAAAAGGACATCATGCCAAAGATATCCCTTATGTCACAATATTTGGAACTTGTTGAATCATGGAGTAGGTTACTCGGGGAAGATTTATGATGCAAGCTTTTTATATCTTATGCCCAGGGGAAACAACTACACTTGTTTTGGCTAACGCTGGTCTTGAATCATTTCCTGTTAGCTCTGGAGATGCTTTGAGTGCAGTACCAGACTTGTTGGGAAAGATCTCAGTCTTCAGCCAGTTGGTTTGGCTCTGTGATGTCAGTCCTACATTGCAGAGAGGACCTTCATGATCCAAGTGCATTTCTCAGGGAAGCCCTGGGAGTTCAAATTGGTGAGTCAGTTCAAGACTGACTAAAACAGTGTGCCGAAGAGAGGTTCTCTGAAAAATACTTCACATGTGATAAACTGCCTTTTTTTCCCCCAAGAGCAATGGTAAAATTCATCTAGAAGACATTTTCATCATAATAAAAGATGAAAACCAAAATGTTTGGAACCTGAAATGTTGATTGTTTCTGTTCCAATATTTTCAACTATAAGTCTGAATGAAGAGATTGGGAGCAAAAGTAGTGGAAATTATTGAACAATTCCTCGTTAGCTCATTTATTGAAGAACAAGCCTCTGAAATAGGTAAAATTCTCTCCATTATTCAAATAAGGACAATGAAGCTGAGAGATTAAATGAGTTGTCCAATGTCACAGAATTAGTGAGTGACACAGCCAAGATGGAAACTCAGAGCACAGGCTCATACAGGGTCCAGTTCTGCTCTGAGTGCAGTGTTCTCAGGAGAATACAGGCTTCTGTTTAACCAAAAGAAACTGTTTACATAACCAGTATAATGAAAATATTGAGAAATGATGTGGCAGTGTTTTCCTTTTTAAAATATTGAGTGAAACAATTTGAATGAAGTGTGTCAGTCTCTTTATTGAGTAACAGGTTTTAGTATAAATCACAAGAAATTGACATTTTTGTAACTCAAAAACAGTGGAATGTTGACAATTTCAAATTACATTTGTCTTTGAATTGCCTCTCCCTGCTGACACCACTGTATTTGATCTCTATTTTTAGCACTATGCACATTGCAATGACATAGTAGAGACCCAGTAAATGTTTATTGAAGGAATGAACAAAATAAAGTTATGTTATCTAAGATACAGGCATCCTTGTATGTTACACAGAGACATACCATTTTAATAAAATAGAGGGTAGCTTTCTAAAGACATCTTGGTACAGAGGAAAGTCTGTGGGCTTTGGAGATAGGAAGACAAGTGAGATTTTTCACCGCCAGAGCTCAGTATGTGAGTCCTTGGACAAGTTACCTGTCCGCTCGGGTCCTGAGTTTTCCCATTTGTTAGATGGGAATGGCAGTGGATACCTCCAAGGATTGCTATGAGGATCAAATGAAATTCTGTTTCTACTGAGCCAGTCTTACAGCAGGTACTCAGCAAATACTCTTCCCAATTCAGTCCTCTACTCTTAAATCAGCATTAAAAAATAAGTGTTAGGACTTAATTCTTGAGAGAGTAACATGGAGTCTTAAAAGTTTATTGTTCGTAACACTAGCTTTAGCTAAGCCATAGCGACTAAAATGCTTAACAGGCACTGGGAATTTTTTTTTTTTAATTTTTAATTTATTTAAAAAATTATCATTCAAGTAAACATACACAAGAAGCAAAATTTCCCCACTATGAATTGCATGAATATCTTAATGTACTAATACAGTATAATAATGTCAAAAAATTTAAGAAAATAAAACTTCTCTTTGCTTTCCTCTGTGCAAGAGTATCTTTGTAACAAGAAATTCTATTTTCACCCTGTGAAATGGTAAACTTCCTGTGTTCTAAGTTCATTATCATTGCTCCGCCCTGTGAAGATGATAATCGTCAGCAAAACAGAGCTATTTTGGTACCAAGTAAGGCTGCACAGTCTTCCTAATCAGCAAAATTGAAGGGAGAGGCAAGGAAAAAGCTTTTATGTTTGCAATTAAGTGGGTCTCTTTTGATATTTAATAGTAAAAAAAAAAACAAAGCCTTTTGTTGACCTAAAACAATTTGGTATTTTAGGGAAAAAAGACAATTCAAATGGAAAATGTCTTAGATTTTGTTTTGCTGCTATGTATGAAGATACATTTAGTGAAAAAAAAATTACTGTGTATTCACTATCGGAGAAGATTTTCATATTATATTTGGCCCTCTTTTTTTTTGGTTGCAAGGGCCTAGAATATTGTTTATTTGTTTTTACATTATTCCAGAAAAATGGAGACGTTAACATAGCTTTAATTACTTTATTTTCTAGGGGTTAACATTGTAATTATTCACAGAAATGAAATTTAATACCTTCTTTCTTCATTCATTTATCATTCAACAAATATTTATTGATTATTTACCACGTGCAAGGCACAGGCTTAAGCTCTGAGGCTCAGTGACCTACAAGGAAAAAAGTCTCGCCTTCATTAAGCTTATATTCTAGGTGACTGCTCCCATCCTCATAACTATAATCCATGTTGTATTATAATTCATGGTGACATGGTACAAAAATGATTTGGTTGTCCATGTCCTATGATCTGGTCTACTTATATCAAATCGGGTACACACATACACTCACACACACACACACACACACACACACATCTATTCCATATGCAATTATATTTTTAAGTTCAATTCATATTCAGACGTGGCAAATATTTATTAAAGGCTAATTCCGTAGCACACAATCCTGGGATTTGAATGAATTAGACCAATTTCTTCCCTCAAGGAGCTAACAATTGGAGAATACCGGGGGAAAAGAGTTGGAGAGAAATACTGACGGGAAGTGCAGAAAAAAAAAAGCATTGATGCACAATCCTAAATTTAGGAATTGCCTTCATAGGGCAGACATTTGACTTAACCCATAATAAATGTAGAGGGTTCAAATAAGTGGGGAGAAAGGGTGTTTCAGGGAAGAGACAGTGATTTTGCTACTCTCACTTGGGTTCTCAGATCAGTGGCTTTGGCATCATCTGGGAGCTTGTTGGTAATGCAGAATCTCAGGCCTGCAGCAGACCTCCTAAGTCTCCGGCATTTTAACAAGATTCCCAGGTGATTTGTATGCACGTTAAAGTTCAAGTAGCTCAGGAGTAGAATACAGAGGATAAGCAGTGTGGGCCTGTTTGATGACAGCCATCTGGGCCACTGTGGCTGGAGTACAGATCAGGGTGGGAAGGGGACAGAGGGCATAAGAAGTTTGAATGCAATCAAGGTAGTAATTTTCAATCAAACAGGGACATGAGCAAATTCTAGTCAATCAATACTTCCCTAGGCAGAATTAACCACTTACTCTTGTGAGTGTGTTTTTCTATTGTTGTTCTTACCGCTCTACGTTATAATTATTTGTTTATGTGTCTGCCGTTCTCCCACCCTCTCCCAACCCCATCACTAATACTATTTTAAAGCAGAACCTATTTGTCTTTACACCTCCTGAACCAAGTATTCAAGAAATGATTGAACTGAGCTATCTAAGTGATAGCTATGCAAACATTAAGAGTGAGGCCATAGCTTATTCCCAAATTACTTAAAGTGCAATATTGTATCTAGACGAAGTTGTCAATAATTTATTTATTCGATAATTATTTGCATTTTCTACCTTCCCTTTCTGGTGCCTGAGCATGTTTTCCCATTCACTGCCTCTCAGCATCCTGAGTCCGCAAGTCCATCAGACACTCTGAACAGAGCATGTGATTATTGGTGACACCATGAGCAACAAACTCTCTATGCTGTGCGCCTTCTCAATAGGAAATGAGATTTCCACTTCCACTGACATATAAAAAGGTTACTAGCAATTGATGGCAGAACATGCCCATGGGTGGTGGAAACAATGGCGAGCTGTGCTTAGTACAAGTTAGAGGCTCGCCAAAAGCTTCCTAAGAAATGAGTTCTGATCCAGGAGAACGGAGAGTCACATTTACAAAAGCAGCGATAAGGGTGAAGGCATTTCATGAAGACAAAATGAGTGAAAGTATAGTGAAAGGCATGTTTTATAACAAGTTGCTGGTAGTAATGAATCTGGCTTGAAATGGATGCTGAAGAAATTATTTTTGATTGAGTCCATGTTAAGAGGATGAGGTAGATATGGTAAGAGCGACTGAACTGTAAGGTGCTTTGTATGCCCGGCTAGGGACGTTGGACATGATGCCGTAGGCAGTGGGTAGACCTGGAAAGTTTTGTACATGGAAGTTCTGTGTGCAGAGTGGCATTTCAGATGGCTAAATCTAGCTATAATGTATAGGACACACTGAGGGACAAGAGCTCAAGTCAATGAGCTCCATCAACAGCAACAATATTTTAGTGGACAGTGCTAGAGATCCAGGTAGGGTGACTGTGGCACTGGGGAAAATGATTCAAGAAATAACACAGAGGATTAAGCCAATGCATCTCCAAATCCTGTTGCTAGTTCCTCCCAACTTACCTCTAAAATCCAACTATTTCTGTACATCTCCACTCGCATGTACTCTAATTTGAACAACTACAATAGCTACCTAAAAGATAGACATACTTACGCTACTGCTACCCACTGACCCTTTCTATAAAATGCTGCCGCAGCAACCTTTTAAAACCACAAACCAGAATATTGCCATTCTCCAGCCTGAAATTCTTCAAGGGCTCTATTTGCATTAGAACACAAATTTTGGAACCTGGCACCAGGTGATTCAGTTTCCATTTCCAGCACGTTGTGTTCTTTCCCCTACTCTGGGGTCCAGGAACATCGACTTGTTTCCATTTTCTTGGACAAGCTATACTTTCCCCAAAACAGACTCTTTTATAAAATAGTCCCATTCTTTGCAATTCACTCTTCTCCATAAATTGTCAAAATAACTTCTGCTTATCCTGTGCATTGTGGCTTATATTGCAACTGAGTCCCTTATTGTGCCTATAAAGTCGGTAATATTTTGCAAGTCCCTAAAAATAATTAGAAAATTGAATAAGTAATTCTAATATTTCAAGAAGGGAATATTCTTGTGTTTTGTTACAAAATCCATACCCCATTTTATTTTTTCATTTATTTTTTTTTATTGTAGTAAAATGTCAATCATATAAAATTTATCATTGTAACCATTTTTAAGAGTACAGCTTGGTAGCATAAAGTAGTCACATTGTTGAGCAGCCATTACCACCATCCATCTCTAAAACATTTTCATCTTCCCAAACTAAAACTCTGTATCCGTATCTATTCATTAAACAATAACTCCCCATTCCTCCCTCCCCTCAGCCCCAGTCTCTGTGAATTTGACTACTCTCGGTACCTCATATAAGAGGAATCATACAGTATTTGTCTCTTGGTGACTGGCTTATTTCACTTGGCATAATGTCCTCAAGGTTCATTCATGCTGTAGCATGTGTCAGAATTCCCTTTCTTTTTAAGGCTGAATAATATTCAACTGTATGTGTATATCACATTTTGTTTATCCATTTATTTATTCACTGATGGACGTTTGAGTATTTCTACCTTTTGGCTATTGTGGATAATATTACTCTGAACTTGATTGTACAAATATGTGTTGAAGTTCCTACTTGCAATTCTTTTGGGTATACCCAGTAGAATTGATGGATCATATGGTAATTCTATGCTAATTTTCTGAAGAACTGTCATACTTTTCTGAGGAACTGTCCACAGTGGCTGCACCATTTGACATTCCCACCAGAATTGCATAATAATTTCTCCACATCCTGGTGAATATTTATTTTCTGTTTCTGTTTCTGTTTTGTTTTATTATAGTAGACATCCTATAGGTGTAAAGTCCATACCACATTTTATAACGTAGTATAAATTTAGGAATTGAAAGGGCTGTAGTCTCATTTTGTTCCAATTCCTTAATGTTATCAAGAAGCATAAAACCCAGCAAGTAAAGTGATTTTCCCTGGCACACATCAGAATGGGGCTAGAACCAGGTCTCCTGCTTTCCAATGTTTCATGGAGCTGGAGCCTCTAGGACATTGAATACAAGGATGGGGAATAAAAACTGTTGAGCATCAGAGTAGTGTATACGTCAGGGCTGAAGTCAAATCAAACGAGAGGTCGAGGCAGAATTCTTATTTTGTTCTTCCCTACATTCTTATGAGGCTAGAGCAAGCAGCCTTGGCGAAGTTGATGAACCTCCTGGAGCGTCAGTTTCCTCATGTAAAACATGGGGATAATGAAACTTGCCTCACAAAAATACTGAAAAGATTACATAAAATTGTGCAGCATTGTACATAGTGCCTGACACTGTGGAGGCACTGAAAAAAATATTAATTTTTCCTCCACCACTAATGTTGAGTGTAATGGTGGGCACATGTGAGGAGCTAAACCAAAGCTTGCTAATTTGATTTGCTTTGAAAAGCAACAGGATCTAAAACTGCCTTAGGCTTAGTTTTTTTTCTGGAAATTTCTTTCCAATTTTGGGTGGGTTCTAACAAAAGGTCAGAGGAACAACAGAAGCAGATGGCCTTCCTGAAGCGTGTGCCAAAGGGATTCGTGTGTGTCTTAGGGGTGATGTCTCCACCCATCACGCAGCTCGGAGGCTCAAGGGCAGCTCCCCAACCTTGTGTGTGTCCCTTCCTGAGCACTCCCTGGTGCAGACTCCAAGTCTGACAAGGAAAATGTGCTGTGATCATCACACAGGGAGAGAGCAGCTGCTCCAAGGTGGAGTCTATTGTCAAGGCTCTCCTGGTAACAAAAAGAGGAAAAAGCCTATCAAAGCATTTCCTGCTCGCAGGAGCCATGTGCTTCCATTAATTCTTTTCCCTGAGTCAGTCTGTCTCCCTCAGGCTAATGTCTCTCTATGTCTACTATCCCAGAGAACAGAATAGGCATTTTTAGCAGTTAAATTGACGCCCTTTCTAAACAGTGTGGCTTTTAATGAGAGGAACTAGCTCAGATGTTCAGTGACACGTACTTATATATTTCATAAGGAATAAAAGATTGTGGTTAGGGTAGTTCTGATTTTTCAGAATTCTGCTTATATCCATGAATTACTTTGGTATTGGGATTGGTACATGATGGTATGAAGACTCTGTCTTTCCTGTACCATCAAGGAATTACAGAAAAACAACGATAAATATTTTCTGAGTGTGACATTGGTTAAATTCATACTTTATGGAAGAAATTAGCTAGCCATGGAAGTCAGTGAAAAAGTATTCCTAAATGAAGGATGAATTTTGTGAACCAGAGTTCTAAATGAATGTCTGAGTCTTGTGAACCAAATTAACTAGCCAAGGGAGTAAGCAAAGAAAAAAAAAAATAATAAGATTCCTAAATGAGTGACTGAGTTTTATGAACAAAGCTGGATTTGATCTCAAGGAAGCAGTCCTGGAGTGCAACTATCATTAATAAGATAAAGTATAGTTTCTTATACTGTACCCCTGTTCCGGACAGAATAAAGTTCCAAAGAAGGTGGATGGTGAGCATGGTGTGTACATGTAAGGGGTAAAGGAGACAAGAAGGCAGAATTTGACAAATGCTATCTGGCAGTGTCATGGTGAGAGTCCCTAAGTGCTAATATGATAGAATGCAAAAATAGTAGAGAATAATCAAGATGTCCTGGTCAACAGCCTGCCGATCACCAGGCATGTGCATGAGGCCATCCTACGTCATCTAGAACCAGGTGGCCTGCCAGCTGTATGAGAGAACCCAACACAGGACAGATGAGTTGGCCCAGGGCAGAAGAGCCCCAAGCTGCCCCACAGGAGCTAAATAAAGCAGTTGTCATTTTAAATCACTAAGTATTAGGAGGGTTTCTTAAGCAGCAAAAGCTAAATGTTGTAGTGGCCAGTAGATAAGAGGTTCTGCTGTGAGGCTAGATCTTCAAACTTCACCAAAGCCAGGATGACTGTCCTCAAGACACTGCCTTTCCCTTTGCTTTCACTTATCCTTTGTTCTCCTGCTTGGCAGTTAAATTTCTCCCATGAATAAATGAGTGACCCTTGTTTATATTGTAGACTGAGTTTGATTAAGATGAGTGAGTCTTTCTAAGTCTCTCAACCTTGATGCTCAGAATATTGAGTTTCTGGTCTTTCTCAGCAAGGAGCAGAGTTTTGAGTGGTGATGCCTCCAGCATGTCCCTGTCCTGCCCAAGCAACCAGCTCTGTCTCATTTATCTAGAATTTTTGCAAACCTGTCTAACAGCTACATCGAGCTTTAAAAATTGAAAGACAAAAACTAATTTGTTTCTTATATCATTTTCAAAAAAGCTATAAAATAATATAGGTTCACTGAAATAGGTGCAGAATGTAATCAATGATATAGAGGGTCCCGGTTTTGACATCTTTTGAGGATGATGGACGATCCTTATACCAGGCTAGATAATCCTGGAAAAATCACATGCCCTTTTGATCCCATAAGAAAGGTGATGATGTAGATATCATCAACATCCAAATGTATGTAGAATAAAAAGACAATACTAGTTCTGCCTACTCAATGTGAGCATAATCAATTTAAAGTTAAAAACCACACACTCAGATTTTTATTTTGCCTACATATTACCTCATGTTCGTTTGGCTGATTTATTTCAACCACTTTATTTCCATAAATGGTTTTTTTCAATGTCACATTAATATGATCTTAATCGTTGGTATGCTACACATGTAGTTTGTTTGTTTGCTCTTTCTAATTGAAATCAGACAACAGCCAATGACATTTAGTTCCTAAAAACATGTTGCAATGCTTTATTCCACAAAAGTTCCCAAACTTCTCAAGCACAGATGATGGAACTCTCTAAGCCTGTGACATTCTTTCTGAAATTCTTGCCTCGTAATAAGGTAAGATGTATAGAATTGCTTTCGTGATCAGTGTAACCATTGTTCAGTTTGTATATCACTCGGAGTTTTTAAACCTTCCCAGTATCATTCCCTCCCTTCTTCACCCACATGAAATGCCAAAGTTGTGGAGTGACTGATTATACTCTGACTATGAAGTTGGAAGGAGAATAGGAGAAAAACTATACTTTCCTGTCTTAGATCCATAACCAGAGATACAAGTATTATGTCAAGAACAACAGAACTAGAAGCTATCAGCAACTCAGTTCACAGATATTCAGAGAACTTGTTCATGTCCACTGAACATTTTGAAGCTATTCATGTATAATGAAAAACAAACAAAATGCTTCGTGGTGGGCATGCACCGTGGTGGAATGCATTCCTGACATGACTTTTTCAACATGAACGATGGCTCACGTCTTAGTTCAGTTATGTGACACTAATGGGCCACTGTTGACTGAGCTCTCCTTTGAGATGCTGAAGAGACAAAAAGCATGTAGGCAATGGCATGTTGATTTCAGAGATTAATAAATTAATACATCAAATCAATACCTTATGTTTATGTGAAGCACATATGTTCATATTCAACAAACACTTATTAAGTACCTACCTCATATTTGGTTCTGTGCTAGCAGCTTTGGAATGTTCTACCATGAGCAAAGCTACCATCCTTGTCCCCAAGAATCTTACCCTTATAGATACTTAACTTCTGACCTTTTTCACATGCATTATCTAATTTTATGCTTACAAAAATCAAGAGAAGTAAGTGTGGAGGTGTTATGAGCTGAATAGTTAGATTCATATTCATATGTTAAAGACGTAACCCCCAATACATCAGAATGTGACTATATTTGGAGATAGGGCTTTCAATGAAATAATTAAGGGAAAATAAGGTCACCAAGGTGGGCTCTAATCCAGTATGACTAGTGTCCTTATAAGATGAGGAGATTAAGACACAGAGAGGGAAGACACATGTGAGGATACAGAGAAAAGATGGCCACCTCCAAGGCAAGAAGAAAAGCCTCAGAAGAAACCAACCCTGCCATCATCTCAAGCTTTAACTTCTAGTTTCTAGAACTGTGAGAAAAAAAGTTTCTGTTGTTTAAACCATCCAATCTGTGGTACTTTGTTATGGCAGTCCTAACAGACTAATTCAGGAGGTATTATTATCTTATTTTATAGGTGATAAAGCAAGGCTGAGAAAGATTCAATTATTTACTCAAAATTTACATATAACTAGTAAATGGCCTAGGCAGGATTAGTTTAGTTCTTCTTACACCCTTCACACTGCTCTGTTTATCTTTCTACTATCTACCACAGGGCACATCCAACTATCTAGTTATCCAACAGCAAAGACCAGTGCTAAGAAAAATTGGGGAGCAGATGTTTTTCTTCAGGGCACTATCACCTTCAGTTGTTTTTTTCCTTTACCCATTTCAAGTGTTCTCTTATCCCTGATTTCAATCTTGCTGTTCTTCTGCCTTAAAAGTAAAACCTCATTATCTCAGTGGAGGATATTTGCTGTTAGGAAGAAATTTATTTTATTAAGTGCTATTTATATAAATGATTGTTAGCAATGAATGCTAAGCCTTCCTTTTCAAAAAACTAAAAGAATAACTTGTCTGTACCAAGAAATGAATTCTCTAGGATAGCAGGCAAGTGGTAGATACATTTACCAGTAGAAAAGCCTTCCATTCCTTTGAAAAATGTATTTTAATTGGTAAGACGATGTGCCTTATGGAAGTTTAGCTAGTGGTGATCAGGTAAGATTTATTAGAACAAATAGAATTGATGAGCAATATCAAAGTAATGGTATGGTTTAGACGAGAGATAATAGGAAGGACAGATTCCAGAAAGAGGTACTAGTCACACCTCGGGTCAACTGTTTGTTTAGTCAAAAGTGTCTTGAGGCCTGTGATGTGAGTTAGTTAAAATGCACCACGTACTCATATTATCACAGTTTGTGACTTTAGTCTAGGCCAGTGGTTTCCAATCTGACTCTGCAGCAATGTCACCAGGGGAGTGGTTTAAAAACAGAGATAGCAGGTGACCAGCCCCAGAAATTCTGAATCATCAAATCCAGGGGCTGGATTCTAAAGTGTCCCTCAGGAGCTTCTAATAAGAGTGAGCTTGGGGACAACTACACTGCCAGAGGTGTTCTGCAATATCAGTAGGGGAAGATTTTCTTATAGATAGCACTTCATATACTGTGGCTCCTTTGACTCTCTGGGATCGGGGAATTTCTAAAATTTTCCAGATGATGAAAATTAGACATAAATACTAAACATGGACAACTTCTAGGAGAATAAGAAGAAAAGGTAGTGGTTAGGAAGCAGATGCTTTCTCTTGGTAAAAACATATATGTATCAAAGTAGACAAATATCAGACTGACATTCAAGAAAAATAAATCCCCCCAAAAGTAATGAAAACATTAATTTACACACACTGTAATTATTAAAATTCAAAAAAAAATTATATTCTCCTCAAAATATGTCCTTTTGGGGGTATGATTTTTAATTAATGACAGAATTAATATGGTAAGCAACACTTCAGCTAATGCCATAAAATTAAATTCTTCTTAGTCTTTTATTAAAAAGAGCCATCAACAGAAGATGCAACTATAACATAAGAAACAGTCCCCAACATCCAGTGTCCTTCAAAGTTAACTGTGGAACTTTGTAAAAATACTGTATACTGGGCCCAATTCCCAGAGAGTTCGGGACCATGAATATCTATCTATCTATCTATCTATCTATCTATCTATCTATCTATCTATCTATCTATCTATCTATCTATCTATATATATATATATATTTATATTTATATTTATTATTTATTAAACATTTTTTTTAAATTTCAGTTACAGTTGGCATTCAATATTATATTAGTTCCAGGTGTATAGCATAGTGGTTAGACAATTATGTAACTTATGAAGTAATCCCCCCCATAAGTCTTCCACCCACATGACACCATAGATTGTTATTACAATATTATTTACTATATTCCTTATGCTGTACTTTACATCTCCGTGACTATTTTGCAAGTATCAATTTGTACTTCTTAATCCTTTCACCTTTTTCATCTAGCCTCCAAACCCCCCTCACATCTCACAACCATCAGTTTGTTCTCTGTATCTATAAGTTTGTTTCTGTTTTGTTTGTTCATTTATTGTGTTTTTTAGATTCCACATCTAAGTGAAATCATATGGTATTTGTTACATATGAAGCACATGGGAACCACAAACCAAAAATCTACAAGGGATATACAAGAAATAAAAAGAAAGGAATCCAAACACAGCACTTCAGAAAATCATCAGCTTACAAGAGAAGAGAAAAAGAGAATAAGAAAGGAACATAGAACTACAAAAACAATCAAAAAATAATAAAATGGCAATAACTATATACCTATCAATAATTGTTTTTTCTGTTTTGTTTATTTTGTTGTTTAGATTCCACATATAAGTGAAATCATATTTCATCTGCCTTTCTCTGTCTGACACTCCACTCAGCACAACATCCTCCAGGTCCATCCACGCTGCAGATGGCAAGAACCCATTCCCCTCTGTGGCTAAGCAATATTCCATTGTACATACAAGTATATACCACCTGCTATTTATCCATTCTTCCATTGACAGACACCAAGACTGTCTCCACATCTTGGCTATTGTAAACAATGCTGCAATGAACACATGGATGCACATGTCTCCTTGAAGTAGCATTTTGGGTTTCTTTGGATAAATACCCAGAGGTGGGGTTACTGGGTCCTTTGTCTCTTGTTATAGTCTTTTTTTTTTTTTTTTTTTTTGAGTCTATTTTGTCTGGTATAAATATTGCTACTTCAGCTACTTTTTTCTTTCTTTTTTTCTTTCTTTCTTTGTTTCTTTCTTTTTTTGTTGTTATTTTGTTCCATTTTCATGAAATATATTTTTCCCATGCCTTTACTTTCAGTCTGTGTGTGTCTTATGATCTGAAGTGAGTCTCTTGTAGGCAGCATATGTAAGGGTCTTGTTCTCTTATCTATTCATCCACCCTATCTTTTGATTAGAGTATTTAATCCATATATATTTAAACTAATTATTGATAGATATGTTGTTATTGCCATTATATTATTATTATTTTTTTTATCTTTTTTTTTTGTCTTAAAGAAGTCTCTTTACCATTTTTTATAATAGTGGCTTAGTGGTGATGAATTTCTTTAGCTTTTTCTTGTTTGGGAAGCTCTTTATCTCTCTTTCAATTTTAAATTATAGTTTTCATGGGTAGAGTAGTATTGGTCCTTGCTTTTTTTTTATCACTTTGAATATTTTGCGCCAATCCCTTCTGGCCAGCAATGTTTCTGTTGAGAAATCAACTGACAGTCTTATGGGAGCTCCCTTGTAGGTAACTAAGTGCTTTTCTCTTGTTGCTTTTAAGATTTTCTCTTTGTCTTTAACCTTTGGCATTTTAATTATGATATATCTTGGGGTGGGCCTCTGAGTTCATCTTGTTTGGGACTCTCTGTGCTTCCTGGGCTTGTATGTCTATTTCTTTTACTAGGTTAGGGAAGTTTTCTGTCATTATTTCTTCAAATAGGTTTTCAATTCCTTGCTCTCTCTCTTCTCCTTCTGGTACACTTATGATGCCAATGTTGTTACACTTGACATTGTCCCAGAGGCCCCTTAAATTCTCCTCATTTTTTGGGATTCTTTTTTCTTTTTGCTGTTCTGATTCGGTATTTTATGCTACTTTATCTTCTAAGTCTCTGATTTGATCCTGTTTCATTGAATCTACTGTTGATTTCCTCTAACATATTCTTCATTTCAGTTGTTGTATTCTTTATTTCTGACTGGTTCTTTTTTATGTTTTCTATCTCTATTATTATGTTTCCTATGTCTTTGTTGAAGTTCTCCCTGAGGTCATTGAACCAGTGACCAATTTAACAAGTGTTTTAAATTCTGCATCTGGTAGATTGTTTATGTCCATTTTGTTTAGTACTTTTTCTGGAGCTTTGTTCTGTTCTTTATTTGGGACATGCTTCTTTGTTTCCCCATTTTTGCTGCCTCCCTGTTTGTTTCTATGTATTAGGTAGGGCTGATATGCCTCCTGGTCTTAGCAGATTTGCCTTATATAGTAGGTGTTTTGTGGGGCCCAGTGTACAGTCTACCTGCTCACCAGAGCCGGGTGGTCCAGGTGTGTCCCTTTTGTGGGTTGTGTTTGCTCTCCTGTTTTAGTTAAGCCTATTTGCTGTTTACATGTCAGTGGGAGGGATTGACCTTTAGACTAATTGGTTTTGTGAAGACTGGCCATGACTTCAGTGGAGGAGCTGTGGCGCAGGGGCTGACCCTATAGAGCAGGATTCTTCACTTCAGTAGGGCTATGGTCACTGCTCAATCTGCCCTTTGAGTGTATCGTCCTGGGAGGTGGCTGTGTAATGTTCCTTTTCAGTCCAAAGCTGGTCATTGAGCATGCCAGCCCCAGGGCCCCCTGGGAAGAGACCCACTATAAGCCAAATTTAGCAGCAGTCTGTGCCCTGCCTGGGGCCACCAGGCATGAGCCACAAGCAATCCTCAGATGGGCATAGCCCATACTGGGCTTGGAGGTACCTCAAGAGGTCAAGCAATAAGTCAAGGCAGGCTGCCACTAGTGCTGGACTTAAGCTGCTCATCCAGAGGTTTGGAACATGCTGAAGCCAGATGCTGCTGGTTTGGGTTTTGTAAACCTTTGAAAGCTTTTGGGAAAGTCTGCAATATAAGCCAAGACAGGTGGTTTGGACAAAAAGCAGCTTGTATGGGTCCACGAGTTGGGTGAGGTGGGGGTCTCAGAGAATCACCAGGGCAGGGTATAATGAAAGGTATTAGCTAAATTGATGGAGACTCAGATATGGCCACAACATGTGTCAGTATGCCAGAAATGGGGAGGGCTCAACAAACAAAAAATGGCTTCCACCAACTCCTCCGACCAGAGAAAGCTGCCCCTCCAGCCCTGCTCTGAAGCCAGACACCTCAGTTTCTCCCCATACATCCTTAGCTCCTTCTGAGGTGCTGCCCCAGCACTGGAGTTGAGAGCTAGTGAGTCAATCAGTGAATAAGTTCGTGTGTGTGCCCTTTAAGAGGAGAGCCTGGGACTACAGCTGCCCTCATCTTACTCAGCCACAATCTCTTTGCTAGTTTTCACAGCCATAAGTTATGGAGACTTCTCTTCCCGGCACTTAAACCTTGGCCTGGGAGCTGGTGTGGAGCTTGGACCTCTCGTTCCTGCTGGTGGGGAACACTACAGCTGAGATACCCTTCACATTTTTTAATGGTCATGTGCAGGTGTAGGACCAGCCTGTTCCATGTCTCTGCCCCTCCTACCAGTCTCAAGTTAGCTTCTTCTGTTTGTCCTTAGTTTAATTGTAGGGCTTTGGTTCAACCAGACTTCAGGCAATTCTCAACGATCGGTGTCCTATAGTTTAGTTGTAATTTTGATGTGGTCATGAGAGAAGGTAAGCACAGCATTTACATACTCCACCATCCTGACCCAGAAATCCCTCAATGATTACTTGAAATGTAATTGGATGAAATGCTCCAATTAAAGGATGAATGGATAAAGAAGAGGTGGCATATATACACAATGGAGTATTACTTGGTCATCAAAAATAATAAAATCTCACGATTTGCAACAACATATAAGGACTTAGAGGGTATTCTGGTAAGTGAAATAAGTCAGAAAAGGGAATTCAGACTTTTTAAAACATCACAGGTGATTATGATTCTAATTCACAGTGGAGATTTTCTCAGTGACTGTTATTGCTTTGATATGGAAAAGATAGTCAAAATATTAACAGTTAGCCCTGCCATAGGAACCCACCAGAAAAGAGACAGGCTATTAAAAAATATAGATGGTTCCACAGGAAGTTATTTTCCTCACAGTCTTCCTTCACCAACCATGATTAGTGATCAAAACTTTTAAATTATGCTTTTTTCTTATTTGAGAGAAACACCTACCATATATGGAATACCAACTGATTCAGAAAAAAAAAGTCCTGTTGTGTAAGTTGGTATAGTTATTATTTGCCATTTATTTATGTAGAATATGAGATCAAGAAGAGGTCACAGACATCATCTAGTCAAATCTATAATATTTTTTTCCCTAATAAATGAAATCCAGAGATAAAAAAGGAATTTGCTTACTTAAGCCAGAGTTGGGAAAAACCGGAGAACTTCAGACTCAGTCTGGTGGAATTTGCTTAACAGAATGTTGCTGCCCACAGATGAGGAAACAAAGGATCTGGAAAATGAACTGCTGTGCTCTTTCAAGGACTGTAAATGTGTAGTACGTGTGTCTTAGTGTGTGTGTGTGTGTGTGTGTGTGTGTGTGTGTATTATATTCATTTTAAAACATTTTCTGGCTCCTCCGACAAGAACAGAGAACCATTCTGACTATGGTGGCCCACAGATGTGGGTGCTTACTATATTTTGGTTACATGAATGAATAAGGTACAAACCCTGATTCCACTCCACAACTCCTCCTGTATGAGAAAGGGGGCTAACTAAATTATATGCCATTCTGGGAAACCCTTGTATAAGGTTTAGAAGAGAAGATGATGAACACTGAAAGGCCACACAATTCCTAAACCATGGCTTAATCATTTGTTTATTAGTAAGGCTTTCCAAGGGAATATCAAATACATCCTCTGATTACCCTCTGACAGTGGGAAAAAATATTAAGCAGTCCTATGTCCTGGGCCCCTTTCTCAGTAATTCCTATTTGTTGGAGACTCCTACAGATACAAACCCTCCTTTTCTGTGGACCAAGGAGGTGAACTAAGGGGCTAAACACTGAGTGAAATTAAATAATGAACCTATAGTTTCTGACCCCTCCCAATGAGCAGAGACCCAAAGTGTTGACTGACAACTGGAAGAAAACTTAGATGTGGTCTTTTGTTCCAAGGTGTTAACCCAGGTGTTATTTTAACTGCAGACTTGAAAGACTACATCTAAGAAACACTTGATACAATTAAAATAACTAAGCTAAGAAGCTTCCCCTCATGCAATGCAAGTGCCAAATAAATAGACAGGCATAAATCAGATAAAAGTGATTTCTCAGAGGCCATGCCTTCCTGTCAGTTCTGACTTACTGGCATATAAGCAATTGTCATTTTAAAGGAAAAAAGAAAAGCTTAGTTTCTCTTGGAGAAGCAGCCTAATCTAGTGACTGGAAATGAAGGCTTTTGAGCAAGCCTTCCTGGATTTGATTCCTGACCTCATTAGTTGTGTGTTGTTGGGCACGTTACTTCATCTCTCTGTGATTCAGTTTCTTTATATTATATACATATGCACACACATGCACAATCTGTTCTTATGTCACAGTGCTATTTAAATGATTTAATGCATAAAGCCACTTAGGAAATTGTCTAGTGAATAGTAAATGCTCAATGAAAGTTACTATCATCCTAATAATACAAATATTATTAATGAGCTATTTCACCTTTGCTGCTTTTATTTCTATTACAGTGAGATGTCTTGAGATATATTTGGCCATCCCTGTGCCACAGGAGGGTTTCTGAACTGAACTAATTCTAACTGTTCTAATGATGCTTACTTTCACCTCACATTAAATAATAAAAGTATTATGAAGTTAAAAATGATCCTTGTGTAATCACTGATTCCAATTTCTGTTCTCCATGAAGGGAAAAGACAGCATGTTTGTGTAAAGATCTCCTGAAGAGTTATTATTCTCCACACTGTTGTTGATCACATCCCAATTGGTTTTTAACTTGTTTCCCATGCCATGTTAAATCAGAAAATAATGGCCCTTGCAATCAGAAAATAATGATAATATATTGCAAGAAAACTAAGTTAATATATGCTAATGTGAAAAGTAAATATGATTTACATCGTATTCTTTTGAAAACAACAAAACAACTGTATATTTAACCTTTGAACTATGTTCAGCGTCCAAGATGTGTTTAAAGTCTTTCAATAGAAAATAAGTTAAATATTTTCATTGGAAGCGTAGAGTATAATAGGTATACTGGAGGAGTAAGTTGCTATGTTTCCTTCCCAAGTGGTTTCCCAGTGCCTTTTGGGGATTCCAAGTAGACAGAGAAAATGTGTCACTGAGAGGCCCTATCAGAGGTAGGAAGTTTATTCCTGGCATCTGCGGAAGAAGACTTCAGGTGAAGTCATTAAGCAAGCTCAGTTGGCAAGAATGGGAACAGAGGGTCATGGAACAGAGGACCTCTATCCAGCCTTCACTTTGATAATCCCAAAATACCATGGCCAGCTGAGCCTCCCACCTGGCATGCTCCTCCTCTTTTGTTCTTAATTTATTTTGGTGTCATGGATGTCTTTGCAAATCTGATGGAAATTATAAATACTCCTCCCAGAAGAATACACACACACACACACACACACACACACACACTCAAAACACAATTCTGTATATTAATTTGTGGTTTTTGTAGATGTTCTCATGTAAAAAAATGCCTTTTAAATAAAGCGATTTTATATTATCTTCAGTAAACAAATCAATTAACATTTGAAACGGATTTTGTAATGGAATTTCCTTTTTAAAACTGTATTATTTAAAATCCTGACATGTAACCCTCCCAAAACATTTTAGGTATTTTTTTGTTTTATTTTACTATGATCAGCAATTTCAAAAACCTTTGTAGATGTTTCTGAAACACTTAATTTCTAGGGAATTTTTATTTCTTTCTGCTAGAAAAGCACAGTAGGCATTGGTAATGCCTTCTTAGAAATATTTTATTATAATTTTATGAGGATATAAGCAAAGACTGTAATGTTATTCTCATATTGGTTTATATTAAATAAACTGATAACCCACAGAGTCTTGATCGTAATTCAGACTCTAACCCCAAAATATATTGTTTTGGGAGAAATAAATGTACAAATGTACACAGCTACAGAGGAAATTTTTCAAAAATATGGAGAAAAAAGCTTTTTAAAACTCACCCTCAATGGATACATAAACAACAATGTTGATGAGTCAGTGTATAAATTTCAATGTCTATTATCTTATATTTTAAAATTGGGACAGAGAAACTTCCTGAATATTTAATGCAAGAATTTTTTTGAACAAGTTTGGCAATTAATGTAAAGCTAGTCTAAAAGCACCTTTTATTCTTAGAGTAAAAACCTTGGAACAGTATATAATAGTTTATAGAAGTTTATAGTAATAATTTACTATCTATCTTTTTCTTCTTTGACACCAATCATCACAGACCAAGAGCAGCTAAGTGTATAATAATTTATTATGGTTGCATATCATTTGCATGTATAATAAATTATAGATACCATAACATCTTTATAAACTATTTAGTATATCATATTCACTTCCTAATGCTCACTGCAGTAACTGTAAGAAATTTAATTAGGTTATACTTTAGCATTAATTAGGAGATAAAAAAATTATAAAATTTTTTCACAGTACTTCGGATTTCTGAAGGACCCCATTATTGCAACTTTTGTGCAACCAGTCTGAAATGCATAAAACCCCTTTAGAAACCAGAAGGTGGCGTATGGTTTTATTGAGTTGCTGAAGGTACTGCTGCTCCTTCACTTTGTACTTAACACCCATGTGGTGCACTTTTCAGGCATTGTAATAAATGCAAATAAATAATCAATTACTGATCTCTAAACATCTATACCAATAGACAACATTGAAGCTTGGCAACATTTTGAACATTCAAATAAAAAAAATTCAGTAAACAATTGGAGCACGGTATTCTCTCTCCCTGTTTCCCCTCTCCCTCCTCCCTCCCCTTACCCAGTTTGGTTCAGGAAGAAAAGCAGTTCAGGTTGAAATTTAAGTCCTAGGGCCTGACAAAGAGACCCTGGCTGGAATTCTTTCTCAGCCATCTGTTTTCTTCAGTTTCAGTTCTCATTACAACCGTCCAGACTCTTCTCCTGACACCAGCATCAGTCCTTTCCCGCCGGGAAAGTTTTCAAATCCTTGCTGAAAGCATTTGTTCTCCACTGTCACAGCACAGGTGTGAAATTGGCAGGAGTCTTTGTAACCAGTTTGTTCTGTTCCTTTCCAGACTCCGGAGTCCTGACGGAGGAGAAGCTTACAAGGCAGCAACACAGTGCTGCACCTTAGGTTCTCACAAACTCATTTTGTCTTTAAATGTCCATTCTTGGATAATGTCCTTATCCATTCTGTTGTCCTCAGTGAACTTTGATGGAATATTTCCGCAGTTTCAGAAACTGGAAAAGCTTGTCTTTCGTCCTCTTCTTCAGGGCCATCAGGGCTCGTGTTTTCTCTTCCAAATCTTGATCTATGGCAAAAATGATCTTCGCTCTCTCCTCTGCTTTCTTGTCCCCAGAGTTTTTGAAGAGCTTCTGTAGTGATTCTTGATCGATGTTTTCAAAGATGTTGCCCACAGCTTTCTTACGCGAGGCTGTGTCGAAGTGGTAGCCATGGATGGATGGGCTTACTCGCAGCGACGTGGACATGGTGACAGCTTGGTCTCTTGGCTTTGCTTTCATCGATGTGGGGATCTTCCGGAATTCAGCTCCCGGGCTCTCCAGAGAGTCTGTAGCAAAATCATTCCGGGACTGCTATTTAAAGTGTGAACAAAAGCTCCAGGCTCAAATTACACTGCTGACATCAGAGTGATCTCAAGGAAGAATAATCACAGACAGGTTTAACAGTTGAGTTGCCAATATCCTGTTCTTGTGCAAAATGTTACTAATAGCTTTGTTCAGTGTTGGGTGAGGGGTGTGGGGATTTCTATTTACCACCTCTGTGGCAGTAGGATTGTGCAGATCTGAGCCCTTCTTTTAAAAAATAGCTGAAACTAGGGAAGTATAAAGATAAGACACAAACGGCGTGGCTTAAACTCAAAGTCTTTCCAGACAACTAAAACAAGGGGTTTGCAAACACAGGAAAGTTTTCATTTCCAGAGAAGTTATAAATGTGTACTACAAACACTTGACAGCCCACACAAGTGCCCTTTGGACTTCTCTATCCAGGGCAACACCTGAGTAGTTGAAAGATAGCTTAGCAGTTAAGGACGTTAATTTGGAGTGTGTCTGATTGTAGAATGGGAGCTTAACTACAAAACGCTGACATGACACAGCCTGAAACTGTGACCTCTCACAGACAGTGTACAAGTGCGAATCTATAATCACTGAATAAAAGTGTAATTTAATAATAATAGACAATGTCTCCTTATATAGGTTTGTATATATTATCAAAACAACAGCTATCAGAAAAGTAGAGAGGAAAAGGTACCCAGTACTAAAAAAAAAATTGAGTTGACTTTTTCCTTTAATATTTATGTTGGCATCACCCAGACATAGAGCAACAGCTTCTTAGAAAGAATTTTAATTTGTTCTTCCCACTTTCACATATTCATCCAGTTAGTGTCATCCTCACTGATGTATGGATCACGTAATTCAACCAAATGACATATATTAACTTCAAAGGGCCCCAAAAACTTCTTTTCATGAACCTTCTGCCTGGTCCACTTTCTAGGACTCCAAGAAGCTAGACTGATTTTTTTTCCTTTTATCTAGTTGACTCAGATCTAGAAAATACACAAGAGAAAGAGTGTGGGGAAGGCACCACTCTAGAAAACTGAGTTAGAGACTCCTTTTGTATATTCATTTATTCATTCACTCACTCGTTTATTTAATCAGTATTTATTGAAAGTCTACTTTTAGCTAGAACTTTCTAGGCATTGGAAATATAACAGTAAACCAAACTAAACCAAACAAACAAAACAAAATAAAAAATCTCTATTTTACCTTAATGAAGTTTACATTCTCCTGGGAAATAGACAATATAAAAATTTACATTTGTAATATGTACGCTATCAGAAAGTATTACATAAAGCAGAATTGTACAGTAGAGGAAGGAAAAGGTTGAAATTTGCCTAGGATATTCAGAGGCAGCTTCTCTTAGTGTGACATTGTCCAAAAACCTGAAGGAGGTAAGGGAGAAAGTTGTGTAGACAACTGGTGGAAGGGTATTGTTGGTGGAAGGGTGTTGTTGGCACAAGGAACGGCAAATACAGAGGCCTAAAAATAAGAGTATGTGTGGAATGTATGAAGAATAGCCAACAGACCAGTGTGCTCAGAGCAGAGTGGCCAAAGAAGAGTGGGAGTAGGTGAGATCAGGTTGAGAAGTCAGTGGGAAGAGGGCAGAGGCAGATTGAGTACAAACGTGTAGGCTTTTTCATGGACTTAGCATTTACTCTGTGAGAGATAGGCAGCATTTGTAGAATTTGGAGCAGAGAAATGATATGACTTTACTTATAATTTAAAAAAATAACTGTCATTTCTTTGTTGAGAATAGATTTTCAGGAGATGAGCAGGGGATGGGGAGCAAAAAGACTAGTATTTTGGACTTTTCCAAAATACTCAAGGCAAGAGGTGATGAAGGCAAGTCACTGTGCAGGTGGTGAGAATTGATCAGATTTGGGGCATATTGTGAAGGTTAAGTCAAAAGGATTGCTGAAGGCTCTGATGTGAGGAATGAAACATAGATAGGAGCCCAGGAGGATCTCTTCCTGAAGGAAACTTCCTTGAAAGACATTTCTAGGTGAGGTGGTGTTCAACTCACCAACCATGGCAGCTTGTTCCAGGTTTTCCATGGAAGAAGCCTATGTTCTGCCTGTGATGATGGATTTACTGGCATATGTAGCACACCTTTGGGGTAGCGCATCTCCCTCACTAATACAAAAAATAATTATATTGTGGCAACAAGGATTTTTACTGAGCTTTTATTAAGTGCCAAGAACAGTACCAAAAATTTACATAACCCATCTTAATTGCTGTCATACTCAAGGCTTCGCTGACCTCATGCTCTGCTCTTTCTCGAGGTGATTCTTATATAGACTTACACTGCTTATCCCCTATTCATTGATTACCCCAAATTTTGATTCCCAGCCTACTCCTGTTCTCTGAGGTATAGGATCATTCATTTATCTAACTAATCAATACAAATGTATGCAAATATAATACTAATATCTGTTCAGTTATAAAAGTCAGAAGCTCACCTATAATCTTTGATATCTTTCTTTTTTTCTCCCCTTATCACTATCAGTCATATATATATATATATATATATATATATATATATATATATATATATATATATATATGTTCCGTCAATTCTATCCACAAACTACTTCGCAAATCTATCCACTTTCTCTCCATTTTCACTGCCACTATTTAGGCAAGTCCCCATATGGTGGATACCATGATGCACAACCAACAACACCCTAGAAGATTTCCCCAGATGCTCAGCTGTCCGCCTCCTTCAGGGATTGCCACCAGTAAACAAGGTTACCCCCCTTCCTGGTCTAGATGTATCTAGTGACTGATCAGCTTGAGGGTAAGAAATCCTACTCACCTGCCATACCTCAGAGGGGTCATCCATACTTCATAGCATCTTTAGGGTCAGCTGAGACCCCTCTCTGCCCAATCCTGTTTCTTTCACATCTGCAGGCATTGATCCCAGGAGCACTCCATAATAATTCACCTGCCTGCTGATCTCCATCTCGGAGTTTGCATCCTGAGGAGCCCAGTCTGTGACACCCCATCTTCTCTCACTTAGACCAAGACAAAACCCCTTTCTGGCATTCCTGCTTCCACTCTTGCCCTCCTTTCTCTACACAGTGCCCAGACCAATATTTTCTAATAAGCAATCTGATCAGGCCACTATTGCTATTACTCTTAGGCTAAGCTCCCAAATCTTAAGATAACCTTTTTGAGCATAACCTGTTCTGGTCCCTGACTGCTTCTGTAGCTTCCTAATTTGTCACTCTTCCTCCATGCTTTTATGCCTTTAAATTCCTTGAATGCACCATGCTCATTCCTGTTGTGGGTCTTTGCACGTATTTTCCTTCTTTCTGGAATGTTCTTTTCTATTTTTTATCTTAGCTAGGTAACTCTATTCATTCATAAAATGTCAAATAAAAACTACTTGCTCAGAGAGTCCTTTTAGACTAGATTGGGTCTTCTATCCAATGCACCCTTTATATTCCTTAGTAGCCCTTTTACAGTTTTCAAACATACACTTATTTTTGCAATTACTTATTTAATGTTTGTCCCCACCAAGAGTAGGGATTTGACCTACCTTTCTCATTAATGTGCCTGAAGCTCCTGGATCACTCATATATTTTCCTAGTAGTATTAAATAACAGCGTATGCAATTCTATTTAATTCTCATAACAACCCTATGAGATTGAACTATTGTAACCCTTGTGTTTTGATAAGAGATCTGAGGCAATGGCAATTTACTCCCTATTATTGACTAAATAATGACCCCCCCCCCCCCAAATGTCCATGTTTTGATCCCTGGAACTATTAACATAGGCAGAAAGGAAACTTATATTGCAAAAGGAATTTATGGGGCAAAAGGAATTTTGCAGGTGTGAACAAGTTAAAAATCTTGAGCTGTGGAGATTTTTTTGGATTATCTGGGTTGGCCTAGGTAATCATAAGAGTCTTTATAAGAGAGAGACATGAAGTCAGAGGGGAGAGATGCTAAGCTGCTGGCTTTGAAGACGGAGGAAGAGGCCAAGAACCAAGGAATGCAGGCATCCTAGCCTCTAGCAGCTAGAAAAGGCAAAAAACAAACAAAACGAAGAAACAGATTGTTCTGTAGATCCTTGAGAAGAAACATATTACTGCAGACCCATTTTAGATTTCTGGCCTCCTGAACTATAAGATAATAAATTTGTATGGCTTTAAGCCACTAAATTTGTGACAATTTGTTACACTGGCAATAGGAATCTATATAACACATACCGCAAATCATTCAGCTATAACAAGACAACTTGAACCGAGGGCTATCTGACTCCAAAGCCCATGATTTAAAACTCTACACTGTATTGCTCTCAAAACAACTGCAAAGTCTATCTTCAAAAGGCCTGAATACTGTTTCTACATGACATTGAGCAGCTCTCCTTGAATACTGCCTAAAAGCATTCAGATGAATTTGAGAGATTAAGGAGTTTCAAAATTGTTTAGAGAGCAAGACCATCCACAAGGAAACAATGTTTGTTTCTGTTTCCCAGAAATGCGACATAAGCCTTAAGGTTATGATTTGCTGATGCTCTTTGCCAAAGGTAACTCCATACATGTTTGAAAAGCCTTTAACCGCTGCCACTGTGTTCTTTCCCCTTTTGTCTAAATATTTTCAGTGACTGATGTGGACAACGAAATCTAAAAAATTGCTAGCAAGGATTCAAAAATTGCGTGTGGACAGGATCATATCAAATAGGCACCTTGCAGGCATTTTGCTTTCTGCAGTTAAGACATGAGATAATGAAGGCTGTTCAAAAGAAGCAGCTTCTGGGCTGGTGTATTTTCTTTTGGGCACCAGTTTTCCAGTATTGTTTCATCATACAAAGAGATTGAATGTGTAACTGCCAGTAGTAAAGATGCTTGCTTAGTTTTGTGTCTGATAAAGGATTTGAAGAAACAAAGGGAAATAAGAAAACTAACATTTATGAAGTGACTTTGTACACCTAATACTATCAAAGTTACTCTTTATAACCATATACTGGAGGGAGATATTATTGACATATATTTTCACCACAAACTAGGAATTGTGATAAACAATAGGCCCAAGATAAGTGGTGAAAAATGAATTCATTTCCAGATATTTTTTTATTCCCAAAATATCTTCTCAAGAGGTTTTCCTGACTTTTGCTGGGTCACTTGCTTCTGTTTGCATCATCAGGACTCTAGGCTTACTTTTCTAGATGAAAAGTTATGACTTATTTATATCTTCAAGGCACTAAAGATAGAAAGGCATAGTGGCTGTTACATGGAATGTATCCAGTGAATATTTATTGAATTATTACATGAATAAGTGAAAGAAAGTAAGCATGCAGAATTTGCTTCAATGTTGTCTTTGTATACCAATTTATCTCCCTGGTAATTTCCTGAATTGGCAGAGCATAGAAGACAGCAACTAGAAATTTGTGCCTAAACTTGAACTGAATTATCCCTGAACATTTTTGTTTTAACAACAACAATTTCATACTGCCTTACAATTTACAAAGTGCTCTCACATATATTATCTCATTTGACTTTCACATCATTGGTATTTTACAGATGAGAAAACTGAGTATTACGGAAGGTAAATACGTGTCCCAAAATCAAAGCTAATTAAGTGACAGCTGGACCTGTAACTCTCATTTTCTGATCCTAAATCCTGTGCTTTTTTTTTCTACCATTGCATAACTTGTTGATTTTGTTCATTATGTACTTATCTCTTATAGTTTGAAAATTTTACCACTACTATCCTTCATTTTTCTTTTCATGTATTTCTTTAGTGATTTATAAATACACTTGCAAAGAAATTTTTGAATGCTTACTGTATGCCAGATGCAATGCTATAATCCATGCGTGAGGAATATCTTAGGCAAAATAGACATGACTCTTGTGTTTGTGCAATGTGAGATCTAGAGAAGAGAAGAGACTTTACACAAATAAGTATGCATATAAATATATGAAGAACATTTTTATAAGTGCTAGAAAATGAAAAGCACCAAGTGATACAAAGGAGGAAACAAGGTGAGGCTTTGTTTAAATTGTTTGAGCTATGAAAAGTCTTTCTGAACAAGAAACATTTAAGCTGAGACTTGAGGTAAATATTGAAATTAATCAGAAGAGCATGGCAAGGAGCCTTAGATGCAGAAGGAAATCCTGTGCAAAGTCCCGAAGGTGAGAATGAGTTTGAACGGCAAGAAAACAGACACAAGGACAATGTAGGTGGGAAACAGAAATAAAGGAGAGTAGAGGAAGACCGTGCTGGTCTGTTAGGCAGGTGTCAAAAGATGCAAAGTGTTGAAGGCCATGTTAAAGATTTAAATTTTTATCCTAATTGCAATGGGCAGTCTTAAAGTTTATAAGCATGGAGGGGAAACTGCTGAGGTTTTTAAACTTTATATTTTTTTAATTACTTCAGCTGTTGGGCCTCAAAGGCAACCACTGACGAGAACAATTATGGTTTCAGATAGCAAGCAGATTATTCTACGTATATTTTAGAAATAAACTCAAAAGGACTTAGTGATGAATTGAAAAGGGGATAGGGGGAGGGTTAAAGGTTGCTTCCAGGTTAAATCTTGGGCTCCTTGGTGGGGAAGGTTGAGACAGGAAGGTGAAAGTGAAGAGAATTTGAGAGAATGATCAAAAATTCAGTTATGCACACATTATATCTGAAATGCCTGGGAAACAGCCAAGAAGATAGTTAAACATATGAATCTGGAGCTCAGAGAAGTCTGACATGTAATTTTAATTCTTTATCCTTTCTCAGTAATAATTGGTAAGAAATCAACATTGACTGCAGCTTTCTTCACCCTACTTGTACATAAATCCAGAACCCAGAACAATGCCTGGCACAAAGTAGACTTTAAATAAGTAGTTTTAGAATTATTTTACATAAGAAAAATACTGAAGCCTAGAGAGGGCTAAGTAACATACAAAGATGAAACAGATGGTCAGTGACCATGTTGTTTCTTTATATCTGATATTAAAATCTCCATTTTTTTGTACTTAACAACTGATATGGTAATCATTCTCTTCAGTAATTGTTTTGAAGGTCTTTATTATATTCCATATTTATGTATAATTCTAGATTTCATTCCTTCTATACTCATGGTTAATCTCTTTTTAAAACTAATCAGCAAACACTTTTCTTTTAGTAAGTTTTATTAAATGTATTTTCAGTCTTTAATTATTGCTGATGAGAAAGAATGGCAGTTTTACTTAGAAGCTTTGATTCTGACATTTATTAGTTTCAGGTGTACAAAACAATGTAATAGTTAGACATTTATACCCTTCACAAAGTGATAACCCCTCTCCTCCCATCTGACATTTATTTTTGATCATAATAAATGTAATTAGAAGAATTAATTACAAACTCTGAAGCAATACAGATTTAAAAAAAAATTTTTTGAGGAAATACACTTTGAAAGCCTTTTAGTCGAAATATGGGAAAAATCCACAACTTTACTGAAAGGAACTATAGCCAAGACCATTTTTTTAAAAGTGCTTCTTGTTAAAACATGCTTTTGCATATGAAATGAAACAGCTGTTTTTGCTTAAACCATCAGTCTGTATTTGCAATGTTTCCTAAAAAAGAAACTGAAGATAAGCTTTTCTTTTTTTAAATTTCAATTAGCTGTTCAGATTCAGATATTGAGCCCCTGGTATTTATAGCTTCTTTAAAAAGAAAACAGTTGTGAACATAAACTAACATGTTTTTCGAAGGAAGTGAGCATGAGATATTTATATGTATTTATAGTAGCACGTGTGCTTCTATAATCTATGACTAAAGCCAAAATAAGTCTTCATGAACCATCTCTTCCCACTCCCAGCTCCCACCCACTCAGTGCGTGCTTCTGGCTGAGAGTTGTGACGTTGGCATATTTCAGTCATTCTCAAAGTAGAACTACTGGGAGAAAAAGGGACTTCTTGCATACCCATCCCAGATTGTGTAAGCGGTGCTGCAAATGACATGTGTGGCCATTCCTAAAGTTCTTCCTCTATTTTCTTTTACTGAGCAGGATACATTCACATCTGGCTCCTCTCTCTGAAGACCAATCTAACTCTTTATGACTTTCCAAGAACTATATGCAGCTCAGACTTGTGAGGGACATAGAGAACTCTGGTCAGTGAAGGTTCTCAAAGCCACTGAGGGTCAATTAGAGCCTTGGAATTCTTTATAAGGTAAAGCAAACCCTTAGCAGGGACGCCACATCTCAGTTTAAATATTAACTGAAAGGTTAGTATATGCAAGAAAAATTAGGCTTGTCTGAAAGTGCATATGGGATAGAAATAAAGACAATGTAATATGTAAGCTCCAGGAAAACAGATTTTGGCTCAGTACAAAGTGAGGCATTTATTCAACGAGTGAATAAGCAGTGAGAATATTCAATACAGTCAGGATGACCTCTTAGATGGTATATTGTAGAGGCACGTAAGTAGGGGAAACAGACCAGTGCTTATTTTTATTGTTTTATTTTATTTATATTTTGCCTTTGTTCACCAAGTTACACATAAAAGTGCGTAACATTTTTGTTTCAGTTATCATACATAAGACATATATATGTCATATATATATATATATAAATAATGTCTTTTTTAAAAAGAGATTTAAACTTACTAGCTTTATGTACTGTTTTCCATTCTATCCTCTTGTCATTTAAAAATGGCAGGTCACAACCCATTAAACTGATTTCATAATTCACTAATAAGTCACAACTTACAGTTTGAAAACCTCTAGACTAGACAATTTTAATGATCCTTCCACTGTTGAGCAGAGGAGAGTCATCCCTTTGGTCACTAAACTTTTATAGAACTAGTTGTGGCTTTGTTGCTGCTGCTCTTGTTTTTGATAATTGCATGTAAGAAAGACTTTCAACATAGTCACCCTGGAATGATAGAAAACCCAGTACTGCTGCCTATAATCATTTTGGGAATTACTTTTTTTAAATGTCTCTGGAACTAGATTGTAGACCCACATAAAAATATCTCAGTTGTTTAGACTATACAGGCACTTATTCATTCATTCCTTTTTTCATTTATTCAATAAAAATTATTTTGAAAACCTCACATCCACTTTGCTATGTCCTAAAGAACCAAATGCTATATATACTTATTAGTGGCTGTTTTCTACTCCGCCAGACATCCCAAAGTGCTTCCTCTTGCATTTATACAGAGAAAATGAGATAGGAGATGGAGGACCAAGGTAGCAGGAAGGGAGGGAGCCATGATCGAGGGCAATGATGGTGATACTGGGTTTGGAGTAGAGGTCATGAAGAGCCTTGGGTGAAAGGTGACAAGGTAGATCCAAACAGACGCCCAGGACACTCAACAGGCACCTGTTTCTGAATGTATGGGATGAAATACTGACCGTCAGCTAATTTCCTATTTGTTGACACACGAATATGAGAATCCCTAAAATGTTGAGAAAATTGCACAACTGCTATACAATCTAAGCTTGTATTTCTATAGATAAACCTGCTTTTCTACTCAAGCATGTCACACCTAAGGTTTTAGACATCCTGAAAGAAAGGGGAAAGCATTTATTATATTAATAGTATTTAGTATATTTGAGTGTTTCAAGATCATTCAGAGATTAGCACTCAATTAAAATTTATGGATTTTATGTCTCAGATGAAGAGGAAATGGATCGTGGTCCCTAAACTTCGTCTGTTTTTAACATTGATAAATTGGTCAATAGTCATTGAAAAATACTGACTAAATGTTTACTGAACCCCTTAGAGTATATTAACTTTCCTATAATTTTTCTTTTTAAAAAGTCCCTGATACCAACTTACTATATTATCCTTTTTTTCAAGGCATAGTATTCTACACATGCTCTCAAATCTTGTTAAATGTTATTTCTAGTTAATCACAGTCTTAATTTTACTGTGCATTAAATAATTCCTCTAGTGATAAAAAAATGAATTCAACTGAAATGTTGGCAGAGCCAGGGCATCTGTTCTATCCCACAGATTTTATGACCAGAATGGTGCCACCATATTTAGTTAACAGATTAGACTCAGAAAGGTGAGGAAATTTTCTGAGGGGAATAAGCTTGTTTTCAGGTGGCTCAGCAAGGGTTAAAGCAAACCAATGGCAGCTCTCCAGCAAATGTGGGTGGTGGGCAGAGTTTGTCTGGAGTGTCTCAGACTCTTCCTCTTGTTTCTTCCCAGGTAACAAATGCCTTCCCTTCCATTCAAACTTACTTCCCCGCAGGATTGAGAAACAGCACTTTACACTTTAAGGCAGGTAAGAACAACTTTCTGTGGTACCTTTTAGAGACAGTATTTGCCTTTAACACAGGTTTCTCTCCCGGCCTAAGGCAGACCTTCAGCTTCCTGCAGTGAATGAAAACACACAGCCCGCTCTCCTTCCTGGATGTAATGTCTATTCAAGTTGCTTAATTATTGATCTTTACAGGACTATACACCTGACCAAGTGTAGTTATTAATGAATCACAAAGTACATGTTGAGGGCCTGTGAAGTGTCTAGCATGATGCCCGCTTGGTTTTGGCTTTCAAAAGAAACGTGCATAGCCCGATGGTGCGTTAGGCTCACTTGACCTCTGGTGGTTCTCTATCTCCAATTCCCAGCTCATTTCCAGCATGCTGTTTGTCTAACCTTAAAGTCACTGCAGAACGCTGAGTTCCTGGACATTCCTCTGGTCCAATCGGGCTCTGTGTCCCAGCATGTACTGCAGTTCTTGGCCTGTTTATTCACCCCGGCTCCTAATCCAGAAGGAAGCAGGGAAGCACAGCCGGTGGCTGCACCCTGAGCAGCTGTGAGGTTAACCAGTCACTGGCCCTTCCTGCTTCTCACTGAATCCCAAATCCCTGGGGTTGGAGCAGAGGTTCAGGCTACGCAAAGAAACGGAATCTGGCTCTTCTGGTGTCTTCACCTTCCTTCCTCTTTGTACTCCCGGCAGGAAGTCACTGATACAAGATGACACTTAAAAAAAAAACAAAAAGACAATGCTGCCTAACTCTCAAGCTTAGTTCACAGTTTTCTACTTGTCTAGAAGCCAGTAAAACTGTGAAAGATGACATCAGATCACACCACCTATATAACAGGCATTTTGAGAATGGCCTTGTTATTGAACACCTTACACACACACACACACACACACACACACACACACTACCATAATCATTGGGTTTTAGAGATGAGAGTTGCTGCAGAGTCTTTTAGAAAACAGATGTAGAATAAGGCCTAGTATTGGGCTGCCGGGCTAAATCCATCCTCTCTCTGCAAGTCTGCTATTGTTTCTCTGAAGCCTCCGTGGCTGCAGTGGACCTGTCGGGGCTCAGGGTAGGCTGCCCCAAGATTTCTCACAATGGCATATTGATTTTTTCGAATGAAACTCATTGGAGAAGCAGCAGGAGTGGGTGGAGCTCTCTGACCCTCCTCTGTCTTTCTAAATGCAGGAAATAACTCTCCATGTGATAGGTGCCCTTATTATAACAGTTAAAAAAAAAATCCGAAGTCGAAAAAACCTGTATCAACAAACCTTGTGGCATCTTTACTGATTTACTACCTAAGCCCAAACCTGGCTTAGATTCCTTTCTGACAAGCACTAACTTTCTTTGTCTTATGGATTCTTCACAAATTTATTGATATGCTCTAAAAAGTATAAAAAGATGCCTGGTTTGATTATTTCTGTGAGCTTCATTTTACTATCTGAGCATCATATTGCGCACATATTAAATTGGTTTTTCTCCTGTTAATCTAGTCTTGTGTTGATTTTATTACTATGTTTTGTATTTTTTAAATTGTTGTTGTTTGATTATGTTTTCTTCAACTTGTATGTTAGAAAGACTATCCTCACCATGAAATGATTCAGGACATTTCTATTGAACACCTACTTCATAGCAGACCTTGGCCTAGGTACTGGGGTTGTAAAAATGATAGAGACCCTCACTGAGTTTACAACCTGATGATGCTAAATTCACAATAAACAACACAAACAGTAAACTAAATAAATAGTTATTTTGTGATAAGTTCAAAATTCTGCTTACAAACACACATACTGCTTTATTTTAGCTTTTCTCTCTCTATTGAAACCTTATTTGAGACAACAATAAATTAATTGGCATTTTCAAATTTCTGTCTAGAAATCTCCTTAGCTAACCTTTACTTCCTTAGGTATATTTTCTATTTTCCATGTTACTATAGACTATCATGTTGTCAAAATTTCTGGCATTTTGTAATAGAAATTTATTTTTCTGTCAACAACAATTTTTTCACTGTCTCTAAGGCTTTTAGCCACCAAGGACATTCTAGTTTTTGCCCACCACATAGTCTCAAAGAGAATGCCACATGTTTTAGTTTTACCTTTTGACAGTACCCCAATTCCAAGCACCTCTTTAAGTGAGGTAGGGTTTGATTAGGCAAACAAAACTAAAAATGATATGGAGTAAGGAATGTATTATAGAAATTAGACCTTATTCATTTATGGGAGCTGGCGAAGAAGTCAATGGAAGACAATTTACTCTGACTCTGGTGGTAGGAATGAAGCTCCTGCAAAACAGTAAGACCAATAGTCAGGAAGAAAAACTACATGTGAATTGGGGTAGAGGGAGGACAAACTGGAAATATGGGAGACAAGTTGGAACCCACAAAAATATACTGCAACCCATATGTTTCACCAGTTCTGACTTTGACAACATTAGTGACATGCAATTAAAACTAGTGTCTTTTGCCACAAAGTTACACACATGAGGACTCAAGAAGCTGAAAAAACAAGATCCAGTGGAAGCTAGAGGAGCTGCAGGCCCAGTTGCTGCCCATGCCCACAAGGTAAACCAGCAGACAGAGGTCACGAGTGTGAGTTGTCTTGGCACCTGGCACACTGCACCTTTAGAGTGTAATGGCCACTGTGTCTTTTCTACTTTCCAAAAAACAAACACACAAAAATGCTTAAGCAAAAAGTGATTGTTCTCTGTTCATATAGCTGAAGGCAACAGGAGGACTCACCTTGGTTTAACTCTGATTTCTGTTATCATAATTCACACAATGCACCTTTTATTGTGGGACGAAGTTCAAGAGGAAGTGGGATCTCTTAACATCTTGGCTTTCTCTCCCTTAATAAGATAATGAAGGATTTGCATTTTGTGGATTTTTCAACTTTTGTTTTGGTTAGCAAGCTCAGAGTTAAATTGTGATATTCAGTTTTCTTTATTATCTTTAACCAGGACGAAAAGAATATGATGAATTTTAGATTTTCATTGAGAATTAATACTCTGGTACTTTCCATGAATTCAGTGCCATCTCTTGAGTTCCTAATAGTCTTCTGGCTTAATAATGATTTTCCCTTCATTATTGCTTTCTGAAAATTTTGATCATTATTTTAATTTTTTTTAATATTTACTTGTGCAAGCCATCTGAAATAACTTCTGCAAGTAGGTTGAGTGCAAATATGTATTTGTGGTAGTTGTACAGCTGCTGCCAGGCTTTTTTCTTCTCTCTGTCTCCCTATCTATGTCTAGTTAACTCTTCTCTCTCTCTCTCTCTCTCTCTTTCACCCTCTCCTGTGAAAACCTTAGTTCTTATAATTGAGAATAAAATCTTGGATTAAATACAGGGGTTCTCAGATTATTTTTTAAGGGAACAAAGTTTAAGGGCTCATTTTCACTTAACTGCTAAATACAATGAATGAGGAAGACAGTGGAATACTCCCAGAAGAAACAAGATATCCAGTGAACAGCATAAGCCAGAGGCTTCCATTTTTCCAACCAGTCTTCAGCTTTTCCTTATCTTACACGAGTGTAAGTTAATCACATTATGCAAAATCAGGAAGAAAAGAGTATGATGAATTTTGGATTTTCATTGAGAATTAATAGTCTGATACTTCCCATAAATTCAGTGCCATCTTTTGAGTTCCTAATAGTGCAGTACATGACAAGATAAATTGCTAGTGACTTTAAGGAAATTACAGAGTTTTACCAATCTTAGGAGCAAAGCTGAAACTTGTGACATTTTGAAAGTATTCATAAGGCAACATGAAAGAACTCCCAATTAGAAGAAAATGACAACCGTGACCCTAAACACAGTTCATGCTTCAACATATGCAAACAAACACCCCTCTCTTTTGTCATTTTGCACACATTTCTGCCTTACGTGCATCTAGCTTTAATCTAGCCAAGAAGTGGTAATGTAAAGTGGGGTCAATAATAAGCACATGCCACTGTCTCTCTCTCTCTTCTTTTAGTTTGTCCCTATCCCTCTTAGTTACTGCTCCATTAGACCCTAAGTTGCCTGCGGACTTTATCTGAATCTCAGTCATCTATTTAAATAATTTACATAATCCACAACAGATACTAGGTAAATGTTCATTAAATGAATTAATGATGCTGAATTGAAATTGTCTTAAATGGACACAACTCTGTTTGTGTGTCTCTGTGTGTGTGTGTGTGTGTGTGTGTGTATAATAGAGAGAGAAACAGGAAGAAATTTAGAATGGTTACCTGCTCCAAACGATACCACCAACTAGAACTACTGGAGGTCTTTGGCCACCAGAGTGCATCTAGGCATGCGTTAGAAAATGACTTGGTTTTTCTCTGAAAATCAGCTCCATGCAGATAACAGCTGGAAAACTGAAGTGATGAAAAACATGCAGAGTCTAAGACTGACTAGTGGAGCACAAAATCACATACTTCCAATTTTTTCCGACTTATTCGAAAGAGAGATATTAGAAAAAATCTCTTTCCATTTTTGTCTCTTTCCATTTTCTCAGCTGTCTTTCTATAGCTGAGAATAATGACCTTTAGGCTTCAATACCATGGGTAGTTAGACCATGGAGGCCGGAAAGCAAGAATAATAAAGGCCTAAATACTCTGGTTTTATTGTGGAGAGAAAGATCCGTCATTAGGGCCAACTGGAACAGAGTACAGTTGATTCTCATTATTTGTGGTAGTTGTGTCCTCTGAAGTCGCTGTGAACGCTGAATTAGTGAATGCTGAGCCAAGGCTTCTAGGGGAAATATACTGTTAGTTTCCTGAGAGCCTCTGCTCACGACATTGTCTCCAACCATTCATCACATGCCTTGTTTTATGTGTGTTTCTGCTCAGTGACATCTTTAACATGCATTGTTGACTCATTAAACATTGAACTCACACCCAACAACGTTATGCCTTATGCCAGAAGGAAGTTTATGTAACACATGTTTTCTTCCCAAGGGAAATCACACCACATAGTACTTAACACTACATCTGGGGGCCATTGCAAACAGCAAAATTGCCAACAAAAAGCACAAAAATGTGGCACTAAATAGACCACACAAAAAGACACTTGCTTAAAGAAAGAGAGCTGGAACAAAAAAGGCATGAGGTGTCTCCTTGTCGACTTCAGCTAGGAACCTGTGTATCAGGTAAAACACATTTTCTGCCACTTGTACCTGTCTGCAAATGACCGTGAAAGTGCCACCATGAATACTGATAAATTTTAGCAAGTAGGGGAATTCACAAATGCAGAATCCATGAATAATAAGGACTAACAGAATACACAATAGGGGAAAAATTGAGACCCATTAAATTGAATCCAATTGAACGCTCCCCATTTCTAATCAGGCCTATTGTGCATCCGTGTGGGTTCAAGAGGAAGCAGAAACAAATGGGACTAAGACATGCTTCCTAGTAAATGTGTTTTCCCATGAAGTGTGTGATGGGTGAGAGGCTTAACCACGTGACAAAACAATGAGAATTCTCGGGGAGAAGAAAAACCCTATACTTTCAAAAACCCAATGGCATAAGTGGAGAATATGAAACGGTTATTTGACAAGTGCAAACAGCAATGGGGTCTCTTGAAGAACGTTATGCCTAATGCTATTTTAGTAACATTTGAAGTGTTGCTGGGCTAGTGTGAATCCTTAGATGCCACTTCTAAATGAGACATAATAATCATCTAACTAGGCAGAACTACAGGAAAACTGAATTTTGCTTTTAGATAAGGCCCAAAAAATCCAAAGAGATAGAATTGTCCCCAGACTAACATCTTGAAGAGTCCCAGTGAATTTCAGTGCAGAACTTTCTTTGAAAAAGCTTATTATAGCTAGGCCAAGCAGCTTGTAACCAAATGTTGCTGAAAATCCTAAACAATGCAATAGAAAACTATGAACATAAAACAACATAGAAGCACTCTATAATGCAGATATTTTCACACCCATTTGATACCAAAAAGATTTTGTTGTTTCAAGGATTACTATAGTGTTGTATAAATGACGAATTATTGCAAAAATTAAGAATAGGACCCATAAAGTAGTACATGATATATATGATATATTATATATATATATATATCATATATATATAATATATTCAGTATATGGCAGTTATTAATGTTTTTACCACAGTTATGAGCTAAGCAGTAATTCATAGGGAAACAGGACCTTTTGAGACTACTTTGTCTAGGCAGGCTTCTGACCTATTGTAGGCATGACTTCTCCATTGTGGTAGACCTGCCAAATATGTATTCTAAGGTAAAACAGTACACTCTATGCATTGCTTACAGTACAATGGGGCCATGTGACTGACGGCTGGCAAATTAGTACAAGTGAAAGTCACTAAGCGGGACTTCTGGGAAAGCTCTTTAAAGGGAATTAACACAATTGGCATACTGTTTTCCTTCCATTTCCCCTATGTGATGGCTCTTGAGGACAGTTTGAGAGTGTGAGGACAAGGGTTACACCCTAAGAATGGAGGAGCACAAAGCTAAAAGGAGACAGACACCGTGTGGAAATTGTGAAGCCTCTTTACCAACACTGGACTGCCTGCCTCCCATGGCAAAAATAAATAAACCCTAAGTTTGGCATTTCTGTTGCTAGCTGTCAAATTCAATTCCTAACTAACAGGCTCAGGGATGATATCCCATATCGGAACTTAGGAGTATCTTATGGGTCCCTGTGTGGAATATAGTGAAGACTTTCAACCTTCTTAGGAAATAAATGTGGCAGTTTGTAACATAGAAGGTGGGACTTTACACTGCTCTCATTTGTGGGTTTATATAATCGTTGTTGGTTGGTAATGGATAATGGTATCGAGTCAATACAAGGATGCTTTTAAGAAAGTTTTCTCTTCTTCTGTATCTTGGGTTTAACATAGAACAATTCATGCTAAAAACCATGGCACACATTACTTCTTTCAGAGAAATGAGTGTCCAGGTTTTAGGGGCAGATATTGATTCTGAATAATCGTGTCTAAAATGGCCTTTGTAAATACATATTTAGGCAATCTAGGGCATGGTCCCTAATAAAATTCAGATCAATTAGATGAATAAACTGTGTCTCTTTTTGGAGTCAATCACCAATTCTTTCAGACATTACTTTACGTATCCCATTCAATTCTACCTAGCTTCTGAAAGACCAGCCTGAGTTAAAAGTTTTTGCTTCTTCACCTTAACTTTGGATGATCGCAGACCCCTCCCTGTTACTGAAAAGAATGTTACAGATTTCCTGTTTAACAAATGATGGTGAGGAGTGGTAGAGGGTGAGGCATCAATGATCCCTATTTACGAAAACATGGCACAGACTTTGCTAAAAAAGGATAAAGATGAGGGATTTCTAAGTGGCTGGCTGTGTATCCATCCATTGTTTAGTGCAGGCGACGCTGACTCACTGTCCTGACGCTGCGGGAAATCCTGTATTTCCCTCTCTGGAGCTTTTGGTTTAATTTTGCTTAAGAACAGCAGGCACTTTATTGTTCTACTGGAGCCTTGGTGCAACTACTATTCCAGACACACTTGTGTCAGGTTTCAGGTGGCCTCTGTAAATCACTTCATTGGAATTTGGGAACGTAACTTTTTCCTCGTCTATTGTTTGGACACTGGGTTGCATTTTATTTGCATGCATATGCATCTTTCTACTCACCTGGGACAATTCAGCGAGGTCTTCATGGGAACATCTTCCATGTTCACCTTCATTCTCAAGAAGACCCAGTCTCAGCATCTCCATCATATTAGGAAAACTCTGTGTTAATTGTCAATTATTTATTTCATCATATTAAGGAAATAATATATAAATTGTCAATCATTTACAATATTATGTACTCAACACTATTCTCATCAATTTATAAGGAGGAAACAAAAAAAGTTTAAGATAAGGTGTCTGCCTTAAATGGATGAAAAGAGTCATACAATGAACTTGAATATAACACAGCCTAGAACTAACATATTTCCTCAGTCATATAACTGCAACTGAAAGCCACGAAGGGTTCAATGAGAAGGTGCATGGACTATAGTCAGTGAAGAATTCACCAAGAAGGTGATGAATGACATAGGGGTTAAAGTTTAGAATGACATAGGTTCTAAATTGGTGGGAGGGCGGGGGGAGGCAATTCCAGCAAGAATCGGGGTGTGCAAAAGCTTGGAATCAAAACTAAATACATGTTGGCAGAGTAGAATAAATTAAAACACTGTCTGAAAGAAAGAGGATTTGCAATGAGACAGTATATTAAGTCAGTTATTTAGGTGATGCTACAGTACGGAAAGTGTTTGAGATTGATCCACTAGAAAACCGAGAACGTTTAGAAATGCTCAGCGGCACAATGAGATGATGTTTAAGAAGAAAATTTGGCAAGTGTTCATTAGTTATTAATATAATTCTCACAAAGCAAATAAATAATAAACTTAAAATGTAATGTAGAAATGTTTAAAATTACTTAAAAGAATGAGCTGATTACTAACTTTAAAGAATCTGTTTATGGACAGCAGAGATGCTATGTCCAAATTGCAGAATGATGAAACTGGTAGGATAAAAAGAAATTAGTTCTTTCAATACTACAGCATTTTTGACAAAGCATTTCCCCTCAGCTATAATATGCTCCTATCATCTTAAAATAAAAGCACACTGGCATAGACAATCTCATGCAGGTCATACAATTTGCTTTCTTTTTAAAATAAAACATTCTGTAATTTAAAGTTAAGCTAGATCTCTCTATTAGTTGTTCTGGATTAGTGACATTTTTAACAGTCATAGTAAGCAAACTCTGGTTTTATGCTCTAGGGCAGAGGTGTCCAAACTGCGGCCTGCGGGCCAACTGCGGCCCGCAATCCATTTTTAATTGGCCCACAGCAAATTCCCAAAATATATTTAGTTTACTTAAATAAACCAGGTGAGGCAATACGTACTTCCCTTCAAGTGAGTGGCCCGGCTGTTTGTGTATTTTACCGCATATGGCCCTTGGTGAAAAACGTTGAAAAAAGTTTGGACACCCCTGCTCTAGGGTATAGGTAGTTGACAAAGCTGTTTGGATAAGGATGTCATTAAAAGGGCCATAGCAGTAAACTGAGCTTGTGCTCACGTCCATCATCCATTGCATAATTTGATTTCCAGTTCAGCTGGAACACTTGGCAATTATTTTTCTTGCAAGTCCAGTTATTTGATAACTTTGAATTTTTTTTTTTTTTATTTAAGTTACTGTCTCTTTCTCTCTGTCCTTTACATGCAGTTTATTTTTTGTATGGTATATCATTGCTTATTGCTTCAGGTTCAATGAGCAAACCTTCCAATTCCGTAAAATTTAATGGATTTAATCTTTCTTATATGGTATCTTTGTTATTTTTTGTGGCACTGCCCCTGAGTGAAATTTGACTCTCATCTGTCATTTTGAGAGTAGTCTGCTATTACAAAATCTTCCAATATCTCCCAGTTGGGTCCTGTGGATGTTACTCAGGTTTATCTGTCAAAGCTTCTGGCATGCAAAGTAATAGCCAGTAGGTTCAATTACAATAAATTTCAATAATTTTCTATTATTCCTATACAAAATTTTATTCAAGGACTTTAAATGTAAAACACAGTCATCTGAGTAATAACCGGGTGGAATCATGGGATATAATTTCTCTCAGTGTAGAAAAGAAATGGTGATTTTATTCTTAACTTAGAGAATGTTTTGGCTGTATGTGACCTTTTAGTTTCCCAATTTTCAATTTCTATGTCCTCTTTATCATTTGCATATCATTTATATATTTCAGAGTCTTGTTCTCACATCACAGTAAGTTTTAAGATTAAAAGTTGCATTGTCATTAAGTCTCTCTCATTGACATGATATGAATTGCCAATGCTAAGACAAAGTGGGTCTCTGCTCAGGAAAAAGGATCTGGGAAACACAGACAAGAATGACTTTCTCATGCTGAAAAAACTTACGGCTTGTCCTATTTCAAACTTTTTAATATACTTTTTTATCTTCTTGTATTAGAAGAGCAATTTCTCCATTGTAGTTCACCATGAGGTCTGATTTGATTTTTATTTTGCCCATCAGGAAGTGCCGCTGAGTTTCAATGCTTAGAGTTTTAATGGGTTTCATTACATAGGCAAATTGATTGAATTATTGACCATGTGATTTAACTCAATCTCTATTCCTCTTCCCTCCCCAGGAGTCTGGAGGTGGGGCTGACCTCACATGGCTCAAAGCTGCAACCCTCTAACCACAAGGTTGATCTTTCCAGCAGGGCTAGCCTCCACATTGAAACTATGTAGGGCTTCCCCTGGGTCACCTCATTAGCATAATCTCACCTGTGCCCCGAGGGGTTAATTATGACTAACAAAGACACTCTACTTGGAAAATTTCAAGAATTTAGAGTCTCCTCCCAGGAGCCAGGGACAAAGACCAATCGAATTCTTTGTTATACAACAGTATTCAATAAATTTAGCTACATTTATTAATATTATTATAGCATTGAATGTCATAATAACTTCGTGAGGCAAAGAGAGTTTTCCGTATAAATTTTCATACTATGATGTTTAGAGATGAGAAAAGAGTGCAGATGTGAGGGGGTGTTCAGTTCAAGATAAAAGTTCTGAGACTGAGAAACCAAACAATTTAAGAAAGTAAAGAACATTGCTAGGCACTTCCCATACTTTCAGTTTTCATATGTGTAAGCAAAAGAATAAAAGGGCTAACTATAACATATTTCTATAAATTAAGTCAAATTTTAAAATGTGTACGTGAATTCTGTGCTAATTATGTATAACAACTATTAAGAAATAATGTCTTTGGGAAAGCTGATTAACTCACTTTTGGAATCAAAAGTAGAAATGGAATGTAAGCCAGAGCCTCCAAAATACAAGATACAGATGTTGGGCATATGTTGTTTACAACCATTATCCTTGGTGGCAACCAAAGGAAATGAACTCCTGTCAAAACGTCTTGAATTTCACAGCATCACTATAGGTTTGATTTACCTCATGTTCCTCCCAGAAAAGCAATAACAGATTTAAAAGATTACATTAGCATTTTTATCCCTTTGTCACAGTGGGTTAGATTATGGCTTTGCATCCTATTAAACAAAAATTAAGATATTTGAAAAATGTTCTGCTATAATTGTAAGATGTAAGGAGTCTTACAGTTCACTTATTTACCCCAGCTGGAGCCTGACTCTGCAGGTGAGAGACACAGTAAATGGGACCTGCTTCACCATAGAACAGTGCAAAGGGGGAGGGGACACTAGTTTAATAGGCATTTGAGAAGGAATCTGAAGAGAGTATCTCTTCTGGCCTCCTTCCTTTAGACAGTTAGACAATTCAGTAACATTTTACATTTGAGACAACTAAGATAAAAAAAATATGTAATTAGATCAAGGCTTTTATCTTCTTTAAATAAGAATGCTACAAAACAACATAAGCCCCAAAGTCCATGAGTTTAAAACATTTTTCAGCAATCCATTTACTTTATATGAAAGTATATGAGGTCAGACAATTAAGTTTGCAAACTCATCCTAGAAAAAGTGCTACATACCTCATTGCTGAATATCACTATGGTCACCTTCGAAGTACTCCCCTTGGGAAAGTATGCATTGATGCCAGTGCCTAGTCCACCCTTCAAAGCAATTTTGGAACTCTCTTTCTGGAATGGCCATCAGGGCTGTAGTCCTATTACCCTTGATGTCCTGAATGTCATCAAAATGTCTTCCTTTCGATATATCCTTTCTCTTTGAGTAAAGAAAGAAGTCATTGGGGCCCAGATCAGATGAGTACGGAGGGTGTTACAATATAGTTATTTGATTACTGGCTAAAAACTTCCTCACAGACAGAGCCATGCGAGCTGGTGCATTGTTGTGATGCAAGAGTATGAATTTTTAGTGAAAAGTTCAGGTGGTCTAACTTTTTCACGCAGCCTTTTCAGCTCTTCCAAATTGTAAACTTGGTTAACTGTCAGTTGGTACAAATTCATAATGAATAATCCCTCTGATATCAAAACAGGTTAGCAACATTGTTGCAACAGGCTCTTGAACTTAATGGTCAGACCTCTGAAGTGATAGACACTGCTAAACAAGTGTTTATTAGGAAACTGAGACCTCTTCAAAAAGAAACTGTTGTCTTCTAAGTTACCTATTTTGTATCACAGTTAAGTAGACACTTTGCTTTTAGGTTACTTGTGTCAGTTTAACATGATTTACTTAGATGATTATCTTAAAGTTTTAATAGACACTGGTTCTTCTGTGGTGTTGGAAACTCTGTGTTAATATGATGTGTCAGGATCATAAGCCATCAAAGAGGACTGTTTGGTTACCATGTAGCTCCAAGAGAAATTACTTTCTTCTTTCCTTTCTTTGTTTCTTTCTTTCTTCCTTCCTTCCTTCCTTCCTTCCTTCCTTCCTTCCTTCCTTCCTTCCTTCCTTCCTTCCTTTCTTTCTTTCTCTCTTCCTATCTCTCTTTCTTTCTCTCTCCCTCCCTCCCTCCCTCCCTCCCTCCCTCCCTCTCTCCCTCCCTCCCTCCCTCCCTTCCTTCCTTTCTTCTTTCTTTCTTTCTAGCAGAAAAGGGTTTTATTAAAATATACCAAGAAGCTCAACCTGATTGTCTTCTGTTGTTTCTTGAAGAAAAGACTATAGAGAGAGAGGTTGGATCTAAGAACAGAGTGAGATACAAACCAGTACAAAGGCACCAGAACGCTTCCATTTACGGGTAAAGGGCAAGGTAAGGTGAAGTTCAACCACAAGCAATATAATTGGTTGCCTTTGTGGTATAAATATAGAGTTCCTAAAAAGTCCCTTCGGGTAGGATCTGGTTTCTGTGGAATTTTTCCCTAACACCAACTAGTTATTTTACCATATACAGTTCATAATGTCTGTTTGTGACTAAGGTTCTTGTCTGTAAAGCTCAGTTTATATTGGAATGTATAAGATGGACAAATGATTCATGTTTTTCATGTATAAACAACTCTTATAAAAAGATGAACACCCAACAACAAAAAAATGGGTAAATGGTGTGTAATAGGCAGTATGCAAAATGATATACACTAATAGCCATTAAATATTTTGGAAAAGTATTCAACCTTTTGAACTGATTAGTTCAACTAGCAATTAAGCAAGTGTGATTATTAAAATAGCAATTTTTATTTACCAATTGGGAAATGTGTAAAAATAATATAATCTCCACTTACTTAATGAATGTTCACATCTTTCTTACCTTACCATAGTGACTAAACAGCAATATGATAATAAGTATGAGTCATCTTTCAAAATTTTATATTTTTGAAACAGAGATTCCCATTTTAAGAATTTATATTATGTAAGAGATTACAAAGATGCTCTTGAAAATGAGTATTCATTGCAATGATAATTTGGAAACAATGTAAACTATACAGGCCTTCTTAAATGATATTTTTGTGATGAAATATTTACCATACAGTAATTAACATCATATTCTCAAAATGTAATTAGAATGTAGAAATATATTCATGATATATTCAATGCAAAAGGTAGCCTTCAAAAAAGAAGTATGATATCAATTTTGTTATAGAAGATGATATGCTTAGAAAAAATACTGGAAGCATATGCTAAAATTTTAATACCAGGTGTCTTAAGGTATGAAAATACATTTAGTTTTGTGTTTTTTCATAAATCTTTATTTTATTTTTTTAAATGAAACATGAATTACTTTTAGAGTCAGAGAAGACAATGAATGTTATTTTCCTGAAAGAAGTGGGATAGAGTAGAATGATCTCTAACAGCCTCTCATCATCAAAACTTCATGATTCTTTGGAGTGAAAGAGCATGTTAACACATTTGTCACCCACTAATCAGTTGATGGGTTTGATGTGCATATTAGCTAGTCCTGTGCGGCATACCTTTAAACTAAGTAGAAGTGAGGAAATATACGAGGTCTGACAATTAATTTCGGGAACTTGTTTCAATGCTGTTGCTAACCTTCTTTGATGTCGGAGAAGTACAAATTCATTATTAATTTGTACACCTTCTTTGATGTCGGAGAAGAAGTACAAATTCATTATTAATTTGTACAAACTGGACAAACAGTTAACCAAGTTTACTATTTGGAAGTGCTGAAAAGGCTGCCTAAAAGAGTTAGATGACCTGAACTTTTTGCCAAAATTCATGGTTCTTGCATCACGACTATGCACCAGCTCACATAGCACTGTCTGTGAGGGAGTTTTTAGCCAGTAAACAAATAACTGTATTGGAACACCTTTCCTACTCACCTGATCTGGCCCCCAATGACTTCTTTCTTTACCTGAAGATAAAGGAAATGTTGAAAGGAAGACATTCTGATGACATTCAGGACACCAAGGGTAATACAGCGATAGCTCTGATGTCCATTCCAGAAAAAGAGTTCTTTTGCTTTGAAGGGAGGACTAAGCACTGGCATCAGTGCATAGCTTCCCAAGGGGAGTACTTCAAAGGTGATTGGTAGTGATATTCAGCAATGAGGTATATAGCAATTTTTCTAGGATTAGGTCACGAATTTAATTGTCAGATCTTCATACATTTTTATTTGGGAGAAAATGGAGTTCAAAAGTTTCTGAGGCATTGCAGCCTTACTGAAGGAGAGCACAGATTAACTGCTGGCCTAGAGGTGGGTCTATAGTGGAAGAAGAGACACCTTTTTCATTGTTCCTTTCAAACTCTGAGTGCAGAACTTTGACTGGCATTGCCTAGTACGGCATTTCTCCAATTTTTAACACCACAGTAGTAAGTAAGTTTTACAAAGCCACCCAGCACATACAAGTAAAGATGATTGCATGTGCAAACACACACACACACACACACACACACACACACACACAATGGAACAAAAGTTTCAATCATACACAAAAACTTACCACCGTTATCACGTATTGATACTATTTCATTATAAAAAAAAGAGCTAGGTATAATAGCATAGAACTCTATATTGTGAAGGGAGCTCAACATATCATGAACACAGAAAAAAATTGAAATAAGCAGTAGAGGTAGAGGAAAGATCCAGAATCTCCAAAGTAGGATCTCACACATTGAAGTGAGTAAAAAAAAAAAGTTTGAAATTTTATTCATATTTCTTTATTTTAATTTCAATTTATGTGTCTTATAACACTTATATTACTACTACTACACACACACACACACACACATATATATATAATATATACACAAATAGACTTATAAATAAACACATTTTCTTTTTCCTTGTTAAGGCTCTGTGATCAAGTTTGGAAAATAAGGTATGGTTTATATGCATATGTACAAAAAGAGTTGAGAAGAGAAGAGATTTCTGGGAGTATCTAGTTAGGAAAGTTCCCTAGAAAAGGATATTATTTGATTTGAGCCTGAAATAGGGATTATATTTGACCAAACGTTTGTGTAAAAGATATCATGTAGAAGTTTGGTGTTCAGAGGATCAAGTTAAAGGATAATGGGCAGAGGGGACCTTGGAGAAGCCCAAAAGAGATGGCAATCAAATCTTAAATTAGGACAAACCACATAAGAATATGGGTGTGTGTGGGGGGGAGATCAGAAAGTTCTCCTTCATTTTAAAGACACTAGGGCTAGGGCACTATGGGTAATTTCTGAAGCTCTTATGCTGGTACCTTAGGAGCTGTGGTGGGTGCCTTCATTTACTCATCCAGATTTATTCTCCACTCATCTCCACCTGGTTAATGACCCAGGAGGCCAATCCACAGCTGCATGAATGAATTCCCTCACCCTGTTTTCTCCTGGATTCTTCACTGGAGTGAGGGGTGGGAAGATCAGAGGATCAGAGGAAAAACAGAGGGTGAGTTTGGAGTATGTACCTATGCTGTCTTTGTGTCTTGCAAAAGGCTACACATTATTACAGACTGCACTATGTTCTTTAGTTCTGGGTTCTAGAAGCTACCCTAGCCACTTCAAACCTGAAAGGTAGGGGTTCTCCTCTATTGCTAGCCTGGCGATAGTACATTATTCTCTATTGGTTCTCCTAAATCCTGCTCCTACCTTTGTAAAAAAAAAGAAGAAAAGAAGTTCCATCATTAAACTGTCCTCAAATTTCCCAATTTGAGTGTTATCTATGTCCTGGGATCCTGAGTGACGTAGGTGCAAAACAGGTGGTGGGTTTCTAGAAGGCAGAATGTGGACAACTATGTATAGTCTGAGCACTTGGAGGCTGTGCAGCGCAGGAAGAGAGATGCAGGTTTGGGGGATGCAAGTAAAAGCTTTATCAGACCATTTCCAAAAACAGTCATATGGAGAAGTGTCTTAAGAAAGCAGGGGCACTCAATCTACAGGATCACATTCCAGCTGAGGAAAAGAACGAAGAATGAGAAGGACACGTAGGCTACTTCTAGGTTCTGGCAGTGCTTAATGTCTGGGTTTGGTGGTGATTTATAGGTGTGCACTTTGTTGTTTATTCTTGTAACTGTACATATATATTTCATACACTCCTGTATGTTTATGTATTTCATAATTAAATACATGGGGAGGAGGAAGTGTGAATAAGTGTATGGTGAAGAACATCACTCATGATTTCTGTCAATATAATGTTGAAATGTTTTATGTACTATTTTCTGCTATCTAATCTTCATTCTAGGATTGTGAGGTAGACATTTTTGTCCTTTATTTCAGATATCCTCAGGTGTGTGGGAAAGTGGTATATGTTAGTTGGCAATATTTTATAAAGCAGTTTAACCAGGAAAAAAGTTGTGAAAGGTTACCTAGACTGTGGTGCCTTGCTTTGCAAAACATCCTTTCTTGACATCTCAGATCAATTTGTGAGCCAGGAGTGTTTTTATAAGTAATTAGTCTTCTAAAAAGAGTCTTTAATCATTTACAGGAAATTTTAGTGTTCAATGAATGCAAAATCAAAACCATTGCCAACTTTTGAAATAACCTTAAAATGTCTGGCTTTAAAATATTTAGCATATTTTTATCTGTCTGGCTTTCCAAAGCTAAGAAAATTTCCAGTTTTCCCTCAGTTATCACAATAATGTAGAATGCTTATAAAAACCTAAGCAGGACAAAATTTGGTGTTATATTTGGTTTCTAAACAGAAAGACCCCCAGTACATATGTGCATAAAGTCCCCTTGATATTGACCTAGCAACGGAGAATAGTTTCAAGGATAAAATCAGAAAAATGTTTATTATACTCATTCCCTACTGAAAATATGAATGAGTAAAGACATTATTATTAAACCTCTTTGAATTGGATTTTTTTTTCTCCAACAACTCCCATTTACTACTGTTAGTTTCATTTTAAAGTCAATGTGAATTCAGATGTGAGGAATTCAGATGCTTTATTCATGTGAAAGTTCTGCAGTGATTTATACATAAACTCTTCAGGCAAAAAAGTAAGATGAAAGCACTTTATTTCCTACTTAGAATTCTTTTCCATAGTTCAAAAGTAAAATTCTTTCTCACTATGGTTATTGAGTTTAAAGCCACTTAAAGTCCTTGAAAAAAATCATTGAAGAGGTACTCTCTGCTTGGACTCAGTCCCATTCTCCCACAGAAGTTGCTTAGACAGACAGACGCTTTGGAGTCTTAGAGGCAAAAGGGGATATAGAAAACCAACCAAGATGACTAGAACAAGAGACTCATAGTAGACAGTTTCAGTTGATTTTTGTGGTGGGTTAAAAGGTGGGAACAATTGGACAGAATTGGATTTTGGATAGCTTTAAAAACTATCTTTTTTCTTTAATGTTAAAAAAATTAACCTTTTCACTTATCAATAGAAAATCATTAATATGTTCTTGAGAAATAGAATAATCCAATACATGCAGTGCTTCAGAGAGTTAGTCTGATAGCAGTGTACCAATTGAATTGTGTGTAGAGAGGACACATTTAGAGTAACCCACAACAGCAACAATAAAGGCCTATGTAATTAGGAGGAGGAATGGACAGGGAGATAAGCTTGAAAGGTAATTCAGAAGTTCAACAAAAGAAAAAGAGAAGACTTTGATGGGAATATGTACATATAAGGAGACAGAAGAATAAGGAATAATTGCAAAGCTTCCAGCATCCAAGATTGAGAAGGTAGTGGATAGATCAACACCATTGGGGGTGTGTTTATCATTTGCATTTAACTTTGGGTGAGGAAGACCAGTTTGACTGGGGCATGTGGAGTTTATGATGACCATGGGACATCCAATTAGAAGTATTCAGTAGGTAGTGTGAATGGTATGGTAGTGAACTATCTGGAAATAGTGATGGTGGCTAATTCTCCAAGAGACTTAGACTGAGAAAGAATAGCAGAGGAAGCAAAGAAGATTTTTAGTGAAAGAAAAAAAAATGTGCCATGAAAGCTGAGTGAAGGAATAAGAAGAGAAGGAGGAGAAACAGAACAGTACAATGCTATGGAAATAGAAATAGAAGAATTTTAGTAAGTAGATCAATACTAGAGTCAAACTTTTCACCTATGTTAAGGACATGAAATTTGAGAAGAAGTTACCTTGGATGGAGCAGTTGAATTCCATGGAGTGGTTAGGGTGAAAGTCAGAACATAGCAGTTGGGAGTAGAGTGGAAGATATCTACACGAAGGTGCTGACTATAGATCACAGTAAGAAGTGAGCACGGACAAGAAGAAACAAGGAGGCATGAAGTAGATTGAAGATACAGAAATAGCAGGGTGAATTGAAAGGGTTTATGTTAGGACTTGGGGTTTTGTGGGGGGCATGGAAAAATACTGTTGAAACTGTGGTGGAGAGGCTATATATTTTGATATAGTCTTCTAAGTTGGCATGATGAGCCTGATTGATAATGGCTCCAGTGCTGTCACTTGAATTCTATTTTATGTTCATGTCTTAAAATGACGAGTTTCAAAAATCAGCTCACATTAATAACAGAGAGAAAGAAGAAGAGCTAAATTTCTCTTTGTAGTCAATTTCATTGTAAAAGACAGCCTCACGACCTCCTTCTAACTGGTTAGAAACCAGCAACTTCAGAGCCTACTTATTTCCTGCTCAAACTGTGAGGATAGACTAAAACCAGATGTGTTGTGACCTTATCAAAACCTACACACAAGCAGGAGGCCATAACATACTGTTTAAATACAGCCCACATTTCACTAACACAGGCCCTCATTTTCCATGATGTACCTACGGGCCTGGGGCCCAGCCAGCTGCAAAGGCCCCAGGCTAGTATTTTGCAAAGAACATGTTCCCCTGAGAGAAAAGCCTGGGCCATGGACAGATGAGTCATGGAGCGGTCACCCTTCAACTTTGAGATGTTTCTTTTACCTTAAAGCTTAAACCACCAGGAGAAATCTGACATATAATTTTAACCTTTCTTAATTTTCTCATAATGAAAAGAAGAACTGGACATAGGTCCTTGAAAGGTCAACTTTTAGAAACTGGAAAAGACAAATAAAATAGTGGACATCTTTTGTTGTTTTTTAAGTTTTTTTCGACATGACTCAAGGAATAGACTCCTGCTACTTCTGTTGTGGTTCAGTTCCGCCATCCAGTGTATCTCTCATGGGGAATATTTTTAATATTCAGCTTTGACATTTTTCTTAATTTGTTTCCATTGCTTCTTTCAGACCACCCTGAATATACTTTATTTTATCTCTTCTTACACACACATACACACACACACACACACACTCACACACACACACACACACAATCTCTCTCATTTTAAAGGACTTAGGCAATGTTTCATTTTTCACTTTCAAGATTCAATTTAATAAATGTACTAAATACTAACTATGCATTAATCAACCACTTATTCTTATTTTACTTTGAAAGCAACTATATTGCTTTTGGGGAAAATGATAAAATTTTAGGGGAAGTTTTTATATTGAAAAATATAAAGAAAAATATAAGAAAATATTTCAGATCCCACCATCCAAACATAGCTAATATTATCCATCTATTGCCTATCTCTTCATGCAAATTTATAGATATATATATAATTCTATAAATTCTATAAATTTATATATATAATTATAAATTCTATAAATTTGTGCTTATAATTCACAAAATGGAATTATATATATGATTATATACAATTATATTTTATTTATTTATTTATTTATTTACTTGTTTACTCCTCCATCCCTTTGGAAAATTTTATTTTTTTAAAAGACTTAAAAATATAGCTAACATACAATATTATATTAGTTTCAGGGGTACACCATAGTTATTCAACATTTATATACCTAAAGAAGTGATCACCATGATAAGTCCAGCAACTATCTGACACCATATTATGCTATCACAATATTATTGACTATATTCCCTATGCTGTACATTACATTACCATGACTTATTTATTTTACACCTGGAAATTTGCACCACTTATTGCCCTTCACCTTCCCCCCCATTTAAAATTTTTCAGTTACAGTTGACGTGCAATATTCTTTTATATTAATTTCAGGTGTACAGCATATGGTTAGACATTTGAATAATTTAGGAAGTGATCCTGCTGACTACTTTAGCACCCACCTAGCACTATACATAGTTATTACCATTCATTGACTATATTCCCTTTGCTTTACTTTACATCCCCATGACTGTTTTGTAACTGCCAATTTGTATTTCTTAATCCCTTCACCTTTTTCACTCTGACTCCCAACCCCCTCCCATCTATCACTCCAACAAATCTAGGATCCATCTGATACTATTTCGTTTAGTTTTTCTGGAGTTTTGTCCTATTCTTTCTTCTGGGATGCATTTCTTTGTTTCCTCATCTCTGGTTGCCTCTCTGTGTTTGTTTCTATGTATTAGTGATCTGCTATGTCTCCCAGTCTTGGCCACAGAGCACTTAGGAAGTAGTTGCTCTGTGAGTCCCTGACACAGTCTCCCTGGTCACTTGTGCCAGATGCTCCAGAAGTGTTCCTTGTGTAGGGTGTGTGTGCCCTCCTATTATAGTTCAGCCTTGATTTGTATTGACATGTCAGCGAGTGGGATTGCCCCTCAATCTGATTGGCTGTGGGGTTTGGCCACTTCCACAGCTTATGGGCTACTGTGTGGGGGCTTAACCTACTGGATATGATTAGCCCCAGCAGACTCTGCTGCCTGTTGAGATCGCCCTTTGTGTATGTCATTTGTGGGGCTAATTGGGCGGTCCTCTTCTATGGTCTGAAGCCAACCTCCAGGTGTGTTGGTTGTGGGGCTTCTTGGGAGGGGCTGTGGTGCAGGCCCAGGTCATTCACTGTCTGTGACCTATTGGGGAGTATCTGATAGGAGCTACAAAGAAATCTACAGTTGTTTCCTTCTTGTGCTAAAGCTAGAGGCATATGGGAGAGGCCACACTGCAAACTGAGGACATCTACCACCAGTACTTGGCCTGAGGTAGCTCTGCAAAAAGTCAAGACATGCTGAGGCCTGCTACCACCTGCCAGCTCCCTTAAGGTTCAGCTGCTGATAGAACCTTGTGTGGTATGCATGTTGGGTGAAGCAGGGTCTCAGGGAGGGTCACTGGAGTGGGAAGAGTTGTGGTCACCAGGTTAATATAAATTCTGGTTTGGTGTCAGTGCTAAGCATGTTGCTACTCAGCAGAAGTCTCAGAGCACACTAAGGCCAGTTGCCACCTGCCTCGGGCCTTCCAGACTCCAATCGTTTTCCAAGAAAGAGTGCAGTGAGTGTGGGGGTGGCTGTTCATGGAAAAAGTGCCTCCAGTATTGGGTGGTGCAGGGTCCCAGTGGAACTCACCAGACCAATCACATTCAGATTCGGCCCTGTGCAGGAGGGCTTAGCTTAACACAGGAAAGATGGCGTTCGCCTGTTGGCTGCATGGGACAAGCACACTTCAATAGGGAAAATGATGACTGTCCTCCAGCCCTCACATCGAAGCCACACACCTCAGTCTGTTGCTTGTGTGTCTCTAACACCCCGCAAGTTACTGTCCCTCCATTGGAGCCCAAGGTGAGTGCCTGAAAGCGAGTGAGTCTGTGTGCGGGCCATTTAAGAGGATGTCTGGATTTCCCGCAGCCGTCCATCCCAACTTGATGGTCGGAATCCCCTCTGTTTTTCACAGCCATATGTTGTGAGGGCTCCTCTTCCTGGCACCAGTATTCTGGGCTGGGGGGTCTGGTGTGAGCCTGGTGTCCTGGGCTGCTCCTGGGAGGGGTTGGGATGGGGAACTTGGCAGCTGAGCTATCCCTACTAATTTTTAACTGCTACATGAAGGTTTGGGGCCTGTTCTGTGTGTCCAGTCCTCCTATTGGTCTCGACGTGGCTTCTTTATATTTTTAGTTATAGGACTTCTGTTCAGCTAAACTTTTGATGGTTCTCCAGGTTGATTGTTCTATAATTTAGTTGTAATTGCAATGTTTGCATGGAAAGATGCAGACACAGTGTTTACTCCTCCATTTTGGATCTCTTTCCAAGTAGCCTATAATATCTATAAGTAGACTCTTTCACTCAATATGCCATGAATATCTTTCCTAGTCAAAATGTACCACTAAATTATCATTTTTAGTAGTTGCATCGTATCACATAATATACATACACTGCAATTTTCTTAACTCATCTTCCAGTGGTGGTTATCTAAGTTACTATATTTTTTTTCTAATCAAATTTCAAAAAGCAATGTTAAATATACATTTTCTTTTCTCTTAGCACTTACTGTTTGTCAGTAGGTCAGCAATTCTCTTCCCCTGATGCTTTCTCTTCCTACTCCAGAGTAGCTTAAGAGGCCTTGAGTGAGTGATTTTTAATATGATCAGTTTTCATGGAATCCACATTTTATGTGCTGCTCTGGGCAGAGATGAGATGAAAGGACGGAAGAGGTATGCAGGCAGATTGTGGTTCAGTACTGAGAAGTATGTCTCGAAGTAACCAAATTAAATACATGAAATAATATAGATGTAAATGTGTACTAAAAGTTGTATAGCCCAATACGTGTTAAAACAAATACCATTATTATCATGTAATAATGGAAGGAAGTTCTTCATTAAGTAGTGAATTACTGGGTCTTTACTATGTTTGCACAGAAGTTAGATGAATAATTTTCAGCAATCACAACACAAATTACTCTAAGCTGAAAAATTGAGTGAGATGACTTCTTATAGACATTGCTTTCCAATAAGTTTCTAAGATTCCAAAGTGGAGCTAATATTGAATTGGGCTTTAACCTCACCACCAACTCCTTAAATCCTTCTCCTCCCCAAAGGTATTTATGTTTTAATAAGGGACTTCTGAACACGATAATATTGGCATATTCTTGGCAGGTAGGCAGAGGGGGATATTTGGAGTCAGGGAAGTCTTTCAGAGTGAGTATTTAAATTATAACTTTTCTAATATCTATTTATAACTTTCCAATTCAGATTTCATGGGTCTCAAATGGTACAAACACCCCACCACCACCACATATCACATATTCAGAGTTTCAGCCCCCAAAAATTTCTGCTTTGCGAGGGAGTCATTGGATAAATAAAGAAGAAATAGCAATAGGAACAAAAAATGTGCATTCCAATATTCCATTATATTTGCAGTTAAAAATCATGAAAAGATAGGCTATACTAGATATCAAAGCACATGTAAATTGAGGTTGTCAATCACAACCATAGGTGTCAGGGCCAACACAGACACTGTGTTTTGATGGTGCATTTCTCACAACAGCCTCCAGAACTGCTGTCATTCCAGGAAAGCATCCCTACCCAGCTTCTAGGAACCAGACACAGCCAGTATGCATGCACAGAGTCTCGATTACAATGTTCCTAGCCATGTTCATACAAATAAATTACATGGAAAGTAGTATTATCCCACCAAGAAAGAAAGGCTGTATTATTGCAGAGTGAAGATTTGTACTTGGAAATCTAATATTTCCCAAAGTAGAAACTTTTTCAAGAAAACTTTTTACTTTTTAATAAAAGAAATACTAACCTCAAACAAGCAGCAAAATGCATATATTTTCCCAGAGGTCAACCCTTTGTAGACCATTATTGGTCTCTGAGCCATTCTTGGAAGAATATGCTGAAATAGAAAAGAACTAATGTGTGTACAAAAATGCTTTGAAGAGGTAAATACTATCAGTGTTTAACAATGATGGTTATTGCCTTTATCTTCTCTGTCCTGTAAAGTTCTCAGGTTGTAAGGAAGAGTTCAGGAAAGGAAGGGTCCCCTACGACGAAAAGGGTTAACATTTGCCTGCAGTTCTTGTTTCTTTTTAAAATTATGCCATATCCTGAAACAGTGTGCAAGTCTCTTCTTTTCAAAATATTTGGAATGGTTTTCCATAGTGTGTGGCTGGTGCTTTTTAGGTGGTATATCCTTACCTCAAGGTTTGTTTGTAAGTATGAGGTACTTAAAGATCTAAGATAAAAGATATGCCTACAAATTGGATTTTCTGGAAGTTTTGGTAACAAAGTCAGAATTATTAAAATCAAATGAAAATAGATATTCAGGAATAGAATGTGACATTGATATAGAATATTTTATTTTTAAAATTATCTGTATAAGACAATAGTTTAGTGGTTACCGGAGGGTAAGGGGGGAGGGGGGTGGTAGATGAGGGTAAAGGGGATCAAATATATGGTGATGGAAGGAGAACTGACTCTGGGTGGTGAACACACAATGGGATTTATAGATGATGTAATGCAGAATTGTACACCTGAAATCTATGTAACTTTACTAACAATTGTCACCCCAATAAACTTTATTAAAAAAAATTATCTGTATAAATTATCCAAAAATCATCAAAACTTTCTCCTTTATGGTCAAACAAGAATAGGAGCATTAAAATATTATTATCAACCTTAGGGATAGTTCTGTGGAAAATTTTGAGAGGCATTAACCTAAGAGTAGAGCAATACGACCAGCCTGGTGTTCAAACCCTCATAATGTGGCCTCAATATTCCTCCTGGAACTGTTTCCACTACCCTTCTATCTGAAATCTGAACACCAGCTGGCAAGTCTACGCTCCCATTACCCCTCAGGCATGCGAAGCTCCACACAGAGTCTCAACCAGCCTCCCTCCTAGGATGTTCCGTTAACTCTGCTTCTCCCTTGCTTCTGGTTTTTAAAGTTCAGGACCAGTAAACTCTCTGACTGCCCAATGCCTTGGTGATTCTCTCCTCTCTACTATGTCTGTATTTTCTTTCATGTTGTTTACCATTAGTGGCAAAACACACTATTTCATTATAAAACATACAATTTTTTATTTTATTTGTTGTCTTACCAACCTAGACTGAACATCCCTTGACTAAGGAAAGACTTTTAATATTCTTCATAACTCCTGACACAGTGTCAAGCACATAGTAACATAGATTATAATACATTGACAGCACTTTAGAGATCACTGACTCTGAATTTCCCATTTTAAAGGTAAGAAAATAGAGACCAAAAGTAGGAAAATAACCAGTGAATAGACAAATGAGAGGAAACAGTGAGAAAACCTGAAGGATAACACAGAAGAGTGATTTTTCTTGAGGCTTTCTCTTTTTGGTTCTGTTAGAGATTAGTTCCATATAAAGCCCTCTGGCAATTAGGGGAGAGACAGAGTGACTGTCACTATAGCCTGTAGCATATAGACTAGGTCAGAAAGAAGGAATTTTGTCTAATGGAAAAGATTGTTTCATTGGTTTTTTATTCTGGCCTCTGGAAATCTTCCATGCTGATCTGAAATAGGTCTGGTATTTCCTGAAAGCAGGAGGCACTGCATTCTTGTAATTTCCCTCATCTATACCAAGCACTAGTTTGGCCTTCATTTTTAGCATGGGTTTAGTTTTGGAATTCTACACATTCACATGCAAAACCACAAACTCCACACCAAACCTCTGAAGTTTTCTTTACAATTTTCTCCACAATTCTTACATCACCACTGAATTTGTTTGTTCAGGTGTGTCAAGCCTCCTTTATTTAGTGTGATGTCATTTGAGAGGTTGGTGGAGGGTGAAAGTTGAAAGAAATAGGAGTGCTGGAGAGGGGAAATGACACTTGTGGATGCTAGAGCATAACTTGAGAGGGCAGGTGAAATAGGGGGAGCTTCTTAATTCATTTCTCATTCTCTTTAGAAGAATAATAGCATTGGTCTATGCAACCTATATTTATTAACTCGTTGAATCATCATAACAATCCTAAAAGATGGGTACCTTTACAGTTAGAAACTTGGGCTCAATAAGGTTATAACTTGCCCAAGTAAGCCATCTTAGTAGGTGTGAGTACCAGTATTTGAACCCGAGAGGTCCAGATCCAGATCTACTCCACTATAGTGCTTCTCAAAGGAGATACTTAAATTAGAATTAAAATTAATTTAAATATAAGTTTAACATATAGGAGAAGTTCAAATCAGTGAAGCATAACATTGTAGATTCACACACTTATTACTGATTTAAATTGTTTCTGGGATCTGAATTGGTCATGTATGTAAACACAGCTTTAGAGAACTTGTGGAAAAGAAATTCAGTTGTCAAAGCAATTCAGAGTTGAAACATTTACCCAAATCAAAATTCAAATACTCTTTGCTTGCTTAAGTAGAGAGTGTAAGAACTTTTTGGAAAGATATCATATTCATCAATGAAAAAGGCCTGAGGTGCTCATTTAGAGGTGACACCCCACCTACATTGAATTATCAAGTATAACATCTACTCAGGTGACCCAGACTACACATGTTAAGGAAAATGCAGACTTTTCCTATGAGATATAACAGGCTGAAAGTTGTGTTTTCAGAGAACTGGCATAGAGAATGGGTAGGAGATGAGTGAGAGCAAAAAACTGGAGAAGGAGAAGCCCGTTAGGAGACCATGCCCAGTACTTCTGGGATGACTTGGCTGTCAGAACATATGCCAAAAATGTTACCACGAAAGATTCCTTGTAAATCTATGACCAGAAGTGAACATTAAAAGATGAAGAAATGGAAAATGACTCCAAAGTTTGTGGCCAGGAAGGTAGCGATAAGGTAAGAGTCAGTGACAGAAATGAGCTGGCATGGGTATAATGGAATGTGAAAACTCTGAGGGCAGGAACTATGACAAATTCATCTTAGTACCTCCAGTGCCTGTCACCTAATAAGGTCTCAGTGAATGCGGAATATGTGAATAAACTTGGGATCTACATTTTTGGGAAAGAGGAATAACTTTCAGAGGAAGGTGATATACTAACTTTGAGGCAAGAATGTTGTATTAGTTTGCTCGGGCTGCCATAAGAAAGAACTGCAGACTTGGTAGCTTTAACAACAGAAATCCATTTCCCCACAGTGTGGAGAGTAGAAAGTCGAGATCAAGGTTTTGGCAGAATTCTTTTCTTCTGGGGCCTCTCTCCTGGCTTGTAGCAGATGGTCTTCTTCTCCCTAAGTCTTCACAGGGTCTTCCATTTGTGTGTATCTATATCCTAAGGACACTAGTCATATCACATTAAGGTCCACCCATAGGACTTATTTTACCTTAATCACCACTTTAAATGCGCTATCTCCAAATGCAGTTACATTCTGAAGGTACTTGGCGTTAGGACTTTAACACCATGTTTCCCCGAAAATAAGACCTAGCCGGACAATCAGCTCTAATGTGTCTTTTGGAGCAAAAATTAATATAAGACCAGGTATTATATTATATTTATTATATTATATTATATAATATAATATATATTATATTATATAAGACCCGGTCTGGCTAAGTCTTATTTTCTGGAAAACACGGCATATAAATTTAGAGGGGGGCACAATTCAATTTATAATAGATGGTTATTCAGCTGTGTATCCCACAAGCAACTGGAAATTTAAGATTATATCATGAGGAAGAGGACCAAGCTAAATGGAGTGATCTGAAGAACTAGAGTAGATGGAGCCATGAATATACATATAGTCTTGCATAGCAACTTGCTCCAAATAAGGAAGAAAAACAAATATGAACAAGCATGGGAGTTTCTCAGATAAGATTTTGGGAGTGACTGACTCTAGGTGGGTCCAGGAAATAATAAAGAGAATGGAGCTAAATCAGTGCATGCTAGGATCACAATCCAAACAGTGCCTATCAAAGGAGTTCCCAACCTCCACTCCCACTAAGTGTGCTTTAGGATATTTACTCAGGAGATTGGCACTATTGGGCCCCAGGCAAAGACTGATGTGGCAAACAGGTTTGATGAGTTTCCTGACTAAAAGAGAAATTTTAAGTTTGTGACTGTCACCCTATATATTGTGGGGGCAAGACTGACACTACTTTCTCCAAAGACAAATTTGTGCTCCCACGTGGGTTTGCTGCATCTTAAAACCAAAGGAAGCTCACTGTTTCTTCAATTCTCACATCTTTTACTTTCCTCTCTACTCTAGCTCTGTATTGGTATGCTTGGGTCCATATGGCTTAATTACACCAGTCATGTTCTCACAGCAACTAACTCAAGGATTTGTGCCAAATCATGGCTATTTTGATGCTGATGCTACAAAGGTAAATCCAATGAGCCCTAAATTGGTTTAGTGAAGAGGAAGGAAAAAACCACCGATATTTGCACCTTGCTACCATGCGAAGCCAAAATGTTGATTCTCCTGTTTGAAGAATCAGTGTTGTTCGCTGGTAAGGGCCTCAGGAAAGCAAAGGTCAGAAAGACAGTCTGGGAATTAAATATAAAATTAATACCTTGTAAAGGCTTCTCCTAACCCTTAAAACAAAGACCTTTTCTTTTTTGTTGCATAATCTGGCCTGCGCTGACCTCTCCTGGACAAGCCTAGCTTGTTAGCACTCTGCACTGATTCTCCTCTGATCACCTATGTACCCCACCTCAGCCCATGCCATCTCATTCACTTCTCCCATCTGGAGATCTCAGAATGCCATTCATTGAAATTCAAAATTGGGTCCTCCTGATTATATCCTTTTAGAACCCCATCTTATTTTTCCTTCATAACATTTGTTAAACATGCGGTAACTATTTGATTGATTTCTAGTAACTTCACAAGGCTGGAAGCTCCACAGAAGGCAGACATCATATCTACTCTATTTGCCTCTCTACACCCGTATCTAGAACAGTGCTGGATCTAAGCAACCATGGAACCAATATATATTTAATTAATGCATATATTTCTATGTAGGTATTTAACTTATCTTTTTAGCACCTCGAGTTTGTTTGTATGTTTGTTTTTAAAAGCAAGTAGCATGGTGTGGTAGAAAAACAACAGGTTGTGGAATTAGACACACCTAAGTTTAAACTGAGCTGTTAAATTTCATTTGTCTAGATTCAGATACAAGAGATACCAGTTACTAATGTTCAGGCTCATCTTCTCTGATCTTTCAATGGAAAATTCGCTTTTACTTGACCGTGTTCCCTTGACTTTGTGGTATCATTGTCTTATGATTCTCCTTCTAATCTCTGAGCACTGCTGTAGTTTCCTTTGCCCCTAGAGTTCTATTCTGTATCCCTTCTAGTCCAACTATAGGACTTTATGAGTTTAAATACAGTACTCTTCAATCAGATGTTAAGACAATTTCTCAGGGCAATGAAATCCATATGGAGGAAGATATGTACTCTAAAAACAATTACAAAGGAAGGTTCAGACATATTTCTGTGTTAAGAAACCCATCCTCAAACTTACTAAAACAATCAGAAATAGAAGGGCCTTCCTTAGTAGGGAGGATAAAGTTTTGACAGATAATGAATATCAAACCTGCCATTCATCAAAGAAAAAATGATTTTTCTTTGTGTTTAAGTTGCCTCTGCTAAGTTAAAGTATTTTATTTGATAAAAAAAGTGAATTAGTTACATTTTGAGGTTCACATTATGAGCTTTTGAGTGATCCACAAGTTATGGATAATATGTTTTTAAACTACTTTGTAGCCCTAGATAGCAAAAAAGGCAGGTACAACTGGACAGACCTTAGGGACTGAGACTTACTCTCCAAGATACTTTTGCTCAATAAATTTCTCATGTCATCTCTGGAATCATTTGCTGCTTGGAGACAACTGGAGACTAGGTAAATAAGAAGATAAAATTTCATTGTGGCTCTTCTAAATACCCCTCTAAAATCATAACTCAAAGATATACTACAAAAACAGTTGCCTTCAAAGTTAAAGCCTAACTTAAAAAAAAAAAAAAGCAATAGAAGGAAACAAAAAAAGAAATACCAGAAACATTTTCCATACCAACACTATATCAAAACAGAAATCAGTTGTCCAACAGGCTTACAAACCCAGAACTTGGAAGAAATGCCTTCAAGTAACCGCTGATGACTGCAATGAGATTTAGTCACTTAACTTCTAGACAAATGCTTCCAGTATTTATTCAAGCTCACTTATGGTTATTTTTGATATCAGTTTAAAATATGGAAATTAGAATATAGAAATAGGCAAGCCTTCGTTTCAGCAATGATATAAATCATTCGAACCTATTTGACACAGTAGAAAGAAAAATTAAGTAAATCAGTAATAGCTCACAGAATACCAACCATGTGATCTTGGGGGAGGGGCGGGGAATCTTATACAGCACATAGGTCCTAAGGAAACAATATATTATATACAAACAAAAAGATCCTAAGGCACCAAGAAAAAATAAATTCAAAATTTTTTGCGCAGGAGAGTGGACATTTTTATTTAAAATGGATAGAATTCAAGTTTTGGTATTTAAAAAAGTCTTCAGCAACTCACAAAGTTTACTGTGCTAATTATTAACTCGCCTTTCCAAGCCCATACTCTGTCCTCTGGCATGTGACGCTGGAGCTAGAGTCTCCCTTATGTTGCTTCTGATTAGCATCTGACAATGGGAGGCAGAATGGAGGAAGGAAGAAGGCACTCCTTCATGGTTTCCAGTGCCCATCAGCTTTTTCCTCAAGCATAAAGAAACGGTTGGTTCTAGCCTGTCAATGCTCTTAGCGTTCCCAGCATCTGCTTCAGCTGAGTTCTTCCTCAATAATAAATCCACAAAATAGTGAGCACAACTAAACAGCTGTTGTTTTATACCACTAAGTTTTGGGATAACTTCTTGTGCAGCAGTGGTAACAAGAACACCATAATTTTTTATTTGTCCTCATAGTAGGTGCTCAAATAATATTTATTGAATAAAAGAATAAATGCAGAGGAATTAAATGGAGAAGGTGGTGACAGGATACCAATGATATACTCCGTTTACTCCCTAACTTTGCATCATATTGGCCTTAAGATGAAGAAACAATCCAGAAACAGTTCAGAAAGCAAATTCCATGATACAGAGTAGTTTTGTTCCCTTTCTTTTTTTTTTAACCTCATCATAGATGAAGTCAGCATGTTGACACAAAACAGTAATTACCATATTTCCCATACTACTACCTCAAATTCCCTCTTATTCTCATTCATTCCTAAGACTAGACTAGATTTTCATGCTATTTCAATAATTTTAGAAATTGAGGTTAATAAAGTGCTTATAATATTTCACTTCCAGAATTGGTAGACTTCTGAAGAGTACTTGCTAAAGAATTTTTAATAGATTAGCATAGACATTCCAGATGAAACTAAGATTTTAAGTGTTTACGTGAATACTATAACAGCCACAAGCACATCTAGCACCCAGCTCTTGGTTTCTAATATCAAATCTCCAGTAAGGGAAACCAGGGCTGTTTGGAGAATTGGCTGATTCTTGGGTTGTGGCAGGAAATATACAAGATGACCCTGGATCATCTTGTATTCCCAGAAAGTAAGGGACAGCTCAAAAAATAAAAATACCCACACTAATGGGGGTAGATTGAGGGGACATAGGAGTCCCAATAGTCAAAGCTAGAACAATTTGAGCAACAAAATAAAGTAGTATTGAATTGTAATTCCAAATATAAAATAACCTTCCATGAATTCATACTTATATAAATAAATGATTGAATAAATAAAAAAATGAAGAGAATAAATTTTCTATGCAAAAGAATTTCAAATAATTTATATAGATACTCTGCTCTTAAGGAACTGTATCATGTAACTTCCCTACCCTTAAGAGTGGGTTTCACAGTGTGACTTCTTTTCAAGGAATGCAGTATAGAAAGTCGGGGTGGGAGGAGAGAAAAGTAACTTGACATTGATGAAAGAAATAAAAAAAGATACAAATAAATGGAAGGTATCCTGTGCTCATGAATTGGAAGAATTAATATTGTTAAAATGCCAATCTACCAAAAGCCATCTATAGATTCAGTGCAATACCTATCATGATTCCAATGGCATTTTTTTACAGAAATAGCAAAACACACCCCTAAAATTTATATGGAACCACAAAAGACCCTGAATAGCCAAAGGAATCCTGAGAAAGAAGAGCAAAGCAGGAGGCGTCACACTTCCTGATTTCAAGCAATATTATAAAGCTATAGTATTTAAATAGTATGGTACTGGTATAAAAACACGTAGACAAACGGAGCAGAATTGAGAGCCCAGAAATAAACCCAAGCTTATATGATCAACTAATATTTGACAAAGGAGACAAAATGCTCAATGTAGAAAAGACAGTATCTTCAATAAGTGGTTGGTGCTGAGAAAAGTAGATATTCAGACGTAAAATAATGAAACTTGACCCCTAGCCTACACCACTCACAAAAATTAATTCAAAATGGATTAGACTTAAATATAAGACCTAAAACCATGAAACATTTTAGAAGAAAACAGAAAAAAATCTCTTTGCATGAGTCTTGGTAATGTTTTTTTTTTTTGGAAATCACACCTAAAACACAAGCAACAAAGTAAGAAATAAACAAATGATACTACACATCAAACTAAAAAGCTCCTGCACAGAAAAAGAAACTATCAACAAAGTGTGAGGAGAGGGAATTGGGAGAAAGTGGTCAAAAGGGACAAACTTCTAGTTATAAAATAAATAAATAATAGGGGTATAATGTACAGCATGATGACTGTAGTTAACGATGCTGTATGACATATAAGAAAGTTGTGAAGAGAGCAGATTCTAAGAGTTCTCATCACAAGGATAATTTGTTTTTCTTTTTACTGTATCTATATGAGATGATGGATGTTAACTAAACCTCTTGTAATCATTTTACAACATATGTAAATCAAACCATCATGCTATACACATTAAGCTTTATACAGTGATGTATGTCATTCAATGCTCAATAAAACTAGAAGAAAAAAAAAGAGTAACTGACAAACACTACTTCAAGGCAGGGTATGAAGATTCACATCAATCGTCTTAAGTCATGTGATACCTTCAATGTGGGTACGCTTGATATGATGTGATAACAGGGGCACTTTACCTCTGTGGTCTTTCCTCCAAAAATATATTGCCCCAATACGTGTTTTTTCGTGAGAAAAACAAACTCCAGTGGAGAAACATTCCACAAAATACCTGACCTGTACTCCTCAAAACTGTCAAGGTCATCAAAGACTGGAAAAGTTGTACAGACTGTCATAACCAAATGGATTCTAAGCAGACTTGATTACTCAATATAATGTGGTGTCTTTGATGGGATCCTGAAACATTAAAAAGATACTAGGGAAAACCTGAGGAAATCTTGATTGAGCATTTGCTTTAATAATAATATATTACTATTGGTTCACTATTTGTAACAAACGTACCATACTAATAAAAAACCTTAATAATTATAATATGGGAAACTAGTTGGAGTATATGGCATCTTTCTGTACTACCTTCACAATAATTCTGTAAATCTAAAACTGTTCTAAAATAAAAAGTTTTATTTAAAAAAATGTTCACATGTTGAGTTGTGTCAACATTTTTTTAATATTGACAAAACTCAACAAAGCAACTTCACTATGTGTACGGCAGCCCTGTTGACTGCTGTCTCAGTGACTAGGTTTACAAGTTCGAGTTAAACCTATACATGTGGCTACTCATAAAGTGCGACATTAAAATCTTGCCAAATTTGGTGATTAATAGTCTGGATGCTGCCATAGTAAGGTGTTCCAAGTATTTAGAAAAAGCAGCTTAGTCATCTGCCCACTCTCTTCTTCATTAAGTTTAATTTATGGACTATGGATTTCAGTGTAGTGAAATCTTGGAAACAACAGCAGATTGTTCCACAGAAATGGGATGGCATGGCAGCTGAGGCCCACGATTCTCAGAAACAAAGGGAGCTACAATGATTGAAAGAAAATAATGGTGTCACATTTTTGAGATGGTCCCAGAACAGAATAACTACACCAGATTTGTCCCCATCCCTTCCCACTTAGCCCAGTCCCAAAGAGTTATTACAAAGAATTCACTTTAAGTATTCCATGCGTACTAGATTTTAACTGTTGACTTAAACTTTGGGAAACAATTAAAAGTGCAATTTAAAAAATTATAACAGAAACATGCCAATCTTAGTCATGTATTTGCAAGAATTTAAATTATTTTCAATTGTAGTATTTAAAATAAACTACTAAAAAATGTGGTACTAGTGGGAAGAGTCTGTGCAACCTTTCCAGAAGTGACTTGGAAGACAATCTCTATCTTAGAGGACAGAAAAAAATAAGCCAACACCTAATAACTGACCACAGAGAGGTTAAAACCATCATTACGATGAAGATATTTTCATCATTGAACTTTATGACTTTTCACTGGCTCCATGTCAATTTGCTTTAAAAGCAGGGTCCTGAAAATAAGTCCAACTGAATGACCAATTTACTCAATTATTGAATTTAATAAGTTATGAAATTGTTGAAGTATTTTTCTGTTTTTCTTTCACTTCAAACTCTTGCCCCTGCCTCCCTCATCCCTTCTAGCAGCCTTGCCTTGCATTTGCTTCTACTCCAGCCTGTTGATTTCATGAAAATAGGTGGGCTTTCCCTTAAATGCTGGCAAAAAGAGACTTGTGGCATATAGTGTCAGTCCCTGTATAAGTGTAAAATTTCTGATAACCTCTTGGGCTAAGGTAGGTACAGAATTGAGGGCAGTGGCAGGACTCACATCCTTATAAATAAAGAGACTAAAAAAAGCATGAAAAAGAAAGGCTATCCATTTACATATGAAGTCACAAGAATAGGACAATGAAATGTAGATGCAAGTGCTGTATAGGAGCTGAAAAAATTCAAAACTTTGAAAAATTCTCGATAATTTGGCAAGTAGGATTCTTTAAAAAACTTGTTCTATTGGCAAATGGCTTTTTTCAAATTGACCTATTTCTCTTTCACATGATCCTATTTCCTTATGAGCTCACTGTGTGCCTTGAGTCAGAGCCCAGAAGTGTCTGAGTTTCAATATTTCTCTCTATTTAAGGGAGGAGAGATGGGGCAGAAAGCAGAGAAGTACATCTTCCTTTTTCTAACTTCTGAATAAAATCACCTTAAGTATAATTAATGCCTGCTGCCTTGCTTGAAATAAACCCAGCCTGACCCCAAAAACCTCTTCAACGAATCATGGAATCCTCCTGTTATAAAATCATTTCAAAACTGATAAACATAATGGGTGTATGCTAGGGATCTGGGGCAGTACCACCCCTAAATTCTGTAGGTTAAATTTTCACATCTTCAGGATAATATAAAGTCCTGAATAATGTGTTTTACCCAGCAATCTATCGGAAGGAAGAAGGGAGTGGAAGGAGGGTAGGAATGAAGAAGAGAGGGAAGGACGTTGTGTTAAACTCTTTTGGGATGGAGCTTAGTGTTGTGAAGATTACAAGATAAACATTTTCTCACATTTTTCACACCAGTTTCTCCAAGGAGTAATCTCCTTACTGTGTTCCCTTAAGACATTGTACTTAACCTGAACTCCTCACCATGGTTACCTTTCCATTCTAATTCTCCAAATCCCACCTATTTGTCAGGGTATAGTTTAATGGCCCCTTCTCTGTGCCTTTCCTAGCCACCCTGGTGTCTTCTCATCTATTCCTTCTATAAATTTATAGTAGGTTTGGAAATAAACTCATTTGTATCTTGACCCCATTTAGTTTGCATAATTTAGAAATTACTGAGCAACAAATAAACAGGACATTATTACTCCTTTTCTGTATCAAATAGTAAGAGTATGAGCAGGCCCACTAAAATACATTGTCTTACAGTTCTGTCTCCTTTCAGTGTTTGCAGCAGTGCTGGACCTATTGCAGGCGCTCTGAAAAGCCTGTTTGGTGAACATATGGATTAATGAATAAAGGAACAAGTGAGCGAATTCACTGACCTAACATCTGCAGACATCAATGGAAGAAGCATGAGGAAGAGCCAAATAATAAAGAATTAGGTCAGAACAATTTCATTGGCTCAGTACTCGCTCTTTCCCACAGCGCTCTGAGCTTTCTTTAGAGTTTGAAACTCAGTTATTTTGAAATAGTCATGGCAAAGAAAGTGAGAGGACATCAAAAGAAAAATGAATGATTTCATAAACATGAATCCCTACATTAACAGCCCTTTATGGACAATAAAAAGTCATAAGAAGCAAACCTGAAATAAGTTTCCTTTCCCAGAGCACAAGAGAAAAATAATCATGAAACATCTTTCTTTAATCAAGTCTACATTTCCAGTAATGAGGAAGCTCAAACAACCCCATTTCCTGTTTATGTAAAACTTTTGTCCCTGGGTGCAGGGAAAAATATGAGTCTGGTTGGCCTTCCCATAAAGGTAGCACCCACTCACCAATGCCCTATTCTTTTAGAGTGCAATTCATTAAAGTCACCACTGGTAGCCCAAAGACCATACTGAGGCAAATCTGTTTTCTTTGTGTCCTGCAGTTCCCTAGATTCCACTTGCCTAATATTTCATTTTGTTCCATACCCAGCGGTTTTGGAAAGCATAAAGTCCAACATGGGGTCTGCCTGAGTTGGTACCTTTTAGAGATCTCTTTTGTTGTTAACTGAACCAAGATTAATAACTATGTACATGGCATTTGTTTATTGACTGTCTTCAGCTGGCAAAAGCTAAAACGATGCATTTGTTCAAACTGTATGCTTGTTCTGCCAACACATTGTAGAGATAGCATCATAAAGCTGGCTGTTGTTTCTGCTGACTCCATCATTCAGAGGAAGGGGACAGCATGTAATTCTGCCTCTGGTAACTGCTTGTAACAAGACTTTTATAGCCTGCATACTTTTGCTTACTGTGCCCAGACGTTTCATGATACTTTCCCAATAATGTATATTTTAAAGAATTTCTCTTAACCATTTTGAAATAATTTTATACTTTCATCATGTTTTATCATTCTCTCTCTCTCTCTCTCTCTCTCTCTCTCTCTCTCTCTCTCTCTCTCTCGATGTGCGTGGAGAGGTGTATGTAAATTTTTTTTTCTGAATCATCTGAGAGTAGGTTGCAAAAATAATGCCACTTTACATCAGTGTGTATTTCCTAAAAACAAGGGCATTCTCTTACAAACCAGAGTATAATTTTCCAAATCAGGCCACTTGCATTACTCTAGCTCTATTAGCTAATCTACAAACCTTAGTCAAGTTTTATCATTTCTCCCACTAAATTCTTTAAAGCATAAGGATTTTTTTTTTTTCTGGTCCAGGATCCAATGCACAATTAATGTTGCATTTTGGGTGTGTGTGTCTTTATTCTCTGCTAATTTAAACTAGTTTTTCAGCCTTTCTTTGTCTTTCATAAACCTAATATTTTTTGAAGAATATTGGCCATTTATTTCGTGGAATAACCCTCAATTGGGAATTTTTTGAAGCCTCTTTATAGATAGATTGCTGAAATACGTTTTTGGCAGGAACACCCCAGATGCAGTGTTGTGTTATTCTCAGTTCCTCCCATCAGGAGCCCCACGATTGCTATCTATTTGTCTCATTCATCATGATGCTTTGTTCACTTTGTCAGTTTCCCATAAAAATTTCACCATCTGGTTTTAGTATCTATTGATGATTCTTGACTAAAACAATTATTACATGGTGGTTGTCAAATGGTGACTTTCTGAATACATCATGCCATCTATATATATTATTTGCCATTCTAATGTAAAGAAGAATGAAACAAGAATCCCCTGTTGTTTGTTTATTTATTATCGATGTGCTTATAAATATTCCATATTCATATTCAATATAGATTTGTGGATTCTAATTTTATGGGTTAAAAACCAATTATTATTTATTTAGACACTTAAATTACCTCAAATTTGGTCAGTGGGGGCTTGTTCAAGCTGGTTTTTATGTCCTTTTATCATCTTTGAACACTTCCTTACTTTTTAGCATAAAAGTATATTTTAGTATTATCTTGTACTTTTCTAGCTCTAGCTTTATAATTGGTGATTTCTATAAAGAGCTTTAATCCTTTTTATTGGAAAATAGTATTTAAAATTCATGATTTGAGGCTAGATGTGCTAATTGCTCTTGGCCATGTCACTGTTCCAAGAAACTCTCAATGTGTGTGTGTGTGTGTGTGTGTGTGTGTGTGTGTGTGTGTGTATGCATGTGTACAAATATATGCATACATAAATTTACATTTATATTAATTTTAAAAAATATATATACATATATACCAAAAACTGAGTTTTGACTGATACCCTCAAGCCCAATTCAAGACACAAATTCTCAAAATGAAAGGCCTACAGAACTCCAAGCAAGATAAATAAAAACAAACATTTAAAAAAAATAAATCCTGTTCAATCCACATTCAAAAACATTTCAGCATATCAAGTAGAAAGAGAAAATCCAAAGTGGGATTTGAAAAATACTTATAAAAAAAAATCTAATTGGATTAAAAAAAACATGAAACTCTTGAATAAATCTTTGGGTTTATAATTTATACCCAGCAAAATATATATTTTCTTAAGGTTAATGATAACAATAAATCTTTGACAACTGTGATCAAGAGAGAGGCGTAATTCACAAAAAAAGGGGGGGGATTTGTCATGGAACTTGATATTTCTAAAATTCAAATGAGAGAGAAATATGTAACAAAGTTGTCTTCAGCTTTGAAAATGAAAGAGAGAGAGAGAATTCTTGTCCTAAATACTATATTATAAACTTTTAAATATCAAAGCAATATGTTAATAGAACAAATAAATATTAATAGGCTAATAGAACAGATCAAAGAGTCCAGAGCAGAACTTATTATACAAGGGAATATCTTTATATTGTGTTCTTTATAAAGTGTTGTCTTTATAGTGAAGAGAAATTCTAGCACATTAAATGGTATTGGAAAAACTAGCTGTACTTTTAGGAAAATATTAAATCAATCAATAGTTTGTATCAAAAATGATGATATATTTTTAAGTAAAATTGTAGTTAAATACTATACATACATATGTATATATACATATATATGTGTATAGATATATATGTATATATGTGTATATATATGTGTGTATATATATACACACACACACACACACACACACACATATATATATATACACACACACACACTGTGTTTTCCCCAAAATAAGACCTAGATGGACAATGAGCTCTAATGCGTCTTTTGTAGCAAAAATTAATATAAGACCCGGTATAATATAATATAATATATAATATAATAATATAATATAATGTAATATAATATGATTAATATAATATAACTGGTCTTGTATTAATTTTTACTCTAAAGGACGCATTAGAGCTGATTGTCCGGCTAGATCTTATTTTCCGGGAAACACGGTATATAAATATATGTGTATATAGATATATATAGTTACTTTTTACACACACACACACACACACACACACACACATATAAAAGTAAAGGAAGAGCAGAGAGACGTCTAGGAGAAGTGAATTAGAAGAAGAAATGCAGATGATTGCTCTCTGTGAAAGACTTGTCTATGGAGGAAACTAGCAATATAAGATTTAGCCCAAATTGCTTTGTCAAATTTTCATGGTCATCCAAAAATAACTAATTTAGCCCTCAGTACAGCAGGTCATGTGCAAAGGGGATTTATGGGAAAGCAAAACACCAATCAAGTCTCAAAATAACAAGGGTTAGCTTCTTGGACTTTTTCTGACTTAAAGCTCTTTGTGGTTAGAACAAAGAAAACTGGATATTTTCTCTTTTCTCACTATCAGTCAGCAAAAAATTCTGGGAGACCGGAGTAAGTCTTTTTTATCTTAACATCCTCTGTTATGAATGTCAATGAACATTTATTAAATGGAAAAATAAATATGAAAGAATGGATAATTGAATGAAATCTATCTCAACTTCTACCTCTATAATGTTTTGTCTGGCACCTTAAGGCGAAGTTACCCATAAATTTTTGCTCAACATTGTCTTAAAAAATTTATACAATGTAGTTATTTGGTACACATCTCACTCTTTAAGTAGACTATGAGTTCTTGAAAGTTAGGTAACATATCTTAATTCAATTTTGTACTTTCTTTTGGGACATCATTGCTGAGCATAGTGGTTAGACAAGACAACTTAACAAATATTTGGGGGGAAAAGTGGGGAAACTGAGAGCAAAAATCTGTACACAGTGGAAAGAGATGAAGGGGGAGAGAGAGTTTTTAGCTAGTGAGGGAGTTTTTAGCCAGTAAACAAATAACTGTATTGAAACACCCTCCCTACTCACCTGATCTAGCCCCCAGTGACTGCTTTCTTTACCCGAAAATAAAGGAAATATTGAAAGGAAGACATTTTGATGACATTCAGAACTTCAAGGGTAATATGACGACAGTTCTGATGGCCATTCCAGAAAAAGGGTTCCAAAATTGCTTTGAAGGGTGGACTAGGCGCTGGCTATCGGCGCATAGCTTCCCAAGGGGAGTACTTCAAAGGTGACTGTAGTGACATTCAGCAATGAGGCACTTTTTCTAGGATGTAGCACTTTTTCTAGGATGAGTTTGCGAACTTAATTGGCAGACTTGTATGGCTATGAAAATAATATTTTATAGAGATGCTCTGTATTTCCAATGGAAGGAATAAGAAATAATAGAAATTAGAAATGACAAGACAGGAAGTGATAGAGTTGTCGAATACTGAAAGAATTGGGCATTTTTTAAAATTTACTTTCTTTTTATAAATACATCTTTACAAATACCACAGCCTTCATGGTTACCACTGCAAAGGGATAGTGTGGCAAGTAGATTCAAAATGGTAAAAGCAGATGATATTGCCAATACAATGAGCCAAAAAGAAGAACGTAAAATTAAGAATTAAGTATTGGGGCCGGCCCGGTGCCTCAGGCGGTTGGAGCTCCATGCTCCTAACTCCGAAGGCTGCTGGTTCGATTCCCACATGGGCCAGTGGGCTCTGACTCCCACAAGGGATGGTGGGCAGCACCCCCTGCAACTAATATTGAACACAGCACCTTGAGCTGAGCTGCCTCCTGGATGGCTCAGTTTGTTGGAGTGCGTCCTCTCAACCACAAGGTTGCCGGTTCGACTCCTGCAAGGGATGGTGGGCTGTGCTCCCTGCAACAAGCAACGGCAACTGGACCTGGAGCTGAGCTGCGCCCAACTAAGACTGAAAGGACAACAACTTGACTTGGAAAAAACATCCTGGAAGTACACACTGTTCCCCAATAAAGTCCTGTTCCCCTTCCCCAATAAAATCTTTAAAAAAAAAAAAAGAATTAAGTATTAAGAGTGCCAAAGAGTTGCAGAGAGAAATGATAATACTATATTGACTTTGAGCAAAGATTATTTGGATAAAAACATTAATCAGAGAGTAATTGAAAGCACTTTGGGATGACATTAGAAGACTCTCAGACACTTCAGAAAAGCCAGCCAAGGAATATTTTCCTAACTGGAAAAGCCAAACATCTAGGAGCTAGGCTAAATAGGACATTCACTTATGTGATTCGGCATCATAACAGTGCAATTAAGTGCCAAAGCAAACCTGACTTTGCAAACCATGGTAGAAGTGTTTTCCACACAATTTTTTGAAAAACAACTGTGGTATCAACACCAAAGTCCTGAATCATCTGGTGCGTCCATAGAACCTGGATCTAGGAAATTAGCCAAATGTGATAGAAACTGTTAAAAGCAGGAAGCATCTAAAATCCAAATGTTTTCAACCCAGTTCCCTTTCAAATAATCATGAATATAAAAGTCAAAGGAGAGAAGCAGGAAGAAAACTCCTTTGTTCTATGCAGTCTGGCTTCAGGGATTGTATGATGCCCTGACGAAAGCAAATAGACACACCATGAGGAGGAGAAAACCGTCCTCTCTAAATGAGAGAACAACTTCAGAAGCACTGGGTTGTGCTTGAAATAGAAATTGAGTTTGTGGAATTCTAAGCGGGGGTGAGGAGGGGGTGGGAAGGGCACCCAAGGTTAGCCAAAACTGGTGGAGGAGAGATATTAGCTCTGCATGAGTAGAGAGTGAAATGCTCAGAGTAGACAAACATCCCAGACTTTCCAAGGAAGCTTATTTTAAAACACAATTTGCACAAACATTCTAATCTGTTTTGCTACCAAAAGGAGTGATACCAGGGCCACCAGCTTTCCTTTCCTAACATTATGCAGAGGAATTCAATTTTGTACCAAAGGAATACCAGTGAGTCATTTTCTGAGTTAATATGATGTCGTTTATTACAGTTTAATACCAGATTGTAAATGACTCATTCACAAGTGTTTACTGAGGAACTACAATGCACAAACCCAGGTGAGAACCAGAGTTTAATAGGCATGTTTGAGAATGGACCGTTGCAATTTTATCACATTCATGGGCACAGTAGTGTTTATTCAGAAGAAGAAAAATGAGAAAGTGAAAGTTGTAAAGGACTTTAGTTCTCAGCCTCCTGCAGCCTCACCAAAACATACACAAACTTTTTCTTAAGAGTATTCTATATTCACTGACTTCATTACCTCATTTCCAACTTGTTCTGTTAAAAAATGTACTTTGTGCCTAATTTTAAAAATTCAAATATTTAGGAAATGCTAAATATATAGAAAAATAAACAGACATTATGCATATCCACTAATCAGATTTAACAAATATCATTTTTCCATAGCTGTCATAGATTATTGTTTAAAAAAACAAAATATCACAGAAACGCTTAAAATCTCCCTTCCTCTACCTCATCCTTTCTCCTTCCATCTAATATGTAAGCATTATTTTGTGGTTGTTAAATGACATTCCATGCTTACGGTTATAAATTTAGTAAATATGTGTGTAGAAGTTTTTTTTCTAACCTAGTATCATATGTCCCAAAATAATTTCTTGGAGTTTTAAGGTTTGGTTTCTTTTTTGCCTTTAGGACCTTGACAGATGGCGAATTTCACTTTCCTCCCAATGCAGTAGTGTGTGGTATTAAGAGCTGGGGCTGCAGAGCCTGACTGCTGGTGCACAAAGCACAGTTCTGCTCCTGCCACCTACATTGCTGCTGTGAGCACGTTCTGTCTCTCAGACTCAACTTATTCATGTATAAAATATCTCACTGGCATGCAGAAAAGATTAAATGAGTCAACTACATATAGGATCAGTGCCTGACATGTACTGAGAACTCAACAGGTTAATTATTATTGTGATTGTTGCTGCTGCTGTTATTAACCCATGAAGTAGAAATTTACCTTAATTTACTAGTAATGGATAATTACTCCAATACTATTTATCATATAGTCATTTTTCCCCCCACTGATTTCTAAAGCTATCTCATATAATAACCTTCTACATATGTGTGTGTCTGTTCTAGTTTCTGCTATTCACTTGTTCTGATCACCTACCACGTGTCTCTACGACACTGTCCTAATTATAGTCACCTTACAGTAAGTTGTCTATCTGAGATAGCTTGTCCATCTTCTTCTCCTCATTTTGTATAGTTTTGGCAATTCTTGGCCCTTCACTGGAATTTTAATTTTAGTATCCATTAGTTAAATTCCTTTAAAAACAACAGACAAACGAAAGATCCACTGTGGGAGATGTGGTTAGAATTGCAGATATTTAGTGTTCCCATTCATGAACATGAATTATATTACCGGTTATTTTGATCTGGTATCACCTTCAATAGCATAACCTTCAATAAAATTTTATAATTTTCCCACAAAGTTTATTCCCTACTTTTCTAAAATATATTCCTATGTACTCTTGCTGCTACCATGGATAAGATTTCTAAATTTTAATTGTCAGCATAAAACATTACTGTTATATCCAGTAACATTGATGTACTTTTATTAATTCTAATAGTTTGAGAATTTTCTTTCTCTTCTGTGTAGTTAACAGTCACCTTTGAATAATGTTCATTTTGTTTCTCCCAAATTGCACAATTTTACATTTTCCTGTCTTATTGGCCTGGCTGAGACTGAGGGTATAATTCTGAAGAAAATTGCTGATAGCAGGGATCCTTAGCTTTTTCTTTACTTAAGGGGGAATGCTTTAATGTTTTAGCATTAAATACAGTATTCAATTTCTGATGGTGATTGACAACCTTTATAAAGTTAATGCCATTTTTTTATGCCTAGTTTGTTAAGAGATTTTTAAAAACCATGAACATTGAATTTTAATAAATCTTTTGCGTTTATTAAATAATCACATAGTGATTATCTCCTTTAATCATTAATCTGTTAAAGTAGTGAATTACAGTTGTAGATTTTCTAATGTTAAACTATCTATGAATTACTGAGATGCACCCTACTTGTTCATTGAACAAATGGCTGGATTCAATAAAGTTTACTAATATTTTATTTAGGATTATTGCATCTCTGCTTCTATATAAGATTGCCCTATAATTTTTCCTTTTGATACTTTCTTGGTCTACTTTTAGAACTGAGATTATACGTGTATTAGCTTTATAAAGTGATTTGGAGAGCTCCTTATCTTCACCTGTTTACCTGGAGTATATTGTATATGAAGATTGCTTTACCTTACCTTCCAGGTAGGGTTTTTTGGAGCAGAGGATGGGAAAAATAAGGGATCAGTAGATTTTTGAGCATCAATTGAATAACTTTAATGACACAATTTCTGACCAGCTCTCTCTCTCGTCTCTCTCTCGGATTTGCCTATGTTATTAATTTTTTCAAAGAGCTAGTTTTCGTTTTTTAAAATTCTCTTTGTTTTTCTTGCTTTTGTCTTTCTCCTCATTAGTATTTATCTACCTTTTCTTTATGTTCACTCTTCTCATGCTCTATAAATTGAACACATAGATCACTAAAGTTTTTAATCTGTGTTCATTCTTAATTTGTCCGTTTAAAGCTCTAATCTTCTTTATTAATTCAGTTGTATCTCATGAGTTTTGAAATGGGGTTTTTCAGTTCTCTAGATATCCTAAAATCCATTCTGAATTCCTCTTTGACTTATGAAATACTTAAATATTCTAATTTTAAATTTTCAAACAAGTGTTTTGGGTACTTGTGGGGATATTTTTGATAGTTTGCTTTCAATGTTTGTCAAATTCCATGTCAAATTTGTACCATGTCAAATTCTGGCACATCTTTAGATATGGTCAATTTTTGTCAACACTGTTGACATGGATTATCTTAGTTGTTGGATACAGGGTTTTATATAACAATTTAAGCAAATTTATTAATTGTGCTCTTTGATGCTTTTTACTTTTTTCTGTTTTTCCTAATTGTCCTGTTTCTGGCATGACACGTAAAATCTTCTCTGTGATTTTATCAACTTTTCTTGTGATTCTGTGTTTTGTTTTATATATTTTTAGGTTATCCTGTCAAAGACGGTTGGGTTTAGTATTATTTTATTTTCCTGTGGAATTGTTTATTTTATAATCTCTATGATTATCTTCATCACCAATATTCCTTTATATCTTTAAATCTAATTGGCTGACAGGAACATTGGTAAACAATTTAACAATTTTATTTACATTAACATCTGCATAATATATCTTTCCCATATTTTTATTAGTATCCTGTCATTATAATGCCTGTAAATTGCATACAATTAAACTTTCAGTTTATCCAATTGGAGGGTCTCTATCTTTTAACTGATGAGTATGGTCTATATTTATGGGGTTATAGATACGTGTGGAATTATTTATGTAATTATTTCTTTTGTTTTCATGCTATTTCTTGATTTTTAAAAAATGTTTCTTAATCATTCCTTTGTTAGATGATTAGAATTTCTTTCTGCTTTTCCCTACTCTACCAAATTAAAAGATAATCTATGTATTTTGTCTGATAGAATGATGTAACGTTAAAATGCATACCTGAATTAACAGGTTCTTCTCATGAATAATAAAGAATTGTTGAATGGCCACATCCTCCATATTATTGTTCAGTAGCATTTTAGTGACAGCCTATGCTAACTCTCTTCCCCAATTATGCATTATTTTAATTATAATCGTTAAATTTTATAATTATCTTTATTTAGATTTATTCACATTTTTCCCCATTTATTTCCTAACCATTCATTTTTGCTTCCTATTTCTTCCTTAGGTTCAGTTTCCATCTTTATGAGATACACCTTTTAGTAGTTCTTTCAGCAGTATATCTGAGTGGTAAAGTTAATATTTGTGTGAAAATATTTCTGTTTCACATTTGTTCTTGAAAGAGAGGTTTAACTGGGCATAGAAGTCTAAGTTCACATTATATTTCTTAGCAACTTTAAGATACTGTCTAAGTATGTCCTTCTATTTTTACTGGTAGAACATCTCATTGACAACCTAATTGTTCCTTTTTTGTAAGTAAAACATCTTTTCTATATGATTGCTTCTGAGTTATTTTTGTAACTTCTTTCCTCCATAGTGCCACTATGATGCATCTTATTGAGTGTCTAATTTTATTTATCCAGCTCAATAATTCATATGATCTTTTATAATGAAAATTCACAGGTTTGTTCCAGTTCTAGAAATTCTTACCTATTTATCATTTTGTACATTTTTTTTGCCCAACTTTTCCCTTACTCTCTTCTTTTGGATCTCTTAATGGACACATGTTAGTCATCTTTATTCTATTTGCATGATGCTCAATCTTTACATTTTCCATTCCTTTATCTCACTGGGTTCTGATGTCCTATAGTAATTGCCACAGACAAATCTTTCAGTTCATTAATTTTTTATTCAGTTGTGTTTAAAATTATTTATTCAATTGTGTTAATATGATGTTTAACTAAAAGTTTGAGTATTTAATTTCAATGATTACATTTTTATTTTTTTAAATTGTTTTCATTTTTCTTTCAGAAACGTGATTTCTAAAATTTTGACTTTATCATAATTTTATTGCATCTTTCAGTTATTTAACAATTTTATGCATATTTTATGATTTTTCTATTACTTCTAATTATGGAGGACTTGTTCCTAGTGTTTGTTATTAACCAGATTCAAGATACATTATTTTCTTGTGTGGTAATTTTTGTGCGTACCTTTTTATTTAGCTGAGATATGTGTGTGCACATGTGTATGTGTTTGTGTGTGCTGGATAAAAATCCTCCTAGGAAAAAATTTTTTTTCTCTTTGCTTAAGTCAGGATCCCCACATACCTTCACTCTCAGACCAATATTTGTGCCAGCTTTCTCTCCCCATTGTGCATAGATTGGGGCTTCCACCTCCCAGTAAATTTCTTTCCCCACTTATATTTCCAGGAAAAAATCAGGATCTTTGTCTTTTCCTTGAGTTAGTGTATTGATACATTTTAGTTTTCCTTTCACTCAGTGAGCAACCCTTCCCAGTTCTGGACTTCACGAGTGTGCAGGAATCTGGATCACATATTGCTATTTCAAATATGCCTGACGTCATGAACGCCTCCTGGCCTATCATGGCATCACTCGTGAGCTTTCCTTCTGACTTTAAGATATTTATTGTTTCTGGCATGTAGGAATTTCACTTTGTTCTTTTTAGGTCAAATATACATTGAAATAGTTTTGTTTACATATTACCAAACACTTCCATGTATTAGTAGAAAAAAAGTAGGCACTCATCTCAGTATGCCACATTGTAAAAACCAGAAGTCCAATTTACTCTTTATGTGTGTGTGTGTGTGTGTGTGTGTGTGTTTCTAAAGTGAACTCCTGCTCGTCAAGAAACAGAACTTTATCATCAACACCTGACGTTCATGTGTACCTCTCCCCACGATAACACTCTTCCTCCATCATAATACTTAATCTGACTTTTGTGATAGGCATTTTCTGGATTTTTGCTATAGGTTTGCTACTATATTAATTATGAAACAAAAGAGTTTACTTTCCTTTGATTTTGAGCTTTATATGACTGGAATAATTCTCTATTCATTCTTAGGTCCTACTTCTTTTGATCAAGATTATACTTTAACATACATCTATGTCAAGGGTTGGAAAACCTTTTCTGTAAGGGGCCAAATAGTAAATATTTTCGTCTTTTCAGGCTGCATACATTCTCTGACCCATGTTTTTTTGTTCATTTGTTTGTCTGTTTGTTTTTTTTTTTTTTTTTTTTTTTTTTTTTTTTTTTTTACTATGAGAAGTATTTTTAATTATGTCTGTTTGTTTTACAAGACATAGAAATGTAAAAACATTCTTAGCTTGTGGACCATGCAAAAATAGGTCGCAGTGGATTTGTTTGACCCATGGCCTATAGTTTGCTGACGTTTGATCAATGTTATTGCAGGCCACTACAGTTATTTATTTATATTACTAGACAGCAGGCTACGTTTATTCATTCTAATGCTGATGTGCATTGGAGTTGTTTTTCAAGTTCTGCTATTATTATTCTAAGAACATACGGGTACATATTTTCTGGTGTATATATCCATGAGTATTGGCAAGGGTGGAATTGCTTAGTATGCATATATTTGACTTTTGAAAATATTATCAAAAATTTATATTACAATTATACATACCAATTTATACTTGGGCCAAATAGTTTAACATTTCCTATTGCTTAATATTATTGCCAATATTAGTAGTAATGAAATGTTCGGTTTTATCTAATCTCTATGCATAATAGTATCTCCTTGTTGTTCCAATGTTTTCATTTTTTAAAGATTTTTATTTACAATATAGCTAACATACAATATTATATTAGTTTCAGGGATACACCACAGTTATTCAACATTTATATACCTAGTGATCCTCATGGTAAATCCAGTACCATCTGACACAGTACTATACTATCACAATATTATTACTCTTTTCCCTATGCTGTATATTACATCTCCATGACTTATTTGTTTTATACCTAGAAATATGGACCTTTTACTCCCCTTCAACTTTTCCACCCCTTTTAAAATTTTCAATTACAGTTGACATTCAGTATTAATTTATATTAATTTCAGGTGTACAATGTAGTGATTACACATTTATATAATTTAAGAAGTGATTCCCCTGAATAATCTAGTACCCACCTGGCACTATACATAACTATTAACATATTATTGACTATATTCCCTACGCTTTACTTTACATCCCCATGACTATTTTGTAACTACCAATTTGTATTTCTTAATCCCTTCACCTTTTTCACACTGCCCCCAAACCCCCTCCCATCTATCACCCCAACAAATCTAGTACCCATTTGACACTATACATAGCTATTACAATATTATTGACTATATTCTGTATCCTATACCCTATGTCCCCATAATTACTTTGTAACAACTGATTTGTACTTCTTAATCTCTTCCCCTTTTTTACCCACACCTCCAACACCCCTCCCATCTGGCAAACATCAAAATGTTTTCTGTATCTATGAGTTTGTTTCTCTTTGGTTTGTTAATTTTGTTCTTTAGATTCCACATATAAGTGAAATCCCATTGCATCTGTCTTTCTCTATCTGACACTCCTCTCAGCACAATACCCTCCAGGTCCATCCATGCTGCCGCAGATGGCAAGAACCCATTCCCTTCCCTGGCTGAGCAGTATTCCATTGCATATATGTAGCTCCTCCCCTTTATCTATTCTTCCATCGATAGACACCCAGGCTGCCTCCACATCTTGGCGATTGTAAACATGCTGCAATGAACATATGGATGCACATGTCCCCTCAAAGTAGTGTTTTGGCTTTCTTCTGATAAATACCCTGAAGAGAGATTACTGAATCCTTCATTGTCTCTTCTTACAGCCTTTGTTTTAAAATCTATTTTGTCAGGTGTGAGTATTGCTATCCCAGCTTTTTTTGGTTTCCATTTTTGTGAAATATCTTTTCCCTATCCCTTTACTTTCTGTTGGTCTTTCAATCTAAAGTGAGTTTCTTGTAGGCAGCATAGTAAGGGTTTTGTTTTCTTATCCATTCAGCCTACCTATGTCTTTTGATTGGAGCGTTTACTCTATGTATGTTGAAAGTAATTGTTGATAGATATGTAGCTATTGTCATTTTATTATACATAATTTAGATTTTTTTTCCTTTTCTGTGTTAAAGTAGTCTCTCTAACATTACTTATAATACTGGTTTGGTGGTGATGGACTCCTTTAGCTTTTTCTTATTTGGGAAGCTCTTTATCTGTCCTCTGATTTTAAATGATAGCCTTGCTGGGTAAATTAGTCTTAGTTGTAGGACCTTGTTTTTCATCACGTTGAATATTTTGTGTAAATCCCTTCAGGCCTGCAAAGTTTCTGCTGAGAAACTTCTAGTTTCTGCTGGGACCTTCTGCTGGGAGCTTTCTAGCAACTTTTATGTTACTAGTTGCCTTTCTCGTGCTGCTTTTAGGATTCTCTCTTTGTCTTTAACCTTTGCCATTTTAATTACAATGTGTCTTGGTGTGGGCTTGTTTAAGTTCATCCCATTTGGGACTCTCTGCGCTTCCTGGGCTTGTATGTCTATTTCCTTTGCCAGGTTAGGAAGGTTTGCAGTCATTATTTCTTCAAATAGGTTCTCAATCCCTTGCTTTCTCTCTTCTCCTTCTGGTAGCCCTATGATGCAAATATTGTTACACTTGATGCTGTCCCAGACGTCTCTTAAACTCTCCTCATATTTTTGGATTCTTTTTTCTTTCTGCTGTTTCAATTGGGTGTTTTCTGCTACCTTGTCTTTCAAATCACTGATTTGATCTTCTGCTTCATCTAGTCTGCTGGTGATTCCTCCCAGTGCATTCTTCATTTTAGTTACTGTATTCTTCACTTCTGACTGGTTCATTTTTATGGTTTCTATGTCTTTTTTTATGCTTGCTATCTCTTTTTTGAAGTTCTCACTATGCTCCTTGAGCATCCTTATAACCATTGCTTTGAACTCTGTCTTTGGTAGGTTGCTTGCCTCCATTTCATTTAGTTCTTTTCTTGGAGGTTTCTCCTGTTCTTTCATTTGGAATGTATTTCTTTGTTTTCTCATCTAGGCTGCCTCTGTGTGTCTGTTTCTATGTATTAGGTATATTTGCTATGTCTCACAGCCTTAGGCAAGTGGCCTAATCTAGTAGGTGCCCTGTGGGGCCCTGGCACAGTCTCCCTGGTTACCTGCTCTGGGTGTTCCAAGAGTATCTCTTGTGAGGGTTGTGTGTGCCCTTCTGTTATAGCTGAGCCTTGATTGCTATTGGCACATCAGTGGGTGAGATTGGTCCTCATGCTGATTGGCTGTAAGGTTTGGCCATGTCCACAGCTTATGGGCTGCTGTGAGAGGGACTCACCTGACTGAGTAGGATTTGCCCCAACAGGCTCTGGTGCCTGTTGAGACTGCCGTTTGTGTATGGCACTTGTGGGCTAATTGGGTGGTGCTCTGCTGTGGTCTGAAGCCAACCTCCAAGTATGTTGGTTGTGGGGTCTTTTGGGAGGGGCTATGGTCACCCACTGTCTGTGACTGGCTGGGGGCTACCTGGTAGGAGCTACACAGCGATCCGCCATTGTTCGCTGACTGTGCTAAACCTAGAGGCGTATGGCAGAGGGTCACACTGCAAACCGAGGATGTCTGCCACAAGTACTGGCTTATAACTAATGTCCTGTGTTCTGTTCCATTGCATTACCCTAGTGCAAATGCAAAGCAATTTTAATTATTATAGTTTTATAAGACTTGAAATTGATAAATTCTTCTGAATAGGTTCTTCTTCCTTAAGAGTGTCTTTGCCTTGCTTGACAATAGCATTTCCATGTTATTTTTACAGTAAGCCCTCATATTCTAAAATAAAACACCAACAACAATTGCTGGATTGTTGATTGTGATTGCATTGTATCCTTTACTATTGGTCCTTCTGAGCCATCAATAGGATTTATTACTTCTTCTATTTATACTTTCTTCTTCAATGTCTCTCATAAACATTTGATGCTTTATAATCTCTCCATAGAAGTCTTTAATAATTTTGTTATATTTTTCTTAAGTGCTTCAAATTAATTGATATTGTATAAGCAGTAATTTTTTTTCTAAATTTTGTGTTTTAATTTCTAAATGTTCTTTTTTTGCTATAATATAGAAGTAAAATTAGTTGTTCTATATTGCTTCAATGTCCAGCTACCATTTAAAAACCACATTAATTCTAGTAATTTATCTATAGTATTTAAATATATATATATGAAATCATATTATCTCAGTATAACTGCTCTTTACTTTCTTTCATTGCAATCCTTAAAATGTTTAATTCTTTATCCTGCCTTAGTCTTTCAATAATATTTACCCTTACTTATCTTGTTCCAGCTTTCAGAGGAAAAGCTTTTACTGTTTCATGAACTATAATGTTGCCAGAAGTTTTATGTAGATATCTCTGGTATCAAGGAGTTCTTCTTTTCCTAGTTTGAGAGTTATATCATGAATAAATGTTGGATTTAATCAAATTGTTTTTCTAAGTGTCTTGAGAAAATTTTACAAATTTTCTCTTGCAACCTGTTAGTATTGTGAATTAGGTCAAAATGTGAAGATAAATGCTCAGTAATCATTGGTATATAAATTAGTCTTAAAGCTAAGGTAATTCATAAGCTCATATATGAAAAAGTATAGAGACAGAAGAGAAAAAGTCAAGGACTGAACCTTAAGTCAATTCAGGTTTGTAATCCAGAGGAAGCTGGAAAATAATACCAAGGAGAAAAATATATGATGAAGTAGAAGAAATACCAGAGAGTTGAACAGTCTGATAAAATATATATTGGTTGGCAACATGGAGGTCTTTAAGTACCTTTTGCAGTAAACATCTTAAAAGAGTGGTGAGATGACAGAGGGTAGGTATAGAGAAACCAAATTAGAAAGAATTCAAATTGTATTCTGAAAAAATGGTTTTTGAGGCCAGTGCTCCCAATAAAAGCGGCTTGAAATCTAGGCTCCAATATTTTAAAAAATCCCTTTAAAAGTATTTAAAGAGCTTACCAGTGTAAATTTCCTGGAAAAGTTCTGAAGGAAAGCTGTAATCCAGAGTTTTAAGCAGAATATAAGGATAACCAAGCAAATTTTCTCTGAGAGCATTTTGAGTATAGTAATCAACAGCAAAAATACGCCACCTGAGAAGTATCCATTGTTCCATTACTGTCCTGAGACCCTGACAACAAAGATTCCTAGCCTGAACACATGCTTTAGATTTACTCTTATACCATAAATCTAACGACTGCAGTGTTGCAATGATTAATCCTCCCTAGACAACTCTGTTATTTGGGATCCCACACCCCATGTCAGCATAGCACTACTTGTAACTGCCAACATCTCTTCTTTGACTAATACCACTCAAGGAAACATTTCCATGTCTCTTGCTTTATATACTTGAAAGAAAAGAGAATTTTTTTCAAATTCTGCAATGATTTGAAAGTTATGTTGCTGCTGACATCAGAGAAAGACACGGTTTTGAATTGTCCGGTGGATTTGAGAGGTAGAAGTGTCTAGATGTATTATTTAACCTGTTAAGCCCTACCTCTGAGATAGTATGAATGCAACAGATTTTTATATTTCCCAGAAGTGTCCATTTTTGGTTTCTCTTCTGTTCCAGTTTGGTTCTGGAGATATTTACAAACAAACATGGAATATGTTACCAGTACTAGCACAAACTGCATACAGTGTCTGAGGAATATTTTGCCATATTAAACAATTCAGATTGTTCTTAAATTTGTGTATATGTTAAACTAGACGTAAACTGCATAAAAGAGTGATGCTCATTATTGATCCTTTCAATGAAATGGATATTAAATTTCAAAGTTCAAATAGTTTTACTTTTGCAAAATTATTTAATAAGGCTTATTAAATAATAGACTTATATTTGACAAATATAAGACTTATGTTTGAAGGAAAACAGATTAAATGTTTACTGTAAGTAATTCTTATTTATATGCTTTAATATTTACACCTATGGTATGTAGGACTTTTTAATACTTTTGTCCTAGGCCTCACAAAAGTTAGAGAAAGGATACTGCATTGACTAGATCGATACGGCCTTGTAGGTCATACATAGTAAGGCAGACTGGTTTTTTTCTTTATGTAATAGAAAACCATGAAAGCATTTTAAAGCAGAAGAATGATGTTAGCTGACTGAATTTAAAGGAATGATTCTCACATTATGTGGAAAATTTACTGTATGGGGACAAGAGTAAAAGCAAGAAACTAAATTAGGAGATTCTTATAATAATCTGAATGATGGTTAAGACCATAGTCTCTGGAGACAGGCTTCTCAAATTTGAAACCCCTTCTTGGGCACAAGCTATCTCTATGACATTGTGAAAATGACAACCTCTGTCTTTTAGCTTCCGTATTAGTAAAATGGAGGTAAAATAACCTAGTTTATTATTTTTTTTGTAAAGATTATATAAGTTATGCAAAGCAATTGCAATTGTCCCTAGCACTCAGTAAGTACTATATGAGTATTAACCATTATTACTGAATGTTGAATGAGAAAGGGTGAAATTGAGGGCTATTTAAATGTTTTTAGTTTAAGCAATGAAATAAATGGTGGCAGTATTTCCTGAGGTAAGAAACCCTGGGAAATAAGCAGGTTTTGGGAAAGAGGATGGAATCAGGAATTCAGCTTTGGACTTACTGAATTTGCAACTTCCAGTAGAAATTTAATTTGATATTGGATGTTGAGTAGGCAGTTAGATAAATGTGTCTTTGAGAGGAACAGTTAATTTATGTAAATTTAGGAACGAACAGTTTAGTGTACTGGTTGAAATTCTATAGGGAGTAAATATATATTTAAAAGAAAAGAGGTTTCAGGAAAGAGCTTTGGGATACTACAACATTTAATGCTAGTTGGGAAGAAGAGAGGATCCTGCAAAAGAGAATAAGAAAGAGCAGTCAGTGTGGTAGGAGAACCAGAACTGTATGGCGATATGGATGTCATGTTTAAAAAAAGGATTTTAAGAATGAGTGAGTGGTCATTTGTGTAATAAGCTCCTGAGAGGTCAGAAGAGATGATTGAGAATTGACCAATTGATTTGACATTGAGGAAGTCATGTTGACCTTAATGACAACGGTTTCAGAGGAGTAATGGAGAGTTAAATGTGTCCAGTAGATTCAAGACAGAAAGGAAAGAGGGAAAGTCAAGACTTTCTCTTTGAGGTGGTGTTTTCCAGGATTTTCCACTGTAAATTTATTATTTTCCTGTTTGAAGTAAATAAGTAAGTTGTGGGTAGTTACTTTGATAATATGTAAATATTCCATTTCAAATAAAATATTTAATGTATTCATTTATTTATTCATATCAGAATAAGATTCATGGTTTCCTGTGATATTCAGTGGGTTACAATCTGTTAATAATTATTATAATGCCCAAATTTTTCCTTATTTGGCCAGTGGGAGCCTGTTGAAGTTGGGTTCTATGTCCTTTTGATATGCATGCCCTCTTTATCCTGTTTGGTTTTGATATCTCATGCCACGCTGCCCTCTTATATGGATGTCTCTAGCCTTCGTGGGACATTACAGTCTTTGTTTTTCCACCCCCAATGCCTTTGCCATCGATCCCTCCTTACCCTGCCCAAGCTCCGACACTCTGCTGTGAGCCACCGTGGGTCTTACCACCTGGCTCAGACACCTAGCTTGCTTGATTACACTTAATAACTTGTGGACTGAATTGTTCCGGAGGGAAGGAAGCAGAGGGGAAGTAAACACACAAAAAAGAAAGGGATATAAAGGGAAAGAAACTAAAAGGAAAGGCATGAATAGGAAAGGGAGAGAAGAGAAGAGAAGAGAAACAGAAAAGAAAGGCACAAGATGAGACGAAAAAGGATTTAAGAAGAGCTAAAATAAACTTTTAGTTGTTTTTTTCCATTTTCTCTCATGTTCCTTCCCCATCCATTATCCACAGAGCAGCTGAGTGGTAGTTGCAAAATCTACATCAAATTGTGTCAGTGTTTTATTTATTCAACATCTGTAAAATGACCTAAAAAGTCCCGAATTTATTGTCTTCTACCGACTTCTCCATCGTCATCTCTTCTACTCATCCCATAATTGATTGTGATGTTACTATGCTCAAGTCACTCTGACCTTTCAGGTTCTTACACTGTTAAGCTTTTTCCTTCCTCAAGGTCCTCAGCGTGTGGCATCCTGTGTCTAGAATGCTTCTCTGTCTTTGCTTTGCCTGGCTAACTCCCATGTAGCCCTCTGATCTCCACTTAATAGACCTTCCTCAGCGATGCCCTCTCCGACCTGCTCACCTACAAATCATCACCCCTGTTGTTTTCTCTCACAGGACCCTGTATCCCCATCATTGCACTTACACAATGATAATTAATTGTGTGTATGTTTTATTTTAAAAATATTGGTGTCATTCATTAGGAATAAGGTCTACTTTATTCATCATTATCTATATGCAGTGTCTAACATATATATTAGGTAGTTAAATACTGTGGCCAGATGAACATCAAAATAAATTAATAAATAAAGACAGCTGAATTCAAAGCCAGGATGAGCCATTAAACTACTGATCGCCTCCTGCTTCTTTCCTAGGAATCATGCTTTCTCTTACCATGTTACTTTTGAACCTGCCACCTTGACCTTTAATGATGGTTTGGGATATATACACCAGAAATAATTCTTATTCTTGTGTTATCCTGCTATTCTTTATCCTAGATACAGCCCACAGAGTGGCCTGTTGGATGATTTTCTGATTCTGAGACTCTACTGCTGACAAGGTATGAACCACATTACAAAATTGAAAAGATCTCTTTAGGCCAATATTGCAGTGAACTATATTTTAGATCAACCTGTCTAAGTAGGCTTTCCACCACCTCCTACTACTGCTGCTACCACTACTACTACTGATAATGAAGTTTTCATGTCTTGAGCATTTCGTATATATCAGTCATTTCACATATAATTTTAGTCATTCATTTATTTCAGCTAACTATGAGGTAAAGACTAGGATGGATGTTATTGTTTTCAATGTCAGTATCTAAAAAAAAAAAAAAATGAATAAAATAACACCATAGTGTCTATCTCCAGATGAGTAAACGGAGCATCCCAGCAATAGAGTCCACTGTAAAATTCAAACCGAATGATTTGACTAAAAAGTCATAATGCTTGACATTAGGGCACTCTTTAGTATTCTGTTTCCAGGTCCTGTCCCTGCTGCCCACACAGTCATACAATGTATATACACAAGAAGTATCTTAAAAAGGCTAAAGCAGAGGAGAAATAATCAATCCTCTTTTATGTGATTTGCCACATTTGTTGCTAAAAGAAGCCCCTTCCAGAATTATGGGGAGGGGAAGGGTCATTTCTAAATCTGAACACCCCCTTTATTCTTCTCCACCTTTCTCAGAGTCTGCAACTGTATTACATTATTGCAACTACACCTCTGGAAGCAGCATGTTACCATTCTGTGCTCACAAAAGGGGATCTTGATGGAATGGGCACCACCTATTTGAGATTAGTGGGGAAATTATCTGATGTCTTTTCTCCCTTTCTGAGTGCCTTGCCTTACGTCTTGGAATAAAAAGTGCAAGCCTTCTCCTAATGAACTAGTGTCACAACGTCAGCCCTTCCTGAAGTAAAAGGCACTCCTTTTATGAGAAGTGATCAGGTCGAGTCACCTGCTCGTTAGCACTTTCTAAGAGGAAGTGCCTGTAGACAAGTGCTTTTCTGTGGAGAACCCGCTACTGTTTGTTTTGGTGAGCACACACTCACCAAAACTGAAGAAAATAGACCTGGATCTAAATACAGTATAATGATCTGTTACAGTTTCTGGTAGGCTGACTTTTGGACTTGGGGACTGTCGTTTTAATTTCTTTTTTATGTTGCAATATCAGTGACAAAGTGACCACATGTTTCTGTCCTGTGTTATTTCTCATGGGTGGTACAGTGCCCCTTGCAACTTGCTACTTACCTCAGAGACTGAGATGTGAAAACCTTGCAAGAAATTTTATCCTTCACAAGTTTTATTGTATTACAGTGATTTCTGGTTGCACCGAACGTTGGCGGAATTAGAATAATATTTTTTGGGACCTGAAAGAACTTTTATTAAACTATTATAGTATTGGCTTTGCAGGATGTCCGTCTCCAATTAAAAATAATATATTTAATATTCTGACATCTAAGTACCAGTATTAGTGTTTGTACTGTGCTTCATTCCACAAAGGACTTGAGTCAGATTGCAAAATTGCAAGGAACATTTTGATTAGAATACAAGATTGAGTTTGCGGGGAGAGTCAGAAAATAATCTCATCGGTCGTGGGGGTGGGGAACATGTGTTGGTTGAAAACAGCCTGAGAAGAAACAAGGCCACATACCTGAGGAACACCCTTCCCCAGGCTCCGCTGGACTGTGTCAAGGCAATGGGAAGTCCAATTGTCCTGACTCTCTGCTCCAGTTCCGTGTCCAGAGCTAATGAGTTGATTTGGGTAGGCTGTGTGGAAAGGCACCCTGTGGGTCCTGAACCACCCAAACCTGGGGTGAGGCTGCAGTATAGTGGGGTGGGAGATCCCATCTCAACAGCGTTTGCTCTGCCTGAGCTCAAGGTGCACAGGAATCTGGATGCCCCCAATTGGTTCAGGCCTTACATTCCAGCAACTCCATTTCTCCCCTTGCTGATTCACACACTTATAAATTCAAAACAGCCAAGTAAGTGCCTACAAGACTCATAATCACTAGTTTTTTAAAGATCACTTTTATATGCTAAGTTCCTAAACTACTTTCGTTATATAACATATTATATAATTACTGTTGTGTGTAATCATCTGTTAGATTCTCGTTTTAGAAAAGAGTGAGCTCAGTCTTAGAGTGATTTGCTTAAGTTTACACAACTAATAATAGTAAGTTGGAAATGTTAGAATTGGAACCCAGGTTTAGTTTTAGAGTCTACACTCTCTATTATTCCTCATTGCCTGGTCGGAACACAGTAATGACAGGGAATTTGATAAATACCCCAAAAGGAAGAAAACTGTATCTACTGCAATGTTCTGCATATTCTCTAACAAAGACGAAAATATGTGTATATGTGAAACTGGTCAAAAATGACATATGGGGATGAATAAAATGTTTCAGAATTGAAAGCAGAGACTTGAGCTATCCATACACCCATGTTCATAGCGGCATTATTCCCAGCAGCCACAAGGCAAAGGCAACCCAAATGTCCATGAATGGATGAATAGCTTAACCCCTTCCCCGCAATATAGCTCCAAGGCCTTTTGTGATCTGAACCCTGGGGATCTCTAAGTCCCTACCCTTCTTGTCTTTTCCACTCCTCATTTCCTAATGTCCAGTCTTACTGAACTGCTTCAGATTCTTAGATATACTGTATTTTTTTTAGATCTCTGCACCTTTACATACTTCAGATGCCTGTTTTCCCCACTCCTCTTCATCTGCCCTTGTTGAAACTCTCCTTTTTCCATTCACTGGGCTAATTCTTTATCATCCTACAGGAGGCAATGTTGACATCACACCCTCTAGAAAGCTTTTCTTGAGCCTTGCTCTCTCCCAAGCCCCCAAGCCTCAATAGTGTGTCCTATTTACATTCCTGTAGGACCTTGTAGTTCCTCCATCATAACACTTACCACACTTCACTAAACTTCTTTTTTTGGTTTATATCCCCCAAAGACTGTAAGTTCAGTGACAACAAGACATCATTGGTTCTATCATTAATGCTTAGCATATTGCCTAACATATAGCAGGAAGATTTTCAATAATAGTGATTGAATAAATAAATTCAGTGTAAAATGTTCAGTTTCATGCAAATATCTACACAAAGACTTTCTCATTTGAACCTCTTAAAAATTCTGCCAGCAAGATTGAATAGATCTTACAGCTTTCATTCCACAGATGTGGAAATTGGGGTCTAAAAAAGATTAAGGCAGCAATCAGCAATGTAGGGCCATACAGATAGAAAGCGGTGGAGTGACCATTTATTAGAGCTTTTATTTGTGTCACAATACCTCATGTCTTGGCTTCCTGTTTCATATAAAGAAAACTTCTCTCTAGGTATCTCTTCATTTATTTCTCTCCAAATGCAAATTTTATGTGTGTCTGCTGACTGTAGCAGAGATTATTGATGCCCCAGCCCATACTTCCATAGCCCACCTCTGAGTTCACCTGTGGGGAAGGTAGATAGTTTTCAGAATGCTGAGAACTCTCCACCTCAAGGACCTACATTTCTCTTCCCCTCTGCCTGAGGGTTTTCTTCAGTACCACTGAGCTTGTGCTCCGCACACCAGTGCAACCCAGAGGTGTGTATAAGGGGTTAACGCCCTTGGGAGCAACCCTCAATTAATGTGGAGGGGAGTTTCTGGGTAAATCATACAGCCTCCACACTCTCTGGTGGGACAATTCTGAGGTGTGCTCCCTTCTCACGGTGTCTTATAGGATCTCTGTCAGGGTTGAGCCCCAGTTGCCTGCAGAGCTTAGCCCACACAATAGCATAAACTTTAATGGATTTTGTGCCTCCATGAATCACTGTCATCACTCTCTCATGTGTCCTAGAGATTACTTCACAAAGAAATTACTGGAATCCAAGTCTTTGTCTCAGGAATTTTTTTTTTTTTTTTTTTTTTTTTTTGAGAAAACCAATCCAAGATATTGGTAAATCCACAGCGAATAAGAAGGAGATGGAAAAGAACATGGCTTTTTTTCCACTGCTAAGTAAGTGTCCTTGGAAGACTGTTTCCTGCCATGTCTCTCACCTGCCTCCTTACTAGATGATCTTTCAGGGCCCTTTTCTTTCTCTCTGTCTCTCTCTCTTTTTTTAACAGGTCGGGTACTTAATTAGGTTCTCAATAATACATATAGAGCACCAGTTTATGAGGATAGACCCCATTTGTGAGAACACAGATCGGAGGTAGCCCTGGAGCTGAGGAACAGCTTTGATTTTTAGCAGAATTTGCAAGTCCGTGGCTCTCTGATCAACCTTACACTGCCCTGTCATCTCATATTTCTCTTGCTGTGTTGAAGATCTCACCCTCCTGGTGTCTGGAATTGCACAGCTTCTGCTTGATGTAAGCAACAGTGAGATGTTTGGGGATTTTCACACCACTGACAGTAATTTTGGTAGACGTTGTGATGACAAATTTCTGGTATGTTCTATGCAGAAGAATTCGATTGAGGGATAGGGATCCAGTCACAAGCAGGAAGCCACTGCTCAGCTGTTTCCGGAAAAGCACCCTCTCGCCTTTATGGCACCCAGTGAACTTGATAAGGCCTCTGGGAATGATGCTGGCCCCGAGTTTTCTCACCTGCTGACCGAAGGCTTTCTTGTGGCTCAACAGCTTTCAAGGCAGATCTTCAACAGGATAATATCTAGCTAGGCATTTTGCTAAGTTTAACCACTCAGGTGTCACCATTCTTGTTGCCACCAACTTGTGACAGTAGCAAGTTTTTTTCTTTTCAACCCTGGATTTAGCTGCTATATATTTCCTCTTGCACATGGCCTTTTGGAAATAACTAGCCAATCGGGAATGTCTGCTGATGCCTCTGCCCAGGCCAGGGTCTCGGCTGTTGTGGGGCTTCCCTTTCTTAGGCATTTTGGCCTTGAGATTACCCTTCTTAACTTGCCACCAGCATCAGCCTTCTTTTTTAAAACTCTTATTTATTTTAAGTGTGTTTTTCCAGGACCCATCAGCTCCAAGTCAAGTAATTGTTTCAATCTAGTTGTGGAGGGCGCAGCTCACAGTGGCCCAGGTGGGGACTGAACCGGCAGCCTTGTTGTTAAGAGCACCGCGCTCTAACCAACTGCGCTAACCGGCCACCCCAGCATCAGCCTTCTTAATTTCAGCTTTCTTCTCTTCAGCATCCGGCTTCTTAGCTTTTTCACCCGCCATCTTGCAAGACGGGAAAACGTTTCAGGGCCCTTTCCATCTTTGAGAGGTCATTAATTCTCCTCTAGGGTACACTGTTCACCAAATGCCTAGCTCGGAGATAATTGTTCTTCCCAATGTGTGCTCTTATAGCTGCACAGGCACCCTCAGGGCACTGACCTGTAGCAGGCTAGTAACTGGCACAGAGCAAGCAATTTCCAACCTCTGTGCCAGTTCTCTCTGTCCTTTGTTTATCAGAACTGGCTGGAATTACTGACTAGAATCCCTAAGGGGAGGACAGAAGTTGCAAACAACCATGGCTATCTACACTCTATTAGCTGAAGCAGACAGAGCCAGAAGCACAATAGAACATTAACTTCCAGACGTACACATTTAGTTTTAGACAGTCCATGAAAAAGGGTGGGGTATGTGCAGACTAAAACATACCCATGCAACAAAATGCGAACCACGAGCACACCAAATGCCCTTGGTCAACTATTACACAACAGGTTTCTGAAACCAGTTTTCCCAGAGTTGCTGAAATGTTTGTTTGTTCAAGGAACATTTCTTTAAATTCTAAAGGTCAATTTAGTTGATTCATGTCATGCCACCTCCACCACAAAATGTGCACTTCTGACTTGCGTCCTCCTTTCACCTCTCTGGGGATAGCAGTGGCTACCTGCTTATCACAACCTGGGCACCAACTTACTGTTTTCTTCACCCTCAACTACTTAACCTGATGGCTGCTTCACCATACCGTAGCAGAAAGAAATCACAGGTGCAAGGAGACAAATGTGTTTCATAGGCAGTGGATTATACTCCATCAAACATTGGACACCTCAGGAAATTTTGTCTTATTTATCTTCATATCCTATTCCTAAGTAGAGTGCCTGGTGCTTATAAGATTCTCATTAAATATTTGTTGAATCCTTGGATATATGCATGAGTGGATTAATGAATATATGCATAATTCTTCTAGCTCGAAAGATTGAGGCTTATGCTATGAATATAATTTCTGAGTAATTAGCTCTGTGCATAGTGGGTGCTCAATAAATGTGAATTAATGAATCAGTAATGTGCTTAAAAGGGCTTTGCAGAGAATAAATCACTATGGAGCCCTGTGGAAATACCTCCACTTTGGTGTTGGTGGATTCCATGTTGTACCCACTGAGTGATTATAGTCTCATATAAGTGATTCTTGTGATAGTTTATACTGCTGAGATTGGTAAGACACTCATTTTAGTTGGGCTTTCTCTTTCAATATATGCCCTTTTCCCCATATTGTGTTGTGTATTCGTCACTTGAGGCATCTAGGCAGTGTTAGATAGTGGGAAAAGACCAGGGCTATAAGTAGACTCCAGATAAATTCCTTAATTGAATAAGAGTTTGTCTGTGGTCTTAAGTGTAGACAATTGGTCCCCAAGGAGAAGTATTAGCTTTGTTATCTATAGTACACTATGGTCATGCAATACGTTTTATGAACCTGTAATAAAGCAATAGTACAATCATTGATTGTCATCTTTATCTGTTGAAAGCTGTTTCAGAATGCTATATCAAACAAGCTTCTCTTTTTTGCTGCTTTATAATGATATTGTAGAATTGAGATAATTTGTTTTTCTACGTTCATATTGCACTGAATATTTCCAGAAAATTATATGAATAATATACCATGAGTCAACATGTCTTACATTTAATAATAATGATAATAATAATAATTATAGCAGTTCCCATTTTTGAGCATTTACTATGTGTTAGATCCTTTACTAAATGCTTTATATGCATAATCTTATTTATTCCTTAGATTAAGCTTTAGAAGCATTTATTATTATTTTCAGTTTATGTCTGAGGATATGAAAATTTAGACAGGTAAGTGATTTGATCAGTATCATATTGCTGGAAGAGGTAATTTGATTCAAAATCCTTTGTTTTTAATTATTTTACTAGTATACATGCGTAAATACTTTATAGAAAGCTAAAATTAGGATCATCAGTTTAAAAAAATGGGATTTGTAATAATAACAACTATCATCAGATGTTATGCTAAGTGTATTACATAAGTTGTCTTATTTACACTATGTACCTATCAAATTTGGTACTATAGCCTCTCTACACAGATGAAAAAAAATTGAGCTCCTAAAGGTCATGCGATTTGCTATTGATGATCAATAACTAGGTAGTAGAGCTTCAATCTAAACCAGCTCTGTCTTACTTTGAAGTCTTATCAGCACCTCCATAACACTCAACTGTATTGAATAAAGTAGACATTGCTAAAGTATCAATAACAGACATTTATCATTTTGTCTATATAGCATCCATTCCCCTTTCTTATCAACACCTTGATTTTGCATTTTATTTTTTTGTGGGGGAAGGACATGATTACTTCTTATGTGTATAAAGTTGTTGAGACAGTGAATCCATGTTTCTACCTTTTATTAAAGAAGTTGAAGGAACTAGATTGTACTTTCTATCAACTCATGTGGACAAGATATAGACAGATGATCTAAATTTGACAATTGGAATAGTATTTTTTTTTTCAGGAATTGGAATCTTTTTTTTTTTTTAGTTTTTTATTTATTTATTTATTTATTTATTTATTTATTTATTTATTTATTGGGATGACAATAGTTACTAAAATTACATAGATTTCAGGTGTACAATTCTGTATCACATCATCTATAAATTACATTGTGTGTTCACCACCCAGAGTAGTTCTCCTTCCATCACCATATATTTGATCCCCCTTACCCTCATCTCCCACCCCCCACCCGCCTTACCCTCTGGTAACCACTAAATTACGTTCCCCAGATTAATTTTCAAAACCCCGTGGCCATTTTGTGGTTACTGATTGTTTTCTAATCCCCTCACCTTCCTCCTTACCCCCACCCCCCGCCCATCTAGCAACCCTCAGTTTTTCCTCTTTGTCTCCAAAACTGTTTCTGATTAGTGCATTCACTTATTCTTTTCTTTAGATTCCGCATATAAGTGAGATCATATTGTACTTATCTTTCTCTGTCTGACTTATTTCACTTAACATAATGTCCATGTTGTTGCAAATGGTAAGATTTCTTTCTTCTTTATGGCTGCGTAATACTCCATTGTATAAATGTACCACATTTTCTTAATCCAGTCATCTACCGATGGGCATTTCGGTTGTTTCCATGTCTTGGCTATTGTGTATAGTGCTGCAATAAACATAGCAGTGCATAAAGATTTTTGAATTGGAGTTTTGGATTTCTCTGGATAGATACCTAGGAGTGAAATTACTGGATCATAGGGTAGTTCCATTTTCAGATTTTTGAGATACCTCCATACTGTTTTCCATAGTGGCTGCACCAATCTGCAATCCCACCAACAGTGCACAAGCGTTCCCTTTTCTCCACATCCGTGCCAGCACTTGTTGTTTGTAGATTTATTGATGATAGCCATTTTGACCTGGGTGAGGTGGTATCTCATTGTGGTTTTTATTTGCATTTCTCTGATGGTTAGTGAGGTTGAGCATTTCTTCATATGTCTGTTTGCCATCTGTATGTCCTTTTTAGAAAAATGTCTCTTCAAGTCCTCTGCCCTTTTTTTAATTGGGTCGTTTGTTTTTTTGGAGTTGAGTTGAATGAGTTTTTCATAGATTTTTGATATTAATCCCTTATCATATATATCATTGACAAATATCTTTTCCCATTCAGTAGGATCCCTTTTTGTTTTATTGATGGTTTCCTTTGCTGTGAAAAAACTTTTTAGTTTGATATAATCCCACATGTTTATTTTTTCTCTTACTTCCCTCGCGCGAGGGGATATATCAGTAAAAATCTTACTCCGGGTAATGTCTGTGAAGTTTCTTCCTATATTTTCTTCCAGGTATTTTATGGTTTCAGATCTTACATTTAAGTCTTTAAGCCATTTTGAATTTATTTTTGTATATGGTGTAAGGAGGTGGTCCAGCTTCATTTTTTTGCATGTGTCTGTCCAGGTTTCCCAGCACCATTTATTGAATAGACTGTCATTACTCCATCGTACATTCTTGCTTCCATTGTCGTAGATTAAATGGCCATATAGGCGTGGATTTATTTCTGGACTCTCTATTCTGTTCCATTGATCTATGTGTCTGTTTTTATGCCAGTACCATGCTGTTTTGATTACTGTAGCCTTGTAGTATAATTTGAAGTCAGGTATTGTTATACCTCCCACTTTGTTCTTATTTCTCAAGATTGCCTTGGCTATTCGGGGTCTTTTATGGTCCCATATAAATTTTAGGATTCTATGTTCTATTTCTGTGAAAAACGTCGTTGGTAGTTTGATAGGAATTGCGTTGAATATGTATATTGCCTTAGGCAGTATGGACATTTTAACTATATTAATTCTTCCTATCCATGAACATGATATGTGTTTCCATCTATTTATATCTTCCTTCATTCCTTTCTTCAGTGTCTTATAATTTTCTGAGTACAGATCCTTTACTTCTTTGGTTAAATTTATTCCCAGGTATTTTATAGTCTTTGGAGCGATTGTAAATGGGATTGTTTTTTTAATTTCTCCTTCTGATGTTTTATTATTGGTATATACAAATGCAACTGATTTCTGAATATTAATTTTGTATCCTTCTACTTTACTAAATTCATCTATCAGCTCTAATAGCTTCTTGGTGGAGTCTTTAGGGTTCTCTATATATAGTATCATATCATCTGCATATAATGATAATTTTACTTCCTCCTTACCAATTTGGATGCCTTTTATTTCTTTTTCTTGTCTGATTGCTGTGGCTAGAACTTCCAGCACTGTGTTGAATAGAAGCGGAGATAGTGGGCAACCTTGCCTTGTTCCTGATCTTAGGGGGAATGGTTTTAGCTTTTCCCCATTGAGTATGATGTTAGCTGTGGGTTTGTCATATATGGCCTTTATTATGTTGAGATATGATCCCTCTATTCCCACTTTCTTACGGGTTTTTATCATAAATGGCTGTTGGATTTTATCAAATGCTTTTTCTGCATCTATTGATATGATCATGTGATTTTTATTTTTCATTTTGTTAGTGTGGTGTCTCACATTAATTGATTTGCAGATGTTGAACCACCCTTGCATACCAGGGATGAATCCCACTTGATCATGGTGTATGATCTTTTTAATGTATTGCTGAATTCTGTTCGCTAATATTTTGTTGAGGATTTTTGCATCTATGTTCATTAGAGATATCGGCCTGTAGTTTTCTTTTTTTGTGGTGTCTTTGTCTGATTTTGGGATCAGGGTGATAGTGGCTTTGTAAAAAGTGTTTGGGAGTCTTCCCTCCTTCTGGATTTTTTGGAAGAGCTTGAGGAGAATAGGTGATAATTCTTTTTTGAACGTTTTGTAAAATTCACCTGTAAAGCCATCTGGTCCAGGGCTTTTGTTTGTTGGGAGATTGTTGATTACTGATTCAATTTCCGTGGTGGTAATCAGACTATTCAGGTTTTCTGTTTCTTCTTGAGTTAGCCTTGGAAGGTTGTACGCCTCTAGAAAATTGTCCATTTCTTCCAGATTGTCAAATTTGTTGGCATATAGTTGCTCATAGTAACTTCTTAAAACTTTTTGTATTTCTGCAGTGTCCGTTGTCACTTCTCCTCTTTCATTTCTGATTTTATTAATTTGGGTCCTCTCTCTCTTTTTTTAAATGAGTCTGGCTAAAGGTTTGTCAATTTTGTTTATCTTCTCTAAGAACCAACTCTTGGATTCATTGATCTTTTGTATTGTTTTTCTGGTTTCTATTTCATTTATTTCTGCTCTGATATTTATTATCTCCTTCCTTGTGCTCCCTTTGGGCTTATTTTGCTGTTCTTTTTCCAGATCCCTTAAGTTTGAAGATAAACTGTTGATTAGTGATGTTTCTTGTTTCTTTAGGTAAGCCTGCAATGCTATGAATTTCCCTCTTAGGACTGCTTTCGCGGCATCCCATAGATTTTGGGTCGTCGTGTTTTCACTTTCGTTCGTCTCAAGATATCTTTTGATTTCTTCCTTGATCTCCTGCTTGACCCATTCATTATTTAGTAATAAGTTATTCAGCCTCCATGAGTTGGTGTGTCTTCCACTTTTTTTTCCTGTAGTTCATTTCTAATTTCATAGCATTGTGATCAGAGAAGACAATTGGTATGATTTCAATTTTCTTAAATTTATCAAGACTTGTTTTGTGGCCTAACATATGGTCTATCTTGGAAAATGTTCCATGTGCGCTTGAGAAAAACGTGTATTTTGCAGTATTGGGGTGAAATGTTCTGAAAATATCGATTAAATCCAAGTGGCCCAATGTATCATTTAAGGCTGTTGTTTCCATATTGATTTTCTGTCTGGAAGACCTGTCCCTTGTTGTCAGAGGTGTGTTGAAGTCCCCTACTATGATAGCATTACTGTTGATCTCTGTCTTTATGTCAGTCAGTACCTGTTTTATATATTTAGATGCTCCTATGTTGGGTGCATAGATGTTTACTAGGGTTATGTCCTCTTGTCGGATCGATCCCTTTTTTATAATATAGTGCCCATCTTTTTTTTTAATATGTTCTTCATTTTAAAGTCTATTTTGTCAGATATAAGTATTGCAACTCCAGCTTTTTTCTCATTTCCATTTGCATGAAATATCTTATTCCAACCCTTCACTTTCAGCCTGTGTGTGTCTTTTGTTCTGAGGTGAGTGTCTTGTATACAGCATATACAAGGGTCTTGCTTTCTTATCCAGTCAGCCACCCTATGTCTCTTGATTGGAGCATTTAACCCATTTACATTTAAAGTGATTATTGATAGGTACATAGTTATTGCCATTTTTAAATTTGTAGTTCGGTTGTTTTGATCTTTCTTCTATTTACAGAAGCCCTTTTAATATTTCTTGCAATGCTAGCTTGGTGGTAATAAATTCCTTTAGCTTATTCTTTTCTGGGAAGCTCTTTATCTCTCCATCAACTTTAAATGATAGCCTTGCTGGATAAACAATCTAGGTTGTAGGCCTTTGTTTTCCATCACTTTGAGTATCTCCTGCCACTCCCTCCTGGCCTTTAATGTTTCTGTAAAAAAGTCATTTGATAGTCTTATGGGAGTTCCCTTGTATGTAACCCTCCGTCTTTCTCTTGCTGCTTTTAGGATTCTCTCTTTGTCTTTAAGCTTTGCCATTTTAACTATAATGTGTCTTGGAGTGGACCTGTTTGGGTTTATCCTAGTTGGAACTCTCTGCACTTCCTGGGCTTGTATGTTGGTTTCCTTCATCAGGTTGGGGAAGTTTTCGGACATTATTACTTCAAATATGTTCTCAATCCCTTGATTCCTCTCTTCACCTTCTGGTATTCCTATGATGCGCATGTTGTTGCTCTTGATGTTATCCCAGAGGTCTCTTAAGCCATCCTCATTGTTTTTTATTTTTTGTTCTTTCTGTTGTTCCATTTGGGTGATCTCTGCTACCTTGTCTTCTAAGTTGCTGATTCGATCCTCTGCTTCATCTAACCTGCTGGTAATTCCTTCAAGTGAGTTCTTAATTTCGGTAATTGTGTTCTTTAGTTCTAACTGGTTGTTTGTTATGATTTCTACATCCTCCTTTATGTCTTCTCTAAGCTCTTTAAACATTCTTATCACCAGTGTTCTGAACTCTGTCTCTGAAAGGTTGGTTACCTCTGCTTCATTTGGTTCCAGTTGTGGAGGTTTCTTCTGTTCTTTTATTTGGGACGTGTATCTTTGTTTCTCCATTCTGGCTGACTCTCTGTGTTTGCTTTGATGTACTAGGTAGATACCCTAGAGTTCTTAGTTCTTGCTAGGTTATCTTATGTAGTATGTGTCCTTTATATTTGACTTGCACTACTTCGTTCTTCTCCTCTGGGTGTGCTCCAAAGGTGACTCTTGTGTTGTGTATATTGTCCTGTTCAAGAAGATCTTTAATTGCTTTTTGCTTGTGAGTAGGTGGGGTTAACTCCTAGGCTGACTCGTTGTGAGACTTGGCTCTGCCCCCCGCAGGGCGTTCTGCTACGTGAGGGTTGACCACTTAAATGTGGTTTGGCCTCTATGGGCTCTAGTGCCTGCAGAGAATTCCCTCTGGGTTTGTGACTTGTAGGTCAAACCCAGTAGTACTCTGGTTTGGTCTGGAGTTGGCCTCTGGATATGTTGAATCTTGTGCCTCTTAAGCTGTGCCCTGGTAGGGCAGTTTCAGAACAAAGCAAATCACCAAGCACAACAACAACAACAACAACAACAAAGAAAAAAATCAAATACATTCACATGTAAAAACACCTGATAACCCCCACTCGACACAGGCAAAGATATCAAAGATATAAAGACAAAGCAAAACAAAACAAAACAAAGCAAAACAAAAAGCAGTGACAGTCTTGGCTTAAGCCCCCCAAGTAATGTCCAGGTTGTCCTCTGCTGTACCAAAGAGCCCCCTGCTTATTGCGCAGATAGAGCCGGTCACCTGGTGCCCAGAGTGATTTTGGGACTGTAGATTTAAATGCGTGGGCCTGAGGAGTCTGGATGATAGTTTTTACAAATTCAGTGCAGTTTCTGCCCTTGCCTGCACATATGCACACTGAGAGTAGCCCCAACAGCCCCGTGTTTAGTACTCCTGAGTCTTAGGGCACTTCTTCAGTGTGTGTGTGTATGGGGGGGTGCGGGCGGGAGATTTCTGAGCTGCTGAAAGCCCAGAGCTGCATCTGCCTTACTGCTGATCCCTGGGAGTGTCTCAGCAGTAGCACTTGCCCCGCCCTAGGCAGGCCAGAAAGGGTGGGGGCTGGGGATGGTGGGGTCTCTTCTCTCCTAGCCCAGCCAAAATCACACTCTTCCCAGCCTCTTCCCTGGGTCAGGGCTGCCTGTTAGTCTTCCCAGAGCCTGAGCACTAAGGCTCCTCTTTAATCTGACACTACTCCTCAGTTCAGGGGCCAGTTTAAGTCTCTGGAAGGGCGGGGGTAGGATTGGAAGAGCGGGGCGGGGGAGGGGCCCAGGTATGGAGTCTGTGTTCTTTGTCCGCCCCAGGGCCCACGAGCTGCCCTCCCGGCGGGAGAAATCAGCCGTGGGACACAGGGAAAGAGCCCACCTCCTGGTCTCTGTGCTCTCCGTTCCGCCCTGGGATCCCGTGGGTGCCCGGACTGCGGGTGCCACCCGGTTTTCGTCACTGCCGCCGCCCGCCGAGACCCCACCGCGGGCCTGTGCGTTTTCACTCCGCTCCCTCCCTTCCTTCCTTCCCCTGCTCGCCCAATTAGCACACCTTCAAGTAATCCTTCCACGAGTCTCTTAGCTGTTCTGTGTGATGAGCAAAGAGTTCTTTGATGGGTTATAGGTCCCGTTTGTAATAAGATCCGGAGGAGAACTCAGAAAGTGCGCCCTGCTGCCGCCATTCCTATGACGTTCTCAGCAACTATTTATTTTAGCTGTTAAAGTGCCAAGTTACTGCCTCGGGCCTCACCACCCCAACCAGCCTTCAGGCACCTGGATATTGGCCGGAAAGCCAGGAATTGGAATCTTGATACCTAATGCAAGTAGTGAAGACATGATTGGAATGCATTAATCTTATTTCTTTTCCATCAAATTTCCCTACAATGAGATTATTCTTGTGATTCCTACACCACTGAAACCTCACTCAGGCATAGCCCTGAAGCATAATGAAGAAAGAAAATCCTTCCATGAGCCAAATTCTAAAGAGCACATTTCATCAACTTTGCTGAGGGGAGATGGTCTGAGATAAGATCCTTACTTAAGCATGGGCAGTGGCCAATAGTTTGGTCAGAAGATGAGGAATATCAAAGGAGCATGATTAGGGAATTTGTAAAAAGGATGTTTTAAGGAAAAGTATATGGATGGATCTTGAAGAATGGAGCCTATATTATTTAGGGTTAGTTTCAGCTTAATACAACAGAAAACACTACAAAATCTTAACCAAACAAGATGGAAGTTCATTTTTTTTTTGTTTTTTTGTTTTCCATTCCAACATAAAAGAAGTTATAGTTGTGTAGCCAGGGGTGATATAACTTCCATGGTCATCATAGTTATTTCACAGTCCAAGATGTCTTCTGGACCTACAGCCAATCATGTTCTAGGCACTGAAAAGAAGGAAGAGGAGAAAAACAAAAACAGATGGGCCTCCATGCTGAGTCAGTTTCTTTTAAGAAATCTTAATGGAAATTCCATACTATATTTCCATTTACCTCTTATTGGCCAGAATTTTGTTACATGGCTACACTTAGGTACAACAGAAGCTAGGAAGTATAGAGTATTTTTAGCTAGATGGTTTGACACTATAAATAAAATCAATATTCTACTTCATATAAACTACCAGCAACAGTTCACCACTATAAAAAGGAATCTAACTCAAGTGGAATCTTAATCTTGCTTTTTACTAAATTCTTTTACTGGTTACTCCAGAGTTTGCTCAATACACTCATGAGTGAAGTAGCCATGTTGGCAGGCACGGAAACTGTGCCTTGTCTCAGCCACAAGCACATCCCCTCACCAAGGTTATAAGCAACTGACTGTTGTTGAATATCCAGTAGGCCCCCCATTGCTGAGCACCCAGTTTAACACAATTAGCTGATAAGAGACTCTAGCATGATGACAGTAGATTGTTTACATTAGGCCCCTTCCATTATGAAAGGAGCAAAAATTTGACTTTACTGGCACATTTTTTTCTTGACTGGGATATGCAAAGGCATATTTGTCATGCCTTTGCCACCACTTTAATCCATAAGCTTGTAGAAGTCCTTATACACCATCATGATATCTTGCACTTTCAGGAGATCAAGGATATTGTCTCAATGTCAAAGTAGTAAGGCGATGATTTCATGCTAACGGTATGCACCGATCCTATTTTGTATCTTATCACCATGAAGAAACAGATATACCATAGCTAAGAGACAAAACCTTGCCAGGTGTGCTGCTGTCTTGAAGAATATAATGAATGCTATGAGGCAGTGACCCAAAATATGATGATATTTCACCTATAGCTAGGCTATATGTTTCTTCGAACTAAAAGATATAAATAGATTTGATGCTTCACAAGGTCACATATCTACTTGCCATCTACAGCATCATTATTTCCTGTTCTTAGGACCTGGAAATCTAGGACTTTTAATAATAATTCACTTGAGAACTTAGGGTACCCCATGTCGCCAGGTGAATAGGTCCAAAAGAATATTATGGTTTTGGCTATATGGGGAAATTGGATTATCCATATACATTTGGCAGGAAAAAATATGGATGAAATCCAAGTTACTCCCTTTGGGGTTTCCTTTCTGACTATGCCTAGTAGTAAAGGTTAGTGGAAGTCCTTAACAAAAGGACTGCCAAGGTCTCAGTTCCCTCAGTAAGGCAAAGGTTTCGGTCACCATGTTAAGCAATCCTCTGATCAACTGGTTGTTGACAGATGGAAAGGGGAATACAGTATATGTATGGGAAAAAGGAATAGAAAAATATTATTTATGGTCTTGTGTCCAGTTATAGATCTATAGTCCTATCTTTATGCATTTATTGTGTCATGTCTACACAATCCTACAAATATTTTTACATTTCTGTTAAATTATCTTATTCTCTTTCTATTATTTATCATTGAATAATTTTGTCAGTTGTTATATATTTTAGAACATAGAGGTGAAATCACAGTAGAACTAGTGGAGGAGGATTAGTCATCAGAGTTCCTTGATTTGGACATGGGTACGTAACTTTCAAGACTTAAGTTTACATAGTTTTTATTGTATTTGAAATTGTTGTATTATTGTTAGTGGGAGGGAGTATTTTAGAAAGTTCACCCAAGGGGAAAAACTGTATGACTATTGGGCAGCAAAATAGATATTCCATAGATCCCATTTGATGGATATTGTGTATGAGTGAGATCTTCCCAGTATTCACTCCCTTTTCCCCAAAGTGTCCTATTTCTTATTGGGAAATTGTGTGGTCTTGGTAGAACAAGAAATCCAGAAGCCTAATTGAAACAATGAAAACTGTAAGGCCCAAAATGACCCTACTACTCATTTTTGTTATGATGGGGTAAGCACATATCCTAAGCTTAGCTATATATTTTTTTTTCTCTATATTTTGAATTTTAATAGTTGGAGATTATGCATCCTAATACTCACAACTTGACCAGCTTGACAGAGATCATTACTGGCATTCTTGATCCTTAGCTCCCTGCTGAGATGTTTTGCTTCTTGCCTTTTTCAAAGTCTGGTTATAGCAATTACAGAAAAATGGAAAAAGATATAATTTCCCTACCCTCCACCCCCAGTCCCAGCTGTTAAGTATAGCTATAATCCCTTGACATCATATGTAAAAGAATATAAGAAGATCCTGCGAAGTGGAGATAGAAAAGCAGGTAGATTAGGGACCTCAGGACTCAAGTAATGACGTGGTAGTGAGTTTACTAGGTTTTCTTTTAGCCTCACATGTGCCTAACTGCATATTGGAGAAACTAGCAACCCAGAAATGACAGTGGGTACAGACAGTAAAAAACCCAACAAAAGTCTATTGTCTCTAGCCAAAGGATCAGGAAAGGGGAAGCTGACAGAAAACGTTTAGAAGCTAGCCATTCTACTCCAGCCAAATAACACAGAAAATTGCTGCCCCACCCCCATCCCTGCCAACAAAGACCAGTGAAGGACAAGGTGCAGTGGCACCTCATTGAGGTCATAGTGAGAGAGAGAGGCCTCACCCACTGGGTGGTGATTTTCCACTAGCCTCCTCTCATACCACTGCACAGAGCAGTGGAGGCACCTTATTACCATCAGGTGGTGCTGGAAATCCAGGCTCCCACACGGTCTCCACTAACATCATGGAAGATGAGAAGGCTCATTACTTGTGTCCTGGGTCTTTTCTAACAACACTTTGGCAAAGACATGAAGAGACATTTCACTCAAGAGGATATATGGTAGGCAAATAAGCACATGAAAAGATGTTCAACATCACTCGTCATTAGGGAAATGCCAATTAAGACCACAATGAGATAGCACTACACACCTATCAGAATGGCTAAAATTAAAAATAGTGGCAATATTAAATTCTGGCAAGGATACAGAAAACTGGTTTTCTCATATATTGGTGGTGGAAATGTAAAATGATACAGTCACTCTGCAAAATAGTTTGGCAGCTTCTTAAAACAAAAGAAAACAAAAGCTAAACATACATTTATCTTGTAACCTAGTGGTTACACTCCTGGTCATTTATCCAGAGAACTGAAAACTGAGGTCCACACAAAAACCTGTGCAACGATTCCTAACAGCTTTGTTTGTAATAGCCAAGAACTGGGCACAGTTGACATCCCTCACAATAGGCAGATGATTAAACGAACTGTGCACCGCCAATGCCTGAAATCAAAAGAAACGAACTATTGATGTATGAGCAACTATGATGGATCTCCAGGGCGTTATGCTGAGTGAAAAAAGCCAATCTCAAAAGGTCACATACTATGCGATTTCATGTATAAAACAATTTTGAAAAGACAAAATTACAGCCATGGAGGACAGAAAAGCAATTGCTGAGGGTTAGGGATTTGGGGGAGGAGGGGGTGAGTCTAATTCTAGGAAGGTATAAAGGGATCCCTTTGTGGTGACTTAAATGCATGGTGGTTACATGACTTTGTAGTTGATAAAGCAACATAGAAATATACACACACACACCAATATGCCAATGTCAATTTTATGTTTCAATATATTATACTATAATTGCATAAGATGTAACCATTGAGGGAAACCAGATGAAGGTTACATGGAACCCTTTTACACTAACTTTGGAACGTTTTGTAAATCTGTAAGTATATATAAAAAAAAAAGTTTTGAAAAAGCTGGTTACATAACCTTCCTTCACTTCCATAAATTCCTAATATTTTTTCAATGAATCCCTCCTTTATTTAATTAAAGTTCTTGCTGAGGGGTAGGGATGTTGGTGAGGAGGGGATGAATGTGATTATAGGAAGGTATAAAAGGAATCCCTTTGTGGTGATTTATATATAGCATGTCTTGCTTTCATCCAAATTATCCTGATATGCAACATTTATGTAAATGATTCACCTCATCCTTAGAGGAGTAAGAAAAAGGGTTCTAGAAGATATACTTTGGACAGAAAGGATCAGAAACTAGAATTACCTGTCTGTTTATTTTCTTACATTTAAATTAGGTTATGTTAAATTTGACTTGTGTTCTCTTTTCTGTTGAACACAATTATACATTTCATACATATACCCTCCCCCCAACCCGCCTTCCCTTAATATGTTGGGATAATCAAAGCCATCCGTATATTTGGTATAGAAAGTAGTACATTTTTACAGCATTTATTGGACTTTTATGGTTGGTTGCAAGGGGCAGAGTCACCTAGTTAGGTAAGCACCAGGAGCTCATTCGGGAAAATTAATTTCTTTCATGTAGAGTGGTTTGGGAAATGAGCTTTCCATGGATATTCAAAATCAGGATCTTCAGACTGTATTTTTTTTTTTTTTTTGAGTCAAGGTGTTTATTCGTGGAGTTTCTTTGAAGTCTCACAGTGTTCCTTCTTCAGTGTGAATCAAATATTCAAAATGTATGTGTTTCTCTCCACCTTTTCTACTTTCATCTGCTTGAAGCTGGATCCCAGAGGGCTGGGTAACACAGTACAAAACATGGCCCCTTAGGTAGCTAGAACTGTAGACAGAGCAGATTTCCTTAGAAGGGAATGTGAGCAGAGCAGGAAATGATCAATATCACTGAGTGTGGCTTTGCTTTAAAAATGCTGGGAAAACTTCAAACCCACTGACCTATCACACTGCTTGAAATCTCATCTGCATTCCTTTGTAGTTAAGGCATCTTCGGTTTCAAGAAGCAAAGGTACAGCTAAAGGACTAATATGGACATACTTCTGTGATTAAGGTGTTTTCATTTCAATAACTACCTGATATTCTAAATGGGTATTCAGTCTCAGCTGTGTACATTGAAAGAGTTGCTGCGTGCTTTCACATCAAGTGGGCATGGCAAAGAAAATGGAGAATGGGGTGAGGCAGAATGCAGAGTGTGGTGGGCTTAAAATCGCTGGGATAGTTGGCAGAGCAGGAGCCAGACTCTAAAACTTACAAAGCAAAAACTGAGTGAAGGACATGGCCAGCATGAGAAATCTGCTTAGCAACAGGATGTATATAAAACCTTATCTGGGAATCTATGAGTATGAAATTCTGTCAATAAGTTTGAGGTCACATCAAGCAGATTTAAACAAGGAAGCCAGGTACATTTTCCAGGATAGGTACACAGTGAGGACAGATAACTGTAGACAGCAGTTCATTGTGTCTAGACTGGTTTTTTTTTTTTTTTTTTTTTTTTTTTTTTTTTTTTTTTTTAATATAATGTATTGGCTTAGGTAACTGGAAAGTCCAAGGGCAGAGCTGGCTTCAGTTACTGTGGCTTGGAATCGTCTTCAAATCTCTCTCTCAACCCCCCATTTTCTCCCTCCTTTCTTTCCTCCCTTTTTTCTTCCCTCTCTCCCTTCCTCCCTCCCTCTCTCCTTTCCCCTCTTGACTCAGGATCCCTCTGTTAGTTTTGTTCTTGACATGCTCTTTCTATAGTCAACCCCAAACCTACCTTTTCATGAACTTCTCTCAGTACCCAAACATTGAAAGTTACAGAAGAGTCTGATTGGCCTCGTTTGAGTCACATGCCTAGCTTGCCCTGTGGCCTGGGTAGTGGAGTACTCTGTCCAAATGTGATCAAGTCACCTACCATGTCTGTGGATGGCAGCATTAGAATTGGCCCCACTGGTAATACATGAACTGGAAAAAAGCCATTCTGACCTTGATCCTAAAGGATTAATGGGAACGGGATGGGAGTGGGAGAGTGCTCTTGAGGGTAAGATAGAGCCTGGCATATGGGAAGTTAGGAATTGGGTATAAAAACACTAAAATGCTTGAGAGGATTACATAACAGGAAATACGGGTGGAAGAGGGCCCTGCAGGTGAAAAGAAAAAACCAAAAACATTTACCTCAGCATTTGTTTTTAGGAAACATGTGTATGGGAAAAGGCCACACATGGAACCCTGTTGCCGTAGATACCATATTAAGATAATGACACAGAGGTCAAGGTGGAAAAATAAAGAGGTCTGAATTTCCTTATGGCCATACTAGGCTGTCTCTGGACACAACAGTTAACCCTAGGATTTGCTTATGTGGAATAAAACAGCTTCTATCTCAGGAAGAAATGAAAACCAGATTGAGATAGGCCAGCCTGTATATCTTCCTCAGAACTATAAGTAGAGAAACTGAAAATCTGGACCCTGAAATACCCTTAGAACTGGAACAGCATAGGAATAGGCCAGGAATTAGCCCAAAGAGCAAGTCCTATTAAAATGCTTAATAGGAATAATAGCTGTTTTGAAACTTTTTACCTAGTAGCAATACCAAATGTTAATTGATCATTTTATGTCTGCAGCTCATGGTTTTCAGGTACCAGACAAGGCACAGAGTTAGTTCTGCTGTTTTGAAAGGTGCCTCATAGCATTACTAATACGAGCCTCACTTTTTATCTGATTTTCTGGGTAGACTAACAGCTCTGAGGACGTCTCAAGACATATATACATATACATATACATATACATGTATATATATACACATATACATTATAAATATACATACACACACACACACACACACACACACACACGAGATCCGACAATTAAGTTCACAAACTTTTTGCACAGATGTTGCTAACCTTTTTTGGTATCATAGGGATTACTCATTATGAATTTGTACCAACTGGACAAATGGTTAACCAAGTGTACTATTTGGAAGTGCTGAAAAGGCTGCGTGAAAAAGTGAGATGACCTGAACTTTTCGCCAACAATTCATGGCTCTTGCATCACGACAATGCACCAGCTCACACGGCACTGTCTGTGAGGGAGTTTTTAGCCAGTAAACAAATAACTGTATTGGAACACCCTCCTTACGCACCTCTTTGGCCCCCAATGACTTCTCTCTTTAGCTGAAGAGAAAGGAAATATTGAAAGAAAGACATTTTGATGACATTCAGGACATCAAGGGTAATACAGCTGTGAGGCCCATTCCAGAAAAAGAGTTCCAAAATTGCTTTGAAGGGTGCACTACGCACTGGTGTTGGTGCTTCCCAAGGGGAGTACTTCAAAGGTGACCACAGTGATATTCAGCAATGAGGTATGTAGCACTTTATCTGGGTTGAGTTCAAGAGCTTAATTGTCTGGCCGCATATATATATGTTGCTCCAAAAGTTATCATTTGGTGGTCCTGAAATGAATGCTCTGAGGTTCTGATATCTGAAGGATGTCTTTGGTTTGAAAGCATAAAATCAAATCTCTATTGTTTTTATCCCTTTCTAAAATCACTAAATTATTTTACTATGCTATATATAAAAACTTATGTGCTAACAATGTTACTTAGCTGTAAGTAGCACCCACTTCAGGCAGCTCTTTGACAGTGTTACTGAGAGTTTCAGTCTAGGACCTTCTATGCTTGGGAAAGTAAATCAAGCCTTCCTTTCCTCTCTGGACAGAAGAATCCAAGGACATCGCTCTGTGATATCATTAGGGTTTCGGAGATGAGCACTAAAAGATCACCGAGCCAAATCCTTTTCTGCTTTCTTCACCCAAAGAGGTTCTACTGGAAGCTGGGGAGGATATTTCAAAGCCACACCTGTGGAATTCCTCCATCATTGCTGCAATAAAGGGTGATTTATGGTAACCCTGGTCTCTGAGTTAATCCCAGAGCTAGGAGGACAGATTGTAAATGCATTTTGTATTACTCCCTCTCTCAACATTGAGAAGCCCTGGAGGTGACCACAAGGATGTGGATGGAGGAGAAGATGCTATATTAATGGTGATTTGAACTAAAAGAGACACCTGCTTTCATTTTCTGCTCTCTTTACTTCCTGAGAGAGGACTCCTTACATTGCTATTGCCGTTGCCCCCGGCCTTTGAATTAAATGCTTCAGAAGAAAATGGAACTGTTTATGAAGTACATATTAAAGATTGGAGTTAAATAGCCTGACTCACTGGTGATTGTAGGGTGATTCACTGTAGGGGAAGTCTCTGCCCAAAGCCATTAGTGTAGATTTGGCAATTAGGGCCATTGCTTTGGGATCCTGTGTCTGTGGGTTTTTGCTGCCAGAGTAGCACAGAAACTCAGAGATGGAACATTGGGACAGGAGTAAAAGCTACAAAAAGCTAAGGCTAAAGGACTGAGTCCTCTGTTAAGTCACTTAGGAGGGACTGAGACATGCAGGCTTTTACTTTTTCCTCTCCTCATCAGACAGCATGCATCCAGTTTTTGAAACAGCTTCTCCTTTGGCAACTATGTCACAAAAGAACAATACAGGGACCATTGCATTTGATCTAAAAGATCTGGGTTTGTGTTTTAGTTCTGCCATGTACTATGCTGTTAAGTAAGGTTGGGTGAGTCACCTAACTCCTTTGAGCTGCATGTTGTTTACTAGACAAACTGGGATAATAATAGTACATACCTTACCAGGCTGTGGTAGAAATTAAATGGAATAATACTTGTGAAAGCATTTCATAAATTATACACATTATTACTAATATTGTGATGCTTATGCTCTAGGTATCTCAGCATTCAAAGCAGTGCTTGATATAAATTTAAATAAGAGTTTACTAGTATAAAAGTATGGTGAGGGAAGAATTCACAGAGTAATTTGTAGCAGGCTACAGATTCTATCGAGACAAGTAGACTCCTGTTCCCTGATAAGGCCGTTTTTCCCCATATAACAGAAGTTCGAACTGTGGTTACATTGCTGACTACCTCAAATGGGCTCTCTCCACAACACCCTCTGAGCTTATTACTTCCTTCCTTCTTTCCTTCAAAGAACATTTACTGATCACTGCCTATACTAGGCAGAGAGAAAACAGAGGTAACTTTAAAGAACTCATAGTTGAGTGGAAGAAGCATTTACAGAACAGATAATTACAACTTCTCCATGACACACGTCTAGCCATGGCAGCAAGCCAAAGTTGTTAGGCAGCATATAGTCTGGGGAGGGGTGGGGTAGAGACAAAGTGGGTAGGAAGGGCCTCCTGGAACAGACACCTGAGTTGAGTCCTTAGGGATGTGTAGGAGCTCTTCAGGGAAAGACAAAAGTGGAAGATGCTGATCCCTTGATTCCAGGCTCTCCCCACATGGAATATGTTGACTTAATTAACTCTTATAAACAATGAGGAATTAAGATAACATGATTTAAAATAGCAATGATTGCTCAAATATTCCTTGATATTGTGTGGAAAAAGCAGATGGGCATGGTATAATGAGGACTTGTTCAATGGAGCTGCTAGTTGTAGACTTGGGCATTTTAGGTAAGGGAGAAGAGTGTTCTCTGGTAAATTTCATTGTTAAAATACAATTAGTTGATTTATTATTTATCATTCTTTTGGTCACAAATGTTGCCTGTGTTTAATGCAAGCAGGCGGAGTCCAGCCTAAAAGGCAATGAACCAACTAGGATTTAGAATAATTCCCGATTGATAGTAAAAGTAGAAATAATTCACTGTTTATCCAGCACAGGACTACCTCTTGAACGCTCCTTAGAGAATCATCTAATGTTAGAAAAGAGAGAGACCTTAGAGATCATCCAGTCCAGCATGATGACTTCACCATTGAAGACAGTGAGGCTTAGTGAGGTGAGACAACGTCCCTACGATGTGCAGGCAGAGAGGAGTAACCCAATCATTTAACTCTATAGTGTGTGTATATTTATTTGCAGAAGAATTCTGATATGTATTAAACATTTTCCAACTCGTTCTATTCTCGTTAACTTTTGAAGGAATATTTTATCCATTAATTTTATCATTACTTAAAAATCATACCAAACTAGTTTCAGTTCAAGTCCCAGAACAAGTTTTCCTTCTGATAAAATCATAGTTAGTCAGCAGTTGATTTGGGATTTTGTCATTCTGAGGAAACCATCCATCTCCTTTCCAGTGTCTTTTGGCCCAAACTGTCTTGAATTTTTTACTATGTCCTTCACTGGACAAAAGCATTGCGTTTTCCCTGAAACTTGAATTTGCTTTCTATTTCTGTTGAAATTTAATGGTGTAAGAGACTGATCAAAAGAAACATTTCCTTTATAACATATGCAAACACTTTTCTGCATGTTTTTAAAGAGGGGTGGATATGTGAGTCACCAAAACAACTTAGGCATTTTATGCTTCATATTCAGATGGTTATAGAGAACTTAAAGTTTCCCCCTTTAGAAAGCAAACTTTTCTTTCATTAAATGTTGAATGAAATACAAGTAATGCTTCTTGGTGTCTTTGATATCATGGAAAGGAAGAAAACACCATAAACCAGTGGTTCTCAAACTTTAGGTTGTAATGCCATCACCTGGGAACCTGTTAGAAAAGCAAATTCTCAGGTTTGAACCCCAAACCTACTAGATAAGAAACTCTGGGAGTGGTCATACTAATCTGTACTTTATTTAGTTTCAAGCAATTCTGATGTAGGGCTAAAGTTTCAGATATAGGCTGCTGTAAACTTATGGAATACAACCCATTTAAATAATTTACTCCTGACTGTGAGAACAGGTAAAAATTTCTTCCAATCTGAGAACAGCTATTTTACATACTCATACCAGGACATTTCCCATATCGGTATAGCTGCAAGAGGAAGATAATATTACAACTTTTAGTGCAAGCTGACTGTCCTAAGGTGAGGTATGAGCTGTCTATGTGCTGTAATTGCATACTCTTTTTCTATCAAATATTGCTTCTACTCCCTTAATTCCCCTCTCCCTCCCTTGAAATTTTACTAGCAATGTTTAATAACTGTACTTAAGAAAATTTCTGATCAAGATGATTGAGTAGGTAAATTCTGTGCTTACTTACTCTTACAACCACATCAAAATTACAACTGAACTACAGAATAACCATCATTGAGAATCACCTGAAGTTCAGCTGAACTGAAGCTCTACAACTAGAGACAAACAGAAGAAACCACCTCGAGACTGGCAGGGGAGGCAGAGATGTGGAAGAGGCTGGTCCCACACTGTGTATGACCATTAAAAACCAGGAGAGATATATTGGGTACAGAGGTTCCCCCCACTGGAGGAACAGGTCCCAACCCCACACCAGGCTATCCAGCCTAGGGTTTCATTGCCCCAGGGAGAGAAGTCCCCAGAATTTCTGGCTGTGAAAACCAGCAGAGATTGTGGGTAAGATAAGGGTAGCTTCAGTCCCAGGTGTTCCTCTTAAAAGGCCCATACACAAACTTACTCGCTGAAGGACTCACTCCCTCTGAGCTCCAGCGCTGGGGCAACAGCTTGAAAAGTCCCAGGAACATACAGGGAGGAATGAGTTGTCTGTCTTGAGGGTGAGGGCTGGAGGGGCTGCTTTCTCCTGGATGGAGGAGCTGGCAAAAGCCATTGTTTCTTTGTTGAGTCCTCAATGCTCTCAGCGTGCAGGCTCAGACAGCTGCCATATTTGAGTTTCCATCAACCTGTCGAATATTGTTTATTTGCTCTGCCATGGTGATTCCTTGAGATCCTGTCTACCCAATTTTTGAGCATACCCAGGCACCTTCCAGTGACTTTTCCATACAAACAACCTGGCTTAGCTCATGCTACAGACTTTCCTAAAATCTCGCAAAGGTTCACAAAACACAAACAAGAAGCATCTGGCCTTGGCATGTCACATACCTCTTGCTGAATAGTCCCAAGCCCAGCACTAGCAGCAACCAGCCTCTGCTGGTACCATTGAGAGATTTCTTGAGGCACTTCCCAGACCAGTGGTGGCCATCTGCAGATTGCTTTGTGTCTCGTGTTAGGTAGCCCAGGGCATGGCACAGGGTGTGGCTGAACTTGGCCTGCAGAGTGTCACCTTCCAGAAGGACCCAGGGCTGGCACACCCGGTGGCCAGCTTATGACCAAGCCAGAGCACCACCTGGCCACCTCCAAGGATGACACATCCAAAGAGAAGACTGGGCAGCCACTGGAGCCCTACCAAAGTGAATCCTGCTCTGTAGGGTCAGCCCCTGCACAACAGCTCCACCACTGTAGTCACAGCCCGTCCTCACAACTAATCAGCCTGAATGTCAATTCCTCCCATTGATGTGCAAATGGCAACCAAGGCTCAACTACAATAGGAGAGCACACACAGCCCACACAAGGGACACACCTGGAACACCCAGCTCAGGTGACCAGGAAGACTGTGCCACTGGGCCCCACAGCACACCTGCTACATAAGGCTACCCTACTAAGACTGAGAGACATAGCAGCCCTACCTAATACATAAGTACAAACATAGGGGTGCAACCAAAATGAGGAGACAAAGAAACATGTCCTAAATAAAAGAATAGAACAAAGCTCCAGAAAACGAACTAAACAAAATAGAAACAGAGATAAGCAATCTACCAGATGTAGAGTTAAAAAACTGGTTATATGGATGCTCAATGAACTCAGGGAGAACTTCAACAAAGACATAAGAAATATAAAAATGGAGATAAAAAACATATAAAAGAACCAGTCAGAAATAAAGAATACAATAACTGAAATGAAGAATACAATAGAGAAAATAAACAGTAGATTCAAGGAAACAGAAGATCAAGTCAGACACTTAGAAGATAAGGTAGCAGAAAACACCCAATCAAAAGAGCAAAAAGAAATCAGAATCCAAAAAAATGAGGAGAGTTTAAGGGGCCTCTGTGACAACATCAAGTGTAACAACATTCACATCATAGGGGTACCAGAAGGAGAGGATAAAGAGCAAGGAATTGAAAACCTACTTGAAGAAAAAATGACAGAAAATGTCCCTAACCTGGCAAAGGAAATAGACATACAAGCCCAGGAAGTGCAGAGAGTCCCAAATAAGATGAATCCAGAGGTCCACACCAAGACACATCATAATTAAAATGCCAAAGGTTAAAGACAAAGAGAGAATCTTGAAAACAGCAAGAGTAAAGCAGTTAATTACCTACAAGGGAGCTCCCACAAGACTGTCAGCTGATTTCTCAACAGAATCTTTGCAGGCCAGAAGTTACTGACACAAAATATTCAACATGATGAAAAGTAAGGACGTACAACAAAGATTACTCTACCCAGCAAAGCTATCATTTAGAATCAAAGGACTGATAAATAGCTTCCCAGGTAAGAAAATGCTACAGTAGTTCATCACCACCAAACCAGTATTACAAGGAATCTTACAGGAACTTTTTTAAGATTCAAAAAACAAAAAAGATAAAAAAATATGAATAATAAATTGGCAATAACTACATATCTATCAATAATGACTTTAAATGGATTTAAATGGATTAAATGCTGCAATCAAAAGATAGGGTGACTAAACAAATAAGATAACAAGACCCTTATGTATGCTGCCTACAAGAGACTCACTTCAGATCGAAAGACACACACAGACTGAAAGTAAAGGGATGAAAAAAAATATTTCATGAAAAAGGAAATGGAAAAAAAAAAAAAGGCTGGAGCAAACATACTTATACCAGACAAAATAGCCTTTAAAACAAAGGTTAAACTTATGCTTTGGAAATTGACAGGCGACGGAGTGAAGAGAGAGTACTTGGAGGTACAGAAGCTGGGAGGTGAGAAAAGCTGACAGAACTTAAATCTTCCAAAAGCAAGTTCCGCTTCTTTCTGAAGAGACCTGTTTTGTCTTCTCTGACCTCTGAGGTGGGCTTTATGAGGAAGACGGAAAGGCCATGCTGAATCTGCATTAGGAGCTGGAGCCAAGAAAAGCTTCTTGAACTCCTTCACTCTCCCAGGAATACAAAATTCCAGTCTCAGTTTAAATCATGGTTTCACCACAGATTGTGTGGTCTTGAGAGAGTTATTTAATAGCTACCAAGTATTGAATATCCACTGTATTCCAGGAGCTTTCTGTTTATTATTTTATTTAATTCTCACAATAACCCTACAAGGTATTCTGTCCTTGTTCTGCACAAAAGCTAAGAGGCGGTGTGGGTGTGGAAAGGCTCATGGGCTTGAGATTCAGATGGCCTTTTGAATCCAAGCTTCATTATGTAATTGTGTAACCTTATTAAATTCTTTGTTTCAAACCTCTTCATATGTAAAAGCTAAATAATCTACTTTCAAGGCTTATTGTGAGGATAAATGGAGTGCTTGCCACATAAGCACGATGATGTGTTTTTTAATGTCATTAAATAATCTACAATATTAGAAAAATACAAAGGCTATAACAAGAGACAAAGAAGGACCCAATAATTCCACTCCTGGGTGTTTATTCAAAGAAACCCAAAACACTACTTCTAGGGGACATGTGCACCCATATGTTCATTGCAACATTGTTTACAGTGGCCAAGATGTGGAGGCAGCCTGGATGTCCTTGATGCATGAATGGAAAAGAGGGGGTGGTACATTTATACAATGGAATATTGCTAATGGAAGGGTATGGGTTCTTGCCATCTGCAGTAGCATGGATGGACCTGGAAGGTACTGTGCAGAGTGGAGTATGTCAGACAGAGAAAGACAGATGCAATGTGATTTATCTTATATATGGAATCTAAAGAACAAAATAAACAAAACAAAAACAAATTCGTAGATACAGAGAACATTTTGATGGATGTCAGACAGGAGGGGGTTTGGGAGGGTGGGTGAAAAAAGGGAAGGGATTAAAAAAAAAAGAAGTACAAATTGGTTGTTACACAGTAGTCATGGAGATGTAAGGTATAGCATAAGAAATATAGTCAGTAATATTTTAATAACTATGTATGGTGTCAGATGGATACTATATTTATCGAGTGATAGGTAGGAGAGGGGTTGGGTACAGGGTGAAAAAGTCGAAGGGATCAGGAAATACAAATTGGTAGTTACAAAATAGTCATGGGGATGGAAATATAATCAATAATATGGTAATAACGATGTATTATTGTGTCAGGTGGATCCTAACTAGTCGGGGGCGGGGGTCACCGCTCAAATCACGTAAATGTCTGAGCACTATGCTGTACTCATGAAATTAATATAAACTAATATTAAATGTTAACTGTAATTGAAAAATAAAAAAGGGGGGAAGGTGAAGGGAAATGAGGTTCAAATTTCCAGGTATAAAACAAATAAGTCATAGGGATGTAATGCATAGCATAGGGAATCTAGGAAATATCAATAATATTGTGATAGCGTGGTATGGTGTCGCATGGTTGCCGGACTTATCATGGTGATCACTTCTTTAGGTACATGAATGTTGAATAACTCTGGTGTATATCTGAAACTAATGTAATATTGTATGTTAGGTGTATCTTAATAAAAATCTTTTAAAAAATAACTATACTTAAGGCTTTAATGCTATTATAGTTCAAATTCCTTAGGTAGAGTTAATACTTTCATTCTTCATCAATCTTTTATACCATGAAGTAAGTTTTAGATTCTTTCTTGAGAAAAAGTTTTAAGAAACACAAAGGGCACTGAGAAATAGGAAGATTTAAGGAAAATATAATATAAATGGGTTTTGTTGCCTACCTCAACAAGCACTCATCCCCTACTTCCTTTTTTAACAGAACCCTATTTTTTGCTGGTTGTATGACTACTCTATTAAAGGACTACATTTACCAGTCTCCATTGTAGCTAGGAAGGCTATGAAACTAAGATATAGTCAATAGAAAGTAAGATAAAATTGTCCTTTTCTCCCCTTTCTTTCCCATGACCTAGAAGGCAGATATTGAGGCTGGAGCTCCAGCAGCCATATTAAACCATAAGGTGGACAAAACCTCCTGAGGATGTCAGGGCAGGGAGAAAGAGCAATCTGATTCATTAATGACTCTATCAAGCAACCATTTCATCCCTGGATATTTTAAAACATGAGAGAGAAAGAAACTTCTATCTTTGGGATTTATTATTATTATTATTATTATTATTATTAAAATACAATATTGTACTGATAGAAGATGTTGGAGGTTTCCAGCACAGAAAGGGGAGATTAGAAATGTGGGAGCTAAATTTCCTATACTTGACACCTTAGGCAGTCCTGTCAGGCAATAGGATATTACACTTCTTCCAGAAGATTAGCTCCCCCTGCCAATAAGCTTATGAGTCTTTAGCTCCGTAAATCCTAGTTCTGTTTTGTTCTTTTTTTTCAAAACCTATAGTATCTCCACTTCTCTCAGTGTTGTAAGTTCTCACCACCATACTGCCATGACTTTAGTTTGATTTTAAAAGTAGATATTTCATATGATTTAGAATTTAGAAGTGGGATTGAAGAAGTTCTTGTATAATAAACATGACAGTAATCAAACAGTGTCAGAAAAATATTTCCCTAAAAATTGAAAATACAATACCATAGAAATTTCTCAGTTTTTCCAAAGGCCTTCCTCTGGGGTTCTTCGATCAGAAATCTCCTCTGCCAGGTGAAACCTGGGAGAATAGAAATGAGTGGAACTCTTCCGTGACATTATGCCTTGTATTTAAGAATGCAAGCTTTCCTTCCACACTGTTCAGCAGTGTGTCTAACAGTCTCTAGCAATTCATAATAGCAATAATAATAGCAGCAAATAGTTTAGTTGCATAATGTTTGTGCTATGCAGACACTTGTCTAAGTGCTTTACATGTATTAACTCATATAATCATCATATCCTATAATACAAGTATTGTCATTATCCTAAAATTGACACACAAAGGTGTTACAGATATACTGAAGGGAGGAACTAGAATTTGTACCCAGGCAAGTGACTAAAAAGGAGTAGATCTGCGTGGGCTTCATCCTCTGTATTGAGATCCCTAATCCTAAATTTGTGTTTGCTATGTGCCTAAAGGGAGATTGAGTAACTAGATTTGTTGTTTTCATTAGTTTCATATTAGAATTTTAAATTCTCTCTTCAGTGTCTTTATTTCTCATTGGAAATTAATGGACAAGGAAAATGATAAACAAGGACCATTAAGTTTTTTTTTTCCAATGTTTGTTTTGTAGTTTAAAATAAGGTTGAACTTGGTGACAATGAGCAGATTAGCTTGTGACATTTTAAAGTGGACTGTCTATTTGCATGTGCAGAGTACAACACTGAGCTCTTATGATAGTAGGCATTTCACACAAGTGACACATGGCTAAGTACAATAGTGTTAGAATGTGTGTGAGGGGGAATGAGGAGAGAAATAGCTAATTAGAGATGACATTTGTCTTTTCTTGTACACAAAATCTCAACTAATCTCTTTCTCAGCCCAAAGCAGTTATTTGGCTTTTCTTGTTTGTAGTACTTATGTGATCTTTCTTTGCATTGCTTAGTCCTGTTACTAATCTTTTCATCATCTGGCAGCATTTAAGCTTCCCTGATAGTAAAGATTCTCAGATGACACTTGTCAGGGAGGTAGGATGAAGAATTCCTCTCCAACTTTTAAAAACACACATATTAGTGTTTTGCTTTTTAATAAAGAAAAAATATAAAAAGAGGAATATACATTATCCACAGTTCTGTCACCCAGAACATCCCTATTAAAATTTACAGGTAAATAAAACATGATTTGCTTTTGGACAGAGAGAGATCTATCTGGATTGATTTAGTGTAGTGCTGTAAGGAGACAGCACTACTGGGTGATGACCTTTCAAGATTCCCCCCAGCCCTAATGTGGAAAAAGAAAGAGATACTTCTAAAAAACAGGAAAATATTTTGGCTTGTGAGAGCAGTGGGACATCCACACCAGGCTTGGTGCTTGGTGGAACATATTGCAGGTTGCTATTGCCCTCTGGTGGTAATGGACCAGACTTATAAGTGACGTTTATATAACACTTTCAAGCATAAGACAGATAGGCAGTCCCCACCTCTAATGCTTTCCTTGACCTGGGTAAAAGTACAAATGGATATCCACATACCATTTCTACACACATTTAGAAGTTGTAAATCAAGTTAGCAAATTATTAAATAAAAGGTGTTCTGTCGGCCTACCTAGAAAAAGATACTTTCCTAATGGCCTTAGAGCCCATATTCAAATTAAAATTCTCAGACTCCTTAGAATTCTACATCAAACATGGAGACACGAAGATAGTCAGTCTTAGGTCTAGTTTTGCTCTTCCCAGCCCGACTCTGGTGCATATTTCCAGGGATTGCTCCATCATGCCTGTAGACACCCCAGCCATATGGCTAAACTCCATCCATATACCTGAAAGGAAACCGCCCACTTCCCCAGACACTCAGTGTGGGCCTAGGCAAATCAATACCAATGGCATAGTCAGGAGTAAAAGTAGGACAGGGGACTATGCAAGTTCTAGAAGCGGTCTTGAGACTATTTGTGCAAGGTATTCTGGAGTTACCAGAGTATGATTGAGAAAGTGGTGGTGGTTTGGGGTAGCGTGGTTTCTTGGAGGGCAATTAGAGTGACCACACTGGTTTGCCTAGATACGTCCTGTTTTTAGCACTGAAAATCCCCCCGGGAAACCTTTCATCAGGATATTACACATTCCACTTTTTGATCATGCATCAAAAGATTAAAGGAAAAGTGCAAAATCCATAGTAAAACTCCTAAAATAGGGACTGAAATGAACTCTCTTCTTAGTGTCCAATTGATGTGGTGTAGATTATCCATCTTCCATAGTCACTGTCAGTAGGTTTTCCCCTGATGGTTGAGGTTGGCAACTGTGATTTGTCGTTTACAATAATGCACGTGACCAAAGTGTGCAATTTAAGCACACTGTAATCCTAATGTTAAGTCTGTCTGTGACTTTGCCTGTGGATTATCTAGGGCTTTGTGTTGAGACAGTATGAGCTTGATTTTTCACACTGAGCATTGTGGTAATGTTTTCACCACTCATTTGAAAAGTTCAAATAATTAAAATGAGAACAATTATATATTATTTGTTTAAATAATTCTACTACTAATTACTACGAATTGCCACTGTGAACTAGCCAATTGTTCTGTTTTGTTACATTTATGTAACAGAAAAGTAGGTAATGCTGAATAGACTATGATTTCAAATAGATGTCCATTTTTCATATGTTAATGATAATAACATTTAGTGCATCCTCATTATTATTATCATTGTTGCTGATGTTTGTATTTTGTCTGGTATGGTTGTGTCCCTGATTCCCTATCTAAACAGTTGGTCATTCTAAGGGCAAGTGCCATGGCCCCCAGTACTCCTTGCCTAGTAAGGAGAGATATGGCCTGCAAAGGGCCACAGAGGGATCTAAGAGAAGATGCTCCCAACATAGGGTACCGGTCAAATCTTGGATGGATACCTTTAGGAAGGAAAAAAAAAACTGTTTATGGATCATTTAAGGCAGATACATAATTGAATTTGGTTTGAAATCTATACAGCTGCCACAGAACCATGTGGGCCAAAAGATTTGTGAGTTTACAAAGGAAATTACTTTGCAAAAAAAAAAAAAATCATTTGTTTTTGATGATGCTTACATTTAAGAACTCAGTTTTTTAATATCACTAGAAGCAGATGCTAAACTGCAAAAATTAACTAGAGATTGCATTTCAGAAAGCAATGATATCCAACTTCTTTATTAAGTTTACTGTTAAGTGAACAAAGAAAGAGAAGAGCATTTCTTCCATTAACAAAGCAAATAGGACATCTGTGCACAAGAAAATGCAAGACAAAATTTGTTGGGTGAAATTTATTGCTGTGGAAGGACAAATTGGCTTGTAGGTACCAAAAGTTTTATATCCCACATCTTAAATTGCATAGGATCTCACAAGTTTTAAACATTTCTTTATTATTGTTGTTAATTTTTATTTTTATTTTAGCTCTGTAGATTGTATTGAGACAACAGAAAAGAATTTCAGACTAACAGCAAGGGGAAAAAACTCAGTTTCTGAGCCTGACTGTCTTGACTTGACACTCTGTAAAGTGAGAGATCTTTGTGTGCTGGTTTGAGGGATTCCAACCTACTGCAGGTAGCCCAGGAATCACGATGGGGCCTGTGAGCCCAACAGAATAAGCATGACAATGACATCTAGCTAGTATTTCCTTTCTGTTATTTGTTTGGTTGCTTTTAAAATCATCCCTGAGTCTTTCTTTAAAATCTCCTGAAAATTGCCAAACTAATCCTAGCTAGACTGGATGTGGGCCCAGGATGAAAAGGAATCAGTGCTCCTTGTCACCAGCAGTGGTAGGTGGTGTGGGAAGCCAAGGTGAAAGTCAATTTTGTGTACAGGATTCAGACTTCAAGGCCTTGTCCCCCCTTTCCAGGTGAAGATTTGCCCTATGTTTTCAACCTCAGAGCAGTGGGTTGTGTTTTTGTTAAGAGACACAATGGTTTCACTCCACATAGATCAGCTAGCATAGAGCTTTTAGTTATAAAGTAACTCAGACTTTTTTTGGTGGTATTCCTCACTTCTCTCTGGTAGATTTTATCCAACCCACTGCTGTACCCCTTTGAGTCATCTCATAGGGCATAGTTCTACTCTGCACCAATTTTTTGCCTTCTCTCCATCATTGCAAAGGAGGATCCCTCTTCTCTAATTGAGAGCATGTGTCACATACAATAATTTATCCTAATTCAAGTCCTTCTCAGGGAGCATTGTGTTAGCGAAATTTACTTTTTCTCCTTTTTTACTTTCTTATTTATTTATTTTTAAATTTTCAATTACAGTGGACATTTAATATTATTTTACATTAATTTCAGGTGTACAGCATTGTTAGACATTTATATAATTGTTAGACATTTATATAATTTAGGAAGTGATCCTTCAGTAAGTCTATTCCCCTCCTGGCATCATACAGTTATTACAGTATTATGGATTATGTTCCCTCTACTGTATTTCATATCCCCATGACTGTTTTGTAACTACCAATTTGTACTTCTTGATCCCTTCACCTTTTTCACCCAGGCCCTAACACCTTCCCATCTCGTGATCATCAGTTTGTTCTCTTGTATCTATGAGTCTATGTCTGTTTTGTTTGTTCATTTATGTTGTTCTTTAAATTCCACATATAAGTGAAATCATGTGGTATTTGTCTTTCTCTGTCTAACTTATATCACTTAGCGTAATATCCTCTAGGTCCATCCATGTTGCTGCAAATGGTAAAATTTCATTCTTTTTTATGGCCAAGTAATATTGCATTGTATACATGTACCACTTCTTTTTTATTCAATTGACTATTGATGGGCACTTGGGTTGCTTCCATATCTTGCATATCTTGGATATTTTAAATAGCACTTTAATGAACATAGGGGTGCATATATCTTTTCAAATTAGTCTTTTGGATTTCTTTGGATAGGTACTCAGAAGTGGAATTGCTAGGTCATAAGGTAGTTCTATTTTTAATTTTTTGAGGAACCACCAGAGTATTTTCCATAGTGGCTGCACCACTTTACTATCCCACCAATAATGCATGAGGGTTTCCTTTTCTCCTCGTCCTCGTCAACACAGATTGTTGATTTATTGATGATAGCCATTCTGAGAGGAGTGGCGTGATATCTCATTGTGGTTTTAATTTGCACTTCTCTGATGATTAGTGATGTTGAGCATTTTTTCATGTCTATTGGCCATCTGTATGTCTTCTTTGTAGAAATGTCTATTCAAATCCTCTGCCCAGTTTTTAATTGGATTGTTTGGGGGTTTTTTTTGTTGTTGTTTTTTGGTGTTGAATTGTATGAGTTTTTTAAAGACTTTGGATATTTACCCATTCTTCAATGTATCGTTGGTGAGTATCTTCTCCCATTTAGTGGGTGGTCTTTTCATACTGTTGATGGGTTTCGTTTGCTATGCAAAAGCTTTTTAGTTTGTGGTAGTCACAAGACACACGGAAACCAGATGCTGCTTGTTTGGGTTTTATTAGTATTTGAGAGATATTGGGAAAGTCCACAGCAAGAACCAAGGAAGGACATTTATAAGGAAAAGCCACTGGAAGCGACTTGGGTGTGCCTGAAAGTTGGGTGGGGCGTGGTCACAGGGAATCAGTAGGGCGTGGCCAGTTTGATGGAGACTCAGATAGGACCAGGGAGGGGGAGGGCTCAAAAAGGAAATAACGGCTTTCGCCAGCTCCTCCATCTGGGAGAAAGCTGCCCCTCCAGCTCTCACCCTGAAACAGGACAATTCAGTTCCTCCTTGTATGTCCCTGTCACCTTTCGAGAGTGGGTGAGTCTGTAAGCAAGTAAGTCTGTGCAAAGGCCCTTGAAGAGGAGCACCTGGGAATGTAGCTGCCCTTCATCTCACTCAGCCACAATCTCTGCTGGTTTTCACAGCCAGAAGTTATGGGGACTTCTCTACCCGATATTGAAACCCTGAGCTGGGGAGAGGCTGGGACCCCTCGGTCCTCCAGGGGGACCTCTGCAGCCAAGATATCCCTCCTGATTTTTAATGGTCACACTTGAGTGTGAGAGCAGGCTGTTCCATGTCTCTGCCCCTCCTACCAGTTTTGAGGTGGCTTCTGTATATCCATAGTTGTGGGGCTTTGGTTCACTTAGACTTCAGGTGATTTTCAATAGTAGTTGTTCTGTGGTTTAGTTGTAATTGATGTGGTCCTGAGAGGAGGTGAGCACAGTGTTTACCTACTGCGCCATCTTCACTGGAGAAAAATCAAGACGGATCCGTGTTAATTCTTCTTTGAATATTTAGTAAAATTCACTGTGAAGCCATCTAGTCCAGGACTTTTGTTTGTTGGAAGTTTTTTGATTACTGATTTGATTTTAATAGCAGTTATCAGTCTGTTCAGATTTTCTGTTTCTTCTTGATTCAGTCTTGGAATATTGTATGTTTCTAGAAATTTATCCATTTCTTCCAGATTGTCCAATTTGTTGGCATATAATTGTTTGTAGTATTTTTTTTTTACAATGCTTTGGTTTTCTGTAATGTCAGTTGTCACTTCTCTTTCATTGCTGGGTTCTCTCTCTTTTGATGAGTCTGGTTAAAGGTTGATCAATTTTGTTTATCTTTTCAAAGAACAAGCTTTTGGTTTCATTTATCTTTGTATTTTTTTTTAGAATCTATTTCCTTTATTTTCACTCTGATTTTCATTATTTTCTTCTTTCTACTAACTGTAGGCTTTGTTTCTTCTTCTTTTTCTAATTTTTTAAAGTGTAAAGTTAGATTGTTTATTTGAGATTTTTCTTGTTTCTTGAGGTAGGCCTGTAGTACTATGAATTTCCTTCTTAAGACTGCTTTTGGAGGGCAATCGGTGACCATAGGATGGCCACGGGCTTGAAAATTAATCTGGGGAATGTAATTTGGTGGTTACCAGAAGGTAAAGGGGTTGGGGGGTGGGGGATGAGGGTGAGGGGGATCAAATGTATGGTGATGGAAGGGGAGCTGACTCTGGGTGGTGAACACACAATGTGATTTATGGATGATGTGATACAGAATTGCACACCTGAAATCTATGTAATTTTACTAACAATTGTCACCCCAATAAATTAAAAATAAATTAAAAAAAAAAAAAGACTGCTTTTGCTATGTCCTATAGATTTGGGGTCATTGTGTTTTCATTTTTGTTTGCCTCAAGGTGTGTTTTAATTTCTTCCTTATTCACATTGTTAATTCATTCATTGTTTAGCAGCATGTTATTTAACCTCCTTGTGTTTGGGATTTTTTTTCAGTTTTTTTCTTGTAATTGTTTTCTAGTTTTATACCATTTTGGTCAGAGAAAACACTTGATATGATTTCAGTCTTCTTGAATTTATTGAGACTTGTTTTGTGGTCTAACATGTGACCTATCTTGGAAAAAGTTCCATATGCACTTGAAAAAAATGTATATTCTGCTCCTGCGGGTTTAAAATGCTCTAAAAATATCAATTAAATCCATCTGGTTTAATGTATCATTTAAAGCCACTCTTTCCTTGTTGATTTTCTGTCTGAAAGATTGATCCATTGATGTCAATGGGGTGTTAAAGTCTTCTGCTATGGTGGTATTACTGTTAGTCTCTTCTTTTACATCCACCAATGTTTGTTTTATATACTTAGGTGCTCCTATGTTGGGTGCATAAATGTTTACAAGGGTTATATTCTCTTGTTGGACTGATCCTTTTACCATTATAAAATGTCCTTCTTTATCTCTTACTGTAGTCTTTGTTTTAAAGTCTGTTTTGTCTGATATAAGTATTGCTACTGCAGATTTTCATCATTTCCATTTGCATGGAATATCTTTTTCCATCCCTTTACTTCTGTGTGTGTCTTTTAATTTGAAGCGGATCTCTTGTAGACAGCATGTGTATGGGTTTTGTTTTCTTATTCATTCAGCTACCCTATTTGATTGGAGCATTTAATTCATTTACATTTAGAGTGATTATTGATAGGTACATAATTATTGTCATTTTAGTATTCATATTTATGCCCGCCCCCTTCTTCTTTTTAAAGAAGTCCCTTTAACATTTCTTGTAATACTGGTTTGGTGGTGATGAATTCCTTTAATTTTTTTTTCTGTCTGATAAGTTTTTTATTGGTCCTTTGATTCTAAATAATAGCCTTGCTGGCGAGAGTAGTCTTGGTTGTAGGTTCTTACTTTTCATCACTTTGAGTATTTTGTGCCAATCCCTTCAGGCCTGCAAAATTTCTGTTGAGAAATCAGCTGAGAGTCTTATGGGAGCTCTCTTGTAGATAACTAGCTGCCTTTCTCTTGCTGATTTTAAGATTCTGCTTTTGTCTTTAACTTTTGGCAGTTTAATTATAATGTGCCTTAGTGTAGGCCTCTTTGGGTTCATTTTGTTTGGGACTCTGGGCTTCCTGGACAAGCTGCTGTGTGGTTGCTAATCCCACAGTAGGATTTGGCCCAGCAGCCTCCACTGCCTGCTGAGATCACCCTTTGGGTGTACTGCTTGTGGAGCTATCTGGGTGGTGCTCTGCTGTGTTCTGAAGCTGTGTTAGTTTGGGGACCTCTTGGGAGGGTCTCTGGTGCAGGCTAAGGTCAGCCACTACCTTTGACTGGCGTGGGACTATTTGATAGAAGATACAAAGTGGTCTGCAGTTGGTAGCTGCCTGTTCTGGGTATGGAAACACGTGGAAGGGGCCATGCTGCTACCAGTATCAAGCCTAGGTTCCATGAGTCAAAGGCACAGGAGACCCTGAGGCCTGCCACTGTTTGCTGGCTGTCCACAAGGATCAGCCACTGAAAGAGCTTTGGGCAATATGCAAGTTGGGTGAGGTAGGGTATCATGGAATCACCAGGTGGTATGTAGTGTTCATGCAGTTAATGCAGATTCAGATTTGGCACCAATTATGAGCCTGGGGCCTCTTGATGAGGCATATGGTAACCAAGGTCAGCTGTCACCCACCTAGGGCCTGTGGACCTTAGAGAGTTTTTGAGAAAGACTGTGGTGCAAGCCAAGGCTGGCTGCCCACTGCTGAAAGAACCTTAGATAGTTTGAGACTGGCTGCTTGCTACTGAGCCTCAGGAGGTTTGCAAGCCAAGGCAATCTGCTTACCACTGAAAGAGTGTCAGGTGGTACACGAGTTGGTTGGGGCTGGGTCTCAGGGAGTCATTAGGGTGGGGTGAATGGAATTCACCAGCTAATTGGATTCAGATTTGGCTGAGTGGAGGGAGGACTCAACATAGGAAAGATGACACTCTCCGGCCAGCTATGTGAAAGGAGGGTTCAACATAGTGACAATGGCAGCCATCCTTCTTGCCCTCATCCCACAGCCACACAACTCAGTTTCTCCCTCTATGTCCCTAGTGCCCCCTGAGATGTTCTTCCTCTGTTGGAGTCCAGGGTAAGTGTCTTCAAGTGAGTAAATCTATGTGCAGCCCCTTTAAAAGGACACCTGAGTTTCCAGCTCCCTTCTGTCTCACCTGGATGAATGGAATCCCTGCCAATTTTCACAGCTAGATGTTGTGGAGGCTCCTCTTCCTAGCACTGTGCTCCGGATGGGGAGCCCAACATGGAGATGGGACACTTTGAACCTCAGGCAGGCTTTCTGCAGCTGAGATTTCCCTCCAGATTCTCAACTGTCACATGTGGGTGTGGGGCCAAACCACTTCACGTCTCCATTCCTCCTACCAGTCTTTATGTAGCTTCTTCTGTATATCTTTAGTTCTAGGACTTCTGTTCAGCTAGTCTTCAGATGGTTCTCCAGGTTGATTGTTCTATAATGTAGTTGTAATTTTGGTGTGGTCATGGGAAGAGGTGAGCACAGTGCTTACCTATTCTACCATCTTGATCAGAACCTCGTGATGGCTAATTTTGTATGTCACCTTGGCTGGGCCACAGTGAACATTATTTTAGATGTTTCTGTGAGGGTTTTTTCAGATAACATGAAAATTTAAATTGGTAGACTTCGTGTAAAGTAGGTTATTCTTCATAATGTGGGTGGGACTCATCCTATCAGTTAAAGGCCTGATTGAACAAAGAGTGACTTCCCCTGAGCAAGAAGGAATTCTGCCAACAGTTGGTCTTTAGACTTACACTACAGCATTGGCTCTTCCTTGAGTCTCCAGCATGCTGGTCTACCCTCCAGATTTTGGAATTGTGAGCCGCCATAATCACATGAGCCAATTCCATAAAATAAATCTCTCTCTTTCTCTCTCAACACACACACACACACACACACACACACACACACACACACACACACACAGAGACACTATTCGTTCTGTTTTTCTGAAACACCCAAACTAATACAGAGCTCTAATTAAGGAATCTCAAATAATTATAAAGCATTGAGGAAGAAAGCTATGGGTTAGCATAAATTTGTTGAACCTTCAAATTGAACATGTAAGTGGTACGTACTCCATCCATTTGTAGGACTGGCCCTCTACAATAACGTAAGATGCAACCTCCCTAAGATAGGAAGTAAACGTGTATTTTCCTCTACCTCTACTTGGTCTCTGACTGTAAGGTTGAGTATCCTCAAGGAAACTATTTTTTTAAAGGCAAGAATTTGTAGCCTTCCCTTCTATTCCACTCAATTTGGGTGTTGATTTAGTCTATAATTATTGTGAAACTAATGTGTTAAACTCTACAATTGGTTTTGATTATATCTAGATAAATTTAAAGTATAATCCTATGACAACACCCTTCTTATTATTGTGAAACAAAAATTACAAATCTTAGAGCATAATGAATGCCCTAGGTTCTAACTCTGGGCTGATTTGGCGTTTTCTTTGTTCTCAGTCATAATTTTGCTTCTTATACCCCTGTACATGCACACATTATTCCATACATTCTTCAAGAAAATAGTTTCTATAGCACTTTTTGATTACATGTCTGTTGGGTCTCTTCTCCATTTTCCTTGAAACTAGAGAATGGAGGAGCATAAGCTTTTATCTACACTTGTTTTCTTGTCTGGATCAAGGGGGTAGTCAGGGAATATGCAACATCACCATAATAATACCATTTACTCATGTCCTGCATGCTAGCAAATATACATATATTAGTTTTGCTTTTCACAAAAGTATTTGCAAAGTAGCTATTATTATTCTCATTTACACATGTGATTTCTATGACTCAGAAATGTTAAGCAAGGTACCTGGCTTATGTTGTAAGTAAACAGCAGAGTGAGTATTCAAATCTGCATTTCTCTAGTTTCTAAACCTACACTTTTGCCACTTTTTCAAGCTTGTATTAGCATTCTCATATAGTAATACTAATAAAATTATTTCTACCATTAGAAAGTCACTGATTTTTCACTGATTTGGATACCCTTCATCCCTAGAAGTCTTGAGAAAAATGTGTTCTCTTGCTGTAATGGAAACTTTACTTTCACCACTATACCACAAAACTAAAACTGGAACTCCATGGCCCAAGAAATCAAACTTTGACACATGAATTAGGAGTTAGTTCATGGGCAAGTAAAACACTTTTGTTTGCATTCATATCATCCTTGTGCAATGACAACAAACAAACAACAAATGAAACATATCTGAAAATTTTGGAAGACAAAACTTTGTAAATGCCTCTTTCTACCATATTTAATCTATCTAGTTTTTCATTTATTGAACATTTATAGAAAATCTGCTCTGAGTTAGACTCTGTGGTCTCTTTGAGTGAACTTGTATTTGTTGAAGGTATATCAGTTAAGATGATTTTTTGTAATCCTGTCACTCTGAGGGACAAACCAGGGCCCCATTTGGTACAGACCTAGATTTGAAGTCTAATGAGACAGGACCCTTTCTTAAGTTCTCGAAGGTCCTTATCATTATGCCCCACATGTGCCTGTATTATTTCAAGAAAATTCCAAGTTATATTTTGATTTTCTTGCTTGTTTTAAGGTTATATACAGGGAGGTAGACAACCAATTCCAACGTGCCTTCTAGTTTTTAGGAATTCTTAGGCATGGTTCCCTTCAGTTCAAGGCCATGTACATGCAGAATAAAAGTATAATAACCACCATTTAGTTACTGACTATATATTCTTGCTCCACGCAGTAATTACAACATTCCTTCTTTTACAAGTAAGTAAACTATGGCTCTGAAAGATTAAAAGATTAAACAATTTGTCTATCTTAAAATGTGAAAAAGCTGGATGGACCACAAACCCAAGTTTCTTGACTCTTGAAGCCCACACTTTCTACTTTCTAGCATCCCCAAAAGATAAATGATAAATGTTGTTTTACTGCTATGCAGACTCTGTGAATCCAAGAAGCTTGAGGAACATAGTGTCCTCTCTTGAACAGATATCTACATGATGCTCTGAGCCCCACCTCACAACCAAATGAACTTTTATTGGTTTCTTCCTCCTTGCCAAGAACTATCCCTTCTGTTATTTATATCCACCCCGAGACCAATCTAATCATCTCAATTTTATAAGAAATAGGAGGCTGAGGATTCATGATTTTCTGTAATTGGTCAAAAGCCACACTGTTAAAATTTTTTAAATGGAGGCATTGGAATTCAAACACAGGTATTATTTTAAAGGTACATTATTTTTTCATGGAACATTATCTAGAAGGGAGAATGTTTTGAATCATTAACCAATGTGCTTCTATCCTATTCCCCCTAGTCCCACATAGGGAGAGGCTCTGCTTAGTAGATGCTAACTTAGGCAGAGTCTTCTCCACCCCACGTTCAGGTACCTCTATCTCATGACATGATGCTAGATCAATGCTCTGGAATTTAGAAACTATCCCAGATATATGTGTGTGTGCACAGTGGGGGGCAAACCTAAATTAGTGTGCTTTACCTGAATTGGCAAGATTAAAGTTTTCTAGCTTTGTAGTGTCAAGTGGTATGAGACCTTGAGATAGAAACCAAGTCAATAAAAAGTTATGTTTATTTGCACACTAAACATGTGGATTTACACTTTATTTCCACTTACCTCATTTACTTCCAAAGGAGCAATTAATTCATTTTACAAATACAAACTTTCAGTGTAAGGAGAAAGAATCATTCTCTTAAAAATAAAGAAGGAAACTAAAATAGAACTTGCAAATTTATGAACTATGTGAAGAGTCTCATCCATTCCCATAGCATTAACTATTCATTTCCATGCTGGTGATGTCCAAGTCTCATTGCCAACCTTTCCTTTCCTCCACATCGCCACTGGAGCATTTCCAATCACATTCACTAAATTCAGCCAAATTCACCAAATTTAGCACATGCAGGGAGATGAGGGCTGCACTGGGGCCACAAAAATCCCTGTTCTAATCCCTAAGCTAGTGTTCAGTAGGAATTTAACAAGCTGTTAAATGAATGAGTGCATGAATAGTTAATTTGTTTTTTCAAGAAATCAACAAGGTGTTCTGTCCACAGGCAATTTTACTTGGTTTCTGAAATTTAAATTGGTTTCTATTGCTTTGCAAACAGAATAGGGATAACCTCTCTCCTCTGTGGGGTTCTCAATGAGGGAATGTCAAAAGTTGCTTGCTATTAACCAGTGATCAGGTAGAAAAAGGAAAGTTTCTGGCCATGAAAATTCTCCTCTGTGAAGACTGACAGATCTCAACAAAGGAGAAGATGATGTTCTCTAGAGCAGGAACATGAATAGGGCTGATGTCCCTTTCAGATTATTCCAGACAGAACCCTGACTCTCAGTCTCCAAGCCTACTTGTCCTCCAATGGGGAGAAGATAAGGGGAGACCTGCGTTTGCTCATTTGCATGGCTGGGGAGAGGGCCTTCTCTTAACTACTCTGGGGGAGGATTGCTTCTAAGGTCTTATTCCTGACACTCTTCAGGAAGCTCAGAACTGCAGTTCCACCTGTGCCCCTTTCTTCTAAGGCCTGAGGCGGCTCTGGGAGCTGGCTTGACCTCCTGCTTTTCGCTTTGGCTGCGGCTGTGATGAGGTATTTGGTCACCACGGTTATATGATAGCTGCGCAGCTCTGCCAGGGCCTCCACACACTGGTTATAGGCTTTCAGAAGTTGGCCATTTCCAGAGGACAGGATGTGATCCCTCAGAGAAGGAGATGACTGGATTTCTTCTATGAAGGCCTTATGAGAAGGAGGCATGTAGTCTCTCATTCTGAGCAGAAAGTCAGCTGAAAGAAATAATCCAGAACAATGTCATAGTGCCACATGGAAAGATTAGAGACCCCGTCTGCTTTTCCAGACATTAATGCAGCAAAAACTGTTGCTATTGTCCTAGCTATCCAATCTACTTTGCTGGCCCTTAGGCTAGTAGACTTCAAATACTCAAATGCACATTCCAGATTATTGATAGGAGATGGGGAAGGGAAAAAGAAGCAAGCACATCTCAGATAACTGAGTTGGAACTAGATCTTATCAGCCAGTGTACATTTATCATATACCACATATGGGCAACAATCTTGCTAGTCACTATGAGAAAATATCTAGAAATATAAGGCATAAACCCTGAGACTGAGTAGCTACTAAATACTTGGCTGAATTTTGTTTCTTGAATGCTTTGCTTTGGAGGGGATGCTAAGGAAGAAAAAAGTAATAGAGTTTATAAAAGACAATAAAGAATCAGCAACTACTTTAATAATAGCCTCTTGAAATCAAGTTGTTTTAAAATGTAATCAATAGATATTCGTAGGAAATGTTCACAGATCATTTATAGGCAATCCATTATGTGTTTAGCATTATGCATGGTAAGTCAACTACTAACATTACCAAGTCAAACTTCCGTGAAAAGTTATCATAGTTCTAGAGAATTGGCTTTTTGTGAATGAGACTGGATGCTGTGACACCAAATTCTAGTCATTTTTTTCTACTCCAACTTAAAATCTCTGTACTATGAAGTGCTTTCGGCAGCTGTTAAACATTTGGTTTCATGTTGGCAGGTAAGAAAAGGAGCACTTTCAAGCTTCTAAAATGACTGACCTCTCCCTTTTCTCATCTAAATAGACTTGGCTTGAGGTTGCATCATTTTTATGGGGAAGGGATTTAGTGAAGGAGCTCAGACCCATCACCAGCTATATCCAGACTTAGCAACAAAATACCACAGACTTCAAACTCTAGAAGTCTCCCCCATTTTAGAAAAAGGAAGCTGTTGCCTAAGGATCCAAACAAAATTGCAGTGAACAGCTGGAAATATAGCAATATTTTAAGATTTGGAAATGGAACCCAATATCCTGCTGAGATCTGATATTAATTGACTTGACACAGTAACATATGGCAGGCACACAGTTTCCTGGTTGATTTGGAAAGATACAGACTTTGTGACATCTTAATTTATACTTGCTTTTATCAATCAGTAAAAGCATCTCTGTTCTTCAACCCTGTTAAAAAAATAATAAAAATAAAAATGTCTGACTTACCACTTTCCTTGCTATGACGAATGCCCAAGAACTCATCAAAGGCATGAAGCACTGTGCTCTGAGCTGCACTCCCTCCAGAGTATTTCAGGGGCTCTGTGGAGACTCCTTCATATATCAGCCCCACAGGCATTGCTGGGTTGTCTTTCCATCTAAGCAAAAGTCAGAAAGAAGTGGGTCCTTGGAGTTAAGCGTGTATTTTCTCCTATGGAACCAGAGAGTGAGCAACAAAGAGAACATGTTGTTCTTTTTGGGTTTTTTTGTTTTGTTTTGTTTTTGTTTTTAAAGATTGTATTGGGGAAGGGGAACAGGACTGTATTGGGGAACAGTGTGTACTTCCAGGCCTTTTTTCCAAGTCAAGTTGTTGTCCTTTCAATCTTAGTTGTGGAGGGTGCTGTTCAGCTTCGAGTTGTTATCCTTTCAGTCTTAGTTGTGGAGGGCTCAGCTCAGCTCCAGGTCCAGTTGCTGTTTCTAGTTGCAGGGGGCACAGCCCACCATCCCTTGCAGGAGTTGAACCGGCAACTTTGTGGTTGAGAGGACGTGCTCCAACCAACTGAACCATCTGGGATCTCAGCGGCAGCTCTGCTCAAGGTGCCGTGTTCAATCTTATTTGCAGGGGGCGCTGCTCACCCACCATCCCTTGCAGGACTCAAGGAATTGAACTGGCAACCTTGTGGTTGAGAGCCTGTGCTCCAACCAACTGAGCCATCCGGGAGGCAGCTCAGCTCAAGGTGCCGTGTTCAATCTTAGTTGCAGGGGGCGGAGCCCACCATCCCTTGCGGGACTCAAGGAGTGGAACCGGCAACCTCGTGGTTGAGAACCTACTGGCCCATGTGGGAATCGAACTGGCAGCCTTTGGAGTTAGGAGCACGGAGCTCCAACCGCCTGAGCCACCGGGCCGGTCCCCGAGAACATGGTTTTAATAGTAATTTTAGGGCAAAAGACTGGGTATCTTTGTAGGATGTGTACTTAAGCATCATCTTGACCTCAACTTCATAACAGGACACAGAATGAAGCCCTTCTCTTTCTTCATTTAAAGGATTTTTTTTCTAGAGAAATAAAGGATGTTCAGAGAGGAATCCTTGGCATTGGTTCCATGGCATATTCCTTAGAAAAACCCAGTTATAAAGATGACATCAGTGCTGAATTACAGGAAGAAATTAGGGGCTCTGGAACAATCTTCACTCCTTTTGTTAATGTCAACTTTGACCTGATAATTCCACAAGGAGAGATTTGAAAATACACGTACACACACACACACACACACACGCACACGTCTTTGCTCTTCCCTGAAACAGTTGTAAGAGCTGTCACATCAAGCTATCAGTTCTAAATACTGCTTGATTTTATAGGAATGCCCTTATCAAATACTTTGTTGATAGCAGGTATTGTAAAGAAGGATAGTGACGAAGACAACATAATACAACCCTGCACTGACCAGAAGCTAAAGTCAAGGACAGGTAGAAGGACTGGAATAGAGGCTCTTAGTCCAGCTCAGATTAAGTGAGTTTTCCTCCCTTCTATTCCCCTGTCTTCTCTCCTTTCCTCTCCTCTACTGTCACTCTGATTTCGTTTCTTCATCTTTTGTCTCTGAGTCCTCCTCTTTCTACTTCCAACTATTTTACTGATTTCCATGTCTGATTTTTTATAGTCTGGAACAATCACAGAGTGTATGTGGATGGCTCCATAATGAAACAAGAACAATAACACCAGGATCACATGCATATATTTGTACTTACAGTGCTTTACAGTTTATAAAACAACTCACATTCATTTTCTCATTTGACCTCTTTTGAGTAGATCAAGGCAGGTTTTTTAAACCCATTTTACAGATAAAGAAACAGAGACTTAAAGCAATTGAGTCTCCAGGGCCACATTGTTAGAGAACAGGAGAACCAGAACTTAAACCCCAAACTTGTAATTTTCTGTTTTCATGTTCTCGAGACCCCACCATGAAGATATCTACTTTTACTAAGAAATAGAATCTTTTTCTCTTATTGTCAGGAACAAAGTACCATCCCTGTTGTTAACAGTGTAAGTAACAGGCTTCCCTGGTTTATTGCGCTCTTCCTATAAGTCTAAAAGTCCTTTTGCTCAGGAGAAGTGAAACACACACATCTCACACATACAAAAGCCATAGACAGTCTGCTCAGCTTGCTAGTCATGACCTTTTAAAAATACTTTCCTGAGGCAGGAAATGCTATAAGGAGCTGGGTTGTTTCCTTTTGGGGGTTGTTTTGGGTTGAATGTTCTATGGTTTTCCCTGGAGGACTTTCGGAGTGGCCTTTGCAGTTAGGGCACTCTAGAAAGAAATGAAGCACAGAAAGCAGGGCAGAGGGACACAAGAGAAGAGCAAAGGAAGGATTTTGATTGTAAGATTGTAACATGCTGTAGCTGTTAGGGAAAAGGGCTCTATTTTAGGCAGATTTATAATTGAATCTCAGCTATGATATTTATTAACTGTGTGCTTTGGCTTAATAAACCACTCTGAGCCTCAGTTTCCTCATCCGAGCGAAATCGGTATCTACCTTATTGAATTGCTGTAAGAACAAGTTAAAATAATACCTGCTCGGTGCCTGGAACATGTTAAGCACTCTATAAATGTCAGCCATTATATCATTTATTCAGAGTGAGCTGGAATCTCTGCTCTCCCCTTTCACTGTTTTATAACTTTGTACAAATCCTTCTGAGTTTTAGTTCTCTTAATTTGTACCTACTTCCTAAAACTGCTGGAAGCATTAAATGAGAGGTTTCATGACTTGTTAAGAGTTCAGGATACTAGTTCAGTAAAATTTCTCAACAATATTCTATGGGGAAGAAATATTGAAGACGTGACTGCTACTGTGTGGTAAGTGGATCAAATACAGTGACCACGCTTGTTCAGATTTTCTTTGTAATCCTGTTGATGATCTTATATAGTTATTTCAGTCTCCTTCACTAGTTCTGTCCCATCATGACCGTCTCTAAGGGTTGGACTCTCTCAGAGCTCAGTCCTTGGGCTTCTCACTACTGTCACTTCCCGAATGATCTTGCCCAGCCTCATAGATTCAAAAACCTATTCTGTTTCCAAATCTGCACCTCTACCTGAACCTCTCCCCTATATTCCAGACTCATATATTTGACTGCCTACTAGGCATCTCCACAGGAATGGACTTGTCCCAAGCTGAACACCTGATCCCCCCTCCTTTTTGCCACACTTGTTCTGCCTATAGTCTTTCTGGTCAGAGAAAATGGCAGCTTCATTCTTTGCAAATTGGGCCATAAACTTGAGAATCATCTTTGATCTCTCTCTTTTCCATTTTGCATGCAATCCAATTGCAGATCCTGTCATCTTTACCTTCAGTCTATATCCAGAACTGATCATTGCCTCTACTGTCACCACCTTAGTTCAAGCCATGACCTGGATTATAGTAAAGGCTTCTTAAATACGTTCCTGGCTTCCATTCTTTTTCTGAAATAATCTGTTTTTCACTTAGAAGACAGAGTGATGATTTGAAACTTTATACAGATCATGTCATTCTACTCAAACTTGCCAGTGTTACCCATTTCACTCAGAAAAGAAGCAAACAATCTCCTACATGATCTGATCTCCCAATATGACTTGTATCTTTCTCATTCTCCTCCGTGCTTACTCCATCTAAGTGCTGCTGGCTTCCTTGCAGCTCTTCCTTCATGACAAACATACTCCCATTTCAGAGTCATTATCATTTCTGTTCCTTTTCTTGGAACAAGTATCTAGGTGGCTTACTTCTCACTTCCTTCAGGTATCTGCTTAAATGTGTGGCATTCCCAGATCACAATATATAAATTAGAAACTTTGGTTACCACCCCGAACATTCCATAATGTCCTATGTCCTACTTTATATCTCCTCATATCACATATTGTTGTAACATATATTGTATGCTACTTGTTCTGATTATACTTATTTGTTCATCATCTGTAACCCATCTTTAAAATAAATGTAAGCTCCACAGGAATGAAGTTGCTATTTTATTTTGCTGCTTCATTCCCAGCACCTAGAACCGTGCCTGACATATAGTAAGCACCCATTAAATATCTGATGAGTAAATGAATGAAAAAATAGCATTCTATAATTATATATTATATATCTAGACTGTGTAGAACCCAGGTGTATTTTTTAAAAGGACCTGGTCAGCTTAAAAGAGCCATCAGATGCTCAAATGGCCAAGACATCAATCAATCTCTTTGTAGTGCCCTAACCCAAAGAAGATATGTTGAAGCCACATTGAAAGTGATAGAAAAAATACCAGTGTGAAAGTCAAAAAAGATAACAGCATCTACTTTCAAGGCCCACATTCTCCATCTATGATGAGATTTGTCTGAGGAAGGAAAATTGGGTTTCTTTGGGAAGCCCAAGGATTGCTCCCATGCATTCTCAGGCCCAAACTGCTGTTTGTGAAGGAAAGGACTTATTTTCCTTTCAAAATCTCTGTAGACAAGGTTATTTTTAGCCTTTCTTTGTAGCATATTTCTAGCAAACCCAAGAAAAGCAGACATTTAAAAAGAAAGAAAGAAAAAAAAAGAAATGAGATGACATTTGTTTTCCACAGGGGCTATTAACTTTCCTGAAAATTTTAATGTGAGTGGGAAATAAAGGGAATGTTTTTCATCTGCAGATGAAATCTCTCAATCCTTCTAAATAAAAATGTTTTAAAAAGTAAATAAAAATAATGAATCAAGCATCAAGAACACAGGAGCAGATTTAGAATTTTTAAGACAACCCTATTGGGAATTGTCAGCAATCCAAATGTTTTTGGTCATCAGTACTTATCAATACACTTAGGATTTGGTACTTGTCATTTAGTTTAGCTACATGGGAAACATTTTTGAGTATCAGAAACAGGGGAGAAATTTATGTAGATCACAGATAAAATGTGTCACTGACCCAGAACTTATTTTAATGAAAACAAAGTCACCCTCTGATGCCCATCTAATCATGATAGATAAAATTCCAAAAACATTGACCCCAGATTCCCAGTTTAATTCCTAGAACTGTTAATATTATGAGAGAGCATACCTGTTGATATCATATATTATATGGCAAGGAAAAGGGACTTCACAGATGTAATTAAGGTTATTAATCAGTTGACCTTAATATAGGGAGTTATTCTAGATTATCTAGGTGAGCCGAATCTAATCAATAAAACTAGTGGCTAGTGGCAGCAGAAGTCAGAGAGATTTGAAATACTAGAAAGATAGGAAGTAGCGTTGCTGAGTTGGAAGAGATCGTGTGACAAAGAATTCAGGAGGCTTCTAGAAGCTGAAAGCAGCTGCCGTCTAATAATCAGCAAGGAAACAAAGACCTAAGTATCAAAACTACAAAGAATTAGAGTCTATCACAAATCTGAATGAGTTTAGAAGTGAATTCTGCCCCAGATTCGCCACATAACAGCTCAGGCCAGCAGATACCCTGACTTGGCCTTTTGAGACACGTAAGCAGAGAACCAAGCTGAGCTCACCTGGACTTCTGACTTGCAGAAATGTGAGATACTTAATGTGTTCTGGTTTAAGCTGCTAAAGTTGTGGTAATTTGTTATGTAACAAGGAAAACTAATACAACCTTAGAGAACAAAGGAAAGCACGAAGAGGTTTTCCAGAATTAGGTGCTTCCTAAGTCTCAGTCTATTTTAAAACATTTAAAAACTGACCGTTTTTTGTTGTTGTTGTTGTCTAATCCTACCAAAGCATATTTATATATTTTGCTTAATATGGGTTGGTAGAATCTCTATTCTATAATCAGATCTTGTCTTGACCCTGACTACATGCAAAAAATACAGAGAGCAAACAAGAGTTCTTCAGGATGTATAACCTCTTTGGGGAGGGTTTCAGGAGTGAAAGTCTAAATTCTGAGACACACTCCCAATTCCATTTCGGTGCCCTTTCCCCTTTTTTCTCTTTTCACCAAAAACCAGGTGCCCATTACTCTCAAGTTATTCTCTAGAAACCTTCCTGCTTCCTTCCACTCACCACACCCTACAATGAGGAATACCCACCAGGGCTGGCCTCCCTTAGAGAGGGAGGCTGCTTTCTCACACTCCAGACCTACCCAATCTAGATAAAAAAAACTTCGTACATATTTTCACCTCATTTTTGCACCAAAAGAATATATCACTAAACCAATAAATTAATATAAATTCATTGATTTTGGTGTTTGGCACGTCTCTTGTTACATCCAGGCACAACTTCACATTCTTTCTATAAATAACACTTCAGGCATCTCCTAGGTATCAAGATGGCACACTGGATGACATCTATTTCACATTTTTTACCTCATCCATCCACTACCTCCGCCTTTCACTTTTCACCATTACAAAACAAAAAAAATTTCTCTCAGCTAAAATGAATAGGAAAGCAATCTCATTAAAACATGTCAAGACATAATTAATGTATTTAAAATATGAAATATATCCGAAAGTAGAGTTCTGTTTCTAAAGAAATTACAGGCCATGTGACAAAAGGAGGATACACAGGGATATGAGAAAATGGCTTGGGTTAGCTCTTCTAGGAAGAAAGTTTTTAAGCTACTCTCTACGTCTCTATCTGCCTCAATAACAAGGGGAGAGAATGAATATAAATGATTGAGCTTTGTGGGTGGCACACTGGGCTTTTTTTCCCCTTTCTCTAATCAAGGTGGGGTTCTAAAAAAGGTAAATACTAATGAATCTAATATGATGGCCTAAGGACAATTGCTCTAAACTTAAATATTCAACCTTTAATGTTATTTGTCACGTAGATGGTACCCCACTTCTTTTATCCAAGAGTGGATCCAGGTGATTACTTTTCTAGCAAGGGTTACTCGGCTGGTTACTTACTTTAGGAAGAAAGCTTTTGTCTGCTTCTATACCCATAAATTTGGAAAATGCTACAGAGACCTCACACAAGAAAACAGTTGAACTATACTTACCCTGAGAGAAAGATCCGGATGACTGCATAAAATATGTCTGGATCTACATAATCTGGAGGAGCAATCAAAATGTGAACTTTACTACAAGGCAAAAAAAGTAATTGGTTACATATGCACAAGCTCTGCTGCTCTCCTGGGGCTGCCTCCTCTATCTGATCTGCATGGAGGCCTGGAATGAAGGCAACAGCAAGAGGTGGATGGAATGTTCTCTTTTGTAGTTGCCCTCATTGGCACTTACAGAACTTTTAAACTATTCCAAATGCTGCCCTTTTCTATTTGTGGTACTTCCCTTTTCTGTACTTAACAACAACAAAAAGAGAGATCAAGGCCATCTTTAAAAAATTAATAATTTAAACAGACATGACGTTTGAGAAAATGTGGAAAGTCAAAAAGACAAAAGTGGAGAAAAAGAATCACCTCTCCCAAGGCTTTCACAAGAGAGGAAAACTAAAGCCATCGATCCTCAAGGAAAGTTGTGTATAGTCAACAAAGGACAGATGAGTGGAGAGTCTCTTGCCCAGGGACTGCCGTGCAAGGTCAGATACAGGTTCATTTAGGTCCATGTTTAGGTGCATTCATTAATCTGGGCAGCTATTTTTAAATCTAATTCAATATTTGGGGATAATTGATTCCACTAGTTTATTAACTTGTATATAAGGAAGCAGATTTTTCACATTTGTACTAAATTTATTTTCATCAACTTTTGAAGGTTGTTCTCTTTCTTCACTTAACGGGATCCCTCTGTGACCAACCATGTTTCTCTTATCCACATTCCTGTCTATGTCTCTTTGTTTCTCAGAGAAAACAAAATAAAACAAAACATCTTTTTTTTTTTTATGAGACTTAAATAATGACATCTTCATACTATCAATTTCCTTTTTCTACCATTACACCTACTCTCTTGTTCTCCATCTCTATTTTTCTGAAGCCCCATGGCTTGGGTAACTAGTGTCTTTCTTCAGCCTCAGGATTTCTCCGTGCTCCTGAAGAATGTCACATTCTCTCTGCTCTTTGTGACAATTCTCCATGTGCCAGACTTTTCTCTGGCGTTATTTTTGCGTCTTACCCATTTGGTACTCTATTCCCACAAAAATGCTAAATATTATATACAAATTTTTGCTGAAGCAGTAATGACTGGCAATAATTTAATATATTATCCAATTTACCATATTTAATGAAGAAAAGTCAAATGATTATTTCAATCGACAAAATAATCCTGGTGTAAAATAATTTCTATAGATGTAAAAAAAATCCATTCATGATTAAGACAAACAAACAAAACATTTTAACTAATTCAGAATAGGAGGGAACATCCTCAAACTGATAAAAGGAATCCACAGAAAACCTACAGTACACACTTAATGTTAGAATATTAAAAAGTAAGTCTTAAAATGTGGAACAAAACAACGATCAGCACATCTATTCAATACTGTATTAGGAGTCCTAGCCAGAAGAATAGAAACAAAAATTTAAAAAAATAAGTTGTAAGTATTATAAATGAAGAAACAAAAGAACATTATTTTCAAATGATATGATTTCTACATAGAAAATTCAGATAATCTGTAGATAATTATTAGAATTAATAAGTGTGTTTATCAAGGTGCTAGATTCAAGGTTAATATTTAAATATCAATTTTATTCTATAAACCAGTAACAGTCAGGAGTTAGTTAAATCAAAGATACCACATTCACTAGAAACAAAAATATAAAGTAACTTTGAATAAAACAGAAGATATTTAAATCTTTTATCTTAAAAGAAATTAAAGAAAAGTTTGTCCATTTGAGGGAAATAGAGAAAACTCAACATGAATATCTAAGAGGAGACATATATCTAAATGAGAGTTTTCTATCAAGATAAACTTCTTTTGTGACAAAAGAAGAATATTCACTAATATGAAGACATGATTTAGGGTAGCTTGTCCAGGAACCTTAATGTTTTCATGTTATTATATACCTCTCCACCTGCCTTGATCATAAGACAGAAAGACTGGATATAATATCAAAATTATGTATTTTTTCCCAAATTAATATACAGATTTAATGCAATTTGAACCAAATTCCTAACAGAGTTTTTTAAATGGTATTTGACAAATTGATTCTAACAGTTTATATAAAAGGCAAAGGCTCAAAGACAAGACAGGCATCCTTGGAAAGAAGAGCAAGGTGATGATTTTTTTTTTATACCTTAAAATGAAAAATACTATGAAGCTATGGTTCTTAAGACAGATGACATTGGTGGGAAAAATAAACAGACAATGAAACAGAATAGAGAGCTTGTAAACAGATCCAGTCATTTAAGAAAAACTGACAGAAACTCCTGGTATTGCAAATTAGTGATTATTCACAGAGGGGAAATCGAATTTATTTTCTATGTCGTACTACTTGTAGATAATAATTATATATGAATTAAGGACTAAAATGTGAAAGACAAAACAAGAATTTCAGGAGAAAATGCAGGAAAATATATTTATGACCTAAGATTTTGAAATATCTGTGCAAGACCTCCTAAAACCAAGGCTTTTACAAAAGAAAGGACGGGTACTTTGACTATATTTAGATTAAGAACTTCTGCTTTCAAAAAGTGTAACAAAATGAACCACAACATTTGCAACACATATAACTAACAAAAATCAGCCTCAAGAGTTTACAAAAACTCATAAAAAGCCATAGGTAAAAGATAAAAGATTATTAGAAAAATAAGGAAAGATATGCCTTTCACAAAAACGGGGACATGAGTGAGGGGCACCCATGAACACACACACATGCAAACACACACACACACACACACAGAGAGAGAGAGAGAGAAGGAGAGAGAGAGAGAGAGAGAGAGAGAGAGAGAGAGAGAGAGAGAGAGAGAGAGAGAGAGAGAGAGAGAGAGAGAGAAGATAGTCAACATATTGAAAATCAGGGAAATGCAAGAGTGACATCATCAATATTATGGCATAAGAGTTTCTGATGTCTTCCTCCCAAGAACACTGATTTATACAGTCACCCATGGATAGTGACTTTGTGAAAGTCCAGGAGTCCAGGGAAGAAGCTCCAGAACACTGGACCAAAAACAAAACAAAAAAAAAATCCGAGACTGAATGCACCAAAAAGGGTAAGAACCTTTCACTTTACCCACAACACCCCTCTCACAAGGCAGCAGAGTTCAGTGTCACAAAAGACCTTTTTGGCCTATGATATTTCCTGCAAGGGAAAGTGAAAACATATGAGTGAGTGCCTAGCTTCCCAGGTACACAGAATGCTTCCAGAGACCCGTGTCTTTCCCAACCCTCCCAGAATACTGAGGTGTGCTGCGTGAGTGGGAAAACTGGGGGGTAGGGAGCGGCTGTGAGACCTCTTAGTGGGCACTAAAGGGATGCAGATCCTACTAACCACCTCACAGACTCCATCAAGACACCCTCCCATGAGCTACTGAGGATGCCCTGCCTGCCAATCCCCCTAAGTGGTCCATGGGCACCCTCAGTGCTCAGGGTGCCTCATCCACATACCACATACCGCACCCTGTGGCCACTTCCTCGCGCACACTGCTGAGGGCGGCAAGAGAGCCTTTGTGGAGAAAGAAGAACAAAGCAGGAGGCATCAGGCTCCCTGATTTCAAACTTACTACAAACCTATAGTAGTTACAACAGTATGGTGCTGACATAAAAACAGACACACAGATGAACAGGAGAGAACTGAGAGCACAGAAATAAACCCACACATATATGGACAATTAATATATGACAAAGGAGTCAAGAATATGCAATGGAGAAAGGACAGTCTCATCAATAAATGGGTTTGAAAAAACTGGGCAGCCCCACGCAAAGGAATTAAACTAGATCCATTATCTTATACCATACCAAAAAGTTAATGCAAAATGGATTGAAGACTTGAATGCAAGACCTGAAACAATAAAATTCATAGAAGAAAGTATAGGCGGTAAGCTCCTTAACATTGGTCTTAGGGATATTTTAGTGGATCTGACTTCACAGCCAACAGAAACAAAAGCAACAATTAAGAAATGGGAAAAAAAAAAAAAAAGAAATGGGACTGCATCAAACTAAAATACTTCTGTGCAAAAAAGGAAACCAGCATCAAAACAAAACAGCAATCTACTGAATGGGAGAAGATATTCACAAATCATATATCCAATAAGTAGTACCCAAAATATATAAAGAAGTCATACAACTCCACAACAAAAAAGTGAATATCCCATTTAAAAAAGGGCAGAGGATCTGAATAGATATTTTTTACAATGAAGAAATACAGATGGCCAACAGGAACATGTAAAAATGTTCAGTATCACTAATTATAGGGAATGCAAATTAAAACCATGATAAGATATCACCTCATACCTGTCAGAATGGCTATTATCAAAAAAGCAAGAAATAACAAGTGTTAGAGATGATGTGTAGAAAAGGGAACCCTGCTAAAATGTTGGTGGGAATGTAAATTGGTGCAGCCACGATGGAAAACAGTATGTAGATTCCCCCAAAATTAAGAAGAAAACTACCATAGCATCCACCTATTCCACTTCTGAGTATTTATCTAAAGAATATTAAATTACTAATTTGAAAAGATATATGCACCCCTATGTTCATTGCAGCATTATTTACAATAGCCAATATATGGAAACAACCTATTGATGGATAAATGAATAAAGATGTTTGTGTGTATATATATATATATATATATGTATATATATATACACACATATATATATGTGTATATATATATACATACATATATATATATATATGTATATATATATATATATACATTGCTCATCCATAAAAAAGAATGAAATCTTGCCATTTGTGGCAACATGGATGGACCTTCAGGGTATTATGATAAGTCAGTAAGTCAGATGAAGAAAGTCAATTCACTCATAATGGAATCTAAAAACAAACAAAACAAATGTATAAGCAAAATAAAACAAAACAAACTCATAGATACAAGGAACAGATTGGTCATTACCAGAAAGGATAGGAGTTGAAAGGTGGAAGAAATGAGTGAAAAGAATCATCTATGGTGATAGATGGTAACAAGTCTTTGGTGGAGATCCGTTCGTACTGTACACAGATGTTGAATTATGCTGTTGTACACCTGAAGCTTATATAATGTTATATGCCAATTTTACTTAAATGAAAAACAAAACACACACACACACACACACACACACATCCTGTATATTTTTTAGATTCTTCTGATAGAGGAAGTTGAAGAGCTGACTACACTGGAGATAGAATGTAGTCAGCTGAATAAGATGTAACCCGGAAGGAACTGGCCACATCTATCAAAACTCATCCTGTACTAGCCACAGAAAAAGGAGCACTGGAAGGGCCATCAAGTTAGGCCTAATGCCACTTGAGAAAAAAAAGAATGAAAGGGGCATTAGAGAATGTAATGACAACTCTCTGCAGTAGCCTAACAGTGCTGGACGGGTACACATAACAGCCATTGCTGTTATGTGCCTCATCCTCTTCTCCCAAACTTCATACAAGACCTCAATAGGCAAAGAAATGTATGACCACCGAAGAGGAAACTACCCGAATCACAAGAGAATACAAGAAAAGGACAAAACCAAGAGACTCTTTCTGCAAACTGAGAGATCACACACTACTAGTAGTAGGAACAGCAATCTGGTACAATTAAATAAAGCTAATACACCAGCGCCATCTTGTGGATGTTGCCCAACCTTCAGACCCTTTGCCACTAAGCAGAGCCTTAAACGTGCAGGAGCCCCGTACCATGCATTTGTCCTAAGGTTCTGGTGATGTCCTGAATGGAGAGTCTCAGTTGCTGCAAGGCTTGGAGCAGGGAGTCCTGGCTGGGCTGCAAGATGGCATTCACTGCCTGAATAAGTGCCTGGGGAGGAGATTCATTCACTCAGTACATTAGCATTCACTTAAAGCCCTTTGATGTGGAGTGAGCAGCAGGTCTGTGGGAATCCAGGTGAAGGGTATCCCTCTGACTATTGGACTGTTTGGTAGGACTCCCCTGGCAGTGCTCCTAAACTAGATTTGCTATGAGGTCTGCCTGAAAGGAGGATCTCTCTGGGCATCTCCCAGATAGACCCTTGGTTAGGTTTTTCTGGATCTTTCCACTAATTGCTACTTCTTATAACTCTCAGGGCATAACTATGATTTTTTTCCCTTCCTTCTTCCGTATTTATCAAACATTAGAATAATTTCTGTGTCTGAATCTTGAATTAGGGCACCCTCAATGCTACGCTCTGTCTTACATAAGATCAGACAGATTCTGTAGAGCTTCCAGGTGCCGAGACCCCCATTATGAAATTTTCCTTGTCTCTAGCAGTCTCTACCTTTTCTGAGCTATATTTGGAAGACAAATATTTTATTCTGTATCTATAGATGGACTAAATACACTGATGAGAAGTAAAGAGACCATATACCATATTTCTCCAAAAATAAGACCTAGCCAGACCATCAGCTCTAACGCATCTTTTTAAGCAAAAACTAATAGTAAAATAAGACTGGGTATAATATAATATAATATAATATAATATAATATAATATAATATAATATAATATAATATAATATAATACCAGGTCTTATATTAATTTTTGCTCCAAAAGATGCATTAGAACTGATGGTCTGGCTAAGTCTTATTTTCGGGGAAACACAGTAGTTTCACTGTTGAGAGTGAAAGAGAATGTTATAATACTTATGCCATGACTGCGCAACCTGCTTAGCATACAGTAAGCTTCAATATATGCTTATCAGGAAAGGTGGTGAGGAAAGACATAAACCTAGCTCAATTATCTTTAGGCAAGGCATGAATTCTCTAGCTGCTCACCTGCTGCTCCACCATCTTTTGTCTCACTCCTGACCTTTCTGTTAGCTCCCTGATCCCTGAAGGAATTCAAGTTTGTAATCCCCCAGGACTAGGTAATCTCAATGATGGTTTGTTTTCCTCTGAGCCTTTGCACAGCAGTTCTGTCTGCCAGGAATATGTTATCTCTGTCTTTCTCTCTCTCTCTCCACTCCCCACCTCCCCCGCCCCCATCACCCTTCCTTAATTCCTATATATCACTCAGGTTTTAAATTTAGCTGTCATTTCCTTTGGGAAGCTTTGACTGACCCCCTGACCCTTTAGGTCTGGATTAGGTTTTAGATGTCTTCTCATGAAACACTGCATTTCCCCCCCTCATTACCCTACACATCAACTCATTTGCCTCCACTAGATCATGAGCTTCAGTGGTGGCCAGAATGATGTTCCCCCAGATGTTCCACTGTCTAGAACAATGCTTGTTTGTTGAATGGACCAATGGTCACGTCAAAGTTTTACAGAAGTCGGGGAAGGTATTATCTCTGTAGACTAGAGCTTAGATCTCTTTCCTCAGACATAAAGCAATAGGACAAAGCCTATGCTCATCTGCATTAATTAATTCACTGAAGGGAAAGGGACTGGGTGGGAAGTAAAGCTCAAACTGATTTCTGATTTAGACAAAAAAAAAAAAAAAAAAAAAAAAAAAAAAAGGTGCTTTGAGTGAAAATATACCTTCATTCCAGGTACTGCTGCTTTTTCCACCAAAACAGTCACCAGTACAAAGCCACGTAGGCTTTCTCCCCCAGGCAGTGAGACAATGGTGTCCAAGTTCCTTGGGAATGAGATAACATATTGGACACCATGAGTATGCATGACCCATAGGTCCCCTCAGAGTTAGACAACTATATATCCAGGGTAGAATCAGTGAACAGCTTTCTCCTTTTTATAGGAAAGCCCCAAGGATGGGCATCTGCCTTCAGCAACATTCAGAAAGGAAAGGGAACAGATGTACTCAAGCCCAAGTTCAACTGATCTTAGGACTTTCAAAGTCTAGCATGGCCCTGATGGTTCCAGACCATCCCCCTAGTGGAAGAGCTGAAGCATGAGTGGGCAGATGTTGTTGATTCTTTATAAGGCCAATCTATGGCCTATCACACCCTTCCTGTCAGGAGCATACATAGTCTTAGAGCTACAATGACCACAAACAACAGCTAATTCCTTGCTCCTTTTTTTTTACAGATATGAAACTATGGCCCAAAGAAACAAAACAGCTTGCCCAAGGTCATACAGCTCCTTAGTCACAGGAGTAGGTGGAGACCAGTTTCATAACTCAGACTAGTGCTTTCTAATCAGCAGTTTTGTTTTGTTTTGTATAATAGGGTGAGAGCTGGAAGACTGTTACAGAGGGATCACTTTTAAATGACCTGTGATCATATGGATTCAAATATCCCAGATGTAGATCCAGTCTACAAAACCTAAAAACTTTATTTCATGAGTCACTTCTGCCTCTAACATATTAAATATAAGAGATGAGAATAAACACAAAAGATAACTAATTCAGGAACTCCATTGTTCCAGCAGTGACTTTAGTGTGAGAAATGGTGTCTTCACTCTTCCATCCCTCCATCTCCCGAGTGACAGCTTTTATCTGAACCCCTTTACTGAGTTGAGGTTTGGTGATGGGCGAGGCAATGTCAATTTGGAGGCTCGCTTTGCTCTTTGGGGAAAGAGGAGCCTAAGGAAAGAGGAGCCTAAGACACGCCCCATGAGCTCCAGTCCATGTAACAAAATATTTCAAAGGGATTCTGCTGTAGCTATATCAGTCACTGCCTGAAATTTGACATTTCATAGAAGTTATGATGAAACGAGAGATCATTTTCAGATTATTAAAGAATTAGTGACTTTTTTTCTTGCATTGCACTTACTTGTTTTATTATGTACAAATTGGAAAATATAGTACAGAAAATTAATTACCTAATCCCAAAAAAGCAGAGGCAACCACTGTTAAATTTTGGATTGTTAATTTTTGGTACATTCTTTAAGACTTATTTTTACATGCATTTTTGTACAGCTTATATAATATACATACATTTTGGAATGCTTTTTCTTTTTGTTTTATTGTAAACTTTTAAAGTTAGTATGGATTCTAAAGTAAGTGAAGGATTTCTGAGAACTTACCTTATGTCCAGGGGTCTAGTCAAATTTCAGTGAATGACAACCACAAACAGAAAAAGAAAATAAAGGAACAAATCAGTTTGTAAATCTGATATGCCTTCTAGGTTCACATGTACACAGGCACACACTTTCATGTTCAAATGCACTTGTGTGCGAGTGCACACACACACACACGCACACACAGGTATCCAAGCGCACTTTGGCTATCACAGGCTATAACTAGACTATGGGTCACTGTGTGACAAAGGGTGAGCCAAATCTCAACTCCTATCTCAGCCCCAGAACATTTAGCCTGTGGCATCATGATAAATCATCTTACGTCTTTTGTATTTTTTAATTACCACAAACTCATATTTTTGTTGTTGGTATTCTCCTACTCACCTTTTAGCACCTACTTTAAGTGGAATTTCACCCTTTCACTAAGCTTTCTCCTGAATTTTAAAGCCTGAATTGATGTAATTTCTTTGAAATTCTAAAGGGTTTATTGTTTGTGTCACTCTGGCATTTGCCGTGTATTGCTTTGTTTTGTAATTTAACCATTTTGGGTGTACTTTGCTTCCATTTCTTTCATTTCGTCATTGCACTTACTTCTGTGCTAGGCATATTAACAGACTCAAAAAACAAAACAAAACAAACATTACCAAGAAGAAGAATAACTACTGAACCCCAAGGCTGTGTTTGCATCTCTGGGATTAAACTAGCCCTGCATTCTTACCCACTGAAAAACTAGCTTTTTGTTGTAATTTTTACTTTACCACCCCAGTCCAGTCATTTTCCCATTCAACCTTCCCCACTTCTCTCTTTCTCTTTGAATCACAGACTCAGCTTATTAAATATTTGATGTCTTAACCAGAACCATTTCTTCACATACATCTATTATTTTTTTCTGCCCAAATCCTGAGCCATATTCAGCACCTTTCTAGGGTAATATTAGTCATCAATTTTGTTATTAAAGCAGAATTGGTCAAAGATCATAATTCATAATTATAGAAAACATAAAATCCCAGGGCTCAGAAGTCCTGAGAGAGGTGAGATGGCCCAATCTCATTTCCTTCAAGGGCCATGAAAATTAGTGCTAAAGGATTTATTGTTTATTAAGTGTTTAATTCTTTAAAAGTAATTTCTCATCATCTCTGGCAATCCTGTGTTTACCCACAACCCTAATGCTAAGGAAGTTTTTTCCTAACGTCTGACTGAAATGTCATTTTAGCTATTTTAGTAAGTCACACAAGTGCTATCTCTTGTATCTACAGCCTGAAATAAATTTGAGTGTGATAATGAAGTTCAAAGGAAAATTCAATACTTTACCATTTCTACCCCATTCTATTTATTGGAATTTCTTGTCTTTAAAAACTCATGCTATTTCTTCTTTAGACAAATGCCAATATCCCCAACCTGTCAAAGGAATGATACTAACTAGGTGGAATAGACAGCAGTATTAATCAAATTTTCAGTCAAACATATCTAGAGCACCTACTCTCAATTCATATGTAATCTTTCATGATCACTATATAAATGATCATTTATTGAAGTTCTTGGTCCTAACTTGACTTGAATGGAGGACACATTAGGGAATAATAAACAATTTGATGGGAAAGAATGAGTGAAACCTGATTGTGCAAGAGCTTGAAGATCAGGTTGAGAAATTCAGATTTGATATGGAAACAAACAAATAACAGTGGTAGGTGTCAATGTATTCAGAGTGAGTTGAGAGGAAAGTTCTGGGAACTGTGATTTTTGAACTTGTGTTCAAGTTCACCCATTCTTTGGCACCATATAGCAGACAATAAATATGAACATCTTTGATCACAAAAGAGCTAAAAAAGCTTTGGCCTTTCCGGTAGGGAGAATAAAGACTGCCCCTTATTGAGTTTCCATCTGTTCAAATCCAAAGCACTTTCTCTTTTACCTTTCAGGATTCTTTGTAGTCCAGTTTGTCAACACCAAGTCCGAGTGGACCAGGATAGGAGGGAGGCCCAAATTCCGGGAGACTTCAACAAAGGGAAGGGCAAGATTTCTTGGTAGAACCTTTCAGATATTAATCCAGACAATTAGCATGTTCTAGAAAGAATGCAACAGAGGAACTAATCATGGCTGTCTTTTATGCCACCAATCCTGTGGTAGAGAAATGACTTCGGGATGAAACAAATTACCTGAATGACCTGTACACACACACACACCTCACTCTCACATTTTTTCTGTTAACAACCTAGTGGATATATTGTTTACGAGTACAATCTGAAATTTATGTGGAAAAATACAAATTGGAACACACACATATACATATAGTATAAAATATTACCTGAATGTTGACTATTCAGAGAAGGGCATTACCAAATGTTTAAGCATGAATTGGAGGCTGAGTTGATAAACAGGAGGAAAAAATACCATTTATCTATATTTATCTATCATCTGTCTATCTATCTATCTATCTATCTATCTATCTATCTATCTATCCAGATATGCATAGATATGTAGGGGTGTGTGTGTGTGTGTGTGTGTGTGTGTGTGTGTAAAACTAGGAGATTATATGTATGTGCATCTATACACACCCATACATGTGGTTGTGTGTGTGTTTATGTGTCAGTCAGGGAAAGAAATGAGGAAGATAGAACACTTCATCCTGTGTGGCAGCTGACTCTGTCAGTCACTTTGTACGTCAAACCCAATAACAACTTCAAGTAAGTCATCTCAAGACAGTCCCCATTCAACTCCTGAGTTATCTGAGGAACACTCTGAAAAGACTTATCAGCCCACAAGTCCAGAAAAACTACTCAGATCCATGGAGGGGGTCTCAATTTGTAGACAAGGCTCATCTAGATTCAAAAAAAACATTATTATGCTCCCTTTCTCCCACTTCCATTTCCATTTTTATTTCCCCTTAAGATAGAAGTATTTATTAAAGAAGCGCTGCTTCTGTCTTCGTTTTCCCTTAGATGTTCAAATAGACTTGGGACAGAACTGTTTCTTAGGTAGAAACAATGAAGAGCTTTAAAGAGTTTTAAAACTCAAACTTAGGTCACCTTTTCTAAGGAGACAGGATAAAAGGAGGGCAGTGCAGAAGAGAGGTGTCTACTTAGTTGAAAAGTCAGAAAAGACACAAAGAAAGTAAGAGATGATCCAAGTCTGGGGTGTGGGCGGCTCACTGGGCCTGGAGTACATGGACACACTTTGAAGCTGGAGACTCTGTTCCCTCTCACCCTTCTCTACCCTTTCCCCAATTTAGGATTACGTTTTGGAGATCAGATGGGGGAGAGAATCCCATGGGATGTTCTGTCGTGTGCCTAGATTTTAAACTTTTCAATATCAAACACGTGATTTTTTAAAGTTAGATGTAGTGATATTTTAAAAGTCTGAAGCAGCGCTATACTTTTCTTTTTCTCTCCTTTCTCACTTTCCTTTATTTCCTCTCTGGGACTCTCAGGTATTTACTTGAGAAGTAAGAGGTAGGATCAACCAGGCAAACAAAACAGGCATGGGCTGCTCACAGAAACATGGAGTACTGGAACAAGAGCAACCCTGATTTCTAGAAAAGGTACATTTATATAAATAGAAAGGGAGTAGTCCTTTATACTGCAAAGAGTGGAACTGGGAGATTTCATGTCTCAAGATTCAGGTTGAAACTATAAAAGGTTATGCAAAGATTTCAGAAGAGATTTAAATGAATTACTAAGAGACAATCCAATAATTGGTAGATAGCAAGCAGTATTAAACAAGAATAAAAATTAGTGCTGTAAATGTCAATGTGTGCCTCTGGGGGAAGGAGGTTACATTCGTGAAATTAGAAGGCCTTGGATTTTCCACTAACTTGCTATCTGACCTTGGACTTCTGTAATCCTCAGCTGTCTGTAAAATGGGCACAGCAAAGCTCTACTGATCTCATGGGATTGTGAAAATTGACTGAGATAAATTATGTGTATAGGAGTACAAAGTGCTGTAAGGTATCGTTAAGTTTTTTATGAGATCTCAAAACTTGCTCTCAGATGCAACTCTTCAAATATTCTTGGAAGAGGTTGTCAGAAAAAAATAGATTCTAAAAGCTATGAGTTCTAAAAAAAACCTAGTAGTTCGGGGGGAAGAAAAACCCTTTCATTTCAATGAGCCCTTTGCTTTCCTTCCACTGACACCCAAAGAAAAGAACAAGAAGGACCCATTTTCCAGGAAAACACTGTGGTGCCAGGTAGAGAGTGTGTTCTAGGTGCAGCAGACCTGCCAGATGACAAGACAGGCATCTATTTGTTCTTTACCTCTTTGGGCTGTGTCTCTCCTTCCTGCCAGATATAGCCCATGGTAATAAAGCTCAGGACCAAGTGGGCCAGGCGCTGTTCCCGGTAACTCCTGAGGAACTGGCAGTTCAGGAGGGGCATCTGTTCAAAAGAATGTCCAGAAATTATCAGTTGCAGGGGTGGGGGGTGGCCATAGGGGTCTGTGACTTCAAGAGTTCTTTGGGTGTAAGGAACAAGCGGCTTCTATTTAAATGAAGGAACAAAGAGCCTCCGTGCACATCATTTCTCCCCTGATCCCAGGACACTGCAGGATAGGAGGAGATATCCCCAGTGATATTGTTCAAGGACCTAACTGCCTCACCCAAGCCCCCAAATTGTCCCCATAGTTGTGCTGGGCAGACACTGGTCTCCATCACTAAAGAGACCATGAAGTTAGAGTGTTCTAAAATAATTAGCTCCCAAGACTGTGATCATTTCTTTCACGAGAAGCCCCAATGGCAACTTTGACAATCCCCTCTTTTAAAAGCATCTCTGCTGACTTGGTATCATTTAACTTTAATAACAGCCCTGTGCTGTGGGCTGAAATCCCTCCGTTTAATTCATAAGTAAAATGAGTTAGGAATTTGATCAAATCCCTAGAGGGAGGTAGCTGAATTGTGCCAAATTGTTGTTTATCCCTTGTTCAAACACTCCCCCTGACCCTGGCTAGGTCTCTTCACTTCTCCATGCCTGGTTCTTCCTTCTCAAGATATGTCATTGGAAGGTAGTGTCCTCACTGAAAGCAACACCCTGTACAAGAGTTAGTTATTACTGACAGCAATGCCTAAACAAATAGTACCAGTTCTCAGTTTTGTCTGGGCCAGCCCTCCCTGTCTTGAGCTCAAGCCAACAACCCCTGAGCTCCAGCTTCCAGACACAGCTCCCTCAACTTGCCTCCTTCCCCCATCCCCTCCTCAGCTCTAGACACAGCCTGATCTAGATCTTTCCAGGTGCCCCTCTCCGGGATTCGGAGCCTCTGAAGGGGTGGCGGTGGAAGTCTTGTCTTTCCCTTTAAGCTACAGGCACCCCAAGTGGGCTGGGACCCACGGCTCCTCCTGCCCAGGCACAGGCCCAGGGCAGCTCTCCCTTGAGCCTCTATCACAGAATCCTTCTCCCTCTATCCACTAGGGGGCAGCCATTCCTCATCTGTCGGCATGTTTGTTCCTCTTCCAAACTGGCTTTGAGATAGAATAGCCAATTTAACGTTCACTAGGCTTGTGTGGGGTGGGCGGGGGGGCGGGGCTGCTGAGATGTTGCATTTTAACAGAAACCAGCCTGAGAATTAGAACGGCAATTACTTATTTAAGTACTTATTCTAAAGCTTTTACTAGAGTGTCTAAGGCACAATGTTAAAAACTTTTCACACGGGATGGTTTTTCGTCTTCCCCAAAACCTCAGGACAAAACTGAGAGACAGAGAGGGTAAGGTATTTGCCCAGGGTTGCAGAGCCAGGAGGGCTGAGCCAGGGTGCTACGTCAGTTCTGCTGACCACAGCCCTGATCTCTCAAGTTCAGCACAGTCTGATAAAAATATGAAAGCCACATTGATCATTTTAAATTTTCTAGCAGCCACATTTTAAAAATAGTACGAAGAAACAGGTGAAATTTGTATTCATAATATATTTTATCTAGGTCAATATATCTACAATATGATTAACATCTAATCAATATAAAAATATTGAGATGTTTCTATAGTAGGTCTTCAAAATCCATTGCGTATCTTACTTCTCAATTTGTTTTAGCCACATTTCAAGTACTCAACAGCCACAAGTGGCTATGGGCTGTCTACAGTATAGTCTTAGGGTAAAGGAATAATGTCCATACTGAGAATGTTTCTCTTGGTGAGAGGTTTTTCTGGAAAATATACTTATAAAGCCGTTTTAGAATTATTTAACGTGTACCCCATGAAAAACAAATTTACCAACTAGAATACGAGGGCACAAGTCTCATACAGTGATTATATACAGTTCTCATTTAATTCATTCTTATCGATTCCAGTCGCATCATTTTCCACAATAACTTAGGACAGCTGCACCCCTCCACCCCCCACTCTTTCATGAAGTTATGTCATACGACTGTAGGACAGTTAGAGTCATTTGTCACCATCTGCATTCCCTCCCAGGAACCCCCAACATTCTGGTTAATTTTTTTTTTTAATTTGCATACAATTCACTCTTTGTGATGTACAATTTTGGGGGTTTTACAAATGCATAGAATCATATACCCACCACCTGAGGACAATACAGAACAGTTGCATTATCGTCAAAATTCCCTGTTGGTAGTCAACCATTCATTCCCTCTCAACCCTTGGTAACCATTGATCTGTTTTCGGTTCTTATTGTTTTTCCTTTTCCAGAATGTCACATGAGTGCAATCATATAATATGTAGGCTTTTGGAACTGGCATGTTTCATGTAGCCCAATGTATTTAAGGTTCATCCATGTTGTTGAATAAATCAATAGCTTATTCATTTTGTTACCGAATAGCATTCTACTTACAGGTATAACTCAGTGTCTTTGTCAGTTTGGGCTGCTATGACAAAGAACCATAGACTACGTAGCTTATAAACAATGGAAATTTAATTCTTCCAGTTTTGGAGGCCGGAAGTCCAAGATCAAGGTGCCAGCATGGCTGGGTTCTGATGAGAGCCCTCTTCCAGATGGCAGATTGCTGTCCCCTTATTGCATCTTCACATGATAACAATAGTGGCCCAGAGAACATCCTGGGGTCACTTTTATAAGGGCACGAATCTCATTTATGAGGGATCCACCGTCATGACCTATTTACTTTTTTATTATTATTATTATTTTTTTAATTTATTGGGGTGACAATTGTTAGTAAAATTACATAGATTTCAGGTGTGCAATTCTGTATCACATCATCTATAAATTACATTGTGTGTTCACCACCCAGAGTCAGTTCTCCTTCCATCACCAGATATTTGATCCCCCTTACCCTCATCTCCCACCCCCCAACCCCCTTACCCTCTGGTAACCACTAAATTACGTTCCCCAGATTAATTTTCAAACCCCATGGCCATCTTGTGGTTACTGATTGTTTTCTAATCCCCTCACCTTCCCGCTTACCCCCACCCCCCCCGCCCATCTAGCAACCCTCAGTTTTTCCTCTTTGTCTCCAAAACTGTTTCTGATTAGTTCATTCACTTATTCTTTTCTTTAGATTCCGCATCTAAGTGAGATCATATGGTACTTACCTTTCTCTGTCTGACTTATTTCACTTAACATAATGTTCTCTAGGTCCATCCCTGTTGTTGCAAATGGTAAGGTTTCTTTCTTCTTTATGGCTGCGTAATACTCCATTGTATAAATGTACCACAGTTTCTTAATCCAGTCATCTACCGATGGGCATTTTGGTTGTTTCCATGTCTTAGCTATTGTGTATAGTGCTGCAATAAACATAGGAGTGCATAAAGATTTTTGAATTGGAGTTTTGGATTTCCCCGGATAGATACATAGGAGTGGAATTACTGGATCATAGGGTAGTTCCATTTTAAGATTTTTGAGATAACTCCATACTGTTTTCCATAGTGGCTGCACTAATCTGCAATCCCACCAACAGTGCACAAGCGTTCCCTTTTCTCCACATCCGCGCCAGCACTTGTTGTTTGTTGATTTATTGATGATAGCCATTTTGACTGGGCTGAGGTGGTATCTCATTGTGGTTTTCATTTGCATTTCTCTGATGGTTAGTGAGGTTGAGCATTTCTTCATATGTCTGCTTGCCATCTGTATGTCCTTTTTAGAAAAATGTCTCTTCAAGTCCTCTGCCCTTTTTTTAATTGGGTCGTTTGTTTTTTTGGAGTTGAGTTGAATGAGTTTTTCATAGATTTTTGATATTAATCCCTTATCAGATATATCATTGGCAAATATCTTTTCCCATTCAGTAGGATCCCTTTTTGTTTTATTGATGGTTTCCTTTGCTGTGAAAAAAACTTTTTAGTTTGATATAATTCCACATGTTTATTTTTTTTCTCTTACTTCCCTTGTGCGAGGGGATATATCAGTAAAAATCTTACTCCGGGTAATGTCTATGAAGTTTCTTCCTATATTTTCTTCTAGGTATTTTATGGTTTCAGATCTTACATTTAACTCTTTAAGCCATTTTGAATTTATTTTTGTATATGGTGTAAGGAGGTGGTCCAGCTTCATTTTTTTGCATGTGTCTGTCCAGGTTTCCCAGCACCATTTATTGAATAGACTGTCTTTACCCCATCGTACATTCTTGCTTCCATTGTCGTAGATTAAATGGCCATATAGGCATGGATTTATTTCTGGACTCTCTATTCTGTTCCATTGATCTATGTGTCTCTGTTTTTATGCCAGTACCATGCTGTTTTGATTACTGTAGCCTTGTAGTATAATTTGAAGTCAGGTATTGTTATACCTCCCACTTTGTTCTTATTTCTCAAGATTGCCTTGGCTATTCGGGGTCTTTTATGGTCCCATATAAATTTTAGGATTCTATGTTCTATTTCTGTGAAAAACGTCGTTGGTAGTTTGATAGGAATTGCGTTGAATATGTATACTGCCTTAGGCAGTATGGACATTTTAACTATATTAATTCTTCCTATCCATGAACATATGTGTTTCCATCTATTTATATCTTCCTTCATTCCTTTCTTCAGTGTCTTATAATTTTCTGAGTACAGATCTTTTACTTCTTTGGTTAAATTTATTCCCAGGTATTTTATAGTCTTTGGAGCGATTGTAAATGGGATTGTTTTTATAATTTCTCCTTCTGATGTTTTATTATTGGTATATACAAATGCAACTGATTTCTGAATATTAATTTTGTATCCTGCTACTTTACTAAATTCATCTATCAGCTCTAATAGCTTCTTGGTGGAGTCTTTAGGGTTCTCTATATATAGTATCATATCATCTGCATATAATGATAACTTTACTTCCTCCTTACCAATTTGGATGCCTTTTATTTCTTTTTCTTGTCTGATCGCTGTGGCTAGAACTTCCAGCACTATGTTGAATAGAAGCGGAGATAGTGGGCAACCTTGCCTTGTTCCTGATCTTAGGGGGAATGGTTTTAGCTTTTCCCCATTGAGTATGATGTTAGCTGTGGGTTTGTCATATATGGCCTTTATCATGTTGAGATATGATCCCTCTATTCCCACTTTCTTACGGGTTTTTATCATAAATGGCTGTTGGATTTTATCAAATGCTTTTTCTGCATCTATTGATATGATCATGTGATTTTTATTTTTCATTTTGTTAATGTGGTGTATCACATTAATTGATTTGCGGATGTTGAACCACCCTTGCATACCAGGGATGAATCCCACTTGATCATGGTGTATGATCTTTTTAATGTAATGCTGAATTCTGTTTGCTAATATTTTGTTGAGGATTTTTGCATCTATGTTCATTAGAGATATCGTCCTGTAGTTTTCTTTTTTTGTGGTGTCTTTGTCTGATTTTGGGATCAGGGTGATAGTGGCTTCGTAAAAAGTGTTTGGGAGTCTTCCCTCCTTCTGGATTTTTTGGAAGAGCTTGAGGAGAATAGGTGATAATTCTTTTTTGAACGTTTTGTAAAATTCACCTGTAAAGCCATCTGGTACAGGGCTTTTGTTTGTTGGGAGACTGTTGATTACTGATTCAATTTCCGTGGTGGTAATCAGTCTATTCAGGTTTTCTCTTTCTTCTTGAGTTAGCCTTGAAAGGTTGTACGCCTCTAGAAAATTGTCCATTTCTTCCAGATTGTCAAATTTGTTGGCATATAGTTGCTCATAGTAACTTCTTAAAACTTTTTGTATTTCTGCAGTGTCCGTTGTCACTTCTCCTCTTTCATTTCTGATTTTATTAATTTGGGTCCTCTCTCTCTTTTTTTTAATGAGTCTGGCTAAAGGTTTGTTGATTTTGTTTACCTTCTCTAAGAACCAACTCTTGGATTCATTGATCTTTTGTATTGTTATTCTGGTTTCTATTTCATTTATTTCTGCTCTGATCTTTATTATCTCCTTCCTTGTGCTCCCTTTGGGCTTATTTTGCTGTTCTTTTTCCAAATCCCTTAAGTGTGAAGATAAACTGTTGATTAGTGATGTTTCTTGTTTCTTTAGGTAGGCCTGCAAAGCTATGAATTTCCCTCTTAGGACTGCTTTCGCGGCATCCCATAGGTTTTGGGTCGTCGTGTTTTCATTTTCATTTGTCTCGAGATATCTTTTGATTTTTTCCTTGATCTCCTGCTTGACCCATTCATTATTTAGTAATAAGTTATTCAGCCTCCCTGAATTGGTGTGTCTTCCAGTTTTTTTCCTGTAGTTCATTTCTAATTTCATAGCATTGTGATCAGAGAAGACAATTGGTATGATTTCAATTTTCTTAAATTTATCAAGACTTGTTTTGTGGCCTAACATATGGTCTATCTTGGAAAATGTTCCATGTGCGCTTGGGAAAAACGTGTATTTTGCAGCATTGGGGTGAAATGTTCTGAAAATATCGATTAAATCCAAGTGGTCCAATGTATCATTTAAGGCTGTTGTTTCCATATTGATTTTCTGTCTGGAAGACCTATCCCTTGTTGTCAGAGGTGTGTTGAAGTCCCCTACTATGATAGAGTTACTGTTGATCTCTGTCTTTATGTCAGTCAGTACCTGTTTCATATATTTAGGTGCTCCTATGTTGGGTGCATAGATGTTTACTAGGGTTATGTCCTCTTGTCGGATCGATCCCTTTTTTATTATATAGTGCCCATCTTTATCTTTTAATATGTTCTTCATTTTAAAGTCTATTTTGTCAGATATAAGTATTGCAACTCCAACTTTTCTCTCGTTTCCATTTGCATGAAATATCTTACTCCAACCCTTCACTTCAGCCTGTGTGTGTCTTTTGTTCTGAGGTGAGTGTCTTGTATACAGCATATACAAGGGTCTTGCTTTCTTATCCAGTCAGCCACCCTATGTCTCTTGATTGGGGCATTTAATCCGTTTACATTTAAAGTGATTATTGATAGGTACATAGTTATTGCCATTTTTAAATTTGTAGTTCGGTTGTTTTGATCTTTCTTCTATTTACAGAAGTCCTTTTAGTATTTCTTGCAATGCTGGCTTGGTGGTAATAAATTCCTTTAGCTTATTTTTTTCTGGAAAGCTCTTTATCTCTCCATCAACTTTAAATGATAGCCTTGCTGGATAAAGCAATCTAGGTTGTAGGCCTGTGTTTTCCATCACTTTGAGTATCTCCTGCCACTCCCTCCTGGCCTTCAATGTTTCTGTAGAAAAATCATTTGATAGTCTTATGGGAGTTCCCTTGTATGTAACCCTCCGTCTTTCTCTTGCTGCTTTTAGGATTCTCTCTTTGTCTTTAAGCTTTGCCATTTTAACTATAATGTGTCTTGGTGTGGACCTGTTTGGGTTTATCCTGGTTGGAACTCTCTGCACTTCCTGGGCTTGTATGTTGGTTTCCTTCATCAGGTTGGGGAAGTTTTCGGACATTATTACTTCAAATATGTTCTCAATCCCTTGCTTCCTCTCTTCACCTTCTGGTATTCCTATGATGCGCATGTTGTTGCACTTGATGTTATCCCAGAGGTCTCTTAAGCCATCCTCATTGTTTTTTATTCTTTTTTCTTTCTGTTGTTCCGTTTGGGTGATCTCTGCTACCTTGTCTTCTAAGTCGCTGATTCGATCCTCTGCTTCATCTAACCTGCTGGTAATTCCTTCAAGTGAGTTCTTAATTTCAGTAATTGTGTTCTTTAGTTCTAACTGATTGTTCGTTATGATTTCTACATCCTTCTTTATGTCTTCTCTAAGCTCCTTAAACATTCTTATCACCAGTGTTCTGAACTCTGTCTCTGAAAGGTTGGTTACCTCTGCTTCATTTGGTTCCAGTTGTGGAGGTTTCTTCTGTTCTTTTATTTGGGACGTGTATCTTTGTTTCCCCATTCTGGCTGACTCTCTGTGTTTGCTTTGATGTACTAGGTAGATCCCCTAGAGTTCTTAGTTCTTGCTAGGTTATCTTATGTAGTATGTGTCCTTTATATTTGACTTGAACTACGTTGTTCTTCTCCTCTGTGTGTGCTCCAAAGGTGACTCTTGTGTTGTATATATTGTCCTGTTCAAGAAGATCTTTAATTGCTTTTTGCTTGTGAGTAGGTGGGGTTAACTCCTGGGCTGACTCGTTGTGAGACTTGGCTCTGCCCCCCGCAGGGCGTTCTGCTGCATGAGGGTTGACCACTTAAATGTGGTTTGGCCTCTATGGGCTCTAGTGCCTGCAGAGAATTCCCTCTGGGTGTGTGACTTGTAGGTCAAACCTGGTAGTACTCTGGTTTGGTCTGGAGTTGGCCTCTGGATATGTTGAATCTTGTGCCTCTTAAGGTGTGCCCTGGTAGGGCAGTTTCAGAACAAAGCAAATCACCAAGCACAACAGCAACAACAACAACAAAGAAAAAAATCAAATACATTCACATGTAAAAACACCCGATAACCCCCACTCGACACAGGCAAAGATATCAAAGATATAAAGACAAAGCAAAACAAAACAAAACAAAGCAAAACAAAAAGCAGTGCCGGTCTTGGCTTAAGCCCACCAAGTAATGTCCAGGTTGTCCTCTGCTGTACCAAAGAGCCCCCTGCTTCTTGCGCAGGTGGAGCCGTTCACCTGGTGCCCAGAGTGCCTTTGGGACTGTAGATTTAAATGCGTGGGCCTGAGGGGTCTGGATGATAGTTTTTACAAAGTCAGTGCAGTTTCTGCCCTTGCCTGCACATATGCACACTGAGAGTAGCCCCAACAGCCCCGTGTCCAGTACTCCTGAGTCTTAGGGCACTTCTTCCGTGTGTGTGTGTATATGGGGGGGGGGGTGGGGGCGGGAGATTTCTGAGCTGCTGAAAGCCCAGAGCTGCATCTGCCTTACTGCTGATCCCTGGGAGTGTCTCTGCAGTTGCACTTGCCCCGCCCTACGCAGGCCAGAAAGGGTGGGGGCTGGGGATGGAGGGGTCTTCTCTCTCCCAGCCCAGCTGAGCGTCACACTCTTCCCGCAGGCCAGAAAAGGTGGTGGCTGGGGGTGGAGGAGTCTCTTCTCTCCTAGCCCAGCCAAAATCACACTCTTCCCAGTCTCCTCCCTGGGTCAGGACTGCCTGTCAGGCTTCCCAGAGCCTGAGCACTAAGGCTCCTCTGTAATCTGACACTACTCCTCAGTTCAGGGGCCAGTTTAAGTCTCTGGAAGGGCGGGGGTAGGATTGGAAGAGCAGCGTGGGGGAGGGTCCCAGGTATGGAGTCTGTGTTCTTTGTCCGCCCCAGGGCCCACTGGCCGTGCTCCCGGAGGGAGAAATCAGCCGTGGGACACAGGGAAAGAGCCCACCTCCTGGTCTCTGTGCTCTCCGTTCCGCCCTGGGATCCCGTGCATGCCCGGAACTGCGGGTGCCCCCACGGTTTTTGCCGCCACCGGCTGAGACTCCGCCGCAGGTTGGGATTTCGCCGCCGCCGCTGGCAGGGCGTTTTCACTCCGCTCCCTTCCTTCCTTCCCCTGCTCGCCCAATTAGCGCACCTTCAAGTAATCCTTAGCTTCAAGTAATCCACGAGTCTCTTAGCTGTTCTGTGTGATGAGCAAAGAGTTCTTTGATGGGTTATAGGTCCCGTTTGTAATAAGATCCGGAGGAGAACTCAGAAAGTGCGTCCTGCTGCCGCCATTCCTATGACGTCACTCCTATTTACTTTCCATGTTGGTCAATTTTGTGTGTCAAATTGACTAGACTAAGGGATGCCAAGATTGCTGGTGAAATATTTCTGAGTGTGTCTGTAAGGGTGCTTCTACAAGAGATTAGCATTTGAACTGATAGACTGAGTAGATCTATCCTCAGAAGGTCTATCCTCGCTGGTTTGGGTGGTCACATTCCAATCCCTTGAGTGCCTGAATAGAACAAAAATGTGACGGAGAGGAATTTGCTCTCTGCTTGAGCTGGAACAGCTGTCTTCTTTGGGCCTTGGACATTAGCAATCCTGGTTCTTTGACCTTTGGACTCAGTCTGGAACTTACTGAGTTCCATTGGCTCCCTTGGTTCTCAGCTTTCCTGTGCCTCTGTCTTGCAAGAGGAAGATCATGGGACTTCTCAGCCTCCATAAGCATGTAAGCCAATCTCTCATAATGAGTCTCTTTCTGTATATCTATATCTATATATCTATATCATCTATCTATATACCAGGTGTGATCAAACAATACAGTGAATGTTTAAATTAAAAAAAAAATTATTACAGTAAAAGACACATTGCCACAAAATTGTCTGAATTTTCCTGGAAAAAGATGGATGAGTCAAAGTCAATGAACAATTGGGGCTTTGTAAGAGAAAGGTGGTTGGCTGGAGATACAGTAAGATCAAAACTGCAAATTCACTTTTTTTTATTGTTTATGCCAAATAAAAGACCCAAGAGAACAAATGGTAGTCTGTAACTCCATGTGTGGTTCTGAAAACCATTACGTTTGCTGCTCACAACTGATTTCGAATTAATACAGTCTCGATTTTACAGTCTCTTAAAAGTAGTTTTATCTAGTTAGATGTTTTATAAGTAATTAGAAGTATAGAGACTGACGAAAACCATTGTATTCATTTCTTAGGGCTGCCTCAACAAATGAAAATAAATTGGGAAGCTCAAAATAACGGAAACTTATTCTCTCACAATTCTGGAGGATAGAAATCAGAAATGAAGGTGTTTGTAAGGTTGATTCCTTCTGCAAGCTCTGAGGAAGAACCTGTTCTATATTAGCCTCCCGGTTCCTGGTGATTGCCCGCAAGGTCAGCCTCCATCTTCAGATGGTATTCGTCCTTGTGTGTCTGTGTCCAAACTTCCTTCTTCTTATAAGGACACCAGTCTTACTGCATTTAGAGTACACCCTCATACAGTATAACCTCATTTACCTTGACTGCATCTGTAAAGACTTTATTTCCAAATGACATCACACTCACAGGTTCCGAGTAAACATGATTTCTGAAGAGACACTGCTTAACCTAGTGGAAGTGTCGGGGGATTAATTTCACTGCTGTGTTAAGCTGTTTCCCCAACTCCATGTTTTCAGTGGACAGAAGTTCGCTGGACACTTCTGGCCTTTTCTCATTGACATTTAACATATGAGGAGTACCAATTCAACAGGTCCTTCATTTTACTTATGGCAGTTTAACCAAATAAAGCCTGAAGAAAGCCAGGTACAAAGGACTGTATTGTTCAGAAGCTGAACTTTAATCTGCCTTCCTGCAAACTGTCCCAGATCCTCTCTTGCTTCTATGCCCTGCTACTCTGAGATCGGAGAGAAAGGCTCCTGGGGGGCGGGGGACGGAGGTCTTCTTTCTGCTTTGGTTGACGTTTGGCATGAGTACTATACACTCATTTGTGGGTCTGTAGAATTTGCTTAATATGGTACAAAAATCCTTAAAGTTTTTATCCCATCATTAGTATTTTCTCTTGTTTTCCTGCACTACAGACATTTTCTTACTTTCTTCTTTTTCTTTGTGTTATTTTGGTCATGATAATGACTCTTTATGCGGCAGGAAAATAAATTCTCAGGTTTAGTTCGCCATCTTCGTAGACACTGGAGACAGTCTCTTACATCTCTTACATGGTTTCTAACCTTGTGACTACGTGTAGCAGGCATTCAATATGTTTATTTTTTAAATGAATTTTTCATTATAGACAATATATGTAAGTCGGTGAAAAGAATTTTGGAGAGTGAAAAACCTTTCTTGTATCTTTGAAATCACTTGGCACTCCAAATTGTAAGATTGAGACAAATGGAAAAGAGACTAATGAGAAGTATAAATATACATTGAACACTATTGTGATATATGAAAAGGCGTTTTCAAAAGTCATTTAGTCTTCACAACAATTCTGGGACCAGAATTTCTCTAATTTTATAAATAAAAAAGCAGAATTACAGAGGTTAAGTAAGTTGTTCAAGGTTATATAACTACTAAGTGATAAAACCATGATTCAAACTCAGGTCTTCCTGAATCAAAATCTGCGTTCTTCCTATTACACCTTCTGATTATTCCTGTGGGGTAATGTCAGTTCTCCTGGGACCAAGAAGTTTCACTGTTCCTTACAAACTCTTGGGAAACATTTCTCATCTTATCCTGTATGTATTTATAGGCTTATCAATTATTCCTGTAGAACCTGACAACCCTGATCCTATAACTCATAAATTCTCTTCATTCAGCTATTCTATGAGGCCCCCATGGTAAAACCAAGGTGGACTGACTCTTGGCAGAGGAGCACTGACCGCATGACCTGGAATGAGGACACCTGGAATTTCTATGCTTGTCTTTCCCCAGCTAGATCTCATCTGTCACCTTGTTTACAATTCCCAACCAGATTGCCTTCTTTCTTTAAATAACTAGTTGTGGAGTGCTTAATATGTTCCAGGAATTGTTTTGTGCAGGCTCTGGAAATTTTAGGGAAACACGTGTCAAATCAGGAATAAGTCATTCTGCTCTTGAGGAAAGGTGAGATAGTTTTGTCAATAAGCTCAGTGGCAATGAATTGGTGTCCCTAGGTCAATTGACCCTCTTTTACAATGCTGGGAAAGAAAAGTGGCATGAAGCTTTCAATCAGATGGTGAGAAGGGATTACAGCGTAAAAAAAAAAAGAAAAAAATATACATATACCTTGTTCACTTGAGCTCGAAGCTGGTGACTTTCAATCAAGTGAGGAAGTTTGTTGACAATTTCCATCCAAGGCCAATAATGATCTGGAAGTTCTTTCTGCATTCAAAGTAGAAACAACTCAGCATTTTAGACTTCTCTGAAGAGCAGCCTAAAAGTAGCTGCTTTCAGATCCCAATCTTCTGAGAAAATTCAGATCAATTCAGTTCAACAAATATTGAGATTTCACTGTACACTGGGCTCTGTGCTAAGCACTGCAAATATGCAGATGACTAAAATAACAATTCTTGTGCTTACGGAACATATGGTCTACTAAAGGAGAAAAAAAACATAATCAGATATATCCCCAAATAAAGTGTTCAATTACTGATGTGTGTATAAGCTTAAGAATTTGCACAGAGGAAGAAATTGTTAATTCTATCAACTGTTTTGGGGAATTAAAGGAGTGTGTTTGTAGAAATATGATAGTTGGGGCCAGTTTCAGAGTCTGAAATTAACTTTTCCATGTGGAAATTTGAAGATGGGAAGGCAGTAAAACAGAGGGGATAGTCGATAAACAGAGATAACTATACTTCTTGGGACTACACAAAATTCAGTGTTACTAGAATATAAAGTTCAAGAGAAAGGATGATGGAAGATGAGACTAGAAAATCAGTTCAAATGTGCTTTTTATAGAAAACATAAGAAGTTTTTTAATGTAAGTTGGCCCTACTACTGGATTTGAATTTTAGGAAGTTAATTTTGTTTGTAGGATTTTAAGACATTTAGTTAGATTAGAAAGCCTTTGAAATACTGCTTGGGGACTAAACTCAGACAATGACAATGAATTTGGAAAGGAGAAGGCATGTATCTAAAATGCATTTTGAAAGTAAAATTTAAATGATGAAATGATTAAATTTAGAGGTGGAGGCACTGAGGCAAAATGATTCCTAGCCCAATAGCATCCTTTATGTGCCTACTCTGGGCCCATTGTTCAGCCAAGTAGATCATAGCATGGATTTCAGTAACCCTGAGACTGTCCCAAGAAATGGCAAACTACACCTATTGCTGTAATTAAACTTTTATTTAAAAATAACCATGCTTATTTATTTATATCACTGCAACAAAACTGAGTAGTTGCAACAGAATCTATATGGTATACAAAGTTTAAGGTTATTTACTATTTGGCCCTTTAAAGAAAAAATTTGCCAACTCCTGATCTATCCTCTGTTCTGGGCCTCATTTTTTAGAGTACAATCTGTACAGCTGAATGTTGTGTCTCTGAGTTAAGAGATAGAGGAGATGAGGATGATTTCCATGTTTATGAATTAGGTGGCTGAATGAATTGGTGAGAACACAAATTGAAATAGAAATGCAGGTGGAAGTCAAAGAGAGGGTATACAGATTGTGAATTTCTTTTTAGATATATACAGCCTAAAATATCTGTAGACTGTTAAAATATGATTATATACTGGGAATTGAGTATACAGTTTGAAGTTCAGGAGAGCATTAATATTAGAAATATGCAACTGGGAAGCATAACTGTAGAAATGAGCACTGTGGTTAAAACCACAAGAATGTACAAAGTCATTTGGGAGAAGTTGCAAAGTGAAAAGAAAAGTTCAACACAGATCTTCACAGATCAACACACTGGGGCTTATTTGCAAGGCAGAAAGAGAAACTGAATCAAGCAATGCAGATCAAAAAGCAAGTCAGAAGAGAATTATCCTACAGAAGACATTGGAGGCTTTCACAGAAATAGGGATTCATCAGAAAGTCAAATGCATCATTATAAAGTGAAAGTAAAATTGTCCACTTGGAAAGAAACCAAAAACTAGGAAGTCACTAACACATACTAGTCTTTCAATATGTATGGCACTGGATTTTAGTTCAGGTTCCTGAAGCAGGGTTCACATTTTAGTGTGCTGAGGAAGTAAGAAAATAGAGACCAAAATGTAAATTACTTTTTCAGAAGAACCCTAAACCATTAGCAAAGGAGAAATTTGTGTTTCAGAGCTATCTCCATTCAAGAATGACAAACTTAAGACATTTATAGTCTGATACCGTAAGAGGGAGAGATTAAAAAGCAGAGTTGAGAACGCTAGCAAGAATCAAGACAGATGTATCATAACCTGACTGAACTGGTAACTTGGTTTTTTTGTCTCATTTATATGATGCATACATATGTTTTATGAACAAAAATTGAATGTAGTTACAGAGACAATGGCATATAATCTTCACAAAAGAAAATCAAAGATGCAAAGTCATAATATTCAGAAGGTCTTTTAAAGTGGGTTTGAAGAAAAGAACTTGTAACTAAATCATTACCTCTGTCCTTCCTATTTTGATTCCTGGATAAGGAATCCTATCCTGAGAGTTACGTTAAGCCTCCTGGATTTCTGCTTCCTGACATGGAAATTCTTAAATACTACATTTTGCCTCAATCTAGGCTGCACTCTAGTCTTGTATATTTACTTTTTATTTCCCCTTAGATTGCTAGAGGAATCTTTCCTGTCTTCTTTTTTATCCTCTCACTTCTTTAAAAATTCCTAATGTTTGGAATTCTGTATCACATCACAGACACAAGAAAACTATGAGCTGTGAGATCCTCTGGGCTTCAAGTGTGGTCCCCAGTTCAAAGACTTCATCCTTACTTGGGAACTTGTTAGAAATGCAAATTCTGGGGCCCTACCACAGACCTACTGAGTCAGAAACTCTGGAGGAGGCTCAACAGTATGCATTTTAGCAAGCCCTATAGGTGAAGCTGATGCACCCAAAAGTTTGAAAACCACAAATGTGGGAACCTTAAAAGTGATGAACAGGGGGCAGAAGGATTTAAAGATATTTCACAATTCATTAAAAATGAAAAAGGAAGACCTTTTGGCTTTTCCTCTAGACACTGAAGAATGTATTGAATTATGTAAATTACCTTTTGATTGCCAGACTTTATTTTTTAAAGTTACAGTGTGGGAGACAGGATCAGCTGATGAGTTTTTTACTACATAACGTACATTTTGATGTCAGTTACTATATATACCAAGGGTACCAAAAAATTGTATGCAAGTGGACACTTTGGTTAACGTTGCTCAAGCAATAGTTCGCTGTAATCAGAAGTATCTGGACGCTGATGGTAATCACTTTGAGCACCTCTTGTAATTGCAGAAGTCAAATGTGACTTGTATTCATCTTTTGTTATTGGTATATATTGAATATTAAAACTGAATTTTAATACAGCTTTCCTTTCTTAAAATGTGTATACATATATTTTTTGGCACCCTCTGTATATCACTTTTGTTTTAAAACCTGTATACTATTATAAAATTCTATTAATAAATATTACTAATTGCATATAATTTTTCATTATTATTAAAAAGTTCTGAAACAATTATCCTTATATGTGTATTTTTAGATGTTTTCTCATTACTAATATAAATTTCTCAAAGTAGATTTGCTGCACTAAAAATTCTGCACATGAAAGGTTTAAACACTACTTCTTGCTCTTACAGAAAAATTACATGAATTTATAATTGCATTTATAATGTGTTTTATATATAAAGGGAGTATCAGTTTATCTATGATTCTAGCAACATTGAACATTACCAAATTTTTTTGTTTGGTCATTTTTAAAGATTTGATATGTATGGTATTATTTGGATTAAAATTCTGTAATTATTAGTAATTACAGAATTTATAATTAATAATATTTAACAAATAGGAAAATCACCATCCAAGAAACATACCTTTCTCAGATATGATGATTAAAATAATGCAATCAATATCTGTGGCCAGACAGTCAAAAAGCACAAAATTTGCAAGATGGATAGTAAAAGTAACCTAATTCCCATCTTCCCACTTAGCAATGTTGAAAGTTTCGTGTGCGGTTTTCCAGAAATTTTTATGCTATCATTCTATTGTTTAAACATTTCTATGGTTATCAGTGAGTTTGAATGTCTTTCGTATGTTTTGGTCTTTGCGTTTTATGTGCCTGTGTGAAATAACCATTTATAACAGGGTAGCTAAATAAACCAATATTTTCACTTACACTTCTGGGTTTTAAAACACATTTAGGAAGTTATTCCCATTCCGACATTATTTCTTTTAGAGTACTTCTCATTTTATTGTTGATGCTTGCATTTGTATTGTACATGTTATGACTTAGCACATATTATCTCATTATTTCCCTTTTGAAATAGAGGAAATTAAAGCTCAGAGAAGTTGGATGACTTTTCTGATAATACACATCTGGTCAGTGTCTAGGTCAAATGTCTTCTGACTGAAAGTTCAGTGTACTTTCCAAAACCTCTTCGGAATAAACACACAGAGAATGGTGGGCATGGGGACAGGGTGGATAGAGGGTTGGTACAAGAGGATAGGAAATTGAAAGACATTTACATACTTTTCTTGCACTCATTCCAATAATCAGAAGGCCGAGAAGTGGGATGGACAAAAATAATAAAATATTTGGTTTTCTTTTCTTTATAAAAACCAACTTTCCATTTTATATTATTGTTTCTACACTTTTTATCTGTCAAAATACAATTTTCAAAAACGTTTTTTAAAAATTACTCATGCCAATATAAAATGTTTAAAAATTACTCATGCCAATATTAAAATGTATGTCCAAAATATATTTAGCTCATTAATGAGGAAACAGCAGGATGGTAAAGTTGTTTCAAAAGGACTTGATAAACTGAATGTTTACAGAATTTTGAAAAAAGAATGTTGAAATCAAATTTCTAGGTTAAACACATACGGGGTCTGCGACTTACATCACAGAAATGGCGGGGTGAGGTGAGCCTCTTGAAATTTTGCCTGGAATTTACAACCAATTGAACAGCTGTAACTCTACAAAGGACTCCCTGCACAGCACACAGGTAAAACTAAGGGATACGCAATGAAATGATTTAAAGGTGGGCAAATTGGGTGAGTGGGGTGGTGGGGGTAGGAGGGTAGGGGAAAGTGTTGAGACGTGGGCTGCTCATGGGCTGCAGGTCGCAGGCTGGAGCTCAGAGCTCCAAGCTCCAAGCTCCAAGCTCCCTGCATTCCAGAGCTACAGCAGTCATGGGACAGAGAAGAATCTGGACTGCTAATACTCCTCTTATGGCCCACAGTCCCTCCTGAGGGATCAGCATATAACACAGCTGAACCCAACGTTCACAGCAGAGATCCCAGAGCAAAGATTGAGGGGAGAAGGGTCAGAACGGTGCTTTAAGCCCTCACTGTCAAGCAGAGGACAGAAGACAGGCACAGAGCCTGACCAACCGCTCCCTGTTCTAGAAGAAGAATGGTAGCAGTGTGAGACCAAAAAACCAACATATTTACAGTTCTGAGAACTGTAAACAGCCCTGCATACACAGACTCACAGCCCAACTAATTCTGGCGCAAGATAAGGAACCTTAGGTTCAAGAATAACTGTGCCAGTAGTCGCCCCCATTGCTCAGAATTACCTCTCACAACCCACCCCACCCCTGCCGCCACCTGTCTGGGTGGATGCCTGCAGGGGTAAACAGAGTCTCAGAAACACACAGGCTCTGAATCTGGGTGCAGGAAGAGCTTTGGGATGCAGAAGCTTTCCACAAACCCCCGTGGAGGCAGTGCCCTGAGACCCAGGTGATCTGCTCTCAGAGGAAAAGCCCACCTTCCAGGGAACCTCCCCATCATGTGAGAAGCTAGAATGGTGCAAGAGAAAAATATAACACTACAGCATTAAAGAGAATAAAAGGCTGCAATGGGAGAGAAAACAACAACAACAACAACAACAACAACAACAACAACAACAAAATATTCCACCAACACCTACTGGAAAGCAAAAGAAAGACCTCTTCCTATCAACCTGATGCAGAACCCACTCCTATAAATGCCTAGGAAGAGAAATCATAATTCATTAATTGCCATGAATAACCAAGGTAATAAGGCAGCTCAGAAAGAAAATGAAAAGTCTCCAGAAAATGAATTTAAAGACATGGAAATATGTGACTTCAATGACAGAGAATTCAAGGTTGCAGTTCTAAAAAAAAAATCTCAATGATATGCAAGAAAACACAGATAGGTAGTTTAATGAGCTCATAAATACAATCAAAGAACAAAATGAACATTTTACCAAAGAGATTGAAATTTTAAAAAAGAACCTAACAGAATTTCTGGATATTAAGAACTCAATAAAAGAAAATGAAGAATGAAATAGCCAGCTTAGGTAATAGAGCTGATGAGATGGAGGAAAGAATCAGTGACACTGAAGACAGAAATCTGGAAATGACAGATGGAAGAAGAGAGAGACTTGAGAGTTAAAAGAAATAAAAGATCTCCACAAGAACTTTCTGACTTCATTAGAAAGAGCAACATAAGAATAATGGTCATACAAGAAGGAGAAGAAAGGGAGAAAGGGACAGAGAGTATATTCAAACAAATAGTCGACGAGAACTTCCCAAATTTGGGAAAGAACTGTATCCTCAAATCCAAGAAGCAAATAGAACACCTAATTACCTCAACCACAACAGGCCTTCTCCAAGGCACATTGTATTGAAGCTGTCAAAAATCAATGACAAAGAAAGAATCCTCAGGACAGCCAGGGAAAAGAAGATGGTAACCTATAAAGGAAAGCCCATTAGGTTGTCATCAGATTTTTCAGCAGAAACTCTACAAGCCAGGAGGGAATGGACTCAAATATTCAAATTATTGAAAGAGAAATTATGAGCCAAGAATAATATAGCAAAGATACCCTTTAGATATGAAGAAGGAATAAAGACTTTTCCAGACATACAGAAACTGAGGGAATTTTCTAATACACAACCTGCACCACAAGAAATATTGAAGAATGCAATTTGACCTGAAATAAAAAGCAAAAGAATACAAAACCATGAGTAGTATTATGAACAGACAGGCAGAAGCAGGAAATGAAAGCCTTAAACCGAATAGGACACTATACACTTAAACATAACATACAGGGTAAAGAAGGAAAAAAACACTTAAAAAAAAAAAAGAGGAAAAAGACCACTTGCTATTGCAGTGCAGAAATCAACTCACAGCATAAACAGAGATAATTTGTGACAACAGAAACATAAAAGGGGAGAGAGTAAAGATCTGAACTGGAAAAAAGGAATGGAGAAAGGCAGCATGCTGAAGAAAATGCAATACTCTAAATATGAAACTTTCTTTTACATAAACTTAATGGTAAACACTCAAAAAAAAAAAATCCAGAACTGAAATATATAACACAGAAAAAGAAGAAACAGAGGAGAAAATCATAGAATATACCACACTGAAATAGCAGACAGCAACAAAAAGGCAAAGAAACAGTGGAGACACCGTCCTACCAGAAAATCAAAGATAGAATGATAGGAAATCCTCATATATCAATAATCACCCTAAATGTAAATGGATTGAATTCACCAATAAAAATGCACAGTAGCAGATTGGATCAAAAAACTAATCCCAACCATATGCTGCCTCCAAGAGACACATCTCAGCTACAAGGACAAATATAGACTCAAAGTGAAAGGGTGGAAATTGACACTCCAAGCAGATTGTATTCAGAGAAAATCAGGTGTAGCTATACTTATATCAGATGAAACAGATTTCAGGACACAAAAAGGTAACAAGAGACAAAGATGGACATTTCATAATGATAAAGGGGAATATACAACAGGAAGACATAACGGTTATCAATATTTATGCCCCCAATCAGGGAACACTGAAATATACAAAGCAACTGCAAACAAAACTAAAGGGAAAAATTGACCAAAACACAATTATAGTAGGAGACCTAAATATATCATTGACAGCTATGGATATATCATCCAAACAGTAAATAAATAAAGAAATATCAGCCTTAAATGATGCATTAGATGAAATGGACATAACTGATATTTATAGAGCATTTCATCCTAGACCATCAGTCTATACATTCTTTTCTAGTGTATATGGAACATTCTCAAGGGTAGACCATATACTGGGACATAAAACTAGCCTCAGCAAATTTAAGAAGATTGAAATCATACCAAACATATTCTCTGATCACAAGGCTTTGAAATTGGATATCAACTATAAAAAAAACAAGTCAGGAAAAAACATAAATGTGTGGAGATTAAACAACATTTAAAGAATGACTGGGTCAAAAAAGAAGAGGAGAGAACAAAAGATGCATTGAAACAAATAAGAATGAAAATACAGCCTAGCAAATTATTGGGATGCAACGAAAGCAGTATTAAGAGGGAAATTTATATCATTACAGGCCTGTCTCAAGAAAGAAGAAAAATCCCAGATAAATAACCTCACATTACACCTTGAAGAACTCAAAAAAGAAGAATAAATGAACCCAAAGTCAGCAGAAGGAAGGAAATTATAAAAATCAGAGCAGAACTAAATGAAAGAGAGAACAAAAAGACAATAGAGAAAATTAACGCACCTGAAATCTATGTAATTTTACTAACAATTATCACCCCAATTAACTTTAATTTAAAAAAAGAGAAAGAAAGAATAGAATGCCAGAAAAATTGAGAGAATAGTAAATAAGGTGAGGGTAATTTGACTCTTCTAGAGAGATAGAGCAAATGGTTGGAGATTAGAATGAAAGGGTTTTAGGGAAAGGGAAAGGGTTTTAAACAATGGTTCTCAAAATTAGCTAGTGATTACTAGTTATTTTTAGGACAAGATAGGGAATTTTTGTGCAAATCACTTAGTTTGAATTAAAACACTGAGGGTAGAATAGTCACAGAAGTTTTATATATCAGTTTTATTTACAAAGAGGAAATTGAAATTAACCAAAATGTTTAATGCCATTTAAGTTTCAGTGTTATATCATATCAGTGGGATTTAATGCAACCATTGGAATTGTTTTATTAAGGATAATTAATTTCAGGCAAAGGTTTATTTTATAGTATTGAGCTAAAAATGTAGAATATAGGTTTGGATATTTAATAGAATTGCAACCTTACAACTTTGCAAACACACACACACACACACACACACACACACACACACACACACACACACCCAGGCATACAGTCTTATACACACTCTTAGATTAATTGTCTCCAAACACCAAAGGTATTTTGATTTAGTGGTGGAGTTATGAATAATGAATTTCACAGTTTTAAACATTTCCAATTTTTATTAAATATACTTAGTAATTTAGTAATGAAATAACCACTGTTATAATACTTTTTCATAAAAATATTGTGGCTAATGTTTAGCCACCATGCCTCAGTGGTCTTCTAATTTCTAAAGATTAATAATAAACTAAATAATCAGTAAAGAAAAATGTGAAGTGAGGTTTCAAACAGTGGATTATCGATTTATGTGACTCATTCATCCTTGAGATTACCTATAATTGAAAGATTTTTTATCAATAATAGGGCCATAAGCTTTATTAAAGGCAGTTAGGTAATATTTATGATAATCATATGTCTCAAAATCAAATGAAGACACATACTGTGATAAATATTGGCATACTTATAGTATGAAATGGAATAAAATATTCTATTCCAAATTGCTCATGATTTAGAAAAACTGGTCGGTATGGTCCTCACTTATCCTGTTGTCAATAAGATCCAGTGCTGGGGCTGTCCTAGTGTTTAGTTCTAGACTCAAACTAGAGTGTCAGAATTATAAGGGGCTTTAGGAAGTAGTCATATCCCCCTTTCACTGCTTCCTTACTTTGATACTCATAGCATGTCCCTGAAGTATCATCCTCACATAAGAAAAATAAGGTTCAAAGAGATTAAATATGGCTTGTTAGTTTTAAAACTGACAAGAGATTTAGCTGGAACTCAAACTCAAATCAGCATGACTATTATAGAGTCTGCCTATGCCATTAATCAGAATTTGTCATATTGACTATCTACTATATATTTCTCAGCTAAATTAATGTATAAAATTGTCTTAAAGGAAAGATTCTCATGAGTCTCAGAGAATAATTTCCCAAGGATCTAAAGACCACCGTTGAAAAAAAAATGTGGAAAAAATAACTAAAATTTTATGGAAGTGTCTTTCAATTGCCAAGTTATCACTGAAACATAGATTTTTGTTTTTCTATCTAGCCAGATTTTTGTATTTCTTAGTACTTATGCATTCTCAAGAATATGTCTTTGCTACTCTTCTCTGTCCCCACTCCACAGTCCATAGTTTCATAGAACATCAGACTATACATTCTTTTCTAGTGTATATAGAACATTCTCAAGGGTGGACCATATACTGGGACATAAAAATACTAGTTCATCCGTTTAAATTTATACAGAAGATAAGACTCCTTTCCCTCTTAACTGTGGTTTCATAATTACTGTTGGCACATATGAAAACCAAGGCTGGAGCCCGAGCTCAAGTGCACTAACTTAGTTGCCTAACCTTTGCTCATACTGTGTCTCATATTCTAGCTTTCCTCTGACTTCAAAGCTACAACTTAACAGCATAGGAAGTGACTTGTCTTCAAAATATTGATGTCATATTGGTGAACATGAGTTAACATTATGATGACAAAACTCGTGAATTATATTGAACTGTGTCACGTGTCTCTTTGACCATTTTATATTTTGCATCCTCTCTTTTCATTGTCCTTCACCCTCCCTTGGTCAGGTTTGGTAATTTCAGGACAAGACAATGTTTTAGCTTTCATTGCCCAGGTATCTCCCTCCCCTGTAACCCTTTATCTTTTTACCTCACTCCCTGTAGTGGGTTGAATGGTGCTGTTCCATACCACACTCCCTCCGCTGCCCTTACCACCCCCTCAAAAGAAAATAGATATGTCTACTTGGAAACTGTGAATGTAACCTTATTTGGAAAAAGCGTCTTTGCTGATGTAATTTAATTAATGATCACAAGACAAGATCATCTTGGATTAGAGTGGATCCAAAGAAAAGGGTCCTTATAAGAAAAGACATAGACAAGAGGGGAGCAAACACAGACACAGGGAAGGTCATGTGCATATGGAGGCAGAGAGTGGAGTCATTCTACCACATCAGCCATGAGAAGATGGCCCAGAAGGATTCTCCCCTAGAGCCTTTGGAGCGAGAGTGGGCCTGCCAACAGCCTGATTTCAGACTTTTGACTTCCAGAACCCTGAGAGAATAAATTTCTGCTGTTTCAAGCCATCAAAACTGTGGTAATTTCTTACACTAGCCTGAGGAAACTAAGACACTTCTTGAGCCTCCTTTTGACTAAAAGTAGCAGATATGTATTTTCCTATGCCCAATTTTTTCATCCTTTCTTAGGCTCTGTCATCTCACCTCTCTCCATGGCAATTATTTTGCTATTCTTCCTTCTATGCAGCTGGAGTCCACTGCTTCTATCAAATGCTTTAAATTTCTACAGGACAGTATATATGTATTTATTTTTTTCCTAAATGGTTGCTTGATCACTATAAAGAATAAAGGTCCTCACATCCCCATGAATATTTGTACCAGTCCTTTTCTTCTGCTCCATGGTACATTTAACATTTCCCCTTTCCTTTGTTTTTGTATCTGAACTACTTTCAAGCACTTCAAGTTTCTCATAGCCATGTCCTCTTTATTTCTACAGCCAGCCTCTTAAGTGGAGACTCTGCCCCCAACCTCTCATCTGGAGTTGCACTGTCCTGTATGTATTCTGCGTTTTTAAAATACTGAGCCACTTAGGCTAGAGATTCTGAATTAACTGTTTAGGATGAGGCTCTGGTGTCAGTATTTTTTAAAGCTCCCCAACTCTTTGTGGTGTGCAGTTCAAGAACCACTGCTCTCATTGACCCCGCACTTAACATTCTGCTAGGAAAATATTCAAATGCCGATTCCATCATGTCATTTACCGGACATGTTGAAATTTGAGTTCCTGAGCCTAACTTTCAAGGTCTCTCAGTTCTACTCCAATCTAATCTCCTACTATAATCTCCTTGGTCCCTTCCTTCCTGATAAGCTAATTTCCTCATATTCTTTATGTCTAAAGAAAAATCATCTGCCCCCCACCACCCAAATGCTCACACACATGCACACACAGAAAGATTTTGTAGCTTATTTAGGGACATGAGTCTTAGAGGTATACATTTTCCACATTGAAACATTGGATCCAGGAAATGTTTGGGAGTTTATAATAAAAGCACGGTAAAGCATTTGAAGCCAAGTCAACCCCTTCTCCAAAGCAGAACATTTGCTTACTTATTAGCTTGACATTGTTTTCTGTGGAGAGACTTTGAAGTAAATATTTACAAGAAGCAACTAAGCTTGCAGAAAGAGCATCTTTGGACTATTGACATGAAGGAACAGCCTTCCCACCACTTGCTTTAAACTAAAGGAAAGCAAAACCTATTCATGCCCTTAGCAAAGTCAATGACCGAAATTTCCCCTTCTGATCAGTTATAACACAGCTGGCGCCTGCTGATGCTGTCATAGAGTCTCGTAATACCAGTAAAGATTCTGATGGAAACTTACTTCCCCACCTTTTCCCAGAAAAGGAGATGTTTAACTTTTTACACAGATGAGACAAAACTAAAACTAAAACTAAAACTAAAACAGAACTATGTTTTTAGACATCTGGCATGATTATGAAACATAGAACCAGTTTGCTAGGGAAGTTTTTATATGAGCCCAGGAATGGAAATTTCTTCTTGGAGTATCCACTGACCAAATCACAGGACAAATATGGTCTGACTCAGTACAGCACCAGCACTTGATGTTATTATGATTTTTTCATTTATAAAAAAAGAAACAGCAAAGAGGGGGACTCAATCGCTGTGGCCCTCCCAAATGTTTATATACTTTATAATATTATTTTTCATCAGCTCAGTGTATGTATTTAATCCCAATAAGAGCATGTTGGCTTATTGGCCTTTTCCTCCTTGTGAACTAGAGATGATGGGAATATTCCTGAATCAAGTTACACACATAGAATGGAGCTTTTAACAAGCACTGAACTGAAGGTCAGGAGAATTGACTTCTTAGTCCTTACATTACATTTATCAAAACATTTTCATTCTCCATAGCAATCTAGTGGATGAGGGTGGCACTAGATCTCCATCTAGTAGATGTGAAAACTAAGGGTCAGGTAATACTTATGATTCACTCAAGGTCCCAAGAGTTATTAAGTGCAGGTTAGGGTGACTGATGTGTTCTAGATTTTCCAGGATTTTTCTGGTTTAGCCCTGAAAGTCCCACATGTGGGAGCCCCTTAGTAAATGGAGAATCTTGGTCACCCTAATGGCAGTGTCAGAGAATATAGTCTAGTACTCTGGGCTACAATCCTATTCTGCCTAACACCCTGAAGTTATTACTTTTAATGCTCAAGTTACTTGCAGATTTTTGACTTGGTCTCACAACTAACAGCTCTACAAGGGAACTTTGGGACCAGAGAATGGATCCTATCTTCATCTGTATTCTTCTAGTAACACTCAGAAGTAAATAAGGATCAGAGTAGGTATTCAATAAATGCTCATTGAATTCCAGACCATTGCTTAATCATAGTTAAATGGCAATTAGGCCTAGGAGAGGAAAAAAATTGATCTAGTAAATTATTGCAATGATGGCAACATTAGATCCCGAGGTTTTAACTGAGTGGTCTTGGCCTTTATTTATGATGTAGTAGAAAAAAATGTCAAGAGTCCTGAGTACTAGTTCTGCTTTCACCACTGATATGACAGGGCAAGCCACTTCCTCTGGACTTCAGCTAATCCAAATGTAAAAGGTGGGGGTTGGGACTAGATGCTTCTATGAATTCTCGCAGTTTTAACATCGTAGGCCTCAGATACATTTGAAAAAGAAACAGTGTTGCTAAGAGTTAATTACTAAAATCAAATTACATTACAGTTTGAACCTTAAGGAGAATTACGAAATATGTACTGTTCTTTCTCAACGGTTCCTTCCTCTTCTCTATGAATATGTAATCCCTCCTACCATCACTGAAAGCGCCCAAGGTCCCTGATGTTCTCTTTTCTGTCCCTGGCAAGTCAAGATAAACTGATTTGCCCATACAATTGATCTCTATCTAAGTTCTGTCTATTTCTTCATAACTACAGATTTTCTCATAAGTTTACTGAACTAACAGTCTATTACAAAAAACTGGCATTAAAACATTCCATTTGAGCTATCTTCTGCTGTAGCTATCACTTCTCTTTTGTTGGTAATTATGCTTTGTACTATTTCTAGTATCTTTCCCAAATCAAGGGTTTGGTATTTGCATTGCATCTCTCTTAACGACTATATAAATTAAACAAACAACAAACAAACAAACTAGCATCTCAAGAAACCTATTCTGACTTGATCAAATGCTCTATCCTTACCAGAGGATTAGGAAGAAGAAAGCCATAGTCTTCAGAAATGTGAAATCTTCCTAAAGATAGTGATGGTGTTGTCTTTAAATTCTGACTTCGCAGTTCCATAGCTTTGTTTGAAGTATCTGCACTGAAGCTGCTCCTGAAGAGACAACTGTTCCAAATATATAAAAAAATCCAGGTTAAGGGAGCTTCAGAATCACATGCAGGTAGTTGCACAGTGTGTCAGCGGCACAGGAGAATGTTGTCCTGAGGTTGAATTCCAGAGTGCCATGGACTTTCTCTGACACAAGGCTGAGTAAACAGTTAAAGATTGCTGATTAAAACAAACAGGCAAACAAAATCACCTCAGGAAAAAAAAAAAATCCGTCATTTTTTTTTCCCCATAGATATGCAATACGAGAAGATTGCTTTTAAACCCAGACACAAATTTGTTCTACTTTGGAAAGGAGGGAAATAAACCAGAATTTTTGTCATGGCTTATCCCAAATACCCTGACAGGGTAATATGATCCAGGATTTCACAACTGGGTATTTATCCCAAAGAAGCAAACTATTTAAACCAGAAGTTAGTTACATGTAGAGAGATATTTCAGTGATTGGTGGTGAGTCGGGTAGGGAGGAGGACTCTAAATGCATATTGGAACTTCAGAAGTGTTCCGTACCTCATTTGAACAATATATTCTAAGATTATAACTGCTTCGATTTACTTTAAGAAATAATATTTCATAATTTAAAAAAAGTCTTCGATCACATTAAAGGAGGACATATCTATTTTTTAAGTTTAACAAATGAGGTAGGGGATACTAACAAATTTGAGACGAGCCTAACAGATCATTTGATTTAACCTTCTACTTTTATCAAACATCTTTTGAGAACGTATCAAGGAGAAGGGTGATTTTAACCTACGAAGTAGGTACTACCAGATCCATTTTACAGATTAGTAAACTGAGACACACCCATGTGCATAACTCTGTCCACTGTCACCTCACTAATTAATAGTACAGGGAGGACTAGAGCTAAGGTATCTTGATTTCCAAGCCTTTGCTCTGTTCACTAGATCAGGCTGCCAGGCTGTCTGTCAAAGGTGCCATCACGGTTTGAATTCACTTCAATATACAGTGATATGTTTCAGGCCATAGATCTGCACTGTGAGAATTCTGAAGACTGCTTTTTGCCCAGTGGACCCTGAACTTAGGTGATAAAGTTGTAAACAAATTTATTTGGCTGTTGATTATCTATCCACATGTTCTCCTTCCTCCCATCCTCAGTGTTAAATATGAAAGTTAAGAGCAGGAAGTGCTCTGATCATTCACAGTTCTCATGGACATTTCAGCTTTGAAGTTTATATTCCAAAATTAGCCTAATTGATTTATGGTTTATCAGACACCTAAACAGCCATGCTCTATTATTTACTTCCCCTCAGCCCAATATCCAACTAGTTCAGTGTCTTATGCCTCCTAAATGCAATTTCTCAAACTTTATATGTGTAATCATCTTCTTCTTTCCTTCAAACTCAAATAAAAAGATGACCCAGTTATTTTTGTTTATGTTAGTCATGTTGTTTTTCCTCCAGTCCTCCTGAACCCTCTCAAGAATTTATGGTAACAATATAAAAACATAAAATCATAAAATATCAGAATGGAGAGGATCATTACAGAATAAATGATCTACTTTAACCCTTATTAAATATACGAAAAACCTGAGATTTATGGGAGTGAAATGACTTACCAAATGTTATTCTGTGAGTTTGCATCAGAATTGTACTAGAATTCTGACTTGCTGTCTCTGAGCCCAGAACTTTCCCAGTGTTAACTCAGCCAGGCCAAGCTAAGTATGAATCTCTACTTTAATCACCTATTAGCTCTATTGCTTTTTAACAAGTTGGAGAAAAAAGTGAGAATTTTATTTCTGAGTCTCTGTTTCCACATCTGTAGGAAATAGTAATGTTTATCTCAGACATTTTGTGATGAATGAATGAGAAACTGTAAGTGAAACACTTTATAGATAATAGTAAAAACTATTTTTCTCATGTTCTTTCCCCCTCATTCTGGAAATCCTTTTTTAATGTTGTGTTTTTCTGGTTTGATTTCCTACCATTTTGACTATAATATTTCTGTTTTAGTTGCCGACTTTTTTCTATTTCAGCCCTGAACATGTAAATATTTCCCGTGTAATTATAACAATTTCTCTCCCTCAGAGTTCTTAAATATTTCTGTCTGATCTTATCCATTAATTTTATGCCCAGGTTTCCAAGTCTGCATATTCAATCTTGACCTTTTTACTTCCCAAGATTTGACGCCACGGTACTTGTGGGTCAGTGTACACCTCAGGTCCTGCCATAAAGCCTTTCAAGAGCTCTTCACTGTATACAAGATTTGACAATTAAGTTCGTGAAGTTGTTACAATGATGTTGCTAACCATTTTTGACATCAGAGGGATTATTCATTATGAATTTGTACCAACTGGACAAACAGTTAACCAAGTTTACTATTTGGAAGGGCTGAAAAGGCTGCGTGAAAAAGTTAGATGACCTGAACTTTTCACCAATAATTCATGGCTCTTGTATCACGACAATGCATCAGCTCATATGGCACTGTTTGTGAGGGATTTTTTAGCCAGTAAACAAATAACTCTTCCTACTCACCTGATCTGGCCCCCAATGACTTCTTTTTTTACCCAAAGATAAAGGAAATTCTGAAAGGAAGACATTTTGATGACATTCAGGACATCTAGGGTAATACGATGACAGCTCTGATGGCCATTCCAGAAAAAGAGTCCCAGAATTGCTTTGAAGGGTGGACTAGGCACTGGCATCAGTGCATAGCTTCCCAAGGGCAATACTTCAAAGGTGACCGTAGTGATATTCAGCAATGAGGTATGTAGCACTTTTTCTAGGATGGGTGCATGAATTTAATTGTCTGACCTCGTATTACATAAAATTCACATTTCCTTGGCCTAGCATTCAAGGATGTCCAGCACTTGACCCCCAGCACCTTTATAGCTGTGCAAAATTCTACAATTACCTTGGACCTCTTTCACATCACTTTAAATTCTACCTGGTTAATTGTTGTTAATGTATTTGTCTCATCTTGTCTGTTGGATTGTAAGCTCTTTGAAGAACCCTATCTAACTCGACTTTGTATTTTTCTTTAGCAGCAAGTCCAGTGACTGTAGCTCAATAATGTTTGTTAAATGAATGATCTCTCAGAGTCTTATTGTGGACCCTATAATTTTAGAACTGGGTGTTAATGCGAGGTAGAAGTTTCTGCTAGTCTCTGTGTTCTGCTTTAGGCCCTGCCCCTGCAGTGAGGAATAATAGTGGCCACACCCTCCATTAAGCTCTGCTTTGCATGTTTCTTATTTATCAAGAAGAAATGGTTAAACATAATTGTGCCCAGCAACTTTCTCTCTGAACAGTGGAGTTTTGAGTTTCAGAGTTCTGGGTTCTAAATTAGCTTTCCCATGAATCACAATAATATCAGTACACAATAAAGGTTCTATTTCTCTTAGACTAGGTATTAGGACCTTTTGGAAATGAATGAAAGAGTATTCAGAAAACAAAGAAAGACATTCACAATTTAAATATTAGGAAATCATTTTTGTTTAGTGGTGGCAACATCAGATATCATCAGTTTCAAAATGATGAAGTCCAAAATCTGAATTATCAAAAGCAATCAGCACAAACTGTACTTGTACACTGAGACCATTCTTGTGCAGCTCATTCATTACTTCATAAATTCATTGGGACTTCCTGATTATTTCCTTGATTAACTACTCAGGCTTCTGTGGTTTGGCTTACTTCTTCTTCTTCTTTTTGTTGTTAAAACTCTCTTCCTCTTTTGGCTTCTCCTATGGTGTCTATTACTTTTTGTTTGATCGTACTTAAAAATAATAAGGAAAAAGCTAATAGTTAACATTCACTGATTTTTCTTCTGTGCTGCGTCCTAGCTAAGCATCTTCCACGGAATATCTCATTTAATCTTCACAGTAGCCCTGTGAGTTAGGTATTATTATTATTCCCATAATTCAGTTGAGGAAACTGCAGCTTGGACAAGGTAAGTAAAAGCCGAAGGTCATATTTTTTATAAGTGGTGGGGTCAGGCCTGGAGCACAGACATCTGACTTTAAACTCATCACTCTTAACCACTAGAGGCATGACTTCCCTTCTTTGTTTATTATCTCCTATTGTTCTGGTTACAGTTTACTGTTGGTGATCTCCATAACTCAGTCCTGATTTCCCTCCCTTCTCACTTGGTTCTTTGTCCCTGGGAGATCTCATCTATTTCAAGATGTAAGCTATCATCTCTAGACTGATAACTCCTAACATTATTTCTACTTGAATCTCTCCTGTCTTCTTTACTTCACTGCTTTATAGAAGCTTCATGGGAAAAAATCTAACACATCAAACATATACTAGATATTTTCCTTAAGGCAAAGGTGAAGACTTATAAGACCTCCAGCAACTAGCTCAAGGTCTTGAGCAGAGAGCTCACTGCCTAATGACAGATCCAAGCTGTATTTGTTCACTTATTTTCTCACAATAATAACAAAGCTCCTTTTCTTCATCTATTCCATGTCTTGGTGAATTAGTATCTCTCAGAACTGGCAATGTAATTTGAGGGGTCTAGTGAAGAATGAAAATATAACTATCCTTTTTCAAAATTATTAAGTATTTCAAGACACTGACAGTAGAGCATTAAGCCAAGTAGGAGGCCTTTTTGCATGCAAGACCCTATGCCACTGCATAGGCTGAATGTCCATGAAGCTGGCCCTAGTACCTCTGCTGCACAGTTGACCAATTAGAGACCTGAATGTCGTCTCTCCATCACATCCATCAGAACACCAATCTTGCCAGTCCTACTGCCTGAATATTTCTCATGTTTCCCTTTATCCTCAATCCCAGTGCCATTCTTTTCAATCTCTTGCTATTTACTATTGGAATATTATATCATAAGAAATCCCTAACTCATCTCTCTGCCTCAGATCTAATCCCATAATACTTGGCAATCATTTTAGACATGGATTACCTTTACAACCTTCAGACTCACTGTCCTGCCTTTATTATTACGCCCTATTTTATTCCATCCCTGCCCGAGTCATTTAAATATTTATTTACAATGGGCAGCCCTTATTTAAATATTTTTCAAATATGCAAATATAATAAAGTCATTTATCTGCTTAAAATCTTTCCCTTTGTTTTCAGGGTCATTTGAAACTACTTCAATGCATGGCCCTTGAAGACAATACTCATATATGGTTTAACTTCACCAACCTATCACTCTTAGTTTTTATGCTTCAGTTGTATTGAACTATGTGTGTTTCCTCAAATAGATCACGCTCATACCACGGTTCTTTGCACACCCTTCTTTTTCCCCCTGGAATTTTCTAAACTTTCTTTCAGTTGCATATATACTAATCACATTTAAAACTTACTTCTTGTATTACTTTCCCTAGGAAAGTCTATTATTACCACAACCCTTTCTAGTACCACCCTCTCCTTCCCTGCTGCTTTGTCCATGGAAAGTCCCAACCTCCTTCTGCTGCCCTTTCGTCTGATATAGGGACTACTGCTCTTTACTGCTATACTCCCTGTTTATGTTTATATAGCCCTTATTCTATTGTGTTGAAATAATCCATTTGTCTAATTGCCTACTAGTGAGCTCCTTGAAAGTAGGGTTGGTGCCTTTAGTCTTTTTAACTCTATTATCTAACTAAGGAACTTGCATAATATGTATGCCTATTAATGGTTACTGAACAAATGGGTAATTAGGGTTGATATTCTGATGCTTATTGGATTAGGTATAACCCCATTAATGAAACAATATTCTGAGTCTACATGGTATTCATATATGCTTTTAATAGCCAATATTTTAAATACATTTTTAAGTGCTATGATGTAAAAATGAAATAGGGAACTAACAAATTAGGAAGTAAAATAACACACACATACCCATAATCACTACATAAGAGCAAAATAAACTATACTAAAAGAGTAAAATAAATCTATGGGAACAGAATGGAGAAAGAATTCCCTACAAGTTACTACCTCAGTTGGGTTTGCACAATGACCTAAAATAGTGGTTCTCAAATGGAAATGGTTAGGTGGAAAGGAGTTGTATCAGCATGATCATTGGAGCTCTTCCATGAGGCTTTGACTATTGATGGAGAATTGAAAGGTTTTGTATGTAATATTCTTAAAAGACACTGTCTTCAAAAGACAGGTTATTCTGGTATTGCCTACTTTTTGTTTCTTAATTTTTGCATTAAAATTTATTGGGGTGACAGTGGTTAGTAAATTAAATAGGTTCAAGAGTACAATTCTGTAATACATCATTTACATATCACATTGGTATGTTCACCCTGCCTCCAATACTTTTGAAAATCACCACAAAATAAGAAAAATAGTTCCTGTTTTGACTTTCTAACATGGTTATAGATTGGAAACAATGCCATTGAGTGAAAACACTTTGTAAGCTTTTAAAATATAGAAATATATAAATAGTTATTACAGCAAGTGATGTAATATGATATGAAAGTAATGTAAAACTATTCTACTTTAAACACATGTTGACTTATTGTTTATAATTTCCATTAGATTAAACTTAGCCTATGAATTGATTTTTATGGATAATTTGCATATCATATATGTGATTGAATCATAGAGTTGGAAAGCACCTTCATATCATCTACTTATTTTTGATCATTTTAGATGCGCAAAAACACACAAGAAAGGTTAATGAATTATTTAAGGTCACATAGCAGTTTTATTTTTAATAGAAAATTTTTTGAAACAGTTTTAAGTTCACATCAAAATTGAACGGAAAGTACAGAGAGTTTCCATAAATCTCCTGCCCCATACAAGCACAGCTTCCCACGCCAGAGTGGTGCACTTGTTACAATCAATGAACCTACATGGACATATCATTATCATCCTAAGTCCCTAATTTATATTAGAGTTTACTCCAGGTGTTAATACAGTCTATGGGTTTTGACAAATGTATAATGACATGTACCCACCCTTAAACTGTCATACGGAACAGTTTCACTGCCCTTTGATAGATGATTGGATACAGATGTGGTACATATATATACAGTGGAATATTACTTGGCCATAAGAAAAGATGAAATACTGCCATCTGAGACAACATGGATGGATCTTGAGATTATCATGCTATGCGAAATAAGTCTGACAGAAAAAATCAAGAACCATATGACTTCACTCATATGCGGTATATAAAACTGAAAGCAACATTTCTCTTGAATTAGTGAATTCCAAAACGCTAATTCAAAAAAATATGTGCACCCCCATGTTTATTGCAGTGCTATTCACAATAGCCAAGACAGGGAAACAACCGAAATGCCCATCAGTAGACAACTGGGTTAAGAAACAGTGGTTCATTTATACAGTGGAGTATTACTCAGCTATAAAGAAGAATGAATCTTACCTCTTGCGACGATATGAATGGCCTAGAGAATATTATGCTAAGTGAAATAAGTCAGACAGAGAAAGACAAATATCATATGATCTCACTTGTATGTGGAATCTAAAGCACAGACTACATGGACAAACTAAACAGAAATAGTCTCAGAGATACAGAGAAAAACTGATGATTGCTAGATGGGAGGGGGTGGGGATGGGGGAAAAGGTGAGGGGATTAGAAAGTACAAATTGGTAGTCACAATATTGCCATGGGGATATGAAAGACAGTTTGGGCAATATAATCAATAATGTAAAGATTGTGTAGGGTGTCAGATGGGCACTTGTCTTATTCGGGATACCACGTCATGGACAGTGCAGATGCCTGACCACTGCACTGTACACCTGAAGTAGAAGCTGAATAATGTTGAATGTCAGCTGTAATTTAACATATATATAGTCATGGGATGTGGAGTACAGCATAGGGAATAGAGTCAATGGAATTGTAACAGCTATATACAATGTTAGAGGGGTAGTAGATTAGGGGAGGAGGATATCACTTTCTGAGGGGTGTAAATATGTAACTATTACATTGTTTTGTACACCTGAAACTAACAAGAATAAATAATAAATCTGAAAGCAACAAACAAACAAGACAAATAAACAAACAAAAACTCATAGACACAGGACACAGTTTAGTGGTTACCAGAAAGTAAGAGGGTGGGCGGTGGTAGAAGTGGGCAAAGGGGGTTAAATATATGGTGATTGAAAGAGAACTGATTCTGAGTACTGACACACAATATATAGGTGCTGTATTATAGAATTGTACACCTGAAACCTATATAATTTTACTAACCAATGTCACCCAAATAAATTTAATAAAAATTTATTTAAAAAATAAAAATGGCAATAACTACAAAAAAAATAAATGTCACAGGACAATTTGCAATGAGGGAGGTGCAGAACTCTCCTAAAATGTGTGCTGTTTCTTAACAGAAGGGGGGGGGAAATCATCTGTGTTTCACCCATTCATCTCTCTCTGCCCCCTAACTCCTGGCAATCACTGATCCTTTTACTGTCTCTCTGGTTTTACCTTTTCCAGAATGTCACGTAGTTGAAATCATACAGTACGTAGCCTTTTCAGATTGACTTTTATCACTTAGTAATATGCACACTAGGTGTCTCCATGGTCTTTTCATGCCTGATTGCTCATTTCTTTTTAGCACTAAATAATATTCTATTGTCAAGATGTACCTAAGTTCATCCATTCACCTACTGAAGGGCATCTTAGTTGGTTTCCAGTTTTGGCAATCATGAATAGAGTTGCAATAAATATCCAACACAGGTTTCTGTGCAGACATAGTTTTATTTTTCTGTTTTCAAATTATGGATTCCAGTGCTAAACAAATGCAATGACTCTTGTCAGCATGGACCACATATATTTTTATGCCCTCTTTCAAGCTATGAACTTTACTTTCTCTTATCAAGGAGTAAGATTTCTCAGTTTTTCAGCCATGACTTAAATCTTCTCTTTTGGATATTTTTGCCAAATCATAAAATCAAACCTCAAAATCAACACTAGGGTAATTTTTCATCAAAACACATTTACCGTGTCTTGTAAAAATAGATGTATTTTTTAGAGACTTAAATCTTACAAGCTGAACAAATCTATTTCCTCCAGTACTTGTCCTGTAAATTGTCAAATCTGAAACTATTGATGTTGCCAGGAGCTTACCACATTCTGTAAACAGGAGATAATATCATTTGGATAATAAATAGTAATCATATATTCATCACTAGATATATAAACAACTCCTTTAGATACTTTGCACAAACTTCTCTGAATGAAATTTGTTCACCAGTGCCCTTTTGTTTTCAGTCTGATTGATTTTAACCTGTGAACAAGTAAAGAAGAAGTAATGGTTCACACTGTGCATTTCTGATAGCCCTGTGGTGGCTCCACATCTCCTTATTCAGGAAAAACAAAGGTTAGCGTTTCATAATCTGCCAATACCACTTTATTAATGTGTTTTTGACTGTGCCAATGTCCAAAGGTGGCCTCCCAGTATGTAATGTATAAAGCGTAGAGCTCATAGACCAAATACTATCCAAGTCCACATGCACTTTCTGGGGGAAATGTAATTAAGAGTTCCACATAATGTATAATGCTTTCTTATGTAGCATTTTCAATTGAGTTGCTAGCCCAAAATTGGCAATCTTGAAGTTCACATTATATATAAGTAAGAAGTGAGTTCCTAGTGGGCTTGTATCATGAAAACTGATACAACATTTTTGTGATGATCTGGTGCATGAAATCTTAGCTTTCTGTTATTTAGATACTTGTTCCTTTTTCTATTATGGTATTAGGTTTTTGCAAAAGTAATTGCGGTTTTTGCAATATTTTTAACCTTTTAAACTACAATTACTTTTGCACCAACCTAATACATTTCTAATACTAGGCATGCATAATTGCTATCTCCAAAATAGTTATAAAGTTCCAAAGTAGAAGGATATTCCAATGGGAAATGTATTTTCATCTCATGTTGGACACTCTGTACCATTCTAACATTCTTATATTTTATTTTGACTGCAACTTCTAAACCAGTGTGAGTAGACTCAGCTCTGTAGACCCCACCAAATTATTGTTTACTGAGCAAATTTCCAACCTTCAAATTGCCCATCTTCTCTCCCATACTGGTCACCATATTCTAGGTGCCAGCTCTGCTCCCATCAGGTTCCGCTCCTATTAGTTTCAGCTCCCATGGCTGCAGCTCCTATGGCAAAAGCACAGCCGGCAATAGGTCTCCAAGTCATCTTCCAAGTCAGAGACATTTTGAAAAGCTTGGGCTTGCTTGCCCCACATGGGAAGCAAGTAGTAATGGGAACAAATGCAGGTCTTATTACCCCTCACCTCCACTGCTTTCTTCTTACTAGAGCATAATAAAAAGCCATTCACGACTTGGAAATGCATGTAATCAAGTATGATTTTTATTTTATCTTTTTAAAATTTTATTAAATTTATTGGGATGACATTGGTTAGTAAAATTATATAGGTTTCAAGTGTACAATTCTAGAATACATCATCTATATATTTTATTGTGTATACATCACCCAAAGTCAATTCTCCTTCCATCACCATATATTTGACTCCCTTTACCTTCTTCTACCACCCTCTTGCCCACTTAGCCTCTGGTAACCACTACACTGTGGTCTGTGTCTATCAGTCTTTGATTGTTTTGTCTTGTTCATTGTAGCTTTCAGCTTTATATTCCACATGTGAGTGAAATCATGTGGTTCTCAGCTTTTCTATTGGACTTATTTTGCTTAGTATAATAATCTCAAGACCCATCCATGTTGATGCAAATGGCAGTATTTCATCTTTTCTTATGACTGAGTAATATTTCATTATATGTGTGTACCACATCTTCTTTATCCAATCATCTATTGAGGTACACCACATAAACAGCATAAAGGATAAAAATCATATGATCATATCAATAGATGCAGGAAAAGCATTTGATAAGATACAACCTCCACTTATCATTAAAAATTTAATAAAATGGATATAGAAGGAAAGTACCTCAACATAATAAAAACCACATATGCCAAACCCTTAGCTAATATCATTCTCAATGGTGAAAAACTGAAAGCTGTCTTCTAATGTAAGGAACAAGACGAGAAGGCCCCTTCTCACCACTGTTATTCAACATAGTATTGGAAGTCTTAGCCAGAGCAATCAAGGAAGAGAAAGAGATAAAAGGCATCCAAATTAGGAAGGAAAAAGTCAAATTGTCACTTTTTGATGACATATTTTTTTATATAGAAAACCCTAAAACTTCACCAAAAAACTATTACAAACAATAAACAAATACAGTAAAGCTGCAGGATACAAAATCAATGTACAAAAATCCATTGTGTTCCTATCAACTAACAATGATAAAGAAATGAAAACAATTCCTTTTACAATTACAACAAAAAGAATAAAATACCTATCTAATAATAAACTTAACAAAGGATGTGAAGGACCTATACACTGAAAACTACAAGACATTATTAAAAGAAATTGAAGGAGACACAAAGAAATAGAAAGATTTTCCATGGTCATGGATCGGAAGAATTAACATGGTTAAAATGACCATATCACCCAAAGCAATACACAGATTTAATGCAATCCCCATCAAATCCCAATGACATTTTTAAAAGAAAAAAACAAAAAATCATCAGATTTGTATGGAATCACAAAAGACCCTGAATAGCCAAAGCAATCCTGAGAAAAAAGAACAAGACTGGATGTATCACACTCTCTGACTTCAGCTTGTACTACAGAGCAACGATAAACAAAACAGCATGGTATTGGCAGAAGAACAGACACACAGACCAATGGAATAGAATTGAGAACCCAGAAATAAACCCACATAAATATGGGCATGTGGTTTTCCAATTTTCTCAACACCATTTATTGAAGAGGATTTCTTTTCTCCATGAAACTAGATTGCTATCTCTCTTCGTACACAAAAACAAACTCAAAAAGTATCACAGACCTAAACATAAGACCTAAGAAAATAAACTGCATAGATGAAACCATGTGTACTGAACTTATGGACCTTGGGTTTAAAGAGGATTTTATGAATTTGACCTCAAAGTCAAGGGAAGTAAAAGGAAAAATAAATGAATGGAACTATGTCAAACTAAAAAGCTTCTGCACAGCAAAATAAACCATCAACAAAACAGGAAGGCAACCAACCAAATGGGAGAAGATATAAACAACACCTCCATTAAAGGGCTAATATCCAAAATACACCAAGAACTCACACAACTCAACAACAAAAATGAACACTCCAATTAAGAAATGGGCAGAGGACCTGAACAAACACTTCTCCCAAGAAGACATACAAATGGCCAACAGATACATGAAAAAATGCTCAACTTTGTAATCGAGTATTGAATACTTTGATTGTTAAGGTAAAAAGGAGCAGGTTCAGTTGTGAGGAAAAGTTTTCCTTCAGCAGACGTTGTACTGTGTAGTGGTTTGATGTACAAGTATTCTAGAGACAGATTGCTTGGGTTTAGTCTTTTACTTTGCCATACATAGACTAGCACTGTGGCTTTTGAAAGCTACTGAACTCCATCAGGTCTCAATTTCCTTAAAATTAGCTAGTACTCATCTCAGGTGCATTGGAAAAATTGCGTGAATTGATATATATGAAACATTTAGAATAGTAAGAAGTACATATAAATATTAATTAGTTATTAATCATATCATTTATGTATTGAAAAGTTGCTCTATGAGAAGGTTCCATATGTTAGATAATTCTGATGTCCATTTGCAGAATTCATATTGTTTATATTTACTTCATGTATTGTATAAACCTGGGTTGACAAGCAAAGTAACATGTTTGCTTGTTTATTTAATGCTGGAAATCCAGGAGACATTTTGCAATTAAACTGTAGCAATTAATTAAACTTTAAAGGTAAGCATCAACTGTAACCTCCTGTAAGAAACTTTCCATCATTCTTCTAAGTAGAATAAATCTCCTATTCTGTGCCTCTATAAAAATCACACATTATTTATTTTATTTTTTTAAATTGCAGTTTACATTCAATATTAGTTTCCAGTATACAGCATAATGGTTAGATATTTATATAATTTACAAAGTGATCCCCCCCAGTCAGTCTAGTAATATTATTTTTCTTCTTAGTCTAACAATTAGAAAGGTAATAAACCAATGGAAATACAATATGATGTTTTGTGTGTTAGACTATAAGCTGATTAGGAGTAGTGAATGTGTTTTATTAATTTTTAAATCCCAAGTGACTAGAAGAGTATCTATGTGAAAGTGAGTCAAGTTGTCTGTGTGTTAATGAGTTCCTCTTCTCTAGAAGTATTCCCACAGAAGCTGGGTATATTTCTTCTTATAGTGATTAAGAGCTCAATCTTTGGAGCCAGAGTATTTGAGTTTACACCCTGGCTTTGCCTCCTGCGTTTTTTGAACAAAGATCTTAACCTCTTTGCATCTCAGTTACCTTGTCTGTAAAATGGGGAGGATAATACTACTTACTACATAGAGTTGCTCTGAAGATAAAATGAGTTAATGTATAAAGACCAGTTAGAGCAGTTATCAGTAGAGAAAGATCTAAACAAGAGATTGCTAAATTGCTAGAGGTTCTAGATGGGAGTCCTGCGTTGTATGAGCCTTTGTGTCTCAGAGTTGACAAGAACCTTACAGACAATCAAGTGAATGTTTATATGCCAAATTTTTAGCCTGTGTGAACTTCCAGCTTTTCAATTGTTTATTGTCTCATAAAACAATTTGATGGAAATGACTAAATGCCTATTTTTAGCTCATGGATGACCAACTAACTGCATAACTTTCTGCACTAGCTCTTAGATAGGGTATGAGGAGTTCAGTGCCATACGAACTGAAAAATATTTTCTCTGCACCATGTAATATTACATTTAATACATTAGAGTAAGAAAAAACAGGAGGCAAATTACGCATTAGAAACTTCAATTATTTATTGTAAAAATTTAATTATAGAAAAAAGGAGATGAAGAATAATTATTTTTCTGAATTTTTTGTATGCAAAGGACAGTTAAGTTCGTGAACTCATCCTAGAAAAAGTGCTACATCCCTCATTGATGAATGTCAATACGGTCACCTTCGAAGTACTGCCCTTGGGAAACTATGCACCTGATGCCAGTTCCTAGTCCACCCTTCAAAGCAATTTTGGAACTCTTTTTCTGGAATGGCCACCAGAGCTGTCGTCATATTACCCTTGATGTTCTGAATGTCATCTAAATGTCTCCCTTTCAATATTTCCTTTATCTTCAGGTAAAGAAAGAAGTCTTTGGGGGCCATATCAGTTGAGTAGGGAGGGTATTCCCATACAGTTATTTGTTTACTGGCTAAAACTTCCTCATAGACAGTGTCATGTGAGCTGGTGCATTGTCGTGATGCAAGAGCCATGAATTATTGGCGAAAAGTTCAGTCCATCTAACTTTTTCACACAGCCTTTTCAGCACTTCCAAATAGTAAACTTGGTTAACTGTTTGTCCAGTTGGTGCAAATTCATAATGAATAATCCTTCTGATATAAAACGAAGTTAGCAACATCGTTGCAACAAGTTTGTGAACATAATTGTCAGAATTTTCAGATGAATTCTCCTCACTTTGTGGAAAACCACATGTGGATGAACATACCACTACAAACTTGTGATTGTACTAGGACACAGACAGGGATGAAATTAATTATCATTAATTCTATTCAAATAGGATCCATGTTTAAAGAATTCATTATGTCTAGCTAAAACCTTCTCTTATGGGAGGAGATTACCTTCATCTCCTGGCGACCCTTCTCCCCACAAAGGAGCACTCACTGTGAAGAGCAGAGACCACATGACATGTGATGAAGGCATAGCAGGACTTCTTTAGAAACATATCCAGTATTTTCTTGTACCTTTCCCAGTCCAGAGATGAGTTAGAGGAAAATCAGGAATCTTGGTCTCCATTATTTGGACAGATAGAAGAGAATAGACTCTGAGTCATAAGTGTCACACTGTGGAGAACTTGAAGCCGGGTTTCAGTCTGTGCATCACCTACATAAAGACAGTGCAGTGTCAGGGAAAATGCCCCTTGCTTCCTCCTCCTTCTACCTCCCAGGTGAGATAGATGTGATGATCTAATGAAGAAGATATGATGCAGGGCAGTGCTAAGGAGACTGAAGATGCTCTGCATCTCAAGGTGATTCAATACTAATTAGGTAAAATTAACTCTGGAGGAGAAACACCTGATGTGTAGCCCTGTGATGTGTAGCTGTGGAGCCAGAGTGATCAGCGTAGCAGACAAGACAGGAAAAAAACCTTGGCTTGGAGCCAATAAATGATCCTTAGCGATGTCTTACTTATGTTCTAATAGTACTGCTCTTCATTCAGTCCTCACAGTTACCTTGTGAATGAGGCAGGGCAATTGTTGTGTTCATTTTACAGAAATACAAAGTATTTGCCTAAGGTCACAAAGCTGATAGATGTCCCACATGGAACCCATGTCTTGGTTTCCTGACTTTCAGTTTAGTGCTTTCTGAACTGCATCAAACTCTAAGACATGGTGATCTTTCTGCTCATCTCTTAAAAACTGAACTCATGTGCACACACATATATGTATTTGGTATGTATGTATTCATGCATGCATACTTTTTGCATTATAAACTTATATATGGTCATTGAAGAAATATTGGTTGGAAAGTAAAGAACAAAATATGTACCATCTCCAAAATACTATTACCATTGACATTTGATGTATTTTCCAGGGAATCAGGTGAAAGTTTGCTATGAGCAGGAAGATTCCACTTGATTTTCTGGGGTTGTGGTTTGTTTGAGAAACAATATAAAAACAGTTTTCGGATGTTTGACTTTAGAAATGTGTGACAATATTTCCTTCCTCAAATTTACTTGGGCTTAGTCAAGCCACCTCCTCAAGAGCTGGGCTTTTCATAAATTGAAATTGCTTGCTAATCTCGCACCCATACAACCATTGTGCCTTTTTCTCTTGTCATCTTTAATGGCATACCTGATTTCTGGCTAACCATCTACTACCTCATGAGATCCTACTAAGTCATCTCGTTTCTCACCTACCCTTCCAAAATACCTTTCTTTTTTAACCTAGTTTACTCCAAGTGAAAAAAGATGAGAGTTGTCAAAAAATTTAAGTTCTTCTCCCATTTATAACAAATTGTGTGACTCAAAGTAAGTTGCTTCACTCTTCTGAACCTCAACACTGTCATCTTTAGAATGACTTTGGCTTATATGATTTTTAAGTTCTTCTTCAGCCTTAACTTTCTTAGATTCCATTATCAAATAAATTCATGCCAGAGTGGGAGTACCTGGTAACTCTGACCTCCTAGGAGAAATTCTGTTTCAAATGTGAGCTCTTGTTAACCCAGATTATATTATTCATAAATTCACTCAATCTTTTAAATATTCATGCAACAGATATTTGTTAAATATCTATTATGAACTGGGGATGCATAGGTCTGATAAACAATAGTGTCCCTGGTATCATGAAGCTTACTATGTTATGAGAATATAGACAAGTAAACAGGTAATTATGAAAAAGTGTGATATTACTATAGGGAAAGCACAGGAAGCTGTTAGCCCTGCTTGCAGGGTATTATTGTGAAGTAGGTCTCATCTGGAGCAATATTTAATTATAGTTATGAATAAAGCAACTTTTAAACATTTATTACATCAGTTTTTATTAAATTTCATCATTACATTTTGATTATAATATATAGATCACAACACTGCTAATATAATTGCTTTTCTAATTTTCATAAAAGGAATACACAGATATCAGAAAAATTATTTTGAAATCTTCTATAATGTACTCTTAAGAAGTTGTTACATATTAAATTATAGGTGTGATACAATGAGTGGCATTAATATATGCAGACACCTTTGTCCTGACAAAATGTACCCTTGCTTGGATTATATTAACCTTCCTTCAACAAGGCCTTCTCAGTTGTACCTCTTACAGACTTTAGAAAATGCATGAGATCAGTGCCTCCAGTTCCTTTATTTCCTTCGTCTGATGGCTCTTCAGATGTTTGGTTTTTCTTGGACTGCTGGCTGGCAGGAATCACAATGTACTTAGTTACTATTTGCAAATGGTAGCTTCTCAGGGAGACCATAGCTTTCACACAATCATTATAAATTTCCTGTAGTCTAGCATCACGTCTTGAACGTACGAACTCACGAACTGAGGGACCTAACTCTAGTGAATGAAGAAAGTTCTGGTGAGCTGGTGGCATATATGTTCTCATTTCCTGGAGGAATTCAGCAGCTGATGCTGAAAGAACAAGAGAAAGATGATTTAGTAGAGAGCCTGAAGCATACCCCAATCCAAGGGAGAAAGGCAGAGTGAAGTCAGAGTGGGTGGAAGATCACAGGCCAGCATCACAGCAGGAGGCAGTGAGTTTACAACCATCTTATTAGAAAGCCATTAGTCTTGTTACTAGTAAAGGTAACTACTGTAAAATATATTTAATTCTGAAAACCAGATGAGCTAAACACATTCTTTCACAATAAAGAGTTTCGTTTGTGTGCGTCCTTTCCCACTTTCCTACTAAATTTAATCCTTCTAAGAAATAGATGATATAGGTTGGCTATATATAATCTATACACTGAGTCCAAGACAGTTTAAGGGATCATTCTGAAATAAGTGAATGAACTAAGAAAAAAAGCATATTTTTACCCAGCCCAGTGCTTTCCCCTTTGACTATTAAACAGTTTAGGAAAAAGGAGAAAAGTAGAAAGGAGTTCTTCCTGTAAGCCCTTATAATGAATGTGGCTTATCTTCAAACTTTGGTACAGGTATTGCCCCTGGGTTACCAGGGCAGCAGGATGGTTGAACAAGCGCAGGGTCAACCCTCTTCTAGTCACTGAAGTCTCTCCCTCCCCAACTTATACTCATAGTCCTATCTTATTTGCAAGTGATTTTCTGAATCTGATCATACATTTTCAGAACATGTGATATTGCCTTCACAACAGTCAATCAGGCTTTATGTACAGGTGTCATGCAGGGTGTCATGCAGGGTCTCTGCTCCCACTCCCCACATAAGAACGCAGGATACGGTGAGGCCAAAAAGGAACACCCACGGAGCCATAGGTAGGGGAGTCATACCACTATATTCTCGCTGGCGGCTGGGTTGGAGACACAGGAAGCAGGATCCACACTGTCTGCAACCTGCCGTCCTAACTGCAATCCGCACTTGCTAGCTCAGCCCCCATCTTCTTGCTAGCCCCCATTTTCTGTTAGCATAGCCACACCAGTTATATTAGTGGCCAATGGCTCACTGGTTACAGCAGACGGCCAACTAGCCACAGCTGATGGCCATCCAATCACAGTTGATGGCCATTTACTACCTGAGCCAGCACCTTTCCACGTGAGGCCTAGAGCCTGGAAATGGCACTCCTGGCTCTGTCCCCACTACAGGTTTAAATGTCAAGGTCGAGAGGGTGATGAACTTGAGTTTGCGTTCTGACTTCACTGCTTTCTAATAAGGAGCCAGTCACTTACCCATTTTAAGTTTGTCTTCTTCACCTATGAAATAGGATGATGGCAATAAAGTCTGTACTGATTCTCATAAAAGCATCAGATAAGATGCTGATGAGAAGGTATTTTTTAGATATTAAAATACTATTGTGTTAACATAAGAGTTGATTATTATTTGTCATTTTCTACTCACCTTCACCAGTACTCTGCTGGACCCCCAGTAGAACATCAAAGCACTGAAAGATGCTGCTTTGGGCTGCACTACCCCCAGCGAACTTCTTGGGGGTATCCCAGACGCCTTCATACAGCAGACCCTCTCGCAGCTGGGGGTTGCCTTTCCAGCTAGGCCAGGAAGGAAAGAAAAATCATTTTTTGGATTCATTGCAAAATTTTCAAACGTAAAATCTTGCAGTAGAGGATGAATAGGATGTGATGCTAGATAGATTTCATTATTCTTTTTCCACTTCCCTTTTCCACTCATGTGCATGCATAAGAATAATAAATAACATGGTTCTGAGCAAATTTGGCTGAGTATTCCATGAATGGAAGCTACTTTTGCATTAGCAAAGACCATTCCTCTCTCTTTAAAATGATTAACTTTTCTGTCCATACTCCATCTCATGCCCGGCCAGGCAAAAACAGAGAGAATAGTTTATTCTTTTTCTACAACATGTATTTTAGGATATAAGTTGTTTTCCAAACCTGATGGATAGTGGGGGCCATCAGTGGTGTGGGGACAGAGTCCCAGAGAGCAGTTTTTAGGCTCTCGATCTCACATGGAAAGGGGCTGGCTTGGGTAGTAGATGGCCACCAACTGTAATTAGTTGGCTATTAGCCGCCAATATAACTGTGGTGGATATGGTAGGGTGTTGGTAGGTTGATTGTTTGGTTGGTTGGCAGGCAGAGAAGCACGGATTGCAGCTAGCAAGTGGGGTTGGTTGGCAGAGAAGAGGAGGGCGGATTGCGGCTCCTGTTTCCTGTGTCTCCAACCCAGCCACCAGCAAGAATATAGTGGTATGAACCCCCTATCCATGGCTCTGTTGGTGTTCCTTTTTGGCCTCACCATATCCCATGTTCTTAGGTGGGGAGTGAGACCAGAGACCCCTCATGACAAGTGGGAACTTGGTGTATTCTTTATGTTAATTATTTAAGAAAAAAATTCAAACATTTGTCTACATACCCAGACAAGTATATGCGAAGAACATTGAAAAATAGGTTTGGGTCCACATAGTCTGTAAAAATATGGGTTGTTTAGTTAAATACCATCAGAGAAATCAGGAGAAATCAAGACATTGTAAATAACTGGTAGTGCATTTCAGCAGAGGCTGCCAGAAAGGCATTAGCTCAGTCTGTGCAGAAAAAGCCCCTGAAGACAAGATCTCACTCACTGCCCTCTCCCAGGTGAGCCCCGCTCATCTACTGTGTCTCCTGAACAAGGTCTACCATGAGGTTAACACACAGCTTGTGTCCAAGAGCCTGGGCTCACCTACCACTCATCCTTAGATCAATTAAACTGTCAATATTTATTGAAGTCTACTTCAAGTGCTTACTAACATAACAGATAAATTACTTCCGTGAAAAAAATCTAAACAAGCAGAAACAAAATCCCCAGCAGCTCTACGGACCACATCCCTATGTCTCTCCCCTGCCCCCAAAGCTTGGTAAGGTCTTGGATTCAAACGTCAATCTTTTCACCAAGGACCAATCAGCATTAACTCAAATTCCAGTGATATAGTCACATATTTGTTAAGCCTGTCCAGCAGGACAAATTTCCTTTGGCAAATCCTGTTTATGCACTATTGTGGTTATTGTTGTCTTGTAACTGTTAATTTTATGATTATGTTTGACTTCAGTGATTTTCTATGTTGTTTCTTAGATAATTGTGAAAAAGCCAAACTCATAGAGAGAGCCTATCAAGCAGACGCTAAGTCTTTTAGAACTTGAAACAGCCTGTACCGTTGGCAAGTGGGAAGCAAGGATGTTCCTTAGAGTTAAATAGATCTAGCTTGAAATACTGGCTTCACCACTTACTACCTATGTGATCTTAGGTCATTTATCTGATTTCTCCAACTTTAGATTCCCTTGTCTATAAAATGGACGTAATGAAATTTAGTACTTGGAAAGTATAAAGATTTAGTAAGATAAAATAGAAAGTGAAAACACACCTACGTACTAAATGAGAGTTGTTTTTGCTTCCATTTTCTCAACAACTCTTTATCTCAGATAATTATAAACATTTGACTGAGGCCTAGAATGATGTATGGCATACAATACTTGCCATGAATTTGGTGAAACACTTTAAGGGCTTCGCGCAGACAAGAAGTTATATCAAGCAATGCCTCTTGCAAAGTATCTTGCTCCTGATGTTGTACAGCATTGAATATAGTGGGAATTACCTTTAAAACACACACACACACACACTTAAGATTTCTAAGCATTAAACAGTAGCATAGAATAAAATTCTCCTAAATATTAATCCCTAAATTAAATTTGGGATTTCCACTTTTTTCCTAGGGCAGAGTAGCCTCCAAATGTTTGATGAATTTTCTTACATTTAATTAAGCTTCAATTTGTTTTTATTCATTTATCATTTTGAGATAAGTTTATAGAATTTTATATATTTCTATTTCTACTTCTAATAGTCAAAACCATTACATTTATGTCAGTATGTAATATAGTTCCAATGCCAAATTGCATTGAAAACATTTCTCTTTTATTGGGGTTTCAAATTTGATTCTAAAGATGTGGCTCTTAGATCTTATATTTTAGGCAATTCACAACAATAAATAAAATACTTGTTTCTACCAGATTATCCCTTACTTCCAATTAAATAATCACACGCTAGAATCAGGATAAAATTATTTTATATATAATATAGTTCAGTTACTAAGTGATTGTTCTGCTAATGTGAAATAAGATGCAAATTTTCCAGTGTGAACAGACGTACTTTTATTGCAGAAGCAGCGGCTATTTCCACCAATAGAGAAACCAGGAAGAATCCTTTACTGCAGTCCCCACCGGGAAACGAAAACAGAATATCCATGTTTCTAAGAAAATCAGTCAAGGAAGTCAAGAATTAGCAATAATATCAGTATATTTGTTGAGTACATTATAATTTTTAAGCATTTTTACTTGTCCTATTTTATTTTCAATATAGTCTTATGAGATAAGTAGGAAAGGTTTTACTATCTGCATTACATAGTAGAGAATATTAATGTTAGATCCATTGTTTGAGATCATATAATTAATAGAAGCTTAAGTTGAGACTTGAAATTCCATTCCAAAACTTGGAACTAGAAATTCCAAGACTATATCTGTTATTGCATTAATTTTTCACATGCATATACATGCATATATATATATATATATATATATATCTGAATCTACATGTATACATACATATATATACACACACTCAGTGTTTGTAGAGATATCTATGAGATATAATTTTAAGAAGTGATCTTTTTTCTTAAATAAACATATATTTTTAAATTTTTATTAAGTTTATTGGGGTGACATTGTTTAGTAAAATTATGTAGGTTTCAAGTGTGTAAGTCTATAATACGTCATCTATATATTGCATTGTGTGTTCATCACCCAGAGTCAGTTCTCCTTTCATCGACCCCCTCTCCTTCCATTTGACCCTCTTTACCCTCTTCTACCACCAGCCTCCTCCCCCTTTACCCTCTGGTAACCACTCAACTGTTGTATGTGTTTATGAGTTTTTATTTGTTTCTCTTACTCATTTGTTGCTTTCAGTTTCATATCCCACATATGAGTGAAATCATGTGGCTCTCTGCATTTTCTGTCTGACTCTCAAGATTCAGTCAGTTGTTACAATGGCAGTATTTCATCTTTTCTTATGGCCTAGTAATATTTCATTGCATATACCGGGGTGCTAAAAAAATGTGTATACATGACTTGTATTCATCTTTTGTTATTGGCATATATTGAGAATTATAATTTTAATACAGTTTTTTTCTTTCTTAAAATGTGTATACATTTTTTTTGGCACCCTATGTATGTACCACATCTTCTTAATCCAATCATCTGTTGAAGGATACTTAGGTTGTTTCCAGCAATCCCTCTTCTGGGTATCTACCTCAAATATCTTAAAACATTTATCCGTAAAGATATATGTACCACTGTGTTCATTGTATTATAGCATTATTCATGGTGGCCAAGAAATAAACTTTTTTATCTGTGAATCTGATTCAGTTTCTCAGTGGTATATCTACCTTACAAAGGAATTGACTGGGAAATGCAAATAACTGATTAGACCCTATTCTCTTTTTTATTGAAGTTTTGCATTGGTGCAAACTGGTCTCAGTACCTGTATATCCATGAGTTTCATGGTGGTTAAATTCATGTTCTCTGAAGCCAGACCATTTCTACAGCTTACTTGCTGTGTTAGCCTGAGCAAGGTATTTCATCTCTTTTTGCCTGAGTGTTCCCAATTATAAAATGGGACTTATGATATCATCCTCTTATTTAAAAACCTTCCATAGCTTCCCATTTATTTTAAGATACTGTTTAAACCGCTTACTATAGCCTAAAGTCCTACATAATCTTTTTAAAAGTTTATTTCTTCATCCCTTTCCAACACTGTTATTTTCATCATTCATTATTTATCAACAACACTAGTCTTCCTTCAGTTCTCATAAGGCACCAAGATTTTTGTCACTTCAGGGCGCTCACTCTTACTTTATACTCCCCTATGATGACTCTCATTTTTTTCTTTCTTCTAGCTAATTCCTACCCACTCTTGAAGACAAATAACTTCTTATAGGGATTCCTTCTTCATCTCATATGCGGTTGGAGCTTCCAGTCCTCTATCTTCTTATACCTTTTCTTAATCATGTAGTAATTTGCATAATATATATATATATATATATATATATATATATATATCCTTTCCTCTCCATTAGTCCAGCTTCACCAGGACAAGCTTATACCTATAATATTTGCCTTTGTTTCCCTAGCTCTTAGCCTCTGCTTATTACATAGATCAAAAATATAAGGATTTGGTCCAAAAGAACAGATTTATGTTTCTGGCCACTAAGGTCATTAAGTCATAGATACACTGATGTAAGTGCATTTTGTATTTATATGTATAATTATATTTATATATATATATGTAAGAATTATTTTCGCATATGTCTAAAATATCAAACAGACAGTCATAGATATAATTAAGGGCTGGAACTATTTAGTCTTCTTTTTTCTGTATGAGTTGTCTACTTTAAAAATTGTATTATTATTATGTTTTAGTATTGAATGTTTTCTTTAAATAAAAGCATGCAGAAGTCCATTATGAAAACAAAAAGTGGAGTTCCACTTCTTAATGTTGACCTGGGGTTGTGGAGATTCCTGAGTGTTTCTCTCTTGGTCCTTCTCCAACCAATCCCTGGAGACCCGTGACATATCAAGTAGGAGACCCCACAATTCCTTGAGTTACATTTTTGCCTGAATTCAATTGGCCATTTAATAAATGCATTCTGGGGATATTGATAAACCTATATTCACTTTGAATAACAAATACTTCTTAGACTAAAATAAGAATCAAATACTTACTCATAAGTCAGGGGCCTTATGAAAGCAGCAGTGAAGGAATGGGCCAGTCGGAAGAGAGAAAGAAAACCAATTTAAAGATCATATAGTTTTGAGTTATTATTAGTTTTAGTACTATTATTATTCAATTTAATACTACTTATAAACTATTATTAGATTTAATACTTCTATTAAAGGTAAGACATAGTTGAATTAAAAAAACAATGTTTGTTTTTTATATCTCTCAAGTAGTCATTGCAAACACTTAACTTAGGACTTTATGAGTGAAATAAAAATTAAATATGCAAGGAACACACATGGTTAGTCAGTGGTAACTAACAAAAAACTTTTTTAGACAAAATTCTTTCATTTTGAACTATTCCCATGTCTAGAATATTCTTCTGCAGATACACACCCAGAGCCAGGGGGCACCACGATTCTCTTATCCCTTTATTGTAGCGAATCCCGTCACTACATGGTTAGGAAGGGCCTAAATTCTGAGCAGCTGCTCTGAAAGCACAGACATTGCCCTCTCTACTGCTGAAGATGTGTTGACTCTCAAACTCAGCTGGATAGTTAAAAATACATTTGTAGGATCCCATAAACATGTTAATCAAGAGAAGCCAAACACAAAAGAGTACATACTCTATGATTTCATCAAGTTGAAATCCAAGAACAGAAAAAACTAATTTTTGATATGACAAATCAGAATGTATTTGCCCGGGGTAGAGGAGAGAATTTTCTGAGGTGATAGAAAGATTCTCTTTCTTAGGGTTACACATGTCAGGCTCACAGTAGTCAGACTCCTTAACAGAACCGAACTCTTAAGAATGGTGCATTTCCTTGTATGTTAATTGTATACCTCTCTCATATATGAACATTTGTAGTTACAGATACACCAAAGAAACCATACTCTCCAAACAGAGAAGGAAACTGTGCTACCTAAAAAGTAAACAAATGACTAACTCCCTTTTGATTTAAATAATATGCAGTCCTTTCATTTTTGTTATAATCACTGTTTACTTACCCATGGGGATCCTTTTTCTTCCAGTTTGCCAAGACACAGTCTGCATAAACCAGAATTGGAGGCAATCCCAGCTTCTCAGAGAGTTTACAGTAAGGGACAGCAATATTCCTTGGCAGGACCTAATTAAAACACAACATTTAGTTTAAACTTCGAAGTATCTTACCTTTCGTTCTGCTTCCTGGGTGCCAAAATATTAGATGCTACATGGAATGGCACTTTGTAAACAAACAAATGTAATTTTCTCTTCCTAATTTCATAATTTAGTCTGGTAACTGTTATATGTTTAGGTTTGAATTTGTACTGATGTGGACTTAACCTAATCATAGAGGGGGGGGGAAGAAATAGAGGGTAAGGGGAAGAAAGTCTTTACTGCTGACTGTCTAATAGCCTGTGAGTCATTGACAGCTATTCATTCAACCATTCATCCCATGAATATTGGTTAATTAGGCAACTCCTCTATGCAAGATACTCATTATCTACCAGCAATAAATACAAAAATAAAAGCAATTGTCTCAAAGAAGCTCAAAGTCATTTATAGCTAGGAATTTTGGATATGATACATACTAGAAGCGTAAAAAGATTGCTGCTCTTGGAGCACAGTACTGGCAGAAATTCTCTGCTGAATGTTTTTAGAAACTCTCTGCTGACTGTTTTTAGAAACAGAGTTTTTAGAAACTCTCTTCGTAGAGTGACATTGGTGCTTGGCCTTGAAGGCTTACTTGTGTTGGTAGGGGAAATCTCCTACCAACACTTTATATTTCCAAGCAGAATATGTCAACTGGAGTGACACTCTGGGCTTAACTTTTTCACTCACCTATTCTCAGAGGAGGTATGGAAGGCTTAGCTAATTGCATTTGGAAGTGAAACTACAGCTCAGTTTCCTTTTCTCCTCAATTGTTCTTTTCCTCAGCCTGTTACTCATAGAATTCTGCTCTCTGTTTGGCCACATACTCCCACAGGGCAATCTCAATGGGTAAGTGCACTCAGGATGACCATTGTTGCCACATACTCCAACTACATTCTTCAACTGCTCTATTAGTCATAAAGTTGACATTTTAGTTATCTGCCTGACTTCTCATCTAACTACATTTGGTTTATAGACAGATGGTCGGTCCCATATAATAACTAAAGTCATGCTTATCATCAGCAGCCTATGGTTGGAATATGTGTATCTCACCAGGCAAAAGATAAGAATATATGGCCCATCTGGGGTAAGTGGGTAGCGGGACTTCACTGTTAGAGATGGTGTGACTAGGGGGTCCACTCCACAGTTCTGAGAAAATCACGGGAGCTATGTAACTCCCATGATTAGTGGTTTCAGATTAGCTTAGTACACCTGGAGATGATGGTTTAACCAAGAGAACAAAAATGTTGAAATAGAATCATTCACTATTAAAGTAACATTTCGATGTGTGCTTCCCTTTGCAGACCTCATCCCATTGGTGGTTGAAGCATTCTGTTTGGCAAATGATTTCCGCATATTTCTAAAGGAAATAACTTTTGTTCCTTTCCTAATTAGAGAAAAGGTCAAGGGAAACAAAAAGGGAAGGAATTGAATTAAATAATTAATTTGAAATGACTTAGGAAAAAGAAAGGAACTATTCAAACACAGCTTAATCTATTATACACTCCTGCAGCTGCTAAGAAACTCAGATGCTAATTTCTTACCCATTCTCAAGCAAAATGTGCCTCACATCTATGTATCTTATTTTTCATCTATTTTCTCTTTCCTACAATTTCCTCACTTAAATATTTTTTATCTTTTTATATATATTTACACTGCCAGCTTCTAAGATCTTTTTCAAAATGAAAATCATACAGATACTAGATAAATTTAAAAACTACATTTCTATGTTTTCTTTTATAATTGTGATCTACAGTCTGATAAATTTATTATCTTTTGATTATGCCATATACACACAAAAAAGAAGTCTACACATTTTTTGCTTGTCTTCTCTCTCTTTCCGGATTCCCTCCTCTTTAGATAAGCTCTACCAATCTTTCAAGAACTAATTCAGGTTCCACTTCTTTTTTTAAGTATTTCATGATCAAGTCAACTGTTATTTATTTTGTCTGAAGTCTGTACCTAGCATATGCTGCCCTTTGTTACTGATGCTGCATTATTATTGTTGTTCTTTTTCTATATAATACCTGTGCATTTAGCTAGACTCAGATTCTAGCAAGTCTAGTGAGACATTGTGCTTAGCTAAATTTTAAGCTAGGTAGTAAGACTGGAACTACCCTTAAACTTTTTTGTTTAAGAATCTGGACATGGCAGTTTGATGATTATAAAGAAGTATAAGGTATTCCCATGATTATGCAGAACAACTTTTTCCTCTTCTCTAAGTATCAGGAGATGGATGATTCATCACAAGGTGGACTCGTATGTTGTTCTATCTTTAAAAGGGCATGGAAAGAAAAAAAAAGATAAAATACAAATTCCCATTGTCAAAAAAGAAAAAGACTTTCACTCAATGGCAGAAGGTGTTTCTGGAATCTATTTTATTCCTTTGTTTGTGATTTAAAGGTTAGGTATTATGGTCTATATTGGTCTCGTGATTAGGGTTGCCAGATAAAATACAAAATTATATTATTTTAAATCTAAAGTTATCTGCTATTGAGAGTAGAGTGATACTGATGTATTCTTCTATGTTGACAGATGTAAGATAGCATTTTAGCTTTAACTAAGAATAGTCATAAAATGTTCATATCTCCCAAAAGTCATAGAGAAAAGTGTTTCATATTTAAATGTATTGATTGTAGTGCCATTTACAATGGTATAACATTAAAAACAAGTAAAGTATTTATCAATAGTGGAATGAATAAATAAAGTCCAGGAGCTCAATGAAAAATTATAAAGTGATTTCAAATGATAACTAGGATGATTGTGTAGTAATTAAAAATGTTTACGATATAATTTGAGTGAAAGAAGCAGAACATATATACAGAATGGAGCAACTGTATTATATTAGTAAAAGCCTAAAAATCCAATAATGATCATAGATGACATATTAAATCAGTGAATGATTTTTTTTCTTTTCCTTTTTTTGTTATCCAAGTTTCACAAAATGCAATTATAATAGTTTTAGATTTTTAAACATTAAATGTAATTGGATGTAAATCTGTCATGTAGCATAAGAAATATTAGAAAATCTCCAAACCTTGCGGACATCTCCATCACCCCGATTCCACACATATGCCATGGTGATATACCCCAGGACCAGATGTGCAAGGCGCTGGGACTTGTGTCCTTCGAGGTCATCAATACTGAGCATTGGTAACTGAGAATGAAAGGAGAGGTTGACTCAAATCAATGTGGTGACATTATAACTTCAAAACCAAATTTAAAATGTTAAGAAGTTATAGATGAAGAGAAATGTAATACTTATGCAAACCTTCTCAACTTCTGCACGTAGTTCACCATTCTGAATCAGGGCAGCCAGATTTTTAGCGATGGAAGTCCAGGCATCATAAGGGTGAGGTAGTTCCTCCTTGAAAAAACGAAATAGGACTTTTTTGTACTAGTGGATGTTACCGTAAAATAGTTTTGATCCTCCATCTTGCCTCTAAGTCAGTTCTGTGCAATATTGCCCTGGCACACACTTACCTGTCTAGCAACACAAGCCCATGCACTGCCACCTACACACTCAGGGCTCAGCACCTTCTCTGCACTCTTCCTTTTCCTCGCTCCTCAAGCACTCTCACCTGCCTGTTTTTCAAAAATCACCTCAAAGCTTTCACTAAAATCTTCCTGACTGCTGCAGTCTATCTCATATTTCCAATTATGAATCTTATGGGTTATACCTTTTCACATTGTTAAGTAATATATTGTTATCTGCTATTATTTTTCTTTTCTTTTTGGCTAGATTTTAAGTCTTTTTGAATGGAAGAAAAATGAGATTTATTAAATGTCAGTAGTAGCCTAGGCACTTTGCTTAATAATTTCTCATTTAATTATTGTAATGACCCCAAAAGTTGATTGTTATCTCCATGTCATAAAGAACGAAAACAAGGCTTGGACAGTTTACTAACCTGTTTTGTATATATAGTTTAGTGTAATTCAGATGTTTCTAACTTTCAACAACCCATGCTCTTTTTACGTCTCATTACCTGATGGTAAGGATTTTATCATGCTGTTAATCCTACATTTCTTACAGGACCTGGCACAAGAACTGGACATGTAGGAAACGCTGTATGTACACATGTTGATTACCCACTTTGGTTCCACTATAGGCTTATTGTTTGATCAATAAGTACAAATAAAATCCAAATAAAAGGGACTTCCTGGATTTTATCAGATTTATAATCTTATCTCTAGGGAAAGCATACAAACAAAAGACCTAGGAAACACCCTAAAATGAGATTCAGATCCCTGAACAACTCCCTACTTGTCCTGATCTTATCCCTTCTTCATTAAGCTACTTCCAGACATGCCCTGGGTGTCATTAATGCTGACCTATGAGGACGGAGTATGGATCAAGAGATTAACTCAAATCAACATGGGTGATGTTTTAAGCTGCAAAACAAAGTTAGTATTATAAGTAAGCTATAAAATAAGAAGACAAATGTACTGTAAAACTCAAATATTTTCAGGGACTGCAGATAATTGTCCAGTCTTAATCTGTAAGAGCAGGTTTTTAGCAACAAAAAGATCCAAGCAGTATATTCACTAAATAGTCACTTCTCTTGTTTACTTTGAATTCTTCCCCCTAACCACACAAATGCTGTGCTCTAGTGTTTATAGTAGTTCTCATATATTTTTTGTTGTGTGTTTCTTCTTGTAGCACATCAAATTTCTGGTTGTTATTTTCCCAAAATAACAAAAGTGCTTTTTTGTTATGTATCATGACTAGTATCCTATTTGACAGAAATTTCGACAAATGTAAAATTTAATCCATAATATACTTTTGGTTCAGGGGATGCCTGAGTTGTATGATATAAATTAATAAAGAATAACAAGAGGGCTATTCAACTTCTACTAGATTAGAGAATGTATTTTGTATCTATATGGAATCAGAAGACGTATTATTTTCCTTTGGAATGGGAAACTGATAGAGTATATGAGACAGAGTGGACTTTTTTGAGCTTATAATTTGCAGGAAAGATCTTCAGTGAAGAAAATAATTAACGCTTAATTGTTGTGTGTGTGTTTTAGGACACTAAATCTAACTTCCCAAGCATCTCAGCAGCATTATTTTTTAAGTAGCTCAGGAAGAGTTTTGTTTTGCTTTTGTTTAGGGTTTTTCTTTAACCCTTGGAATCACCATAATTATTTTTTAAGAGAACTGACTCCTTCAGGGGAAAACAAAACAAAATGAGATTTTGTATTTTCTGAAAAGATGATTTTTTAAAAAAATTTTACCATTGATAAGTACATCCCTGACACAAACTTGTCCTAGCAATTGTGTGTGCTTGTATGGAAGGAAAGTAAGTCTGACTATTATTGATTTGCAAATATAAAGTAAACTAGGTACTTTTGGCAATAAAATTAAAACCTATACTTCATATCTTTAAATTAGCTTTATTATTTGAAAAGAAAGAAATGGATTGGGAGGAAGCATTTGCTTTACATTTGCCTGTATCACAGGATGTTATTTCTAAGTACAATAAGGTTGGAATCTCGGACTAAAAATATATATATTTGCTGCATTTAGAAGTGCTTTCTGGAGTGTGGACCCTGAGCCACAAACAAATAGAGATATATTGTTATACATTATTGACACAACATGTAACTGGTTCCTAGAAATACTTTCCTGGCATCTCATGTTTCTTGTTAAACCCAAGAGTGGTAGGTCGGGAGGGAAACATGCCTAGTGATCTCTTAAGACAGGCAGCATAGTATAATGACTTTAAGATCACCGACTCTGGACCCAAACCGGTTAGGCTCACATCCTATCTCTGCCATTGCTAGTTGTGTGAGTCTGGATAATTACTTAAATTCTGCTTAGTTTACATTCCTCGTCAGGAACATCAGGTTAATAACATACATACCTTGTAGGACGGTTGTAGGATGGAAAAGTTAACAGTTGTAACTTGCTTAAAAAAGTTATATAAATGTTTGATAATTAAAATATTGATGATAAGATAGTTGTCATGGCATACTTTAGAAGACAAATTTAGGAACTGTAGTTGTTGAGGCAAACATTTCCTGCCTTGCACTTTGTAGGCAAAACTTCTAAAAAAAATAAAAGGTAGTTCAGACCCCCTTGAATCTTATGCTTAGTAACAACACACAATATTAATATAACACAGTTGCTAGATGTCCCATATCAAAAGCTAATCAAAGTACAAATATATATTTTGTACAGTTAAATTGTATCAGCCAAGAAAGGGGAGTCCTTTGACTAACAGATTATTTATTACTTTGTTTTTTAAAAAATGCCCTCTGAAAATGCAATTGTATTAAGCCAAAATACATCCATGGTTTCTTTATTTCATTACTCTCTGTATCTGTGTAAGTAAGTAAGAAGTGCATCTAACACTAAATTTCTAGGTACAAAAATTTTAAGAAAATAAAATAATACCCATTTATTAGGTTGGTGCAAAAGTAACTGTGGTTTAAAAGGTTAAAAATAATTGCAAAAACCACAATTACTTTTGCACCAACCTAATATTAAAACTGTCTCCAATTTTGGCATGCTTTACCTATTTGTTCAGTAGAAATTACTGAACCACATTTTTTCAATGGAAGTTAATTTATCCAGCTAAACAGTGATAAGAAAATTTTTTTGCCATAAGTCAGTGCCCTCTCTTACCAGTGGATCTGACAGAGCAAAGCCCACATCTTCATCTATGTGGTATTCTTCGTGGATTTTCCAAGAACTTTTCGTAGGAGATGCCTTATGTGCCATTCTTGCAGTCTACTCCTCCAGCCCTCCTCAGTCTGAGAGAAGCTTCACAGCATCTATTTATTAGACAGTTGGCCATTGCCAACTCATCACGTAAGCAGCAAGAAATTACTTCCACTTACAGAATAGTTTCATTTTCTACTTTCTTTATTTGTAATTTGATAAACAAACCACAAAAGCATCATTGTTCATCATATAAAGAAACTAAAATTTCATATCCCATAATAAATCTTTATCAATGAGAATGTCTTTTGTTTACTGAGAAATGAAGAAAAGACTTGACTGAAATAACAGAAACCATGAAAATAAGTGACTAGAAGAGAACATTTTTATTTTATGAGAACTTTTCAAGCTTTGAATTAAAATAATGAATTTTCCCCAAAGTTAAAGTCTTTTTTTTTTAAATTTTGAAACCATTTTTTTTAATGACCATTCAGCATTTGCAAGAGTTAAAGTTGTATTTAAAGATTTGAATAGGCTTACTTTTCTTTTATTGACAAGTGGTATGTTAAATTTTATTTTATGATAATGCAAACAGAGTTCAAGTACAAACTGTCTTTTGCATATCAAGTATTTGAAAATAAAAATGAAGCTCTAATTTATAGAACATGCATGGCAAAACAGTCACAGAAAACTAGCTGGGTAGCTAGTAAGAGCACTTCAGTCATGAAACAACACTTATCTGTATATATAAAATAGAGATTACGGGTTACAGTGCCTGGAGCTGTGCCAGCTAGGAGTCCCTAACCACCTTCACCCCAACAAGTTGCATCTTGGGCAGTGAGCCCTGCGTTGTGGGGATTTGGAATATGAACTCTAGTGGGCCTATGGGTTCCTTGTTAGATCTGATGGGCAGTTGAGAACTTTGCAGCTGGCTGCTGACATAGAGGTCCAGAAGTGACTATTCTGGATTCCACCTGGAAGAACCATAAGTCCACCGTTCAACCTGACCCACTTGAGTCACCCTTCAAGGAGCCCTGAAAAAGACTGCTGTGTGTGATCTTGTGTTTCTGCCACTCCAGGCTTCCTTGGCTAAGCAGAGGGCAGAGAAATTAGTGTCTCATCCAACTAGTGGCACACACTGGTCAGGGAAGCTTAGAGACAGAGTGTACTCTCACAATGTTCCTGGTCCCTCAGCCTGTTCTGCTCTTCTCTCAATCCTGTGTCCTGAGTTCTGTCTTCACTTGTAAGATTGCCAAGGCGAAAGTCTTAAACTATCTCTTACTTATTACTGTCATTGGGTTTCTTTTAACCTGTCAGAGTTTTTAAACACATTAGTGTCTTTTTTGAGCAGCCATGAAATACAACCTGAGATACACTGAACTATTAATCAGTGACTCTGAAGTAGAAAATAATGCAAATACATGAAAAATTTAAAAAGAAGTACCTCTCTACCTCCCCATTTTCTTACCCAGTCTTTTATCTTTTTTCACTATGATACAGTTTTTCCATCCCCATATCCCTAATAAGTCATTTTTAGGAGATTTTCCTGCATCTATGCTATAGCTGATTGATAGGGACTGATGCGGCAACAGTCTTTCACATTTGAAGACTTTGTAATATGTTGAAAGTTGAAAGAAAGGAAAAAATACCTTGAAAATATTTCTTTCAAATACAAATTATGACTGCCTTTGGTAAAGGTTTTCGGGGTGAATACGGACACTTGCAGGCATTGTTTCAATCTTAAAGTGGAAGCAATCAAAAGGAGAAAGGAGAAGTTTGTGTTCAGTACATTAAGAGACAATGCAGTTTTGTCATCCAGCTTATCGGTACTTCAAAAAATTTTAATAATCCGTCACTTTGTTACTATATTCTAGAATAGTTCTCACACTATTCTTCTTGATTGCATTATGACTTTTATTTTAAAGATGTCCTTTTATAAGAATATGTTCTTTTCATAGTAAAGGTAAGGGAAACTGAAACCAAAATTATATAGCAAAAAGCATACCATAAGTCAACTTCCTTAAAAATGATTCATAAGGCTGATACTGTTGATATCAGTTCCAAGGAGAAATGAACAAACACACAAAAATGTTGACTTATCATATCTACACGGAAGCCAAAAATGCCAACAAAATATTGAGGATTAAAAAATGTGTGGTTATTCCTATGGTTTTTCATTCTTTGTACCTGAAATTTTTTATGGGTGAGTCAAAACAGAAGCATGTAATGAAGTTTTAGATAATTCTGCCTTGGAAAAATCTCTGATTTTTTATTTTATTTTATTTATTTTATTTTATTTTATTTTAGAAGCATGGTTTGATAAAACTTTCGTTGGCTCTTCTTATCCAGCTACTTACTAAAATCTATTCTATATTTGACTGCAGAAACAATATTTTATTATCCTACTTTTATTCTCCTTTTTAACTCCTTCAAACTTGAACACCTTTCATATTTCTGAAATACATCCTCAACTGAGCCTCACTCTTCATTCGCCTGGATTTTTCTTCAGCAATAACCAAATCCAGTCATGGAGGACTGCACAATAGTGCAGAACGCGAAAACTCGGAGATGACACCATCTTTCTGAACAGAATCAAAAACGAATACCTCTCAGTTCAAGGATGAATCAAACAAGTTTCTGCTAAACTCCAAAGTGCCTAGTGCTTCAATTGTTGCTGAAAAAAATCTTTCTAGCAACTAGTTTTCTGTCTTAATTAACATAGTGTAATAAGCAGAATGCTTTTTTAAATAATTCAGAATCTTGAATTTTTTTATTGAAAAGCTCTGATTTATATCTACCATCAAGGGAGTTTATGAGCTTTTTTGAAAGCAAAGATCAGAACAGGTCCCCATTTGGTCCCCTTACCAAGTCTAGCAGAATATGAGTACTAACAATTTATTATTGCTTCACTGTATCATAGGTTTATATAAAAAAGGTATGGGATATTGTACTAAATAAGTACTGACTCAAAGATATTCGCTGGAAATTTAGTTTTTGTTTTTTAACTAAGTTACCATATTGACTTATGTGTTTACTTTTTTCCCTTTCTCAAAGGGGTGGGGTGAAAAAATAGAGTCAGAATTTTAATCAGTTGTTTTCTGGCTCTTGTGTAGTTCATTTTTCCTTTCTTCCTCTTGTGTGGTCTTCCTTTGTCATTGATAATTTTTTTGCAGTATGTGCTTTGATTCCTTTTTCTTTTATCTTTTGTATATACTAGACATTTTTGGTTTATGGTTGCCATAAGGCTTACACAGAACACCTTTTAGTAATAAAGGTCTATTTTAACATGATAACTTCAATTATGTACAAAAATCTACCCCCACATTTTACGTTTTTGATGTCACAATTTACATATTTTATATTGTACATTAACAAATTGTCTTTTAACATTTATCATACAATTAAGTGATTTACACACCACCATTACAGTAGTTGAATATTCTGAATTAACTATATACTTACTGTTCCCAGTGAGTTTTATAATTTCATATGTTTTCATGTTACTATAGGCACGTTATTATCCTTTCATATCAGCTTGAAAGGCAGGTCTTGTGGTAATGAACTCCCTCAGCTTTTGTTTTTCTGTGAAAATCTATTGCTTTTTTATCTGAAGGACAGCTTTGCCAGGTATTCTTTTTTTTTTTTTAATTTATTGGGGTGACAATTGTTATTAAAATTACATAGATTTCAGGTGTGCAATTCTATATCACATCATCTATAAATTACATTGTGTGTTCACCACCCAGAGTCAGTTTTTTTTTTATTTGTTTCCTCCAGTGTGCACCTGAAGCTGAAGCTGAATAATACTGAATGTCAACTGTAATTTAATATATATATATATTATATTAAATACATCTTTACTATACATATTGAATAATACTGAATGTCAACTATAATTCCTTTCAGCACTTTGAATTCATCATCCCACTCCCTCCTGTCCTGTAATTTTTCTGCTAGAAAAACACTGGTAGCTTTTGGGTGTTCCCTTTGATGTGATCAGATTCTTTTCTCTTGCTGCTTTCAAATTGTCTTTGTCTTTGATTTTTGAAAGTTTTATTTTAATGTGTCTCCATGAAATCCTCTTTGTATTGAATCTGTTCGGAGTTAAAGGAGCTTCATGAGCCTGGATGTTCATACCTCTCCCTAGATTTGGAGAGTTTTCAGCCATTATTTCTTTTTGTTAATTGTTTAATTTTTTAAAAAATTAGTTTCAGGTGTACAAAACAATGTAATAGACATCTATTGTTTATATCCTCACACAGTGATAACCCTCCTCCCCCATCTACTGTCCCTCTGACATTGCATACAGCCATTACATTTCCACTGTCTCTATTCCTAATGCTGAACTCCACTTCTTGTGAATATATATATATATATATATATAAAATATATATAATATATATATATATATAAATTTATATATAAAATTGTACTTGACATCCATTATTGTTCAGTTTCAGCTTCAGGTGTACAGTGCAGTGGTCAGGCATCTACATCTTCCCTGAGGTGGTCTCCCTAATGAGACATGTACCCATCAGATACCCTACAAAATCTTTACAACATTATTGATTACATTCCCCTAATTGACTTTCGTATCCCCGTGGCAATCTTGTGGTTACTGACTGTGTTTCTAATGCCCTCACTTTCCCCCTTATCCTCACCTCCCCTCCCATCTAGCAACCCTCAGTTTTTCCTCTGTGTCTCTGAGACTGTTTCTGATTTGTTCATTTATTCTTTTCTTTAGATTCCACATATAAGTGAGATCATATGGTATTTGTCTTTCTCTGTCTGACTTATTTCACTTAACATAATGTTCTCTGGGTCCATCCATGTTGTTGCAAATGGTAAGATTTCTTTCTTCTTTATGGCTGCGTAATACTCCATTGTATAAATGTACCACAGTTTCTTAATCCAGTCGTCTACTGATGGGCATTTCGGTTGTTTCCATGTCTTGGCTATTGTGTATAGTGCTGCAATATACATCGGGGTGCATACATTTTTTTGAATTAGAGTATTGGATTTCTCCAGATAGATACCTAGGAGTGGAATTGCTGGGTTATAAGGTAGTTCCATTTTCAGTATTTTGAGATACCTCCATATTGTTTTCCATAGTGGCTGCACCAATCTGCAATCCCACCAACAGTGCACAAGGGTTCCATTTTCTCCACATCCTCTCCAGCACTTGTTGGCTGATTTATTGATGATAGCCATTTTGACTTGGGTGAGGTGGTATCTCATTGTGGTTTTTATTTGCATTTCTCTAATGATTAGTGAGGTTGAGGATTTTTTCGTATGTCTGTTTGCCATCTGTATATCCTCTTTAGACAAATGTCTCTTCACATCCTCTGCCCATTTTTTAATTAGGTTGTTTGTTTGGAGTTGAGTGAGTTTTTTATAAATTTTGGATATTAACCCCTTATAAGATATATCATTAGGAAATATATTCTCCCATCCAGTAGGATCTCTTTTTGTTTTATTGATAGTTTCCTTTGCTGTGAAAAAACATTTCAGTTTGATGTAATCCCACATGTTTATTTTTTTCTCTTACTTCCCTTCCCCTTGGACTTCTTCTAGGAGTTTTATGGTTTCAGATCTTACATTTAAGTCTTTAATCCATTTTGAATTTATTCTTGTATATGATGTAAGGAGGTGGTCCAGCTTCACTTTTTTGCATGTGTCTGTCCAGGTTTCCCAGCACCATTTATTGAATAGACTGCCTTTATCTCACCATAAATTCTTCCTTCCATTGTCATATGGTCATAGATTAAATGACCATATAGGCATGCATTTATTTCTGGGCTCTCTATTCTGTTCCACTGATCTACGTGTCTGTTTTTATGCCAGTACCATGCTATTTTGATTACTGTACCCTTGTAGTATAATTTGATGTCAGGTATCGTTATACCTCCCTCTTTGTTCTTATTTTTCAAGGTTGCCGAGGCTATCCGGGGTATTATATGGTCCCATATAAATTTTAGGATTCTATGTTCTATTTCTGTGAAAAATGTCCTTGGTAGTTTGATAGGAATGCATTGAATCTGTATATTGCCTTAGGCAGTATGGACGTTTTAACAATATTAATTCTTCCTATTCATGAAATGGTATGTGTTTCCATCTATTTGTATCTTCTTTAATTCTCTCTTCAGTGTCTTATAATTTTCTGAGTATAGATCTTTTACTTCTTTAGTTAAATTTATTCCCAGGTATTTTATAGTCTTTGAAGCAATTGTAAATGGGACTATTTTCTTAATTTCTCCTTCTAATATTTTATTATTGGTATATACAAATGCAACTGATTTCTGAATATTAATTTTGTATCCTGCTACTTTTCTAAATTCATTTATCAGTTCTAATAGCTTTTTTGTGGAGTCTTTAGGTTTCTCTATATATAGTATCATGTCATCTGCATATAATGATAATTTTACTTCTCCTTACCAATTTGGATGCCTTTTATTTCTTTTTCTTGTCTGATTGCTGTGGCTAGAACTTCCAGCACTGTGTTTAATAGAAGTGAAGAAAGTGGGCAACCTTGCCTTGTTCCTGATCTTAAGGGGAATGGTTCTAACTTTTCCCCATTGAGTATGATGTAAGCTGTGGGTTTATCATATATGGCCTTTACTATGTTGAGATATGGCCCCTCTATTCCCACTTTCTTAAGAGTTTTTATCATAAATCGCTGCTGGATTTTGTCAAATGCTTTTTCTGCATCTATTGATATGATCATATGATTTTTATTTTTCATTTTGTTAATGTGGTGTATCACATTAATTGATTTGCAGATGTTGAACCACCCTTGCATACCAGGAATGAATCCCACTTGATCATGGTGTATAATCTTTTTAATGTATTGCTGAATTCTGTTCACTAATATTTTGTTGAGGATTTTGCATCTATGTTCATTAGGGATATCGGCCTGTAGTTTTCTTTTTTTGTGGTGTCTTTGTCTGATTTTTGGATCAGGGTGATAGTTGCCTCGTAAAAAGTGTTTGGGAGCCTTCCCCCCCTTCTGGAATTTTTGGAAGAGCTTAAGGAGAATAGGTGACAATTCTTTTTTGAATGTTTTGTAGAATTCACCTGTATAGCCATCTAGTCCAGGGCTTTTGTTTGTTGGGAGCTTTTGTTTGTTGGGATCTTGTTGATTACTGATTCAATTTCCCTGGTGCTAATCAGTCTATTCAGGTTTTCTGTTTCTTCTTGAGTTAGCCTTGGAAGGTTGTATGCTTCTAGAAAATTGTCCATTTCTTCCAGATTGTCTAATTTGTTGGCATATAGTTGCTTATAGTAATTTCTTCTTCTTATTATTATTTTTTTGTATTTCTGTGGTGTCTGTTGTCACTTCTCCTCTTTCATTTCTGATTTTATCAATTTGGGTCCTCTCTCGCTTTTTTTTTTGATGAGTCTGGTACAGGTTTGTCAATTTTATCTTCCATAAAAACCAACTCTTGGATTCATTGATCTTTTGCATTGTTTTTCTGGTCTCCATTTCATTTATTTCTGCTCTGATCTTTATTATATCCTTCTTTGTACTCCCTTTGTGCTTATTTTGCTGTTCTTTTTCCAGATACCTTATGTGTGAGGATAAACTGTTGATCAGTGATTTTTCCTGTTTCTTTAGGTAGACCTGCATTGCTATGAATTACACTCTTAGGGCTGCTTTCACTGCGTCCTGTAGCTTTTGGGTCGTCGTGTTTTCATTTTCATTTTTCTCGAGATATCTTTTGATTTCTTCCTTGATCTCATGGTTGACCCATTCATTATTTACTAACATGTTATTAAGCCTCCATGAATTTGTGTGTCTTCCAGTTTTATTTCCTGTAGTTGATTTCTAATTTCATAACACTGTGGTCAGAGAAGACAATGGGTATGATTTCAATTTTCTTAAATTTATCAAGCCTTGTTTTGTGGCCTAACATGTGGTCTATCTTGGAAAATGTTCCATGTGTGATCGAGAAGAAAAAGCAACAAAGAAAAAACCAAATATACTCACATGTAAAAACAACTGATAACCCACACTCAACACAGGCAAAAATATAAAAAATACAAAAAACAAAACAAAATAAAACAAAAAAGCAGCGCCACTCTTGGCTTATGCCCACCAAGTAATCTCCAGGTTGTCTTCTGCTGTAACAAAGAGTCCTCTGTGTCTTGTGCAGGCAGAGCCCGCCACCTGGTGCCCAGAGTGACCCTGGGTCTGCAGTTCTAGATGAGTGGGGCTATGGGGTCTGGATGGTAGTTTTTACAAAGTCAGTGCAGTTTCTGTTGTTGCCTGCACATATGCACACTCAGAGTAACACAGCCAGCCCTGTGCTCAGGTCTCCTGAGTCTTAGGGCACTTCTTCTGTGTGTGTGTGTGTGTGTGTGTGTCTGTGTGTGTGTGTGTGTGTTTAGGGCGGGAGATTTCTGAGCTGCTGATAGCCCAGAGCTTCGTCTGCCACCTGCTGCTGACTCCTGGGTGTGTCTCCACAGTTGTAATTGCCCTGCCCTAGGCAGGCCAGAAAATGTGCGGGTTGGGGATAGAGGAGTCTTCTCTCTCCCAGCACAGCAGTGTCACACTCTTCTCAGCCTCTTCCCTGGGTCAGAGCTGCAAGCTGGGTCTTCTCAGATCTTGAACGCTACAGCTCCTTATAGTCTGACACTAATCCTCAGCTGAGGGGCCATCTTGAGTCTCTAGAAGGGCCGGAGTAGGATTGGGAGAGTGGGGGGAGGGGCCCAGGTCTGGTGTTTCCGTCCTTTGTCTGACCTAGGGCCCAGATGGAGGTCTCAGATGAGGTTACTGCCTTAAATGCTGGATGTGCTGCTCTCTCAGCAGGAGAGGTCAGTTGTGGGACGCAGGGTAAGAGCCCACCTCCTGGCTCTTGTGGTCTCTGTTCTGTCCTGGGACCCCCTACTTCTATGCAGTTATGGATGCGGGCCACATCTCCACTCCCTCCCTTCCTTCTTCCCCTGCTCACCCAGTTTGCCCACCTTCAAGTAATCCTCATATGAATCTCTTAGCTGTTCTGTGTGATGAGCAGAGAGTCCTTCGATGGGATATAGATGTTCAGTTTGTGGTAGGTTCCGGAGAAGAACTCAAGGAGACCACCTCGCTGCTGTCATTCCTATGACGTCACTGGAGCCATTATTTGTTTGACTAAACTTTCTGCCCCATCTCTTTCTTTTCTCATTCTGCATGCATATATTTTTGATTGATGGTATCATGTAAGCTTCCTCTTACATTCTTTTTTCCCCTGTTATCTGACATGATAATGTCAAATGACTTGTCTTTGAGTTCACAGGTATTTTTTCCTGCTTGGTAAAGTCTGCTATTGATACTCTTTATGGTTTTTTATTTTATTTATTGTATCTCTCAGCTCTAGAATTTCAGTGTCATGTTTTCATATAATTTTTATACACCGTTGAACCTCATTTTTTCATGTATTTCTTTCTAGACCTCATAGAGTTCTATTCATGTTCTATTATAACTCTCTGAGCTTTCCTAAAACAATTATTTTGAATCCTTTGTCAGGCAACTTGTAGATCTCTCTTTTTGGGGTTCAGTTACTGTAAAATTATTGTGTCCCTTTGTTAGTGTTGTGTTTCCTTGATGTTTTTTTTTTTTTTTCATGTTCTTTGAAGTCTTGCATTGCTCTCTTCTTATTTAAAGAAGCAGTTACCTTCTCCAGTCTTTATTGACTGGCTGTAGGAGAGAAATACATTTACTAGTCTGTCTGGCTCGGGATTCTGAAGGTTTCAGAGTTTTTCTATGGATGTGCCTATTTCACCCTTCTTGTTCTCTCTGACTGGGGGAATTGTTAGATTGTATGCTTTGTCTCAGTCTTGCAAAGTAAGGGAGAGTGCTGAGATCCTCTTATTTGTTTTCCCTGTGTTGGTGCCCAGAAATGCCCAAGTTTGTGTGCCTTCTCCCAATCCTCCACAACCAGACCCACTTTCTGCATATTCTCTGTAGCCGTCTGCAAAGACTAGCACTCATCATCCACTGGAGCAGGAGCAGGAGTTGGCCATGGGAGTGGGCTAAGTGAGGTGCATGGAACTTTAGATTACCTGTGAATTTGTTAAGGAAGTCCACAGGTAAGTTGTCCCACTGGCTAGTGGATAGGCTTTTTCATGAAGTCCACAAAGTGGTTAGTAAGATCCTCATTCTATTGATGAGTTCTGTGTTCTGGTTGCTGGGCTCTCAGCTTCTCCCAATCCTTCAGCCATGTAGATAACAGCACTCTGGGCAGGATGAGAAAGAAGTGGGCCTCTTAGGCGGTATCCACTGTGGCTGGGGAGTCAAGGTTTTCACTCACACTCTCTCTCTCTCTTTCATGGGAGAAATTATTAGCCCGTAGAGTCTCTCTTGGCACTGATCTGTGATGCGTTAACAATTTTTGTTTTTTAATCTTTACCTTAGAGTTAAGTGATTTGCACACCACCATTACAGTAGTTGAGTATTGTGAATTCTGAATTTGAGGCGTCATTTACCTAAAGTGAAACTGTTCTTCTTACCCTCTTCTATACATCTATTCTCAGATTTTGTTGCTCTAACAATGTGCTAGAACTTTACAGCTCATCTCCTGTGCTCCCATAAAGGTACTCTCAGCTATGGGTGATTGTCAAAACTGATGTTCTATGGGGACGACAGTAAAAACTTCTGTTCTGCCATCTTGCTGACATCAGTCTATCAAATGCATACAATTTTAGATCAAATTATTATCTCAAAATCTTCACTGCTTTTTTTCTATGGCCTCATGGTGATGTGGGTATACGTCCTTGCTCATTAACTTTGGGTTCTGCCATGAAACTTGCTTTGACTAGTGGGATGTTACTGTTGTGACCTTGTCAGACTTTCAAAATGTGCTTTTACTATCTCCATGAGAAGAATCTAACTTGGGCAGCTGCTAAGTCACCAGTGTTGAATGCTTAATGACATAAAGCAATACAAACAAAGTTGCCCTGGCTTATCCACAGGTATGCAGCCTGAATTAGATCCATCCCACTCAATACATGGTCACAGGTGCTACACATAAAACATTGATAATTGTTTCTGAATTTTGTCTATTTTTTAGTATTATTGTTGTGATAGCTAACTGATACATACCCTATGACCAATCGATTTTATTCCTTTGTATATTCTCAACAGAAATGCAAGTATATATTCATCAAAAGACATGAATTAGAATGTTCATAGTATCACTATCTGTGCTAGCTCTCCACTGGAGGCTCTCCATAGGAAACTACCCAAATATCCATAAATAGATAAATTAATAAGCAAATATTGAGCAAAAGATACCAGATGCAAAAACAATACATTTTAATCACATTATTATAGTAACAATATAAGACAAACTAATATGGAGAGATAGAAGTCAAAACAATGGTTACTTCTGAGTATATAAGATTAGAAATGAGTGTAATAGTAGGATTCTAAGGGTGTTGGTAACATTCTACTTCTTTCTCTTGGTTCTATTTTCACAGTTCAGTTATGCTTATAAAAACCAATTGATAGTGATGTCAGCATCATGGGAGAGTAAGTTGTTCCTTTTTTCCCTCCCCTTGGATTTACAACTAATTTAGACATCAAGAACCAAACATAAGTGCCTCTGCACATTACACCAGAACACCCAGGAGGTTTCTGCCCACCTGTGCATCCAAAAGTAGGCAGATAAGACCTTAGTGGGAGCTTTGGATTCAAGGGAGTTGTTGAGCCTGCTCCACCCCCACTCATACCAATTGGGAGAAAAGGAACCCTGAGAGTACAAAACTGGGCAGATACCCAGAGCTGGTAGAGAACTTACGGAGATTTAGCCTGCCCGAGAGAGGAATCTGTCATGCCATCAGAATGGGATAGAGAATGAATTGTGAGGCAGAAAAGGTGAAGAAACTCACCAAGTTGGTTCCTCTCCCCAGGGCGATACTGCAAGACACAGGGCTTTTGTCTTCATCAGAGGTAACTGCTCCTGGCAGAGGATGTGGAAAGCAGAAGTGGTGAGAGACCACCTGGCTGCCCAGTTGTACAAGTTAAGCTGAAGGGACCTGTTTCTCTCCAGCAGCACCCATACTTCTGAGGAGTGAACTCTGTGTGACTGTGGGAGGTAGAAGAAAGAGTGGGAGGCAGACAGGAATATCAATGGGCATTGAAGAAACAAGGTTTCCTGTGTCAGCTTTGGGATTTCAGAGGAGGTCTGCCCACAGACTTCTGGGAATGCTCCAATTGAGGATCCTCCCACCAGGCCTGTGGGCATCCCTAAAACCCCAGGTGCTAAGCCCAAACATCTTCCCACTCTAATGGCAGCTCCTTGCACATGCTTCTGAGGGCATCCTTGAGAGCCAGTTCTGGTAGGAGAAACCACAAACTTGAGTTATAGTGCCACCTCCTGGAATATAAAAGATTATTTCTAATTGCCAACCGGTTAAACTGCAAGAACCAAAGAAAACATACATTCTTAACTAAGAAAGGTGGTTGAGGTTGAAATGGCATGGTGGAGGTCATTATGATTCATCTTAGGCTTACTAAGATGTGCTGTGGCAAGGCCAGCTGAGTTTCTGAATATGACATTTTAACTTCACAACCATAGCTGGTTAGCAATTGAGTCCAAGTTGACTCACCCAGTATGTGGATATCAGGCCAAATATCACAAGGTCTCCTCACTGGTCAACTGAGTTTCAATAAGAGTCCAATAGAAAGTAAATAACTTCTTTTCAAAAGTAGTATACAAGGCAGCCATGTCAGGGAGTCAAGGAGTCCAAAACCCCAAGGACTATCTCCAGGTTAGCCTGACTGCCTTTTGTAGTGTTTCCCTTCAGCAAAACATCAATCACAGAGACTTGTAGTTCAAAGGGGTGACGAGGGTTACAAGATCACAAAGTAACTTGAAAATAATATATATCCTATATTGTGTCTTGTGGGAAAGTAGAATCCAGATTCAGGCAATATAATGTTACTCTTGCTTCCACATCTGAAGTCACATTTATATATATTTTACATATATATGTGTGTGTGTGTGTGTGTGTGTGTGTGTGTGTGTATATATATATATATATATATATATATATATATATGATGCCAAAAAATATATATATACACATGACTTGTATTTATCTTTTGTTACTGGTATATATTGAGTATTACAATTATAATGCAGTTTTTTCCTTTCTTAAAATGTGTGTGTGTATATATATCTCCATCCTCCTAGCTCTCGTTAGTACTCTTTTTTTAAAAATTAGTTTCAGGTGTACAAAACAATGCAATAGTTAGACTTTATCATTTATATCCCTAACACAGTGATAACCCCTTTTCCCCCATCTACTACCCCTCTGACAGTACTCTTTTTATAATAGTAAACCTTGTACAGATTTTTTGACTTGGCTGTTGCTGATAACCTGGCTGTTTGGTCTGCTACTTGGAAAATTACAAAATGGTTGATTAAACACATTGATCTCTGGGATCATGACCAGTGAAATGAACCACAAGTGCTTTCTGGACTATCTTGACCATGATAGTAAGACTGAGATCAATCTCCTTAATGATCTTGCACCAACTAGATGACCATCACTGTTTCCTCAAACAATCATTTAACGATATGGTATCCCATCCGCCATAACAGACTAAACACCAATTGAAAAATTCTATTTTCTTAATGCAGATGCTACCATAGTAATCATTCAAACTGAAATATGGAGAGGAAAATCATGAAAAAAGCCGAAAATTTCAGAGACTGTGGGAAAATATAAAAATCATCTAACACACATAGAATCAGACTAATAGAATGAGAGAAGAGAGGAAATTGTGTAGGGAAAATATTTGAAATGATAATGGCTAAAATTTCTCTAAAATGTATGAAGGATATAAATTCATGGACTCAACAAATTCTCAAATCCTAAGAAAAATCAATATAAATGTTACACTTCTGAGCACATCATAATCAAACTACTGCTAACCAAATATAAAGAGAAAAGACTTTAAAATAATTAGAAAAAAATACTCTGGGGAGCAAAATTAAGAATAATGTAGAAGTAATGGAAGCCAGAAACCACTTTTCATTAGAAGCAATGAAAAGCAAAAACCCCTGGATAATTTTTTTTTAAGATACTAAATAAATAAATAAATAAAATATCAAATGTCAGTATAGAACTTTTTATCCAATAGGGTACACGTAAAAATTAAGGCCAAAAAAAAAAAAAAGAAAGAAAAAAAATTTCATAAAAACAAAAAGCAGAAAAGAATTTACCTATATAAAATATGACATTTAAGATTTCATATTACATTAATTTAAGGAAATCAAATATTAAAATAATGTTTATAGATATGCCATGAAAAGATATGGAGGAACCTGAAGTGCATATGACTAATGGAAAGAAGCCTACCTAAAAAGGCTATTTACTGTGTGATTCCAACTAGATGACATTCTGGAAAAGGCAAAGCTATGGAGACAGTACAGAAAAAAAATCAGTGGTGGCCATAGGTTAAAAAGGAAGAAAAGAAGGATGATTAGGTGGGGCATGGTGTAACGAACCTATTCTATATGCTACTATAATGGTGGATACTAGTCATTAGACATTTGTCAAATCCCATAGAATGTGCAAGTACAACATTAAGAGTTAATCCTAATGTAAATTGTGGATTTGGTAGATAATGACATATCAATGTAGGCTCATTGATTGTAATAACTGTATCACATTGATGCAGAATAATGATGTGGAGGAGACTGTGTGTGTGTGGAGGGGATAGGTCAGATCTCTCTATTTTCACTCTATTTTTCTGTGAACCTAGAATTGTGTGTGTGTGTGTGTGTGTGTAAAACATGACAATAATAAATGAAAGGGCTTAAGTGAAATTATCTTGTTGCAACATTCTTACATTGTTCCTGATACAGTATGTGGAATGCAATATGTTGAATATATATAATATAATCTCTAATCACTGAAAAACAAAATAATAACTAGTACATTTAAAAATTCAAGAGACTAGATCTAATGGACTATTAAAGTGGCTTCCATTATTTAAGAAGATAAAGAAGCAAAAAATACAGATAAGAAAAATAGAAAACTGCTAGCAAGATGAGAGAAGTAAACTTAGCATCTCTGTGATTTACAGTAAATGAAATGGACCTATTGCTTCAATCATAGCCAAATATTGTCAAACTGGTTTTTACCTCTTTATTTTGTCAGTGGTTTCTTTTGCTGTGCAGAAGCTTTTTAGTTTGATATAGTCCCATTCATTTATTTTAGCTTTTACTTCCCTTGCCTCTGAGGTCAAATTCAGAAAATGCTCTTTGAACGTAAGTTTAGTGCCGATGTTATCTTCTATGCAGTTTATTGTTTCAGGTCTTATGTTTAGGTCTTTGATCCATTTTGAATTAATTTGGGTACATGGTGACAGATAGCAGTTCAGTTTCACTCTTTTGCACTTGACTTTCCAATTCTCCCAGCACCATTTATTGAAGAGGCTGTCTTTTCTCCATCGTATGTTTTTAGCTTCTTTGTCGAAAATTGTCTGTCCATATTTATGTGGGTTTATTTCTGGATTCTCAATTCTATTCCATTGGTCTATGTGTATGTTTTTCTGCCAATACCATACTATTTTGATTATTGTTGCCCTGTAGTACAAAATGAAGTCAGGTAGTGTGATACCTCCAGCATTGTTCTTTTTTCTTAGGGTTACTTTGGCTATTTGGGATCTTTAGTGTTACCATACAAATCTGATGATTTTTTTGTTCTATTTCTTTAAAAAATGCCATTGGGATTTCAATGGGCATTACATTAAATTTGTATATTACTTTGGGTAATATGGCCATTTTAACTATGCTAATATCCAAAATATATAAGGAACTCATACAATTCAGCAACAAAAAAACAAACAATCCAATTAAAAAATGGGCAGAGGATCTGAAGAGACATTTCTCCAAAGAGGACAAATACAAATGGCCAATAAACTTATGAAAAAATGCTCAACATCACTAATCATCAGAGAAATGCAAAGAAAATCCACAAAGAGATATCACCTCACACCAGTCAGAATGGCTATCATCAACAAGACAAATAATGACAAGTGTTGGAGAGGCTGTGGAGAAAAAGGAACACTCATATACTGCTGGTGGGAATGCAGACTGGTGCAGCCGCTATGGAAGGCACTGTGGAGGTTCCTCAAAAAATTAAGAATGGACTTATTATATGACCCAGCAATCTCTCCCCTGAGTATCTACTCAAAAAATCTGAAAACACTGATCTATGAAGATATATGTGCTCTAACGTTCATTGCAGCATTATTGACAGTGCCCAAGACATGGAAACAACTAAAGCATCCTTGGATAGAGGATTAGATCAAGAACATGTGGTATATGTACACAACAGAATACTATTCTGCCATGAGAAAAGATGAAATAGTGCCATTTGCGACAACATGGATGGATCTTGAGATTATAATGCTAAGTGAAATAAGTCAGACAGAAAAAGGCAAGAACAATATGATTTCACTGATATGTCATATCTAAAACTGAAAACAATAAAGGAACAAGACAAACAAATGAAAAACAAAAACTCCTAGACACAAACAATAGACATTGACAATTTACCAGAGGGTAGGGGATGAGGTGGGTGGTAATTGAGGGTAAAGGGGATCAAATATATGGTGATGCAAAGAGAACTGACTCACAATGTGATATAGAGATGATGTAATACAGAATTGTACACCTGAAATCTATGTAATTTTACTAACAATTGTCACCCCAATAAACTTTAATAGTAATAAAAAACTATATGCTATTTACACACACATTTTACATATAAAGACACACTTTTAAAGCAAAGTACAATATTTTTGTTAAAATATCCCATGCAAATTCTAATCATAATAAAGCAAATCTGTCTATGGAATTGTGAGACAAAATAGACAATGACAAAGGAGTATTACAACAGATAAAGAGTGATATTCATAATGATAAATGTTATTTCACCCAGAAGGTAAACCATCCCTAAATGACATATACAAAATAATATATATTCAACTTAGAAGAATCAAAAATTGATAGAACACAAAAGAGTAATAGAAAAATCTACTATCTTAGTTGACTATATTAACAAAAACAAACAGGCGAAAGAATCAGGAAAGATATAAAATATTTGAAACTCTGTCATCTAATTTGACCTAAGTGACATTTATAGAGTAATATGAGTCACAACTAACTAATCTACATTCTTTTAAAGTTTACATGGAGCCAGCTATCTATAATCGACAATCTAATGCAGAATAAATCTTGCTCAGTAAATTGCAATGGCTTAAAATAATTCAGAGTATTATTATGACCTCAATGGAATTAAATTAGATATCAATAAGAAAAATGTAATTGGAACGCCCTCAAATGTGTGGAATTTAAAGAACACATGGGGCAAAGAAGAAATCACGGTGAAAATTAGAAAATATTTTCACCTGAATATTAATGGAAATAAGGCATATCAAAATATGATACATTAAAAATGCAATACATATCAATTTAGTGATAAATTAGATTAAATTTATAGTTTTAAATGCATATATTAGAAAGAAGAAAGGTTTAAAATGAGTAAGAAAAAAATTCCATTCTTAGAAGCTAGAAAAAAACAAATTACACTTAAATTAGAAAAAAGGAAATGAACGCAAAGCAAAAATCAATGAAATAAGAAAATAAACATATAATAGAAAAACATTTAAAAATCCCAAAGTTAGTTCTTTTAAATGTTAATAAAAATAATAAACTCCAAGAATGATTGATCATGAATAAAGAGAAAAAAAAATCACAAAATAATCAACATTGAGAATGACAAAAGAGCTATCTACAGATTCCACAGAGCTCAAAAGGATGATAAAGGAGAGAAGGATATCATGAACAACTTTGGCCAATATGTCTAACATCTCAGAAGAAATGTACAATTCTATCAGAAACCCAACTTTCTCTAGCAGAAGGAGAAAGAGAATATCTGAATACTTTTTAAAAAATTAGATTTATGAGTAAGAAAAGAAATTCTCACAAAGAAAATTCTAAGTCTATATCACTTAATTTCTAAGTTCTAAAAAACATTAAATATTCACAACATCACACTCTTTCAAAAAATAGAGCAAGAATAACATTTTCCAATTTATTTTATGAGACCAGCATGTCTCTGATACAAAAACTGTCAATAAATTATAATAAAAGAAAATGACAGACAAATATTTCTTATAAATATTGATGCAAAATCTTAAAATGCTGGCCAATTGATCCAGCAAAATATAAAAAGGATAATATATCATTACCAAATAGAGTATATTCCAGGAATACAAATTTGTTTCAACACTGGAAAATCAATAATTTTAATTCAAAACATTAACAGAAAATGGAGAAAACTATGTGATCGCCTCAGTTAATAAAATTCAACATCCATGGTAAGATACATATTATAAAAATCCTAGCAAATTGTGAAAAAAAGTAAATTTCTGAATATAAATGTGTATCTATAAAAATCCATTGAATGTAAGTCCTGGTATAGATGATATTTGCAATTGTTATATTCAACACAGGAATCATATCTAGAATGTATTAATAGCTTTTATTTATTATGAGAAAAGGGACATGGCTACTCAATTGGAAAATGGACCAGTCTCAAATAGGCATTTACAAAAGAAGTTATAAAAATGACCAACAAACATATAAAACTGCACTAAATTAATTGTTAACAATTAACAATAATGAAATACATATTAAAACCAAAATGCAGGACATCTACAGATCCACCAAAATGAAATAAATACAAGTGTAGGCATTGATGTAAAGTGTAATTCTCATTCACACCTGGTTGGAATACAAATCAGTACAAGAATCTTGGAAAACTCTTTGGAAGTATCTACTAAAGCATACTCTGTAATCAGGCAACTTCACTCTAGTAATATACCCAATGAGAATTCACTATAGATGTTCACCAACTGACATGTACAAGAAATAAAATAGCCTAATATGGTTTTTAATAGCTGCAACTATAAATGACCCAAATTTTAACAGTAAAATGTAAAAGCAGATGGTATTATATTCATTCAATGTGTAATACATGCCAACGAGAAAAAAACTATTGCTACTTACATGTTTGGATCTTATAATCATCATATTAAAAGAACTCAAACATAAAAAAAAAAGTGAATGGTGATTTGTTCCATTCATACAAAGTTCAAAAATAGACAAAAGTAAGATAGGGTGTTAGAGGTCATGATTGTCAGAGGGCAATCTGGGGTCTTCGGTGGTTCTATATTTTATTTTTTGATCTGGATATAGGTATTAATTACTCTGGTTTGTTTACTTGAGTATTAGTTGATGTATGCGCCTGTGGTTTGTAGAAAAAATATATGTACGTATTTTATAACTTCATTTCAAAGTTCTCTTAAGAAGTGTATATAAGTCTTCCTGTCTCTTAGCTGTTTCTTCACCCCTGCCCTTTGGAAGTGATTCTGCTCTTTTTTCAGCCTAAAAGCGGCCTCAAACTGAGTTGAAGCCTCCTACTGCATATCTATGCAGAATAACAGCACACAGCATCCACCCTCCGCACCCACCTTTGCACCCACAGCTCTCTGCTTCTTACAGGGCCTCCTCGCGCTTCCAACAGCCTTCTAGCCAAGCCAACTGTCGTTATTCCGCCTGGGATCCAGGACGTCAAGCCATGCTGTGCCTTCTGCTTCTGCTCATTGGGTTCATCGAGCTCCAAACAGAGGACAGTAAGAACAAAAAACCCTCCTCTAACCTGTCGGGAATGTCGCCTCTCCTATGGGTTTCCGAGAGGCTGGATAGCCCTGGGAAAGTGCTTCCTTGCGGGGGCTCCAACTCTGGAAGCCTGAGCCCACTCTCACATTGCCACCTTCTCAAAACCAATACCCACATTGGACGCGAGGGGGCTTTACTACTCATCTTGGGGCCATAGAAAACATAGGAGATGCCATGCGTGGCTTGAGTGGATGCCTCAGGATCAGTGTTTCATATACCCCTCTGCGTTTTTTACCTCTGGGCTCTATAGTTGGATGGTCAAAAGGATCTGAGTTTATCTGTACTGAAAGTGCTTTGTCCTCTTGCCTCAGGATTAACACGGTCTGCCCCCAGGTCAATATTCCCAAAGCCAATATACATGCTCTCTTTACAAAATCTTGTTATTCTAGAGAGACTGTAGATTGAGGATATTTGAAAAGATAGTAAAAATAAACGGTGGCATATGAAATATCATGAATTTAGATGAGAAAATAATGCAGGAAGCTATGAAGCAATGGGTGTTGCTCTAATAAAACGTTTTGCACCTTGCAGATTCTCACAGACTACGTATGCAAATTACAATTCCAGAGAAAATCCGGTCACTGTCAAGTGAAGGAGTTGAATCTCATGTAATTAAGCACTAACATTTTTCACAATCTAAAAACCATGTGTCTATTTTGTACCTAAAAAGTAAACCTGGCATTTGTCATCTATGCACACTTGCTGAATTTTATACCTAATTTTCTTAAGTAAAAAAGCCCTTTTGAAAATGAACCAAGATTAACAATGTTTCATAGACATATGGCGCAATGATGTTTATTATCAAAGACACAAGTTCCACCTTCTAAATTTATTTCCCTCTTGATTGAATAATCATTGACCTGATCCATCTAGAGATTCTTTCACTCACTCACCAGGCTATATTTGAAGGAAATTGTTGTTGTTTTTGTTGTTAAGTAAGCTTTTGGCTTCCTTATGTGGGATGATGGTCATTTGATTTACTGAAGTGTTTATGTGAGTGATTTTTGCATTTTGATTGTAAGTATGTTAATCAAGGCTGTTTTTTTCATGCCATCTTAGTTCATCTTGGTTCAGGGCACTAGTTTTTCTTTGAATTGGAAAGATTTGTATTTCTTTTTTACTAATTCCTAGAATCATTTCTACAGAAGTAAAATGTATTTTTTGATACACCCCTCCTTAATTTTCTTTTGGTTGGGTAGTAAATGTTCTGGTAATTTGAATACAAATATTTCCTTAGCGACTACACACTTGTCACCCTAATGCAGATATTACAAGCTTAAAATATTCAATACAGAGGGTGCCAAAAAAATGTATATACATTTTAAGAAAGGAAAAAACTATTAAAATTGTAATACTCAATATATACCAGTAACAAAAGATGAATAGAATCACATGTATATATATTTTTGACACCCTGGTATATCATTTAAAAAGGAATGCATATTTATGAAAACTTCAAATTTAATAATTTAAATAGAAAAAAGAGGTAAGGCATTTAATCGTATTTCAAAAGGGTTTATTTTCATACAAATATATATAATTGCTTGGTCATATTAGGAAATATACACAGAATCTATTTACAGGGCAATATCTCCAACTAGGCTCCACTAGATTCTATGATAGTAATTCTCATAAGATTGGTAGAAAAAAAAAAATCACCTGTCCTCCACTGTCAAATATGTGAGGAAAAAAATTGACTATTTTGTTAATGTCTCTATCCCCAGTGTTTAGAACAGGAGATTAATAGTATTTTTTGAACCAATAAGGTTATTGTACTTACTGATTCAACAAATGCTACAAACAACATAAAAGTGTATGTTAGTAATTATTATAATTAATAAATAAAGAATAAAGATCATAGAAGAGAATATTCCACTTAAAAAGACTAAGAGCTTTTTTTAAAAAAAATAACTGGAACATCTAGATGTGAAAAATATAGTATGAAAGTGAAAATATCAACAATTAACAGTGGACCAAAGACAGCTGAAGAGACTACATACTAGACACTGCAGACACCAAAACAAGAGGAGAGGAGTTAAAGACCTAAATAAATTGAATATATCCCATGCTCATGGGTTGGAAGGTCCAATAATGTAAAGATGTCAAAGCTCCCCAAATTGATCTATAAAGACTAAATTGTCCATTTGTTAAACATCATTTCCTAATCCTAATATTAATAAAACAGATCAATGACTACTGCAGCTAAACTTGAAGCAGACATTATAAAATCTACAAATATTATACACTATGTGCTGTTAATTCTTTCCTCTACTATTTCTATTAATTTAATTATACTCTTTCATTTTAAGCATAAATTTTGTAATGACATCCATTTTTATTAAGATATAATTATTGGATAAAGATAATCAATTTTTCAGATTTTATTTTATTGGATAAATTTAAAAGTTAACAAATAAGAAATTACACAAATCATATTATTCCACCCATTTTTATTATGAAAGCCAATATTTTAATATCAAATTACATTGAAATGCATCCTTATTAAATTATAAATTTTATGTTTTTATTGAATTAGCATACTTTAGAATGTGATTATTGTTATCCTTTCTAATATTCTTCTCAATTTTCTTTGTCTTTTTAATATATTCTGCTGCCAGGTGTCCTACAACATTGTAATTGAAGGGAAAACATACACTGTGAACCTAATGCAAAAGTAGGTGATCTTTATTATTTTATCACCTGTCTTTGTTCTATTTAAAATTATCATTTATAATTATCCAGAATGTAATTATTTTGTATTTGTAAACGTTTCCACTTACTGACTGTTTATTTGTTTCTTATTTTATTCTTTAAAACAACATTCAAAATCTATAATGAATATCTAGGACTTGAATCCATAGTTTACCAGTATGCTCTCATCTTCCTCCTTCCCAGTAGCAACAGATTTATTTTTGGTTATCCATGTTGCTTTATAAAGGATGCATTTGATAATTTTTTGTCTTTATTAAAACGTGAGTATTACTTGCTTTTGAGTTTCTTTACATTCAACTCTATTTGAAAGAACATAGAGGATTTTTAGGTAGAAAGAGTAGTGATAATTAAAAAAAAAAAGTTTACATACTGTGTCAGAATATATTAAAGATTTGGAATATAATTGTAATTAGCCAAACTTAATTCCATGTCAGCCGATGAATTTGGAGAAAAGAAGCACATGATACTAAAGAATAAAGAAAAATGAAAATTGTGATGGACCTTTTAAACAGAAGACTAAACTCCTAAGAATAATGACAAGCAGAAGTCTGCAAACGAAGTTACAAAATCAATACAAAGATAAGAAATACTTCTGTATTATTTCTAGATTTCACAGCTGCAATCCTTTTATACACCATACAGCTTGGAAAACATTTTCTATGTATAAAATGAATGATACTAGTTTGAAGGAAGATATTGAGAACTGACTCAAAATTACTTCTTTCTGAATTAAAAAATGCTGCATTTTTGCGAGGAATATTATTCTATTAGTTATTTCATCACTTTTTTCTTTTCTCTTTGATGAACCTCAACATAACCTTTCCATGAACTAATTTTTGTTTTGTTGATCATCTATTATATATGATTTTTGCATTATTGCATTGCTTTAAATTTCTTTGGGTTTATTTTGATCTTTGTTTCTAACTTCCTTAAATGAATTCTAAGTTGATTACTCATCAACCACTTGTATATTTTCTAGTCTAAGAATTTAAGGCTAATTTTTCCCCCAAAGTATTATTTAGCTGCCCCCCACTTCTTTGGATATGTAGAATTTTCTCCATTTCATCATTAGCAAACATTTTCTAGCTTATATTACATTTCTACTTTGTCCCATAAATTATGTCATTGTATCTCTTAGTGTCAATACATGTGGCACTTTTCTAGTTTTTAGTTCTAATAATTTTTGATCACAGAATATTCTCTAATTTTAATCCTTTAAAAGTCCTTGAGATTTACTTTTTGATGTAATGTGTATTCAGTTTTTGTAATGTTCTATATGTACTAGAAAATAGCATGTATTCTCCAGTTATTTCAGACAATGTTTTTTAATCATATCATAAAACTCTTCTGCTATATCCAAACTGATATATATATATATACTGATATATATATATACACACACACACACACATATATATATATATATATATATATATATATATACACACACACACACACACACACACACACACACACATACATATATATACATATATATTTTAAAGATTTTATTGGGGAAGGGGAACAGGACTTTATTGGGGGAACAGTGTGTACCTCCACGCCTTTCTTTTTTTTCCCAAGTCAAGTTGTTGTCCTTTCAATCTTAGTTGTGGAGAATGCCGTTCAGCTTCAAGTTGTTGTCCTTTCAGTCTTAGTTGTGGAGGGCGCAGCCCAGCTCCATGTCCAGTTGCCGTTTCTAGTTGCAGAGGGCACAGCTCATCATCCCCTGCGGGAGTCGAACCGGCAACCCTGTGGTTGAGAGGACATACTCCAACCAACTGAGCCATCTGGAAGCTTGGCGGCAGCTCAGCTCAAGGTGCTGTGTTCAATCTTAGTTGCAGGGGGTGCTGCCCACCATCCCTTGCGGGACTGGAGGAATTGAACTGGCAACCTTGTGGTTGACAGCCCACTGGCCCATGTGGGAATCGAACCGTCAGCCTTCGGAGTTAGGAGCATGGAGCTCTAACCACCTGAGCCACTGGGCCGGCCCTCAAACTGATATTTTTATTTATTCTATTATTTTGTAATATATATGCAATGAAATTTTCCACAATCATTTTCAAATTGACAAGTTTCTTTGTATTCTGTAAATTTTGAATTGTATCTTTTGAGATTATAAAAGTTTTTAAATAAACATTTTAAATAGTTTATCTTTTCTTGAATAAAATTTTAACATTGTGAAATGACTATTTTCTAGCAGTTTGTCTTAAATTTTAATTTATCTGATGTGCACGCAGTTACATTAACTTTCTTTTTGTTTAGTATTTGTAAACTGTATTTTTCTTTTTCAATTTTTTATTTAGTCTAGATTTTTAAATTGAGCCTGTAATTCTTTCTTTTAATGCAGTCCAAATTATCATTTTTACTTTGTATTTTTTTCATGTTTTAAAATAAACCATTGTCTACATATAGTCATAAATCCAAGCTATTTTCTTCTAATGGTTTTCATTGTTTTCACTTTCATATTTAACTCTAGAATTCATCTAGAATTGATGTTTGTGTATTTTGTGAGCATAGGAGTCAAGATTTAATTTTTTTTCATGTTAGCATTCAGTGAATCCAGCACATGCTATTGAAAAATAATTTTTTTCTCACTCCACTGTAACATAATAAAATGACTATTGATGAGAGGATCTCTTTCTGTACTCCTTTTTTCCCCTTCTGTTAGTTTATATGTTTATTCTTGATCCCTATTTTATCTATGGAAACACCACACAGTATTTATTACTAAGACTCTGTAGTAGGCTTGATACCCGAGCTAGTTCTACAGTTCTAAGATGTCCTTGATTTTCTTCATCCTTTGATTTTCCATATATTTTTGAAATCATTATTTTTTCTTTGGTACCATTTATTTTATATCCCTGTTTTTCATTATGTCCATTTTAATGCACCCATTATTTTATATTACACTATGTTCCATCAACTGAATTTTTTTGTTATGTATCCTTTTACTCTTTTTTTAGTACTTTCTCTAGATTACCATATTAATTCTGAATTGTTGAATCTAATGTACATTATTACTTTTACCAATTACTCTATATTATTAGATCCTAAACCTTTTACTTGCACTTATTGTGATCTACCTTCTCATTATTTTTTATATATCATAATCCTGGATACTTTTAAACCCCAATAATCTTTTACTATTGTTTTTAGTGAAGTCAATATTCCTTTATATTTAACCATAAATTTACCCATTCTGATGCTCTTTATTTCTTCTTACATTTCTGTTTCTGCCTGTGGCTAATTTTCAGGTCTTGGGATTTCTCTGTATTTCTATTACAGGTCTGCTTGTTTTGAATTATATTTGTGTTCATTGTTAAATCTTAACTCTATTCTTAAAAACTTTTTTTGCTGGAACAAATTCTAGGATGACTTTTTTAAAATGGCTTTCGCCCTTTTTCTATTATTATGTTTTAAATTTTTATTAAATTTACTAGGGTGACATTGGTTAATAAACTTATATAGGTTTCAAGTGTACATTTCTATAATACATCATCTATACCACCCTGAACCTGCCTGATCTCATCTGACTTTAGAGCCTTTAAATTATCATTTCATTGTCTTCTGGCTTTCTTCATTTCATTGAAAAAGTAGCTATAGATCTTCTTGCTGTTTCTTTGAAGGTAACATCTTTGTTTTTTCCCTTGATACTTTGAAGGTTTTATTTTTGTTTCCATCAGTCTTTTAAAAAATATTTAGGTATGATTTTTTTTAATTTTATTGTGCTTGAATTACGCAGAGCATATCGATTCTGTATCATTAATTTTGAAAATATTTTGCTCTTATTTTCAGAGATTTTAAGTTTAGTTCCTTGGCCTGCATGACCACCAAAAGTTCTACTTGTTTCTAGTTCCCAATAGCAGCTTTGTCCTTGGGACAGATATGGATATTTGGAATCTTTCTCTGCCAACAAATAGTGCCTGAATATAACCAGCTAAATTACTTTATAGGACTTTCAACTCAGAATTGGTGTATTCCCTGGAGTCCCACCCCATTGTGGGTCCTTTTGTTTTTTGTTATGACAAGAGCACAAAAAACTTTGCGCTGTGTGTCAGTGGCTTGACTCTTGTACCTGTTGCTTCAACAAATACAGACTGTCATGGCACTCACAATCTTTATATTATACTTGGCGGGCAAAATGAAAATTGGATACCTACACCTACCTTTCTCATTATAGAACCTTTTAAACATATTCTTCTCATATTTACAAATAATATATTTTAATGTGAGATCTCCATCTAATCTGTTGAATTTATGCCATATCAGTTCATTATTTTATTGACCATTTGCTATTTTTCAGATATTCTTCTAAATGCTTGAGATGCATTAGTAAACAAACTGGATATGAATCGCTGAGTTTATATTGTTATCAGATGACACTAATAATGATTTAATAAATAAGTAGATCAAGAAGAGTGTTAGAAGACGGTAAATGCTGAAGCAAAATTATAAAGAAAAGTAAAAAGTATCTTTTGGAAATCTAATGCTTAATAATTTTTTTATATGCTTGTCAAGATAAGTCTCCCTGAGAAGTTCCTATATAAGCAAAGACTTGAAATAGCTGAGACAGTGAGCAGTGTTGAAGGACCTCCCAGGAAAGGACAACTTCTGCAAATACCCTGAGGCAAAAGCTTGCCTTTGTATTTAAAAAACAGCTAGGAGGACAGTGTGATGGTAAAAGTGAGTGAGGGGAGGACTGGAGACCAGGATTTTTGAGTGAAATTATAACAAAATTAGAGAATCAATCTCTCTGTTTTCCCTCTCTCTCTCTCCCTCTGCCTACCTACCTATTTATAATAGCATAATAAAATAAAATTTCAAATTAAAAGCTTAGGAAAAACATTTTTCATTAAACACTTTTAATCTTTATTTTACAGGGCTTTTTTACCTCATAATTTTAGAGTTTATGGTTATAAAGGCGCAGGAAGTAGGAAACCTTTCGAACAACAGTTTCAGGTATGATTTTTATTGTCTGTTTTGCCTTTGTTATGTGAGTTTCTGTGATCATCTTACTTAGGATCCACTTGTTGCTGGAGTACAAAGGGTTGCAGTTATGTTTTGTTTTGGCGTGAATTTATTTCTTTTTGATGATGTGTCTGAGTAAGGCTTATTACACAGATGATTATGCAAACCAAAAATAATTGTGATGTTTTTAGGCCATTATTTCATGGTGCTGTACATGTATGTGCTTATGTACCTGTGGGGAAAGGATTGAATATGGTGTGAAATACTTCAAATGAAAAAACATAGCTTGGGTTAGAAAAGCTAAATATGGGAAGCAAAGAAGACTCCACATATATGTCTGAAGTATTTTCAGAGACCAAGTAAATACATACGGAATTTCATGTACATTTAGGAATATATTAAGTTTTCATATATTTGGAATGCTGGGAGCTTCATTTTATGTCTATTTTTTTAAAAAAATAATAGAGAAGTGTGCATATAATTGCATTAATTACCCATACCTAAAATGCTGTTTTTTCTTTTTACCTTTGCCTTGCCTTACCAATTCCTATTGATTTTTCCATTTGTATTGCTGATTTCTATGTAGTGAATCTACCAGTACTTTGAAATTAAAGCATTTTTATAGAGATTAAGCTTCTAAAAGAAGAAATAATAGATATGTGAATAATTGCTTTAAATTTTGCTAAACAGATGGGGCAAATATATTTGAGTTATCTATGGAGTAGTCTATACAGATATATAAATAATACATAGTCAAATTATATTATGACATATATATATGTATGCATGTATATATACACACACACAAGTATATATGTACATGTATGTGCACATTGCATGTATATGTGTGTGTGTCTGTGTGTGTATGTGTGTGTATGTGTAAGAGACAGAGAGAGAGTTAGAATTAAAAAGACAAAGAGACATATATCCCATGCCTGAATTTTATACAATTCTACTATACCTAACACTTAACCCCGCCCCCTACCTCTAAGGAGGTAACCACGAAAGATAAACGTATAATTACAAAGACAAAGAAAAGAATGTTTTATTAGCCTGAACATGGAAGTTGTTGCGTATTGACCTCAGTTAAATGTTGCCCTCAAATGTAATGAATATAACCATGAGCTGCATAATGATGTACAATGATATACAATGGTCGTCCCATAAGATTATAATGGAGCTGAAAAGTTCCTAATGCCTAGTGACATCGTAGCCATTGTATTGTTGTAGTGCAATGCATTACTCATGTATTTATGGTGATGCTGATGTAAACAAACCTGTGCTGCCTGTCCTGGAAAGGTGTAGCACATACAATTATGTACAGTACATAATACTTAATAATGATAAACCACTATGATACTAGTTTATATACTTACTATGCTATACTTTTGTCATTATTTTAGAGTGTACTCTTTCTACTGGAAAGAGTGTACTCTTTCTATTGAAAAAAAGTTTATTGTAAAACAATATGTTGTGTTACTCCTGCAGCAGCCTCATGTATCTCACTGAACTTGGAGTGGGGGAAGGAGGATGTGGTCTTGGCTCAAATAACACAGGCTTTCATGTTTCTTACTGTATTTTCATAAGTTTTCTTGAGTAACTGTTTATTCATTTTCTCTTAGAATCATTTGTCCCTTTGACTATTTGCGAGGGTTTAAATGGTTGTTTATTTATAATTTTCATTCATTTTGCTGGGGTCAGATTTGTGGAGCTCATCATGTTGTCATACGAGCCATCAGTTCTCATCTTATTTATTTATTTATTTATTTAGATATTCAATATTATTTTATATTAATTTCAGGTGTACAGCATAGTGGTTAGACATTTACGAGTACATAATTTAAGAAGTGATCTCCCTGACTAGTCTAGTACCTACCTGGCAGTATGCGTAGCTATTACCGTATTTTGGACCATATTCCCTATATTTTACTTTACATCTGCATGACTATTTTGTAACTACCAATTTGTATTTCTTATTCCCTTCACCTTTTTCATCCTGCCCTCTAACCCTCCACCCCCGCCCAGCTATCACCCCAATAAATCTAGTACCCATCTGACACCATACACAGTTAGTACAATATTATTGACTATAATCCTTATGCTGTACCCTATATCCCTATGAATACTGTGAAACAATTAAGGTGTACCTCTTAATCCCTTCATCTTTTTCACTCACCCCCAACAGCCCTCCAATCTGGCAACCATCAAAATATTCTCTGTATCTATGAGTCTGTTTCTATTTTGTTTATTTTGTTCTTTAGATTCCATATAAATGAAATCACATTATAACTGTCTTTCTCTATCTGACATACCACACTCTGCACAATACCCTCTAGTTCCATGAATGCTACTGCAGATGTCAAGAACTCATTCTCATCCATGGCCAAGAAATATTCCATTGTATGTATGTACCACCTACTTTTTATCCATTCATCCATTGACGGACACCTAGACTGCCTTCATATCTTGGCCATTATAAACAATGCTGCAATGAACATATGGATGCATTTGTTCCCTCGAAGTAGCATTTTGGGTTTCTTAAGATAAATACCCAGGAATTGGATTACAAGGTCCTTTGTCTCTTGTTATAACCTTGGTTTTAAAGTATGTTTTGTCTCTTGTCTTGCTACCTCAGCTTTATTTTTTTCCCATGAAATATCATTTTCCTATCCCTTTACTTCCAGTCTCTGTGTGCCTTTCAATCTGAAGTGAGTCTCTTGTAGGCTGCATATGTAAGGGTCTTGTTTTCTCAACCATTCAGCCACCCTATCTTTTGATTGGAACATTTAATCCATTTACATTTAAAGTAATTGTTGATAGATATGTGGTTTTTGCCATTTTATTATTCTTTTTATTTATTTATTTTTTTTTCTTTTCAACTTTAAGACATCCCTCTAAAATTCCTTGTAATACTGGTTTGGTGGTGATGAATTCTTTTAGGTTTTTATTTGTTTTTGTTGTTCTTGGAAACTCTTTATCTGTCCTTTTATTCTAAATGATAGCTTTGCTGGGTAGAGTAATCTTGGTTGTGGGCCCTCGCTTTTCATCACTTTGAATATTTCCTGCCAATCTCTTCTGGCTTGCAAAGTTTACATTGAGGAGTTACCTGACAATCTTATGGGAGCTCCCTTGTAGTAACTAACTGCATTTCTCTTGCTGCTTTTAAGATTCTCTCTTTTTCTTTATCCTTTGGCATTTTAGTTATGATTTGTCTTACTGTGGACCTATTTGTGTTCATCTTGTTTGGGATTCTGTGCACTTCCTTGGCTTGTATATCTATTTCCATTGCCAGTTTAGGAAAGTTTTCTGTCATTATTTCTTCAAATAGATTTTCAATTTATTGCCCTTTCTTCCGGTATCCCTGTGATGCGAATTTGGTATGTTTGATGTTTTCCCAGAGGCTCCTGAAACTATCCTCAGTTTTTTGGATTCCTTTTTCCTTTTTGCTGTTTTGATTGGGTGTTTTCTACAACCTTATCTTCTAAATTGCTGATTTAACTCTCTGCTTTATCTAATCTACTGTCGATTCCCTCTCATGTATTCTTCATTTCAGTTATTGTATTCTTTATTTCTGACTGGTTATTCTTTATGTTTCCTATCTCCATTTTTATGTTTCCTATCTCTTTATTGAAGTTCTCCCAGAGATCATTGAGTGTTCTTATAACCAGTGTTTGGAGCACTGCATCTGGTAGACTGCTTGTCTCCATTTTGTTTTTTTCTTTTTCTGGAGCTTTGTTCTTTTATTTGAAACATGTTTCTTTGTCTCCCCATTTTGGCTGCCTCGCTGTGTTTGTTTCTATGTATGAGGTAGAGCTGCTATGCCTCCTGGTCCTAGTAGAGAGAGGCCTTATGTAATAGGTGTCTTGTGGGACCCAGTGGTGCAGTCTCCCTGGTCACCAGAACTGGGTGCTCCAGTGTGCCCCTTGTGTGTGTTTTGTGTGCCTACTTTTTGTGGTTGAGCCTTGGTTGCTGTTTGTACATCAATGGGAGGGATTGCCCCTCAGCCTGATTGGCTGTGAGGACTGACCTTGACTACAGTGGAGGAGCTACTGACCCCACAGAGCAGGGCACCTGTCCAGTCTGCCCTCTTGATGTGTTGTCCTTGAAGGTGGCTGGGTGATGCTCTAGCTTAGTCTGAAGCTGGCCACCAGGAAGGCCAGCACTGGGTCCTCCTGGGAGGGGACCAACTGCAAGCCTAGTTTAACCACAACATGTGCCCTGCCTGGGGCTACCTGGTATAAGCCACAAAGCAATCTGCAGGTGACCCCTCCCGCACCAGGCTTGGAGGTGCCTTGAGAGGACAATCTGTGAACTGAGACCAGCTGTTGCTAGTGCCAGGCTTATGACTGCTCAGCCAAAGGTACGAGACACACAGAAGCCAGATGCTGCTTGTTTGGGTTTTGTGAACATTTGAGAGATTTTATGAAAGTCCACACATGAGCTAAGATAGGTTATTTTTATAGAAAACCCACTGAAAGTGACTTGGGTGGGCCCAAATGTTGGGTGGGGTGGGGTCTCAGGGAATCAGTAGGGCAGGGCAGACGAAAGGTGATAGTACATTTGATGGAGATGCAGATATGACATCTGCCTGCCTCTGCACGCATGAAGGGGGAGGGCTTAACAAAGAAGCAATGGCTTTCACCAGCTACTCTGTCTACTCCATCTGGAAGAAAGCTGCCCCTCCAGCCCTCACCCTGAAGCTAGACCACTCATTCCTCCCTGTATGTCCCTGGCGCCTTTAGAGCTGCTGCCTCAGCACTGAAGCTCAGAGTGAGTGAGTCTGACAGTAAGTAAGTCCATTCGTGGGTCCTTTAATAGGAGCACTTCGGAGTGTAGCCACCCTCTGGCTCTGGCTTACTCATCCACAATCTCTGCTGGTTTTCACAGCCAGAAGTTATGGGGACTTCTTTTCCCAGCACTGGAATCCTGGGCTGGGGAGCCTGGGACCCCTCACTCCTCTGGGGGTACTTATGTAATCAGGATATCACTCCCAACTTCTAATGGTCACATGAGGTTTTGGGATTAGCCTATTCTGTGTCTCTGTCCCAGTCTTGAGGTGGCTTCTTCTGTATGTCTGTAGTTGTAGGGTTTCAGTTCAGCTAGACTTCAAGTGATTCTCAGTGACAGTTGTTCTGTAGTTTAGTTGTAATTGATGTGGTCCTGAGAGCCAAATCTTCATTTCTAAAGAATAATTTTTCTTAATACATTTTTCTACGTGCCAGGGCATTTTTTTTTTTCTCTCTCAGCACGTTATTCTATTTCATTGTAGCCTGACTCTGGAGCTATGTGTACCTATATCTACCTATGGATATATATATAGTGAGAAGTATCATTGTTTGTATCACTAGTCCTCTGACTGTTATGTGTTACTTTTTTTTGGCTTATTTCAAGATTTTCTCTTCACTTTTCATTTCCATTAGTTTATTATGATGTGCTGAGTTCATTATATCATGATAATGCACAAAAACCAAACAAATGAAAATAAGCAAAGGACATTTATTCAGAGCTTGATGTACATAGCAAGGGAGTCAGCCACCAGCACTTGTGTTTTGACAGATACACTAAGACAGCAGAGGAGTGGTAGAGCTTCATATAGTGGAAAGTAAGGAAAACTTCAGGTATGTCCTGATTGGAGAGTGGTGGCATAGGGAAGCTGTAGGTAGACTAACTAGAAGTGAAACATGCTATGTGATTGTCTAGGGGTACATATTTGGCATTCTATGGTTGGTCTTATGTTGGAGGCAGAGACAAAATTTAGGTAAACTGACAGTTTTTAATTAAGTCCTTGGCATTTGGGGCTGTTTATTATATATTTAGCTTCCTGGATTGTTACCAGAGATAGCAATATGACTTCCTACAAGTTCTGATTTGTAGCGGGCTGGCTTCCTGGCTAGTTATTGTCAATAAGGGGGTTGATTTCCTGGGCAGACTGCTGCACATTATGGGTCAGAATTATATTTTTATAAATAATCTAGCCATTGTGCATTTGAATATTCAGTGCCTGAATCTACAAATTGTAGTATCTCAATATATTTGGGGGAAATTTTGATCTTTTTTCCCTAAAATATTATTATGCCTACTTTCTCTTTCCATTTCTCTGGACTCCAATTAGACATATGTTAGGTAACAGCGTTCCACAGGTTGCTATAGCTATGTTAAGATTTGATGATTTGTATATGTCTATTTTTTTCTTTTACCTTTTTTTTCCATCTCCAATGTCTAGTAAGTAAAACCTATCCCATGTGTTACATTTTAAATATATTTTTGTTCTAGAATTCAGAGTTGGCATTTTTATAATCTTCATTTCTGTTCTGAATTTCCTAACTGCTTCCCTATTATGCCTAAATTTTCCTTTTTGTTCTTGGTTACATTATTAATATCTGCTCTGAAGCCTTTTTTTTTTTTTTCCTAACTCCAAAATCTAGGTTATTTTTTCAGGATCAGTTCTCTTTCTGATTTTTCCCTTGACTATGTGCCACATTTTTCTTTTATCGCATATTTAATATTTTAAAACCATAGTGGCTATATTCAGCGATACATTGTAGAACCTGTGACTCTTTAAAGAGTTTTCATTTTTATTCCAGCAGGCAGCTAACTCTGAGTTTATATTTGTAATTGGTAAGAGGGTTAATCCAATACAAGGTACTCTGCTATTACACTCAAATAATTATGAAAAGAAAAATTTCTCTTTTGGATTCATTTTGTTTTTTACCTGTACCTTGCAAAATTAAATCAAAAGAGTATGGAAAAATAATTTTTTGATGATTTTTACCTTGATCCTAATGACCAAGAATGTTACATTTAATTCAGAACAGGAAAAAATATGGAAATGTACTAATTCTTTTTGAACCTGTTGGAAATTTTTTTGATAACTGAGCCAAATGCTCATCTAATAATCCTATAAATCTATCTAGGAAACAATGAGTATTTGACACATACACAACAATAAACATACCTGTTTTAAATATTTGAAAACATTACCTTTAACATGATTTACTCTAATATAGCTATATGTATTTTATCTCTTATTTTTCAGAGTTTTTGCTTCTACCAAGGGTACATTGAAGGTTATCCAAATTCTATGGTGATCCTTAGCACATGTACTGGACTCAGGTTGTGATATATAATTTTATAACTACAAAATGGATTTTTTATTAGAATATTTTTTTGTGTGTGGGAAACTGCTTTTGGAAAGTGTAGTGTGGAAATTCTTGTAATGTCTCCTACCCTTATCCTGTATTAAGATTTTTGATATATTTGGGACCATGAAATATTAATAGCTAGGCAAATACCAATAGCATTACTATTCTGTGCCACTCAATAAGTTTGAGGATACTTAGAAACTTTTTCCTATTTTACAACCTAAGACTAAGACTGAAAATTATCTGCATACTATTAACAAAACCCTGACTAAATGGCATTTTATCAACTTTAAAAAGTGTATTGTTTATTTGCTTATTTTTTGAAATTTGTAGGGGCATATTACAGTTTGAAAATGTAAGTTATGGAATTGAGCCCTTGGAGCCTTCAATTGGTTTTGAACATGTGATTTATCAAGTAAAACATAAGAATGAAGGTGCTTCTTTATATGCTGAGGAGGATATTGAGCCAAAAGAAATGTCCTATAAAATACAAACTATAGAGGTAGGTAATTAATTGAGTAAACTATATGGTTATTACTATTCAGCAACATAAACAATGTATTTTTTTCTGATAAAAATCAGAAATTAATATATAAGATAGATAGATAGATAGATGTACCAGAAACTTTATGACTTATATTGTAAGCCTTAAATCTAGTCATTCAAATTTCCAGAACTCCAAGCTTGTATTTTTTGCTGTTAGTGGCATTTTTCCCCCATGATCTAAACCTTTATTGTCTGTAGATGTACTTCTTTCTCCATATCCAGTATGTCAAAATTTTGATATAATTATACAAATACCATTCACACAAATATTGAAGATACATACCTAGGGTCCTGAGGAGAATCACTAGTATCTTTTAAGGCAACAGCTGCAGGGGCAGAGATTATGTTTTCCTCAAGATGCAGGGTTAATATCCTCATACAGGGATGGAGAAGCTGCTTAGGAGTTTAGTAACCCCAGATTTATCAGAGTCTCCCTCCCATATGTCCCTATTCCAATATTCAGGATTTCATTTCTTCCCAATTAATGCCTTCACTATAACAGTACACACCCTGTGATGTTGGAAATCAATTTGTATTGTAATTCATCTACTCATAAAATGAGATTCTGGGTTTGATTGTCAACCATCTCAGATATGCAACTACAGTAGTTAAGAGTCTTTTTCAGGGCATATAATTCTCCAGAGAAACAGAACCAGCAGGATATATGTATACATGTATGTGTGCACATATGTGTATGTACATAAACACACACACACACACACACACACACACACACACACACACACAAATACATTCACGTATATCTGGACATTGTGGCCCAGTCAAGTTGACAGATAAAATTAACCATCACACCAGGACTACAAAATGTATTTCTATATTTCTCCTATAAGTTTTATTGTTTAATTTCCTACATTTTAATACATGATTCAATTTAAGTTAATTATTGTGTGGTCTGATGTGAAATGGTAAATTCAAAATTTTTCATATGGAAATCTAGTTTTCCCAACACCATATGGTCAAAAGATTGTTTTTTTGTTCCACTGAATTATCATGGCCTTTTTTTCCCCAAAGATCGGTTGACCATAAATGTTAAGGATGATTTCTGCAATTGCAATTAAATTCCATTGGTATTTATGCTTATTTTTATGCCAGAAACACACATTTTTAGTACTATACCTTTGAAATAAGTTTTGGAATTAGTAAGTGTGCATTCTTCTTTTTTGATATTCTTGCTACTAGACTTTCCAAATAAATTTTAAAATTCATTTATTTCAATTTTCTTAAAAAGTCAGTTGGGATTGTGTTGATTGTGTAAATTCATTTGGGAAATATTGCCATTTAACAATACAAACTCTTTTTATCCATAAACATTGAATAGCTTTGTTTTTAGGTTTTCTTTCATATTTTTCTGAATTGTTTTCAATAGTTGAGTCTTAAAGTTATCAAGTAAACTTCTTTTGTTAAATTAGTTTTCTACAAGTTTTATTATTTAAACGCTGTTGAACATTTAATTTTTATTTTAAATTTGTATTTCTCATTAGTGTTTGGAAATTATTGATTTTTGTATACTGATTTTGTATTTTGGAAATTTGTTGAAATTGTTCATTAGTTTTTTTATTAGATCCTGTGACTTTCTAGTACACGGTCATGTCATCTTGAATAAAGATAGTTTATATTCTTTCTTTTCAATTAGGATAACTTTCATTTCTTTTTTATTGTCTAATTGCCCTGGTTAGCTCCTGCAGTATAATGTTGAGTAGGTGAGAAGACTTATCCTTGTCTTGCCCCAATATTACGAAGAAAGGATTCAGTCCATCACCATTAGGTACAATGTTAATGGTGAAATAAAATCAAAACCCCCTGGAATTTTTTACTCACTTTACTCTTCAATAAAACTCTCCTGCTTCACATTCTGTCTCACTTTTTCTGACTTTTCCTTCTACATTTAGATTCTAGATATTGATATTTCCTGTTATGCCTCAGGTTTTTGTTTGCCTTCTATATTTTTCCATGTCTTTATCTATTGTGATTCACAGATCTCTCACTCTCATTCCAAGCTTTTTTCCTTAGTTATTGATTCCAAATTGGACATAATAGTTGCTTAATCTAAACAAAACACACTAATACATTGTTTACCTACTTGTCTATTTATCTATTATCTATCTGTCATCTATCTGTCTTTCTATCATCATCTATCTATCAAGCCCCTTCTCATTCTCTGAATATTTTCACCAATGACCTTTGACATATTTTAAATTTAACTCTAATCCATCTATATTGCAATTGTATCATTCAGTAGCGTTCTCTAATCTTTTTGCCTAGATCCAATTCTTTAGTATTTACTTGACCAAAGAAAACTTTATTGCAGTTGAAGTAATCTTTATATAATGCACATCTAAGCAACAGATATGTTAAATTTAAAAAGTCCTGAAAAGCCATTTTAGGTAGTAAGAGAATGGGTACATGTAAGGAGACATCCTATATGGAGTCTTCTTATATGACTCTATATAAGATGTCTCCTTACATGGCGTCATTCTCTTACTACATAAAATCGGTTTTGAGGTCTTTTGAAATTTGATGCCATCTCACCTTTTAACACACACATTTCCTGGTATTATTTTATTCACCCTTATCTTAAATTTATTTATATGGCTAAAATAAACTATGTATTTTTTTCTCCATAAAATTTTATTATTGTTAAATGAGTGAATAAATTGTTAACTATCTATCACCAATTCTAATTTCAAAGATGAAAGTGAACAAGGATGACTTCAGGGAAGGTTAGACAACTAACACTTGTGTTGGTTAAAACAAAGAAATAGTTTTGAATCCCTCAATGCATTAATACATTGTTTCTCTCAATTAATTTAAGTGTTTATGGTTACTCTCCAGTAAAGTAGCATTATTTCCATTTTTTAGGGACTTTAATGAAAGGATGGAGTCCTATAAGCAAACTATCATGAAACATTTAATGCTTAATTTTGAATGGAATTGATAAGAAACCAGGTAGATCATAAGATTATTTCACTTGCATTTTTTGAACAAAACCCTGAAATCTCCAAGGCTTGGGCCAATAAATAGAGTTTTTAAATGGGGAAAAATGAGTGATCAACAATCAGCCCTACATTTGTCCTACTATCATTTCTCAACTTTTCTTTTCCTTTAAATTACTACAACCACTACTATTGACAGATTAGAGTTAAATTTCTGATCTCTACAAAATCTCAGATTTCTTGTTTTCTCTTTAATCGTTCCTTTTAATATGTCAAGGAAAATGGTTTAACTAAATGGGACAGTTTTGAGCTTCAATGTAAAGAAAAAAATCAGACATTAAAATAAACATAAGTTTCCTCAATTTCTGAAATTTTATCCTCCTTTTCTGCTTCTAGATATTTGTCCAATGTTTGTTGATGGTATGCTATTTTAGTAACAAGGTATTTTGAGTCATCTACACTATAATCTTAAAGTGTTTGCAAAGCCTGTCTTACAAGTTTTCCCTAGTACATTTCTCCTAGGTTACCTTTATGTAAAAATGATCATGAAAATAAGTTACATTTTTTTGATAGTAGATACAATAATTATTACTTTACCTCCAGTTTTTTGGGGAGAGTCTAAATCACATAAATGATAAACCAGAGTTCAAATTCCCATCAGGCCTCATTTTTGTGCCCACCTTAACTACTGTGATCTAAGTGGATGACATCATATCCAGAATCTACATTTTGAGATTGCTATGGTCCAGTTTAAGAAAGTTTATCATTTTTGATTCTCCATTGGTCACCTTTTTCTGAGGTGATTTGTACAAGGGTTAACTTCATCCTTCGATGCGATATCACCCCTCTAAACACAGAGATGGGTCTTTACTCTTTCAGGGTCATAAATCAAATCCACATGGTATTGTATAATAGCATGATTAAGCTAATAGAAATTCACACCTTTTGTAATGGAGAGACAATAGAAGGATTTATTCAGAAAAGGGAAAAATATGAATAGCCCAGTACCAATGAGAATATGGAGAATGGAAGGTAGAGGAAAGTTATTTTTTGAGTAAATTAAGTGGTTGATCAGGTGCAAAAGAGGTGACAAAGGCAATATTCTGAAAAATAATTCTGTGATACCTGATTTTGCTTATATTACCTGGTTCTATTTGTGTATATAAAAGTGAATTTTCAACACTGAAATTATGAAGTAGTGATAAACACTAAAATATTTAAGTAATTTTTAAATTTTGATGTGGGTTTTTTTCAGCCACTTACAGATTTCTCTCAGTATATAGAAATGCATGTTGTAGTTGAGAAAAATTTGGTAAGTATATTTTGATTTATGTCTTATGTCAATTTATATTAGTAATGAGGGGTTATATAAAAAAGTTGCAATAAATTTTTAACACAGGACAATAAATGATCATCTTTGTTTTATCTCTGCTTCAAATCTATAGTAAGTTGGAAATCAAGTTTATTCTACATAAATAATGAAAACAATTGCTGCCTTTAGAATAGTTTCTTGGTAATTTTTATTCATCCCTGTATCCTCCCAATGCCTGGCAATCACTGACTTTTCTACTGTTCCATAGTTTTGCCTTTTGCTGAATGCCCTATAGTTAAAATATTCAGTATGTAACTATTACAAATTGGCTTCTTTACCTTAGTAATATGAATTGAATTTTCTCCATGTCTTTTCATGGCTTGATATCTCTTTTTTTTAACACTAAATAATATTTCATTGTATGGATATACCACAATTTATTTATTCATTCACCTACTAAAGGACAACAACTTTTGACAATTATGTATCAAGCTGCTATTAATATAAACATTCATGCACAGGTTTGTGTGCAGACGTAAGTTTCAACTCCTTCAGGTAAATATCAAGGAGCATGGCTGCTGTATTATATAGTAAGTGTATGTTTCATTTTGTAAAAAACTGTCAGACTATCTTCTTCCAAAGTAGCTGTACCATGTTGCATTCAGCACTTTAAATCATCCTGTTGTCTTCTAGCCTCTGAGATTAATGCTGAGAAATTATCTGATAATCTAATTACTTTCTGTTTCATCAGAAATTATCTGATAATCGAGTTACTTCCCTCTTGCTGCTTTCAATATTCTCTGTCTTTAGTTTTTGACAGTTTGATTATAATGAGTTTGATGATACAATAGTTCCCCCTTATCCGTGGTGTCACTTTCTGCAGTTTTGGTTTCCTGTCGTCAACCGTGGTCTAAAAATAATAAATAGACAATTCCAGAAATAAACAATTTCTAAGTTTTAAAATGCATACTATTCTGAATAGCGTGAAGAAATCATGCAATGTTCCATATAGTCCTGCCTGGGATGTGAATTATCCCTTTGACCAGCCTATCTATGCTGTTAGGCCACCTGCCCTTTTGTCACTTAGCAGCAGTCATGGTTATTAGATTGGCTTGTCATGGTATTGCAATGCTTATGTTCAGTAACCCTTATTTTACTTAAGAATGGCCCCCAAAGTATAAGAGTAATGATGCTGGCAATTTAGATATGCTAGAGAAGCCATAAACTTTATCATAAGAATGTATGTATGTATAGAAATAACAGTATATATAGGGTTGATACAATTCATGGTTTCAGGTATCCCCTGGGCATCTACTGTAATAAGTAGCTTCCTGCCCTCTGCCCCTGGTAAGGGGAAATTACTGTAATGTATCTTGGTGTCGGTTTCTTTGGTTTTATCCTTCTTACAGTTTGTTGAGCTTCCAGAATTTGTAGGTTTATGTGTTTCATCATTTTTTTCTTCAAGTCATCTCTCTTCCTCTGGGACTACCATTATTGATATATTGTTTCTGTTTAATGGTATCCCACAAGTCCTTCTTTTTTTCTTTCTGGTCCTCAGACTCAATTGTCCTCCCTTCAAGTTTGTTGATTCTTTCTCCTGCCTCTTGAAATCTGCTTTTGAACACTTCTAGTGAATTTTCAATTCAGTTATCGTATTTTTCAGCCCTAGAATTTGGCTTCTTTTTATAATTTCCATATTTTTGTTGATTTTCTTATTTTGTGTATGTGTCATTTTCCTGATTATCCTTATTCAGTGTTTTCCTTTCACTCTTTGGGCATATTTTAGACAGTTGTTTTAAAGACTTTGTCTGGTAAGTCTGCATTCCCTTAAGAATGGTTTCTCCCAATTTATCTTGCTCCTCTGGGCCACGTTTTCTTTGTTTCTGTGTTTGTCTTATGGTATAGACTTAATGTTTGTGTTTCTCCAAAATACATATTGAAATCTAATATAATGTGATGGTATTTGGAGGTGGTGCCTTTGGGAGTGGCTTAGGTCATTAAGGTGAAGCCCTCACGAATGGCATTAGGGCCCTTATGAAAGAGCTCCAAAAAGTTCCCTCACCTTTCTGCTATGTAAGGACCCAGCAAGAAGACGGCAAGATGGCCATTTATGAACCAGGAAGAGGGTTTTCACCAGACACCAAATCTGCTAGAACCTTGATCTTAAACTTTCCAGCTTCCAGAATTGTGAGAAATAAATGCCTGTTATTTAAATACCCAGTCTATGGTATTTTTGTGATAGCAGCCCAAAATGACTAAGGAACCTGGTGATTTTTGTTGAAAATTGAGCATTTGAAAAAAATAACCCCTTCTTGCTGTTTTTGCAGATTAGCTCTATGCCAGGGCAGTCCTTCGCCAATTAGCTAGGATTGTTCTCAATTTAAGGGTCATCGGAGGTAGAAGTTTAGTATGTTCTCAGATCTTTCCTGAACATATATCTTTATGAGCTTCCTTAAGTTAACCACATACAGAGCTGCTTTTGAATATCTCAGTTTTCCAAAGAGGTTTACTCCAGCTTCTCCTCAGGGTCTTGACTGGTTTGTTGTATGAGGTCTGACAATTAGGTTTGCAAACTCATTCTAGAAAAAGTGCTACATACTTCATTGCTGAATATCACTATGGTCACCTTCAAAGTACTCCCTTTGAGAAGCTGTGCACTAATGCCAGCACCTAGTTCACCCTTCGAAGCAATTTTGGAACTCTTTTTCTCGAATGGCCATCAGAGATATCATTGTATTACCCTTGATGTCCTGAATGTCATAAAATATCTTCCTTTCAATATTTCTTTTATTTTCAGGTAAAGAAAGAAGTCATTGGGGGCCAGATCAGATGAGTAGGGAGTTCCTATGTAGTTATTTGTTTACTGGCTAAAACCTTTTTCACAGACAGTGCTGTGTGAGCTGGTGCATTGTCATGATGCAAGAGCTCCTTCGGGACCATTATTATTATTATTTTTATTAGTTTCAGGTATGCAAAACAATGTAATAGTTAGACATTTATCATTTAAATCCCTCACAAAGTGATAACCCCTCTCCCCCAATCTACTACCGCCCTGATATTGCATACAGTCATTATATTTCCACTGCCTTCGGGACCATTTTTACACACACCTTTCTCATGCCAACATTTTCAGTTAAGATTTTCCTAATTGTTTCTCTATCAATGTTTACTTGGTGTGCTATACTTCTCACAGTCAGCCGATGATCTTGATGCACAATTCAATGAATCTTTGCAATGTTTTCATCAGTTCCGCTCGTTAGTGGTTGCCCTGACTTCTCTTCATCAGTGATGCATTCTCTCTCCTCCCTCAGAAAAATGTTTAATCCATTTGTACACTGCCATTTTCTTCATGGCATTATCTCCATAAACTTGGACTAACATGTCCCTGATTTCACTTCTACTCTTGCCAAGTTTAACAGAAATTTAATGTTTCTTCACTGCTCTAATTCAAGCTTAGACAGTCTTGTGATGGCACACAAAAAACACGCAGCAACAATAATGAATGCCACTCAGCAAGACACCGCCCATGTCTACACGAACACAGCTGTGAGACACTGATATACCAAGGTTATGTTTGTACAGCGCTGCCAACGTAAGCACACGGTGGCAAGTTTGTGAACTTAATTGTCAGACCTCGTATATCTTCACCTGTAAGCTCTTGCTCCAGGCATCTGAAGATCTGTCATCCCCCTGAAGTTTTCACAAGCAGTGACCACTCCTTTTTTCTGTCTGAAATCTAAGTTAGATTCAACAGAAACCAGCCTTTCAGGCAGCTATTAGCCAGGTTACAACATTTCATATAAGGTCTTCTCTGAAACTTTTATTTGAAGGAGGGAAATATCTCCTCTAGATTAAACCAGGCCATAACAGAGAGGGAGTAGGGCAAAGAAAAGTAAAAGCACTACAAAATTTCTTGCCATTTTCCAGTTGAATTTTTCATGATTTGATATTTGCTTGATTGCTGTTGATCTTTGATTATTTGCCAGACCTCCTATGAGTTTATTTCAGCCAGTTTCTAATTGTCTTTTGACATTTCCATTGAGGAAAAAGGAGTTGGAATTTTCTAGCCTTCCATTTTGCTGATGTCACTCCCCCTGAAGGATATTTTTAATTACTTGTTGTCATATTTTTATGCAGGCTACTTTAAAGGCCTTGTCTGAGAGTTCAAACAGATGATTTACCTTGGTGTTGACATGTGGGTTTTGTCTTTTCTCACTGACGTGATTTTCCTGGTTCTTGGTTGACAAGTGATTTTCAGTTGCTATCTGGACATTTTGATCATTATGTTATGAGATTCTGGATTCTACATACACCTTTTATTTTATTAGCACACCAGTACTGACCAAGTTAGGTGTTTGTATTCAATGACAAAAGTTTTCAGAGGCTTCCTGATGCTATTTTGGTCTTCTTGATTCAGTTAGTGTTTCTGTAGATCCCATTGAGACCTGCCTGCACTGCTTGCAGGAGTGGAGGCTTTCCCTGTCTGTCTGGGAGATTGTAGATGATAGGCCTGGAGGTGGAAAGTGTTTTCCTGGCCTACGCAGTGCTAGTGCTAGTGGGATTCCTGCTTACATTTTCCCAGTGCTGTTTGTGGGAGTAGAAGTTCCTTTCAGGGTTTTTCTGCCTAGTGTTTACAGGTGGGGGTAGGAGACATATGGCTTCAGAGGGTGGAGCTATTTTGTGTTATCAGAGCTTGACTCATTCCCTGCTGTTACTGACAGCAGATCAAATGGCTCTTCACTGGTCCAGGCTACCTGTTGTTTCAAGTTGGACCATGAGAGATTCTATGCTGTGGGGCACAAATTACTACTCCAGGCACCAGAGTGTTAGTGGGTTTCTCACTCCATTTGTACCTGGGCTACTTATTGCCAGTGGATGAAGTTGGAAGTTGCTGGGGAGCTGTTTTTCCTCCATTTCTAGCATACTATATAAGCACCTTTCTATTTCCATATTTTTAGAGACCTCTTATGACTTTTCTTCTATGATTTCAGAGTTTATAGTTTTTCACAGTTTTGCTCAGCTGGGAGACAGGGCAAGAGAAGTCTACATCATCTTGTCTGAACCACAAGTCTCCACAATACATGTTGAAATTTAAATTATTGTGTTTTGCAAGTGTTAGTGTTTTATTAAGAAAAGACAAAATATTTATTGTGTTTTATACTTACCTTGCAATTGTCATTACCAATGCTCTTTGTCTGTGTAGATACAAGTTATTGTCTTGTGTCTTCAACTGGAAGAAATTTCTTTAATATTTGTTTCTTTATTGTTCCTAGTCACACAGCTCTGCTATCAACCATTTTCTCTGCCTTTTTGGGAATGCCTTTCTGTTGCCTTTACTTTAGAAGAATAGTTTTACTGGATGTGGAATTCTTGATTGAGAATATTTTCTTTTGGCACTTTAAATTTGTAATTTGATCCGTTCTCCACTGATTCTGATGAGAAGTCAGCTCTTAACCTTGTTGTGCCTCCCTGTATGTGATACATCGTTTTTCTCTTCTCACTCTAGAGATTTGTTTTCTTATGGCTGATGTCCAGTAACTTAACTATGATGTGATTGTGTTGAATGTCTTATTTTGTCTTACTTGCTTCATTGAGCCTATACAGTATGTAGATTAATGATTTTCATTAAATTTGGGGAGTTTTTAGCCATTACTTAAGTTTTTTTGTCTTTTTTTTCCCCTCTGTTCTCTTTCTAAGACTCTCATATAAGTGCTGGTTTGCATTATAGTGCCAAATAGGTATCTGAGATTATGTTCACTTCTTTTTTGTTTTTCCTTTCTGTTATTTATGTTGTATAGTATCTACTGACACATCATCATGTTTACATTTTTTTCCTACTGCTCATTTTAGCTATTGTATTTTTCAACTCAAGAATGTCCATTTAGTTCTTTTTTAATAGTCTTGTCATTTTTATTATTTTTCTATTTTTTCCAGCTTTATTGATATATAATTGACACATAACTCTGTAAATTTAAGGTTATGTGTTGATTTGACACATTTATAAATTACAAAATGATTACCACCATAGTATTAACTACCACCTCCACCCAGTCACATAATTGTCAATTCCTTTTTTTTTTTTTTTTAATTTATTTTTAATTTATTGGGGTGACAATTGTTAGTATAATTACATAGATTTCAGGTGTGCAATTCTGTATCACATCATCCATAAGTCACACTGTGTGTTCACCACCCAGAGTCAGCTCCCCTTCCATCACCATACATTTGATCCCCCTCACCCTCATCCCCCCCCCCAACCCCCTTACGCTCTGTTAACCACCAAATTACGTTCCCCAGATTAATTTTCAAACCCCGTGGCCATCCTGTGGTCACCGACTGCCCTCCAATCCCCTCACCCTCCCCCCCACCCCCCACCCCTCCCGCCCATCTAGCAACCCTCAGTTTTTCCTCATTGTCTCCCAAACTGTTTCTGATTAGTTCATTCACTTATTCTTTTCTTTAGAATCCGCAAATAAGTGAGATCATATGGTACTTATCTTTCTCTGTCTGACTTATTTCACTTAACATAATGTTCTCTAGATCCATCCATGTTGTTGCAAATGGTAAGATTTCTTTCTTCTTTATGGCTGCATAATACTCCATTGTATAAATGTACCACAGTTTCTTAATCCAGTCATCTACCGATGGGCATTTTGGTTGTTTCCATGTCTTAGCTATTGTGTATAGTGCTGCAATAAACATAGGAGTGCATAAAGATTTTTGAATTGAAGTTCTGGATTTCTCCGGATAGATACCTAGGAGTGGAATTACTGGATCATAAGGTAGTTCCATTTTCAGAATTTTGAGATACCTCCATACTGTTTTCCATAGCGGCTGCACCAGTCTGCAATCCCACCAACAGTGCACAAGCGTTCCCTTTTCTCCACATCCGCGCCAGCACTTGTTGTTTGTTGATTTATTGATGATAGCCATTTTGACTGGGGTGAGGTGGTATCTCATTATGGTTTTTATTTGCATTTCTCTGATGGTTAGTGAGGTTGAGCATTTCTTCATATGTCTGTTTGCCATCTGTATGTCCTTTTCAGAAAAATGTCTCTTCAAGTCCTCTGCCCATTTTTTAATTGGATCGTTTGTTTTTTTGGAGTTGGGTTGAGTAAGTTTTCCATAGATTTGTGATATTAATCCCTTATCAGATATATCATTGGCAAATATCTTTTCCCATTCAGTAGGATCCCTTCTTGTTTTCTTGATGGTTTCCTTTGCTGTGAAAAACTTTTTAGTTTGATATAATCCCACATGTTTATTTTTTCTCTTAGTTCCCTCGAGCGAGGGTGTATATCAGTAAAAATCTTACTCCGGGTAATGTCTGAGAAGTTTCTTCCTATATTTTCTTCTAGGTATTTTATGGTTTCAGACCTTACATTTAAGTCTTTAAGCCATTTTGACTTTATTTTTGTATATGGTGTAAGGAAGTGGTCCAACTTCATTTTTTTGCATGTGTCTGTCCAGGTTTCCCAGCACCATTTATTGAATAGACTGTCATTACTCCATCGTACATTCTTGCTTCCATTGTCGTAGATTAAATGGCCATATAGGCGTGGATTTATTTCTGGACTCTCTATTCTGTTCCATTGATCTATGTGTCTGTTTTTATGCCAGTACCATGCTGTTTTGATTACTGTAGCCTTGTAGTATAATTTGAAGTCAGGTATTGTTATACCTCCCACTTTGTTCTTATTTCTCAAGATTGCCTTTGCTATTCGGGGTCTTTTATGGTCCCATATAAATTTTAGGATTATATGTTCTATTTCTGTGAAAAACGATGTTGGCAGTTTGATAGGAATTGCATTGAATATGTATATTGCCTTAGGCAGTATGGACATTTTAACTATATTAATTCTTCCTATCCATGAACATGATATGTGTTTCCATCTATTTATATCTTCCTTCATTCCTTTCTTCAGTGTCTTATAATTTTCTGAGTATAGATCTTTTACTTCTTTGGTTAAATTTATTCCCAGGTATTTTATAGTCTTTGGAGCGATTGTAAATGGGATTGTTTTTTTAATTTCTCCTTCTGATGTTTTATTATTGGTATATACAAATGCAACTGATTTCTGAATATTAATTTTGTATCCTGCCACTTTACTAAATTCATCTATCAGCTCTAATAGCTTCTTGGTGGAGTCTTTAGGGTTCTCTATATATAGTATCACATCATCTGCATACAATGATAACTTTACTTCTGCCTTACCAATCTGGATGCCTTTTATTTCTTTTTCTTGTCTGATTGCTGTGGCAAGAACTTCCAGAACTATGTTGAATAGAAGCGGAGATAGTGGGCATCCTTGCCTTGTTCCTGATCTTAGGGGGAATGGTTTTAGCTTTTCCCCATTGAGTATGATGTTAGCTGTGGGTTTGTCATATATGGCCTTTATTATGTTGAGATAAGATCCCTCTATTCCCACTTTCTTAAGGGTTTTTATCATAAATGGCTGTTGGATTTTATCAAATGCTTTTTCTGCATCTATTGATATGATCATGTGATTTTTATTTTTCATTTTGTTAATGTGGTGTATCACATTAATAGATTTGCGGGTGTTGAACCACCTTTGCATACCAGGAATGAATCCCACTTGATCATGGTGAATGATCTTTTTAATGTATTGCTGGATTCTGTTTGCTAATATTTTGTTGAGGATTTTTGCTGTCAATTCCTTTTTTGTGGTGAGATTATTTAAGATTTACTCTTTTAACAATATTCAAGTATATGATAATGTATTATTAGCTATAATCATTATGCTGTACTAATGCTGTACATTATTATGTATAACTTACATTCTTTATTAACATTATCTTTTTATGAGTCAATATCCTTATTCCTTGACTTCTTTAAACATCGTTTCCTTCTGTTCCATGTTTTCAGTATCTGCTTTGAAGTTTTGTCTGCTAAGTTTAGTTTCTAACAAGTGCGTTTTTTATATGTGAGAAACATTGTTTTGTTTTATTGTGCATATCATACTTTTGTTGAAAACTGGACATTTTATATAAAATATTTTAGCAACACTGGATCCTGAAAACTCCTCTTGCAATTGTTATTTTTCTTGATTGTTTCATTTAAATGTTAAATGCCTTGCTACAGTAATTATGTAGATTCTGTCTCCAATTCTGTAGTTTCTGTCTCCCTACCAGTGTGTCACCACTGATATCTCTAGCTACTATTATTTTTTCAAATTCTTGTTCTTATTTTTAAGCCAGGATTCCTAGTGATTGACCTTGGCTCAACATATCTTAGTGGTCAACCAATAGTTGGTCAGTGGCTATGCTCCAACAATTAAGCTAGTAAGGCTTTTACCCTTTGTAAATGGATTCATCTGTGGATTGGGTAAAATATTCAATATTCAGGCAGTTTTCAAACCAGGCAGATTTTGACTTCTACAGGATTTTCTCACATATCCTTTGCTAGTGAGTGATGTCTCAAGTTTAGCCATGAATTTGTAGATATCTTGGACCCCTTTCAAGCTCTCCTGAGTATGAATACTACCTTGTGTATGTATGGACTATTCAAGACCGTCAAGGAAATATGGGAGAATGTCAAGATCCATTATTGCTGTTATGTTCTCTACATCTCCATGTTAGATATCTGGCTCATCTTCTGGTCTGTTATATGAAATAAACAATATCACAACCTAAGTTTAGCTGTGACAATGACCTTGCAATATTTCTTTGCCATAAGAGATCACTATGTTTTGACATTGTTCTTGGGCATGTGGTTTTGTCCTGCTCTGCTCCAAATAGAGTCATTATCCTCTGATAGGGAAATTGCTAGATTTTATGGCTTAACCTACCATGGTAAAAGTAGCACACAATAGATCTTGGAGTGGGGATAGGGATAGCCTGAGGTAAAATGCCACAGGTTTCCAACTGTTCTTACTATAAGATTAATAGTTTTTCTTTAATAAATACTTGTCAATTTGTGCATGTCTTTGGTCAGTTCCCAATATCTTAAAATATTTTTTTGACAATTTGTCTTGTTTTGTTATTGCTTATTGTGGAAAGAATTTGCAGAGCTCATCATCTCACCATCCCAGGAGTGCCACTCCTTGTAATTACTTTTTAAATCTTCCAGTAGTTTATGAACTTTTTTCCCCTATAGATTTCACACATTTTGTAATTATTTTATTTCACTGTTTTTGTAAATTAGGTATTTTCATATATTGTCACATCTAGTAATTTATAGATTCCTGAGTCACTTTTTGTGCATCAGTTTGCCTTTATTGCACTAAAAAACTATTCCAACATTTAGTGGCTTTAAATACAAATATATTTTTAGCTCACACTTCTTCAATTAATTATTATCCCAGCAAGATTTTCTTATGCTAGACTGGTGTCATTTATGCAACTTTAGCAGGCTACGGATTTTGCTTGGGTTTGTCTGGCCCACACAGGATGTTTCACCTGGCATATCTCATCTCTGTTCCGCGTGGTATTTCATCAGGCAGAAAACAATCCTATACTTTTTTTTTTTTATAGTGGTGTTTATGGGATTCCCTCAAACAGTAATTGGTGAGTGAAAGTAAAGGCCAAGGATATTATTGTAGATTACTCTAGACTTTATAAACAGTGTACACTTAGGTTACACTAAGTTCATAAAACAGCATAAGGTTAAAGCAAACCAAGAAAAAATGATGCAAGCAAGAGACTGTAAATATGAAATGTAAGAGGCTGCTGCTGCTGGCAGAACATGACATACTGTTTTAGAGCAAACTTTTTTTTATAAATAGAAGAGTACACTCTAAAATAATGATAAAATATATAATAAATACGTAAACCAATAACAGTCATTGGTTATCATTATCAAGTATTATGTATTGTATATAATTGTATTTGCTATACTTTTATACAACTGGAAGCACAGTGAGCTTGTTTATACCAGCATAGCCAGAAACATGTAATGCATTGCACTATAACGTTAGGATGACTATGACATCACTAGGAAATTATACTCTTAAATGACCATCATCATATATGTGGTCTGTTGTTGACCGAAATATTATGCAGTCCCTAACCATAAATGAAAGCAAAATATTGGTGTGTTAGCTAAGAGAAAGGAGCCTGTTTTTTAATTGTTTTCCTTTTTTTTTAAATGTGGGAGAATACTTATTTGCTGATGAAAATAGCCAAGTACTAATGAAAATTGATGATGTGGGCTGGAATTTTTAGTCACATCTTTGAGTGAGGGTTAATGTGTACAATTGTAATTCTAATGTTAGATAGGCCACCATTTCATCCATATTAAAATCAAGGAAAGCAGAGTATATGATTAGATATCCAAGTTCAATGTTCAATAAAGTGACACAAGTTTGTGGACTTTCTCATCTGTTCATTGCTTTATACAAAGACTATATATATATATATATATATATATATATATGTATGTATATATTCGCAGGATGTGGAGTACAGCATAAGGAATAGAGTCAGTGGAACTGTAACAGCTATATACGATGTCAGAGGGGTATTAGATTGGGGGATAGGGGTTAGCACTTTGTGAGGGGTATAAATGTCTAACTATTACATTGTTTTGTATACCTGAAACTAATTAAAAAAAAAGACTATATAACTTTTTACATCTCTAAGATAAAACTGAAAGTACTATTTTCCTCATACCTGCCAACCATCAGTTTTACATTTCTTTTTAATTTTTGCCAGGTCAATGGGCATAAAATTATCACATTGGGATTTTAATTTCCATTTTTTTAAATGAGAATTAATTTAATCGTAATTAAATGTTTACTGGCTACTGGTATTTGCTTTTTTTCTGAACTGATATCTTATGCCTTTTGCTCATTTTTTAAATGGTTGTTTACCTTCTTCTCAATTTGTAAGAAATCTTGGCTGTTAAAAATATTCATGCTTTGTTCATTATCTGCAATAAAATATCAAAGCATTAGCTTTGGTAATTGGCTTTATTGGTTGGCTTTTTGTATACACAAAACCTTATTTTTCATATATTCAAATATGCTTTCACATTCTTATGTAGTTTTGGAATTTGCAGTTTTAATTAAGAGGGTATTCCTAACTCCTATATAATTTTTGTAGTTTGCTAGATTTGTCTGTATTTAACTCTTTACTTCATCTGGAGTGTGTTTTTATATATGTCATAGGAGAAACTATAGCTTAAGATGGGTGTCTAACTATATTTTCTTTTAGATAAATAGCTGATTGTGCCAGCACCATTTATTAAATATTAAAGTCTCACATGTAATTATGTTTTCTGTTATATGTTCCACTAATCTAATTGTCTATTCACAAACTGACAACATACTCACTTGATTACAGGGTATAATGATATCTAGCAAGCAAATCTCTACTCTGTTCTTTCTCATACTTCTCTTATGCATTTTCTCTCAGCCTCTTATTCTTACATATCAAGCTTATGTTCATTTTCTCAGTCCCCCTACCTGAATAGGGGACTTCAATTAACATGACATTTAAATTTAATACTAATTTAGGGTAATAATGAAGTTTCTGATAGGAAGTCTTCTTATCCAAGAATAACATATACTTTTTGGTTTAGACTGATTTTGCATCTTTTAATAATTAGTGTAGTTTTCTTTATGTAGATTTACAGACTTTTTTGTTTTACTTTTAAGTACTTTAGATTTTTCAGTATTGTAAATAAATTTCTTCATATCACTGTTCGAAACTGTTTAGGAAAAAAAATCATTAATTTTTGTAGATAGCTCCTATATCCAGCCACCTTACCATATTCTCTTAATAATAGCAGTAGTTTTATAAAAATCTCATGGGTTTTCTAGTATAAAACATAAGTTCAATGATATAGTTTTATTTCTTTTTTCTAAATGTTGTAATAGTTATTTTATTTTCTTGTGTTTTTCCATTTATAAAAATTCCCCTGAATGTGTTAAATAATGGAGGGAATAGCAGGCAAGCTATATAGTTCCTGATTTGAATTAAAATGGTTTTTTTCAATTAGAATAATGTTTATTACCAAGTTTTAGTTGTTGATATTGCCATTTTTGTGTTTAGTCTTTATCATATATAAATAGTTTTACTTGGTTTTCATTTATTGAGTTGTTATTAGAAATTGCTGCTGAATTTTATCAAATGCTTTCTCAGCATTTACTGTTATGAACGTGTAGGTTTTCTCCTTCTGTCTATTTATATAATGGATAATGTTACGTGTTTCATTGATGTTGAATCTTAGGTTACTGGAAGATAACTCTGCCTTATCATCACACGTTATTCTTTTGAATAACATTGCTGGAATATATTCACTAATATTTAGAAGTTTTGCATTTATATTCATGGGTACAATTGTTTTATAGTTTTATTGACTAGATCAATTACCACAGAAGAAACTTGAAAGATAATTAAAGAACTACTACTAAAAAACTCATAAAGAACTTAAGAGCTCACAGCTGCATTTCATCTAGCCTTTAAATAACAGATAATTGCACTGTATTCTAATCTAGTGGGGTTTGGTATGAATAAAAATCAGCTGGGCAACTTGGTGGAAAAAAAAGAGGCCCAGACCCTGCAACTTCAACAAATCTGAGTCTCTATGCTTTGTTAACTTTCCAGGTAAGTCTGACACATACTCAAACCAAGAATCAGTGTTCTAAACTGTTTAGAAAGTTTCCAATTCATTTTATAAAGACAAAAATCTTTAATTACAAAATCTAAGCTAGGACCATAAATTAGATTGTATTAATCCCTTGCTTAAGACTTTGGAATTAGTTTTCTTTTTTTCTTTCTTTTTTATTGAGGATAACTGACATACACATTATATTAGTTTCAGGTGTACAACATAATGATTTAAATATTTGTATGTATTGCAAATTGATCACCATAATAAGTCTAGTTAACCTTTGTCACCATACAGTTACAGAATTTTATTTTCCATGATTACTTTTAAGATCTACTGTCTTAGCAATTTGCAAATATGTAATAAAGCATGCTGTTCATTACATCACCTTGACATGCTGTTCATTACATCACCTTGACTTAATTAATTTTTTAACTGGAAGTTTCTACCATTTGATTCCTCTCATTCATTTTACATACCCCACACCCTACCTCTGGAAACTACCACTCTATTCTCTATATCTATGAGCTTGCTTATTTTAAATTTCATATATAATTGAGATCAAACACTTTTACTTTGAAGTTCTTACTCTTAAATCTCTCAGATCATCTTGCTTTTTCACCTAATCCTGAAGGATCTATGATTTTACTACCTCTTAGTTTCACCACAACTTTAGTATATGTGCTGCTGAAGCGAGCACAACACAACTTTAAATAACTAATCTACCAGTAATTTCTTTGATTACCTTTATGCCCTATCTGTTGTCCAAACATTATATCCTTGGTCTTCTTTCTTATTTGCACATTGGTGAGTTCTAAACTTGAACTTGAAGCATGTACTACAGCTTTGTCATATTGAATGTTGGCATACAGTGATCAACCTACTGATTGTTCACCTTTATTTCTATGTGTTTGTGGATTTGTGCTGTCTGTGTATGTATCACCAATAGTCTTGTTGGTTGTTTTAAAAAAACTTGATAAAGTATGAATAAAATATGTATTAAAATTAAAAAAAGAATATATAGAGATCCTGTATATCCTTTAAGGGATTCACCCCCACCCCCAATTTGTAACATCTTGTAATACTATAGTACAATATTACATCTAGGATATTGACTTTGATAGTCGAGATACAGAATAATTCCATCATAAGATGCTGTGTAGCCTTCTCATAGCCACACCGACTTCTCCCTCACCCTGTTTCCCTGATCTCTGTCTGGCAACCACTAATCTGATCTTTGTGTCAATACTTTTTTTAAAATTTCAAAATGTTATAGAAGTGGAATCATTTAGCATGTAACATTATGAATTCTTTTTCACACCACTATTCTGGAAGTTCTCCCTGTCTTAAGTACTTTTTAAACTTTAAGTCAATTGACATGTTCTTAGTGCCAATTTTTCCTACTTTTGAAGTAACAGATGTAGCCAATCTGAATATTTGGGGGGTTTTTAAGGTAAATTACATTGCTATAATTGCTTATCATTCAAATTTTTGAAATCTTTTTAAGCATTTACCAGTAATCCATTCTTTTTTAAGCTTTTAACACTAACCCATTCTTTTTTAAAATTAAAAATTTTAAATTAAAAATTAGTAAAATTTTATAGGTTAATAAAATTATATAGGTTTCAAGTGTACAATTCTATAATACATCATCTACCTATTGTACTGTGTGTTCACCACCCAGAGTCAGTTCTTCTTCCATCACCATATATTTGAGGCCCTGTACCCTCTTCTCTCACCCCAACCCTTTACCATCTGGTAACTAGTAAACTGTTGGCTGTGTCTGAGTTTTATTTATTTCTTTGTCTTGTTCATTTCTTGCTTTCAGCTTTATGTACCACAAATGAGTGAAACCATATGGTTCTCAACTTTCTCTGTCTGATTTATTTTGGTTTGCATGATAATCTAAAGATTCATCTATGTCGTGGCAAATAGCAGCGTTTGTCTTTTCTTATGGACGTGTAATATTCCATTGCATATATGTACCACATCTTTATCCAATCATCTATGAATTAAAACTTTGGTTGTTTCCATGTGTTGGACACCACGAGTAATGCTGCAATGAACATAGGGTACATATTTCTTTATAAATGAATATTTTCAGATTTTGGGGGTAGATACCCAGAAGAGGAATTGCTGGGTAGTATGGTAATTCTATTCTTAATTTTTTGAGAAATTTTCATACTGTTTTCCATAGTGTTGTGCCAATTTACATTCCCACCTGCAGTGTATGAATGTTCCTTTTTCTCCACAACCTCTCCAACTCTTGTTATTGTTTGTCTTGTTGATAATAGCCATTCTAACGGGTGTGAGGTGGTATCATTGTGGTTTTCATTTGTGTTTCCCTAATAGCAAGTGAAATTGTACACTTTTTCATATATCTGTTGGCTGTATGTCTTCTTTGGAGAAATGTCTGTTTAGGTCCTATGCCCATTTTTTACTTGGACTGTTTGTTTTTTAGTTATTGAGTTGTATAAGGTCTTTATATATTTTGGACATTAGCTCCTTTTCAGAGGTGTTGTTTGCAAATATTTTCTCCCATCCCGTTTGTTGCCTCTTCGTTTTGTTGATGGTTTCTTTGGTTGTACAGAAGCTTTTTAATTTGATATAGTCCCATTCATTCATTTATTTTATTTTTTTAAAGTTTATTGGCTTGACAACTGTTAGTAAAGTTACATAGGTTTCAGGTGTTTATGTTTACTTTTACTTTCCTTGACTTTGAGGTTAAATTCACAAAATTCTCTCTAAACCCAAGGTCCGTAAGTTTAGTAACTATGCTTTCTTCTATGGAATTTATAGTTTCAGGTCTTATATTTAGGTCTTTGATCCATTTTGAGTTAACTTTAGTATATGGTGACAAATATCAGTCTAGTTTCATTCTTTTGTATGTGGCTTTCCAATTTTCCCAGCACCACTTATTGAAGAGGCTTTCTTTTCTCTGTCATGTGTTTTTGACTCCTTGTCAAAAATTATCTGCCCATGTTTATGTGGGTTTATTTTTGGGTTCTTAATTCTGTTTCATTGGTCTGTGTGTCTGCTTTTCTCCCAGTACCATGCTGTTTTGATTACTGTCTCTGTAGTGTAATTTGAAATCAGGGAGTGTGATACCTCCAGTATTGTTCCTTTTTCTCAGGATTGCTTTGGATAGTCAGGGTCTTTTGGGATTGCACACAAATCTGATGGTTTTGTTGTTGTTGTTGTTGTTGTTGTTGTTCTATTTCTTTTTAAAATGCTATTGGGATTTTCATGGGGATTGCATTAAATCTATATATTGCTTTAGGTAAGATGACCATTTTAATTATGTTGATTCTTCCAACCCATAAACATGGAATATCCTTCTATTTCCTTGTGTTTTCTTCAATTTCTTTTAATAATGTCTTGTAGTTTTCAGTGTATAGGTCCTTCACGTCCTTTGCTAAGTATATTCCTAGGTATTTTATTCTTCATGTTGCAACTGGAAAACAAATTATTTTTTTATTTCTTTTTGTAAAATTTTATATTAGTGTATTGAAATACAATGAATTTTTATACATTGATTTATATCTTGCAACTTTACTGTATTTGTTTATTGGTTTTTGGTGGAATCTTTAGGATTTTCTACATAAAAAATTATGTCATCTATGAAAAATGACAATTTGACTTCTGCTTTTCTATTTGGATGACTTTTATTTCCTTGTCTTTTCTGATTGCTTTACTATGTTGAATAACAATGGTGAGAGGGGGAATTCTTGTCTTGTTCCTTATATTAAGGAAAAAGCTTTCAGTTTTTCACCATTAAGTTGACATTAGGTGAGGATTTGTCATATATGGTCTTTATTATATTGAGGTAATTTTTCTATACCCATTTTGTGTTATAATCATAAATGGATGTTTATCTTATCAAACGCTTTTTCTGCATCTATTAATAATGATTATAGGATTCTCTATCCTTCATTTTATGTGGTATATCATATTGATTAATTTGTGTATGTTGAACCATCCTTGGATCCCTGGAATGAACACCATTTGATCATGGTGTATAATTTTTAAATGTATTGTTGTATTCAGTTTTCTAGTGTTTTGTTTAGGATTTTTGCATCCATACTCATCAGAGATATCGTTCTGTGATTTTTCTTTTTTTGTGTTATCCTTGCCAGGTTTTGGTATCAGGGTAATGTTGGCCTCATACAATGAGTTAGGAAGTATTGCCTCTTCTTCAATTTTTTGAAAGAGTTTGAGAAAGACAGGCGTTAAATCATGTTTGATAGAATTCACTAGTGAAGCCATCTGATCCTGTAGTTTTGCTTTTGGGAAGGTTCTGGATGATTGTTTCAATTTCCCTACTGTTTGATTGGTCTGTTTAGATTTTCCAGTTTTTTATGATTCAGTGTAGGAAGGTCATATATTTCTAAGAACTTGTCCATTTCCTCTAGGTTATTGAATTTGGTGGCATGTAGTCTTTCATAGTATTCTTGTATGATCCTTTGTATTTCTGTGGTATCCATTGTAACTTCTTCCCTTTCATTTCTGATTTTGTTTATTTGTGTCTTTTTCCCTTGGTGAGTCTTGCCAGCGGTTTGTCAATTTTATTAATGTTTCCAAAGAACTAGCTCTTTATTGTGTTAATTATTTTCTATTTTCTTTTTGTTGTTTATCCACTCATCAGTTTCCAAATTTTGTCTTTCCTTTTTCTTCATTTGTTTTCCTTGTGAGAAAACAAATGAGCCTTTATTTCCTATTGATACTTTTATAATATTTAAATGAGGGTTCAATAAGACCTGGATTTGAATGAATGTATTCAATCTCTAATCTTTATTCTTCATATTTAAATTTTATAGTTTAAACCTTACATTGTCTTTCAATAATTATCATTATTTGATAATAAAACTATATCTTATTTCTAGTAGTTTCAGTTCTAAAAATTGAGACATAATTGTCATATAAAATTATATTAGTATCAAGTGTACAATATAATGATTTTATATTTGTATATATTGCAAAATGATCACCATAGTAAGTGTAATTAATACAAGCACACATAGCTACGTTTTTTTTCTTATGATGAGAACTATAAAGATCTACTCTCTTAGCAAGTTTCAGTTATACAATGCAGTATTATTATTTATAGTCAACCTGCTATACATTACATCCCCAGGACTTAATTTATTTTATCACTGAAATTTGTACCTTTGACAACCTTTACAATTTTTGCCCACTCTCCATCCTATCTCTGTCAACCACCAGTCTGTTCTCTGTATGTATAAGCTAGTTTTTCTGATTTGTTTTGTGTTTAGATTCTCTATATAAATAAGGTCATATAGTATTGGTCTTTTTCTGTCTGACTTTTTTCACTTAGTATAATGCCTTCAAAGTCTATCAATATTGTCACAAATGGCAAGATTTGTTTCTTTTTACTGCTGAATAATATTCTATTGTGTGTATATATATATATATATCATAATTTTTTCATCCATTCATCCATTGATGAACACTTATGTTCTTTCCATATCATGGTATAAATATGCTACAATGAACATGAGATGTACTCATGTATTTTTTTTGAGTTAGTGTTTTTTGCTTCCTTCAGATAAATACCCAGACGTAGCATTGCTGGATTGATCATATGGTAACTTTATCTTGAGTGTTTTTAGGAACCTCCATACTGTTTTCCATAGTGGCTGCACTAGTGAGAATTTACATTCTCACCAACAGTGCACAAGGGTTCCCTTTTTTTCACATCCTCCCCAACACTTGTTATTTCTTTACTTTTTGACAGTAGCCATTCTAACAAGAGTGAAGTGATATTTCATTGTGGTTTTGACTTGCATTTCACTGATAATTAGTGATGTTGAGCACCTTTTCATATATCTTTTGGCAATCTCTGTGTTTTCTTTGGAAAAATGTCTACTGAGATCTTCTGCCCATTTTTAAATCAGATTGTTTGCTTTTTTTTCTCTATGGAATGTTATGAGTTCTTTATATATTTTGGATATTAACCCCCTATCAGATATATGATTTACAAATATTTTATCCCATTTGTTATATGTATTGTCTTTCCATTTTGTTAATGGTTTCCTATGCTTGCAGAAGCTTTTTAGTGTAATGTATTCCCACTTGCTTAATTTTGCTTTTGTTGCCTTTGTTTTGGTGTCAAATCCAAAAAATTGTCACCACCCAATGTGAAGGAGCTTACCACCTATATTTTCTACTGGAAGTTTTACGCTTTCAGGTCTTATGTTCACATTTTAAATCCATTTTGAGTTAATTTTACTGTATGGTGTAAGATAGTGGTCCAGTTTCATTTTTCTCATGTGCTGTTCAATTTTCCCAATACCATTTACTGGAGAGAATGTTCTTTACCCATTCTATATTCTTTGGCCCATTTGTTGTAAATTAATTGACCATTATGTATGGGTTTATTTCTGAGACATTATTCTAAATGTCTATTTTTATGGCAATATCATATTGTTTTGATTATTATGGCCTTGTAGTATAGTTTGAAATCAGAGATCAGGATTCCTCTAGCTTTGTTTTTTCTTTCTCAAATTTCTTTGGCTCCTCCAGCTTTGTTTTTCTTTTTCAAATTGCTTTGGCTATTTGAGGTCATTTGTGGTTACATATAAATTTTAGAAATGTTTGTTCTATTTCTGTGAAAAATGACATCAGAATTTTGATAGGGATTTCATCAAATATGTAGATTGCTTTGGGTAGTATAAACATTTTAACAATATTAATTCTTGTAATTCATCAACATTTTCATGAATATGAAGGAAGTATATTAATTTGTGTTTTCTTCAATTTATTTCAATATCTTATAGTTTTCATTGTTTAGATCCTTTACCTCCATGCTTAAGTTTATTCCTATGTATCTTTTTTCTTTTTGATGCCATTGTAAATGGGATTATTTTCTTAATTTCTCTTCCTGATAGTTATTAGTACATAGAAATGAAACAGATTTTTGCATGTTTATTTTGTATTCTGCAACTTTACTGAATTTGTTTGTTTTAACTTTTGTGTATGTGTGTGTGTGTGTGTGTGTGAAGTCTTTACAGCTTCCTATATATAATATCATGGCATTTGCAAGTAGTAACAGTTTTACTTCTTCCTTTCAATTTGAACACATTTTGTTTATTTTTCTGACCTAATTTCTCTGGCTAAGGCATTCAATAGTATGTTGAATAAAAGTGGTGCGTGTGGGCATCTTTGTCTTATTTTTGATCATAGGGGAAAAGTTTTCAACTTTTCACCATTGATTAAGATGTTGGCTATGGGCCTGTTATATATGTTCTTTATTATGTTGAGGTATGTTCCTTCTATACCTGCTTTGTTGAGAATTTTTATCCTGAAAATATGTTGAATTTGTCAAATACCTTTTATGCATCTATTGAGATGATCATATGATTTTTGTCCTTCATTTTGTTATTGTAGTGTATCACACTCACTGATTTGGGGATGTTGAACCATTTTTGCATCCATGGAATAAATTCCACTGGATCATGATATATGATCCCTTTAATGTGCTGTTGAATTAAGGTTGCCAACATTTGGTTGAGGATTTTTGCATCTATGTTCATCAGAGATCTTGGGTTGTAATTTTTGTGTGTGTGTGTGTGTGTGGTGTCCTTCTCTGTCTTTGGTATCACAGTAATGCTGGCCTTGTAAAATGAGTTTGGTAGTGTTCCTTCCTCTTCTATTTTTGGGAGTTCATCGTGTCTTTTTGTATTTTTGTATATATTCCATTTCCCACACTGAATATATGTCATATTATTTCTATAATATTTAATGTTTAAAAATGAATGATTAGTAATTTAAACATTTTAACTTAATATATTAAAATGTAAACAAAATAGCAATAATTAAATATTAAACAATGTATGTTTAGATCTAAATGGTGTGATTATCTTTTTCAGTATAATCATATGGGTTCTGATATGGCTGTTGTCACTCAAAAAATCTTCCAGTTAATTGGATTGACTAATGCTGTGAGTGTTTACTTTTTAGTACTTTTGCATTTGCTTGTGTTACTTTAAAAATTCCTATGTTTTCTTTTATGACACTGCCTTAATACACATCTTGTATGAATAGGAAAAATTATAACCATTTTAGGTTTCACTTTTCTAACTGTGCAATAGCAATAATAATAATTGTGTATACCTAATTAGGTTATTGTAAGGATTAAATTAAATAAAGATCTTGACATGGGGCTCATTTAAATACAAGCATTTCAAAACGTTAATTATTACTTGTTTCATTAGTATGTATTATTTACTTTATAAGATCCAATTCAGACTTACAGTTCAGTTGTTTAATATTTGTCATTAGTATAGTGTTTATTTTCACACTTAATTTCCAAATCTATTTAGACCATAATATTTGAATATATTTTCTTTATGTGTTCTATTTCAGATTTTTACTTCATTTAATATTACAATAATTCTATCTTCATTGGAGCTTTGGATAGATGAAAATAAAATTTCTGTAACTGGAGATGCTAATGAATTATTACACAGATTTTTAAAATGGAAAAGATCTTATCTTGTTTTGCGTCCGCATGATGTGGCATTTTTACTTGTGTAAGCATATCTTAGCATTACTAAATCTTACATAAAGAAAACGTATCCATATTTGACCTAATTTCTAACAGTTAATAGGTTTTTAGAGAAAAAAAATCTTGTGCCATTTTTCTTACATAAAACATCATGTGAAGATTATTTTTTACAACACAGGTTATATAGCTGAATTATTGATATAATTGTATTTATTGGTTTGTAGTTAAACATCACTCCTTCAATCTTGTTGCCATATACCTTCATAGCTTACCCTGTATAACGTATCAAGTGTCCCTAACTATACATGAAATATTAATAATATATATCTGAAAAAAATGTAACTGAATTATATGGACATAGTAATTTGACCTTCTTTTTATGCTTTATTTCCATAAAATGAAAACAAAAATAATGAGGAAATGAAAATACTATTGTATATTTAAACATCTCCAACATACCACATTCACACTGTGCTGCATTTTCCATAATATAAGTTTCCCTTTGTATTTAATAAGCTTTTTGTTTTTCTTTTATCAATGGTCAGAACCTATATACATATTATTGTATTATTTAAAATCATACGTATGATTAAAAAATCATAATATTTTAAATTATTTTCTGCCCCACAAAAATGTCATACATTTACATGCCTCTGGCAAGCTAATTCTGTCTGATTAAGGGCAAACTTCAGTCCATAAAGTGATTCTGCCTATTTATAAAATGCATTGGCTTATTTTTCTAAATTTAAAAAATTATATTTATTTTTATTACTTTGATATTTTAGGAATTATTTATTTTAATTTTTATTTATTAATTTTTATTAAATTTATTGGGGTTACATTGATTAGTAAAATTACATAGGTCAAGTGTACAATTGTATAATACTTATACATCATCTATAAATTGCATTGTGTCTTCACCACCCAGAGTCAGTTCTCCTTCCTTTACCATATATTTGACCCCCTTATAACAAAATCTTCATTATTTTTAAAAATTTCATATGAGAATACACTTCATATTGTTTGTTTTTTAAATCTATTTTATTGGTTTCAAAAGAAGCAGACACATTTAGTCACTTCCTATGCTTTGTTATTCTAATGTTACGTGGAAAAATGTATGAATTTATTGTATAACTATGCAAAACAAAAGCTGTATTAGGGAAATTCAATATTAATTGTTTAGTTTTACAAAATTATATGATTATGATCTTTTTTAAACTTAAGTTACAGAGAAAAATCAAAGTATGTTGGTGCAACCTTTCAAGGGAAGATGTGCGATAGCCAGTATGGAGGAGGTATTGCTCTGGTTGGTATGGTTTGATTTGCTTGGCTAAGATGTGTAAGTAGAACGCTATTTAGATCATATGTAATTAAATAGTTCCTTATTTTATTATTTCAAAGTATATTAAAATTTGCATAATGAATCTAAAGATCTTTGTCCTTGCTGCTCAGAGAAATGTTTGAACTATAACAAGTCCTCATTAAACTTACCATTTTCCTCTTATGAGTTCAAAATATCCTTTTTAGAAAGTTAAGATAGTGATCTATTTTAGTCTTATAAAATGCTCATGAATTTTCATGTGCTCAGTATTTAATCATTAATTGATTTTAATTTCAAGCTTATATTTTGAACATTTTCTTAATTATGAAGCTAACATATTTATGAAACAGATTAAAACAAAACCTTTGAAACTATCAGTTCTTTTAAACTGTTTCATGGGGCAAAGGTGAAGAATAATAGAATCAAATGCCCTAATTGGCGTTATTTATCTTAGTAGAAGATTTTGGTGTACTTAAAATTGGTATGATTTTGCTCCTCTTTCATAATGCTATGGTTTTTCTGACATATAGAGCTTGACTTTGTGTGTGTGTGTGTGTGTGTGTGTGTGTGTGTGTGTGTGTGTGTGTATACAATGTCTGCTGGAATTTGAGGGAGGCAATCCATAATACTCTTAGTTCAGGGAACAAGTTAAGTGAAGCTAAGTGAAGATATAAAAAGATGAATCAATCAAATGGAGACACAAATTTCAAAATGTGGCTTATATTTATTTATAAGCAAGTCATCACCTAGTCTGAAAAGCTGGAATTTGGCTGATTTACCCAGTCAGCTACAACACGGAAAAATGATAAGACTCTCACATGAAGCAGGATTAACAAAAAGAAGAGCAGAACTCATTCTCTCTAAATCCAGGCTAGCTACCAAGAAGAAGTAAATGCCATTATTTACTGAAAAGTATGTGGCTCATGGTAAAGGGCAGTAGTCTCTGTAGAGGGAGCAGTGAACAGAGAAAAGCGTCCTAATATTCTTCTTTCTTATTCTCCACATTTCATTGGGATAATCGTTGCCTGACCTTTCACTGGAAAAATCAGCAGCTGTCGATATGCCCCGGAGTGAGATGTTGAAGGCAACAGTTGAAGCTCTGTCTTCAGATACTAAACACGCAGCACTCTTCCTACCTAGTCCCCGAGTGGTGCCTTTGTTATATTAATCAGGACATCATATTTCTACTCTCTTTCCAGAGTCTTTTATGATCATTGGTATAGTCTGTCTTTTCACCACCAACACATTGTCTTAATAACTATAGTTTTATAATAAATCATCAAAAAGGGTAGTATGAACCCTATTTCTATTTCTTCAGACTGATTTAGATGTTCTAAGTATTCTGCATTACCATTTTAAAATCAGCTTGTCAACTTCAACAAAAACTGCTTGGATTTTGATTGGTTTTGAATTTCATCTTTAGGCCAATTTGAAAGACATTGAAGTCTTAACAATACTGAGTTCTCCTATCCCTGAAATGGTTTACGTGTGGTATATTCAGATATTGTTAGCAATAATATATATATATATATATATTACAGTCAACATTGATGAATCTCAAAAACTGTATGTTGACCAAAAGGAGGTTATAAGAGTGGGCCTCTAATACAATAGGACGGGTGTCCTTATGAAAAGAGGAAAAGACAACAGAGATATCTATCTGTGCATACACTCAAGAAGGCTATGTGAGGATACTGAAAAGTCAGCCTTCTACATACAAGCCAGGAAGAGAAAACTCACCAGATACCTACCCTGCTGTCACCTTGACCTTGCACTTTTTTTTTTAAATTAAAGTTTACTGGGGTGACAATTGTTAGTAAAGTTACATAGGTTTCAGGTGTACAAGTCTATAATATACCCTCTACATATCACATTGTGTGTTCACCACCCAGAGTCGTTCTTTCCATCACCATATATTTGGTTCCCTTTACCCTCATCTATCCCCTCCTTCCCTCGTACCCTCTGTTAACCACTAAACTATTGTCTGTGTCTATGAGTTTTTGTTTCTTCATTTCACTGATGTGTGGTATATAAAACCGAAAACAACAAAAGAACAAGACAAAAAAATGAAAATTTTGCACTTTTAATCTCCAGAACTGTGAGTTGTCATCTCAAATCTAAAATCATATATTTGATCCTATCATACAATGAAAGGAAGGGCTAGAATATATGCACTAGTAAGAAGACAGAGAATAAAGGAAAAATTGCACATGGAAGTGCTGATGACTGTGTTTATAAAAATAAGTAAAGTGAAACTTTGGCTGTTGTTATTTCCAGCTTACTGAGTTATAATAGGTAACAGGGAAAAGGGGGGACACAGAAACAATTATACAGCTACACTGATTGAATCGTTGCCAGGACTTTTCTACAATATCCTGGAAACAAGAAAATCTAAAAGAATTACACTAATAACATAATATCGTATCATTTATTATATCATTTATCTTATTATTTACATTATTGAAATTTAGCAGAATCCTTCATTTTCTATTCCACAGAATCCAACATTCTTTCCTCCCCTTCCCCTCCCACGCTCCCCCATCTTCTCTCCTCCCTCCTTTCTCCTCCTCTTCCTCCTCTTCCACCTCCTCTTTGTCTTCTTATTCTTCTTTTCCTCTCCCTCCTTCTCTCTGAAAATGGATGGTACATTCAACTGTGGTAATTTGAGAAAGGGACCCTTTATCAATGGGCATGAAAGAAGTAAGGACTTTTAGTATCTCAGGGCTAGTAATAAAGATATTTAATTTGTCACCCAGGCTTGAAGGAAAGGACATTCTATTAGGGTCACAGATAGAAGGTGGAGACCTCCACTCAAGGATTCAGGCAATCATAGATGCCCTGGTAATAAATACCTTGCTCTTTTCTCACCCTCTCCTCCCCATTAGACCCAATCAAAGTAAAGCAGAGGGCACAGGAACCTTTTGACATAGTCCATTTGTCATCCTACTGGGCTAGAGAGCAGAGTAGAAAATGATGGAAAGTTGATTTGGGGAAGCAAACAGAAGATAAAGATACCAAAATATATTCCTAGAAACCTATCTTAAAGTATACTCATTAAAATGTTATTATATATATTTGAGGAGGAACTGTGATTTGTGGATTTTTCTTAAACTACATATGTTAGCATGGTCAAAATGTGCTATAATAAGCATTTTACTTTTACAAATAGGAAATGACAAAGGCATTTTAATTTTGAAAATAAAGTTTAAACAACTGTGGAAAGTTGGCATTCTAATGATCAGTCATTATTACCAAAATGTAAATTAATTCAATGGGTTAATTTGTGATTTTTTTTAAAAAAAGCAGAATGGAACATTTATATAAAATATCATCTCTAAATAATCAAATTATATTTGAACACAACCTGTTAATAATTTAATACTATATATGTGTATCTTTAAAAATTTTATTTTGTGAGTATAAATATGGCTATAGTTGCTGTTTTGTATAACTAAGTTATTGGGGAATTTTTTTTTCTTTTTTTGATGCCACCAAATGAACCATACATACATTTAGATTTTGGTAAAATTTCAGATTTCAATATTCATTTTTTTCTTATATTGATAATAACGTATTAGGCCAACATGGATGGCAGTTCTGTGGCTAATATATTAGAAGCCTCTGTTCCATTTTATTATGTGACTATTTTTAATAATTACATTATTGTCTCAGTAAGTGAGTTATCTCCTAAACGGTGAATATGTACATGTAATTTTTTTCCCCAGCATCCCAGAACCATAAGTCTGGAATCACTTGCAATTATTATAGCTCAATTACTGAGCCTTAGTATGGGAATAACTTATGATGATATTAACAAATGCCAGTGCCCATCATCTGTCTGCATAATGAACCCAGAAGCAATGTAAGATGCTTTACTATGATATGCTTTACATATACAGTTTGTATATAAATAAATTTGGTGTATTTAAAGAAAGTTTAAACTGTTAAAATAATTAATAATGATCGAATATAATCTGTGACCAATGATGCCCAGATCAAAATATATTATCCAATTCCCATGCTGCATATCTATCTCAATATCTCCTAATCTACGACCACACTTGCTTTGTCATATGTGATCTAACGTTACATTTATCACTATGTGTACTTGCATGATTTTATAACTTAAGGCCTTATTAGATAAGCTCAATACAGGCTTGTGATCATTATACAAGAATGATTTTTTAGTAAGGCCTTGTCTGCATGAATCTCCTTCATTCTGCCCTGGCTCAGTCTGAGGTCTTGCCATCTATTGATCTCATAGATGCTGTTTTTCAGCTTTCTCTTTGTCATTAGGGAAGGTCTTTTGCAGTATCCTTATCATGCCTTAAAGACATAGTGAATTTGTTTGCTATTATTATCATTATTCTTATAGAATTAAGACTAATCAGTTATTTAGAAAAAACTATCTTTCTTTTCCTTTTTTTTTAATTTGAAATGCCTCACTTTGCTTTTTATTTTTTATGTTTCAAATACCACTGACATCCAATATTATTTTATACGAGTTTCAGGTGTACAACATAGTGGTTAGACATTTCAGGTGTACAACATAGTGGTTAGACATTCATATAATTTTAAAGTTTATTGAGACTCATTTAATAATAGTATTTTTAAATCTCTCTTGAGTTCCATTTTTTCTTGATTCTCTCCATGCTATACATACTTCATAGTAAAAGTAAGAGTATGTGTTGAGATGTTATTATTCTGATTTTAGTTAGTTATTCAGATGCCTCTAATAATTCCTTTAAAGTTATATTTGAAGACAGGTTTTATTCTTCAAATTTCTAATAGTGTTGCTTCTTCTAAAAGTTCAGAATATGGGAGATGTGTTTTGCTTATGGATTAAGAAAAGATGCTCCATTCTATTATTCTCTATCTCATTGTAATGAGAACATTGTATTCTATTGTCAATGCTTTGCAATGTTATAGTGAGGAAATATGTGTTTGAAATGTGACTAAAACAGCAATATTCTGACTGAGACCTGTATTTATTGAGACAGAATCTGTACTTATATTTGGCTGGGAATTACAGGAAACCCAAAGTAATAATGGCTTAAACCAAAGAAAAGTTTCTTTTTACTTTGGGAAACTGGCATTATATTACTTGTGTGGTATTTCACAGTATAATTTCACATTGATTTCTACAAGTGGCTTCCATTCCCAAGATCACTTCATAGCTCATAATGAAAGCTTTAACTACAAGACTTAACCAAATTTATAGTTATCAGTAGAATAAAGGGGGACATAAAAGCATAGCTCTCAACATTATTTCCTAGAACTTAAATTGATGGCTTCATTTTATGTCAATTATCTAACCTATATATATGCCCATTCCTACTTTACAAAAAGCTAAAAAAAAAAATGTAGTCAGTATACAAGGAAGTTACGTATTGAACTGAAAATCAGAGACTCTATTATCAAGAAAAGATGAGAGAATGGGAAATGGGAATAGCCAGCAAATCTGTGCAAAGATTCACACTGCAAATAAATTCTCCAATTGGATATAATTATGATTAATTATTTCTTTTTAATGGTAACATTAATTTCATTACCAGAAAGTGTATCCTCTATGGGACAGTTCACACAGAGCAACCATATCTTGTATTGCCTGGTTCTCTGTAATATTAAAGTTCTACACATTTTCCCCTTTTGGTTTTTTGGCATTTAGATAGAAATCATTTAAATTGTTGGCAGTGTAATAATAAATCCATTAGATATGGTTACTGTAACTAAAGGGTATGTTCAACCTGGATGTGATAACAAAAAAATACCAAAATTGGTAGTTTATTCAAAACTCCTTAATTTGTTCATAATCCTCATGTAAATAACATTTTTTTCTGTAATAATCTGAGTGACTAGGATTTAAGTCTATGGATTTAAAATATAATAACTTCACATTAGCTATATCTGCCATCAAATTATAGAACTTCATCATTATAATCTTTACCTATTCAGACTAATACTATTCAGAATAATACTATTATTAATATTAAGAATAATACTATTCAGAATAATAAAAATTATAATGAGACAGGAACCAAAGAATCTGTTATATAAGAGATAGTTTTAACCATGCATTCATTCCTTTTTAAAAAATAGTCATTGAACTCTTAACTCTGTGTTAGTGAACAAAACAGTCAGAATACCTTTCCTCCTAGAGCTAAAAAAACTAGTAGGACAAGATGTTCAGTCAATCTATCAATAAATAATATTCCAGTTACTGATAAATATTTTGAAGAAAAATAAATGTCATTAAGGGAATAAAGAGTAGTAAGGGTAGTAACAGTCTGCTAAATTTGTGCTTAAAAATGTTCTCTCTGTGTGTAAACACTGAGTAAAGAATTGGATATTGGACTGTTGAGTTTAGGTGATAAGTTTGAGTTAGAAAAACCAATATCTGAGCTGTCAGGTGTTGGTGTTATTAAAACCTATAATGGGATAAGATTACCTATGAGTAAATATAAAAAAGGGAAAAGCCTAATCTCTTTTATCAGTACAAGGGCATTATAATATTCAGAAGCCATGAACGGAAAAGAAAGCAACAAATAAAACAGAGATGGACCACTCTTTGAGGTAGTCGCTACAAGAGAAATCAATGTCACAAATAATTGTACTGTAAGAATCAATACAATTGTATTGATTATTTATTCCTATTGAAAATATTTAAATGCTTGCACTGTTGACTTATGCACAAATAGTGCAAGTTTGACATTAACTAAATTGAGCCTTTTGTCTGTTGTGGAATGCTATTGAATAGTTTTATTCCAAGGCTAGTAGTTTATGGAAGCAAGGTTTACATAAAAATTTGAAGTTTGATGTGTTTTTAGTCATTCCAGTGGTGTGAAGATCTTTAGTAACTGCAGTATGGAAGATTTTGCACATTTTATTTCAAAGCCACAATCCCAATGTCTTCAAAACCAGCCACGTTTAGATCCATCATATAAAGCTGCAGTTTGTGGTAATGGAAAAGTGGAACAAGGAGAACAATGTGACTGTGGGACTCAGGAGGTTGGTACTCATTGGGAAGCATATAAATTAATAAAATTATTAATTTTTGTAGTGGTACACTGCCATTTTCCATCATTTATCAAACTCGCTTCTTTACAATGAACTTAAGAAGACATATAGGGATTATAATAAACTAATGAGAGCATTTATATATTGGTATACAGATTCAGTGGTTTGTAGATTATCCATACAAGTGATTTTCAAAGTTATTAATCCTATAGCTAAATTGACCTAAGTTTAAACTTGCCCTTGTGAGTCTTCCCTATTATTTCTTGTTAACCTAAAATCCTCTGCCATTCAAAAAGATAGATATAAACTTTTATAGTTGATTAAGAAAACATAAGAGGCACATTTCTGGCTTTGAGTAGTTTAATCCAGGTCAATATTTAAGTAAAAAAGATTTGGACAATACATAATCCATAAAAGCCAGCTTTTGAATCCATAGAAACTTAGAAAAAGCTGCTGGATCAGAGGGACATGGGAAGACTAGAATAAAAGGAATGCAATGAGGGGGAGAGAGATTGTGAGACTCAGAGTGAGTAGTACGGACCTGAGAGAATCAAGAAGACATGAATGGAGTTCAGCGTTCCCCTTAGCAGTAGCTAAGGTCATTCATGTGTACCCTCCCCAATATGAAAACTGTATATTTTTATGCATAGTTGGGTGATGTGCTTTTATTATAAGAAATTATTACCCAGCACCCACATGTTTTTGATTGTTTGGGTCTGAATGGAAACACCTTGAAAATTTCTAATAAAAATTGATGGTAGTGTATCTTAGCTCTAGCAAATGTCATATAATTGGGTCCCAAATCGCTGTCATATAACTTAACCCTCTGGAATGCCATATAGATAGCAATAGCAATGACATAGATTAGGCAGAATAGTGCTGGAAAATACTGCAAATTTAGTGTGCCCTAGTAAGTGCATGCATGCTATAACTCATATTAAGACTATGGAAATTCTTGATTTATTTTTGTATAGCTTATTGAAATTTTTGGCCCATTCAACCCTGTTTCAAATCCCTGGGAATTTAAAAAGTGTGTGTGTGTGTGTTTGTGTGTGTGTGTGCATATGCATGAATTCATCATGTTTCCAGCCTTCTCCTTTCTTATCTGTTGCTTTTATTAAGCCCAATAATAGAATTTTAAAAAACAGAACCAATGGCCATAAATGAATTATAACATAAAACAAGGAATCATAAAATATGGATGAGTGATATAAAGGTGATAATTTCAATCATGTTAAGAAACATCATTTTCTAGCTCTTCATCTTTAGAGAATTAAAAGTACAGTAAACTTTGAATAACTCATAAAGTTACAGACTTATTAAAATACAGTAGACTCATCAAGGATGAGTAAGAACTGAGTAATTACTATAATGAGTAATTACTATAATGAAATTGTTAGATCTTAATTTTTATTTCATGTCTTATATTTAACTATCTCTGTCTACAAGAGCCAGAGCTCTTGATGTCAGCTTTGGTGGACTCCAGGACTTTAGAAAATCCTACTACCAATGTAGTCAAATCTACTGTAGGGATATAAAAAACGCAGTCTAGCACATTGTAGGTAACTAATAAATTTCTGTTAAATACATGAATGAATAAGTTGGTTTATTTTTTTCTGTTTGCTAACATATAAGTTAAACATCTATCTATAGGATAGACAACATATATATATATATGTGTGTGTATATATATATACACACACATATATATACACTATTTTCTATGTTGTTATCATTAAAATACATATCCAATGTAAATAAAAGTTAAAAGATACCTTAAGAGTATTCAATTTCCCTTTCAGCAGTGTGATACTCAGCAAAACAAATGCTGTGAGGCTGCCTCATGTACACTAAAAGCCGGTTACAATTGTGATAATGGAGAATGCTGTGAAAATTGTCATGTAAGAGTATTCTTAAAATTTCCATATTACCTACATAAGTAAAGTTATTCTTTAACATATTTATGTATTCACATTCTGCTCTACTCAATGTCATTTACCTCACCATATCATCAGTATAAGGCAAAAGGACAAGAATGCAGGGTTTCCTTAGATGAATGTGATCTCCCTGAATATTGCAATGGATCATCTGCATCATGTCAAGATGACTTTTTTATTCATAATGGTTATCCATGTAGAATGAATCAATGGCTCTGTCTGGATGGAATATGTGTAAGTGGAACAAAACAATGTACGGACACATTTGGTGAAGGTATTTATTATAATTTGATTTCCTATATATGCATTTTTCTGAAAATGGAAAACAAATAGATGTTGATATGTAATTGCGATTTTTTTTAAATAATGCAATTTTCAAGGATTACAGAAAGAGGAATACTTTAAGAAAAAAAATCATACACGTTGTCTGAGATTAAAATTCTAAATTATTTCCACAAAATAATAAAGGGAAAGATTAAAAGTCTATAGGATCTGCATTTAAGAAGGAAAAAAGCAGACCGAACACAAGTTGCACTTCCTTCTCTCACTCCATATCCACTGTTTTCTTAGTAAATATAGAATAAATACATATGCCTATGGACATTAAAAGGATCATAAATAAGTTGGTATATGAACACAATTTAAACTACACATGCAGACACACAGTGATAGATGCACACATTCACAGCAGGAAACTACCAGGATGACTCATGAAAAATCCTAGAGGATTCCTGAAAAATCCAGGAATGATGAAATCATTGAAAAATGTTGTTCATTGGGGTTGAAAACCATAAAGAAAACCATAATAAAACATATATATGGAATAATTTGCTGAAGAAGATGGAAACAGCAGCAATTGCAACAATGTTTCATGTCTATATCAGAGGAATCAAAAGCAATTGACAGAGGAAATATTTAGTGTATTTATAGAAACAGCCAGATGGATCAAACCATCATTCAACCGGAACAAGTAGCAATGCGTACTCTAATTTCTGTGTAAAAAAAGGAGTTGTGAAGTTATTATCAACTCTCAAAATGAACATACAATCAGAATGAATATTGACTTGAAGATAAACAATACAAAAACAAAAGGAAAGAAACTTATAGAATGAAAAAGTGTTTTCCTGAGATAGCAGGAGTAATCACTGTGAGGAAATTTTTAAGAGATAGATAAATGAATGTATCTGTCTATCTATCTATCTATCTATCATCTATCTATCTATCTATCTATCTATCTATCTATCTATCTATCTATCTATCTATCTATCTATAGAGAGGGGTGGAAGAAGACCATGAACTGAAAGTCATACTGGTTAAAGTTTAAAAATAAATGAACACATTGGTTAAATCACTAAAAAGGTAGAACTTCTGTTTAAGCTAGGAGATCGAATTGAGAAATTCATCCCTATGCTAAAAAATACATACAAAAACAAAAAAGAAAGGAAAAAGGTGTGTGGGGGGGTAAGTATACTAAAGCATTTGAACTCAGATAATTTGCTTTCCAAATTTATCTCTGTGGAATTGGTTGTGAGTGATACCCCATATAAAGGAGACTAAGGGACTAAACCAGGAGAAAGAAGAATTAAGCAAGAAGAATGATAAGAAGAAATTAGTAAAAGTCATTGCTGACTAATATACATATCTTCTAAAATACAAATGATAACTATATATATATTTAAAAGATAAAAAATAGTATGAAATTAAGCTATTAATATGTTAAAAATATGTTAACTTCTAGAACAAACATCATAAGTTTCACCAGAAATCAAATACCAAGCAAAATGTATCATCCCAATAAAATGCGGCACAGAAAGAAATTAAAAATTGGAATAAGTCAAGTATTTGTTTATAATCTAAGATAACTATAAGAAGAACAATAAAATAATGTGAAACTAAAAGCTAATAAAAGGGGATAAAACAAAAGCAATAACAATATTTGATTAACCCTTAAGCGAGAGTAAAACAGAATATACGATAGGAAAACAAATACTAAGATAGTTTATTTACATATAAATATTTAGCAATCACATCAAATGTAAAGCCTGTATTAAATATTAAAAATAAGGAAAGGGTGTATCAAGTATTGACAGATCCAACTATAAAAAAATTATTAGAAAAATCAAGATACACTTCATTGATGATATTTTTAAAGGCGTTAGAGCACAGTGAAACCAAAGACAGACTAATATTTTAAATTTCCACAGGGAGAAACTTTGCTTATCTTCGGGGACAACTGTCAGCCATTTACGTCCCTAGGAACATTTTCAAATTCTGAAAGTAGAGATCTTCTACTAGAAAACAAAGATAAAATAGAAAACTTTTAGCAGTTGCAATTGAAGGGGGTGCTGTCAAAACCATAGATCGTTTTTTCCAATGAGGCATTCCAGAGCTCTGAAACTGCTCAGGAACTTGGTCAATTGGGTCAAAAATATTGAAAAGGGATTATAAATTTCCCTGAAGTTACAAGATGATAAAAGACCAAATGGTGAAGGAATCCCACCAAGAAAATCTTAACTTTCTGAAAGCTTTTGCTACATTTTGAAATGGCTGTGTTAGTACCAGGTCTGACAATTAAGTTCACGAACTCATTCTAGAAAAAATGCTACATTCCTCATTGCTGAATAACACTAAGACCACCTTGGGAAGCTATGCACTGAAGCCAGCACTTAGCCCACCCTTCAAAGCAATTTTGGAACTCTTTTTCTGGAATGGCCATCAGAGCTGTCATCCTATTACCCGTGATGTCCTGAATGTCATCAAAATGTCTTCCTTTCAATATTTCCTTTATCTTTGGGTAAAGAAAGAAGTCATTGGGGGCCAGATCAGGTAAGTAGGGAGGGTGTTCCAATACAGTTATTTGTTTACTGGCTAAAATCTCCCCCATAGATAGTGCCATGTGAGCTGGTACATTGTCGTGTTGCAAGAGCTCCTTCAGGACCATTTTTGCACACACCTTTCTCATGCCAAGATTTTCAGTTAAGATTTTCCTCTTTCTCTATCAATGTTTATTTTGTCTGCTATGCTTCTCACAGTCAGATTTTGATGCACAATTCAATGAATTTTTGCAATGTTTTCATAAGTTCTGCTCATTACAGGCCGCCCTGACTTCTCTTCATCAGTGACGCGTTCTCTCCCCTCAGAAAAATGTTTAATACATTTGTACATTGCAGTTTTCTTCATGACATTATCCCCATAAACTTGAACTGACATGTCCCTGATTTCACTTCCACTCTTGACAAGTTTAACAAAAATTTAATGTTTCTTCACTGCTCTAATTCAAGTTCAGACATTCTCGTGATGGCACAGAAAAAACATGTTGCACAGAAAAGCATGTATTGTTGCACAGAAAAGCATGCAACAATAATGAATGCCACTCAGCAAGACACCGCCATATGTCAACACGAACACAGCTGTGAGACACTGATATACCAAGGTTATAAAACCTTACCGAACTGTTTGTACAGTGCTGCCAATGTGAGTGCACAGTGGCAAGTTCGTGAACTTACTTGTCAGACTTCATAGACTAGGAAGCTGTTCTGAGATTCTCTAAAGGGGATATATTTATCCCTGGCTGACTTTCAGTGAAGAAAAGATAAACGCTTAGAAGGCTCTCTATCAGTAGCTTGCAAGGGCCATACCCAAGATAATGAGGAAAATACAGAATAAAACTGCACTTCAGTCCTGGCATAATTGCCTGATTCGATTTGTGTTATCACTGCTTCACCCAATCTGTCTAGCTCAGGAAAGGGAGTTATTAAAAAGATAAGATAACGAATAGAGAGAAGCAATATTTAAGGAGATAAAAACCAATAATTTTCAAAACAGGTCAACCCTCAAATTCAAGATGCTCTAAAAATCTTAAGGATAAAGGGGGTCAAATATATAGTGATGGAAGAAGATTTTACTTTGGGTGGTAAACACAATTTAATATATAGATGATGTATTATAGAATTATACACTTAAAGCCTATATCATTTTACTAACCAATGTCTCCCCAATAAATTTAATAAAAATTAAAAACACATAAAGACATCACAGCAAAACTGAGAGAAAATAGAGAACAAAAGCATAGGAGACACAGTATCTTTAAAAGAGCAAGAAGACTTAGACTTCTCATTTCTCAACAATTATAGATGTCAGAAGACAAAGTAAAGTTATCTCTTAAAGGCTAAAAGAAAGTAAGTGCTCATCTAGAAATCTGTAATGAGCAAAAATACCCTTCAAGTCTTTTCAACAAATGTACTTGAACAACTGTATATTCACATGCAAAAGAATGAGTTTAAACCCCTACTTCATACCGAACATAAGAATTAACTTAAAATGTATCATAGACATAAATGTAAAGCAAAACCCATAAAACTTTTAAAGGAAAAATGAATTCACCTAAAGGTGGGCAAATTGCGCAAGAAGGGGTGGAGAGAAGGGAGAAGTGCGGAGACAGAGCTGCGTGGGCGCAGGACGCAGACCTAGCTCAGTGCTCCGAGCTCGCTGCATCCCAGAACTACCGCAGCTGCGGGAGAGGGAAGAACTTGGACTGCTAGGGCTCCGCTTATGGCCCACAGGGCTGAGGGGACAGCATTTAACATGGCTGAACCCAACACTCACAGCAGAGACCTCGGAGCAAAGACTGAGGGAAAAAGGCTGAAAACGGTGATTTAAGCCCTCACTGCCGAGCAGAGAACAAAAGCCGTAGGCACTGAGACTAGCCGCCTCCTCCCAACCCTCCCAGAGCTCACCCTGCCCCCACCTGCCCAGTGCTAGAAGCGGAACAGTAGCAGTGTCAGATCAAAATAACAGAATATTTGCAGTTCTGAGAACTGTGGTCCACAGACACAGATTCGAAGCCCAACTAGTTCTGGCAAAGGGGAGGGAGTTGTGGAAGCAAGACTGGCTGTGGTGGTGGTCGCCGCAATTGATCTGGGCCAATTCTCACAACTCACCCCACTCCTGTCCCCAACTATCTGGGCGGATCCCTGCAGGAGTAAACAGAACTGCTGAAAAACACCGGTTCTGAATCTGGTGCAGGAAGAGCTTTGGAACTTCAAAAGTTATCTGCATCCACAAGGATACCACAGGGATGCGGTACATATGACCCAGGCAAACTGCTAACAGAGGAGAAGCCCGCCTTCCAGGGAATACCCCATTGTGTGAGAAGCTGGAAGAGTGCAGAGAAAACATAACACTACAGTGTGAGAGAGAAAAAAATGGCTGCAGCCGGAGAGAAAATAAAACACTCTACAAACACATACTGGAAAATGAAAGAAAGACCTCTCCCTATCAACCTGTTACAGAAGCCACTCCTGCATATGTCTAGGAAGAGAAATAATAAATCATTAATTGCCATGAATAACCAAGGCAAAAAGACAACTCAGAAAGAAAGTGAAAAGTCTCCAGAAAATGAACTTAAAAGATATGGAAATGTGTGACCTAAATGACAGAGAATTTAAGATTGCAGTTCTGAAAAAACTCAGTGAGATTCAAGAAAACACAGAAAGGCAGTTTAATGAACTCAGAAACACAATCAAAGAACAACATGATCATTTTACGAAAGAGATTGAAATTTAAAAAAAGAACCAAATAGAATTTCTGGAGATTAAGAACTCAATAGAAGAAATTAAGAATGAAATAGCCAGCTTAGGTAGTTGAGTTGACCAGATGGAGGAAAGAATCAGTGGCATCGAAGATAGAAAGCTGGAAATGACATGGATGGAAGAAGAAAGAGACTTGAGACTTAAAAGAAATGAAAGAACTCTACAAGAACTTTCTGACTCCATCATAAAGAGCAATAAAAGAATAATGGGCATACCAAACTGAGAAGAAAGAGAGAAGGGAACAGAGAGTATATTCAAACAAATAGTCGATGAGAACTCCCCAAACTTGTGGAAAGAACTGGATCCTCGAATCCAAGAAGCAAATAGAACACCTAATTACCTCAACCCCAACAGGCCTTCTCGAAGGCACATTGTATTGAAGCTGTCAAAAATCAATGACAAAGAAAGAATCCTCAAGGCAGCCAGGGAAAAGAAGACAGTAACCTACAAAGGAAAGCCCATTAGATTATCATCAGATTTCTCAGCAGCAACTCTACAAGCCAGGAGGGAGTGGATTCAAATATTCAAACTATTGAAAGAGAGAAATTATGAGCCAAGAATAATATACCCAGCAAAGACATCCTTTAGATATGAAGGAGGAATAAAGACCTTTCCAGACATACAGAAACTGAGGGAATTTTCTAATACACGACCTGCACTACAGGAAATACTAAAGGACACTATTCGACCACCATCAACAGGGACAATTTGTGGCAACCAAAACATAAAAAGGGGGAGAGTAAAAGCCTGAACAGGAATATGAGAATGGAGAAAGTAGGCATGCTGAAGAAAATGAAATACTCTAAATATCAAATTTTCTTTTACATAAACTTAAGGGTAACCACTCAAAAAAAATTCCAGAACTGAAGTATATACTGTAAGAAAAGAAGAAACAAAGGGAAACATCATAGAATACCACCACACAGAAATAATAGACAACAACAAAAAGGCAAAGAAACAATGGAGACACAGCCTTACCAGAAAACTAAAGATAGAATGATAGGAAATCCTCACATATCAATAATCACCCTAAAAGTAAATGCACTGAACTCACCAATAAAAAGGTACAAAGTAGCAGATTGGATCAAAAAACTAAACCCAGCCGTATGCTGTCTCGAAGAGACACATCTCAGCTGCAAGGAAAAGCATAGACTCAAAGTGAAAGGGTGGAAATTGACACTCCAAGCAAATGATATCCAGAGAAAATCAGGTGTAGCTATACTGATATCAGATGAAACAGACTTCAGGGTAAAAAAGGTAACAAGAGACAAAGATGGACATTTCATAATGGTAAAGGGGACAATACAACAAGAAGACATAACTGTCATCAATATCTATGCCCCCAATCAGGTAGCACCGAAATATACCAAGCAACTACTAACAGAACTAAAGGGAGAAATTGACAAAAACACAATTAAACTTGGGGACCTAAATACGTTATTGACAGCTATGGATAGATCATCCAAACAGAAAATAAATAATGAAATAGCAGCCCTAAATGACACATTAGATGAAATGGACATAATTGACATTTATAGAGCATTTCATCCTAAAACATCAGACTATACATTTTTTTCTAGTGTACATGGAACATTCTTAAGGATAGACCATATATTGGGACATAAAACTAACCTCGGCAAATTTAAGAAGATTGAAATCATACCAAGCATATTCTCTGATCACAAGGTTTTGAAATTGGATATCAACTGCAAAAAGAAAGCAGGAAAAAACACAAATACATGGAGATTAAACAACGTGCTTTTAAAGAACAACCGGGTCCAGGAAGAAATTAGAGGAGAGATCAAAACATACATAGAAACAAATGAGAATGAAAATACATCCTACCAAAAATTTTGGGATGCAATGAAAACAGTTTTAAGAGGGAAATTTATATTATTACAGGCCTATCTCAAGAAACAAGAAAAATCTCAAATAAATAACCTCATGTTACACCTTAAAGAACTAGAAAAAGAAGAAAAAATGAAATCCAAGGTCCGCAGAAGAAAGGAAATAACAAAAATCAGAGCAGAACAAAATGAAATAGAGAACAAAAAGACAATAGAAAAAATTAATGTGACAAAGAGCTGGTTCTTTGAAAAGATTAACAAAATTGTAGAACCCTTGGCTAGGCTTCAAGATAAAAGAGAGAAGACACTAATAAACAAAATCAGAAATGAAAAAGGGGACGTTATCACGGATTCACAGAAATACAAAGGATCATCCAAGAATACAATGAAGAAGTATATACCACCAAATTTAATAACCTGGAAGAAATGGACAATTTCTTAGAAACATATAGCCTTCCTAGGCTGAACCATGAAGAAATGGAAAATCTAAACAGACAGATACCAGTAACGAAATTGAATCAGTCATCCAAAACCTTCCCAAAAGCAAAAGTCTGGGACCAGATGGCTTCACTAGTGAATTCCACCAAACATTCAAAGAGGATCTAACACCTGTCCTTCTCAAAATCTTCCAAACAATTGAAGAAGAGACAGTACTCCCTAACTCATTTTATGAGGCCAACATTACCGTGATACCAAAACCTGGTAAGGACAACACAAAAAAGAGAACTACAGACCAATATCTTTGATGAATACAGATGCAAAAAACCTAAACAAAATTCTAGCAAATCGAATGCAACAATGCATTAAAAAGATTATTCATCACGACCAAGTGGGGTTCATTCCAGGGGCACAAGGATCGTTCAACATCTGCAAATCCATCAATGTGATACATCACATAAACAAAATAAAGGACAAAAATCATATGATTATATCAATTGATGCAGAAAAAGATTTAACAAGATACAACATCCATTTATGATTAAAACACTTAATAAAATAGGTATGGAAGGAAAATACCTAAACATAATAAAGGCCATATATGACAAACCTTCAGCTAATCTCATAATTAACGGTGAAAAACTGAAGCCCTTTGCTCTATGTTCAAGAACACGACAGGGCTGTCCCCTATCACCTCTGTTTTTCAACATAGTGTTGGAAGTCCTTGCCAGAGCAATCAGGCAAGAGACAGAAATAAAAGGCATCCAAATTGGGAATGAAGAAGTTAAATTGTCACTCTTTGCAGATGACATGATGCTATATATAGAAAACCCTAAAGACTCCACCAAAAAGCTATTAGAAACAATCAACGAATACAGTAAAGTTGCCAGCTACAAAATCAACATACAAGATTCCATTGCATTCCTATATACTAACAATGAAATCTCAGAAAAAGAAATAAAAAGAAAAGCAATTCCTTTTGCAATTGCAGCAAAAAGAATAAAATACGTATGAATAAACTTAACCAAGGACGTGAAAGACCTATATGCTGAAAACTATAAGACATTTTTGAAAAAAATTGAAGACACAAAGAAATGGAAAAACATTCATGCTCATGGATTGGAAGAATCAACATAGTTAATATGGCCATATTACCCAAAGCAATATACAGATTTAATGCACTCCCCATCAAAATCCCAATGGCATTTTTTAAAAAAATAGAACAAAAAATCATCAGTGCCTCCAATAGGGGGCTAATATCCAAAATACACAAGGAATTCATACAACTCAACAACAACAACAACAAAAAACAACTCAATTGGGCAGAGAAAAATGGGAAGAGGACCTGAAGAGACATTTCTCCAAAGAGGACATACAGATGGCCAATAGACATATGAAAAAATGCTCAACATCGCTAATCATCAGAGAAATGCAAATAAAAACCACGATGAGACATCACCTCACCTCAGTTAGAATGACTATCATCAACAAGGCAAATAGTAACAAGTGTTGGAGAGGCTGTGGAGAAAAAGGAACCCTCATACACTGTTGGTGGGAATGCAGACTGGTACAGCCGTTATGGAAGGCAGTGTGGAAATTCCTCAAAAAATTATGAATAGAATTACCATATGACCCAGCAATCCCTCTCCTGGGTATCTACCCAAAAAATCTGAAAACATTTATCCATAAAGACATGTGTGGTCCAATGTTCATTGCAGCTTTATTTACGGTGGCTAAGACATGGAAACAACCAAAACGTCCTTCGATAGATGAATGGATAAAGAAGTTGTGGTACACATACACAATGGAATACTATTCGGCAGTAAGAAAAGATGAAATAGGACCATTTGTGACAACATGGATGGATCTTGATATATAATGCTAAGTGAAATAAGTCAGACAGAAAAAGCAGAGAAATATATGATTTCACTGATATGTGGTATATGAACCAAAAACAACAAAAGAACAAGAGAAACAAAAACTCATAGACACAGACAATAGTCTGGTGGTTACCAGAAGGTAAAGGGGAGGGGAGTGGTAGATGAGGGTAAAGGGGATCAAATATATGGTGATGGAAGGAGAACTGACTCTGGGTGGTGAACACACAATGGGATTTATAGATGATGTGATACAGAATTGTACACCTGAAATCTATGTAACTTTACTAACAATTGTCACCCCAATAAACTCTAACTTAAAAAAAAAAAAAAAGGAAATGCAAATCAAACCACAGCAAGAACTTCTTAACATTCACTAGGATGGCTGTAATTTAAAAAGACAGACAACAGCATGTGTTAGTGAGAATGTGGCAAAATCAGAAGTTTTATGCAGTGCTCTTAGGAATATAAAATGGTTGTAATGGCTTAGAAAACAATTTGGCACTTCCTTAAAATGTTGAGCATAGCAATTTCACCCGTGGTATACACCTAAGAAAACTGAAAACATATGTTCCCACAAAACCTTGTATACAGATGTTCATAGTACCATTATTCATAATAGATAGACTAAATGTAGAAGTAACCCAAATGCCCATCAACTGAGAAAAGAGTAAAATAAACAAGATATGGAACATTATTAGGCAATAAAAATTAACAAAGTGCTGATATTTGCTAAATGTAAGTGAATTTTGAAAACATTAAGCTAAGGTAAGGAAGGCAGTTACAAAGGTCCACAAACATATTCTATGATTTCATTTATATACAGTGTATGAAATAGGCAAATTATAGAGACAGAAAGTAGAATAATGGTTGCCTCAGGCTAGAGGAGGGAATGGGGGAAGGAATGCATTTTTGTGTGTCTGTGTGTGTGTGTCGTTTGACATATATCCAATTTAGTATTAACAGCATATTGATAACCACTTTATTATCATAACTTGATACCCTTGAATGGACTGTAATGTATATATGCTCTATATTAAGAGTTTGGTTGGTTGTTTTTAAAGTAAATGTGTGAATGTTTCTCAATTTTCCCTTCAGTTCTCTTGGTCATTTTTCCTCTACGTATGCCAGTCGTACACTGTTTAATTTCTCTACCTTTACAATTATTTTAATATCTCAAAGACAAGTAATCTTAGCTTTTATTATCTTCTTTATACGTCTTGACTTGGCTCTCCGCTCTTGCATCTGAATCTAAGAATCAGATTTATATATTAATTCATATGTTAATTTTAGTTTAATTGATTTCCTTGTAATATTGAGTTATTTTGTGGATGACCTAATGGATGTGAAGTGGTATCGTAAGGGTGAAACTCAAAATTAATGACTTAGTTAGATTTAGTTCAGTCTGCTCATAGCCTGATTTACCTCACAGTTTGCTCTTTAACTATTTTCTCTTGTTTTTCCCCTTCACTGTTTAATTCAATGTCTCTGCTTGGTTCCCTTTCTTAAGACTATACATACCTTGTTGATCTAATTAATCAGTAGGGAACTAATCTGGAAAGAACAATTTCTCAATTATCAGGTGCCCGGACACCAGGATCCATGGTTGCAACACCCTTACAGTTTTTTTTTTTTTTTTTTTTTTTTACTATGTTTCATATTTGTGAGGAGATATTTTTTTTTTTTTAATTTATTGGGGTGACAATTGTTAGTAAAATTACATAGATTTCAGGTGTGCAATTCTGTAATATAATACATCATCCATAAGTCACACTGTGTGTTCACCACCCAGAGTCAGCTCCCCTTCCATCACCATACATTTGATCCCCCTCATCCTCATCCCCCACCCCCCAACCCCTTTACCTTCTGGTAACCACCAAATTACGTTCCCCAGATTAATTTTCAAGCCCGTGGCCATCCTATGGTCACCGATTGCCCTCCAATCCCTTCACCCTCCCCCCCACCCCCCACCCCTCCCGCCCATCTAGCAACCCTCAGTTTTTCCTCATTGTCTCCTAAACTGTTTCTGATTAGTTCATTCACTTATTCTTTTCTTTAGAGTCCGCAAATAAGTGAGATCATATGGTACTTATCTTTCTCTGTCTGACTTATGTCCCTTACAGTTTTTGCTCATGATGCACGAAACACTCCAGCCATGGCTGCTGAGTTTGAAATAACATTATGAAGCTGACGAGGCCATGGGAGGCGATTTCTGAGACCAGGCCCTGGGAGGCAATTGCCTGAAACTTACGTGACCGACTCTCATTTTTCTTTGTTCTTTCCCCCACCAGCCTATCTGATTATAAAACCATTTGATTATTCTCAGTTCGGGGAAGATGGTTTTCTCCTGGATATTAATTAGTCTGCCGTCTTCCCTATCTGCCAGAATCTAGAATAAAGAATGCTTTTCTCCTCACCAACTCTTGTCACTATAGTTCTTGGGCCCCAGGCGAAAAGTGGCACTGGACCTGAGTCCGGTAACAGTACCTTGTTATGGTTTTGATTGGAGTTTATCTAATAACTAATGATGAACATCTTTTTATGTGCTTATTGGCCATTTGTATATCTTCTGTGGAGAAATGTCTATTCAAATCCTTTACCTATTTTTTAATTGTTTGTTTTATTGAGTTGTAACAATTCTTTATATATTCTGGATTCAAGTTTATTGTCAAATTCATGTTTTGCAAATATTTACTCCCATTTTGTAGATTATCTCATCACTTTCTTGATAGCCTTTTTTGAAGCAGTTTTAATTTTAGTTAAGTTCAATTTATCTTTTATTTTGTACTTGTGATTTTGGTGTTATATCTAAGAAACCATGGCCTAATCCAAGGTCCTGACTTATTCCTTTGTTTTCTTCAGGAATTGTATAGCTCTCACTATTAAATTTGAGTCTCTAATCCATTTTGAGTTAGTTTTTTGTAGATGGTGTGAAAAACGGTTCCAACTTAAATCTTTAGCATGTGGATACCCAGTTGCCTCAGCATCACTGTTGAAAAGATGATTATCCCCCCATTCAACCTACTTGGAACCTCTGCTGAAAAATCACTTGACTATAAAATGAGAATTATGCACATTATGTGCATGAATTAAATAGTGAATGTGAAAATGAATCAACTGTGGCTCCAAGGTTTTTTGGTCTGAGGAAATTATGATGAAAAAAGCAAGATATTATTTGAGTGGTTTGACTTGAAAACACATTTATGCAAACACAGATTATTGACCAATAAGTCAATTATTTTTTAAGTTTCCTATATACTTATAGATATGTATTTCTAGAGTCACTAAAATTAGAAAATAAATTGCATACCATATTTAAGTCTAAGATATATTTTTGGATAGCAAACAAGTATTCACAACTTCTAGTTATCTCATTGAAGTAGTTATGTGTGATCTTCTTTCTTTATTAAATTTATTGGGGTAACATTGGTTAAAAAAATTATATAGGTTTCAAGTGTACAATTCTATAATACATCACCTATATACTGATTGCATTGTGTGTTCACCAACCAAAGTCAAATATTCTTCTGTCACCATATATTTGACCCCCTTTACCCTCTTCTAGCTCCCCTCTCTCCTAACTAAACTATTGCCTTTGTCCATGAGTTTTTGCTTGTTTTTCTTATTCGTTTGTTGCTTTCAGTTTTATATTGTACATATAAGTGAAATAAAAGCCTAGTTTTCATTTTCAATTTTATATTATAATCTTATTTTGTGCAGTATGTTTTAAACCATTTTAGAATTTTAAATGTATTCATTAATTATTTTAAATAAGTATAAGTTCAATATGACTAAGCAAACTTTTTTTTTTTTCAGGTGCACGTATAGCTCCTCCTGAGTGTTTTCAATACCTTAATTCTATGACTGATCAATCTGGGAACTGTGGTTTAGATTCTTCAGGATACAAAAAGTGTAACCCTAAGTATGCTTTATAAAATCTGACAAACTCCATTTATTTCCTTAAATTAGAAAATATTACCAGATAAATTTATATGTAATTAAAATTTCACCTGGCCATGAAATAAGACTATATTTAATACAATTATAAATACGTGAAATACAAAATGTCTGTACTTCTTTCTCATATATCCAATTTATCCTCATACCTTCCCACATAATATTTAATTTACATGTAGGTGCATTAATTTTCTATTAGTTAGAAGGACTGATTATTTTTGTTTTGCATGCTGTCACTTTAATTTACAAAGGATGACTACTCTTAGAGTGATGGAATGAAAATATATGAATTTTTACTATCTTGGAAATAAAGCACTATGTTTATGAACATGCACTGTACAGCTAGATGTCATGGTTTCAAATCCTAACCACACTGCCTACCTACTTGTATGATCTTGAACATATATTCCACTTTTCTGATATGTAAACTATTAATATCAGTTCCACTAACATCATTGGTCTGGCACCAGTGTGAAATTTAGATACTTCATGAAAAGCACTAGAATGAGACTGACATATAGTATGGTCACCACAAAATACATCTTAGTACATTTATAAGTTGTTTCCTCATATGCTCAAACCTAGAATACACCGAAGTTTGTTTCACAATTGCTAAAGCATACAAGGTGTGATCAAAAACTACAGTGAATGTTTAATTTTTTAAAAATTTATTACAGCAAAAGACACATTGTCATTAATTCCCCTCAGAATACTCCCCCCTTTCTTCGAACACACATATCCCATCGTTCTTGCCACTTTCTGAAGCAGTTCTGGAGTGTCATTAGTTGTGCTGTTGTGGCTGCCTCGATGTCCTGAATCGATTCAAAACGTTTACCTTTCATGGTCATTTTGACTTTGGGGAAGAACCAGAAGTCACACAGTGCCAGCTTTGGTAAAGGTGGATAAGGACACACCATAATTTTTTATTTGAAAGAAATTACCATTCCAGAAGTAATGTGTGACACGGAGCTTTTCTATTGTGATCCGAAAATATGGTGAATGCTGCTGCCGTGTACCATCCAACGGAAAGGCAGGGATCTTCAATATGGGAAGCAGCACGTCAAACGTTAGTAAACAGTGTGTGACAAGTTTCAACTTATTTGGTGCAGTCAGTCGTGTGTGAGCCATAGTTGAGAGAAGGTGTGTTTTAAAGTGTGCCATAAATCATCCTCCATCATGACAATATCACACATTGCTTCTGGTACAGCAATTTCTGTCAAATAAAAAGGTTACAGTGTGTCCTCATGCACTTTATTTACTGGACCTGGCACCGTGTGACTTCTCCAAAGTCAAAATGACCATGAAAGGTAAACATTTTGAATCGATTCAGGACATCGAGGCAGTCATGACAGTGCAACTAAAGACACTCACTAAAGAGAACTTCCAGAACTGCTTCAGAAAGTGACAAAAATGATGGGATGAGTGTGTTCAAAGCAAGGGGGAGTATTTTGAGAGGAATTAATGGCAATGTATCTTTTACTACAATAATTTTTATTTTATTTAAACATTCACCGTTTGTTTGTATATTGATTACGTCCAGCTATTATGACGATATTTTCCTTGAAATCACTGATAAATTTTTTATTAGCTGCTATAAAGTACTTCTCTGCTAATTGCAGGATCTGGGTAATTTTAATAGTGGTATCTAGTGATTTATTTGCTCCTTGATTATGTCTCATTTTAATTTTTTGATACGCCTAGCATTTTTGACTTTGCATTGGATACCATGACTAATATAAAATGGAAGCTTTGTATGCATTTATGCTTTTCAGACTAACCACTGTCACCCCAATACATTTTAATATTTTTAAATTAAACTTTATTGGGGTGACAGTTGTTAGTAAAGTTACATAGGTTTCAGGTGTACAATTCTGTAACACATCATCTATATGTCACATTGTGTGTTCACCACCCAGAGTGAGTTCTCTTTCCATCACCATATATTTGATCCCCTTTACTCTTATTTACCACCTCCCTCCCCCTTTACCCTCTGGTAACCACTAAAATATTGTCTGTGTCTATCAGTTTTTGTTTCTTCATTTGTTTGTCTTGTTCTTTTATTGTTTTCAATTTTATATACCACATATCAGTGAAATCATATGGTTCTCGACTTTTTCTGTCTGACTTATTTCACTCAGTATAATAATCTCAAGATCTATCCATTGTTGCAAATGGCACTATTTCATCTTTTCTTGCGACAGAATAGTATTCTGTTGTGTACATATACCACAACTTCTTTATCCATTCATCTATCGAAGGACATTTTGGTTGTTTCCATGTCTTGGCCACCATGAATAAAGCTGCAATGAACATTGGAGCACATATGTCTTTATCGATAAATGTTTTCAAATTTTTGGGATAGATAACCAGCAGAGGGATTGCTGGGTCATATGGTAATTCTATTCTTAATTTTTCGAGGAATTTCCACACTGCCTTCCAGAGTGGCTGCACCAGTCTGCCTTCCCACCAACAGTTCCTTTTTCTCCGCAGCCTCTCCAACACTTATTATTTGCTTGTTGATGATAGCCATTCTAACTGGGGTGAGGTGATATCTCATTGTGGTTTTTATTTGTATTTCTCTGATGATTAGTGATGTTGAACATTTTTTCATGTTTCTATTGGCCATTTGTATGTCTTCTTTGGAGAAATGTTTCTTCAGGTCCTCTGACCATTTTTTAATTGGATTGTTTTAGTTGTTGTTGTTGTTAAGGTGTATGAATTCCTTATATATTTTGGGTATTAGTCCCTTATTGGAGGCCTTGTTTACACAAATCTTCCCCATTTGGTTGGTTGCCTCTTTATTTTGTCGATGGTTTCTTTTGCTGGTCAAAATTTTTTAGCTTAATATAGTACCACTCATTTATTTTACCTGTTACTTCCCTTACCTTTGAGGTTAAATTCATAAAATGCTCTTTGAGCCCAAGGTCCATAAGTTTAGTACCTATGTTTTTCTTCTATGCATTTTATTGTTTCAGGTCTTATGTTCAGGTCTTTGATCCATTTTGAGTTAATTTTGCTACACGGTGACAGATAGCAGTGCAGTTTCATTCTTTTGCACGTGACTTTCCTATACTCCCAGCCCCATTTATTGAAGAGACTTTCTTTCTTCCATTGTTTGTTTTTGGCTTCTTTGTTGAAAATTATCTGTCCATGTTTATGTAGCTTTATTTTTGGGTTTCAATTATATTCCATTGGTCACTGTGTCTGTTTTCTGCCAATACCATGTTATTTTGATTATTGTCACTTTGTAGTACAAGCTGAAGTCAGGGAATGTGATACCTCACCAAGACTGATACCAGTCTTGTTCTTATTTCTTAGCCTCACTTTGGCTATTTGGGGTCTTCTGTGATTTCATACAAATCTGATGATTTTTTGTTCTATTTTTTAAAAAATGCCCTTGGAATTTTAATGGGGATTGCATTAAATCTGTATATTGCTTTGGGTAATAATGGCCATTTTAACTATGCTTACTCTTGTAATCCATGAACATGGAATGTCTTTCCATTTCTTTGTGTCTTCTTCAATTTCTTTTAAAAATGTCTTACAGTTTCAGAGTGTAAGTCCTTTATATCCTGTGTTAAGTTTATTCCTAGGTGTTTTATTCTTTTTGTTGCAATTGCAAAAGGAATTGTTTGTTTGTTTTTTCATTTCTTTTTCTGAAATTTCATTGTTAGTATATAGGGAAAGCTATGGATTTTTGCACATTGATTTTTGTAGCCAGCAACTTTACTGTATTTGTTTATTGTTTCTAATACCTTTTTGGTGGAGTCTTTAGGGTTTTCTATATAAAGAATCATGTTATTTGCAAAAAGTGACAATTTAACTTTTTCATTCCCAATTCAGATGCCTTTTATTTCCTCCTCGTACATATCCTGTTAGTTTCATTTTTTTTCCTGTGGTTTACAGCATCATCATTATGATGTATTTTAGTGATTTTACTTTAATATATATTGCATATAATATTCCTTGAGTGTGCATCTCAAACTCTTGTCATACTCTTGTTATAGTTCTGAACGTAGGTATTGTGTTTGAGAAACTAAAAAAGAAGTCCAATGAGACTGGTGATTAGATAAACTTTACTAATTTTTTAGGATAGAATAAACTAGGAATTTATTATGTATAAGAATCAAAAAAGAGTGAAGGAATCATTACAAAAAAAGGGATCAGACTAACTAGGAAATAGTTCATAATTATTAAAAGTGATCAGTTATTATTAACAATGTAGGCAAGGCCCTCATATTTTTTTGGTTTGTCACAATTAACTGCAGCATGCATCTTTTCCAAAACTTTAATGTTTTATTTATAATTTCTTGCTTTAGAAATGATATCCTAATATTTATCTGTATTTAAAACTAATGATTTTCATTTACTGGTAAATTATAGGGATCAGCTGTGTGGAAAATTAATATGTAAATATGAAAGACAACATATACTTCATATTCCTAATGCTACTATTACTTATTCTAACATAAATGGACATGTCTGCATCTCATTGGAGTATTCACATAATCATATAGACAATGAAAAGATGTGGGTAAAAGATGGAACAATTTGTGGTCAAAATAAGGTATGTAGTCTTTCATTACCAAACGACTTCCTAATATATTATACTTTATTTTTAAATGCATATTTAGTACTTTCCTTGTAATTTAAGTGCACATTCAATTTCAAAAATAAAATAAATTTTTTTTAAATAAAATATACTTAAGGAAAAACATAATATAATCTGTGTTCATTTATAGATGATATCACCATGAATATTTCACTGGCTTTTTTCATAGAAATTATATATATTCTCTGAATTGAGAATCATATTGTTCCTTAATTGTATTTTATTAAATTAGATTATATTTCACAGAATACTTCTAATGTCATGAATTATTTTATGGTATAATTACTTAGTACTTAATTAATTAGTAGTATAATTAATAGTAGTTAAAATAATGTAAAGCATATGTAAAGTGAAAGTTAATTGAAGGCATATGTCTGAGATGTAACTACTCTTTCCATTTTCATGAACCTTCTATCAACTCTTTATTTATATACATATATACACAAATATAGAATACTTATCTAGCTATACTAATTATATATTTTTACAAGAACATCCCATCTTATTGTCTGATTTTGCTCTATTATCATTCTATAGCATGTATGGATATAAATATCAACATTTTCTGCCTTCCTAGATTTTTCCTCTATGAAATATGTTACTGATATAGATATACATAAATACACTAAGAAGCTCAAGCTTAAATTATTCTCATATCAAAAATTTTAATTATAACGTCTGCTTTAATAAGAAACATAATATATTAAATCACTTAACTTAGAACAGAGGGAAAGGCAAAATATAATTGACTTGGGAACAGAAGTTTTTTTTTGTAAGTGAGGAGTAACAATTTTATGTTTTGGATGTAACCAGGTATAAATGAAATCTAACAATTTTTCACATTTTAGTTGTAAATCATGAATGTATACATATTTAAAATAATTATTTTTACCTGATAATTATGGAAATGTTTGTCACACATATTAAAGCCTTATCATAACCTAATTTACTATTATTCTTTCAAAAATTAGGAAGTAAAAAAGCAAACAAAAGAAAAATTGTCACCCCAAATTTTTACACAAAAGTCCATTTAAAAAACTTTGTAATAACTTTGCTTTCATGAAATTCACTTTGCAAAATACTTCCCAACTTACTGCCAAAACACTCTTTAATTTTTAACTCTCCATTATTTCCAAATAGCCTACCACAGACTGTATGAGTTAGGAATTGCACAGAAACAAGAACTACGAAGAATGTCTTAAACAGTGTATGGGTTATTCTTCCCCATCATGTAAAAAATTGTGGAGATGTCCATCCAGAGTAGTTATGGTGTTCCATCATGTATCAATTATCAGTCTTACTTTCAGCTTATTTTCAGACTCAGTCTTATTTTCAGCTATAGATCCTGTACAGTGATACTCTTCCTTTTGCTTCAAGATGGTTGATGGAACTCCAACTATCTCCACATTTCAAGAAGGATTATTGTAAAGAGTGTAAGAGACTGTTAGCATGAGAACTGCTATCTTTAGGTCAGGGTTAACAGCCCCTAGCCTGAAACAACATAATTATAAAATTCCAAGATGTGGGCAGTTGCAGCAGGGAGACTAGAAGTTCTGTAGCTTATCTTATACTCCTTATAGCTATGCAAGTTCTGTAGCTTATCTTATACTCCTGGTCTCCTTGTCCTGTAGTAAATCTTATACTCTTTGAAGCTATGCAAGTCCTGTAGCTTATCTTATACTCCTGGTCTCCTTGTCCTGTAGTAAATCTTATACTCTTTGAAGCTATGCAAGTCCTGTAGCTTATCTTATACTCCTGGTCTCCTTGTCCTGTAGTAAATCTTATACTCTTTGAAGCTATGTAAGTCCTGTAAGTTTATCTAGTACTCTCTGAAGCTATGGAAAGCCTTGAAAATGCTATATAACCCCTTGGCTTTAAGTGTTGGGGGTCCTTGTTAAAACCCGCTGCGTCGGGCAGAGACTCGGACCCCAGCTGGCTGAAAATAAACCTAGCTGTGTGACTTGCATTATTGTGCGGGTTCTCTGTCTGTCTGAGGTGGACAATTCCGGACCTTAACAAGAGCTAAGGGGGAAAAGGGTGTATGGCATCTTTATTCACCACAGTTAGTGAACAGGATGAGGGATATCTGGCAGTCACTACTTTACCACAGTATTCATGACCAAGGTAATGCTTTATCAAACAGATATCTACATCAGCAGTTTGAAAACATGCTACTGTTCATCATTAAAAAACAATACATAATGACGTTAAAGAAGTTTTTGTGTCAAAGTAGAGAGATTAGAGAGACTGGGTGGAGATCGTGGGAGGTGTTATCCAAGTGATGGCTGCAAAATTTTGGCATCATATATATCTATTAGCAAAAGATGATCAAGCTAGCTGCATATTAGTGCTCTAAAACAGTTTTATGTATTCTGCTAATTACAGAGACATTGTTTTCTTTAAATACTCATATATAAAATATTCATTCGGTTTAAAATGAGCTCATTGTTGCAAGAAATTTAAATTTTTCTTTTATCAACAAATAGGAAGAGATATTGAATTCTGTACATATTGTTTCAATTCTCAAACATTAGTGACTAAGTAATCAAAATAGTTGTAAATATTACCACCTACTTGCACACAGTTAATCCTAGAAGAACATAACAAGGATTTGCCCAGATCTGTTATTTAAAGTTTTGATATTAAGTTCAAGTAGAAATTATAAGCCTAAACCCTGATTTTAAACTGTTTTGTGAAAGAAATAAATACAGATACTCATAAAAATATTTTAAGAAGATTAGGATAGGAAATATCAATGTATGATTCTGAGGAAGCAACTAAAGGAGTCATGGAGGAATATTATAGAAACAAGAAATCCCAGATAATTGTCATGATTCTCACTATCAAGCTTTCCCACTATGACTGATCACAAGAAAGCACATGAGGAATATGACATCACCACTGAAAACAGACATGATCATTATGAACACTCCAACACTTTGGTGTTATTTTTTTCTTCCTTGACTATGAAAAGATCTCTAAAATGTGAGCAAGGTAATGTTGATTTGCCTTTTTTTCCAAAATGGAAAAGAGGAACTGGTTTCAAGTTGCAAAAACATAAACCATTTGTGTACTTATAAAAAGAATAAAACCCTGCAGATATACACGAATCAGTATATCACACTACTGATGGAAATAAAGCAGATTGTTGGAAGTGACCTGGCTGGGTCAGAAACACCACAGTAACTTTGTTAAACAGAAGCCCCAGTCATAATCAATTTTAATCAAATGTATACCACATTGAAAACTTTGTTCCTTGAGGATTCCCCTTTATTTCTTGTTTTGATTTTTTTCTTATTATAATGAATGTATTTGAAAACTTTTCAAAACATTTCTGTCTGGATTGATTTCACCTTTTTTCCCACATTTAATCCCTTTATTATATTAAATAAATATTCTGATTTCCCCTCACCATTTCAACCAAGGAAAACAATTATATTTGTTCCAATTGTACATTCCTCATAAACTACAGAATTCAATATATGGTTTTTTGGATGCCCTTAGCTGATGAGTATAACAATATATACAGTTGACCTTCAAATAACACAGGTTTGAACTTACACTTATACATGGATTTTTTAAATAAATAAATGGCTCTCTATGTCCATGGGTTTCACATCCATGGATTCAACCAACAGTGGATTGTAAACAGTATTTTAAAAATTGCATATGCAGAGAGCTGAGAGTATGCATTGCTCTGTGCCGTTTTATATAAGAGACTTGAACATCCGTGGATTTTGGAACCCACAGGGGTTCTGGAACCAATCCTCCAAGGATACCAAGGGCTGACTGTAGTTAAGTTTTGGGAAAGTCAAAAGTTATATACTAATTTTTGACTGTACTGGGATCAGCCCCCCTAACCCTTGAGTTGTTCAAGTATTGATTTCATAACAAGAGTTAAGTGATTTCACCTCTTATCCTAGTCTATAAAACACAGAATATAAAACACCATTTTGTGGTATAATATGTATAATATAAAATTTACCACTTTTAATCATTTTGAAGTGTACAGTTCAGAGACACTAGCACATTTACATCGTTCTGCAAACATCGTCACCTCTTATCTCCAGAAATTTTCATTATCCTCAACAGAAACTCTGTACCCATCAAACTCTAACTCCCCAGTGACCCCTTCCCAGAGCCCGTGGTAATCACTATTCTACTCTCTGTCTCTATAAATTTGAATATTTTAGGTACCTCATGCAACTGGAATTATTCAATATTTGTCCTTTTGAGTCCTTATTTCACCTGGCATAATGTTTTCAAAGTAATCCATGTTGTTGCATATATCAAAGTTTCATTCCTTTTTAAGGCTAAATAATCTGTTTGATGTTTATATCACATGTTGTTTATTCACTCATCTGTCAATGGACATTTGGTTTATTTGAACCTTTTGGCTGTTTTAAATAATGCTACTCTCATCACTGTACAAATTTCTGTTCAGGTGTCTGTTTTCAAACGTTTTGGTTATATACCTACAGGTGGAATTGCTGGATCATATAATAATTTGTTTGATTCTTGGGGAACTCCTATACTGTTTTCTACTACTTTACATTCCCACCATTAGTGCACAAGGGTTACAATTTCTCCACATCCTCACCAACATTTGTTCTTTTGCATGTTTTCTAATAGCTATTCTAATTTGTCATATCCAATAAATCATTGCCAAATCCAATGTCATGAAGTTTCCCCCTATGTTTTTTTCAAGGAGTTTCATAGTTTTAGATCTTATCTTTAGGTCTAGGATTCATTTTGAGTTACTTTTTGTATATGATGTAAGTTAAAGGTCTAAGTCCATTAGTTTGCACGTGAATATTTAGTATGAATTTCTGTGGCCAACCTTATTGAAAAATCATTTCATCATAGCTGAAAGATTTTATTTCTGGGCTCTTTATTCTTTTCCACTGGTCTGTATGTCTGTTTGTCAGTACCACAGTGTTTAGATTACTAAAGCTTTTTTAGTAAGGTTGAAATTAATAAGTGGGTGTCCAAATTTTTCTTCTTTTTTAAGATTGTTTTAACTATTTGCAGTCCCTTAAGATTCTATAAGTTTTATAATGACTTTTTCTATTTCTGCCAAAAAAAATTGGGATTTTATAAGGATTGTGTTGACTCTGTAGATTGCTTTAAGTAGTGTTGACACTTAACAATATTAAATCTTCAATGCATGAATATGGGATATCTTTCCATTTGTTCATGCCTTCTTTAACATCTTTCAGCAATGTTTTGTAATTTTCAGTGTACAAGTCTTTCACCTTGAACAAGTTTATTCCTCAGTATTTTATTCTTTTTGATGCTATTGTAAATGTAACTGTTTACTTAATTCCCTTCTCAAATGTGCACCATTATTGTTTAGAAATGCAACTGATTATTATGTGTTGATTTGGTATCCTGAAACTGCTGTATTTGTTTACTAGTTCTAATATTGTGTGTGTGTGTGTGTGTGTGTGTATGTAATATTTATAGTTTTCTACATATAAGATTACATCATCTGTGAACAGAGATCATTTTATTTCTTCCTTTACAATTTGGATATTATTTGTTTCTTTTTCCTGCTGTGGATAGAACTTCCAGTGCTATGTTGAATAGAAGTTGTGAAAATAGTTATCCTTGTTCATGGTATTAGGTGAAAAGCTTTTTTTATCCTTGAGTATGATGTTAGCTACTTGTTTTTTATAGATAGGCTTTGTTACATTGAGATAGTTTCCTTCCAGTTTGTTGAATGTTTTTATCATTAATGGGTATTAAATTTTGTCAAATTACTTCTCCATCAAATGCGGTGGTTGTGTTTTTCTCCCTTCATTCCATTCATGTAATTTATTTCATTGTTTACATTTTGCACATTGAACCATCTTTACATTACAGGAATAAATCCCACTTGGTCATATTGTATAAACTCTTCAATATGCTGCTAAACTTGGTTTACTAGTATTTTGTTGAGATATTTGCATCAATGTTCATAAGCAATATTTGTTTGGAGTTTTCTTTTCTGATAGTGTCTTTGGCTGGCTCTTGTATTGGGGGTAACACTGGCATCATCGAATGTATCTGGAAGTGTTCCCTCTCATTCAAATTTTTTGGAAGAGTTTGAGATTGATTTAATTTTTCTCTAAATGTTTGGTAGAAATTACCAGTGGAGCCATTCAGTCCAGGGGTTGTCTTTGCTTCAAGGTTTTCATTACTGATTAAACTCCTTATGAATTATAAGTCTATTCAGATTTTCTATTTCTTCATGATTCAGTGTTGGTAGATGGGGTGTTCCTATAAATTTTTCCATTTCATTCAGCTTATACACATTGATGGCTTACAATTTTTCATAGTACTCTCTCATAATCCTCAGTATTTCTGTAAAATTAGTACCAATGTCCCTACTTTCATTTCTAATTTAAATATTTGAGTCTTCTCTCTTTTCTTTGTCATTCCAGGTAAAGTTTTTTAAGTTTGTTGGTTTTTCATTTTTCTACTCTCTATTTTGTTAATTGTTGTCTAACCTTTATTATTTCCTTCTTCCTGTTAACTTTGGGTTTAGTATGTTCTTTATTTATTTACCTAGGGTGCAAACTTAGGTTGTTGATTTAAGATCTTTTTTCCTTTTTAATGTGAAGGTTTGCAGTTTAAAATTTATATCAGCAGTGTTTTGCATCATGTCATAAATCTTTGGTGTTTTGTGTTTTCATTTGTAACAATAGTTCATTTAAGATCTACTTTGATATTATTATAGCTATTAGTGCTCTTTTTTATATTATTTGTATGGATTATATTTTTCCATCTTTTCACTTCCAACCTTTTTGTGTCATTAGATACCAAGTGAGTCTTTTGCAGAGTCTCTTTCAGCATATATTTGAAAAATGTTATCTAATCTGCAAATTCATGCCATTTGATTGGGGAACTTAATCCATTAACATTAATGTAATTATTCACAGAAAAGAATTTCTTTTTGCCATTTTATTTGTTCTTTGTATTTTTTATTGCTTTTTTAATCCTTCATTTGTTTCATTATCATCTTCCTTTATGTTTAGTTGATGTTTTGTAATGACACTTATCTATTTTTCCTCATTTCCTTTTGTGTATATGCTACAGTTTTTTTTTTTATGGTTACCATAGAATTACATATAACATACTAAATTTATAATAATCTATTTTGAATTGATACCAAATTAACTTCAAACACATAAAAAACCTCCACTCCTTTACAGTTTGTGTTCAACACTTATTTTTGATGTCAAAAATTACATGTTTATGTTGTGTAGCCATTAAATAGATTTAAAATTATTTACTTTCATGTATGTCTTTCAAACCTCATAGAAATTTTATTAAATGGAGTTATAAATTAAAATTACATTAATACAGATTTTTATGTTTCCATTTATTTAACTTTACCAGAGCTCTTTATTTGTGCATATGACTTTTAGTTACATTAGAAACCTTTTATTTATCATGAAGGATTCCTTTTAGTTTTGTTTTGTTTTTTGTAAGCCAGGTCTCATGGTAATAAATTTCCTCAGCTTTTTGTTTGTTCATCTTTCAATCTGGGAATGTCTTAATTTCTCCATCAATTTAAAAGATAGTTTTGTTGGATATAGAATTCTCAGTTGGCAGGATATTTTTTTGTTTTGTGTTGTTGTTTTTTTCTAGGTATTCAAATATATCAGCTCACTGCCTTTTAGCCTCAAAAGTTTTAGCTAACAAATCTGTTATAATCTTGTTGAGGTTCCCTTGTACGTGATGATTCATTTTTACTTGCCACTTTCAAGATTCTCTCTTTTTCTTTGGCATTTGACAGTTTGATTATAATGTGTCTTAGTGTGAGTCTCTTTGTGTTGTTAACAAAAGAAATTCCAAACCTTAAGAGGTTAAAAGAATTTATTTTGAGCCAAGGATTTGGGGCTAGTCCTAGAAAAAAATCTCAAAGGGTTGAGATAATGCAGTTTTGCAGTTTATTTTATGCATTTGAATAAAAGGAGAAGATTTTTAAAAAGTTACATGAAATCCATTGATGGCAGATTAAGGCAGGAGAAAGTAAAGCAGGGAAATCTTTAAGATTGGATAAAAACTAAAATGGAGAGATACATGTTTCTTTTACATGGATGGGTACAAGATAGTTAACATTTAACATTCATATTTTACAGAGATATGTTGTAAATGATAATAATGTGGAATGTTGGGGTTGTCTCACCACAAATGGGTGTTTATCTTTGGAGGTCTAGAGAAAAGGTCATTCTGACATTTTAAGTATGTTATTCTAGATGCACAAAAACAATAAACAAGGCTTGATCCAGGTAGAGATTAATCTCTCATATAGGCCTTATGATGTCACTTCCCACCATAACTTGCTCAGTTAGGAATTTTTTAAAAAAATAATTAAAACACCCTGTGTGGTTACTTTCAGTAACTGAGCTTCTCAGGCTTGCCAAGGTAGCTCTCTTTTTTTGTTCACAGTGTTTATCCTACTTGCAATTCATTGATTTAGAATTTATAAATCCATCTTTCTTCAAATATGGGACATTTTCAGCCACCATTTCTTCAAATAGTCTCCCTGGTCCTTTCCTTTCTCATGTCTTTCAGGGACTCCCATAATGTGTATATTGATCTACTTGATGGTGTTTCATAAATACCTTAGGCTTTTTTGTTTGTTTGTTTGTTCTTTTTTCTTTCTGCATCTCAGACTCGATTATTTAAACTGTCCTGTATTCAAATTCACTAATTCTTTCTTGTGCTTACCCAAATCTGTCCTTGCACACATCTAGTGAATTTTTCAATTCAGTTACAGGCAAACCACAAAGATATTGCAGGTTTGTTCCAGATCACCACAATAAAGTGAATATTGTAATAAAGCTAGTCACACTGTTTGTTTGTTTGTTTCCCAGTGTATTCAAAAGTTATGTTTACAGTATACTGTAATCTATTAAGTGTGAAATAGCATTATATCTCTTTTTTAAATGTACATAACTTAATTAAAAATACTTTCTGCTAAAATATAGTATCAATCATCTAAGCCCTCAGCAAGTCATAAACTTTTTGTGGTAGAAGGTCTTGCCTTGATGTTGATGACTGCTGACTCATTAGGATGGTGGTTTCTAAAGGTTGGGATAGCTGTAGCAATTTCTTAAAATAATGAAATTTGCTGCATCAATTGCCTCTTTTTATGAATAATTTCTCTGCATCATGTGATGTTGTTCAATAGTGTTTTACCCACAGTAGTAGTACTTTCAAAATTGGAGTCATTCCTCTCAAACCTTGTGCTGCATTATCAACTAAGTTTATGTAATATTCTAAATCCTTTGTTGTCATTTCAGCAATCTTCACAGCCTCTTTATCAAGAGTAGGTTTCATCTCAAGAAACAACTTTTTTTGCTCATTCATAAGAAGAATCTCCTCATACATTAAAGTTTTATCAGGAGATTGCAGCAATTGAGTCACATCTCCAGGCTCCACCTCTAATTTTAATTCTCTTGCTGTTTTCACCATGTCTGCAGTTGCTTCCTTTACTGAAGTCTTGAACCTTTCAAAGGCATCCATGAAGTTTGGAATCAACTTCTTTCAAACTCCTGTGAATGTTGATATTTTGACCTCTTTCCATGAATCATGAATGTTCTTAATGGCATCTAGAATGGTGAATCCTTTCCAGAGATTTTTAATTTACTTTGCCCAGATACATCAAGGAATCACTATCTATGACAGCTATATCTTTATAAAAATGTGTTTCTTAAATAATAAGACTTGAAAGACTAAAATACTTCTTTATCCATGAGCTGCAGAGTGGATGTTATGTTAGCAGGCATGAAGAAACAATCTCATTGTACATCTCCATCAGAGCCCTTGCAGTAATATTTTTAAGGAATTTTTTTTTTCTAAGCAGTAGGTCACAACACTTGGCTTAAAATATTCAGTACACCATGTTGTAAACAGATGTGCTGTCATCAAACTTTGTTGTTCCATTTATAAAGCAAAGACAGAGCTGATTTAGCATAATTTAAGGGCCCTAGATTTTTAGAATAGTAAACGTGCATAAGCTTCAATTTAAAGTCACCAGCTGCATTAGCCCCTAACAGGAGAGTCAGCTAGTCCTTCAAAGCTTTGAAGTCAGGCATTGACTTCTCCTCTCTAGCTATGAAAATCCTAGATGACATCTTCTTCCAATACAAGCCTGTTTCACATTGAAATGTTTCATATTTAATATTGGAAATTTGTTGTTTAGTTTAGCCATCTTCATTAATTATCTAGCTAGATCTTCCGGATAACTTGCTGCAGTACTTGCTGCTTCTCGTATTTTTATGTTGTGGAGATCACTTCTTTCCTTAATCCTCATTAACCAACCTCTGCTAACTTCAAACGTTTCTTGTGCAGTTTCCTCACCTCTGTCACTCTTTATAGAATTAAAGAGAGTTAGGTCCTTGCTCTGGATTAGGCTTTTGTTTAAAGGAATGTTAAGGCTGGTTTGATCTTCTATCCAGACCACTAAAACTTTCTCCATATTAGCAAGAAGGCTGTATCGCTTTCTTATCATTCTGTGTTCTCTGGACTAACATTTTTAATTTCCTTCAGGAACTTTGATTTTGCATTCACAACTTAGCTAACTGTTTGGCACAAGAGTCTAGCTTTTGACCTATCTCGGCTTTTGACATGGCTTCCCCACTAAACTTAGTTATTTTTAGCTTTTGATTTAAGGTGAAAGACGTGAGACTTTTCCTTTCACTTGAACACATAGAAGCCACTGTAGGGTTATTAATTTGCCAAATTGCAATATTCCTTGTTCTCAGTGAATAGGGAAGCTTGAGGAGAGGGAGAGAGATTTGGGAACAGCCAGCGGTTGAGCAGTCAGAATACACACAACATTTATTGATTATATCTGCCATCTTATATGGGCATGGATCATGGTGCCCCAAAACAATTGCAGTGGTGACATCAAAGTGACTGATAACAGATCACCGTAACAAATATAATTGTGAAAAAGTCTAAAATATTGTGAAAATTACTGAATTGTGACACAGAGATACAAGGTGAACAAAAACTATTGGAAAAATGGCACTGATAGTCTTGCTCTATGCAGGGTTGCCACATACCTTCAATTGGTAAAAAACACAGATTCTGTAAAGTACAATAAAGTGGAGCGTGAAGTATGTTTGTATTGTATCTTTCAGCACCACAATTTCTTTTGTTTGCTATTTATAATTGCTGTCTCTTTGTTGATATTCTCATTTGGTTTATGTCGTTTTCCTGATTTACTTTCATTCTTTATCCATGTTTTCATTTAGTTTCTTCAGCATATTTAGTACAGTTATTTAAAAATAGTATTTTGTCACTTCAGTTTTTTCTTTTAAATGAGCTATGTTTTCCTGTTTCTTTTTTATATCTTGTAATTTTTTTGTTGTTGAAAATTGAAACATTTGAAAAAAACAGTCACTTCCAGTGTTTGCAGACTGGCTTTGTGCTGGGACAGTCCTTTACTGATTTGTTATGTCAGTGTCAGTCTTAGGAGAAAGCTGTGGTCTTCTGCTATCTTTCATGAGCATGCATCTTTCCTAGACCATCACGCAACTCTCAGACAGGTTGTAATATTGACAATATGGTTTCCTCTGCTCCGTTCAGTTCAAGGGAGGGAATTGGGAACTCATCTGCTGCCATCTCCAGAGTAAGACTTTGCCATGCCAGGAAAGGAGTAGGGCAACAGGGAACAAACAAGCAACAACATTTTCTATTATTGTGAATGTGGCTTTTTCTTTTCTTTTTTTTACTTTTTTAATTAAAGTTTACTGGAGTGACAATTGTTAGTAAAGTTACATAGATTTCAGGTGTACAATTCGTAATACATCATCTATATATCAATTGTGTGTTCACTACCCAGAGTCAGTTCTCTTTCTATCACTATATATTTGATCCCCTTTACCCTCATCTACCACCACCCCCCTTACCCTCTGGTAACTACTAAACTATTGTCTGTGTCTATGAGTTTTTGTTTCTTCATTTGTTTGTCTTGTTCTTTTGTTGTTTTCAGTTTTATATACCACGTATCAGTGAAATTATATGGTTCTTCACATTTTCTGTCTTACTTATTTCACCTAGCATTATAATCTCAAGATCCATCCATGTTGTCGCAAATGTTTTCTCACCGCTGAATAGTATTCCATTGTGTATGTATACCATAATTTCTTTATCCATTCATCTATAGAAGGACATTTTGGTTGTTTCCATGTCTTGGCCACCATGAATACAGCTGCAATGAACATTGGAGCACATATGTCTTTATGGATAAATGTTTTCAGATTTTTTGGGTAGATATCCAGGAAAGAGATTGCTGGGTCATATGGTAATTCAATTCTTAATTTATTAAGGAACCTCCACACTACTTCCTATAGTGGCTGCACCAATCTGCATTCCCACCAACAGTGTATGAGGGTTCCTTTTTCTCCACAGCCTCTCCAACACTTGTTGCTATTTGTCTTGTTGATGGTAGCCATTCTAACTGGGGTGAGGTGATATCTCATTATTTTATTTGTATTTCTCTATGATTGGTGATGAGCATTTTTTTCATGTCTATTGGCCATTTGTATGTACTCTTTGGAGAAATGTCTCTTCAGGTTCTCTGCTCATTTTTTAATTGGATTGTTTGTTTTTTTTGTTGTTGAGTTGTTTGAGTTCCTTATATATTTTAGATATTAGCCCCTTATCAGAGGCATTGTTTGCAAAAATCATCTCCCATTAGGTTGGTTGAATGTGGCTTTTTCTTGATTGGAATTTGCTTCATTGCCACAGAACTTAGACTGCTTCCAGAGCTCCTATGGGCTCTCTCTCTCTCTCTCTCTCTCTCTCTCTCTCTCTCTCTCTCTCTCTCTTTCCCTCCTTCCCTCCCTCCTTCCTTCCCTCCCTCCCTTCCTTCCTTTTTTCTTTCCTTCCTTTTAAAAAATATCACTAAGGGAGAACAAGATTGGGCGTTTTCTAGTGAACTACATTGCTGATGTCACTCTCCAGACTGTTTCCCCTCAAGATTAGGTAAAACTTGCTTGTAATTGTCACTGGTGTAGTGTGCACATGATCATTTAAATCCTACATGATGGATCACTGATAGTCCCTGGAGGAATGCTGTCCTCAGGTTTTGGTTTTTTTGAGAAATCACATTGTCTCACATTTTCTGAACCTAAAAGTAACTTTTACTTTATCTCCAGTAAAAACCATGTTATTTTAAAAATGAATATGTACAATATTTTTGTTTTATTTGTCATTTTAGATTCTCCACACAAGAAGGTGTCTGTAGAAACTTATTCTGCCATAGTGAAAGGAATAAGAAGCTGAATTATCTTTCTTATCTCATAACAAATTTAAAAAATATCCATTTCAGAGAGTTTGGTGATGAATCATTATTTTCTTATATGGAGATAAATATTTTTTGTGGTTTGTAGCTAGATTCCTACTTTGGATGGTGTTTCTCCCTAGCCTTCCTGCGTGATGCAACAGAAATAAGCATGCTAAATCAGAAAAAAAATATTTCATTACACAGAAACAATACCAGTAATACCAATAATCCCTTCTCAACTTCTTTCTAGTCTGGCTCAAAGAAATTATTTAACTGTCCTGAAAATTAGGTTTATATTCTTCTGCAAAACAGCTCTGCAGATTATAATATAACTAGTTTCTCTGCCCAAGTTCTAGTTAGGTATGAAGGGATCACTCTAACAGAACAGATATGTTTCTAACGATAGCAGCACTAGTGTGTATGCAGAGCTAGAACTTTTAGACTATTACCACAATCTCTCAAAATAACCTATCTATTTCTCATCAGTATATTTCCTTCTAAGTTTTAAACAGAGGTATATGTTGCCATAATTATCAGACACTATATTTTTCCATATTCAGTAATGCTTAGCAAAACCTATGTGAGTAGATTCACTCTCTGACCTTAATAATTATTATATTATGGTCACATATTTTTCAACAGGAAAGAATCCAAAAAATATTGCCAATATTATTTAGAAAACATTTTTATATAAAAATAATATTTCTAATTACATGTTCTTTGGTTTATCATCAGTCACTCTAGGGCTTTCTATGAGTTGCAATAAACATTTTTTTTTTAGTTTGAAGCATAGTTTGAAATAATTTAGTTTGAAATTATTTAATATTACAAGTTGAAAGAACTCTGAAAAAATAATATTCTAAACTTTTGAGCTTTATGCTTAGCTTTTCATAACTCAGTTAATTGTACTATGACCAAGAGAGTTAGACAAGCCAGAAACCTCGGTGTCATTGACCCATCTCATCTCTCTTTTCATCTTCCATATACAATCTATTACTAAATTATACTTAAATTTTTAACTATATCTCAAATGCAATCATTGGTTTCCATCTAAGCCACTATTACTCAGTTTCACTCTAAGGTTATCATTTTCCTGGCATCCGAATTTGTCTCTACATTTTTTTTTCCTTTCCATCCTCTTTTTCAAAACCTATTTTTATTAGCTTCCCATCTTCCGATGAAATGTCTAAATGCAAACAATTGCTTATAGGTTATAGGCCAACTTTCTGATTAAAACTGGAAGGTCCTACACAATCCTGCCATAACAACTTCTGTCATATCACACTTAGCTTTTTTGTCTGTGTGTGTGTTTCTATATCTTTTATTGCAATATCAGCAATATGAAACTTTTATGTTCATTACTGTGTTCTCAAGACAGGCACATTGTAGACATCACACATTTAGTTAATTAATGATTTAATGGTTGTTTTCTGTGTAACAGCTACATTGCCCTTAATATTTCTCAACAGTTTCATACCATGTTCCAATGCAGAGTCATTTTAAATATCATTTCTTTTCCTATAAGTACCTTGTCTTTCATTTCTGTGTTTCATTAAGTTCTGTTCAACATTAGGGCTCAATAAGGTTTTGCTGTTCTCATATATGAGATAAATCCTCTGTATTTTATTTTTTCATTATACTAATTACCACATGTTTATCTTTTTTTATTTATTTTGTATCTGTACGTTCTATCTCAACATAAGCATGGAAGATGCTTTTATTGTTTTGTTTACTCTCAGATCATCAGAGTCTCATCTAGTGCAGAAAACAGCACCAGTATAATCAATTATTGCTAGTATGTTAATATTTATTGTTAAATGAACCCCTCTTAATTAGATGCCAAATGCAGATGACATTTCAGTTGATTTATTTTGGCTTATGTCCCTTTTAGGTGTGCAAGAATAAGGAATGTGTAGATAATTACATCACCTATGACTGTGATTCACAAAAATGCAACAATCAGGGTGTAAGTACCAGTATTATGAGGCAAGAATGCAAATCATTGAGAGTGATCCTAGGAAAGCAAACACACAGCTACACACATACACACATACACACACACACACACACACTCATATACTCATAAACCACACAAGTAAATCAGCCTTATCTGACTTCGGTATTACTTTAAAACTATACTTGACCACAAATAATTTGAGCTACTTATCTTATAAGGTGATATTTCTCCCTTTTTCAGGTATGTAATAATAAAAAGAACTGTCACTGTAACCCCACATTTTTACCTCCAGATTGCAAAACTGAAGATACTTCATGGCTTGGTGGGAGTGTTGACAGTGGAAATTTTCCACCTGCATCAGCACGCAACCCTGGTAAGTATTAATAACAAATTGAAAAGATAATTAAAACAACATTTTAATTTATTAAATTCAATAATAATATCTTGCCTACCAATTTATATTTAGATTATATTTTGGCATCAATAATAAATAATATATGGCTATTTATGTTTTACCTATAGAGAGTAATGTAATATAAGATAAATAATGAACATTATAGATGAAATATATGAGTAAGGACCCAGGCAAAAGAATATAAATCACATTCCTTTATACAGAAGGAATTTAATATAAGGCACCGGGTAAGACATAATGGCAGAGATGAAAAGCAATCACAAAATGGTGAGGCAAACTAGAGATTAGCAACAGCAGGCATCCACTATCACTTCTTGTGCTTGGAGGGGCAATAGAAGGAGGTGGTATTTCTACAACCAGAGTCTGAGCCATCTAGCATGATATATAACTCTGGTCAAAGCTACATATCAGGATCTAGACCACAGGGAGAGATGTTGTCCAGCATGACATAGACCTATAGAGCATTCACCGCTAGTATTGGAGATGTAGGAGAGGAAGGGGGATAAATATCATGGCTATTTTACTCTTTTGAAACTAAAATTTTATCTAGTGATTCCCATAGGCCAAATCTAACTAATAGACTGAAAGTCAAGGAGCTTAAAAAATGTAGTTTCCTACTTTTTAAAAAAATGAAATTTATTGAGGTGATGATAGTAAAATTATATAGGTTTTGAGGGTACAATTCTATAACACATTATCTATATATCACATTCAGTTCTCACTATCCAGAGTCAGTTCGCCTTCCATCACCATATATTTGACCCCTTTACCCTCTTCTACCACGCCCTCCCCCCTTACCCTCTGAGTTTTTGTTTCTTTGTTTGATTGTTTTGTTCCTTCATTGCTTTCAGTTTTATATTCCACAAATGAGTGAAATCATATGATGCTCAACTTCTGTCTGACTTATTTTGTTTAGCATAATAAGATCCATCCATGTTGTCCCAAACGGATGTATTTTATCTTTTCTTATGGCAGAGTACTATTCCATTTTGCATGGAATTCTATCTCCATGGTAATTCTTTTCTTTATTTTTTGAGGAACCTCCATACTGTTTTCCATAGTGGCTGTACCAATTTACATCCCCATCAACAGTGTATTAGGGTTCCTTTTTCGCCACAACCTCTCCAACACTTGTTATTATTCGTCCTGTTGATGAAAGCCATTCTAACATGTGTGAGGTAATATCTCATTGAGGTTTTGATTTGCATTTCCCTAATAGCTAGTGAAGTTGAGCACTTTTTCATATTTCTGTTGGCTATTTGTATGTCTTTTTGGGAGTAGTTTCTGTTCATGTTTCCCTGCCCATTTTTTAATTGGATTGTTTGTCTTTTTGTTTTTGAGTTGTATGAGTTATTTATATATTTTGGATATTAGCCCTTTATCAGAGGCATTCATTGCAAATATCTTCTTCCATTCTGTTGGTTGCCTCTAGTTTTTGTTGATGGTTTCTTTGGCTGGGCAGAAACTTTTCAGTTTGATATAGTCCCATTCATTTATTTTAGCATTTACTTCCCTTGACTTTGAGGTCAAATTCATAAAATGCTCTTTTAAGCCAAGGTCCATAAATATAGTACATATGCTTTCTTCTGTGCAATTTATTGTTTCAGGTCTTATGTTTAGGTCGTTCACCCATTTTGAGTTAATTGTGGTATATGGTGACAGACAGCAGTCTAGTTTCATTCTTTTGCACGTGGCTTCTAATACTATGTTGAATAGTAGTGGTGACGGGATAACCCTGTCTTATTCCTGAATGTAGGGCAAAGGGCTTCAATTTTTCACATTAATTATGATATTATCTGAGTGTTAGTCATATATGGCCTTTATTATGTTAAGGTATTTTCCTTCTATACCCATTTTATTAAGTGTTTTAATCATAAATGGATGTTACATCTTGTCAAATGCTTTTTCTGCATCTATTGATAACATATGATTTTTATCTTTATTTTGTTTATGTGGTGTATCACATTGATCGATTTGTATATGTTGAACAATCTGTGTGCCCCTGGGATGAGTCCCACTTGATTGTGATATATAATCTTTTTAATACATTGTTGTATTCATTTTGCTAGAGTTTTGTTTAGAATATTTTTATCTGTATTCATCAGCGATATTGGTCTGTAATTTTTGTGTGTGTTTTCCTTACCAGATTTTGGTATCAGGGTAGTGTTGGCCTCATAAAATGAGTTAGGAAGTATTGTCTCTTCTTCAATTTTTTGGAAGAGTTTGAGAAGGACGGGTGTTAGATCCTCTTTGAATGTTTGATAGAATTCATTAGTGAAGCCATCTGGTCCCGGACTTTTGCTTTTGGCAAGGTTTTGGATGACTGATTCAATTTCCTTACTGTTGATCAGTCTATTTAGGTTTTCCAGTTCTTTGTGCTTCAGTCTAGGAAGGCTATATGCTTGTATGAACTTCTCCATTTCTTCTAGGTTATTGAATTTGGTAGCATATAGACCTTCACAGCATTCTTGCATGATCATTTATACTGTGGTAACAGAGGTAACTTCTCCTCTTTCATTTCTGATTTTGTTTATTTGTGTCTTTCTCTTTTTATCTTAGTCTAGCCAAGGGTTTTTCTATTTAATTAATTTTTTCAAAGAACCAGCTCTTTGTTGCATTAATTTTTTTCTATTGTCTTTTTGTTCTCTATTTCATTTAGTTCTGTTCTAATTTTAAATATTTCCTTCCTTCTGCTGACTTTGGGTTTCATTTGTTCATCTTTTCCTAGTTCTTTAAGATGTAATGTTATAGTCTCATCTCTTTTTGGAGAGAAAAAAAAACATCTTCTGCGTTTAAGTAGATTTTTTCCTAAGGAGGAACACTAAAGGATTGGTGGTGAAATTTTTTGAGGCCTTGCTTGAAATGTGATATATCACATAAACAAAATAAAGGACAAAAATCATATGATTATATCAATTGATGCAGAAAAAGCATTTGGCAAGATACAACATCCATTTATGATTAAAACACTTAATAAAATAGGTATAGAAGAAAAATACCTTAACAAAACAAAGGCCATATATGACAAACCCTCAGCTAATCTCATAATTAACAGTGAAAAACTGAAGTCCTTTGCTCTATGTTCAGGAACATGACAGGGCTGTCCCCTATCACCTCTGCTTTTCAACATAGTGTTGGAAGTCCTCCAAGAGCAATCAGGCAAGAGAAAGAAATAAAATGCATCCAAATTGGGAATGAAGAAGTTACATTGTCACTCTTTGCAGATGACATGATGCTATATATAGAAAACCCTAAAGACTCCACCAAAAAGCTATTAGAAACAATCAATGAATACAGTAAAGTTGCCGGCTACAAAATCAACTTACAAAAGTCCATTGCATTCCTATATACTAACAATGAAATCTCAGAAAAAGAAATAAAAGAAAAACAATTCCTTTTGCCATTGCAGCAAAAAGAATAAAATATCTAGGAATAAACTTAACCAAGGATGTGAAAGACCTATATGCTGAAAACTATAAGACATTTTTAAAAGAAATTGAAGAAGACACAAAGAAATGGAAATACATTCTGTGCTCATGGATTGGAAGAATCAACATAGTTAAAATGGCCATATTACCCAAAGCAATATACAGATTTAATGCACTTCCCATCAAAATCCCAATGGCTTTTTTTTAAAGAAATAGAACAAAAAATCATCAGATTTGTTTGGAACCACAAAAGACCCAGAATAGCCAAAGCAATCTTAAGAAAAAAGTACAATGCTGGAGGTATCACACTCCCTGACTACAGGGCAACAATTATCAAAACAGCATGGTATTGGCAGAAAAACAGACACGTAGACCAATGGAACAGAATTGAGAACCCAAAAACAAAACCACATAAATATGGACAGATAATTTTTAACAAAGAATCCAAAAACATACAATGGAGAAAAGACAGCCTCTTCAATAAATGGTGCTGGCAGAATTGGAAAGTCACATGCAAAAGAATGAAACTGGATTGCTGTCACCATGTACCAAAATTAATTCAAAATGGATCAAAGACTTAAGCATAAGACCTGAAACAATAAACTGCATAGAAGAAAACATAGGTACTAAACTTATGGACCTCGAGTTCAAAGAGCATTTCATGAATTTGACTCCAAAGGCAAGGGAAGTAAAAGCTAAAATAATTGAATGGGACTATATCAAACTTAAAAGCTTCTGCACAGCAAAAGAAACCATCGACAAAATAAAGAGGCAACCAACTGAACGGGAGAAGATTTTTGCAAACAGTGCCTCTGATAAGGGGCTAATATCCAAAATATACAAGGAACTAATGCAACTCAACAATAAAAAACCAAACAACCCAATTGAAAAATGGGCAGAGGACCTGAAGAGACATTTCTCCAAAGAGGACATACAAATGGCAAATAGACATATTAAAAAATGTTCAACATCACTAATCATCGAAGAAATGCATATAAAAACCACAATGAGATAACACCTCATACCAGTTAGAATGGCTATCATAAACAAGACAAATAGTAACAAGTATTGGAGAGGCTGTGGAGAAAAAGGAACCCTCATCCACTGTTGGTGGGAATGCAGACTGGTGCAGCCGCTATGGAAGGCAGTGTGAAGGTTCCTCAAAAAATTACGAGTAGAATTATCATATGGCCCAGCAATCCCTCTCCTGGGTATCTACCCAAAAATTCTGAAAACATTTATGCATAAAGACACATGTGCTCCAATGTTCATTGCAGCTTTATTTACAATGGCCAAGACATGGAAACAACCAAAATGTCCTTCAGTAGATAAATGGTTAAAGAAGTTGTGGTACATATACACAATGGAATACTATTCAGCGGTAAGAAAAGATGAAATAGGACCATTTGTGACAACATGGGTGGATCTTGAGATTATAATGCTAAGCGAAACAAGTCAGACAGAAAAAGCAGAGAACCATATGATTTCACTGATATGTGGTATAAGAACCAAAAACAACAAAAGAACAAGACAAACAAATGAGAAACAAAAATTCATACATACAGACAATAGTTTAGTGGTTACCAGAGGGTTGGGGGGAGGGGAGTGGTAGATGAGGGTAAAGGGGATCAAATGTATGGTGACGGAAGGAGAACTGACTCTGGGTGGTGAACACACAATGTGACATATAGATGATGTGATACAGAATTGTACACCTGAAATCTATGTAACTTTACTAACAATTGTCACCCCAATAAACTTTAATTTAAAAAAAGATGTAACATTAGGTTGTTTTGGGGGGGTATTTTTCTTCTTTCTTGAAATAGGCCTGTAATGATATAAATTTTCCTCTTATTGATTTTGCTGCTTCCCAATAATTGTGACTAGATGTATTTTCATTCGCATTTGTTTCTATGTATCTTTTGATCTTTTATTTCTTCTTTGACCATGTCATTCTTTAATAGCATGTTGTTTAGTCTCCACATAATTGTGACTTTTCCTGCTTTCTTTTCCCAGTTGACATACAATTTCAAAGCCCTTGTGATCAGAGAATATGCTTGGTATGATTTCAATCTAGAATTTGCTAAAGCTAATTTTATGTCCCAACATATGGTCTATCTTTGAAAATGTTCTATGTACACTAGAAAAAAATGCATAGTCTGATGTTCTAAGATGAAGTGCTCTATAAATGTCCATTATGTCCATTTGGTCTAATGTGTCATTCAGGCTGATACTTCCTTACTGATTTTCTGTTTGGATGATCTTCCATAGCTGTCAATGGCATATTTAGGTCACCTACTATACTTGTGTTTTTGTCAATTTCTCCCTTTAGTTCTGTTAGTAGTTGCTTTATATATTTTGGTGCTAACTGATTGGGAGTATATATGTATATACGTATATATATATATATACGTATATATATATATATATGCGTTATCTCTTCTGTTGTATTGTCACCTTTACCATTTTGAAATGTCCATCTTTGTCTCGTTACCCTTTTTATCCTGAAGTCTGTTTCGTCTGATACACCTAGTTTCTCTGAGTACCATTTGCCTGGAGTATCAATTTCCACCCTTTCACTTTGAGTTTATATTTGTCCTTGTAGCTAAGATGTGTCTCTTGGAGGCAGCAAATTTGTTTTGTTTTTTTTATCTAATCTATTACTCTGTGCCTTTTTATTGGTGAGACTTCAACAGTACATATGTTCTTTGCGTCCCAATTGATTGCGTCCCAATCAATTATGGGAAAGAAGCAACTCAGATATAAAAAGGGTTATTCCTAATGGAAGATGAATTATAAGTTAAAGTGTATAACCAAGAAACCCTAGCCAAAAGTTCTTTGATTTGTGGTTTTATGTTTTTTAAAAGTCACCACCAACAAAAATACAGATATAGATAGTATAAATACAGGTTAATTTCACGATTTTTTTTCAAGGAAGAAATATCATTTTTAGAAAACAGTGGTGAGAGAGACTCTTATCATCTCATTGTATGAGGAAAATATAACCCTAATGCCAAACCCAGACAAAGAAGTTAACAAAAAATACAGAATAATTTCTTTCATGAACATAGATGTAAACATTCTCCACAAAATATTAACTCATGCTATATAACGGTCTACATTAAAAGGAAAATAATCTAGAATATATGTGGTTTATCTTAGAAATGCAAGACTCTTTTAACATTTGAAAGTAATTTAGTGCAATTCACCAAATCAACAACATTTTTTAAAAGTGTATGATTTTTCACTTGATCCAGAAAAATCATTAGACAAAATTCACCACATTTTCATGAATTTTTAATAAAGCAAAAAACTACTAACATGAAGAAACTTCATCATTTGATAAAAAGCATCAACAAAAACATAGTTAATATATTTTATAATGAAATGCATTGTTTTTCCCAAAATATCGAGAGCAAGAGAATAAAGTATGCTCTTACCATGCCTATTCTACCTTTTACCATAATTCCTAGCCATCGCAATAACAAAAGAAGAACAGATCAGGAGCATAAAGATTGGAAAGAACGAAATGAGACTACAGATGATTTGGTGAATTACATAGAAAGTCCAAAAGTATCTACAAAAATACTTCCAGAAATAATGAATATTTTTTGAAAGTTTAAAGGAAAAATGTTTAAGTCAGTAGTATTATTATACAATAGTAGCAGGAAGTGGAATTCAACTTAAAATTAGTACCATTTACAATACTATCAATATATAAAATATTAGAAATAAGCTTAACAAAAGATGCATAAGATCTTTACACTGAAGCTAAAACAAAATGGAGATAAATATTAAGCATACAAATAAAAGGGAAAATATGCCATACTCACCTATTGGAAGGTTTATCATTGTTAAAATGTAATTTTCACCAAATTATAAAAACCAATAAAAGCATGTGTTTTTCAGACATTAACAATTTGAAGAGGTTAAAGGGGATCAGATCAACTATATGGTGATGGAAGGAGAACTGACTCTGGGTGGTGAACACACAATGTGATATATAGATGATGTATTACAGAATTGTACACCTGAAATCTATGTAACTTTACTAAAAATTGTCACCCCAATAAACTTTAAAATGAAGCATACAAAAAGTGCTTAGAATAGCCAAACTATCCTGAAAAAAAAAATAAAGTGACAAAAAAGGACAATTTAATCTATTTGCCTTATATTGAATTTAGTATAGAATAGATTTAGTATATAGTTACATTAATGAAGATAGTGTGGCATTTGTTAAGGATAGATATACAAATAGATCAATGAAATGAAACAGAGAGTCTAGACATTTGCCCCTTAATATAAGGTTAATCAATTTTTCAAGAAAAGTACAAAGACAGTTCAAGGGGGAAGGAAAGTCAGTTCAAAACATTGTACTGTCTCACAACTAAGCCCCAAAGAATCTCAAAGATTTTAACTTATTCAACAATTCATGTGGCATAGATCATAAATCTAAATGTAGAAGCTAAAATTATAAATCTTCTTGAAAGAAACATAGGGAAATTTTTACATGATCTTGGGATCGGCAATAATTTCTTAGATAAGAACATATATCAATGCAATAAAAGTAAAGATAATTTAGACTTTATTACAATTTTCATATGTATAGTATTTCTTACTAAAAATAGAGATTGAGAAAAATTCAACTTTTATAGGGATCACACTTTAATTCTTTTCATCCCTATTATACAGTTCTGAAAATTGACTACATGTAATAGAAGTTCTTAATAAAAAGAAAAAGATAGGACTATTATTGTAAGAATTAGAAGAGTCTCTTTGGGCACTTACACTGTCGATTTATCTAATTCATTAAAAATGTTAATTATAAGATAGTTTAAATTTTTATTCTACTAGTTATATTAAAATACAGAAATGTCTTTGCTGTATTTCTGGTCATTGCTTTCAAATCACTGGTGTTTTCTTTCCTAGAAAGGCTCTATATTGAGAATGCTTACTACCCCAAATCTACGAGATGGCCAGTTTTCCTACTCATTCCGTTTTTTGTTGTTCTCTGTGTAATGATCGCAATCCTGGTAAAGGTTTATTTCCAAAGGAAAAAAAGGAAAACTGAGGAGTATACAAGCAATGAGTATGTTAATTTCATATTTAAGATTTATTACTTATTAAAATTTATTATTTATTACAAATTATAATTTGTTGGCATACATAGTAACATCTTAATAAATAACATCATGATAATGTTACTAGTAACAATAAAGATTTAATTTTTATCTTCATATGGACATTAAATAGTTAATATAGCAATGATTAATATAATGAATAATGAATAGAATTTTTTAAAAGGTCAGCAATTTTAATCTTATAACAACTTGGACTCTGTTAGGGTTAAAAATAAGTAGAAATGATTTTTAGTTGATGTTTATCTACCTCCTCTTATCATTTGATCTTTATTAAAATGTATTAAACATTTTTAATATTTATACATTTCAAAAATTTTTCATGCACTGCTTTATTAAAAGGTACCAAGGAAATCCAAAAGAGTTGTTAGCCTTTTGTGCAGTTAAGTAAATTGAGTTACAAGCAGCCAGAGAGAGAAAAAAATTTAAAATAGTAATATAATAGTAACATTGAAAAAATCTAGATTATAGCATGGCTAATCTACAGAAAAAAATAAAACAAATAATTTTTCATTAAAACACCTTGGAAATATCTGAAAATATAGCTCAAAAATAAAAATAAATATTAAAATTAGTTTCTGTCTCTTCAGGGAATGATATAAAAATTTTTCTGTTTTTGAGTTTTATATCTGGGTCCTCCATTTTACTTAAAATGAATTTTATTATAATATTTAAAGATGAGATGATAATATAAATTAAAAGGGAATACATTTAATGGAAATATTTTGAAAAGTTTAGGTAAAATTGCTAAAATAATATGCAGCATGTATAACAGTTAACTGTACTAACATTCAGTTAATACTTGAACATATTAAAGGGATTTTCTTAGATTGGATGATTTCATTGTAAAACTGACATCAAATATCTTTGGTGAAAAAGTAGCTAGTAAAATTACTAGAAATAATTAGGGCAGAAGATGCATGGCAAACATGTTTAAGATAGTTAGCTAATAATGTTATGAATATGAAAATGATGAGTTCATTTTCAGGTAAACTTACAGTATTGAGCATTTTTCTCACGTTAGTCTTGAATACCAGCTGAGAGATGTTCTCAGTGGTAAGATGTTCTCAAGTAGTAGCTGCTCCCAGATCTCATAAGGGATTCAAAATTTCAGTACTTACAGATGGTACAGAGTTTTGTAGAATAATATTTGAAGAAAATATAATTTTAAGTGATTATATTTACTTTTAAATATATAGGCAACTTGAAAGTGAGAATGAACTCAAAGAGTAGCATGGAAAACAGAGAATCCATGATATCACAGTGAGTATCACATATTTTTAAGGATAAGAGGGAAAGACAGAGACATTTTAATGTATGAGATAAATATAAGGAATATAAATATATATTAAATGGTGATATCATATAGATGCATATAATTTAAATTATATTGGAGGATATTTTTCAATAATGCAAGCTATATCACAGACATAGTAAACTAGACATAGGAAACTATAAATTACATTCAATTTGTCATTTAAAATTTATTGCATTGTTATCTTTTAAATTTTTTCTAATAATGTTTAATTCTTTAGCATTTGCATATTCAAAATGTTGATTAAAAATAAATTAGATGATTTTGACAAAATTGCCAAAATAATTCAATGGGGGAAGGAACAGTCTTTCAACAACTGGTGCTAGAACACGTGGATATACGAGTACATATGTGAAAAAAATGATGTTGAACCCCTTCCTCAAACCATATACAAAAATTAATTCAAAATACGATGAGAGACCTAAGTGTAAAACTAAAAGTCTTAGAAGAAAACATATCAGTAAATCTTTGTAACCTTGAGTTAGACAAAACCTTTTTGATAGCACAAACAATAAAATGAAAAATTGATAAACTGGACTTCATCAAAATAAAAAAGTTTTATTCTTCAAAGGACATCATCATAAAAGGAAAATACAATCCACAGAATGGGGGAAAATATTTACAAATCTTATATTTGAATCAGAGACTTATATTCAGGATATATAAGGAACTCTTGCAGCTCAACAATAAAAAGACAAATAATCCAATTTTAAAATGGGCAGTAGATCTAAACATTTTACCAAAGAAGATATACAAATGGTCAATAAGTATGATACATGAAAAGATATCAACACTATTAGCCAACAGAGAAATGCAAATCAAAACCACAATGAGGTACCACTTCACATCCACTAACGTGGCTATATCAAAAAGCCAGATAATGACAAGAGTTGTGAAGGATTCGGAGAAAGTAGAATTCTTACACACTTCTGGTGGAAATGTAAAATGATACAGGCTTTTTGGAAAACACCCTGGAAGTTCTTCAAAGATTAAACATATAGTTACCTATTATCCAACAATTTCACTCCTTAGTTACATAACCAAGATAAATGAAAACTTACATGTATACAAAAATGGGTACAGAAATGTTGTTTGCAGCACTATTCATTATAGCCAAAAAATAAGAACAATGCAAATGGCTGTCATCCTGATGAATAAATAAATAAAATGTGGTATATTCATAAAATGGAATATTATGCAGGCACAAAAAGAAATGTTGTACTAATACATGCTACACATGGATGAAATTTGAAAGCATGCTAAGTGGAAGAATCCAGACCACATATTGCATGATTCCACTTATATGAAATGTCTAGAACAAGCAAATCCACAGAGACAGAAAATATATTGTTGCCAGGTGCCAGAGGGACCTACATATAGGGTTTCTTTCTGGGATGATGAAATATTCTAAAATTAGATAATGATGGTTGCACAACTCTGTGAATATACTAAACCCACTAAAATATACACTTTAAAAGTATGAGTTTTATAGTATGTGAATTATATTTCAATAAAGCTGTTATGAACACAAGTAAAAACACCAAAATAAATTACATTATAGAACTCTACTTCATAATGAGGTTACCTTCATGCTGTTTGTTGAATTAACCATCATTTTTAACTTGATTGGACATACAGGTGACTTTTTCCCCTTTATTTATTCTTCCAGAGTAATTATCTTCATTGGACAGGAAAAATGGAAAAGAAAAAGGAACAGTACATGTATTGCCTGATTGCCTGGGATTCAAAACCTGAATATTATAGTTTTGATCTGACAAAAAAAAAATAGAAGTTTTCATATATAATTTATGTTATATTATTTATATTATATAACATTTATAATATATAATTTCATAGATAATTTATTTGTAAGAAATGCATGTTTAGGAGTTTTTATATTACATATTTTTAAAGTTATCTCATATTAATTCTGTTAGTCAGTAGGAACAATGTTAACCAGCAGACCTGAGATCAGGAAAAGTTATAATAAATGCGATGCCATCATTAAAGGCTACTATTATATTTTAAATTGTAATGGTATATAGTTATGTTATAATCTGATGATCCATAATCAATCAAAAGAAATCATGATAGACTTTAACACTGAAAGTATTAGTAGAGATAAAGAATATATCATAACGCAAAGCATCAATCTAAGAGGAATCAATAATACAAATGTATTTGCTAAGGTTCTCCAGAGACACAGAACCAATAGGTGATGATAGATAAATAGATTAGATAGATAGATAGATAGATAGATAGATAGATAGATAGATAGAGATTTATTATAGGAATTGGCTTGCATGGTTATTGAGGCCAAAAAGTCCCATGATCTGCCATCTACAATCTGGAGAACAAGGAGAGCTAGTGGTGTAATTCAGTATGAGTCTGAAGGTCTGAGAATTGGGAAGTCAGTGGTTTACTTTCTTGTCTGAATCCAAAAACCCAAGAACAAGGAGTGCCAATGGATGTCCAAGAGCAGCAAAAGATAAATGCCTCAGCTCAAGCAAAGGGAAAATTCACCCTTCCTCCACTTTTTTATTTTACTCAGGCCCCCAAAGGATTAGATGATGCCCACTTGCATTGGTGAGGATAATCTTCACTCAGTCTAATGATTCAAACACTAATCTCTTCCAGAGACATACTCATAGACACACACAGAAATAATCTTTTATCAGATATCTGGTCATCCCCAAGTTGACACATAAAATTAACCATCACAAATCTACTCCTTGTCAACTTGGCACTCATAGAGATCTCCTTGAACCATACTTAATCTCCAAATAAATGATATAACTCTGCCTAACATGATATAGCTATCCTGCATACACCTGAAAGTGCACTAATTCCTTCCCCAGAAGAGATAAGATCCTTGAATGATGTTTACTCTTCTCCATTTATCTCATAACTTCAATACTATGATGTAATATAACAATACTGAAATACTCACATAAAGTCAATACATCTTATGTTACATGATAAGGGAATAAGAGAGGAAAGAAAACAAAAATATTTGCGTAATATACTCATATGTATATATACACACAAGTGTATTCATTACAAAATAAGGAGGAAATACTCATAACATTACAGTCTTCCTTTCTATAACTAGTCATTGTAGCCGGTATTTATAAGTAAGTACCTTATACTGCCCCTTCTGTATTCCTTTTGACTTCAGCACACACCTGAACTGGTTTGTTGAGCCAAACCTTTACTTCTGAAGTGTCTGGACCATTAGTAGTCCTGTCTGAGTGGTTCTAGTTGTCCATTGACTTTAATTACAGGGCATGGTAATACTAAGAGACATCCTAAGGGATCTCATATATTCCAGACATACTTGTTGTTACCTCCATTGTTGAGTAGTAGGCCCATTTCCCCTTGATAGTCAAAACTAATCATCTCTGCCAACACCTTAATTGTCTTCTTTACTGGTTGGTTCAGGGTCATGAAGCCCCAAAGTGGCCAGGTGGTAGTCTTAACTTCCAGTTCAAGGAATCATCATTATGTCTCCTGCTGAAAGCATTTTTTCCTTAGACACTAAGACCTCTAGGCCATCAGAGCATTAAGTCATAGAAACAGGAAGCAAAAATTTCACTAGTGACATAACAGTGAGTGGTGCCACTTCTAGTTCCACTGTTCGATTCATGGACCCACGAATCCTGTCTATGGGAGAAACAGCACCATATAGTATACACTGATTTAATGTGTACGAGGTCTGACAATTAAGTTCATGAACTTGTTGCAATGATGTCGCTAACCTTTTTTGATATCAGAGGGATTATTTATTATGGATTTGTACCAACTGGACAAACCAAGTTAACCAAGTTGACTATTTGGAAGTGCTGAAAGGGTGCGTGCAAAAGTTAGACGACCTGAACTTTTCACCAACAATTCATGGCTCTTGCATTATGACAATGCACCAGCTCACACAGCACTGTCTGTGAGGGAGTTTTTAGCCAGTAAACAAATAACTGCATTGGAACACCCTCCCTACTCATCTGATCTGGCCCCCAATGACTTCTTTCTTTACCCAAATTAAAGGAAATATTCAAAGGAAGGCATTTGGATGACATTCAGGACATCATGGGTAATACAAAGACAGCTCTAATGGCCATTCCAGAAAAAGAGTTCCAAAATTGCTTTGAAGGGTGGATTAGGCACTGGAGTCAGTGCATAGCTTTGCAAGGGGAGTACTTCGAAGGTGACTGTAGTGATATTCAGCAATGAAGTATGTAGCACTTTTTCTAGGATGAGTTTGCGAACTTCATTGTCCGACCTCATATACCATCTTCTAGAGAACCTTGCTCCAGCCCTGAAAAGTATTGCCACCTAGCTGGTACCATAATTGAGTGTCTGAAAGATCATTCCACCATTCTATCAAGCCAGCTGCTTCAGGATAGTGAGGAACTCGTGAAAGCCATGAGAATAGGGCCATTGCCACATTTCTTTTGCAGGGCCTTCCTCCAAAAATTTAAAGGCCTATATTGTGATGCACTTATGGGGCCTGCCAAAGTCTTCACACACCATCCCTATCTGCCACTGATATTTCAGGACAATCTGATCTGTTAGGTCGTATGGCCCAAGTGGCAGAGCAGCTTGCACTGCAGCCTGGGCCTGTTGCAGAGACTTTGCTTGTTCTGGGCCCCACACAAAACTAGCAGCTTTATGGATCACTTGGTAAATGAGTTGGAGAAACACACCCAAATGAGGAATATGTTCTCTTCAAAATCCAAAGTGGCCCACTAGGCATTGTGTCTCTTTCTTGGTTGTAGGACAGTCCAGATGCAACAATTCATCCTTCACCTAAGAATGGATATCTCAACATGCCCTACACCACTAAACCCCAAAAATTTCACTAGAAATAGAGCTAGAAGACTCAGAAATTTTAGTAGGATTTATTTCCCACCTTCTGACAGCGAACGTCTTACCAGTAAGTCTAAAGTAGTGTCTACTTCTTGCTCTCTTGGTACAATCATCATAATGTCATCAATGTAATGGACTAGTATGATATCTTGTAGAAGGGAAAGGCAATCAAGATCTATATTATGATTTAGGAATGGAGAGTTGATAGACCCCTGAGGTAGGACAGTGAAAGTGTATTACTGGGTTTGCCTGCTGAAATTAAACTTTCTGATGGGCATTATGGACAGGGACGGAGAAGGCATTTGCCAGATTAATCACTGCATACCAGGAACCAGAGGATATGTCAAGTTGCTCAAGCAATGAAACCACATCTGGTATAGCAGATGCAACTGGAGTCCCCACCTGACTAAGCTTAATGTAATCCATGGTTATTCTTCATAATCCATCTCTTATGCACAGACCAAATAGAATCGGTGAATGGATATGTTGTAGGAATCACTACCCCTGCATCATGAAAGTGTGTGATGGTGAAACTAATCTCTGAATCCCTTCCTCTACATCAAACAAAAGAGGTTGGACATTTACAATTTTCTCATGGTGGGCCATATTTAATTCAACCAAACAAACTGTTAAAAGGACTTTTAACTCCCTGAGCTGCAACATTAAATGCAGAAGCTCTGCTTAGTGAGCCCATATCAATAAATTTGGTCTGAGCCAACTTTATGTTCCCTCCACTATTATCTCACCATTAGTATCCATTTATACAGAGGTTCCCCAGATTTCTGCTTGTATAAATTTCCTAATTTATACAAGTTTCCTAATTTATACTCAACTAATTCTTCTGAAGAGTAGTTCACCTGTTCATGGGTCACACTTTGTACCTTAAATTTAAGGATCTGCTGGGACTTGAGTCTAGTTGTAGGTCCAGAAGCAAAAAAGGGTAGTGAGGGTGGTGGTTCCTGAGGAGAATCAACATTGTCTTGCATGACAGCTGCCTCAGGGGAGACTATTACCATTTCATAGTTAATCACCTCAAATGAAGGTGGAAAGTTTGATACCACTGTGGGTGGGGAGGCCAATTCCACTGTAGATGGAGGTCTCTTCTACAAGGAAGGCTTATCGGAATTTGGGGGCTCAAGGTTCCCAGATTCATCAGAGTCTTCCCACACATCCCCTTCTGAACTTACAGGATCCCCTTTTTTCCCAATCAATGCCCTCACTTTAATAGTAGACATCCTGTGAGTCTGGGAGTTCAACATGCACTATAATTTAGTCCATCACAAGATGAGGTTCTCCATTTAATTTTCAGCAATTTCATCCTGCAGGTTCAGGAGAGAAGTCTTTCCTTCAGGGCATACCTATAAGCTCTTAGGTCATTTATGAAATGATTGACCTGGGAATTCAAATCCCTCAGCTCATTTTTTACTTTCACCACATTGTCTAGCAATGTTAGGAACAATCAGCCCAATATAGTTATATTCCTTAGTTTTCCAAAAATGTTCAGAAGTATCATATACAGAGTCCCTTGGCTCTTTGCTTCCTACAAGTGGTCGATTAAGAATATCCAATGCAGATATTTTGCATATCTCTGTAAAAGGTTCATGCCATAGATTCTCAGTACTTTCTCTACTACTGAAAATAGAGTCATCAGCATCTTTAAATGTAATCAAATTAGAGAAATCATTCCAGAAATCCCAAAATCAATTCAGAAAACTCATTCTTAAAATCCCCTAATCTATATTAGTTGGGGTTCTCCAGAGAAACAAAACCAAAGGATATATACGACTATATATATATAGAGAAGATTTTTTTATAGGAATTGGCTCAGATGGTTATGGAGGCCAAGAAGTCCCCCAACTTTCCATCTGCAAACTGGTAAACCAGAAACGCTAGTGGTATAATTCAGTCCAAGTCCAAAAGTCTAAGAGTGGGATTGGGGGTGGGCTTGTATAAGTCCCGGTCTGAGAACCAGAAGTGTCTAAAGGCACTTAGTCTTTGTCTAAAGGCAGGACAAAATGGAAATCTCAGCTCAAGCATAGGGTGAATTCACCCTTCCTCTGCCTTTTTGTTCTATTCAGGGCCTCAACAGATTGGATGATGCCCACCAGCATTTCTGAGAGTGACCTTCTTTACTCAGTCTCCTGATTCAAACCGAATATCTTCCAGAAACATATATATATACATGTACACACACACACACACACACACACACACACACACACACACACACACACACACATATATTTATGCTTAGGCATAAGACAACTCAACCAATTTCTCATGACTGAAATATGTCAGATTATGTTTGCAGACTGAAGAAAATTTAGGACAAACATAAAAATATGACAATCCCCAAATATTTTGAATAAGCAAAACATTGCTAAATAATCCATGAATCAAAAAATAAAGGTAAGAAATAATACAGAAATGAGACAAAAGTAATGAAAAATAAAGAAAATTACAATATCAAAAATAAGACCAAAGTTATTTCTTTGAGAAGACTAATAAAATTAATTTTTCAAAATATAGTCAAGGTAAAGAAACATTTTCAACATGCAAATTAGCAATATCAGGAAAGAAAAGGTACATACTTACAGTAATTACAAATAATAAGAAATTTAAATATTTACTTAAAATACAAATATTTTTATCTAAAGACTTTCAAACTGACCTAAGAAGAATTTAAATATCTGTATAGAACAGTTAATAAAGCAATCATAATCATAATTAAAATAGGTCTCATAAAGAAAATTCTAAGTGTGGCTTCCTCATTGAAATCTAGCAAATACTTAAGATGATATAACATCAATCTTACTCATGCCTACTCCTTTCAGAGGCCAACAAAAACTGATAAAAACACAGAAAGGATTATTTAGTCTTGCAAAAGAAGGAAAACCTGTCATATGCTACAACATGGACCTTGACGACATTATAATAAGTGAAATAAGTCAGTCACAAAATTACAAATATTGCATGATTCCACTTATATAAGGCATCTAAAGTAGTCAAACTCTTACAAACAGAAAGTAGAATGGTGGTTCCTAGGGCCAGGGAGGATAGGAAAAGGGGGGGTTTTGTTCAAAGGGTATAAAGTTTTAGTTTTGCAATATACAGTTATTTGATACCAGTTTTAAAACACTGTGTATAGATGGATTTAGTGACTATGCTTGCTACAAACCTCTATGGGAAACAAACCAACAAAATATTTTTAGTATCCTTCCTTTATCCCATTGTTTGAAAATTTTAAAAAGTGTATAATTTGTTTCTACATTCTAGCTATCATATAATGGCATCACCATATACTATTACTCAAGGCCAAAATCTGTGTTTCGACAACATAATGTACCTGTACCTTTCTGGTTATAACAAAAATGTAAAAAATATGTTCTTTGCATTATGGCTAAGCACTCTATAAAATACCTTATTTTAGTATCACAATATACTTATAAGCTAGCTATGGTTCTGTTTTATCCATTTTATAATTATGGGAACTAAAGATAAATAGAACGTAGGTTTATTTTGATGCATAGCTAAAATAAGTGATGGCGACTTCCTTTAACACATTTCAGCTTTTTCATCATTATGATTCATACTAAGCCATTTTCAGTGCCCAGGTATCTTTCTCTAAACTTTCTAATTTCTGCTTTGATCTGTGTTATTTCCTTCACATGTTAACTTTGGGCTTAGTGTGTTCTTTCACATCTACTTCCTGAGGTGTAACGTTAGATTATTTGAGGTCTTATTTCTATGAACTTCCTTTTTAGAACTGCATTTGCTGCATCCATAAGTTTTGGTATTTTGCGTTTCCATTTTCAATTGTCTCAAGATATTTTTTATTTTTATTTTTTTATTATTTATTTGTTTACTTGTTTTTTAAATTAGTTTCAGGTGTACAAAACAACATAATGATTAGACATTTATACCCCTCACAAAGTGATAACACCCCTCCCAGTCTATTCCCCCTCTGACATCATATACAGCTGGTACTATACCATTAACTACATTCCCTATGCTATACCTCACATCCCATCACACACACACACACACACACACACACACACACACACACACACACACGAGGTCAGACAATTAAGTTCTCGAGCTCATCCTAGAAAGTGCTACATACCTCATTGCTGAATATCACACTGTACATTGAAAGTACTCCGCTTGGGAAGCTATGCCCCCATGTTAGTACCTAGCCCACCCTTCAAAGCAATTTTGGAACTCTTTTTCTAGAATGCCCATCAGAGCTGTCATCGTATTACCCTTGATGTCCTGAATGTCATTAAAATGTCCTCCTTTCAATATTTCCTTTATCTTTGGGTAAAGAAAGAAGTCACTGGGGGCCAGATCAGATGAGTAGGGAAGGTGTTCCAATACAGTTATTTGTTTACTGGCTAAAAACTCCCTCACAGACAATGCTGTGTGAGCTGGTGCATTGTCGTAATGCAAGAACCATGAATCGTTGGCAAAAAGTTCAGGTCATCTAACATTTTCACTCAGCCTTTTCAGCACCTCCAAATAGTAAACTTGGTTAACTGTTTGTTCAGTTGGTACAAATTCATAATGAATAATCCCTCTGATATCAAAAAAGGTTAGCAACATCATTGCAACAAGTTCGCGAACTTAACTGTCAGATAACATAATATATAATTATAGTTGACATTCAATATTATTCTACATCAGCTTCAGGAATACAGTGCAGTGGTCAGGCATCTACACAATCTATGAAGTGATCCCATGTACCCATAATAAGTCCTGTACCCATCTGGCACCCTACATAATTTAAACAGTATTGATTATATTCCCCATACTGCACTTCACATACCCGTGACTATTTTGTGACTACCAATTTGTACTTTGTAATCCTCTCAGCTTCTCATCTACTCCCAGTCCCCCTCCTCCCATCTAGCAATCATCAGTTCTCTATCTCTGAGTCTGTTTCTGTTTTGTTTGCTTGTTTAGTCTGTTCTTTAGATTCCACATATAAGTTAGATCATGTAGTATTTATCTTTCTCAGTCTGACTTATTTCAGTTAGCATAATATTCTCTAGGTATAGGAATTAAACTCACAGACATTGCCCTTAGTAATATTTTTACTGATATATCCCTTTGGGCAAGGGAAGCAAAAGAAAAAATAAACAAATAGGACTATATCAAACTAAAAAGTTTGTTTCATGATATTTTTAAAATTTTCCTTTTGCTTTCTTCTTCAACCCATTTGTTTTTCAAGAGTGTGTTGCTTAATTTCCACCTCTTATTAAAAGTTTTCTAGTTTTGCTTCTGTCATTGGTTTCTATTTTCATACTATTGAGGCAGGTTAGTTAGTATGAAATAGGGCAGTTAGAGACTCCTTGGCAGACTGAGCAGAAACAGAACAAAAACAGAACACAGGACAACTGTACCTGGACAAAAATATCATCAATCACACTCTGGGGCAAATGGTTTTGTTTCAAAAGCCTCCCCAGAAGCTGAGCAGTAGAGCTAGTCTGGGAAACATTGTATCCATAGGCAACAGCATTCCCACATCCCCCTCTCAAGTAGAAATAAAGGTATACAATCAGAAGCTTTTTGCCTTAGCTGGTGGGCATCCCAGCTTCGGTTACCCTCTCCCGCTGGGGAGCTGTAACTCTTTGCTTGCTGTAATAAACTATCTTCCTGTGCCACTCTGTCTCTCCTAGATCCATTCGTTGGCTCCACAGCATTCACTAAGCAACATCCCACATCATTTGGGGCTTGTTCGGGATTTGGGAGAGGCAAATATTATCTGTGCTTGTCTACTTGCCCACTTACAGGCTTTCATTATTTTTGTCTCTTTCTCCTGTCACACAAATATTGGGACTCCGCCAGCCAGTTAAAAGTGAATAGCACAGCTGCCAACCTTAAGACTCAGAGGGCAGGCTTTGCAGAAGGGCTCTGGTTAATCTCCTCTGGCACTGAGCTGGAGGAACATTGCCTTTCCTCTTGCCTTCTCTCTTGTAAGGAGGGGAGCCCAAAGATGGCGCGAGGTTTGGGATGAATGGCTCTTGGCAGCAATTGAGGGGCTCTGATCGCGGCTGCTCTGTGATGGGTCCCAAAGGTTCCCTGGGTCTTCCCCTAGCCTGACTGCCCGGAAGGGTGCTGTCCAGAGGCTCTCCCTCCCCCTCTCTGCTGCTTTCTCCTACTCCTTCTGCTTTTTTCCCCCCCTTTCTGTGAGGAAGCTGAATACTGGCACATACCCAGGATTGTGGGCCTTTGTAAACAACTGAGGGACTCTGACCGTGCTACTCTATGGTGAGCTCCAAAGGTCTCTCTGGTCCCTTCCCAACCCGACCACCCGTGAGGGTGTCAGTGGGATGAGTCCCCCATACTGCTCTTTTCATTCTGTCACTCTCTCCTCAGCTCTTGAGATGCTGGTCCAGGGTCTCTTCCCTGTGAAACCTTCTCAACACCCTCCATCAGCCTCAAGACACCTTAAGGTAAGAACATGAATCTTTGTCTCTATAGGACATCCCTTGTTGCTCAGGATAAAGATTTTCTAGCATTTAGCTCACCTGCTCATATTATCTCATTGGGATCTTCTCCAAACATTACAGTGTAGATGGCTATGTCTTGATGCACATCCTAAACCCTTCTGTTGCTTCTGTGATGTCTCTCTTAATTGCCAATCATTCAATAACTGTCTAGCAGCCCAAGTGCACCAGGGACAGCACTCCTAGGGCCCTGAATATTTCTCTGCTTTCCTTTTTCATCTTTGCTTCTGCCAACCATCAGCTAAGATCCTTGGAGAAAAGCAGTATATCCCAGATACACTTTACCTCAAAGAAGAAGTTTTGTCTGACATCGTTTGGGGCTTCTGTTCCCCTTTTTTTTTTTTAACCTCCTCTCACTTATTGGAAATCAAAACCCCTCTCCTATTTTTGCCCAGACCATATGCCATCTTTACAAGCCTTAATCATATATACTCCCTTCTTAAATATTTTTATTTAGAAGGTCATTATTATATTGACCATGCCACCAATTTTTGTGATGCCCAAAGTTGGGGCATACACCCCTGTACTCTAAAACATCTCATTATTGGCCATAGCCTTTACTGGCCCATAGGTCGTCACCAAAGAACCAGGCAGGGATATCCATGGACTTGGGTAGGCGCCCACTGGGGACATGGCCAGGCAGCCCAGGTAAGCACTATTAACCCTGGTGCGCCAATTCTCCCCACATGCCTCAGAACCAATTGTGCAGTCTCCGTGGTCCAGACCTCTAGGGAATGCCCTAGACAAGGTGGTGGGAGACAAATTGCAAAGGGACACCTTTCTGTTCTTCCTCCCTTCCTGATGGGCAATCAACCCTCCCTCACCTTCACCCCCCTGAATTGCATCTTGAAACATTGGGACGAATTTGACCCTCAGACTTTGAAGAAGCAGCAGCGCCTGGTTTTCTTTTGCTCCGAGATTTGGTCACAATACAAGTTGGAAGATGGGGACATTTGGCCTTCTGAGGGAAGTACTAACTATAATACTATTATGTAATTAGATTTATTTTGCAGGCAGGAAGGCAAATGGTCAGAAGTTCCTTATGTATAGGCCTTCTTTGCTCTAAGAGATAACCCAGATCTTTGCCAAAAGTGTAAGATAGACCCAACCCTTGCGGCTGTAGTCTCTTCTCCACCTCCTCCAAAGGAGATTACCTCGAGGAATCCCCAATGGGACCCTCCTCCTTAAAGGAGGGTCCCCCATCAAATCCTCAGCCAGAGGAACATCCCGAAGCTCTATACCCTACTCTTCCTCCTGAGCTGCCTCCTACCCCAGCTTTGTCTTATTGTCCTCCATATATCCATATCTGGGACCTCCTGTACGAAGGCACTCCCAACTAAGAACAAATCTCCTTCCCATATAGGAAATGCCAGGAGAATTCGGGCCTGTCAGGGTTCAAGTCCCTTTCTCCCTACAGGATCTCAGACAAATAAAGGGGGACCTAGAGAAGTTTTCAGATGACCCTGACAAATATATAGAAGCCTTCCAGAACCTAACCCAGATCTTTGACCTTTCTGGGAAGGATGTTATGTTACTATTAAATCAGACTCTTACTAACTCTGAAAAGCAGGCAGCTTTACAAGCAGCCAAAATATTTGGAGATGATCAGTTCCTTACACATCAAGATGAACAAACAGAACGAGACCCCACTCTGGAGCCTTTCCTACAGGAAAGCAAGCAGTACCCACTACAGATCCACAGTGGGATCCTGATACACCTAAGGGAAATTGGCAGAGAGAGCACTTTAGGCATGCATTTTAGAAGATCTGAGGAGAACTAGGACTAAGCCCATCAATTATTCAAAACTATCTACCATTAGCCAGAACTCGGGGAAAAATCTCTCAGCCTTTTTAGAAACACTTAGGGAAGCCCTAATCAAGTACATTCCTATTGGGCTAGACTCTCTTGAAGTGGAAATCCTTTTAAAGGATAAATTTATAACAGGCTGCCCCAGATATCCGCCAGAAATTACAGAAATTGGCTAATGGTCCCAAAGGCACCTTGGATCAGTTACTCAAGGTAACCAACACTGTCTTTTACAATCGAGACCAGGAGAACGCCCAGGACAAGGAGAGGAAAATAAAAGGCGGAGGTGTTAGCAGCTGCCTTACAGACCACAGCTCAACAGGGTACCTGAGGAAAGTCCGACTGCCACCATTCTGGACAGTCTGGCCACTGGCGAAGGGAGTGTCCATGGCAACTAGAGCTTACTCGGAGACCGCCGCAGCCCTGTCCCATTTGCCAAGGGGATCACTGGAAGTCAGACTGTCCCCGGAGGCCTCCACCCCAGGGGCCAGCCTCACCCAGCCGGACCCCCACTCGGGACTGATGGGACGGACTCAGGGCTTCTACCAATGGCTCCCTCATCCCATTTCGCTATCGGGACTCCCAAGCCCCGGGTAACCCTAGATGTGGAAGGAAAATCCATTGATTTCCTTCTAGACACAGGAGCCACTTTTCCGTCCTCCTCTCCAATCCAGGGACCCTCTCCAATCATATGTTACTATCTGCAGAGTAACTGGCAAGCCAAATACCAATCTCAGGCTGTGTATGGGGTGACCTAATGTTCTCCCATTCTTTCTTAATCATGCCAGAAAGTCGTAGCCCACTATTAGGAAGGGATATTATGACTGAGATGGGCACTATTGTTCTCTTAGCCCCTGGAAGTCCTCCTAGCTGCCTCCCGGTAATAGAAGCAGACACCAACCCTGATGTTTGGGCCACACAGGGGGTCGCGCCTTAACAGCTACCCCTGGTACACATCCATCTTAAGGACCCCACTCTATTTCCTCGCAGGAGACAATACCCTCTAAAACCTGAGGCACGGAAGGACTAATACCAATCCTTAACAATCTCAAATAACAAGGACTCCTGAGAGAATGCAGTAGTCCTTGCAATACCCCCATTTTAGGAATGCCAAAACCAAATGGGGAATGGAGATTAGTTCAAGGCCTCCGAGCATCAATGAGGCAGTTATTCCTATACGTGCTATAGTACCAAATTCTTACATGCTCCGAGCCCAAATACCTCAGACTGCCAAATGATACACAGTTTTAGATCTAAAGGATGCCTTCTTCTGCCTACCCATACACCCTGACTCACGATATCTTTTTGCTTTTGAGGATCCTGAACGCCAGACTTCACAACTCACCTGGACGGTCCTTCCCCAAGGGTTTAGAGATAGTCCACACCTCTTTGGACAGGCCCTCTCTAAGAACCTGTCAGACTTTTCTTATGATAGTTGCACACTCTTACAATACGTTGATGATCTCCTATTGTGTGCTCCATCTGAAGACCTCAACAGCCGAGGCAGCACTGCTCTTCTAAATTTTTTAGCCTCTAATGGCTACAAGATTTCCAAGGCTAAGGCCCAGATATGTCAGATTTCTGTCAACTATGTTGGGCTAATTATCTCTAAAGGGACTAGGGCCCTAGGAGAAGACAGAATCCATCCCATCTCCATATCCCCTACCTAAAACCTTTAAACAAATGCAGGGCTTTCCAGGCATAACCAGCTACTGTCGCCTGTGGATCCTGGGATACAGAGAAATAGCCCACCCTTTCTGTCAACTGATTAACAACACTCAAAGTGCAAATACCTGCCTGTTACTTTGGAGCCCAGAGGCAGAACAGGCTTTCAGCCTTTTAAAACAGGCTCTTTTAAGTGCCCCAGCTTTAAGCCCATCTACAGGAAAATCCTTTCATGTAACAGAGAGAAAAGGAATGGTTTTAGGAGTCCTAACACAGCCCAAGGGACCAACACAACGACCTGTGGACTATCTAAGTAAGGAACTGGACCTCCTGGCAAGCAGCTGGCCAGCTCGCTTCCGGGCAGTAGCAGCAGCTGCTCTTCTGGTCCCCAAGGCAACCAAGCTTACAATGGGACAAGACTTAACCATTTATGCCCCTCACCATATTCAAGGACTATTAAATGCGAATGACAGTCACTGGCTTACAGATAGCTGCCTTCTATGGTATCAAGCTCTTTTATTAGAAGGTCCTGTAACCCAGATACGGACTTGCTCCACTCTTAATCTTGCTACATTCCTTCCTAAAGTGGAAGAAGGATTAATTTATAACTGCCAACAAGTTTTACTACAAACCTGTGCTGCTAGAGCAGATTTACAAGAAACACACCTAGACAACCCAGATTGGACGCTCTTCACTGATGGGAGCTCTTTTGTAGAAAATGGTTTTTGGAAAGCTGGATATGCTGTTGTTACTTTATATAACATATTAGAAAATACAAGCCTCCCCTCTGGTGCCAGTGCACAACTGGCTGAGCTAATAGCTCTCACCTGAGCATTACAGTTAAGCAAGGGAAAGAGAGCCAATATATATACTGATTCAAAATATGCTTTTTTGGTGTTACATGCCCACAGAAGCTTTTGGAAAGAAAGGTGCTTCCTAACAGCAAATGGTTCAACCATCAAATATCACCAAATCAACTGACTGTTACAGGCGGTACATTCTCCTCAGGAAATAGCAATCATACACTACAAAGGACATCAAAAGGGGAGTGATGAAATTTCTGAAGGCAATAGATTAGCAGATCAGGCAGCTGAAAATGCTGCCTCTATGTCTCTGAGACTGTTTCTGATTAGTTCATTCATTTATTCTTTTCTTTAGATCCCACATATAATGTAAAGATTTGGTAGGGTAATGGATGGACACTTGTCTCATTAGGGAGACCACCTCAGGGATGATGTAGATGCCTGATCACCGCACTGTACACATGATGCTAAAGCTGAACAATAATGAATGTCAACTACAATTATATGAATATATATATATATTATATATATATATAGTTACTATATATAGTTATACATATATAGTTACTATATATAGTTATATATATATAGTTATATATATAGTTACTATATATATAGTTATATATATATAGTAACTATATATATATATAGTTACAAGTGTAGTACAGCATTAGAAATAGAGACAGTGGAAACGTAATGGCTGTCAGAGGGGTAGTAGATGGGGGAGGGGGGTTATCACTGTGTGAAGGATATAAATGTCTAACTATTACATTGTTTTGTACACCTGAAACTAATACAAAAAATTTAAAATAAATAAATAAAAACAAAAAAACACCAAAAATAAAAACGTCACTCCTTCCAAAAAAAAAAAAAAAACGCTGCCAAACTGGGTCTCAGCCCTATACTAGCTCCTCTAGTTTGGGATGGGACTGTAACCCAAATTAAGCCCCATATACTCAAGAAGAACAAGACTGGGTTAAGACCAGAGGTTACACTGCCCAACCCATGGGTTGGTTACTAGGAGAGGATGGTCATTACACCTCCCAGCTGCCAATCAATGGAAAGTTTTGAAAACTCTCCACCAAAACTTTCACTTAGGAAGGGACGAAACTTTACAAATGGCTTGAAAATTATTCACAGGAAAAGATCTTCATAGGACTATTCAACATATTCTTTCATCCTGTGAAGTCTGCCATAAGAATAACCCCCTCACTCACTCTCAGATACACATAGGGATACAGAGACAAGGCAAATGCCCAGGAGAGGATTGGCAATTAGACTTCACCCGTATGCCTAAGGCCAAAGGATATACGTATCTCCTAGTATGGGTACACACCTTCACCCACTGGATTGAAGCCTTTCCTTGTAGAACAGAAAAGACAATAAAAGTAGTTAAGGCACTAATTATGGAAAATATATCTAGATTTGGCCTCCCCCAGTCTCTTCAAAGTGACAATGGGCCTTCTTTTAAATTCTAAGTCACTGAGGGTGTTTTTAAGGCCCTGAGCATAGACTATCACCTCCATTGTGGTTGGAGACCACAATCTTCTGGTAAAGTAGAGAAGACCAATGACATCATCAAAAAACATCTTAGAAACTTATCACAAGAAACTAGTCAAAGTTGGATAACTTTACTCCCCATAGCATAGCTCTCCTTCGTACTCAAAATACTCCAATTAAGCGTGGCCTAAGCCCTTTTGAAATGTTGTATGGTAGACCTTTCCTAACCAATGATCTCCTGATTAATCATGAGACAATAGAACTAACTCAACATATAACTTCTCTGGCACAGTTGCAACAAGCCATTCAACAATTGTCAGAGGCTCAGCCTTGAATGGATCACAAATCCCTATTTTACACAGGAGATCTTATTAAATCTCTTCCTTCTCTGTCTCCAAAGCTAGATCCAGTGTGGAAAGGACCTTACACCATGATTCTCTATACCCCCACAGCAGTAAAAGCCCCAGAATTTGACTCCTGGATAAACCACCCCTGGACAAGCTCACTCCTCAGAAGATGAAGATAAAAATCCTACATATTCCTGTCAGCCTTTAGAGGATCTAAAACTTTTTGTGCACTGCACAGATAAGCACTCCGATGACTAAATTTGATTTCAGAAAAAGTATATTTGTGGGTTTTACCCTTCTAGCTAGTGGCTTTCTTCTTTTTTTCATTTCACTTACATGTGCCATCCTAGGTTCGATTTCTTTCTGCTATTACTTGTCCTGGATAGGTCTAGGAATCAGAGTACTCTGCGTTGCCTTCCTAAGCTGTATTTTAATTGGCCTTTGGAGATTTTCTGACCTTAACAATACTGCCATTTAATAAATCATATTTTATTATCTAGTCTTTCTCCTTTCTCCTGTCAGGAGTTTTTTCTCCTGACAATGCTTCAAAAGGAGACACAAGAGATCTCCATACCATTCCAGAGAAATGAAAACATGTGGGTTTATTTAGCCAAACACATAATGAATGTATCTAGCTTTTGCCTTGAAGGAGGAACTTACGTAGAACAAACTTTCACCTCCTCTTTAGTATGAGTTTGCACCCCCTTAAATCATATGAAAAATTACACCATCTTTCAATTTGTGGATAAACCCATAACCTACACTGATATTTACAATTGGGGTCCTACCAGCACCCAAAAGGATGGAGGAATGTTTTCTTTACAGGTAAGAACTGTAACTCCAGCTGACCAATGTGTTGTTTTTACTGGTTGCTCCAGACAATGTTTTAGTCTTTCAGCCACTTATAGCCTAAACTGTAGCTCCACCATTTTTATGAGTTATGCCAATGCCCATATCAAATTGCCCGCCGGATGGTTTCTCATTTGTGGAAAGGTTGCCTGCTTTTATGTTACAGCTTACAATACTGGGGGACCAGCACTCTCTCGAATGTTTAACTGTTTTCTTTCCCCAAAAGCCCCATCAAGGCAGACATCGCAGAGAGGTTACTTTAGTTTCTAGCTGCAACAGTGATGTACATTTACTCAGCCCAGCTGAATACATATCCTTATTTCTTTTTGTGGTACCTGCTGTGACCATTGCCCTAAATGCAGAAATTAGTCACATAGCTTGCTCAATGGCAAAGGCCCTGAATGCTACTTCACAGGCACTTCATGCCATGCCATGGGACAAGAGTTAGGACAGGTCAGAGAAGCAGTTCTCGAAAACAGAGCTGCCATAGACTACCTACTCCTCAAACATAATCAAGGATGTAACAATTTTAAAGGATTATGCTGTTTCAACCTTTCTGACAATTCTCAGCTAAATGAGAATACAGTTCAACAAATTCATACCATAGTTTCCAACATTAAACAGTGGACAGGATTTTTCGATATAGATCTATCCTTCCTTATTTCCTGGCTTCCTAGCTTAGTGGGACTTCAGAAGCTTTTTAAATTTTTCTTTTATTCATTATTACAGGGATTACTTCATGCTGCGGTCTACAGTGTATCTCAGCTTGCAGACCAGCCCTTGGGAGGCTACGATGGCCTGGGAAATAACACTATCCCCATCTGGAATTGCTCGTCTCCCAGGTCCCTTAGATAGACCTCTGGACAAGCCCTAGCTGCCGGTCTCTCTATGCCCCTCCTCAGCCTGAAGTAGCCACAGCAGTCAATTGCCCCCACTCCCTAACGGCAGTTAGGGTTTCATCTTCAGAGTGGGGACTGAGACAGGTTAGTTAGTATGAAATCAGGCAGTTAGAGACTCCTTGGTAGACTGAGCAAAAACAAAACAAAAACAGGTCAACCATACCTGGACAAAAATATCATCAATCATACTCTGGGGCAAATGGGTTTGTTTCAAAAGCCTCCCACAAGCTGAGCAGTAGAGCTAGTCTGGGAAACATTGTATCCATAGGCACCAGCACCCTAACATCCCCCTCTCAAGTAGAAATGAAGGTACATAAACAGAAGCTTTTTGCCTTAGCTAGTGGGCATCCCAGTTTCGGGTACCCCCTCCCGCTCGGGAGCTGTAATTCTTTGCTTGCTATAATAAACTATCTTCCTGTGCCACTCTTTGCCTCTCCTTGGACCATGTATCCATTCTTTGACTCCATGAGACTGCGAACCATAGCATTCACTACGCAACATCCTACATCACTGTCGTTTTTTTGAAAAAATTCTTGTATGATTATAATCTTCTCACATTTGCTATGGCTTGTTCTGTGACCTAATAATGATCTATCCTGTTGAATGTTCTATGTGTGCTTGAAAAGAATGTATATTCTGATGTCGTTGGATAGAATGTTCTGTATATATATCTATTAGGTGCATTTGCTCTAAAGTGTAGCTCAAGTCCAATGTTTCCTTGTTGATTTTATGTCTGGATGACCTGTCCATTGCTAAACGGAGAGTACTGAAGTTCCCTACTATCATCATGTTGTGTATTTCTCTCTTCAGATATGGTAATATTTGCTTCATATATTTAGGTGTTCCAGTGTTGGGTGTATAAACAGTTATAAATGTTATATCCTATTAATGAATTAACGCTTTCATCATTATATAATGTCATTTGTTTCTTGCTACTTTTTTTTTTAAGAGTATACTTTTTCTGATAACTGCTACTACTCTTTTTGGTTTCCATTTGCATGGACTATCTTTTTCCATCTTTTCACTTTCAGCCTACATGTGTCCTTAAAGCTGAAGTGAGTGTCTTGTAGGCAGAATAATAGTTTTTTTTTTTTGTTTTGTGTTTTCAATCCATCTACTGTATGTCTTTTGGCAGGATAATTTAGACTATTTACATTTCAAGTAATTATTGATAGTTATAGACTTACTATCCTAATAGCTATGCTATTAATCGTTTTCTGATATTCCCTTCTTTTATTTCTGACTTTCTTCTTGAATTGATGATTTTCTGTAATGTTGTGCTCCTTCTCTTTATCCCTTGTGTATCTATGTACGTTTTGCTTTGTGCTTACCAACATGTTTAGAGAAAACATCTTACAGATGTTATAGTCTATTTTAAGCTGATAATTTAACTTTCATTGCATATGAAAACTGTACCCTTTAACTCGCTACTGACATTTTATGTTTTTTATGTCACAATTTACATCTTTTTATGTTATGTATTCCTTAAGAAGTTATTGTAGCTACAGTTACATTTTTTAAATTAAAGGTTATTGGGGTGAGAATTGTTAGTAAAGTTACATAGATTTCAGGTGTATGATTTGTAATACATCATCTATATATCACATTGTGTGTTCACCACCCAGAGTCAGTTCAACTTCCATCACCATATATTTGATCCCGTTTACCCTCATCTACCACCTGCCCTCCCCCTTACCCTCTGGTAACCACTAAACTGTTGTCTGTGTTTATGAGTTATATTTAATACTTGTGTTCTTTAAATTGTATACGAGAGTTAAATGATTAATACACTACCATAGTAAAGTGTTGGCATACTCTGAATTTTACTGTATACTTACTTTTACTGATTTTTTTTTTTACATTTTCATGTTACTAATTTGCGTGCTTTGATTTCAGCTGTAGAGCTTTTTTGCTTTTTTAAGGCAGGTCTAGTGTTGATGATCTCCCTCATTTTTTATTTGTTTAGTAGTGACTTTCCTTAATTTCTGAAAGACAACTTTGATTGGAAAAGTATTCTTGGTTGACTACTTTCTTTTGACACCTGAATCCCACTCTCTCCTGGCCTGCAAGTTTTCTGATGAGAGATTCACTGAGAGTCATCATGTTGGGATATCCTTATATATAAAAATTTCCTTTTCTCCTTTTAAAATACTTTCTTTGTTTTTGATTTTATACTGCATTGTTATAATAGGTGTTTGAAAAGATTGTTTTGTTTGAGACTTATGGGTGACTAATTCACTTCATGAACTTGGATATCCAAATGTTTCCCCAGATTTGAGAATTTCTCAGCCATTATTTCTTTAAATAAACTTTCTGCTCCTTTTTCTCTTCTCATTCTAAGAATACAATAATGCTAGATTGTTTCTCTTATAGTATTGCATAATCAGGTAGTCTTTCTTCAGTCTTTTTAATTCCTTTTTCATTTTGCTCCTCTGATTGAATGATTTCAAAGGTTCTGTCTTTAAGTTCATTAAATCTTTCTTCTGATTCATCAAGACTGCTGTTGATGTTCTTTATTGTATTCTTAATTTCAGTTATTTTATTCAACTCTAGGTTTTCTGATTTTTAAAAATATTTCCTAATTCTTTAACATCTCATTTTGTTCATTCTTTTCCCAATTCCATTTAGTTGTCTATCTGTGTTTTCCTGTACTTCACTGAATGTCATTAAGAAGATTATTCTTTACAGACTGGTTTTGGCAGTGAAAACTCTTTACTAGTCAACAGTCCAAAGATTTTGGGTAGCCCATTTATTGGTGACCATGAGCATGCTTGCTGCTGAAGTCGTTGGGCAGGTATGTGTGTCCCTGGGTCAGCAATGGATAGAGATGGCACTTGGGCACATGAGGACTGTCCTAGGGGCATGCCAGGAGCCTGGGTTCACTGGGATAGGCCTGGATCTTGAATCTGCAGTAATGGGTTTGGTACCTGGGTCTATGTCGGCCATCCTGAATCCTTGGTCTGGGGGAGGTGACCAGTACCAGGCACCACTAAAGTGAAAACCATACAATCCAGCAATTACATTGTTTGTAATTTATTTTAATGAACTAAAAACTTTTCTCCACACAAAAAACCTAAACACAGATGTTTTTAGAGTCTTTCTTCATATTTGTCAAAACTTGCAAGCAACCTAGATGTCCTTCAGTAGGTGAGTGGTACATCCAGACAATGAAATAGTATTCAATGCTAAAAGAAATGAGCTATCAACTCATGAAAAGGCATGGAGAAATTTAAATGTATATTATATTACTTAGTGAAAAAAATCTATGTGAAACATTAAATACTGTATGATTCCAACTATATGACATTCTAAAATGCAAAATTATGTAGACTACAAAAATATTAGTGGTTGCCAGTGGGTCACAAGGAGGAAGGAATGAATAGGTACAGCACAGATTATTTTTAGGGCAGTAAAACTGTTATATATGATAGTATAATTGTGGGTTCATATCAGTATACAGTTGACAGAGTCAATAGAACGTACACCACCAAGAGTGAACCCTATTGTGAACTATGAACTCTGTGTGACAGTGATATTTTAATGTAGGCTCATCACTTGTAATAAATGTACCACTATGGTATAGAACATTGATAGTAGGGTAGGTTGTACATGTAGAGAATTAAGGAGCATATGAGAACATCTATACTTTGTGCTCAGTTTTTCTGTGAACCTAAAGCTGCCCTGTAAACAAAGTCCACTCTAAAACAACAATGACAAAATGGAAAACAGAGAAACTATATATAAAATCAAGGAAACAGAAAGTTTTGTGGGGTTTTTTTGAGGGAAAATTGAAACAATTTATACACGTTCCCAGTTGGTTGAGGACCAAAAAGAAGACCACAAATTATCAGTATTGGGAATGAAAGAATATCCATCATTACTGCTACTTCATACAATAAAAGGTTGCTGACAGAAATTCATACCAATAAAATTGAAAACTCACATGCATTACCAAATTCCTTGAAAGGCACAAATTATTAAAGCTCACTCAAGAAATAGATAACTTGAGTTACTCTATATGTATCAATTAAAATTGTATAGTAAAAAACTTGTCTAGAAAGATATCTTGAGGCCCACATGGCTTCACTAGTGAATTCTACTAAACATTACATGAAGAAATGATTCAATTCTACACAAAATATCCAAAATAATTGAAGGAAATGGAACACTTCTTCACTCATTCTATGAGGCCAGCATTAACCTGTTAAAAAACCAGGCTAAGAAATAACAAGACAAGGAAATTACATACCCATTTCAATATGTTTTTTTTAAAAAATTAAAGTTTATTGGGGTGACAATTGTTAGTAAAGTTACATAGATTTCAGGTGTGCAATTCTGTAATACATCATCTATGTATCACATTGTGTGTTTACCTTCCAAAGTCAGTTCTCCCTCCATCACCATATATTTGACTCTCTTTTCCCTGTTCCACCAATTCTTATTTTCAAACCAACAGTTATTATTTTCAGGGGGTTTTGACAGTATCCTCCCTAATGGGGGTGAGGTGGTATGTCATTGTGGGTTTTGATTTGCATTTCCCCAATAATTAATGAAGTTGAGTATTTTTGAGTCTTTTCATGTACTTAGTGTCCGTTTGTATATCTCTTTGGAGAAATGTCTGTTCAAGTCCTTCGGCCATTTTTGAATCAGATTGTTTTGTTGTTGTTGACTTTTAGGGGTTTCTATATATTCTGGATATTAATCTTTTATCAGATATATGATTTGCTAACAGATATGTGATTTGCAAATACATTCTCCCACTATGTGGGTTGTCTTTTTACTCTGTAGTGTCTTTTGATGCTCAAGTTTTTAATTTTTATGGAAGGCAATTTGTCTATGTTTTGTTTTCTTTTTTTCTTTCTCACTGACTCTTTTTTTAATTTTATTTTTTTAATTTATTGGGGTGACAATTGTTAGTAAAATTACATAGATTTCAGGTGTGCAATTCTGTATCACATCATCCATAAATCACACTGTGTGTTCACCACCCAGAGTCAGCTCCCCTTCCATCACCATACATTTGATTCCCCTCACCCTCATCCCCCACCCCCCAACGCGCTTACCCTCTGGTAACCACCAAATTACATTCCCCAGATTAATTTTCAAACCCGTGGCTATCCTGTGGTCACCGACTGCCCTCCAATCCCCTCACCCACCCCCACCCCTCCCGCCCATCTAGCAACCCTCAGTTTTTCCTCTTTGTCTCCAAAACTGTTTCTGATTAGTTCATTCACTTATTCTTTTCTTTAGATTCCGCAAATAAGTGAGATCATATGGTACTTATCTTTCTCTGTCTGACTTATTTCACTTAACATAATGTTATCTAGGTCCATCCATGTTGTTGCAAATGGTAAGATTTCTTTCTTCTTTATGGCTGCGTAATACTCCATTGTATAAATGTACCACAGTTTCTTAATCCAGTCATCTACCGATGGGCATTTCGGTTGTTTCCATGTCTTAGCTATTGTGTATAGTGCTGCAATAAACATAGAAGTGCATAAAGATTTTTGAATTGAAGTTTTGGATTTCTCTGGATAGATACCTAGGAGTGGAATTACTGGATCATAGGGTAGTTCCATTTTCAGATTTTTGAGATACCTCCATACTGTTTTCCATAGTGGCTGCACCAATCTGCAATCCCACCAACAGTGCACAAGCGTTCCCTTTTCTCCACATCCGCGCCAGCACTTGATGTTTGTTGATTTATTGATGATAGCCATTTTGACTGGGGTGAGGTGGTATCTCATTGTGGTTTTTATTTGCATTTCTCTGATGGTTAGTGAGGTTGAGCATTTCTTCATATGTCTGTTTGCCATCTGTATGTCCTTTTTAGAAAAATGTCTCTTCAAGTCCTCTGCCCATTTTTTAATTGGATCGTTTGTTTTTTTGGAGTTGAGTGAGTTTTTCATAGATTTGTGATATTAATCCCTTATCAGATATATCATTGGCAAATATCTTTTCCCATTCAGTAGGATCCCTTCTTGTTTTATTGATGGTTTCCTTTGCTGTGAAAAAAACTTTTTAGTTTGATATAATCCCACATGTTTATTTTTTCTCTTACTTTCCTCAAGCGAGGGTATATATCAGTAAAAATCTTACTCCGGGTAATGTCTGAGAAGCTTCTTCCTATATTTTCTTCTAGGTATTTTATGGTTTCAGATCTTACATTTAAGTCTTTAAGCCATTTTGAATTTATTTTTGTATATGGTGTAAGGAGGTGGTCCAGCTTCATTTTTTTGCATGTGTCTGTCCAGGTTTCCCAGCACCATTTATTGAATAGACTGTCATTACTCCATCGTACATTCTTGCTTCCATTGTCGTAGATTAAATGGCCATATAGGCGTGGATTTATTTCTGGACTCTCTATTCCTGTTCCCCCGCAGGGCGCTCTGCTGCGTGAGGGTTGACCACCCTAATGTGGTTTGGCCTCTATGGGCTCCAGTGCCTGCAGAGAACCCCCTCTGGGTGTGTGACCTGCAGGTCAAACCCAGGAGCACTCCGGTTTGGTCTGGAGTTGGCCCCTGGATATGTTGAATCCCGTGCCTCTCAAGCTGGGCCCCGGCAGGGCAGTTTCAGCACAAAGCAAATCACCAAGCACAACAGCAACGACAACAGCAAAGAATAAAATCAAGTACATTGACATGCAAAAAACAGCCAATAACCCTCGCTCGACACAGGCAAAGATATCAAAGATATAAAGACAAAGCAAAACAAAACAAAGCAAAGCAAAACAAAAAGCAGTGACCGTCTCGGCCTGAGCCCACCAAGCAATGTCCAGGTTGTCCTCTGCTGTATCAAAGAGCCCCCTACTTATTGCGCAGGCAGAGCCGGTCACCTGGTGCCCAGAGAAACTTTGGGACTGCAGACTTAAATGCATGGGCCTGAGGGGTCTGGATGATAGTTTTTACAAAGTCAGTGCAGTTTCTGCCCTTGCCTGCACATATGCACACTGAGAGTGGCAGCACCAGTTCCGTGTCCAATACTCTTGAGTCTTAAGGCACTTCTTCAGTGTGTGTGTGTATGGGTGCGGGCGGGAGATTTCTGATCTGCTGAAAGCCCAGAGCTGAGCCTGCCTCACTGCTGATCTCCAGGTGTGTCTCTGCAGCTGCACCCGCCCCACCCTAGGCAAGCCAGGAAGGGTGGGGGCTGGGGATGGAGGGGTCTTCACTCTCCCAGCCCAGCCGCCTGTCGCCCTCTACCCGCAGGCCAGAAAAGGTGGTGGCTGGGGGTGGAGGAGTCTCTTCTCTCCTAGCCCAGCCAAAATCACACACACTTCCCAGTCTCCCTGGGTCAGGGCTGCCCGTCAGGCTTCCCAGAGCCTGAGCACTACTACGGCTCCTCTGTAATCTGACACCTCTCCTCAGTTCAGGGGCCGGTTTAAGTCTCTGGAAGGGCAGGGTAGGATTGGAAGAGCGGGGCGGGGGAGGGGCCCACATATGGAGACTGTGTTCTTTGTCTTACCTAGGGCCCTCTGGCTGCCCTCCCGGCGGGAGAAATCAGCCGTGGGACCTCTCACTGACTCTTTGATCAGGCTTTTATTCAAAATTGGCTGTCCAAAGTGATTTGACCTTTATGGAATAAACAAATTTAAGTTTATGCCACAGGCTTCTTTTCTTCCATGGTGGGTTTCTTTTCTGCGGGCTTCTTCTCAGCTGCTGGTTTCTTGGTAGTTGCAGCCTTTCTTCCCACCAAAGGCTTCTTCTGCTTTGTAGCATCAACAACCTTCTTTCCTGGCTTCTGGCCTGGCACCCCCTTTTCATCTGACTTGGTTTCTAGCACTGCTGCTGCTTTATCCACCTGGAGATGGTGATTCTTGGCATAGTGAAGAGTGGTGTTCCAGCACATGCTCTTTGCATACGGGTTTAGCTTCAACATGATTCTCAGGTCTTTCAGTGGATTCTTCTTCACGACTCTGTGATAAATCTTCTTGCCTGGTGCTCGAAGGGCTCTTTGAATCTCTGGGCTTTTCAAGATTCTGCTAAGGTCTGTATTGAGCATCTTGTACATGGGAAGGTTGTAGTTAATCTAGAAGGAGGGAGCTTTACCCCAAGTGCCATACAGATCATCTAACTTGTGGAAAGCACTTTCAATCCAAATGTAGAAATGGCCCACCTGCCCACCGGGAGCAGGTTTCAAAATGTTCAGTTTGCTTACATTAAACAGAGTAGTTCCAGGGATGTTTCTGAAAGTTTTGCTGATGTCATTGTCCTCATTATATATGATGCAAGGTACCCTGCACTGGATACGATAATGGTTTCTCGTTTTGCCCTTGCCAGCTCTCATTCGCTGAGAGGCATAGACCTGTTTGATACCATTCCAGGTCTTAAGCTTCTTAAGAAGCAAAACAGTTTCCTTGTAACCTTCGACTTTATCTTCAACCACCCAAGGAAATACTTCCTCAATACAATGAGCTTTAGACATGACCAGCGCTGGTGAGGCTGGGCCAGCCAAGGCAGAGGAGATGGCTTACAGATTCTGTGTTCTGTTTACTCTGTGGTGCCAATGGCTCCAGGTTTTGGTTGGTGCAAACATGCAGCCCCCTCGACACATATTGCAAAAAGGACCCTGGCCAGAACAATGTGCTCCATCACCTCAAACTCTGGGAATTCGAGCCACAGCTCTGCCAGTACCCCACAACTCAGCGCTGGTTTAAAGACCTGCTAATTCACTGGCAGTATAGGGCTGTCTATTGTTTTTGTGCACGTTGGTGTGAACAAAGTTCACAATGTCTGGTCAAATGGGAGCTTTGAACACAGCAGGCAAAATGACATTTTTGCCAGATGATTCCCACTTTTCAGAGTGCACCAATATCAGTGGAAAAACACACGCCATGGCAAGGAGAAGAGACAGCCATGCTCCTCTGAACCCGGTGGCTCCCACAGGAAAAGTTATGTTTTTCTTTTGTTACCAAGGAATCATTGCCAAACTCAACATTGTGGAGCTTTAGCCTTAGTCTTTCTTCAAAGACTTTTATAGTTTTAGTTCTTATATTTAAGTCTTCCATTGATCCTGAGAAAATTTTTGTACAGATTCTGAGAAACTGGCTCAAAGTACTACAAATGAATCACCCAAGGTCACTCAACTAATAAGTGGCATAGTTAAGGTGCAGACCCAAGCTGCTAACTTTAAATCATCTTTACCCCACTGTTAATTCTTTTACTTAAGTGATGCCCACTCACTCCAGGCTCATTCATCTATTATTCATTGAGGGTTATCCTACATTTGTCACGGTGCAGTAATACACAGATAGGTACATACACATAATCCTTGATATCAAAGACATCTTAATTGTCTTAGTCCATTCAGGCTGCTATAGCAAAATACCATAGGTGTTAGGAAAGGGTCGAATTTTCATTCTTTTGCATATGAATGTTCAGTTTTTTCCAGCACCATTTGTTGAAAAGATTGTCTTTTCCCCATTGAATGAGATTGCCACCCTTGTAGAAGATCATGTGACCATATACATGAAAGGCTTTTTTTTTTGCACTTTCTAATCCCATTCATCGGTCTATATGTTTGTCTTCAAGTCAATACCATTTTGTTTTGATTTCTGTAGATTTGTAATTAATTTTGAAATCAGGAAGTGTGAGTCCTCCAACTTTTCCCTTTTCAAGATTGTTTTTGCTATTTGCGACCCCTTGAGATTCCACATGAATTTTAGGATGGATTTTTCTATTTCTGAAAAAAGTCATATTTTGATACATTGAATTGATAGATTGCTGAGGGTAGTATTGGCATTTTAACAATATATTTTTTTCCAATCAATGTCTATTTGTTTCTTTAATTTCTATAGGTAATGTTTGTATTTTTCATTGTACCTCTTTCACCTCTTGGTTGTCTACAAATATTTATTCTTTTTGATGCTATTGTAAATAGTTTTCTTAATATCTTTTTTGGATTGTTCACTGTTAAATGTATAGAAATGTAACTGATTTTTGAGTTTTGATTTTGTATTATGCTGAATTTATTTATTAGGTCTAAGAGATGTGTGTGTGTGTGTGTGTAATCTTTAGGGTTTTCTACATATAAGATACCTGTGAACAAAGATAATTTTACTTCTTCAGTTTCAATTTACATGCCTCCTCTTTTTCTTGCATAATTGCTATGTCTGGAATTTTGAGTACTTTATTGAAGTGGTAAAATGGGCGTCCTTGCCTTCTTCATAATTTTAGAGGAAATCTTGTCACTCTTTCATATTGAATATGATGTTAGCTACTGGCTTCTTCATGTGTCTTTTATTATTGTGAGGTGGTTACCTTCTGTTTCTAGTTTGTTGAGTGTTTTTGTCATGAAAGAGTATTGAATATTATCAAATGATTTTTTTTTGGAATTATTGAGATGATCACATGGTTCTTTTCCTTTGCTCTGTTAATGTGGTGTGGGACATTGATTGCTCTTGTAGGTTAATGCCACATTGAATTTTATAACTGTGTTTGCTACAAACTCTCTAGGAAACAAACCAATAAAATATTTCGTTTAGTATCCTTCCTTTATCCTGTTGTTTGAATATAAAAATGTATAATTAGCCCTCCACATTCCTGATATCATGTAATAATAACATCACCATATATTGTTTTGTTACTCAAGACAGAAATCTGTTTCAACAACATAATGTATAGGTACACTTCATTTTACTACGTTTTGTTTTTTAAAAAATTGTGCTTTGCTTTACTGTGATTTACATATATAACAGTTTTTACAAATTGATATTTGTGGTGACTCTGTATCAAGCAAGTTTATCAGTGCCATTTTCCCAACAGTATTTACTCACTTTATATCTCTGCGTCACATTTTGACAATTCACACAGTATTTCAAACTTTATCATTATATATATTTTTGGTGATCAATGATCTTTGATGTTACTATTGCAATTATTTTGGGGCTCGAAATGATTAAGCTTAGTGAGGAAGACATGTCGATAGCAAAGATAAGGAAAAAGGTAAGCCTCGGGCAACAACAGTTAGCCAAGTTATGAATGCAAAGTTCTTGAAGGAAATTAAAACTGCTACTCCAGTGAACACACGAATGATAAGAAAGCAAAACAGCCTTATTTCTAATATGAAGAAAGTTTTAATGGTCTGATAGAAGATCAAACCAGCCACAGCATGCCCTTAAACCAAATCCTAACCCAGAGCAATGCCTTAACTTTCTTCCATTTTATGAAGGCTGAGAAAGGTGAAGCTGCTGCAGAAGAAAAGTTTGAAGTTAGCAGAGGTAGGTTCATGAGGTTTAAGGAAAGGGGCCAGTTCCATAACATATGAAGGTGAAGCAGCAAGAGCTGATATAGAAGCTACAGCATGTAACCCAGCAGATCTAGCTAAGGTAATTAATGAAGGTGGCTACACTAAACAACAGATTTCCATTGTAGATAGAAAAGCCTGATATTGGAAAAAGAGGACTTTCATAGCTAGAGAGGAGAAGTTAGACACATTATGTGTCTTTAAAGATTCAAAGGACAGGCTGACCTGTGTTTTGTGGCTAGTTAGGGGGGTGTCTGAATATCAACCCTGGCACATATTAGTGGGGTGGCCTCAGGCAAGTCACTTTGCTCTTCTGAACCTCCTTTGCTCTTTTGCAAACTACAGAAAATAGAATCTCCCAGGATGAGTTGTTTTTTGGAAGTAAGATTATAATCTATATGAGATACATATATATTTTTCCCCAGGAGCAATGATGCAGTATTAGCTAGTCAGTATTGTGAGACTTCATAGGACACAGCTGCCACACAAATCAAAGAGCATTCCCAGAGGTCATAGAGCATCCTAATTTTTCACATACTTGGCCTCTCCTATCACATGCACTTCCAGTCTCTCTCTCTCTCTCTCTCTCTCTCTCTCTCTCTCTCTCTCTCTCTCTCTCTCATACGCTTTAGGATTCCAGGAAGAGGCTCTTGTGGATGTGGGAGTATTACCCTACCATTTTCCAGACACTTGCAACTGGCTGACATCAGCCCTGCCTAAAGAAGTGCTGGTCTCAGGACACCATCCAGGCTCTCTCCTTTCCCCACTTCCCCAGAAGATGGGCGCCCTCTCCTGCCAGTGCAGCATCAGGTAAGTGAGGGACAGTTGCCCTAGACCTGTTCTGAGCCATTCAACCAGGGTTCTGCCCAGCAGGACCCTGAAACTAGGCAGGCTCTGACAGGACACTGGGTTCTCTCCAGCCCCGCCCAGGGTTCTGGAGCAAGGAGGGCTTTAGTTGCCATGCCATGGGCATTGCGCTGTACAGCCCTCCTATGGCTCAGTTCCTCCACTTAAGATGGCCTGCAGCGGTCAGCCAGCCGAGGCCTGAAAGGATCAGCAAGAAAGAAAGCATTGTGTGACCGCTGCGCCTCCCCACAGTGATGGCAGTTGGCGGTGGAACAGTGGCAGCTCATGCTTTGGGCACAGCGCTTGGCTGGGTGCAGGGCAGCAGGAGGAAAAGGGCGGTGGCAGGTGGAGGATGCAGCTGCTCTGCCCGCCCACCCAAGCCCCCTGCACACCATAGCACACAGGAACCTATGGGAGCCTGCCTGCTGCTCACATGCTTTATTTTCCCCAAATTTGACATCTTAAAGAACTTCAGGGGTCACATAGGGGTTATAAAGCACACACTTTCTCCTCTGGAAGTAGGCCATTTGCTGGTGAAGTTCTTGTCAATATTAAGGGTCCACGTCATAGTTGACGGGTACAATGGCTGAATTACTGTAGTGAAGGAAAAAGAAGATAGAAATTCACAATATGTTTAGTAGCAGACAATTGCCTGTTTTAACTATATCTACTGCCAGTTTTCTACTTTAAATCTCAGATCAAAACACACACACACACACACACACACACACACACACACACACATATCAAAAATCAATTCTATTACAGATAACTTTTTTTTCTTAGAAAACTAAGGAGTCCTAATAGCTAAATATTAAATGTGTATATGTATTTTATTACTTCAGTATTAATTTATAATTTAAGTATGAAACAAAAAATTACAACTTTGAAATGATTCTGAAAAACAATTTAAATCAATTTATTTGTTCAGGTTTGTACACGTTTGGTTTCTAGAAAAATCTATGGCTTGGGAAAATTAAGTAAAAGGGTGAGTACAGAATTTTCCCTATTAATATGGAGCTCACACATTGAAAGTCAACAAAGTTAATTTGGAAAGAACTTTTATTTCATGTTTGAATATATAGGTTGGTGACTTCTTAATTTTTTTCAAAATTTATTTCTTATAATTATGTTTTGTGCTAAAATACACATAAAATTTACCATCTTAACCATTTTTAGTGTACAGTTCATTGCTTGTAAGTATATCCACATGGTTGTGCAAACATTATCACAGCCATCTCTTTTCTTCTTGCAAAACTGAAACACTGTACACATTAAACAATAACTCCCCATTTCTCCCTTACCCAGAGCCTGGCAACTACCATTCTAGTTTCTGTCTAGGAATTTGATCACTCCAGATACCTCATAAAAGTGGACCTATAGTATTCAACTTTTGTGATTGGCTTATTTCACTTAGTATAATGTCCTCAAGGTCCATCCATGTTTTAGCATGTGTCAGATTTCCTTCCTTTTCAACGCTGAATAATATTCCATTGCGTGTATATACCATATTTTGCTTATCCATTCATCAATCAAGGATACATCCATTGATATCTAAATTGCTTCCATCTGTTATCTATTGTGAATAATGCTGTAATGAGCATCAGTGTACAAATATCTCTTCGAGACTCTGCTTTTAATTGTTTTGGAAATATGTCTAGAATAGTAACACAGTAAAAAGGTAACCCAACAAACTGGAGAAAATATTTGCAAATCATGTATCTGACAAAAGATTGATATCTAGATTATATAAAGAAATCCTAAAACTCAACACCAAAAGCAAAAAGTAAATAAATAACTTGATTCAGTAATGGCCAAAGGACTTGAACAGACATTTCTCCAAAAAAAAGAAGAAAAAAGATATGCAAATGACCTATAAGCACACAAATAGATGCTCAACATCACTAATCATTGAGAAAATGCAAATAAAAAGCATAATGAGATGACATCATAGAAATGGAGTCATGAGGTGAGCCTCTTGAAATCTCCCCTGGAATTTACAACAAATTGGACAACTACAATTTCACAAAGGACTCCCTACGCAGCAGACAGGCAAGATTAACAGACGGGCAACTGAAATCATCTAAAGGTGGGCAAATAGGGCGAGAGGTGGATGGGGGAAGCAGGAAGTACACAGACGCAGGCCTTGGGCAGAGTACGCAGATGTAGCTCAGAGCTCTGAGCTCCCTGCATTCCGGAGCTACCACAGCTGCAGGAGGGGGAGGAATTCTGACTGCTAGGGATCCCGTTATGGCCCACAGTCCCACCTCAGGGATCAACATATAATATGGCTGAACCCAATGCTCACGGCAGAGACTTTGGAGCAAAGACTGAGGGAAGAAGGGTGAAAATGGCGATTTAAGCCCTCACTGCCAAGCAGAGGATGGAAGGCTTATGCACAGAGCCTAGCAGGCCCTACCTACCCTCCCAGAGTTTGCCCCACCCCCAACTGCCCAGTGCTAGAAGCAGAACAGTAGCAGTGTCAGATCAAAAGAACAAAATATTTACAGTTCTGAGAACTGTGGCCCACAGCCAGGGACTTGCAGCTCATCTAGTTCTGGAGAAGAGAAGGGAGCCCTGGGTGCAGGCTGGGCTGTGCTGGTGGTCTCTGCCATTGCTCACTACCACCTCTCACAACCCACCCCTCCCCACCCCCACTTACCTGGGCAGATCCCCGCAGGGCAAACAGAGCCACTGAAACACACAGGCCCTGAATCTGGTGCAGGAAGAGCTTCAGAACTTCAGAAGCTTCACAAATCCCCCAAACGAGGTGGTGCCCTGAGAACAGGCAACCTGCTAACAGAGGAAAAGCCCACCTTCCGTAGAATCCCTTGATGGTGTGAGAAGCTGGAACAGTGCAGAGAAAATATAATACTACAGCATGAGAGAGAATTAAAGGCTGCAGTTGGAAAGAAAATAAAGCATTTTCTGGGAAGCAAAGGAAAGACTACTTCCTACCAACCTGTTGCAGAATCCACTTCTGTACATGCCTAGGAAGAGAAATAATAATTCATTAATTGCCATGAATAACCAAGGAAACAAGGCAGCTCAGAAAATAAAATGAATAGTCTCCAGAAAATGAACTTAAAGACATGGAAATATGTGACTTAAGTGACAGAGAATTCAAGACTCCAGTTTTCAAAAACTCAATGAGATACAAGAAAACACAGATAGGCAGTTTAATGAACTCAGAAATATAATCAAAGAACAAAATGAACATTTTACCAAAGAGAATAAAATTAAAAACAACAACAACAAATAAAATTCCTGGAGATTAAGAACTCAATAAAAGAAATGAAGAATGAAATAGCCAGCTTATGTAATAGAGCTGACCAGATGGAGGAAAGAATCAGTGACATCAAAGACAGAAATCTGGAAATGACACAGATGGAAAAAGAGAGAGACTTGAGAGTTAAAAGAAATGAAAGAACCCTACAAGAACTTTCTGACTTCATCAAAAAGAGCAATATAAGAATAATGGGCGTACCAGAAGGAGAAGAAATACAGAAGGGAACAGAGAGTATATTCAAACAAATAATCGATGAGAACTTCCCAAACTTGTAGAAAGAACTGGATCCTCAAATCTACGAAGCAAATCAAACACCTCATTACCTCAACACCAGCAGGCCTTCTCCAAGACACATTGTGTTGAAGCTGTCAAAAATTAATGACAAAGAAAGAATACTCAAGGCAGCCAGGGAAAAGAAGATGGTAACCTACAAAGAAAGCCCATTAGGTTGTCATCAGATTTTCAGCAGAAACTCTACAAGTCACGAGGGAGTGGATTCAAATATTCAAACTATTGAAAGAGAGAAATTATGAGCCAAGAATAATATATCCAGCAAAGATATCCTTTAGATATGAAGGGGGTATAAAGACCTTTCCAGACATACAGAAGCTGAGGGTATTTTCTAACACATGAGCTGCACTCAAGAAATACTGAAGGAGGTTATCAACCTGAAACAAAAAAGCAAAAGAATACAAAACTATGAGTAGTATTATGAACAGACAAAAAGAAGCAGGAAATGGCAAACTGTACACCAAATAAGACACTATACATTTAAAATAACATACAGGATAAAGAAGAAAACAAAACACTTAAAAAAAAAGATGAAAACGACAACTTGCTACTGCAGTGCAGGAATCAACTCACAGAATAAATAGAGATAATTTGCAACAACAAAACATAAAAGGGGGGAGAGTAAAGGCCTGAACTGCATAGGGGAATGAAGAAAGTAAGTGTGCTGAAGAACATGGAATACTCTAACTATGAAACTTTCTTTTACATAAACATAATGGTAACCACTCAAAAAAATTCAAAGGTGAAATATCTAACATAAAAAAAGAAATAGAGGGAAAAACCATAGAATACTACCACACTGAAATAACAGACAGCAACAAAAAGGCAAAGAAACAATGAAGACACAGTCCTACCAGAAAACCAAAGACAGAATGATAGGAAATCTTCATACATCAATAAAAACCCTAAATGTAAATGAATTGAACTCACCAATACAAAGTCATAGAGTAGCAGATTGGATCAAAACACTAAACCCAACCATATGCTGCCTACAAGAGACACATCTCAGCTACAAGGACAAAGACTCAAAGTGAAAGGGTGGAAATTAACACCCCAAGCAAATGGTATCCAGATAAAATCAGGTTTAGCCATACTGATGTCAGATGAAACAGACTTTAGGCTAAAAACGGTAACAAGAGACAAAGATAGATCCCACTTGGGGACTATACAACAAGAAGAGATAACAGTCATCAATATTTATGCCCCCAATCAGGGAGAACCAAAATATACCAAGCAACTACTAACAGAACTAAAGGGAGAAATTGACCAAAACACAATTATGGTTGGGGACCTAAATACATCATTGACAGTTACAGACAGATCATCCAACAGAAAATAAAGAAATAGTAGTCCTAAATGACACATTAGATGAAATGGACATAATTGACATTTATAGAGCACTTCATCCTAGAACATCAGACTATACATTTTTTTCTAATGTACATGGAACATTCTCAATGATAGATCACATATTGGGACATAAAACTAGCCTTAGCAAATTTAAGAAGATTGAAATCATACCAAGCATATTCTCTGATCACAAGGCTTTGAAATTGGATATCAACTGCAAAAAGAGAGCAAGAAAAACCACAAATATGTGGAGATTAAACTACATACTTTTAAAGAACGACCGGGTCAAAGAAGAAATAAGAGGGAGATCAAAAGATACATAGAAACAAATAAGAATGAAAATACATCCTACCAAAATTTTTGGAATGCAGCGAAAGCAGTTTCAAGAGGGAAATTTATATCATTACAGACCTATCTCAAGAAACAAGAAAAATCCCAGATAAATAACCTCATATTACACCTTAAAGAACTAGAAAAGGAAGAACAAATGAAACCCAAGGTCAGCAGAAGAAAGGAAATAATAAAAATCAGAGCAGAACTAAATGAAATAGAGAAAAAGACAACAGAAAACATTAATGTGACAAAGAGCTGGTTCTTTGAAAAGATTAATAAAATTGACAAACTCTTGGCTAGATTCACTAATATAAAAAGAGACACTAATAAACAAAATCAGAAATGAAAGAGGGGAAGTTATCATGGATGTCACAGAAATACAAAGGATCATCCAAGAATACTATGAAGGACTATACGCCACCCAATTCAATAACCTAGAGGAAATGGACAAGTTCTTAAAAACATATAGCCTTCTTAGGATGGACACGAAGAACTGGAAAATCTAAATAGACCGATCAACAGTAAGGAAGTTGAATCAGACATCCGAAACCTTCCCACAAGCAAAAGTCCGGGACCAGATGGCTTCACTAGTGAATTCTACCAAACATTCAAAGAGGATCTAATACCTGTCCTACTTAAACTCTTCCAAAAAACTGAATAAGAGACAATACTCCTAACTCATTTTATGAGGCCAACGTTACCCTGATTCTAAAACCTAGTACAAGGGATAGTACAAAAACAGAAAATTAGACCAGTATCTCTGATGAATAGAGATGGAAAGTTCTAGCAAATCAAATGCAACAATGCATTAAAAAGATTATCCATCATGAACAAGTGAGGTTCACTCCGGGGGTACTAGGATGGTTCAACATCTGCAAATCCATCAATGTGATACACCACATAAACAAAATAAAGGATAAAAATCATATGATTCTATCAATAGATGCAGAAAAAGAATTTGACAAGATACAACATCCATTTATGATTAAAATACTTAATAAAATAGGTAAAGAAGGAAAATACCTTAACATAATGAAGGCCATATATGACAAACCCTCAGCTAATATCATAATTACTGGTGAAAAACTAAAGCCCTTTGCCTTACGTTCAGGAACATGACAGGGCTGTCCCCATCACTTCTGCTTTTCAATATAGTGTTGGAAGCCCTTGCCAGAGCAACCATGCAAGAGAAAGAAATAAAAGGCATCCAAATTGGGAAAGAAGAAGTTAAATTGTCATTTTTTGCAGCATGCATGATGCTATATATAGAAAACCCTAAAGACTCCACCAAAAAGCTATTAGAAATAAAGAAATACAGTAAAGTTGCCGGTTACAAAATCCACGCAGAAAAGTCATTTACATTCCTATATAGTAACAATGAAATTTCAGAAAACAAACAAACACACAAACAAAAAAACCAATTCCTTTTGCAATTGCAACAAAAAAGATTAAAATACCTAGGAATAAACTTACCCAAAGATGTAAAAGACCTATATACTGCAAACTATAGGACATTTTAAAAGAAATTGAAGAAGACACAAAGAAATGGAAAGACATTCCTTGCTCATGGATTGGAAGAATCAACATAGTTAAAATGGCCATATTACCCAAAGCAATATACAGACTTAATGCATTCTAATCAAAATTCCAGTGGCATTTTTTAAAGAAATAAAACAAAAAAAAAAAAACACATCATATTTGTATGGAACCACAAAAGACCCCGAATAGCCAAAGCAATCTGAAGAAAAAAGAACAATGCTGGAGGTATAACACGACCTGACTTCCACTTGTACTACAGGACAATAATCAAAATAGTATGGTATTGGCAGAAAAACAGACACAGAGACCAATGGAATAGAATTCAAAACCGAGAAATAAACCCACATAAATATGGTCAAATAATTTTTGACAAAGAAGCCAAAAACATACAATGGAGAAAAGACAGCCTGTTCAATAAATTTTGCTGGGAGAACTGGAAAGGCACGTGTAAAAGAATGAAACTAGACTACTATCTGTCACCATGTACCAAAATTAACTCAAAATGGATCAAAGATCGAAATATAAGACCTGAGACAATAAACCGCTTAGAAGAAAACACATGTACTAAACTGATGGACTAGGGTTCAAAAAGGATTTTATGAATTCGACTCCAAAAACAGTGGAAGTAAAAGCTAAAATAAATGAATGGGACTATATCAAACTAAAAAGCTTCTGCATAGCAAAAGAAACCATTGAAAAAATAAAGAGGCAATCAACCTGATGGGAGAAGGTTTTTACAAACAATGCATCCGATAAGGGGTTAATGTCCAAAATATATAAGGAACTCATACAACTCCACAACAAAGAAAAACAAACAATCCAATTAAAAAATGGGCAGAGGACCTGAAGAGTCATTTCTTCAAAGAGGACATACAAATGGCCAATAGACATATGAAAAAATGCTGAACATCACTAATCATCAGAGAAATGCAAATAAAAACCACAATGAGATATCACCTCACCCCAGTTAGAATGGCTATCATCAACAAGACAAATAGCAACAAGTGTTGGAGAGGCTGTGGAGAAAAAGGAACCCTCATCCACTGCTGGTGGGAATGCAGACTGGTGCAGCTGCTATGGAAGGCAGTGTGGAGGTTCCTCAAAAAATTAAGAATAGAATTACCATGTGACCCAGCAATCCGTCTCCTTGGTATCTACCCAAAAAATCTGAAAACATTTACCCATAAAGACGTGTGCTCCAATGTTCATTGCAGCTTTATTTACAGTGATTAAGACAGGGAAACAACCAAACAGTCCTTCATTAGATGAATGGAGAAAGAATTTGTGGTATATATCCACAATAGAATACTATTCTGCCATAAGAAAAGATGAAATAGTTCCATTTGTGACAAATGGATGGATATTGAGATTATTATGATAAGTGAAATAAGTCAAACAGAAAAAGTCGAGAACCATATGATATCACTGATATGTGGTATATAAAACTGAAAACAACAAAAGAACAAGACAAACAAAAGAACAAAAACTCATAGACAATAGTTTAGTGGTTACCTGAGGGTAAGGTGGAAGGGGGTAAAAGGGATCAAATATATGGTGAAGGAAAGAGAACTAACTCTGGGTGGTGAACACACAATGTGATATATAGATTATGTATTACAGAATTGTACAGCTGAAATCTGGGTAACTTTACTAACAATTGTCACCTCAGTAAAATTTAATTTAAAAAAAGCACAATGAGCTACCACCTCACATCCATTAGAATAGCTACTATTAAAACGGAAACAAACAAACAAAAAAACACGAAAAAATCAAAAACAGGAAATAACAAGTGTTTGTGAGGGTGTGAAGAAATCAGAACTGTTGGCCATTGTTGGTGGTATATAAAATGGTACAGCCTCTGTGGAACACAGTGTGGCAATTCTTCAAATATAAAAATAGAACTACCTAATTTCAATTTTGCAAGGACTTTTTTACAAGGCATTCTTAAATTTTCCATCCGTGAAACTTGTGCTTTTATACCTTATAATTAATATTTATTGACAAAATCAAACATTCGGGGGGCAGCTGGATGGCTCAGTTGTTTAGAGCGCGAGCTCTGAACAACAGGGTTGCTGGTTTGATTCCCATATGGGCCAGTGAGCTGTGCCCTCCACAACTAGATTGATGGACAATGACTTGACTTGGAAAAACACACTGTTCCCCAATATTCCCCAATATTTTTTTTAAAATCAAAAATTGATTACTTTTCCTGTTTGTCAACAGAAAAAAAGATAAAGATAGCTTTTTAAAAATATATTTTCCATGCTTCTTTTAAAATATTTGTTTGAGTGCATGTAATAATTAACAGAACATTTAACCCTCCAAAAGCCACATCTGTTTATTTTATGATTTCTATATTAACCATTTGACTTTTTTTGTTGTGATATATATTGAAGGTATAATAAATATTAGTTATTCATGATCTTACTAAATCCCTGGTGTTCAATTAATTCACCAAAAGGGAAACTATTATTTAAATTCTTCTTTGTCTTACTAGAATGGCATATTTTATAATTTTTTTATTAATGTTCATGATGATAGACAGTAAAATCATTTAAATTCAATTCAACAGTTTTTTTGTTTTTTGAATGTCCACTAGAAACCAAGCAGTAGGCCTGGGTTCTCGAAATATGAAGGACATCATTCCTATATCCAAATAAGTCAAGGCTGACCAGATACCAGAAATGTATAAGAGAAATGTATAGAAATTATAAATTTATTGTTAGCATGATGTACAAAGTTCTCTGGGAATATAGCTAAACTTAGTTTTCTCTACGTATATCAAGTGTAGCTACAGAAAGGATATCACATTTAAAATTTGAGCTAAATTGGATGAATGAATGACTTTAATGTCAATGAATTTTCTCCTAAAAGTGGTATTAAATCATCCAAGAGTTTTAAGTGTGAATAAGTGATGATATTTTGTGTCTTATAAAGATAATTTTTAAATAGTCTGGGGATGATGAGATAGGAATGATGAGGACTGGAAACAGTTCTACAGTTTGCTTCATCATTCATCCATCAAAAGGGTACTTGTATAATTTCCAGTTCGTAGCTGTTACAAATAACATTGCTATGAATGTTCATGCACAGGTTTTTGTGTGAATGCAAAATTTCCTGTCTCTAGGATAAAATACCCAAGAGTAAAACTGTTGGGTTGTATGATAAGAGCTGACAATTTGATTGCCACAGTAGCTATACTGTTTTGCATTTCTGCCAGCAATGTATGAGTGATCCAGTTTTCAGCATCCTCATCAGTATTTGCTATTATAACTATTTTTTATCTTAGTCATTCTGTTGGGAGAAATATGATATCTCACTGTGGTTTTAATTTGCCTTTTCTCAAAGACTAATTATGTTAAGCATATTTTAATGTGCTTGTTTGTCATCCATATATCCCTGCAGCTAATTCTCTGTTCATCTCTTTGCTCATTTTCTAACCAGAGTTTTTAAAATGTTGAGCATGAATTTATATATATACATATATATATATGAAAATCATTGCAAATATATGATTTGCAAGCACATTCTACTAAACTGCAATTTGTCTTTTTACTCTTATTTTTCAGATCAAATATCTTTCATTTTGACTAAATCCAAATTTTCCTTATGTTTCATGATTTGTTCTTATGTGTATGAACTCTTGGTATAGTTCTAGATCCACAAAATTATCCAAGTTTTTTTCCAAAATGTTGTATACTTTAGACTTTTACTAACTATAATCACTATGCTGTACATTAAATCCCCAGAAATTATTCACTTTATAACTGGGAGTTTGTACCTTGCACCCTTAGACTGACATCTCCCATTTCCCCCAAACCCCAGCCCCTGACAACCACTAGGATTAACTTCTAATGAAAACAGAATTTCTCTATTGAGGTGATAAAAATGTTCTAAAAAATGTTCTAAAATTGTTGTGGTGATAATTACACAACTGTGAATAAAATAAAATCACTGAATTGTACACTTAAATGAGTGAATTGTACGGTGTATGAAATTTATTTTAATAAAGCTGTTTTAAGAAGATAATTGACTGTTTCAACAAAAATAATTACAATTTATAACATGCAATTATAACAGATGACTTACTTGAACCCATGTGGAGAGCCAACTGAATATTTTTGTATGTGAAGTGAACTGCACATCTAAAACTTCTGTTTCACCAATAATGCATTGTATTTGAATAGAATCTTTATATGAGTATGCTATATGAAGTCTTGTGGCTTTGAAATATCCAAACTTGTGAAATCATTGCAAAGCAAAATTAGTAACCTCAGTAAATAATTGAAACTGTCTATATAGTTTTATCTTAAGATATGTGGAGGCGAGTGAGATGAGGTTAATGATTTCAGAAAAAAATAGTTTGTAAATTTACATTGTTTTCTTAAACAGTTATTTAACATATTACATTGTTCTATGCCCAAGTGTCATTTAAAATACAAGGCTATGTCATGATCAAGTTCTCATGACTGAGAAAGTGGTACTTGGTAACAAATGAAAAGATAGGTGGATAAAAGAGAGGATCCAGGATGGCAGAGTAGAAAACACTGTGCCTGCATCCTCCCTTGACCACATTAAAATTACAACTAAATTATAGAACAGTCGACCTGGAGACCCATCTGAAGTCTAGCTAAATAGAAGTCCTATAACTAAGGATATAAGGAAGAAACTTTATAAAAGAGACTGGTAGGAGGGGCAGAGATGCGAAACAGGCTGGCCCCACACCTGTGCTGGCAGTGAAGATTGGTAGGGATATCTCAGGCCATGGAGGTCTCCTCCCTCCAGAGGAGCAAAAGACCCCAGACCCACACTGGCCTACCCAGCCTGGAGGACTAGTACCAAGAGGAGGAGAACCCACAATATCTGTGAAAAGCAGTGGGGATTCTGCCCATCTGGGTGAGACAGAGGCTGCAGAAAACCCAGACATCTTCTTAAAGGGCCTATGAACAGACTCACTCACTCACAGGTACTTACCCTGGGCTCCAGTGCAAGGATGGTGACACAGGAGGCATCAGAGACATATATAGTAAGGGACTGAGTTCTGTGGCTTAAGGGAGTGGACTAGAGGGACAGTCACCATTTTCCCTGTGTAGAATTCTCCTTCTGTGCAGTTGGCAGATGGGCACAATCTTTCCTGTTTTGAGCCTATCCACACAGCCAAATCTGAATCTGCATTGGCCTAGTGAACTCTGCTCACTCCACCCTGGTGACTCTCTGGGACTCCTCCTACCTAACTTGCGCAACTTTGGAGGCACTTTTGTGGCCAAGAGCCAACCCTGCCAACTCTGCACTCATTCGTAGACACTCTTGGTGATGCATGGGCCCCAGGTGGGTGGAGGCTGGCCTCAGTGTGCTCTGAGACTGAGTAGCTCTCAGCTCAGTTCTGACACGAAACCAGAATATACATTAACCTGATGAACACTACTCGTCTCAGTCTAGTGATTCCCTGCGATGTCACCTCAGCCAACTCATGTACCACCTGAGGCTCTATTAGTGTCTGAGCCTCACAGGAACTGGCAGGTGGCAAACGGCCTCAAGTTACCCTTGGCCTTTTGTGGAGCTACCCCAGGCCTGATAAATAAACAAAAAGAAAAGGGAAACCTCGTGCACTGTTGGTAGAATAGCAAATTGGTGCAGTCACTATGGAAAATGGTTTGGAGGTTCTTCAAAAAATTAAATATAGATCTATCATATGACCCAGCAATTCCACTTCTGGGTATTTATCAGAAGAATCCAAAACACTAATTCAAAAAGATATATGCACCTCTATGTTCATTGCAGCACTACTTACAATAGCCAAGTAATGGAAGCAACCCAAGTGCCCATCAATAGATAACTGGATAAAGTAGATGTAATACATATATACAATGGGATATTACTCGGCCATAAGAAAGAATGAAATCTTATCATTTTTGACAACATGGATGGACCTAGACGGCATTATCCTAGTGAAAGAATTCAGACAGAAAAAGACAAATACTATACGATCTCACTAATATGTGGAATCTAAATAACAAAATAAAAAAACAAAGAAAGCAGAAACAGACTCATAGATACAGAGAACATACTGATGGTTGCCAGAGAGGAGGGAGTGTTGGGAAACTGGTTGAGAAAGTTAAGGGATTAAAAAATACAAATTGGTAGTTACAAAATAATCATGGAGACATAAAGTGCTGCAGAGAATATAGTCAATAATGTTGACTATGTATAGTGCTAGGTAGGTACTAGGCTAATCAGGGGAACCACTGTGTAAATTATATAACTGTTTAACCACTATGCTGTACATCTGAAACTAATGTAAAATTATATTGAATGCCAATTGTAACTGAAATAAATAAATAATATTTAAAAGGTAAATGGGTAGATATAAATAAATACATACACAAATACATTATTACTGAAAGAAATTTCTGAGAAATTCATTTCACTTTTACATAACATGTTCTGTTGGTTCCCCACTTGATAATATTTTTTTTCATGCCTCTTTTATATACATATATATGTATATACAGGGGGTGTCAAAAAAATGTATACACATGACTTGTATTCATCTTTCATTATTGGTATATATTGAGTATTACAATTTTAATACAGTTTTTTTCCTTTCTTAAAATGTGTAAATTTTTGGCACCCCTATATATACACTTATATATGTACGTGTGTGTGTGTGTGTGTGTGTGTGTGTGTATCAACAACAAACTTTTGGAAAACAAAATTATAAAAATACCATTTATATTAGATGAAAAATAACATATACTTAGGAATAAATATAACAAATATCCTAAAATGTAACATAAATTTATGACACTGGTCAGTGACCAGTACAATTTATGATAATAAATTATTTATATCATATTATTTACCCTTTATATCCTGCATTCTCTCTGTTGCATGATTTTCTTATTTCATTTTGTTTCGTGATCATAATGGTGAAAAGTAGAAGAAAGGGCAAAGCAATGTAGAAACTCAGAATAAGCCAGTTGTTCTGTTGTAGATGATAGTCTGTTTTATTAAAAACTATATCTAGAAATGAAAGGTAGAGGTCAGTGGATATTCACTGAATATTTAAATAAATTTATATTTCTTTCACTGTAATCATATATATGTACCTATATACACTCCTATATAAATCATAACTGAAATTTTAATACATTGCAAACTCTTATAGGGAAAATCAAAGGACATTTAAGTACAACCCAAAACTTTTTCCATAAATTTTCTATTTGTATTTTATGCATATTTGTTTAATTATTATGGTACTGTAAATATGTTTTAAGTACTGCTTACTACATTTATCTTATTTATGACATCAATATTTGAAAAGGTAATAATACATTAGTACGGCTTAAGTTAAAAATTTAGAAAGAAATATACTGTAAAAAAACTCCCATCATCTTCCCTTGCCAAGTCAGTTTCTCTCCGTGGAGAAAACCATTTTTAAATGACTCGTATTTCTCCATCTAGTATTTATATTTTATGCATATAAATAAAATCCTTATTTAGACCTATACCTGTATCTGCATCTATATCTATGTACTTATATGTAATATATGTGTTTTCCCCTCATTAACATTCTGTAATATGTTATATACCCTTTTGTTATTTCTTACACTTTAAAAATTGAGGTATTACACAATTCAGACAAGTATACAATATACAAATATATTAGCAATGAATTAGCAAAACCACCCAGATCTCAAAACAGACCCTACTAGAATCCCAGACGCATCCACAGGTCATTTTTCTAATCATCATTCCTCTCCAAAGGTTCCAAGTATCTTGATTTTTCCATTATTATTTATGTAGTAAATGTTAACAGAAATACATGCATGCCATAATTTACAGCTCAAACAAGTCTCTAAATTGAGCACATCTATATAACCAGCACCAAATCCAGAAAACGTATTACCAGCACTTTAGAAACCCCAGTCTGCTTTCTTCTAGTCACTATTCTTCCCCAAAATAATCAACTACTTTGGTCTCTAAGAGCATATATCATTTTCGGCAGATTTTAAACTTTATATAAATAGAATCCTATTAATGTTCTTTTTCTTACCTAATTTTGGGATTCACCCATATTGTTGCTTACAATTGCAAAATGTTCCTTCTCATCTCTACATGCTATATCTTTGTATAGATGTAATAGCCATTAAAGTATTCTATTCCCTATGAGCCTCTGGGCAATTTGCAATTGTGGATATTACGAATTATGTTGCTATGGATATTCTACTACTTGTCTTTAAGTCAATGTATGTACACATATCTTGCAGATATATGCCCTTGAGAGTGGCAATGCCTAGTCATAGTAGATGCCTACATTCAACATTAGCAAATATTCTAATGGTTTTCCAAACTGGTTGTAACAATTATATTTTCATTAGGGGACGATGGTCTTGGTTGTTGCATATATTTGATATTTTCCTTCCTTTATTGTAGTTATTATTTATATATAATGAAATGGAAACATTTTAACTGTACCAATGAATAACATTTGACAAACGTATACCCCAATGAGGCAAATATTTAGTTTGTTTTTATTTTATTCTGACGTCTGTGTGTTTTCTCCATTGAGTGTAAAATTCTTACAATGGGTTATTAATAAAAAATAAAATGGGTTTGACTAGTGTCTGAGATTTGACAACAAAATAGTGTGAACACCCTCATGTACATTATTTAAATTTTGTTATTTTAGCAGCTTTATTGAGGTAGTTTGACACATAACAAATTCACCTACTTAAAATGTACAATTTGGTAGGTTTTGTTATATGTATACACGTATATCCATGAAACCATTACGTCAATCAAAATAATGAATACATCCATCATCCAAAGTTTCCTCTGCTACTTTATAATCCTGTCATGCTGCCGCTCCCCCAGAAAGGCAACAACTGTTAGGATCTGCAGTCTCTCAGTGTCAATTAGTTTGCATGTTCTACAATTTAATATAAACAATCAGACAGTAATTTATTCTTTTTAGTCTTGCTTCTTACTCATACCATAAATATTGAGACACATCCACATTGGTACATGTATAACAATACTTAATTCCTTTTTATTGTTCAGTGGTATTCTGTTGTTTGCATATGCCACACTTTGTTTATCCATCACCTCTTGATTTACATTTGGGTTGTTCCCAAATTTTATCTACTGCAAATAAAGCTGTTATGAACATTTGTATACAAAGCTTTGCATGGGTTTAAGCATTCTATTCTCTCAGGTAAATATTGAAATGACTGGATTACATGGTAGGTAAATGCTTACCTTTTTAAGGAATTGTGGAACTGTTTTGTACAATTTTACATTACAACAACAGTTATGAGACACTATCCTTACATTCTGGCCAAGCTTCATGAGGTTAGTCCTTTAAATTTAAGCATTTTTTGAAAGAATGTAATGATATATATTTGTGATTATAATTTGCATTTCCCTGATAAATAACAATGGTGGGCATCTTTATATGTACTTATTTGCCATCCATATATTTTCTTTGATGAAATATTAGTTCAAATATTTTGCCCATTTTTATAGGGTTGTTTTGTATTATTAAGTTTCAAAGATTACTTACATGTTGTGATTATAATTTTTTATATATTCTGAATGCAAATACTTTATTAAGTAAATACCTAATAGGGACTTTTGAAGAACAAAAGTTTATAATTTTGATAACGTCCAATTTATCATTTTTTCTATTTGAATTGTGCTTTTGGTGTCATATATTCAAAGGTCTTTGCTTAACCAAAGTTATAAAGGCTTACTTCTAGAAGTTTTATATATTTTGGCTTCAGATTTCGATCTGTGATCCACTTTGAGTCAATTTTTGTATATGATGTTAGATACAGCTCAAAATTTTCTCTCTGTTTTTGCACATGGACATATAATTGTTCCAGCACCTTTTGTTTAAAAGGCTACCATTTCTAAACCATGAATTTGACCTTAAAAGCAAAAGAAGTAAAAGCGAAAATAAATGAATGGGACTATATAAAACTACAAAGCATCTGCACAGGATAAGAAACCACCAACAAAACAAAGAGACAATCCACAGAATGGAAGAAGATATTTGCAAACAATACCTCTGATTAAGGGCTAATATCAAAAAAATACAAAGAACTCATACAACTCAACAACAACAACAAAATAATCCATTTTAAAAATGGGCAGAGGACCTGAACAGATACTTATCCTAAGAAGAAAATCCAACAGCCAACAGACATATGAAACGATGCAAAACCTCAATAGCTATTAGGGAAATGCAAATCAAAACCACAAGTGAGATACCACCTCACACCTGTCAGAATGGCTATCATCAACAAGACAAATAATAACAAGTGTTGGAAAGGCTATGGAGAAAAAGCAACCCTCATACACTGCTGGTGGGAATGTAAATCGGTACAGCCACAATGGAAAACAGTATGGAGGTTCCTCAAAAAACTAAAAATAGAATTACCATGTGACCCAGCAATCCCTCTACTGGGTATCTACCCAAGAAATCCAAAAACATTTATTTATTTGTAATGACATATGTACTTCTATGTTCATTGCAGCATTATTCACAGTGGCCAAGACATGAAAACAATAAAAATGTCCTTCAATAGATGATTGGATAAAGAAGATCTGGTACATATATATGCACAATGGAATATTTCTTGGCCATAAGAAAAGACGAAATACTTGGCTATTGTTAATAGCACTACAGTTAACATAGGGGTGCATACATTTTTTTTTTTTTCAAATTAGTGTTGCAGATTTCTTTGGATAAATACGAGTGGAATCGCTGGGACATAAGATAGTTCTATTGTTAACAGGGAAATAAAAGGCACACCCCCCCCCAAAAAAAAAAGGAAGAAGAAAAATTGTTATTATTTGCAGACAATATGAGCTAACATACAGAAAATCCCAGAAACTTAACCAAAAAAAACCTGTTGGAACTAATCAACAAATTCAGTAAAGTTGCAGGATAGAACATTAACATACAGATATTAGTTGCATTTCTATACACTAACAACAAAACATCTGAAAAAGAAAAAGAAAACTCACATTCACAATAGCATCAAAACATTAAATTCCTAGGAATAAATTTAATCAAGGAGGTGAAAGATATGTACAACAAAAACTACAAAACTTTGCTTAAAGAAATTGGAAAAAAAGAAAAAAAAGAAAGACACCTTGTGTTCATGGATCAGAATTAAGATTGTTAAATACTACCCAAAGTTATCTCTACGTTCAATGCAGTCTCCATCAAATTACCAATGGCTTTTATCACAGAAACAGAAAACACAATCCTAAAATTTGTGTGGAACCGCGAAAGAAAGCTTATCTTTTCCCTTATGACAGTCTCATCTCCTGACACTGCCTATTAACTTCATAGTTATTTCCTGGTCTGTTGTTTTTCCTAAAAGGGCTGCCATCTCAGTACAGCAAGGCAGTTAGTCCTCCATATTCTGCCGATAAAATGATTGGCACTGTAATTGACAATACTCCAACAAATCAAGTAACCCCCTTTTTCTTCCCACCCATCCTGAAGCAGTGGCAGCAAAACTAATGGTGTTCGTATCTTACTGAGTCTTTGTTAAATTACCTTGTTGACAGAGCTAGGGCAGGAGATATAGGAGCAGCCTCAAGAACTCAAATTCTCACTCCTATTTTCTGAAGTTGTTTTCAAGAATAAACAGTTTTTAGATTGCCTTTGATTAATTTCCACAGTAATGAAATGGCAGGTTTTGACAGTTTTAGTCAATCTTTTTAGTTGCTTTTAGACATGATTTTGTTGACCTTCTCCCTCTATATTGCAGGATATCAGAAATCTAGTTCCAGCTGCTTTAAAATTTGTTCTTTTTATTTATTAAACTTATTGGGCAACATTAGTAAAATAATATGTTTAAAATGTACATTTTTATAATACATCTTCTATACATTGCACTGTAAGTTCAGCACCCAGAGTCAGTTCTCCTTCCATCACCATACATGTATATTTGATCCCGTTTTCCCTCTTCTACCACCCTCTCCACCCTTACTCTCTGGTAACCACTAAACTGTTGATCTGTCTATGAGTTTTTGTTTCTTTGTTTGTTTGTATTGTCCCTTTGTTGCTTTCAGTTTTATATCTTACATATGAGAGAAGTCATATCGTTCTTGACTTTTTCTGTCTGACTTATTTCGCTTAGCATGATAATCTCAAGATCCATCCACGTTGTCAAAAATGGCAATATTTCATTTTTTCTTATAGCCAAGTAATAATCCATTGTATATATGTACCACTTCTTCTTTATCCAATCATCTATTCAAAAACACTTCGGTTGTTTCTATGTCTTAGCCACTTTAAATAATACTGCAATGAATATAGGGGTACATATATCTTTATGGATAAAAGGTTTCAGATTTTGGGGGTAGATACCCAGAAGAGGGATTGCTGGGTCATATTGTAATTCATTCTTAATTTTTTCAGGATCTTCCATACTGTTTTCCATAGTGCCTGTACAAATTTCCATTCCCACCAGCAGTGTATAGGGGTTTCTTTTTCTCCACAACCTCTCCAGCACTTGTTATTACTTGTCTTGTTGATTTCTTCATATTCATCTTGCCTGAGGTTCACTTAGCTTCTTGTATTTGAGTATTATATTTTTCACCTTGTTTAGGAAATTTGGGAGCATTATTTTATCAAATATCTTTTCTGTACATTCATTCTCTTTTTCCTTTTCATCTGAATCTTCTATTACACATATTCAAGGATGATTGATATTGTCTCACAAACATACAATGGTGAGTCTTATGTGTTTCTCTTCTCTCAAGAATCATATCCTTATACTATTGCCCTGTAACAAATACCTAATGTAATTTTCTAGTATTTCTATCATGGCAAGAAATAGAGGTCCTTGTGACTACTCGTTTTTATTATCTTTCTTTACAAATTATCAATAATGTCAGACATCATGTCTCTGAAATATTATTGCTTCCTGAAGTTATACCCAAATCTCTTATCTCACAGAAAAATACACATTTTTACCATTCCACGAACTACTTTAATTATAAAGTAACTAAGGAATACCAATCTCTGATGTCCCTATTGAGTTGGAAACATTATTATCAAATTCTAATGTATGCCGAGATATCTTCACATAGATTCTTCAACAGGTAACCCAAATTTGTAGCTATTCAAAATTAAATTCATTATCTCATCCACTGTCAAACCTCTCATTCTTTTGTGGAAACGTGGATATATCATCATTACACATTCTTTTCCATGTGCCAAACACAACTGGTCATCATTTCTTATTCATTGCTATTCACAAATATTTGATATTATGTAATGACTTTTTGTATCTGCTCTTTCAGTGTTTACTTCAGGGCCTTTTAATTAAAGCAATTGCTTTCCAAGTAATTTACCTTCATTCAGACTCATGCACTGAAACCTGTTCTCCACATCGCTGCAGGAGTAGACTTTCTGAAACGTGGATCTCAATTTCATTGCCTTGCCAGATACTTGGTAACATGTTTGTGTAGTAAATGTATTAATGAAGGAATGAATGACAGAATCAAAGAATAGTGTATGACACTTGTCTTCATTCATAGGAAAAAGGGAAAGTATAAACATGTACTCCCTCACTCAAAATGTGATTTACTATTATGTTGTAATAAATATATACATTCATATTTTGCCATATGGTTTTTCCAAATTTCATTCATAATGAATACTTTATCCTATGGTTTTCTCAAATTAAAATTTATTGGGGTGACAACAGTTAGTAAAATCACATAGGTTTCAAGTGTACAATTCTGTAATACATCAGCTATATTGTTTTTAAATAACCTACCAAGTGTTTTATAATATGGAATGTAAATCATTAATTCTTCCATATTTGAGTTTGTTTTTAATTCATACTATGACGTTTATTGAAAAATTTTTTTCCTTTTTGTTAATTAAAGTTTATTAGGGTGACAATTGTTAGCAAAGTTACATAGATTTCAGGTGTACAATTCTGTAATACATCACCTATGTATCACACTGTGTGTTCACCCCACCAGAGTCAGTTCTCTTACCATCACCATATATGTAATCCCCTTTACCCTCATCTACCACCCTTCTTCCCCTTACCCTCTGGTAACCACTAAACTATAATCTGTGTCTATGAGTTTTGTTTCTTCATTTGTTTTTCTTGTTCTTTTGTTGTTTTCCGTTTTATATACCACATATCCGTGAAATCATATGGTTCTCTACTTTTTCTGTCGGACTATATACACAATGGAATACTATTCTGCCATAAGAAAAGATGAAATAGTGCTATTTGCAACAACATGGATGGATCTTGAGATTATAATACTACGAGAAATAAGTCAGACATTTATTGAAATTTATGAGTACTATATTCTAACCAATTTAATCGAGTTGATTAAAACTGAGTGTCTCTGAAAAAAATCTCATTACAAATTTTGTTTACCACTAATTTAATTAAAGCTACTCTTCATGATAACTCTTAATTACTCAGGAGATGATGAAAGATTTGACTTGTCAGTACATTTTTTTGATTATTTCATAAAACAATATTCTATTTTGTTTTAAAAGTTTAATTTCTACTCACCAAATTTCTGAACATTTCCATCATCAATACTTCCCCCTGGTGAACCAATCTGGAATTCACAATCTGGAGGCCGATAGCCAGGAAAGCAATGACAATTGCCCAAATTATTACATATCTGAAACAGAAAAAACATATAATCACTATAAATCATGTTAGTCTTAATATATTATATAAAAATGCCTAAATTCTAATGAATAAAATTACTATTTTCCTAAGTTTATTCAGACTATATTCAGTCAAGTGCCACTTAGGGGTACATTCTGAGAAATGCACGGTTAGGCGATTTTGGCATTGTGTGAACATCGGAATGCACTTACACAAACCTAGATGGTATAGTCTACTACATATGTAGGCTATACTGTATAGCCTATTGCTCCTAGGTTACAAGCCTGTACAGCATGTTACTGTATTAAATAAGATTAAATCAAGCACAAGACAAAATTATGCAATCAATACACATGGTAAACACGAGATGTATGAGACTGCTACCAATATAACACAACATACCATTTTACAGCAAACCGTTTTATAAGTAGAAAGAGTACACTCTAAAATTATAACAAAAGTATAGATAATAAATAGATAAACCAAAACTCTAGTTGTTTATTATTTTCAAGTATTATGCAGTGTACATAATTGTATGTGCTACACTTTTAAATGACTAGCAGCACAATAGGTTTGTTTTCACCAGCATCACCACGACTTAATAGTAATGCATTGTGCTATGAAGTTACAATGGCTCGGACAGCTGGTACATCGTGAGGTGACAGGAATTTTTCAGCTCAGTGACAGTTTTATAGGACCACAGTCGTACATGCAGTCATTGACTGAAATATGAGAAATAGGTTAGAAAAAGTAGTGAAAATTTTGACAACATAATGGTCAATGGCAAAATCACTACCTACATGGTTGTTATGTGATGGATGCAAAAAGTATTTTAAATGGACAACAACATAGAACTTTATGACAAGCTTGCATTGCTAGCAGTTTACATAAAATAAAAATATTTCAAACTAAATTAAAATGTAAATTCAATTTACCAAAATGTGTGGGATTCAGGAAAACTAGTGCTTAGAGAGAAATGTATACTACTGAATGCATATATTAGAAAATATCTAAAATCATAATCTAGCTCTAGCCTAAGGAAACTAGAAAAAGAAGTTCAAATTAAATCTAATGAAAATTAAAAGGGAGTGCAATGAAATAGAAAACTGAAAATCAACAGAGTAAATTAACAAAACCAAAAGCAGGCCAACAAAGAAAAAATAAAGAGAGAGAATCCAAATTATCAATATCAGAAATTAATGAAGTACCATCATTATTGATTCATGGACATTAAAAGGATAACAAAGTAATATTCTAAACAGCTCTATGTGCACAAATTAATCACTTAGATAAAATAGACCAATTCCTTTAAAGACACAATCTACAAAAATTCACCCAAGAAATACAATCTGAAAATATCTATATCTATTAAAGAAATTAAATCAAATTTAATAAACTTCCAAAACAGAAAGCACCTGTCTCAGTTATGTTCTCTGATGAATTTGCTCAAGGATTTTAGGAAGAAATTACACGAAATTCTCTACAACCTCTTCCAGATAATGAAGCAGAAGGAACACTTCCAAACTCATTCTGAAGACATAATACTCCAAAACCAAAACAAGATAAAGACAGTACAGGGAAAGAGAACTGCAGACCAATATCACTCATAAATATAAATAGACAAATCCTCAAAAATGTTAGCAAATTAAATCCATCAACTTAGAAAAGAATAACATAACACAATATAATGGATTTTACTCCTGGTATATAAGGTGAGTTTATCATTTGAAAATCAATTGTTATAACCAATCACATCAATAGGCTAAAAAAGAAAAGTTATAGATCATATTAATAGATGCAGAGAAAAGGACATGGCCAAACATAACACCATTTATGATAAAAACTCTCGGAAAACCAGGAATAGAGCAGGGAAACACTCAACTTGAGAAAGAATATTTACAAAAAAGAATCTACAGCTAGCATTATACTAAATAGTGAGAAGCAGAAGACATAAACTGGCAACAGGTACATAAAAAGATGCTCAATATCATTAATCATGAGGAAAATACAAATCAAAACCACAACATATTATCTCACACTTGTTAGAATGGCTATTATCAAAAAGGCAGGAAATAACAAGTGTCAATGAGGATGTGGAGAAGAGGAACCTCTTGTGTACCAGTGTTGGGAATGTGAATTGGTGCAGCCACTGTGGAAAACACTATGGAGGTTCATCAAAAAATTAAAAATAGACCTACCATGTCATCCAGCAATTCCATTTCTGAGTATTTATCTGAAGACACAAAAACATTACTTCAAAAAAATATGTGCACCTCCATGTTCAGTGAAGGGTTATTTACAATAGCAAAGATATGGATACAACCAAAGTGCCCACTGATGGATGGATAAAGAAGATGTCAGACACACACACACTGGAATATTATTCAGCCATATAAAGAATTAAATACTGCCATTTATAGCAACATGGGTGGACCATGAAGGCACTATGCTAAGTGAAATAAGTCAGAAAGAGAAAGACAAATACCATGTTCTCATTTATATGTGGAATTTAAAACAAACCAACAAACTCAGATACAGAGAGCAGACTGGCGGCTGCCAGGGGTAAGGGGTGGAAAAATGAGTGAAGGTATAAACAAAAGGTATAAACATGCACTTATAAAAAAAAGTAAGTTATGGGAATTTAATATACAGTATGGTGACTATAATATACAGTATGGTGACTATAATCATACTGTATTTGAAAGTTGATAGGAGAGTAAATCTTAAAAGTCATTATCACAAGAAAAATTTTGTGACTATGTATGGTGATGAATATTAAATAGACTTATTGTGGTGATCATTTTGCAATAGATAGAAATATTGAGTCATTATTTGCACACTTGAAATATAATGTTATATGTTAATTACACCTAAATAAAAAGAAAGAAAAAAGGCAGAGAACAAGTGAAGCTAAGATACAAAAGAGAAGAGCAGAAAGCCCAAAGAGAAGTAGTAAAGAGCAGAGATTTAAAAAGAGTCAAAGCTGAGGGAAAAAGAGGAAAAAGAGAACAAGGGGAGAGAAAAGAGTAAGCCATGAGGTTCAGAGAAAAAGAGGATTTATTTTGTGAACTTTCAATGGTCATAGATGAAAGGCTCCAACATAAAATGATGTGAAAGAAAAATGTGAAGAAGAGGAAAAAGAAATGTGAGAAGTATTCCCTGGGTTTATGAATTTCATCCCCTTTATTGTTTTTCAGGGACTGAAACTTATTATTACTTTTGGTTATTTGAGTATGACTTTCTCAAAGGTTTGAATTTATTTTTAAATATACAAATAAGAAATTGTTCCATTTTATTTATAAATGTACAAATAACATAACATACTACATTGATGAAATATAAATTTAAAAAGTAGTGAGAAGCTAGAAGGTTTCCTACTAAGATCAGGACCAAGGCAAAGATATTTCCTCTTACTACTTATTTTTAACATTATACTAGAAGTCCTAGCAAATGCAGTAAGATTAGAACAGGAAATAAAAGATATAAAAATATAAAAATTTTGAAGATATAAAAATTGTGAAGAAAGAAATAGAATTGTTTTTGTTCTCAGATAACATAATTGTCTACGTAAACAATCCCAAAGAATCAACAGAAAACTATTGAAACTGAGGAGTGATTATCCAAGTTTGTATGATTAAAGATTAATATACCAAATCAATTGCTTACTTATATACAACAATAAATAATTGAAAATTCAATTGAATAATTGAAAATTGAAATAATTGAAAATTATAAATATAATACCATTTACATTAGCACCAAAAAAGGAAATACTATTATAAATTAATCACAATATGTACAAAATCTATATTAAGAAAACTGCAAAGGTCTGACGAAACAAATTCTATATAAATGGAGAGATATTCCATGCACATGTATAAGAAGACTCAGTATTGTTATCAGTAGATTCAACAGTCCCAAGCGAAATCCCAGTTTGTTATTTTGTGGATACTGACAAACTGATTTGGCAAACCAATGTTAGACCCAGAATAGCCAACACAATACTGAAGAACTAAGTAGTATCAATTTGACTACTTGACACTGATACTTACTGTAAAGATACAGTAATCAAATTAGTGTGGTCCTGGCAAAAGAATATACAAACAGATAAATGAAATAGAATAGAGAGACCAGAATTAGACCCACAAAAAACTAGTCAACTGATCTTTGCTAATGGAGCAAAGGCAATTCAATGGAGAAAGGATTGCCTCAACAGATGGAGCTGGAGATCCAGATGCAAAAAAATTAATACTTCCGTGTTTCATAAAACTTAGCTCAAAATATATCATATAACTAAATGTAAAATGCAAAACTATAAAACTCATAGAATATAATATAGGAAAAAATCTTGATTACCCTGGGTTTGGAGATAACTTTTTAGATACAAAACCAAAAGTATGTTCTATGAAGGAAAGACATGGAATTTCCTAAAAATAAACACATTTGCTCTGTTAAAGACACTCTTCAGAGAATGAAACAACAGCCACAGACTGGGAAAAAATAATTTAAAAGGACAGATCTAATTAAGGTCTGATCTAAAACATACAAAGAACTCTTAAAACTCAACAATAAGGAAACAACCCAATTTTCAATTTAGAAAGAGATATGAACAGACACCTAACCAAAGAAGATGTATGGATGGCAAATAAGCATGAGAAAATATGATAAACATCATGTATCATTAGGGAATTGCAAATTAAAACAGTGTGTTACCACTATACAACAGTTAGAATGGCTAAATCCAAAACACTGAAAACACCAAAAGCTGGTAAGGATGTGGAGTAACAAGAGCTCTCATTTGCTATTGGTTGGGAAGGCAAAATGGTACAGTTACTTTGGAAGACAGTTTGGTGATTTCTTACAAAACTAAACATGCTCTTACCATATGACTCAGTAATTGTGCTCCGTGGTGTTTACCCAAATGAGTTGAAAACTTATGTGCGCACAAAAGTTATGTACACATAAATGTTTACAGTAGTTTTATTCATGATTGTAAAAATTGGAAGAAATCAAATTGTTTTTCAACAGAGGAATGGATAAACAAACTGTGTACATCATGCAATGTACTATTATACAGTGATGAAAAGAGATTAGCTATGAAGCCATGAAAAGACTTGGAGAAAACAAATGAATATTGCAAAGTGAAAGAAGGAAATCTGAAAAACACAAACACACAGTTATGATTCCAACTCTATGACATTCTGGAAAGGCAAAACGATGGAAATAGTAAAAAGATGATGGCTGCTAGGGGTTTGTGGGGAGGGAAGAAAGGTCGACTATGTGAGAATTTTTAGGGTACCAAAACATTTTGTATGATACTGTAATGATGTATCCATGACATTATATATTTTTCAAAATAAGTAGAACATATAAAACACAGAGTTAATGCCAATGTAAACTATGGACTCTAATTAATAATAATGTATAAACATTGGTTCATGAATTATAACCAGTGTAGCACAACATTGCAAGACGTTAACAACAGGGGAAACTTGGGTGGGCATAAAGGGACAAAGGAACACAGAGGAGCTCTTCATACTTTCTATTTATTTTTCTGTAACCTGAAACCGTATTCTGAAACTTCTTTTAAGAATGTATATTAATTTAATTATTTTTTTAAATTATTATGAAAAATGTATAATGAAAGAACATCACCCCGACTCATTTTACATTAGGTATAAGATATAAAACGTATAATCAGTTTCATTTATAAAATAGAAACAATTACATAAATAATGCATTACAAATTAAATTTTAAAAGGCCATGGTTGATTTTATTCTGGGAATTAATGGTTGGATAAATATTAAAGGATCAATAAATTTATTTGTACATTAACAGATTAAAGGGGGAAGTCTTCAATAAAAATTAGCATCTATTCATGGTTAAAAAACACAGCAAGTTAGGCATATAAATTATTTTCTTTAATCAAATAGGAAGTACCTTAAAAAATATACTGCAAATTTTACAGTAAAGTGTGAAACACTGAAATTTTTGTCCATGACAATGGGGACCAGACAGTAATGTCTAACACTTACAGTCAATCATGGACAAAAATTTTCAATATAATCTCCTGTTCTTTTCTTAACTTCTTGGTATTGATACTTAGATCACTAATTTTCAGAGTAATAAAATGATAAATTGCTAGGGAGACTGATCAAGAGAAAAGCATATATCCAAAGGCATTGAAAACTTATGTCTATACAAAAACCTGCACACAAATATTTAAGCAGCTTTATTCACGATTGCAAAAACTTGGAAGCAACCAAGATGTTATTCAGTAGGTGAATGAATAGACAGTGGTAAATCTAGAAAATGGAATATTATTTAGTGCTTAAAAGAAATGAGGTATTAAGCCATGAAAGAACATGAAGAAACCTTAATGCATATTACTAAGTAAAAGAAACTACTCTGAGAAGGCTATATACTGTATATTTCCAACTATATGAATTCCAGAAAAGGCAAAATTATGGAGACCGTAAAAAGATTAGAGGTTGCCATAGGCTGAGGCAGGGGGAAGGATAAATAGGTGCACGGAGGATTTTTAGGCCAGTAAACATACTCTTATGATGCCATAATGATGGATACATGTCATTATACATTTGTTGAAACTCATAGAATGTACAACACCAAGAGTGAATCCTAATGTAAACTATGGACAGTAGGTGATGATGATGTGTCACTGTAGGTTCATCAATTGCAACAAATGTACCACTGTGACGTAGGATGTTGATAACTGGGGAGGCTATGCATGTGTGGGGGCAAAAGATACATGGACCATCTCTGTTACTTTCCCCTCAATTTTTCTGTGAACCTAAAACTGCGCTAAAAAATAAGCTCTTACCAATAAAAAAAAGTATATCATAAATGCAGAAAGAACAACACTATATTAACTGCCAACATTTCACAATTAATGAGATTTCTGAACAACTACATGTTCATAAAATTGACAGGAATTGTAAATGATAGAGTTGTAAATCAACTCTATTAATTCTAAATGATAGAGTTGCCTTTTTTGTTGAGATGTCATTGGGAAGTAAACAGATTCTCCTAGATTCAGTTAGATTTTATTTGACATTTAAATTGAAAAATATTAATGCTGAGACTTAAAACAGATAATTAAACAAAGGAAAGCAAAAGATCAGGCCAATAATTGCAATTATAGAAAATAAAATACAAAACATACAAATGTAGCTATCCTTTTTGTTCCCAGCCTACAAAAAAATTAAAGACCATGTAGTGGCATTTTATATATTCTAAACCAATTTTAAAATTATAAAGTTGGATAGTGATAAATTTGGTGAATTTGAGATCATTCATATAATGTTGACTATATACACTGATTTTGTTTTAGGAAAATAATAAAACAAAGGACCAAAATTATAAATTTTAAGAAATGAAAATTAAATGTAAAAGTAACAACAAATTTGTATTACCAGATTAAAATAGATCAGGAGTTGAGAAGAAATTAAGTTTTTTACGTGAGAATATATTTTCTATTAGAAACCTTTTCATAAGAACAAACAGAAAATTCTATAACATGGCAACATGTTTTTTAACTATACTCTCTGCAAAATATTATATGGCTATAAATTTTAATTATTAAGAGTATGAGGGAGAACAAGGTATGTTCATAATATGAATAAAACATGTATTTATTTGCATAAGAAAATAAATGTTTTTCATTTAAACATGTTCCTAATTCATAAACTGAGGGTACTTAAAATAAACTCAATACTTCTACAGTACAATTTGTTTAATAGCATTTGAATTAGCTCAGCTGATTTTCTTTATGTTGGTTAGCTAGTTCTAGGCAAGGTCAGTTTTAAAGTAACCTAGACCCTTAATTCTCCCAAACAGGATACATTTTTTACTTTAAATTCATCACAAACATAACACATAATTTAGCACTACAAAAATAAAAGTTACTTACTCCATTCCCTTGGCATTTTGTAGTGGAATTACAGTTATATCCCATTAAATTAATTTCTTTGCAGGTTTTATTTTCACAGTACTAAAAAAAAAAGCAATATTTTATAATCATTCACAAATTTGATATGAGAAAAAAATTATTTGTTATATATACATAAGAGATGCTTAAATTGAGGATTTTTATTCCATATTACTCTGATTCTGATACAAAGATACTGGCATACCAATACAAAAATCTAAACAACAATAAATTTAAGAAAAAAATCTTAGGGTGTTTGCTTTAACTTAGTTATGCAATAATGTCATGTAATTTTGTTTACATATTTATAATTGGGAATTAAATTGCGAATCTCCATCAAAGGAGTTTTCTATATTATGTTAATGTTCTGTTATAATTGGTTAGATTAATGTTAATGATTTGCCACCTCAAAAATTGGAAGATAGTTCATTAATTTTGTTTGGGTTTCAAATATGAGTTAATATTTTGGATTGTAAACTATCATGTATCTTTGTTATAATAGTGATCAGAATGATCTGGCAAGATAAACATTTTAACTTAATTTGTATCCATTGTAAAACCCTTGTTAAGTCAAAATGGATAATCCAGTGGTAATTAGTCACCTGGACATGTGACCCTGTGTCTCATGTATCATTTTCTATTTTGTTAATTGTTCTCCTAGTTTATATTCTTTTGATTTCCCTAAAACTATACAGGGAGTGAATACCAGAAGTGGAATCTCTGGAGCCATTTTAGAAGCTGCCTACCACAGCAAGCAAGTTTCCCAAGGGAATAGGATTGCTGCGCCCAAATATAAGAATTGGCTAAGTGATTCTCCATTTCAAGGTTTTGTTTTAGTTTTATTTATTTTTAATTAAGTTTATTGGGGTGACATTGGCTAGTAAAATCATACAGGTTTCAAGTATACAATTATTTTTATTCAGCAAGTAAGTGCTGAATGCCATTTTCATGCAACACACTGATTTACAACTGCTTTAATCTCAGATGCCTTATATTTTCTGGAATGTGTGCCCTCATAATTCCAGATGGAGTAACTACATCTCTGAACCATTTTTCTTCTCCCTTTATCTTATGACTATGTGAGTGTAAATGTTCATATGTATGTACATATGCATATGTACATGAGCTGTACATCAGTGCAACAGTACTTTCCTAGAACACACTTCTTGTTTGTTTCTTCCAAACTTCTCACACTTATATTTTGGCCTTATATATAAGTAAATGATTTAACAAATATGAAAGCTCAATTATGTTTCTTTGTGAAGCAGGGAAAATTGAAAACTCAAAATTAGAATTGTATGATTTAAAGCTGTTAGAATTCAAAGATCTAAAGAAAAATTCACCTGTTAGTGGAATCTTGTGTTTAAAACACATGCATATCTTCTCAATAAGGACTGGTGACAGAGTAATTGGAAAAGCATTATTGGATAACTGAGGCTTAGTTTAATTATCTTTTCAATATAATGTGGGAAATAAGTGACAGTGGAATCTTGTGCTTAAAACACATGCATATCTTCTCAATAGGACTGATAATTAACTGGAAAAGTATTATTGGATAATTGAGGCTTAGTTTAATTACCTTTTCAATATAATGTGGGTAATAAGTGATAGTACCTGATTGAAATCTACTCGGTATATTTGTGATCGTCATCATGTAACATATTTGATAATTACGTGATTTAACACAGCTAAATATAAATGAACGTGTTTTGTTACCATTTGTGCACCACACACAGTGCCATCAGCCACATAGGCATAATCTCTTCCATCTGATCTACTTCCATCTGATGACCCAGTAGTAATGGATATGCACACATGCCCTTGCGTATATGAATAAACTGCAGATTGAATGTTACTTTTGTAAGTATTCTTATGGGGCCAAACACAAGCTAATTTTCCACAGAGAACATCCCTGGAAATGGAAAGCAGAAAAGTCCTTATCATTTGTCTTTTAATGATACTAAGTTCCAAATAAGAGTTATATTACATGGGTAGTAACATATATACTGTTTGATGGTTTAAAACCAGAAAAAAATGCCAAAATATCGTTATTTTATGATGCACAACAACTGAATGCAATCCAGTTAATTAGCAATGCAGCAGAACTGAAAATTATACACAACCTCAAATTGGCAGATATGACTTCATTTCCTATTTCAGAGGTCAACTTTGTTGTCTAGCCTCCAGATGTATTAGAGCATTCATCATATTTTATTATTAGGTTGGACTTAATACCAACCTAATTTTTCCTTTTGGGAAAAATTCATAACCTGTCCCCACTTTGATATAGCTTAGCCAGTCTGGTTATCTGTTACCCAACATTTGCTGAGCGTGGCTGATTGCATTTATTTACACTCTGTATGCCATTTAAGTTCCTTCAGATTATGCCCAGAGTCCCTGTCACTATCTTTAGTCAGTACATCTCTGTAGTACTGTCATGTAGGGTCTCAGCTCCCGCTCCCTGCACAAAAAAGCAAGATATGGTGAGGCCAAAAAGGAACAACAACGGAGCCATTGATAGGGGAGTCATACCACTGTATTCTCGCTGGTGGCTGGGTTGAAGACACAGGAAGCAGGAACCACACGATCCGCAACCTGCCATCAGCTTCTCTGCCAACCAACTAACTCCCGCAGCATAGCCACGGCAGTTATATTAGTGGCCAATGGTTAATTGGCTACAGCTGATGTCCAATTAGTCACAGCTGTTGGCCATCTACTACCTGAGCCAGCACCTTTTCACGAGAGGTCGAGAGCCTGGAAACTGCTCTCTGGGACTCTGTCCCCACATACACAGACTCTATTTTTATTCTAAGATTCTTCCAACATGCTGATACTTCCAGTAATTCTGCACTCTTCCCTTGATAATTAAGGAACTTTTAGTTCCCCTTTATGCCACAAGCATACCAAAGGTTATCCTATAAATAGTTTAGTTAGCCATTTGTAATCGATCATTGGGTGGAATACTGGCTTCTCTAAGAGACTTACAAATCTCCTAGTCTGTGTTTTATGATTTGTATGACGTCAAATCATACAAAGTGAGGATTTGATATCAGTGTACACCCATCTAGTTAACACATTCATCAGTTCACATATTTATCCTGTTTTTCTGTTTGAGAACACTTAACTTCTCTCTTAGCAAATTTCAATCATATAATACAGTGTTATCAACTATAGTCACAAGGTTATACATTAGAACCTCAGACCTCATTCACTTTATAACTGAAAATCTGTATCATTTTACTAACGTCTCCCTTTTTCCCCACAGGCAACCACTTTTCTATGCTCTATTTCTATGCATTTGATTTTTTGGTTTCTTTGTTTGGATTCCACATGTAATCGGTGCAGTGAACTACAAGGAGATGGCCGGGGAAATGTCCTTTAGTTTCCCAAGTCTCTGGGGAGGAATGCAGCCAGTCCCTAGTAGTGTGCTAAATTAGAAACCTGACCCTTAAGGGGGCAGCTTTCTAAGTATGCACATAGATTTCTTTCAGGAAAAGACTGAGAGATGAGTGATTTTTGTTGCTCTTTCTGCACAGCGCCCAGGGAGAAATCCATGGCAAATGCTTACAGTCCAACAACCACTCCTTTGTTCGCTATAGTCTTGTGGATCTCCTGGATGCAAGTTTCTTTGGCTCTCAGAACTACATATCTTATGATCTCATCCTTCAGGTGAGAGTCTTAAATATTGGATCCAAATCCTTTGCTTCTTAGGGGAAAACTGGGAGTTGGAAGTTCCCTTTCAATTGTATGGTGCTGTGCCAGGGGTTGGGTTTATGGTGAGAGTATGTCTCTACCTGTTTCGATGTAGCTGTTTTCTCATTTGCCTGATATATAGGAATCACTTAGCTGGTTTCTGTATTTCTTTCAGAGGTAATCACTCCATGTTCTCCTGAGCTTTCAGTGTATCTGTGCCAGGAGAAGAATTCAGAAGCCTCCTATATATCACCATCTTGGTCAACCTTCTATCTGTCACTATTTTTATGATTCTTTCATTTTCAATATCCATAGGAAATTCAGAAAGCATCTGTTGTGGAATAGGTACTTTCTTTATTGGATTTCATAAATTCTTTTATTCTATGGTTTATAGTAAAACTATATTCTAGAACTCCATATTCAGCTATCAATAAGCACTGCCACGCTTTACATATCAGTGTTTTGGAAGCAAACAAAAAAAACTATTTTTCAAAACAATGCTATGTCTTAAAGCACTTGCTTTAGGATCATTATCATTTATTGACTTAATAAAAAATTCAATTTTAATTCTCAATAGAGGGCACAAGTTTCTGACTTTTTGGCAGTTTGTGCCCACCTCCAACTTCTGGTAATAAGCCTCTTCCTTCTTTTAGCCTAGTCTCATTATTAGGACAATACCAGGCTAAAAAAAATAAGGGAAAAGAAAACAATTGTATGTAAGGAAAATACATATAATGCCATTTCAAAATATTCTCTTGGCATATGATTTACTGTCCATTATTATTTAGTATCTCTTGACAAGTAACATATAATTCACTGACACAATCATTTTTGTATACGTACTTTGGTTCACAAGGTAATGGCTGTGAATTTTTAAAACCACAGTTTCCAATTCTATAGCGAAGAGAATTAACTTCTTCAAAACAGGCAAATGGAGCACCTTGAGCACCTTAAAATGCAAACACATCTGTTAAATTATTATTTTTAATTCAAATTAAAACTTTTGTCAATAAAAAGCTAATGAAACACTTATTGCGTAACCAAAAAAATCATCTTGACCATATTTTCCCCATGTATACCTTACCAATGCAAGTAGAAAGAAACAATTGTTTTACCTAATAGAACACAGAAAAAGATTATATCTATTGTAGTAAATTATATTATCGTTAAAAACAATGTGCTTCCCCTCCCTGTGGTAAAGCATACTTCCTACTCCAATGGGTATAAAGCTTGACCCTGTAAATTGCTCTGCTTAATGAAATGAGATATTTGAAACATGTCATTTATGGGAAAAAGCCTGTGAAGCTAGTACCTACAGTACCATATTCTTGATAAGCAATGTTTTAAGTAGAGGCTCATCTGTCAGTCTGTGTCATTGTACAGACAATGGGGAATAGCAGAAGAGCTGTACTGGATATGTAAATATCAGACATTTGAGGGTTATTTTAATTTCATTAAACACAGGAATTGATACCCAGTAGTGGAGTTCTATTATAAAAATATGCCTAAAATATGTGGCATTGTAATTGGAGCTTGGCAGGAGGTGGTTAAAAAAAAAAAAAGATTATCAGAGACTTAAAGGAGAGTGATGCATGATTTGTGATGACAAAACATTTGGAAAAACTATCTTCTCAATAATTTAATGGGACATAATGGCCTTAATGAATTTGTTGCCCTAGGCAAAGAGTTAAGGGGGAAAAAAAGAAAGAAAAATATATATATATATATATATATATATCTTTGTTACCGGGCTGCATTTGACCAGATGGTGCTAGTATTCAGGAAAGATATAATCTAAACTCAGGAAAGAATCAGTTATTTCAGAAGCAGTAATAAAAATAATTAGAAAGAGTTCAGAAATGTGCCCATCCTACAGGCACTGGGGTGGATGATGACCAAGGATGGTTTACGTAAACTGGCTAAATCATTATGTCTACTAGGTTGTTTTGTGTGTCTTCCATGGTGGGTGCTCTTTGGTGAGTGTTAACCTGGTAAATTAATACAAAGATCTTCACATTTCTTGTTCATTTCCATGTCTCTATCCACATGTCTATCCCAGAACTCTCGTCCCTAATTTTCCAATCTTTCCATATCCAGGCTCCCCACCAACCAGCTGGGCCCTTTGTCACTGTCCATGAATACTTCTATACTGTAACCTCTAGCCATTGCTCCTTCCACAGATACTGGATGACCAGGTGGTCAGTATCTTTCAAGGCATCCTCCCAAGTGGGATCACAGTATGGCTAATGTCCTTTTATAACCAGTTTCTGAGCGAACACATCTATAAAAAAAGCCTAGGCTTGTTCCCTCTGTATGTCAGCTGGTCATAATGAAATCAATCCCATGTGTGAGCTGAGGGAGAAGCAAAGGTGTAAGCAGGAGAAAGACATTCTGTTATGGATTTTCTGCTCATGGATTTTTCTTCTGCCTTCTCTTTGTTGAGTATGCTTACACCAAGATGAATGAATGACTTAAATCTATCTAATCATCTAACTTCGTGATTCTGGTATGACTGAACTTACGATGCACAGTTATGAACACGTGGTCACTTGGTATATGAAAGTCAGATTCTCATTTCCACAGGGCTAAATAGTGTGCCCAAAGTTGTTTTGTCAAAGTGGTACATTTCCCCAGCTTCAATGGCACAGCTTTGCTGTAGAACCACAGGGAATTGCACTGTCATTCTCCCAAAGAGCCTTGGTATATGCCCCAAATGACACGGTTTTTTCCTTCACAATCTACACCTCTCATATTACTGGGTCTGCCATGTTTTATGTTTCAAAATGCAGGGCTGCTGGTATTTCAGTCAGGACATGCTGCAGAACCCTTTCCTGCTTTTCACCTCATTCAACATTAGCAACATATCATATCACCCAGTAAACAGAATCAAGCATTACTTCTCCATTTGGAATATACTGAGTCCAGAACCCCAAGAGACCTTCCAGATGTACTTTTATTTATTTATTTTTCCCATAGGATATACAAGATACTATTTGTCTTTTACTTTGTAGGGGATGCCACATCGTGCCTCTGACCGTGGGACTCCTAAAAATTTTACAGATGTGACAGGTTCCTGAATATTTCCAGGGTCTGTTTCCTGCCCTTTGTAGCACATGTGTTTTTATGAATCCTCCAGCATAGTAGCTATACTTTGCTTTTCAGTCAGATTAGTACAAAATCCTTGGTGGAGTGGATCAATGTGGTATTTCCTGGGATACCCAAATCTCTTCAACTATGTTATGACTGAGGGCAGGAGAATAAACATAGCCATGGAAGAAAACTCAAAATTCATGCCATTATCCATTCCAAGCCAAATTCTCTTTTCAAACAGGAATAGAGAAAAACACATTTGCCAGATCAATAACTACCCTTCTACCACATATCTGAGGCCAGGCTAATGTGCTCTAGCACAGACGCCCACTGGCACAGTAGATACAACTGCTTCATCTACCAAGTGACTACATTCGCAACACGTAACTATTAACTTCCAGGGACCATCTGGTTTATGCAGGGATCAGACTGAGTAATTAAATGTGGCTATACAGGCAACCACCTCTGCATCCTTTGGATTTTTAAAGGTAGCACTAATTTCTGGAAGAGGACAGTTACAGAGTCTCTCTCTTACAACATTTCTAGGACTGAGAAATAACAACCAAATGAATTTGTGGACTTAGTGGAGCCATTGTAAACTGAAACTTGGTAAGGACTCTATTTATTTCCTGATCTTTATAAGTTCGCATTCTCACAGAGAAACCATGGTGACACTGGGCTTCCATGTATGCACAGCAATTAAGACTAATTGTTCACCAGTTTCCAAAATGCTTGGGTATTTGCTTTTCCCCGGTGAACAGACACCTGATTAAATAGTTATATGTCATTTACGGATGTAGTAGGGGAATTGCTAACATGAATATCTGCTAAGGTGCTATAAAGTTTTCCTTTTGGGCCCTTAAGCTCCCCTTAAGTCTATGAGTTTTACTTCTGAAAATTGGTTTAGATTCAGCATTTGGACATAGAATTATGGCATTCATTAAGTTAACTCTCTTTGGTCTCCTAGTCATTCATGTTTTATTTCCTTTGCTGGTACACACTGGGTAATACCCTTGTTGGTTTCTCATAGAACACAATAGAATAGAAATCATATTCTATTAGCTATCTCTCTGACCGTCTGTAGATCAGGTATCTATGTCTGCTACTCTGTTCCTACTTCTTATTACAATAAGTTTATCCATCTGGTTTCTGGCAGCCAAGTTCTGCTATCCTGGCCTTGATTTTTTTTTTTTTTGTCCTGTAAAATCATTTTATTTCCTGTTACATAGACATCTTTCTCAGGTAATGTTACTAGAACCTGTTTATGGGGTTTTATAGTCGGGGTAAAAATATTTTTCAAAAACTTATTTCTATTATACAGAGTTGTGATACAAAAAAATGATTTATAGGCTACAGTTTTCAGAAGGCAGTTAGCTAGACTAATACTGCTGAAGAAACTTTCCTATTTAAGTCTATAATATGGAATGAAAAGAGATGATTAAAAAATCTTCTGATCAAAAAAGCTTGAGATCATCAAAGGAATGTTTACTGTCCTCCACAGAGAGACACCAGGATTTTCTCATAATCTCCTTTGGTTTCATCCAAGATAGCTTGGCAGAGAGAGATACCATACAACTTCTGATAGCATGCTTTGATATCATTCATGTCGACTTCAGAACGAGAAACCATAATTCTGATCAATGCCTTATGACGTGTTCCAGCACCCTTCATGGCCTGATGAAGCTTCTCAGCAAAGAACATTGGCTGGTTTGTGGCACACTTTACAATTGTTGTGAAGCATTTCTCGATGTCACCTTTCATCTCCAAGTCCAAAACTTTGTTCATGTCGTGCTTACTGTACTTGGCATATTTCTGAAACACTCTGCGAAGATGGGAATAGCTTCTGGTGGTAAGAATGGTATTGAACACATTCACATCTGTCCCTTTTCTCCTTTCTCCTGCTTCATATAATGCCCTGGCGTCTGAGTCGGCCAAGTCTTCACTTAGGCTAAAATCCTCAGATCGGTCACCCTTAATAAGAGAAAGCAAAGCCTTCTGGTAATCTCCAGATGTGTCTGAAGTGATGTCTTTAGCCAGGTCTCTCTTCAGTTCTTCTCTATAGACTCTGTTAATTTCTCTGATTTCTCTGTTAGTTCTTGATGCCAAAATTTCATTCAGAGTGTCTTCATCAGTTCCAAGGCCCTTCATGGCAGCACGGAGTTCATCAGCATCAAATTGGGCAGGAGTTTTTAATAGAGCCAAAGCAACTTCCTCAAGGTGACCTGTAAGGGCTTTCCTCAGAATTTCATCCAGGGCCCTTCCTTTTTCCTGGAGATACGCTGCTTTGATCTGTTGACGCTGTGCATTGTTTCTCTTGTGAGAATGTCAATGATGGTTGCTTCATCCACACCTTTAACCATTATTGCTTTATGCAGGGCAGCAACATCTGAGGATGGATTGAAGCTAGGATAGGGGCTCACTGCTGACCCGGGACCACCTTTGGATCCTTTCACAGTGTTAATGTATTCCTGCTCTTCATTGTCAATAAACCAGGCCTGCTTGAGGAATTCTGATACCATTGCCATTTTTAAAGAAGTTTCTTTTTATCCACCTCTTCCAAAGAACTAAAGAGAGACTCTTCTCTGATCCTTTCACACTCCTGGCCTTGATTTTTTTCAAGATCTTACAACGCCCATTGCTAGTGATCCTACTTCTGTCATCTCCTACCATCTCCTGCCATCACCCCGGGGCTACAGAGAAGTTCATCATTGAAACATAGTGATTCTGGCACCCCTAGTACCAGCACACTCCCTCTGTCACTGGGCTTTCCTGTTGGGTCTAATCATTTGGCCTTACACATACAGTATACAAATTACAGTATATGTAATTCCCCGAGTCTTTTCTTCCTTTCTTCCACTGTCTGTATCATAATTCTGTCATTTAAACTTCACTTAGAGTGGGCCGTCATGTTTTTTCCTTGCTTCTGGAAACAATTTTGGATCCTATCTTCTAGGATCCTTGTCAGGATGCTAAATCTTATATCTTGGAGAGTGCTCCCAAAACAGTAAACTCTCTCCTATCCAAACTTATGTTCCTTCATCCAGTCTTATGATTAAGCACTCTCAGAATCCAGTTCCATGAATACTGGTAGTAACTGCTGGCTTGGACCTACAGTTCCAATGGGGTATAGTTCTTTTACTAATTTACTAAAATACTAGTAATTTACTAATTAGTTCCAGAACATTCTGCCTCTATTCTGCTGTGCCATAACTCTATTTTCAGCTAGTGGCCAGGAGGGCAAAGGAGAAGATCCCAACAAGGATACAATTTCTGTTAGGAATGATAGGTTTCTGCATTATTTTCAAGCAAGGGTAACACACACCATTAACTGGGAGCAGGTGGTGGAATGGGAGGACAGGGTTCTACATTCTATAGATTCAGAAGTTTGTAGGCTGAAAATTTGGGGGTAAATATTTTCAATTGTTCCCATCCCAAGTTCAGGTTCCGTTTTTTCCCCAAAAGAACCTTAACCCTGGCAAAAACAGACTTGGTTGAGAATTTAACCTTTTCTGGAGTTCATTCAATTTGAAAATAAAGTTATCAACCAACCCTAAACTCCTATTTTAAGAAAGGAAAGCCTCTTTATAAGTTAATGGGAGGTGGTGGTCGGGGGAGGTTCCAGGTCACACTTTGATTTCAAATGCATACCTTTTTGTTATCTTTTTGTAGATTTCAATTTTGCTAATAATAGCCGTTCAATCCCATTGTCCTTACAGCTACTATTTTCCCCAGTACATTTTAATTGTACCAGCTAATGCATTTTCTTTCACGAGTATACTATTCCAGTTCACTCAGCGTATATATTATCAGCTTCCACCAGTGATGGGGTTCTCACTGACAGTGAGTGATTTAGTTTTCAAGATTTATCTTGTAGGCTATTTTCACACACTATACTGAGTACCAACTGTTTGTGGTTGGAGCTTCCTAAAGCCATAATCTAGATGAAGTATGATATAAGGTATTTATTACTGATCTGAACATCTGGAAATCAGAGAGAGGAAGCAAGATGGAGCAGAGGAGAAATCCAACTGACATGCAGGCCCAACGAAGACCTGACCTAACCCATGGATAGCTATGGAGCATAAACAGCTTGCCAGAGTACAAACTGTACCTGATTTTGTGACTGATTGGGCCAAAATGTCCAGGCCTTTATAACCAACCTCAATTAATCATTGGATATGTGTTGCCCTTGAGTGAGGTGTGTCTGTATTGTTGAGACAAATTTGAAGGAGTGAGCTGACAGCTAGAGACTAATGAGAACTGGTAGTATTTTCTTGGTCCACTACGCCTCATTTTTCTTTCAACATTCTATTTTTTCCTTTAAGCTGCACTCAGCAAAAGTAGAAGTTTTACATTTCTTTTGTGTTTATATTTTACTGTCTTTATCTCTTTTTTTGGTGGGAAGAAAAACAGATTTATTCAAAATGTCTTGTTGAATATCATCAGCTCTGGGTACAGACACACTCAATATAAATATATTTTTTAATGGACAAATATGATTAATCTGATTAAACTTCTACAGTTACTTTAAAAATTAAAATTTCCTTTAAAATAATGCAAAATTAAAAATACTGTTTGTTAATTCATATATCGAATATATTAGGCTACTTTGGAATAGCCTTTTACCCTACGGTTTTTGGTAACATAAGGAAAAGAGGTAACATAAGAAAAAAAATACCTGCACCAGGTAGGAGCCAAATATATGAATAAAAGAGGAATGAATGAATGAATGAATGAACTGCATCAAAAGATCAAAATTTTTGCCCACTTGAGTAAGTTCTGTGGGGATTATAGAACATATATTAGAGGAAGAAAACACATGAATGGTTCATTCTTACCTAAACATCTTTGTTTTAATTAGAACTTAAAAATATGTGAAATGTCAAGTCACTCAATTCTGGGTCAAAGATTTATTTATTAAAATAAGGAATATGTCCTAGACTCTCTTTAATGGATCTTATAGAAAGTATTACTTAATTTTATTTTTAAGTGATGTATTAAACCTTGATCAAAACTTTCTGTGACAATGGCAAATAATATTTTCAAATACAAATAAGAATTGAAAAAGAAAAACAAAAACAAAGAAATGACAAAATGAAAAGTATTATCCTAAAAACACAGCACATAGAAAATAGCACTGACCTATGATTTAAGAGATCATAGGTCTGCAGCTCAGCTTGACTTTTGGTTAAGTCACCTAATCTGAAACTTGTTACTACAAACATTAGAAAGACAATATGAACCACAGAGCATGATATTTGATACAAACTATACTCCTTATATTACCGCTGGGCAAATGACTGACATTTAGTGTTATACTACCTTTACTCAATTAGCAAGTAATTATATTTGGATGCATTTTGCTGAGTAATTTTGATTTATTCAAATTTAATTAAATTCTTCTAAAAATACAAAATCATACTGGGGTATTATGAATAATTACTGTCTAAAACTCAAGCATATATGCATGAGTCTTATTTGAATTACTCTCAAAAACTGCTTTAAAAGTAAAATATAAAAATGAACTTTCATCATGACCTATGACTGCTGTTAACCTAGCAATTCTTTAGTGAGGAAATATGGTTATACTTGATTGAAATTCATTCTTTTATTTTTTAATGATTCATGATTTTAAAATTATATCATGAACATGTGAGCTAAAAGGAGATTAAGTAAAGTTTCAGAATTTACTGACTTGCCATTCTAAGGTCTAGATAAATTATGAGCTACATACATAGATTTTACCCAGGTAGCTAATTACCACAGGCAAATATCAAACCATGAGAAAAAGAATGTACAATACCATCCTGGAAAATTTCAAACACTCTTTCAGAAACTAACATTTTTAATTCAAATTGAATCTTTATTGAACTTATCATTCAGGTTCTTCCACTTCTTGAGTTGTGTGATATGTAGGAGGCCTGACAATTAAGTTCATGAACTTGCAGCAACAATGCTGCTAACCTTTTTTGATATCAGAGGGATTATTCATTATGAATTTGTACCAACTAGACACAGTTAACCAAGTTTACTATTTAGAAGTGCTAAAAAGGCTGCATGAAAAAGTTAGACGACCTGAACTTTTCGCCAACAATTCATGGCTCTTGCATCACGACAATGCACCAGCTCACACGGCACTGTCTGCGAGGGAGTTTTTAGCCAGTAAACAAGTAACTGTATTGGAACACCCTCCCTACTCACCTGATCTGGCCCCCAATGACTTCTTTCTTTACCCAAAGAGAAAGGAAATATTGAAAGGAAGACGTTTTGATGGCATTCAGGACATCAAGGGTAATAGGACAACAGCTCTGATGGCCATTCCAGAAAAAGAGTTCCAAAATTGTTTTGAAGGGTGGACTAGCTGCTGTCGTTGGTGCATAGCTTCCCAAGGGGAGTAACTTTGAAGGTGACCATAGTGATATTCAGCAATGAGGTATGTAGCACTTTTTGTAGGATGAGTTCACCAACTTAATTGTCAGACCTCGTATTACATCCTACAGAAGGACTGAAATTTAAAGTAAAAGAAATATATAAGAGCAATACCTTTTCCAAATATGTTGGCACACTGGTTATCAGTAGTTTGGCATTGTCCATTATAACAATATGCAGTCCTCAACCTGCACAAGTGGCCATTCAAGGCGTAAGTGTCAGGAACACAATTACTAGAAGTTCCATTGCAATACTCTGTAAAATCACACTCCTGATCAATACTCTTTCTACATGGAGTGCCTGCTACTGCTATCTAGGAGGAAAAATAAAAATAAAATCATGTTCCATGAATGAGTACCTTCAATTACTTACTGAAGAGTTTTACCAAATTAAATATGCCTGTCTATTTATACTTGAGGGAGTCACAGAGTTACCAAGGCAGCGAGTTCTCTGAAGGAAAAATCAGGTACACTATTCATTAGGAAGCCTGAAGAAAAGTAACTGTCTCAAAAGGATCCTCTCTGACAGGTTTGCAAACTACTTTGTATTCTACATTAGGAGGCAATCTGACTCAACCAGAAATTGGAGAGCGACAGAACAGATTAGTTTAACTCTACCATTGTGTTCTTGGAGAGACAGAAGAGCTAAACTGCCGGGTTTCAATTTCTTGCTAAGATTTTTACTAGATTATTTGTGTGAGTGAGACACATAATCACTGTTTTGCAGTTTTCTTATTTGTACAGTTGGGGTAATAATCATTCACCCATAGGGTTCTGGCATTAAACTGAATTACTGTAAAATGTGCTTAGAACAACACGTGATAAACAATGTACTACATAATAGCTATCATCATTATAATATTTATTATTATCTAAGAGCAGAAAGGCCTCCTTGCATATCTCAGATAAATAGTTCAGTTATTGTCAAATTATGGTATGCTGACTAAATCAGTCATTTATTGCCTTACATAGTGTTCACCGTGTCCAAGTGCTGACCCACTATATATGTTGAACACACGCGCGCGCACACACACACACACACACACACACACTACAATCCAGTTTAACACTGAATAGAGTGAGACAAAAGTGAGTGATAAATGAATGAAATGGCATCTTAAATGTGATTAAAAGCTCTTTCAACCTAGAATCCTATACCTGGGGAACATATATTTCTAAAATGAATGTGAAATAAATTTGAGAAATGAGAAACAGTGTTTCCTGGGAAAATAATAATTGAGAGATATCAACAGACCTAAATTAGAAAAAATAGTAAAGGGCATTCTTCAGGCACACAGAATAGAGTACCAAATAGAAATCTACAAAAGGAAGCTGGAAAGGAAATAAATTATGTTAATAATAATTTTTATATTTTATAAAATTTATTAGGGTGACATTGGTTATTAAAGTTATATATGTTTCAAGTGTACAATTCTAAAATACATCATCTATATATTGCATTGTGTGTTCACCACCCAGAGTTAGTTCTCCTTTCATCATCATATATTTGACCCCCTTTACCTTCTTCTACCACCTCCTCTCCATCCTTTACCCTCTGGTAACCACTAAACTGTTGTCTGTGTCTATGAGTTTTTATTTGTTTGTTTGTATTGTTCATTTGTTGCTTTCAGTTTTACATCCCACATAGGAGTAAAATCACATGGTTCTCAAATTTTTCTGCCTGATTTATATTGCTTAGCATGATAATCTCAATATCTATTCATGTTGTCGTGAATGGTAGTACTTCATCTTTTCTTATGGCTGAGTAATATTCAATTGTATATATATCTCATCTTCTTTATCCAATCATCGATCGAAGAACACTTTAGTTATTTCCATGTCTTGGCCAGCGTGAATGCAGTGAACATAGAGGTACATGTATTTTTATGGATAGATGTTTTCAGATTTTTTTTTTTTTGGTAGATACCCAGAAGAGGGATTGCTGGCTCATACAATAATTCTATTCTTAATTTTTTGAGGAAAGTCCATACTGTTTTCCATAGTGGCTGTACCAGTTTCCACTTCCACCAGCAATGTATGAGGGTTTTTCTCTGCAGCCTCACCAACACTTGCCTTGTTGATGACAGCCATTCTAACAGGTATGAAGTGGTATCTCATTGTGGTGGTCATTTGCATTTCCCTAATTGTTAGTGAAGTTGTGCATCTTTTCATATATCTGTTGGCCATTTGTTTGTCTTCTTGGGAGAAGTGTCTGTACAGGTCCTCTGCCCATTTTTTAACTGGATTGTTTGTTTTTTGTTGTTGTTGTTGTTGAGTTGTACCAGTTCTTTGTATATTTTGGATATTAGGTCCTTATCAGAAGTGTTGTTTGAAAATATTTTCTCCCATTTGGTTGGTTGCCTCTTTGTTTTGTTGTTGGTTCCTTTTGCTATGCAGAAGCTTCTTAGTTTGATATAGTCCTATTCATTTATTTTGCTTTTACTTTCTTTGCGTTTGAGGTCAAATTCATAAAACCCTCTCTAAACTCAACATCCATAAGTTTGGTACTTATGCGTTCTTTTTATGCAATTTATTGTTTAAGGCCTAATATTTAGATCTTTGATCCATTTTGAGTTAATTTTGGTGTATGATGAAAGCAGTCTAGTTTCATTCTTGTGCATGTGGCTTTCCAATTTTTTCCTTACTTGCTCTAAAGGATAAGCCTTTTTTCCTTATTTGCTCTAAAAGATATAGAGCAAACATAGTAACAACATATTTTGTGTTTATAGTATATGGTAGTGCTATATAATAAGATCAAGTCACTGTACATGAAGTGGCATATTATATGAAATCAGACTTATTAATCAAAGATTTGTAAATTCTGGGACAACCAGTAAAATGAATTTTAAAGAATAAACAATAAACCAATAGCAAAGATAAAATAAACTACATATTATATAGTTTTACAGTTTGCGATTAGTTTGCAGAGCAACTAAGTCTCATAAGTCTCATAAATTGTTGGTGGGAATTCAAAGTAGTATAGCCACTTTTAAAAATTGGTTCTGTTTCCTATAAAGTTCCAAATACATTTACCACATGACCCAGCAATCTCACTTCCAGGTATCTTAATGAAATGTAGATCTATGTTCATACAAAATCTGCTTATGAATATTTCTTATAGCAGCTGTATTTCATCACTGAAAGCTGAAAACAACCCCAATGTCCCTCAACTGGGGAACATATTAAACTGTGATACACCCTTATGATACTTGGAATACTAATCAGTGGGAAAAAAAAGAAATGAACTACTGATAAACACCACAACATGATTAAATCTCAAATGTTATACTAAGATACATAATGACAATGTTTACACATATTGTATGATTCAATTTATGTTCCATTTTTGTAAAATCAAAATTAAAGATGTGAAAAATATGTCTGCCATTACCAGTGTCTGTGGGTAAAGGTATGGATTGACTTATAAAGGAGCACAGTGAGATTTTTTGTGAGTGGTGATGAAATTGTCCATCCCTTGATTATGGGGTGCTAGTTATAAGACTGAATCTATTTGTCATAATACTCAGAAGTATTCACTAAAAGAATTTTACTATAAAACATTGTATCTTAATTGAAAAAAAATTGTTTAAAAATAATATATGGGATAGTTATGTGTATATAATTTACAAAATAAGTCAGACAGAAAAAGTTGAGAACCATATGACTTCACTAATATGTGGGATATAAAACTGAAAGCAACAAAGGCACAAGACAAACAAAGAAACAAAAAATCCTAGACACAGACAACAGTTCAGAGGCTACCAGAAGGTAAGGAGGGAGGAGGGATAGAAGAGGATAAAGGGGGTCAATTTATACGGTGATGGAAGGAGAACTGACTGGGTGGTGAGCATACAGTATGATATATAGATGATGTATTACAGAATTGTACACTTGAAACCTATGCAATTTTACTAAGCATTGTCACCCCGACAAATTTTAATTAAAAAAAAATATATTTTTTTTACATTATGGAAGTTGCTTTCTATTCAAACATAAGTCTTGAAGATAATATCATGTTAGTGCATATATATTTAGCCTGCATTTATTAACTCTTGTACAATATACAATAATTTATGTAACCATTCCAATGCCAATAAATGTTAAGTTTGCCTTCATGGTTTGATATTGCAAACAATTCTGCAATTAATATTCTTTCCTGAGCTTTCTTTCCACACATGTGCATGTTTCTAATTTTAGGTGTATACATAAAAGAGATAATGATAACGATCAATTAATTTGATAATTTATTCTCTATTCAGAGATATGCAAATATTGCTCACCAAAGGAGTTACAGCAATTCAAAAATTTTGCAAACACTATCCAAAAAAGATCTACATCCCCACTCCTTAGCCAATATCTGACACTCTAGTTTTGAAGATTGCCTTTGGATGACTGCTCTATGATATTGCATTATTATTTTTATTTATGTTTATCTTAATTACTGCAAAAGAGCAGTGTACACATTGAACAATTCTACTTTGAATTGATGTAAATTACCTGTGCACGCTCTTTGCATTTGTGTGTGTATGTGTGTGATTTGCCTTTTACTTATCAATATGTGAGAGTTCTTTGCATATTCTGTATGCTACACATTTTGTCTGCTATTCATGTTACAACTTTTTCACAATTAGTAATTTACCGTTTGAGTTCACAATTTCGTTGAGAGTTGATTATTTTTTATAATAGTAATATGTATATAATTATTCTACTCTTTATCTGATAATTTAGAAGGTGGTAAACTGTGTTTTCAACACAATAGGATAATTTGAGATGCCTCTTTATTTCATAGTAGTTTTCCTTATATGTGTGTGGTTGTTTATGCAATATTTTGTTCTGGTGAATTACTTCTATATTCCTTTTATCAATTCTACCTTAATTCAATCAACAGAGCTTTCTATTATCAAACTTCAATTTATTTTACATTAATGTTGGAAACTTACTTCACATTCTGATGTACAGCATGGTCCAGAACTACATTCTACCGAGCCTTTTAGTTTACATGTATTATGATCACAGCACTTCTTAAATTGACATTCCTAAAATTTCATGAGAAGAAATATTATTCTAGTTCAACCACTTAACAGCTCTTGTTTCTTAATCTCAAGTTCTATTTAATACTTTCTTGTGTTCACTTTTCAATTATACACTATTGTTAATTCAAGGAAGCTTTACTATTTTACTATTTTCTCTATGCTGTATCTACATCCCCATGTTATTTGGGGGAATGGTAGATGATAAGAGAATTTAAGTAGGAATTTAATGTTATATAAACAAGTAGTGTTCAGTTATTTTTGTAGATGGGTAAGAAATTGCAGTAACTGCTGGGAAGTAATCATGAAGAAACGATATTTTAGTTAAGTAGAGGGGAATTGTTAAATATTATACAATAATGGTATTTTCACAGACTAAATATGTGGCCTATCTGTTGAGAATAGTATGCATTGAACATTTGGTTGATGAAACTATAGTAGACTGCATACCTATATTTATAAGTGAGTAAACAGAACAAATTTTGATCACCTTAAAACTTGGAAATACAGGAATGTTTGAGAATGATTAAGAAAAAAAATATTATAACATTTCAACATTCTTGCAACCACAAGAGACAGGGGAAAATCTGAACCAAATTCAGAAGTTTGTAAAGAAAATAGAGATTGAGATCAAATGAATCAGGAAATAAGTTGTGGATAAAAAGTAATTCATTTAGTCTATATATTCAAAATCTCTCTTCTGGCATAATTGGGAACAGTTAGTGCAAAACAAGTTTTCTGACTTATGTATCTTCTTAATTGAAGAGGTGTGGGAAAGTGATTCATGTATCTTATTCTCATTTTCATTTCTTAGTTCTATATTGAAGACATTGTTGAATATATTATCCCATATATACCATGACCATTACTTATTAGTAACACAAGAAACTGTGCTCAAATTTCAATCTTTGTTACGCACCTCTTCACTGCCACAGTCACATTCTTCATTAAGTTCCAGAATCCCATTACCACACATTGATTGATTTTGATAGAATGGTTGCAAATTTGGAAAGTTCTGAAGACATTTACCATCAAATTTGGACACAAAATATCTATAGTCTCGCATGCTACAGTTGCTAAAAACCTTTACACCACTGGAGCCCCTAAAATTAAATAAAATTCCCCGAGTAAATAAACCTGGCTAATAAAACCACATCTAAACAATGCTCCATATATAATGATATAATTTGCAAGATAGTTCAAATGAAAAACTGTACCTTAGCAGAGATAAAGTCAACCAAGATTAAACTTTACTTTATCCTTGCTTATCTTTAACAATTTAAAAATGACATTGAAAGTGTATCTTTCCAGGAAAGCAATAAAGCTATAATGGTTAATTTTTTCTATCTATCTATCATCTATCTATCTATCTATCTATCTATCTATCTATCTATCTATCTATCTATCTATCTATCATCTTTCTCTCTGCCAGATATGTTCTTCTATTATACAGCTAAAGCTTCCTTCCCTTATTTCAGTGAGATATCTGCTCAAATGTCACCTAAAGAGATCTTTTTTGACCACTTTATGTGAAATTGTGTCCTATCCCACATTCTACTTCCATTTTCAATATTTATTATTCTACACAGTACTTTTTTTATTAGTATTTTTAAAATTTATTTTATGTGACTTAAATTTTGTACTAAAATGTTTCATAAAGGTCTTTTTTTTCATGTTCAAAGTTATATTTTCATTGGATTATCTAATAGATATGACAATTGGATGCCCAATACACATTTAAATATACTATGTACAATAGTGAATGACTGATCTCAACCAACCCTTCTCCATCCACTGTTCTCACTTTCTGGCAACTCTATTCTTATGGTTGCTCAGACTGATAACACTGCTGTGGTCCTGGACTTTTTTCTCTCTCTCACACCCTACTTCAATACACACACACACACACACACGAATATAACATATCAAGTTAACAAATTTTATGTTGCTTGCATGTTGAAATAATTATATTTTGAATATATTTGGTTAAATAACATATATTATAAGACATAGTATTGGAATTAATTTCATGATTCCTTTAATTTTTTAATGCAGATACTAGAAAATTTAAAATTACATATGTGCTTAACATTTTATTTTTATTGCATAGCACCACTGCAAGCAATCATGTCTGAAATAGTGTCACCTGAACAGCTACATCATATATTTGAAATGACTGAGGTCCCGGGTTGTCTCCTGAGCCTCCAAGGAAAGAAACGTATAACTGCTAAGGTTTCAGAGTTGGGAGAGTGTGGGGAAAAAAAGAGAAATGCTTTAGTTTTCACTGACATAACCATTTGTAATGAGATAAATAAGGGAAAGTTGGAGGAATATCACAAGGAATAATATTATTTAAGCAAATTTCTCTATTACTTTTATCTACTTTGTTTTTCTTCTTTTTTTAAAAATGAAGTTTATTGGGGTGACAATTGTTAGTAAACCTACATAGGTTTCATGTGTACAATTCTGTAATAAGCATCAGTGCCACTCATTTTGCATACCAATTTCATGCAAAAAGCTATAAACTTTGAGCACTGATATATTTTTACACAAAATTAGTTTAAAATTGGACAGGGACTCAGATTATTTTCTATTTGGACCACATGCGTTTTTGAGTGAAAATCAAACGTATTAATTAGAAGTTGGAACTTTTGTTTAAGGTGGGTATAAAACAACTTATATTTTTAAATCTCTGTTTAAAAGATGGCCATGGCAAGGAAGAAATGGATATATATATATATATATATATATATATATATATATATATATATATATATAGTAATTATTAAACGATTGGCTTTTTATGGGCAAGTTTACCATCTGGCATAAAGATAACTATAAAATAAAGTGAGTTAAGGCAGCTGTCTTTAAGTACTTTATTTTCTTATCCAAAGCCTCCAAGTTGGGATAGAGAAAAAAAATGGAAATAATTATTTCAAGAGCACAGAGCTTCCCCAGCAAGCCTAATTCTGAATTCCAAGGACACTAACTTAGCAAAAACCTCAATTATCCCCTTTCTTTACATATGCACTTTGATAGCTGAAATTTAATAGATCAAAACAAACCAACATGATATTTTAATTCATATTAAATTTGTAATTACAAATTCTAAGTATCTCTTCAAAGACCAACAATCCTATCATGTTTCCAAGGTAATTTCCAATTTTCAGTCTCCAAGACGTGTGTTTCACATCTTCTATCAAAGCTCTTATACTCCTTTCTCTATCAGAAGAAATTGTCCTCATCTTTATCAGCTCTATTAACAAAACTACCTACATATTTATCTATTTACTTTTCTAACATTCTATCACAAAAATTGTATATACCCAACTCTAATAAAAACTAGCCTCTCTCCTTATGCACTAGATCCTGTCTTCTCTAATTTACTCAATGATTTTGCTCTTAAGTTGTCATTATATGCAACATCATCATCTTTTGACCCCTTCCTTTCTCTTTGTTTCTATCAGTCTATAAATAGTGTATAGTGTCTCCCATCAATAAAAATCTCTTATTGATCATAAATTTCACTTCATACTCCTCAAAAGGTTGTCTATATTTATTATGTCCACATATTTTCTATGTCCACACATAGAATTTATCAAGTCCATTAAAAATAATCTAAAATATTGATTGGAATTGTACTGAATTTATAAACCCCTTCTGGGAAAAAATAGCCATTTTATAATAGGTCATCTATTTTCTCAGTGCTGTTATATACATACTAGTGTTTGTTTTTTTCCAGATTTATCATCCTGATGGATTTTTTTGATGCTGTTGTTATTCTAACTGTATACTGATTGTTCAGTTCATTTATGTAGTTAGTCAATAGCAATATCTGTCAATGAGGAATTTTTTTCCTCTTCAAATTTCTCCTCCTTTTTTTTCCTTCTAAATACTAGGCAAAGCTGCCAGTACTATGTAATATTGTAAGGGTCATTTTAGACATCTTTGCCTTGAGTAACAGATACAACAACCAAAATAACAATAGTATCACATGTTTATATAATACTTCAGAGTCTTCATAAAACTTAAAATTTTCCCTTTAATTCCCTTGAGTGGATATTTCTTAATCATGGGATTGAACAATTTCTGGAGTCTTGTATTACTTAGATAAATCTGTTAGTGTAATATATAATCATATACAACATACCTTTTTAATTTTTGATGTGGAGTTGAACATAATAAAAAAAATCATTGCATTTTGTAAGCAACCTCACAAATATATATGTGAAATTAATTAAGAAAAAAAAAGCCTTACACTACTTCATGATTCATTATGCATGCAGCTCTTGGACAAGAACACTTGTTGATGTCATCATATGTTAGTCCAATTTTTAGGCCAAGTAGTTGAGCTATAATAACTGAAAATCCCTCCAAAGTTATTGCATCTGTGTACTAAAATAAAGAATATTTAAGAGAAAACCATTATGTAAGAAGAAAACAAAAGTATTAGAGCATTTTTGTTCCTACAAAAATTTATATTTTATTACTTTTTATCTTAGCACATTTTATATTACTTTATTTTGATATGTCATTGATATGAATATCCATACCAGTTAATTGACTAAGAAGCATAAAATTCTGTAAAAAGTAACCAAACTGTCAATCTTCTCTGGTTTAAAATTTGGCATGCCCAAATGCTATAGCCTTAAACATGCACAGTATTCTGATACAATCAATATAAAACATTTATTCAACTTTTTCATTAAAATAATCCATCTGATAAATATTAATTCAGTATACACATGCATCGGGCACTATGACAGAAGATGGGAATATAGTGGCATGTGTGAAAGAAATGGAATTTTTCCACACCTGGAGCTTATATTATAGCAGGGGAGAAAGAAAATAAATAGGAAATTCACCACAAACTTCCCAAACATAAAGGTCATGAAAAGTACTCTGAAGAAATGGAAGTGTTCCAATAGAGAATTTTGAGGAGGAGAATAACTATTTAGTTAAGGATACTAGAAAAACATATTTGTGGAATTGATATTTAGGCTGTGATATAAAGTTTGGGAAAGGACCCAGCAATATGAATAGGTGTAGAGTGCTTACATGGGAACTTAGTCAAAGGTTGTAGTAAAATGAGTAAAGTGAAGAAATGATAGGACAGAAGTTATATAGGTACAGCCGTGGTAATGAAATTAGGAATGAGAAGTTATTTGTAAAAAGTTGGTGGCCCTACAGAATAGCATTCCATATTAGTTCACTTTCATAAATAAATTGTGATTTTTTTTCATCCTTTTAATCATTATAAGCAAAATTCTTAGAATTTCTCTAATCTTTCGACATCAATTGAATTTATAGTATATAAAATTCATGCCTATAAGAAAAAAGATTGTGTGTATATGTGTGCATGTATATGAATAAAAACATGGACTATCATATAGAAACATGGAAAAAGGAGTTAATAGGTACTGTCTCTTGTTATCCTATAAAAGCTAAGCTTAAAAGAAAGGGAACATCCCAGCATCAAAATTAGAAAGGAGGTTAAAGCCAAAGCAGAACATAAGAGATGACATCTGGTTCACCATCAGGTTTTAGGGAAAGATGTAGCAACCAGAAGCTGGACTTTTAATGCCAGCCGAGAGAAGGAAACAGTCTTGTACTTTCATAATTATACAGTTAAAAATAAATTCCCTGTATAACATGTTGCAACAGAATAAAATCACACCCTAGTTATACTGTAGAGGAAGAGAAGACAGATTATACAAAAAAATTAATCACAGGAATGAAAAAAGAGGACATCACTAGATATCTTGCAGATTAAAAAAAGACTATGATGTTCAAAAGGATGAAATTGGACCCCTACCTTACATCACTCACAAAAAATTAACCTCAAATTGATTAAAGACTAAAACTGTAATTTTTTTAGAAACAATACATGGGAAAAGCTCCTTGATGCTGATCTTGGCAATGATTTTTTTTTTTTTATTTCACACCAAAAGCATAGGCAACAAAAGCAAAAAATATATAAGCAGGACTACATCAAACTAAAATGTTTCTTCACAGCAAAGAATACAATCAACACAATGAAAGGCATCTGATGGGAGAAATGGGAGAAAATATTTGCAAAACATACATCCAATAAGGGGTTATATCCAAAATATATAATGAACACTTAGATTTCAATATCAGAAAAACAAATAACTCAATTAAAATATGGGCAAAGGACCTGAAAACATACAAACAGATACACGTAAATGAAACTATGCTCAACGTCATTAACTGTCAGGGAAATAAAAATCAAAACCACAATGAGATATCATTTCACACCAGGTAGGATGGCTACTATAAAAAAGACAAGAAATAAAAAATGTTTGTGAGTTTGCGAAGAAAACTGGAACCCTGATACCCCAGGACTGTATATTGATATAGTCATTACGGAGGATCCTCAAAAAATTACAAGTAGAACTACCAGATGATCCAGCAATTCCACTTCTAGATGTATATACAAAGAAAACTAAATCACTATCTGCACTTTCATATCAATTGCAGCATTATTTAAATAGCCAAGACATGGAGACAACCTATGTGTTCGTCAGTGGATGAATTGATAAAGAAAATGTGGTATAAGTGACATCAGCATCATGACAGAGTGAGATGATGCCTTTGTCTCTATCCTTCAATCTACAACTAGTGGGACATCTACAACCCAACAAAGGTTCATCTGCTCAACACACTAGGATGCCTGAGAGATCAACATCCTGAGAGGTCAGTGCATCTGAAGGTGGATGTATTGAAATGCATAGAGGAAGTAGAGGGAAAGAGGAACAAGGATGGCGTCTGTAACCCCAGTTCCTTGGCTGCCCTGACTGAGCCCACAGCCCCAGCAAATACGGAAGCAGCAAAGGAGACAGTGTCCACAACTCTAGCCCTCATACCACAACCTCAATAAAAGGAAAAAAGGGCAGCAGCCGATTGGTGCCTGCAGCGGACTTTGGCTCCCTCTTCCAGCTGCAGCAGTGCCCATACCAACAGAGAGCCCTATAACAGCAAGAGAAACAGTGCAAGTTGAGTCCAGCCTTTCAGCCACAGTGACACCAGCAGTCATAGGGAACCAGGTAACAGATGCTACAGGCTCATGAACCTGGCTTCTCCATCCTCACACCCCAACTCTCCCCATCCCTCCACTACAAGGGTGATGCCCTGAGACCCAGGCAACCCAGACACAGAGAGACACCCATCATCCCAATTATGCTGCCAGCAATGTCCATAACCACAGTGGCACCCCCTACCTCAGTGACATTGGCAATAGCAAGGCACTAGCAACCTGGGAGATACAAACAGCACAGGTACCAGAGAAGAAAAACACGCTATACCGCCATCTACTGGGAAATAAACAGAAAAGGCCTCTAATTACCAACCTGTTGAATTGTTAAAATCACAATGGTACCTAAATAAGAAAAAATTGAATAGGAAGAAATGCTTTCAAACACATTTTATGAGGACAGCATTACCCTGATACTAAAACCAGACAAAACACCACAGAAAATAATTTCAGGCCAATATTTTGATGAACATAAATGCCGAAATCCTCAACAAGATATTAGCAAACTGAATTTAACAATACATTAAATGGATCATACACCGATGCAAGGATGGTTCAACATCCACAAATCAATCAATGTGATACACCACATTAACAACTTGAAGAATAAAAATCATATGATCATCTCAATATATGCAGTGAAAGCATTTTCATCAACATTCATTTATGATGAAAACTTTCAATAAAGTAGTATAGAGGGACCATACATCAGCATGATAAAGGCAATATAAGACAAACTCACAGATAACATCATACTCAATGGTCAATACTCTAAGATCAAGAACAAGACAAGAATGCTCATTCTTGCCACCTTTATCCAACACACTATTGGAAGTCCTGGCCACAGCAATTAGGCAAGAAAAATAAAGGATATCCAAATCAGAAAGGAAGAGGTAAAACTGTCACTGTGTGCAGATGACTTGATATTATATATAGAAAACCCTAAAGACTCCACCAAAAAACTGTTAGAACTAATAAATGAATTCAGTTAAGTCACAGGATACAATATCAACATTCAGAAGTCTGTGGCATTTCTATACATTAATAACAAATTAACAGAAAGAGAAATTAAGAAACAATCCACTTACAATAGCATCAAAAAGAAAAAAAATTGAGGAATAAATTTAACTAAAGAGGTGAAAGAGCTGTACTGTAAAAACTGTAAGACACTGATGAAAAAAACTGAAGATAATACAAATAAATGAAAAGATAGTCCACGCTCATGGATTGGAAGAATTAATATTGTTAAAATGTGCATACTACCCAAAGAAATATACAGATTCAATTCAATCACTATCAAAATTCCAATGGCATTTTTCACAGAATTAGAGCACTAGAACAAATAATTCTAAAATTGGTATGGAACCACAAAAGATCCCAAATAGCCAAAGCAATCTTGAGAAGAAAGAACAAAGCTGGAGATATCACACTGCTTAATTTTAAACTATACCACAAAACTAGAGATAGATCAGAGCAGGGCATAAGAAGGAAATGGATCTGATAACACTTAGATGCGTAACTGATCCAAAACATAAATATTAAGTAATATTAGAAGATACAGAAATAAAAGAAAAAAAATTGAAAAAAAAATAAATTAGGTGATGAGTCAAAATGCTCTAATATATAATTTACAAAGTTCCAGAGAGAAAAGGGAAAGAAAAATAATTATCAAATAAACAATATAGTAAAATTTGTCAGGTCAGAAGTAAATTAGCATACAGATCAAAGGACTTCAACATAACCAGCATACTGGATGATAAGAGACACCATGCAAAGATAAAAAGACTTTAAATGTTTCCATAGAGAAAACAAGCAAGCCACATACAAATGAATGAGAATAATAAAGGCGTAAAATTTCTAAACAGAAGCTAAATGACAAAAAAGAAGACCGTTAAAATTCCAAGGTACAATTAAACTAAAATTAAACAAACACTCTTTTTAAAGAATTAAATATATTTTCAATCATGAAACTCCTAAACAATTTACTGTCCATCTAGTTTTTCATTAAATTAAGGAGTATGTATTCTACGAAAATGAGAAAGCAAGTCATAAAAAACAAACACATACTCCAAAAGAGTCAAGACTGAAGATTCTTAAACAGGAGCTATGCAAAAAGTCTAACATAGATTGGTAAAAAAGATATGTCTCCAGGATTTAAAAAAGGAATTTTCAAAACATGTAAAAAAGTAGAGGTAATTTATAATTTTAAAAAAAATTGGGGCAAAAGAGGTATGATGCAATTATAAATTTTGTAAACAAACAAATATGCAACAGAGGTAATTTAATCTTAGTTCATTATTTGGCTCACTAGAGAATAAACATGATTCTAATAAGCAATATAATTATAGGGGAAGAATGGAAGAGGCAGAATGTAGATATGATGAGCTATTAGGATGTAAAATTCTGACTTCAATAATAGGAAGTCAGTAGATAATGTCTAAATTTGACAACTCAAGAAATTCCATGGGCATATTATTTAAAAATATAGAGTAAAGGAATGAATGAACTATTCTTATACATACAAACATGAATAACTTTCAGTCTAATTTTGAGCAAATAAATGGCAGATACGAGAATACACACTGTATTATTTCCTTTACAAAAAAGCTCAAAAAAGAGGTCAAAGTAACCAATGCTGATAGGTGTTAGGATAGTTGTTTTCTTTGTTTTGGGTGGTAAGAGGGAGAAGCCATGATTCATAGGAGCCTTCTGAAGTGTTGATAATATTCTTCCTTGATATATGTGATATTTATATCTATTTATTGACTTGGCCAAAATTAAGTGTGTTATACACTAATGATTTGTGAGATTTCTCTCTATAAAATGTACTTCAATAAAAGTTTTATTTAAAAAGAAATGATAGCAAAAATGAACAAACACAGTAGCTAAAAAACACAGCAATTCCACTTCAAGGTATGTACCCAAAAGAGTTGAAAACAGGGACTCAAACAGATACTTCACACCAATGAATATAGAAGCATTATTCACAATAGCCAAAGGTAGAAACAACCCAAGTGTTCATCAATACAAGAATAGATAAACAAAATGTGGTATACAGTGGAATGTTATTCAGCCATAAAAACGAATGAAGTTCTGACACATATACTACAACGTGAAACTATAACATTGAAAACATTATGGTAAGTGAAATAAGCCAGACACAAAAGGGCAAGTATTTGATGATTCCATTTATATGACAAATCCCTAATGGTAAATTCATACAAACAGAAGGTAGGTTAGAGATTACCAGGGCTTAGAGGAAGGAGAGGTGGGGAGTTATTGCTTAATGGGTATAAAGTTTCTATTTGGGGTAATGAAAATTTTGGGGAATACTGGTGGTTGTATAACATTGTAAATATAATTAATGTCACTGAATTGTACACTCAAAAATAGTTAAAATGGCAAATTTTATGTTACATATATTTTACCACAGTAAATAAATTTTAAAAATAAAAATAAATAAATAAATACAAAGAAATGAACATCAAGTTATGTGCAGGAGAGAAAGTTTTTAAAAATGAGAAAGAAGATTCAAGAGGTGTAGATTATGCAAGAAACTGATTTAGTTTTTTTTTTCAATTTGAGTACTGTAAAACCATTTGTATTTATAAGAACATTCATTACTTGATAAAATAAAATTTTTAAAAGAAGTAATTGTAGTAGAGTTATATGTTTCATCATATCTTTTTAAAAGCTGTGCAAAATAGTTCTGAAATGATACATAAAATAAGAACAATGCAGTACAATAACATACGAGTATAGTTAATGGACACATATATTTGTAATAGTATAAAATATGCATACAATGGCAAGCACAAATTCATGATTTTTGCTATTTCTTGAATTTGAAGGAAACATACAAGAGGCTTTACTTTTGTTTTAGGTAAAGGTCCTTAGAAAATCTGATGCAAATGTTAGTACGCATAATACCTCTTGGTGAATAGATACATTAATGTTCGTTAATATTATTTTTTTATGTTTGAAATTTATAATTAAATAAACTTTCTGAGATTAAAATAATGTGTCAACAAAATAATAATAAATACACATATAGACAAAAAATCAAGTTATCATACAATGCTTAATTATGTATAGTAATACTTATAAAATATAAAGTTTAGAAAAATAGTAATGTAAAGAAGGACAAAATTACATACCATAGCAATATCAGCATCATAGCTTTTATTACATATTGTGCCAGCAAATGTTGCTCCCATATATTTAGGATGTTTCCTGTAACTACATTATAGCATTGCTTTTTTATTAGCATAATTATTCAGAATAATTTACTAGCTTACATGTTAAATTAAATCTGACATAAAATTTAAAATGATTTTTCAAACATACAACTTTTGATTTGGATAATATATATTATACAAAATGCTCAAATTTTTGAAAACTATAATTCATTTTAATACCAATTTTCTTTCCTCACCTAATTCTTAGACTTGAAATAATTGTATTATCTCAAATTACCTTTAGTTTCCCTTGCTCTGCACTCACTATTTTGATTACTAAAGTTAAAACAAAAGAGATTTTTAATTTGTGTAAGAAGAAATCTTGACTCGCCTAAAGATAAGCATTTTTAAAAAATGAAATATTACCAAAAAAACAAGTTGCTTTTAGCCAAACAGTACACATAAAGTGTATTAACATATTATAGGTAATATTAACTGAATAGTGTCAATTTCTCATCATTAATAAGCTAAGGCTAACGTGTTCTGTAGTATAGTTGACATCGTAAAACGTTCATGAAAGGCAGATCTCTTCACATAAAATATATTATGAATTATATTGTTATACAACTGATTCATTAAAATTTTCTTTTATCATTTTCTAAGTACACTTTCATGTCAACAGCTATATTTTATTTAACATTTCCAAAGGGGCCTACAAAAAGTTGAAAAAACACAATAAATGTGTTAAATTATCAAATTAATGGAATTATTTATATACACATATATATGTGTGTGTGTGTGTGTGTGTGTGTGTGTGTGTGTGTGTATATATATCTTTATTAACGTAGAACATTAATGCTTACATAAGTAAGAATGTTATATCATGGGGCCGTAGAATAAGATAGTCCCTTTTCCATGCCAAAAATCTTTTTAATAAGTCATGAGCATCTCCGTTGGTAGAAATTTGGTTTTTATCTGACCACAGTTCCAAGGAGGACAGTATCACAGTCAATTTGAACTGAGTAAACATCTAGAAATAAGATTTATGTTATATTTATTCAAGTAACACAAATAGTTACATCAAATCAGTAATAAAAATGAAGAAAAAGTACAGTTGATTATTTTGGATATTAAACTAATTAAAAGCCTTTAAGTCATTAATTTGTTATGATAGAATAGAAATAATTTTCAATGACTTTTCATAAAATTATAAATGTAAGAAACTTAAAACTTACAGTGTTGACAAGGCCAATAATTTGGATAATTTTCTGTGTTACAGCCATCATTTCTGATCCCATATAATCATACTGAAAAACAAATTTTTTTACAGTTCTTTCAAAAATGTGAGTAATAGCAATTTTCTTGGATGGGGAATATATCACGATGATATCAGGAAGGAAAAACATAGAACTTGTCAAACAATTTAAAGCATACTAATATGAAGATGATAACATTTATAATAAAAGGAAACAAACAACTAAAAAATCATACTTGGGCACTCAAAATAGTTTCTTGTATATTTTAAAGACATTCTTGAGCAGAAATAATTGAAATCATCAAAATGTACTAAAATAACTTCATAGATTCTTCCTTATTATAAAAGGATTTCTTGAGCTAGAAATTTTCTTGGACACAGAGGGAATCATAATATTTCCAGTTGCATGCTTAGTAAATAACAAAGAACAAATAAATAAAGATACATAAAAAAATCAAAATGCTCAAATATATCTACAGAAAATGATAGAAATCACATTGATGTAACATAAAAATTATGTGGATTGAATGATTCAAAAAGTTTTGATAAAGAATAAGATGAAATAATGTAAAGGAGAGGAGGAAGGCAAGAAATTGCTCTCTGTAAGTGGTAAATTCTTAAGAAGATGTGGACTCCTATTTGGGAGTTTACTTAATACATCTGTCTTTGGAGTCATATTTGGAAAATGCTTAATACTTCCATAAAAGTTGTCAAATTTACAAATAGAAAAATAAGTAATTCTACCAAATCTTAGAAATCACAGTTACTGAAATTGCTGTACTGTTTACAAATATTGATAAAAGAAGTAATATAAAATTAATTGCATATTTCTGTTGGATGAATTAAAAATTAAATATCTTCTAGATAAAATATTTTCCTTCTAATACAAAGGCACTACATTTAGCAGGTGTTATATTTATGAAATATAAAACACACAAATAAGAAAAATCCTTATTTATAACAATCTGTAAATACTCAAGATCATTAAATAGAAGTAAAATTTCTTGAACTAAATGGTTTCACACTTTGGAATACATCACTAGCTCCAAAGGTTTATTTCACAAGGAGAACACTCTGAATATACGGAAGAAGATATAGCAATGCTTAACTAATAGGAACTAACACATATCAAAATATGGAAAACAAAATTGAAACAATTAATATGGTAATTTAAGAAACCCATTATCACCAAATATTTGACACCGTTTAACCTCATCTACCACTCCCTTGCCTGTTACCATCTGATAATTTTACTAACCATTGTCATCCCAATAAATTTTAATAAAAAAGTAAAGTAAAATATAAAGAAACCCACAATAGTAATTCCAGATATTAACACAACTCTCTTAGTAACTGATAGGACAAAAGGGGAAAAACTGAGAACAACACAGTTAAAAATGTCTTACTCATTAATATTTATAGAGCACTGCACTCAACCAGGGCAGAATATAATAAATTATTTCCCAATGCATATGAAACATTTACAAGATTGACCATATACTGAGACGTAAAGAAGTCACAAACATTTCCAAAAATATACACCAATCAGATCATGCTCTTTTACTAATATGGAATAAAACTAAATATGAAAAACAGAAATATAACTTGAAAATCCCCAAATACCTTGAATCTTACAAATATAATTATAAATTGCCCAAGAGTCAAATATACACATGCACACACAAACGCATACAGACACACCACACACAAATGAATTAGAAAATGATGATTAGATGACATCACAGAAATGGCAGAGTGAGGTAAGCCTCTTGAAATATCCCCTGGAATTCACAACAAATTGAACATCTATAATTCCACAAAGGACTCCCTGCTCAGCAGACAGGCAAGACTAAGAGACGTGTAACTGAAATTATCTAAGTTGGGCAAATTGGGAGAACAGGAAGGAAAGGGGGAAGTGGGGAGTTATGGGCCACAAGATGCCGAATGGAATCCGGAGCTCTGAGATTGTTGTATCCCTGGGATACAGAAGTCATGGTAGAGGGAAGAATTCAGACTCCTAGCACTCCTCTTCTCAAGGCAGCCAGGGAAAAGAAGACAGTAACCTACAAAGGAAAGCCCATTGGATTATCATCAGATTTTTCAGCAGAAACTCTACAAACCAGGAGGGAGTCGATTCAAATATTCAAAGTATTACAAACCAGGAGGGAGTCGATTCAAATATTCAAAGTATTGAAAGACAGAAATTATGAGCCAAGAATAATATATCCAGCAAAGATATCCTTTAGATATGAAGGAGGAATAAAGACCTTTACAGACATACAGAAGCTGAGGGAATTTTCTAACACACGACCTGCACTACAAGAAATACTGAAGGATGCTATCTGACCTGAAACAAAAAAGCAAAAGAATGCAAAACTATAAGTAGTATTACGAACAGAGAGACAGAAGCTGGAAATCGCAACCCCATACCAAATAAGACACTATACACTTAAACGCAACATACAGGGTAAAGAAGAAAAAAGAGGAAAAAGGCAACTTTCTACTTCAGTGCAGAAATCAACTCACAGGTTACATAGGGATAGTTTGTGACAACAAAAACACAAAAGGGGAGGTGAGTAAAGGTCTGAACCAATACAAGGGAATGGAGAAGGGAAGCATTCTGAAGAAAATGGAATAGCCTAAATATGAAACTTTCTTTTACATAAACTTAATGGTAACCATTCAAAAAAAAAATTCCAGAACTGAAATATATAACATAAAAAAAGGAACAGAGGGAAATTAATAGAATACCACCACACTGAAATAACAGACAGCAACAAAAATGGCAAAGAAACAATGGAGACACCGCCCGACCAGAAAACCAGAGATAGAATGATAGCAAATCCTCATATATCAATAATCACCCTAAACGTACATGGACTGAATTCACTAATAAAAAGACACAGAGTAGGAGATTGGATCAAAAAACTAAACCCAACCATATGCTGCCTTCAAAAGACACATGTCAGCTACAAAGACAAATATAGACTCAAAGTGAAAGGGTGGAAATTGACATTCCAAGCAAATGGTATTCAGAGAAAAGCAGGTGTAGCTACACTCATATCAGATGAAAGAGGCCTCAGGATAAAAAAGGTAACAAGAGACAAAGATGTACATTACATAATGATAAGGGGGACTATACAACAAGAAGACATAATAGTCATCAATATGTATGCCCCCAATGAGGGAGCACACAAAGATAGAAAGCAACTACTAACAGGACTAAAGGGAGAAATTGACAAAAACAATTATAGTAAGGGACCAAAATACATCATTTTCTTCTGCTGACTTTGGGTTTCATTTGTTCTTCTTTTTCTAGTTCTTTAAGGTGTATCATGAGGTTATTTTCTGGGATTTTTCTTCTATCTTGAGACAGGCCTGTAATTAAATAAATTTCCCTCTTAAAACTGTTTTCATTGCATTCCCAAAATTTTGGTAGGATATATTTTCATTATCATTTGTTTCTATGTATCTTTTGATCTCTCCTCTTATTTCTTCTTTGACCTAGTCATTCTTTAAAAGTATGTTTTTCAATCTCTCCATATGTGTGGGTTTTACTGCTTTTTGTGCAGTCGATATCCAATTTCAAAGCCTTATGATGAGAGAATATGCTTGGTATGATTTCAATCTTCTTAAATTTGCTGAGGCTAGTTTTATGTCCCAATATGTGGTGTATCCTTGAGAATGTTTCATGTACACTAGAAAAGAATGTGTAGTCTGATATTTTAGGATGAAGTGCTCTATAAATGTCAATTATGTCCATTTCATGTAATGTGTCATTTAGGGATGATATTTATTTATTTATTCTCTGTTTGCGTGATGTATCCATAGCTGTCAAAGATGTACGTGACAAACACTCACCTAATACCATAATCAACAATGAAAAACTGAAGCCCTTTGCTATATTTTCAGGAACACAACAGTGCTGTCCCCTATCACCTCTGTTTTTCAACATAGTATTGGTAGTTCCAACCAGAGCAATCAGGCAAGAGAAAAAATAAAGACATCCTAATTGGGAATGAAGAAGTTAAATTGTCACGTTTTGTAGATGACATGATGCAATATATAGAAAACCCTAAGGACTCCACCAAAAAGCTTTTAGAAACAATAATTGAATACAATAAAGTTGCTGGGCTACAAAATTAATGTATAAAAGTCCATTGCATTCCCATATACTAACAATGAAACTTCAGGAAAAGAAATAAAAAAAATTCCTTTTGCAATTGCAACAAAAAGAATACAATACTGAGGAATAAACTTAACAAAGGATGTGAAAGAACTATAAGACATTATAAAAATAAATTGAAGAAGACACAAAATAATGGGAAAAATTCCATGTTCACAGATTGGAAGAATCAACATAGTTAAAAAGGCCATATTACCCAAAGCAATATACAGATTTAATGCAACCCCCACCAAAATTCCAATGGCATTTTTTAAAGAAATAAAACAAAAAATTATCGGATTTGTATGGAACGACAAAAGACCCCAAATACCCAAAGCAAACCTAACAACAACAAAAAAACACAATGCTGGAAGTATCACACTACCTGACTTCAGTTTGTACTACAGGGCAACAATAATCAAAATAGTATGGTATTGGCAGAAAAAAAGACTCACAGATCAATGGATTAGAATTGAGAACCCAGAAATAACCAACATAAATATGAACTGATAATTTTCGACAAAGAAGCCAAAAACATACAATGGAGAAAAGACAGCCTCTTAAATAAATGGTGGTAGGAGAATTGGAAAGCCACGTGCAAAGAATGAAACTAGACTGCTACCGTGTTTCCCCGAAAATAAGACCTAGCAGGACAATCAGCTCTACTGTGTCTTTTGGAGCAAAAATTAATATAAGACCCGGTCTTATTTTACTATAAGACCAGATATGATATGACATGATATGATATGATATGATATATGATATATGATATATGATATGATATGATATACTTTAATACAATACAATATAATATACCGGGTCTTATATCAATTTTTGCTCCAAAAGACGCATTAGAGCTGATTGTCCAGCTAGGTCTTATTTTCAGGGAAACACGGAATCTGTCACCATTTACCAAAATTAACTCAAAATGGATCAAAGACCTAACATAAGACCTGAAACAATAAACTGCGTAGAAAAAAAAATAAGTACTAAACTTAGGGACCTTGGGTTCAAAGAACATTTTATGAATTTGACTTCAAAGGCAATGGAAGTAAAAGCTAAAATAAATGAATAGGACTATATCAAACTAAAAAAGTTTCTGCACGGCAAAAGAAACCATCAGAAAAATAAAGAGGCAACCAACCAAATGGGAGAAGATTTTTGCAAACAATGCCTCCAATAAGGAGCTAATATCCAAAATATATAAGGAACTCGTACAACTCAACAACAAAAAAACAAATAATCCAATTTCAAAATGGGCAGATGACCTCAATAGACATTTCTCCAAAAAGGACATACAAATGGCCAATAGACATATGAAAAAAAATGCTCAAAATCACTAATCATTAGAGAAATGCAAATAAAAACCACAATGAGATATTGCCTCACACCAGTTAGAATGGCTATCGTTAACAACACAAATAATAACAAGTGTTGGAGAGGCTGTGGAGAAAAAGGACCCCTGATACACTGTTGGGGGAAATGCAGATTAGTGCAGCCCCTATGTCAGGCAATGTGGAGATTCCTCAAAATATTAAGAGTAGAATTACCATATGACCCAGCAAACCCTCTCCTGGGTCTTTACCCAAAAATTTGAAAACATTTATCCATAAAGATATATGTGCTCCAATATTTATTGCAGCTTTATTCATGTGGCCAAGACATGGAAACAACCAAAGTGCCCTTTGATAGATGTTTGGATAAAGAAGTTGTGGTATATATACACAATGGAATACTATTCTGCCACAAGAAAATATGAAATAGTGTCATGTGCAACAACATGGATGGATCTTGAGAATATTATGCTAAGGGAAATAAGTCAGACTGAAAAAGCCGAGACTATATAATTTCACTGATATGTGGGATATAAAACTGAAAGCAACAGAAAGACAAGACAAACAAAGAAACAAAAACTCATAGACACAGACAGTAGTTTAGTGGTTAGCAGAGAGTAAGGGGGGAGGGGATGATAGATGAGGGTAAACAGGGTTAAACACATGGTGATGGAAGTTGAACTGACTCTGGGTGGTGAACACACAATGTGATATATAGATGATGTATCACAGAATTGTACATTTGAAACCTATGTAACTTTACTAACCATTGCCATCCCAATAAACTTTAATTTAAAAAAAATTAAAAATAGAATTACCATATGATCCAGCCATCCCACTCCTGCATATATATCTTAAGGAAATAAAATCAGTATCTCAAATAGATATCAGCATTCCCATGTTCATTGCAGCATTATTCACAATAGCCTAGATACTGCGTTTCCCCGAAAATAAGACCTAGCAGGACAATCAGCTCTACTGTGTCTTTTGGAGCAAAAATTAATATAAGACCTGGTCTTAGTTTACTATAATATAAGACTGCGTCTTTATAATATGGTATGATATGATATGATATGATGATATGATATGATATCAGGTCTTATATTAATTTTTGCTCCAAAAGACACATTCGAGCTGATTGTCCAGCTAGGTCTTATTCTCAGGGAAACAGAGTATATAAACAACCTATGTGTTATTAACAAATGAATGGACAAAGAAAATGTGCTATATACACACACAATAGAATATTCTTCATCATAAACAAGAAGGAAATCCTTCCATTTGCAAAAACATGATGAACTTGGAGGTCATTATGCTAAGTGATATAAACCAGAGAAAAACAACAAAAATTGGTATCACACATATGTATAATCTTTGTGGAAAAAAAAGCAAAACATGATATTATAGAAACAAAGACTGGAATAGTGGTTGCCAGTGGCTGGAGTGAAGGGAAAATGAAAAGAAGTGGGTGAAAGGGTACAAACTTTCAATTATATGAAGAATAAGTTCTGAGGATTTAGTGTACAACATGGTGACTAGAGTTGATTATATGGTATCGTATATTTGAAAGTTGCTGAGAGTAGATCTTAAGTATTCTTAACATACATGTGAGAGTGCGCGCGCGCGCGCACGCACACACACACACACACACACACAAAGAAAGTTAACTATGTGAGGAAATGGATATGTTTACCATCTTGATCTTGGTAATCAATCCACAATGTACATGTACAGAGGGTGCCAAAAAATGTTACACATTTTAATAAAGGAAAACTGTATTAAAATAGTAATAATATATACCAATAGCAAAAGATGAATACAAGTCACGTTTGACTTATGCAATTATAAGAGGTGCTCTAAGTGGTTACCATCAGCATCCAGACACTTCTGATTACAGCGAACTATTACTTGAGCAAAGTGTCCACTTGTATACATTTTTTGAAACCCCGGTATATCAAATCATCACATTGTACACTTTAAATATATACAATTACATTTTATAATTATTCCTCAATAAATTTGGGAAAAAAATATTAAGTGAATTTGTAAGATGGTAAATACCGGTGTGGTCAAAGACAACATTTGACCAGAGAGGCTAGAGTAAATGAAAGGAAGGGCAAGACAAGGCTGTCAGGAAATGGGGTCAAAGAGATACTGGGCTGAGCTGGGGATGCAGAGTGGGCTAGATAATGTAGGGCATTCTAGGCAAGTTTAGGCTTTTAGTAATAATTAACACCTAAAACAAAGTATCTTTATTTGGAAATAATAAAAATTCAACCATGGCTTTAAAATTAAGGAAAAACTCTCATTAAGTTTAAAGAAAGAAAGAGCAAGAGAGAGAGAGAAAGGGAGAGGGAGGGAAGGAAGGAGAGAAAAGATGGAGGGAAGGAGGGAGGAAGGAAAGGAAGGAGAGAGAGAGGCAAGGCAGGAGGGGAAAGTTTGACTTACCAAAGCATTTTCCACGATAATGTGCATTTCTAGATATTGGGGTAATAGTTTTGAAAGAGTGTTTTTCTGGGGGAAAAAACAGGGGGATTGATCAAATGTTAAGACATATTGAATTTGTTAAGCACAAAGACTGACATGTAATGAAGGCAAAAAGAATTCATAGAAAACCTTCATAAGACTTACATATAAAAATTAATTGCAAATCAAAAAATTTCACTTGAAAATATATTTCTGGTTTAAAAGAGTACAGTGAGCTTGCTACAGTAATGTAGGAGTCTAGGTACTCTTTGTTAATACTGAATGAAAAACAAAGTGAATATAAATATACACATTCAGTTGTCTTCATCTCATGACAAATCTACATTACTAGAAAACACTTGAACATTCTTTATGGACTGTCCCTCCTAAGACTATGGTAACACCAACTGTGCTACAATAGAAATCTTCTATTCATTCAGCAGAAAAATATAGGAAACGTTTGAGAACTCACAGTCTACACAGAAATTCAGGTAAATAGTATGACTTGTAATATTAATCACGGGAAAAACAGAATGTGAAATATCAGAAATAGTTCTGTAGCTCAGGGCATAGGCCATTTGATATGATGTAATAGTTCTTGATTGTGCCAGCAGTCAGCTATAAATCAATTTATTACATCATTATTTAGCATTTTAATGGTAATTTTTATATGAGCTATATTTTAACATATTAAAATGCAATTTCAAATATAGAAATGTAAAAGAAACCAAAATGTCTTCCTTAATCTAAGTGTATTGATCACTAAATATAAGAGTAATGAGGGTACAAAGCTTGGGTCTGTCATAAAATAGCCTAGGTTAAAACAAATAAACAAACAAACTGGACTAAATGGGTAGAGCCTAGGTTTAAATAAGTTTCCTTTTATTTCCATAGGGAAATAAAGTATGCCTACATTCTATATATGTATTGCTGTCATTCTCTCTCTTTACTATCGCAATTTGGCAATGAACACAAGGTAAAGAGGGATAATTTGTGAAAATAAAACATAAAATAGGAGAAGGAAAAGGACAATGGGTATAAGGTGAGTAAAGATAAGAGGCAATCAGAAAAAAAAAGGCTATTCTATTTATGAGATATTTTACAAAAACCTAATGGTCACCACAAAACAAAAATCCAAAGCTGAGACACAAAATATTAAAAAAACAACAAAGGAAATAGAGAAGAAAAAAAAAAGTAGAAAACTATCATACTAATGTAGCAGACAAAAACTCAAGGGAAGAGAAACAATGGAGACACAGAGTAACCAGAAAACAAAAGATAAAATGGTTACAGGAAGTCCTCATATATCAATAGTCACCCTAAATGTAAATGGATTGAACTCACCAATTAAAAGACACAGAGCAGCAGGATAGATTAAAAAAACAAGACCCACACGTCCTCCGTCCTGGTGTACGGCCCACACCTCAGCTCCTGACATACTTACTAAAAATTTTGGAAATAACACAAAACACCTCCTTGCTCTTCTCCTGGGACCCTGCTTCATGAAATGAACTTGTAGTAGGCAAAACAAAGAGGAAATAAAGAAGAGAACTCTCTGAAGAACAGAAAAAAGAAATTAAAGATGCTTTTGAACTATTGGACACAGACAAAGTTGAAGAAATAGATTATCGTGAATTAAAGGTGGCATAAGAGCCTTGGGATTTAATGTAAAAAAAGCTGATGTACTGAAGATTCTTAAAGATTATGACAGAGAATCCACAGGGAAAATAACCTTTGAATATTTTAATGAAGTTGTGACAGACTGGATATTCCACAGAGATCCACATAAAGAAATATTGAGGCATTTAAACTATTTGATGATGACGATTCAGGTAAAATAGCTTGAGGAATTTGCAACGTGTTGCCAGAGAATTGGGTGAAAAAATGAGTGATGAAGAACTTCAGGCTATGAGAGATGAATTTGCTCAAAATGGTGATAAAGAAAAAAATCAAGAGGAGCTCATTGCTATTATGACTAGTGACATTTAAAGAATTATAATGATAAGCTAAAAATGTTGCAGTTATCATCTTATATTCTATTTTGTGCTTGGAGGCATGTTAAAAAAAAACCGACAACTTTGTTCATCTTTCCAAAAAGACCAAAAATAAGCATCTTATGTATTCATATTTTAGTACTGTTAAGTTTTTTGTATGAACAATACTGTTAGCAATCTAATAGTTCACAGCTTTGTATTTATAATACAGTTTTTATATATATAAAGCTTAAAAAATGGAAACATGTGGTACACATTCTTTGAAGGTATTTTTATTAAGCATTAGTAATCACTTTTGTTTTGGTGCACATGTTTCTCAAATTCTCATTAATAAAATGTTTATTTTATTAGTGCTAAAAAAAAAAAAAAACAAGATTCAACTATGTGTTGCTTTCAACCATCTTAGCTTCAAAGACAAACATGGGCTCAAAGTGAAGGTGAAGGGGAGGAAGAGGATACACCAAGCAACTGGCATTAGAAAAAGGCAAATGTAACAGTACTTATATCAGACAAAAGATATTTTAAAACAAATAGGTACCATGAGACAAAGATGGACATTTTATAATGATAAAGGGGACAATTCATCAAGAAGACATCATATATATATATATGATACATCATTTATATCATATTTTACATCATATTATATATATATATATATATATATATATATATATATATATATATATATATATATATATATATAAAATCTTCAATCTGAGAGCACCAAAATATATAAAGCAATTATTAAACAGAAAACTGGCAAAAATACAATTTAGAAGGAAACTTAAATACCCCACTAACAGCAATGGGTAGATCATCCAGACAGAAAATCCGCCAGGAAATAGTGGTCTTGAGTGATACATTAGATCAAATGAACTTAATGGGTACTTAGAACTTTCCATCCCAACATGACAGAATACACTTTTTTTCCCCCAAGTGCACATGGAACACTCAAAAGGGTAGACCATATGTTGGGACACAAAACTAGTTTCAATAAATTTTAGAATGTTGAAATCATATCAGCATATTTTCTGACCATAAAGGTATGAAACTGGAAATCAACCACAAGAAGAAAGCTGGAAAAACCACAAATTTGTCAAGATTAAACAAAATGATATTGAATAACTATTGGGTCAAAGAATAAACAAAAGAAGAAATCAAAATTTACACTGAGATAAATAAAAATAACAATAAAATACACCCAAATTTTGGGATTCAACAAAAGCAGTAATGAGAGGGAAGTTTACTGCATTAGAGGCCTTCCTCAACAAACAAGAAAAATCTCAAATAAACAATCTAACATTGTACCTTAATGAACTAGAAAAACAAATGAAGCCCCAAGTTAGTAGAATGAAGGAAATAATAAAAATCAGAGTGGAAATAAATGAAATAGAGAACAGAAAGACAATAGAAAAATTAATAAAATGAAGAGCTGGCAATTTGAAAACATAAACAAAATTGACACATCTCTAGCTGGCTTCACCAAGGAAAAAGAGAGAAGACTCAAATAAATAACATCAGAAATGAAAGAAGAGACATTACAATGAACACCACAAAAATACAAAGGATTACAAAAGAATACTATGAAAGGTTATACACCACCAAATTGGATAACCTAGAAGAAATGGAAAAATCTTCATGAAGGATTGAAAAACCGAAAGAGACCAATCACTAGTAAGGAAATTGAAACAGTAATCAAAACCCTCCCAAAAAACAGAAGTCCAGGAGCAGAAGTTTCACTGGCGAATTCTACCAAACATTCAAAGAAGATTTAATTTAATTTATTATATTGATTTCAGGTATGCAAAACAACATAATGATTAGACATTTATACCCCTTACAAAGTGATAAGATCCCCTAAGTCTACTATACCTCTGACATCGTATGTAGCTGTTAAAATACCATTGACTATATTCCCTATTCTGTACTTTACATCCTGTGCATATATATATATATATATATATATATATATATATATATATATATACATATACACACACACATATATATATGGTGCCAAAAAAGTATATACATTTTAAGAAAGGAAACAAATTGTATTAAAATTGTAATACAATGAATGACGCTAGCATTCATTTGATTAATGCCATCTTTTGAGCAAACACCATACTACACATTACTACCTTAATTCAATTCAACTTTGAAAAGTAATACATAGATAACATCTCTTAAATTGTGTACATTTTTTTCACCCTGTGTGTGTGTGTGTGTGTGTGTGTGAGTGTGTTTGTGTATTTAAAGAAGATTTAATACCAATCCTTCTCAACCTCCTCCCAAAAACTGAGGAAGAAGGAGTATTTTGTAACTCATTTTATAAGGCCAACATTACCCTGATACCAAAACCTGGCAAGAACAACACAAAAAAGACCAATATCTCTGATGAACACAGATGCAAAAATCCTAAACAAAATATTAGCAAATCAAATACAATGATACATTAAAAATATACTACATCACAATCAAGTGGGTTTCATTCCAGAGGCACGAATATGGTTCAACATATGCAAATCAATCAATGTGATATACCACATTAACAAAATAAAAGATAAAAATAATATGATCAGATCAATAAATGCAGGAAAAGCATTTCAGAAGATATTATATCCATTTATGATAGAAACACTCAATTAAATTAGTATATAGGAAAGTATCTCGACACAATAAAGGCTATATATGACAAACCCTCACCTAATACCGTGTTTCCCCGAAAATAAGACGTAACTGGAAAATAAGCCCTAGCATGATTTTTCAGGATGCTCGTAATATAAAATAAGCCCTACCGTATTTCCCCGAAAATAAGACTAGGTCTTATATTAATTTTTGCTCCAAAAGACGCATTAGGGCTTATTTTATATTACGAGCATCCTGAAAAATCATGCTACCATGTTTCCCCAAAAATAAGACCTACCCGCAAAATAAGCCCCCGTTAAGATGTCAGCCAGACAGACACATTTAGTACGTTATGACGATGTTCCAGAAGATGACATGACTGTATTTGAATAAATGTAGATTGCTGTACATGAAAAAATAAGACATCCCTTGAAAATAAGCCCTAATGGAGCAAAAATTAATATAAGACCAGGTCTTATTTTTGGGAAAACACGGTAGTGCTTATTTTCCGGTTAGGTCTTATTTTCGGGGAAACATGGTATCATACTGAATGGTGAAAAACTGAAACCTTTCCTACTAAGATCAGGAACAAGACAGGGATGCCCACTCTCACCACTGTCATTCAACATAGTATTGGGAGTCCTAGCCAGAGCAATTAGGCAAGAAAAAGAAGGAAAAGGGATCTAACTTGGGAAGGAAAATTAAAACTGTCACTATTAACAGATGAAATGATTTTATATAGAGAAAACCCTATAAACTCCACAAAAAACGAAACGAACAACTATTAGAAACAATAAATAAATACAGTAGGGTCACAGGATACAAAATCAATTTGCAAAAATCTGTTGTGTTTCTATAAACTAAGAACAAATATCAGAAAGAAAAAGGGAGAAAACAATCCTATTTACAATTGCAACAAAAAGAACAAAATGCATATTACCTAAAACCATCTACAGATTTAATGAAATGCCCATCAAAATCCCAATGGCATTTTTCACAGAAATAGAACAAAAATCCTCCAATTTGAGCAGAGAGATGAAAGAATCAGGGAAATTGTTGATAGATAAATTGAGATCATACAGTCTGAGGAAGAGAGAAAAAGAATGGTGAAAAATGAAGAGAAACTAATAAATCTGTGGGTTATTATCAAATATACCAACATATTCTTAATGGGAGTACCAGAAAGCAAGGAAATAGATAAAAGGGTAGAAAGAATATTTAAAGAATTAATGGCCAAAAATTTCTCAAAAGGTGAAAAACATTAATTTAAACATCCAGAAAGCTCTATGAACTCCAAGTAGGATCAACTCAACAAGATCCGTTCAAAGTCACATCATAAGAAAACTGTTATAAGGCAAAGACAAAGAGAGAATGTTGAAAGACAGAAGGGACTCAACCATGTACAAGAAATCCTTAGTAAGTTTAACAATAACTGATTTTTCATCAGAGACCATGGAAGCCAGCAGATAGTGAGTTGAAATATTCAAAGTGATGAAAGAAAAGCACGTGTCAACCAAAATTCTATTTCTAGCCTATAGGTAAATTAAGAGAGTTTAATATACACAAATGATTATGTTTTAGAAAGATATGTTCAGGTAGTATTATATAATAAAATATTAAAAGTATTTTACCAGGGTAATAGTGGTAACTATCAGTGATAACTAACAGTGACTCTATTATTCTTGCATTTCTAAATTTTATTTAATAACGTACATTTTTATTTGAAATAAGAAATGTTACATAACATATCATAAAACAATAAGCTTGCAATAAATTAATGTGTGATTTTCCATATACTTTAGGTGGATTATGGATGTTTTATTTAAAGGTATAGAAAAAAGATACTGCATTTAACATTCTTACTCAACTAAACAGTTCCTTTTCACAATTAAAAAAATTCTACAGAAATAATTTCATAATATGTCATAACATCAGAACTATTGCAGTTACCTGAGAGCTTAAATAAACTTTATAGGGCTGGTCATTCTGCCGAATACTGCTGTAATTTTCTGCTAACACTGGTATACCTGGATTGTCATTTTTCACTTGATAAATTATGTGCTCAAATCGTGCTGAAGATTCCAATGGTTCAATTCCATAAGTGATATTTTCAAACTGAAGGAATCCACTGAATATTAAGAAAGCAATGATATCAAAATCCTGTAAATGATTCCATCATAGCTATAATCTAAAATGTTGTAAGAAATGATAAATCATAGTAAGAAATATGTTTTGAATCCACTTTCTTTTACTATATTTTTAGTTCACCATTAGTAAACGAGTTACCACATCTGCCTTAGTTTTTCTCCTATATTAAAGAACCAAATATATTGAAAAATATTTTTGTGTTTTCTGTATAGTAGTCACATTCATTCAAGATACTTTAGTTAAGGTCAAGTATTTGCTGGGAAACAAGATATTTGTTGAGAATTCCAAGAATAAAGTTCCTGTTCTTACAGAGGTTAGAATAAGGAAAAGCATAACTATCGAGTGGATATTGAAAAAGGTTTACATCTATGAAAACCACATTCACAGAATGCCAATTTTCTGGGTTGACATGAGTAAATTTTGGAAATCAGGCAACCAAAACCAAAAAGAAGTTAGAGAATGTCTTACCTGTTCTGGACTTGTTTTCCTCTGATAAACATACTACCTTCCTCTTGCCATTATTAATGATGACAATCACTGATCTCTGTCCTTTACATCTGAGGGAACTTTTTTTCACCCCTCCCCTCACCTACCTCTCCTTTCACAATAATCAATATCTATAGTCTGTTTCTTTTTTTTTCTAATTCCAAATATAAGTGAAAACATACAGTATTTGTCTTTCTCTAACTTATTTCACTTAGCACAATACCCTCTAGGTTCATCCATGTTGTCACAAAAAACAAGATTTCATTCCTTTTTTATTGCTGGGATATATATATACACACACACACACACACACACACACACATATACACACACACATATATATGTATATATAATGTATGTTTATATTATATATTATATGTGTATATATATATAATACCATAATATATGTTTATATTATATACATTTTATACATATATTACACATATATGTCACATCTTCTTTATCCATTCATCTATCGGTGGACACATAGGTTGCTTCCATATCTTGGCTATTGTAAGTAATGCTAAAATTAACCTAGGGGTACATGTATTTTTTTCAAATCAGTGTCTTTTTTTTTTGGATAAATACCCAGAAACAGAATTGCTGTCTCGTATGGTAGCTCTATGTTTAATTTTTTGAGGAATCTCCATACTGTTTTCCATAGAGGATGCACCAATTTGCAATCCCACCAACAGTGTATGAGGGTTGCCTTTTCTCGACATCCTCACTAGCTTTTGTTACATAGTTGTTGATTTTTTTAATGATAGCCATTCTGACAGTTGTGAAGTGATATCTCACTGTGTTTTTGATTTGTATTTCCTTGATGATTAGTGATGTTGAGCATCTTTACATTTGCTTGTTGGCCATCTGTACATCCTCTTTTGAGAAATGTATATTCAAGTCCTCTGAGGGACCTTTTTAATTTGTTTTATATCTGATACTGTGTGCACCTCAACTGTAAGCATACAATATGTGCCTGTTTAATAACAAATTAATGTCCTTTTCCATAACTATGTGAGATAACTGATAGGTAACGCAACTATAACATATGGGGAAATGTTCTCAAGTTTCCTTTATGGAAACTTTGTTTTCTTCTGCAGTTTCTTTTTTTTTTCTCTTTTTCTTCAAATTAATTTAACTGACTTTTGAAGGGAAGGAGTGAAGTTATCTTGTAGAAAAGGCTTTAGGTTTGCTTTTGCATCCATCATTATCTAGCAGGTTGTTTTGTTTATTAGTGCCTATAGCTTAGCTAAGAAAGTGATTCTTTCTGTCCCCATATTTGCCCACTGAATCTCTCTTTTTTTAAAAAATAAAGTTTATTGGGGTGACAATGGTTAGTAAAGTTACATAGGATTCAAGTGTACAACTCTGTAATACATCATCTAAAATACCTCTAATCGGGATTCCCTGGAGTGATTTCATTTGAATAGTCCAGCTAAAGTCCAGCTACTAACGTTAATATAAAACTAATAAGGCCATCATAAAGCAAGAGCCATCAGATTTGGATTCCCCTTACACCTTCCCAGATTTGTGTCTGCTAGCCACTAAATTTCATATTAAAGCACATCCTAAGTTTTCTACACATAAATATCGTCTAAGATCCTATTACCTGAGCCCAGAACATATGCTGAGTGTTGCAACTGAATTAGGAAAATCTGCAAAATATCCTTGGTAATGACAATGCCTCTGAAAAATAGTATAGAAATGCAAATAAATAAATTATTTATGAATAAAATATGTATTGTCAAACATTGTTGATGACTCAAAATGTTAAAAGAGTTTAAAATAAGATTGTGTATCATGAATTAATGCATATTTTCAGGGGAAAAAAGGTTTTTGGCAACTCTCCTTACTTTGTACCACCTAGGTGCCCGTGAACATTATCTTGGCCTGGGTTTCATCTTATTTCTATGTACAACAATCAACCATATAACATGTCAATTAATTGGAATAAAACATTTATATTAAACTGAAATTATGAAACAAACATATCTCAATGGTAATGATACTTCCACTGCCATAAAAAAATTGATAATAGATGTCTAAGACATCCGAGTATTACCTTAAAATATGAAGAATCAGGATGCAAAGATCCAGTTTCTTTGAATGTATAAACCAAAAAATTCTGGGATAAGAATGACCTAAGTAAAAAAATAGAAAATTTATATGAATATAAACATTTGAATAAAAATAAATGTGAAATCGGTAAGAATCATATAATAATATGCTTTAATTAGAGTAATTTTAGTTTGGTATAACAGTTTAAATTCATAGAACTGGTATATCGGAGAGTTGAGGCTTTCTAAACACTGAAATAGACTACAAATCCTCTGCAGCAGACATCTGTGTGTATGCCTGCATATGTCTTTTTTTTTTTTTTTTTTTTTTTTTTTTTTTTATGTCTTCATTCAACAAATATTTACTGAGTGCCTACTATCTGACAGATCCTCTTCTAGGCACTGGGAGACAGCAGTAAACAAAAGACAAAATCGTTGGTCTTCAGGATAGTGAGGTATACATACTGCTAGCATTTTAGGTGATTATAAAAAAGGCCTGGGTGAGGGAGGTTTGTTGCAAAATGTGCATGGAAAGCTCACAGATATTATGATACATTAGATGATTAAAAACTTGAAAACAAGTCCATGGATTTGCACAAGAATGTTATTACAGACAGAGTTAGGAGAAAATGCAAAGACCCTGGGGCAAAAATATACTTTATGTATACAAAGAACAGTTAGGGGGCAATATGCCTAAAGTACAGTGTGGATTGAAGACAAGAGACAGTAAGAGATGGTGTCACAGAGATGAGACACCACTGGAAGATTTTGAGCAGCAAATGACAGGATCAGGCTAATATTTTAATGGAATCAGACTGAACGCTGTGTTGAGAATGATTTGCAGAAACAGAGAACCCAGTGAGGCTACTGGTCATCCAGGTAAGACATGATAGTAGCTTGAACTAGGACAGTAGCAGTGGTGGAGGTCCAATTCTGGGTATACTTTGAAGACAGAACTCATGAAAGGTAATAATCCACTGAATGTGGGGGGAAAACGAAAGAAAGAAAGATATCAAGGATAACTCCAAGGATTTTGTTCTGAGAAATTGGAAAAAGAGGGTTGTCATTTACTGAGATGATTTTAGAAAGGATAAATTTTGGGAGGATCTGAAGTACATTTTGGATATGTTAAGTATGAGAATCTTACTAAACACTTGGTTATCAAATAAGTAGTCAGATAAATAACTATGGTGTTCACTGAAGGGGAATAAAGTAGAGATGTTAAGTTTCGGAATAATCAATACATAAATTGTATTTAAAGCCAAGGGACTAGATGAAATAACCAGGTGATTGAATATAGCTGGAAACAAAAACAAGATTCAAGAATAGCAGCATGGAGTTCTCTGAGATTGGAGAGATTAGTAAGAATATGAAAAATAAACAAACAGAAAAACTGAGGAAGAGTAAGAAAAATGGTAAGAGTTAAATAGGGAGTCTGTGGTATTCTGGAAACCAAATGAAGAAACTGTTTTATGGAGGAGACACTAATCAGCTCTACAAAATGCTGTCAATTGGTCAAGAAAACTGAAGACTGAAAAATAACTGGCATTCAGAAACATGAAGATCATTGATAATCTTATCAAAGAAATGTTAATTGAGTTGTAGACATTAAAGACCAAAATGAATTTAATAGTCATGAAATAGGTGAGAACAGTCATGAATTAAATGAGGATAATTTTCTTCAGTCTTGTTCAACTACAAAGATGCAGGGGGACAAAACATATTTGTTAAACATGTTTTCAAAGAGGCAGACAGAGAGGAGGCTGTTTGATTCCATTTAGATGAAATGTTGAAAAAATACAAATTAGGAGACAAAAAGTAGATTGTTGCCTGGAGTGGTGGTAGGAAACATGGATTAAATGTGAAATGGCATGAAGGAGCTTATGTGGGGAATGAAATGTTCTAAAATTGATTTATGGTTCATGGTTGCAATACTTCATAGTTATAAAAATTGTTTAATTATAGACTTGACTGAGTTTTATGATATATATAGTGTACCCTATACAGTTGTTAAAAATAAATACATATATAATTAACACAGTCATAAGATGTTTGCCACTAGTTGAATTTCCCACCAATAACCATTTAATGTATAACTATGTTTGAGTCCCATCAGGCATATTTAACATATATCACATTTCCTGGGTTCAGTCGCTTTACACTAAATTGAAGATTTACAAATATGTAGCTTATTTCTTAATTTGAAAATAAAAAGTTGGATAATCAAAATGCAACATTCTCATAGATCTAACATTCAAGACCTAACAAATCCTACACTGTAAATTGATTTATTAAACAGTCTATGTTAAACTTCATTCTTATATTTAAATAGTAACAAAAACATTTGAAAAATAAAGTCTAAGCTATAAGGGAAAATCATGTTACCGTTTTGTGAGATGCAGAGTGTATGGTTTTTCATCAATTGTAATGATATAAGTAACCTAAAACAAAGCAAATAAAGATGACTTAATAAATCAGAAATACATAAATGTATGTCAAAAAGACTCTATCCATTTAAGAAATTAAAATATTCTTCAGAATTTATTATTCTAAATGAGGAAAGAAACAAAAAAACCCTGAGAGACAGAGCTAGTGAATGATGCAGCAGCTCCGGGAATAAGAGATTGAACACAACACAGACTGAGTTATAATAACAGCATCCAGGAATAGGAAGTGACTCTGTGGATGTTTACAGAGTGAGTCAGTGGACTCTGTCCACAAAGGCAGACATCTATGCTAGCAAATTCACAATTCCTTTTCAAGACAAACCAATTTCAAGAAATATCTCTGATTTTAAAGGAAGAGAGTCTGTGAGCTTGGGAGACAGTAGTGCTGTTTATGCCGGGAAACACTGAAGAAGTTCAAGAAGCCCACAGACTCAGAAGACGAGATTTAGTAAACAGTCTGAGACCAAATAATTCGGAATTAAATGTGTAACACTGGGCCTGGCAAGTATTCTTTACATTCCCTTGAGAATTACACCTTATTCTCCCTTCCTTCTCCCAAATGTAGTAGGTTTCCCCAGTGCCCTCAGGCCACAAACCTCTTCACCTTTTTGCCAGGAGATTAAGGGTTCTGTTATCATAAAGGAGATAGAAAGATGAGTTTGGGTAGAGTTTCTGCCCGATGTTCTTCCAAATCCTCAGAAAGAAATCTGTTATTATAATTTTCCCACAAACTTCTAGAAAAACCAGTATTTGAAAGTAAATAGCAAAAGTTTGCCAAACTTATCGTATATTACTGATGTAAGAATTAATAATGTTTTCAGTGGGATATAAAACTGAAAACAACAAAAGAACAAGACAAACAAATAAAGAAACAAAAACTCATAGACACAGACAATAGAGCAGGGAGGGGGATGGTAGAGGAGGATTAAAGGGATCAAATATATGGTGATGGAAGAACTGACTCTGGGTCATGAACACAAAATGTGATATGTAGGTGATGTATTACAGAATTGTATACCTGAAACCTATGTAAGTTTACTAACCATTGTCACCCCAATAAACTTTAATAAAAATAAAAGATAAAAATAAAAAATAGAAGAATTAACGACATAGCACTTAAAAATTAAGAGACAAAACAAATCTGAAATATGCCCCACAAGAGGATGCTATGATGACAGACATAAACTACAAATTCCCTACAAGAAAAAAGATGTGAGAAACAGAGTTTTGAATACAAATTATCCTAATTGGCATCTATAGAACACTATATAAAACAACTCATTAATATATAGAGAAACACTGGAGTCAGATGCATGATTTGAACTTGGTGAAATTCAATTAAAAATCTGTAACTAAAAGATCTCTAGAAAAAGCCCAAATAGGCACACTTCTGAATGTCCCATGGGCCAATGGAGAAATAACAAAAAAAATTAGAAAACATATTATATTAAAATATTACCAATACATGTTATATAAAATTTATACAATAAAGTGACATTAGTGAAAATCAGGGTGAGAACCATCAAAAATTCTCTCCTACATAAATCCAAGAGGAGAACTGGAAAAATTGTTAGACTCAGCTTCTTCAGATCACTAAAAATTAACCAAAGGCTTGTTGTTCTAGGAGTATTTATTCAAGAAAAACAACTGACCTTGGCAAAAAATATTAGTATTTGTGGGATTTGAATTTGCCCTAGTCTCTTCTTCCATTAGTTGAAAATGAATAGACAGCACTTGCAGTAAACACTAGCAGAGTGGAAACCTCTGACAAAAGCCAGATGTAGCTGGAGCATCTTCAAAAATCTCATTTCCAGAGAAATGTCATGATTTGACCTACTTTGTGGTTCTCAGAAGACCCACTTTAGGCTCAACTGTATTTGCCCTAAAGCAGATCTCACCCAGTGTAAAAGCCTGTTCCTAAAGTCATTTGTTGAAAACAATTACACACTTTCTTTTTTTAACTTCATGGTTGTCTGAGGCAGGAAAGAATAGTAGGACAAACAGTAAACCAACCATAAAATTTAAAGGACAAACTGTAGAACTGGATGTTCACATGGAGGTTTGGAAAGCTATGACAAATTTCTGGGCATCCAGACATCATCAAAATGGCGACATGAGGTGAGCCTCTGGAAATCTCCCTTGGAATTTACAACAAATTGAAAAACTGTAACTCCAAAAAGGACTGCATGCACAGCAGACAGGAAACACGTAGAGTCTCACTTCTGAATTCACCTAAAGGTGGGCAAATTGTGCGAGCAGGGGAGGTAAGAAGGGAGAAGTGCAGAGACGGAGCCGCGTGGGCGCAGGACGCGGACTTAGCTCAATGCTCCGAGCTCGCTGCATCCCAGAACTACCGCAGCTGCGGGAGAGGGAAGAACTCGGACTGCTAGGGCTCTGCTTATGGACCACAGGGCTGAGGGGGCACCACATAACACGGCTGAACCCAACGCTTACGGCAGAGATCTCGGAGAAAAGACTGAGGGAAGAAGGATGAAAATGGTGGTTTAAGCCCTCACTGCCAAGCAGAGAACGGAAGCCTTAGGCACTGAGCCTAGCCGCCCACTCCCTACCTTCCCAGAGCACGCACCGCCCCCACCTGCCCAGTGCTAGAAGCAGAACAGTAGCAGTGTCAGATCAAAAGAACAGAATATTTGCAGTTCTGAGAACTGTGATCCACAGACTCGGACTCACAGTCCGACAAGTTCTGGCAAAGGGGAGGGAGCTGTGGAAGCAGAACGGGCAGTGGTGGTGGTTGCTGCCATTGCTCTGAGCCAATTCTCACAATTCACCCCATCTCTGCCCCAACCTATCTGAGTTGATCCCTGCAGGAGTAAACAGAACTGCTGAAACACACGAGCTCTGAATCCGGTGCAGGAAGACCTTGGGAACTTCAAAAGCTCTCCACATCCCCACAGGGACACAGTGCCATATGAACCAGGCAAACTGTTAACAGAAGAGAAGCCCACCTTCCAGGGAATCCCCCCATTGTGTGAGAAGCTGGAAGAGTGCAGAGAATACATAACACTACAGTGTGACAGAGAAAAAAAAGGCTGCAGTCAGAGAGAAAATAAAACATTCTACAAACACGTACTGGAAATCAAAAGAAAGACGTCTTTCTATCAACCTGTTGCAGAACCCACTCCTGTAGATGTCTAGAAAGAGAAATAATAAATCAGTAATTGCCACGAATAACCAAGGCAACAACACAGCTCAGAAAGAAAGTGAAAAGTCTCCAGAAAATGAACTTAAAGATATGGAAATATGTGACTTAAATGACAGAGAATTCAAGATTGCAGTTCTGAAAAAGAATTCAACAAGATGCAAGAAAACACAGAAAGGCAGTTTAATGAACTCAGAAAACAATCAAAGAATAACATGAACATTTGACCAAAGAGATTGAAATTTTAAAAAAGAAACAAATAGAATTTCTGGAGATTAAGAACTCAATAGAAGAAATTAAGAATGAAATACCCAGCTTAGGTAGTAGAGTTGACCACATGGAGGAAAGAATCAGTGACATCGAAGATAGAAACCTGGAAATTACACGGATGGAAGAAGAAAGAGACTTGAGACTTATAAGAAATGAAAGAACTCTACAAAAACTTTCCAACTCCATCAGAAGGAGCAATATAAGAATAATTGGCATACCAGAAGGAGAAGAAAGAGAGAAGGGAACAGAGAGTATATTCAAACAAATAGTCGATGAGAACTCCCCAAACTTGTGGAAAGAACTGGATCCTCGAATCCAAGAAGCAAATAGAACACCTAATTACCTCAACCCCAACAGGCCTTCTCCAAGGCACATTGTATTGAAGCTGCCAAAAATCAATGACAAAGAAAGAATCCCCAAGGCAGCCAGGGAAAAGAAGACAGTAACCTACAAAGGAAAGCCCATTAGATTATCATCAGATTTCTCAGCAGAAACTCTACAAGCCAGGAGGGAATGGAACCAAATATTCAAACTATTCAAAGAGAAAATTATGAGCCGAGAATAATATACCCAGCAAAGGCATCCTTTAGATATGAAGGAGGAATAAAGACCGTTCCAGACATACAGAAGCTGAGGGAATTTTCTAATACACAACCTGCACTACAAGAAATACTAAGGAGGCTATTTGACCACCATCAACAGGGACAATTTGTGGCAACCAAAACATAAAAAGGGGGAGAGTAAAGGTCTGAACCGGAATATGGGAATAGAGAAAGTAGGCATGCTGAAGAAAGTGGAATACCCTAAATATCAAACTTTCTTTTACATAAACGTAAGGGTAACCACTCAAAAAAAAATCCAGAACTGAAATATATACTGTAAGAAAAGAAGAAACAAAGGGAAACATCATAGAATACCACCACACAGAAATAATAGAAAACAACAAAAAGGCAAAGAAACAATGAGATACAGTCTTAGCAAAAAAATAAAGATAGAATGATAGGAAATCCTCACATATCAATAATCACCCTAAATGTAAATGGACTGAACTCACCAATAAAAAGGCACAGAGTAGCAGATTGGATCAAAAAACTAAACTCAACCATATGCTGTCTTCAAGAGACGCATCTCAGCTACAAGGACAAACATAGACTCAAAGTGAAAGGGTGGAAATTGACACTCCAAGCAAATGGCATCCAGAGAAAATCAGGTGTAACTATATTGGTATCAGATGAAACAGACTTCAGGGTGAAAAAGGTAACAAGAGACAAAGATGGACATTTCATAATGGTAAAAGGGAATAAACAACAAAAAGACATAACAGTCATCAATATTTATGCCCCCAATCAGGGAACACTGAAATATAACAAGCAACTACTCACAGAACTAAAAGGAGAAATTGACCAAAACACACTTATACTAGGGGATCTAAATACGTCATTGACAGCTATGGATAGATCATCCAAACAGAAAATAAAAAAAGATATAGCAGCCCTAAATGACACATTGAAATGGACATAACTGACATATATAGAGCACTTCATCCTAAAATATCAGACTATACATTTTTTTTTCTAGTGTACATGGAACATTCTCACAGATAGACCATATACTGGGACATAAAACTAACCTCAGCAAATTTAAGAAGATTGAAATCATGCCAAGCATATTCTCTGATCACAAGGCTTTGAAATTGGATATCAACTGCAAAAAGAAAGCAGGAAAAACCACAACTACATGGAGATTAAACAACACACTTTTAAAGAATGACTGGGTCAAAGAAGAAATTAGAAGAGAGATCAAAAGATACATAGGAACAAATGAGAATGAAAATACATCCTACAACAAATTTGGAGATGCAGCAAAAACAGTTTTAGGAGGGAAATTTATATCATTACAGGCCTATCTCAAGAAACAAGAAAAATCCCAAATAAATAACCTCATGTTACACCTTAAAGAACTAGAAAAAGAAGAACAAATGAAACGCAAGGTCCGCAGAAGAAAGGGAATAATAAAAGTCAGAGCAGAACTAAATGAAATAGAGAACAAAAAGGCAATAGAAAAAATTAATGTGACAACGAGCTGGTTCTTTGAACAAATTAACAAAATTGAAAAACCCTTGGCTAGGCTCACTAAGATAAAAAGAGAGAAGACGCTAATAAACAAAATCAGAAATGAAAAAGGGGAAGTTATCACGGACACCACAGAAATTCAAAGGATCATCCAAGAATACTATGAAGGATTATATGCCACCAAATTTAATAACCTGGAAGAAATAGACAAGTTCTTAGAAACATATAGCCTTTCTAGGCGGAACCATGAAGAACTGGAAAATCTAAACAGACCGATCACCAGTAACAAAATTGAAACAGTCATCCAAAACCTTCCCAAAAGCAAAAGCCCGGGACCAGATGGCTTCACTAGTGAATTTTACCAAACCTTCAAAGAGGATCTAATACCAATCCTGCTCAAACTCTTCCAAAAAAATTGAAGAAGAGACAGTACTCCCTAACTCATTTTATGAGGCCATCATTACCCTGATACCAAAACCTGGTAAGGACAACACAAAAAAAGAGAACTAGAGACAGATGTCTCTGATGAATACAGATGCAAAAATCCTAAACAAAATTCTAGCAAATCGAATGCAACAATGCATTAAAAAGATTACTCATCACGACCAAGTGGGGTTCATCCCAGGGGTACAAGTCTGGTTCAACGTACACAAATCCATCAATGTGATACATCACATAAACAAAATAAAGGACAAAAATCATATGATTATATCCATTGATGCAGAAAAAGCATTTGACAAGATACAACATCCATTTATGATTAAAATACTTAATAAAATAGGTATAGAAGGAAAATACCTTAACATAATAAAAGCGACATATGACAAACCCTCAGCTAATCTCATAATTAACGATGAAAAACTGAAGCTCTTTGCTCTACGTTCAGGAACACGACAGGGCTGTCCCCTATTACCTCTGCTTTTCAACATAGAGTTGGAAGTCCTCGCCAGAGCAATCAGGCAAGAGAAAGAAATAAAAGGCATCCAAACTGGGAATGAAGAAGTTAAATTGTCACTCTTTGAAGATGACATGATGTTATATATAGAAAACCCTAAAGACTCCATCAAAAAGCTATTAGAAATAATCAATGAATACAGTAAAGTTGCTGGCTACAAAATCAACGTAAAAAAGTCCATTGCATTCCTATATACTAACAATGAAATCTCAGAGAAAGAAATTTAAAAAAAATTCCATTTGCAATTGTAGCAAAAAGAATAAAATACCTAGGAATAAACTTAACCAAGGATGTAAAAGACCTATATACTGAAATCTGTAAGACATTTTTAAAAGAAATTGAAGACACAAAGAAATGTAAATACATTCTGTGCTCATGGATTGGAAGAATCAACATAGTTAAAATGGCCATATTAACCAAAGCAAAATACAGATTAAATGCAATCCCTATCAAAATCCCAATGGCAGTTTTTAAAGAAATAGAACAAAAAATCATCACATTTGTTTGGAACCACAAAAGACCCAGAATAGCCAAAGCAATCTTAAGAAAAAAGAACAATTCTGGAGGTATCACACTCCCTGACTTTAGCTTATACTACAGGGCTACAATAATCAAAACAGCATGGTATTGGCAGAAAAACAGACATGTAGACCAATGGAATAGAATCGAGAACTCAGAAATAAAACCTCATAAATATGGACAGATAATTTTTGACAAAGAAGCAAAAAACATACAATGGAGAAAAGACAGCCTCTTCAATAAATGGTGCTGGCAGAATTGGAAAGCCACGTGCAAAAGAATGAAACTGGACTGCTATCTGTCACCATGTACCAAAATTAATTCAAAATGGATCAAAGACTTAAGCATAAGACCTGAAACAATAAACTTCATAGAAGAAAACATAGGTACTAAACTTATGGACCTTGGGTTCAAAGAGCTTTTTATGAATTTGATTCCAAAGGCAAAGGAAGTAAAAGCTAAAGGAAATGAATGGGACTATATCAAACTTAAAAGCTTCTGCACAGCAAAAGAAACCATCGACAAAATAAAAAGGAAACGAACTGAATGGGAGAAGATTTTTGCAAATAGTGCCTCCAATAAGGGGCTAATATTCAAAATATACAAGGAACTCATACAACTCAATAACAAAAAAATAAACAACTGAATTGAAAAATGGGCAGAGGACCTGAAGAGACATTCCTCCAAAGAGGACATACAAATGGCAAATAAATATGTGAAAAAATGCCCAACATCACTAATCATCAGAGAAATGCAAATAAAAACCACAATGAGATATCACTTCACCCCAGTCAGAATGGCTATCATCAACAAGACAAATAGTAACAAGTGTTGGAGAGGCTGTGGAGAAAAAGGAGTCGTCATGCACTGTTGATGGGAATGCAGACTGGTGCAGCCGCTATGGAAGGCAGTGTGGAGGTTCCTCAAAAAATTACGAATAGAATTACCGCATGACCCAGCAATCCCTCTCCTGGGTATCTACCCAAAAAGTCTGAATACATTTATCCATAGAGACACGTGTGCTCCAATGTTCATTGCAGCTTTATTTATGGTGGCCAAGACATGGAAACAACCAAAAAATCCTTTGATAGATGAATGGATAAAGAAGTTGTGGAATATATACACAATGGAATACTATTTGGCGGTAAGAAAAGATGAAGTAGGAGCATTTGTGACAACATGGATGGATCTTGAGATTATAATGCTAAGTGAAATAAGTCAGACAGAAAAAGCAGAGACCCATATGATTTCACTGATATGTGATATATAAACTAAAAGCAACAAAAGAACAAGACAGATAAATGAGAAACAAAATCTCATGGACACAGACGATAGTTTAGCAGTTACCAGAGGGTAAGGGGGTGGGGGGTGGGAGATGAGGGTAAAGGGGATCAAATATATGGTGATGGAAGGAGGACTGACTCTGGGTGGTGAACACACAAAGGGATTTATAGATGATGTAATACAGAATTGTACACCTAAAATCTATGTAACTTTACTAACAATTGTCACCCCAATAAACTTTAATTTAAAAAATAAAAAAAATTTCTGGGCATCCAGAAGCCCACACACATGCATAGGGCTGTGTATGCTCAAGATTGTGCACATGCTTAGGAAAGACTTGAAAAAAACCCAAACTCTCAACTCTGGCTGACATTGAGGCTCTGTGCAAGCAGGAAATGAAATGATAAGATAGCTGTTAACTGTTTGACTAAGTGGCAAAGGCATAATCCAATATGCAAACAGAGACCCTCAGGAAAAACTGAGAGACTTATTTGCTACACATTTAAAAAACTCTCTATCTGATCATTAACCTATCTAGGCGATAACAGAATAGACACCAGTGATTAGACACAGATTTTAGAGAACCAAACAATTCACAAACCATACATCACCTTGATACAACGTTAAGACCTGAAGATCATAAGGAGAGACAAAAGAAATGCTCCTGGTACAGTGTGCCTCTGGTCCTAGAGCCTAGCCAGGCACAGTCACCCTGGCAGCATGTGTATCATAGATGGAGAAGAATCCATCGGTATTTACCCTCCTATAAAGAGTAGTGGTGTGTCTCCCAAATATCACATATAATACAGTAGCAGCAACAAGACGACAGAAGAATGCATCAAGAAAATAATGATGATTATTATTACATGATTATTACTGAAAATAATTTTGAGTTGAAGACTATTAAAAAGTGATATGATCCAAGATGGTGCAGCAGATGAACACTGCCTGCATCCTTCTGTGAACACATTAAAATTACAACTAAATTATACAACAGTCAATCTGGGGAACCATCTGAAGTCTAGTCCTATAATTAAAAGTATAAAGAAGCCACATGGAAACTGGTAGGAAGGGCAGAGACATGGAACCTCAAACCTCCATGTGGTGGTTGAGAATCAGGAGAGATATCTAGACCACAGTGGTTCCCCCTGGAGGAGGAAAGGGCCCCAGCTTCACAACAGGCTCCATAGCCCAGAGTACTGGTGCTGGGAAGAGGAGCCACAGCTGTGAAACATTTGGCTGTGAAAAAGAGTGGGGAGTCTGACCATTCAGGTGGGACACAAGGCTGTGGGACACCAGACTTCACTCACTTGTAGGCACTCACCTTGGGCTCCAATGGAAGGACAATGACTTGGAGGGTGTCAGAGGCATATGGGGGACAGACTGAGGTATGTGGCTTTGAGGCAAGGGCTGGAGGACAATCAATTTTCTGTGTGAAGGGTCCTCCTCCCATGTAGCTGGAAGGGAAGTGCTATCTTTCCTGTGTTGAGCAGTCCCCCACAAGGCCAAATCTGAATCTGATTGGACTGGTGAGCTCCATTTGGACCCTGCCTCACCCAACTCCCCTAAAGCTGGAGGCACTTTCTCCACAAGAAGCTAGCCTTGCCCGCATTACACTCTTTCTCAGAAAACTGTTAGAGTCCAGCAAGCCCGAGGCAGGTGGCACCTGGTCGTCGTTTGCTCTGAGACTTTTGCTGAGTAGCTCCAGGCTTAGCACTGGCACCAAAGCAGGATTTACATCAACCTGTTGACGACAAGTCTTCCCATTCTAGTGACTCCCTGACTTTCATACTGCATGAGGCTCTATAAGCAGCTGAACCTTAAGGGAGCCAGCATGTGGCAGCAGACCTCAGGGTGTCCAGACTTTTTGTGGTGCTACCCCAGCCCAGTACTGGTGGCAGATGTCCTTGGTTCTCAGTATGGCCTCTCCCACACACCTCCAGGTTTAGCACAGGCAGCAAACAACTGCAGATTGCTTTTTAGCTCCTACCAGGGAGCCCTCTGCTGGTCACAGGCAGTGAGTAACTGGGGCCTGCACTGAAGCCCCTCCCAAAAGGCCCCAGAACCAACTTGGAGGTTAGCGTCAGACCACAGCAAAGAACCACCCAATTAGCCCCACAAGCAGCATACAAAAAGGATGGTCTCAACAGGCACCAGAGCCTGCTGGAGCAAATCCTACTCAATGGGGTAAGTTCCCTGCACAGCAGCCCATAAGCTATGGATGTGGCCAAACCCCATATCCAATCAGCCTGAGAGTCAATCCCACCCACTGATATGCCAATAGCAACCAAGACTCAATTATCATAGGAGGGCACACACAATCCACACAAGGGACACTCTTGAAGCACCTGGAGCAGGTGACCAGGGAGACTGTACCAAGGCCCCACAGGGCACCTACTATGTATGTCCACTCGACCAAGAATAGGAGACATAGAAGATCTACCTAATACAAAGAAATAAACTCAGAGAGAGTCAAAATGAGTAAACAAAGAAATGCATCCCAAGTCAAAGAACAGAAGAAAACTCCAGAAAAAGAACTAAACGAAATAGAGGCAACCACCTTATCAGAGACAGAATTCAAAACAATGTTTATAAGGATGCTCAAGAAACTTAGTGAGAACTTCAACAAAAAGATAGCAAGCATAAAAAAAAGGACATAGAAACCACAGAAAAGAACCAGTGAGAAATGAAGCATATAATAACTGATGAGAAATGCACTAAAAGGAATCACCAACAAACTAGATGAAGCAGAGAATCGAATGAGTGATTTGGAAGACAACATAGCAGAAAACACCTAATCATAACAGCAAAAACAAACAGAATAATTAAAAAAAAAATGAAAAGAGTTTAACGAGCCTCTGGGACAACATCAAGTGCAACAACATTCTCATTATAGGGGTACCAGAAGAAGAGAAAAAGCAAGGGATTGAGGACCTATTTGAAAAATAATGACTGAAAACTTCCTAACCTGGAAAAGGAAATAGACATCCCACTCCAGGAAGCACACAGAGTCCCAAAAAAGATGAACCTAAACAGGCCCACACCAAGACACATTATAATTAAAATGATAAAGGTTAAAGACAAAGAGGGAGAATCCTAAAAGCAGCAAGAGAAAGGCAACTAGTAACTTATAAGGGAGTAGCTCCCAAAGGCTGTCAGCTGATTTCTCAACAGAAACTTTGCTGGCTAGAAGCAATTGGCATAAAATATTCAACGGGATGAAAAGCAAGGATCTACAACCATGACTATTTTACCCAGCAAAGCTATCATTTAATAGTAAAGCAGAGATAAAGAGTTTCCCATACAAGAAAAGGCCAAAGAAGCTCATCACTACTAAACCAGTATTATAAGAAATTTTAGTGGGACTTTTTTAAGATGGAAAAAAATAATCAAAATTATGAATAATAAAATGGCAATATCTACACATGTATCAAAAATTACTTTCAATGTAAATGGATTAAATGCTCCAATCAAAAGACACAAGAGGGCTGAATGGATAAGAAAACAAGATCCTTACATATGCTGCCTACAAGAGACTCACTTCAGATTGAAAGACACACAGACAGAAAGCAAAGGGATGGAAATAGATATTTCATGAAAATGGAAGCAAACAAACAAACAAAAAAGCTGAGGTAGCAATACTAAAATAAACTTTAAAACAAAGGCTGTAAGAAGAGACAACAGGGGACCCAGTGATCCCACTTTAGAGTATTTACCCAAAGAAACCCAAAATACTGCTTTGAGGGGATGTGTGCATCCATGTGTTCATTACAACATTCTTTACAGTGGCCAAGATGTGGAGGCAGCCTGGGTGTCAGTCAATGGAAGAATGGATAAAAAAAGATGTCGTAAATATACACAATGGAATGTTGCTTGGCCATGAAAGGGAATGGCTTCTTGCCATGCGCAGGAGCAGGGATGGACCTGGAAGGTATTCTGCTGAGGAGTGTAAGACAAAGAAAGACCGATGCAATGTGATTTTGCTTATAGGTGGAATCTAAATAACAAAATTAACAAACAAAACAGAAACAAACTCATAGATACAGAAAACACTTTGATGGTTGCCAGATGGGAGGTGGGTGGGGGTGTAGTTGAAAAGGTGGAAGGGATTAAGAAGTACAAATTGATTGTTACAAAGTAGTTATGGGGATGTAGGGGATAGCATAAGGAATATAGTCAATAATATTCTAATAAGTATGTATGGTGTCAGATGGGTACTAGATTTGTTGGGGTGATAGATGGGAGGGGATTGGGAGACAGGGTGAAAAGGTGAAGGGATTAAGAAGTACAAATTGGTAGTTATGAAATAGTCATAAAGATATAAAGTAAAGCATAGAGAATATAGCAATAATATGGTAATAACTATGTATAGTGCCAGGTGGGTACTAGACTAGTCAGAGGGATCACTTCTTAAATTATATAAATGTCTAACCACTATGCTGCACACCTGAAATTAATATAACATAATATTGAATGTTAATTGTAATTGAAAAGGGGGGGGAAGGTGAAGAGGAATAACAGGTCCAAATTTTCAAGTATAAAACAAATAAGTAATGAGGACGTAATGTACAACATAGGGAATATAGTCAATAATATTGTGATAGAGTGGTACAGTGTCAGATAGTTGCTGGATTTATCATGGTGATAACATCTTTAGGTATATAAATGTTGAATAACTACAATGAACCCTTGAAACTAATATTATATTGTATTCTTAATAAAAATCTTATTTAAAAAGCAATTCACAAACCAAACACCAACTAAAACGAATAGCAATAATATTTGGAAGAGAGGAAGAATCTGATTTCCTGAGTTACCCCAGTACATTATTTGGAATGACCTGTGTCTGTTGTCAAAAAATTATGAGACATTCAGAGGGGTAGTAGATGGGGGGAGGGAGTTATCATTGTGTGAGAGATACAAATGATAAATGTTTAACTATTACATTGTTTTGTACACCTGAAACTAATAAAAAATGTTAAAAAAAATTATAGGACATGAAAAAGACCAACAAGTATGGCACATATACAGGGAAAATGTCATCAGTAGAAACTGTTCTGGGGGAAGATTAGATGTTGGATTTACTAAAAAAATTACTTTAAATTAGGCATTTAAAATAATTTAAAAGAGCTAAAGAAACACTATATAAACAACTAAAGGAAAATATTACAAAATGTCTCACTAAATAGAGAATATCAGTAAAGGCATATAATTATAAAAAAGAAATAAATAGATATTCTGGTACTAAAACTATCAAAACAACTATGAGATTTCGTACATCTACATCAAAAAGACAAGAGATAACAAATGTTGGAGAGAATATGGAGAAAAGGGAACCCTCGTGCACCATTTGTGGGAATGAAATAGCTATAACCATTATAGTTCTTCCTCGAGAACTTAAAAATAAAACTACTATGTGATCTGGCAATCCTGATTCTTGGTATGTAACCAAGGGAAACACAATTATCTCAAGTGACATCTATAGTTTTATGTTCCTTACAGCGTTATTCACAATAGTCAAGATACGGAAACAAGCTAAGTGTCTGTCACCAAATAATAGATAAAGAAAATGTAACATACACTTACAATTGAATATGATTCAGTCTTTAAAAAAAAAAAAGGAAACGCTGCCATTTGCAACAACATGGATAAACATAAAGGACATTATGCTAAGTGAGAATGGACAAATACTGCATGGTATAACTTATATGTGATACTGTACATCAGATTGCCATGTAAGATATACATTCACAGGCTACCCATACACTCTTGCAAATTAAATTAAGATACAGAATCAAATTAAAATGAAAGGTGCAAAAAATAATCATTCAAGTAGTCTGAAAAAATATATAAGTATTTTGAGAGTAATAATAAGGATGTCCTCAGACTTCTCACCAGGAACTATGTAGGAACAAGATACAGCATTTACACTTTTAAAGCGAGGAATGAAAAATATTAGAAAAACAAATACTGAGAGGTTTCATCAACTACAGATCTACAATAAAGGGAACTTTAAAAGATGTTCTTCAGGAAAAAGAAATATGGTATCACATGAAGTGTGATCACACAAAGTAGTGAAAAACACCAGGTATATTAACTATGTCATTCATAATTTTATTCATTTTAACTCTAAGGATGTTTTATAATGTGAAAGAAATACATTAACAATATGTTCTTGAGTTTATAACATAGGAAAAATGTGCCATATGACAACAGCACAAAGAATAAGAAAATGCAAAAAGTGTAGTTTTAAAATTCTATATTATGTGATATTGTATTGTATTATTTGAAGGTAATCTTTGATAAATTAAAGATTCATACAGTTAAACAATGATAAATCACTAAAAAGAAAATTGAATATAAACAGGAATATCAATGAATATTTAATAATTCAAAAGAAGTTGAGAAAGGAAGTCTTCACTCAAGTTGACACACTCCCCGTTGCCCCAACAAATGGTGCCACTGGCTTTTCTGTATGATTGATCAGCTCTGCCTATTGTATTCTCTGCTCAAGCATTGGTTGAGCTATGCGGCTTCCAGATATTTTTACCAGCCTTTGTGGTCAGGCAGGGCCAGGAGCTACAGTCAGCAGTAGGCTGGGCAATGACTCAGACTCCCCCGCCTAAATTGAATGGGAGAGCCATCTCTAAGCAGCCCCCCATGTATTCCTGATCAGGCTTTCTGGTTGCGAGTGGACAAGAACTATATTCAATAGTGGAGCTGGTACACCAAAAACTGTTAAGAGCTAATCAATGAATTCAGTAAAGTTACAGGATTACAAAGTTAATATAAACAAAAATCAATACTGTTTCTGCACACTAACAATGAATTACATAAAAAGAAATAAAGAAAAACATCCCATTTGCAATAAGATCAAAAAATAAAATAAAATAAAACACTTAAGAATAAATTTAACCAACGAGGTAAATGATCTCTACACTAAAAATAACAACACTGATAATAGAACTCAAAGAAGGCACAAATAAATAGTTATAATGTGTTCATGGATTTGAAAAATTAATATCGTTAAAATGATTTAACAATAAATGCATTACAATCCCTATAAATGCATTGCAATCCCTATCAAGATAACAATGACACTTTTACAGATGTAGAAAAAAATCAATTATATACTTTATAACGAATCACAAAAGATCCTGAATAGCCAAGCAACACTAAGAAAGAAGAACAAAATGGGAGGCCTCGTACTTCCTGACTTCAATTATATTATAAAGCTGTAGTAATCAAAACAGTACGGTACTAGCACAAAAACCGACAAAAAGGCCAATGGACATAATGGAGAGCCCAGAAATAAAACCTGCATGTACAGTCAAGCGATATAGGACAAGGTAGCCAAGAATACTCAATGGAGAAAAGATAAATGGTGCTGGGAAAACTGGGTATTTACATGTAAAAGAATGAAACTAATTCCTTTTCTTACACCACTCACAAAAATTAACTGGAAATGTATTAAAGACTTAAGTAAGACCAGAAACCACAAAACTAGAAGCAAACATACAAAAAAAGATCTTTGGGATGGGTTTTGGCAGTGATTTCATAGACATGACACCTAAAACACACACAACAAAATAAAAAATAAACAAGTGGGGCTACATGAAACTAAAAAGTGTCTGCATTAGAAAGAAACAATCAACCAAATGAAAAGGCAACCTATAGAATGGGAAAAAATATTTGCAAACCACATACCTGATAAAGAGATAATATTCAAAATATATAAAGAACCCATACTACAATAGCAAAAAAGAAAACCCCAAATAATCCAATAAAAAAAATGGGCAAAACACCTAAATAGACATTTTTCCATAGAAGATATATGAATGGTCAACAGGTACATGAAAAGGGAAATGTAAATCAAAACCACAAGATGTCACCTCATACCTATTAGAATATCTATCACTAAAAAGATCATGAAATAACAAATGCTCATGAGGATATGGAAAAAAGGGAACCCTTGTGCCTGTTGGAGAGATTGTAAATTGGTATAGACACTATGTAAAACAGTATGGAAGGTGCTCAAAAAATGAAAAATAAAGCTACCATATGATCCAGCAATTCCACTTCTGTGAATACATCTGAAGGAAATGAAAACACAACATCAAGAGATACGTATCTGGATCCCCATGTTCATAACAGCATTATGTATAATGGAAACAAAGTGTCCACTGATGAATGAATGTATCAAGTTGTGATATAGATGTATGTATATAATTATATATGTATATATGTTAAATATATATACACAAATATGTAACATATGTATATAATGAAATATTACTCCACTATAAAAGAAGGAATTCTTAACCATTTTTGACAACATGGACGGAGCTTATGCTAAATAAAATAAGACCAGAAGGGCTAGTGAGAACACCTGGAAGCTGCATAACCCAACAAAGCTCAAGCCAAGAGATGAGCAGGCAGAGCAAAGCCAGTGGCTCTGAAAATTTTTTGGCCAGAATATTTGGAGTGTAGGCTGGCTTGACTGAAGAGAACAAAGAGATTTACCCGATTTAGAGCTGCCTTTTCGGATGTGCCTGGGTAGGAAAACCAATTTATAGCCCTGCTCATTGTTTAATACAACCATCAGCCTGCTGACCATGGAACCTAACAAGAGCACACAGGAAGCTACATAGCCCATCCAATAACCCTGCTTACGGTGGCACTAGAACAAAGACCACAGCCCATCACTTCCCCATCAGCAGAGCAAAACTAGTGGTCTCACCTGACCAGGGAATTCAGTGCACATTCTTACCTGATTTGGGTCCACAAACAAAGAGCTGTGTAGGCCCTAGGTCCTGTCCTGCTGCCCAACCAGGTTAAGTAAGCTACGTCATTGCCCCATCTACTACTGGATACAGTACCCAGTCCCAACTATCTAGCAAGCTGACCAGAGAATGCAGGTAAATGCAGAGCTCATCCAACAACCTCACCTGTGTAGGAAACAAAACCGATAGTCTCATCCAACTCTTCTAAGTCAATGGAACACTATCTCCACCCCTGGCCTCAGAGCTCAAACACTAGCATCACCCCAAAACAGACCATTATAGCAGGGCCCACCTGCCCAAGGACATTACCAGCAGACTCACCTAGAAACCCACTGAGCTGACTGGTGAAGACCCATCTCTGCCGAAGCAAACCTGTAAAGTCTGGAAAAGGAGCCTGATTACTCAAATATACAGATGCCAAAGTAAGAAATCTAGAATAAGAAAAAATCCGGTAAATATGCCACCTCCAGAGGTAACTAACAAAGCTCTAACAGACCCTAAAGAAATGGAGATCTACGAACTGTAAGATAAAGAATTCAGAATAATCCTTTTAAGGAAAGTAGCAAACTATAAGAATTAGACAACTAAACAAAATTAGAAAACCTATCCATAAACAAAACAAGAAGCTTAATAAGAAAATAGCAAACAGCAAAACAAACAAACAGAAATCCTAGGTTAAAAAATACAACTGAACTGAAAAATTCAATGGAGAGTTTCAAAACAGTTTACCATGCAGAAGAAAGATCAGTGACAAGGAGGACAGGAAATTGGAAATTATCCAGTTAGAGGCCAAAAAGAAAAAGGAATGAAAAAGAATGAAGAAAGCCTGTGAGACTTATGAGGCATAATGAAAAGAAACAAGCAGGTCTTGAGCTATTTTTCCAGTATTTTTTGGCCCATCCCTGGAAGAACTGTTAGTATGATAGTCTTTCATATTGCTCTTGAGATATTCCCATTTGACTTCAGCCATCCATTTCTGGGCATCAGCAGGACCTAACATCCCAGAAGCCTTGGGTCCTAAGCTCCAATTTGAGTTCAGAATTCCTCATAAAATTTTTGAGAATTCTCTTTAGAGTTTGGAAAGTCTTTGACAATGGCCCTAAGTTCAGCCTTTGACCATGGAAATAAACAGTTACATATGGTATTGCAGGTTCAGCAGAGGGCCTCAATTTAAAAGGCATTTGTCTAACCTCCAGTTCATCTTTACAGTGGAAAGATATTGAGCAAAGGAATCAGTGGGTTCAGAATATGTAGGGAGAGAAGAGCAAAGGGATGGAAAGTTTTGAGTCAGTGTGCACTTGTTTTTAGTCTCACCATCAATTTGTTGCTTAAGCTTTTCATTTGCCTTTTGTAAAGAATCGTTTAAAGAGGCAATATTTTATTCATTCAGTCTTCTACAAGCTTCTACATACAAATCAAAAACTACATTGCAATGTTTTGGGGAGGTTCAGGATCCTTTTTATGTAGGATACCTCCTAAATAGATAAGATTATCTAAATGAAGTTTTCCCTTGGGGCAACTGTAATTCAATATTATCTTTGATAAGGTCAACCCGCTTGTTCAAAAAAACATAAGTTCTGGGCCTATAATTTTTAGACATATAGGTAGCCAGGGGCCCTGATGGAGGTATCACCAATTCTTTAGACTTGAAGGAATCCATGTTTTCTTTTCTGATCCCTTAAAAAAAAAATTACCTTCCTGAGGCTTTACACTGGACCTAGTCAAGTGTAGTCAGATCTAGTCCAACTCTGGATACAGTCTAGAGAAATAAATGCTCAAATAAACTCAGGGAGCTGGTAATGCTAATGTGCACAGCCTGGATCCGAGAGGAAAACTTACCCTGGACCCTCAGGTGCAGCGAGAAAAGAGTGAGCGAGCACCATGGTGTCAGCAGGTACCTTCACCTGGTTGCTCGTTGCTCCCAGCGGCCATGGGTGTGTGTGTAGTCACCTTTATTTCCTATTTCTGACACCAGAACTGTAAAAAGATAAACTGAGGCACATTAAATTTTGAAGAGTTTATTTGAGCTAACAATTTGAATTGGCAGCATCAAAAACAAAATGGTTAGGGGCACTCTGTGGGTGGGGGTTAGGGCACAAGTTTTTGTAGAGAAGACATGGAAGTATAGCAATTTTTTAAAGTGCCTATGGCTTGAACAGTTGCTTTATTTGGGGAAACAGTTTTTCGACTGTTTATGAATTGTCGTTCTTGAGTTTCATTTTCTCAAACTCTAGCGCATTGATTCTGCCTTAGATTTTGGTTTGCTTAGGCAGGAAACTAAAGGCATGAAAGCCACCCCAACCTAATGGCCTCCTCATTTAATTATTCTAACAGTATAAAGAAACAAAATGTATAATATAAAGTCAATAATCAGCTGAAATAGATACATTGTTCAGATGGTTCTTCCCAAACTCTGCCAAACAACTTAACCTTGATATATACATATATATCCCATTTATCTTCTGCTGTCATCTGTGATGTTAATACTAGTCTCAGGATGTAGCCTTGATTAATGCCTAATATGACCTAACATAAATGTATTTGCATAAAGATTGAGAAATATATTTATATATAATTATCATTATATATTAAATATTATTATATATGGAACATTTAAAGGGTAAGAAATAGAAAAGTAGTCCCTGATGTTGGCTTGATACTACCTGCTGGCCTTGGTGTTCTGCTGTTGAACATAAACATTTTGGCATCAACATCACACACAGCCACAGAGAGAAAATGACGGGTCAAGACAAAAACGAGAACACTTCATAATCATGTCTGACTACAAATAAAATATAAATATTTTCTAAGTCAGGAAAAAAGAACAAATATATCCTTATTAGACTAACAAGAGTAGCTGTCTCTTCTTAACCAATCACAGCTGTAGGATTTTTCTAGTCTTCCCTTTTCCTAGATAAGATTTATTAAGATACACAATTATAGAATTAGCTCTACTTCCTGACTGCATCCAGGCCTGCTTCCTAAAACCTCCCTGAAACCCCCCTAACAGCAGCCAAAACCTTTTGAAGCATTTCTAACACACTCTTACTGAGATGCCCCATGGTTCCCCATGGTGTGTGTTCTCCCTCACTGCAATAACTAATAAACCTAACTTGTTTAACTACAGGCATGTTGACAATGATCTTTGTCAGGAAGGCATTAAAAGGAAGTCACCTCTCCTCAAATAAGGTTTTTTCTTCCCAGTGTTATACCAATAATGGCACTTATAGCTTCCATAAATGTATTTAGATAAATCTTAAAAGGTTGGACACTTGCATAAGTCCTGTAATTGCTTCAGTGGAATATGTGGTTTTCACAATAAACTGGAAATCCATGAAAAAAGAATCCTTTGTATGTTTAATAATAATAATTTTAAAAAAGACACGGGGTAACAAGGAATTAAAGGAAGAGAACATTACAGGTAAAGGGAGGTGTACTGAAAGAAATGAAAGGAAGACATTAATCATACTCTACCAAAGGAAAAAATGACTTATGGAATAAAGACAATACAAAAACGTAAACAGTTATTAAATACTTCATGTAATTCATAGTAAAACCATATCGTCTTCTGCATATTTGCTATATGCTTTGTGACAAGCAATTTGAAGTAAACAATTTGACGTATAAGTGATCGTGTAATGACGACGTACAAATAGAAGTAAATCAGAAGAAAAAGAAAAGAAACTTATTGTAAACAATTTTTCAACAGAGGGTAGTACTTGTAATGGAATTGGAGTCATAAGTTAAAGATAAGATTCCTTATCCTGAATGTTGTAGCTTTGCCCTTGACTTAACATTTTAATCCTCTTTATTAAATACATGTTATATATATTACATATATATTTTTCATTTATATCATCTGTATCATATATATGTATATCCTTCTTTAGAAGGTTAATGTGAGAATTAAATGAAATTAGTATATGAAAATGTAACTTCTCTAAAGAAAATTATTGTATTGCTATTTTCAGTTACAATATCACATATATTTTATTTTTATTATTATTGTTCAATAGTAGAACAAAATCATGGTAGGTTACTATATGACAAAAATAGAGTTAATGGATTCTTAATTTTTTACTTACTCTTATTTCAAAAAGTGTCCCTTCAACATGAAAAATATTTTGAGGGTTACAATATATTGATCACACCACTTTTACCACATGGAAATCTAAACCCTTGTATTGTGACTTCTGGTTTGTAATATAAAACATAACTGCCAATTTGAAGTATTTTAATCAAGAAAATATTCACGACTAAATGCCTTCGATTTAATTCCTTTGTTATATGGTGGTAAACATTTTTTTTCAACTTCTTTTTCCAGTTAATATTTATTTATTGTAATATTTTTTATCATAATAAGGAAAATGTGGTTTTTATTTTTCCTGTTCTTTTTTTTTCTTTCTTTCTTTGGTCATACTTCTATTGAGTCTGATGCTTCTAGGTCAAAATTTTGTAGGTTTAAATTTTGCTCAAGACCAACTTCTCTGTCTCTGGACCACTGTTACACTTATTTCATATTGATTTTTTTCCTACCAGTATTTTTTCTAAAAAATGTTTAATGTTGCTTGAAAATTTTGAACAAGTGTGTCAGAAAAGATAGAGAAATGAAAGGAAGGGCAGAGGAGTTAGCAGCAGAGGTGTAATAAATGAAGGGTAAATATATACTAAGAGACAAAATAGCACAATAAAAACATTTTGCTTTGCAAATGAATACAAATCAGCACGATCTGACTTAATATAAAGGTAAATTAAAATAAACTTAAACATGTAAATTATAAGACAAATACTTCTAATCGTTTACCTGATTCTTTGTACCTTCACTCTCATTTGACCTTATCTTCCATGGAATTGTGACATGCAGGAATATTCCTTCAGAATCTGCAGTAGGAAATGTTTTTTTTTTTTTCAACAACAGTCATCTCTGTCAAGAATGGGTTCTTAATTCTCAGTCCATGGTGGGGTCTAAAGTTGTCAGTAAACTTAATTTATATTTGCCCACCTTCTTGGTCCAAAACTTTTACGACATTTTCCATGGCACATTAAAAATGGCTAAGATACAAGGAAATAAAAATTAGACACTGCAGTTCTACAGGACCATCCTGTTCCTTTAGAACCAGGTCGGGACATTTTTCCGCGGCTCCTTGAGGAATAAATTGAGAGCAGCACACACATCCCTAAATTTAATGGCCACAGAGTGGGTGAGCCAGGAAGACCAGCTGAGTTTCAGCTGCTGAGCCCCTGGACCCGTGATGCAGAGTGGACTCCTTGGCTGACATCGTTAGTCACCTGTCCTGGTCTGCGGGTTGGGAAAATGGAGGAAGGCATCAGCAGATCAGGAAGCGGGCGGAAGGGGTCCCAGAGATACAGTAAATTGTTCTCCAAGAAGATGCCAGTCTTGCTTAGAGGCAAGAGGAGAAGGAAGTCCAGGCTCCCACGGTCTTACCCATCTGCGCGTGCAACCTTCCAAGCTCAGCGAGCAGTACAAGGAGAAGGAACATGACTGGGCCAGAGTGCAGGAAGCACAGCCAAGGCTGAAAGCCGTTGGACAACGCTGAGCCTCGTGGGCGGAAGTACTCACGTGCAGGTTGCATAGCGCCAGGGCCCTGAGGTGCGGACTGCGGCTGCTTTCTGCCCAGCTGGCTCACCCTTACGGATCCTGATTGGCTGGGCAGCTGCCACAGGGCGGGTAAAGGAAAGACCACCAGACTGGAGAGTATGCATTTGCACACAATTGGTTTGTTGTGGGTAAATTTACATTGTTTAAATCCTTCAGTTGTGACAGGAGGCAACTTAGCAATGATTTGCTATTCTGGTGAAGTTCTTGGTAATTTCGGTTGTCCATGTCACAGTTTTCTGGCATGTTTTATTTACTGTGGTGGAGGAAAATAGAAATGGTAACTATTTTTAGGAGACATTTTCTACGTAAATCATGCTACTGCTGACTTAATTTATTATCTTTGCAAACAAGGAAAAATCAAAATTAGAGAATGTGATTCTAGATAAGGCAACAAAAATCACTTTCTTTAACTGTGTGCCTATTTTTACAGTATTATAATTGGTTCAGTAAAGGAAAGGAAATTTTAAAATACAACCTAAGTTTGTTTTGTTAACAACTATTCTAAGCACTAGCAAGGAAGCTATAGAGCCAGGAAGGGCAGCAAAACAAACGAGAAAGGAAAATTAACACCACTGTAGAAGAAAGAGCATGCAATTGTCTTCAGGTCTTCTGATGAATATCTCAAATTGCATCCGTCCAAAAGCTAACTCAACTTCTATCCCACCTGTCACCCAAAACTTCTTTTATCCCACTACACCCTATTGCAAGGATGAATTGTGTCAACAAGTGGCAAAAATAAACTCTGGTCAGGCCTAAAACTGGCAGGTAGAGTACACCTAGGAAACTGATGTTCAGAAGTTACTACTATTAAAATAAGACAGGCTAGTGATCATAATAACCCAAAATAAGTTAGTAGCAATGAGGATAAGAGAAAGTTATGGTAGAATCATCCCAACGTGAATTATTTTACCACACAATTCACCCAATTAAAGTGTGACAACTGAAAAATTGTAGGAATTTCAGTATAGTCACAGATAAGTGCAGCCATTACCACAGTCAATTTTAATTTCATCATTCCAAAAAGAAACCCTGTGCCCTTTAGCTGTCACTACCCCTGACCCCAGCCTCATTCCAGCTCTAAACAACCACTTTCTCTTTATAAATATCTCTGTTCTGAAATTTTCATACAAATGAATAATACTATGCTTTTTTTGTGACTGCCTTTATTCACTTAGCATAATGGTTTCATCCATATCTAGCAGTATCAGTGCTTCATTCCATTTATGGCTGAAAAATATTCCATTGTATGGATAGACCACATTTTGTGTATCCATTCATCGGTAGATAGACATTTGGAAAAGGAAACTCTTGGCTTCTGTGATGAGGTATTCCCATCCCTGAATCAGGAGCATCTTTGTTTACTGATGGAGGATCCATAGGTCCTAATTAGACTCCAGGTAAGCTGATGCTTCCTTAATCCATGTATAATGCTTCAAGGTATGCAGAACTGCACCTCTCTCAGTAAGCGGGAGACAGGGAGGAAGGGCACTGAAGCAAGAAAATCTTACCCAAAAATGCTCAGCTTAAAGTAAAGAGAGAGCTGCAAGTACAGGTTCCCCCAAAGGGGAGAGAAATATCCTGCATTTCAATTTACATGCAGCCAAGGAAGTATTGCTGGAGACAAAACAGTTATCTATGAGCAATTCTGTGAATATAGAATGGACCTGGCAATGATCAGGGAGCTTGGGGCTGTCCTTACCCAGCAACACTTCCTATCAATATCCAAAGCCTGGAATGGACAGGGAGGGGAATCATGCGCTATTGGAGAGAAGTGGACTGTAGGTGTTCTCTCTTGAGATGGGAGCCATGAGCATCAGAGAGCTGGCAGCATCAGTGGACAATGGAATATTTGCACCTTGAGATGTAACAGCCTCCCAGGTTCAAAAGAGGCAAAACTGCTTATTTCCTAATAAAGGATCACAGCGGGTAGAAAAATCAATAGACACAAGTCTACATACTTTCACTCACAGGATTTATTTTGGTTTGTGAAATTGAAAGCTTTACGCCATAACAAAAGGGGAGAAAGGCAGATTTTCTTTTTCTTTTTCATTCTTGGATCAGGCAGAATAATGGTGAGTTTCCTGGTAATATCCTTTCTCCAATCTATGGCTTTTGACATTATTGATTAGTCACTGTTTTAAAAGAAATGTGGAAAAATAGAAATGCTCAATTGTGACTTAATAATTGTGACTAATATACTATACAACTACAGGTATAGCAATTAATTAGTGTAATAAGACACTAATTATACTGTCATAATCTATGTGCTACACAAAATTTGTAAACTCATTTATTTTCCCAGAATCCTTTGTGATAGCCACGTTAAACAGCAATATTATAAATTGGCATTTACATATTTCATGTAGTCTCTATGCTTTACCTGGGTAAAAGAAAATCATCAACAAGGAAACAGAGAGGAAAAGAACAATAAAAATATGTGAAAAAATAAAGAATTACTATTGTGGTTTTTTTTGTCAACAGAGGAGTACTACCAACAGTTCTCTGTACATATCCCACAGGTGTCCCACGTACACATGTTCAAAAACAAATTCATTCTTCACTCCCCTCCACATCATTACAACACCAAACTGGGTCTTAACCCTACTATAAAATATGTCATTAGTTAAAGGTGTCATTATTCATTGTGTCAGAAAAGTTTAAGTCTTTGTTGTTCTTTTTTATTCTAGCCGAATACATCCATCAGTTACCACTTCGATTAAGTTTACCTCCTTTAAATCTCACAAAACTTTTTGATCTTTTCCTCTTATTCAATCCCACCCTCATTACACCTTTCCTGTATATTTCATACTCTCACAGCTCTTTCACTCATCTCCAGTTCTGACTGACTCTGATTGAGTTTTCCCACACGTCATCCCAGTGAAAATTAAAAAGCAAACTATATTATGCAGAATCCCTCTCTTATTACTTCAAAAATACTTTAACTATGTTCCTAGTCATACATGAGAAAATTTAAATGCCTAATTATGGCACACCAGACACTTCTCTTGGCTCATGATTACCTATGCAGATTTTATCTCTCAATGTTCATACATTTTAAAATAAATTTTAAAATGTACTAAAAGCCCAAATTTAGAAACAAGTCTGGGTTTACATTTTCACCTTACTATCTTTCTGCTTTGTGTCAATAAACATTATTTCAGCACTATTTCTGACACTCTACATACAAACTGTCAATTCATTCTGTTGGTTCAGCCTCAAAATTTATTCCTAAAACCTTCTTTACTATCTCTGATCTGAGGCACCATCCTTTTTCTCTTGAATTATTGCAGTAGTACTCCACTAACTGGTTTTTCCACTTCTACTTCTGCCATTGTTACAGACTACTTTCAACAAAACAGCCTTTAAAAATGTAAGTCATGTGACTGCTTGCTAACTCTGCTCCAGATAAACTTACATCACTGTTATTCATTAAACATTCCTGACTTTTCTTTCACAGGATTATCCCTGTGTTTGGAAAGCTCCTGCTCAGATATATGCATGGAAAGCTCTGCCAACTGTATGCCTGTGTAATATAGCATTAATTTACAGCTGAAATGAAACAGCTCTTTCTTTTTCTCTGGGAAAGGCTGCATGTCTGATTTCACATTTTGCCAAGATAAGGGCAGTGGATGAGCTGTTTAAAATTTAAAACAAGGAGACTTGATAACTTATACATGAGGTATCTCTCTGACCTCCATTGCTTGCTGCACTCTCCCTTGCTGTGCGGTATCTTCTGTGTTTAAATAAATGACTTATGTGAGTGACCCTATGCATCCAGGTGACTTTTTTCAAATATCTACACTGGACAAAAGTTTGCACCCCCTCCAATTCTTTACTTATATCACTTGCTCAATAGGGCCTACTGAGTCAACTGTACTTAAAATTGCTATCAAAATCCACTTTCAACATCAACTCTCTCAATTACCCCTACTGCTCTCATCTTTTCCATATGATTAATCACTTCCAATACACTATATAACTAACTTATAAAACATGTTGATTGCTTATGGATTGATTATCTAACCCACTATTTCAAATTCTTGAAGCAAGATATTAATGTAACCATAAAATACTGGTGGCAGGAGAAGGCTGTGGAAAATAGAAAAAAAAGTGAAAGAAATTAAGATATTGAATTTATAACCTAAGAGTTGGAAGAAATCAGGGAAATGGCAAAGCCAGTATATTTCTCTAGGAGAAAGGTGAGTGGCAGTGAAAAGTTCAGGTGAAGACACCCGGTATGATGATGAGACTATGATTGAAGGACATGAGAGGAAGACAGTAAGTGAAGCACCAAAATCTTCATCTAAGATGTAGCTTTTAATAGAATAATCAAATAAAGAGTAGAAATTTGTCTAGGCAGAAATAAGACTAATTTACATGAGGCTAGGATTTATAAATATTTTCTCTGATAACCGATAAGGAAACAGAGATCCATTGCCTTAACTCTCAATTAAAGTCAGAAATGGAGGAATGGCAGGTAAGTAATGGGATGAACTATGAACTTACTCTTGGTTCAATTTTTGAATTTTTCTATTGATTCCATATGATAGGTCTAATATGGCAAATATCATGATTTCTTTACACATGTGAGTTAGAAGTTTGGACAATATACACAGATGCCTATTTTTCCCCTTCTTAGAGTAAATAATTGTATTTCTGTCTTGCAGGAAGAGTGTGTTTAGCATTTTCCATGGCATCTAATATGTCCTCAATAAATGTAAATTCCATTCCCCATCCCCAGTCATATGTTAGGCTATATGTGTCAAAATTGTGGAGTTATTAAACCCTGGCCTCTGTCTTAAACACTCCAAAAACTTATTAAAATTCTATATGCATGGGGAAATATTTAAATACTTATGTATGTTTCCTCATTTATAAAATAAGGATAACAATAACCACGGAATCTTAGTGAAAAAGAAATATATGTTGGGAAATAATCCATACAAATTTACCAATTAGAACCTTAAATGAAGGAGCAGGATGCATGACAGCTCACAGCGATTTTAAGAACATACTTAAATCTCTTTAAAGTCACTTCTTTTTACAAAACAAACAAATAAAAAACAGTTGGCAAATAAATCCCTGATAAATATTGGTTAACATTAAATATTTCTAAGAGTATAAAATAAAATTTGAATTGGTCTTTGTTTTAGTATATGATTAAAAAATAGGAGTGATGATGATGAAACATGGAAATAATAGGTTTTGTATACTGAGGTATTGTTAAAAACAAAGCAATATTTCATGAATTATATCAGTTTATCAATAGTTTAAGTGCTTCAATTCACCTTTAACTCTGTGTATGATTTGCTGCTGTTACTACTGCTGTCTTCTGATATAGAACTGTATAAAAGAAATAGGATTAGTTTTTGGGTTAGGAAATATTGCAATCCCAAGTAAAATCAAGAAAAGTAAAAGCTAGATTTGTACTAATTATTCAATTAATATGTACCAATATCTACATTGCTTCCAATATTCCATTCAGTGATCCTATATTTAAATATTTGGTCTTTCTAATGTTGATCTAGCTATTAAAGATATTAAGTATTTTTAAATTTCAAACGAAAAACCACTCTATTATTTTTCTCTATTTGTCTACACGACAGACAAGAGGAATGTTAATATCCTATGATATTTATGATAATGCTCCTCAAGTTAAAAAAGCTAATTTACATGCAAATTGTTCAATTCTTAAATTATTGTCTGTCCAATTATAATATTTGTATCAAAACTATGTACATAAGTAACTTTTTCACTTTTGTTAATGAGGTACTTAATGAGGTCAGCTATGATTAGTTTTGTGGTATTTATACAATCTCCAATTTTTTCTTTGTAAAACTCCTATACATACACAGTTCCTGTCATGGTGTCTAGGTTCCTGCTACATGACTACAATTCCTTGGTGACAGGCATTAAGATCAAGTTTGAACACATAACTCAGGGTTATAAATCCAGACAGAACACTGGCTGAATTTAGGTACCCATCCACAGCTGTGTGCTTCTGTCTCTTGAGAATATTAAATGAGAGGCATTGGCTGTGGGCAGATTATTGATATTTTATTTGAAAATGAACCTAGAAAAGGTTAAAATAAGTATGCTGGGCCTTTTGCATACAGGGCAGTCATTCTGCAGAGAATGGACTTAGACAAGAAGTGATGATGTCAATCATAAAGACTTTGGGTGGTGGGAGAATGACCTACATAATTCCTGACTATGCAGCTCATTACCACCCTTTGGTGCTTCAGCTCTACATCATTACTTTTCCTTTTTTGTATTATTGTATTTTATTTTTTATTAAATTATTTAGGTGACATTGGTTAATAAAATTATATACAAGTATGTTTCAAGTGCAATATTTTATAGTACATCATGTATGTATTGCATTGTCTCTTCACCACCCAAAGCCAATTCTCCAGCCATCACCATATGTTTGACCCCCTTTACTCTCTTCTTCCACCTCCCTCACTCTTTACTCTCTGGTAACCACTAAACTATTGTCTGAGTCTATGAGTTTTTGATTCTTTGTTTGCCTTGTTCATTTGTTGCTTTCAGTTTAATATCCCACATATAAGTGAAATCATATGGTTCTCAATTTTTTTTTGTCTGATTTATTTCGCTCTATATCATCTCTTATCCTTGTGACCCTGAAGCAACATAGTGTTACTCTAAAAATTAGGCAGTCATGGCCAGATTTTTTAATTTATTTATGATCAATTATTCCTTACTATAACATCTCTTTCAAAAGTCAGGTTTACTTCTAGCAACTATTCAGATTTTTCCAAGAGACCTTAAGTAAAAGCACAAGGAAACTTTAAGCCAGATATCATCCATTCAAATCAACTTATAATAATTTGATTATTATATAAATGTCTATAAAAATAATGCAGAATACTACCCTGAATTTAACTAGTTACTGCTAACTTGTTTAAGTAAAATTAACTAACTTGAGAAATAAAGGTGTTGATGGCAATTTTCTATCATTATTTCATCTCTCTCTCCACAAGTAAGCAACAGGGAACCATTTTCCTTTAGCAGGGAATAATAAGACCCACTTATTTATCTTTACTTCTGCATTCTCATTTTCCTAAATAATCTTAAGTAAATTGTGGTTTGTATTGGTGTTACATTAAAGGCAAAAGCTGTGCACATACCTTCATTCTAATTTTAGAACCACATGAGCGATATTAATTATGTGTAAAATAGGCAGTATCCCATCTGTGTTCTCTCCCTTATTTTTTGCTATCTTATATTTTTCTCACCTTCTGCATATTGTTTTCACAAAACTTGCTTACTTACATCTGTTAAAATGCTTGGCATATCTGAATGTCATTGCAAGCCGCATGGGGTTGCTTGGGAAATAAACAAATCCTCCTAAGGCAATTATAACCAACATAGCTTTCTATAATATTTGAAAGGCACTGAGGATTTACTGAGTAGCTTCAGTTGTCCCTGGGCCTATGTGCATCTGAAGGACACCTGTCTGCATGAATTCTGAAAATAATAATAATAATAATAATAATAATAATAATAATAATAATGTTGTATACTAAGACTTAATATTTCTAAACATTAACCCAATCCATCCAAGAATCCCTCCTTGTAATATTCTGAATTAACATTTGAATTCTTCCTATAATGTATTTCTGTAAATGTATTTCTGTATAATGTAAAGAAGTGATGATTGACATCAGAAACATGATGGCATGAGGGGTTCCCCTTGATCTCTCCACTTGAAGTTACAAGTTGAACAGCTACAATTCAACAAAGTAGTCTTTGAGCAATAAACAAACACATCTGAGAGATCCACACATCAAAACATCTGAAGGTGGGAAATTGGGCTAAACAGAGGAGGAGGGAAAGGAGAAGAGGAGAGACAGGTTATGTGGACGCAGCCCAGAGCTTACTGCTACAGACATAGTCTGGAGCTCACTTAGAGTTCTGGGAGAGGGAAGGAATCAGGCTAAAGTGCACTCTCTGGGGCCCCAAACATTCCTGCCTGGGCGATCAGCATATAATACAGCAGAATCCAGCGATCAGGTCAGAGACCAAATACAGAAATATAAAAACTGTGGTCTAGTAGCCACCACTGCCAGTCAGAAAACAAAGTCACAGAGCCTGGCCATCTTCCCCCACCCTCCTCAAGCACGCCTCCCAGCGTTCTCCCAGAGCTAGCAGTGGGCACAGAAGAAACTATAGCAGTGACCTTTGGGTTAATGAGCAGACTATATACAGCCCTGAGAAGTGAAGAGATAAATCTGAAGTGGCAGAGGCACACTGCAGCTAATCACAGTGACAAGGTTGGAGATACAGAGGTGAGGTAGCTGTGGTCTGACAGTCACCTTTATTTGGAGGAGAACAAAGACACAAACACACCAGTGGCCTCTACCAGCTCACCCCACCACAACCATTCCCATTTGATCCCAGCAGGGATACCTGGACCAGCTCAAGCAGCACAGCACTTCATCTAGCTACAGGGGCAACACTAGGATTTCAGGGGCTCAGAACCTCAACACCCACTACATTTTCCCACAGGCTTGGTGCCCTGACACCAAGGCCACCTAGTCACAGCGGAGACGCCCACCTCCCCAGGGAATTTTTGACCAGGAGAAGCCAGAATAGGGAAAGATAAAATGCTCCAGTACCACCTACTAGAAAACAAACAAACGAAAAAGATCTCTTCATATCAAATTGCTGCAGAGCTCATTCCCATGTATGCCTAGGAGAAGAAATAATCCATCAAAAGCCATGAGCGAACAAGGTAATGAGGCAGCTCAGAAAGAAAATGAAAAATCTCCAGAGAATAAACTTAAGACTTGGAAATTTGTGACTTAAATGACAAAGAATTCAAGATTATAGTTCTGAAAAAAACTCAATGAGAGACAAGAAAACTCATAGGCACTTTTGAATTCAGAAATAAAATCAACGAACAAAATGAATACTTTACCAACTTTACCAAAGGGACTGAAAATTTTAAAAAGAACCAAATAGAAATTCTGGAGCTGAAGAACTCAATAAAAGAAATGAAGAATGAAATAGTGAATTTAGGAAATAGAGCTGACCAGATGGAGGAAAAAATTAGTGATATCAAAGACAGTAATCTGGAAATGATGCAGATGGAAGAAGATAGAGTTGAGAGTTAAAAGAACTCTATAGTGTCTTGCTGAATGGTGTTCATTATTGTTGTTGCATATTATTGTGTGTGGTCATGAGAATGTCTGAGCTTGAATTAGAGTCATGAACAAACATTAAATTTCTTGTAAAGGTTGGCAAGAGTGGAAGTGAAATCAGGGACATGTTAGTCCAAGTTTATGAGGACAATGCTATGAAGAAAATGGCAGTGTACAAATGGATAAAACATTTTTCTGAGGGGATAGAACGCGACACTGATGAAGAGCGGTCAGGCGGCCAGTAACGAGCAGAACTGATGAAAACGTGGCAAAAATTTGTCAAATTGCATGTCAAAATTGTCAGCTGACTGTGAGAAGCAGACCAAGTAAACATTGATAGAGAAACAGGAAAATCTTAACTGAAAATCTTGGCATGAGAAAGGTGTGTTCAAAAATGGTTCCCAAGGAGCTCACCAATGAACAAAAGCAAAGGAGAGTTGAAGGTTGCCAAAACCTTTCGAAGAGGCAAGATGATGTATTGGACTATGTTATCACTGGTGATGAAACACGGGTGTACCAATGTGACCTGAAACAAAACATCAAAGTACACAGTGGAAATCAGCCAATTCTCCATAACCGAAAAAGATCTGTCAGTCCAAATCAAGAGTCAAAACATTGTTGCTAATCTTTTCTGTTATCAGAGGGATTATTCATTATGAATATGTACCAATTGGACAAACAGTTAACCAAGTTTACTATTTGGAAGGGCTGAAAAGACTGCATGAAAAAGTTAGACAAAAACGAAAATGAACTTTTTGCCAGCAATTCATGGCTCTTGCATCACGACAATGCACCAGCTCACACGGCACTGTCTGTGAGGGAGTTTTCAGACAGTAAACAAATAATTGTATTGGAACACCTTCTCTACTCACATAATCTTGCCTCCAATAACTTCTTTATTTACCCGAAGATAAAGGAAATATTGAAAGGAAGACATTTGGATGAATTCAGGACTTCACATGTAATACAATGACAGCTCTGATGACCATTCCAGAAAGAGTTCCAAAATTGCTTTGAAGGGTGGACTAGGCACTGACGTCAGTGCATAGCTTCCCAAGGGAAGTACTTCAAAAGTGACCATAGTGATATTCAGCAATGAGGTATGTAGCACTTTCTCTAAGATGAGTTCATGAACTTAACTGTCTGACCTCATATGAAACTTTCTTTTATATAAACTTAATGGTAATCAAAAAAAAATATCCACAACTGAGATATATAACATAAAAAAAGAAGAAAGAGAGGTGAAAATCATGGAATACCACCACACTGAAATAACAGACAGCAACAAAAAAGAAAAGAAATAATGAAGACACTGAGCCACCAGAAAACAAAAGATAGAATCATACAAAATCCTCATATATCAATGATCACCCTGAATGTAAATGGACTGAACTAACCAATAAAAAGTAACAGTGTAGCAGATTGGATCAAAAACCTAACCCCAACCATATGCTGCCCACAATAGACATATCTCAGCTATTAATATAAGAACAAATATAGACTCAAACTGAAAGGGTGGAAATTGATACTTCAAACAAATGGTGGCCAGAAAAGAGCACACATATCCATACTTATATGAGGTGAAACAGACTTCAAGATAAAAATAGTAACAAGAGACAAAGGTGGCCATTTCAAATGATAAAGGGGACAATACAACAAGAAGACATAACATTCATCAATCAGGGAGCACCAAAATATACAAAGCAACTACTAACAGAACTAAAGGGAGAAATTGACAAAAACAGAATTATAGTAAGGGACCTAAATCCATCATGGGTTGTTATGGATAGATCATCCAAACAGAAAATAAATAATGAAATAGCAGCCCTAAATGACACATTAGATGAAATGGACATAATTGACATTTATAGAGCACTTCATCCTAAAACATCAGACTATACATTCTTTTCTAGCATACATGGAATATTCTTAAGGATAGACCATATGTTGGGACATAAAACTAGCCTCAGCAAATTTAAGAAGATTGAAATCATACCAAGCATATTCTCTGATCACAAGGCTTTGAAACTGGATATCAACTGCAAAAAGAAAGCAGGAAAAACCACAATGTGTGGAGATTAAACACCATGCTTATAAAGAATGACTGGGTCAAATAAGAAATAAGAGGAGAGATCAAAAGATACATAGAAACACATGAGAATGAAAGTACTTTGTATCAAAATTATTGGGATGCAGCAAAAGCAATCATAAGAGGGAAATTTATATCATTACAGGTCTATCTCAAGAAAGAAGAAAAATCCCAGATAAACAATCTCATGTTACACTTTAAAGAATTAGGAAAAGAACAAATGAAACCCGAAATTAGCAGAAAGAAGGAAATAATAAAAATCAGAGCAGAACTAAATGAAATAAAGAACAAAGAGACAATAGAAAAAATTAATTCAAGGAAGGGCTGGTTCTTTGAAAAGATTTTAAAAATTGACAAACCCTTGGCTAGACTCACTAAGATAAAAAGAGAAAAGACACAAACAAAATCAGAAATGAAAGAAAGGATGTTACCATGGTTATCACAGAAATACAAAGGATCATGCAAAATTACTATGAAGGTTTATATGCTACAAATTCAATAACCTACAAGAAATGGACAAGTTCTTAGAAACATATAGCCTTTCTAAGCTGAATCACAAAGAACTGGAAAATCTAAATAGACCAATTAACAGAGAGGAAATTGAATCAGTCATCCAAAACCTTCCCAAAAGCAAAAGTCCAGGACCAGATGGCTTCACTACTGAAGTCTACCAAACATTCAAAGATGATCTAACACCTCTCCTCCTAAAACTCTTCCAAAAAATTGAAGAAGAGGCAATACTTCCTTACACATTTTACAAGTCCAACATTACCCTGATACCAAAACCTGGTAAAGATAGCACACACACACAAAAATTACAGAACAATATCGCTGAATAAAAATGCAGAAATCCTAAACAAAGTTCTAGCAAATCAAATACAAAAATGCATTAAAAAGATTATACATCTCTATCAATTGGGGTTCATCCCAGGGACACAAGGATCGTTCAACCTATGCAAATCGATCAATGTGATACATGACCTAAAGAAAAGAAAAAAATCATATGATTATATAAATAGATGCGGAAAAAACATTTGGCAAGATACAACATCCATTTATGATTGAAACACTTAATAAAATTAGTATAGAAGGAAAATACCTCAACATAAGGACCATATATGACAAAACCTCAGCTAATATCATAATTTACGGTGAAAAACTGAAGCATTTTGCTCTATGTTCAGGAACAAGGCAGGGTTGCTCCCTATCACCACTGTTATTTTACATAGTATTGGAAGTCCTCGCCAGAGCAATCAGGCAAAATAAATAAATAAAAGGCATTCGAATTGGGAATGAAGAAGTTGAAGTGTCACTTTTTGCAGTTGACATGATTCTTTATATAGAAAACTCTAAAGACTCCACCAACAAGTTATTAGAAACAATAAACAAATACAGTAAAGTTGCCAGCTACAAAATCAATGTACAAAAGTCCATTGCATTCCTATATACTAACAATGAAACCTCAGAAAAAGAAATTTAAAAAAAAAATACCTTTTGCAATAGCAACAAAAAGAATAAAATACCGAGGAATAAACTCAACAAAGGATATAAAGGACCTATACACTGAAAATTATAAGACATTTTAACAAGACATTGAAGACAACACAAAGAAATGGAAAGACATTCTGAGTTCATGGATTGCGAGAATCAACACATAGTTAAAATAGCCATGTTACCCAAAGCAATATATAGATTTAATGCAATCCTCATCAAAATTCCAACGGCATTTTTTAAAGAAACAGAACGAAAAATTCATCAGATTTGTATGGAATCACAAAAGATCCCAAATTAGCCAAAGCAATCTTAAGAAAAAAGAACGGTGCTGGATGTGTCACACTCCCTGACTTCAGCTTGCACTGCAGAGAGACAATAATCAAAACAGCATGGTCTTGGCAGAAAAACAGACATACAGACCAATGGAACAGAATTGAAAACCCAAAAATAGGCACACATATATATGGATAGGTAATGTTTGACAAAGGAGCCAAAAACATACAGTGGAGAAAAGAAAGTGTTTAATAAATGGTGCTGGGAAAATTGGAAAACCACATGCAAAAGAAATAAACTAGACTGCTATCTGTCACCATATACCAAAATAAACTCTACATGGATCAAAGACCTATACACAAGACCTGAAACAATAAACTGCGTAGAAGAAAGCATAGGTGCTAAACTTACAGACCTTAGGTTCAAAAAGGATTTTCTGAATTTGATCTCAAAGGCAAGGGAAGGAAAAGCTGAAAAAATGAGTGGGACTGTATCAAACTGAAAAGCTTCTGCACAGCCAAAGAAAGCATTAACAAGTAAAGAGGTAACCAACCGAATGGGAGAAAAGATATTTGCAATCAATGTCTCTGATAAGGGGCTAATATACAAAATATATAAAGAACTCATACAACTCAAAAACAAAAAGACAAACAATCCAATTTAAAAATGGGCAGAAGACACGAACAAAAACTTCTCCCAACAAGACATACAAACAGATATATGAAAAAATGTTCAACTTCATTAGCTACTATTAGGAAAATGCAAATCAAAACCAAAGTGAGATTTCCCCTCACACCTGTTCCAATGACTTTCATCAACAAGACAAATAATCACAAGTGTTGGAGAGGCTGTGGTGTAAAAGGGACACTCATACACTGTTGGTGGGAATGTAAATTTGTACGGCTGCTATGGAAAACAGTATGGAGGTTCCTCAAAAAGTTAAGACTAGAATTCCATATGACCCAGCCATCCCTCTTCTAGATATCGACCCAAAATATTTAAAACATTTGTTTGTAAAGATATATGCACTTCAATGTTTACTGCAGCATTACCACCAGTGTCCTTTGATAGATGATCAGATAAGGCATATGTGATATATATACACAATAGAATACTACTCTACCATAAGAAAAGATGAAACACTGCGATTTGGGACAAAATGGATAGATCTTGAGATTATTATGCTAAGTGAAATAAGTCATACCATAAAAGTCAAGAACCATATGACTTCACTCATATGTGGGATATAAAACTGAAGGCAACAAAGGAACAAGACAAACAAATAAAGAAACAAAAACTCATAGATAAAGACAACAATTTAGTGGTTACCAGCAGATAAGAAAGAGGCGGTATGGTAGAAGAGGGCAAAAAAATGGTGATGGAAGGAGAACTGACTCTGGGTGGTAAACACATAATGCAGTATAGAGATGATGTTTTATAGAATTTACACTTGAAACCTATGTAGTTTTGTTGACAACTGTCACTCAACAAATTTTAATTTAAAAAAAATACAAAAGATCATATGAAAATACTATGAAAGACTATATGCCACCAAATTCAATGACCTAGAAGAAATGGACAAGTTCTCAGAAAAACGTATCTTTCCTAGACTAAATGAAAAAGAGCTGGAAAATCAACAGTAAGGAAATTTAAACAATTATCAAAAACATTCCAAAAAAGCAAAAAATACAGGACCACTTGTCTTCACTAATAAATTTTACCAAACATCGAAGTATGATTTAATACCTGTCCCTCTCAAACTCTTCCAAAAAATTGAAGAAGAGGCAATACTTCCTAACTCATTTTATCAAGGCAACATTACCCTGATACCATAACTTGGTAATGACAACACCAAAAAAGAAAACTACCACCAAATGGCTGATTAATACAGATGTAAAAATCCTAAACAAAATCCTAGCAAATTGAATACAACAACACATGAAAAAAATTATAAATCCAAAAATTATAAACCAAAAAATTATAAATCCAAACCAGGGGCAAAAGGATGGTTCAGCCTATGTAAATTGATCAATGTGATACACCTCATAAACTAAACGAAGGATAAAAATCATATGATCATATCAATTGATGTAGAAAAAGCATTTGAATAGATAAATAACATCCATTTATTACTAAAATGCTTAAATAAATGGGTATGAAAGTGTCTCAACATAATAAATGCCATATATAACAAACTGTCAGCAAATATGCTTAATTGTGAAAACCTGAAAGCTTTTATCTAAGATCAGAAAAACAACAATGATGCCCACTCTCACCACTGTTATTGAACATAGTATTGGAAGTCCTAGCCAGAGCAATCAGGCAACAGAAAGAAATAAAAGTCATCCAAATTAGGAATGACGAAGTCAAGTTGTCATTTTTGTAGACGACATGATTCTTTATGTAGAAAACTCTAAAGACTCTACCAAAAAACTATTAGAAACAGTAAACAAATACAATAAAGTTGCTGGCTACAAAAATCGACATGCAAGAATTCATTGCATTCCTATATACTAACAATGAAATTTCAGAAAAAGAAATGTGAAAAATCCTTTTTGCAATTGCTAGAGAAAGAATAAAATACCCAGGAATAAACTTACCAAAGTATGTGAAAGACTTACACACTGAAAATTATAAGACACTGTTAAAAGAAATTGAAGAAGACACAAAGTAATGAAAAGATCACCATGTTCATCGATTGGAAGAATCAACATAGTTAAAATGTCCATATTACACAGAGAAATATACAGATTTAATGCAATCCTCATCAAAATTCCAAAGGCATTTTTTAAAGAAATAGAACAAAAATCATTAGATTTGTACAGAATCAAAAAGACCCAAATAGCTAAAGCAAACCTGAGAAAAAACAAGGGCAGAGTTACGACACTTCCTGACTTCAAATTATATTACAGAGTGACAATAAACAAAGCAGCATGCTATGGGCAGAAAAAGAGACACAGAGACCAATGGAACAGAATTAAGAAACCAGAAATAAACCCACAATAAGTGGGCAGAAACTTTTTGACAAAGAAGCCAAAAATATACACTGGAGAAAAGGAAAGCCTCTTCAATAAAAGGTGCTGTAAAATTTGGAAAGCCATATGTAAAAGAAAGAACCTATGGTAAGAGACTGCTATCTCTCACCATACACCAAAACTCATTCAAAATGGATCTAAGACCTAAACATGAGATCTGAAACAATAAATTGCATAGAAGAAAGCATAGGCACTAAACTATGCACCTTGGATTAGGAGAGGATTTTATAAATTTGACCTCAAAGATAAGGGAAGTAAAAGCAAAAATAAATAAATGGAACTATATCAAATTAAAAAGCTTCTGCACGGCATAAGAAATGATCAACAAAACAAAGAGGCAACCAACCAAATGGGAGGAATCACTGCATAATTATGTAAATGTCTAACCACTATGCTGTACACCTAAAACTAATATAAAATAATATTGAATGTTAACTGCAACTAAAAAAATAAATAATTTTTAAAAAGAAGCAATACATTTACTTACCTTCCGCCTACCTTCCCCTTTGTTTTCCAAAAACTAATTTTATTCCATTTAAGAGCAATGATGGCAATTAAAATAAGGAAAGGTAGAAAAATGCCAAAACTGATAAAGACGCCATTTTTTCGAGGAGCAGCAGGTTGTTTTGCAGGCATGTATGCAGATTTATCTGCAAACGTAAGAGTAACTTTTAACTTTTTCAAAAATTATAGTAAATGGATATTTGTAAATTGAATTATAAAAATTTGGGATTCAAATAATACAGTCTTGGATTGAGTAAACTTAAGTGTTTCCTAATATTCTGCGACTATGCCACAAAGCACATTATACATTTATGTCAACTCAATATCTATGTGTATCACTGACATAAATTTATTTTAATCATTATACGTATAACTTTTATTTGTGTGCTATATTCTAATGTATTTTATTGTATCATATTTCCATATGTGAACTGTTGCTTACAACTCATTAAACTTTTGGTAATACCTACTACTAAGTTCTTCTATTTAAAAAATAGAACAAAAGGAGAACTGTTTAAAACTGATTTAATGTAAAATGACTGACACAACTGAAGGCTAATTTTAAAGAACAAGTAATGATAGTATATAAGGTTAAATTTCCATATTATCCTTATAAGGTAATATTATACTAATTCTGATCATTTAAATTAGAAAAAATGTATATTCCTTTAAGTGTTACAACAACATTACAGAAAATTAGAAAACTGTATGGAAAATTGGTCCAATTTAACAAAAAAGAAATCACCCAAGCGACTGAAACACAAAAAACTAAATTAAACAATCAGAATTACCACCAACATAACTGTGATTATATTAAATGTAAATTAAATTAATGCCTCCCCCAAAAAGACAAAAGTTCAACAACTTTAAAACACACACAATCCAATTACATGTTGATAAGAGGTGATCTATGGAAGAGGTAATTTCTTGCAAGGAATTGACAGTCAGGGATGAATACAAAGAGGCAGCCCGAGAGAAGTTTTGATGTGATAGATTTATTATGTATCATAACTGTCGTGTTGGGAACAAAAATCTATTCAGTTTTTCAATATCCATAGAACTGTGTACCACAGACTGAATATACTAATGTGTATACATTTTTAAAAAGAAAAATATGTTTAATAAAAAAATGAACATTAAAAGAGAGACAATGGTTAAGATTTTTTTTTTCAAAATTTCCAAGAATACATTAACTTATAGATTCAAGAATCTCAGATAACCCAAGCAGGATAAATTAAAACACACACACACACACACACACACACACACACACACAAACACACGCACACCTTGGTAAATCAATGTGAAACTGTGGAAAATCAAAGATATAAAATAATTCTGAAGCTCAGACAAAAATAAAAGAAGCATTATATTATTGAGATGATTAATAAGAATGACAGCTGTATTCTCATCAGAAAATGGAAGCCAGGACACAGCAGGATTACATCTTTGAACTGCTGAAACAATTCTCAATGTAGAATTCTACTTCCAGTAAAAATACCCTTCACAAATGAAGACATTATAAAAACATTTTAAAGACAAACAAAGGCTGAGACATATGGTCACCACAAGGTACACAGAAAAATAAATGCAAAAGGAAGTTTTTCAGGCTGAAAGGAATTGACCCTTATTGAAATTGGAATGTGCTGGAAGAATTGAAAAGCCCTAGAAAACAATAAATAGGTGGGTCGATGTAAATATTTATATTAAATTTTTAAAAACATTTTCTTGACTATTTAAGGCAAATAATGAGTTTTCAGGTTTACAACATATATACAAATAAAATATATAACAATAAAAGTGCCATTGATGGAAAGACATTAAGGGAATTATACTGTTAATGAGATTTTTACATTGTGAAGTTTAGAAAAGTCAAATATGCTGCATTTGTTCGTGAATGTTCAACAAATAAATTTTAAAATGTTTTGTACCATCTACTACCCATATGCTATGGGCATAAAAAGTTTTATAATTTTTACCTTTCTATAGTATGGTTATCTTTATTGGTTATGAACTAGGACACCACAGTAGTTAACATCCTTGGAATATAGACTATATAATAAACCTATCACTTATGTAATTTAATAATACCAACCTAGAAAACTCTGCTGCATAAAAAGAAATGTTTGACAAATCACAGTAAAATTAAGGTTGACCTATTAAAATCTTCACTGTAGATTTGAAATAAAAGTGTATAAAAAATTTGTCAATTTGGGGAATGCAATCAATAATGTAAAGACTTTGTAGGGTATCTGATGGACACTTGTCCCATTAGGGAGACCACCTCAGGGATGATGTAGATGTCTGATCACTGCACTGTACACCTGAACACCTGAAGCTGAAGCTGAACAATAATGAATGTCAACTACAATTATATATATATATATATATATATATATATATATATATATATATATATATATAAATATTAATCATCTCAATATATACATATATATGGTTACAAGAAGTGGAGTTCAGCATTAGGAATAGAGACAGTAGAAATGTAATGGCTGTACGCGATGTCAGAGGGGTAGTAGATGGGGGAGGAGGGTTATCATTGTGTGAGGGATATAAATGATAAATGTCTATTACATAGTTTTGTACACCTGAAACTAAAATAAATAAATAAATAATAAATTTAAAAATTTTTTTGATTGACCGTATCATTTAGAGTTGCACTACCTAATATAGTAGCCACTAGCCACAAGTGGATATTTAAATTTAAATGAAATAAAGTAACATAAAATGAAAATATTAGTTTCTTAGTTGTACTATCCACATGCCAGATACTCAACACTCACATAGACAGTGGAGATGTAGAACATTTCTATAAGAATAGAAAATTCTATTGGAGCACACTGATCTAGATACTAACCTGAGACCAAAATCCAAAACCCATCATCGATACTTCCTCCAGGTGATGATGGTGAGATTGTACAAGATGGAGGAGCATATCCAACATCACAATGACAATTTCCTTTACTATTACAAACCTAAACCAAAATCAAATAAAAAATAACATTATATATGCAATATAAAAATTAAATGCATTAGTTGTGATTGTTAGTCAATGTAAAGTATTAAAGTATTATAATTCACTGTATTATAGGTAGTTTTTTATTTTAATATGGAAAATAATTTTTTAAATTTAATAAAATAAATGTCCATGCAGTATCTTTACAAATGTCATAGAGATTTGTTATTATTGATCTCTTGGGTTTTTACCAAAAAAAAAAAGACGTTCTTGATACAATTGTAATGCCTTATTCTAGAAAGACATAGAAATTATGAGGCTAGAAAACGTAAAATAGGGAGGCCGGATGGCTCAGTTGGTTAGAGCGCGAGCTCTCAACAAGGTTCCCAGTTCAATTCCTGCATGGCATGGTGGGCTGCACCCCTAGTAACTAAGATTGCAAACAGCGACTGGACTTGGAGCTAAGCTGCACCCTCCACAGCTGGATTGAAGGACAGCGACTTGGAGCTGATGAGCCCTGGAGAAACACACACTGTTCCCTAATATTCCCCAATAAAAATTTTTTTTGAAGAAAATATAAAATAGTGAGAGTTGAAATTTATTATTAATTGTGCCAGATAAAAAATAGCTGTGAGAAGAGCCAACATTTACCCCCCAAAATGGGGTGGAGGGACTAAAAAGAGAAGCTTGATTACAGGGACACAGATAGCAAAATTTATTTTGCTCGAAACTAGGAAGGATAGGATGTCAGAAGCATGGTTGTAGGAGGGGTCCCTTTGATTTCTTACCCTTGAAGTTACAAGTTAAAAAGCTTTAATTCAACAAAGGATTCCCTGTGTAACACACAAACATGTCTGAGAGATCCATGCAAGGAAACACCTGAGGGTGGATGAATTGAGGCAAACGGGAGGAGGGAAAGGAGAAAAACTGAGATGGGCTGCAGATGCAGCCTGGAGCTCACTACAACTCTTGGGAGAGACGAGGATTCAGGCTGCAGGTGCACTCTCTGTGGCATTGATCATTCCTGCTCGAGTGATCAGCATATGATATAGCTGAATCCAATGATCTGGCCAGAGACCTCAGGGCAGAGACTAAATATAGAAATGCTACATCTGTGTTCTAGCAGCTGCAACTGCAAGGCAGAAAACAAAGTCACAGAGCCTGGCCGCCTACCCCCACCCTTCCAGAGCTTGCTTCCCTGCACCCTTCCAGAGTTAGCAATGGGCACAGAAGAAACTGTAGCAGTGAGGGTTGGGTTACAAAGTGGAATATATGCAGCCCTGAGAACTAGAGAGATAGTTCCTGAGCAGCAGACGAACACTATGGCTACTCCGAGTGACAAGGGTGGAGATACAGACGTGAGGCAGCTGAACTCAGGCAGTCATCATTACTGAGAGAACAGAGACACAAACACACCAGCTGCCTCTCCCAGCCAACACTGCCACCACCCTTCATGGCTGACTCCAGCAGGGGCACCTGGGGTAGCTCAGGCAGCACAGAAATGCATCTGGCTGCAGGGGCAGCACAATGGAATTTCAGGGACTGAGAAACCCATAGCCCATCACACTCTCCCACAGAGGTGGTACCCTGAAACTGAGGTGAACTTGTCAGGGTGGAGTCACCCACCTCCCCAGGGAATAGAAGGAATCTTGCACCCCACAGCAGAGATCCAAAAAGCCAGTTGGAGCAATGCAAGAGAAAATAAAATGCTCCAGTGCTACCTACTGTAAAACAAAAGAAAAACCTCTTCTTATCAACCAGCTGCAGAACTCATTCCCAAAGACGCATAGGAGGAGAAATAATCTATCAAGTACCATCAACAACCAAAGTAACAAAGCAGCTCAGAAAGAAAATGAAAAATCTCCAGAAAATAAACTTGAAGACAGGGAAATATGTGACTTAAATGACAGAACTCAAGGTTGCAGTTCTGAAAAAAACTAAATGAGAGGCAAGAAAACTTATAGGCAGTTTAATGAACTCAGAACAAAAATCAATGAACAAAATGAATACTTTACCAACTTTACCAAAGAGATTGAAATTTTTTAAAAGAACTAAATAGAAACTCTGGAGCTGAGAACTAAAAAATAAAAATAAAAAAGAGATGAAGAATGAAATAGTGAGCCTAGGAAATAGAGCTGACCAGATGGAGGAAAGAATTAGTGATATCAAAGATAGTAATTTGGAAATGACACAGATGGAAGAAGAGAGAGACTTGAGAATTAAAACAAATAAAAGAACTCTGCAAGAACTGTCTGACTCCATTAAAAAAAGCAATATAAGAATAATGGGTATACCAGAAGAAGAAAAAAGGGAGAAGGGAACAGAAAACCTATTCAAAAGATTGTCAATGATAACTTCCCAAACCTACGGAAAGAACTGGATCCTTGAATCTAAGAAGCAAAGAGAATACCTAAACACCTCAATCCTAAAAAGCCTTCTCCAAGGCACATTATATTAAAATTGTTAAAAATTAATGGCAAAGAAAGAATTCTTAAAGAAGCCAGGGGGAAAAAGATGGTAACCTACAAAGGAAAGCCCATTAGGTTATCATCAGATTTTTCAGCAGAAACTCTACAAGCAGGAGGGAGTAGAATCAAATATTCAAACTTTTGAAAGAGAGAAATTATGAGCCAAGAATACTATATCCAGCAAAGTTATCCTTGAAGGAGTAATAAAGACCTTTCCAGGCATACAGAAGCTGAAGAAATTTTCCACCACAAAGCCTATATTACAGGAAACACTGAGAAAGTTTATTCTAACTGAAACAAAAAGACAAAATAATACAAAATTAGGAGTAAGATGACTAACAGATGGGCAGAAGCAGAAAATGGAACCCTACACAAAATAGGGCACTATACAATTAAAGATAACATAAAGGGTAAAGGAGGTAAAAACATTTTTAAAAAAATAAAAAAGAGAAGAAGACAATTGCTAGTACAATTCAGAAATGAACTCATAGCATAATTAGGGATAATTCACGAAACAAAAACATAAAAGGGGAGGGAGTAAAGATCGAATTTGCAAAGGAGAATGGAGATCAGTTGCATACTGTAGAAAAATGTGTCTTGTATATATGGAATATTATTTTACACAAACTTAATGGCAACCACTCAAAAAAAATAATTCATAACTGAGACACATAACATAAAAAAGAGGAAAGAGAAAAAAAAATCATAGAATACTACCCAACTAAATTAACAGACAGAAACTCTAAGGCAAAGAAACAATGGACTACTAGAAAACAAAAGATAAAATGATTACAGGAAATCCTCACATATCAATAATTATCATAAATGTAAATGGACTGAACTCACCAATAAAAAGGCACAGAGCAGCACACTGGATCAAAAACCAAAACCCAACCATATGCTGCCTTCAGGAGACACATCTCAGCTACAAGGACAAATATAGAACAAAGTGAAAGTGTGGAAAATGATACTGTAAACAAATGGCATCCAGAACAAAGTGAGTGTAGAAACAGAATTCAGTTTAAAAATGGTAACAAGAGACAAAGATGGACATTTCATAATGATAAAGGGGACAATACAACAAGAAGATATAACACTTATCAATGTACAGAGGGTGCTTCCCAAAAATGCATACACATTTTAAGAAAGGAAAAAATTATTAATATTGTAGTACTCAATATATACCAATAACAAAAGACGAATACAAGTCACATTTGGCTTCTGCAATTACAAGAGGTGCTCAAAGTGGTTACCATCAGTGTCCAGACACTTCTGATTACAGCGAACTACTGCTTGAGCAACGTTGACCAAAGTGTCCAGTTGTATACATTTTTTTGGCACCCCAGTATATGTCCCCAATTAGGGATGCCAAAATATATAAAACAACTACTAATAAAATTAAAGGGAGAAACTGACAAAAACACAATTATATTAGGGGAACAAAATACACCATTGACCAGCTATGGTTAGATTATCCAAACTAAAATCAAGAAGGAAATACCAACCTGAAATTACACATTAGGCAAAAATGGACATAATTGACATTTACAGAGCATTGTGTCCTAGAACAGCAGACTATACATTCTTTTCAAGTGCACATGGAACATTTTCAAAAACAAACCATATGTTGGGACATAAAACTAGCCTCAACAAATTTCAGAAGACTGAAATCATACCAACCATATTTTTCAACCACAATGCTTTGAAATTGGAGATCAACTGCAAAAAGAGGGTGGGAAAACCAACAAATATGTGGAGATTAAACAACATGCTATTAAGGAATGACTGGATCAAAGACCAAAGAAAAGGAGAGATCAAAAGATACATGGAAACAATTGAGAATGAATATACAACATCAAATTTTGGGGGATATAGCCAAAAGTGTCTCAGAGGGAATTTTATATCATTACTGGCCTATCTCAAGAAATAGGAAAAATCCCTGTTGGGAGCCATAATTTCTTGTTATTCTGTAGCCTTGCAGACTGGCTCAGTTTATGGTTAACTTGTTTTAACTCCTAAGGCATTGTTTCTGCCTACACCTGGAGGGTGCTTGCAAGCTGCTGAGGAATGAGGTGGGAATGGCCGGTTCCCGGACACAGATCACTGATGATTATCAGGGTAATTGGTGGGCTTTGTCATTGAGAAAATGACTTTGGGGAAGTTTCAGTGATTTTGTAGTTTCTATGTAGAAGTTAAAAATTTACTCTCAATGAGATAATGCACACTCGTGATTGTTAAGCTGCACGTACATGGATGGTTTATATTGATGAAGAAAAGTAAACGCGGTGCTTCAGCATCACTGGAGTCCGATCGATCGCATCATTACATGTGTGAGTGTCTTTTTTCATTCCCACTCCCCCATTCAAGTACTGTTCGATTTGTGGCGGCTGGCTCGCCACAAATCCCAAATAAACAACATAACATTATACCTGAAATAACTATAAAAAGAAGAAGAAATGAAGCCCAAAAGCAGCAGAATGAAATAATAAAAATTAGAGCAGAACTGAATGCAATAGAGAACAAAAAGGCAATCGAAAAAATTAATGCAACAAAGAGTTTGTTCTTTGAAAACATTAATAAAATTGACAAACCCATGGCTAGACTCACCTAGAAAAAAAATAAACAAAATCAGAAATGAAAGAGGAGAAGTTATGATGGATACCACAGAAATAAAAGAATCATACAAGAATACTATGAAAGACATGTTACTGAATTCAATAACCTAGAAGCAATGAACAAGTTCTCTAGAAATATATAATCTTTTTAGACTGAATTACAAAGACTTGGAAAATCTAAATAGACTCATCAACAGTAAGGAAATGAAACAATCATCCAAACCCTGCCCAAAAGCAAAAGTCCAGGACCAAATAGCTGTACTAGTGAATTTTACCAAACTTTCAAAGATGATTTAATATCTGTCCTCCTCAAACTCTTCCAAAATTACTTTACCTTGATACCTAAAACCGGTAAGGATAACACAAAAAACAAAACCATAGACCAATATCTCTGATGAATACAGATGCAAAAACCCTAAACAAAACACTAGCAAATACAACAATACATTAAAAAATTATACCTCAGGGTCAAGTTCATTCCAGGGGTGCAAGGATGGTTCAAAAGTCCTCAAATCGATCAATGTGATACACCTCATAAACAAAGTAAAGGATAAATATCATATGACCATATCAATAGATGCAGAAAAGGCATTTGACAAATTACAATACCTATTTATGATTAAAACACTATAAAATTGGTAGAAGGTAGGTACCTCAATATAATAAAGGTCATTCATACAAGACAAGTCCTCAGCTAATATCATATTTAATGTTGAAAAACTAAAAGCTTTACTTCTAAGGTCAGGAAGAAGACAAGGATACCCTTTCTCAACTGTTATTCAATATAATATTGGAATTCCTAGGCAGATCAATCAGGCAAGAAAAAGAAATAAAAGGCATCATTGGGAATGAAGAAGCCAAACGTCATAATTTGCAGACAACATGATTCTTTATATAGAAAACACCAAAAAATCTACCAAAAAAAAAAACTATTAGAAATAAACAAATACAGTAAAATTGTATGATACAAAATCAATATACAAAAAATCCATAGCTTTCCTATATACTAACAACAAAATTTCAGAAAAAGAAACGAAAAATCCATTCCTTTTGCAATTGCAACAAAAAGAATAAAATACCTAGTATAAACTTAACAAAGGATGTAAATGAGGTATACACTGAAAACTGTAAGTATTATTATTAGAAGAAATTGAAGAAGACACAAAGAAATGGAAAGATATTCTGTTTATGGATTGTAAGATTCAACATTGTTAAAATGGCCACATTACCCAAAGCAACATACAGATTTAATACAATCTCCATCAAAATCCAAGTGGAATTTTTTCAAGAAATAGAACAAAAATTCCTCAGATTTGTATGGAATCACAAAAGACCCCTAAAGCCAAAGAAATCCAGAGAAAAAGAAACAAGTCTAGAGGTATAACACTTCCTAACTTCAAATTATACTACAAAGTGACAATAATCAAAACAGTGTGGAATGGGCTGAAAAACAGATACATTGACCAATGAAACAGAATTGAGAACACCAAAATAAATCCACATATAAATGGACAGATAATTTTGACAAAAGAGCCAAAAACACACAACACAGAAAAGAAAGCCTCTTCAAGAAAAGATTCTGGGAGAATTGGAAAGCCACATGCAAAAGAATGAAAGTAGACTGCTATCTGTCACCACACATGAAAATTAGCTCAAAAATGAATCAAAGATCTAAATATAAAACCTGAAAGAATAGATTGCATAGAAGAAATCATAAGTACTAAATTTGAAAGAATTGATTACATAGAAGAAATAATAAATATTAAATTTATGCACCTTGGTCTTAGAGACGATTTTATGAATTTAACATCAAAGGCAAGGGAAGTAAAAGTAAAACTAAATGAATGGGACTGTATCAAACTAAAAAGCTTCAGCACAGCAAAATAAGTAAATAAATAAACATCAACAAACAAAGAGGCAACCAACATATGGGAGAAGATATTTGCAAACAACATTCCGATAAGGGGCTAATATCCAAACTATATAAAGAACTCAGACAACCCAACAGCAAAAAACAAACAATCCAATTAAAAAATGGGCAGAGGACCTGAAGAGATACTTCTCCCAAGATGATAATCAAACTGTCAACAGATATATATGAAAAAATGCTCACTAGCCATTAGGGAAAGGAAATTAAAACCATAATGTGATACCACCTCACACCTGTTAGAATGGCTATTATCAACAAGACAGGCAAAATAAGTGTTGGAAAGACTGAGGAGAAAAGTAACCCTCCTACGCTGCTGGTGTGAATGTCAATCGGTACAGCCAAACATTAAGAATAGAATTACTATATGACCCAGCAATCCCTCTACTGGGTATCTACCCAAAAATCTGAAAACATTTATCTATAAAGATATATGTTCATTGTAACATTATTCACGGTGGCCAAGACATGGAAGCAACCAAAGTGCCCTTCAATCAATGATTGGATAAAGATGTGGTACATATACACAGTGGAATGTTACTCGGCCATAAAAAAAAGATGAAATACTGCCATTTGCATCAACATGGATGGATCTTGAGATTATCATGCTAAGTGACATAAGTCAGACAGAAAAAGTCAAGAACTATATGACTTTATCATATGTGGGATACAAAATTGAAGTCAACAAATGAACAAGACCAAAAACTCATAACACATACAATGAGTACCAGAGGGTAAAGGGCCAAGTAGGTGGCAGAAGAGATTAAAGGGGGTCAAATATATGGTGTTGGAAGGAGAATTGACTCTGAGGGGTGAACACACAATGCAATATACATATGACGTGTTATAGAACTCTACACTTGAAACCTATATAATTTTACTAACCTATGTCACCCCAATAAATGTAACAAACGTAGTTTAAAAGGAAAATAGGAAGGCTAGAAAATATCTATAAATGTGATCTGGTGGATGAATTGAAATAGATCAGAAGCAGAATACAGAACCTGAAAAATAGCTTAGTGCAAAAATTTAATTTAAATCAAGTAAGATTGGAAAGAAACAAAAAATGAACTGTAAATAATAGAATATGTAAGTGATTTGTGAGAAAAGTTTGAATCAAGACATACAAACACGTCACTTTTGTTTTGGATTGCTATATACTATATGAAGCATCAATATGGTAGGAGATAGTAGCCACAAATTTAAAGCCAAAGGTATGCTTGGAAACCTTCCAAAGTTTACAAAATTTCTATAACACAGTAGGCAATTTCACAATGGACAAATAAAAATGCAAATAGAAAATATGACCATACATGCTTAATAAGTGCATCAATAATTATTTAATAAATTCAAATTAACAATGGATTTAGCATGTTGCATGAGATTTTTAAAAACTGATAAACTAGTATGGCCAGAATTTGAGGAAATGCACCTTCTCATACATAAGTGGAAGCAAAAACTGATATACTCTTTCTTGAAGCCAATAAAATGTTACTGAAAATTTTAATGGTGAATATCTTTGGCCCATCAGATTTCATTGCTAACAATTTGAGAAATCAGATAAGAATTTTCAATAGATACCCAGGAGAGGGATTGCTGGGTCATATGGTAATTCTATTCTTAATTTTTTTTTGAGGAACCTCCATACTGTTTTCGGTAGTGGCTGTACTAATTTACATTCCCACCAACAGTGTATGAGGGCTCCAACACTTGTTATTATTTGTCCTGTTGACATAGCAAAAAATCTGAAAACACTTATCTGTAAAGATATATGTACCCCAATGTTTATTGCAGCATTATTTATGGTGGCCACGACATGGAAACAACCCAAGTGTCCTTTGATGGATAATTGGATAAAGATGTGGTATATATACACAATGGAATACTACTCATCCATTAAAAAGATGAAATACTACCATTTGCAGCAACTTCGATGGATCATGAGATTACTATGTTAAGCAAAATAAGTCAGACAGAAAAGTCAAGAACCATATGACTTCACTCACATATGGAATATAAAACTGAAAGCAACAAAGGAACAAAACAAAGAAACAAAAACTCATAGACACAGACAACAATTTAATGGTTATCAGAAGGTAAGGAGTGTGGGACGGGGGGTGGTAGAAGAGGGAAAAGGGGATCAATTATATGCTGATGGAAGGAGAACTGACTCTGGGTGGTGAACACACAATGTGACATATAGATGATGTTTTATAGAAATATATACTTGAAACCTATATAATTCTACTAACCATTGTCACCCCAATCAAATTAAGTAAAAAAGAAAATACAAAAAAAAGAAATCAGGTAAATATGCAAAGGTGAGTATACAACAATGTCCATTGCAGTACTATTTACAGTAGTTACATAAAAATTTAACATTACATAAAACTCCATTAGTGAATGACTTTTCAAATATAGTATGAAAGAGGATACAGGAAAATAAATTGAAGCCATTGAAGAGTTAAACAGATGTGAACAGACAAGAAATTCTTCTCTCACAAAAATATTAGCCTATAAGTAATTTGTGTAATATAGATATATTGTGTGTGTTTACATATTTATCAGTACACATACACTCAATTACAAACAATGTTTGTATGTAGTATAAATGTAGATGTATAATTTTAATACATCCATTTCCAAAATTTCAATTTTGATCTAACGCTCTAATAATCGTTTTATATTGTGTTTTGTACAAAGCTTGTGTTTTGTACAAAGTTCAAAGCTTATTAGCTCACGAGGCCTATAACAATCTGAATGAACATATATTATACATATATATATATGTATATATATATATATATATATATATATATATATGTATAAATAATGGCATCTGCTTTCCTTACTCAACTGCAATTTTCCGTAAGAAATTTCAACAGCAAATAATTCTAAACATTATTATTATCCTGGAAATGTTATTGACATGGATTAAAAAGTCTATACATAAAAATAGAGTAATCATTCCATACCCCATGTCCTTTGCATAGCCTCATTGAATCACAGCTTTCTATAGAACGTAAATCAGAGACAAATTGGCAAGTTCCTTGTTTACAAACCTAAAAGGTTAAACAACCAACAACAAAAAGCATGAAATGTAAAATGTTCAGCAAATGTACTTAACACAAAACTAAATGCACAAGATATGTACATATATATGTATGTATATACGTATGTTATATATGTATATACATATATATCAGATTACTCTGGATTTTATGACATCTATTAATTCTAATAAAAGAACTTATTACTTTATCAGTTATGAAATATTGAGAATCAAATACTATTTTTCCCCTGAGGGAGCAAAACTGTGTGTTTATTGATACCAATTGGCATAAGAACAAAAATAGCCAACTTGTACTGACCATTTGTAATGGGCTAGGATCTGCCTTAGCACTTTCTATGCATTTTCATAATATATACTCATATTGATCCTATAAAGGAGATACTTTTATCTTTATTTTATATTTGATGAGAATTAAATTTACACTTTTAAGCCATGCCACTAGTTACTGACTGTGCAAAAACTATTTTACTCACAGAGACCAATGATCAATTCTAAATACCAGTGTTCCTGTAATTTTTACATTTTTTCAAATTTAATAACAATATCTCTTATCTTTCACTTTATGTTAATAGTCCTCTATCCAAATTTTATTTGAGTATCTTTGGGGGCATCTTCTAAGATTATCTACTGGCTTATATCAAGTTATCTGATATTCAATACATAACGAATAGTCTAAAACGTGCATTATTTTCCATCACCTTTGGTAAATTTGGGGGTTGGGGAGGCGAGGGTGAATATCCCCTTGTTCACTCACTTAACGTGCTCTGATGAAGGCAGCAAGAATAACAAAATGTTGGACCAACCAGTATTACGTGTCCACAAAATTGTTTTCATTCCATTGCTCCTTTAACATCATTATTGAGGCAATAATAAACTAGTCATTATTCACTGGGTTGTTTTTAGAGGAAAAATAAGCCAGAAAATGTTAAGACCCATGCTTCTGATATAATCCCCTTTAAGTAAACAGATCATTTTGTAGCTGGCTTTTTTGTAATGACAAGGAAAACAAGAGGCACCATAAAAATACTTAGCTCTGGTCAATGGCTGAGATGATGTTTTAAATGTGAACTAGCATGTAAGACTTCCTTCTTTGAACAAGAGAAACAAATAGTAACTCAGACATTATCACAGCAATTCAAAAAAGAGAGAGAGAAATCCCAAATATAACTAAAGGGAAAATGCCCAATTTAGGTAAGCATATAAGCATATTTGCTTACAGTCCTGTGTATGAGAATGGGTAAGAAAGAGAAAGTTAATTTGATTTATTCATTCATAAGCTTATCTATTTTTATTCAACTACATTCCCCAAATAACCTAAATATATATTTTTTCAAATTTGCAATGAATGTGCTGAGATGTGCTTATCTCCCGTAGCATACCCTAGCATACCCATTAGTTTATCAGTTTGATAAACTAATCTCCTGTTCTAAGTCTTACAAATAAAAAAACTCCAACATACTTTCTATCACACCCAATATTAACCAAATTTGCATTGCTGGAATAATGCCTATCTCCTCGTAGTATACGGTCTATGTAGTATTACAGTACATAATATATGAGTGTTATATTTACAATTATTATTATATAATAAGGGAGAAATACTTTCCTTCGTATTGATGAATAGGAAATAATCTCTCTCTCTGTCTCTCTTTTCCTATTAATCAGTCTAGCAATCAATCCAGATACATAGATGCATCAATTAATAGATCAACAGACTGATAGATAGCTAATTATTACAAAGGGCCAACATTTAATGAGAGTGAGGTAAAGAAGCCTTTACTTTCCAAGCTCTCTGAAATCACTGAACAATAAAGAATAAAAATTGCAACAACAAAAAAAATAAAATACTTAGGAATAAACTTAACAAAGGATGTAAATGACCTATACACTGAAAACTACAGAACATTATTGAAAGAAATTAAAGAAGACAAAAAGAAATGGAAAGATATTCCATGTTCAAGGACTGGAGGAATCAATATAGTTAAAATAGTCATATTACCCAAAACAACATACAGATTTAATGCAATCCCCATCAAAATCCCAATGGCATTTTTTAAAGAAATAAGACCAAAAAATCATCAGATTTGTATGCAACCACAAAAGACCCCGAATAGCCAAAGCAATTCTGAGAAAGAAGAATAATGTCAGAGGTATCACAGTTCCTGACTTCAAATTATACTACAAAGTAACAATAATCAAAATAGTATGGTATGGGCAGGAAAACAGACACACGGACCAATGGCACAGAATTGAGAAACCAGAAATAAACACGCGCACGCGCACACACACACACACACACACACACACATACATATATGTCTGCCTCAGACCTAGCCTTTCATCCAGATAATCAGCAACCCTCGAGGCAGCAGAGGACAGTAGCCGGAGGTGACTAATGGTCACAGGGTCCGGACCTCTCGCAGGCTAAAGATAACATCTTGACCTAAGTTAGGTTTCAGCTCCTGAGAACTAAGGTCGAACGAACCCCTGGCTACTTTCCTATGAGACTGGACAGTGGGCCTCTGGAAAATACCTCAGAACTGTTCTCAAGACCTGAAGAAATGATTCATTACCCTTACCTCAGTTCTGACCAATCAGCTCTCAACACAACCCGGAACCCCTAACTCAAGGTGTTTTGTGATTTCTCCCTGCATAATCTGTAATCTGCATGCTATTGGGGAATTCGGGCTTTTGAGCATTAATTTCCTGTTCTCCTGGATGGCACCATTCACCAATAAAATAGCCAGTATTTCTCAACTGCAATTCTCGTTGTTTAGGGTTTGGCTCTGCCAGCACTGAGTGGACAAACTCTTTCTGTTCTATAACACTAATGAGCAAGTGTTTTACTTTTGTTACAAACAAATTAATTCCATCAATTACTGTAAGACTAAATATTGGGAGTTTTAGAGGGGTTTCTTTGCTGTCATTGTTATTCAGATTGTTCTGTTCTACTTTTTAGTGCGTTATTTGATTATTTTTGTTCTTTGTTTACACAAATTATTGCAGACCAGATCGGGCCTAATAAAGAGGCTTAGATTCTCAAATGTGAAAACACAAGTTGAAATATCTATAGCAAAGTTCATAATAAAAAAATGATACTGAAGCAAGTCTTCCTTTGACGAGCAGAAATCCTGACCTTTGAATTTTAAGATACAGTAACCAAAATGTTAACATTATGAATAAAAAATCTTAATCTCTCTCTCTCTCTCTCTCTCTCTCTCTCTCTCTCTCTCTCTCTCTCTCTCTCTCGCTCTCTCTCTCGCTCTCTCATGCACACACACACAAACACAGACACCCCATATATAGAATCAAGTAAAATTTATATTACCTTATTGAAATCACATAGAGTGCCATCATATACATATGTTTTATCTGCTCTTGCAGGTACTACTGATTCATTTCTTAAATATGCTGACATACATATATGACCTCCAAGGTAGGTATATTGAATATCAAAACTTCTCCTTGGTACTATACGTGAATGTGTCCAGTGACAAACAACCTTTCCACAAAGGATATCCCTGGCAATATAAGGCAGAAAAAAATTTCCCACATGTCACTTAGGAACACAATGTATTAGGTAAATAGCAATTCAAAATATGACAATAATTCAAAATGTTACTCAGATTGCAACAACAAAGCTATTCAGAACATACATCATTTTATGAAATGCAACATATAAATTCATCTGTATATACCATATTCATCTCTTATTTGTATTAAGTGATTCTTTGTAGTACACGCACACACACACACTTGAAAAATGTACAATTTTCTAAATACACACCCAAAATTACACTTCTTTCTATCACAGTTTCCAAAGTCATCAAATAGGAAATTCACTTCTTCTGAACACAGATAAGTAGAAGCTTTAGCAACTGAAAAGATAGACGAAGTTCCAATTACTAATTTTAAAATAAAACATTAAAAATTGAAAGTGTGGTAAATCAATATAGAGATAACTAGACGGCAGCAATGCCCAGTCAGTGTAATCCACTACAAATTTTTGATGTCATCTACTGGCTATACAAGAAGGAGAAACACTTACTAAAAACTACCCTCTTGAAAATTGGTGTCATAGTGCAGAAATGATTAAAAAATCAGTTATTTGCTCTCTTATCCACTAATGTATTAATCACTTGAAATTTAACTAATATTCTATTCTCTTTCTCCGGTACTTATTAGGTCTATTTTACCTCCTGACATAATTCAAAGTTGCTTTGACCAGCAATTCATTTTCAAATTTAGATTTAAACAAAAAATACTTTTTATTGTGGCATATAGGGTAGATTACTGACTATAAAAATAGCGTTCAAAAATGAACCCCAGAAAAAAAGATACAACTATTACATTTTCCAAATAACTCCGCACACTGTTGATCTGGATCTCGGCATATTCCCTTATAGCAATAGGCAGTTTTATTATGACATGGTTCAAAGTCAAGAGATGTTACATCTTGTGGACAATACTCAGAGTTTCCATTGCAAAATTCTGTGAAATCACACGCATCTTTACTTATCCGACATGTATATCCTCTTTCGGACACCTATGAGACAAAGAAAAAGAAACATTTCTTTAAAGTAGTAAACGAACGGGTAAAAAATTTAGATAGGAACATTGTGATTATAACTATCATTTCCATTATTATTACATTTTCAACTACTTACAGACAATTATATGGATTATCCCCATCAAAATTCCAATGGCATTTTTTAAAGAAATATAACAAAAAAATTATCAGATTTGTATGGAATGACAAAAGACCCCAAAAAGCCAAAGCAATCCTAAGAAAAAAGAACAATGCTGGAGGTATCACACTCCCTGACTTCAGCTTGCGTCACAGAGCAACAATAATAAAAACCGTATGGTACTGGCAAGAAAACAGAAACACAGATCATTGGACTAGAATTGAGAACCCAAAAATAAACCTACATAAATATGGACAGATAATTTTCGACAGAGAAGCCAAAAACATACAATGGAGAAAAGACAGCTTCTTCAGTAAAAGGTGCTGGGAGAATTGGAAAGCCACGTGTAAAAGAATAAAACTAGACTACTATCTGTCACCATGTACCAAATTAACTCAAAATGCATCAAAGACCTAAACATAAGACCTGAAACAATAAACTGCATAGAAGAAAACATAGCTACTAAACTTATGGACCTTGGGTTCAAAGAGGATTTTACGAATTTGACTTCAAAAGCAAGGGAAGTAAGAGCTAAAATAAATGAATGGGACTATATCAAACTAAAAAGCTTCTGCACAGCAAAAGAAAATATCAACAAAATAAAGAGGCAACCAACTGAATGGAAGAAGATACTTGCAAACAATGCTTCTGATAAGGGGCTAATATCCAAAATACATTAGGAACTCATATAACTCAACAAAAAAAACCCCAAACAATCCGATTGAAAAATGGGCAGAGGACCTGAAGAGACATTTCTCCAAAGAGGACATACAAATGGCCAATAGACATATGAAAACATGCTCAACATCACTAATCATCAGAGAAATGCAAATAAAAATCACAGTGAGATATCACCTCACACCAGTAAGAATGGCTATTATCAACAAGACAAATAATAACAAGTGTTGGAGAGGCTATGGAGAAAAGGGAACCCTCATACACTGTTGGTGGGAATGCAGATTGGTGCAGCAGCTATGGAAGAGAGTGTGGAGGTTCCTCAAAAAATTAAGAATAGAATTACCATATGACCCAGCTATCCCTCTGTTGGGTCTCTACCCAAAAAAATCTGAAAACATTTATCCTTAAAAATATGTGTGCTCCAGTGTTTATTGCATCTTTGTTTATGGTGGCCAAGACATGGAAACAACCAAAGTGTCCTTCAGTAGATGATTGGATAAAGAAGATGTGGTATATATACACAATGGAATGCTATTCTGCCATAAGAAAAGATGAAATAATTCCATTTGCGACACATGGATGGATATTGAGATTATTATGCTAAGCGAAATAAGTCAGAAAAAGTCAAGGAACTATATAATTTCACTGATATGTGATATATAAAACTGAATAGAACAAAGGAACAAGACAAACAAATGAAGAAACAAAACTCATAGACACAGACAATAATTTGAAAACAAATATGTATACATATGAATAATTTAAACAAATAATAAACAAATAATTTAATGGTTACAGAGGGTAAGAGGGGAGGGAGATGGTAGATAAGGGTAGAAGGGATCAAATATGTGGTGATGGAAGGAGAACTGACTCTGGGTGGTGAACACACAGTGTGATATATAGGTGATTTATTATAGAATTGTACACCTGAAACCTATGTGACGTTACTAACCAATGTCACCCCAATAAGCTTTAATTGAAAAAAGATAATTAAAAATAGAATTAAAAGTACTAGAGAAATATATTGAAAAGAAACCAAATGTCCATCAATGAATGAATAGATAGACTGTGGTATATGCGTATAATAGAATATTTTCAGCCATATAAAGGAATGGACGACTGATATACGCTAAAGGTGAAATATCTTTGAAAACACTATATTAAATTAAGGAAACCTAACACCAAAGATCACATATTACATAGTTCTACTTATATGAAATTTCCAGAGAAAGTAAATCCATAAAGACCGAATACAGATTGATGGTTGCCAGAGACTGCGGGGATGGGAGAAAGGAGAGCAAGTGCTTAGGGGGTCAGGGTTTTCTGTTTGGATGATGAACATGTTTTGGAATGAGATAAAGTTGGTATTTGCAAAGTCTTGCGAATGTACTAAATGTCACTGAATTGTTCGGTTAAAAATGGTTAATTTTATGTTATGTGATTGCCAACGCAATTCTTTTAAATTCACGTTTATTGGGGTGACAATTGGTTACTAAAGTTACATAGGTTTCAGGTATACATTCTGTAATACATCACCTATATATCACATTGTGTGCTCACCACTGAGAGTCAGTTCTCCTTTCATCACCACATATTTGATACCTTCTACCCTCATCTACCATCTCCCTCCCCTCTTACCCTCTAGTAACCACTAAATTATTGCGTGTCTATGAGTTTTTGTTTCTTCATTTGTTTTTCTTGTTCCTTTGTTGTTTTCAGTTCTATCTACCACATATCAGTGAAATCGTATGGTTCTCTACCTTTTCTGTCTGACTTATTTTGCTTAGCATAATAATCGTAATATCCATCCATGTTGTCACAAATGGAACTATTTCATCTTTTCTTATGGCAGAATAGTATTCCATTGTGTATATATACCACACCTTCTATGGGCAGAGGACTTGAATAGACATTTCTCCAAAGAGGACATACAGATGGCCAATAGACATAGGGGAAAAAATGCTCAACATCACTAATCATCAGAGAAATGCAAATAAAAACCACAATGAGATATCACCTCACCTCAGTTAGAATGGCTAGCATCAATAAGACAAATAATAACAAGTGTTGGAGAGGCTGTGGAGAAAAAGGGACCCTCACACTGTTGGTGACAATATGTATTGGTGCAGCTGCTATGGAAGGCAGTGTGGAGGTTCCTCAAAAAATTAAGAATAGAATTACCATATGACCCAGCAATCCCTCTCCTGGGCATCTACCCAAAAAAATCTGAAAACATTTATCCATAAAGATTTATGTGCTCTGACGTTCATTGTAGCTTTATTTATGGTGGTGAAGACATTCACCTCAATTTGTAAAAAGGCTCTAGTGAAAGCTCTCACAATGCCAGGGTTATCCTGAATATTTACTTCAAGATAAATAGAAAGTATCTGATATAAAGCTGTACATATTTGTTTTTCAACTTTTGATTCTTGGGGATTAATTGTACTCCTCAAATGCTGTAGGAGCTCAGAGGTTGTTTTTTACCATATTTCTAAAGCATTGCTCAATAGACATCTTTTTAATTTTTTAATTACATTTCAAGTGATTTTCCTTTCAGGACTTACTCTACCTCTTCTATGAGGGAATTATAAATCATGAATCTGCTTCTGTCTCAGGATGATAATCAGAACACTTCTCCTTAGACACAATGATTAGTACAGTGGTGGGTACTGAGCAGGGTCGCAGTTTCTTCCACTACCAAATATTGAGATAGATGCTGGAAAAGAAAGAATCCTTCTTCTCTTCTGAAATGTTGTACTATGAACTAGGAAAGCCAGGGGGTAGGTGCAGTTAACTATCTCTTTCACAAATAGAGAAACTTTCTTGGAAAACTATCAACAAAAAGCAAGGATATCAAATAGATGTATAGTATAAGAATTCTATTGTTCCTGTTTGAAATAAAGATACATCTGAGAATGAAGCTAGACTCATTTTTTACTTAAGTTTCAAAATTATTTGTTTTTTTCCTTTGCTTGTCCATTCATCAAGGTACAACTGACCAAGCTATAATCGGTGTTATGCAGTACCAATTACAATTTTTTAAAATACATATAGAAATGTCTGAGTGCTGGTTAGAAACATGTTATTCACTGTTATGTTTCTGCAAAACAGCTGGTTAAACTGTTGCCTTCCATTATCTTTGCACTTGGATTTGTGTCCATCTAAATTGAAATTTTATTTTTTAAAAACTGTATCAAATTGCTAAATTTCAGAAAGTCATTGGTGGAAACTAGCTTAATTCAAAGTAGATATAGAAGAAAATGGTCATTATTGGCCTTTTACCCTGATGGCCAATAATGAAAAAGAGCAGAGTGTAAGACACCTGAGAGCCTTTAAATGACTGCAAAAGCCAAATCTGATGCTATAACACACAATAAAATCAATGTAAACTAACGTATTACACTTAGCTGTTGGCCTGAAGCCTTCCCTAGTTACTTGTACTGTGAACTTTCACTAGAACAAACATAGTGAATATCTCTATTTTTAAGGAATTATCCTTTGGGATATACAAACAAGCTATGGTCCAACAAAAGGGTGAATATTTAATTTAAAAGAAATTTACTACAGTAAAAAACACATTGCCATTAATTCTCCTCAAAAAACTCACCCTTGCTTAAAACACACTTATCCCATCATTCTTGCCACTTTCTGAAGCAGTTCTGAAAGACCTCTTTCATGAGTGTCATTAGTTGCTCTGTTGTGACTGCCTCGATGTCCTGAATTGATTCAAAACGTTTACCTTTCATGGTCATTTTGACTTTGGAGACGAGCCAGAACTCACACGGTGTCAGATTCAGTGAATAAGGTAGATGAGGACACACTGTAAAGTTTTTATTTGACAGAAATTGCCGTACCGGAAATGATGTGTGACATAGAGCATTGTCATGATGGAGGATTATTTATGGCACACTTTAAAACACACCTTCTCTCAACCATATGTAACACCAGACTGACTGCACCGAACAAGTTGAAACTTATCACACACTGTTACTAAGATTCAATGCACTGCTTCCCATATTGAAGATCCCTGCGTTTCTGTTGGATGACACTTGGCAGAAGCATTCACTGTATTTTGTGATCACAATGAAAAGGCTCTGTGTTACACATCGCTTCTGGTACGGCAATTTCTGTCAAATAAAAACATTACTGTGTGTCCTCATTCACCTTATTCACCAGATCTGACACCGTGTGACTCTGGCTCTTCCCCAAAGCCAAAGTGACCATGAAAGGTAAACGTTTTGAATTGATTCAGGACCTTGAGGCAGCCACAACAGCACAGCAAAAGACACTCACGAAAGAGGACTTCCAGAACTGCTTCATAAAGTGGCAAGAATGATGAGAAAAGTGTGTTTGTAGCAGGGGGGAGTATTTTGAGGAGGATTAATAACAATGTGTCTTTTACGGTAATTTTTTTAAAATTTAAACATTCACTATATTTTTTTATCACACCTCATAAGTAGAGAGAAATGGACTGTGTAGAAAATCCTTATCACACAATCCCACTGATATGAAGACAACGGTCAATACAAGAAGCCTGGTGAAGGGAAAAGCAACAGGTTTGTTGCTAAGTAGAAACCCTACACTGGTTCTATACTCATGTGCCTTGGAAAAAATGTCCCTTGGCTTTAATTACTAGCCCAAGAGCAAAAAAATAACACATACCAAACAAAGTAGAATAATGTTAGGAGAGATTTCATTGACAGAAAAAAACGAATTTGTCAAGCAAAATCTTTCATTAATCAGCTTTTAATTTTGCCATAGACTCCTGAAAGTGACACAAAAAAGGTAAGATGCTACAATGAAGCAATCTGCAGAAGACAAATCCTACCCATTCTCCTCTCTCAGATGTAAGAAAATTTGAATGGAAAACTTCCCAGGCGGAAGTCAAGAATTCAGTCCACTTCCAGGCTAGGAGTCCTTGACAAAGCTAAACTTCACAATTTTATATGCTACATATTACTGACTATTCTACATGGATTCATTTTCTGCTATTTTCAAAATGAGATTAAAACAAATATTATCTTTTATTTGAATATTGCATGTCAAGTGTGTTTTGGGTGGCTCATTTAAAATTTGGCCTAAGTTGTTTGATGACGAAGAGCTTCATCCAGGCATGACCAAGAGGAATTCAGTGTCCAAATAATTTGGCACTGGTATTGAATGCAATAACTGGTTGGGTCTTGAGTAGAGATTGAAACAATACAGTGAAACGTGGAGCTGAGAAATAGGTTGAAAAAGACCTAAGGACATTCTCTGAATTCTGAAAACAGCTGTGAATGAATTGGGTACATAAAGTAACATTAAAAAAAAAAAAACTAAACTAAAAAATGAATGCACAAGAACATAAAAAATAATCATGAAAGAAAATAATATAATATTTTGAAAGTTTACCATACAAGTTTTTTTATCACAGCATGGTCCAGTGCCACATTCTGCTGATCTAATCAGAGTACAAGTTTCAGGATTACAGCATTTTTTATGACTGCATTTCTAAAAGAAAATACAACCAAATTCAGTTAATAGGACTTTTCAACCAAATAAATAATTTTGTCAAAATATACTAAAGCTTGTGTCTAAGTTAATTACAATCACAGTATAGTTTTTACTTCTGTATTTACTTTTAACACCACTTTATTTAAACATTATATTTTCAGTATAAAAAAAGGTAATGAAATTATTCATGATTCACAGCTCAAGAAATTGAACTGTTAAAAATTAATGCAATTCCTTTCAACTGCAGGTTTTTTAAACATATACACAATAAATTTTTAGACTTTTTATCATTTAATATGAGTACTTTTTCATATTATCAATTCTTCTCAAAATATTATTTTGGGAATATATAACTAGTTAAGATTGTGACAAAATAGAGGTTTCAAAATTATGTTTTATTATTGTAAAAAATGTTTCAAAGAAAATTTCTGTCATTTTTTTTAGCTCCAAAATTTTATATGAAACATTATTTCAAGAAGTTATTAGGTCATAGAGTACAAAAATAGTAAGTGCTCATTTACAATATACTCTGATTTTCTTCTTTCTATACAGTTATCTATTCAATGCAAGAGTGATGTTTACTAGACTGATAGTAATATTTAAAAATTAATAAAGTGGATAAGTAAAAATAACTAGGCATTTATATCTGTTTCAATTTTATTATTTTCATTATTAATGTGCTAAAATTTTACATATATGCTCATTCTGGTTTATGTTATGTTTCTATCTATATATTTCTATTGAGGTATTCTGTTTAATTCCCTTATCTGTAAGCAGTTGTACATTAATTATATACAATTCAAAAAACTGGGCAAGTCAGAAGAAAACAATAGAAATGAATATAACTCAGAATGCTTTGGTGATCTTGTTCCAGACTATCAACATTTTACTTAACTGAAGGCTCAATACCCATTCTGTCAGGAAAACTTAACCTGAGACTTGTTGACTTTAGAGGTAGACAGCTTTTCCTCAAGATAATCTTTGAACACTGATATGGTTCCCCTTAGCCAAATTTTATTAAACCTGAAATCTGCCTTTATTACCTAGGGAAAAACAAAACTCTCTTGTAAACATTCCTTAGGCCCATAGCTTCTACTTTGATTGGGGGATCTATCATATCACTGACCCACTTGATGAAAATCATTAGCTGTTCCTTTGACCACCTCAGAATATAGATTCCCTCCTATAGTGTTCCTTACCTCTTTATCACACTAATAAACCCTACTTTCAGCCTCTTAAGAATTGGATCTTGACCTCACATTAGTAAAATGCTACGGCTGAGATTGCTACAAATGTCTTGGCAGAAGTCACTTTGCCCAAAGTAGACCAATGTATTGAATCTACACATGCCATGATAGCCAAATTGCTGTTCTGTTCAGTAAAACTTCAGTCTGATTAGCAGGAATATTTAAATCTACTCAAGGAATTTATTCATCACAAGGAACACAGAATTGGTTCAGTCTGATATTAATTTCCCATTTCTGGTATAAAAAATTACCATAAACAGTGGTTTAAAACTACAAGCATGTATTATTTTACAGTTCCAGAGGTCAAAAAGGGTCTTATTGGACTAAAATCAAGATTTTGAAAGTTTTTTTTTTAATTAAAGTTTATTGGGGTGACAATTATTAGTAAAGTTACATAGATTTCAGGTGTACAATTCTGTAATACATCATCTATATATCACATTGTATGTTTACCACCCAGAGTCAGTTCACTTTCCATCACCATGTATTTGATCCCCTTTACCCTCATCTACCACATCCCTCCCCCCTTACCCTCTGGTAACCACTAAACTATTGTCTGTGTCTATGAGATTTTGTTTCTTGTTCTTGTTCTTTTGTTGTTTTCAGTTTCATATACCACATATCAGTGAAATCATATTTTTCTCTACTTTTTCTGTCTGACTTATTTCACTTAGTATTGTAACCTCAATATCCATCCATGTTGTCACTATTGGTACTATTTCATCTTTTCTTATGGTAGAATAGTATTCATTGTGTATATATACCACAACTTCTTCATCCATTCATCTACCAAAGGACATTTTGGTTGTTTCCATGTCTTGGCCACCATAAACAAAGTTGCAATAAATATTGGAGCACACATATTTTTAAGGATAAATGTTTTCAGATTTTTTGGGTAGATACCCAGGAGAGGGATTGCTGGGTCATATGGTAATTCTATTCTTAATTTTTTGAGGAACCTCCACACTGCCTTGCATAGCGGCTGCACAAATCTGCATTCCCACCAACAGTATATGAGGGTTCCTTTTTCTCCATAGCCTCTCCAACACTTGTTACTATTTGTCTTGTTGATGATAGCCATTCTAACAGGGGTGAGGTGATATCTCATTGTGGTTTTTATTTGCATTTCTCTGATGATAGTGATGTTGAACATTTTTTCATATGTCTATTTGCCATTTGTATGTCTTCTTTGGAGAAAAGTCTTTTCAGGTCCTCTGCCCTTTTTTAAATTGGATTGTTTGTTTTGCATTCCTTCTGGAAACTCCACAGAAAATGCATTTCACTGCCTTTTCCATTTTCTAGAGGCCATCTGAATTCCTTGGCTCACGGACTCTTTCTCTGTCTTCAAAACCAGCAGTATAGCATCTTCAAATATCATTGTCATGTATCTGCTGAATCTGACCTGCCTTCCTCCCTCTAAAAAGCACCCTTGTAATTACATTGGACCCACCCACATAATATAGGATTTCTCTCCCTCTCAAGATCCCTAACTTGATCATATTTTCAAAGTCCCTTTTGCCATGAAAGGTAACATATTCACAAGTTATAGGGATAAGGATATGGGAAACTTTGGGGGTGATATTACCATATTTCATCATATGGTCTCCAAGGATTCACGTCCATCTCATAAGCAAAGCACATGCACTCCATCCCAACATCCCATTAAAGTCAAAACCCATTACAGCATTAATTTAAACTTGTTCATCTGCGGACTCATCTCAATGGTGTGAAGGCGCCATTGTGTCTGCAATTGTGCTCCCTTTTTCCTGGGGCTTCCTTCAGTTTATCTGACTCCTGATCTTGGTGAGTGTGTGTTCAGCTCCACGACAAAGCCTCCATTATTGTTGAGCCAATTACTGTAATGTCTCTCTCTCTCTGTGTCCTTATTCATATATTATAAATATATGTATATATATATATATACACACACATATATGTATATGTGTATATACATAATATATTAACACATAAATATAAAAATACCTCAATAATAATTTGTATATAGATCAAATTTTAAAATAATATTATATTGGATATATTAAGTCAAAATATATTATTAAATTATCATCTATTTCTTTTTACTTTTTAAAAATGTGACTACTAGAAAATATAAAATATGTATGTGGCTCACATTATATTCTTATTAGCTAACACTGGTCTAAAGAAACACTAATGAAATTAATAACTGATTTCAGCAAGATTGCTATAAAAAAGTAAAAATACAAATGTCTAGTGCATTTTTGTATCTCAGTAATAGAGAAAACAAAAATTTTAAATGTGTGATTTACAATACCATGAAAAAGTGAAAAATATAACAATAAAAATTTTAAAGTTTATGAGTGAAAGACCTTTACACTGAAGACTACAAAATACTGTTGAGAGAAATTAAAAGAAATAAAAGATGTTATAGTATTAGCACAAGATTAGGAAAAACAGAAAAATTCATAAATGTTTACTTGATCAATGACTGAGATTATGATTCAGTACACTCAGGGAAAGATAGTCTTTAAATAAATTGTGATTGTTCAATTTGATATCCTTATAGTATATACAAAAATAAATTACAGGTGATTGTATATCTAAACATAAATTGTAGAAAAAAATCCAAATATTTTTACAGGAAAATATATGAACATTTTTATGGCATGTAGAGCAATACACATAAAATGGTGTGTGTTATCTGTTGATTCAAAACAAATACTTTCTTTGGGTCAGGGATTCAGTGACAGCTTAGATGAGTAATTATGGATTTGGGTCACCCACAAATTACCATGGTTGAAATCATCTGAACACTTGTCTTGACCTGGAGGATCTGCTTTCAATGTTGCAGCCTCACATGGTTGGCAAGTTGGTGCTGATTGTTGAAAAGGTCTTAGTTCTTCTCCTTATGTGACTCTCCAGGGGTCTGCCTGAGTATCCTCATGACATGGTGGCTAACTTCTCCCAAAGTGAGTGGTCTAAGAGAGAGCAATGCAAATGCCACTACTGTCCTTGATGGCTGAGCCACTGAAATAACACACCATCATTTAGACAGTACCCTAATAATCATAGAGGTGAGCCCTATTCAGCACAGCAGGGTACTTTATAAGGGCATGAACACTAGCAGAAAAACATCTTTGGGGCAACAATGGACATTGGTCACCATGGGTGGGACTAGGGTAAGGCAGGTGAGCCACCTAGTACACAGGTAAGAAGGCACTCCCTCTCAAGTCTTGCAATTGATGACTCTACCATGTTTCCCAGAAAATAAAACCTAGCTGGACCATCTAATGCGTCTTTTGGAGCAAAATTTAATGTAAGACCCAGTCTTATTTTAATATAAGGCCGGGTCTTACATAATATAAGACTAAGTCTTACATTAATATTTGCTCCAAAAGATGCATTAGAGCTGATGGTCCAGTTAGGTCTTATTTTCGAGGAAACACGGTATGTGTTTTGTGTAAGTAACAATTCAAATTGGCTACCATGAGGTTAAGACATATTCCCTCTCTAGGGACTAGGCAAGACCATAAAGAGAAGGGGTGGCAAAACTGGCTCCCTAAGGCTCCCAAGGTGTTAGGGAAGTAATATATCAGCAAGGTTAGATAGCCACTAACTCCCAAAACAAATGGATCACTCAAATTTTGAAGGTGCTAACCAGGGAAAAATAGTTTGGAGCAATTCAAGGACTTGTGGTTTCAGCTCTGACATGTATAGAGCTTGGAAGTCATCACTCCTCAACAAAAGAAAAGAGCAGAACAAAGGCAAGTGAATAAAGAAGAACACTATTTTCAACTAATGTTTCTGAAATAATTGGATGTGTACGTGCAAACAAAAAATGAATTTACACACAGATCTTATCCATTTCACAAAAATTAACTCAAAATAGATAGGGTAAATGGAAGGAGAGTTGAGTAAGTGAAGCACAGGGGCTACTTAGGGAGGTAAAACTATTTACTGTAATAATGAAAACGGGTCATTATGAATTTGTCAAAATCCATAAAATTGTAAACACAAAGAGTGAACCTTAATATTAACTGCTGAATTTAGGTAATTATAATGTATCAATATTGGCTCATTAACATAGCAAATGTATCACACTAATACAAGATGCTATTAATACAAACTGTATGCTAGAGTTGGAGTAGTAGGTGGGGTGGGTGTACTAAATTCACTGCATTATCTGCTCAATTTTCCTGTAAATCTAATATTGTACCAAAATATTCATTAATTATTTTTTAAAAGTAAATAAATAAATAGATTGGGATTCTGGAGCCCAGTAATATGTTCTGCAAATGTGTATGTTTAAGCTTATTAAACACTGGAACTAACCTGGCTAGTAGTTGTTGTTTTTAATGCCTTTCACATATTTTTTCTTAGAGTTTATCATATGATAAATCTGTTTTTTGTTCCCAGATATGATGTATGTTGGTGACTTCTACAATGATTGTATAAACAAAGAACTACTTATACCCCTAAAACATTTCAAGTTTATAAAATTTTGCATACCATGAAAAAATAATTACTGTCTAACTAAGGGAAGTCATAGGTAATTAGAGCCTTGTATTATACTACTGACTTTTTAAAATTAAAGTTTATTGGGGTGACAATTGTTAGTAAAGTTACATAGGTTTCAGGGGCACAATTCTGTAATACATCATCTATATATCATGTGTGTTTACCACCCAGAGTCTGTTCTCCTGCCATCACCATATATTTGATCCATTTTACCCTCATCTACGACCTCCCCCTTACCCTCTGGTAACCACTAAACTATTGTCTGTGTCTACAAGTTTTTGTTTCTTCATTTGTTTGTCTTGTTTGTGTTGTTTTCAGTTTTATATACCACATATCAGTGAAATCATATAGTTCTCGACTTTTTCTGTCTGACTTATTTCGCTTAGCATAATAATCTCAAGATCCAGCCATGTTGTTGCAACATCAATAAGATAAATAATAACAAGTATTGGAGAGGCTGTGGAGAAAAAGGAACCCTCATACACTGTTAGTAGAAATGCCGATTGGTGAAGCCACTGTGGAAGGCGGTGTTGAAATTCCTCAAAAAGTAAAAATACAATTATCATATAATCCAGCAATCCCTCTCTTGGGTATCTATCAAAAAAACCTCAAAACATTTTTCCATAAAGATATATGTGCTCTGATATTCACTGCAGTTTTATTTAAAGTGGCCAAGACATGGAAACAACCAGTGTTGTTTGATAGATGATTGGATAAAGTAGATGTGCTATACACAATGGAATACTATTCTGCCATAAGAAAAGATACTACCAATATTTAAACAAAAAGTAGAAACCATTCTTTGGTTGACAAATTAAGAATAATTAAAATATTTTCCTACTTATAGCCTTTGGTGTATAGAGCTGGGTACTGCTAATACTTTTTTAATTTTTATTAAATTTATTAGGATGATATTGGTTAGTAAAATTATAAAGGTTTCAAGTGTACATTTTTATAATGTACCATCTACCTTTTTGCACTGTGTGCTCATCACCCAAAGTCACTTCCTCCATCATCATATATGTGGACCACTTTTTCCCTCATCTACTACCCCTCCCACTTCCTTACCTTCTGTTAACCACTAAACTATTGTGTGTTATCTATGAGTTTTTGTTTGTTTGTCTCGTTCATTTGTTACTTTCAGTTTTATATCCCACATATGAGTGAAATCATTCAGTTGGCCACTTTTCCTGACTTGTTTTGCTTAGCACGATAATCTCAAGATCCATCCATATTATCACAAATGGCAGTATCTTTTCTTAAGGCTGAGTAATACTCCATTGTACATCTGTGCCACACCTTCTTTATCCAGTTATTTATTGAAGGACACTTCAGTTGTTTCCATGGCTTGGCCACCATGAATAATGCTGCAATGAACATAGGGGTACATATCTTTATGGATAAATGTTTTCAGAGTTATGGGGTAGATACCTAGAAGAGAGATTACTGGGTCATATGGTAATTCTATTCTTAACTCCTTGAGGAACCTCCATACTGTGTTACATAGTGGCTGTACCAATTTACATTCCCACCAGCAGTGTATGAGGGTTCCTTTTTCTCCCCATCCTCTTCAAAACGTGTTATTACTTGTCTTGTTGATAATAGCCATTCAAACAGCTGTGAGGAAGTATCTCATTGTGGTTTTGATTTGCATTTCCCTAATAGCTAATAAAGTTAAGCATCTTTTCATTTATCTGTTGGCTCTTTGTATGTCTTCTTGGGAGAAGTTTCTGTTCATATCCTCTGCCCATTTTTTAATTGGATTGTTTGCTGTTGTTGCTGAGTTGTATGAGTTCTTTATAAATGTCAGATATTAGCCCCTTAGTGGAGGCATTGTTTGCAAATATCTTCCATTCGGTTGGTTGTCTCTTTGTTTTGTTCATGGTTTCTTTTGTTGTGCAGAAGCTTTTTAGTTTGATATAACTCCATTTATTTATTTTTGCTTTTAGTTCCTTGCCTTTGGGGTCAAATTTATAAAATCCTTTCTAAGACCAAGGTGCATAAGTTGAGTACTTATGCTTTCTTCTATGCAATCTATTGTTGCAGGTCTTTGATCCATTTTGAGTTAATTTTGGTATATGGTGACAGCAGTCTAATTTCACTCTTTTGCACGTGGCTTTCCAATTTTTCTAGCATCATTTATTGAAGAGGCATTATTTTCTCCATTATATATTTTTGGCTTCTTTGTCGAAAATTGTCTGTCCATATATATGTGGCTTTATTTCTGATTTCTCAGTTCTGTTCTATTGGTCCATGTGTCTGTTTTCTTGCCCATAACATACTGTTTTGATTATTGTCACACTGTGGTATAATTTTAAGTCAGGGACTGTGATACTTCTACCTTGTTCTTCTTTCACAGAATTGCTATGTCTATTCAGGGTCTTTTTGATTCCATACAAATCTGAAGAATTTTTGTTCTATTTCTTTAAAGAATTACCATTGCTCTTCTCAGGAGTGACGTCATAGGAATGGCGACAGCTAGGCAGACTTCTTCAGTTCTCCTCCCGATCTTACCACAAACCGAACTTCTATAACCCATCAAAGGACTTTCTGCTCATCACACAGAACAACTAAGAGACACGTACAGGATTACTTGAAGGTGGGCAAATTGGGCGAGCAGGGGAAGAGGGAAGGGAGCGGAGTGGAAACACAGCACGGCATCCGCGGCTGCGGAGATGCAGGGGATCCCAGGATGGAACAGAGACCACAAAAGCCAGGAGGTGGGCTCTTTCCTTGCGTCCCACAGCTGATCTCTCCACTGAGAGAACAGCATATCCAGCATTTGAGGCAGTAACTTCACCTGAGACCTCCAGGTCGGACAAAGAACATAAACTCCATACCTGGGCCCCTCAGCCCACAATCCCAATCCTACCCTCGTCCTTCCAGAGACTTAAGCTGGCCCCTGAACTGAGGAGTAGTGTCAGATTACAGAGCAGCCGTAGTGCTCAAGATCTGGGAAGACCAGCGTGCAGCTCTGACCCAAAAAAGAGGCTGGGAAGAGTGTGCTATTGCTGGGCTGGGAGAGAAGAGAATCCTCCACTGGCAGCCACCACCTTTTCTGGCCTGCCTAGGGCAGGGCAATTACAACTGCGAGACACTCCCAGGGATCAGCAGTAGGTGGCAGATGCAGCTCTGGGCTTTCAGCAGCTCAGAAATCTCCCGCCTGCCACACACACACACACACACACACACACACACACACACACACACAGATGAAGTGCCCTAACACTCAGGAGAACTGCGCACAGGGCTGGTGGTACTACTCCCAGGGCACGCATGTGCAGGCAAGAGCAGAAACTGCACTGACTTTGTAGAAACTTCCATCCAGACCCATTAGCCCCACTCATCTAAATCTGCAATCCCAAGGTCACTCTGGGCACCAGGTGACCGGCTCTGCCTGCACAGTACGCAGAGGACTCTTTGGTACAGCAGAGGACAACCTGGAGATTACTTGGTGGGCTTAAGCCAAGACTGGCACTGCTTTTTTTGTTTTGTTTTGTTTTGTTTTTATATCGTTGATATCTTTGCCTGTGTTGAGTATGGGCTATCGGTTGTTTTCACATGTGAATGTGTTTGGGTTTTTCTTTGTTGTTGTTGTTGTGCTTGTTGATTTGCGTTGTTCTGAAATTGCCCTATACCAGGGCCCAGCTTAAGAGGCACAAGATTCAACACACGCAGAGGCCAACTCCAGACCAAACCAGAGTACTACTGGGTTTGACCTAAAAGTAACACACCCAGAGGGAATTCTCTACAGGCACAAGAGCCCACAGAGGCCAAGCCTCATTTAAGCAGTCAACCCTCACACAGCAGAACATCCTGCTGTGGGCAGAGCCAAGACTCACAACTAGTCAGTCTAGGAGACAATCCCACCTACTCACAAGTAAAAGCCATTAAAGATCAACTTTAAAAGGACAATATACACAACACAAGAGTCACCTTTGGAGCACATGCAGAGGAGTAAAAGGAAATGGTGCAAGTCAAATATAAAGGACATGTACTACATAAGATAACCCAGCAAAAACGAAGAACCATAGGGGATTTACCTAATACATCAAAGCAAACACAGAGAGTCAGCCAGAATGGGGAAGCAAAGAAACATGTCCCAAATAAAAGAACAGAAGAAACCTCCAGAATTGGAACCAAATGAAATAAAGGTAACCAACGTATCAGAGACAGAGTTCAGAACCCGGATGATAAGAATGTTTAAGGAGCTTAGTGATGACATAAAGAAGGATAGAGAAATCATAATGAACAACCAATTAGAACTGAAGAATACAATAACTGAAATAAAGAACACACTTGAAGGAATTACCAGCAGGTTAGATGAAGCAGAGGATCGAATCAGCGACTTAGAAGACAAGGTAGCAGTGATCACCCAAACGGAACAACAAAAAGAAAAAAGAAAAAAAAAACAATGAAGATGGTTTAAGAGACCTCTGGGATAACATCGGGTGCAACAATGTGCGCATCATAGGAATACCAGAAGGTGAAGAGAGGACACAAGGGATAGAAAACATATTTGAAGTAATAATGTCTGAAAACTTCCCTAACCTGGTGGAGGAAACCGACATACCAGCCCAGGAAGTGCAGAGAGTTCCAACCAAGATGAACCCAAACAGGTCCACACCAAGACACATTATAGTTAAAATGGCAAAGTTTAAAGACAAAGAGAGAATCCTAAAAGCAGCAAGAGAAAGACAGCGGGTTACATACAAGGGAACTCCTATAAGACTATCAAATGACTTTTCTACAGAAACATTGCAGGCCAGGAGGGAGTAGCAGGAGATACTCAAAGTGATGGAAAACAAAGACCTACAACCTAGATAGCTTTATCCAGTAAGGCTATCATTTAAAATTGAAGGAAAGATAAAGAGCTTTCCAGAAAAAAATAAGCTTAAGGAATTTATTACCACCAAGCCAGCATTGCAGGAAATATTAAAAGGGCTTCCGTAAACAGAAGAAAGATGAAAACAATCTAACTACAAATTTAAAAAATGGCGATAACTATGTACTTATCAATAATCACTTTAAATGTAAATGGATTAAATGCTCCAATCAAAAGACATAGGGTGGCTGAGTGGATAATAAAGCAAGACCCTCGTATATGCTGTATGGAAGAGACTTACCTCAGATCAAAAGACGCACACAGGCTGAAAGTGAAGGGTTGGAGTAAAATATTTCATGCAAATGGAAATGAGAAAAAAGCTGGAGTTGCAATACTTACATCTGACAAAATAGACTTTAAAATGAAGAATATATTAAAAGACAAAGATGGGCACTATATAATAATAAAGAGATTGATCCGACAAGAGGAAATAACCCTAGTAAACATCTATGCACCCAACATAGGAGAACCTAAATATATAAAACAGCTACTCATTGACATAAAGACAACAATAACACTATCATAGTAGGGGACTTCAACACACCTCTGACAACAAGGGACAGGTCTTCCAGATAGAAAATCAATATGGAAACAACGGCCTTAAATGATACATTGGACCACTTGGATTTAATCGATATTTTCGATTAAATAATAATCGAAAAAATAAACATGTGGGATTACCATGTTCATGGATAGGAAGAATTCATATAGTTAAAATGTTCATACTGCCTAAGGCAATATACATATTCAATGCAATTCCTATCAAACTACCTAGGACATTTTTCACAGAAATAGAACATATAATCCTAAAATTTATATGGGACCATAAAAGACCCCGAATAGCCTCAGCAATCTTGAGAAATAAGAACAAAGTGGGAGGTATAACAATACCTGACTTCAAATTATACTACAAGGCTACAGTAATCAAAATAGCATGGTACTGGCATAAAAACAGACACATAGATCAATGGAACAGAATAGAGAGTCCAGAAATAAAGCCATGCCTATATGGCCATTTAATCTATGACAATGGAAGCAAGAATGTACGATGGGGTAAAGACAGTCTATTCAATAAATGGTGCTGGGAAACCTGGACAGACACATGCAAAAAAATGAAGCTGGACCACCTCCTTACACCATATACAAAAATAAATTCAAAATGGCTTAAAGACTTAAGTGTAAGATCCGAAACCATAAAATTCCTAGAAGAAAATGTAGGAAGAAACTTTACAGACATTACCCGGAGTAAGATTTTTACTGATATATCCCCTCGGGCAAGTGAAGTAAGAGAAAAAATAAACATGTGGGATTACATCAAACTAAAATGTTATTTCACATCAAAGGAAACCATCAATAAAACAAAAAGGGATCCTACTGAATGGGAAAAGATATTTGCCAATGATATATCTGATAAGGGGTTAATATCCCAAATTTATTTAAAAAAACTCACTCAACTCAACTCCAAACAAACAAAAGATCCAATTAAAAAATGGGCAGAGGACATGAAGAGATATTTTTCTAAAAAGGACATACAGATCGCAGACAGACATATGAAAAAATGTTCAACCTCACTAACCATCAGAGAAATGCAAATAAAAACCACAATGAGATATCACCTCACCCCAGTCAAAATGGCTATCATCAATAAATCAACAAACAACAAGTGCTGGCGAGAATGTGGAGAAAAGGGAACCCTTGTGCACTGTTGGTGGGATTGCAGATTGGTGCAGCCACTATGGAAAACAGTATGGAGATATCTCAAAAATCTGAAAATGGAACTACCTTATGATCCAGCAATTCCACTCCTAGGGATCTGGAGAAATCCAAAACTCTAATTCAAAAAAATTTATGCACCCCTGTGTTTATTGCAGCACTATACAGAATAGCCAAGACACGGAAACAACTGAAATGTCCATCAGTAGACGACTGGATTAAGAAACTGTGGTACATTTATACAATGGAGTATGATGCAGCCATAAAGAAGAAAGAAATCTTACCATTTGCAACAACATGGATGGACCTAGCGAACATTATGTTAAGTGAAATAAGTCAGACAGAGAAAGACAAATACCATATGATCTCACTTATATGTGGAATCTAAAGAAAAGAATAAATGAATGAACTAATCAGAAACAGTTTCAGAGACATAGAGGAAAAATTGAGCATTGCTAGATGGGAGGGGGGTGGGGTTAAGGGGGAAGGTGAGGGGATTAGAAAGCACAGTCAGTAATCACAAGATTGCCAGGGGATCACGAAAGTTAATTTGGGGAATGTAATCAATAATGTCATAAAGATTTTGTAGGGTATCTGATGGACACTTGTCTCGTTAGGGAGACCACCTCAGGGAAGATGTAGATGCCTGATCACTGCACTGTACACCTGAAGCTAAAGCTGAACAATAATGAATGTCAACTACAAGTTTATATATACACACACACACACACACACACACACGTATATGTGTGTGTATATATATATATATATATATATATATATATATACACACACACACATATATATATGTATGTATGTACATAGTTATAAGAAGTAGAGTACAGCTTTAGGAATAGAGACAGTGGAAATGTAATGGCTGTGTGCTATGTCAGAGGGATAGTGGATGGGGGAGGGGGGTTGACACAGTGTGAGGGATGTAAATGATAAATGTCTACATTGTTTTGAGCACAGGAAACTAGTAAAAAAAAAATACCATTGCGATTTTGATGGGGATTGCATTAAATCTGTATTTTGCTTTGGGTAATATGGCTATTTTAACTATGTTGATTCTTCCTGTCCTTGAACATGGAGTATCTTTCCATTTCTTTGTGTCTTCTTCAATTTCTTTTAATAATGTTCTGTATTTTTCAGTGTATAGGTCCGTTACATCCTTTGTTAAGTTTATTCCTAGGTATTTTATTCTTTTTATTGTAATTGCAAAAGGAATTATTTGCTACTACTTTTTCTGAAATTTCACTGTTAGTATATAGGAACACAATAGATTTTGTACATTCATTTTTTTACCCTACAATTTTACTGTATTTGTTTATTGTTTCTAATAACTTTTTGGCAGTGTCTTCATGGTTTTCTACATAAAGAATTATGTAATCTGCAAAAAGTGACAATTTGACATTTTAATTCCCCATTTGGGTGTCTTTTATTTTTTTTTTTTTCACTTGCCTGATTGTTCTGGCGAGGACTTCTAATACTATGTTGACTACCAGTGGTGAGAGGGGGCATCCTTGTCTTGTTCCTGATCATAGAGGAAAAGCTTTCAGTTTTTCACCATTAATTATGATATTAGCTGAGAGTTTGTCATATATGGCCTTTATTATGTTGAGGTACTTTCCTTCTACCCATTTTATTAAGTGTTTTGATCATTAATGGATGTTATATCTTTCATGTTAATACTTTTTTATATCATACTGGTAAGTTGACCAAATTTATTTCAATTTCACCAGGCTAGGCTTAGAGCACAGCTTTCCTGTCCTGGACTCCCACTGTGATGTGTCATCTCTGGGTTATACCATTTCTTATAAAGTGCATTTCTGTTTAGTGTGTATATATTCTGTCACAACTTTAATTTTTTTATAATCGCCTGCACTGAGAAAATTGATTGTTTTGGTGCATGCCATGTAAGCATATATGACTAGACAGACAGGCTCTACAATCCAAATAATATTGTTGATGTGCTACTATACTGAATTACCATAAAAGCAGCTAAGTTTCAATGAGGGTAGGTGAAGATCAGCATCAAGAATCATTAAAAGTATTTCAGGATAAAGGAGAATGGGGGTGGGGAAGACCTACCACTGGGCACCAAATGTAATTAGGACCTCATGCAATTGCAGGCATTCTCACCACTTACACAGCTGATTTCATCCCCCTGAAGTTCCTTTCATATTCACTGTCTCCTGTAATTTGGAATCAAAGAACTTTATCACATAATTAAGTGAAGAAAAGGTATGATTCCAATGTTCCCATTTTGTTAATAGTCTTTTGTAAAACAATTCAATTCAACTGGGTTGGAAAATACCCAAAAAGTTTCATATAAACAGATTGGCATTTGATACTAGTAAATTCCACAAACAGGACACTGTCCATCCATTAAAAATATAGTAGCCCACCTACTGATTTATCTAAATTACAAGATCACTGGGGGTCTTCCCTACAAGACTTGTCTCATGCCAAGAAAAGTTAGTGTACTGCAGAAACAGCATACCTCTGAGCCTTCTACCATACAGATGAAAAACAACTGATACTTCACAGAGTGAATGCTGATGAAATGACAGAAAAATGTGTAAAAGATATGAAAAGACCATTCAAGCATAAGAAAACCCAAAATATTAAGATATCCTCAATTCAAAGTTGTATATACATATATACCTCATGACAAAGCACATTCACTTATTGGTATACACTCTAGAGAAATGCAGGGACACGTGCAGTAGGAGACATGTGCAAGTAAAGTCATAACTGCATGTATCTTAATAGTCAAAAATTGAAATAAACTCAAATTTTCATTGATATAGAATGGATGAACTATAATATTCAAAAAATTAATGATAAGAGCAATGAAAACAATTGGACTATAACTACATTCAAAAACTGATAAACTTCAACAAGTACAATATAGAATGAAAGACAAATTTAAAAAATGATATAAACCATGTGACTTCAAATTATATAAAGGTAGAAAACAGTTAACCAAACTATACTGTGTAAGGATGCAAAAAATAGGAGGTAAAACTTCAACGAAGAGTAAAGCATTAAAATGATTACCATTAAATTCTAACTGATGATTGGAAGGAAGGGGCATGCTATTGAGAGGACACACAAAGAACTTCTTTAGCAGAAGTGACATTTGTTTTGGCCTGAGTGCAAGTTATTCAGATGCTTGTTATTCATTATACTCTTCATCCATATTTCATGTATATATTTCATGTGTATTATACATTACAATGAAATGATGAGAGTGACATAACTATTTGTTGCTAAACAAGAGTGGGAAGACTATCCTATAAAGAGAACTGTTGTCCTAAAGCATATTTTAAGGAACAGAATATAATTCAAAAGGAAATTATTTCAGAAGGAAATTTTGACATGCAAAAAAACCCACAAAAACCTAAAGAATAGTAAAATAAAGCAACTATTTTTTGAATAAATTGTTTATAGTATTTTTTCTTGTGAAGAGTAAAGGTGACAGAAATGAAATATGTTCAAAAATTTTGTGTAAGCTAATTGGGTTGTAAAACTTGTTATTTGGCCCAGATATGGTTAAACCTTAAATAGGTATGGTAAAAACGAAAAGATAATCACTAAAGGGAAAAAAAAAGAACATATCCACTAAAATTACTGAAAGAAATAGTAAGAAAAAGGAAAACAAAATACACAGGTCAATAGAAATGAGCTAAAATTCAATTAGAAAACAAATGTGTAAAAATGAACATGGAAAATATAAAAATTTTAAGACAACAAATTATTTTAAAAATGTATTCTACGGTGGCCAGTAACCTGAATGTCTAGAGCGCAGTGCTCATAACACCAAGGTCACCGGTTCAATTCCCACAAGGGCCTGTGAGCTGCGCTTTCCACAACTAAATTGAAAACGACTTGACTTGGAGCTGAGCTGTGCTCCCCACAACTAGATTGAAAACAATGACTTGACATGGAGCTGATGGGTCTTGGAAAAACACAGTTCCCCAATGTTCCCCAATAAAAATTTTAAAAAAAGTATACTCTCGACGAGTGCAAGCAGTCATAACAATTAAATGTAATAAGGTATACTGGAGGAGATCCTGGAACAGAAATAGGCGAAGGTAAAAACAAAGGAAATCTGAATAAACTATGGACTTTAATTAATTTAAAAATATGCAATATTAATCATAATGATGTTTAAGGTGATCATTTTATAAATCAAAGACAGATTGAATAATAAATCAAAACCCAATGTAGACATTCAAGTTAATACAACAGATAAACTAAATGAGAATAGAGAAATTTCAGGGAAATATTAATCGAAGGAAACTAGAGAGAGAGAGAGAGAGAGAGAGAGAGAGAGAGAGAGAGAGAGATAATGTTAGACCAAATAGAATTTAAAACAGAAAGCAACATTAGAGATAAGGAGATTCACTACTTGAAGGTAAATAGTTAAATTCCTAGGAAGATATAACAATTGTAAATAAGTTTGCAAGTTTGCACCATATAAAACAGCTTCAAAATATTATCAAGAATGAATTGAGTAAATTATAGTGAGACTTAGGCAAATCCAACTGTATAGTTGAACGTATCAATATTACTTCTCAAGTGTTGAAAGGTTAGGAAATCAAAATTAGTGAAAATACAGAAGATTTGAGTCATTCACTTACAATTATGATACCATCAAGTTATACAGAATTTTCTTCCTAATAATTAAAGAGCTTTCACATTCCCTAGAAAATACTGATTAGTCAACAACAAAAAAATCACCATGCAGGCAGACACAGCAAAATTCAATAATCAGTTGTCTTGCCAAACAAAATTGAAAAAAAAAAAGAGATAACAGAAGAAAGCTAAATATAACAATAATAAACCAAGGATTATGATTAATCCAATTTTGTGAAACCAAGTTAAAATAAATGGAGCTCCACCAGATGCAAAGACTGAAATTACAAGATGAGGAGGTAAACAACCGCACACTTTTTATAAGTTAGGAAACGAATGAAGTCACTTGGGAGAAATTCATGAGATGATTTAGGTGATGATTATATTATTGATGGTACCGATATTTATGATACAGAAAGGTGGATGTTGCTATTGATGGTTACACAATGAAGAAAATCTTATTTAATCCATGCTATACTTACTCCATACTTAAACTCTTCAAATGCTTCACATTTAGGATGAGTCAGTTACTACATGCCCCATATCGCCATATCTTTGATATTTGATAAAATGGTGCAACATTTGAAAAAAAGCTCTCCCCTTTGGTGTCATATCTATATTTATAATACTATATGAGAAACACAAAAACAAATATTTAGATAAGCTATTAATGTTTGTTACTAACCTTTGGAGGGCCACAATCACATTCCTCGTCTGGTTCCAGAATTCTATTGCCACAAGTTAATGTTCTTCCTTGGACAATCACTTTTGAAATTGTTTGATTCTGAAGACATTCAAATTCAGGCTGTGAAATTATACCTTTAAATTCATCCATGCTGCAACTGCTAAAAATCCTTACACCATGGGAACGTCTAAAATTAAATTATATTCTTCAGATAAATGTAATAAAATTATTTTCAAAGTAATACTCTTTAATATAGCACTATTAATTCTGTACTTTAGTTTCAGAAAAGCCAGAAGGAGGAGAGAGTGTTTTATTTTTAATACAAGTCATAAATAAAAGCAATGAGTTTATTTCTACTGTAATTTAATATAATGGACATCTAGAAAGTAGAAGAAGTTAAGGTGAAATGAGTTAGAGTATATTAAAACACAACTGTGTGTGGCACACAAAAAGCTCTATTTGTCTTATTTATTATTTTCGTTATTATTCTCAACATAATTATAATTATTATAAGAAGAACTAATTATCATTACGAATATGAAATATACTAGGAAATTTATATGGAAAACTGAAGGAATAAATGATAGTTGATTGTTTTCATGAAAAATCAGGAATATTTGTTCTTTGGTAACAAAATTAATCAATTAAAATGTCTCAACATTAAGTATATAAAATTTATAACCCTTAAATTTTTGTTCTTAAATTTCTATATTTCTAAGTGTACTGTTCAATGAGTTTTTGTTTAATTTTGTAACAATATCAAACTTAGAAAAACAATACAAATATAGTCCAATGAATACATTTTGCTTCCTGAAACAGTTAACAGTAAGTTGCCAACAGGCTGTTTTGATAACTAAATATTTTAATGTATAATTCTTATATAGAATTAAATTCTCCTAAAACAGATATCTCATAACCAGGAAATAATGATACATTACTAACACCTAATCCTCAGATTTCATTCAGAATTCCCTTTCATCAGAATAATGCCTTTTTATCATAAAAGGATACGAGGTCTGACTATTAAGTTCGCGAACTCATCCTAGAAAAAGTTCTACATACCTCATTGCTGAACAGCACTATGGTCACCTTCTAAGTACTCCCCTGGGGAAGCTATGCACCAATGCCAGTGCCTAGCCCACCCTCCAAAGCAATTTAGGAACTCTTTTTCTGGAATGGCCATCAGAGATGTCATCATATTACCCTTGATGTCATCAAATGTCATCAAACGTCATCAAAATGTCTTCCTTTCAATATTTCCTTTATGTCTGGGTAAAGAAAGAAGTCATTGGGGGCTAGATCAGGTGAAGTAGGGAGGGTGTTCCAATACAGTTACCGTATTTTCCCAAAAATAAGACCGGGTCTCAATATTAATTTTTGCTCCAAAATATACATAAGGGATTATTTTCAGGGGATGTCTTACTTTTTCATGTACAACATCTACATTTATTCATGTACAACAATCTACATTTATTCATGTACAAAAATCTATATTTATTCAAATACAGTCACATCTTCTTCTGGAACATAATCATAACTTTTCAAGCCCCGAATTCTGGCTTGAATTTCTTGCGACTCCATATCCTATAGAACAATTGGCCCCAATCTTTCATGTCCAGCAATAGAACTCTCTTTAAATGAGCACTTCTTGTCCATATAGCCTGCTCATAGTGCATTGGCAACAGAGCTGTCAGTGATTTTATCCCATGAATTCTTCACCCAAGTCACGACATCTTGCAGGCTAGTCTTCACAAAGTTTCCACGCTGATTTCTTGCCATTCTATTTTCAATGTAGTCATTGATTTCCATGCACAAATAGGCCTTGAATGGCTTGTTTATTGTAATATTAAGAGTCTGGAGATAGTCAGTCATTCCTGCAGGAATCATTATTTGATCTATTCTTTTCCCTGCAAGGAAGTTCTTCATACCTTTAGCACGGTGAGTGGTGGCTGAATGCCAGACTAGCAGACCCTCTTTGGCCACCTCACAAAACAAGTGGCAGCATTAAATCGACCCACTTCCTTATAGGCTTTTTCGGTTTCAAGAACATAAATGCCTGAAACACGTTCAATCTTATCTTTCTTGGCCTTAGTGATGATTAGAGGTGGGGCTTTCTCTCCATCCAGACGAATTGCCAAAATATAGGTAACATGTGCACTTTCATAACCAGTGGAGGGAATGTAGATTGATGAGGCATACCTCTGATCAATTGTAGTTTGAGATCCTTGGCCCATAAACACTGCAATTTCAGCCATAGCAATCACGTTGGAGAGTTGGTATTTAGAAAAGTCGATGCCATCAACAAAGGACTTGAATGCAAGTGCACGTTTAATAAGTTCAGTACCTTCCAGCTTGAACAGTGTTGTCGATCTTAGAGATAGTTCATATCACTGAAGGAAGCCATCCAGCCAGTGTTGTGATGCTTTGAATTCTTCTGGGGATATTTCCAATTGTGGTGCCATTGCAAGGGTAAATGCTTGAATATTAGTCCTGCACACAACCAAAGCCTTTGCTCTCCTGTCAGCAATTCATTCACAGAGCATGTCTTCCAGCTCAGGAAATAAAGGTTGCTGGCCTGATCCACACTTGCGCTTCTTAGCATTTCCCTCACCCACATGTTGACTGAGGTTATCATACTCTGCTCACCATTTTTGGACCATTTGGAGATCCAACTTCTTCTCTTTGTAAAACGTCACAAGATTCTTGCCCTGGGAGTCCTCCACAATTCCCTTCTTGTACTTGACGGAATAGCTCTTTCTTCTTGCACTCATATTATTCCCTTTAAATTTACCATTAAATCATCTGTTAATTGAAGACTTACCGAGACAAGAGTGGCAACAAAAATGATAACAGTTAAGAATTATGGTCTACACAAAAGCGACGAAAAATTGCAGGCACCAAAATTCAGAAAACGTTTCTTTATTTCACACGAGTGCATTAAGTACGTCCGTTACAACACATGATATATTGAATTATGAAGATTCATATTAGACAAAACCATGTCTGTTCATTATCAAGTGCACACATTATTTATGCATTGTGTATGTACTCCGATTGGTCATTCGACAATAAGTCTCAAGTTCATCTGTTTACATAGGCGTTTACCTTTCTTCCAAAGGTGCCCGCTTGGGTATGTACAAATACTTATAATTTACATTATTATTTATTTTAAGTATTAATGTCAATAATATTATTTATTCATGTTTAATTATATATTACTATTATTACTATATAATTCAATACATCCATCGTGTGTTGCAATGGATGTACTAAATGGGTCTATCTGGTTATCAATCTTAACTTGGCTTATTTTGGAGTAGGGCTTATATTACGAGCATCCTGAAAAATCATGCTAGGGTTTGTTTTCTGGTTAGGTTTTTATTTTTGGGGAAATACGGTATTTGTTGACTAGCTAAAAACTCCATCACAGACAGTGCCGTGTGAGCTGGTACATTGTTGTGATGCAAGAGCCATGAATTGTTGGTGAAAACTTCAGGTGGTTTTTGTCTAACTTTTTCATGCAGCCTTCTCAGCACTTCCAAATAGTAAACTTGGTTAACTGTTTGTCTAGTTGGTACGAATGCATAATGAATAATCCCTCTGATATCAAATAAAGATTAGCAACATCGTTTTGACTCTTGATTTGGACTGACGGAAATTTTTTGGTTGTGGAGAATTGGCTGATTTCCTTTGTGCACTTTGACACTTTATTTCAGGGTCGTACCATACACTCATGTTTCATCACTAGTGATAACATGGGCCCAAACATCCTCTTGCCTCTCCAAAAGGTCTTGGCAAATTTCGACTCTCCTTTGCTTTTGTTTATCGGTGAGCTGCTTTGGGATCATTTTTGCACATACCTTTCTCATGCCAAGATTTTCAGTTAAAATTTTTCTAACTGTTTCTCTATCAATGTTTACTTGGTCTGCTTCTCACAGTCAGCTGACAATTTTGACATACAATTTTACAATTTGACTAATTTTTGCAATGTTTTTGTCAGTTCTGCTAGTTACTGGCCACCCTGACCTCTCTTCATCAGTGACACATTCTTTCCCTTCATGAAAATGTTTAATCCATTTGTACTGTGCCATTTTCTTCATGGCACTATAAACTTGGACTTACATGTCTCTGATTTAACTTCCACTCCTGCAAGTTTAACAAGAAATTTAATGTTTTTTACTTGCTCTAATTCAAGCTCAGACATTCTCCTTATGGCATATGAAAACACACAACAACAATAATGAACGCCACTCATCAAGATACCACCACACGTCGACATGAACACAGCTGTAAGACACTGATACCAAGGTTCTGAAACCTTACAGAGCTGTTCGTACAGTGCTGCCAATGTAAGTGCATGGTGGCAAGTTCATAAACTTAATTGTCAGAACTTCATACAGTTCAGAATCAAACAATGCATTTAGTTCTCATGTCTCCTTAGTTTAGTTACCTATGTTTTTTGTTGGATTTCATGACCTCAAAAGTTTTACGGTTACAGGCTGATTATTTGGTTAAATGTCCCTCAATTTTGGTTTATGAAATGTTTCCTCATACTTAGACTGAGGTTATACATTTTGCTTGGCAACATCATCACAAGAGTGTTGCTGAGTTTATTTCACTGTATCCTAACAACTGGCACGTAATTTCAATTTGTTATATTACTGATAAAAGTCAGTCTGATCAGCTGATTAAAGGTATATCTGCCAGTCTTCGCTCTAAAATAACTTTTTTCCTTATCAGTTAATAATTATTTGGAGAGAAATACTTTGGTTTTACATAAATATCCCATTTCTATCTTTCCAATTTATTCATTCATGTATTTATATGAATATAGAATTACGTCTTCCTATTATACTAAATGGGTTATAATAATTGATTATCATTATTATTAACAACATTCAACTTGTCACATATTTGGCTACAGTCCTGCTTCTTCTGTCCCTTTGACAAATATCCATCATTCTTTGACACCATCTTATGTTCTGATGCAATATGTTTCAGGCTCATTTATATTTTCTCTGCCTTAGCCCTGGAATCAATCATTTCTCCAAGGTGACTCAGTTGCTTTTAGTGGAGAATAGTATTTTTAAAATATTATCTAGGATGACATCATAGAAATGGCAGAGGAGGTGAGCCTCTTGAAATCTCCCCTGGAATTTACATCAAATGAACAGCTATAATTCCACAAAGGACTCCCTGCACAGCAAAACTAAGAGACCCATAACTGAAATCATCTAAGGTGGGCAAATTGGGAGAATAGGGGAGGCAGGCAGGGGGAAGTGCAGAGATGTGAGCCAGGCAGGCTGCAAAACACAGATCAAGCTCGGAGCTCTGAGCTGGCTGCACTCCAGGGCTACAGCAATTGCTGGAGAGGGAAGAATTCAGACTGCTAGCACTCCCCTTATGGCCCACAGTCCAGCCTGAGGGATCAGCATATAACATGGTGAACCCAACGCTTACTGCAGAGACCTCAGGGCAAAGACTGAGGAAAGAAGGGTGAAAACAGCAGTTTAAGACCTTAATGCCAAGCAGAGGATGGAAGGCACAAGCACAGAGCCAAACCTACCCCTCCTTACCCTCCCAGAGCTCGCCCCACCCCCACCTGCCCAGTGCTAGAAGCAGAACAGTAGCAGTGTCAGATCAAAAAAACGAAATACTTGCACTTCTAGGAACTACATCCCACAGCCATGAACTCATGGCCCAACTAGTTCTGGCAAAGGGAAGGGAGCCTTGTGTGCAGGATTGGCTGTGCTGGTGGTTGCCGCCATTGCTCAGAGCCACCTCTCATAACACACTGCACCCCTGCCCTCACCTATCTGGGAGGATCCCTGCAGGGGTACACAGAGTCGCTGAAATACACAGGCCCTGAATCTGGTGCAGGAAGAGCTTTAGAACTTCAGAAGCTCTCCACATCCTTCAACAGAGTGGGTGCTCTGAGACCCAGGAGACCTACTCACAGAGGAGAAGCCCTCCTTCCAGGGAATCCCCCCATTGTATGAGAAGCCAGCACAGTGCAGAGAAACTACAACACTACAGCATGAGAGAGAATAAAAGGCTGCAGTTGTAGAGAAAATAAAGCATTCTACCAACACCTACTGGAAAGAAAAAAAAAAGCTACCAAACTGTTGAAGAACCCACTTCTATAGATGCTTAGGAAGAGAAATAATAATTCATTAATTACCATTAAAACAACAAGGAAACAAGGCAGCTCAGAAAGAAAATGAAAAGTCTCCAGAAAATGAACTTAAAGATATGGAAATATGTAACTTACATGACAGAAAATTCAGCATTGCAGTTCAGAAAAAACTCAACAAGATGCAAGAAAGCACAGACAGGCAGTTTAATGTACTCAGAAACAAAATCAGAGAACAAAATGAACATTTTACCAAAGACATTGCAATTTTAAAAAAACAACCAAATAGAATTTTGGGAGATTAAGAACTCAATAAAGGAAATGAAGAATGAAATAGCCAACTTAGTAAATAAAGCTGGCCAGATGGAAGAAAAACATAGTGACATTGAAGACAGAAATCTGGAAATGACACCGATGGAAGAAGAAAGACATTTGAGACGTAAAATAAATGAAACACTGCAAGAACTTCCTGAGTCCATCAGAAAGAGCAATATAAGAATAATGGGCATACCAGAAGGAGAAGAAAGGGAGAAGGGAACAGAGAGTATATTCAAACAGTCGATGAGAACTTCCCAAACTTGTGGAAAGAACTGGGTTCTCAAATCCAAAAAGCAAACAGAATACCTAATTACCTCAATCCCAACAGGCCTTCTCCAAGGCACATTATAGCCAGGAGAGAATAGCTCAAATATTCAAACTATTGAAAGAGAGAAGTTATGAGCCAAGAATAATATATCCAGCAAAGATATCCTTTAGATATGAAGAAAGAATAAAGACCTTTCCAGACATACAGAAGCTGAGGGAATTTTCTAACACACAACCATCACTACAAGAAATACTGGAGGAGGCTCTTCAACCTGAAACAAAAAAGCAAAATATACAAAACCATGAGTAGTATTACGAAAAGACAGACAGAGCCAGGAAATGGCAACCCCTACACATAATAAGACATTATACACTTAAACATAACATACTAGGTAAAGAAGAAAAAAAAACACTTAAAAATAGAGGAAAAAGATCACTTGCTACTGCAGTGAATAAATCAACTCACAGCCTAAATAGGGATCATTTGTGACAACCAAAATACAAAAGTGGAGCAAATAAAGGTCTGAACTGGCATGAGGGAATGGAGAAAGTAAGCTATTGAAGAAAATTGAATACGCTAAATATGAAACTTTATTTTACATAAACTTAATGGTAACCATTCAAAAAAAAATCCAAAACTTAAATATATAACATAAAAAAGAAGAAACAGAGGAAAAAATCACAGAGTATCACCACACTGGAATAATGGACAGCAACAAAAAAGGAAAAGAAACAATGGAGACCACAGACCTACCAGAAAACCAGAAATAGAATTATAGGAAATCCTTATATATCAATAGTCACCCTAAATGTGAATGGACTGAACTCACCAATAAAAAGTCACAGAGTAGGAGATTGGATCAACAAACTAAACCCAACCATATGCTGCCTGCAAAAGACACATCTCAGCTGCAAGGACAAATATAGACTCAAAGTGAAAAGGAAACTGACACTCTAAGCAAATGGTATTCAGAGAAAATCAGGTGTATTCATATTGATATCAGATGAAACAGACTTCAGGATAAAAAAGGTAACAAGACACAAAGATGGATATTTCATAATGATAAAGGTGACTATATGACAAGAAAGACAGTCATCAATATTTATGCCTCCAGTCAGGGGGCACTAAAATATACAAAGCAGCTACTAACAGAACAAAAGGGAGAAATCAACAAAAACAAAATTATAGTAGGAGACCTAAATACATCATGGATAGCTATGGATAGATCATCCAAACACAAAATAAGGAAATATCAGCCCCAAATTGCACATTATACCACATGGATATAATTGACATTTATAGAGCACTTCAACCTAGAACATCAGACTATACATGGAGAATGCACACGGAATATTCTCAAGGATAGACCATATATTGGAACATAACACTAGCCTCAGCAAATTTAAGAAGATTGAATCATACCAGGCATATTCTCTTATCAAAAGGCTTTGAAATTGGATATCAACTGCAAAAAGAAAGCAGGAAAAGCCACAAACATGTGGAGATTAAACAACATACTTTTAAAGAATGAGTGGGTCAAAGAAGAAAGGAGAGATCAAAAGATATATAGAAACAAATGAGAATGAAAATACATCCTACCAAAATTTTGGGGATGCAATGAAAACAGTTTTAAGAGGGAAATTTATAACATTACAGGCCTATCTCAAGAAAGAAGAAAAATCCCAGATAAATAACCTCACATTGTACCTTAAAGAACTAGAAAAAGAAGAACAAATGAAACCCAAAGTCAGCAGAAGAAAAGAAATAATAAAAATCAGAACATAACTAAATGAAATAGAGAACAAAAAGACAATAGAAAAATGAATGCAACAAATTGCTGGTTCTTTCAAAAGATTAATAAAATTGATGAACTCTTGGCTAGACTCACTAAGATAAAAAGAGAAAAGACACAAACAAAATGAGAAATGAAAGAGGGGAAGTTACCTCGGATGCCACAGAAATACAAAGGATTATCCAATACTATGAAGGGCTATAGGCCACCAAATTCAATAACCTAGAAGAAATGGACATATTCTTAGAAACATATAGCCTTCCTAGGCTGATTCACGAAGCATTAGAAAATCTAAATAGACTGATTAACAGTAAGGAAATTGAATCAATCATCTGAAACCTTCCCAAAAGCAAAAGTCCAGGACCAGATAGCTTCACTAGTGAATTCTACCAAACCTTCAAAGAAGATCTAATACCAGTCTTATTCAAACTCTTCCAAAAAATTGAATAAGAGACAATGCTCCCTAACTCATTTTATGAGGCCAAAATTACTGTGATATCAAAACCTGGTAAGGATAACACAAAGAAAAAAAATTACAGACCAATATCTCTGATGAATACAGAAGCAAAATTCCTACACAAAATTCTAGCAAATCAAATGCAACAATATATTACAAAGATTATACATCACGACCAAGTGGGATTCATCCCAGGGCTACAAGGATTGTTCAACATAAACAAATCGATCAATGTGATACATCACATAAACAAAAGAAAGGACAAAAATCATATGATTATATCAATTGATGCAGAAAAAGCATCTGACAAGATACAACATCCATTTATGATTAGAACACTTAATAAAATAGGTAAAGAAGGAAAATACCTTAACATAATAAAGGCCATATATGACAAACCCCCAACTAATATCATAATTACCAGTGAAAACCAAAGCCCTTTGTCTTACGTTCAGGAACATGACAGGGCTGTCCGCTATCACCTCTGCTTTTCAACATAGTGTTGGAAGTCCTCGCCAGAGCAATCAGGCAAGAGAAAGAAATAAAAGGCATCCAAATTGGGAAAGAAGAAGTTAAATTGTCACTTTTTGCAGAATGCATGATGCTATATATAGAAAACCCTAAAGACTCCACCAAAAATCTACTAGAAACAATCAACGAATACAGTCAAGTTGCCGGCTACAAAATCAATGTACAAAAGTCCATTGCATTCCTATATACTAACAATGAAATCTTAGAAAAAGAAACAAAACAAAACAAAACATTCCTTTTGCAATTACAACAAAAAGAATAAAATACTTAGGAATAAACTTAACCAAGGATGTGAAAGACCTATACACTGACAACTATAAGACATTTTAAAAAGAAATTGAAGTAACCAAAAAGAAATGGAAGGACATTCCATATTCACAGATTGGAAGAATCAACATAGTTAAAATGGCCATATTACTCAAAGCAATATACAGATTTAATGGAATCCCCATCAAAATCCCAATGGCATTTTGAAAAGAAATAGAACAAAAAATCAATAGAATTTGTATGAAACCACAAAAGGCCCAGAAAAGCCAAAGCAATCCTAAGAAAAAAGAACACTGCTAGAGGTATCACACTCCCTGACTTCATCTTGTACTACAGGGCAACAATAATCAAACCAGTATGGTAATTGGCAGAAAAACAGACACACAGACCAATGGAATAGAATCAGGAACCCAGAAAGAAACCCACATAAATATGGACAGATAATTTTCGACAAAGAAGCCAAACACATACAATGGTAAATGGTGCTGGGAGAATCGGAAAGCCACGTGCAAAAAAAATGAACTAGACTGCTATCTGTCACTGTGTACCAAAATTAACTCAAAATGGATCAAAAACCTGGACTTAACACCCGAAACAATAAACTGCATAGAAGAAAACATAGGTACTAAACTTATGGACGCTGGGTTCAAGAGGATTTTATGAATTTGACCTCAAAGGCAAGGGAAATAAAAGCTAAAATAAACAAATGCGACTATATCAAACTAAAAAGCTTCTGCAAAGCAAAATAAACCATCGAAAAAATAAAGAGGCAACCAATCTAATGGGAGAAGATTTTTGCAAACAACGCCTCTGATAAGGGGCTAATCTCCAAAATATATAAGGAACTCATACAACTCAACAGTAAAAACCCAAACAATCCAATTAAAAAATGGGCAGAGGACCTCAATAGACATTTCTCCAAAGAGGACATACAAATGGCAAATAGACATATAAAAAATGCTCAACATCACAAATTATAAGAGAAATGCAAATAAAAACAATGAGATATCACCTCACCCCAGTTAGAATGGCTATCATCAACAAGACAAATAATAACAAGTGTTGGAGAGGCTGTGGAGAAAAAGGAACCCTCATACACTATTGGTGGGAATGCAAATTGGTGCAGCCGTTACGGAAGGCAGTGTGGAGGTTCCTCAAAAACTTAAAAATACAATTACTATATGACCCCTCAATCCCTCACTTGGGTATCCACCCAAAATACCTGAAAACATTTATCCATAAAGATATATGCGCTCTGATGTTCATTGCAGCTTTATTTACAGTGGCCAAGACATGGACACAACCAAAGTGTCCTTCGATAGATGAATGGACAAAGAAGCTGTCATATATATACACATTGGAATACTACTCTGCCATAAGAAAAGACGAAATAGTGCCTTCTGCGACAACATGGGTGGATCCTGAGATTATAATGCTAAGTGAAATAAGTCAGACAGAAAAAGTAGAGAACCATATGATTTCACTGATATGTGGTATATAAAACTGAAAACAACAAAGGAACAAGACAAATAAATGAAGAAACAGAAACTCATAGACACAGACAGTAGTTTGGTGGTTACCACAGGGTAAGGGGGGAGGGCAGGTGGTAGATGAGGTAAAGGGGATCAAATATATGGTGATTCAGTGTGGGGAGCCATGATTTCTCTGTAACTTTGAGAACTGGCTCAGTTTATGATTAACCTGTTTCTGTTCCTGAGGCATTGTCTTGCCTGCACCTGGAGGGTGCTTGCAGGCTGCTGAGGCATGCGATAGGAATGGCCGGTTTCTCGGACACAGAGCACAGGTGGTTATCAGGATAATTGATGGTTTCTGTCTTGGGAAAATGGGTTTTGGGATGCTTTTGTGATTTTGTAAGTTTCTGGGTAGAAGTTAAAAATTCACTCTCTGTGAGGTAACACTCGTGATTGTTAATCAGCACGTACACAAAAGGTATATAAATGGTGATTCTGAATAAAGCCGGTGCTTCAGCATCACTGGAGACCGATCGATCGCATCATCAACATTTGTGTAAGTGTCTTTGTTCATTCCCACTCCCCCTTTCGGGCTTTTCGTTGATTTGTGGCTGCTGGTCAGCCTCATTTGGCGCCCAACGTGGGGCTCGAAAACGGGGGATTCAGTGAGGAACACCGTACAGCTTGGGCCCAGGTCGGTTACAGAGTGCTGACGGTACGGTGAGTAGGGCACTATCCCCTCGGTCGAATGAGTGTGTGAGTGAGTGATAGCTCCACGACCTCGTGTTACGGAGCTTGATTGGGCTCGAAACTGCGTTTCCGGTTCTGTCATATGGCATAACGGCGATCAGAACTTCGGTTCTGCCTGGTCGGGGGTTTATTCCGTCACGCCTCTAGCTACGACAGATTTGGTCCCATAAGGGGCACGGCCAGACGGGCATCTGATTGAATTATTTGTGTGAAAGAAGGGCCGAGTCAGGGAAAAGAGAAATAGGTCACGCTATCAGCAAGGACCGTTTGAAAAGAAGTAGGTCTCGCTATCAGCTAGGACCGTTAGAGAAAATGGGTCATGCCAGCAGCAAGGACCTGTATGTTAGAGGCCTCAAAAAAGTTCTTGCCGCCCGTGGCAGCAGGGTGCGCAAAGAGCAATTAGATAAATTTTTAGAATTTGTAAAGGAAGTTTGCCCATGGTTCCCAGATGAAGGTACCGTCAGCTTGGAAACTTGGGAAAAGGTTGGAGAACAATTACAAGGCTATTATACTATCCAAGGGCCTCGGCGGGTCCCTGTAGAAACATTTGGATTGTGGACTTTAATCAGAGATTGCTTAGACCTTAAAAGGGAAGGCTGTAAGTTAGAAAGAGTAAAACAGGCAGGGAATGAAGAAACCCTTCCGTTTGCCGCTTCACTGGAAGAGCTGGGAGAAAGGGAGGGGGCTGATTATGCTGAGAAAACTCTTCCATCTGCCGCCTCTCCGGAGGAGAAAGAGGAGGGGGAAGGAGTCAGATATGCAGAGGGACTTGCTAAGCATAATAAAGAGCCTGTTAGTCAGAAACCTCCAGATAAACACTGGGAAGATTTAGACCCTCAAGATCAGAAAGATTTAGTGGTGGCTGCAGCTCAAGAGAGCAGACGGCTTGCAGATCCTATGTTTACACTCGCAGAACAGATAAAGATAATTCAGAGACAATTAGTAGAGCTTAAAGTTACTGTGAGTAAAGAAAATTGTCCTCTGGGTCCCCAGATTTCTTTAAGAAATCAGTGGGATCCTCGGGGTAAAGACCCCCCGCCAGGATATGTTAAGCCAGGATCAGATTCTGTTGTGCGCTCCCCTCTTCAATTGGCTTGCAAAGAGACTCATAAGCAGGGAGAGTCTTTAAATCAATTTGGAGTATATCCCGTCTTTGACAGGCTTGACCAGACAAAAAATGTGTTTAGAGAAAGGAGACCTTTTCAGTAAAAGCAAGTAAAGGAATTAAAAAAAAAAAAAAAAAAAAAAACTTACACAGTATGGTCCCATTGCCTCTTTTACAATGACAATTTTAGATACTTTGTCTAGTAAAGCATTGGTGGCTCAGTAATAAAATTCTTGCCTGCCATACAGGAGGCCTGAGTTTGATTCCCGGCCTCCTTGTTAACCTTTTAGTACAAAAACAGTTTGATAAAGGCCATATAATTAAATCTACTTCACCCTAAAATTCACCCATTTTTGTAATTAAAAAAAAAATCAAAAAAATAGAGATTGTTACAAGATTTTAAAAAAGTAAATAAAACTAGCCTATAAAAAGATATCAGTGGCGAGTCTTTCCCCAAGACATGGCAAATAGCCCCAACCTGTGTCAAAAGTTTGTTAGTAAAGCAATTGATAACACCAAAAAACAGTTTCCTTCTGTTTACATCATTCATTATATGGATGACATTTTGTTGGCCTGTAAAAAAAAAAGGGGGTGTTGTTAGCTTGCTTTGTAAATATAAAAGAGAACCTTCTGGACTCGGGTCTTATTATTGCACCCGAAAAAGTACAAAAAAGTGAGCCTTATTCTTACTTGGGATTTCAGTTGTTTGCTCAGTATTTCACTCCACAAAAAATAGAGCTTAAAAAAGATCATCTTAAATCTCTTAATGATTTTCAAAAGTTGTTGGGAGATATTAATTGGCTGCACCCTTCTTTGGGATTAACTACTGGAGATCTTAAACCACTGTTTAAAATTTTAAAAGGAGATTCTGATCCGACCTCCCCCAGATCTCTTACTAAGCCTGCACGGAAGGCTCTCTCTAAGGTTGAGAAAGCCATTCAACAAAAAATTCTCTTTATTTTGCCAGCAATTCTCTATCAATCATGTTACTGGCATTCCTTATAATCCCCAGGGACAAAGGATTGTTGAACGCACTCATGGCACATTAAAAGTCAATTTACAAAAAATAAAAAAGGGGGAGTTATATCCCCTGACGCCCCATAATTACCTGTCTCATTCTCTCTTTATTCAAAATTTTTTGACCTTGGATGCCCATGGTAAGAGTGCTGCAGAGCGTTTTTGGCATCCGTCTACTGCCACTCAGGCTTTGGTCAAATGGAAAGACCCACTTACAGGCTCTTGGCAAGGCCCAGATCCAGTCCTCATATGGGGCCGAGGGCATGTTTGTGTTTTTCCACAGAATACAGAAGGCCCTCGGTGGCTGCCAGAACGATTGGTGCGACATGTGGACCCTCTACCTGCTGATGACATTGATGACCCTAAGCAATGCAGAAGAAAACCAGACGTATTGGGCCTATGTACCTGATCCACCAATCCTCCACCCTGCTGTATGGGATGGTCCTGAGATTCCAGTCTATGTCAATGACACTCACGCCCTAGGATTGCCTTCTGATGGACACATGAAACAACATTTGGAAAGTTTTGTAAATCAGGCACTCCCTGCAGTCAGGTGACTGATTTACAAGATGGGACTAGAGACTGGTCTAAGAAATCTGTTAATATATCTGCTTGTGTTCCTTCCCCATATACACTTTTGATTGGAAATATTAATGTACATTTTGTAGGAGTTCAGTATATGGGAGATGTCATTCAAAGCATAAAGGTTAAATCTCATTTGAAATGTCATTCTGAATATCATTGGATATGTGTTACTCCTAAAAGATATAATAATAGTCAATATGATTGGAGTCGGGTTCATTCACATCTTCAAGAAATTTGGCATGATGTTAATGTGTCTTTAGATATGTTTCGGCTTCATGATGAAATTCAAAGTATGAGAGAAGCTGAACCCTTGAAATTTGATGCAGCCCAGGCTGCTTCTGAGTTTAATGATGCTCTTAAAAAATGCTATGCCTTCTTTGCCTTCTATGCCGAATTTGGTACATTCTGTACTGGTATTTCTTACATTGGGCATCTGTGTCTGTGTGATTCTGTGCCTGCTCCCTGTCCTCATCAGAGCCTTCATTAATAAAATGTTGGACTTGCGTGCTGACATTCATCAATTGGAGCTTAAGACAAAGCCTTAAACCCCTCTCCCCCTGGAGCTTTGAAGGGACGGGTTAGCCAAAGACGGGTAAGTCCTAAGGAGCCTTTCAACACCTAAGACAGGGCTTGTATTATACAATACAAGCGCCAAAGACGGGCAAGTTGATAAGGACATCCTGGGACGCCTAAGACAGGCGCCGTCACCTTGCTATTTCTGTTGTTTAAATCTTGCTTCAACAAAATAAAAAAGGGGGAGATGTGGGGAGCCATGATTTCTCTGTAACTTTGAGAACTGGCTCAGTTTATGATTAACCTGTTTCTGTTCCTGAGGCATTGTCTTGCCTGCACCTGGAGGGTGCTTGCAGGCTGCTGAGGCATGCGATAGGAATGGCCGGTTTCTCGGACACAGAGCACAGGTGGTTATCAGGATAATTGATGGTTTCTGTCTTGGGAAAATGGGTTTTGGGATGCTTTTGTGATTTTGTAAGTTTCTGGGTAGAAGTTAAAAATTCACTCTCTGTGAGGTAATGCACACTCGTGATTGTTAATCAGCACGTACACAAAAGGTATATAAATGGTGATTCTGAATAAAGCCGGTGCTTCAGCATCACTGGAGACCGATCGATCGCATCATCAACATTTGTGTAAGTGTCTTTGTTCATTCCCACTCCCCCTTTCGGGCTTTTCGTTGATTTGTGGCTGCTGGTCAGCCTCAATTCAGGAAGGAGAACTGACTCTGGGTGGTAAACGCACAATGTGATATATAGATAATGTATTACAGGATTTTACACCTGAAATCTATGTAACTTTACTAACAATTGTCACCCCAATAAACTTTCATTAAAAAACGTATTATCTGGGAGCTATATGTCCTCATTGTTGTTAAATTTTTAAAGAACAGAGACCAAATCCAAACCAGCATCTTAGGAAATGTTCTGTCCTTTTGCTCACACCTGCAATTTGCAATATCTCCACCAATTTTGGCTCCTGTTTCATGCCAATTAATGGCATGAACTAACTGATATTTCAGTCACAATGGGGGCAACTTTTTGGCGAGTAAATTAGGGAACAATTATTGAGCTCCCAAGTCTGTAAGACTTTTAAAGGTCTCATTGTATTCCTTTTATTTCCTCCTACACAGCTATTACTGCATGCAGGTATTATTTTGTCAGTGTATCAGCCCCACCTGCTGGTATCTTTGGTGCATTCCAGTTTTAAAAACGTACAATATGCTTTTGCTTTTTTTTTTTTGCTGACATTTTTACCATTTGACTTCCATCCTCTCCTTATTCTTTTTTTAAAAATTTTATTAAATTTATTGGGGTGATATTGGTTAGTAAAATTATATAGGTTCCAAGTGTACAATTCTATATAATACACCATCTGTATATCCCATTTTATGTTATCCACCAAAGTCAATTTTTTCCATCTCCCTTATTCTTAAAACACAGTCCCCACTCCCAACCCAGGTAAGACCCCATCCTGTCTTGGTTCTTCTAATATTTTCTTCCCTCCTGTTCCTACTCATCTATGTCACTGCTTTTTCCTCAATTAGCCTGTAAATATGACAAGTATGCAAAGCTACATCTTGTTGATAGCTCACACATTCTAGATCCCTTGTCCTCTGAGAGCCTGACATACAAGGTCAGACAATTAAGTTTGAGACTCATCCTAGAAAAAGTGCTACATACCTCATTGCTGAATATCTCTACAGTCACCTTTAAAGTACTCCCCTTGGGAAGCTATGCACTAATGCCAGCACCTAGTTTTGGAACTCTTTTTCTGGAATGGCCATCAGAGCTGTCATCGTATTACCCTTGATGTCCTGAATGTCATCAAAATACCTTCCTTTCAATATTTCTTTTATCTTAGGGTAAAGAAAGAAGTCATTGGGGGACAGATCAGGTGAGTAGGGAGGGTGTTTCAATACAGTTATTTGTTGACTGGCTAAAAACTCCCTCACAGACAGTGCTATGTGAGCTGGTGCATTGTCGTGATGTAAGAGCCACGAATTGTTGGGGAAAAGTTCAGGTCATCTAACTTTGTCATGCAGACTTTTCAGCACTGCCAAATAGTAAATTTGGTTAACTGTTTGTCCAGTTGGTACAAATTCGTAATGAATAATCCCTCTGATATCACAAAAGGTTAGCAACATCGTTGCAACAAGTTTGCAAACTTAATTGTCAGAACTCTTGTGTTTGTGCATAACTGTGCACTAAACTCTAACAGATGACTCAGACCCCCCAATGTAACATAAATACTGCCTCAAGATTTACCCCTATTTTTCTCCTTTCCTAAATCATTTGCCTATTTCTGTATCTGTTAATAAGTTGTGATATCCAAAAACCTACAAATAATTCTTGACAGTTCCCTTTCTCTCAATCTTAATAAACTGCTATAATTATTATGAGATGCATCTCCAAATACTGCTATATTGATGTTCCCTCTGATACAGTTTATATTTATTTGAAGATAATTTTATTATCCATACTGCATAAATCAATTTAAAATGTGTCTTGTTATATTGATCACAAAATTCCAAATCTTGCATCATAATACATTATCAGGCTCTATCCTACATATCCCATGTTACCTCCTGAACTTCATCTCCTGACTCATTGTTCTTTAGCCTCATTGTATTTTACTTTCTTTTCCTTATGCCTTCCTTATATATTCTTTCTTATACTCCCAGCTATTTCTTTCCTTTTTTCATTTTTACCCCCCTCTCCAAACTCCTTATTGAGTCTGTTGAGTTTCTCAAGTTTCTTGCTATCCAATTATCGCTCACTTGCTTACCATAGAAAGTTTTCAACAAGTTCTTTTTACATGGTCAGATTCATTCTTTCTCTTTCAGGTCCCAACATAATTATTTTTTCAGAGAAACTTTCTTAGACCACTTTATTAGAATGTTTCCTCTCTGCATATATTCCCTATGTATATCCTTCTTGGTAAACTATCATAAACTGTTTATATTTTGTTTATTCTTATGACCACTTTTAAATTCTCTGTCCCTGAAAACTAATATAAGATACTTAAGACTTATCTCTCTTGTTAACCATTGGTAAAACAGACACAATCCTGCAACAGAGTAAATGCTTATTACATATTTTTAGAATGAATAAGTGAATCTCACCTCAACACTCTAATAAACCCCAAAAAGTCATTATCAACATCCACTTTGTCTCTATACTACAACATTGAATATAGAACTAAAGTACATTTTCTACAATATAAAATACTCATTTTCTTTGATAAGCATCAAATAAGTACATATGTATTTAATAAAAATATTCTTACTCAAATTATATTGTCAAAGATTATACATCAAGGAATACTACAAACATTTCCCAAGAGAAAATATAGATTTGATAAAAATAACACCTTACATTGCTTGAGGATTCATAATGCATGTAGTTCCTGGACAGTAACAACTATAGATGTCATCATATGTTAATCCCAGATTAATTCCAAGCAACTGTGCCAGAACAACTGAAAATGCCTCTAAAGTTATTCTCTTTGGATACTAAAGACACAAAAAAACAAAAAAATTTGTTGCTTAAGTTATTTCTTCACTCCTTTGAACTTTTCAATAACTTGTGGGCATGTTACCTAAATGCAGATAGAAATTTAAGAAACTAGTACACCAAAGTTCATTATCTTCTTAGAAATAAGGAAAATAAAAAATAGGTAAGTTGTGTGTTTTTTGAGCAATAGTATTTTTAATCCAAATGGCATTGACATGTAACAAAATAAAATTAAAGCTACTACCCTGTTTCCCCAAAAATAAGACCTAGCTGGACAATCAGCTCTAATGCGTCTTTTGGAGCAAAAATTAATAAAAGACCCAGTCTTATTTTTACTATAAGACTGGGTATAATTAATGTAATATAATATATGATACCAGGTTTTACATTAATTTTTACTCCAAAAGACGCATTAGAGCTCATTGTCCGGCTAGGTCTTACTTTCAGGGAAACAGGGTATGTTTTTATTACATGTTACTAATTTAAATTCTAATAAACTTTAAAAATTTCTTTGAGAAAAATAAGCATCGTTTCAGTAACCATATAATTTCCCAGGAACACTTGGAAAAAATACACAAATTCTTAAGGATTGAATTAGAAGTTTTTATTTCAGAAATATTTTTAGGAGAGAAAATCAAACTAATTTTTTCTAATGGCAAGTAGCATTTCTTTTGTCTTAAATCAAGCACTAAAGAAAGTGCTACGATTAAGAGATGCAGTAAACACAAGATGTATGAGGCTGCTCTGGTAGTGTAACACTACATAATGTTTTACAGTAAACTTATTTTGATAAGTAGAAAGAGTATACCCTCTAAAATAATAAAAAAAGTATAATATAGTAAATACATAAACCAATAACATGGGTGTTTTATTATCAAGTGTTATGTACTGTATTGCTATACTTGCATATGATGGGCAGTGCAGTAGGTTTGTTTATTCCAGCATCACCACAAACACGTGAGTAATGTCTTGCACTGTGATGTTACAATGGCTACAACCTTACTAGATTATGGTAATTTTTCAGCTCCATTATAATCTTACAGGACCACCATCATATAAGCAGTCAGGTGCTGACCTCAATGACATATTGGTGCATGGTTGTATTCATTACATTTGAGACCAACGTTAAATACCTTACTACATTCAGGTTATTAATAAGCTAAAAGAAAAAGATAAACTGCCAGATATACACAACCTATCAAGACTTAATCATGAAGAAACAGAAAATATGAACAGACCAATTACTAGTAAGGAGATTGAAGTAGTAATCGAAAACCTCCCAACAAAAATAAATGCAGGAACTGATGGCTTTACTGGCAAATTCTACCAAACGTTTAATGACGATTTAATACCAATCTTCCTCAAACTCTTCCACAGAATCGAAGAACACTCACAAACTCATTCTATGAGATCAGCATTACCCTGATACCAAAACACTCAACAAGAACAAAATTACACACCAATATCCCTGATGAATATTGATACAGAAATCCTCAACAAAATACTAGCACACCAAATTCAATAGCACATTAAAAGGATTATACACTATGACCAAGTGGGCTTTTTTCCTGGAATTGAAGGATTATGTAACATACAAAAATCTATCAATGTTATATACCCTTTTAACAGAATGAAGGGCAAAATCCACATGATTATCTCAGTTAATGCAGAAAATACATCCCACAAGATTCAACACTTTTTTTGTGTGATAAACAACAATCAACAAAATGAAAATATGAGAAAACTACCTTAACATAATAAATGACGTGTAAGAAAAGCTCACAAATAACATGATACTCAATGGTGAAATCCTGAAAGCTTTTCCTCTAAGATAGAGAATAAGACAGGATGTTCTCTCTCAACACTTCATTTAACATAGTATTGGAAGACCTAGCCAGAGCAATTAAGCAATAAAATAAACAAAACACTACTAACTTGGAAAGTAAAATTATCTCTGTTCACAGTCAACATGATCCTAAATGCAGAAAACACATAAAAGAAACTCTTAGAACTAATAAATGAATTACAGGATATACAATTAACACAATTGATTTTGTTTCTATATACTTACAATGAACAATCTGAAATTGTTTCTGAAATTTGAAATTTAGAAATCTGAAATTTCTGAATTTAGAAAATAATTCCAGTTAAAATATCATCAAAAAGAGTGAAATACTTAGGAATAAACTTAAAGATAGAGGTAAAAGATTTGTATACTGAACACTGCAAATTATTGCTGAAAGAAATTACAGAAGACACAAATAAATGGACAGAAAGTCCATATCCATGAATTGGAAGACATAATGTTGTTAAGATGTCATGAATACCAAAAGTGATCTGAATCTTCTTGAACGGGACAGTGTACACAACACAAGACTCACCTTTGGAGCACACGCAGAGGAGGACAACGTGGTGCGAGTCAAATATAAAGGACACATACTACATAAGATAACCTAGCAAGAACTAAGAACTCTAGGGGATCTACCTAATATATCAAAATAAACACAGTCAGCCAGAATGGGGAAACAAAGATACACGTCCCAAATAAAAGAACAGAAGAAGCTTCCACAACTGGAACCAAATGAAGCAGAGGTAACCAACTTTTGAGAGACAGAGTTCAGAACACTGGTGATAAGAATGTTTAAGGAGCTTAGAGAAGACATAAAGAAGGATGTAGAAATCATAACAAACGAGCTTAGAGAAAACATAAAGAAGGATGTAGAAATCATAACGAAAAACCAGTTGGAACTAAAGAACACAATTACCGAAATTAAGAACTCACTTGAAGGAATTACCAGCAGGCTAGATGAAGCAGAGGATCGAATCAGCGACTTAGAAGACAAGGTAGCAGAGATCACCCAAACGGAACAACAAAAAGAAAAAAGAATAAAAAACAATGAAGATGGCCTAAGAGACCTCTGGGATAACATCAAGCGCAACAACATGCGCATCATAGGAATACCAGAAGATGAAGAGAGCAAGCAAGGGATTGAGAACATATTTGAAGTAATAATGTCTGAAAACTTCCCCAACCTGATGAAGGAAACCAACATACAAGTCCAGGAAGTGCAGAGAGTTCCAACCAGGATAAATCCAAACAGGTCCACACCAAGACACATTATAGTTAAAATGGCAAAGCTTAAAGACAAAGAGAGAATCCTAAAAGCAGCAAGAGAAAGACGGAGGGTTACATACAAGGGAACTCCCATAAGACTATCAAATGATTTTTCTACAGAAACATTGAAGGCCAGGAGGGAGTGGCAGGAGATACTTAAAGTGATGGAAAACAAAGGCCTACAACCTAGATTGCTTTATCCAGCAAGGCTATCATTTAAAGTTGATGGAGAGATAAAGAGCTTTCCAGAAAAAAATAAGCTAAAGGAATTTATTACCACCAAGCCAGCATTGCAAGAAATACTAAAAGGACTTCTGTAAATAGAAGAAAGATCAAAACAACCTAACTACAAATTTAAAAATGGCAATATCTATGTATCTATCAATAATCACTTTAAATGTAAATGGATTAAATGCTCCAATCAAAAGACATAGGGTGGCTGACTGGATAAGACAGCAAGACCCTTCTATATGCTGTATACAAGAGACTCACCTCAGAACAAAAGACACACACAGGCTGAAAGTGAAGGGTTGGAGTAAGATATTTCATGCAAATGGAAACGAGAAAAAAGCTGGAGTTGCAATACTTATTTCTGACAAAATAGACTTTAAAATGAAGAACATACTAAAAGATAAAGATGGGCACTATATAATAATAAAGGGATCGATCCGACAAGAGGACATAACCCTAGTAAACATCTATGCACCCAACATAGGAGCACCTAAATATATAAACAGGTACTGACTGACATAAAGGCAGAGATCAACAGTAACACTATTATAGTCGGGGACTTCAACACACCTCTGACCACAAGGGACAGGTCTTCCAGACAGAAAATCAATAGGGAAACAACAGCCTTAAATGATACATTGGACCACTTGGATTTAATCGATATTTTCAGAACATTTCACCCCAATGCTGCAAAATACACGTTTTTCTCAAGCGCACATGGAACATTTTCCAAGATAGATCATATGTTAGGCCACAAAACAAGTCTTGATAAATTTAAGAAAATTGAAATCATACCAATTGTCTTCTCTGATCACAATGCTATGAAATTAGAAATGAACTACAGGAAAAAAACTGGAAGACACACCAATTCATGGAGGCTGAATAACTTATTACTAAATAATGAATGGGTCAAGCAGGAGATCAAGGAAGAAATCAAAAGATATCTCGAGATAAATGAAAATGAAAACACGACGACCCAAAATCTATGGGATGCCGCGAAAGCAGTCCTAAGAGGGAAATTCATAGCTTTGCAGGCCTACCTAAAGAAACAAGAAACATCACTAATCAACAGTTTATCTTCACATTTAAGGGATTTGGAAAAAGAACAGCAAAATAAGCCCAAAGGGAACACAAGGAAGGAGATAGTAAAGATCAGAGCAGAAATAAGTGAAATAGAAACCAGAAAAACAATACAAAAGATCAATGAATCCAAGAGTTGGTTCTTAGAGAAGATAAAAAAAATCGACAAACCTTTAGCCAGACTCATTAAAAAAGAGAGAGAGAGGACCCAAATTAATAAAATCAGAAACGAAAGAGGAGAAGTGACAACGGACACTGCAGAAATACAAAGAGTTTTAAGAAGTTACTATGAGCAACTATATGCCAACAAATTTGACAATTTGGAAGAAATGGACAATTTTCTAGAGGCGTACAACCTTCCAAGGCTAACTCAAGAAGAAACAGAAAACCTGAATAGACTGATTACCACCACGGATATTGAATCAGTAATCAACAGTCTCCCAACAAACAAAAGCCCTGGACCAGATGGCTTTACAGGTGAATTTTACAAAGCGTTCAAAAAAGAATTATCACCAATTCTCCTCAAGCTCTTCCAAAAAATCCAGAAGGAGGGAAGACTCCCAAACACTTTTTACGAAGCCACTATCACCCTGATCCCAAAATCAGACAAAGACACCACAAAAAAGAAAACTACAGGCCGATATCTTTAATGAACATAGATGCAAAAATCCTCAACAAAATATTAGCAAACAGAATTCAGCAATACATTAAAAAGATCATTCACCACGATCAAGTGGGATTCATCCCTGGTATGCAGGGGTGGTTCAACATCCGCAAATCTATTAATGTGATACACCACATTAACAAAATGAAAAATAAAAATCACATGATCATATCAATAGATGCAGAAAAAGCATTTGATAAAATCCAACAGCCATTTATGATAAAAACCCTTAAGAAAGTGGGAATAGAGGGATCTTATCTCAACATAATAAAGGCCATATATGACAAACCCACAGCTAACATCATACTCAATGGGGAAAAGCTAAAACCATTCCCCCTAAGATCAGGAACAAGGCAAGGATGCCCACTATCTCCGCTTCTATTCAACATAGTTCTGGAAGTTCTTGCCACAGCAATCAGACAAGAAAAAGAAATAAAAGGCATCCAGATTGGTAAGGAGGAAGTAAAGTTATCATTGTATGCAGATGATATGATACTATATATAGAGAACCCTAAAGACTCCACCAAGAAGCTATTAGAGCTGATAGATGAATTTAGTAAAGTGGCAGGATACAAAATTAATATTCAGAAATCAGTTGCATTTGTATATACCAATAATAAAACATCAGAAGGAGAAATTAAAAAAACAATCCCATTTGCAATCGCTCCAAAGACTATAAAATACCTGGGAATAAATTTAACCAAAGAAGTAAAAGATCTATACTCAGAAAATTATAAGACACTGATGAAAGGAATGAAGGAAGATATAAATAGATGGAAACACATATCATGTTCATGGATAGGAAGAATTAATATAGTTAAAATGTCCATACTGCCTAAGGCAATACACATATTCAATGCAATTCCTATCAAACTGCCAACGTCGTTTTTCACAGAAATAGAACATATAATCCTAAAATTTATATGGGACCATAAAAGACCCCGAATAGCAAAGGCAATCTTGAGAAATAAGAATAAAGTGGGAGGTATAACAATACCTGACTTCAAATTATACTACAAGGCTACAGTAATCAAAACAGCATGGTACTGGCATAAAAACAGACACATAGATCAATGGAACAGAATAGAGAGTCCAGAAATAAATCCACGCCTATATGGCCATTTAATCTACGACAATGGAAGCAAGAATGTACGATGGAGTAATGACAGTCTACTCAATAAATGGTGCTGGGAAACCTGGACAGACACATGCAAAAAAATGAAGTTGGACCACCTCCTTACACCATATACAAAAATAAATTCAAAATGGCTTAAAGACTTAAATGTAAGGTCTGAAACCATAAAATACCTAGAAGAAAATATAGGAAGAAACTTCTCAGACATTACCCGGAGTAAGATTTTTACTGATATACACCCTCGCGCGAGGGAACTAAGAGAAAAAATAAACATGTGGGATTATATCAAACTAAAAAGTTTTTTCACAGCAAAGGAAACCATCAATAAAACAAGAAGGGATCCTACTGAATGGGAAAAGATATTTGCCAATGATATATCTGATAAGGGATTAATATCACAAATCTATGGAAAACTTACTCAACCCAACTCCAAAAAAACAAACGATCCAATTAAAAAATGGGCAGAGGACTTGAAGAGACATTTTTCTGAAAAGGACATACAGATGGCAAACAGACATATGAAGAAATGCTCAACCTCACTAACCATCAGAGAAATGCAAATAAAAACCATAATGAGATACCACCTCACCCCAGTCAAAATGGCTATCATCAATAAATCAACAAACAACAAGTGCTGGCGCGGATGTGGAGAAAAGGGAATGCTTGTGCACTGTTGGTGGGATTGCAGACTGGTGCAGCCACTATGGAAAACAGTATGGAGGTATCTCAAAATTCTGAAAATGGAACTACCTTATGATCCAGTAATTCCACTCCTAGGTATCTATCCGGAGAAATCCAGAACTTCAATTCAAAAATCTTTATGCACTCCTATGTTTATTGCAGCACTATACACAATAGCTAAGACATGGAAACAACCAAAATGCCCATCGGTAGATGACTGGATTAAGAAACTGTGGTACATTTATACAATGGAGTATTATGCAGCCATAAAGAAGAAAGAAATCTTACCATTTGCAACAACATGGATGGATCTAGAGAACATTATGTTAAGTGAAATAAGTCAGACAGAGAAAGATAAGTACCATATGATCTCACTTATTTGCGGATTCTGAAGAAAAGAATAAGTGAATGAACTAATCAGAAACAGTTTGGGAGACAATGAGGAAAAACTGAGGGTTGCTAGATGGGCGGGAGGGGTGGGGGGTGGAGGGGAGGGTGAGGGGATTGGAGGGCAGTCGGTGACCACAGGATGGCCACGGGGTTTGAAAATTAATCTGGGGAACGTAATTTGGTGGTTACCAGAGCGTAAGGGGGTTGGGGGGTGGGGGATGAGGATGAGGGGGATCAAATGTATGGTGATGGAAGGGGAGCTGACTCTGGGTGGTGAACACACAGTGTGATTTATGGATGATGTGATACAGAATTGCACAACTGAAATCTATGTAATTCTACTAACAATTGTCACCCCAATAAATTAAAAATAAATTAAAAAAAAAAAAAAGTGATCTGAAGATTCAATGCAATTTCTACAACAATCCCAACAGCATATGTCGATAAAAATAGGGGAAAAATCTCAAAATCCATATGGAATCTCAATGGACACTGAATAATCATAACACTTTCAAAAAAGAAGAACAAAGTTGAAAGATTCACATTTACTGATTTCAAAACATAGTACAAAGTTAAAGGAATCAAAACTGTGGGACTAGCCTAAAGACAAGTATATAGATCGCTGCAGTATAATAGAGAGCCTAGAAATTAACCCTCACCTATATGGTCAAATGATCTATGAAAAGGATACCAAGACCACAAAATGGGGGAAAAAAAGTCTCTTCAACAAAAATACTCAATGGAGAAAAAGGTAAGTAAGCCTCTTCAATAAATGGTGATGGGAAAACTGGATCCCCACATGGAAAAGAATAAAGTCTGACCCTTATATTATACCATACACAAAAAATTAACTCAAAATGGATTAAAAATCTAAATATAAGACCCAGAACTGTAAAACTCCTAGAAGAAAACATAGAGGAAAACTTGATGACATTGAGTTTGACAATGATTTCTTGGATATAATGTCAAACACACGGGCAACAAAAGCAAAAAAAGACAAACGGGATTACACCAAATTTAATTTTTTTTTACTTCAAAGGACACAGTTAACAGAGTATAAAAGCAATCTCCAGAATGGGAGAATATATTGGCAAATCATATGCCTGATAAGGGGTTAATATTCATAATATAAAAAGCTCCTACCACTTAAAAACAAGAAATCAAATAGCTCAACTTAAAAAAGGGGGCTAAGTGTAAAATTTTTAGCTATTTTAATTCTTTTCTACATATAATTTTTATATTAGTTTCAGGTGTGCAAAACAACATAATGGTTAGACATTTATACCCCGCACAAAGTTATAACTTCCCCCAAGTCTACCTCCCCTCCAACATTGCATATAGCTGTTACAATAACATTGACTATACTGTACTTTACACCCTGTGACTATATATATATATATATATATATATATATATATATATATATATATATATATATATGGCTATAGTTGACATTCAATATTATTCTATTTCAGCTTCATGTATGCAGCACAGTGATCAGGCATCTACACAATCTATGAAGTGATCCCCCCGATAAGGCCAGTACCTCTCTAGCACCCTACATAATCTTTACAACATTATTGATTATATTCCCCATACTGTATTTCACATCCCCGTGACTATTTTGTGACTACCAATTTGTACTTTCTAATCCCTTCACCTTCTCGCCTATCCCCAAACCCCCTCCCATTTAGCAACTATCAGTTTTTTTCTCTGTATCTCTGAGTCTATTCCTGTTTTGCTTGCTTATTTATTCTGTTCCTCAGATTCCACATATAAATGAGATCATATAGTATTTGTCTTTCTCAGTCTGACTTATTTAACTTAGAATAATATTCTCTTGGTTCATCCATGTTGTTGCAAATTTTATACTTAATATTTTCTCATCTAAAAAACAATACATAAATATTAGTTTTTGTTATTATATATTTTGTAACCTAAAGTAAACATCATAAAATATATTTGGTCTCTTTTTCCCTTTCTGATTTTGTTCTTCTGTATAAGTTACAATTTCTGCTAGCTTATACTTATTTCATCTTAGTTTTTTTTCCTTCTTTTTCCCTCCAATCTTTATAATTTTTAAAAGATAGCTGTGTTTATAATTAAGCAAGATGAAAACTTAACTTGGAATACAAAAATGTTAAAATGGATAATTTATTTAATAAAGGTGATAATAATGAGAAAAAGGGGTGGGGGCCTAAGGATTTGAATAGACATTTCTCCAGAGGTGATATACAAAAAGCTAAAAAGCATATGAAATGATGCACAATATCACAAATAATCATAGAAATGCAAATCAAAACCACAAAGAGATATCACCTCATACCAATTAGGATGATTGCTATTAAAAAAAAAACACACAGAGAAAATAACAAGTGTTGGTGATGTTTTGATGAATATAAATAAGTGAACTGTTAGTGGGATTATAAAATGGTGTAAGCAATATGAAAATCAGTATGATGGTACCTCAAAATATTAAAGATAGAACTACCATATGATCAAGCAAACCTGTTCTGGGTACACATCCAAAATAATTGACATTGGTATTTCAAAGAGATATCTGCACTCCCATGCTTATTGCAGCATTATTCACAATAGCCAAGGTATGGAAACAACCTAAGTGTCCATTGACAGATGAATAGATAAGGAAAATGTATGTATATACATACCTACTTATATACATGCATACATAAACAGATGGAATATATTCAGCCATAAAAATAATGAAAAAAATCACGGATGTATGTGGATGGCACTATGCTAAGTGAAACAAGCCAGACAGAAGAAGACAAATATTGGGTGATCTCCCTTATATGTGGAATCTAAATATATCATACTCACAGAAGTAGAGAATAGAATAGTGGTTGCGGCAGTTAGAGGGCTTGAGAAATGGAGTCATGTTGCTCAAAGGCTACACTTTTAGTTATGTAAGTTGATAAGCTCTGGAGATCTGTTTCACAATTATGCAAATAAACTTACTACTGAACTGTACACTTAAAAATAGCTAAGATAGTATATTTTATATGTATTTTACCATAATAAAAATCCTTTAAAAATTATGACATTTCAGTTTCAAAATCTATAAAAATGCATTTGCTGGAAATCTGTCAAAGGAGCACGGTAAATACATTATATGTCATTCATTCCTGGAAGTGGATAGTAACTTTCAAAACGTTACATAGCTACTAAAGAGATGGGAGTAAAATGCATACCAGAGCAATTCCTGCAGCAAGCTTTGGATCACATGCCATTCCATGATAGGTTGCTCCCACATAATTAGGATAGTTCCTATAACTAAATAACAAAATTTTTCTTTGGATAAATGCATTTTACATTATTAATAAGTTAATGACCTTTGATGAATTGCATTCCTCAATAAAGCTATGTTTATTTTAAAACATGGATATTACATATCATGTCTAATACTGTCAATCATTTTGTATTTGCATAATCTCCCATTTCTACAAAGTTAGGGTCTAAAGGCTACTTTAACATTATTTGACACACAGTCCAGAACCCGGTGACTAATCCTTCCAAAAAAATTAATCAACACTGCTGTTACCACTGGATCTGTGTAACTCTCAGGATAGCTTACGGCCATGATTTGCACATAGTGAACCATTGAAGTGTGTAAAAATGTTTGATTGGAGTACAAGAAGAGAAAGAAACAGAATATGCAGTAGACTCACTAAAAGAAAAAGAGAGAGAGGATGTACAAAGTGTCCTCACTCGTTTTAGTTCTTAGTTTAATGTTGCTTCTGAACCCCCAAATCTGACCTTAGGTTCCACAGGAAACGCAAAGAGATTTATAAATGTATTCCATACTGTTTAAGACTTCAGAATTATGTTTTTGGCTTCTTTCATGTAAGATAATCAAATTACTAAAACAAAAATCTATATAAAGACTCTTGAATGATACAGTGCAAGTAGTTAAATAGCTACACCATTATTTGTTTTTTTAACCATTCAAGACAGCAGTTAATGAAGTGTTTTTAAAGTAATTCCCCAGGCATTCAGGGAGAAGGAAGTTCCTCTGATAAACATTTCACAGTTGCAGTAATAATGCTCTACTCTTTTATTCACAAGCAAGGTTTATAAGTTTGGTTTACTTCGTGTACTCTTTAAATTCTGATTTTGTTGTTGTTGTTGTTGTTGTTGTTGTTTTCCTCCAGAAAAATGGCAGCTAAGCAGCCAGTAAAAGCTGGTGATGTGCTCATGCTGTGTGATGAAGCCATCTACTCATTACCTGTATTTTTAGGTTCTCACAAGAAGCCCACTGCAAGTCCTGACAGTTTTAAAAATTTAGTTTCAGCATTTTTTAAAGATAGAGGAATTCCATGTTTCCCTGAAAATAAGACCTAGCTGGAACATCAGCTCCAATGCGTCTTTTGGAGCAAAAATTAATATAAGACCCAGTCTTATTTTATTATAATATAAGACCCAGTCTTAATATAATAATATATAATATAATATAATATAATATAATATAATATAATATAATATAATATAATATAATATAATATAATACAATACTGGGTCTTATATTTATTTTTGCTCCAAAAGACACATTAGAGCTGATAGTCCGGCTAGGTCTTATTTTCGGGGAAACACGGTTGTCATTATGTTATTTGTTTATTTCTCTGAAAATATTCAAGTTTATTTTTAAAGGCCTAATTAAAAAAATTGATGCTGACTTTGTTAGTTTGATTTATCAACTCATGTTCTCCAAAGATCTTATATTCTCTGCGGCACAAATGCTGCTCCCTAGGTTTATTAAGTTCTTATACTTGTTAAATTAAAATAGTCCTATCATCTCTAGGATGTTTGAGAAACCATTAAAGTGAAATATTGAAAAAGAGATTATGTTTCTTTGGCTTTTGTCCTCCTAAGTTGTATATCTCATTCCAAACCCCTAGCAACTATGTATTCTTTTCTTCTCTACCCCTAGAAAGTGCTGCATTAATATAAAAAAATATGGAACGCTTCCTGAATTTGCATATCATCCTTGTGCAGGGGCCATGCTAATCTCTGTATCGTTCAAATTTTAGTATATGTGCTGCCGAAGTGAGCACTAAATAGCTACATCTTTAGTCAATATAGAAATACCAGGAGGTAACCATATTACCATTTTAATGTTTTGTAACCAGACTTATATGCAATTATTGCTTTCTGTTAACTTATTTTTATTTTATTTAATGTCAAAATGATGGTTTTAATTATTTACCTCTGAGAAAATCTTTAAAACCACAGGGTTCCGTGTTTATCCCAAGGCTTTCTACATATTCTAGTTTATTACATTTCCATAGGTAAATAGACCACTCTGAGAATAATGGCCTACCATAATTTCGTGTCTTACCTTGTTATCTGATTTTTATATTTTGCACTTTGTCAACACAATACTCACAAACTCTTTTTATGAGGTGTCTTGTCATTATACATAATAAATTTGTACATAATTTTGATAACTAACATATCAAATAATTTTATAAACTCTATATCAATGCAAATAAGGTACTTACATTAATAAGAATGCCATATCATGGGACCTTTGAAACAAAAATTTTTCTTTCCATGACACAAATCTTTGTAGTACTTCATTAGCATCCCTGTCAGATGGAATCTTATTTTGATCTGACCAGAGTTCCAAAGATGTTAACTTAACAGTCACTTTAAGCTGGGAAAACATCTGAAAACATAAGATACATGATATACATTTTAGTTAATTATAAATATAAAATACCTCTGTACATAATGCTAATATATTCAATTTACTGTTATTTGGAGATGAAATCATTGGTGGGTGAAAATGGTTGGTAGGACTATACTTTTTACAAAAATGTAAATGCTATTTATACAAACAATGTTATTGTATTCACAAGAATGTTTATTATTTAAATGTGAAACACAAATACTTACAGTATTGATAAGACTAAAGATATGGACAACATTCTCAGTTGCAACTGCCACTTCAGAGCCCATATAATCAAACTGAAAGACAAATTCAGTTTCTTAATCACTAGCAAAAATTACTAAACTACCACATTTTAAATGGATAAAAAATGTTACAGTAATGCAGTACTCAAGTGAAAGGATGAAAGTAGAATTTAGATTTATCAAACGATTAATAAGTTTTAGGCATAAACCTAGGGCCACTATGTATTAATTATTAATATTAAAATGATATGGTTGTGAATATCTTCTTTACACATATAGAAATTGAAGGTCAAAAGTTAAGTTTCCAAGATTGCATAAATACTAAGGGTAAGAACCAGGACTCAAATCTCTAACTAACTAAACTACAAAGTATTTTTGGTGTAAACACAGAGCTCTGGTGAACAATTTCAAGAATATGACCTCATTTAAGGGAACAAAAATCATAAGATTTTTTTCTGAAGTACTTCTAATTATGTGTGCATACATATTTCTGTTTGCAGAAACCATAAAAAGTGGAAGTTTGGGATCTTCAATAATCTCCTGTAAGTCTGCAGATTACTGACAGAAAATAAAATACAATGGATAGGGTTGTCTGTTATGGACAAGAGATTCTATCCTCCTAGCTCTTTAGAGTTTGTGCTTTGCAATTTTTCTGTATGTAACTTTTCCCAAGAAATCAAATGTACATTTACACAATGCAGCATGTGTGGCATGAATGAAGGTGACCCTTTGCAAAGCTAAACATATGAAAAGCAAAACAAAAGAAATACAAAATACGATTATGGAAATGAGTCCACATATGTCAATAATCAAAAATTATCAATAGCCCAAACAGTAGGTAAGTGACAAAGTCTGTAAAAAAATATCTACTATATACAGATTAAAATTTAAAAAAAACCCTACATTATAAGGACACAGAAATATTGAGTCAAAGCATGAAAATAAATGCCAGGAAAATACTAGACAAAAATCATGAGTTATATTATATGATAGATATATTCATTAATATAATAGTTACATTAATATGAAAAAGCTTACAGCAAAGGTGGAAATAATATTTATCAATGTAATTTAATATTGATAATATATTTAATTCATCAGAAAGTCGGAATAATTCTAAACTTGCTTATAACTAATAAAATAGCAACAAAATACAAAAAACTAACTTTAACAGAATTATAAATAGAAATTAACATCATTATAAGGCATTTTTACATAGTTCCCCTAATCATAAATAGACAAAGGCTGATTTCTAGTCATGATGGCAGGATACATAAATGCTGTGCTCACCTCCTCCCACAACCATATCAAAACTAAAGCTAAATTACAGAACAACCATCACTGAGAACCATCTGAACACAAGCTGAATAGAAGTCCTATAACTAAGGGTATAACAAAGAAGCCATGATGAGACTTGTTGGAGCAGTGGAGACGCTGATCAAGCAGGTCTCACACCCACAGTGTGGTGGTTAAGAAATGAGAGAGATATCTCACCAATGGAGATCCCCTTTGAGAAGCAATGGGTACCAGCCCCAAAGCAGGCTCCCCAGCCCAGGACTCCAATGCAGTAAATGGAAGTCTCCGTAACATCTAGCTATGAAAACCAGTGGGGATTGCAGCTGAGTGAGACAGAGGGCTGCTGGAGACCTAGGGACTGCAGATCATTATGGGATCATGCACAAACTCGCTTACTCACAAATTCATTCACTCTGATCTCCAGTACTTGGGCAGCAGCTCAAAAATCACCAGAGACTGATGGAGAAGAACTGAATTGACTAGCTTCAGGTGAGAATTGGAGGAGCATGGGAAAGGATAGGTTTCTGTGGAGACAGAATTGCTAGCAGACACTATTTTTCCTTTGTTGATCTTTCTTTCCCTGCACCCAGCAGCAAGCACATCTGAGCAAATCTGAGCTCTTCATTACATTGGCTAACACCATTCACCCAATCTGGTGATTCCCTGAGACCCCACTCACCACACTTCATGCAAACAGCTGGAAACTCTCCCTGTGGCTTTTCCACATAAATGACCTTCCTTGGCTCATGGTACAGACTTTCCTGAATTCTTTCAAAAGTTCACAAACCCCAAACAAGAAGCATTTAGACTTCATGTACCCTGTACCACTTGCTAAGCAGCCCCAAGTGAAGTTCCTTGGCAGCCAGCCTCAGTTAGCAGCTTAGCCACTCACAGCTGCCTCCAAGCCCAGCACAGAGGGTACCAACTTCTTATCACTGTGAATATGCAACCAGATGGCCCCGGGCTGAGCACAGGCAGCTACTGAACTTGGCCTGCACCAGAGTCCCTCCCAAGAGGCTCCGGAATCAACACACCAGGTGGTCAGCTTCAGACGACAATAGAGCACCAACCAACCAACCTGACAAATGACACACATAAAGGACAGAGCCCTGCCAAAGCAAATATCGCTCCATGGGTTCAGTCCTTGCACAGCAATTCATCTGCTATAGTCACAGCCATTCCTCCCAGCCAGTTATCCTGAAGATAAGTCCCACTCTCTGACATGCCTAGAGCAATCAAAAATCAACTAAAGCAGGAGGGCATACACAACCCACACAAGGGAAACACCGGGGGCACCCAGCTCAGGTTACCAGGAGAACTGCACCCTCGGTCTCACAGGACATCAACTACATAATGCCACTCTGCCAAGAGCAAGAGTAAACTACCAAAAATATAGAAACACATACAGGGAGTAAGCCTATATGAAAAGACAAAGAAACAAGTCCCAAAAGAAAGAACAGGACAAAACTCCAGAAAAGGAACTAAACAAAATGAAGGCAAGCAATATATCACGTGCAGAGTTCAAAACACTGGTTATAAGGATGCTCAATGAACAAAGGGGAACAATAGATGAACTCAGTGAAAACTTTACTAAAGAGAAAGGGAGCATAAAAATGAAGATAGAAAAAATAAAAAAGAACCAATCAGAAATGAAGAATAAAATAACTGAAATAAACAATATATTGGAGGGAATCAACAGTAGATTACGTGAAACAGAGCATCAAGTGAATCATCTGGAAGATAAGGTAGCAGAAAACATCCAATCAGAACAGCAAAAACAAAAAAGAATTTTTTAAAATGAGGATAGTTAAAGGGACCTCTCGGACAATATCAAGCATACCAACATTCCTATTACAGGTGTACCAGAAAGAAAAGAGACAGAGAGCAAGGGATTGAAAAGCTCTTTGAAAAAATAATGATGGAAACTAACCTGGTGAGGGAAATAGACATTCAAGTCCAGGAAGGGCAGAGTCCTAACAAGATGAACCGAAAGAGGCCTACACCAAAACACATCATAATTAAAATGCCAAAGGTTAAAGACAAAGAAAGAATCTTAAAACCAGCAAGAGGAAAGCAGTTGGTTACCTGCAAAGGAGCTCCCATAAAACTGTCAGCTGATTTTCAACAGAAACTTTGCAAGTCAGAGGGGATTTGCATGAAATATTCAAAGTGATGAAAAGAAAGGACCTACAACCAAGATTACTCTATCCAGCCCAATCATTTAGAATAGAAGGACAGATAAAGAGCTTCACAGACAAGAAAAAGCCAATAGAGTTCATCACCACCAAACCTGTATTACAAGAAATGTTAAAAGGTCTTCTTTCAGAAGAAAAGAAGAGATAAAAAATATGAATAAAAAATATTGGAAAATTTCTCACTGACAAAGGCAAACACTTAGTAAAAGCAGTGTTTCAACGAATGATAAAGCTAGTACAAAGGTTAAAAGGCAAAAGTAGGTAGATCATGTATAATTACAACAATACATTAAGGAATACACACAAACATTCATGCACAAAATTAAAAAATGATGAAAACATAAACATGGAGGTGGTGAGCAAAATTGTAGTAATTTAGGATGTGTTCAAACTTAAGCGACAATCAACTTAAAACAGATTGATAAAAATATAGCTTGCTATAAAGAAGCATAAGATAACCATAAACCAAAAACCTACAAGAGATATACATAAAATAAAAAGAAAGGAATACAAACACAACACAATAGAAAGTCATTAACATACAAGAGAAGTGAGCAACAGAATAATAAAAGAACTACAAAAACAAACATTATGCTAAGTGAAATAGGTCAGATGGAGAAAGATAAATACCATATGATCTCACTTATATGTGGAATCTAAAGAACTGAATAAATGAGCAAACTAAACAAAAATAATCTCAGAGATACAGAGGAAAAACAGATGGTTGCTAGTTGAGAGAGGAGTGAGGATAAGGGAGAAGGGGAGGGGATTAGAAAGCACAAATTGGTAGTCACAATATTGCCACAGGGATATGAAAGACAGTTTGGAGAATATAATCAATAATGTTGTAAAGATTATGTAGAGTGTCAGATGGGCACTTGTCTTACTATGGAAACCACTTCATGGATAGTGCAGATGCCTGACCACTGCACTGTACACCTGAAGTAGAAGCTAAATAATGTTGAATGTCAGCTGTAATTTAACATATATGTAGTCATGGGATATGGAGCACAGCATACGGAATAGAGTCAGTGGAATTGTAACAGCTATATACATTGTCAGAGGGGTAATAGATTGGGGAAGGAGGGTTATCACTTTGTGAGGGTGTGTAAATATCTAACTATTACATTGTTTTGTACATCTGAAACTAATAAAAATAAAATTAAATAAAAAATAAAATTACAAAAACAATCAGAAGACAATAAAATGGCAATAACTACATATCTATCAATAATTACTTTAAATGTAAATAGACTAAATGGTCCAACCATTTAGAAACAGTGTGGTTGAATGGAAAAAAACAAACAAAACCCAGACCCATACATATGCTGCCTACAAGACATCCACTTCAGATGAAAAGGTAAACACAGACTGAAAATAAAAGGATGGGGAAAGATATTTTATTCAAATGAAGGTGAAAAAATAGGTGGGTAGCAATACTTTTATCAGATAAAATAGACTTTAAAACAGGGGCTGTAGCAAGAGACAAAGAAGGACATTTCGTAACGATAAAGGGATAAATCCAACAAGAGGGCATAAATCTCATAAACATCCACACACCCAATGTAGGAACACCTAAATATATAAAGTAAATATTGACAGACATAAAGAGAGAGAATGGTAGTGATACAGTCATAATAAGGGATTTTACTCCCCCATTGTCATCAATACATAGGTCATCTAGAAATAAAATCAATAAGGAAACAGTGTCCTTAAATTGGGGTGTCCAAACTTTTTCAACGTTTTTTACGAAGGGCCATATGCGGTAAAATACACAAACAGCTGGGCCACTCACTCGAGGTGAAGTATGTATTGTCTCACCTGATTTATTTAAGTAAACTAAATATATTTTTGGAATTTGCTGCGGGCCAATTAACAATGGATTGCGGACCGCAGTTGGCCCACAGGCTGCAGTTTTGACAACCCTGCCTTAAATGACACATTAGACCAGGGGGACTTAATTAGTATATTTAGGATATTTCACCCAAAAGCAGCAGAATATCCATTTTTCTCAATTGTACATGGAATATTTTTCCAGGATAGACCACAAAATAGGTCTCAATGAATTTAAGAAGATCGAAATCATATTAAGCATCTTCTCTCATCACAATGGTATGAAACTAGAAATCAATTACAAAAAGAAAACTAAAATACACGCAAACACATGGAAGATGAATAACATGCTACTAAACAATGAATGGGTTAACAAAGAGATCAAGAAATGAAACTATACCTTGAGACAAATGAAAATGAAAACACAATGACCCAAGTTTAACTGATTTGGAATACAGCCAAATCAGTTTTAAGAGTTAAGTATACAACAATACAGGCCTACCTCTAGGAACAAGAAAAAAAATCTCAAATAAACAATCTAACCTTACATCTAAATGAACTAGAAAATGACCAACAAAGTCCAAATTGAGTAAAAGAAAGGAAATAATAAAGATCACAGTGAAAATAAATAAAGTATAGTCTAAAAAACAATACAAAAGATCAATGAAACCAAGAGCTGATTCTTTGAAAAGATGAGCAAAACTGATAGGCTTTTGAGCCAGACTCATCAAGAAAAAAGAGAAAGGGTTCAAATAAATAAAATCAGAAATGAAGGTGGAAAAGTGACAGCCGACAGCACAGATATACAAAACATTATAAGAAAATACTATGAATAATTATATGCCAACAAATTGGACAACCTGGAAGGAATGAGTAAAATTCTAGAAACGAAAATTTTCCAAGGCTGATTCAGGAAGAAACAGAAAATCTGAACTGATGACTACAAACGAAATCGAATCAGTAATCAAAAAACTATCAACAAACAAAATCCCTGAACCAGATGACTTCACAGATGAATGTCCCCAACATTCAAAGAAGAATTAATACCTAGCCTTCTCAAACTGTTCCAAAACATTGAAAAGGAGGGAAGCCTCCCAAATGCATTTTACAAGGTCAGCATTACCCTGATACCAAAACCAAACATATTACAAAAAATAAAATAAAACTATAGGGCAATATCCCTGATGAACATAGATGTAAAATTCCTCCACAAAATATTCATGAAATGAATTCAGCAATTCATTAAAAAGATAATACACCATGATCAAGTGGAATTTTTTCCTGGGATACAAGGCTGGTTTGATACATGTAAATCAATTAATGTGATACACCACTTGAACATTATGAAGGCTAAAAATCATATGATCATATCAATAGATACAGAAAAAGCATTTGACAGAACTCAACATCTATTTATGACAAAAACTCTCAGAAAACTGGGGATAGATGGAACATACCTCAACATAATAAAGGCCATATATGACAAGCCCACAGCTAACATTATACTCAATGGTGAAAGCTGAAAGCTCTTTCTTTAAGATCAGGAACAAGACAGAGATGTCCACTTTTACAACTTTTATTGCACATTGTATTGGAAGTCCTAGCCACAGATAAGAAAGAGAAATAAAAGGCATCTAAATTGGAAAGAAAGAAATAAAATGTCATTATTTGCAGATTACATTATGTGATATAAAAAGAAGGTTAAAGAATCCACCAAAAAAAAATTAGAGCTAATAAATGAATTCAGTAAAGTACTGGGATATAAAACTAATATTCAGAAATTCATTGCATTTTTATAAACCAATAACAAACTAGCAGAAAGAGAAGTCAAAAAAACAATCCCATTAGCAATTGTATTACAAAAAATGAAATACGTAAGAATAGATTTAAACAAGAAGGTAAAAGACCTCTACTCACAGAACTATAAGGCATTGAAGAAAGAAACTGAAGAAGATATAAATAAATAGAAGGATATACCGTGGTCATGGATAGGAAGAATTAATACTGTTAAAATGTCCATACTATCCAAAGCAATCTGCAGATTCAATGCAATCCCTACCAAAACACCAATGGCATTTTTCACATAACTAGAATAATCCTAAAATATATATGGAACCACAGAAGACCTCAAATACCACAGCAATCTTGAGAAAGAAGAACAAGTTCGAAGTATCACATAACCAGATATCAAACTATACTACAAGGCTATCATAATCAAAACAGTATAGTACTGGCATAAAACCAGTATGGTACTGGCTATCATAATCAAAACAGTATGGTACTGGCATAAAAACAGACATATAGATCAATAGAACCAAAGAGCAAACTCAGAAATAAAAGCACACCTATATTGTCAATTAATCTGCAACAAAGAAAGCAGGAATATACAATGGAGTAAAGACAGCATCTTATTAATAAATAAATGGTGTCGGGAAAACTAGACAGATACATGAAAATAATGAATCTGGACCACTTTCTTACATTATGTACAAGAATAAACTCAAAATGGATTTAAGACTAAAATGCAAGACCCAAAACCATAAAACTCCTAAAAGAGAACTTAGGCCATAAATTCTTTGACATGCTCTTAATAATATTTCTTTGGCTATGTCTCCTCAAGCAAGGAAAGCAAAAGAAAAAAAATACTATAGACTATATCAAATTAAAGAGATTTTACACAGCCAAAGAAACCATCAACAAAATGACCTACTGAATGGGAAAAGATATTCACCAATGATACATCCAATAAAGTAAATATCCAAAATATATAAGAAACTCATACAACCTAACATGAAAACAACACACAATCTGATTAAAAAATGGGCAGAGGACCCGAAGAGCCATTTCTCCAAAGAGGACATACAGATGGCCAACAGACATATGAAAAGATGCTCAATGTCACTAATCACCAGGAAAATACAAATTAAAACAATAATGAGATATCACCTCACACCGTCAGGTTAACTATCATCAATAAATTAACAAATGAGTGTTGGCGAGAATGCAGACAAAAGGGAACCCTCATGCACTGTTGATGGGATTGCAAATTGGTGCAGCCACAATAAAAAACAGTATGGGGGTTCCTCAGAAAATTAAAAATAGCACTACCTTATGACCCAGAAACTTCACTCTTGGGTATAATAAATGAAATAGCTTGTTTTAAAATGGAAATCGATTTAAGAAAAATTTCACACAACTTGGAGTGAATTCAGAAATTTGTGCAGCTGGATTATAATTTATTGTGCAATAGATTGTAGTGTAGTAGAAGCCTTCTATACATGCAAACTTATACATTGTTACTAGAATTCCATACTGATTTAAAAATCAATATTATAAACACTGTTCCCCCTGTTTCAATGTAGAGGCAATTGACATTTCTTTATGTCCTGCTATACGGAGATACATATTTTGTATCTGTATTGCAAAAAAGGAAGTTTCTTTTTCTTATTCCCTTTGAATTTAAATGCAAAACCAAGATATGATGAAATATATGCATACCAAGACTTTATCCATAATGACTTGGATTTTCAGAGTTCTTTTCAATAGCACAACATCTGAATTTTTCTGTGAAACAGAGGTCATGATTAACTACAACATTTTTTAAAAATTCTTATATTGTTTGTAATTATCATAAACATTATATATGTACACACAGAGAGGTACAGCTAGATAGACAAATTGATAGCTATACATAAAGATATATAGATAATAGGAAAATAAGAGGATGGATGCTGACTGAGTAAATAAGCAGGTGAGATTACAAATAAATGTTTAGGAACAAGTCAGAAGCTTTTACTGTATATTCTTGATCATTAGAATCCTCACAAAAAGTGACTGCAATGAGGGAGAACACATATGAGTTCTGACAATTAAGTTCGCGAACTCATCCTAGAAAAAGTGCTACATATCTCACTGCTAAATAGCACTATTGTCACCTTGCAAGTACTCCCCTTGGGAAGTTATGCACCAATGCCAGTGCCTAGTTTACCCTTCAAAGCAATTTTGGAACTCTTTTTCTGGAATGGTTATCAGGGTTGTCATCAGATTACCCTTGATGTCCTGAATGTCATCAAAATGTCTTCCTTTCAATAATTCCTTTATCTTTGGGTAAAGAAAGAAATCACTGGGGACTAGGTGAGTAGGGAGTGTGTTCCAATACAGTTATTTGTTGACTGGCTAAAAAGTCCCTCACAGACAGTGTTGTGTGTGGTCATGATGCAAGAGCCATGAATTGTTGTTGAAAAGTTCAGGTCGTCTAACTTTTTCATGCAGCTTTTTCAGCACTTCCAAACTGGTTAACTGTTTGTCCAGTTGGCAAAAATTCATAATGAATAATCCCTCTAATATAAAAAAAGGTTAGCAACATCGTTGCAACAAGTTCAAAAATTCTTCAGACCTCGAATTTCCTTCCTCTCAAAACCTCCCACTAGGATCCTCCCCCAACCTTCAAGTTAAACAAACTCCCATCAACTTTCCCCAAACATTGCCTCTATTTTACCATTACTTTTATACCTTTAATCATTTATTTTAACTTTATTGTGGTTTACACTCTATAAAATGCATTCATATTGAGTATACAGTTATATGAACTGGTATTAATGTACAGACCCATATAACCATTTCCGTCAGTAAGACAGGGAAGGTTCCCATCACCTTCTTCCAAGTCAATAGCCCTCCTGGCTCAAGGAAACCAATAATCTGCTTTGTTTCAAAATAGGTTACAATAATCTATTCTAGAATTTCATAGAAATGGAATCATATGGCATGTGTTTATTTCTGTCCAGCTTCTTTCACCCATGTTGTTTGATTATTAGTAATTCATTAGTTTTTATTGCTAAATGGTGTGCCACTGTAGAACTACATTATACTTTGTTTGTACATTTATCTGTTGATTTGGCCTATTTAGACATTTTATATTATAATTAAAGCTGATATAAATATTCACGTACAAGTTTTTTGCAGTTATATTCTTTAATTTTTCTTGGTAAATACTTAGAAATTGAATACCAAGTCACATGATAATTATGGGTGTGTAAAGTAGTACAAAAGTTCCAAACTGTTTTTTAAAGTAGTTTGATCATTCTGTACTTTCACCAACTTTAATGAGTGCCAATTGCTCCACATTTTTGTCTATACTTGGTATTGTCAATCTTTACCATTGTATCCATTCTTGTTAGTCTGTATTGATATCTCATTGAGGTTTTAATTTTCAGTTCCTTGATGATTAATGATGTTGAATATCTTTTAACATACTTATGGGTCATTAATTTGATTTCTCCTAGGTTTCCTACTAGAAGTTTTATGTTTAGCTTTGACATTTAAGTCTCGGCTCTAGTTCTTTTTTTTTTTTTTTAAGAAGGGACAAGACTCATTTTATTATTCCATATGGATATCCAGTCTTCTAGCATCATTTCTTGAAGAGATCATTCTTTAACCTTTCAAATTCTTAGCATCTTTGTGGAAAATCAACTAGCCAATAGCATTTGGGTCTACTTCTTATCTATTCTGTTCCACTGTTCTATAGGTCTGTATTTATATCAATAACACAATATGTACTTCTGTAGCAGGGATCAACAAACTATGTCCCAAGATATGGTCACCTGTTTTGTAACAACTATCTTACTGGAACACAGCCACACCCATTTGATTATATACTGTCTATACTGCTTTCATGCTACAAAAGCTGAGTGAAGTAGCTGCGACAGACCATATGCCTGCCCCACAAGCCTAAAATATTTATTATCTGGTCTTTTAAGAAAAAAAGAATTGCTCCAAACTGGAAATAACCCAAATGTCCCTCATCAAGAGACTAGGTAAACAAATTGTGATATATTCATACAAAAGAACACTACATACTAGCAATAAAATACACTAACTGGAAAGACACAAAATGATATGATTTAAATGGGAGATATTCTGGGACTGAAAAGGTTATGAATAAAGCTGCCAGACATATTCTAATGGCCAAAATAATAATAATAATAATAATAATAATAATAATAATAATAATAATGATGATGATGTAAGTCCTCCATCTTGTTATTCTTTTTAAAACTGTTTGACTATTCTAGGATATTTGTGTCTCTTTATGAATTTCCAAACCAATCATCACAAAATGTTTTCTGGAATTTTGATTGGGATTACACTTAATCTACAGATCAATGTGGGGAAAATGAACATCTTAACAAAGTCAATTTCTTTTTTTCCTGTGACTCTTCTTTTACGCTTGATAGAAAGTTCACTGTATTTGGCAACTATTACTTGTGAATTTGGTTGTGATTTTGGCTGGCTACTAGTCTCATTCATGATGAAATTAGAGGTTCTTGTTATCTATTTAACTGTGGTTTGCTTGTTTTGTATGTTAGGAAGGACATTTCCTATTAGGGAGGAAAAAAATGGTTTCAATCAAAATATCTCAGTTATGTAGTTCTTGCTGAGTGCAGAATTATAGACTGAAAATGACTTTGCCTCATTTTAAGTAACTGTGGTTGTTGCCTTTCAACTTCCAGTATGGCGGCTGGTATATTTCATGCCATTCTCTATCTTACTCATGTATAAGAAAATAGATATTTTTTCTCATATCAGTCAAGAAACTCATCTTAAATAATTTTGAGAATTTTTATTGGATTGTTTTGTGATTTATTTAACTCCAGTTTTCTCTGTTTATTCATACTGGAATTCCTCTTGTATCACCCATATTTATATTTTAATTTTTTTATCTGTCAAATTTCCCATTCATTTGTCTTTGTACTTTACTTTTTGTGTAACTACTGCAATTTTGTCTTATGAACTTTGTATTCATTTCTTACTTTTTTATTATTATACTTTTAATTTCTAAGAACTGTTATCTGCTGAATGTTATTTTTAAAACAGCAATCTGAAAATTCTTCCTTGTTGTTGCAAATGGCAGTATTTATGCTAAGCAAAATAAGTCAGACAGAAAAAGTTGAGAACCATATGACTTCACTCATATGTGGGATATAAAACTAAAAGCAACAAACGAACAAGACAAACAAACAAAGAAACAAAATCTCATAGACACAGATAACAGTTTAGTGGTTACCAGAAGGTAAGAGGGAGGGGGTGGTAGAAGAGAGAAAAGGTTGCCAAGTACGTGGTGATAGAAGAACTGACTCTGGATGGTGAACACATAATGCAATATATAGATGGTGTATTATAGAAATGTACACCTGAAACCTGTATAATTTTACTAGCCAATATAATCACATAAATAAATAATAAATAAATAGATAGATGATAGATAGATAGATAGATAGATAGATAGATAGATAGATAGATAGATAGATAGCAATCTGTTCTTATTTTGTACATATTTTCTCTTACCTCTCCAAGGACATTGTCATTTTTGTTTTCTTCACTCTCTATACATTTTGGTGTCTCAACTTTTAAAACTTTGATTTTTTTCATATATCTACCTTCCATATTAAATTGTTTCATCATATGTCTGCTGCCCCTTCATACCATGTTTCCCCGAAAATAAGACCTAGCCAGACAATCAGCTCTAATGTGTCTTTTGGAACAAAAATTAATATAAGAGCCGGTATTAGATTAGATCAGATTAGATTAGATTACATTAGATTAGATTAGATTAGATTAGATTATTATTAAAATAAGACCTGGTATTATATTATATTATATTATATTATATTATATTATATTATACCCAGTCTTATTTTACTATAAATATTTTACTATAAATTTACTAAATTAATTTTTGCTCCAAAAGATGCATTACAGCTGACTGTCCAGCTAGGTCTTATTTTGGGGGAAACATGGTAATTAGGAATTGAGCACTTAACATCTTATTCCAATGTCTGTGACCTCATATGGCATTTAGAGGTTGTTTTCTTCACAGAGGGTAATTTGTCTAGATTGTTCGTTGGGAAAACCCTGCTGTCAATATGATTAATTTTGATTCTTTGGGCTGATCTGATTCCCTCCTGAAGAGGCATCTTCAACACATTTCCTAGAATGTAAAATCCTGGTTACCAATATCCAATGTGCCAAGTTTAACTTAGTCAAATCCATTTCGGTATGGTACTCCTCCTCTATTGTGACATATAATAGAATATCTGTGCCTTTTCACAGACTCCTCTGTGACAAGATTGCCTTCAGTTATCTGTTAGTCTACAACAGAGACAATCAATTAGGAGAGGAAATCAGGATTTCTAAATATTTCTGCAAATTATTTTCAACAAATTCTCTTTGTAGGTCCACCTTTAAAATCACTTCCTAAGATATGTGTGGACATGCAAGTCCAGAAATGTTTGAGTATTACTGCAGTATCTATCAAGTTTCCTATAGCCTAATACAATTGCCAGTTTAAGATTCAGCTTTTTAGGTGCTAACTCAGCTAGCTAGCTATCTGCTATTCAACTTCCATTGTTATTACTCCTCTCCTGTTCTGTTTGTGTTTGTATGTTTATGCCATTTTTAAAATCCCTTTTCACTTTAGTGGGGTTTAAGGAAAGGGCCAGAGTAAATGCATATTACTATCTGCTTTTAATAGATAAGCCCTTTGTTGTTTAAATACTTTTTAACTTTGGTTATAATGAAGGTGTTCACCTTGTTTATAACCTTATTTGTTTACTTTCATGAACGTGCCTATATGCTTTTATATTATTTTTCTGTTCCTTTTTAAAATCTGTTGTATTGAAGACTTTCACTTTGTTTATCTGTGCTAGTTAAAGCACTAGTACATGTGAAAACATACTTCATTAAACCTACAGATTTAAGCCTATCACATTCAGGATGAAAAACAATTATCAAGTTCTACTATGAAAGAACAAAATTCACCCACACACACCAATACCCACTTATCTCCATTCCTGCAGTGACAATCCTCATTTCTTCTTAGGTTCTGAAATTTTTGTCTCTATTTTATTTCATTATTGAATTTTGTTTTGTATCCAAACTTTCTATAATTACTTCCAGTTACCTCAAGCCACTATATTAGAAAATACGGTGAGCAAATATTAATAGTAGTAGCAAATGATATTTACTGACCACTTATATTTCTCCACGTATTATGTTAAGTAATTTCTATTTATAAACTTCTTTGATTTGTGAAATAATTGTAATAGTTACATATTGTTTTTATTATTGGCTTTTGACACATAAGAAAATTTAAACACCAAAAGGTTACGTTACTAGTCCAAGTTCTTATGGCCACAGACTGACAGACTTGGCTTTCAAGCCAGGCAGCTGAGACCATGTGCTATCTTTTACTCTTACAACCCCTCTCTTATTGCTGATTCATTGGAGGGGGATGGCTGCGAGTGCAGTGTTATTTGTCTTTCCAAAGCACGTCCATCCCTTCAAGTTATCCCTCTGCCACTGAAAAGTATTCATGGAATCCTTTAATAATATAATATTATATTATTAAATAATATTGGTTAATATTGATTAAAATATTAAATATATGCATAGATAAGGAAAATAAAAATGGGGAATCATGCCATTATAATAATATAATAATATTATATAATAATATAATAAATGTAACATAATATGCATTATCCTCTTAACAGCAAAAAGAAAATTTCAAAGAAACATATGGTCAGATCATTTCTTGGTAAAAAAAAAAGTCTGTACATTTATAAATCTACATTTAAAATTAGATATATTAAAAGAAATGGACCAAATATTCCAAAATTCTAAGAGCACTATCTCTGGATGATGATATTTGGGACTTCTTGACTTTTTCTATTTTTAAATTTTCTATTAAAATAAAAATTTTTACCAGTAAAAAATATGTATTGGCAAGGAAAATACTGACAAAATAATAATCAGCAAATTTGGGTATCATTATATTGGGAGGACGGAAATTCAGTAACAACGCAACTATATATATATATATATATATATATATATATATAGTTGAGTTGTTACTTATATATGCGCATAAGAGTACTTGCAATTAGGGAAGTGTGAGAATTTTCATTTTTAAAAATTTCATTTCATTAAATTTATTGGTGTGACACTGATTAGTAAAGTTATATAGATTTCAAATGCATAATTCTCTAATACATCATCTATATAATGCATTGTGTATTCACCATCCAGGGTGATAGAGGAGGTAAAGGGTGTCAAATAATATGGTGATGGAAGAAGAACTGACTCTGGGTGGACAATTTTCATTTTTGAAGTATGTTTGTTCATATCTATTACATGTTCATTCCTACAACTTTTAAAATAAATATCTTACAAGAGAAGGTTTTAATATAATCAATATCAGTTTAAATTTGTTTTCCAAATGTAACATGAATCAATATGAATAAGTTTTTCAAAAGTAACAAAAATGGAGATCTCAGAAAATGGATTACTTACTTCTGACTTCACAAGAATCTTGTACGACTGATCTACCAATTGAGTTATAGGATAATTTCCTTGTAAAGGGAGAAAATCCGTTTCATTATTCTTTATTTGATAAAGCATATGCTCATATGTAGTTGCAGAGTCCAATGGTTCAATTCCATAACTGACATTCTCCAACTGCAATAATCCCCTGAGTATTTAAAGACATAAAAAGAAATAAAGGCAATTAATATAGATTTTATTTTATCAATTATATATTATTAATTATATATTATTAGAAATGTGCATATATGAGAATATATATATATATATGAGAAACTTAAATTAACATTAAATAAAAATATTTATAGAAATTTGATAGTGGTCTTTATGGTCTAATTTAATCTAAGAATCATCCCATCTTACTTAAATTAACCTTCAACAAAACTTTATACCGTCTGTCTATTATGACATTTAGGAGTCACTGTGGTTCTAGTATGGCTAATAAATGTGAATATTCTTTATATTAGTGGGCTTTTTCTGAATAAATTTTATGACTGCAAGCCTAGTGTAGAGACAACAAGAATAGAAAAAATGGTAAGAGGAGTAGGAAAAGAAAGTACATGAGAAGAAACACAATCAAAGCCTATACTTTCTTTGCTTTCCCTCTACCATTCAAGGAATTTCTAAAAATTAAAGGGCTCACGAGATTTGCAAGCATACACATCTCTGGAATGTGCCATTACCTGAGTCCAGAACAGATGCTAAGTGTCACAGCTGATTTTGGAATTTCTGCGGCATATCCTTGATAAAAGCAATGGCCCTAATCAGGAGGATATAAAGATGCATTCATGAATGATTTGAATCCAACATTTTGGGTTTTACCTTTACTGCCTAGATATCATGAAACATTCAGATTTAGCCATTACCATATTATTCACCAGACATCCCATTTCCTTGTTATCACTCTACAATCTCTTCCTCTTAACCCTCTTCTGTCTATGAATAATCATGACTCCTATTCTTCCCAATAATTGTTACTATACTTATGTATTCTAATATTTTGACAAAAAGCTTTCTGATCTTTTCTTTCTAAGCCACATTTCTTGAATGTATGGTCTATAACTGCTAACTTGATGTAATTAACATCATTAACTTGACTTCAATTGTAAACATCTTGCTTGTATTTTCTAGTTTACCCAAGAGTATCTTAAACGGCATTTCTTCATACTTTTTTCTCTTTAATATTTCACCCCATAGGTCATCCTTAGTTCAAACTCTCGTTCCCATGGGTTTTCACAGTATTAGTCTTCTCAAGTTCCCCTCCAATATTATCTTTCAGTGAATAACCGCTTCTCTTCCTTTAAAAGACTAGTGATATCTAGAATCAGTCCTGTTCCCTTAATACTGTACTATTAAAACTTTAGATCATCACATTCTCCCTGATGAATTTATTTATACATTTTTAGCTAACAAACATACATCTCCATCAGTAACCATTTACTTTTTCTCAAAACCAGGCGTAACCATATCTCCCACCCATTGACCTCGGCTGAGCACACCCTGCTTCACACCAAGCAACAGCTGCAGCTACCTCCACCTGCACTGGTGCCCGCCGACATTGCAGCTACAAGCCCATCACAAAGTAGAATGCAAACTGGGTGCCAAACTACACAGCAGCAGAGTTCAATTCAGACTTTGCAGCTCCTGGCGTTGCACCCAGTCAGAAAACAACTATCTTCATGAGATATTTCCCAACACCTCCAACTCCAAGCAGTCAATAGTGGCCCGGTTAGGATCTTTCTATACCGAGGGACACTAGCAGAGATGGACTGAGAAGCACACTGACATCCAGTGGGTGGAAGACAGCCAGAGGAAATGCTCACCATCCCATGGATCCTTTATCACCCAACCCCACCTAGTAATACAAGTTTGTCCATCAATGTATCTTTACCTCTTAGGCTGCACCAGGAGAGATCCAGCAGGAGCTCCAGCAGAGCCAAAGGAATGGAGCACAACAAAATAATGTCAGAAGACCCAAGAAAGGTAAACTGTCATTGGAACAACAGACCACACTCAATCTAAACTTACACAGGGTGATTATTTTAAATAATAGAAGATTCAAATGCTACGCATACAATTGAAAATCACACACTATACCAAGAACCAAGAAAATCACAGCAAAAATGAGAAAAGATAACCAACTGATGCCAATGCTGACATGAGCCACATGTTGAAATTATCAGACAAAGATTTTGAAACAGGTATAATAAAATTACTTAAGTGAGAAATGAAATTCTGATCAGGAAAATGTGGAGTCGGAAGCCCTGGCTCTTCCATCCCCGAAGAAACACACCAATTCAGCTACAGTTTACAGACAAATTTCCTTTGTGAGAAATCAGGAACTAATTGAAAGGCTCCTGCACACCTGGAAGAATACAACATCGGGCTCACCAATGGCGTTTTAGGGTACCCTTTCACCAGAGACTCTGCCCCAGAGCACTGTCATACAGTCAGAAAGAAACCCTCTAGTGCCCAGCTTGATCAAAGTGAGGGAAAAGGTTTGTTCACATGCCCAGTGCCCCAATGTTTCTGAGGGGGCTACCCAAAGAACTAGTATGTGTGTCACCAGTCCTAGAGCTCTGATGGGTTCAGCGCAGTCTACCACCCAGGCAAAATGTAGGTGCTGGCTAATAGACACCATTGATTCACTCCCACCCCGGCTCTGCACAAAACAAATGGATGAAAATGCCCACTCTCTGCTACCCCCTGGGAGAAGAAAAGAGTTGATCCACGCATGCAGTATTCCCACTTCACCCAAACTGCCCAAAGGCCTAGTATCCATCTCACCAAACCTGGAGCACTGATGGGTCCGGCACAATCTAGTGGCCTGGAAAAGGACAGAAGCAGCAACTTGGGATGGTACATGCCACTGAGCCTCCCTCATTCCCAGCACAGAAAAAGTAGGAACAAAACAGATGCCTGCTTCGCCCTGAAGAGGGAAAGGGTTAGTAAAAGCCTCCAAAATCACTTTCCAGGATGATTTGTAAGGGTTCTCTACTGCATCCGGACAGTCAGTGAAGACTGGGATAGTCTTCTAATAAGCAGACACCAAAACACAGAATTAAGTAAAACGAAGATCTGGAAAAAACATGTTACAAACAAAGGAACAAGATAAATCTGCAAAACTGACCCTAATGAAATAAAGTTAAATGATTTGCCTAACAGAGAATTAAAAATGACTCTCATCAACACGCTCAAGGAGGCCAAGAGAACAATTTCTGATCAATGAGAGACTTTATGTAAAGGATGAAAAGACAAATTACAGCGTGCGAGAAAATATTCACATACCACCATCTGGCAAGGGATTTAAAATACATAAATTGCTCAAAAATCAACAGTAAAAAGACAACCAAACTGGAAAATGAGTAAAGACATTTAATAGACATTTCACAAAAAGTGATAAATAAGCACATGAAAATATGTTCAACATCATTAGTTATTAAGGAAATGCAAATCAAAATTACATGAGGTGGCACTGCACATCTGTAAGAATGGCTAAAAAGTTTTTTTTTAACATTAAATTGTGATTAAAGAGTAGCAAGAATTTAGACACTCTATCTCTCATATATTGCCAGTGGAAATGTAAAATGATACAGCCACTCTGGTAAATAGTTTGGTACTTTTTAAAAATATATATAAACATACACTTATAATATGACCGAGCAATCATATACCTGAGCATGTATTCCAGAGAAATAAAATTTTCCATTTCATCCACATTATCAAATTTATTGCCATAAAGATTTCATAATACTCCAAAATATTTATTTTATCTATGACTAATAATATCTCCTTTCAGTCCTAATATTGGTGGAATTAGTTTTTATTCTGGATAAGTCTTACTAGGAGTTATTAATTTTTAGTCCTGTTAAGAAACTAGATTCTGGCCTTTAATTTTTTTTCTATTCTTCGTCCTTTTTCTATCTCATGGATTTCTGCCCTTACTGGATTATTGCCTTCCTCTACTATGTTGTAACACTTTATAGAATATTGCCTTTTGCATTGGAAGGCGATTAACTTAATGGTAACCCTCCTTGATCCTCTCATTTTGGTCTTAGGCTATGGCGTGAGGAATGGGAGTGATAAAAATATCTTTTACTCCAAAGCTTGATCCTTCCTCCTAAGGATTAGACTTTCTGGTCTCAGCTGAATGCCTGGTCACACTACTCTGCTTGGGCTGAAAATCCAACATCTCCCAACACTGTTTGACCTGTAGTATTACCACCATTTTACTCTCTACCCTTCAGTAGAGTCTTAGCATAGGTGCAGCCTAACCCTCAGTCAAGGACTTAAGGACAGTTCCACGCCCCCCACCCCCAAAGAAAACCATACATCTGATATGCTTCATTTCTGGTCCTGTGTCCTGAAAGTTCCAGCTGCTTCAGCAACCCTGAACTCCAACCTGCTTGGTTCCACCTCCTATGCTATGATTAAGACATTATCCCCAGTCAGAGGGCCACATTGAATGTGAGACTCACTTTCTATGCTTCCTTTCTCTCAGAGAGAAAATTCCTGATCTATCTATTGTCAAATGTCTAAAAACAGGTGCCTTATATATTTTGTTCTGCTTTCTACTTGTAGATGGTGAGAAAGACAGATAATGTACCAGTTTCCATATTTTTAAGTTCATTATCACTCAATTGCAATATACAAGTAGCAATAGAATCTGATCATTCACTTGTCAATCATTTGTTTCCTTCCAATCATATATTTGGCAAAATATGTATTGTACAGACAGACTAAAGCTAACTTTTTTCACATACTTTGAAAAATTTCTTGACTCCCATCTGCAGTTTGGGATACAGTTCAAATTCCTCTATTTCACATGTGAACATATTCAGAGTTTCGTATCCAATATGCTTTTGCATCTTCACTTTCCCTCTGGTTGTTATACAAAGTAATTTCCGCCATTACCTCCACCGCACAGATCCTACAATAACTCAATTTAAATTACTCAGTATGTTTAGGGGCTTCTTAGCTCCTTCACCCATTTTTGTTTATTTGTTTCCTCTCAAACTCCTACTAATACTTCCAGATAGTTTAAATGACCTTGTATAAGTGATTCCTGAGTTCCAAATTTAAAAGTAGTTATTCTAGTCAGTATGATTTTATTGTAACTGCCATATTACATTTGGATTTGTGATGTGTTTGCCCAAATTTTTCTTCTTACCAATGGCACCTTAACCACAAAAAAAATGAAACAAAAACCTTACACAGCATAAAGCAAAACTTACCTTTATAAATGAAGAATCTGGATACAATGCTCCTGATTTATTGTAAGAATACACCCGGAAATGAGGGTCTAAAAATGACCTAATTCAACCAAAATAATGACACTTCATTGTAATAATATTATTAATAAAAGTAACTTCTAAAATCATGAAATTAAACAAAATTTACTTTCAAATATACAAGTTCATATATCCAAATATTAAATGGACTCATCTCTCCATTATCTAGCTTGCTTTTTGATAGCATATTGTGTATAAAAGAAAAACTTATAACCAGTATAAACAAATATAAGTATGGGTACTTTAATGACACAGATTTATCTATAGTAAAAATCAAGGCTTCCAGATTCCCACAATAAAGTTTTCTTTTAGATTTAAGCAACAATAAATCCTACAACAAAAATGTTAGTTAATATTTGCTAACAAATAGTGATGGAGTGATAAAGACAAAAAAATATATATGCTTTTATCATGAGTTTTCATGAAGTTATGCTGTGGTAGAAAAAACCCCAAGTTCTTAATGCCTTAAAACAACAATAAATGTTCTTTGCAAGTTCACTGCAGGTGCACCTCTACACCACCTTCGGTCTGGAACCCAGGGAAAGGAATAGTTTCTCCCAGGAATGTGCCTTTCTTGTAGCAGAAGGAGAAAAATTTGTGGAAGCACACAATAATTCTTAAAGATTTTGTTTAGAAGTGGGATACTGTGTTCAAATTTTATTAGCTAAGCTAAAAGATTTCTATAGACAAACCTGATATAAATAAATATGGTATGGAAGTTTAATCTTCTTACTGGGAAGATAGTGATTATCATGGAACAATCTAACACCATTATTCATTATAAGGAGAATGGGATTTCTCAAAGATTCCAAACACCAAGAGGCATTTCAAGGCCAGAATTGAAGAGGGCCTAGAGCATACACATGGTACTTTCTTTCACCACAACCTCTTTTGATATCTGCTTCATTGTCCCTCATTTCTGATAACTTTTCCTTTTCCTGCATTTAAATAACAAAACTGGAGAGCTTCCCAGAGAAAAACAGACATATATCAGTTCATACTCTACATATATTCAAGGAAAAACTCTGAATGGCCTGTGTTGGTTTAGATGCAGGTATCTAGAACATGAATTCCAGCTCAAGGGCAGAGCCACATTTTAATAACTGTAAGCATGTAAATGAGGGTGGTGAAAACAAGAATCAGAAGTAGTCCCTAGGCAAAAGAAATTACAGGTAAAAAAAGTTAACAGATGTCTTACAAACATAATTAAAAGGATAAAAGTTTAGTTTGTAAGTTTATTCACCCTGGGCCTTCAAAAGTATACTTTTTGCTTCTACATGAAACAACAAAAGTCTAGCTTGATCAGTGAAATAATAAAAATGCAAATGACCATTCACAGAAAACAAGTTTCAATGTAAGGAAAATGAACACTAAAAAGGGGTAAGGCAAAACTTAAATGTTACTTCCTAATGAAATACCATGAATTGAGAAAATAATCATAATTTCAAGAAAACTTAACAGGCTTTCAAAGGATATCATTTCAAGAAACAAAGAACACACTGAATCAAAACACATGACAGCTAAAATTAAATAATGCAATAAATGTGTCAAAGAGAATGTGGTTACTGGGAACAGATTAGATACCTAGCCAATAAAGAGCACAAATACTGATAAGATCCACAACAAACATAACGGTTTGAGTAAAGATGTTCAAATATATGGTGATGGAAGGAGAACTGACTGGGTGGTGAACACACAATGAGACATACAGATGCTGTATTATAGAACTGTATACGAGAAACCTATATAATTTTACTAACTAATGTCACCCAAATAATTTTTTTAAAAAATTGGAAATAGTTATAGAAAAAACTATGACATAGAGGGGAGAACAAAAAGACCCAGGATGAAACCACAGATTTCCCACAGAATAAAAAATGTATAGGGATTTAAGCTAACATGAAAAATTAAAGGACTTATGATATATGAGGGAAGATTAATGTAACACCACACGTGCACACACGCAAACACACAAAATATATTGGAAAATTTACTTAAGATAGATTACATCAAATTACAAAAATTTATAGCCAAGGAATATGACTCACAAATTCTACACATTACCAAGATGCTACTCAGTTATGGAACTTAAAAGGACATTTGCAGATGTGCACAGACTCAGAAAGCATGCCAACTGCATACTCTATCTGAAGAAAATAATATGAAAGTGCTCTAACTAAACAATACCTGAGTCAGCATAAAATTGCAATAAAAAAAATTAAAAGGAAGTAGTGATAAAACTTGAAAAATGCAATACAGTGGGTAGGTAACTGAAAGCCTTGGATTTACATCTTAAATGTAAATAGAATTTTTTAAATACTATAAGAATATTATGATATAAAGTCAGTTGTGAGAGACACAAACGAGAAATCTGAGGACCTATACAAGAAAAATATGAATATAATGATTATAGGACACTTTCATTTTTAAAGCAAAAAATCCCACAAAGGGAGAAAGCAATCAATAGGCTGAGTGGCATATTCACAATACATAGAATAAATAAAGAAAGGGTTAATATCTATAGTAAATAAAAATCCCACAAATTGATCATGGAAAAAAAGAAAGAAAAGAAGAATGATAAGCCAAAGATTGAAAATAAATACTCAAAACAAATGCATAAAAATAAAAACCCAAAAGAAAAAACAAAAAACTTAGGAGAGGCAATTCAATTAGAATGGTCAGTAAACATTTGAAAAGATACTATATGTTATTAATAATCAGTGAAGTGTACATTAAAATAATAAAATATGATTTCACTGATATGTGGTATATAAAACTGACAACAACAAAAGAGCAAGACAAACAAATGAAGAAAGAAAAACTCATAGACACAGACAATAGTTTAGTGGTTACCAAAGGGTAAGGGGGATCAGGGTAGATGAGGGCAAAAGGGATCAAATATATGGTGATGGAAGGAGAACTGACGCTGGGTGGTGAACACACAATGTGATAATATAGATGATGTATTACAGGAGTGTACACCTGAAACTTATGTAACTTTACTAACAATTGTCACCCCAATAAACTTTAATTTAAAAAAATAGCATTTCTTATCCATTAATTAACAAAAATAAATGAGTAACAATTTTGAATTATTGGTGTGAGTGAAAACTGGTATAAACCCTTTGAAGTAAAAAATGCCAACATATAGCAGACAAGAATTTTCTTATTTATAACCCACCAATATCATTGGTACCCAGGAAGTCATGGCCAAGGATATTCACAATACAGCTTTCCTTGCTATGAATATGGGTGGATAAATAATAAATGAGATATATTCATTTAATGGCTGCATATGTATTTAAAATAAATACATATTGCACACAGCAATATGAATGAATCTCAAAAAAATAACATTATGCAAAATGTTGCATAACAGCCAATTACAACTTAAAATAAAATAATAAGTATCTATTGCTCACACATATCTTGGGTCAGGTGTGGGTAGTTGTGGTAGCTCTGCTAATTGGTATTAAGAATCTCAGGATAGCAACAGCAGAGCAGTAAACCAAGTATAGGGCCCTTCTAACCATGAGGCCCTATGGCACCACACACCCATGAAGCTGGCCTTGCATACATGTAGATAAATTCAGATTCAAGGGCTGGGGAGTGGGAAAATTGGAGGAAATGTATATATCCCACCTCTAATGACATACAAAGTTATATGGCCAAGAGTGAAGATACAGGGAAAAGTAAAGAATCCAGGCCACTTTTGTGGTCCACCATATTATGATAAATAAGTTGCATGATGCAATATACAGTATCATTTACATCTATATAGTAATACTCAAAACATTATGATTCTTATTGATCTCTAGGCATATGGATGAATGAAGATAAAAGCATGACAGAAAAATGTGTCAATATGATTAGCACTGAGGAGTGAGAGAAAAGCATAGGTCTGGGCATGGAAATAATAGATTTCACTATTACTGGCCATGTACACTTCTTTTGAAATATGTAGGTAAAATTATTACATGTGTGTCACTAATTGCTTACATTAGTTTCAGAATTTTCCATTTTACTTTTTATCATTCAAAAGAAAAAAATGCCAGTATAAAAAATACTAAACTAATATAAACTGTGGACTTTGGTGATAATGATGTGTCAATGTAGGAGCATCACTTATAACAAATATGTCATTCTGATGAGGGATGTTGCTAATGGGGGAGGCTATGCTTTTGTGGGATGGGCAGCACATGGGAAATCTCTGCACATTCCAGTCAGTTTTGCTATGAACCTAAAACTGCTCTAAAAAGTAAAGTATATTAAAATAATATGAGTAACAAATAACGGGAAAACTATATGAATAAGCAAGCCTCATACAGGAAAATGCAAATAGCTGATAAATGTTTAGAGAAATTATTTAGGGAAATACAAACTGATGGTAGAATGACATAGAATATTCCAGTACATCATGAATGTTTTTGGAAATCTAAATTGCTACCATCTTTTCAGAATGACACTGGCAATATCTCTCAAAATCTTTACATAGTATAAAATGTGAGTAATAAAGAACAACCTTAGAGGTGGTTGTGAAAATTAAATCAGTTACTACACGTAGATTGCTTAGATATATGCCCAGCAAATGGTACGTGTTCAATAAATATAAGTTAGTTTTGTTTCTTTTGTTATTATTATTCTCACTATTATTATTATCCATACTTCTTGATCTAGAAACCTATTTTAATGATACACAATTTTTTGATTCACAATCTATAATTTTACCTGGTATCATAATTCAATTTAGATTTATTGCATAAGATGTGCCAACAATCATTAATAACCAAATAAACTCCATAACTCTGCTTGGGTCACACTATTAACAGTGGGCTCCAGGACACAACAACTGTCAATTCAACTACACCAAAATTTCTGAAGATGATGGCTACTGCGCCCTAGCAGGTTGTAAGTAAATTTCAAATGGAAACTGGCATCAATCTGAAGGAATTATAACTTCACACTTTTGGGGTAATCTACCAAGCTGGTTTCAGAGTAAACTAACTTTACACAGCACATTTTTTAAAAAAGACACATTTATTCATCATCATGATCAGACTATTGCATTTAGCAATCAACAATATGGGTACAAAAAAATTTACATTAAAACACTGTTAAAATGCTTTACACTTTTCACAGAACAGAAACTAAAATAACTATTACACAAGCAGTCACAAATACAGTCCTCAAGTTTATTGCCCATACACATGAGTATTGTCTAAAACATGTCTTCTCTGTATCAGACAAGCCCTGCCACCGCTGTGCTTGACTGAGTTCACAAATCTGTTATAACCTATAGCTTTCCTGTCACTTCCCCAGTTCTCCTCCCCTGACAAGTTTTGTTTCCTGGCAGTAATTAAAATTTACTGTCACTGCCATAGGTACTGCAGCTGCTGGAGCCTTTACAGCCACGTTGGCTTTGTTTGGCAAAGTATTGGCTCCCACCACCACAGTGGCTAGAGCTTCTGTCTCCAGTTTCCTCCTTTCATGGGTCCAAAATTTGAAGATTGATTGTTGCAATTGCCAAAATCATTGTAGCTTCCGCCACCTCAAAACTGCTTCCATCCTGACAAATTCCATTATAGCCCTCCCCACTGCCACCATATCCTCTACCACAACTGCCACCAAAGCCACCTCGACCACTGAAGTTTCCTCCATGACCAAAGCTGTCATTATACCCAAAACCACCTCCTCGACCCCCACAGAAGTTTCCAAAACCACTTCAACTTGGTAAAGCACTGGACATCTCTTGCTTAGATAGGGCTTTCCTTACTTCACAATTGTGGCCATTCACAGTGTGGTATTTCTGAATGATAATTTTTTTTAATTAAAGTTTACTGGGGTGACAGTTGTTAGTAAAGTTACATAGATTTCAGGTGTACAATTCTGTAATACATTATCTATATCTCACATTGTGTGTTCACCACCCAGAGTCAGTTCTCCTTCCATCACCATATATTTGACCCCGTTTAAACTCTTCTACAACCTCCCTCACCCCTTACCCTTTGGTAACCCCTAAACTATTGTCTATGTCTATGCATTTTGTTCCTTTGTTTGTCTTGTTCTTTTGTTGTTTTCAGTTTATATACCACATATCAATGAAATCATATGGTTCTGTACTTTTTCTGTCTGACTTATTTCGCTTAGCATTATAATTCAAAGATCCATCCATGTTGTCACAAATGGTCCTATTTCACCTTTCCTTACTGCCAAATAGTATTCCATTGTGTATATATACCATAACTTCTTTATCCATTCATCTATTGAAGAACATTTTGTTTTCATGTCTTGGCCACCGTAAATAAAGCTGCAGTGAAAATTGGAGCACACATGTCTTAATGGATAAATGTTTTCAGATTTTTTGGGTAGATACCCAGGACAGGGATTGCTGGGTCATATGGTAATTCTATTCTTAACTTTTTGAGGAACCTCCACACATTCTTCCATAGCAGCTGCACCAGTCTGCATTCCACCAACAGTGTATGAGAGTTCCTTTTTCTCCATAGCCTCTCCAACACTTGTTACTATTTGTCTTGTTGATGATAGTCATTCTAACTGGGGTGAGGTGATATCTCATTGTGGTTTTTATTTGCATTTCTCTGACGATTAGTAATGTTGAACATTTTTTCATATGTCTATTTGCCATTTGTATGTCCCCTTTGGAGAAATGTCTCTTCAAGTCCTCTGCCCATTTTTCAATTGGGTTGTTTGTTTTTTTGTTGTTGAGTTGGATGAATTCCTTGTATATTTTGAATATTAGCCCCTTATTGGAGGCGCTATTTGCAAAAATATTCTTCCATTCAGTTGGTTGCCTCTTTATTTTGTTGATGGCTTCTTTTGCTGTGCAGAAGCTTTTAAGTTTGATATAGTCCCATTCATTTATTTTAGCTTTTACTTCCCTTGCCTTTGGAGTCAAATTCATAAAATGCTCTTTGAACGCAAGATCCATACGTTTAGTACCTATTTTTTCTTCTGGCAGTTTATTATTTCAGGAATTATGCTAAGGTCTTTGATGCATTTTGAATTAATTTTGGTACATGGTGACAGATAGGAGTCCAGTTTCATTCTTTTGCACATGGCTTTCCAATTCTCCCAGCACCATTTATTGAAGAGGTTATCTTTTCTCCGTGGTATGTTTTTGGCTTCTTTGTCAAAAATGATCTGTCCATATTTATGTGGGTTTATTTCTGGGTGCTCGATTCTATTCCATTGGTCTATGTGTCTGTTTTTCTGCCAATACCATGCTGTTTTGATTATTGTAGCTCTGTAGTACAAGCTAAAGTCAGGGAGTATGATACCTCCAGTATTGTTCTTTTTTCTTAGGATTGCTTTGGCTATTCAAGGTCGTTTGTTGTTCCAAACAAATCTGATGATTTTTTGTTTTATTTTTTTTAAAAATGCCATTGGGATTTTGATGGGGATTGCATTAAATCTGTATATTGCCTTGGGTAATATGGCCATTTTAACTATGTTGATTCTTCCAATCCATGAGCACAGAATGTCTTTCCATTTCTTTGTGTCTTCTTCAATTTATTTTCAAAATTTCTTATAGTTTTCAGCGTATAGGTCTTTCACATTGTTGTTTAAGTTTATTCCTAGGTATTTTATTCTTTTTGTTGCAATTGCAAAGGAATTTTGTTTTTATTTCTTTTTCTGAGATTTCATTTTTCTGAGATTACAGGCCTGTAATGGACTTTTGTATGTTGATTTTGTAGCCAGCAACTTTACTGTATTCATTTATTGTTTCTAATTGCTTTTTGGTGAAGTCTTTAGGGTTTTCTATATATAGCATCATGTCATCTGCAAAGAGTGACAATTTAACTTCATTCCCAATTTGGATGCCTTTTATTTATTTCTCTTTCTTGCCTGATTGCTCTGGTGGGGAAATAGGGGACAGCCCTGTCGTGTTGAAAAGCAGAGGTAATCGGGGACAGCCCTATTGTGTTCCTGAACGTACAGCAAAGGTCTTCAGCTTTTCACCGTTAATTATGATATTAGCTGAGGGTTTGTTATTAAGTGTTTTAATCATAAATGGATGCTATATCGTGTCAAACACTTTTTCTGCATCCGTTTATATAATCATATAATTTTTGTCCTTTATTTTGTTTATGTGATGTATCACATTGATGGATTTGCGGATGTTGAACCATCCTTGTGCCCCTGGGATGAACCCCACTTGGTCGTGATGAATAATCTTTTTAATGCATTGTTGTATTCAATTTATTAGAATTTTGTTTAGGATTTTTGCATCTGTATTCATCAGAGATATTAGTCTGTAGTTTTCTTTTTTTGTGTTGTCCTTACCAGGTTTTGGTATCAGGATAATGTTGGCCTCATAAAATGAGTTAGGGAGTACTGTCTCTTCTTCACTTTTTTGGAAGAGTTTGAGCAGGGCAGCTATTAGATCCTCTTTGAAGGTTTGGTAGAATTCACTAGTGAAGCCATCTGGTCCCGGACTTTTGCTTTTCGGAAGGTTTTGGATGACTGATTCAATTTCCTTACTGGTAATCAGTCCATTTACATTTTCCAGTTCTTCATGATTCAGTTAGGAAGGCTATATGTTTCTAAGAACTTGTCCATTTCTTCTAGGTTATTGAATTTGGTGCCATATAGTCCTTCATATTATTCTTGGAAGATCCTTTCTATTTCTGGGTATCCATGACAACTTCCCCTCTTTCATTTCTGATTTTGTTTATTATAGTCTTTTCTCTTTTTATATTAGTGAGTCTAGCCAAGGGTTTATCAATTTTATTAATCTTTTCAAAGAACCAACTCTTTGTCATATTAATTTTTTCTATTGCCTCTTTGTTCTCTATTTCATTTAGTTCTGCCCTGATTTTTATTATCCCCTTTCTTCTGTTGATCTTTGGTTTCATTTGTTCTTCTTTTTCTAGTTCTTTAAGGTGTAGTGTGAGGTTATTTATCTGGGATTTTTCTTCTTTCTTGAGATAGGCCTGTAAGGATATAAATTTCCCTCTTAAAACTGCTTTTGCTGCATCCCAAAAATTTTGGTAGGCCATATTTTCATTCTTATTTGTTTCTATGTATCATTTGATCTCTGCTTTTATTTCTTCTTTGACCCAGTCATTCTTTAAAAGTATGTTGTTTAATCTCCACATATTTATTTTTTCTTTTTGCATTTGATATCCAATTTCAAAGCCTTGTGATCAGAGAATATGCTTCGTATGATTTCAATCTTCTTAAATTTGCTGAGGCTAGTTTTATGTCCCAAAATATGGTCCATTCTTGAGAATGATTCATGTACGCTAGAAAAAAATGTATAGTCTGATGTTCTAGGATGAAGTGCTCTATAAATGTCAATTATGTCCATTTCATCTAATGTGTCATTTAGGCCTGCTATTTCTTTATTTACTTTCTGTTTGGATGATCTATCCATAGCTGTCAATGATGTACTTTAGGTACATCGTGTTTTGGTTAATTTCTCCCTTTAGTTCTGTTAGTAGTTGCTTGGTATATTTCAGTGTTCCCTGATTGGGGGCAATAATATTGATGACTGTTATGTCTTTTTGTTGTAGAGTCCCCTTTATCATTATAAAATGTCCATCTTTGTCTCTTGTTACCTTTTTTATCCTGAAGTCTGCTTCATCTGATATCAGCATGGCTACACCTGATTATCTTTGGATACCATTTGCTTGGAGTGCCAATTTCCACCCTTTCACTTTGAGTCTATCTTTGTCCTTGTAGCTGAGATATGTCTCTTGGAGGCATATGTCTCTTGGAGGTTGGGTTTAGTTTTTTGATCCAATCAGCTACTCTGTGCCTTTTTTTGATGAGTTCAGTCCATTTACATTTAGGGTGATTATTGATATGTGAGGATTTCCTACACTTGATCTTAGTCAAAAGGCCGAGAAGCGATATGTGAGGATTTCCTACCATTCTATCTTTGGTGTTCTGGTAGGATTGTCTCCATTTTTACTTTGCCTTTTTGTTGTTTTCCATTATTTCAGTGTGGTGGTATTCTATGATTTTTCCCTCTCTTTCTTCTTTTATTACATAATATATTTCAGTTCTGGATTTATTTTGAGTGCTTGCAATTACGTTTAGTAAAAAAGTTTCATATTTAAAGTATTCCATTTTCTTCAGAATGCCTACTTTCTCCATTCCCATATTCTGGTTCAGGCCTTTAACTTCCCCCCTTTTATGTTTTGGTTGTCACAAATTATCCCTCTTTATGCTGGTCGAACAGATTCCTTCAGCATTTCTTGTAGTGCAGGTCGTGTGTTAAAAAATTCCCTCAGCTTTTGTATGTCTGGAAAAGTCTTTATTCCTCCTTCATATCTAAAGGATATCTTTGCTGGATATATTATTCTTTGCTCATAATTTCCCTCTTTCAATAGTTTGAATATTTGATTCCACTCCCTCCTGGCTTGTAGAGTTTCTGCTGAAAAATGTGATGATAATCTAATGGGCTTTCCTTTGTAGGTTACTGTCTTCTTTTCCCTGACTGCCTTGAGTGTTCTTTCTTTGTCGTTAATTTTTGACAGCTTCAATACAATGTGCCTTGGAGAAGGCCTGTTGGGGTGGAGGTAATTAGGTGTTTGATTTGCTTCTTGGATTCCAGTTGTTTCCACAAGTTTGGGAAGTTCTCGTCGACTATTTGTTTGAATATACTCTCTGTTTCCTCCTCTCTTTCTTCTCCTTCTGGTTTGCCCATTATTCTTATATTGCTCTTTCTGGTGGAGTCAGAAAGTTCTTGTAGAGTTCTTGCATTTCTTTTAAGTCTCAAGTCTCTTTCTTCTTCCATCCATGTCATTTCCAAACTTCTTTCTTCGATGTCCCTTATTCTTTCCTCCATCTGGTCAACTCACCTACCTAACCTGGCTATTTCATTCTTCATTTCTTTTATTGAGTTCTTAATCTCCACAAAAATTCTATTTGGTTCTTTTTTAAAATTTCAGTCTCTTTGGTAAAATGTTAATTGTGTTCTTTGATTGTGTTTCTGAGTACATTAAACTGCCTGTCTGTGTTTTCTTGTATCACGTTGAGTTTTTTAAGAACTGCAATCTTGAATTCTCTGTCATTTAAGTCACATATTTCCATGTCTTTAAGTTCATTTTCTGGAGACTTTCCATTTTCTTTCTGAGCTGGTTATTCTTGGTTATTAATGATTTATTATTTCTCTTCCTAAACATCTATAGGAGTGGGTTCTGCAACAGGTTGATAGGAAGAGGTCCTTCTTTTGTTTTCCATTAGGTGTTGGTAAAATGTTTTATTTTCTCTATGACTGTAGCCTTTTATTTTCTTTCACACTGTAGTGTTATATTTTCTCTGCACTATTCTAGCATCTCACACAATGGGGGGACTCCTGGAAGGTGGGTTCCTCCTCTGTGAACAGTTCACCTCGGTCATAGGGCACCGCTTCGATGGGGGGATGTGGAGAGCTTCTGAAGTTCCAAAGCTCTTTCTGTACCAGATTCAGAGCCAGTGTGTTTCCGCAGCTCTGTTTCCTCCTGCAGGGATCCGCCCAGACAGGTGGGGACAGGGATGGGATGGATTGTGAGAGGTGGCTCAGAGCAATCGGGACGACCACCATCATAGCCAGTCCTACTTCCTCGGCTCCCTCCCCTTTGTTGGAACTAGTTGGGCTGCGAGTCCATATCTGTGGACTACAGTTCTCAGAACTGCAAATATTCCGTTCTTTTGATTTGACACTGCTACTGTTCCATTTCTAGCACTAGGCAGGTGGTGGCAGGGCGAGCCTTGGGAGGGTAGGGAGAGGTCGGCTAAGCTGAGTGCCTAAGGCTTCCATTCTCTGCTCTGCAGTGAAGGATTAAACCACCGTTTTCAGCCTTCTTCCCTCAGTCTTTTCTCCAAGGTCTCTGCCATGAGTGTTGGGTTCAGCCGTGTTGTATGCTGTCCCCTCAGCCCTGTGGGCCATAAGCTGTGGACTTCTCCTGCAGCTGCGGTAGTTCCAGGATGCAGCAAGTTCAGAGCACTGAGCTAGGTCTGTGTCCTGCACCCATGCGTCCCCGTCTCACTTCTCCCTTCTCTTCTCCCCCACTTGCGCAATTTGCCCACCTTTCAATAGAGTGCCTCTTAGTTTTGCCTGTTGCTGCGCTGGGAGTCCTTTGTTGACTTATAGTTGTTCAGTTTGTTGTAAATTCCAGAGGATATTTCATGCCGCCATTTTTATGATGTCATCTCCTGAATGATAATCTTGTCTACAGAGTCATGGTCAGCAAAAGTTACAAAAGCAGAGCCTCTCTTCTTGCCCCACCTCTGTCAGTCATGATTTCAATCACTTCAATTTTTCAACACTGTTCAAAATAATCTCTTAGGTGATGTTCTTCAGTTTGTTCTGTAATTCCACAAACAAAAATCTTTTTCACTGTTAAGTGGGTACCAGGTCTTTGAGAATCTTCCTTTGAGACAGCCCTCTGGTTCCACGACTCTTCCATCCAGTTTGTGTGGCCTTGCATTCATGGCTGCATCCACTTCCTCCATAGTGGCATACGTGACAAACCCAAAAACTCTGGAACTCTTGGTGCTTGGATCTCTTATCACCACACAGTCTGTGAGTGCTCCCCATTACTCAAATTCTTGCCTCAGACTCTCATCAGTTGTTTCAATGTTTAAACCTCCAATGGAGAGATTCCACAGCTGTTCAAGCTCTTTAGGAGACTGAGTTAGACATTACACAGGAGGAAACACTTTAATGATGCTTACTCTGTGGTGTACACAGACAGAAATACCAGAAACCTATTTCTTAATATCAAGGCTACAAAACAAAAAACAAACAAACAAACAAAAACCTACACTATACAAGAATATAGATAGAAAGCTGTTTATTGCAGGACTATATAGTGACAATTCCTGGAAATAACCTCATTACCTATGAATGTTACATTACAATGGAATGTTACCTGTTAAAGAATGAGTTACAATACATACATAGAGCAAGAAAATAAATACCATTTAATAAGATTTGCCAGTTGCAAAACCTAATTCCCATTTTTGTAAAAACAAAATTTTTGGTAGGTCTCTATATGTTTTATTTAAGGGAAAGATGAATTTTAGATAGAAAATTAGGGAAAGATACATACAAGATTTATTGATATTGGTTTCCTCAGAGAGTGAAAGTAGAAAAGAGAAAATTTAAGAGATTAAAAATACATACTATAGCAAACTGAGAAAAAACAATTTTGTGGAATATCAAGTAAAATGCTTAAAATCATACAAACGTAAAATAACTTGGAGACAAAATTAAAAATGGACAAATAAAACTATTCCCTTAATTTTTATAATTGTTATATTTTAAGGAGTTATACAGAGTAATTTTAATCTAACATACCATTATATATATATATATATTTATATATATATATATCAATAAATTATTAATAGAATTTGGCACAAATATTAGATTTTAAATCTCAAGATGGACTAAAAATCTAGTCTGACATGAAACAGGAAGAAGGTATAGTATAACATGTTAAATAAATGTAATATTCATGCTCTTGTTTAGTAATAATTTAGAGTAGTGATTGTAAACATTTAAGAAACTAAAAACAGAGACTTCCATTCAGGACGGGAAAGTAGGTCAACGCTGTGCTCACCTCCTCTCATGACCACATTAAAACAACAACTAATTTACAAAACAACCATCATTGAAAACCATCTGAAGTCTAGCTAAAGAAAGGCCCCTAATTTAGAATACAGAAGAAGCTATGTCAAGAATGGTAGGAGGAGCAGACATGAAACAGTCTGGTCCCACATCCATGTGTGGCAGTTAAAAATTGAGGGGGATATTTCTGACGTGCAGGTCCCCCCTGCAGAGCATGTGGTCCCCACTCCACCCCAGGCTCTCCAGCTCAGGGCTCCAGTGCTGGGAAGAGAAGTCCCATAACTTCTGGCTGTGAAAACCAGTATTATGGCTGAGCTGACTGTGGTGGAGGGGATTATGTCCGAGTGAACTGGAGTTCCAGGCATTCCTCTTAATGGGTCTGTGCACAGACTTACCCACTGATCGAGTCACTTGCTCTGAGTTCCAGCACTGGGACACCAACTTGAAAACGGGGAGGAACTGAATTCACTGGCTTCAGGGTGAGAGCTGGAGGGACAGTTTTCTCCCAGACAGAAGTGCTGGAAGAAGCCACTGTTACCCTCCCCACTCCCAGCATGTAGGTGCAGATGGGTGCCAAGTCTGAGTCTCTAGCAACCTGGTTGCCCTGCCCTGTTGATTCTCTGAGACCCTGCCCTACCCAACTTGTGGGTGCACCCAAGCTGCTCCAGTTGCTTTTCCGCACAAACGGACAGTCTTCGACACTTACTGTTTTTCAAGATGGAGAGTGTATGTTTTCCCATCAATTTCAATGGCATAAGTGACCTACAGCAAAATATTCAGAGAGAAAGTAATTATTAGAAATTTCAAATTCTTGAAAGTCAAAAGTCATAATTTTTTAAAATGTACTCTTTCATATAAATACAGATTGTATCATGCATGTCTCAAAATTATATATACATATATAGGTATATTTTTATATTTCTTCAATCTCAAAATGTGAGAAAATCAAGGAATTTAAAACTATTTAAAAAGTAGGAGCATTTTAGTCATTAGCATTTATTAAGTATCATAAACAAATTTTAATTTAAAAATTATTACATTTAGAAATGCTGTGTAACTTTTGAAAAAACTTGAATTTTATTATCTTTTTTCTACTTTGCAGTTTCTAGTACAAAAAAATTGGAAATTAAATAATACAGTACAGGTCCCCTTTTAAGGTTAAAGGAAGTATCCCATAGCTGTCAAAAGCACTACCTATAGATAGTCTTCATCTCGCTGTTCTCTTTAGGAATTGCCTCACAACTTTTAGGGACAGCCACATTTAATATCCCAACTCCAGATATTATGATGTATCAATAATTACAGAAAAGGAATTTGATAAAAATTCAATACCCACTTCCTATATGTTCTACACATGCCAATTAATGTCAAGGTGACTGTTAGTATTTTAAGCCTTCTAGATCCCTGTTGATTATCAATTTGATTTTTTTATCATTTACTGAGAGAAGAGTTTTTAAATCGCTAATATAATTGTGGATTTGTCTACTTTATTCACTTCTATAGGTATTTGATTCATATTTTTGACACACTCATTAGATGCAAATATTTTTAGAATTATTATATAATGCCTTCTTGATAAAGTGAGCTATTTATCATTATGAGATGCCACTATTTATCCTGATAATATCCTTGTTCTGCAGTCTACTTGTCTGATATCAATTTATGAACTTGTGCTTCCTTTTGATTTGATATTTAACGAAACATAGGTTTAATTCCTTTTGATATTTAATGAAATATGTTTCCAGTTTTTTATTTTAACCTATTTGTGTCTCATACTTAAAAAGTATTTCTTGTAGACAGCATTCAATTTTTTTCATCCAATGTGACAATCTCTGACTGTATTTGCAGAGTTTACACCAATTACTTTTAATGAAATTCATACATTATACTATAAGCTGACTCTCGTGCTGTTTGTTTTTAGCGTATCTTATCGTTCTTCCCCCCCCCCCATTTTTTTCTTTACCTGTAGTTTTCAATTGGAGTTGGATATATCAATATAAACTTATGGTTTTAATATAAACCCATATTCACATTTATACACATCCACACACCTATGCACACACACCCTACATCTATGTTTGTGTGTGTATACACACATATTTTCTAGCTTGGACCACTGAATTATATGTAAATATTGAAATCCTAGAAACAATTAGCATACCAAGCATACAGAGACTGGATTCTAAACACCATTTTCTACTCCTCACTAATGGTAAACAATAATGAAAACTAGTAAAATCCAATTAACGAGATAAATTGAATAGTGAAAAAAAAGAAACATGGTAGGAACTGAAAAATGTAACAGAAACAAAGAGCATATAGAAATAATAAAAATTGATAGGTTTAAACCAAACTACATCAAAATTTGAATTTAAACATCTTCTCACAAAGAAATCTTCACGTCCAGAGATATTTATTCAATGGTGAACTGGACTAAACATTTGAATAAGAAAAAAATATTAATCTTACAGAAATTTATGAAACATAGAAAGTTAGAACACTTCCCAACTAATTTTATGAGGCAGTATAATCCAGATATTGCAATAAGAACAACTATATTTCCAGGAAGTAAAACAATTCTCACGATCATAATTTTAAAGCCCTAAACAAAATATTCCCAAATTAAATAAAAAACACATAAATCATATCATGACAAAATGGACTTCTATCCCAGGAATGAAAAGCTGATTCACTACACGGACAGCAAATGTACATATACATACACACATAGATATGTATACTTATATATAACTGCAGACAGGTAGATCTATCTGAAAATTTTTAAAGTTTCCAAAAAATTAGTAAAGGTCATTTATGAAACCTACAGACAATGTCATACTTATTTGTGATACTTAATATATTGACAGGTTCTTCCTACAGTTAAAACAAAACAAACACAAAAGCATCATTAAACTAGATGAGCTATTACCTGCTACTTAACATTGTGTGGGATTTCAGTACAAAAAAAGCATAAAGATTGGGGAAAAAGAACAAAACTATCCTTATCTGCAAATGTAATGTAATACATAGAAATTAATGTAATACATAGAAGGGAATGGCAGAAAATTGTTAATGACAATGATTTATTATTTCCAAAATTGACATGGTTAAATATACAAAAATCAATTTTGTTTTTCTAAAATGAGAGAGAAACAATCGGAAAAATAAACTTTATAAATACCATTTACTAAAGCATCAGAAAGCATAAAAAGGTATGCAGTCCTCTACATAAAAACTACAAAGCATGGCAGAGAAAATTAAATAAGACCTAAATAAATGGCAAAGATGTACCAATTTTATGAATTAGACATATTAATGTTAAAATTTTATTTCAATCAAAAGTGACTGGCAGTTTGAAAGCTATCCAGTAGCTTATTTGGAAAATTTGGCAAGATAATTTTCAAGTTTATATATAAATGCAAATGATGTATAATATACAATATAATTCTGAAGAAAAGCAAAAAGTAGAAAGATTTTAAGATACTAAATTTCAAGATTTACAATAAAGCTTTAGTAATTAAAATGATGTGCCATTTAAGTAAAAATAATTATATCACCTGGAAAGAATTGAGTCTAGAATAAATCCACAAAAAATATTTTTTTTGACAGAGGTACCTATTTAAATTAATGGGTAAAGGGATATTTTCAATAAATGGAGGTAAGTCAATAGACACTCATATGGAAAAAGACGACCTTTGACCCCATACTATATCATAAAAAAATTTTAGTAATGATGACAGATATAAATATCTAAATTAAAATTATAAAGTTTCTGGAAGAAAATATAGGACAACAGCGAATAATTATCAAATAGAAGATAAAAAGAATAACCATAAAATAGTTGATTAATTGGACATCATCAAAATTAAAAACTGTTGTTCACCTAACGACATGATTAAGAATGTTAAAAGGCAATCCCTAGACTAAAGAATGATATTTGCAATTCATATCCAATTGGCCCATCAACACTGTACAAGTCACTCATCATAACTATTCATCGTGGCAAATAACCCAAGAAGATACAGAAAAAGGAATACATTTAACAAAACTGCAAACAACAAAAGATTGAGATTGCTAAGTGTTAGTGAGGATATGGAACAACTAAAACTCATATATTGCTAGTGGAAATGCAAAATACTATAACCGTTTAAATAAATTTGTGTTAACCAGATTTCTACAAATTTAAATGTGCATGTACTCTATACATGAGCATCTCACCCCTAAATATATGCATATGAAAGCATACATCAACGTAATACTTGTTTCTTTAGAGCAAATTTATTCATAATGATTACAAATTGAAAACAATGTCCACTAACAGGTTAATGTTTCAATTTTTAGCATACTAGGAAGCTATGAAATGTATGAACTAAAGCATATACGAATTTCCATAGATGAATCTCAAAAATATTATAGAATGTCGAATCGAAGAAATCAGACACACACACACACACACACACACACACACACACACACACAAATAAAAAAATATTAATGACTGATCCCTTTCTTGTGAATTTCAAGACAACAAAATAGTGAAGTTAGTGGTTATGTCTGAAAAAGGCACAAGGACATTTTCTGATCTGGGTCAGACTATAGGAGTTTAGATGTACAAAAAATATTTCAGATTTTTGTATTTTGACCTAATTATACACATTTTTTAAAGACCCAGTATAGCCTGTTATTGGAGGGGTCAGTCATATGATTTAAACAATGTTTCAGTTTCTTAATAGGAAAAAAGCATTGATGTTGATTTATGTCATCTTAGGTCAGCATTATTTTTATGGCTAAAAATACATTGTATAAATAACATTTATAAGCATACATTTTTAATGGTTTTATTTGTTCCTTTGTATATTTCTCATTTCTAATATTACATATTTTTCCTTCTCCTTTCCATTTTCCTTAATCTATCTCACCAAAATATCTGTATTATATTTTTTTCAGAAATCAACTTTTGAGATCGTGAATCTAGGCTATTTTAGCTTAATTTTCTTTTTCATTAATTCTTCTTAATTTTAGTAACATCTTTAAAAATTTTAAGGTTATAATTATTTTTTAATTTTTATTTTCAGACTTTAATTTTCTTCTAATTTTCAGACTTTGTTTGCTTATTTATGTATTTGTAGTTATAAATTATGCCCCTATAGAATCTTAAGAGCATGACTCAAATTTTGGTTTGTAATTTTTTCATTCTTGTCCATTATTTATTTAATATTCATTATAATTTATGATTTCTTCTTCAATCATGAATTATATACAAGTGTATTTTTAAATTACCAAATACATTTTTCAGTCTTTTCGTTAAGTTTTAAATTAAATTCTTACCAGATGAGTTCTGTACTATTGGTGTTTGATTTTTAATTTTTTTAACTTACTGTTGTCAATTTTGTTCAATGATCTGTTTATTCTTGAGAAGAATGTACACTATTTACTGTGGAGACAGAGCTGATTTACAGCTGGATTAGAAAAGCTCTATATTTCTGGGAATGCCTACAAGCCTGAATGTTTCTGACTCTTAGTTAAGATAAGGGCAGTGAGATTTATAATGTACTGATTAGGGTTGAAAAGCCCCCTGGCCACGGTTAGCTTCCTTAGTGTTTCCCTACTTCCTTTGAGAAGGCCAGCTCGGCTAGTCACTAAAAGCTTTGTAAGGAGCTCTCCCAAGGCCAAATTCCTCCCATAGGTCTTATTATTTCAAGCCAGAGACTCAGCCTGTTCCAGGAGCAGAGACTAGGTTCACGGGTTGCTCACTGTGGATGTTTCTTGGATCCTGATATTTGCCTGAATTCTCTTTCTCTTACTGTACCATATGCTTTGCCATTAAAGAAAAGCCTCATGTGTGATACCCTGTGAGGTTTAGTGAGTCCTAACAAATAGGGGAAAACAGTACATTCACTCCGCGGAGTCACTTCTTTAAAAATATATCCATTGACTAAAAAGGTTGTCTTTGTTATTCAAATTGTCTTTATATTTTTTATGATTTGTCAACTAACATTTGACAAAAATATTTTAACATCTCACTATGTAAATGGATTTGAAAATTTCTCCCTCTAGTGCTATCAGTTTTTATTTTATATGTGCTGAGGGCATTTTATTGAATTCATATAAATTTAGAATTGTTATATGTTCCTAGTAAAGTGAATATTTTAAGTAATAATACTTATCCTTCATAATGTTGTGCGTGTGTTAAGTTTCTGTTTGTGTACTAACTGCTTTTGTTTTATTTCCTGCTGTTTTCAGGGATACGCATGTTTTCTTTTTGTTAGCATTTTCCCAGTACACATTATACTCTCCTAAACATTTTAACCTCTCTGGATATTTGCTTTTGGTGCAATAGCTTTTATGAACAAAAAATCACTGGAGTTTTTTGGGTGCCATAAAGGGAAACGGTCAGATAGACCAATCAATCTATAAAATTTGCCTCAGAGTGTAATTGTCTTCCAGTTAGCAATTCAATGTTCCTCTCAGACCCTGCTACTGAGGTTCCAATCTTTGGATTCCTATCAGGTCATTGTGTGTCTTTTTAATTTCATAATGTTCATATATCACTTGGAGAATGAAAAAAATCAAAACACTTGCTCTCATTCAAACAAAATGTTTCTCTAACACAGTAATTAGAACACACAATTTCAAAAAGCGATATGCATGAATTAATTTGGGTCATGTAGTACAGCAAAAATAAACTCATTTTTTTAAAAAAAAAAAAGTGATTTCTTAATTACATGCGTTTCTGAAACATCGCCATTATTGGTGTTGGTTCCAATCTTCTGTGGCACGGTAATTTGCATAAGTGATGTTTCAGAGTCTGCAGTAAGGAAAACATGTGTGAGCATTCTCAGGGCAGACAGCATCCTTATTCTTCACATACTAGTCTTTTCCAATCACATCACTCTTTGAACTTCCAAGGCCCAGCACAGACACACACACACACACACACACACACACACACACACACACACACACCCCACAAAATCATATGCTATAGGATTCCAGGAAGAGGCCTGTGGACAAGGGGCGGGGATTATTACCCTACCACTTTTCAGACACTTGCAACTGGCTGACATCAGCCCTGCAAAGAAGTGCTGGTCTCAGGACCTCATCTAGGCTCTCTCTTTCCCCCACCTCCCCAGAAGAACTGGGCGCCCTCTTCTGCCAGTTGTCCCAGACCTGTTCTGAGCCGTCCAACCACCGGGCCCAGCAGGACCCTGAAACTAGGCAGGCTCTGATAGGACACTGGGCTCTCTCCAGCCCTGCCAGGGTTCTGAAATAAGGAGGGCGATGCTTGCCACACCCGGGGGTCTTTGCCAGGCCACCATAAGGAGGTGGAGGTCCTCCACTTACGATGGCCTGCGGAGGTCAGCCAGCCCAGGCCTGAAAGGATCAACAAGATAGAAAGCATTGCGTGACCGGTGGGCGCCCCCACAGTGATGGCAGTTGGCGGAAGGAAGGCAGCAAGCGGCTCGCGAGCTATGGGCACCGGTGCTTGGCCAGGTGCGTGGTAGCAGGAGCAAAAGTGCTACCGCGGGTGGAGCCGTGGCTGTTCGGTTCCGCCCACCCCAGCCCGCTGTATAAGGGAGCACTCGGGAGTCTGTATCTTGCCCACACGCTTTACTTCCCCCAAATTTGACATCTTAAAGACCTTCAGGGGTCACATAGGTGTTGTAAAGCGCTTTCTCCTCTGGAAGTAGTAGGCCATTTGCTGTGAAGTTCTTGGCTATATTAAAAGGTCCACGTCATAGCTTATGGGTACAATGGCTGAATTACTGTAGTGAAGGAAAAAGAAAATAGCAATTCACAATATGTTTCCTAACAGACAGTTGCCTGTTTTAATCATATCTATTGTTGGATTTCTACTTAAGTCACAGGTCAAAACAAATACACATATATCCACACACATAAAGAGAGATTGTTTAAAAAAATGTAAATCAATTCTTCAATTGCCGATAAGTTTGTTTCTTAGAAAGTTCTTTGATTTAATGAAATTAAATAAAAAGCTAAATATGAAATTTGTGTATATATTTGTTTTAATCCTCCAGTATGAAGTTATCATTTAATTATCAGGCAGGAAAATAATCACAAGCATGAAATGATCCTGTAAAAACAACTTTATTTTCCCATTATTTATTTATACCTTGTGTATAATTCAGCTTCCTAGGGAAATCTGTGGCTTAGGAGACCAAATAAAAGTTAAATATCAAGTTTTCCCCTCCAACAATGTGGGCTTAACACATGGAAAGGCAATGGAATTAACTTGGAATTAGCTTTCATTTGATGGCTTAATATGCAGTTTGGTGACTTGCATAATTTTAATTTTTGCAAGACAGTTCTTAAGTTGTCCTTCCATGGAATACTTGTACTTGCATTCCTTACGTTCAATATTTATACACAAAATCAAATGATTGTGTTTTCCCAATTTGTAACAGGAATGAAAATAGAAAAACGGATAAGGATAGACTTTAAAAAAAAAAACTTTTTTGTGTGTTTTTCCTAAAACATGTTAGTGTTTATCTAAAAATATTTGTACAAGTAACAAATGATAACAGAAGAAAATTTAACTTCAAAATAGCCAATTCTGCATACATTATTTCACTAACATATTTACAGCCTAATTATTTAGTTTTGTTGTGATGCATGTTGTTGTACACCATTTTATTTATTTGAATACTTCTATATACTATAAAAATTCGTATTATCTTTTTTACAAAATTATATGAATATTGATGGAATTTAATGTATCAGGATTAACTATACTGCTCTTAAAATGAAATGTCTTCCTGATAGTCTAAAACCTGATCAAATTTTGAAGTCCACTATATGTTCACTGAAGACATGATAAGTATTTAAAGGTTGTTCATGTTTCTACTAAAACTCTCTGTTGTTTGGTCAAGTAACCAAAAGGTGAAATATGTATTTATTGCTTAAATTCATTACTGTATTTGAATGATTGATAATTGCTCAGTTTTTAATATGCATGACTTATAGGCACTCAAATCATTTGTATTTATTTCAACAATTAATTTTTACAGCCTACGACCAGGCTACTATCAAAATATGTGTGACGCTCTCCCTGTGTCCAAGTACATCAGAAACTAACAGAAAACCGGACATGTGCAAGAGATGCCACAGCTAGAAATGAAAAATCTTTGTCAGAGAGATGTTCAAAGTCCTCTGGGAACAAAGCTAAGATAATTTTATTTTCTCTACAGATATCAAGTGAAGCTAAAGAGTAGATGTTATATTTGATCCAAGCTATATTTGGATGAGTGAATGACTTGTATGGATGTTACTGCATTTTCGGACTTCATTTTTAAATAATTTTAAGTTATCCAAAGAATTTAAGTGCAAATGAATGATAGATTTTTGTGTTAGAATGATAATTTGTAATAGTTTAGGGGTGGTGGGATTGAAATGATGAAGACTGCAAGCAATAACTTCATTAAGGTGAATTTTCTATAATTTAAGCCAAAATAGTCTACATCTGCAGGAATAGAGAGTGGGGAAAAAATAAAAGCAGGAATGATATCTGAGAAATATTTAGGAAGAAAAATAGATTTGTTGAATAATTTGCTATGGAGATTGATGAAATTGTTAAGATGACTAACCAACTGAGATGAGAAGGGCATTAATTTTAGAAGTAGATTTCAACATAGAGTGCGAGATGATTCCAGTTAAAGATACACTGAATTGAAGGTGCTTGTGGAATAGCAAATATAAATATTGGATGGGTAGTTGGAGAGATGAGTTGGAGAATTGAGAAAGTGATTATTGTATTGGTGGTAATGAGTCAATAATGAAAGTCCTCATTGTGTTTTCCAGAAATCAGCTGGTGAGAGAGTTGGAAAGCAAAACAATTGGGGGTGAGGGGTAGGTATAACATCTGTGAAAAAAAAGGAAGAAGCACAATTGGGTAAATGGAGCCTAGGACAGTAATACAGACCTGACAGTTTCCACCAACTCAGACAGGTTGCTTCAGAGCAAGGGAGCTCCAGAGCAAAGATTGGTCATTAAAGGAGACAAAGTTTAGGCCTTTGTACCACTGGCTTCTTCAGTAATTGAACTGATTCACCCCCAAAAGGTTGTATGATTGGCTGAAAAGCTGAGACAGACTGTAAAGGAGCTAAGAATTTGAGGCTGTCAGCTAGCCACACTCCTCCCTTGGGCAGCAAATCTTTTCTTGAAGGGGGATCTGAATGGTACATTATTCTGTTAGCCAAATAGACATTGCCAGAAGCTGGCAGAATAGCAGAGACAGAACCCATTATGCAGAAAATTAGGAAGAAAAATGAGGTGAAATGATTCAGATATTAGAAGAGGTAACCTACTTTTTAGCAGGGCCAAAGAAAGGTCCAGTTAAAAAGGAAGAAACAGCAAGAGTGAAGCTGGATAAGAAGGAATGATTAGAAAATAAAATATGAAAGTAAAGAGAAAATTAAATCACACTCAAAAGAGGCAGGATTAAAACATTAAAATAATAATCTATTACTTTTTTTTTGAAAAGTAATAGGAAGGGAGAAATAAAGAAGGGAGAAATATTCTGCCGAAAGACTTAAGATTTAGAGGATGACAATAACAGTCTAAATGTTAAGAGGCATTGTCTATTATGGGACACAGAATATAGTAAAGTTAGTAATATTCTCCAAATTTTACAGAAGACAGAGATATATTTATTTTCTTTTAATTTCTGGGTTTTTTTCCACTGTGCCTAGAACAATGTCTAACATATAATAAGTACTCCATAACAATAGGCTGTCTGAATAAATATTTGTTGAACTAGCTAACAAATCAGCTCTACAGGTTATTAAACTATTACATGCAAGGGCAAAAAACACAGTTTGAGACAAACAGTACGAGAGTACAGTGTAGAACACTGCCATGACATAAGCTCTAGCAATTTCCCAACAACTTTCAACAGATGATACACGAGAGCATTATTAAGGACACACAAGGCATACACATATTTGAAACAAGGAGGAAAAGGATGCTAATGCAAAGACAGGTTCAGATTTATAGGCGTAACAGTGTGTTTTTGCCCTGGTTTCCACATACGTAGTTGGTAGTGAATGTAGTGGAAAACTAGAATGTTATTGAGGAAATGCTATGTGAAGCCAGGCCCCGTAGTGGTGGTACCAAAGTGAGCGTGACCACTTCTACTTCCCTCCCTACATTCCCGGACCTATGTGTCCTTCCTATTAGTGACACTTCAGGGCTATCTGGATTAATAAATATACTGTATCCTTAGGATGTTGTATTAGTCAGGGTTCTCCAGAGAAGCAGAACCAATAAGGAAATAAATGGTAGATAGATGGACAGATGAATGGATGGATAGAGAGATGATAGGAGATTTATTTTAGGAATTCGCTCACGTGTTTATGAAGGCCAAGAAGTACCATGATCTGCAAGTACCATCTGCAAGCTGGAGACCCAGGACAGCTGGTGGTGTAATCAGTCTGAGTCTGAAGGCCTGAAACTCTGGTGTTGATTATGTAAGCCCTCGATCTCAGTCCGAAAGCCCAAGAATCAGGAGCACCTATGTCCAAAAGCAAGAGAAGATGGATGTCTCAGTTCAATCAGAGAGTGAACTGCCCTTCCTCCACCACTTTGTTCTATTCAGACCCTCAACACACAAGGTGATGCCCACCCAGCATGGGGCGGGCCATCTGCTTTACTCAGTTCACCAATTCAAATGGTAATCCCTTCTAGAAACACACTCACAGACATAACTAGAAATAATGTTTTACCACCTCTCTGGGCATCTAGAGCAGCCAAGTTGACTTATAAAATGAACCATCACAGATATCATCCCATTGTTTTAAAATACCTCCTTCAAGCTGGCGCTTCAATTTTACCTCTTAGAAAGCTATTCAAGAGTTCTACGAGGCTAAGAGGTACATTATGAGAAACAATCAGCAGATCTCACGGGCTCGCTCCCACACCTCCTAGACTCTGAAGTGTCCTGTGGTCAGATGCTATGTGATGTGAGAGTCTATGCCTATAGATTCCATTGTATTATCAGTAATCCCATATATAATAGTGCCACCTAAGGCTCTGCAGGTAGGAAATTCAAACCAATAACTGAATAGGCATCTCTTCCTAACAGAACAGAACTCTGGCCCTTCTAGGAAGCAGTTATGATATGATAGACTTGCCATCAAGTGACAGCTGCTTTCTTAAATAAAAAAAAAATTTATATATATATATATAATATTTATATAATTATATATAACTTATATATATAAAAATTATGTATTTATATTATATATTATATATAAATTATATTTATATATAATATATAATTTATATATAAATTATATATTTATATTATATTATATATTATATATTTATATATAAATTATATAACATATATTTTTATATATGCATATATATTTACATAGTGCTATATTGGAGCTCAATAATAGTCTCTGCCTCTGACAGTTCTGACATTCAGAGGCAGAAGTAACTAGATCTGCTCCAATAAATGAAAGTTCATGTGATTAGGCCTATACATAGCAACCTTGACCATGCCATTTACATGCCATCATGACACATCAAGGGAAGCCAACAATAATGGTTGACTAAAGTCAACTGACCAAGTCATTTTGTCTACTTAGTCATTTTCTGCCTTTCCAGTGGGGGATGTTTTCTAGTGGGCATTAGCATATAATACAGAAATCTTCATACTCGTGCCTATTCCCGTATGTCCATCCACATGCCTCTACCCAGACCTCCTTGTTTCCATAAGAAGACCAGGTTAAACTATCCATAAGCCAACTTAGGCTTTTTCCTTCACTTGTAGCTGGTCATATGCAAGTTATGCATTTGTTGCCTCTCAGCTCCAAATTCATTATTCACTACCCACTCTGCAATAGTGGATGGAACTCTAAACATTTTTTCCATTACAAAGAGGGTGATGCTAAAATTTGCCAGTACAAGACACCAGAGGGACATTGAAGGAAAAAGAGACTCTTGGGTATGTACTATGTTTTACTTTTGCTTTAATTTTGCAATGGCAATTAGCAGTGCCAGGATATGCAGGCACTCAGTGGTGCTGTGCTCCAGGTGCTTATACTCCCAGAGCATGTTGTCCTTCAGTGCCTCGCAGGCCTGATCTGGACCCAGTAACTGCATTCTCATGATCTTACTGACACGGACATCACGTACTTCAGGCTATGCTCCTGCAGCACTATCCCAACACACCCTGTGCAACCCCATACCAGCTGTGACTTACCTGTGCCCATCCTGACTCAGATACTGTGCATTTCAGCCCATGCACACGAAGTGGCACTGATTCTCCCAGCAACACTAGCTGGAGGTATGTTTTCTGCTTTCCAAATGTCTGCAGACCAGCTCCAGACTAGGGATCAAGTAGACATAAATCACACCTTCTCTAGTGAGATCTGAACTCTAGCCTTGGAGAGTGGCCACCCTTCCAAATGTATCCCTCTTTGGATACTTTCCCTCAGACCTAGGGTACCTGTAGAGTTCTCTTTGTGTCTTTATAATTACTCTCCTAGCTCATCGTAGCTTATTATTAAACTCCTCTTATTTAAATTACCATGCAATTTCTGTTTCCTGATTCCACTCAGACTCTCTGGCCATCACACATAGTTGGTAACTGCTTGTTTCAGCCTTCAATCTCATATCCTTCTGCCGGGCATCAATAATACTTAGCAGTAACCAGCTAACTCCACTGATTTTAAATGCCTGCTTTATTGCATCTGCCACACAGTTCCCTATACTGGGACATTTTCCCCAATTGCCATAAAATTTTTAGAATTGTACTGCTACTTTGTGGTCGGGACTATCTGTGACCCTCCTTCCAAGAGGGATCCTGTCCTCGTTGCTGGAGGATTAGGTAAACAGAGCCAAATTCACATCTGACTACTGGTTTAAACACAGTACTCTCATCATTACTTGTTTCATTCTGGATGTCCTGAGAATCAGACGCCAACCAGGACTAAATGTGCTAGAATTTTACTAGGAGGGACGGACATCAGTGTGTGAAAAGTGAGGAGAGAGACGAAAAGGCTCAAAAACCTACTAGACAGTGAAGCAAGTCTGACCCTAAGTGAAGGAGAGAGAAAGGGAAAACTGGATAGAAGCAGTCTAGGACTCACAAAGTTTAAGGAAGGCCCATGCAATGAAAGGAAGGTTTATCAAGACTGTTGGGCTGTCCTCAAGCCAGAGTTGGCTGTCAGAGGAGTCCTGAGTCCCGGGAATGTCTGCCTTCTACATCTCTATCAAGTTCCATCATTGGTTGGGAGCTTACCATGGCAAGTATGGTCTTGACAAAAACGAATTGATGCATTTCAGAGAGCAGCACCTCAGACCCTTCATGCTCATTGTAGTCAGATGTCTGCAATGTACATTCCAGTGGCTGCCACACATGGCACTCCATTTATGCACACACTTATCTGGTTCAGGGGTGTCCAACTTTTAGAAATGTCTATAGGCCTTGTCAGTGCAGCAGGGTATTTTTCCAACGTCAGTGTACCTCAGAGATTAGTTTTACATTCAACATGGAAACTAGCAAACCGATTCTATAGAGACTGGTTGGGGAGAGGGTGGAGGAGAGCATTAGCCAAATCAGTGACCACAGCCCTGTCAGAGGGTGCTTAAGAAAGTCGTCCATCATGGGAACTATGACAGTCTTACACCTAGTCACAACTGGCACAACCTTCGCTTTTTCTAGTTCACAGTGTGATAGGGAAAGTAGTGCTCACCAAACATTCTATGAGTTCTCCTGATGTTTTCCAGTCCCTTTGAAGTTAGATTTGGGACCATGTGACTAGATTGGGCCAATGGACCATGAGAATAAGTTACTTGTGTCACTGCCAGTTAAAGATAGTTAGTGGGCAGGTATGAGTTTTCCACACTTTCTTCAGTTTTGTTGGCAACTGTGGCATCATGTGCTGAGAATACAGAGCCACAGGACTGAAGAAGCCTGGATAACTAGCCATCAAATGGAGGACAAACTCTGCTGCCCAGGAAAATTGCCATCTATGCAAAGATGAGGTAAGTTATCCATCAGAATCCATCTAAATTGTGTCCAGCTAAAGCTGAGGCACTGGGGGAAGTGTTAGTATGGATCATCCCAAGTACCGTAAGTGAGATAACCCTCCTTGGGAACTTGTCCTGGTTTCTCATTGTATTCTGAAGATGCAAGCATGCTCTGCATGTTTCCCTTTGGTGGTCCACATGTGAGTACACTGCATAACCTGAGCTCTACCTGTTTAAGTAGGCCTCTTCCTTTTCCCAGGAATTCAAAGAATGGCCTTGCATAACACACTCAGGAACAGGTACAACCACCAACAAGAATTATCTTGGCAATCTGTGTCCAGTTCTAGGAATTTAGGTAGGCATGTGCACTCAGATAAAACATTGATCTCTATCTAGGTATATTTAAGTTAGTGGCAATAAGGACTATTTTACATCAAAAGGACAACCAGCAGTATCAGAGAAATATCCTACTAAATCTGAATTTCTAGGTTTAGTGCTTCAGAATCAGTATTTTGGAAACTCTCCCCAAGTAGTAATAATGCACACAGTTAGTTATGAAGTATTTGTATGCAATAAGAAGAGATGGAAGTCAAGGATGAGTAACACCAACATTTAAAGACAAATAAGTGGATGGTAACAAAGCAAATTATCAGAGACAGATACACAACTGGCAATCAGAAGAGATGGAAATTTTCAGAAATGAAAGAAGAAGCAACTTTCAACTGAGGAATAATCAAATATCAACTAAGAAAGAAAAAAAAAAGGACTGAAAAGAATTTATAGAACTTTACACTGCATAGGTTAAGTGTTGATTTTGCCAGAGTAATTTCAGAAAACTGCCAGGGAGCAAAGCCTATCTGCAGTTAAGCAATGAGGAAATGGTTTTACATTTTGATTTCTGAGAACTTACATCTATTATTAAATGACAATTTCATACCAGAATATACCTGCATAACAGCACAGATTTTCACTGATAAATACAGAATTTCTAAGCCCTATGTTTCCAAATTAGGAATAAGAATCCTCAAAACATTACACAACTACATGATTTCCAAATTTTCACTAGCCTTTTACACAATTTGTATGTAATTATGAGAAACAGAGAAGTTTTCTTACAAGATGCAAAACATTTTATTTTAGCAACATCCTCATTTTTGCAGTATCTATTTCCCTTTACAATTTTAAAGGCAAAAAGATTTTTCTGTAAGACATCTCTATCTTTGAAACTTTCTTTGCTCCTCCCTTCTTTCTACAATTTCAGCATAAGCATCAGTGAAAGTAGAAATGCTGCTTTATAAGAAATCCCAAACTCACCCTGGCCCAGAGCTGCTTAAATATTTCACTTATCTTAGGCTTTCATAAGTTTGGTAATCACAATGACTGTTAAATATCTGCCCCACGTGATGGTCCTCAGATCTCCCAGCTCATCAGCATTTAAAAAGCCCTAAAGGCAGAGTAAAGTTATCCTTAGACAACAGACTCCATACCCTTGTCATTTTTTGGTGGTGCAACAATAGTGCCTCCTAGCAGCTTCTCCACTCTCCATAACAGAAAGCACATCTGAAATACACATTCTTTGCTTCCTACAGTGGCAGGAAGCAAAGTGGCTCCTAGGCTCTGCCAACCCATGCCAAACATCCTAGGGAACAGCAATTGGGTATTCTTGTCCAGGGTGAGTTGGGGATAGATTACAGCCATGACAGAAATACACCTCACATAAGGTATTGAAAAGGAAAAAATAGAAGTTGAGATACCTACAAGGGCAGTGGTGTGCTCATAAATATTACACAGCTATCTCTCTGGAAAAAAAATAAAATCTAGACTTACAGGTTTATCGGTTTCAGTGAAGGCTGATTTCAAGCGGCTACTTGATATTTTTAGAGGCAGAGTTGGGAAGAGACATGAGTAGCACACCACAATATAGTAATTTCACCATAAAAATACAATAGCCGTAACCTCAAGAACAATGCTAAGAGTAAAATACAGGTCTCACAATTAGGTTTGCAAACTTGTTGCAACAATGTTGCTAACTTTTTTTTATATCAGAGAGATTATTCATTATGAATTAGTACCATTTGGACAAACAGTTAACCTTAAGTGTGCTATTTGGAAGTGCTGAAAGGCTGCGTGAAAAACTTAGATGACCTGAACTTTTCGCCAACAATTCATGGCTCTTGTATCACGGTAATACACCAGCTCACACGGCACTGTCTGCGAGGGAGTTTTTAGCCACTAAACCAATAACTGTATTGGAACACCCTCCCTTCTCACCTGATCTGGACCCCAATGACTTCTTTCTTTACCCGAAGATACTAGAAATATTGAAAGGAAGACATTTTGATGACATTCAAGACATCAAGGGTAATTGGATGACAGCTCTGACGGCCATTCCAGAAAGAGAGTTCCAAAATTGCTTTGAAGTGTGGACTAGATGTTGGCATTGGTTCATAGCTTCCCAAGGGGTGTCCCTTGAAGGTGACTATAGTGATATTCAGCAGTGAGGCATGTAGCACTTTTTCTAGGATCAGTTCGCGAGCTTAATTGTCAGACCTTATATAATAAATTAATCAATGATTGGTTTTGAGTATTAGTTTTTAATATATTTAAATTGATATAATGTTTTTAATAATGGCTGTTTAACAACTGACTCACAAAGCTTCTGAATTTTCAAAAATTTTATTGTGGTAAAAACACTTAACATGAGATCTACCCTTCTAACCAATTTTAAGTGCACACTACATTATTGTAGACTATAGGTACAGAGTTGTACAGCAGGTCTCTAGGGCTTATTCATCCTACTTAACTGAAACTTTATGCCCATTGATTAGTAACTCCCTATTTCTCCCCTGCTCTCAGCCCCTGGAAACCACCATTCCACTCTTTGATTGTATGAATTTGACTATTTTAGATACCTCATATAAGTGGAATGGTGGAATTTCTTCTTTTGTAAGGCTGCACAGTAGTCCCTTGAATGCATATACCACATTTTATTTATCCACTCATCTGTTGATGTACATTTAAGTTGTCTCCACATTTTAATTATTGTGACTAAACACAGGATGCCAATATCTCTTTGAGATCCTGAACTCAATATTTTTGAATACGCACCCAGAATTTCGGGATTGCTGGATCATATGATAGTTCTATTTTTAATTTTTTTTGAGGAACTGCCATACTTTTTTTCCATAACATCTGTACTATTTTGCATTCCCACCAATAACATACAATGGTTCTAATTTCTCCACATCCTAACCAACACTTCTTTCATTTCTGATAAGAGCAAAATGTATAGTAGTTAATGATCAGCTCTTATGAGCTGATATGAACTGCCTTCCAGCTCCTCACCACTCTAAGTCAGCTGGTGAACAAGCAGATACAGGTTCAGTGGGGCTTGAACTGTATAAAACTTGATGAACTCTCTAAGAAAAAGAATACAAAATTAGGCCCATGACTTTGAAAAGAACCTATGGAAGCAAGTGGCCCTGAAGCTTTTGCCTCCTTAGCTTCATGATAAGTGTACCCTTGGTAACAGGTATCTCAACACACTCAAGAGGGTATGCCGTTTTCAAAAAGGAGAAGCAGTATAACAAGAGGAGGACTGTATTCAGAGCCTATCTGAGCAAATGTCAGTGGGACAAGTCACAGGCCACCTGAAGTCTAGGATCTCTGCAGGAAAGAGGAAGCTCAGACTGAAGGAGGGAGATTCGGGTCAACCTAAAGAGGAGAAAGGAAAAGGGATACTCTTTATCCTTGGGTCATGAGGCTGAACTGGTAGGCCCTCTTGGTTTCATGGGATGAGGATCTTAGGCTGCTTTCACCTGATTCAGAGCCTTTCCTTGATTCAAATTGGAATAGATAGGGTGAAAGTTGAGACAGAAAATACAGTGAAGACACTACACATAATTCAGTTGATTCAAGTGCAGATGATTTATTATTTCGTAACCTAAACCTCCAGTAGTGACAACAGTGGTGAGGAAGAAATTATGGTTTTTTTTTTCCTTTTTGGTTTAGGGTCAGTTTCTGATAATTTATTTGGTACAATCCTCTCTCCAGGCCAAGGTTGTTAGAGACTGTTACTGTAAGAGAAAGCAGAAAACAAAAAACACAAACAAAATACCAGTGTTACTTTTTTGGTTTTTCCTGAGCTAACGTATTTCTAACACAAGTCATTTAAAAGTCATGGGTCATCGAAAGGAAAGGATCAAGGAAATGAAAACTAGTTCCAGAAAAAACAATTATCTGTTACCTCAACTGCAAATAGTTTTGTAATAGATGTGGCCTTCTAAAATATTCTGTTTATTTATCCATGTTTGGTTAACTATTTAAGTCAATGAAGCAAATTGCCTTGACATTTCCATTCTAAGTAAATGAACTGATTTAATTTAGAAAGAGGAAAAATTGTCATAATTCTAAGTACAATCACATTTTATAAAAGATAAACACCAACATATATGCACACACACACACACACACACACACACACACACTGTACATCTATATACTGAAATATTTTAACAAAGATCATACAAGGTGCTAAGGTTAATGATGATGATGATTTCATTCTTTTGCATACTTATATTCTTTAAATGAATGTTTATTACTTATTACTTCTGTAATAAGAAGCAGAATGGTTCAGACATTCACATACACAATTTATTGAACGAATTAAGAGAGGAGAGTCAAGGCAAGAGTTGGGCATTCCAAGGTCTCTGGATGGAAAAGGATCTTAATGTCATTGAAATCTAAAATTACCCTTCAAGAATTATGAAAAAATGAAACCAGTTAAGCCTCAATAAAATTAAAATGTTTGTTGTAAACTTAAGTACAAAACTGAAAATGACAAAATACTTCTGGAACCAAGATAAATAATGCTTAAAAAACAGGAATTTATTATAAGAGGTTAATAAATCTAAAATCCCCTTATAACAGAAAAAATCAGTGAATGAAAGATGGAAGAAGGTAAAAATATACGAAGCACTCCTCAATTATAAAGGGAGTCTCAAAAATACCTCTAATTCTTGTGGCTATATTGTGTATTTTCTACTATGCCATCCTCTTTATAGAAATAGCTCATTACTAAATGACTAGTTGAAAAAAAAATTCAATAGGATAGTAAAATAAACGTAAAATTTAAGATATGCTGTCTCAGAAAGTATACCACACACATGTCCAAATGACTAAAATCCAAATGAATTTACAACTTGATACAAATGGACTGATGGTGATCATTAACTAGGTAATATGGCAATAGCTATCAAAAAACGACAAGAGTGTACATTTATGCTTTGATCTACCTCTCTCTAGGGATTTATCCTGAGGCTATAATTGGACAATTGCTCCAAAGTGTGTATCCAAATAAGGATATTATTAGAGGGTATTTGAAACAATGAAAAACTGGAGAAGTAGTCTAAATATTCATAATAATGGATTTTCATTTTTAGATTGAAAAACTATATGTCACAAAAGAATGATAGGCCCTATTTTTAAGATACGAAAAGTTGTCCATAATAGTCTCTAAGTTGAAAAAAAAGGATAGTTTTTTTATGTTTTATTAGAAAAACATTTTAAAACTGTGCTCTATATCATTAGTGGAAATTATCTTTGGGATTGTGATTATGAGAAATTTATCCTAATTCATATATCTATAAGGTATCTTAGATATTTTAATAAATAATTGATATTACATTAAAATTCAAAGGACGCGTTTTGAAAATAAAAATGCTCTGTATTTTAATTCATTATTAGTTTAATACTAATACTAAAATTTACCTGGCTACCCCTATTTTTCTTTCGTATGAATTTCAGAATCTTTTCTCAATTCTCTCCTACCCATATATCCAAAAAGTATTTTGATTGAGTTTATGTTAAATATACAGAAACCTACATATACATAAATTACTGATTGTGGAAAGAAGAGCATAAGCTTTAAAGTTAAGGTTCAAAAGAGGGAAAAGTAGAAGACAGTCATCTTCAAGTTAAATGGAAAAAAGAAAGAAAGTAGTTTATATAATCAGACTCAAAATTCATAGGAAATTTCCTCTGTCATAATTCTAGGAATACTCATTGAGTTAATTATAAAATAAATATAAAATTTAAATATGATAGGTATAATATTTTTTAAAATGAAAATATAAGTTACAAATTAACTGAAACCTAATAGTTTAGAAGATCCTAAACTGGCTGAACGGTAATAAAAAGTATACTGGACCAATGTATACTCCCACCTGCAATGTGTGAGAGTCCTAGTTGCTTGATATTCTCACCAACCATTGATGTCAGTTATTTTAATCTGAGCACAGGGACCCACATTCTTATTTCAGATTGTGCTTTTCTGATGAGTAATGATGTTGAGTAATTTCATGTTTTGAGCCTCTTTGATATCATCTTTTGTGAAGTATCTCTTCAAATTTTTGCCTACTAGGTTCTCCACCTTGTGTTATTGATTCATAGAGATTCTGTATACATCTGAATATGAGTCCTTCATGGGAAAAATGTATTATGAAAATTTTCCTCCACATTGGGGCATTTCTTTTTCCTTTTATATGGAAGTCTTTTGGGAAGCAAAACTTAAATTTTTAAAAATTTTATATTGTGGTAAAAAAAACTTAAGTGACATCTACTTTCTTAACAAATTTTTAAGTGCACAATACTGTATTGTTAACAACAGGACGATGTTGTCCAACAGATCTCTAGGATTTATTCATATCGCATAATTGAGACTTTATTCTCATTGTTTAACAACACTCCATCTTCCCTCAACCCCGGTCTGAGGCAACCACGATTCTACTCTCTGCTTCCATGAGTTTCACCTTTTAGATACCTCATATACGTAAAATCATGCAGTTATTTGTCCTTTTGTAACTGGCATATTTCCCTTAGCATAATGTCCTCAAGTTTCATCTATGTTATCACATATGCAGGATCCATCTTTCTTATGGCTGAACAACGTTCCACTGTATGTATATACCACATTTTTTTATCCATTCATCTGTTGATGGACATTTGCTTTCTATCTACATCTTGACTATTTTAAATAGTGCTATAATGAACATGGGAATGCAAATATAGCTTTCAGATCTTGATTTCAACCTTTTAAATAAAAAAATTTCCAGAAGTGGAATTACTAGACCATATAATAGTTCTATTTTTAATGTTTTTAAAGAATCTTCACCAGCTTTGCATAGTAGGTGCAGTATTTTGCATCCCACAAACAGCACAAAATGGGTCCAATTTCTCCACATCCTTGCCAACATTGTTGACTTTTGGTTTTTTTGATAATAGCGATTTGCATTTCCTTGATTATTAGTAACACTGACCATCTTTTCATATACTTTTGGTCATTATTGTGACACTTTGGAGAAGTGTCTAGTCAAGTCTTTTAACCCATTTTTAAATCAGGTTATCAGTTTTTGGGGATTGACAGTAGGAGTTCCTTACATATTTTGACAATTAACCCTTTACTTGATACATAGTTTACAAATATTTTTCTCCATTCTTTAGGTTTCCTTTCAATCTATTGAATATTTCCCTTGCTGGGCAGAAGTTTTTTAGTTTGACATAGTACCACTTGTCTATTTTTTCCTTTGTTAACTGTACTTTTGGTGGTGATCCAAAAAAATCATTCCCAGACCAATGTAGTGAGTTTTGTCCTCTGTGTTTCTTCTATGAGTTTTACATTTTCAGGTCTGACATTTAAGTTTTTAATTCCATTTTGCATTGAGTTTTGTATATGGTTTTAGGTAAGGGGTCCAATTTCATTCTTTTGTATGTGGATATTCAGTTTTCCCAACACCATTTGTTAAAGAGACTATCCTTTCCCCATTGTGTATTCTTGTCACCCTTTCCAAAGATCAGTTGACTGTATATGTGTGGGTTGATTCTGGGCTCTCTATTCTGTTCATTGGTCTTTATCTTCTTTATACCAGTACCATACTCCATAGGTGCATTTCATCTAAAATTTTGAATTTATTGATTCTAAGTTGTTGCTAGTATCCTCTTTTCTTCTAATGCCCAAAAGATCAAAAATATGCAATGTTATTATCTGATATTGACCATTTAAATCCTTTCTCTTTTTATTTTGAACCATTGGCTAATTTTTAATCAATTACATTAATCTTTTCAAAGAATCAGCTTTTGTCTTCGATTAATTGCTTATTTTTCTTCTCATTTATTTCTGCTCTTTCCTTAATTATTTCTTTCCATCCACTGTCTTGAGGGCACTGAGTGTTTTTTCTACCTTTTTGATACAGATTATAAGGGGAATAAAAAACACATTTGATCGTTCTCTGTCCTGTGATAGGGATTTCACTGTGATTAAAAGGATTAAATTGTTGCCTAAAAAGCAGAGAAATGCCTAATTTTTGTAGAACCTAAACCAGTCTACCTTGACAGTAGGCAGTAGGATGGTATTGTGCATACTTAATAGTGCTTTTCTTAAAATTTTAATTCCTAATTAGGAATTCTGTCATTTCAGACATGTATCTTAACATCTGTTACATGAAGATCATAGTCAGTGTGCAAGTTTGTACCATAAAAAATAAAGACAGAACTTGAAAAATCATCTTGGATGCTATTGAAATATTCTCTCTTTTTATAAAATTTTATCCCATCATTTTCTAAGGGAAATTTTTATATACTACTAATAAAGATGAAATATCTAATTTTATAAAATGTTGTGTTTGATTATTTATAGTCTGATCTCTAAATTTACCTACCCAGACGAAGATGTAGTAAAATAAATGAAAACTAACAAGGCTTATAATCTCATTAAGAATAAGTTTATTCTGAAGATAATAGTATAAGTATATATGGCATCCCTTATAACATCAGTCCCCTTTTAATGTAGCAGTAAATGTCATCAAGATATAAGTGCTCCTTCTCGATGCTCAAAAAAATAAAAGCCATAATTTATGTACTCATAGATGTTAGTGAGGGTGCACAAAAGTCATTTCTTTAGTGTAGGTTAGAAAAGGGAGGGTGAGATAATCATGAAACCAATTTGTTAAGTATTATAAAATAATCTACAATTAGAACTATAAAGAATATTATGAACAAATGTTTTGATTTCAAATTAACAATTCTTCAGTGTTCCTAAACAATAATCAAAACATACAATGCAAAATGATTAATCACATTGTTCTACACGTACCTTGTACTGCGGGATAACTTGCTGTTACTGCTGCTTTCTTCTGACATAGATCTATAAAATTGATAAAGATTATTTTAAAGTGGGGAAATTTTAAAATCTTAAATAATTCACTGACTATTTGAATAAGGAATGTTTTTCAAAGAATATTGTAATAACTATGCATAGTGCCAGGTAGGTACTAGTCTAATCAGGGGGAATCACTTCATAGTTTACATAAATGTCTAATCACTATGCTGTATACCTGAAATTAATATAAATAATATTGAAATTCAACTAGAATTGAAAAAAGTACATTTTGATACACAAAAAAGAAACAGTGATTCATTAAGTGAAATAAAATATCTCCTTCCACAAAATAAAATAATACAAACGTAACAGATACTGTTTCAATATAGAACAAATGCCATCAGCCACCTTGCTTTGTTGATCAACTCCTCCACTCCTCATTTTACATTTATTCAAGCATTTGTGTTAAAAGCCTATATCTGTACAGTTAGGTCCCATGATTCTATGATATCCCTAACTCCTCAAGTCAAATTAAGCCAAAACCATTAACAAGCTGTCAAGATTTTCTGTTAAATTTTCAATATATTTCTACATATTTCTTTCTTCTTCTTCTAACACATACTCATGTATTCTCTTCTTGTCAATTCTTGGAAGATAAAATGAGAGATAAATACCTCTGTGGAAAATACAGCAAGTTATGAATAAGGGTCTCAGTAATGATGTTTATTTGTGTAACTGATTGCAGATAATTGGTTGATTTCACTTATTAATTTGGTGTAACGCCTAAAGTTTATGATACATCGGAAAGCTATTATCCCTCCCATTTTATAGAGTTATAGAGAATAATTTTAAGAACATAAGATTAAATCACTTGCTAAAGAGATCATACTTTTACATGCAAGATTGAGGAGGTAAAAACCAAGTTTTTCTGAGGTTACAAGTAATTTCTGCTCCCATTTCATAATGTCTCCTAATTTGATATTATCAACTAACTATACATGTAATTTCTAGGTAAGAAATAACTTTACAAATTAACAGTACCAATATTTAGTTCCTAAATAACATGTAGGCAGGTTCATAGACATTATGTCTAGGTGAGAGACTGCTCTTAATAGAGTTGCTTACCACTGGTCTGAGACTTTGTATGTAAAAAATTTACTTTTTGAAAGTGCCCTAGAAATATAATGTTACCTATTCTCATGAAGCTTGTGGACAACATAACTATTTAGACAGGGTCAGTGAATTAAGAGGCTGAATAAACCACAATACCCAAGGCACTCATATGTCCTTGGAAAGTGATACTAATGGTAAAATGAATGGTTTTAGTAATGAGTAAAATTAGAAAAAAATCTATAGGACAACCAAACCGGTTTGAAATGTATCCCTGGGCTTCTCCTCATATTGCTTTACCCTGTAGTCTTAGATTATTCCTGATGAAACCTGAACACTTTTTTCCTTGGCTTATTTAGTAAGAGTAAAATTTATGTATGTGTGAGTGTGAGTGTGTGTGTGTGTGTGTGTTTGTGTGTGTGTACCTCTCACTTCCAGTTTCACCTCTGTAGCATCGCTCTCTTATTTTACCCTGCTTTATTAAAACAGCAGCAATAATGATGAGCACAACAGTAAAGAAATGTAGAAAATGAGTTGAAATCGGCGTTTTGAGGAGTCGTAGACCTTTCCTCCAAAAAACTTTTACCTGGAATGGAAAATATGCATTTAAAATTATGTCTGAGATTTCGTTACCCAAATTAAAAGGTGGGGAGGGTGTCATTACCAACACTTCTCCCAAACACAAAACAGTCCATTCATACGTATTATGAATACAATAAAATTTAAAAAAAACTAATGTATAAAATGAGTAAAGGTAATATTCTTTCATGAAACACATGTTTAATACTCGCAAACATCTCTTCAGTTCCCTTCTGATACAGCTTCTCCAAAGTTCAAACATATGTCTCACAGAGATTATTGGGATTGTACCTATATATGAGAATTAAACCCAGGGAATGTGGCATTCAATTTCTCTTACATCACTAACAATTTTTTTCTCAAAACTGAAAATGAGCAGTCACTAAATAACTTATTTAATTGAGTTATTTAATCAAATGTGTAGCAATAGGAAATTATTAAAAGGAAGGTCTCTAGGATCATTTTATGGAATGCATGGGTAAACCTGGAATTAACCCATTTTTGACTGACGAGTGTTAATATCTACATTTCCCTCCAGTTCCTATTCATTCTCAATAGACATCTGTATTTATTCCTGAACATCTAATCTATGTGGCTTCAGGTCCCACTTCTTTGTATACTAGCCACCCTTACGGATTTGTACTATGTCAAGTTCTGCTTTCTGCACAGTTTGTTGGCCTGCTCCTTTTACTTGATAGGAATACCATTCTATCTCTTCTTTGCCAGTTAGAACAATGGAGGAGCTGACTGCAGAGGAGCCACTCTCTAGCTCTAGTTGACAATGATAACTGAGTCTCAATATATTCCTCTTATGACTGCCCTGGAACCTTTCCTTTTTTCCCCATAAGGTTTTTCAAGTGAGGTCAAGGTAGAAAGTTCAACATTTGTTTGTCTGCTCTGTGCATATGGTTGGGGTTCCGGTATTACTGGGATAAGGATTACAGTTACATTAGTAATCAGAAAGCTGCTGAATCAGAGGAAGAGACCAGCTTCTCTGGCTATATACTGCACAACAATTCTCAGCCACTTGTATAGTCTTTGGGTAATTAATGATACCACATGATTATTTGAAGATGAATATAATATATTTCCAGGTGGCCTCAAGAAGCATAAATAGGATTTCTACTAACCAGAAAAATGGGTCTTACTTCCCTCCCTTACACTGTCTAGTTTTGATAAGCATTAAAAATAACAGCCAAGAAAAAATATTTTTCTTCTAACTTTCCTTTCAGTTTGGTGGTTGTCATTGAATTGATTACTCTGGGTCTCCATTTTCCAATGGTTAAAACCAGTCCCCAGTAATCTGCCTAAAAGTTTCTTCTACTTCATTCCAAAAATGCCTTGGGGAATCATCCAGGCATTTAACTATTCATGGCTTTTCACGTCATCCCTTTTATTATCTCAAACTATCTTAACCTTTATTACTCAGTGGTTTAATTGTCAGATCAGGCTCCCCAAAACCTGTATCTTACCCATACCAAACTTTATAGTCAAACATCAGGTAGAGAAAAAAGGATGTTTCCCTAGAAGAGCCTGAATCCATCACTGCAGTTCCCAAAGGTTTCCCTTCTTCACCCCCCAACTCCCATTCAAATCTATTTCAGAAAAATCAGATGAGAGTTTTAAGTAAGCAGAAACAACATTTCTCATGAATGGAGCTATCTAAGTTTTGTAGTGTTAAAAACACAGCTTATGTTTGGTGCAGCCGTTATGGAAAGCAGTGTGAAGGTTTTTTTAAAATTAAGAATAGAATTATCATATGACCCAGCAATCCCTCTCCTGGGTATATACCCTAAAAATCTGAAAACATTTATGCATAAAGATATATGTGCTCCAATGTTCATTACAGTTTTATTTACAGTGGCCAAGACATGGAAACAACCAAAGTGTCCTTCTATAGATGATAAGATAAAGAAGATGTGGTATATATAAACAATGTAATACTATTCTGCCATAAGAAAATATGAAATAGCGTCATTTGCAACAATATGGATGGATCTTGATATTATTATCCTAACAAAATAAGTCAGACAGAAAAAGTCGAGAACCATATGACCTGACTCATATGTGGGATATAAACCTCAAAGCAACAAAGGAACAAGACAAACAGAAACAAAAATGCAGAGACATAGACAATAGTTTAGTGGTTACCAGAGGGTAAGAGGGGAGGGGGTAGTAGATGAGGGTAAACAGGGTGAAATATATGGTGATGGAAGAACTGACTTTGGGTGGTGAACACACAATGTGATATATAGATGATGTGTTGCAGAACTGTACACTTGAAACCAATGTAACTTTACTAACCATTGTCACCCCAATAAACTTTAATCAAAAAAAAAACACATAAAACAAAAAACACATCTTGAATGATTACCTAGTTTCTCTAACCAACTATCCCACCATTAATCAATGAATTCCAGGTTTATTTAAAATAATCTATGCATACAGATATATCCTGCCAAAAACATTTTATAGGGAGGAACACTTGGTAGCTTTCTGCTGATAAATACTATTAAGGTGTGTGATGGTTAATTTTATGTGTCAACTTGACAGGGCTACATGTGCCCAGATATTTAGTCAAATATTATTCTGTGTATTTCTGTGAGGGTGTTTTGGAATGACATTAACATTTAAATCATTAGACTGAGTGAAATAGTCTTCTCTAAGATGTATAGGCCTCATCCAATCAGCTAGAGGTCTTAACAAAACAAATATGCTGACCATCCAGAGAATAAGAAAAGATTCTTCCTGTCTGGGGGACTGGACCTGAGACACTGGCTTTTCTTGGGTCTCAAATCTGCTGGCCTTTGGACTGGAACTATACTAACTGTTCTCCTAGGGCTCCAAGCATTCCCACTGACCCTGCAGATTTGGGACCTGTCAGCCTCCAGAATCACATGAGCGAAATCATTATAATCTCTCTCTGTCTTTCTCTCTCTCTCTCTCTACACACACACACACACACACACCTTATTGGTCCTGTTTTGCTGGAGAACCCTGACTGATACAGATTTTGGTACTGAAAATTAGGGTCCTGGCATAACAAATGCCTAAAAATGTGGAAAGGGCTTTGGAACTGGCTAATGGAGAGAAGCTCGAGGAATTTTGAGGTGCATTTTAGAAAAATCCTAGATTACTGTGAAGGGACTGTTGGTAAAAATATGAAAATATGAACATTAAAAGTGATTCTGGTAAGGGCTCAGAAAGAAAAGAGGAAAACTGGAGAGAATGTCTGCATTTTCTTAGAGAATAATAGATAATCATAAACAGAGTGTTGTAGAAATATGTACATTAAAAGTGCTTCTGGTGAGATTTCAGACAAAAAAGGAATGTGTTATTAGACAAAGAAGAAAAAGTTATTGGTATTAAAAAATGCAACAAAGTTGGCTCAATTGTGATCTAGTGTTATTTGAAAGATAGAATTTGTAAACCATGAACAGGATAATTAGCTGAGAAGATTTTTAAGCAAAATATTGAAGGTGCAACCCAGGTCCTCCTAACTGCTTAAAGTAAAATTGAGAGAAGATGAATTGAAGAACTTGCAGCTTTATTTACTATGGTCAAGACATGGAAACAAACAAAGTGTCCTTTGATAAATGATTGGATAAAGATGTGATATATACACAATGGAATACTACTTTGCCATAATAAAACATGAAATACTGTCATTGCAACATCATGGATGGATCTTGAGATTATTATGCTAAGCGAAATAAATCACACAGAAAAGTTGAGAACAATATGACTTCACTCATATGTGGGATATAAAACTGAAAGTAACAAAGAAACAATACAAACAAAAAAAACAAAAACTCATAGACATAGATAACAGTTTAGTGGTTACCAGAAGGGAAGGGGGTTAGAAGGAGTGGTAGAAGAGGGTACAGGAGGTCAAATATACAGTGATGGAAGGATAACTGACTCTGGGTGGTGAACACACGTTACAATATACAGATGAGCTATTATAGAATTGTACATTTGAAATCTATGTAATTTTACTAACCATTGTCACCCCAATAAATTTAATTTTAAAAAGGAAGTAAATGTTAAGCACAGAAGTACCAGTACTTAAAGATTTGGAGAATACTCATCCTATTCATGTTGCAAAATAAATGAGAAAACCTGTTCTGAAGAGAATATCAAAGGTGTGGCTCAAATCATGTGATTAAGAGATTACGCACATGAACCATCTCAGCAGCCATCTCAGCAGAAGCCAGGAATAGATTATATCAGAGAAGATTATAGGATAAGATTATAAGGATAAGATTATATCAGAAGAAATGCATCCAGGTTGGACCAAAGAGAACAAGATAGGACAATAGAGCTATTTGGCTGCCAACCTGCTTTATCCTTCGAGAAAAGAGAAGAATGACCCCAAAGATGACTCAGATATCATCAGGGCTTCTGGAATTTCTACTTTAAAAATTACTAATATCGAATATATTTTGTGTTAGTTATTATTGATAAGAAAATAATAACATACATGTATAATTATATGCTACATGTCTCCTCTTTGGTTTCAGATGGTGAGGCCCCCTTATTGGTTCCATCCAGCCAGGCTTCCCCAGCCCAAGGCTTCAGAGGTGGGACCTCTATCCAGAGCCAAAGGGGTGGAGTAGGCTATCTGGGGAAAGGCACATCAAAACCACAATGAGATATCAACTCACACCTGTCACAATGGCTATTAGCAAAAAGACAAAAAGTAACAAGTGTTAAGTAGGATACAGAGAAAAGGGAACACTCATACACTTTTGGTTGGAATATAAAATGGTACAATCACTATAAAAAACAGTAGGAAGTTTCCTCAAAAAATTAAAAAGAGAACCACCGTACCATGCAGCAATTCCACTTCTGCGTATTTATCCCAAGGAAAAAAAACGCTATTTTGAAAAGATATATGCAACCCTATGTTCATTACAGCATTATTTACAATAGTCAAGATATGGAAGCAGTAAGTGTCCATCTTTCTCTCTCTCTCTCACTCTCTGTCTCTCTCGCTCTCTCTTCCTTTCTTAAAATGTGTATACATTTCTTGGCACCCTCTGTGTGTGTGTGTGTGTGTGTGTGTGTGTGTGTGTGTGTAATGGAATACTACTCATACATTACAATGGAATAAAAAATAAGGAAATCTTGCCATTTTTATCAACAGGGATGGACCTAGGGGGTATTATGCTAAGCGAAATAAGTCAGATAGAGAAAGACAAATACTTATTTTACTTATATGTGGAATCTGAAAAAACAAAACAAACAAACAAAACAAATCAGAAACACACTCATAGATACAGGAAACAAACTGGTAGTTACCAGAGAAAGGAGAGGTCGGGGGGTTAAATAGGTGAAGGGGATTAAAAGGTACAAACTTGTAGCTATAAAATAAATAAAACAAGGGGATATAAAGTACAGCATGGACAATAAAGTCAATAATATTTTAATAATTATGTATAGTGACAGATGGTAACTACACCTATTTTGCAGTTCCTTTTGGAAAGTTTATGAATTCTGAATCACTATGATGTACACCTGAAACTAATAATATATTATAGTCAATTATACATACATCAATAAAAAACGGATATTTTATATATAGATAGTCTATATAATGAATTTAAATATGCAAAGTAGCTGATTGACATATACCGGTCTACCACTAGAAGCCTATAGAAACAAAGTGAATGAACATTTTTGGAGCGCTGTAAAATAATTTCTACAAGTCCAAAAAATCTGCTATATCTAATAAGTAAAACCTCAAATATCCCATGCTCAAATGCATTTGTTGAGAAGATACTTAGCTTGATGCCATCACAATGGACTGACATCAGAATTTAGTAAATATGGGCTGGATATGAGTAGAGCTTCAAGTCAAAATGAATTTTATATTTGATTCTATTTGTTTTGCTAATACTTAAAAGAAGGATGTCTTAAACATTGCAATGAAACAGAAAGAGCCAAAAATATATCGACTGTATCAATAGATAGGAAAAAGCATGTCATTATTTTTTATTAAATATAGGGTATGTCTTTAATTATTCCTATTAAATTTGTATTCTTCTTTTAAAACATCTTACATTTATTTATCTGAAAAATATACAATAAGTATCCAGTAAAGAATTTGTAAAAAGAGTAAAATAAATTGTTGTATCAGAGGATACATTATAAAATATTTTCATTGTAAAATATTGTTACATTTTTGCTCACAGATATTATTTGTTTAATTGCTTGTATAAACTACTATCAATTGACACTGTTCACTAGTTCTATCATATTTTTGTTTAAATAATAGCTTTTATGTAGTAACAGAAAAGTGAACAATCACAATAATATATAATTTCAAATAAATATCTATTTTTCTATATATTTATAAGACAGCAATAATACACGTGTATAATAATGTTAATTTATTATGTTTTTTTCCTTCCTTTGGTCTCATACACAATCTGATATAGCTTTGTTAACTCTCTAGAAAGTTGGTCACCCTAGGTATGACACCCCCAAGCTATTCAAGCTACAAGTCTGTCCAGGAGTTTCATTACTTATTTGCCCCAAAAGGAAAGGGAATAAGAGTGGACAGCCCTCTTCTGCTCCTAGGTTATTTTAGGTGGGCACCAATACATTCTGGAACAGGGGGTAACCCCCAAATCTTCCCAGTCTCATCCATGCCAGCTTGATCTCAATCTCTATATATTGCTTAGGAACCCTGGTCGGTGGTGGTGGGATGGGGAGTGAGAGGTGGGGTTGGGAAGGGATCTAGAAGAGGAAATTTCAAAAGATTAAATTGGAGCCCTTACAATGCAGGAGAAAGTAATAAAAGACAGCCTGAAAGATTCTAGTGGTATTTATACCACAATGACTACTAACACTATTTTAAACCAGAAATACATGAGACAATCTAAAGTGAACTATTTAAATTAATTGGTCAAATTATATGCCCTGGAATTTCTACTTTTAAAAGTGCCTAATGTTGGGTATGTTTTGTGTTAGTAAACGATGTCAATATTGATATAGAAAGAACAGTACAAACAGTACAAACTTATACTAAGATTTTTAAAAACCTTACAAAGAAAATAAAACCATGTTTGTTGATATCAGTGTTTTCCAATCTAGCTTGTAACCTATACTTTAATTTACTCTCTTACATATTACCTTTCATTAATAAAAATTTAAAGACACTAACTTGTTTTAATTTGATGTCCGTCATCAATACTTCCAAATTCTCTTTTCATTGGTTTGCAATGAGGAGGAACAAATCCTTTTTCACAATGGCAATGGTTGAAATTGTTGCAAATCTGGAATAATCAAAATAGAGCAATTTTTTATCAACAAAGATTGTTTTCAATAGAGACCAATGAATATTATATACTTATTCAACAGATAATTTATTCCAGAGAATTTATCCAATCTAGAGAATTTATCTTAAATTGACAAATTCAACAAACTTTCACAAATTTTCTCTTGAAATTGCCTATACTTTAGTAAGTGCATCTAACTTCTGTTGCCAAATCAATTATTTTAAATTGTTTCAACTCTCCCCACAGCCAAACCCAAATATTGGCGTTTACCAGTAACATGCCACTAATTATCATCCACGCGACTTCACAGAACAGCCCAGGCTCTAAATTAACAAGCAAGACTAGCAAGAACATTGTGATAACTTTTATTTACCAGTTTCTGTCTTCTCTATATAAAAATAAGATGATTTTGCTTATATGGTAACACACGGTACTTACAGAACATCCACCCCACATATTTACCAAACTTTTTATGCATCCTGTATCACCTTAAATGTTTCTACTTTATATACTCTAATAAATAGTTTGGCAAGATTTCTGAAGAAAATAAGATTAAAGTTATAAATTATAGACTGTTAAATGATACCAAGCAGTATGAAAATGATTTTAAAAATCATTCAAGTGATTTTTTTTCAACTTCCAGCATCATTTATTTTTCCTAGAATCTGGATACAATTAACTGTAGAAAGACAGTTCTCAATACTATTTAAGCCTCATTTTAGGTTCTTTAAACTACCTCAGTATTTGTAAATATGAGAATTCACACTCTAATAACTAGAAAACTAAAATTTGACATAACAAATTTACTCGATATTGATGTGACTACAAAAAATTTTATATGCAACATGTGGACTTTACTATTACAGAATTTGCCTTTACAAACTAGCTTACACATAAACAAAGTTACTCTTTATCTGTCCTAACTTATGAAGTGTTGCACCAACAGACCCTCTCCCATAGCTTTTAAATATGTAAACAGATAATTCCTCCCCAAAGTTCCCACCTAGAAAAAAAGTTAACCCAGAATTATCAAATCCTAAAGTTTCAGCAAATATAACATCAGAAATAGGTTATGGGCAACTCTTAAGTCTTTTACCTAAGTAGTACTATAGGAAGTTACAGTGTTGATGAAAAGAATACACATGTTTCTCATTAAACTTTATTTTAACAGTTCTCAAAATTCTGTCACAGATTTTTGGTCAACTTGTTTCCATTAAAAAGTATTGATTGATTGTAAAAACTAATAACTTAAAAACTGCCATACAAAAAAAAAAAACCGAATGGTCCTCAAAACATTCTCCTTTCCTCCTGCAGGTTTTACGATGCACTGTAATCATTAACCAGTCTTTTACTACTAAACTTAAATGGCCATTTGAGACAAACAGTTCTGAGACTGTTCTTCCACCACTGATTAAGACTGGGGTGGCAGGTATTGGGGATAATATTCATTTAGCCTTCTGAGCTTTCTGGGCAGACTTGGTGGCCTTGCCAGCTCCAGATACCTTCTTGTCCATTGCTTTGATGACAACCCCAGCAACTGCCTGTCTCTTGTCATGAATAGCAAAACGGCCCAGAGGAGGATAGTCAGAGAAGCACTCAATAAACACTGGCTTGCCAGGAACTATATCAACCATGGGAGCATCACCAGCTTTCAAAAACTTTGGACTATCTTCCAGCTTTTTCCCAGAATGATGACCAATCTTCTCCTTCAGCTCAGCAAATCTGTAAGCAATGTGAGCTGCATGACAATCGAGCACAGGTGCATATCAGGCACTGAATTGGCCTGGATGGTTCAGGAGAATCACCTGAGCCCTGAAGCCAGCTGTTTCCGTGTGGGTCATTTTTGCTGTCACCAGCCACACTGCCACAATGAACATCTTTGACAGACACATTCTTGACACTGAGGCCCACACTGGCCCCAGGAAAAGCTTCATTCAAAGCTTCATGGTGCATTTCAACAGACTTTACTGCAGTTGTAACGTTGAGCAAAGGTGGCCACATTGCTGGGTTTGAGAACACCAGTGTCCACTCAGCCCACAGGGACAATACCAATACTACCAATTTTTTTTTTTTTGGAGGCCCCAGCGAGATCCAATACTACCAATTTTGTAGACATCCTAGAGGGGCGGAGGCAAGGGCCTGTCAGTTGGATGAGTTGGTGGCAGGATGCAATCCAGAGCTTCATGTAGTATGGTTCCACTGGCATTGCCATCATTAAGGGTTACTTTCCATCCCTTTGTAGAAACCTGGCCCACAGGCAGATGAGCTGGCAGGCAGTCTCGTGGCTCCATGGGAGTGCTGCGTATCATACAGCCAGTTCTCTACACTGGCCAGCAGTCAAAGTCTCCCCACTTCTTGGGACTCTGTACATGAGAGTGGGCCTGCAGAACCTGCCAGATGATCATGAAATGCTCTTTACTTTGCTGTACCTATATAACCTTGCTTCTTCTCTGCCTGCATGCAGAGCGCTATCCCTCTGGCCAGAGGCCACCAGATACTCTCCCTGGTCTGTGTCAATAAACCTATGTCTCTCACTCAGCCAACTAGTGTGTTCTTCAGGCTTGTGGCTTCGCAGGCACAAATCTCAGAACAACTCAGATTCAGTCTGAACACCCTTGAACCATGTTAGCGCTTGGCTCCAGCATGCTGTTACCATTCCAAACAGAAATTGGCACAAATGCTACTGTGTCAGGGTTGTAGCCAACTTTTTAAATGTAGGTGCTAACTTCCTTAATGATTTCCTCATATCTCTTCTGGCTATACAGCAGCTCAGTGAAATCATTTTGTTTACACCAACAATTAGTTGTTTCATACCTAGTGTGTAAGCCAGAAAGGCATGCTCACAGGTCTGGCCATTCTCAGAGAGACCTGCTTGAAATTCACCAACACCAGCAGCAACAATGAGGACAGCACAGTCGGCCTGAGATGTGACTGTAATCATGTTTTTTATAAAGTCTCTGTGTCCTGGGGCACCAATGATGGTCACATAGTACGTGCTGGTCTCGAATTTCCACAGGGAAATACCAATGGTGATACCATATTTAGCTATCAGTTTATCCAAGACCCAGGCAAACTTAAAGGAGCCCTTTCCCACCTCAGCAGCCTCCTTCTCAAATTTTTCAACGGTTCGTTAATCGATCCCACCACATTTGTAGACCAGATGGCCAGTAGTAGTAGACTTGCCTGAATATACATGTCCAATGATGACAATGTTGATATGACTCTTTTCCTATCCCATTTTGGCTTAGATTTAACAGTGGTTTTCAAGACACCTGTGTTCTGGTAGCAAACCCATTGTGAAAAAGCTCAAATCATTTGTTTTAAATCTCCAAACTATTTATTAAAATTTCAAAGCATGTTTCTTAAAATGAAAATTGAAATTACTTACTCCACGATCATTGCAATTGCCAGATCTGCTGCACGCCTTCTGATCAATGTGGTATTTAATCTCTAGACAACGAAATTTGACACAATACTAAAACAAAATCAAGTGAAAAATAAAGTCAGTGAAACAATCAGATTATGTGCGTTGATAACATGAGGTGTGATCAAACAACATGGTGAATATTTAAATAAAAAAAAATATTGCAGTAAAAGACACATTGCCATTAATATCCCCATCATTCTTGCCACTTTCTGAAGCAGTTCTGGAAGTCCTCTTTCGTGTGAGTCTTTAATTGTGCTGTCGTGGCTGCCTAGATATCCTGAATTGATTCAAAAAGTTTACCTTTCATGGTCATTTTGACTTTGAAGAGCCAGAAGTTGCACAGTGCCACATCTGGTGAATAAGGTGAATGACATACTACCATGTTTTTATTTGACAGTAATTGCCAGACCAGAAGCGATGTGTGACAGCGCCTTTCCATTGCGATCACAAAATACAGTAAATGCTGCTGCTCAGTGTCATCCAATGTAAAGAAAGGGATATTCAATACGGGAAGCAGCGTGTCAAACCTCAAAAACAGTGTGTGACAAGTTTCAACTTGTTCCGTGCAGTCAGTCAGGCGTGAGCTATGGCTGAGAGAAGGTCGGTTTTAAAATGTGCCATAAATCATCGCCCATCATAACAATGTTCCGTGTCACACATAGCTTCTGGTATATGGCAATTTCTGTCAAATAAAAACATTATGGTGTGTCCTTATCCACCTTATTGACCAGATCTGGCACTGTGCAACTTCTGGCTCTTTCCCAAAGTCAAAATGATTCAGGACATCGAGGCAGCCATGACAGTGCAATCGAAGGCCCTCACGAAAGAGGACTTCCAGAACTGCTTCAGAAAGTGGCAAGAATGATGAAATAAATGTGTCAGAAGTGAGGGGGAGTATTTTGAGGGAGATTAATGGCAATGTGTCTTTTACTGTAATTATTTTCTTTTATTTAAACATTCACCATATTGTTTCATCACACCTCATATATAAGAAAAATTCAAGAAAATTCCAGTCATATTATAAAGGACTGGAATAAAAATCCAAAAAATACAATAATTTGAGTACATTGAAATAAATGTGAAATAAGCTATGTGTCTTCAGACTGTAAATATGTAATCATATGTAAGAAGTTGGAAGTCTTATTTTCTTACCATCTCACACCAGAAGTCCTCTTAGAAAGACAAAAGTCTAGAAAAATAAACTGATTCATTCCTTGAGTTCAAGAATTATCTGAGGAGCATTTTTAAAATACTCATGTTTGGGGTCCACCTGAAACCATTACAGCAAAATCTCTGGTGGCAAGGTCCAGGCAATTATCGTGATCAGTCAGGGCTAACTACTATCTGGTGGGAGGTTGAGGTCTTAAAACCAGTCATATGTGCAGGAAAGGAATAGTTTATTTCCATGTGAAAAAATTAAGAGAAAGTAAAGGAAGGATAACAGATAATTATATGAAGTACAAATTGGTAGTTACAAAATAGTTATGGGGATGTAAAGTATAGCATAGTGAATATAGTCAATGATGTCACAACAACTATGTGTAAATATCAGGTGGGTACTAGACTAGTCAGGGCGATCGCTGCATAAATCATATAAATGTCTAAGCACTATGCTGTATACGTGTAATCGATATAAAATAATATTGATTGTCAACCATAGCTGAAAAACAAAACTTTTTTTTTTCAATAAATTAATAAATAAATACAATGTAGCACCCTGGATGGAATCCTGGAAAATAACATTAGGTAAAAGCTAAGGAAATCTAAACGAAGTATGGGATTTGCTAGCAGTTAATAACAATGTGTCAACATTGGTTCATTGATTATGACAAAGTATCATACTATTGTTAGATGTTAGTAATAGGGGAAATTGGGTGTGTTGCTTTGGGGTACGGATAAGCAAATGGGCAAGATGGTATATTCTAAAATTGGATGTGGTGAGGAGTGACGTCATAGGAATGGCGACAGCGAGGTGGACTTCTTGAGTTCTCCTCCAGAGTTTAACACAAATGGAACATCTATAACCCATCAAAGGACTCTCTACTCATCACACAGAACAGCTAAGAGACTCGTAGGAGGATTACTTGAAGGTGGGCAAATTGGACGAGCAGGGGAAGTGGGAAGGGAGCGGAGTGGAGACTCGGCCTGCATCCGCGGTTGTGGAGATGCAGCCCACATCCACGGCTGCAGAGATGCAGGGGATCCCAGGGTGGAACAGAGGCCACAAAAACGAGGAGGTGGGCTCTTTCCCTGCGTCCCACAGCTGATCTCTCCACCGAGAGAGCAGCATATCCAGCATTTGAGGCAGTAACCTCAGCTAAGACCTCCAGCTGGGCCCTAGGTCAGATAAAGGACATAAACACCATCCTGGATCCCTCCCTCCACTCTCCCAATCCTACCCCTACCCTTCCAGAGACTTAAGCTGGCCCCTGAACTGAGGAGTAGTGTCAGATTACAGAGGAGCCATAGCACTCAGGATCTGACCCAGGGAAGAGGCTGGTAAGAGTGTGACACTGCTGGGCTGGGAAAGTAAAGACTCCTCCATCCCCAGGGCCCCATTTTCTGGCCTGCCTAGGGCAGGGCAATTACAACTGTGGAGACACTCCCAGGGATCAGCAGTAGGCAGCAGACACAGCTCTGGACTTTCAGCAGCTCAGAAATCTCCCACCATCCACATACACACAAACACACACACACACACACATACACACACACACACACACACACACACACGGAAGAAGTGCACTAAGACTCAGGAGACCCGGGCACAGGGCTGTTTGTGTTGCTCTCAGTGTGCATATGTGCAGGCAACAGCAGAAACTGCACTGACTTTGTAAAACCTACCATCCAGACCCCATAGCCCCACTCATCTAAAACTGCAGTCCCAAGGTCACTCCAGACACCAGGTGACCAGCTCTGCCTGCATAAAATGCAGAGGACTCTGTACAGCAGAGGACAACATGGTAATTACTTGGTGGGCTTAAGCCAAGACTGGCACTGCTTTTTTTGTTTTGTTTTGTTTTTATATTTTTGCCTGTGTTGAGTGTGGGTTATCGGTTGTTTTTACATGTGAATGTATTTGGTTTTTCCTTTGTTGTTGTTGTTGTTGTTGTGCTTTGCTTTGTTCTGAAATTGCCTTACACCAGGGCCCAGCTTAAGAGGCACAAGATTCAACACACCCAGAGGCCAACTCCAGACCAAACCAGAGTACTACTGGGTTTGACCTAAAAGTGACACACCCAAAGGGAATTCTCTACAGGCAAAAGAGCCCATAGAGGCCAAACCTCATTTAAGCAGTCAACCCTCACGCAGCAGAACATCCTGCTGTGGGCAGAGCCAACTCTCACAACTAGTCAGCCTAGGAGTCAATCCCACCTACTCACAAGCTAAAAGCCATTAAAGATCAACTTTAAAAGGACAATATACACAACACAAGAGTCACCTTTGGAGCACACGCAGAAGAGAAGAAGGAAGTGGTGCAAGACAGATATAAAGGACACATACTACAAAAGATAACCCAGCAAAAACTAAGAACCCTAGGGGATCTACCTAATACATCAAAGCAAACACAGAGAGTCAGCCAGAATGGGGAAACAAAGAAACATGTCCCAAGTAAAAGAACAGAAGAAACCTCCAGAATTGGAACCAAATGAAATAGAGGTAACCAACCTATCAGAGACAGAGTTCAGAACCCAGATGATAAGAATGTTTAAGGAGCTTAGTGACGACATAAAGAAGGATAGAGAAATCATAATGGACAACCAGTTAGAACTAAAGAATACAATAACTGAAATAAAGAACACACTTGAAGGAATTACCAGCAGGTTAGATGAAGCAGAGGATCGAATCATCGACTTAGAAGACAAGTTAGCAGAAATCACCCAAACGGAACAACAAAAAAAGAAAAGAATAAAAAACAATGAAGATGGTTTAAGAGACCTCTGGGATAACATCAAGCACAACAACATGCACATCATAGGAATACCAGAAGGTGAAGAGAGGGATCAAGGGATCGAGAACATATTTGAAGTAATAATGTCTGAAAACTTCCCTAACCTGGTGAAGGAAACCAACATACAAGCCCAGGAAGTGCAGAGAGTTCCAACCAGAATAAACCCAAACAGGTCCACACCAAGACACATTACAGTTAAAATGGCAAAGGTTAAAGACAAAGAGCGAATCCTAAAAGCAGCAAGAGGAAGACAGAGGGTTACATACAAGGGAACTCCTATAAGACCATCAAATGACTTTTCTACAGAAACATTGCAGGCCAGGAGGGAGTGGCAGGAGATACTCAAAGTGATGGAAAACAAAGGCCTACAACCTAGATTGCTTTATCTAGCAAGGCTATCATTTAAAATTGAAGGAGAGATAAAGAGCTTCCCAGAAAAGAATAAGCTAAAGGAATTTATTACCACCAAGCCAGCATTGCAGGAAATATTAAAAGGGCTTCTGTAAACAGAAGAAAGATGAAAACAATCTAATTACAAATTTAAAAAATGGCAATAACTATGTACTTATCAATAATCACTTTAAATGCAAATGGATTAAATGCTCCAATCAAAAGACATAGGGTGGCTGAGTGGATAAGAAAGCAAGCCCCTCCTATATGCTGCATACAAGAGACTCACTTCAGATCAAAAGACACACACAGTTTGAAAGTGAAGGGTTGGAGTAAGATATTTCATGCGAACAGAAATGAGAAAAAAGCTGGAGTTGCAATACTTATATCTGACAAAATAGACTTTAAAATAAAGAATATATTAAAAGACAAAGATGGGCACTACATAATAATAAAGGGATCGATCTGACAAGAGGACATAACCCTAGTAAATATCCATGCACCCAACATAGGAGCACAAATATATAAAACAGATATTGACTGACACAAAGACAGAGATCAACAGTAACACTATCATAATAGGGGACTTCAACACACCTCTGACAACCAGGGACAGGTCTTCCAGACAGAAAATCAAAATGGAAACAACGGCCTTAAATGACATATTGGACCAGTTGGATTTAATCAATATTTTCAGAGAGAGCATTTCACCCCAAAGCTGCAGAACACACGTTCTTCTCAAGCACAGATGGAACATTTTCAAACATAGACCATATGTTGGGACATAAAACTAGCCTCAACAAATTTCAGAAGATTGAAATCATACCAACATATTCTTTAAACACAATGTTTTGAAATTGGAGATCAATTGCAAAAAGAGGGTGGGAAAACCAACAAATACGTGGAGATTATACAACATGCTATTAAGGAATGACTGGATCAAAGACCAAACAAAAGGAGAGATCAAAAGATGCATGGAAGAATGAGAGACTGGATGTCATAGGAATGGCGGCAGCGAGGTGGTCTTCTTGAGTTCTCTTTCGGAACCTACCACAAATTGAACATCTATAATTAGAACCCATTAAAGGACTCTCTGCTCATCACACAGAACAGCTAAGAGACTCATACAAGGATTACTTGAAGGTGGGCAAACTGGGCGAGCAGGGGAAGACGGAAGGGAGCGGAGTGGAGACATGGCCCGCATCGGCGACTGTGGAGACACAGGGGTTCCCAGGACAGAACAGAGACCACAAGAATCAGGAGGTGAGCTCTTTTCCTGCTTCCCACAGCTGATCTCTCCTGCCGAGAGAGCAGCATATCCAGCATTTGAGGCAGTAACCTCAGCTAAGACCTCCAGCTGGGCCCTAGGTCAGACAAAGGATGAAAACACCAGACCTGGGCCCCTCCTCCCACTCACCCAATCCTACCCGGGCCCTTCCAGAGACTCAAGATGGCCCCTGAACTGAGGAATAGTGTCACATTACAAGCAGCCGTAGCGTTCAGGATCTAGGAAGACCCGGCTTGCAGCTCTGACCAAGAGAAGAGGCTGGGAAGAGTGTGACATTCCTGGGTTGGGAGAGAGAAGACTCTTCCATCCCCAACCCCCACATTTTCTAGCCTTGCTAGGGCAGGACAATTACAACTGCGGAGACACACCCAGGGGTCAGCAACAGGTGGCAGACGAAGCTCTGGGCTTTCAGCAGCTCAGAAATCTCCCGCCCTAAACACACACACACACACACACACACACACACACACACACACAGAAGAAGTGCCCTAAAACTCAGGAGATCTAGGCACAGGGCTGGCTGTGTTACTCTCAGTGCGCATATGTGCAGGCAAGAACAGAAACTGCACTGACTTTGTAAAAACTACCATCCAGACCCCACAGCACCATTCATCTAGAACTGCAATCCCAGGGTCACTCTGGGCACCAGATGACCGGCTCTGCACAAGACACAGAGGACTCTTTGTACAGCAGAGGACAACCTGGAGATTATGTGGTTGACTTAAGCCAAGACTGGCACTGCTTTTTTTGTTTTGTTTTGTTTTGTTTGTATTTTTTATATTTTTGCCTGTGTTGAGTGTGGGTTATTTGTTGTTTTCACATGTGAGTGTATTTGGTTTCTTCTTTGTTGTTTTTTTCTTCTCAAGTGCACGTGGAACATTTTCCAACATAGACCACATGTTAGGCCATAAAACAAGGCTTGATAAATTTAGGAAAATTGAAATCATACCCATTGTCTTCTCTGACCACAGTGTTATGAAATTAGAAATCAACTACAGGAAAAAAAAAACTGGAAGACACACAAATTCATGGAGGCTTAATAACATGTTAGTAAATAATGAATGGGTCAACCATGAGATCAAGGAAGAAATCAAAAGATATCTCGAGACAAATGAAAATGAAAACATGATGACCCAAAATCTATAGGATGCAGCAAAAGCAGCCCTAAGAGTGTAATTCATAGCAATGCAGGTCTACCTAAAGAAACAAGAAAAATCACTAATCAACAGTTTATCCTCGCACGTAAGGGATCTGGAAAAAGAACAGCAAAATAAGCCCAAAGGGAAGCCCAAGGAAAGAGATAATAAAGATCAGAGCAGAAATAAATGAAATACAGACCAGAAAAACAATATGAAAGATCAATGAATCCAAGAGTTGGTTTCTAGGGAAGATAAACAAAATGGACAAACCTTTACCAGACCATCAAAAAAAAGTGAAAGAGGACACAAATTAATAAAATCAGAAATGAAAGAGGAGAAGTGACAAAAGACACCACAGAAATACACACACAAAAAAAATTTAAGAAATTACTATGAGCAACTATATGCCAACAAATTAGACAATCTCGAAGAAATGGACAATTTTCTAGAAGTATACAACCTTCCAAGGCTAACTCAAGAAGAAACAGAAAACCTGAATAGACTGATTACCACCAGGAAAATAGAATCAGTAATCAACAAGCTCCCAACAAACAAAAGCCCTGGACCAGATGGCTATACAGGTGAATTCTACCAAACATTCAAAAAAGAATTGTCACCTATTCTCCTCAAGCTATTCAAAAGAATCCAGAAGGAGGGAAGGCTCCCAAACACTTTTTACAAGGAAACTATCACCCTGATCCAAAAATCAGACAAAGACATTACAAAAAGAAAACCACAGGCCGATATCCCTAATGAACATACATGCAAAAATCCTCAACAAAATATTAGTGAACAGAATTCAGCAATACATTAAAAAGATCATACACCATGATCAAGTGGGATTCATTCCTGGTATGCAAGGGTGGTTCAACATCTGCACACAGAGGAAAAACTGAGGGTTGCTAGATGGGAGGGGTTTGTGGATAAGGGGGAAGGTGAGGGGATTAGAAAGCAAAGTCAGTAACCACAAGATTGCCACGGAATCATGAAAGTTAATTTGGGGAATGTAATCAATATGTTGTAAAGATTTTGTAGGGTATCCGATGGACACTTGTCTCGTTAGGCAGACCACCTCAGGGAAGATGTAAATGCCTGAACACTGCTCTGTACACCTGAAGCTGAAGATGAACAATAATGAATATCAACTACAAGTTTATATATATATATTTACATATACATATTTATATGTGTGTGTGTGTACATATATGCATATATTAAATATATAGTTACAAGAAGCAGAGTACAGCATTAGGAATAGAGACAATGGAAAGTAATGGCTGTGTGTGATGTCAGAGGGGTAGTGGCTGGGGGGTGGGGGGTTGACACAGTATAAAGGATACAAATGATAAATGTCTAACTATTACATTGTTTTGTTCACCTGAAACTAAGAAAAAAATAAATAAAAAATAAAATAATAAAAAAAATTGGATGTGGTGATCATTGTATAACTCTATAAATTAATCAAAAGCAATAAATTGTGCACTTACCATAGATGAATTTTTGGTAAACAATGCCTCAATAAGGTTGCTTAAAAATGCATAGGCTCGTATATTGTCAAAATGAGTATAACAATTAAAATAACGCTTAAAACACTTGAAATTTTGTAGTTCTAGTTACCATCTCAGGACCACACGCAGTGCCATCTTCTACATATGTTTTATCTCTTTTTTCAACACCATGTATGTCGCCTGAGTTTAGAAATGTAGATACACATATGTCCTCTCGTACATGTGTGTACATCACAGATAAATTTGCACGTGATACTAATGTTTTATGTGGCCAGGCACAAACTAATTTTCCACACAGAGAATCACTAGAAAACATAAGGCAGGAAAAAGATTATCATCTTATTTACTGAAATAACATAGATTACTGATATAGTTAAGTTAAAAAGTACTGTACTAACTTAAACAAAGGTTTCAAGAATTTTTGCTCAGTAAAATTTTTTGAGAACACCAAGTTACATATAATGTGCCTCTTTTTGTTATGTGAGGCAATGTGACAAGGGAAAAATTAATGATTTCTATAGTCTGATGGTCCTGATCTGTCCTATTCCAGCTTCTGATATTTAAGCACATGGTCACTGGTCTTTAATTTTTTCATTAGTAAAATGGGATAAATAACTCTACTACAAATGTATGATGTATATAAATATATATTTGTAATGTATATAAAGTACCTAACACAATGTCTAACTCATCACAATAATAAATAGAGGCAATGTTATGGTCATCTTTGGTAACATTATAGGCACTGAACAAATAATTTGTATGCAATAGGTAATACTGCTCTCTTCAGATCATGAAACAAAGAAAACCCGGCATAAAATACCATTTCAGTGTGTACATAACAATATATTCTAGTATCTATGATCTTAGCAATATATAACCTACATTCCAAACAAAATTAGAATGTTCTAAATACATACGAAAAACCGCAATACCAATGGCCACAGTTTCCAAATTTATCTGCTCTTCCATTTATTTCCTCAAAGCAAGCAAATGGAGCACCTCTAGCATCTAAAAGAAAATAAAAGTGAATACAATACATAATTCCAATTCTATTTACAGAAATAATAGAATCACTCTGGAAATTATAACATAATTCCTAGGGAGGTTTACAATTACCTAGTCATTAAATAGATGCTGGAGGTAAATCTAGGATTTAAAAAAAATTCTGTATAGAAGAAAGTATAGAATTTCTTTTTAATTCTAGATTTACCTCCAGCATCTATTTAATGTACAAAACAGAGGATAAAGTCAACAGCAACATTATTCAAATGGCTCTATATGGTTAGAATTAGTAGCCATCGCCCTTTCTATTTCCACTAAATTGTTTACTTTCTGCCTTAATTCCCTACCCAATGTGAAAATATAGTTTTCTCTTATTCCAAACAAAACAGGAGAGACATAGTATCTATAATTCAATTCTGATAAGAAGCCTGAAGAGCATTTGATTTAACTCTTCTTATTCCATACTAGCTTCTTCGTCTCTGTTCCCAAGTATAGTTACAACCACTAAATAAGAAATTTTGAATTTTAAAATTAGGAATGACATCAATGTTTATCTATTTCAGACCTTTTATATATTTAGTTATATCTAACTTAAAAATCATTAATAATTCAAATGTATATAATAGCTGCCTCATCACTTTGACATTGGTGATTTAGAGGTGGGTGTGTTGTTCATGTTAATCACATGTAGTAACATAGGTTTGATTTTTCTGGTCAAGATGGCAGACTAGGTAAATGCTGTGCTCACCTCCTCTCAGTACCTCATCAATTACAACTAAACTACAGAAAAACCATCATTGAGAATCACTTGAAGTCTAGCTGAACCGAAGTTCTACAACTATGGACATACAGAAGAAGCCACCTCGAGACTGGTAGGAGGGGCAGAGACATGGAACAGGCTGGTCCCACACCTGCACATGACAATTACAAACCAGGAGGGATATCTCAGCTGTGCAGGTACCTCCCCAACAGGAGTGAGGGGTCCGAGCCCCATACCAGGCTCCCCAACCCAGGGTTCCAGTGACAGGGAGAGGGGCCCCCAAAACTTCTGGTTGTGAAAACCAGTGGAGACTGTGGCTGAGTGAGACAGAGGACAGCTGGAGTCCCAAGCTCCCCTTAAAGGGAATGTGTACAGACTTAGTTGGTGACAGACTCACTCACTCTGAGCTCCACCACTGGAGCAGTAGCTCAAAATGTGCCAGGGACATACGGGGAGGAGCTGAATTACCTGGCTTAGGGCTAGGGCTGGAGGAGCAGCTTTCTTTCAGATGGAAAAGCTGACGGAAGCCATTGTTTCTTTGTTGAGCTCTCCCTCTCCTTGCATGCAGACCCAGAGAGACGCCATATCTGAGTCTCTATCAAACTTGCTAACACCATTTACTCCCCACCCTGGTGATTCTCTGGGTGAGACACTGCCCCACCCAACTTTCAGGCACATCAAAGCTGCTTCCAAGGTCTTTTCCATACAAACAACCTGTTTTAGATCATGCTACAGACTTTCAAAAAAAAAAATCTCCCAAAGGTTCACAAAACCCAAACAATCAGCATCTGGCTTCAGCATGTACTGTACCTCTGTCTGAGAGCCCAAAGTCTGGCACTAGTGACAGCCAGCCTCGATTCGCAGATTGGCCTCTTGAGGCACCTCTAAGCTCAGTGTGGGCAGTGGCCATCTGAGGATTGCTTTGTGGCTCATACCAGGTGGCCCTGGGCAGAGCATAGGCTCCCTCGCAGGATGCCCCAGAGCTGACACACCTGGTATTTCACTTCAAATGCCAGAGCATCACCTGACCACTTCAAAGGATGACACACCCAAAAGGGCAGACAGGGCAGACACCAGAGCCCCATTAAAATGAACCCTGCTCTGTAGCATCAGCCCTTGCACCACAGCTCCTCCACTGCAGTCACAGCCAGTCCTCACAACCAGCCTGAGAGTCAATCCCTCCCACTCATGTACAAGCAGCAACCAAGGCTCAACTACAACAGGAAGGCACACATAACCCACACAAGGGACACACCTGGAGCACCTGGCTCTGGTGACTGGGAGACTGCACCAATGGATCCCACAGGACACCTACTAAATAAGGCCACTTTACTAAGACTGGGAGGCATAGCAGTCCTATCTGTTACATAGAAACAAACACAGGAATGTAATCAAAGTAGGGAGACAAAAAAACTTCTCCCAAATAAAAGAACATAACAAAGCTCTGGAGACAAGCAATCTACCAGATGCAAAGTTCCAAACACTGGTTATTAAGATCCTCAGTCATCTCAGGAAGAACGTCAACAAAGAGATAGGAAACATAAAATTGAAGATAAAAATCATTCAAAAAAAAAACAGAAATAAAGAATACAATAACTTAAAAGGAAAATACATTAAGGGAGTCAACAGAAGATTAGATGAAGCAGAGGTTCAAATCAGCAATTTAGAAGATAAGTAACAGAAAACACCCAATCAGAACAGGGGGAAAAAAAAATCCAAAGAAATGAGGAGAATTTTAAGGGGCCTCTGGTACAACATCAAGTGTACCAACATTCTCATCATAGGGGGACCAGAAAGAGAAGAGAGAGAGTAAGGAATTGATAACCTATTTGAAGAAATAATGACTGAAAACTTCCCCAACCTGGCAAAGGAAATAGATATACAAGCCCAGGAAGTGCAGAGAGTCCCAAACAAGGTGAACTCAAAGAGGCCCACACTAAAACACATCATAATTAAAATGCCAAAGATTAAAGACAAAGAGAGAATCTTAAAAGCAGCAGGAGAAAAGCAGTTAGTTACCTACAAGGGAGCTCCCTTTTAGGGAAGGAAATCAGTCAGCTGATTTCTCAACAGAAACTTTGCAGGCCAGAAGGGATTGTCAAGAAATATTCAAAGTGATGAAATGAAATGACCTGCAAACAAGAATACTCTACCCAGCAAAGCTATCATTTAGAATCAAAGGACAATAAAGAACTTCCCAGAAAAGAAAAAGCTAAAGAAGTTCATCACTACCAAACCAGTATTACAAGAAATGTTGGAGGTACTTCTTGAAGAAGGATGAGTATGAGGATGAGAATGAGGAGGATGAGGAGAAGGAGAAGGAGAGGAGAAGAAGAAGTGGAGGAGAGCAGAAGGAAGAAGATAAAAAATATGAATAATAAAGTAGCAATAACTACATATCTATCAACAATTATTTTACACGTAAATGGATTAAATTATCCAATCAAAAGATAGAGTGGCTGAATGGATAAGAAAAAAGACACTTACATATTCTGCTTACAAGGGGTTCACTCAGATAGAAAGGCGCACACAGACTGAAAGTAAAGTAATGGGGAAAAGATATTTCATGAAAATGGAAACAAACAAAAAAGCTGAGATAGTAATACTTATACCAGACAAAATAGACTTTGAAACAAAGGCTATAACAAGGACAAAGAAGGAGCCAGTAATTCCAATTCTAGGCATTTATCCAAAGAAACCCAAAACACTACTTTGAGGAAAAATGTGTATCCATATGTTAATTGCAGTATTGTTTACAAGTTTGTTTTTCCATAAATTTTATTCTGTTAAAATACACATAACGTAAATTTTACCATCTTAACCACGTTTAAGTGTACAGTTCAGTGATATTAAATACATTAATATTGTGTACAGCCATTACTACCATCATCACCATAACTCTTTTCATCTTATAACTCTGAAACTCTATACCTATTTAAAAATTACTCTCCATTCCTCCCTCCCCCAAGTGACTGGCAACCACCATTTTACTTTCTGTACCTATTATTTTGACTATGTTAAGTACCTCATATCAGTAGAATCATATGCTATTTGTCTTTTTGTGACTAGATTATTTTATTTAGCAAGACGTCCTCAAGATTCATCCATGTTGTAGCATACTGCAAAATTTCCACCTTCTTAAGGCTGAATTATTTTTGTTTGTTTGTGTATACCACATTTTGCTTCCTCCAGTCATCTGTCAATGAACCCTTGGGTTGCTTCCAAGTTTTAGCTATTGTGAATAATGTTACTATAAACATGGGTGTACAAGTATCTCTTACAGACACTGCTTTCAGTTCTTTTGGGTATATACCGAGAAGTGGAATTACTGGATCATACGTTAGTTCCATTTTTAACTTTCTGAGAAAATTCTATACAATTTTCCACAGTGGGTGTACCATTTTACATTCCCATGAACAGAGCACAAGAGTTATTTCCCCACATGTTCGCTAACACTTGTCATTTTCTGGGTTTTTTGTTTTTGTTTTTGTTTACATAGTTGCCATTATAATGGGTGCTTGGTGGTATCCCATTGTAGTTTTGATTTTCATTTCCTTAATGATCACTAATGTGGAGATTCTTTTTATGTGTTTATTGGCCATTTGTATATTTTCTTTGGAGAAATGTCTAATCAAATCCTTTGCTCATTTTCCAATTGGGCTGTTTAGTTTTTGTGGTTGAGTTTTAAGAGTTTTCTATATATACTGAATATTAATTTCTTATTAGATATATTATATGCAAATATTTTCTCCCAATGAAACTGTAAAACATCCAGAAAGTAATTCGTAAAATGACATTAGTAAGTCCTTTCATTTGGGGCAGATAATTCTTTGCTGCAGGTACTGCCCTTTGCATTGTAACATGTTTAGTAGTATCTTGACTTTTACCCCGTAAAGGCCAGTATCAGTCCCATCCTAGCTGTGAAAAAACAAAAATGTCTGCAAATACAATGTCTATTGTATCCAATAGACAAAGGCTATGAACGCTGCTAATATGCTACAATGCACAGGACAATCCCTCTCATCCCTACCTCTTACAACAGAGAATTGTCTGGCCTAAAATACCAATAATGCTTAGGTTGAGAAACCCTGATATAACTGTTGGATTTGTAGTCACACACATTTAGGTGCTCACAAGTCAATTTGGTGACAAATTATTAATGTCTGTGACTTTATAACTAATTAGATTTTCTACCTTCCAGAGGACAAACCTCACCACAAACTAAGTGACACCCAAACTTTAATATCATTTATATTATACCTAGAATAGGAAGTTTCTGCATATGCAGAAATAACACTGAAGAACATGCTGCAGGGCCTAGACTTTTACAGAAACAAAATTTGGTAAGGAACTTAGAAAAAGTTGATACATTTCCAGCTGAGGTATCATTACTGATCTATTTTTTAAAAAAGACTTACTGCTTAAACTCAAGGTCCTTTACCATAGATCTATAGATTTGTTTACATTAAATGATATTGTTTCATGCAGAAGGTTAAGTCTTTCAATATTATGTCATAAGCATATTTTGGCCAGACACCAATAATTTGGTGGTACATGATGATTTGTATTAGGTGTGTAGGATAAGATTTTTATTTGCTGTTGCCTACAGGAGTTATGACAATTAAGTTCACAAACTTGTTGCAATGGTGTTGCTAACCTTTTTTGATATCAGAGGGATTATGCATTATGAATTTGTACCAACTAAACAGTTAACCAAGTGTACTATTTGGAAGTGAGGAAAGGGTCTGTAAAAAAGCTAGATGACCTGAACTTTTTACCAACAATTCAAGACTCTTGAATCACAATAATGTATTGGCACTATTGCCACACGGCACTATCTGTGAGGGAATTTTTGGCCAGTAAACAAATAACTGTATTGGAACACCTTTTCTACTCACCTGATCTGGCCCCCAGTGACTTCTTTCTTTACCCAAACATAAAGGAAATATTGAAAAGAAGACATTTTGATGACATTCAGGATATCAAGGGTAACACGATCACAGCTCTGATGACTAGTCCAGAAAAAAGAGTTCTAAAACTGCTTTGAAGAGTAGACTAGGTGCTGGTGTCAGTGCATAGCTTCCCAAGGGGAGTACTTTGAAGGTGACCATAGTGATATTCAGCAATAGGGTATGCAGCACTTTTTCTAGGATGAATTTCCAAACCTGATTGTCAGACTTCGGTATATCATAATGGTTTTTAGCTTGGAAAGCTAATACCTGCTTCAGAATTGCATCAAACCCTACTCAAGACCATTCTAGTTACAAGTGTCTATGACAGGCCATAGATGACCTAGTCAAAGAATTGTACTTAATTTTAGTTGAAATACTGTGATGACTGAGGGCAACTTTTCAATAGCTGCCTATTGTCCCAATTGCTGCAGGAAGCTTAAAAAATGGGATTGTTTTCTAAAAATACAAACAAAAGCTGACTGATAGGCCCAGACTTACCATGTCCTAGAAGCATGAACAGTAGGATTGGACAAACATTATTTTTAAATCAAGATAGTTTAGATGTTATACTTGCCTCCAAGAAGAAATCTGTATTATTTTAGGAGAAGATTATTGTACATCTACACATAAAGTTCTCACAGAGAGCTTTAAAATCACTGCTAATACTACAAAAATAATAAATAATATAAATCACCTGGGGAACACCTACCTGACATCCCACTGTCTAACTCTAAAAATATATGCCCAGCACTGAGATTTATTTTCCTGGTTTTACATGGGGAAATATTGACTGTGGAGTACATTTTTCTGTTCTTCCTTATTTTACTGGTAATTTGTTTGTTTTTATCTCTATTGTTTTTTGATTTTATTAAATTTAATGGGTGACATTGGTTAATAAAATTATATAGGTTTCAAATGTACAATTCTATAATACATCATCTGTATATGCATTGTGTGTTTACACCAAAAGTCAAATCTCCCTCCATCACTATGTATTTGACCCCCTTTACCCTTTTCTACTTCCCCCTACCCCTTTTCCCCTCTGGTCGCCACTATACTGTCGTCTCTCTCTATGAGTTTTTGTTCATCTTCTTTATTTGTTGCTTTCACTTTTATACCCCACAAATCATATGTTTGTTTGTTTTTTTAAATACTACTCTAACGTAGCCAGTAGCCATTGTCTTGCCACATGGTACAACTATAATTCTGATAGAAAAGCAGGCAAAATTATAATAATCACTAAAATCTCTATCTCATCTCCTTAAATTCCTGGCATTCATATTGATCAAGCCATTTCTTAAAATTCTCTCTAATGACCTGATTAAGGAAGGCCTAAAGGGAGGACAGAGAATGAAAATTTTCTCTCTCTCAAAGAACATGAAGTGTACCTGTGCAGGGAAATGTATAGTATTTCAATGAAGCTAATGATCCACACATTTTTAGGAAGCTATCAAACTGGACTAGACAGGTCATAAGCTAAAGCCCTCAGTCATCAGTAAGCCCCTTTGGACAGACCCACTCTTGAAATCCATACAATCAGTAATTGCTCTACTTTGTTCATTTAAGTCTAAACTAAACCCTACCACCTCAAATTCTACATAGTCTTCTAAGAAGCTGTATTCCTACTTGAGGATTCTTCCTTGTGCAAACAGGAATTCCACGTAAATTCAGAGGGGTTTTTTGTTTGTTTTACAGAATCAAGAAAATTTGATTTCCTTTAACAATAATACGAGTAAGGTAAGACTTCATTCATTAACAAATTCCATTTACATTTTTGTTCTACAGAATCAAATAACAGAGCTTAGAATAATCAGAATTTAGGAACTAAGAAGAAAATTATGGTCATTACCTTTTCCAACCAAATTTTCACACTGTTTGTTAAACATCCGACATCGTCCTTCATAACAAAAGGATTCACCTGAATTACAATAGTGTCCATTGCGTACAAATGTGTCAGGACCACAGTGTGGGGTAATCCCATTGCAGAATTCAACGAAATCACATTCTTTATCAAATGATTTCCTACAAAGTATACCAGCTGGTTTTACCTAAAAAGGAAGAAAACATAAGAAAAGATTACATATCAATGACACTCAAATTTTCTTTCTCTTCAGGCTTTGAATTTCCATCCATCTTTTTCTAAGTTGCTAAGATCAATGATGAAAATACTCTTCTTGTTAACTACTTAAGCATTATATAGAAACTTAGGTGACTGAATTTATTGTGCATTAAGGAGTAATGCTTGTGAGAGATGTGAGAACTAAAAGATATAAAGACTACCATAATCATAAAAAAAGAAAATAGAGCTAAAGAATTAATATAAAAATTACTTTCAGCATATTATGGTGATGTTCACATGTACAGCCTCTGATTTCTCAATATGCCATCCTTAAAGCAGAAATTAGCAAGCATTTACAAAAACACATTATAAACATTTAGATAAAAAGTTTGTTGATTTTAAAAGAAGAAAATTTAAGGACATGGGAGAAGGTTTATTTCACACACCACATTGCAAACAACTGTTAAAAAAAAAAAGTAACTTCTCCAATTGTATATCTCTGATCTCTTCAGTACTTACTCTTTAGCTGCTAGCATCCAAGGTTCCCTTTCTGTATACCTGCTTTTGCAAAGAAACATCCAACTATCATCACAACAAACCTTTTCTTCAATGCAAGCCCCAATTCCTCATGGCTATTCACTATCTTATGTAAATTAAGTCAAATCTGTTCTAGCTTTCAAAGGTCCTAGAGGCCCAGCATAAGTAACATTCACACACATCTTGCCTCCCCAGAATAGGTTTTCTGCATACTTTTTCTCACGTTTTCAACATGTATTTGCTACCTGTAGCAAATCTGACACAAAATTTCTAAGTGATGGGTGAGAAGACAAAACACAAGCTTATGCAGTTAACATTCAAATCAAAACAAGTGATCAAAATTATTAGTAAAATTAGAAAAAACATATAACTATGACAAACTATTAATATTTGTTTAAGAAGACTGAAATAATATCTAGTATCTTTTCCAAACAAAATGGTATGAAACTAGAAACCAGAGAGAAAACTGGAAAATTCACTAAATATGAAAATTAAACACTACACTCCTGAACAATCAATGGATCAAAGAAGAAATAAAAGGGAAACATTATTTTTTAAATAAACATAAAGAAAAGAACTATACCAAAACATTTGGGTGCAGCAAAAGCAGTTCTAAGAGGTAAGTTTATAGCAATAAATGCCTATATTTAAAAAAAAAAAAAAAGATCTGAAATAACAACAAAACTTTACACCTCAAGGAATTAGAGAAAGGAAGAACAAACTGAGTCTAAAGTTATTTGGAGAAAGGAAATAACAAAGATCAGAGTGGAAATAGGTGAAATAGAGACGAGAGAGACAACAGGGGGAAAAATCAGTGAAACTAAGTTTTTTTTTTTTTAATAAAAACAAAATGGCAAACCTTTAACATGATTAACCAAGAAAAAAGAGACAGGATTCAATAAAATAAAATAAAAAAGAGGAGACACTAAAACTGATACCATAGAAATACAAAAGATTATAAAAGGCTATTATGAACAATTATATGCATATGTTGACAAATTGCATAGCCTACAATAAATGGATAAATTCCTAGAAAGATAGCCTACCAAGATGGAATAATGAAAAAATAGAAAGTTTGAACAAATCAACTACAACTAAAGAGATTTAATTTGTTATCAAACCTCCTAAGACAGAAAAGCCCAGGACCATGGCTTCAGAGGTGAAATCTATTAAATATTTAAAGAGAAGTAATGCTAATTCTTCTCAAACTTTTTCAATAAAATAAAAAGGAGAAACATGCTCAAACTCATTTTACAAGGCCAAGATTAACCTGATACTAAAGAAAGATAAAGACACTGTAATAGTTTAGTGGTTACCAAAGGGTAAGGGGGGAGGGGGTGGTAGATGAAGGTAAAGGGGATCAAATATATGGTGATGGAAAGAGAACTGACTCTGGGTGGTGAACACACAATGGGATTTATAGATGATATAACACAGAATTGTACACCTGAAATGTACGTAACTTTACTAACAATTGTCACCCCAATAAACTTTAATTTTAAAAAAAGACACTATAAGAAATGAAAAATACACGCCAATATCTCTGATGAGTATAGGTGCAAAAATTCTCAATAGAACACTAACACACCAAATTCAACCATATTTTAAAGGGCCATACATCATGATCAAGTGGGATTTATTCCTGGGATGCAAGAATGATGCAATATATGGAAATTATTAAACATGATACACCCCATTAATAGAATTAAGGATAAAAATCATATTATCCTCTGAAGAGATGCAGAAAAAACATGTGACAAATTCAACACATCATCATGATAAAAGCTCCCAACAATTTGGTTATAGAAAAAACATAGCTCAAAATAATAAAGACCATATATGAAAAATCTTAGCTAACATTGTACTCAACAGGGAAAAGCTGAAAACTTTTCCTCCTAAGACCAGAAACAAGACAAAGGTGTCTATGTACATGACTCCTATTCAACATAGTAATGGAAGCCCTAGCCAGAACAATTAGAAAAGAAAAAGAAATAAAAGGCATCCAAATCATAAAAGATGTAAAATCATGTCTGTTTGCAGATGACTTAATCTTATATGTAGAAAATCCTAAAGAAGCTACCAAAATAAACTGTTAGAACTGACCAAAAAAAATTCAGTAAAGTTTCAGGATACAAAATCAGACTACAGAATCCATTTGCATTTCTGTACATTTACAACAAAAAGTATGAAGAAATTTTGAAAATCCCATTTGCAAAAGTATCAGAAACAATAAAATACTTAGAAGTAAAATTTAACCAAGTAGTTGGAAAATCTGTCCATGGAAAACTATATATAAGACACTGGTGAAAAAAATTAAGAGATACCAAAAAAATGAAAAGACATCGTGTGTTCATGGATCGGAATAATTAATATTGTTACAATATCCATACTATCAAAGAAATCTCAAAAAATTAAAAATAGAACTATCATTGATCGAGGAATCCCATTTCTGAGTATGTATCTGAAAGAGATGTACCTTGAAGAGGTATATGCACCCACATGTTCATTACAGCATTACGCACAACAGCCAAAATACGGAAACAACCTTACGTTGTACATTAATGGATGAATGTATTTTTAAAATGTAGTTTATATATACAATGGAATATTTGGCCATCAAAAGAAGGTAATGCGGGCCAGCCCGGTGGCTCAGGTGGTTAGAGCTCTATGCTCCTAACTCCTAAGGCTGCCGGTTCGATTCCCACATGGGCCAGTGGGCTCTTAACCACGAGGTTGCCGGATCAATTCCTCGAGTCCCGCAAGGGATGGTGGGCTCCGCCCCCTGCAACTAAGATTGAACCCGGCACCTTGAGCTGAGCTGCCTTCCGGATGGCTCAGTTGGTTGGAGCGCATCCTTTCAACCACAAGGTTGCGGGTTGGACTCCCGCAAGGGATGGTGGGCTGCGCCCCCTGCGACTAGCAACAGCAACTGGACCTGGAGCTGAGCTGCGCCCTCCACAACTAAGACTGAAGGGACAACAACTTGAAGCTGAACGGCACCCTCCACAACTAAGATTGAAAGGACAACAACTTGACTTGGAAAAAAGTCCTGGAAGTACACTCTGTTCTGCAATAAAGTCCTGTTCCCCTTCCCCAGTAAAATCTTAAAAGAAAAAAAAGAAGAAGGTAATGCTGCCATTTGTGACAATACAGATGAAATTTGAGGGTATTCTTCTAAGGGAAATAAGTCAGACAAGACAAATACTTTATGATCTCACTTATATGTGGAATGAAAAAACAAACAAACAAAACTGACCAAAACACAGAATAGAATGTTGGTTGCCAGAGGTTGCGAGGTGGGGGAGATAGGATGTTGGTCGAGGGTATAAATTTCAACCATAAATGAATACATGTATAAATAAATAAATCTGGGGATGTAATGTAGAGCATGGTGACTATAGCTAACAATAATGCATTGTATACTTAAAAGTTGCTAAGATAGTATCTCATAGCAAGGTTCTTGCTATGTGAAGTGGTGGATATGTTACCTAAATTTATGTGGTAATCATTTTGCACTATATGGGGCTCTGACAATTAAGTTCAAAAACTCATCCTAGAAAAAGTGCTACATACCTCATTGCTGAATGTCAGTAGGGTCACCTTTGAAGTACTCCCCTTGGGAAGCTATGCACTGATGCCAGCGCCTAGTACACCCTTCAAAGCAATTTTGGAACTCTTTTTCTGGAATGGCCACCAGAGCTGTCGTCATATTACCCTTAATGTCCAGAATATCATCAAAATGTCTTCCTTTAAATATTTCCTTTATCTTTGGGTAAAGAAAGAAGTCATTGGGGGCCAGATCAGGTCAGTAGGGAGGGTGTTCCAATACAGTCATTTGTTTACTGGCTAAAAACTCCCTCACAGACAGTGCCGTGTGAGCTGGTGCATTGTCGTGATGCAAGGGCCATGAATTGTTGGCGAAAATTTCAGGTTGTCTAACTTTTTCATGCAGCCTTTTCAGCACTTCCAAATAGTGAACTTGGTTAACTGTTTGTCCAGTTGGTACAAATTCATAATGCATAACCCCTCTGATATCAAAAAATGTTAGCAACACCATTGTAACAAGTTCCTGAACTTAATTTTCAGATCTCGTATGCTCATACTTACACCAAATCACTAAGTTGTACATCTTAAATTTATACAATGTTATATGTCAATTATATCTCAATAAAGCTGGGGAAATTTTTTAAAAGATAAAAGCATATACTTCCTCCAATCTTATTTGCTATTTACCTTGTTCTGGAGTTTGTTACTTTTTTCTATTGAGTTCCAGTGAATTGTGCTGGGTTTGGGATAATTATCCATGAATTCTTTAAATGCTTTCAATAAAGACATATTAAGTGATTGTAACAATAACTGAATGAATTGCAAAGGAACAAAGGACTTTACCAGAAGACAGTGAATATAGCCAACAAAAAGAACTAATCTAACTTCCTGACCCCGTGTGAGGTAGGGTGTTAGAAAATAAGACCATAAGAGGGTTGCTCCAGATGTACGTCGATCATAGAGAACTCTGAATGGGTACAAGAAAGATTTGTAATGAGGTATAGGAATGGGAAGTCAATTCAGAGAGAAGAAGCATCAGGCATTAGGTATATGAGAGTACTGGAAATCATAGATTGCTGAATGGACTGAAGAGTGAGGGTGGGCCAATGTTGCTTGCATATAATATAATGGGAAGGACAAAATATGCTTCCCACCTTCTTTAAACCAGGATTTCAAGAAGTTAATGCTGAGCTATTATAACATACAGATTGCCTCTTACCGTGCAGTGTTGTGTGCAGCATTCCCCAGAACCACAGTCTTTGTTACCTTTGTACATACAGGTTCTAGGATCACAGCACTTTTTATGTGTACAGTTCTGTAAACAAATGCTGTGTTACTCAATCACATATAATTAGGTAACATCAAATAAAACTAAAACACAGTTTCTTTACAAAGTATGAAGTTTTTCTTAAATTCACAGTTTCAGTAATCCCATTCTTTATATGAGATTTATAGAAATCAACATTTCATTCACTAGTTCGTAAAAGAAATGTGTTGTTTCACTATGTTCCATATAATTTGAACAATATTAAGATACAACTGTGGAGCCAAAACCTTAGAGGAAATACTTATTAGATACCTTGTTAACTATCATTCTCTTCAAACATTTTGTTACATTCTTGCTTTCATAATAAATTATATAAGCCAAATATGTTTACATATAGAACTTCTCTGATGTGAAGCTGTCAAAAGCAAAATTCACATTCTCAGTTTCTCTTTCTGAAATGGCAAAACCTCAAAACCCCTCCCTAAAAAAAGTGGTCCCACAAGCCAGGCTCATCGGTTCAGAGCTCTGATTTCACTGGGATGCTGGCCCTATACTTACTTATATTTTATAAGATTTAGTACCTTCAATCAGCTTTTCCAGTAGCAAGTTTGTTCTAAATTATGTAGTTTAACAATATCAGATGTTTGCTCCTTGGTGTTGTCTTTTTTGTTATTGGTAATTTCTTATTAGCATTTTCAATGAACAGCTTCACCATAGGCTGCAGTATTATACTTTTAAAATTATTTATTTCATAAATTGACTCACGTACTCAAAATTTAAATATGCTTTTGTTAGCTTTTCATAATGTTTCTTTTAATCAAATGTTTAGTTGTTTTTTGTTATAGATTATTTTCAATCCAACTTTGTATGTGTAAGGGCAAACCTTCTTAAGAACAGAATGATCTGGCTATTTTAAATGGTTCCTTTAACCCTTCCTTCTCCCAGAAGTGTGACAATACTTTTCTCCAATATTCATGTGACAACCAGTTTGAGCTCCTATAAAACCCACAAAAGTGTGGGGGGTCTTCTTATGATTGGGTTTCCCTGGAGTTTTTAACTCTCAGAGTTGTCCACATTGAGCTTCCAACAATTCAATAATTACAGTGTAGATTTTCCTACCCGGTCACTGGTTCCGAAAGGTTTCAGCTTCTGTGTTGCTACTTCAGTAGGTTATGATTCCCTGTTTATATACCTGTCGTTCCAATTCGGGGGGCAGTGGCTTGCTCTATAACCTTATTTCTCTGATGGATCTAAGAAGAGTTGTTGCTTTTTCAATTTGTTTAACTTTTGTTGTAAAGACTGAGTGGTGACTTTTAAACTTCTCGTATGTCAGACCAGAAATCAGAATACTTAACTTCTTTTTTTTAATAAAAATCCTTTAAATTGTCTTTTGAATATTTTATACATATATTCATATATATTTGAATATACATGTATTATAAATATTTTCTTGATTTCTAGAGCTTGCCATTTTATTTTTCTTAGCAATCTAAGAAAGTTTCTGAATTTGATGAAGTACAATTTATCTTTTCGTTAAAACCTCATTCTTATTTGCCATATCTAAGACATTTTTGCATACCAGAGGGTCAAAAAGATTTTCCCTACATTTTATTCTAAAAGCTTTCGATTTCAACTTTTATATTTAGGTCTTTGATCCATTTTGATCCATACACAAAGTTAATTTTTGTGTATGGTGCGAGGTTCAGGTTTATATTATTTATTGGATATACAATTCATACAACACTTTTGTTGAAACGATTTTCTTCACTCATTGAGATACCTTAATGTGTTGACAGAATATCAATTGACCATATATTATATCTGGATTCTCTGTACTGTCCCATTAAGGTATATGTTCATGCTCTGGCCGATACCACATTATCTTGATTATTACAGCTTTATAGAAAATTTTGAAATTTAAAGGAAACTAGTACATATGTTTCACCTTTGTTTTTTTTTTTCTTTTAATTGCTTTGTCTATTCTAGGCCCTTTGCATTTCCATATAATTATAGTATCAGTTTGTAGAATTGTGAATTCTACAAAAAGATGGGTGGGGTTTGGATTGGTATTATGTTGAATGAATATATCAACTTATGTAGAGCTGACATCCTAACAATATTTTGTCTTCCAACCTATGAAAGTAGGATGTGTCTTCATTCACTTCAATCTTCTTTCATTTCTCTGAGCAATGTCAATTTTTATTGCATAGATCTTGCATGTATTCTGTTAAATTTATCTCTATGTATTTCATATTTTTGAAAGAATGTATATGGAATTGTACTTTTTATTTCATTTTCCATTTGTTTATTGCCGATACATAAAAATCCAATTGAATTTTGTATACTGACGTTGTATCCAATGACTTGAATTCACTAATTAGTTCTAGTAGTTCTTGGGTGGAAGATTGTTTAGGATTCTCTACTCATGCAGCTAAGTTGAGTTTGATTAAAGACAGGTTTACATCTTCTTTTCCAATCATTATGTGTTTCTTTATCTTGCCTTACAGCAGCGGCTGTAGCATCCACTACAAAGTTGAATGGAAGTGGGGAGAGTGAACATCTTTCCTTGCTCCAGATACTAGGGGAAAATACTGCATTATTTTACCAGTACGTATGATGATAGTTGTAGGTTTCTCAGAAATGTATTTTATTAGAGTGAGGAGGTTCTCTTCTATTACTGAGTGCTGAGTTTATAATGAGTTTATGCTAAATTTTCTCAATTTTTTTTCTTCATACATTCTATTATGTTGAATTATATTGAATGATCTTCATATTATAAAACAACCCTGTACTTTTGGGATAAACACCATCTGATCAAGATTTATTAACCTATTTCCATACTGTTCGTGAGAGTTATTGGTGTGATTTTCTTTTCTTTTAATTTCTTATCTGGCTTTGACTTCAGACCAATACTCACTTCAGGAAATGAGTTGCAAAATGCCTCTATTATCTGCGAAGCTTCATGCATAATTGGCATTATTTCTTCCTTATATGTTTGATAAAATTAACTAATGAAGTAATATGAATTTGGAGTTTCTTTGTGAAAAATATTTTAATTACAAATTTAATTTCTTCACTAAATATGGAGCTATTCAAATTTCATCTTCTTATATTGGTTGTGATACTTTGCATCTTTTGAGAAACTTGCCAATTTTATCCAAATTGTCAAATTTATTTACATAAAGTAGTTTTTAATATTCCTTATTTTTAACATATGTAGGATGTGTGATAATATATCTTTTTATCTTTCTGATATTGGTAATTTACTCTTAATCTCATTTTTCCTTCATCAGCACAGTGAGAGGTTTATCAAGTACACTGATTTATTTCAAAGCACCAGCTTTTATTTTCATTGATATTCACTCTCTGGTTTCTACATCATTGATTTCTGCTTTTACTTTTATCATTTGTTCCTTCTATTTATTTTGGCTTTAATTTAGACTTATATTTCATTTCTCTAAAGTAGTATTCTAATTAATTTTAGATCTTTCTTTTCTCTAATATAAACTTTTAAAGCTATATAGATTTTCCTCAAAACACTGTTTGCTGAACCTCATATATTTTGATATGTTTCACTTGCATACTGTTAAAAATAGATTCTAATTGCCTTGTGATTTCTTTTTTGAGTCATTGGCCATGTAGAGGTGATATACTTATTTCCAAATATTTGGGGGCTTGTCAAGATATCTTATTGTTCTTGATTTCTAATTTAATTGTCAAAACAAAATAAATGTTGTGATTTTATATCAATATATTCTATCTTGATGAATACTTTAAGTGAACTTGAAAAGAATGTTTATATTAATTCTGTTGTTAAATATAGTTGCCTATAAATATTAGTTATATGTGCTGAGATTCCTTAGCTACTCATTAAGATAATTTTTCCCTTAAATTATTTGAGCATGAGTTCCTTTAATTCTCTTAATATATTAAAAGTAACTATCGTGAAGTCTTTATCTGCTAAATGAAATATCTTAATAGTCAGTTTTCCTTAACTGCCTATTTTTCTGAATATGGTTCATACTTCCCTGTTTCTCTGAATGTCTAGTAATTTTTGGTTAATAAGTTGGACATTATAGAAAAATATGATATAATGACTATTCAGCTATGTCATTCTGGGTTGTTTTTTTTTCTCATAGGGAATTAAGTTGCCTGGGCATAAACTATAAACTTCAGGTCCCATGCAATAAGCAGCAGCTATCTCTGCTTAATTCATATAGTTTCCAACTGCTGAATTTTTAGCTTGATTCCCTCTGTAATGTGGCATTCAGCCAAGGATTTAGGCAGAGATTGCACTTAGATTTCAGAGTACAATTTATCTTCAGTTTCCTTGTTTCTGAAGATCCCTCTTTAATTCCCAGTTGCAGTTACAGTCTCAGTCTCTATATTCTGGTGTCTGAAACCAGTAAGTCTTCAGATTTCTGTTACCCGAGTTGCACATAGTTCGAAAATACTCTCCAAAAAATAATCATACTCACAGAGCTCACCTAGTTTACCTATATCTTTCAAGTGTCTCACCCTTCATTTTTTGTCCCATGAGGTATTTCTGGCCCATGAATATTTTAGCAGTCAGCTAAGTATTTGTACAGTTAATAATCAGATTTTGGGTCTAACCACTTTCACAGTTTTCTCACTTTCAGTGTTTTACCCTTAAGTTTCCAGTGGCTCTCATCCATGAACTATGTTCTCTGTCATACTGAGTCAATAGAGCTGCAGTTTCCATTTAATTCTGCATAGCTATGGAGGTAGAGGAGCACCTTTAGGCTAGAGAGATAAAATTTTCAATTCTTAACTATTACACGCAATTTTTCAAGAGTCAACTCTCCTCTGGTCATCTTTAAGATGTGTTCCAGTGCCATCTTTCTAAATGATAAGGTCTTCATCTTCTTTTCCATCTATTAGACATATATATATAGGAAACAAATATTTTTTGAAAAAATTTCTGCTTACCTTTAAAGTGCCACAGTCACATTGTTCACCTGGTTCCAACATTCCATTGCCACATATCCTCTGTTGTTTGTAAACTGGCATATCAGGAAGGGTGTCATGAAGACAGTCAAGGCCAGAACCTGAAGCAAAATATCTAAACTCATCCAAGCTACAGATGCTAAATTCCTTTACACCCCCAGAGTGCCTAAAATATAAAAACGTAGATGTGATAAAAATTATTACTGCATATCACTGCATTTCTCCTAATGTATATTATCTTCAAGAGAGATTTAAAAGCATTATTCTTCATGGAAAACAAAAAGCACATTTTAAAAAATATTTATTGCATTGCTAATATAAACATATTTTAAATTTCACCAAGAAAATTCTTGCAATGACAGAAAACAGGAACCCTGTTATTCTTACTTACCTTCCCAGTGCCAAACAACTGAATTTAAAATTTTGGGGTTCAGTTTTTAATATACTTTTATCTATTTAACATTGCTTTTGTATTTTTTTCTGTAATGCCAATGTGAACACATTTGTATTAACTTTGATAGCATGTGTTACAGTTTTTGCTCTCTGTAATTAAACATTTTTCAAACAAAAATCTGTTGTTTGAGCTACACTATGGGAGGGGCGGTAGGAGTACCTGTCCTGACAGAGTAAGAACTGTTAGCACTTTGGTAATACCTCAGCATCCAACTAAAACACCAGATAGAATATGATTTAAGGATCTACAGACTATGCCCTAGATCAGGAGTTGAGAAATTTTTTTCTGTAAAGGGCCAGATAGTAAACATTATTGGCTTATAGGCTATATACTCTTTTGGAACTACTCAATTCTCCCACTGAAGTGCAAAAGCAGCCATAAACAACATGTAAAACAATCACATGGCTATATTTCAATAATATTTCATTTACAAAAGAGGAAACCAGTAAAATCTGGCCTATAGATTATTGTTAGCTGACATCTGCCCTATACTAAAATCTATTCTATATCAATTCAAACGGAGCCTAATTCAACCTCTGCTAAGACCACCAGAGGAGATCAAGTTGGAAACACCCTGAGGTTCCATAGCTCCAAATTAACAAAGCATAAAACCAAGCATATAAAAATTAAAATGATTAGCCAATAGTTGAAGTACCTGGTAGAAAAAGAATCAATGCTTTTCAGAAGAAGGTAGAAGAACTCAGTCTTTCTACTGCATTATCAACAATATTCAATATGCTAATAATACTAGATATACAAAGAAATAAGAAAATGTGATCCATAGTAACACAAAACAAAACAAAACAGCAGTTGATATTGTGGTACCCACATGCTGGCGGAGCCGTACAGAATGAGTGGGATGCTGCTGTGAAGCACCCGAGCAAGAGCTCTTGCCCTGCCTGGGGAGGAGTTCAAAACTTCCAAAGTAAAGCTGTGCATGCAGGTAAGGCTGCCCCACTTGGAGAAAGGGTGCAGCTGGGCAGGGACGCAAAGCAGCCCTACCCAGACCCTACTCTGACAGCAGACAATTAAAACAACAGGTCACGCAGGCAGGGTCCTTGTGCAGAGTAAGAGGGGTGCTGCTATTCACTCATCCATGCAGGAGCATCTGCCCTCTGCCTGGAGAGACTACAGAATTACCCAAGTATGGCTGTGCGCAGGTATGCCAGGTTGCCCCAACCAGAGAAAGAGTAGAGCTAGGAGGGCATTGAGACTCAGGCAGGAAGAGTGGCCCTACATAGGCCCTGCTCTGATTGAGGATAATTTAAGCATTAGTGGCTGAGCACAAAAGGTGCTGTACTGGCCCAAACAGGAGCTGCCCTGACTACAACCTGCCTGCCAAAACTATTCAATACATGGTCTATTCAGAAACCACTCTTTCAAAACTGAGAGACAGCTATTCTTCCCAACTAATAGGAACAAATACAGAAAGTCAAACAAAATGGGGAGACAGAAGAATATGCCCCAAATGAAGGAACAAGAAAAAACTCCAGAGGAAAAAACCCTTAATGAAACAGCAGTAAGTAATTTGCTTGAAAAATAATTCAAAGAAATGGTCTCAAGGATGCTCAGCAAACTTTAGAATAGAGGAACTCAGAGAACATTTCAAAAAAGAGATAGAAAATAAAGAACAAATAAGAGACTAAGAACACAATAGCTAAAATGAAAAATACATTAGAAGGAATTGACAGTAGACTACTTAATACAGAAGAAGGGATTAGTGACCTGGAGGACAGAACAGTGGAAATAACCTAATCAGAATAGGAATACCAAAAAAAAAAAAAAAAAAAAAAAAAAACCCACAACAACAACAACAAAAACTGAGGACAGTACAAGAGATCTCTGGAATAACATCAAGAGGGCTAACATTCACATTATAAGGCATCAAGGAGAACAGAGAGAAGGGGGCAGAAAGAATATTTCAAGAAATAATATCTGGAAATTTTCCTAATCTAGGGAAGGAAACAGACAGACATGTAGGTACAGGAAGCACAGAGAGTTCTAAACGATGAACCCAGAGACCCACACCAAGACAGAGTCTAATAAAATGGCAAAAGTTATATATAATGAGTCAATCTTTAAGGCAGCAAAAATAAAAATAAAAAGTCAGATACAAGAGAAGCCCCATAAGGCTAGCAGCTGATTTCTCAGAAGCAACTTTACAGGCCAGAAGGGAGTGACATGAGATATTTAAAGAGCTCAAAGAAAGGAATCTACAACCTAGAATACTTTATCCATCAAGGTGATCATTTAAAATTGAAAAAGAGATAACGAGTTTCCCAGACAAGCAAAAACTAAATGAGTTTACCACCACTAAACTGGCCTTACATGAAATGTTAATGGGTCTTCTTTATGCAGAAAAGAAAAGATCATAACTAGAAATAATAAAATACAGGAAAAGAGGGGGAAAAAATCTCACTGGTAAAAGCAAATATACATTTGTCACAGTGAATCAACCACTTAAAAAGTTAATAGGAAGTTTAAAGGAAAATAGTAGCAAAATTAACTGCAACTATAATAAATCACAGGAGATTCACAAAACAAAAGGATTTAAAACATGACATCAAACACAAATAGGGATGGGAATAAAAATGCAGTGCTTTTAGAATGCAACTGAAATTAAATGCCTATCAACTTAAAATAGACACATACAGAATAGGTAGATATATATGAACCTCATGGTAACCAAAAACCAAAACTATATAAAAAATACACAAAAAGTGAAGACAAAGGAATACAATTGAATAACTGAAAAAAACTCAATGAATCAAAAGGAAAGAGATCAGGAGAAGAAAGGAACAGTGGAGAACAAATAACACAATTAATAAAATGGCAATAAGCACACTAAATAATTACCCTAAATGTAAATATACTAAATACTCTCATCAAAAGACACAGAGTGGTAGAATGGAAAAAAAACAAACACATAGTCCATCAATATGCTGTTTACAAGAGGCTCACTTCTTATTGAAAGACAAACACAGACTGAAAATGAAGGGATGGAGAAATATATTCTGTGCAAACAGAAATTAAAATTAAGCTGAACTAGCAATACCTATATCAGACAAAATAGACTTCAAAACAAAGAATGTAAAAAGAGACAAGGACATTAAATATTTTAAAGGGGTTAATTCAAGAAGAGGATATAAGAGTTGTAAAGATCTACTCACCCAACAAAAGAGCACCCAGGTATATAAAGCAAATGTTAATGGACATAAAAGCAGAAAATAATAGTAATACTATAATAGTTGGGAGCTTTAATACTCCACTTGCTTCAAAGGATAGATCATCCAGACAGAAAATTAATATGGAGATAATGACCTTAAATGCCACATTAGACCACTTTGACATTTACAAAGCATTTCATCTAAAAACTGCAGGTTACACATTTTTTTCAACTGCACATGGAACATTTTCCAGGATAGATCACACACTAGACCTCAAGACAAGCCTCAATAAATTCAAGAAGACTGAAATTATATGAAGCATATATTCTGACCACAGTGTCCTAAACTAAACAAACAAACAAACAAACAAAAAACCTGGAAAAAACCTGGAAAATGCATGGAGATTAAACAACATGCTTCTAAACAACCAAAGATCAAAGAGGAAATCAAACAGGAAATCAAAAACTACCTTGAGACAAATGAAAATGAAAACACAATCCTACAAAATCTGTGGGATACAACCAAAGCAGTTATAAGAAGAAAGTTTATAGCTATACATGCCTACTTCAAGAAGCAGGAAAAATCCCAAATAAACAATCTAAATTTATACCTAAAGAAACTAGAAAAAGAGGAAAGAATAAAACCCAAAGGAAGTAAAAGGAAGTAAATAAGAAAAATCAGAGTGGAAATAATGAAACAGAAAATAGAAAATCAACAGAAAAGATTCATGAAACTAAGAGCTGGTTCTTCAAAAGGATAAAAAAAAATGGCAAGCCTCTAGCAAGACTTGTCAAACAGAAAAGAGAGAAAGAACATAAATAAAATCAGAAATGAACGAGGAGAGATTACAACTGACACCACAAAGGATCATCAAAGAATACCATGAACAATTATATGCCAATAAATTCAACAATATAGAAGAAATGGATAAATTTTTAGAAACATACAATTGTCCAAGACTAAACCAGGAAGAAACAAAGAATCTGAACAGACAAATTACTAGCAATTAAATTGAGGTAGTAATAAAAAAAACTCCCAACAAACAAAGGCCAGGAGAGACAGCTTCACAGGTGAATTCTACCAAACATTTAAAGAAAAATTAGTACCTATCCTTCTCAAACTATTATAAAAAAATTAAATAGGAAGGAATGCTTCCAAACTCATTCTACGAGGCTAGCATTATACTGATCCCAAAACCAGACAAAGATACCACAAATAAAAAGAGAATTACAGCCAATATCTCTGATGGACATGGACACCAAAATTCTCAACAAAATACTTGCAATCTGAAGTCAACAGTATATTAAAAAGATTATACACCATGATCAAGTAGGATTCATACCAGGGATGCAAGGATGGTTCAACATCCACAAAACAATTAATGTGATTATCACATCAAGAAAACTAAGGATAAAAATCACCTCAATAGATGTAGAAAAAAACAACTGAAAAAATTCAGCAACCATTTATGATAAAAAGTCTCAACAAAGTGAGTATCAAAGGAAATTATCTCATCTTGATAAAGGCTATATATGACAAGTTCACAGCTCATATCATACTCAATGGTGAAAAGCTGAAAGTTTTGCATTTTAGATCAGGAACAAGACAAGGATGCCCACTCTCACCACTGTTATTCAACATAGTACTGGAAGTTCTAGCCATAGCAATCGGACAAGAAAATAAATAAATAAACAAACAAACAAATAAACAAAAGTCATCCAAATATGAAAGGAAGAGTAAAACTATCACTATTTGCAGCTAACATGATACTGTATATAGAAAACCCTGAAGAAACCACCAAAATTTTAATAGAATTAATGAAAGAATCCAAGAAACTAGGAGGATACAAAATTAACACACAGAAATTTTTCATGTTTCTATACACAACAACGAACAATCAGAAGGAGAAATGAAGAAAACAATCCCATTCACAATTGCATCAAAAAGAATAAAACACCTAGGGGAAAAAACTTAACCGAGGACATGAAAGACATGTACTCTGAAAGTTATAAGACATTGAGGAAGACATTGAAGAAGACACAAATAAAAGGATATACTGTTCTCATGGATTAGAACAATTAATGTTGTTAAAATGGCCATACTATGCAAAGCAATTTACAGATTCAATGCAATTCCTACCAAAATGTCAATATCATTCCTCTTAGAACTAGAACAAATAATCCTAAAATTCATTTGGGACCACAAAAGACCCAGAATAGCCAAAGCAATCTTGAGAAAGAAGAACAAAATTAGCGGTATCACACTCCCCAGTCTCAAATTATCCTACAAAGCTATAATAATCAAAACAGTATGGTACTGGTATAAAAACAGATATATAGATGAATGGAACAGAATAGAGAGCCCAACAATAAGCTTTCACTTATATGGTCAATTAATCTATGACAAAGGAGCTGCAAATATACACTGAGTAATGACAATCTCTTCAGCAAGTGCTGTTGGGAAAAATGGGCAAAAAAAAAAGAAGAAGAAGAAAAGAAGAAACTGGACCACTCTCTTATACCATATACAAAAATAAACTCAAAATGGGTTAAGGACTTAAATGTAAGGCCTGAAACCATAAAACTCCTATAAGAAACATAGAAAATAAACTATCTGACATCAATATAAGTTGTATCTTTTGGGGACATATCCCATCAAGCAAGGGAAATAAAAGCTAAAATAACCACATGGGACTACATTAACCTAAAAAACTTCTGCACCATGAAGGAAACAAAAAAAAAAAAAAGGGAACCCAGTGAATGGAAGAATATGTTTGTAAATGATATATCTGATAAGGGGTTGATATTTAAAATATATAAGAAGCTCATACAACTCAAAAGCAAAAACACAATCGGGACTGCAAAACACAAAAGAATGCAAAAAAGTGATGATAGTTTAAGAGGTCTCTGGGACATCGCGAATACCAACATTTGCATCATAGGAGTACCAGAAGTACTAGGGAGAGAGCAAAGAATTGAAAACCTATTTGACAAAATAATGATGGAAAACTTCTCTAAACTGGTGAAGGAAATAGACATACAAGCTCAGGAAGCACAAAAAGTCCCAAACAAGCTGAACCCAAAGAGACCCACACCAAAACACGTCATAATTAAAATGCCAAAGATTAAAGACAGAGACAGAATCTTAAAAGCAGCAGGAGAAAAGCAGTTAGTTACCTACAAGTGAGATCCCATAAGACTGTCAGCTGATTTCTCACAGAAATTTTGCAGTCAGAAGGGATGGACACAAAATATTCAAAGTGATGAAAAGCAAGGACCTACTACCAAGGTTACTCTACCCAGCAAAGTTATCATTTAGAATCAAAGGACAATAAAGAGCCTCCCAGAAAAGAAAAACCTAAAGGAGTTCACTACCACCAAACCAGTATTATAAGAAATGTTAAAGGGATTATTCTAAGAAGAAAAATATCAAAAATTAAACAATAAAATGACAATAACTACATATCTATGAACAATTACTTTAAATGTAAATGGATTAAAGCCTCCAATCAAAAGACATATGGTGGTTGAATGGTGAGAAAACACAACTCTTATGCATGCTGCCTATAAGAAACTCACTTCAGATTGAAAGACATGGGCAGACTGAAAGTAAAGGGATAAAAAAATATATTTCATGCAAATGAAAATGGGAAGCAAAGGCTGAGGTAGCAATACTTACACCAGACAAAACAGACTTTAAAACAAAGGCTTTAACAAGAGACGAAGATGGACCCAGTAATCCAACTTTTGACTATTTACCTGAAGAAACCCAAAACATTACTTCAAAGGGACTCATGCATCCATATGTTCACTGCAGCATTATTTACCATAGCTAAGATACGGAAGCAACCTGAATGTTAATCAATAGATGAATGGATAAAGAAGAGGTGGTACATATATATAATGGAATATTACTCAGCGATAAAAAAAAAAGAATGAAATCTTGCCATCTGCAACAACATGGAAGAATCTAGAGGGTACTGTTTTGATCGGGGTAATTCAGAAAAAAACAAATGTCATATGATTTCTCTTATATGTGGAATCTTGAAAACAGGATAAACAAAGAAAACAGAAACACGCTCATAGATACGGAGGGCATAGATACAGAGGGTTGTCATATTGGGGTGTGTTGGGAGGGTGGGTGAAATGGGAGGGGATTAAGAGGTACAAATTGGTAGTTGCAAAATAGTCATGGAATTAGAGCATAGGGAATATAGTCAGTAGTATTGTAATAAGTATGTATGGTGTCAAATGGGTACTGTATTTATCAGGGTGATTACTTTGTAAGTTATATAAATGTCTAATCACTATGTTGTACAACTGAAATTAATATAATATTGTATGTCTACTGTAATTAAAAAATAAAGTATATATATATTTCAACAAAAAAAGAAAAATGGGCAGAGGACATGAAAAGACATTTCTCCAAAGGAGACATACAGATGACCAACAGACATATGAAAAGATGTTCAACATCACTAATCATCAGGGAAATACAAATCAAAACCACATGAAATACCACCTCACACCAGTCAGAATGGCTATTATCAAAAAGTCAACAAACAACATATGTGGGTGAGGATGTAGAGAAAAGGGAATCCTTGTGAACTGTTGGTGGGACTCCAAACTGGTATAGCCCCTATGGAAAACAGCATGGAGATTCTTCAGAAAACTAAAAATGGATATACCATACAACCCAGAAATTCCACTTTTGGGTATTTATCCACAGAAAATGAAAACACTAATCAGAAAAGATATATGCACCCTTATTTTCATTGCTGCATTATTTATGAGAACCAAAAATATACAAGCAACCTAGGTGTCCATTGATAGATGGAATATACATGATGGAATAAAATACAGCATAAAAAACTAATTAAATCTTGCCTTTTGTGACAACATGAATGTATCTAGAGAGCATTATGCTAAGTCAGGCAGAGAAAGTAAAATACCATATGGTTTCATTTATATGTGGAATCTAAAAACAAAACAAAACAAAAATAGATTCATAGAAATAGAGACCAAAGGTATGGTTACTAGAAGTGAGGTGGTGGGGGGATGGGTAAAAAGAGGAAGGGGAATACAGTCAATAATATTGTGATAAGTTTACAAGATTACAGATGATTTACTAGCATTAGTGGGGTGATTATATTGTAAGGTATAAAAAGGTTGAATCACTATATTGCACACCTGAAACCAATATAACTTATACAAGACTGTATATCAACTATACTTATATACTTAAATAAAAAAATGTTTATTAAAATAAAAAGTAGAGAATGGAAATCAACACTGAGATAGCCCAGGTGTTAGATATGGCATACAAATACTTTAAAAGGGACGTTACAATACAGTCAAATAATTAAAGAAAAATGTTTCATTAATTAAGAGAAATTACACTCTTTTAGAGTGAACACTAAAAATAGAGTACATATTCAATTTACATAAAATTCTAGAGCAAGGTGAACTAACTGTACTGATAGAAATCAAATCAGTTGTTGCCTGGGGCAATAGTGGAGGAAGGTAGAATGACAGCCAAGGGTCACAAAGGAACTTTCTGTGGAAAAGGAGAGTTTGCACACCCTGATTGATACCGTGGTTCAAATATTTACATATATTTGTCAAAAGTCATAAACTCGTACACTTAAAGTATGTAAATTTTACTGTGGACAAATCACACGTCAATAAATTTGATTTTTGTAAAGTATAGAAATAAAACACTCAAAAGTATGGTGAAAAATATTCTTCTGAGAAACTATCACAAGGAAGAAAAAACAAATTTAGTTACCTACTTTTTTGTTTTTACAAAAATTTGGGATTTCATGGATTCAGTAATGAAAGGATAAAATTAAATAATGAGAAAAATATACTGAGCTGATTAGGTCATTATTTGCAACATATTTACTGAGCACTCTAGTAGGCAATTGTTATGTAGTAAAAAGTCGAATCTGCTAGGGACAAAAAGTATGAACATCAGGAAATAAATATGAGAAATAAGAGAGACAGTTATTGGAATGAAAAAGACAAATAAAACAACATAATGTACAAGGGAATAAAAGATACTATTTTAGAAGAGAAGACATTTATTTTAAAAAATCTATAGTTAATATCATACTTATTGTGAAAAACTGAATGCTTTTCCCTTAAGATTGGGAACAAGGCAAGGATATCCACTGTCATCACATCAATTCAAATTACACTGAAGTTATTCCAAGGGTAATTAAGCAAGAAAAAGCAATTGCACACAAATAGACAGAAAAGAAATAACAAAACTATTCTTATTCATGATGACAAATCTTGTCTTCTTTATGGAAAATATTATGGGATCAATAAGTAAAATCTTCTAGAACTTCTAATATGTTTAACAAGGTTGAAACACACAAGTTAATATACAAAAATCAATTATATTTCTATGTACTAGCATGAACAATTTGCAAATGATATTAAGAAAACAATTCTGTTCATGATAGCAAAAAATATATATATATGTATATGTGTGTATATATATATACATATATATGTGTGTATATATATGTGTATATATATATATATATATATATATGGAAGGATAACTTCAACAAAACAGGTATAAGACCTGTAAACTGTAAAATACAATTACATTGCTGAGAAAAATTAAAGAAGGCTTACATAAATGGAGCTATATATCATATTTCAGGATCAAAAGACTCAATATTTTTAAGATGGCAATTCTCCCAAAATTGAACTACGCAATTAAACAATGCAATACTTTTCAAAATCTCAGCAGTTTTCATAAAATTAGACAGCCGATAA